>NW_026843648.1:0-4800000 GCF_030254825.1 Meriones unguiculatus
CATACGTGGTCTCTTATTGTCTGAATGACATCCTCTGAGGCTATCCTTGCTTTCATAGTCTTTGTTGGAAAGTCTTGTGTGATTCTGATAGGTCTGCCTTCATATGTTACTTGATCATTTTTCCTTACTGTTTTTAATATTTTTTCTTTGTTGTGTAGATTTATTGTTTTGATTATTATGTGGCAAGAGGATTTTTCTTTTCTGGTTTAGTCTATTTGGTGTACTGTAATCCTTTTGTATGTTTAAAATTATCTCTTTCTTAAGGTTGGGAAAATTTTGTTTTATGGTTTTATTAAAGATATATTCTGCATCTTGGAGCCTGGAATCATGTAATCTATTCCTTATTATGCTTACATTTCATCATTTCATGGAGTCATTGAACTTTTCCTTTTAATGTTTTCTTTGAGATTTGAATCAGTTTCTTCAATTGTATCTTCAATGCCTGAGATTCTCTCCTCCATCTCTTATATTCTGTTGGTCATGCTTATCTCTGTGGTCCTTGATCTCTTTTCTTAAGTATGACATCTCTTGGTTTTTCTCTGTGTTTTCTTTGTTGATTTTCTAATTCTGTATTCTAGACTTGAACAATTTTAATCATTTCCTTCACCCTTTGATTGTGGTTTCTAGTCTAAGATGGTCTCTCTTTGTTTGCTTTGTATTTCCCTGTATTTTTTGAGAGGTTTGTTCTTTTCCTCTTAATATGCTTCTAATAACTGCACACACATTGATTTAAAGTCTTTTTTTCTGTTTTTCAGCTGCATTAGAATTTCCATTGTTTGAGGTGTGTGTTTCTGGTGGAGCCATGATGTCCTGGTTTTTGTTGACTCTGTTTTTAGGCTGGCCTTTAGCCATCTGGTTTTCTGTAGCCTTAGCTGTTTGTTCTTGAAACCCACACCAAAGACTGGATCCACCTGTCTTTGGAATGTAGTGTTCAGGAAGAAGTCAAATGTGCAGTAGCTCAAGAATGGATGCTGGCAATTAAGATGCCAGTGTCTTGAAAGGCAGGGCAGAGGGCAGTATGTGGGCAAACAAATATGCTGAGGCTGGTGAACCGAAAGTCAGAGGTCATGGATATACTAGAACCCTGAATTTTAGGGTGCTGGTGTTGGTCATAAGCCTTTTGGGTGTAGGTGACTCAAAAGGCTCCATGCTCAAGTGGCATCTGTGGGATTCCTCAGAAGAAAGTTGGACTGCAACTTACAGGCCTGCCCAAAACTTTACTCCCAGTACTCAGATTTCTCTGAGCTCTGCCATCTTTGATCAAGGAACCATAAGATTCTGTTATTCACCTGGTGTCCACAGGGTGACCAACAGAACTGTGGCTTGGTAGCTGGGATGCTGTCCTAGGAATCATGATGCTGCCCTCGGGGTAATGGGAGGGATCTGGAGTCTGGCTGTGACAGCTGAGAGGCCGTGAATCTGGGGATCCAAACTCACTGGAATATGTGGAAGGGTGGGTGGCCCACAGTTTGCTACTCCTGGACCAGTGAGACGTTCAGTGGGCACCTGGATCACATAGATCCCAATTCTGAATGTCTTTTTCAGAACAGGAAGCATCAAAATTGATGCACTAGACATAGCCACCTATTCACTCACTAGTCTCAGAGTCTTTGATTCTCTGCTCCTCAGATATGGTGAACACTGTTCTCCACAATCTTGGATTCTCCTTTTTTTGATCTTTCATCCTTCCTTTCTCTTTTGTGACTTTTTGAATTTCCTCATAAGGCAGTTTAGGTCTATCTAGATTGTTGTATTATTGTTGAATTCATGTTTGAATCATGGTTGCTAAGGCAAATCTAAAACTTATCCATCTCTTGTACATTGTTGTACTTTTTATATTAATTAAAGTTTATTCATTTTGTATCCTAGTTGTAGCCCCCTCCATAATTCTCTCCCAATCCCACACACCCTTCCTCATATCTTCCCATACCCCTCTCCAAGTCCACTGATAGGAGAGGACCTTCCCCTTCATCTAAACATAACGTATCCAGTCTCATCAGGACTGGAGGCACTGTTTTCCTTGGTGACCTGATAAGGCTACTCCCACATCAGGGGGGAGGTGATCAAAGAGACAGTCCCTATTTCCCTTAAAATGTAGCCAGTCCTGATGACACCTGATAGGCTAGAATCAGATAATAGGGGAAGAGGAGCTCCCTATCAGAGGAGTTAGAGAGTGGCATGGGTGGACATAAGGGTGGGAGGGTGAGATTGACAAGCAATGAGCAAGGAGGCTACTGTTGAGATACAAAGTAAATGAGCTGTAATTTAAAAAAATATGCCTAATTAAAAAAAAGACTCAGAAATAATTTTTCTGTAGAGAGAAATTGAATCATAGTGCAGAAAATACCCAGTAATGCAATACAGAGAAAAAAAGAATCCAAAAGTTAGAGATAAAAGAACAATGATTTTTAACAATCTTCTCAGTTTTGCTTGAATTGCATCAAGCAGCTGTGCTGGCTTCATGACTCTCACCAATTTCACTAAAAATGGCTGTGACAATCCCCTTTCTGATTTAATATTTTAAAGATTTATGGTACTATTGTATGACATGTAGGTCATTTTTTAGTCTTCAGAAAATGACTGGAAGAACAAGAATGAAAATTAGAACAATTCCCAGTATTATCTTGGAATTAATAATGAAAGACAAAGAGTCCTATACTGGGTCAACGGATGTCAAAGACTGTAAAAATTTATTTGCAACTTCCACAGCTGAGATAGGTAATGGTTGGTCTGAGCTTAAAGCTGGAGTTTGTTGATGCAAGTATTGGATATTTAACTGCCAAATCAGAATTATTCCATAATGCATGGAGATGGGATCTATCTAACTTATAGACATAGTACTACAGAAAAATTACATAGAAGAGGTGTAACAAATATCCACTGAAACTGTGAGTAACAAGAAAAATGAGAAAAACTCATGATGATAGAAAGGAAGTGTATTTTTATACACTGATGTCATTAAAATACAATGTATACATACCTAGAAACTCAAAGTAATTTTACAAAGCATTTGAAGGATTACTTGACAGTTTTACTTTATTTCAAAGTGAGTAAGATATATTTCACTGCCCTTAAGAAACAGTGATAAACTGTTGAACAGAAAGCTTATTGGTAATTAAACAAGATGAACAGTGGAATTGGGAATAATAAAGAGTTCATGTTCTTGGCAGTGTCAGGATGCAGATTATGCTGGGATACACACATCATTGGAAAGCATTATCATGAATTAAATGTGTAATGACCAAACGACTGTAAAAGCAGAAATGTTGAATCACTTTGTCCACACAGATGAGCACAAGTGCATCCCTTGCCTAAGTCAAGAGTACCCAAACCCTGAGAGAAACCAGTGCCTGCCCAAGGCAGTGACCTTCCTGTCCTTTGAAGATCCTCTGGGTATGGCTCTGGGTTGCACAGCTCTGTACTTATGTGTCAGCACAACCGCAGTTTTGGGGATCTTTCTCAAACACCAAGGATCAGCCATTGTTAAGGCCAATAACCAGACTCTCAGCTACATCCTGTTCATCTCCATCCTCCTCTGCTTCCTCTGTTCCTTTCTCTTCATTGGCCACCCAAACACAATCTCCTGCATACTACAACAAATATCTTTGCAGTTGTGTTCACCTTGGCTATTTCCACTGTTTTGGCAAAAACTATAACTGTAATTCTGGCCTTTAGAGTCATGAAACCAGGGAGAACAATGAGAAGGTTGTTTGTCTCAGGCATCTATAATGCTGTCATCCCCATCTGTGTCCTGATTCAACTTATTCTCTGTGGAGTCTGGCTGGGAACCTCACCTCCCTATATTGACACAGATGAACACTCTGAACATGCTCATATCATCATTTTATGCAACAAGGGCTCAGTTTCTGCTTTCTACTGTGTGCTGTCATACTTAGGGACCCTGGCCTTAGGGAGCTTCACTGTGGCTTTCCTGGTGAGGAATCTGCCTGACACATTCAATGAGGCCAAGTTCCTGACATTCAGCATGCTGATGTTCTGCACTGTCTGGGTCACCTTCATCCCTGTCTACCAGAGCACCAAGGGCAAAGCCATGGTGGCTGTGGAAGTCTTCTCCATTCTGGCCTCCAGTGCAGGGCTGCTGGGGTGCATCTTTTTTCCAAAGTGCTACATTATTCTCTTAAGACCTGATAAAAACTCTTTGAGATGTTTGAAAAACAAAAAAATACCATACAAAAACTGATCATTTTGATGTATTGGTTTATCTAATAAAACCTATTAGTATACTAAAAATAAATTACTTACCTACTTTTCAGAAAATTTTCTGAAATGTATATTTAAACAAAAATAAGAGCCCCTCACTTTGTCTCACAATCACAGACATTTTATTTCAGAAGAGAAGCTGCTGCTAAAATTTTAGTATATTATTCATGTTACTTATGAATTCAATTCATAGACAATATAAATATTCCAAATGTAATTACATGACAGTAACTGAGATAAGTAGTACAAGAACTAAATACTTCTTCTCTTTGTTATTTTGGGGGGTATAACAAGGCATTGGGTGGTATTTGAGAGTCTCTTTATAACAGGCAAAAAAAGTCAATCTCTGCAAAGGGGACGGACTTTTAAACAGGTTGAATCATTCCAGATATCAGTATAGAGAATTGTGTAAAAGATATAAATAAATCTACTGAATGAAACTGTTCTCTTTTCCTTTACATATGTAAAAATGACTAGATATCTCACTTAGAAATACTTGCTCAGTCATGTTCATTATTATTCTATCCACAATAGGTAAGAAATGGAAACCCATAAATATCTTTAACACGATAAATCGATAAGAAAAATATCACACATAAATATATGTAAGAGAAAAATTATAATTAAGGTAACCCGTATTCAGAAGACAAATATCTCCCATTCTATACTCTGGGGCATCTAGCTCCAAATATTCAGATGTGAGTATTCACCACGGAGTAACTGTAGAAACAAGAAAACACACAATGGCAGGGTATAATTGATCTGACTGGGATAATGTGGGGGAGGGACTCTAAATATGAAGATGGATAAATATATAAAAGAAGGAAGTCAGTGCGATAATAGTAAATATTTGTGAAAGAGTTTTAAGCAACCATTCTCTGAATTATCTACATAAATCCCTACAATACATGTAAGTCCATTCATGAATATAAACATCATAACCTAAATATTTTTAATAATGCACACAAATAAGTAAAGTTCACAGATAAAGTTTCATCAGTTCATGACTGATGAAAGAAGCTTTTCTTTACACCAACTTATCATAACTGAAAAGCACAACCAATCATAAGGCAGAATCCTGGAGAACACTCACACATATCTACAAAACAATTTCCAGATCTAAGCCTCAGAGATCATGCAGCACAGCTGATGAAAAAAGTTTATAAAAAGAAAATCAGAGTAGGTTCTGGTAGTGTGTCTCCTAATAATACCAGAAGCCACAGCCATAAGACTTACCAATATAACAAATAAAGAAAAAAAAAAAAAAAACACTTACCAATATACCTGCATAAACATGGACTGAAAGTTGAAAAATATAAGACATGTGAATGTGCTCCAGAAAGAAACCACTGGCCTCAATCATATGCAAAAATCTACAGGGAACTGATAAAGGCTGTGAGTGGGATAAATATTCTTCCCAGGAAAGAGCGTACAATCAGTTATCCAACACCAAACAATCAGCCCTGAAAACATCCATGGAAGTCACATTCTGAAACTGAGCAACTAATGTTAAGAGTATAATACCAATTAACGAAAAAACAAACAAACATGAACTTAAGAGAGAAACGGGAGAGGTATCTGGGAAAGTTTGGAGAGAAGAAAAGAGAAGGCACAAAATGATATAATTATATTATAGCCTGAAAAACGAACTAAATATTACCTCTTTAGCTCATGATTTTAAAATGAATTGCTATTGAGTAGTATAAAAATTTTGCAGGTAAAGAGATGGAACTAGAAAAAAAATCATGTTATATGAGGTAATCCGAACACAAACAGACAAACTTCACATATTCTCTCCTCTAAGGTTCCTAGCTCTAATCTGAGTATGTATGTACTCAGATGTGAGTTCATATCTGGCAGTAATTGCAATAACAAGGAATGAGAAAGAGAGCATTTCCCAGATGAGAATGGAGTTGTGGGAGCAGCAAAAAGTAGAAGATTTTAAGTGATTTGAAAGAGGAAAGGGGGAAAACATGAGGGGGTTATAATAATCAGGAGGTGAGAGTGAGAGAAATACAAAAGGGAGGAAGGTAAAAATAACAGTAAGGATGCCTGAAAAAGTAACATGGAATCATACTAGTAACTATCTACCTAAGATATGTATAATCCATATAAGTTGTATAAAACGAAAATTTAGTTTAAATGAAACGTTGTCCCTGTGATGACAATGGTCCTTCCATCTAACAAGAACTCCAACACCAGGCATGAGAAGTCAACTTTTGAGTTTTAGGTAAGGGATTTCTAAGAGAATCCCCAAAAATTATATGCTATTACCTATCTGACGTGAAAACTACAGTCCATTTCTAGCCCAAAAAGATGCTTTCTGTTCAGTCTGAAATACCTGAAAATAACAGGATACAGAATGATTCCAGAACTAGGAAAACGAAGAGGTGCCCTGCTACCTCTTGAACTTTGAATTCCCACCGACTGTCAGGTTCTTGGAATATTATAACCTTAAAGTTTTCCTCATGTGCCTGCTTTTTCAACATTACATACGACATTGAAAACATGGCATGTATGCTTGTGGGTCCTCGCGTTCCACTTAACATTCTCCACAGTCCTGGTCCAATCGCCCCTGTCTTAGTAGCCTTCCAGGTCCTGAATCTGTCTTCTGCATTTCAGCCCCACATCTAGCCACTCACGTTGTATTATAGGTGTCACTTAGAGAAAAATTATCTGTTTTATCTTGTACGACAGTGAACATCCTTATGACAGAGCACTGAACTACTGATGAAATGTCCCAGACATGGAGGTGAACGGTGGACCTGCAGAATTCCTATAGCAGAGCACTCCTTAGCCAGAGAACAACAAACAATCTCAGAGTGCATTGTGCAGGCTGCAAGCCTCTGTGAGAACTACAAACATGGCGGGCCTCGGGGCAAGGCCTTCTGGGATTGTTTGTAGTCACATATGCAGGTCTCATCCTGTCTTCTGGTTTACCGAGTCGCAGACGCGGAAATACAATTTGCAGAATGCTGTGCGCACTGCTCCCACGCCACCCTCTGTATCCTTGCTTTGCCAGGACCCAGAAGTATTCCCCAAAGCCCTTTCCCGTCGCCACAGCGCACACAGCATTTTCCCTGGTTCCCGGGGATCTGTAAATGTCCCTGCCCTGCGCTCCTCGCCATCTTCAGTATCACAAGTCTTTGGTGCCGATTCGTGACGTCATCACCACGCCCCCAGTATCAGAAGTAAACGTGCTGGGCTGCTAGAAGCTGCTTGTGTGCAGTGAAAATGTGCAGTTAGAATTCTCCTGATTAGACACAGTCTAGCCGGTCCCTGGTCCTTGGAGAAGGAATCCTGGGGTACCTACCCACTTTTCTTAGTCATTTCGATTCTCCCAGTCAAAGCAGGGCTGTTCTAGGAAAGAAGAAACGCGCTCACACAGAAAATAAATGATTTTTAAAAGATTTTTTTAAAAAGCTGGAGGCTGGAGAGATGTCTCAGAGGTTAATAGCACTGGCTGCTCTTCTAAAGGTCCTGAGTTCAATTCCCAGCAACCCGTTGTGGCTCAAGACTATCTATATTAAGATCTGCTGCCCTCTTCTTGGTGAACAGGCAGAATGCTGTAGAAGAGATGGATGGATGGATGGATGGATGGATGGATGGATGGACGGATGGATGGATCGATCAAAAGAAAAAGGAAAAGCTGGACTCAGTGGCTCACGCCTGTCATCCAAACTGCCAGGGCTCTGTGACACAGAATGCATATCCCAGGGTGCCGGGTTCAATCCCCAGTGACCACACGATGGCGCTCGACCCATCTCTCAAGGGATCCTGTGCCCTCTGGTGGCATGCATGTGTCACTTACTAACTAGATTTATAGAAATGATGTGCTTGATTTAATACTATGTATATATTTCAATTTAATAAGAACACACAAAGGAGTGTCTTGAGAGCTGGCCTCCTCCCAGAGTCCTGTGGGGTCAAGACGCGGGAGGACTCTGTGCTAGATCAAAGCAGGGCCTGAGGCCACCCAACCTGTGTCCATCCTCTCATGCTCTCCTCAACCTGATAGTAATAGTATGTTGCTGAGGACAACACCTCTGCAAGTCATTAGACACAGAGAATCCCAGCAGGCGCCTACCTAGAACCTTACCCCCTATGGACTACTGTTCATGATACTGGAACATTGCTGCGTGCCACCGGAAGAGAAAAGTACACACCAACCCAGCCATACACCCTTCACTCTCCAATGGTAACCTGCCTAAATTTTTGCTGGTGGGCTTGTGGCACAAATGTCATGGAAGTGACCAACTAATATCTGCTTGGGTTTCAGGACGCCCACACCATAAGAAGGAACCTTGATCCAACACTGCTTGAGTGGCCAGGAGCCTGAGTCTTCACAGGCCAGGGATTTAAAGAGAAATCTAAATGCTACAGTTGTGCTAAAGGAGCACAGCCATACTCACAGATCAGTGCCTTGCTCATCCATAATCAGAAACTTCCTCCTACAGCAGATGGTAACAAATCCAGAGAGCCATGTCCAGTCGATACGCAGACAGTGAGAGGCCTTGGACCATTCCACTCTAAGTGAGATATCTCAAGCAAATCCCTCCCCACAGGGCTCAAGGAATTCTTTGTGCTGAGTGTAAGCGCCAGAGGGGATAAAGGACAGGAGGTAAACAAGGCATTGTAAACACAGCAGGACCAACAAACATATGAACACACCCTGACCCACAAGCTAGCTTTTCTATCATTTTACCCTGTTGGGCTACCTCGACAGGCCACAGGGGAAGAGGATGCGCTCAGTCCAGATGTGACCATGATATGCTGGTGTGGGTGGGTGGGTATGGGGGAGAGGGATCTCATTCTCTGAGGAGCCAGGTGAGAGGTTATAGGGGAAACAGGGAGGGTAGGACCTAGAGGAGAGGAGGTGAGGGTCTATGACAGAGATGTAAAATAAATAAATAACAATAAAAAATAATAAATACGGGGCCTGGAGAGATGGGTCAGAGCTTAGGAGCACCGGCTGCTCCTCCAAAGGTCCTGAATTCAATCCCCAGTACCCAAACAGCGGCTCACAACCACCTATAGTAAAATCTGGTGTTCTCTTCTTTTGTGCAGGCAGAAAACTGTACAAATAATAAAGAAATCTTCAAAATAATAAAAGAACTATACCATGGATCATAAATAAAGGTCTCCTTCCTCCAAAAAGAACACTCACTATGTCTTTTAATAATAATAATAATAATAATAATAATAATAATAATAAATGAAAAACTTAGTTTTCTTCAAGGGAGTGTCGTTGAGGCAACAAACCAGACTAACTTGTGGGTCCCATGAGCAGCAACAGATGACAACAGAAAAACTCAAGGACATATTGTGGGTTGTCAAGGCTTTTATGTGTATACACACACACACACACACACACACACACACATATGCATAATGGCTTCTGGGTTCATGCTTCTATGGTATTTCTCTATGAATGAACATGTGTATCTCTCTCTGTGCACCCACAGGTATGTCTGGTTTATTATTCACTCTTTTATTGATAACAATAGACAAGTCGATCATTTTAGTGATGACACTACCCATTTCTGGAAAACTGGAGCTGAACAATTTCTTTATGAAATATGAAAGTGTATGTATTGAGATGAACCCACTTCCCCCAACAAATGATCTGCCCCTCATTTTTGGTTCCTCTGGTCATGGCTTTGGCACACCTCTGTGCATCTCCATTATCACTACTGTGGTTTCAGGTCATTTTCTGAAATACTAAGCCTTGCCCCATTGTCAAGGGCAATCCCAGAATTTTAAGCCATCTCTTTATTGTCTCCTGCTGCTGCTTCCTCTGCTATTTAGTCTTTATTGGCCACCACAGCACAGTTGTCTGCATCGCCCAGTAAGTTACTCTGAGGCTTTGTTCATGATTCATTTAGGGTGTGTGTCTGTTTGAGAGAGAAAGAGGCATAGAAAGGGAGATAGAAAGAAAGAATATTGCTCTCTCTCTCTCTCTCTCTCTGTGTATTACTTTAATGCAGGACTACTGAGGTGGTTGCTGGTATCAGTCGCCTGTCTGTACTCTTCATCTTCTCTTGGATTGGACTTGTGTGTGGAGTTTGGTGGGAATGTCTCTCCCACCATTGACAGAGTTGCACACCCTGAATGTGACTGCCCACCTCATCATGGGAATGAGAATTCCCAGAGGGGAACTGTGTGTACAGCGTCTGACTGACCCATCAGAGGTAGAGTGATGTGGAGATGTTGGTATGTCGAGAGCCTAATAACAATTTATCTTGGGCCATCTTTAGTCACTATTAGCCATTCCTTGCAAGCCTCCTTGTTGGACCTAGTGTCCTAAGACTGATGAATAACTGTAGAATCTAACTGTAACACAGGCTTCTACCAGGCCTGAGTTAAGAATTTTACCTGATGGCATTGGAAGCCTATAGCTGAGGTCTAACTGAAAAGCATTTCTGGTTGTTCTGATAGTATAAATCCTTCATACAACTGCCTCCACACTGGAACATTGAATTTGGAGTGACCTGAATCTATGTTTACAGGCCTCAGCAATCATCATATTCAACAAGGACACTACTACTATTTTCCACAGTTTCCTGGGACATCCAGTGGTCCTGTCCCTGAAGAGTGTCCACTATGACTTTCTTGGATAGAGCTTTTGTGACTGATTTGGAGAAGCCAGGCTCCTCACACCAAGCATGCTGGTGTTCTGCAGTGTCTTGGCCAATTTCCAGACTGACCCCTATAGCATCAAGGGCAAGGTCACGCTAGCTGTAGAGCATCACAGGAACCCAGAAATTTCAGTGACCGCCTTCTAGACAATATCGTGAGAGGATTTCTACCAATATGCCACAACACTGAGGACAATAGCATTGACGCCTTTCATAGTTCAGGGCCTGCAGAAATGGCTTGGGTGTTAAAGGTGCATGTTCTTGCAAAGGACCAGATCTGTTTCACACCTGACAGTTCACCCTATCTGTAACTCCAGTTCCAGGAGATTCAGCTCCCTCTTCTGGCCTCTTCAGGCACCAGGCATTCATCTGATACACAGGCACATCTACACACTCAGGCAAAACACTGATACAAATAAAAACAAACAAATAGATGGGATTTACTTTTCTTAGGAGAGGAAAAAATACACAATTAGTAAGTAAATACTCCATTAGTAAGTAAAGCTAGTTTATTGCACACAAAGCCCCAGCTTAAATTTATGTAATACCACTTTAAATGTGTCCCATTTAAATTCTCCTGCTTAGCCCAACCAGTTCCTGCTCACTGGAGAAGGAATCCTGGGGTTCCTGGTCCCCTTTCTTTTAGTGAGTTCCGACTTTCCCAGTCAAAACAGGCCTGGTATCATGAAGGTAGACAGAGATTATAATCATTTTTAAGAACTATAAAAAAAGCCAGGTGTGGTGTCACGCCTGTGACCCTCAGTGGCGCAAGCAGAGGCAGGTGTGAGTTCTGGGTCATCTGGGTTTACAAACTGAGTCCAGAACATGCAAGGCCACACAGAAAAACCCTGTCTCCATAAACAAGAGCTTACACCCCCTCCCAGCTCTTCACACTCACAAGTCTAGACATGTCGTAAGTCACATAGTATGACCTCAACTGGGCTATAAGAAAGTCCTTCCAAGCATGGTGGTACAAACATTTAATCCCAGCACTGGAGAGTTAGAGGCTGGAAGATCTAATGTGAGTTTGAGGACTGCCTGGCATACAAAGCAAGTCCAAGACAGCCAGGGCTACACAGAGAAACCCTGTCTCAAATAATACAAAATGATGATGATGATGATGATGATGATGATGATGATGATAATTATAATCCAAACATCAGAGCCATGCCTGCTGGCACTTACCCAGGTTCCTTTCACAAGGAAGGCACACAGTAGAGTTTACAGAAAAAATGGCGGCTGGAAGAAAGATTTAAATCTTCATTTATTTCAATTTTTAAATCTCCATTACAGGAAATTCTTAATGTGTTGAAAACAAAAGAAGTCAAAGAAGGCAGGAGAAACTACAGAAGTCCCATGGAATTGTAGGGAGACACAGCATTCTATTTTTGTTTTGTATAGGGAACATATGAACACCTTCTACTGAAGAAGAATGGCGTGAATCACTTGAGGAAATATTCTTCCAGTCAAGGCGACATTATCACGGTGCTTCTCAGCTGCATTTCTTCAAAATATGCTTTCTGGTTGTGATGCCGATTGCACACTTACTTTTTAAAAGACATATATTCATGTGTGTGAGAGTGTGTGTGTGTGTTTCCATGGAGGATAGAAGAGGACAGTGGATCCCCTGAAGTTGGAATTACAGTTGGTTAGGGGTTGCATGACATGGCAGAGGGATACATTTTAATAATTATTAAATGTGTGAGATACATTAACCATATCAAGTTTGGAAACCTTAAAAGGTGATAATCCTTGCAAACAGATAAATGTACCATCTGTTTCAGTATTCTCACCTTAGTGGCCCAAGCTTTGAACCCCAGCATTCAGAAGGCTGACACAGGAGGATCACAAGTTCAAGGCTGGCCTCCCCACTGCCCCATGAAAAGGTGCAATTTATCATCCATCCAGTTAGCTCAACTAAGTCAGCATACAGCCTCCCAGCAGTCATGAATAAGAAATGTCATTCTGAAAACACAATGATAAATTTAATTCACCATATGGTGACATTTGAGATGAACTTGACAGTATTCATTCAAACTTATGTGTGACCATAGGTAAGAATCATTAAGACATTTGTTAATCATCTTTTCATTTTCTTCCTTGGAAAACAATGGCTCCTTCTACAGATGTTCATAGCACATTCATTTATGTTTTAGAAAATTTAAGCAACATGAAGAAAAGTGGGACCAGGGCTAGAGAGGTAGCTCAGATATTAATAGCATTGGCTGCTCTTGGTCCTGAGTTCAATTCCCAGCAACCACATGGTGGCTCACAACCATCTATACTGAGATCTAATGTGCAGGCAGAATGTTGTATAAATAATAAATAATTCCTTAAAAAGTTTTGGAAACATGATCCTCCTGCCTCTGCCTCCTGAGTGCTTATCCTGCAGGTGTGTTCCCCACACCTAGCCTTATCAGGCCACAGAGGAAGACAGTGCAGCCAATCCTGATGAGTCCATATAGACTAGGATCAAAGGGAAGTGGAGGAGGACCTCCTTTATCAGTGGACTGGGGGAGGGTTACTGGTAGGGAAAGAGGGAGGGAGGGTGGGATTGGGAGGGAAGGTGGGAGGGAGCTACAAGGGGGATACAAAGTCAATAAAATTAAATTAATAAAAATTAAAAATTAAAAAAAAAACATGAAGCCTTGTAAGATAAATGCTACTTAACAAACATAAAGAGGGGGAGACAAGTAAACAGATCAACTGTGCTTACCCCACCTCAGAGAAATTGTATGAACAGTTCCTAAATATAAAAACAATAGGCAAGCTGGGTGTATTTTATCATGCCTTTAATTCCAACAACCCTCAGGAGAGAGAGGTAGGTATATCTCATAGAGCTGGATGGTAGCCTGGTCTATGCAATGAGTTCCATAATAGTCAGGGGCACAGAATACTCTCCAAAAATTAATCAAACAATTGATAGAAAGAATTGACAGCTCTTTGCTCAAGTTTCTACATGAGCTATTCATTCCCTCTAGTTATGTACATGTCTTCTAGAAACTTGAAGTGCCTCACTTTAAATTGTAACATTGATATGATCTCCCTAAAATTAAATCTATATTTAAACAGTTACAAATAACAGATGAAAGCATCAGCAGTGTAACTGTTGATCAAAAATAGGCAACATAGGGCATGAGAGTTGGCTCAGCAGTGAAGCGATTTCGCTGGTCTTGCAAATAACTAGTCCTGATTGCCAGTGCTTACATAAATATGGGAATCAGGAACCATGGAAAACTGGAATGAGTGGCAACAGAGCCCACGCAGAATCCTGGGAATCAAATACCAGAGACAAGACTAAAAGGGGCAGATCTAACTTTATTATCCATTGTAACAGCCTGTAAATGACTGAAAGCCCAATCAGAACCTCCCATGCTATCCTCAAGTACCAGGAACAATCAGTGCAGTTGGTTCAACTATAAGGAAAAGTGGGAGTTGAGTGGAGAGGCAAGGTCATGTTAGGAGACAGATTGGGAAAGAATCTTCACCAACCCTTTATCTGACAGAGGGCTAATATCCAGTATATACAAAGAACTAAAGAAGCTGAAAAGCCACAAACCAAGTAACCCAATTAAAAAATGGGGAACAGAGCTAAACAGAGAATTCTCTGTAGAGGAATATCGAATGGCAGAAAAACACTTAAAGAAATATTCAATGTCATTAGCCATTAGAGAAATGCAAATCAAAACGACCCTGAGTTTTCACCTTACACACATCAGAATGGCCAAGATGAAACACTAAAGTGACAACACGTGCTAGAGAGGTTGTGGAGAAAGGGGAACCCTCCTTCACTGCTGGTAGAAATGTAAACTTGTACAACCACTCTGGAAATCCAGCTGGTGCTTTCTCAGACAACTATGAATAGCGCTTCCTCCAGATCCAGCCATACCACTCCTAGGCATATATCCAAAAGAGGCTCAAGTATGCAATAAGGACATTTGCTCAACCATGTTTGTAGCAGCTTTATTTGTAATAGCCAGAAGCTGGAAACAGTCCAGATGCCCCTCAACTGAAGAATGGATGCAGAAATTGTGGTACATTTACACAATGGAGTATTACTGTGCAATGAAAAATAAGGAGAGAGGGCTGGAAAGAGGGCTCAGTGGTTAAGGGCACTGACTGCTCTTCCATATGGACCCAGGTTCAAATCCCAGCACCCACATGGCAGCCCACAGCTGTCTGTAACTCCAAGATCTGACACTCTCACATAGACATACATGCAGACAAAATTCCAATGCATGTAAAATAAAGATAAGTAAATTTAAAAACAAAAGGAAATCATGAAATTTACAGGTAAATGGTGGTACTTGGAAAGGATCATCCTGAATGAGCTGTCCTAGAAGCAAAAATACACACACCGTATATACTCACTCATATAAACATACAACATAGGATAAACCCACTATAATCGGTACATCAAAACAAACTAATCAACAGAGAGAACCCTGACTAAAATGCTCAATCCCCATCCTGAAAGGCAAAGAGGATGAACATCAGAAGAAGAAAACAGGAAACAACCTAGGAACCTGACACAGAGGGCTTCTGAAAGCCTCTGCCCTGCAGACTATCAAAGCAGATGCTGAGCCTGATGGCCAACTGTCAGGCAGAGTGAATGGAATTTTATGTAAGAAGTGGGAAATAGCAAGAGCTGGAGAGGACAGGAACTCCAAAAGGAGAGCAACAGAACAAGAAAATTTGAACACAAGGAATTTTCCAGAGACTCATACTCCAACCAAGGACTATTCATGGAGATAACCTAGAACCCGTGCACAGATGTAGCCCATGGCAGTTCAGTGTCCAAGTGGGTTATATAGTAATGGGAAGAGGGACTGCCTCTGACACAATCTGATTGGCCTGCCCTTTGATCACCTCCCCCTGAGGGGGGAGCAGCCTTACTAGGCCATAGAAGAAGACAATGCAGCCATTCCTGATGTGATCTGATAGACTAAGATCAGAAGGAAGAAGAGGAGGACCTCCCCTATCAGTGGACTTGGGGAGGAACATCCATGCAGAAAGGGAAGGAAGGGTGGGGTTGGGAGGGGAGGAGGGAGAGGCTTATGGAGGGATACAAAATGAATAAATTGTAATCAATAATAATAAGAAAAAAAGTGTTCCGTGTATATTTTTAAAATCTCAATAACCAAAATGTTGTAATTTATGTAAGAGATATTAATTTATTTATATATTATTTATTCTTCCATCATTTTTTCTTCCATTTTTCACACTCCAGAGTTTTAAGTAAATACTCTTTGCTCTTTTGAAAATTCAAGCCACTTTTTCATAAACTATTTTTATATGCTTAACATGTCAAATTTTGATTTGTAATATATTATGCTGTATTATGATACCAGGAGTATATAACAAACCACTGAATTTTATCAAGGGTATTTATTATAAATAGTATTACAGGAAAAGGAAAATGTGTAGAAATGAAGTAGTATTCTTTTCAGTTGTTGTTAGGAGACAGTTGCCTAAGTCCAGTCATCCCGGAAAAAAAAACAGTTTTATTGATTTTTACAATTAATTCACTTTGTATACTGAATGTAGGCCCATCCCTCACCTTCTGCCTGTCACAACCTACCTCCTTCTTTTCTCCCTATAACCCTCTCATAGTCCACTTATAGGGGAAGTCCTCCTCCCCTACTATATTATACTAGCCTATCTTATCAGAACTCACTAGCAATGGCCGCACCTGCTTCTTCTATGGCCTGGCAAGGCTGCACCTCTCAGGAGTAGGTGATCAAAGAGCCAGACACTGAGTTCATGTCAGAGAAAGCCCTTGCTACCCTTACTAGGAAATCTACATGGAGACTGAGATACTTATGGGTTACATCTGAACAGGGGCTCTAGTTGTTCTCCATGCATGGTCCTTGGTTGGAGCAGGAACTCCAGGGCCCATATTTATTTTTGCTCTGTTGGTCTCCTTGTGGAGTGCCTAGCCCATCCAGGTCTTTATCTCCTGAATCTTCCATATGATTCTGTGCTCTCTACCCAAAGTTTTGCTATCAGTCTAAGCATCTGCTTCAATACCCTGCTTGGTAGATTCTTTTAGAGGCCCTCTGTGGTAGGTTCCTGCCCTATTCCCTGTCTTCTCATGTTAACAATGTCTATCCCATTTGCCTTTCTGAATGAGGATTAAGCATCTTCCCTAGGGTCCTCTGTGTTGGATAGCTTCCTTAGGACTATAGATTTTTGTATGCTTCATTCTATATTACATGACTTATATCCACTTAGAAGTGAGTATATACCACGTCTTTCTGAGTCTGATACCTCACTGACGATGATCTTTCCTAGTTGTATCCATTTGCCTGCTGATTTCCTTGTTATTAAATACTGAGTAGTACTGCACTGTGTAAATGTGCCACAATTTCTGTATCCACTCCTCAGTTGTGGGACATCATCTAGGTTGTTTCCAGATTCTGGCTATTATGAACAAAGCTGCTATGAGAATAGTTGAGCAAATGTCCTTGTTGTATGTTTGAGAATCTTCTGAATGTATGTTCAGGGGTGGTATAGCTGAATCTTGAAGTAGCATTATTCATAATTTTCTGAGAAAGCACCAGTCTGATTTCCAAAGTGGTTGTACAAGTTTACATTTCCACCAGCAATGGAGGAGGGTTCCCTTTTCTCCATATCCAATCCAGCATGTGTTGCAGATGATGTGATAGTACACATGCATAACCCTAACAATTCACCAGGGAACTCCTACAACTGATAAACACCTTCAGTATGGTGGATGGATACAAAATTAAATATAAAATATATCTGAAGCCTTCCTGTATACAAAAGACAAAACTTTAAGGAAGATATCAGACGATGGAAAGATCTCCCATGCTCCCAAGATTGGTGGGATTAACAGTAAAAAATGGCCACTCTATGAAAGAAATCTGCAGACTCAATGGAATTACAATCAAAATACCAACACAACTCTTTACAGACCTTGAAAGAACAATTCTCAGTTTCATATGGAAAACAAAAAATCCAGAATTGATGAAAAAAAAAGATGCCTGTACAATAAGAGATTTCCTGGTGGTAATTTCACCATGGATCTCAAGTAGTACTATAGAGCAACAGTAATAAAAAATGGCATGGAACTGGCACCTGTACTTTAAATCTTAAAGGGGTGTGCATCTACTCATTAATCATTTTTATTAAATCATCAAGACGCTGAGGGTAAAAAACAAATATAGGAGAATCTCAGTTTTAGAGATTCTCAGTTTTAGACCCAGTTTGAGAGTACCCAGACTGCCAATGCTACCTTGTATAATTGTTTCAGCTCATTAGCCTTAAAACATCCCTGGCCTTATTATTAATAGTGTACTTTTATTAACTGAAAATTGTTCTCTAAGATTTTTACACCAGAGACATCAGCAAAAACATCTTCCCTGACCTTGTTAAACAATCTATTTTTCCAAAATCTTTCTAAGTATAATGGTGATTGCTAACAATCTATATCCATGGTTCCTTTCAAAGGCAGTGGTTAATTCATTAATCTGCTCTAGTAAAAATGTGAAAAGAGATCAAGCATTTTTAATTTTAAATGCCAGTGATATTGCCCAGTGAAGGGCTAGAAGCCTCCTTATGGGTTTTCATACACCTCATGTTTTGAGGAATATGGGCATCATAAGGACAACAAGCAGAGATATGCTACATAAGAACTCAAAGTCCTCAGGAAAGGCAGTTCTTGGGATTATGCTTCTCCAAGACAAACTCATCATGACTATGCTAACAGGAGAGCCATATTCCATGAATTCTACAGCTGTTCTGCTGTTGCTCCTGCATGACTCTTGACAGGACCACGTAGCCAAAATAGTTTGCCTATATATGGGTGAGGGGGGAGTAAGGTTAGCTCAGGCCCTGGGAAGGAGAATTCAGGGTATTACATAGGCTGTACTAGCCTGGATAACCAGATAACATGGAAGGAGTGAAGGATTGCTGGGAGAAAATGGCAGGTAGATGTGATTTGATGTGTTAACTAGGAACCTCTGCCATTAGTTCCAGGTTTGAATCCTACTTCTATGGTAACATAAACTTCATAGAGAAAAGCATAGTCTCCATTGGATAGTGATCTTCAAGTGAGCCCACAGAGAAGAAAAGTGACAAAGACAAAGATTCTGTTTTTCTTTTCTTTCTATATATCTTCTTTATTCTCTTTGAGGGAGGGCGGCTACCCAAACTAGACTCAAATTTTTGCTTTTTTGTTTTGTTTTACTTGCTATATTTTATTTTATTAATTGTTTTTATTTTTCACAATTTATTCATTATATATGCTGACTGAGGGTCATTCCCTCTACTTCTACTGGTCCCATCCTCCCTCCATATTCCCCCATTCCCTTTCTCTAGACCACTCAAAAGGGGAGTTTCTCTCCTCTGCCATCCACCCATACATTATCAGAACAGTATTCAGCTATTAAAAACAGAGAAATTAAGTTTTCTGCTCTTATTTCTTTTCCATGGGCCACTGTACTCACCTCAGAAGATTTCATACCATGAAGCTTGCCTGCAACCTTACCTTGAACTAAACACTAAGTATAACTCATTTTAATGAGTCCCATCCCAAGATACTGTTTGATTGACCACCTCAAATGCAGAAACATGTGAAATTTGAAATGCTATGCAGTCTGAAATATTTTATCACAGGCATTTCAGAGAATGTGATTCTCTTGCTACCTGGAGGGGTGTTTCCCACCAGCCCAGGAAGGCATGAGGGGCAGAAGATGAGTAGTATAAAGCTTGGAAAGCTCGTGAGCATAACAGTGATTAGCCACTCTGGGAACTACCTCAGAAAGTAAGTTCAACTTTAATTCTAGAAAACAGAAAACAGAGGCTTATATCCCTTGGGGAGTGCCTGGGATGCTCCAAGTATAGGTATAGATAATTGTTTAATACTAGGCAATTCACGGATGCTCGATTTGCATTAACCAGCACATTCCTATCATATGAACAAAAAGAACAAGAACACAGAACCAAATTATCCTATATTGAAGGGAGGGGAGAGTTGTCAGGGATCTGTATCAAAGGACATCTATCAAATTTGATTGGTGGTGTCTATGTCTAAAGACATTCTCCAGATGAAGTCAGGCAGAGAAAACTCACCCTTGCCATGGTTATACAACTAGACCAGCAGCAGGGTCATACATGGAAGAGAAAGCCTCGTCCCTCACATCTCAAAATTCAGTCTGTGTTGTGATGGTTTTCAATAGAACCCCTGGAACAATAGGTATGTATACACAAAGAAACTTCTACAGGCTACCACAGTTGTGTTACTCTCAGAGAACTTCCTGGCTGGTGTTAGTTCACCATTCCCTACATATTCATCCACTGGACTGAACTTTTCTTGTCTAAAGTGAGGCAATTGAAGACAGTAAATGTTGAGAATCAGGTTTATCAATAAGTCTTTCCCAAACACACGTTATAATACGTTTGCATGTAATTGATATTTACCATTCATTGTATTCTTTTAAAAATAAGTTTATTTATTTTACATTCCAATCATAATCCCCCTCCCTTCTCTCCCCCATTACTACCCTCCACTCCTATTGTTTCTATTCCCTTTCCCCTTTCCCTTCAGAAAAGGAAGGTCATTTCCATTGAGCTAGTTTTTCAGTTCTGTTGGATATCAGTAGACCAAAGAACACAAAGGCCTTTCCATATTGCTTTTATTCATAGAATTCCTCTCCAGTAAGGATACTTTCATGATGATGATGACTCTAGATTTGTGCAAGACCATTTTAACCCATTCAAAAGTTCTATCCAGTATGAATCCTTCCAAGATGATGAAGATTATACAAATATGGAATGGTTTCACCATGTTAAAAGCACTCACAGGCTTTCTGTCCATTAGGATTTCTTTCATGAGTGTGAAGATGATTCTGAACTGCAAAAGTTTTTCACAATGGTTACAGTCAGACAGCTTCTTTCCAGTATGTGTTATTTTATGTATTAGGAGATGTTATGTGCAAAGGCTTTGCCACACAGTTAATTCATATGGTTTCCCTCCAGAATGTGTTGTTGTCTTAGGAGATGACTGTTACATGCAAGGGCTTAATCACACTAATTATTCTCACCAGGCTTGTCTCCACTGTGTGTTTTTTTTCATATTTTCAGAGACTACTCTGCTGTGCAAAGGCTTTATCACGTTGGGTATACTCATAAGGTTTCTTTCCAGTATGTGTTCTTTTATGTCTTATGAGATTACTGTTTTGTGCAAAGGCTTTACCACACTGGTTACATTCATAAGGTTTCTCTCCAGTGTGTGTTCTTTTATGGATTAAGAGAGTACTGTTTTCTGCAAAGGCTTTACCACACTGGTCACATTCATAAGGTTTCTCTCCAGTGTGTGTTCTTTTATGGCTTAAGAGAGTACTGTTTTCTGCAAAGGCTTTACCACACTCGTCACATTCATAAGGTTTCTCTCTAGTGTGTGTTCTTTTATGGCTTAAGAGAGCACTGTTTTGTGCAAAGGCTTTACCACACTGTTTACATTCATAAGGTTTCTCTCCAGTGTGTGTTCTACTATGTCTTATGAGATTACTGTTCTGTGCAAAGGTTTTACCACACTGGCTACATTTGTAAGGTTTCTCTCCCGTGTGTGTTCTTTTATGCCGTATGAGAAGAGAAGTATAAGGGAAGGCTTTACCACATACAGTGCATTTAAAGGGTTTCTCTCCAGTATGACTACTTTCATGCCTGCAAAGATAATTGGCACATGTGAAAGATTTACCACAGTCATTTCATTACACTGATAAATATATTTTTATAAATGAAATGATTTTATAATTCAGTCTAATGGTAAAGAAGAATAAAATTTTAAAGTTTTATCACTTTATTTACATTCATGGTATTCCCCTTCATTACGGGTATTTTTAAAGATTCCTGTGATGGTAAGAGAATTTGTTATGTGATTCCATCATTTTTCTATAAGAGATTTTTCTCAAATATATGAAGAGTATTGTAAGAATTCAGAGCTTTACCAGAGCAACCCCATTCACAAATTTTTGTACTATATGAATGACACTTCATTTAAGAAGTGAGCAGAACAAGCAGAAGATGTTCCAAATTCATAGGTATTTTCAGCAGTATGAGTTTGCTGATGAATTCTCGGTGAAGATGCAAAACCAATTAAGAGTAACCATCTATCACATTCAGAAAATCTACTCAAAGTGGAAACTACTACAAAATCAATTGTTCTTGGAGAAAGACAGGTACACTGCTTCTTTCAATATTCCTATGCTCATGTGTCTTAGAAACATTGTGATATATGATATACCTATTTAAATTACAAGAATAATAAAAGATTCCCACATTGAATTAACACAGTTTGTTTTTTGTTCATCATAGACATGTCATATAGGGATTAAGGTTTCTCCACAACAATTATCTTGACTTTCATAAGCTGATTCTTTCACTAAACTTTACAATGTTACTGTATGAAAATGAGTAAGACTGGTTGTACTATGACATAACCAGATTGGCAGTTCAACTCAGTAGCTGTAATGTCCATATGATTCCATTGGTATTTTCTGTTACATTATTTATTTTCTTCAATCTTAGGGGAGTACCTTGCAAATACAAATCAGATACCTGACTTTGAAGTACATGGAATTGTGAGATTTTAATGATCATCAGTACATTTAAAGCAGTGCTGTTTATACACTGTTGCTTTTCTTTAAAACTTCCAGGTGTGCTGGTACATGCCCTTAATCCTAGCACTTGTGGAGGCAGAATCAGGCAGATCTGTGTGATTTTGAGGTCAGGCTGGTCTAACAAGCAATTCTAAGTTAAGCCACAGCTACACAGAAAAAAAACAATTTCAAAAACAGAAAATAAAAAGCCGCCAACAAACCAAAAAAACAAACTTCCAGGACACATTAAAATTTCTTAAGATTCATATATGTATCAGCTTGCACATAAAGTTACCTTTTATTACTTGTAGAACTTTGAAAATGTTCTTCAATATTATGGTCTTCCCAATCGTACCCTAAAATATAGTACCAGAAAATATATATTATTGGAAATATCACATCATTATTTAGGAAAACTTAAATCACTATCTTCTGTGACCCTGAGAACCATGCCGGATTAATTCACCTCATTCCTCCTCATTCTCAATTGGAATTACAGAATAGGATCAATAACAAAGTAAGAATTGTCTCCTTATTTTAAAAGTGGAAGAAAATTCCCAGTCTTACCTATAGCAGTGAGGTTTTTGCAAGTCTCTAGCATCACGTCTTTGTAGAGTTGCTTCTGGGAAGATTCCAGAAAAGCCCACTCTTCTTGGCTGAATTTCACATGCACATCATCGAAGGTCACGGAATTCTAAAATATGCCATACTTTTGTACAACAGAAAGAGTGGCAACAATATAAATTTATGCTTCATTGGCAATATAGTCATATAATTCTAGTGCTTCTTCCATTTATTTTCTGACACAGAAGTGCTAGTGTTACACAGTTGGGTTCTGTGCATCAGATGAAGGAGGGGAGAAGAAAAAGCCTAAAGGTAAAACAAAAAAAAAACAAAAAAAAGAAAAAGCCTAAAGGTTAGATTATAAGGAAAACCAAAGGTGTGCTTTGAAATCCTGTGTTAAAGGTGTTTCATTAGTTTGTAAGACATGAGTATGAAGTAGCCATTAGTTGGGTTCTTGGTTGATCTATGAATCATCTTCAGTTACTACTCAGTTGGTGAGTAGGACAGGACCTGTCATAAGACAGGTGGAAGGAAAAAACAAAATCATGACATTTTATCTAGCAACAAATGAGATGCGGCTATCAGGGGACAGTGAACTAGTGGGTGACATCAGTCAAAAGACAACATGGCACTGAATATCATGTTTTGACCAGGAATCAGAGATGTGGCATATCAGTATTTGAAAAGGGGAGCTCATATATTTGTGGAAGGGAAAGTGGACTGCAGTGAATACATGGATAAAAATAATGTGAGTGGCAAGCAACAATAATCATAGCTGGTAACATCAAATTTTGAGTGACCAGAGAAAAGAAAAGGCATAGAACACATGATTACTATATGATCATTGTTTTGTATATTCTCCTTTCTAAATCATGTATAGTCTATATTTAAAAATAAAGATTAAACCTTTTCTATTAAAAAAAGAAGTTATCACTAAGTCATTTTAAAGAAAACTCAATAACGAAGTTTAACTGTCATATCTGAACTTTTTGAATAGGATATAGCTTTGGAATAGTCATGGTAATTAATGGGGACAAAGACAAACAAAGAGAAAAGAGCGAAATAGAGAGAGACAGAGACACAGAGAGAGAAATTAAGAGATGAACAGTATTAAGTACACATCAGAGAAATTTATGAACAGTTACTAACGACGAAAAATGATGGACAAGCTGGGTGTATTCTGTCATGCCTTTAATTCCATCACTCAGGAGGCAGAGGCAGGTGCATCTTATTGAATTGGATGCCAGCATTTTCTATGCAAAGAGTTCGAGGACAGCCAGACCTATAAAGTAAGACAGAGCCTCCCCTAAAAGTCAATCAAACAAACACAAAATATTGTAATAACTGAGAGGTCTTTACTGAAGCTTCTACAAGGAATTATACATTCACTCCAGTTGTGTATTCATTTTCCAGAAATCTGCACTGCCCTAGCTTAAATTGTAATTTTAATAAGATTTTACTAAAAGGGAATGCATATTTAAACAGCTAAAAACAGAAAGATGAAATATTAGCAATATAAATGATGTTCTTAAATAAGCAACATAAGGCAAGAGAGATGGCTCAGCAGTGAGGAGCTCTTGCTGCTCTTGCAAATAATTGGGCTCAATTGTCAGTGTTTAACTGGTACCCACTACTATTAGTTGCTATAAGTTCATGAGTTCTGAACACATCTTTGGACTACTGTGAGGATCAGGCACACAAGATATTCATATTCATGCATACAACCAAAATACTCATATTCAGTAAAAATTAAAAACAGATCCCAGATGGCAGAGCTGATCACACACTGTGTCTGCTCAGCAGGGTAGAAGAGACTGCACAGTGACAAATAGTTGGAACTGTTGGCCTCCAAACACCACTGACTGTGTTTACCAGGTGATAACAAACCCAAATGATGAGAAAAAGAATTGGGTTCAACTGCAGAGTACCCAGCTAATCCCTGTAAAATTTCCTGGGCTGTTGTGGCAAGAGTAAAGTTTTTAAGCAAATAGACCCAAGAAGCGTGTCCTGATCACTTTCTCAGGCTGAACTGTGCACCCCAGGGCGCTAGAGACTGGGAGCCCCAGTCTCAAGAAAACCCTACAGGGAAGGAAGCAAGTGGGACTGACTGAATTTCACCCAGTCTATCCCTGGAAAAGATCCTGCAGAACTGTGGGCACACAGCAGCCAGCCCTGAGTGGGGCTCTAGCCACCAGCCCCCCCCACATGACTCTCTATCACAGACAGAACTGTGTGCCCCAGGAAAATAGAGGCTGGGTTTCCCTGTTGGGAGAAATCCCCACAGGGAGGGAAACAGCAGGTCCCAGCTTACAGCACTCAGATGACCCCTCCCCCAATACCACCACCATATACGGGAATGTTCTCGGGAAAAGTTCTCAGGTTCCTGTCCAGTCACCACCTTGGAACCACCCCTTGAAACAAGAGCCTATGCACTCTACACACACACACACACACAACAGTACAGATTGGGTCTTCCTGTTTGGAGAAAACTGAAAGTTGGGGGAAATATCTGGCCCAACCTCAGGACACCTAGCTCCAGAAAAGTTTCTGGTTATCCACAGGCTCCAGACTCTAGCCTCCTGCTGCACATATGAGAGTGGTGCTCACATGCCACTGATTACCACTTGGTACTGGGGCACAAAGCTCCAAACATAGACCTAAAGAAGGTTGGGTTCCCTAAGATCAACCCCCAGATACTGCTCCAAGGGACAACCAGTTTTCCCTAACTAAACTGACCAAACCACAAGGCACCCAGGTTACAGCAGCAGCTCACTAAATTTATAGCAAGAAACCCATCAGCAGTGCAGCTGTCTCCAGGACTTCTCTGGGTGAGAGGATAGCCCCTTTTACTAACAAAGGCAACAATTACTACTCAGGTCTGTATGCCTGAGATGAGCTGTGGCAATTCCTGAAAAACACCTGGCATTCAGTGACCATACCTAAAAAACGGAGGAGAGATCCTTTGGGAAAAATCATCTTCCTGCCAAGGGGATTCGACCCACCACAGGATTCCAGGAAGTACCAGAAACTAACACGCAACACCTAGGATATCCCAATGGGTAGAGGCAAGTGTAAAATCTCAACCAACAAAAGACAAAGCAATATGGCTTCTCCAGAACCCAGATATTCAGGAGCAAGCAGCCCTGGATACCCCAGCATAAAGACAATTTCAGGCCAATCTCCCTTATGATAATTGATGCAGAAATACTCAACAAAATACTTTGCAAACCCAATACAAAAACACATCAAAGATATCATCCACTACAACCAAGTAGGCTTCAGGCCAGGTGTGCAGGGGTGGTTCAATATGCAAAAATCCATCCATATGATCTACCATATTAACAAATTGAAAGAAAAATAAACTCATGATAATCTTCTTAGTTCCTGAAAAAGCATTTGAAAAAATCCAGCATCCATTCATGTTTAAAGTATTAGAGAGATCAGGGATACAGGGCACATAACTAAACATAGTAAGGGCGATATACAGCAATCCTATAGCCAACATCAAGCTAAACGGAGAGAAATTTAAAGCAATCCCACTGAATTCAGCGACAAGGCAAGGCTGCCCCTCTCTCCATATCTCTTCAACATAGTTCTCAAAGTCCTTGCTAGAGTAATAAGACAATTAAAGAAGATCAAGGGGATATAAATGGGAAAGGAAGAAGTCAAAGTATCACTATTTGCAGATGATATGCTAGTATATCTTAGTGACCCCAAAAATTCTACCAGGGAACTCCTAAATCTGACAAACACTTTCAGCAAAGTGGCTGGATACAAAATCAACTCAAAAAATAAGTAGCCCTCCTGTACACAAAAGACAAAAGTGCTAAGAACGAAATTAGGTAAAAAAAACACCCTTCACAATAGTCAAAAAGGACATAAAGTACCTTGGTGTGACCCTAACCAAGCAAGTCAAAGACTTGTATGAAAAAAATTTCAAGTCTCTAAAGAAAGAAATAGAAGAAGATATCAGAAGATGGAAAGATCTCTCATGCTCATGGCTTGGCAGGATTAACATAGTAAAAATGGTCCTCTTACCAAACGCAATTTACAGATTTTATGTAATTCCCATCAAATTACCAACACAATTCTTTACAGACCTTGAAAGAAAAATTCCCAACTTCATATGGAATAACAAGAAACCCAGAATTGCTAAAACAATCTTCCGTAATAAAAGATCTTCTGGGAGTATCTCCATCCCTGATCTCAAGCTGTACTATAGAGCAACAGGAGTAAGAACTGCATGGTACTTGTATAGACACCAACTAGTGGATCAACAGAATCGGATAGAAGTCCCAGAAATGCACCCACACACTATGGACTCCTGATTTTTTACAAAGATGCCAAAACCATACAATGGAAAAAAGACATCATCTTCAACAAAAGTTGCTGGTCTAAATGGATGTCTACATGTAGGAAAATGCAAATAGATCCATATTTATCACTCTGCATAAAACTAAAGTTTATGTGGATCAAAGACCTCAGTATAAAACCAGACATACTAACCCTGTTAGAAGAAAAAGTGAGGAAGAGCCTTGAAGTCATTGGAACAGGAGACAACTTCCTGAACAGAACTTCAACAGTACAGGCTCTAAGAGCAACAATCAATAAATGGGACCTCATGAAATGGAAAAACTTCTATAAGTCAAAGGAAACTGTTGTCAAAACAAAATGACTGCCTGCAGATTGGGAAAGGATCTTCACCAACCCTATATCTGACAGAAGGTTAATATCCAGTATTTATAAAGATTTCAAGAAGTTAAACACCAACAAATCAAGTAACCCAAATTAAAAAATGGGGTACAGAGCTAAACAGATAATTCTCAATAGAGGAATATAGAATGGCAGAGAAACACTTAAAGAAATGTTCAACATTCTTAGTCATCAGGGAAATGCAAATCAAAACCACCCTGAGATTTCACCTTACACCCATCAAAATGACTAAGAAGAATAACTTAAGTGGCAACTCATGCTGGATAGGATTTGGAGAAAGAGGAATCCTCCTTCATTGCTGGTGGGAATGTAAACTTATACAATCACTGTACAAATCAACCTGGCACTTTCTCAGACAGTTAGGAATAGCGCTTCCTCAAGATCCAGCTGTACCACTCCTAGGCATATATCCAAAAGGCGCTCAAGTATACAACAAGGACATCTGCTCAACTATGTTTGTAGTAGCTTTATTTGTAATAGCCAGAAGCTGGAAACCGCACAGCTGCCCCTCAGTTGAGGAATGGATACAGAAATTGTGGTATAGCTATACAATGGAATATTACTCAGCAATGAAAAACAAGGAAAAAATAAAATTTGCAGGTAAATGGTGGGAAGTGGAAAAGATCATCCTGAGTGAGGTATCCCAGAAGGAGAAAGACTCACAGGGTATAATCACTCATAAGTGGACATTAGATATAAAATATAGGATTGAAACACTAAAATCTGTACACCTAAGGAAGTTAATCAGGAAGGAATATGCTGGCTAAGATGCTCAAACCCCATGCAGAAAGTCAAAAAGGATGGTCATCAGAAGAGGGAGAAAACAGGGAACAGGACAGGAGCCTACCACAGAGGGCCTTTGAAAGGCTCTACCCTGCAGGGTATCGAGGCAGATGCTGAGACTCATATCCAAACTTTGGGCAGAGTGCAGGGAATCTTATGAAAGAATTAGCTCCACAAGGACAGCAACAGTTCCAAAAATTCTGGACACAGGGGTCTTTTTTGAAACTGATACTCCAGCCAAGGACCGATCATGGAGATGGCCTGAAACGCCTGCACAAAGGTTCAGTATGGCAGTTCAGTATCCAAGTGGGCTTCATAGTAATGGGACAAGGACTGTCTCTGACAGAAACTCATTGCCCTTCTCTTTGATCACCTCCCCTTGATGGGAGATCAGCTTTGCTAGGCCACAGAAGAAGACAATGCAGCCACTCCTAATGAGACCTGATAGACTAGGATCAGAATGAAGGGGAGGAGGACCTCCCTTATCAGTGGACTGGGAGAGGGACAGAGGTGGGAAAGATAGAGGGTGGGATTGGGAGGGGAGGAAGGAGGGAGGTACAGGGGAGATACAAAGTGAATAAACTATTATTAATAAAAATTAAAAAAGAAAACAATAAAATGTTGAAAGATTTTTTTAAAAAAAACTATGCTGTTACACATACTTTCAAACCTTGAAAATATTGCCCGATATCAGTTATTGCTCCTAAATAATAAATAAATAAATAAGAAATGAGGAAGGATACTTCATACTCATGAAAGGAAAATTCCACCAAGATGGCATATGTGTTCTGAGCAACAATGCCCCAAATACAAAGACGCCCACATTTGTAAAAGAAACATTAATAAAGCTTAAAGAACATACCAATTACCATACATTAATAGTGGGAGAGGTCAATATGTCACTATCATCAAGGGACAGAACAATAGAAAAGGACTTAAACTGAGAGATAATGACACTAATGGATGTCATGAATCAAATGAACCTAACAGATATCTAGAGAATTTTTTTAACCCAAATAGAAAAGAATCTATCTTCTTTCAGTACCTCCCGGATCCTTCTCCAAAACTGAACATACAGTACGTCACACACCAGGCCTCAACAGATACAACAAGATAGAAATAATATCTTGTATCCTATCAGACCATGATGGACTAAAGATGGACCTCAACAATAACAGAAATAACAAAAAGCCTACACACACGTGGGAACTGAACAACTCCCTACTCAATGAAATCTAGGTCAGGGAAGAAATACAGAAAGAACTTCCTACAATTCAATGAAAATGAAGGTACATCATACCCAAACTCATGGGATGCAATGAAAGCAGTTCTAAGAGGAGTTTTAATAGCACTAAAGGCCTCCATAAGCTATTGGAGGCATCCCATACATGCAACTGAATGGCACACTTCAAAGCCCTAGAAAAAAGAAGCAGACACACCCAATAGGAGTAGACTACTAGGACTAACCAAACTCAGGGCTGAAATCAATAAATTAGAAACAGAGATAATTCAAAGAGTCAATAAAACCAAGAGCTCGTTCTTTGAGAAAATAAAAAACATAGACAAACTCTTAGTCAAACTAAGTAAATGGCAGAAAGACACGATCCAAATTCACAGTCTGAAAGGAAGAGAGAGCAAGATAACAGACACTGAAAAAATCCAAAGAACCATTAGCTCTTATGTCAAAAGCCTATATGCCACAAAATTTAAAAATCTAAATGAAATATACAATTCTCTTGTTAGATTCCACTTACCAAAGTTGAATCAAAATCAGGTAAAGATATTAAATAGTTTTATACTGCCTAAAAATATAGAAGCAGCCATCAAAATCCTTCCAACCAAAAAAAGCCAAGGGTGAGATGATTTCAGAGCAGAAGTATACAAGACCTTCAATGAAGAGTGAAAACCGATATTCTTCAAATTATTCCACAAAATAGAAATGAATACAACATGGCCAAACTCCTTTTGTAAGACCACAGTCACCTTGATAAATCCTCAAAGACCCCCAAAAAGAAAGAGACCTTCAGACCCATCTCTTTTATGAACAATGATGCAAAAAATACTCAATAAAATAATCGCAAACCAAATCCAAGAACATACCAAAATACCATCTAACATGACGAAGTAGGCTTCATCCCAGACATGTTTTTTTGAAATGTCATTGTGGTGGTATTATCTAGAACCTCTAGAAAATTCTTGTACAAGGCACAACTTCTGCATGATGTGCCATAGAGTAACAAATGAGAACGTAAAGAAGCATGTAATTTCAAACAATTACATACATACATATACATATATATATATATATATATTCTATTAAGCATTTTAATATTAACATTGGTAACATGTTGACTAAACAGAACACATTGGGGATGCATCTTCCATCTTTGCATTTGTACTGAGAAAGCTGACACATGAGAATCAAGAATTCAAATATAGCCTTGACTAATTACTAACATCCAAGCCAGGTTTGAAAACAAACATCACAACCTAAGTAATAAGTCCCCAATTTTTAATTCTACCTTAATTTTTTTAGATTATGACCATAATAAGAAAGATCTGAGGCCAAATTAAAACACAAATGTCCTCTAGCATAATTTTTCATTGAGCCTATTTTCTACTGAAATCCTATGAGCTCCATTTCCTCTGTATGTACTACATTCAACATTCTGAAATTCTAGGTCCTACAGGAAGAGCCAATTAAGCTTTGGACTTTTGCTATTTCAAGTCCTGATATTTTCCACATTCCTCAAAGAAGAGAACGTTAATCAGTTATTTCCAGGAGCCAAGTCACTTGGGGCATAACTTTTTTTCTTCTAACTGCTACTATAATACCTTGAATGAATCTCCTAACCACAAACATCTCATATCATGAATGGGTTAACTTATTTGGTCCTGTCAGATCAGACTCCTCATTTTGGAAGCCTAGAATACTCAAGTTTCAAGAAAACTTAGGCAAAAGCCATGGTAAATATTGTTTCCTGCCTTGCTCTCGTTTTTCATCGTCTCATGCAATGCTAGCTTTCTTACCCAGCCCAGGGCCACTTGTTTAAGGATACTGCCACCCTCAATTGAAGAGCATCCTATAAAAATCATAACTCAACAAGAATCTCTCACTTACATAGAAACCATTTCTCATTTTCTCATTACATTATTTATTTCTTATTTTCTCATTACTTTATTTTTTCACTTTATATCCTGCTTGCAGCTTCATACCTCCTATTTTCCTAGTATCATCCACTTACCCTCTTACCCTAATCCTCCTCCCCTTATCCTCAGGCAAGGGAAGCCTCCCCACACCAACTCTCCTTCAACACATCAAATTACATATGAACTAAGTGCATCTTCTTTCACTGAGGACAGTGAAGGCAGCCCAGCTAGGGCAAAGTGATTCATAAACAGGCAACTGTGTCCATGTCACAGACAGCCCTATTTCAATTGCTAGTGACCGACATGAAGACAGAGCAGTTAATATGCATATGGTGCCTAGGTTCAGCACCTGCATGCTTTTTAGATGGTGGCCACCAGCCATTTTATGATGGCATTCCACCAACTGAATTTACCATGTGAAAAACTAACTCAGAATTCTCAACAGGATTATTAAGATATATTACACACAGAGACAAATATGAATTCTATACTTACTTTACAACCACAACAATTAAAATTGTGCACAATTTTTGTGAAAGAATAAAGCAAAAGTGCCAAGAACATAAATCCAAAAATATAGTCAAGATTTCATCATGATACCTAAGGAAACTCAACCAAGAAAAAAGTAGACAAATGTTACCTATGATTGTATAAATATAGAAATTAAATAAACAGAAACATCAGAACACCCACAAAATAACACCTATACTATTTATATTATCTTCTAGATACAACTGATCTTTTTTCAAAGTCCCCATGCTCTAGACCTCTCTCTATAAATGGAGCTCACCAGAAAGGTGGGCTATTAGGCTGTAGGTTATTCCCCCTAGTGACTGCAGGAAAACCCAGTCCTACTGATTCCCATAAACAAAACAATGTTAAATAGTAATTTTATGTCTCCTTGCCACATGTATTCCAGCAGATGTGAAATCTGTCCTATGTAAATGCATAAAACCAGGTACACTTGAGAAACCTATGCAGCTCAGAAACTCCTTTTAACCCTGGAATTGAGTTCCTTAAGGCACATCATTGTGGTTGCTGTTAGTGGAAAGGAAAAATACTGCTGAAGTTTCATCAACATTTCTTCCTTGACACCATTTTGTAACCTCTTTGTAAAATTGTAACATTTATCACAATACAATTGAATTAGGAAACAATGCTTAAAATGTCCAGAAATCTGATCTTCATTTTTTCCAAGCAGTCTTCCTACTGCACATACAACAGACAGCTCATTATATGTCTCAAATGAGTAATTTTTAAAACTCTGTTGTGTATAGCCCTTAACTTGAGAATTTTGGAATTTTAACCAAGAAGAAAGCAAAGTCATGCATCTGGGGAGCAATAGACTGGGATCAATCTGAAATGAGCCAACAACGCTTGTGTCAGAAATATTTTTCCAAAAGGATGAAGATGCAGCTATCCTAGAATTAATAGCCAACACCTGGAGAAAATATGCCACACACAATTAAATGGTTAATTTAAAAAGTTCTCTTTAATAGAAGAATGTATCTAGCTCTAGTTAATGCTATAAGAGAAGACAGTCTAAAACTAATTTTGTATTCCATACATGCAGTCTTTCTTAAGTCTCTTAAGTTTAGCCTCCAGGTTATATATTAAACAATTTCAATATGAACTAGAGATTTCAAGCCTAGCCACTGAGACAAATGGGAGATTTATACAGCAAAGATGTTCCTTGAATGATTTAAGTACTCCACTTCCCTAATACAGCAGGTTATTATTCAGTGACACGGTATTAGTGATTGGTCTCAGAGGTTTCAAATGTTAGGAGAAGTACAAGGCAGAAAAGGTGCCAAAACCATACAATGGAAAAAAGACAATATCTTCAACAAATGGTGCTGCACTAACTGGATTTCTCCATGTAGAAAAATGCAAATAGACCCATACGTATCACCCTGCACAAAACTAAAATCCATGTGGATCAAAGACCTCAACCTAAAACCAAACACACTAAACATCTTAGAAGGAAAAGTAGAGAAGAGCCTGGAACTCATTAGCACAAGAGGCAACTTCCTGAACAGAACACCAACAGCACAGGCTCTAAGATCAACAATCAATAAATGGGACCTCATGAAACTGAAAAGCTTCTATAAATCAAAGGACAATGTCATAAGAACAAAATGACAGCCTACAGATTGGGAAAAGATCTTCACCAACTCTATATCTGACAGAGGGCTAATATCCTAATACATCAAGAAATTAAGAAGCAACAAATCAAGTAACCCAATTAAAAAATGGGGTACAGACCTAAAGAGAGAATTTTCAATAGAGGAACATTAAATGGCAGAGAAACACTTAAAGAAATGCCCAACATCTTTAGTCTCAGGGAAATGCAAATCAAAACGACCCTGAGATTTCACCTTACACCCATCAGAATGGCTAAGATCAAAAACTCAAATGACAACACATGCTGGAGAGGATGTGGAGAAAGAAGAACCCTCCTCCATTACTGATGGAAAAGTAAACTTGTACAACCATCTTGGAAATCAATCTGGCCCTTTCTAAGACAACTAGGAATAGTGCTTCCTCAAGATCCAGCTATACCACTCCTAGGTATATATCCAAAAGTTACTCAAGGATACAACAAGGACATTTGCTCAACCATGTTCATAGAAGCTTTATTTGTAATAGTCAGAAGCTGGAAACAACCCAGATGTCCCTCAACGGAGAAATGGATACAGAAATTATGGTACATTTACACAATGGAATACTACTCTGCAATTGAAAACAAAGAAAGCATGAAATCAGCAAGCAAAAGGTGGGATAGAGAAATGATCATCCTGAGTGAGGTATCCCAGAAGCAGAAAGAGACACATGGTATATACTCACTTATAAGTGGATATTAGACATATAAAATAGGATAACCATACTAAAATATGTACGCCTAAGGAAGCTGATCAAGAGGGAGGACCCTCGTATGATGCTCAATCTTCATTGAGAAAGGCAAACAAGACAGACATCAGAAGAGGGAGAAAACAGGGACCAGGACATCACAGAGGGCTTCTGAAAGACTCTACTCAGCAGGGTATCAAAAAATATGCTGAGATTTATAACCAACCTTTTTGCAGAGTGCAGGGAATTTTGGGGAGGAAGGGGGAGATACAGGGATCTGGAAGGAAAAGAAGCCCCACAAGAGCAACAGAACCAAAAGCTCTGGGCACAGGGGTCCTTTCTGAGACTGATACTCCAAGCAAGCATCATACATGGAGATAACTTAGAACTCCTGCATAGAAGTGGCCCATGGCAGCTCAGTGTCCAAGGGGGTTCCCTGGTAGAGGGAACAGGGACTGTTTCTTACATGAAATCAATGGCTGGCTCTTTGATCACCTCCACCTGAGGGGGGGGCAGCCTTGCCAGTCCACATAGGAAGACAGAGAAGCTGGGCCTGATGAGACCTGATGGACTGGGGTCAGATGGAAGGGGGAAGGACCTACCCTGTCATTGGACTGGAGGAGGAGCATGGGAGAGAAGGAGGGAGGGAGTGTGGGATTAGGAGAGGAAAGGGGAGGGGGCTGCAGCTGGGATGGAATGTGAATAAAATAATAAAATAAAAATTAATAAAAATAAAATAAAAAATACAACAAAAACAAAAAGCTAGGGTAGAAGGTCTTACACAAGCTATGTCTTATCCTAACTAAGCTTCTTAAGTAGAATAGCATATTGTACACTACTTTGGGAGAAATGGAAGGAAACATGAAATGTCCATGAACTGATCAGATATTCTCATACAATGGGATAAAATCATGAGGAGTTTAATAAAAAATACTGCATGAGGGAAACACAAGATCTCAAAAACATTATTTACCAAGACCAGAGTGATTTTGGAACTGATGAGTATATCTCCATGTGTTTGAAAGAGGTGGGTTCTCAGAATCAGAAGCAAGCACTCCTCAAATGCCCTTACCCTACAGCTCACCCTATTGCTGGTTTTAGAAAAGGAACACCGCTTTATTTTAATTACCTCAGAATCTTGGGGAAATCTCCCAAGGCCTAGGCCACATGATGTACTGGCTCTGTTAAGCGTATTTGAGGAATGTGAGAAGTAAGGTTATTCTCCATCATGAGGACCTCAGGGAGGGCTTTGTTTGGTCAGGGCAGCCCTCAACACAACAGTGTTTTCTCTGTCAATTGTTTTCATCAGATGTCTTGCCCATGTGGCCGAACTATCTTTTCTCAAGAAGAAAACTGCAACTTTATAGCACACCAGGCTTTCATGTTGGCTCTGATTCTGTAATGGCCCAGTAAGCATTGGGCCATTACAGATGTCTCTTCTTTGACATGGAGATGGGCCAAAGGTTGGTATGAATCAGGGATGTCTTCTTGGTTGTGGCTGGAGACAAATTTGTTGACTATCCTCTTGAGCAAACAGGTTTCCTAGCATCCCAATCTCTAACAGGCTGGGTTGGCCTGCTACTTATGTATGGAGTGTTTTAAAACAGCCCGTAGCTAAATTCTACTTGGTGTGATGTCCTGTCACCTAAGCACTGATAAATCCTGTACATCAACTATTCTATGCATTTACATCACAGCTTTACACTTAAGTGCTACTCAATACATATGTTATTTACAACTTCCACAAAACATGCATACACATAGTGTGTAAGAGGTGGCCCCCGGAGCCCAACTTTCCCCAAGCAGCTCTTCCATTTTACTAGCAAGATAAATCTAACTTTACAGTCCCAAGGTTGCAGCGCCGTTTTCCACTGAACACATTGAAAACATTTTCCTAATTATCAGTTAACTGGTTAAACTTGCTGTTACTTTAACCAGGTGGCTTAAATTGTATATATATCTTACAAAGCCCTCACTTACTAACAGTCAGAGGACACACTTCTCTGTTGCCTTATCACCTTGAGCTCTCGAACAAATGTCAAGTGATATAAATTAGTGACCTTAGGTTCCAGGCCGAATGTCTCAGAAAACATTTAAAAGTGTTGAGCCCAGGTGTACTGGATCACCACAGCCTCCAACATAAACTCCCTTGCTTAACCCACATTTGATTGGATGACCCTGACTCTCTCCAAGGGGCCCTCACCTTGTGGATTTAACCCTTTAAATATACAATAAAGCATACCCTGGGGCACCGTTCAGATCTGAACTGGCCGCTTCCCTGAGCTCAGAAAATAAAGCTTTCATTTTAACCTCCTGTTCCGGAAGTGAGTTCTCTCTGTTCCCAAACACAAGTCAATATACTGGAGATATGCAAATGCCCTGCTATGTTCAGGGCTAGGAAACAGGGCCTCTCTGGTGGCTGTTTCTGTCTCCCGGTTCCCACCCAGCATCAGGAAGGATCTTAAACAGCTTCTCCTACTGTTCAGCCTCCTGCTCCACCAGGCTGGGGGCAGTGGACACACACTCACCATGTTGCAACTTTGGAACTTGGCTGAAGTCCCCTCACAGTACACAGCAGCATTGCTTATACCAGAGCAGACCAACCATTCAACCCCGCTCAGCTAAAGAGCGAACATGCAGCAAGGCGCCAAGAAGAACCCGCCTCTCCCTCTGACTGCAGGAATGAAAGCATCTGATTGGCCAATGAGTCTAGAGTGACATGAGCACCTCCCTTAGGATTACAGTGTACTGAAGGGACAAGGCTTAGTGATTCCTGGTCCAGGTTTCTCTTTAAGGACCAAACCTTCAGATCTGCACATGTTTGCATTTCATCATCATTTGTGCCTGTCCTCCCCTAGCCTACCCTGTGTCTTTCAGCACTCAGGATACAACTACCCTTTTCCTCCTCGAATCACAACCATTATTAAACCTGTAGCAGAGTAAACACTCTGTCCAACAGGTGGAAGAGTGCCAAGAATTTTAAGAATTAAAGAGAGATTTAAGAAAATGCAAGGAGTTTTTGTTCTGTGACATCACACTGGGGTCAGGTAAACTGCAGCCACTTTTCTCCTGGAAGATAAGAGACAATCCAGGAAAAAAAAAAAAAAAAAAACAGGAAAAACAAGACACTTCGGAGTACCATCATCAGGTAAAACTTCTTCCTCAATAGGAAGAAAACAGAAACCTGCACTAGTGAAGGCTCTCTGCATGAAATGAACTGACAGAATAAATTTCTCTGTGTATGTATACAGCTAATACATATATATGTATGTATACACACACACATACACACACACACGATTTGGCATTTTGAGACAGGGCTTCTTCTTTTAGCCCTGGTTGTCTTGGACTAGATCTGTAGACCAGGCTGACCTTGAACTCACTGAGACTGGCCTGCTTCTTTCTGCCAGAGGGCTGGGATTCAAGGCCTGTGCCACTAAATCCATCTCAGATATTCTGTTTTAATTTTATTTTCTGTTTTGTTTTTTTAAGACCAGGTTTCATCATGTAGGCCTGTCATGCTGGACTCTCTTTGTCAACCAGGCCAACACTGAACTCACAGAGAACAGCCTGTGTCTGCCTTTCAGGTGCCTGGATTAAAGCTTGTGCAAGCATGGCTGGCAAGACCTTAGACTTTTAAGGATATGTTTAAGGGAGGGTTTCTTATCTAACTAAATTTTTTTTTTAAGATTTTTGAGTGTGTGGATGAGGGGACCTCTGATTATTATTATCTGTATGTGTCTGTGTGTGCATTAAATCAGACATTGTTGCCATCCTCACAGACCTTCTTAGATCAGAGCTTTTATCTTATGCTTAAGAAATTTTATTTTATTTTTTTAGAAGAACATCTCCCTAGGCAGTGAGTTCTGTGCTGAGCATCACTTGCACTGTGGGTCTGATCCTCTGAGGGCAAGGAATCATATGAAAGAAGAGAGAGTTAGTATCACCTGGAGAGAACAGGAGCTCCACAGGACCAAATATATCTGGCCACAGGGGTCTTTTATGAGACTGTATCTCCAATCAAGGACCATGTATGGATATAACCTAGAACCCCTGCTTGGATGGAACCCATGGTAGCTTAGTAGATAAGTAATGTGAACAGGGACTGTTTATGACATGAACTCAATGGCTGTCACTTTGATCTAACCCCCACTCCCAGGGAGGAGCAGCCTTCATAGACCACAAAGGTGGACACTGCAGCAAGTCCTGAAGATACCTGATAAGGTAAGGTGAGGAGGACCTCCCTTATCAGTGGCCTTGGAAAGGGGCATGGAGAAAATGAGGGAGAGAGGGTGGGATTGGAAGGGAGTGAGGGAGCGGGCTACAGCTGGGATAAAAAGTTAATAAACTGTAACTAATATTAAAAAAATAAAATTAAAAACAGAGAACAGATCTCAATGTAAAATTTTCAACAGCAGAATCTCAGATGGCCGAGAAACACTGTTCAGGTTCAGCATCCTTAGCCTTTAAGGAAATGCAACTGGAAACTACTTTGAGCTTTAATTTTACACATGTCAGAATGGTGAAGTTTAACAGGACAAATGACAGCTCGCTCACACTGACAAAGGTGTTGGGGAAGGGGAACACTCCTCCATTGCTGGGTGGAGGGCAAACAAATACAGCCAACATTGTATTTTCTCACACAACTGGGTTGTTGTCCCAGGAGGTTGTATGAGGATGCCTAAAAGCCCAGGCTGATGTTAGGAGAGAGCGTTGCTCTCTGAAAAACAACAGTAGGGCCACACTCTGGAGGAAAGCTTATACACAGTGCACTGAAAGTGGAGAGGTGGACCAGGTGCAGGCTGAAAGATTTCACCCCTATGTTCTAGTCTCTTTGGGGTGAGACAGTACTGTACAGTCTCCCAAAAAAGAAACCTGGACACAAATCCAGAATAAAAACTACTCCACCTAAAATCTGTATTGCGTGCAAGATGTAAAGGGGCAGTGATGGCCCCAAACTTGCTTGAGTGGTGAGCTAATGTTTGGTTTAACTTGCAGCCCAAGCCATGAAATGGAACTCACTCCATTTATGGCCAGGAATGTCACCGAGATATAAATGGTAAGGATGGTGTGTGCATGTGTCTGCACCAGGTCCTCTGCTGAGATGTCATGGCTGTTAGCTCTGTATTTTTGTGGGACTCCTAACATTACGAACAGGTGTAGCTTTGACTCTCTCACCTGCTCTTGAGAGTCTTTTCCCCTATTGGGTTCCTTGTCCATCCTCACTGTGAGGTCTGTTGGCCTTGTCTTTTTTGTATCTTGTTCGGCAGTCCTATCTTAGAGGCCTGTTCTTTTCTGAAAAGGATATAGAGGAAGGAAGTAGTTATGGGGAAGAAGGGAGGTATGCTGGATGTGGGAGAAGGGCAGGGAGGGAAACAGTGGTCAGAATATATTGTATGAGGGAAGAATCCTTTTCAATTAAAAAGCATTAATTTAATTTTCCTACCTAAAAATGCAAAGAAGAGACGCAAAGAGAAGTGAAATAGTGAAGACAAGGAAAACAAAATCATGATGTACAGTTATTATTCTGTGTGCAAAGAGGGGAAACATCACTCAGGAGTTTAACAAGCTTATTCTTTAGTCTTATCTAGATCTATGAAATCAGATGTTTTGCTCTCACCAATGTGAAATGTATATCACACAGGTAAAATGAGGCAATTTTCTGGTGTTATGTGGAATTACAGGGGTCCCTGCTCACTTAATTCCAAAAGAGTACTCTTTCTTCTCTATAATAAAAACTAAAGTTTGGAGCTAGAGAGGTGGCTCAACAGATAAGAACACTCTCTGTTCCTTCAGAGGTCCTGAGTTCAATTCCCAGAAAGCACATAGTGGCTCACAATCATCTATACTGAGATATGTTGCCCTCTTCTGGCATGCAGGTACAAATGCTGATAGAACATTAATTAAATATATAGTCTTTAAAAAAACAAAAAAGTAAATTTGAATAATATTCACAATAATATAAATAAGTATGTAATGTTATACAATATTTATGCATAACTATATAATACATTAAGTATATACAAACTGATATTTTAAAATGCTAAGTGTTTAAACATGTTTTCCCAATAAAAATAAAAGTGTCATCATCTAAGGTGGGTTAGCTGATCAAAACAAAACTAAGAAAAGTGTTACTTGTCTAATATTATTGCATTTTTATTCAACTGTAATTTGTCATTATTTCAATTCAAACAAGTCAGTCTGTTTCTTAACTCATTTTCACTTCATGCAGCATGACTCATTGGCAGAAAACTCTTATGCCATTAAAATAAACCAACTTTCTGCATTTTTATAGTATATTGTAAAAGCACATTTGCTTTTTATTTCAATAACAACTTTTGCTCTAAAAAGCCTGAGATTTGATTTTCCTTCTCCGCATACCAACTAAAAATATGTTACAAAAATTCTTTGAAAGTGATTGCTTTAGCTAGGTTGTGTTGTTTTTGCCCTTCATTTTCTATTGTGAACTATAAGTTAGACAAGTTGACTGAAGCTCTCCTACCCAATGAACAAATGGGAATGCAGCAAGATTGAAATCAGAGAGAGAGAGAGAAGTTTGTTGATTTGACACTGCTCATGCTGTAATTATACACTGTTTCATGACCAATATAGCACTGTGAAAGTCTTTTGTAAGTGTGTAATCCCTTTACCATTGTTATTGTCTTCATTCATTTACCATACCGTCCTTCTGAGTCACAAACCATGACCTCAACAAATACGGAATTAGGTTATTTTAAAAGTTATCCACCACGAACATAAACACAATAAGCGTGAGAATACAGATACTTTTTTAAAACTAATCAAAAGCACATGAAACTTTACTGAGACGACTGCTGGGATCAATAGCAATTTTGTCATTTTATGAGAGCTACGTGCAATGTAGGCACACGTAAACATGGATACAATGAGAAGGTGTGAAGAACATGGTTTATTGTGTTTTTTTTGGTAATGAGGAGGTGTAGGTGTAGGTAACACCAACAAATGCATCAGATTACAAACACTAAACACTTGCAGTTTTACATGAACTATAAGAACACAAACTGATGTTACTTAATTTTAGTTCAAATCTGTGGGAATTCCTAAATTCTGCTATCAAGAGATTATTTTGTATGCTAATACATGATCCCATACCACATTCAAATTTATTGTTCAATTGTGAACCATGTTTTATTTTCACTTTTTGTCTTCTCAAATTATACATGGGGGAATAACTTTTATAACCATAGCAATGTATTTTGTGTCAGTAAACTCTATACTAAAGTCTTCTTTCTATGGCTGTGTAAATTATTTCATCACTTTCAATTTTATATACTAACTGTAGTTTGCTAAACAAATGATTATGTAAGATATCATTTACACTTTTATACTAAACAACACCAATGGAATGATGTATTTAAAAAAAAAGATGTCGGCTATTTTCTATTTCAATATGAATTCACCAGAATCCAAAGAAAATTTCTATGAATTCCTAAGAGGAAAGCTGCTTCCAAAGCTATGTCCCATGAAAAAATGACAAAGAATTCCAAATAGGATAATGAAGTAAGAGTACACACATATGCAGCTGTCACCTCAGAACGTATCTCAGAGCTACAACTATCAAGAATGTGTACAACAGTTGTGACCAAATTAGGAGACAAAGAGAAAAAGCCAAAATCATAAGCCTAAAAATATATTCAAGTTTTCCTCAAAAGACCCAAGGAAACTCTGCCAGGAAAAATGTGACTTGACCAAGGTTACTTATGGTTATATGTGTATAGAAATTAAATAAGCACAGACTGCAAAACTCTTACAAAAGCAACTCAAACTGACCCCTAAAAAGTATATTTCTGACAAACCAGCTACTGTAGATCGCTCTTCTAATGTATAAATAGTGTATAACATTACATAAATATTTCTCTTCAGCTTCATGAGAAAAGAATCCTGGAAACAAACTATGAGCTACCTCCCACTGGTGCTACTGACTGATAGGTCTGCCTAGAGTCCCTCGTTTCCTTTGACTACCCAGCTGGGCTTAAGGTTACTAACAGCTACTCTACTGGGTGATGAGATCAAATAGCTCAGGGAGCTGAGACCTTCCCAGCTTGGCTCACACCTTAGGCACACACAGAGCCCTACTCTATGAAATCTGTATTTTAGTATGACTTTCCCATTTCCAAGACACAAGGAGACAGTTCCTCTTCTACCTCACAGGGTCCTTTGTGTGCACATTCCAACACACAATCATTGTTCAGTGTCGCTATCTCTACCTTATAGCTGGGAAACCCTGAAGCCAAACAAATCAAAGTCAAACAGTAACAATTAAAACAAAAAATGACGAAGAATTTGAAAGGAGTGGTACATGAGAAATGAATGAAAAAAAATAAAAAGGAAAGGTCATGGATGATTCTAGGTATGGTGGGGTAGAAAGTTTATTATAGAGAAAAGGGATAGAATAGCCAGATGCAGGGACATCTGGGGAGTCCAGAGGGGACATGACTGTGAGCATTATGAGGAAAAGTAGGAGGGGAGAGGGGAAAGCTAGACCAAGATGCCTGGATAGTAAATGATAGATGAAAAAGCCCAGGTAACCAAAATGGTTGGATTACATAAGGAAGACCACCCAGGGGAGGGGGAACTCAGACCCTGGTCTAGAAGGCTGGGTATGCCAACCATTACCCTATGGCAGGTAGAAACAGAGATGCTGGGAGAACCAGCAGCTGAGCCTGCTTTTATTTGTTAAATAGGTACCTCAGCCATTTGTCCCAGGATTTGAGACTTAACAATAGGGAAGAATGAGGAGGTTAAATGATTTCACTATAATCTCAAAACTTGTTTTAAAAAGTTGAAACTGGAGAGCATCAGAACAAGAAAATTTGAACACAGGGAACTTCCCAGAGACTCATACTCCAACCAAGGACTAGTCATGGAGATAACCTAGAACCCCTGCACAAATGTAGCACACGGCAGTTCAGTGTCCATGTGGGTTACATAGTAATGGGAAGAGGGACTGCCTCTGACATAATCTGATTGGCCTACTCTTTGATCACCTCACCCTGATGGGAGAGCAGCCTTACCAGGCCACAGTAGAGGACAATGCAGCCACTTTTGATGATAAATGATAGACTAAGATCAGAAAGGAGAGGAGAACTTCCCCTACCACTGGACTTGGGGAGTGGCATGCATACAGAAAGGGGAGGCAGGGGGGATTGGGAGGGGAGGAGGGAGGGGCTTATGGGGGATACAAAATGAATAAAGTGTAATTAATAAAAAATTAAAAAAAAAAAGAAAATTTGAAACTGGCTTCATTACCCAAGATTTTTCTGGGACTAGACATACATTGAAGAGCACACCAAGTATTATGCACTCCTTTTCTCTTGGGATGCACCATTATTGTTAGAGCAATAACATTCCTGTTAGGCTCAGCCACACCTGTTTGCCCAGGTCTTCTGTGTTTGTTAACCAGTATAACTATAGAAATTTGGTTTCTAGAAATAAGTTCAGTTCCTCTTCCAGAATCTTGATTGCCTTGGTCTGTGAACTCTAAGTAGTGCCAGTTTGGACTTTTCCTAACCATTTAAATTGAATAACTGACACTTCTGTCCAAGCAGGAAAGCTCTCACCATCCTTTTTCTCCATCCCTTTCTCTGCTATGATGACACCAGCTTCAAAGTAGGTCATTGAACTCAATTCATACACAGGTCCCTCTTTATTTGTAAATACCTACCCTATGAAAGCCAGGGATGATTGAGGGACCTCAGTCACTGGTTCTTTTTCTATTTCACTGACCAGGTTAAGGTCTAGCCTGAAATGAGTTGCAAGACGCTGGGCCACAAAGGCAGGATTAGGTGGTTCAAAGCAAGTCTTAACTACATAGCACGAAGAAAGGCTGAGTTTTTGGAGACATTTCTCTAAGCAGAAACTAATGAGAAATCCATTTTTAATTAGGCATGAAATTCTTTTTAAAAAATATTTAATTTTATTTTCTGTGCATTAGTGATTGCTTGAAATTGGCATTACAGACAGTTGTGAGCTGTCCCTATAGCTGACTGCCTTAGTCTTTGATCTAGCTATTGACTACCCTGATTCACACAGCAATTGTATATAATAGATTGTTCTTCCTGTTCTGAACAGAAGGCACAAACCATGCTCCACATGCAAATCCTTTCACTGTAACTACAACATGGAGAGTTGGTTACCAACTCAAATTATAAAGCTCTTTTGTGGAACAGCCATTTAACTAAAGAATTTAGAAATTTTAATCAAGAGAAAAGCAAGGTCATTGCCCTAGGGAGAAACAAACTCACTCTGAATAGCTTGCCTTGAAAACATTTCTCTACAAGGGTGAAGATGCAACTGATCTAGAAATACTATCCCCTCCCAAGGAGAAATCACTGCAAACACAATTAAAAGTGTAATTAAGACAGAATACATTTAATGACAGCATACATTCAGCTCTGGCCAATGCTTAAAAGGAGCCAGTTGAGGACAGAATTTTGCATTACACATATCTTGTAACCCTTAAGTCACTTTTAGGTTCAGTCCCAGGTTATGTTTTCAACAATTAAAATGTGGACTGGGGACTTGTAAGTCTAGCCACTTAGAAAGATTTACATGGCAACAATATTGCCAGAAGTAGACTGGTGCCCTCAAACAGCAGGTCACTCTTCAGTGACAGGATCCTGAAGTGAGTATGCCAGAAGAGGAAAAGACAGAAAAGGCAACATTGGAAAAAATAAAAGCTGGGGCGGGGAGGTCTTATGCAAGGTATGTGTTAAGCCGAGTAAGCATTTTTGTCCTTCAGTTCATTTATTTAATCACTTAACAGCCAGATGGAAAACACCACCCTCCTTTCCTCCCTGTCTCATCCCCACACCCCACTCCTCCCTACCTCTATCCTCATAGAAGCAGATCCCCTTCCCCACTTAAGTACCAACATACCCTGATGCATCAAGTCTAAATGGAACCAATTGTTCCCTTTCCCACTGAAGCTAGGCAAGTCAGTCCAGGTGGAAGGAAAGTGATCCCAACTCAGGCACAGAGTCAGAAACAGCCAGGACTCCCACTGTTAGGTGAGCTACATAATGACCAAGCTGCACATCTGCTACATATGTGGAGGGGTTCTATGTCCAGCCCATGAATACTATTTAGTTGGTGGTTCAGCCTCTGAGAGGTCCATGGCCAAGTTAGCTTCTCAAGAATAGCATCTGGTATACTACTTTCAGGGGAAATGGAAGGAAATGGTTAACTTCTGTGATGTCAGAAGAAAATATCATAAGTAGAAACAAATTCACGAGGAGTCTAATGAAACAGAGCTGCATTAAGAGGAACACAGGGTCTCTCAAGAACATTACTAACCAAGCCTACAGTGGCCTTGGAATTGACAACCACAGCCCCATGTGGTGGGAAGAGCTGCAATCTCATGATCTGAAGCAATGCCTCCCCAAAGGCCTGGGGCCCAGAACATAACAGTCTCTCCCAAACATTTTTGTGGCTTTTGAGAATAAACTCAATTTTATTCTCAATACATGGAGACAGTAGAGAAAGTTCCAAAGGCCTAAGCCCCAGTCTGTTACTGGCTATGCCAAGAATGTTAATGGGTTTAAGAAAGAACTATGCCATTCCCCTTATATGAAGGCCTCATGGAATACCTTTATTGATCAAGTCAGCCATGAACACAAACAAGTTTTTTGTTTGTTTGTTTTTCCCTTTTCAAAGAGTTGTCAACCAGTATAGGCTCGCCCCTGTGGCAAAACTATTCTTTTCTCAAAAACAAAACTGGATCTTTAGGTAAATGAATTTTAATTCAAAACATGGCTGTTCTGGCAAGAGAACACATCCAAAGACTTTCTAGGTCTATATGATCTGGTTGGAATACAGACACACCTTTACTCCCAGGAGAAAGAGATAAGCAGTCTTTGTCATCAAGGCCAGCCAGTAGAGCAAGCTTCAGGTAAAGAAAAGCTTAGGTCTGGGTGTGGTGGTACAAAACTTTAACCCTAGCCCTCAGGAAACAGAGGCATTCAGATGACTGAGTTCTAGACATTTCTGCTCAGGCTGTTCTGGTAAGTCAGTGAGTTGAGAGGCAGTGCGCTCAAGTTGAGTTTGCAGAATTCAGAAAAAGTTTTCACTGGGAGACTTTTACAGACACAAGTTGAAGAGAGAAACTAGACACAGGTGAAGACAGACAGAGCCTGAGAATGAAAACCATCAGGAATATTATAACATATTGCCAAAGTTAGCAGAGCAATTCAATCAGAAAAGGCGGGTTGATTCAGTCAACTTGGAGGGGAGTCTGAGCCAGAACAGTTGAGTTGAAAAGGCCAGTAAGAGTTCAGAAACTAGAAAGGGTGAACTTATCCAGCACTAAGTCTCAGAGGATGAAAACATTCTAGGCCTAGATTTGATTGTATGGAGGCTAGAAGCTTGCAGGACTAGGCCTAGTTAGCAGATGAAGGCACTAGTCTCCTGGAGGACAATTACATCAGGGGAATAAATGTTACTTTAACACCTTTATGTCACCACAGGCTATAATGTTGGTTGGGACGCTGTAAAACTGCCTTGAGCAGCTTGGTAGAGGCCTGTTTTTTTGGATATGAGGATCGGCCTGGTAGCTGGTTGTAAATCAGAGTTGTCTCTCTCCTTTGCTATGGTTGGAGACAAATTTCTGGACAAGCCCGGTCAACATGTGTTTGCTAGAGTACTAATCTCTAACAGGCCTGGTTAGCATCCTATTTACCTGTGGGGTGATTGTGAGGCAGTCCTCCCCTGGCTAAATTGTATTTACTGTCAGCTACTATTTCCCAAGCATTGGAAATCCTTTACATCATCAATTCTACTCTTCCTCATCACAGCTTAATATTGGAGTGCTACCCAACACACAAGATGCCACTTACAACCCGCCCCCCCGCCAAAACTACCTCCGAATGGAACTCACACCTAAAGGTTAAATGCTAAGAGCAGTACTTGTAGAAGACACGAGAGAAACTTGAACACCAAAGACTCCCGCCATGAGGATGATTCTGCACACAAACCCCTGCTGCAAACACTCTACGCGGATAAGGCTCCAGCACATGAGTGACTCAGTTGCCACCACTGGGTCCAGCAAGCGCCCAGGACCACAAGGTCCCTCCCCAGGGGCCGCTGCTGATCAGCCAGTCGCGGAAGAGACCCCGCATACCAGCTCCCGCCGCTCAGCTGCCTTCTCCTCCCTGCACTCACCATAGTGCGACTTTGGAGCTTGCCTCAGTTCACCTCGCAGCACCAAGCAGCAGCGGTGGCGCTCAGAGCACTTCACCCGGAACCACAAGAGCCTGCTCAGCAGCGGGAGCTGAACCAGCAGAAAGGGATCCGGAAGGACACGCCCCCTCTTCACTGGTGGGCCCAGGCGGGGACCTGATTGGCCAGAGCGTTTTGAGTGACAGGAACCCCTCCCTTAGGGGTAGGGTGTCTCCCTTAGGGTTAGAGTGTGTGGAAGGGACACAGCCCTTTAGTTCCTGACTCTGGCATCCAGTCCAGGACTGCGCCTTCTCCAGATCTACAGAGATTCGCATTGCAGCAGCACTAGTGCCTGTCCTCCCATTGCCTACAAGTCTGCCTGCACATCCAGCCTCGGGACCGCCCAGCCCTCCTACCCTGGCCGCTCGGCCATCTGCTGCTCTCCTCTGTGGAAGGGGACCCTAGGCTCCCCAACTCAAGATCTCAGGGCATTCCTGAGCTCCCCCACAGCTCTGCTTCTTCCTCCTGGTGGATCAGGCTTCCACAGCCCATTACTAAAGTGCAGTGGAGTTGCCCATCTGTCCCACAAATGGAAGGGGTCCTAGAATAATTAACAGGTAAGGAGAACTTTTTAAATTATTCATACATTTTATAATTAAAGAACAAAATACAAATCAAGGTGACTTCTCTATTAAATTGCCATGGTGTTTAAAAGCTTTGGCAGTAATATACATATATACACACGTACATATGTGTATATATGTATATTATATATATATGTATATATGTATATTACTGCTAAAGCTTTTAACTATAAAATATAAAAGGTAGGAATCACATACTCCAAGAACCCCATTCCTGTGAGATGATTAACATGTCTAGAGAACATATTCAGTACAATCAAACAATTCTGACAAAACGATTGCAGGCTTCATAAGTTGTGCTAAATCATATTCATCTTTGGTGGAATATCTAGTTTATAGTGATTTACAAGTACCACAAAGGAATTCATTAGATTTTATAAATGACTATCAGAGAGTTATATAGTCTTCTCAGAGAAAAATATGAATTGTGTTTTGTAATAAATGCAAAATGCACGCTTGGCAAAAAGTATAAAATCTGATAGCAGAATTTTGGTTGGGACTGTGTGTTCCTTATACATTTCATTTCTTAATGTTATGAATATTTTTAAATTTTTTATATTAAGTTTATTCACTTTGTATTCCAGCTGTAGCCCCATCACTCAATCCCTCCCAGTCTCATTTTTCCCTCATTTCCATCCATGCCCCACTCCATCTGTCTTTTCTGAGACTGAGTCTCCAACCAAGGACCATGCACGGAGATAACCTAGAACTTCTGCACAGATGTAGCCCATGGTAGCTCAGTATCCATGTGGGATCCAGATTAATGGGAACAGGGACTGTCTCTGACATGAATCAGTGGCTATCTCTTTGATCACCTCCTCCTGAATGAGGAGCAGGCCATAGAGGAAGACATTAAAGCCACTCCTGATGAGACCTGAGGAGGACCTTCCCTATCAGAGAAATTTCAAGAAACAAGATTTGTGTTTTGTGGCTTCATACTGGGCTCAGATAACTACACCTATGTTTCACCTGGTACCTGTGAACACCCTGAGAGAAAAACAGTTAACAAATGAAAAACTTTGTGGAGCAGTGTTTTTAGCAGCCATAGCTTCCCAAATGGAAAGGTAAACAAAACAAAACATATGTATTAGTAAAGATTCTCTAGCTGAACAGAACAAATGGAATGCATGTACATATGTAGACAGTGGGTTTTTTAGAATGGCTCACAGGCAGTGTTCCAACTGGTCCAATAATGCCTGTCTACCAATGGAAAGTTGAAGAACCCATGTTGCAGGATTATTTAGTTATACTGTGAACCCTGAGATGGTATCCTGGAAAAATCTGTCTCTAGTTGTGGTGTGGTTTAGTGTAAGCATATACCTTTAATCCACAAAACAGGCTTGGATTAACTCAACCATAGGTCAAGAGGCCAAGCAAGCAACCAGTTGGGAGAGATTCACATGAAGTGGAATGTAGGGACATTCAGTTTGAGAGGATTTTAAAAAAAGCATGGAAGGTGAAGTAGTTTTTGTTTTGTTTTCTGAGCCTTTGGCTGAGTAGGAAGGTAGGCTGGGTGCTTTCTCTGCCTCCCTGAGATAGTAAGTTTTCACCCAGGCATCTGATTCCAGCATCTTTATTGGTGATATCCAATATTTTGGATTTTGCTTAAAAACCAAAAATACAGTAATGGTTCAGCCAATGTAGCTCGATGTCTCAGATGGTCTTCAGTATATACCATAATTCTTAAGAAATAAGCTTTAATGCCAGTTTTTTTTAAATGAGCTTGCTAGCCAGAGGTAGGGCCAGCAGACAAAGAAAAAGAGCTACCATCTCCAATATTATATGTATGTATTGTGTGTGTGTGTGTGTGTGTGTATGTATGTATGTATGTTACCATCAGAGACTGTGGATGAGATTAAAGGTGGGTTTTATCACATCAAAAATCTAGATCATGATTGAAGAGTTTTTCCACTTCCCAACAATTTGGGTTTTAGTTAATTCCATACATATAGTCAATTTGGCTGCCTAGAATAGCCATCACAACAGTGAAAACAGATTTTTTTTTTCCCCTGTGGCAGGAAAGGAGAGCATGGGAGTCTTTTCCAAAGCATGATTTTCTTCATCAAAGGAAGCTTTGATGTTTTACTTTGGGAATCTGGAAAAGTTCAATTATAGGTTTGCCTATGTTAAAGCATGCTAAGTTAAATCCTTTTTCTTAACATGGTGGTAGTGTATAAGGAGATATATTTAAATGCATCTTAGCTCAAAGTCATGCAGAAACATATGTAAATTATAAAAGTGGACAGAAATGCCTCTGGAATGTTCATCTTGTACCACAAGATCTTAGATGAAAATAAGGGACACTAGAAATCGTTTGCATGTGGCCAGTGCTACCTGTCAATCATGTTGTATGATTTCACAGATAGAAGTATCAAGGCCATTTTCTCACACATACAAATCCAGAGAATACAGATTCAGAAAATATCAAGGAAGTCACCTATCAGCACCATGGACACTATTCTTAGAGGAACAGCTTTGCTGAGCTAGTCTAACCTCACAATGAGCCTGTTTTTGCCTGTGAGATGGCTGGTTCAGAGGAATGCTGCAGCTACTTTCATACAGGAATAGAAAGAGTTCATTTTTAACTAGCCCTGGCTGCTGTCTGTCTCAATGCTGTGATATCTCTGTAGAGATTACTACAATTTTAAGTTTTATTTTTATTTTATATACATGGGTGTTTTTCTGTGTGTGTCTATGTTCAGTAACAACAGAAGCCAGAAGATGGCAGATGACATTGACTGGAATTAGAGCAAATGGCTAGCTACCATGTGGTTTCTGGAGATGGAACCTCTATCTTCTGTACCAATATCCATTGTTCTTAACTGCTAGACTATCTCTATAGCCATGTTCTAATTTAAAATATATTTAATTAAAATATATTACATTGCTTTACCCATTTCTTGTCCTCTCTCTATTCCTTATTCTTCCCAGGCTATTTCTTCCAAGCTAAGTATGGGTGAATAAGTGTGCTCAAATATTTGAATAAAACTTGCTGAGTCCCTTTCTGTTGATTGTTTATATATGGTTTCAGGACTGAACACATTGTATTGGAAAAGCAATTAGGGAGCTCATCCTTGTTTGATGCTAATTATCCTACTTTCAGGAAAATTCCACTCTTCAGTGAACAACAGGATGTTGAACCACAAAGGTCCTTGTACCCACAGATCACTAGGGAAACCAGGAATGTTAAACATGCAGAGGCCTCTTCTCAGTGCATTGGATCAAATACCTGCATTCAATCCAAAAGGCTGGGAGTGGAATTTGTTAATGACTTCTTTGCTAGCTGTGGGGGCAGACCTCACCTACCTCTTGCTACAGAGGCAGACTTTACCAAAATTTTCCAGAATGATGATTATCTCAGACTATTTCTTTCCTAGATAGTTACCCATCTGAGTGACCAAAGATGCACCCCTATCTGTAAAGGGTGGGAGAGCACCCAGTTTTTTATGAGGACAAGGTAGGTATGATGTGCCTGATTTGAGAAATGCCAAAAGACCACTAGGAGTCCAGTCCATTGAAAATTACACGAGGATCTTTATTCAAGCTAAATCTCTGGCCACCAATCTTCCCCAACATAGCAGGTTAGAGAGTGAGGCCCTTAATCTCAGGGAGGCAGACTTTTTAAAGGGAAAAAACGGCAAGCAGGGGATTCCTAGCCTTAGAGTTACAGAGGATAAGTTTTAGGTAGGGGGTTCAGCAATCTGACCTTTTGGTTAATTGTTCCAAGCCCCCTGGCCAAACCGACAGATAGTGTTATACCCAGTTTGCGGTTCGAGAGCCCCCAGAAGATCTCCAGGAATCGACTCTGTTGCAAAACACATGAGGGTCTTTTTATTGTAAATTACAAGCTGCAGCTTAGGCCTACACAGCCCCACTGCCGAAACGGTGGGAGCTGAGCGCGACACGCCCAGATTAGTTGGGTGATATAGATTCTGGTCCCTCCCAGCATGCCCAAGGCAGGGGCGATTCCTGCCTGGCAAGCATCTATTGGTCAAGATGCTAAATTTTGAATCGATTGGCTATAGGAAGATTCCCAGACCATTAATGACCAGGTGTCCCTCCCTAGGGGGAGGGTCCAGTTTCCTAGCAACTGTATTTCTAGTGGGTGGGGAAAGAACGCAGCGAGGCGGTCCTTCCACTCAGGGCATTACTAGACTTCTCCACCCACATAGTTCAGGCCTTAATAATAGCTGCTAATTTTTAATCTTTTTGGTCTCTCAATAGCAATCTGTATGATAGCCAGCTGGGTGAAGAGGAGGCTCCACTAACACACTCTGTGGCATTTATGATAACATGTGGGGTGGAGGCCTGGTTATAATTATCTATTTACACATTTTGTGGTATCCACAAAACCTGCAGGATGGAGGGCCATGTGGCCCTTTTTGGAACCCAAAGGTGGTGACCAAATCATTCCAAGGTCAGTCAACTTAAGATAGAGTCTGAGAAACAAAATGGAGCCACCCCTGCCATCCTCAGTTCCTTCAATACAAACAAACTGAAAAGGCCAGAATGAGCCTAAATTCGGTGTTATTTGTATACCACTACTTAAGACAGTCACACTGTGAATCCCAAATCTGGCTATAGATTAAGAAATTCTGTTGCCCTGGAACTCAGTATGAGTGGTGAAATTGCCATCCTGATTCACAGGGACCCATAGCCCTGCTAATAAATTCTCTAGTCCATGTCTACTCGCAAGTGTCAGTGGATGTTCCCCTGAACTGTAAATGGCAAGACTGAAGAGCTAGCAAAGAGGAAAGCTCAGGCAGCAGGTCTCTATTATGAGTATGAGGCCAGAAGGGTCTATGCAAATGAGTGCAGGTGTCCTCAGACTCCCGAAGAATGCATTTTGCACAACAGGAGCACTGCAGACACAATGGATTGTCACAGGACACCGCATAGATGCATGCGAATTTTTAAATGCTCATGGTGTGTACTGTTCGGCTTTAAATTGAATGAGTGCAGATGAGAAATTGGGTAGGTGATGCATTTTCCATTGTCAATGGTTTTTAAACTATGAGAATATTCACTCTGAGGCATTCCTGAGACATAAACAAAAAGCTGGGAAGATGACTCAGCAGTTAGGACATTGGCTCGGTGGCCTCCCCACTATCTCCCAGGCCACCATGTTTCTGAACTGTAAACAGAAACCTGCAAAGCACAGGAGCCATTTACCCCTTTCGTTGATCAATACAGAGCTCACCAAAGTCAGAGAACTACAAACAGTCCCAGAATGCATTGTGCCCACAGCAAGCTTCTGTGAGAACTACAAGCATGTCTCAATGAGAACTACAAACATGGCGGGCTGCAGAGCAAACACTTCTGGGATTGTTTGTAGTCATCTCCACTTATGGCCAAGCCGTAACGTGGTGCAGGCGCAGAAACACAATTCCCAGAATGCTGCGGGCATTGTTTATGCCTTCACAACGCAGCCTGGGTTGTTTTCCCTCCCTGGTAGGGTAGCCTGGACCGGAAGTCGCCCTGAAGCTGTTTTCCACTGCTGCAGAGGCCCTGGTCTGGGAAGTCACCGACCAACCAGTGCACACATCCTTTCCCCCGGTCCCACGGTTCTGTAAATGTCCCCTCCCTTTGCCCCTTGCCATCTTAGGAATTAAGACCTTTCTAGGAGCATCTCCGTGATGTCATCGCCCCGCCCCCTGGTAATGGAAGTAAACACCAGCTGCTGGAAGTAGCTTGTGTAGAGGAAGAATGTGCAGTTTGCATTCTTCTGCTCAGAGGCCGCCCACCTCGTCTATGGGAAAGGAATCCTGGGGTCTCGGCCCCCCTTTTTTTTGTAATTGCGGCCCTCCCAGTCAAAGCAGCGCTGCTCTCTCGGGAAGGCAGAAATGCGCTCACCCTGATAAATATTTTTAAAGATTAAACAACATCAACAACAAAAGGCGGCGCAGTGGCATACACCTAGGATCCCAGCACTGGGGAGGCAGGGGCAGGCGGTTCTCAGTGTGTTCCTGAAGAGAAAGCGAGTCCAGGAAAGACAGGGACACAGAATCGCTATTTCTTTCCCAGGATCCCCAGGGACAACAGGTTGGATCCCCAGGGACAACAGGGTGGTGCATGAACATCTGGTTCCCTCTGGTGATGTGCACGTGTCCATGAAGACAGAGCGCTCCTGCACCTAATAGCTAGATTTATATATGTGATAATTTTAATACTATATATTTTAATTTAGTAAAGACAGAACTGTCTTGAGTACCCACATCCTCTAGTCCTGTGGCATCGTTGGATGAACCACTGAAAGATAATGGCCTTATTCTGCCCTAAGCATGGAGGGACCCTGTGCCAGAATTAAGCTCAAGGGAGTGGAGGGGAGGGGGATGCTAAGGCATTTACCTGGGCCCCTGCACCTGTATTCAACCTCTAAAAGTTGTTGCTGCAGGCTATGGAGGACACAGGTTTTCCCTTAATTTAGAAAAAAAAACTTGAGAGAATTTATTCCAAATTTTAATACAAACAAGTAATTGACCTGTATTGTACATGCACAACAATTTCAGTTGCTCTCCTCTGCTCACACACACAAAAAGCATCAAGTGTACATGACACTACTTCACTCTTGGAGGAAAACATGGCTGTGCTTTGGGCTGGTTTTGTGTTTCTGAGTTTTCTGCAGTGCTGTAGCAGTTATGATCCCACAGGTGATAACACATAGGGTGATCAGGTGTACCCACCCAGGTACATAAAGGGGCAAGGTGCAGCAACTTTGATACAAAGGATAAAAACCAAACAAACCATTCCCGGATGTGTAAATGGACAAACACACACACACACACACACACACACACACACACACACTTGAGGACCACTTCATTCCTTCTCAAATAACAAGGGTTCCAGGTCCTGAAGTAGTTTTGAACAATTTTTGTTTTGTTTTCATTTTAATGGCCCACATACAGAAAAAATTTGGAGAGGGATTTGGTTCTGGCTCCTGATTGGTATCAAATGAGAGCAAATTCCCACTGATCTCCATTTATTGAGGAATATCTGTGGATGCATATGTCTTCAGTCATGGCCTCTTAAAAGACTATCATAATATTTAGTGAAGTTTAAATAGCAAATGATGATGTTATTCCTGTTACTCAATTTCATCTCTGGTGAAAATTCATATTCTGAGGAACATGTGGAAGGTTTTCTAAAACGACTCTCCCCTACATGCACCACTTTCACACACTCAAAAAAAAATACAGCATTACTCTTTTCCCATGTCTGACAAAATCATAATTTCTGAAGAGCCTACACTGCCAAAAACTCATTAGCTAGCACCCAGAACACATGCACCTATCACGAAGTATAAGAACCTTTGATACAATGACCATCATCATGTACCAAGATGGCCAGTATGAACCAGACAATCACAGTGAGGCTGCCCACTGACCAGTGTTATAGTGGAATTCAAATAAAATTATAGTCTTTAACCCAATAATCACTCTGCATGGTAGACTGTCCAGGTGAGTCAGAGAGGGAGACTTGTGCTTGTGAGAGTAGCATCACTCCCAGCAGCCACAGAAGTAGACATGCAGCTCAGCTCTTCCTGCCAGTCTTCACATTCTCCCAAACTGTGCTCAGCCTAAACCCAGAAAACCATCAGTACCCCTACCTTCCAGCTAGCTCCAAATGACAGTGAAGCATCTCCAACACTTCTAAGAACATGAACACTTCCTGATGTGTGCTTGACATCACTGAACCAGCCAGGAAAATGTCTGTTCTTATCCTGGAAGTAGTAACTGCGTGGCTTTCACCACGATCATACAAAATGTTTAAATAATGTGACATCTTCCAAAACACACAACAGGAAGCATCAATGTAACTTGGTATTGTTGCCTTTTTTCCCCCTCTCATTCATCACAGCAAATTCTCAGTGTAGCTATGATTTTCTAGGTCCCAAAGTTCCTTTCTTACAATCCCAGTATCTTCTCAAACCAAAATGAATGTTATAACCCAGCAGCTATTTCTTTCTTCCTGAGCAAATGTAGTTATCAAAATGGAATTGGTGAATTCCTTTTTGATGGGGTCACCCAAGCTGGTGCACCTCTCCAGAGAAGATGGAAAAGAGTAAATTCCCTAGGATGGTGTCCTAAAGTGAATCAAGTATGCCAAAGCATGATAACAGGAGCCATGCTGGCCCTGCCTTGATTTCCAGAGTCTTCAATATTTCACAAGGACAAACAGTGAGGTCAACCAAATCTCAGCATATGGTTCCTATATTATCATTTAAGATATGCTCAGGAAAACAATAGGATTTTTTATTAGGATTTCCCCCAAATACCTTCACATTGGCTGTTTGTGCATGGGGTGCCCACAAATACCCAAAGTCTCATGGGTCTGAGAAAGGTAAGAAATAATAGTCAGAGAACCAAAAAACACCCTTGAGAGAAGACAAATCCTGTACAATTGGAATAAGGACACAGAAATAAACCCACACTCCTACTAAAACTTTACTTTCAACAAAGACAAAACCATACAATGGAAAAATGACAGCATCTTCAACAAATAGTTGTGGTCTAACTAGATGTCTGCCTGTAGAAAAATGCAAATTGACCCCTTTGTATATCACCATGCAGAAACTCAAGTCCAAGTGGATCAAAGACCTTGACCTAAAACCAGAGACTCTAAATCATTTAGAAGACAAGGTAGAAAAAAGTTTGGAACTCAGTAACATGGGACACAATAGAAGAAATCAGCGCAGGCTCTGAGATCAACGATTAATAAATGGGATCTCAAGAAACTGAAAAGCTTCTGTAAGTCAAAGGACATTATCAAAAGAACAAAACAGCAGCCAACAGATTGGGAAAATAGCAACACCAACCCTATATCAGACAGAGCATTAAAAATCCAAAATACACAAAGAACTTAAGAAATTAAACACCAACAAATCAACTAATCCAATTTAAAAATGGGGTTCAGAGCTAAACTGAGAATTCATCACAGAGGAATCTCGAATGGTTGAGAAGCACTAAAGGAAATCATCAAAGTCCTTAGTCATCAAACAAAAATCAAAATGACTCCAGGATTCCATCTTAAACCACTTGAATGGCTAAGATAAAAAACTCAAGTGACAACATATTCTGGTGAGGATGTGGTAAAAAGGGAACATTCCTCCACTGCTGATGGGAGTGCAAACTTGTACAACTTCTCTGGAAATCAATCTGGTGCATTTGCAGAAAATTGGGAATAGTTCTACCTCCAGACCCAGCCATAGCACTCCAGGAATAATATCCAAAAGTTGTTCCCTTATATTATATAACAAGGACATTTGTTCTACTGTGTTCATAGCTGTTTATTCATAACAGCTAGAAACTGGAAACAACCTAGGTGTCCCTCAAATCTAGAAGAATGGATAAAGTACTTCTGGTACACTTACATAATGGAATACTCATCAGTTATTAAAAATAAGAAATCATGGAAACTGCAGGCAAATGGATTGAACTAGAAAAAATCATCCTGAGTGAGGTAGCACAAACACAGAGAGAAACACATAGTATAAATTCGCTTATGAGCGGATATTAGATCTATAATACAGGATAACCGTACTACAATCCACAGACCCAAAGAAGCTAAATAACAAGAAGGGTCCACAGGAGGGTGCCAGAATGTCACCCAGAATAGAAAACAGAATAGATAGCAGAAGTGGATGAAGAGAGGGAACTGAGCAGAATTTTTTTTGTGACTCTAAGACAGTCTATTTATTGTCCACAAAAGAATATTTTTATGGTTTTTTGCCATAAATATAGATTCTATTTTATGTGAAATGGTTGCTTTGGATACAGTCCTCTCGTATATATACATCTTATGGCACTGGACATATTCCATGAAATCATGAAAATCTTGTTATTGAACTTGCCATATTTTTACATATTTACACATATATCTTACAGAATTTCATCTCACACTAGGAAAGCATTTGTTGAAAGACATTCAAATTAAATGTCTTCAAGTGAGTGCTTGCAGTCTCCAAATCATTTAAGATACAGATATATACACATACATGTTGACAGAACCTTTTTCCATTTTATTTTGTACTTTCAACTATAAGGTGAAAATGTTTTATTGGCTTGATGACAGTGAATTACTTACCAATAATATAGGATCCTGATGCTACCCTTGCTTACCAGTGAGGCTTACCTGGCATGGAAGAAGCCGGTCCATGTTTCTGTATGCTTTAGATCCCATTTCAATTTTGTTCAACAGCGTTTTATGGAGGGCATGGGACACTGCATTCCATATGGAATAGCTGGGCTCAGAAATGGTCACCACATCATTTTCTTCTGGTTTAATCTCTATAGAAATTGGGTATGGGTCATGATTTTCACATAGCAAAGCAGGAGGTGAGCAAATAAATCCTGTCAATCCAGAATTTATGGAAGTAAAAATCTCCTGGGTACTGGGAGGCTGCAGAAGACAGAAAGTTCATTAAGCCAGGGATAGCTCTTGTCTTCGAATATGAGAAGCTTCCTCTGAAAAAGTTCATCAAGTCATTCCTATTTGATAGGGACTCAAAATAAAATGTGTTGGTTTGCCATGTTCTACACTTTCCTTCTGGTTGAAAATAATTTATTTACCATGTGAAAAAACTTCAGTTACTTATATGACTACAGAATACCTGCACATTTACCTGTGTATGTTGGTTCAAATTCAGCAAATCAACAGCAAATAGTACCCAAGTTTCAATTAGCTGGCTGTTTTTCTGCAAAGCCAAACAGATTTCTTTCTTTCTTTCCTTCTTCCCTTCCTTTTCTTTCTTTCTTCTCTCTCTCCTTCCTTCCCTCTTCTTCCTCCTCCATCTCTTTTTTTTCTCTTTGCCCATATGTATATGCCCTCAGCCCAGCAGAGGCGGTTAGATGCTTATGTACTGAGTCCCCAGCACCCTAACAACTAAGCCCTGTGCACCTTACCTACTCAACCCCCAGCCCCCTAAAAATTATTTATAGGATCTTCCCTGCTCGTGCACCCGCAGGCCAGCAGAGGGCGCCAAAACAACCAATACAAGGTCTTGCACAGCCTCACCCAGGACGGGGTGCACCCATCTCCCCCAGGAAGCTTGCAGGCCTGGAGGGAGCAGAGGACTGTGCGTCTTCTCATCCCGCCAACCCTCTGCCTGCAGTTCTGCCCTCCGCACCAGCAGCTGGGGGACTCCAGGCGGACGGATGGAAGGCGAGGAGCGGACAGAGGAGGGAAGCGGGGAACCCCAGATTCCCTCCTTCTCCCCTAACTCCCCGCACCCACCCCACATGTGAGCAGGACTATGAATTCATAACTGCTTGGGATAAGAAGATTGCTGACCTGGAAAAACCGTTCCGGGTAGCAGCACGTCTCTGGCGGAAGTCCCGCCCCTTAGGGCTTCGCTTCCAGATCCGCCCCGCAGAGTCGAGACTTCCGGGCTCGGAGGCACCAAGGCCGCCCCGCCATCTCCCTGGCCTCCGCCACGGGGATGTAAACACAAACCTTCTAGTCACAGACATACCTTTATCCCTTCGTTTCTCACTTCAGAGCTCTTGCTGGTCACGGAAGTCCTAAGAGTCCCAAGAGGAATCGCGGCTGAGACTCACCGGCGCGAAAACTACAAACATGGCTTCGGAGCAGGGACTTCTGGGATTGTATACTAGAACTACAAAAATGGCGTCCAGGCGGCGCCATGCATACTGGGATTGTTTGTAGTCACGAGCCTGCGTCTCTCCCTCTCTGTTGCCTAGACCGTGGCCCAGGAGTCGTCTACAAATCCCAGAATCCGCTGAGTGCTGTTGCCAGCATCATATGCATGTGTTCCTTGATTACCAGCAGTTGGCTTGGCGAGGAGCGTGGAAGTAGGCACGAGAAATCTTTGTCCTCAGACCCCACACAGCCTTTCCCCTGCTCTCCCTGTCAATCTCTCTGCCACTCCTTACTGTCCTTGGGATCAGGAGCTTTGTGACGTCATCGCCCCGCCCCTTGTCCATGAAGTCAACACACAGTAGCTGCTCCTGCTACTACAGTAAAAAGTCCTGTCCCTGGTAGCTTTTCCTATGTCACTGGGAGTCAGACACAGACAGTATTTTTTTTTTTTTTTACATGAATACCCCCTTCTTTTGGAGGGGGACTTTTTTTAAAATTTTTTATTACTTACACTATTCATTTTGTCTCCCCCATGTAGCTCCCTCCACCCTCCCCTCCCAACTCCTCCCCTCCTCCCCCTTCTCCACGCATGCCCCTCCCCAAGTTCACTGATAAGAGAGGTCTTCTTTTCCTTCCTTCTGATCCTAGTCTATTAGGTTTCATCAGGAGTGGCTGCATTGTCTCTCTCTGTGGCTTCTCCTTTCAAAATGGAGTCACCCAAGCTAACTTAAACTCTTCAATCACATAAGTAGGAAAGTAACTAAGATGCACACATGATATGTACCCAAAGTTAAAATGTAAAATTCTGCTGGAGACATAAATGTATTCTACTGCCAATCAGTGACTAGTGTTTCCTTTCTGTATCGCTTGTTTTGACTGGACTATGTTTTCACAAACTCCACAGGAAAATGAGTGTCACAAATTACAGGCTAAAAATCGGGACTGGGGGGATGACTCAGCAGTTAAGAGGACTTGCTGCCCTGCCAGGGGAACTGAATTTAGTGTCCAGCATTCACATTGGCCTACTCCCAATGGTCTGTAACACCAGATCCAAGTGATCTGACACCCTCTTCTGGCCTCCGTGAGGACCCACATTCCTCTGTAAACACACACAGAGAGAGAGAGAGAGAGAGAGAGAGAGAGAGAGGAAAGTGAGAGGGGGAAAGGGTAGTGTGAGTGTGTGTGTGTGTGTGTGTGTGTGTGTGTGTGTATGACAGGATCTCCCATTTGTATTGTCTTTTAAAAGCACATATAAACTAAAATGACCTTGATCCAATCATCTTGCCTCTAACTCCTGGGTGCTTGGATTCCAGGTGTGCAGCACCACACCTCAGTTCAAGCAGTGGTGAAGAGGGGACTCAGATTTTCTTGTGGTTGCTAAGCATTTGGTCAGCTGAACCATGTCTCCATCCCCTGACTTTATTTAACCTTTCATTTCTCCATGCACTGTGCCTACTGTGAGAATTTTAGGAGGACGTGTTGATGTAATTGGATATCAGTGGGGGTATTTGAGGGTTCGGTGGGACTGTGCTGATTGCCGGTTTCTTCACCTCCTGCCTCCATCTTTCTGCCGCTTAAAATGTTTCCTCCATGAACTCCATGACAGGTAGAGTTGCCCAGTTGGGAGAGCCTTGTTTAGCTACAGAGAAATGAAGTCGAAAAGAACAGAAAGTAGCTTTAAGGAATCTCCATCATTGGCTGGGGGATAGTCTGCCCTTCCTCATCAGTTCTTTGTGTGTGTATGTGTAATTATATTTTATTTCATACAGTTTTTCATAATGGATAAATACACCAACTATTGTAATTTCTTTTATAATTTATTACAATTTATTCACTTGTATCCCAGCTGTAGCCCCACCCTCATCCCCTCCCAATCCCATACTCCCTCCCTCATCTCCTTCCAGGCCCCTTCCCCAGTCCACTGATAGTGGAGGACCTCCTCCCCTTCCATCTGACCCTAACCTATCAGGTCTCATCAGGACTGTCATTCGTAGTCTTCCTCTGTGGCATGGTAAGGTTGCTCCCCCCTCAGGGGGAGGTGATCAAAGAGCCAGCCACTGAGTTCATGTCAGAAACAAAATGTGGAAACAACCCAGATGTCCCTAAACTGAGGAATGGATACAGAAATTATGGTACATTTATACTACTCGGCAGTTAAAAACAAAAAAAATGAAATTTGTAGGCAAATAGTGGGAACTAGAGATCATCCTGATTGAGCTATCCCAGAAGCACAAAGACACATGGTGTATATACTCACTTATAAGTGGATATTAGACTTATAAGATAATCATACTAAAATATGTATACCTAAAGAAGCTAAGCAAGGAGGACCCTGGGTAAGATGCTCAATCTTCATTCAGAAAGGCAAAGTGGATGGACATTGGAAGAAAGTGAAAATAAGGAACAAGACAGGACCCTACTACAGAGGACATCTGAAAGACTCTATCCAGCAGGGTATCAAAGTGGATGCTGAGTCTCATAGCCAATCTTGGGGCAGAGTGCAGGGAATCTTATGAAAGAAGGGACTACAAAGAGACTGAGAGACCAAAAAGATTAAAAATTAGCAGCTATTATTAAGGGCTAAACTATGTGGGTGGAGAAGTCTGTTGATGCCCTGAGGGGAAGGACTGCCTTACTGCATTATTTCCCCACCTACTAGAGATAACAGTTGCTAGGAAACTGGCCCATCTCCCTAGGGAGGGACACCAGGTCATTATGGTCTGGGGACCTTCCTATAGCCAATTCAAAATGTAGCATTTTGACCAATGGATGCTTGCCAGGCAAGAATTGCCCCTGCTTTGGGCATGCTGGGAGGAACCAGAATCTATATATCACCCAACTAACCTGAGCGCAGCGCGCTCAGCTCCCACAGCTTCGGCGATGGGGCTGTGTAGCCCAAGCTGCAGCTTGTAATTTTTCAATAAAAAAGACCCTCATGTGTTTTGCAACGGAGTCAATTCCTGGAGATCTTTTGGGGGCTCGCGAACTGGGTGTAACAAGACCAACTGAACTAATAAATCTGGGCCTAGGGATCTTTTATGAGACTGATACTCCTCATCAGCTGTTTAAAGAGGTGGGTGCCATTCTGTTTTCATTTTGTTGTTGTGATCATAAAATTTTCTACCCAGAAGCAACTGGCAGAGAAAAGGATTAGACTTAACACTTCCAGGTCACAATCCATCAATGAGGGAGGTCATGATGGGACCACAGAGGAACAACCCTGCTTGCTGGTTTGCTCTCTCACTTGCTTGCTTACAGGCTCACACTTAGCTAGCCTTCTTACACTGCCCAAAACTTCTGGAGTTGAAATTGTGCCACCTGAAATGGGCTGGGTTCTCCTTAATCAGTGAATAACCAAGACAATTTCCCACAGATATGTCCCACAGATAAGGTCAAACTAATCTAGACAATTCCTCAGTCGAAGCTTTCCTCTCAGATGAGCCTCCTAGGGCTCAAGGTGACAATTAAAATGGGTTTTAGAAGGTGAAAGCACATGGTGAAGGCACTGGCCACCATTAGTTTCATCCAAAACAGATCTGTACAGCAAGACTATACGTTCCTTCAGTGAACCATCTGAAGAACCACAGTGGGTCTTTGAGAATAAGTTTCTGAAGGAAAATTTGAGAAGGATATGGAGCCTGGCAGTGGGGGCACACACCTTTGATCCCAGCACTTGGAAAACAGGGGCAGGTGGATGTTTGGGTTTGAGGCCAGCCTGGTCTATAGAGGTGTTCCAGGACAGCCAGGGCTACACAGAGAAATCACATCTTTAAAAAAAATTAAAAATAGAGAGATAGAGAGGAAGGGAGACAGAGACACATTATCATGTATATACTAGAGATCAAAGTGCACACATATGGTGGAACCAACAATTACAGTCTAGCCACAAAGGAGGAGGCAGATGAACCCTCCTTCTTGAGTCACTGGCCAGGGCTGCAGCTCCAGCCACGGGATCATAAAGGAAAGCCAATCATACAACATGGAATTTGGCCATACTGAGCTATCAAAGCTAGTCCATTAGGTGTGAAGATGGTCAGTTAGTAATTATCAGGTTACTGAAATTCAGAAATGGTGATTGTTAATTGATAAAGGAAGTTCTAGGCCCTAGTGGGCAGTGGTATTCCCGAGGCAGGGGATTTTGAGCAGTATAAGAGAAAAGCACTTGGGAGCTGCAGAGATGGCTCAGTGGTTAAGAGCACCAGCTGCTCTTCCAGAGGTCCTGAGTTCATTTCCCAGCACCCACAAAGGAGGCTTACAACTATCTACACTGGTATCTGAGGCTCTCTTCTGGGATGTGATAGAGCATTCAAGTGAATATTTTTGTTTGTTTGCAAGATTAAGTTCCAAACCACCTTACATACATACATATAGGTGGATGGAACAAACTCCAAAGAGCAAGCACCAAACCACCTTACCTACATATACATACATCATGATGGATGGAACAAACACAAAAGAGCAAGCTCCATCCCAACCTTACATACATACATATACATACATCTTTTCAGATGAAACAAACTCCAAAGAGTGAGGTGCAAATCACTCAACATACATACACCTTGGTGGATGGAACAAGACCCAGAAGGCCAGTTCCTACCACAGTCTTACTCTTTTTCCACAGCTTATCTATCCCAGCAAGATCTTTCAAGCTAAACACACAATATGGTTACACTCAATTTTTCTTTAAGTGAGTGAGTACAATGAATATATGAAAAAACCCACATATTCCCCTATACCTTCACATGATCAAATGTTTTATGTATTATGGGTGAAAAACAAATATAAAAAAACAAGTTAGTCCCAAGACCCCATATACACTTCTAATTAACCAACTTGTGATAAATTAACAAGATGAGCCAGCAACTTAACTTCTCAGCCAGCATTTCTTTACTGGCAAGGTGAAATTTGGGGTAACCAAGAATCAATTACAATAAAAATAATCTTATGAAAGTCTTTAAAGCATCACAAATCTAAACTTTTATATAAAAAATAAGCCACCTCTACTTTAAATCTTGATGGGTGGGGTGTGCATCTGCTCATTAATAACTTTATTAAAACATATCAAGAAGCTGAGGGCCAAAAAGAAGTATAAGGAAATCAATTGTTGTCTCAGTTACAGGCCCAGCTGGAGAGTGTCAGTCAGGAGGTGCTATCTTGGGCTTTTATTTCTGCTCATCAACCTTAAAGAGTCCCTCGCTTTACTACTAAGAGGGTATTTTCTTAACTTTACATGGTTCTCTAAGATTTTTTACATTAGTCATTAGTAAAAACATCTTCCCTGACCTTGCAAAACAATCTACAAGTTGCTAAGGGGAAGAGAGGTTAGCCCAGACTCTGAGCAGGTAAACGCAGAGTAGGGAGTGGGGTATGCCAGCCAAAAGAGCCATATTATGCTTTGGAATGACTGAGGGATTTCTTGGAGTAAATTGGCAGCTAGGTTTAATGTGATAATAAGGAACCTCTGCCATTTGTCTCAGATTTGAAACCTACATCTATGGAAATAACAACTTTAGAGAACAGTATGGTCTCCAATGGGTAATGATTATCAAATGAGCCTACAAGAAAGACAGGTGGCAAAGAAGATTGTATAATTTCTTTACTTTCTTTAAATCTCCTTTCTTTTCTGTAAGGGAGGGCAGTTACACAGGCTGGCCTCAAATTTCTGCTCTTATTTCTTCTCCATAGGCCGCTCTGTTCAACTGAGAAGATTCTGTAACCTGAGGCTTGCCTGCAACATCACTGAGAAATAAACGTTACGTGTAACTCATTTTACAGAGTCCCACCCCCAAAGCACTGAGTGAGTGGGCATCTCACATCCAGAAACATCTGAAATAAGAAATGCTGTGACGTCTCAAACTTTTTATCCCAAGCATTTCAGAGATAAGGTGTTTCTCCTCCAGCCTCAGGGCATGTTTCCCACCAACCCAGGAAAGCAGGAGGGGAAGATTAGGTGAAAAGCTTGGAAGGCCAGCAAACATGACTGAGATCAGACATTCTAGGAACCACCGCAGAGCGCAAGTTCTACTTTAATTCAAGAAAACAAACTACACACCATGGGCTTGGAAATTCTTCCCTGACTTCAGTGAAGGCCTGATAAAGCAGTCTTTCCGCTGAGATTTAAATATCAAAGCAGCTGCCAGAACAGTGGCTCCCAACAAAATATCCCTTGGGACTGGGGTGCTCCAAGGATTGGTGTATATAATTGTTTAAAATTAGGCACATCTAGGATGCTTGCTTTGCATTAAACAGCACACCCCTATCATATGAACAAGAACACAGTACCAAATAATTATCCTATAGGTGAAGGGAGTGGAGAGTTAGCTAGTCTGTGTCCAAGGCCATCCATCAAATGTGGTTGGTGGCATCTGAGAGATCAGGAGGATCTGGTGGGGAGAGGGAGTCCTGCACCTTAATGCATAGCTCCGAATGGCTATACAGAAGGGAGGGCTGCAACCTTAAACAGCAGGGTACTTCTATCCAGAGAAGAGACATTCTGCCTGCAATTTGCATGTAATTAACAACTAAAAATGGAGATCTTTTGTTGGCAGATATTTTCAAATTCACAAACTCGGGTCCTCAAGAGCAAAAAGTGTTCTTATCCAATTAATTAGCCAATTAATCAGCCACTGTTCTAGAGTACCAGTTCAGTTCCTACTGTGCACATCAGTCAGGTTACAATCTACCTTACCTTCAAGGAGTCTGAAAGTTTCTTCTGACCTCCAGGGATACCTGCATATACGTCCATACAGACCCTTACAAATATACTTAATTAAAAATAAAATAAACCTAAAAATATATCTTTAAAAATCAACTTATACTTTGTATTTTACTAAAGGCAGATGAGCATGTAACTTGGTAAAAAGCTGAAGATCTTCTGTGTTCCTTATTCTTCTCCTCTCTCAAATGTTGATATTAAAAGCCATGTGCATCAAAGTCTTTATACACATTTTCAAAAATACTGCTTCATTAATGAAATTTATCAATTATACAGAACTGTATTCTGTGTGTGAATAGACACACAGTATATATATTTGTGTGTGTATATACATAATTCAAAATAAAATAATTAAAACACTAATAACAGTTGAATACAATTAACACTGTCATATTGTTACCTAAAAATTAATCAGAATTATCTGGATGGTGGGTGGCTTAGGCCTTTAATTCCAGCACTCTGGAGGCAGAGGCAGAGAATTCCCTGTGAGTTTGGGGCTAGTCTGATCTACAGAGGGAAATCTAGGATAAATATAGTTAAAAACAAAAACAAAAAAAAATCGTAGTTTAGCTGAGTAAAAGATTTGAGAGGGATATGCAGCACAAAAAAATGAAAAAAAAAAAAAAACAAAAAAAACACCAAAAAAAATAAAAAAAAACCCAACCAACCCCCCAAAAAAACATGTAGACTAATATTTTGAGTGTTTATTAATTTCTTTTTAAATATTTTCATGTTCTCATAAAGCATTGAGTGTCATTTTTTCATCTGGTGATATTTTTGGAACCAGCTCTCAATTTCTGGACAAAGAAAAGAGGGATCCTGAGACCATAGGTACCATTTCTCTGTAAAACAACTTAGTCTGTTCAAGGGAGAAAACTAGTTCAAGCTATAGGCCAGGCACATGGTCTCACTGTGGGAGATGGAAATGAGGTTTACAACGGGTGTTAGCTTTTTAAAATGAGGTTTTCGGTATTACACATCAGTGCCTGTGATTATGTGGAAGTGTTCCATCTCTTTGGATAAGCTGCTGTATTAAGATCAGTGCTGTGGGATTGCAGAAAAATCACAGGCCTGGCCAGGCTAAGATCCAGAAAGCCAGGAGGTGCAGGCCTCTTGGACTAAAAGGCAGGTCTCAGCCCAGTGGGTGCTTCACCTGAGGTCAACAGAGTTTGTAGATATACTGCACTATCCAGCCACCATAGTTGGCAGCCAAGCCCTGGGAATTCAGTGGCAAATCTCCAGGAAGGAGGGGAGTACTCTCTCCCCCCAGGATAAATGATTGACAAATTTCAAGTAGCCATGGTGGAAAGCTGATTATATCATCAAACACATTTTTGTCCTGTGATATCAAGGATTTATAATCCATGGGCCTTAGGAGAGATTAAAGGGTACATGTATTTGATTCCCTGGGGATAGAGATGCTAGGGATATAGTTGATTTACATGTTGTGGTACAGTACCTCATTTGCATGTAGTATCACAGTACTATTACAAGGAGAATATGTTAATTAATTATCCTATTCATGGGGGAACATCTCCAGGTACAGTTGAAGGGCATTTGCTGAAAGCCAAGATCTCCTTAGGATAGGGTAGATTATTTTCAGGAATCCACAGGTGCTTGCTGAGCAGGTTTCTTATCAGGAAAAGGACAGGTATGTAATTGTCACTTAGGGCCATGTGGTGCTCCTTATAGGATCTGAGGTAAAGAGAGAATTCCACTGAGAAAGTGAGTACACTGTTACACACCAAGTTCAGAGGCTATCTGGAATGGTCATACTACAAAATTATATTCAGAGTCCCACAACTGAGGTTCTGCAACCACTCCTCAGTATCAACAGTTTGTTTAACAGTGCTCCTTATACAGTACCAGCCTGTCTGTTGGCTGTTTTGTGATGATGAGAATCAAGGCAAGGGCCTTCTGCCCTGGCAGGTCCTCTAGCAATTACCAACATCATTTTTTTCCATTATCAATGACAACATCTTATATAGTTATGGTTTTGCATTTCTGTGAAGATTTTTAAATAGTGCAAACGTAATTTTTAATATATTATGCCATAAAAGGAATCATGCCTTGTCAACACCAAGAGTCACTTAAGAGCAGTCAAGGTCAGTATGTAAACTGTTAGAAGACTGAAGGACACATTGGCTGCCTGAGTCAACAATCCTTAGAAACTTCTCTAGGTTGTAGAATTCAGTCAAAAACAGTTACAGGAATCAGGTCTGTAGTGTCTGTAGTGAAGGAAAAGGAAAGTAAGAATGTCCAGGTTAAAGAATACAGAAAATCAGAGAAAACTCACTCTTGCCATCATTACACAACTAGGGTCTTACACAGCAGGGTCTGGCAAAACTTATGCACCTAAAATAAATCTATTTTAATTTCTAAAGAAAAAATAACATATACAGGAAGAAAACCTTAGGAAATTACATGTGCATGTGTACTGTCACCATTTTCATTGTCTTATCCTCTAGGATGCCAGAAGACTACATTTGATATCCTGGACTTGGAAACAGACAGTTCTGAGACCTTGATGTAAGTGCTAGGAATTAAAATTGGCTTCAAAAGGTAGTAGTACCACTAACTCTCTAGATCCCAGTGATGTCATTATAATGGAGAGGATGAAGATGCTGTATTGCGCTTCTGTCTCCTAGCACTTAAAGGTGATGAAGACTCTGATAAATGGCTGCTGGATTTCTCCTCCTATGTGAATGGACTTCCCATATTACTTCTTTTTTTAATTTTATTATTATTATTATTAATTACACTTTGTTAATTTTGTATCCCCCCATAATTCCCTCCCTCTTCCCTTCCCGATCCCACACTTCCTTCCCTTTCTGCATGCATGCTCCTCCCCAAGTCCACTGATAGGGGAGGTCCTCCTCTCCTTCCTTCTGATCTTAATCTATCAGATCACATCAGGAATGGCTGCATTTTCTTCTCCTGTGGCCTGGTAAGGCTGCTCCCCCCTCAGGGTGAGGTGATCAAAGAGCAGGCCAATCAGTTTATGTCAGAGGCAGTCCCTCTTCCCATCACTATGTAACCCACTTGGACACTAAACTGCCATCAGCTACATCTGTGCAGGGGTTCTAGATTATCTCCATGACTAGTCCTTGGTTGGAGTATGAGTCTCTGGAAAGTTCCCTGTGTTCATATTTTCTTGTTCTGTTGCTCTCCTTGTAGAGTTCCTGTCCTCTCCAGCTCTTACTATTTCCCACTTCTTACATAAAATTCCATTCACTCTGCCATCAGTTGGCCATCTGGCTCAGTATCTGCTTTGATAGTCTGCAGGGTAGAGGCTTTCAGGGGCCCTCTGTGGCAGGTTCCTAGGTTGTTTACTGTTTTCTTCTTCTTCTGATGTCCCTCCTCTTTGCCTTTCAGGATGGGGATTTACTGTTTTAGTTAGGGTCCTCTCTTTTGTTTAGTTTGTTTAGATGTACTGATTTTAGTGGGTTTATCCTATGTTGTATGTTTATATGAGTGACTATATACCGTGTGTGTCTTTTTGCTTCTGGAACAACTCACTGAGGATGATCTTTTCCAGGTCCCACCATTTACCTGCAAATTTCATGATTTCCTTATTTTTCATTGCTGAGTAATACTCCATTGTATAGATGTACCACAGTTTCTGCATCCATTCTTCAGTTGAGGGGCATCTGGGCTGTTTCCAGCTTCTGTCTATTACAAATAAAGCTGCTACAAACATGGTTGAGCAAATTTCCTTTTTGTGTACTTGAGCGTCTTTTGGATATATGCCTAGGAGCAGTATGGCTGGATCTTGAGGAAGCACTATTCCTAGTTGTCTGAGAAAATGCCAGATTGATTTCCAGAGTGGTTGTACAAGTTTACATTCCCACCAGCAGTGGAGAAGGGTTCCGCTTTCTCCACAACCTCTCCAGCATGTGTTGTCACTTGAGTTTTTGATCTTGGCCATTCTGATGGGTGTAAGGTGAAATCTCAGGGTTGTTTTGATTTGCATTTCCCTAATGGCTAATGAGGTTGAGCATTTCTTTAAATGCTTCTCTGCCATTCGATATTCCTCTACAGAGAATTCTCTGTTTAGCTCTGTTCCCCATTTTTAAGTGGATTGCTTGGTTTGTTGCTTTTCAGCTTCTTTAGTTCTTTATATATACTGGATATGAGTCCTCTGTCAGATAAAGGGTTGGTGAAGACTCTTTCCCAATCTGTAGGCAGTTGCTTTGTTTTGATGACAGTATCCTTTGCTTTGCAGAAGCTTTTCAGTTTCATGAGGTCCCATTTATTGATTGTTGCTCTTAGAGCCTGTGCTGTTGGTGTGCTGTTCAGGAAGTTTTCTCCTGTACCAATGAGTTTTAGGGTATTCTCCACATTTTTTTCTAGCTGATTTAATGTGTCTGGTTTTATGTTAAGGTCTTTGATCCATTTGGACTTCAATTTTGTGCAGGGTGATAAGTATGGATCTATTTTCATTTTTCTACATGTAGACATCCAGTTGGTCCAGCACCATTTGTTGAAGATGCTATCTTTTTTCCATTGTATAGCTTTGGCATCTTTGCCATAAATCAGGTGTCCATAAGTGTGTGGGTTTATTTCCGGGTCTTCTGTTCGGTTCCATTGATCCACCATTCTGTTTCTATGCCAGTACCATGCAGTTTTTATAACTGTTGCTCTATAGTACAGCTTGAGATACGGGATGGAGATACCTCCAGAAGATCTTTTATTGTAGAGGATTGTTTTAGCAATTCTGGGTTCCTTGTTATTCCATAGGAAGTTGAGAATTTTTCTTTCCAGGTCTGTAAAGAATTGTGTTGGCAATTTGATGGGAATTGCATTAAATCTGAGATTGCTTTTGGTAAGGTGGCCATTTTTACTATGTTAATCCTGACAAGCCATGAACATAGGAGATCTTTCCATCTTCTCATATCTTCTAATTCTTTCTTCAGAGACTTGAAAATTTTTTTCATACAAGTCTTTGACTTGCTTGGTTAGGGTTACACCAAGGTACTTTATGTCATTTGTGGCTATTGTGAAGGGTGTTGTTTCCCTAATTCCTTTCTCAGCCCTTTTGTCTTTTGTATACAGTAGTGCTACTGATTTTTTTGAGTTAATTTTGTATCCGGCCACTTTGCTGAAGGTGTTTATCAGCTGTAGGAGTTCCCTGGTAGAGTTTTTGGGGTCACTCATGTATACTATCATATCATCTGCAAATAGTGATAATTTGACCTCTTCCTTTCCCATCTGTATCTCCTTGATATCCTTCAACTGTCTTATTGCTCCAGCAAGGACTTCCAGCACTATGTTGAAGAGATATGGAGAGAGTGGGCAGCCTTGTCTTGTCCCTGATTTTAGTGGGATTGCTTTAAGTTTCTCTCCATTGAGTTTGATGTTGGCTATAGGCTTGCTGTATATCGCCTTTACTATGTTTAGATATGTGCCTTGTATCCCTGATCTCTCCAATACTTTAAACATGAATGGATGTTGGATTTTGTCAAATGCTTCTTCAGCATCTAGGGAGATTATCATGTTTTTTTTTTTCTTTCAGTTTGTTAATATGGTGGATCACATTGATGGATTTCCATATATTGGACCACCCCTGCATACCTGGGATGAAGCCTCCTTGGTCATACATAGTGGATAATATCTTTGATGTGTTCTTGGATTCTGTTTGAAAGTATTTTGTTAAGTATTTTTGCATCAATGTTCATAAGGGAGATTGGCCTGAAATTCTCTTTGTTGAGTCTTTGTGAAGTTTAGGTACCAAGGTGAATGTGGCTTCATAGAATGAGTTTGTTAATGTTCCTTCTGTTTCTATTTTATGGAATAGTTTGAAGAGAATTGGTGTTAGCTCTTCTTTGAAGGTCTGGTAGAATTCTGCACTGAAGCCATCTGGTCCTGGGCTTTTTTTGGATGGGAGACTTTTGATGACCGCTTCTATTTCTTTGGGAGATATAGGACTATTTAGTTGATTTACCTGGTCCTGATTCAGCTTTGGTAAGTCAAATCAATCAAGAAAATTGTCCATTTCATTTAGATTTTCAAATTTTGTGGCATATAGACTTTTTAAGTAAGTCTTAATGATTGTTTGGATTTCCTCAGTGTCTGTAGTTATGTCCCCCTTTTCATTTCTGATTTTGTTTATTTGGGTGGTGTCTCTCTGCCTTTTAGTTAGCTTGGCTAAGGGTTTGTCTATCTTGTTGATTTTCTCAAAGAACCAACTCTTGGTTTCATTGATTCTTTGAATTGTTTTATTTGTTTCCAATTGATTGATTTCAGCCCTGAGTTTTGATTATTTCCAGCCGTCTACTCCTTCTTGGTGTGTCTGCTTCTTCTTTTTCTAGGGTTTTTAAGTGAGCCATTAAGTTGCTTGAATGAGCTGTCTCAAATTTCTTCTTGAAGGCACTTAGTGCTATGAACTTTCCTCTTAGCACTGCTTTCATTGTGTCCCACAAGTTTGGGTATGTTGTGTCTTCATTTTCATTGATTTCTAGAAAGACTTTAATTTCTTTCTTTATTTCTTCCCTGACCCAGCTGTCATTTAGTAACAAGTTGTTCAGTTTCCCTGTGTGTGTAGGCTTTTTGCTATTTCTGTTATTGTTGAGGTCCAGCTTTATTCCATGGTGATCAGACAAGATACAAGGGATTATTTCAATCTTCTTGTATCTGTTGACGCTTGCTTTGTGACCCACTATATGGTCTATTTTGGAGAAGGTTCCATGAGGTGCTGAGAAGAAGGTAAATTCTTTTGTGTTTGGGTGTAAAGTTTTGTAAATGTCTGTTAGGTTCGTTTGATTCATGACCTCTGTCAGAGACATTGTTTCTTTGTTTAATTTCTGTTTTGTTGACCTGTCCTTTGTTGAAAGTGGGGTGTTGAAGTCTCCCACTATTAATGTGTGGGGATCTATATGTGGTTTAAATTTTATTAATGTTTCTTTAACAAATGTGGGTGCTCTTGTATTTGGGGCATAGATTTTCAGGATTGTGATGTCTTCCTGGTGGAATTTTCCTTTGATGAGTATGAAGTGTCCTTCCCCATCTCTTTTTATTAATTTTGGTTGAAAGTCTATTTTATCAGATATTAGAATGGCTACTCCTGCTTGCTTCTTGGGTCCATTTGCATGGAAAGTCATCTTCCAACCCTTTACCCTCAGGTAATGTCTATCTTTGTGCCTTAGGTGTGTTTCTTGTATGCAACAGAATGCTGGGTTTTGTTTACATATCCATTTTGTAAATCGGTGTCTTTTTATTGGAGAGTTGAGTCCATTGATGTTGAGAGAGATTAATGACCAGTGGCTGTTAGATCCCTTGATTTTGATATTGGCTGTGGTCATCAGGTTGTGTGCTTGGCTGCTTTTTGTTTTACTGTAGTAAGGTTAATTATTTCCTGTGTTTTCTTGAAAGAAGCTAATTTTTTGGGGTTGTATTTTCCCTTCCAGTGTCTTTTGTAATGCTGGATTTGTGTGTAGGTATTGTTGAAATTTGTTTTTGTCATTGAATATCTTATATTCTCCGTCTATGAGGACTGATAGCTTTGCAGGGTATAGTAGCCTGGGCTGACATCTGTGTTCTCTTAGGGTCTGCATGATATCCGTCCAGGCCCTTCTAGCTTTCATAGTTTCTGTTGAAAATTCAGGTGTGCCCATAAATTCAACCAGAGAACTCCTTCAGCTGATAAACACCTTCAGCAAAGTGGCAGGATACAAAATCAACTCAAAAAAATCAGAAGCCCTCCTATATACCAAAGACAAAAAGACTGAGAAAGAAATTAGGGAAACAACACCCTTCACAATAACCACTAATAACATAAAGTACCTTGGTGTGATTCTAACCAAGCAAGTGAAAGACCTGTTTGAGAAAAACTTCAAGTCTCTGAAGAAAGAAATTGAAGAAGATATCAGAAGATGCAAAGATCTTCCGTGCTCATGGATTGGTAGGATTAACATTGTGAAAATGGCCATACTGCCAAAAGCAATGTACAGATTCAATGCAATTCCCATCAAAATACCAACTCAATTCTTTACAGACCTTGAAAAAAAGATTCTCAGCTTCATATGGAGAAACAAAAAACCCAGAATCTCCAAAACAATCCTGTACAACAACAGGTCATCTGGAGGTATCTCCATCCCTGATCTCAAGCTGTACTACAGGGCAACAGTAATGCATGGTATTGGCATAGAAACAGAAAGGAGGATCAATGGAACCGCATAGAAGATCCAGAAATAAACCCACATACCTATAAATACTCGATATTTGACAAAGAAGCCAAATCCATTCAATGGAAAAAAGACAGCATCTTCAACAAATGGTGCTGGACCAACTGGATGTCTACATGCAGAAAAATGAAAATAAATCCATATTTATCACCCTGCACAAAACTAAAGTCAAAGTGGATCAAGGACCTCAACATAAAACCAGATACCCTAAATCAATTGGAAAAAAAAGTGGGGAACAGCCTAGAACTCATTGGCACAGAAGACAACTTCCTGAACAGAACACCAACAGCACAGGCTCTAAGAGCAAAGCAAATGACACCGTCATCAAAACAAAATGACTGCCTACAGATTGGGAAAGAATCTTCACTAACCCTTTATCTGACAAAGGACTAATATCCAGTATATACAAAGAACTAAAGAAGCTGAAAAGCAGCAAACCAAGTAATCCAATTAAAAAATGGGGAACAGAGCTAAACAGAGAATTCTCGACAGAGGCATATCGAATGGCAGAAAATCGCTTAAAGAAATGCTCATCCTCATTAGCCATCAGGGAAATGCAAATCAAAACGACCCTGAGATATCACCTTACACCCATCAGAATGGCCAAGATGAAAAACTCAAGCGACAACACATGCTGGAGAGGTTGTGGAGAAAGGGGAACCCTCCTCCACTGCTGGTGGGAATGTAAACTGGTACAACCACTCTGGAAAGCTATCTGGCACTTTCTAAGACAATTAGGAATAGTGCTTCCTCAAGACCCAGCTATACCACTGTTAGGTATATACCCAAAGTTCCTTCAAGTACACAAAAGGGATACTTGCTCAACCATGTTTATAGCAGCTTTATTTGTAATAGCCAGAACCTGGAAACAACCCAGATGTCCATCATCGGAGGAATGGGTACAGAAATTGTGGTATTTTTACACAATGGAATACTACTCAGCAATCAAAAAGGAGGAAATCATGAAATTTGCAGGCAAATGGTGGGATCTAGAAAAGATCATTCTGAGTGAAATATCCCAGAAGGAGAAAGACAATCATGGGATATACTCACTTATATAAACCTATAAGATATGATAAACATAATGAAATCTATACACCTAAAAAAGATAATCAATTGAGCAGACATAGGGCAAGATGATCAATCCTTGTTTAGAAAGACAGATGGGATGTGCATTGAACGTATGACAGGAGTCTACTGAGTGCATCTGAAAGACTCTTACAGCAGTGTTTTCAAAGCAAAGACTCATGACCAAACCTTTGGCAGAGTACAGGGAATCATAAGAAAGAAGGGGAGTTAGTCTGATGGGGAAAGGATAGGAGCTCCACAAGGACCAAATATATCTGGGCACAGGGTCTTTTCTGAGACTGACATTCAACCAAGGACCATGTATGGATATAACCTAGAACCTCCACTAAGATGTAGCCTGTGGTAGCTCATTGGTTTCCCAAAGTGAGGGGAACAAGGACTATTTCTAACAGGAACTCAATGACTGACTCTTTGGCTTCCCCACTCCCGAAGGGAGGAGCAGTCCTGTTAGGCCACAGAGGAGGGCTTTGCAGCCAGTTCTGAAGATACCTGATAAAACAGGATCAGATGAATGGGGAGAAGGTACCCCCTATCAGTGGACTTGGAAAGGGACACGGTGGAGATGAGGGAGGGCGGGAGGGACTGGGAGGGAATGAGGGATCGGGACATGGCTGGGATACAGAGTTAATAAAATGTAACTGATAAAAAAAATAAAAAATAAAAAAAGAAATTACTATTAATAGCTGAATAAAAGTATAAGGTAATGAAGCTCAAAAAATATTATTATATGGTTAATTTTAAATGATTTATTGTTATATCTATTTTATATACATTGGTGTTTTTGTCCATGTATATCGGTGTGAGTGGGCCAAATCCCCTAAAATGAGTTGCAGATGGTTGTGAGCTGTAATGTGGATGTGGGGAATTGAACACTGCTTCTCTGGAAAAGCAGCTGATGCTCTTAAATGTGGTTAATTTACAATGTTTTCATTAGGATAATAACAGTAACAAAACATACAAAAAATTAATAGGAAAGATCATACATGAGACAAATTTCTGCGTTTTTTTTTCTAAATTTCTACAGAATCAGAGCGTGTGAAAGACTTCCATGAAAAAAATAATTTGAAGTCTTTGAAGAAGGAAATATATGACGATATCAGAAGATGGAAAGATTTCCCATGCTCAAGGACTGTTAGGATTAACATGGTAAAGATGACTATCCTGCCAAGAGCAATGTACAGATTCAATGCAATTCCCTTCAAAATACCAACACAATTCTTTACAAATCTTGAAAGAACAATTCACAATCTCATATGAAAAAAAAAACAGAATTGCTAAAACAATCCTGTATAATAACAGATCATCTTGGAGGTATCGCTATCCCTGATCTCAAGATGAACTATAACACACTAATAAAAACTGCATGTTACTGGCATAGAAATAGAATGGTGTATCAATAGAATCAAACGGAAGACCCAGAAATAAACCCATACAGCTCTGGATACTTGATTTTGACAAAGATCCCAAAATGATACAATGGAAAAAAATATAGCATCTTTGACCAACGATCCTGTTGTAATTGCATGTGTACATGTAGAAAATGCAAAAAGACCCATATTTATCACCCTTTGCAAAATAAAGTCAAAGTGGATCAAAGACCTCAACATAAAACCATACATACTACATCTGTAAGAAGAAAAGGTGGGGAGGATCCTTGAAATTATTGGCACAGGAGACAACCTTCCAGAAAAGAATAACAACAGCACAGGCTCTAAGATCAACAATTCATAAATGGGATCTCATGAAACTAAAAAGATTCTGTAAAGCAAGTATCACTGTTGTCAGAACAAAACAACATACAGATTGGGAAAGGATCATCAACAACCCTATATCTGACAGAGGGCTAATATCCAAAATGCATAAAGAATGTAAGAGTTAAATACCAACAAACCAAGTAATCCAATTAAAAATGTGGTACAGTGAATTCTCAATAACGAAATATTGAATGCCAGAGAAATATTTTTTAAATGCACAAAATCTTTATTTATCTGGAAATGCAAATCAAAACAACCCTGAGTTTCACCTTACAACCATGAAAATGGCTAAGATCAAAAACTTGAGTGACAACACATGCTGGAGAGGATGTGCAGAAAGGGGAACACTCCTCCATTTCTGGTGGGAATGTATACTTGTACAACCACTTTGTAAATCAATCTGGCACTTTCTCAGAAAATCGGGAATAGTGCTACCTCAAGATCCAGCTATACCTCTCCTAGGCATACATTTCAAATATGCTCAACAATTCAATAAGGACATTTGTTCAACCACGTTCTTAATAGCTCTATTCATAATAACCAGAAGCTGGAAAAAAACTAGATGTCCGTCAGCAGAGGAATGGATACAGAAATTGTGGTACATTTACATGCTGGAATACTACTCAGCAATTAAAAACAAGGAAATCATGAAATTTCCAGGCAAAAAGGGTGTGAACTAGAAAAGATGATCTTGAGTTAGGTAACCCAGAAGGAGAAAGACATACATGGTATATACTCAACTCATTAGTGGTAAATAATAATAAAGGATAAACATACTAAAATCTAAACTCCTAAAAATGCCAAACAACAAGGAAGACCCTAGGGAAGATGCTCAATCCTCATTCAGAAGGACAAACAGGATAGACTTTGGAAGCAGGAGAAGACAGGTAACATGACAGGAGCCTACCACAAAGGGCCTCTGAGAGACTGTACTGATTGAGGTATCAAAGAAGAGGCTGAGACTTATAGCCACACTTTAGTCAGAGTGCAGGTAATCTTATGAAAATGGGAGAATACTTCATGAAGTGTTTACTTATTTAATTAGAGTAAATAAATTTGCAACATAATACAATGTAATACTCTTATAATCTCTAAATTATAAGAGAAAAGTAATCTACTAAGTAATCTACACAGTTCTGAATTCACCTCTATTTCTGTAAGTAAGATTTTGAGATAACTGGTTGAACAATAAATGGTAGAACAATGGTGACAATGATTGCCATCAGAACTCACTTCTGCTAGACTCTGAAAAAAAACTTACATTTTTTATTAAATTATCTGAGAAAAGAGGAGCTGAAAAATACAACTGGGGAACCAGTTAAAAGAACAATTTGGAGATGTAGAAGGATCAGTGGATACAGATGAGCAGACACCAAAGGTGTACTTCTCAGGTAAATGAATGCAGGCCAGGTACATTATAGATCTCCACAAAAGGATTTAAAGGACATGAATGGCCATTCTGACTGTGTACAAAAAAAGGCCACAGGACTGCAATTCATGAAAATAGAGAACTCATTTATAAGGCTGCAGCCAGGAGTGGAGGAATGTACTCATGCTCAAGATACAATTTTCACTGTAAATATTTGGAAGGGTCAAAATGGAGAAAAAAATTCCAGGATGATTTTTACACATACTTGTAGAAAACTTTCAGTTGCTCATACACACATGTACACACACACACACATACACACACACACACACACGTATATATATCTCCAGGAGAAAATAATACAAACTAGTGTATGTGTACTTAGAAAAATGTTTGGATAAAGAAATTAATGATATTTTATAGTAAAAATACTGTTTTCCGGTTGTGAATTACTTTGATTTTATTTTGACTATATAAAAAGCTAACTGCTTTTTAAAGGTTACAATCCTTTCATTCATCAATTACAACAAGACGCTCACGGGTCATATAACTGAAAGTAAAGTCTTTTCACATATTGGCTTGTTGGTACACGATGATTGAGAAAAGTACACTGGGGCCTGAGCTGCTGAAAGCAGAGAGCAGGGGAAAGGGAGAGTAACAATTGGTATTAGTTATGATGAAGTAAATGTGTTCTACCCAGCATCCCAAGTCCCCAGTCTGCTAGGCCTATGAGACATATTTGTGATTTTGAAAGAAAATATGATCCTTAAGAACTTATATTTACCTTGAATTGCTGATTATAATTATTGAGTTACAAATTATTGCATCTACATATAAAATTTTGAATCTGTGGCTATCCTTGATGTGTTTGTTTTAAAATAAATGTGTCATTACCCTCATATATCTGATAACTTTTTACATCTGATCATATTTCTTACTTCACTGTCCTTGTTTTATTTTACTTAGCATCCCACCAAGGTTTTAACAAATATGTAATGTCACACTGAGCACAATTCACCTTCATAACTATATTTAATGTTGTAAATACCTATTGTCTTTCTATCAATTTCCTGTGTATTCATATATTTACAAGTTCTATTGCTCTATTTCATGGTCTTTTTAATTTATTCATAGAGATTTATGATGTCTGTATTAGATAAGCACCCTTTATTTCCTCTATAAGAGATACAATTGAATATTTCTCTAGGGAAATCTGACTTTTATGACATTATTCCTTAAACTTGCATACTTCTGAAAAGCTACAGTAAAAACAGTCTTAAGTGGCCACTCTCACATAATGAGCATTTTAATGTGCACAACCATATAATTGGAACCAATGCACTGGAAACATATGGCAAACAGGTAAACATATTAAAATCAGTCTGATAATAAAAAAATAGCAAGGAAACACTGATATGCAAAACAAAGAATATGACATAGAAAAAGTTATATGTTGAGAAAAAGTACTCCCAAAATGATGTACTGTACCCAAAGTGGTGACAGATATGCTGTAAAATCAACTGTGTGTAACATAGACAATATTGTCACTTTAGCAACATTGCAGGCACTCAGGAGTCTCTACATTCAGTGGCATCATTTCTTCTTACAAGAGCATATCTGGACTTAAAGAAAGCCCAGAAGCTTTCTTTATCATGTTGTACTTAGGTAAAATTATCCATACTCTAAAAACATATCTCCAAAAATATTCAAATCATTTTCCATTACAAGCATGATAAAAAAAAATCAGGAAGTTCCAAAAGCATAAGAGGAAAGCAAACTAAATAACATAAAAATTATCATTTTTCCTTTGAAAGAGGTAAATAAGTCCACATGAAAATATACTTGAACATACTTGATCATGGAAAATATTGTGAAAAAAGGAAGATTTAATTCATACATCATTTAAGTCACAGAATTCTGAACTTTTAAAATGAATAATTATACTTACTGTACATAAAAGTCTTGGAAATAGATTTCCTTTGGACTGGTTTTGGTTGTATAAGCAATAAGAAGAGGGAAAAATGCACCAAGCATCACATCTCCTTCACGGTGAAAATCTTCCTCGATTTTTCCATAGCATTCATTGTCAGTAAAGGCACACACAAAATTGGGAATATACAGGAAATCGAAGATAAAAACCCAGATCATCGTATTAACAAGCACATATGCCCAGCCATAAGACTGGTGCATACAGCTCTAACTATGTCCAGTAGGTATATATTAAGCTCAAGTGTTTGGGAACACGTGTGTTTCTCACTTTGTTAATGAGTTCAGCTGTCACATTAATCGCCCTAAGTTCTTCCTGACACTTCCTCCACTGCCACTGAGAGTTCTGAAACTCTGCCCTTAGGATTTGCATCTGAGGTCCTGTGTTCTGCTTGAAAACAAGTAGGAAAATATGTTTTGAATCTTCTCTAGCCACAGGCGCCATGATTTCAGCAAAGAAAATAGACAGTAAGAGCTCAGGGATCAACTTCCTAATTGGGGTTTGAAGCAAGAAAATTTTCATATGACAAGTTTGCCTGGTGAAGGCATCCTAGATCAGAGAAAGGCCTGAAAATGCACATGTTGTGCATACACAGCAAAATAAGAGGACCATGCTTTTCCAAATCAAAGACAGCCAGTGGAATTGACTCTTCCTAATAAGTATAAGTCTTTCAGATAGTCTTCCATGATACATACATCTGTATCTTCAAATGGCTGTGATGTCCACACTCAACAAAATCAGCTCATTTCCCACTTTGGAAAAGCCAATAGTCCTGCTGCTTTCTTTCCTTCTAAATAATTTACTTCATTTCAGTGCAGAAATCAAGTTCCCTGTTTATATTCTGAGATTTGAACTTCCACAGTCCTACACTACTCTTTCATCCTGGGTTAGTCACTAAGTAGAGGTGTCCTCCATTCCTGCATTTTGATCAGTATCAGTGTCCATCTACTCCTTAGCCTGCTTTGAAAACATTTGTGTGTGTGTGTGTGTGTGTGTGTGTGTGTGTGTGAGAGAGAGAGAGAGAGAGAGAGAGAGAGATACTACTCAGTTCTGTAAAACATCCAATAATATTAAGCTTTCACAGTCTGTATTTTCACATACTATATTGAGGAAAGCTATTCTTCCCAGGGATCTATTCCCTAGCCACTAGGAGTTTAGGTCAATAAATATACTATGTATTATGCTATGGTAAGGACAGCAGGACCCCTAAAATAAATTGACTTCCCTAAGAAAGGATGGTTGAGTTTTGAGTGAACAGAAGCTCAAATGACATAACAATTATAAAAGCACTACAAAAAGATATGTTAGCTGGCCATACTGTGGCTTGTTATGACTTCCTTTCTTTTTCAGATTAACAATTTGCACTACATAAGAGATAGAACCTATCTGTTATAAGACTATATGTAATGAAAAGGTGCAGGGAAACTTGTTTCTGAGTAAACCAAAGTTCTGTGCAATTCTGGATAATAGATAAAACCCATGTCTCAATCAATTCAAAGTTGATCCTCCCTTAGAGCACTAAATGTGTATAATATGGAGTTTATTGAGAAATTCTTCAACAAGATCCTTTGATGCAGAATAACCATGAGACTTAAACTCGTAGGCTTGAGAGAATGTCCTGGTAAGAGGAGTGGGCATCTATTAAGTCTTTTTGTTCTATAGATTTTCTGACAAAAAATCATTGTTACAAGGTATGAAGAGAGTGATTTTGAAAATATAATCAGTTTATTACTCATACAGTTATAATAGTCTAAGAAGAACATAAGATACAGCAAACTATTTTCTCACAATTATTTAGAGATGACAATTGAAGAGAAATAAGTTCTTTAGTAAACATATGGGACTGACTGTAAAATATAAGCTCATTTCCTGACTTTTAAGGTGCAACAGTGCAGCACTGTGCACCATGTCCTCATCAGAAGCTAGGAGAGCAGGTTATGTTAACACTAGTCTTACTTTCATATCTGTCAAATTCAAGTATGAGAGTAAAGTTAAAACATATTCATTTATACTTTTTCTCAATCTGTGTTCTTCTGGGTGTCACTCAACTCTTCATATAAACACAGACACTTTAAAACTATACTTCACAGACCCAGGGAATCTATAGGAACCACACATGACCCAGAGTCATATATACATAAAAGATGTCTTACTAGAATTTTTCAGTTTCCCTATCCACCCTTGAGACCCAGGATCACTGACACTGTTGGAGGAATTTTTTTGTAGATTCCTTTTCCTAACTATTGGAAGTTCTGTACTGTAGCCATGAAAAAGGAGACCTGAATGAAGACTGTATCCCAAAGATCAGACAGAGTAAATCAAGGCACCAGCATTGTTGTTGGAGAGCTGGTTCGGCATTTAAAAACACTGGTAAGACTTCCACAATTCAGTAAGTAGTGAAGTTGTCTCCTGAGCCAATGAGTTCTATGCTCTTCTCCAATTTTTCTTCTAACTGATTCAGTGTGTCTGGTTTTATGCTGAAGTCTTTGATCCACTTGGACTTTAGTTTTATTCAGGGTGGTAAATATGGGTCTATTTCCATTTTTCTACATGTAGACATCCAGTTAGACCAGCACCATTTGTTGAAGATGCTGTGCTTTTTTTCCATTGTATGGTTTTAGATTCTTTTGTCAAAAAAGCAAGTATCTATAGGTGTGTGGGTTTATTTCTGGGTTTTCTATTTGATTCCATTGATGCAACATTCTGTTTCTATGCCAGTACCCTGCAGTTTTTATTACTATTGTTCTGTAGTATATCTTGAGATCAGGAATGGAGATATCTCCAGATGATCTTTTGTTGTGCAGGATCATTCTGGCAATTCTGGATTTTTTTGTTTTTCCATATGAAGTTGAGACTTTTTCTTTTAAGTTCTGTAAAGAATTGTGTTGGTATTTTGATGGGAATTGCATTGAATCTGTAGATTGCTTTTGGCAGGATGGCCATTAGCACTATGTTAATCCTACCAATCCATGAGCACAGGAGATCTTTCCAATCTATTGAACACCAATAGCACAGGCTCTAATATAAACAAACAATAAATGGGACCTCAGAAAACAGAAACATCTTCTGTAAAGCAAAGGACACTGTCCTCAGAACAAAACGACAGCCTACACACTGGGAAAAGATCTTCACCAACCCTATTAACTAGAACCTGGAAACAACCCAGATGTACCACAACTGAGGAATGGATACAGAAAATGTGGTACATTTACAGAGTGGAATATTACTCAGCAATTAAAAACAAGGAAATCATGAAAATTGCAGGAAAATGGTGGGAACTAGAAAAGATCATCTTGAGTGAGGTATCAAAGAAGCAAAAAGACACACACAATTACAAACCTCAGTGTAAATCCACACTAACAGAAATGATCATGTTGAAAACAGAGAGTTGAGGAAAGAAGGCTAATTAGGGGAACTAAAATACTCAATAACAGAAAATAAGAAACATTTTAATTGAAATGAGAAATGTTTATTACCTCATTGCTGTAGAAGTCAGAAATATTAAATCAGTGTGATATGAGTAGTTTGTTTCCTTTTTAGTTTATTTTTTCCTTTAACTAATTTTTATTAATTACAATTCATTCACCTTTTAAAATCTTTTATTTTTATATTAATTACAGTTTATTCATATTGTATCCCAGCTGTAGCCCCCTCGCTCATTCCTTCCCAATCCCACCCTTCCTCCCTCTCCAAGTCCATTGATATGGGAGGTCCTCCTCCTCTTCCATCTGACCCTAGCTTATCAGGTCTAATCAGGACTGGCTGCATTGTCTTCCTCTGTGGCCTGGCAAGGTTGCTCCTCCCTCAGGTTGGGTGGTCAAAGAGCCAGCCACCGAGTTCATGTCAGAGACATTCCCTGTTCCCCTTACTAGGGAAACTACTTGGACACTGAGTTGCCATGGGCTATGTCTGAGCAGGAGTCCTAGGTTATATCCATAAATGATCCTTGGTTAGACTATCAGTCTCAGAAAAGACATCTATGCACAGATTTTTTGGAGGGGTTCTGTTTTGTCCTTGTGGAGCTGCTGTCCCCTCCAGGTCTTTCTAGCTCCCCCTTCTTTCATAAGATTCATTGTACTTTGCCCAAAGTTTGGCTATGAGTCTCAGCATCTGCTTTAATACCCAAGAGATATTAAAGACCTCCAATACTCATGGATTGGTATATTTAACATAGTGAAAATGGCCATCCTGCCAAAAGCAATCTACTAATTCAATGGAATTCACATCAAAATACCAACACAAGTCTTTACAGACCTTGAAAGAACAATTCTCAATTTTATATGGAAAAGCAAACAAACAAACAACAACAACAAAAAAACAGAATTGCTTTAAAAAATCCTGTACAGTAACAGATCATCTGGAGGTCCTTCCATCCCTGATCTCAAGCTGTACTACAGAGCAAAAGTGAAAAAATAACCCATGTGGTACTGACACTGAAACTGAACAGTGCATCAATGGAATAGGAAACCTAGAAACAAACCCACATACCTACAGATACTTGATTTTTGAGAAAGAATCCAAAACCATAAAATGGAAAAAAAATAACATCTTAAACAACTGGTGCTGTTCAAACTGAATCTCTACATTTAGAAAAAGGCAAATAAATCCATATTGATCACCCTGCACAAAACTAAAATCCAAGTGGATCAAAGACCTCAACATAAAACCAGACACACTAAATCTGTTACCCAAAAAAGTTGGGAAGAGCCTTGATCTTATTGGCACGAGAGACAATATCGTGAACACAAGACCAACAGCACAGGCTCTAAAATCAACAGTCAATAAATGGGACCTTGTGAAGTGGAAACTTCTATAAAGCAAAAGACACTGTCATCAGAACAAAACGACAGCTTATGGACTGGGAAAGGATCATCACCAACCCTAGATCTGACAGAGGGCTAATATACAGAATATATAAAGAACTCAAGAAGTTAAACAGCAACAAATCAAGTAATCCAATTAAAAAACAGCATACAGAGCTCAACAAAGAATTCTCAATAGAGGAGTATCGAATGGCAGAGAAACACTTAAAGAAATGTTCAATGTCCTTAGTCATCAGAGAAATGCAAATCTAAACAACCCTGAGATTTCACTTTACACCTATCAGAATGGCTAAGACCAAAAATTCAAGTGACAGCACATGCTGGAGAGGATGTAGAGAAAGGGGAACCCTCCTCCATTGCTGGTGACAATGGAAAGTTGCACAACACTTTGAAAAACAATCTGGTACTTTCTCACACAATTAGGAATAGTGCTACCCCAAGATCCAGCAATACCACTCATATTTCCAAAATATGTTCAAGTATATAACAAGGAAATTTGCTCAACCATGCTCATAGCAGATATATTTGTTATAGCCAGAATCTGGAAACAACCCTGATGCACATTTACACAATGGAATACTACCCAGAAATTAAAAAACAGGAGATCATGAAATTTGCAGGCAAATTGTGGAAACTAGAAAAGATTATCCTGATTGAGGTATCCAGAAGGCGAAAGAGGTAGATGGTATATACTCACTTCTAAGTGGATATTAGAAATATAATATGGGATAAACATACTAAAATTGTTAAACCTAAAAAGACGCTATGTAAAAAGGAGGACCCTGGGTAAGATAAAAAAATCCTCATTCAGAATGGCAAATAGGATTGCCATCAGAAGAGGGAGACAACAGCTAACAGGACAGGAGTCTCCCACAGAGGGCCTCTGAAAGACTCTACCCAGCAGAATATCAAAGCAGATGTTGAAAATGTGAAATTTAAAAGCACATATGCATGGAGGATAAGAGACTTTGGCATACCAAGAAAATACTTAATCCCTAACTTATGATTATAAAAAGAGGAGAAGAAAACATCAGCCAAGGCACAGAAAGTATATTCAGTAAAAGTATTGAAGAAAATTTCCAAAAGCTTATAAAACTGATGCCTAAGAAGTTCTGAGTGAATTACATAATGCCAATTACACGAGATTATAAGATAAATTCTCCAGAATCTATCATCAGGATCCAGTCTGTGAAAGCAGTTCTTTAGGCAAGTGGGCCTTCTAGAAGGTGATTTGGCATTTTGCATCTGTATTGTGATGCAGCCCAGAAATGCTTCTAGCCTCTGACATGATGTCAAGAGCCATTTGTTTAGGGAAGTTCAGTAGGTATGAGAGTTTTCTGGTATTATGTTATATCTGTACCATGATTCACCCCAGAATTTAGTCCAACCTCTGACAGCCCCATCATTTTTGCCCTCCTGAATCTCTCTAAAATCTGGTATGGTGTGATTTGTCGCTTTCTGGGTATTTACCTATTCTGACTGAAAAAAAAAAACCAACAACTTCCTAAATGATGTTATTGAAGATGTACTGCTGTATAGATGGATTAGTTCTTGATTATGAAATTCCTGATTTGATTCAAACAATTTTAAAGTTATATTGCTTTAGAACTTCCAAAACCATTTTAGCAAGTTTATGTCTGCAATAAATACCTTTGTGCACTAGGAACAGGTATGAGGCATATTCGTGACCACAGATAGCCTTTACTCCAGATGATAATGTGATTCCTGGTATACAACATAAATATAGGTATTCTGGTTTATAATTTCCATGAACCCAAAATATAATGGGGTTACCATGAAATGTCTAAATTAAAAATAAATATTGAGGTCTTTAAATACAAACTATATTGTTGTAATTCCTCATACCTTGTCAAGTAATGGCAAAATATATTGTCATTTTAAATTAATTTTGTTTGTTAGAATGAGTGACAGAGAAAGTTATTGTTCTGAATTCACTGTAAAATAGAGATGGCTGAAAATGTGTAGCCAGGTCAGTCCTAATTGAAAAGACATATTCTTGTAACTTTTAGACCTTTTTCACCCTTTGTCATTCTGAGCTCACTATGAATGCATGTAATGGATACATAGATAAGAAATGTTTAGTTTTAACATATATAACCTGTTGTATTTAGAATTCATCTGTTTTTGTAATTAAATGCCCTTTTACTATGAGGTAATTTATTTGTCTCTGAAGTATAATACGATAACCAGACAATAAATGAGGGTTGAAGCCTGGTGGTAGAAAACCATTGTGTAGAAGCCTGTTAGGCTGAAGCCTGATAGAATTTGATTTATCCTTGAGTATCATATACGTAAATAAGTCCATCTGCCTGTATCTTGTACGTGTTTTACATAAGGGTATGTCACTTGTATGTAAGGAGCCCCATTTATATCATCTATGTGATGTGTTTAGGAATATGAACATGTCTATATGTCTGATTGTTTGTCTATGTGTGTGCACAGGTAGATACCTGGGAACCAGCACCCTGAACTTGCTGCAGTTTCTACAGAGGAGATGCTAGTTAAAAGCAACATCATTATTGTATGTAAACTTGTGAAAATTTGTCAAAATTGAACTTTAAGGTTTTAATTTTATTCACCATTTCCATTAAGCACTTATGTATGGATGCTGTTTTGTTAATTTCCTCTTTCCTTTTCTTATCAATTCACAAATACGTGAGTAGATTTGGGATCTAACTTGGAGGTCTCCGCAGAAGCCTGCTCCTTCAGAGGAACTAATCTCAGATCAGGTTTGACTAGAAGATGCTTTACAATTTTTGTCAGAGTAAAAAAATATGTAGACAGCTTTACTTTTCCTCCTTAGCAAAGTGTAGCTGGTCCCTAATCCTAGAAAATAAATCTTGGCCTTCTCACCCTTCCCCACTTCTTTTTCCTTTCAGTCATCCTTCCTGGTAAGTTGCATGGTGACCCAAGTGATAAAGCGCACAGGGAATCTTCATCCTGTCCCAGATCCTAACCTGAAACATGCCAAAGCAGATAGAGAGAGAGAGAGAAAGAGATTAACATGTGAACTTTAACATTGTATTATACTTAAAATAGTAGAAACACAAAAAATAGTATTAAATTTGAATTGAGAAAGATCAAATAACTTACAAAAGTGCAAGCCTATTAAAATAATACCAAACTGTTTGAAATAAACTTTAGCATCAGAAGGAAATCAAAGATATACTTTTACTCCTGAGACTTCATAACTGTTAGCCAAGATGTTCTAGTCAGCAAAGGTATGAATCAAAATTGATGGAGGAATAATCTTTTGTGAGTTTATATGTACAAAGACAGCTGTACAGACAAAATTAGCAAAGCGATAGGATAACTAAAGGAGCGTAATGGGATATAAACTGGAAAGTAAGAAGTCAAACTATTGCTAATCACAGATGACGTGATGGTATACATAAGTGACCCCCCAAATTCTACCAGAAAATTCCTACAGCTAATGAACACCTTCAGCAAAGTGGTTGATACAAAATTAAATTAAAAAACATATCAGTAATCCTCCTGTATACAAAAAAATAACAGGCCAAGAAAGGAATTATGGAAACAGTGTCCTTCATAAAAGACACAAATAAAATAAAATATCTTGCTGTAACTCTAGCCAAGCAAGTGAAAGAAATGTATCACAAGAATTTTAAGTCTATGAAGAAAAAAATGGAAGTGGGAACATTTCCCATGCTCATGGATCAATCCTTAGGATTAACATGGTAAAACTGGCCATCTTACCAAAAGCAATCTACAGACTCAATGAAATTGCTATCAAAATTCCAACACAGTTCTTTATAGACCTTGAAAGAGCAATTCTCAACTCCATGTGGAAAAATTAAAAATTCACATTAGCTAAAATAATCCTATACAATAAAAGAAATTCTGGAGGTATCAACATCCCTCATTCCAAACTGTACTACAGAGCATTAGTAATAAAAAACTGTATGATACTGGCATAAAAACAGAGAGGTTGATCAATTGAATTAAACTGAAGACCCCCAAAATAAACCCACACAGCTACAGACACTTGATATTTGACAAAGAAAACAAAGCTATACAGTGGTGGTAGTGGTGGGGGAACTTCAACAAATGGTGTGGAGCTAACTGGTTGTCTGCATGTGGAAGAATGCAAATATTTATGTTGAATAAAACTCAAATGTAAGCAGATAAAAAACCTCAACAAACAACGAGATACACTAAATCTAGCAGAAGAGAAAGTAGAAATATTCTTGAACACATCAGTGAAAGAGACAAGCTTCTGAAGAGAAGACTAACATCTCAGGCTCTAAAATAAGCAATTAATAAATGGGTGCTCATGCAATGGAAAAGCTGCATGTCAAAGGACACTGTCAAGAAGACAAAATGGCATCAGATAGAATTGGAAAAGATATTCACCAACTCTACTTCTGACAAAGAGCTAATAACCAAAATATATAAAGAACTCAAGAAATTAAACACCATCAAACCAAATAATCCAATTAAAAATTGGGTACAGAACAAAATACAAAATATTCATCAGGGATCTCTAATGGCTGAGAAGCAGTGATATTCCATCTTACACCTGTCAGAACCTACGATCAGGAACTCAAGAGACAGTGCATGCTGGCAAAGATGTGAAAGAAGGGAAACACTCCTGTTGCTGGTGGGGATGCACACTTGTACAACTACTGTGGAAATCAGTCTGGTGGTTTCTCAGCAAACTTAAATAGTCTTACCACAAGACCCAACAATCCCATTCCAAAAGACTCTTGTTCAACTATGTCTATAACAGCTTTACTTATAAAGCTGTTATTATATATCTGGAAACAACCTAAATGTCCCTCAAAAAGAGGATGAATACATAAAATGTGGTACTTTTACACTCAGGTATTAAAACTACTCAGGTATTAAAAACAAAACACCAGACAAGATTGGACATGTTCAGGGTGGTATGCGGAAGGCTCCTGGATGTCTATGGGTGACCCTAGCTGAGACTCTTAGCATGAGGGATATGCAGTCTGAAGTGGCTACCTCTATAGCCAGCTATGAATTCCAGTGGAGGGATAGGGACAACAACATACACACAGATGATAGAGATTATAGAAATGGGCGTGTATGTATGCCAGAAATACCTTAGGTCAAAAAGTAATGCTACTCAAAAAAATGATGGAAATGGGACATATCAAAAACACACAGAAGGATCTGGAGAGATGGCTTAGGGGTTAAGAGCACTGGCTGCTCTTCCAAAGGTTCTGTGTTCAATTCCCAGCAACCATGTGGTGGCTCATAACCATCTAAAATGAGATCTATTACCCTCTTCTAGCTTGCAGGCATACATGCAGGCAGAAGAACATTGTATAAATAATAAAAATTCTCATAAAAAAAACACAGAGGCCAGATATATAAGCTCTTGTTGGTCAAATAACAAAACAATTTAAACATCAAAATAATTTGAATATCTATGTCCTCCCAAAATTCCTATGTTGAAGTCCTAAGACCCAAAGTAACAGAACTGCATGAGATCTTTGGGAGGTATTCAGGTCTTGGAGGTGAAGTATTTATAAATAGGTTCATAACCTTATTGAAGAGATCCTATAACATATTGTGGCCGTTTAGGCCACTGAGATTAAAGTGAGAACAGGACTGTAGACAAGCATGCCCCCATCTCACCTCATATTTTAACTTTAGACTTCCCAGAGGTTCCAACTGTGAAAAGTAAGGCTTTTTTTTTTATAAATCATTTGTCAGAGCAGCCCCAGAAGAGTAAAACAAACAATAACAGTACAGTCCACTACAGAAGACACATAAATCATGAATCCATATTGATGTAAGTGAATGGCAAATGCATTAACATTCTGATAAATACCAAGACACAGAGTTCCAAGGTACTCATGGGGTGCAGGGTATTAACTCTCTAGTAGAAAAGCCTGGCAGACACTGAAAATGAAAGTATGTACCACCTAACAAGACATAGGGTGCACCACTGTTGTGATACCCTTGCCCAAAGTACATATCAATCCTTGAGAGCACAGAGAGCTGAGAGACAGTCTACAATAATAACTAACCTGGGATCTTAGCCATATAGTACAGGATATGCATGGTAGAACCCACAGACCCAAATAAACTAAGTGACACAGAAGGATCAAGAGAAGAATCCTTGAATCTGACAAAGAAGGGGAAATAAAATAGACATCACAGACATGGGAAGTGGAGGGAGAGAGGAAATGGATGGGAGAGGGGAGTGAAGAGAGGAAAAGCAGGAGGGATCAGCTGTGGGGAATGTATAGGGGTGAAAGGGCTAGGAGAAAGGGGAAATTGGTGTTGGAGCATTTCTGAGACAAGATAAAGAACTAGAATTTTGAAGGGAACTGGGAAGATATGGGGGTGACCCTGGCTGAGACTCCTAGCAGCAGGGATATTGAGATTGAAGTGGACACATCCTATAGCCAGCGGAGGGAGGGGGACACCAGTCAACACAAAAAAAACCCTCAAGCCAAATTTGTCTGCCTACAAGATATGCAGGGATAAAAGATGGAACAGAGATGGAGGAAATGGCCAACCAATGACTGGCACAACTTGAAACACAACCCATGAAGATACCCAACTTCTGACACTATCAGTAATACTCTGCTATGCTTGTAGTGAAGAAACTAACATAACGGTCATCTGAGAGGCTTCATCCAGCAGCTAATGGAAACAGTTGCAGAGACCTACACCCAAACATACATTAGGCAGAACTTGGGGAGTCTTGTGGAAGAGTTAGAGGAAGGAGGGGGAGGACACCACAATAAGACCTACATAGCCAGCTAATCTGGGACCATGGGGCCTCATAGAGACTGAACCTTATGTAGGACAAGGTTCTTGATTGTATAAAACTGACAGTAAACCATTCAGAGTGGCAGGGCATAAGGTCAGCAACTTGCTCTCAAATGTCCAAAGTAAAACAGTAATTAACTGTGTACCATACTTGGTACTTTTTTCAAGTTTTGTTTCAAAATTGTTATGGGGAAACTCGGAATGGTCTTTAACTTCAGCGCTTGGGAGGCAGAGGAAGGCAGATCTCTGTATGTTCAAGGCCAGCCTCGTCTACATAGGGAATTCCAAGACATTCAGGGCTCTGCAGAGAGAATTTGTCTAAATAAATAAATACATACATACATACATACATACATAAAATTGTTGTAGGGGGAAGAACAATGTTACTAAAAACTTAACAGCATTAAAAACAAAATTGATTCCCCACACTGGCAGTGTGATAAGACTATGTCTGTAAGAGACAGACAATTGAAATGACATGTCATTATGGAGCAAGAAGATTCTCTAAATACAGCCCAATGTCTTCTTTTTTTAGTGTGTGTTTGTGTTTGTGTTTGTGTTCATGATGCAGGTAAAGCATGCAAACACATACACATAGGAAGTTCCGAACACAACTGTGTGTAATCACTTCTTGCCTTCTACCTTTTCATGAATTCAGGGATCGAACTTAGGTCTCCAGGCATGCCCAGCAAGAGCCTTTATCTGCTGAGCCATCTCACCAACCTGGAAGCTGTTCCCTTAAGTGACCTCAATTAGGTAGTAGGGAGAAAAAAATGTGAAGGATCCCTTCTCTTAAACAAATTCTTAGGGATGAATAAATAATAAAAAGTGATGAGAAGAACATTAGTACCCTAGTGCTACCAATGACTAACAATCATCAAAACACAACCTAAGCACCTCCTGAGACAAGGGGCTACGGGGCTGGTAGCTAAAATTCCTTGCAAGGGTCAAAGTGAAATTAACCTGAAATAAAGGAGGTTTCCCCAGCTCTACAGTAACGTTGTTATTACATCCTGCTTATGTATACATAGCAATGCAAAGAGATGCAAATAGGAAAGTAAGCCTGTGTGAACCCTGTATACTCCTGGTTGTGCAAGTCCATCAAAGTATAAACAGCAGTGTATCTGCCAAACTGTTCCTTATGAAGAATTCTCTGAAAAATAAACAGAACACTCAAATCACGTGGAAGCTAAGTGAGAGAGAGCACCTGCAGTGGCTGTCTTTACTTATGAAGAGTCATTTCGTTCTGGAATGCCTGCACATAGGTCCTCAAACAATGTTTCTAGAAATGTGCATGGATCCTGTGGACTTTCCAAGTACCCTGCTTTCTTTCGACCTGGATGTCCAAGCTCCCCCCCCCCCCCCCCACGAGCCCCAGGGCAGTCAGGAGGCAGCACTGGACTCTCTGTATTTCCTTTCCGGGACGTCTACCCCCAGCATCACTCTTCCTCAGGATGCAGGGCACAAGAGTATCCCTAGGAACTCCGCACAGCGTGCTCCCAACCCCGGCTGCCCAAGGGCGCTGTCCTGGGTACCAACAGGCCCCACAGATGCTCTTGGCAGAACTCACTCTGGCAGGCTCTCCCGACCCGCCCAGCCCGCTAGTCCCCAACTCACAGCCCCGGCCTCACCCCGCGACCGCCATCCTGCGGGTCCCTCACACACGCCCACAGCCAGCCAGGCTCGGCTGCACTACGCAGGCCGACACCCGTGGACCCGCCGCTCTTCCACCGCGGGACCCAACCCTCTCTCCTCCCCTCCTCCCAGCCGAGATGCCAGGACCATCACCACCTGGCCCGATGTGTGGCTGCTGGGGGCGGAGGTGGAGGCCAGAGGCCGAGGCGGGGGAGGAGCCCGTGGACGGGGGCGGAGCCCGGGGGAGGCGGGAGGCGGAGCCCGGGAGACGGAAACAGATCCCGGAGCCAGGCGGGGGCAGAGCCCGGGGGCAGAGGGAGGAGCCCGGGAGCGAGGGTGCAGCTCGGGGGTGGGGGGTGGGGAGTGGAGGCGGAGCCTGGGTGGGCAGAGGCGGAGTTCAGGGGCGGAGGCGGAGCTCGGGGGGGAGGAGGGAGACATAGCCCGGGGGCGGCAGAGGCAGAGCCTGGTAGGGCGGGGGCGGAGCCCGGGGCGGGGTGGGGAGAGAGAACCCTGGGATGGAGGGAGGAGCGCGGGGCGGAGCGGAGCGTGGGTGCGCAGAGGCAGAGCCCAGGCAGCTCCCGCCCTACACCCCTACCTGGCTTCTCCTGGTCTCAGCCTACCACGATGAAGTAGTCCACTAGCCGAGCCACGACCGCTGCCACTGCGCTCGGGAAGCGGGTTCCCGTCGCCAACCCTCGCCGCCGCTGCAACCCAAAGGGAAGAGCTCAGCCTTTTCCCTTTGGCGGCTGTTGCCATAGCAATGGCGCTTACGTCAGGCTTGACAATGGAGGCGTGCACTGCGCCTGCGCTGCGCCTCGCGCAGGCCCCTTCCCCGCCCCACCAGAGAGGGCTAGACCTTCTGGGTCTGGATGCTCTGAGGCCTGAAATTTCTGAAATCTTACTATTAATTTGACAGGACAAAAGGATCTTTGAGATGAGTGTACATCAAAGCATTTCTCTCCTGTTTTCAAACCCCTTGTCTTAGCTACTTTTCTATCACTGTGCTAAGATATCATGACCAAAGCAGCTTATAGATGAAACGGTTGGTTGGGTACCTAGAGTTTCAGAGGGTAAGTCCATGACCATCATGGAAGGGACCATAGTGGCAGACAGGAATGGCAGGCAGAGCACCAAAGAGAACAGTGGCTGTGAGCTTACATCCTGATCTACAAGTATGAGGCAAAGAGCTAACTGAGAATGGTGTGGGATTTAAAAACCTCAAAGCCCACCCACAATGACACACCTCTTCAACAAGATCACACTTCCTAGTTTTTCCACCAATGGGGGGACCATATTTTCAAACATATGAGACTATAGTGGTCATTTTCATTCAAATAACTACATTCCTCAATAGCTTCCTATGGAGCCAAGAATTAAGATAAAAATTTTGAATGTCCCAAAGCATCCCAGGCACTCAGATTCTTGTGCTGTTTTGTTGTTGTTGCTTCTGTTTTGTTTTTGAGACAGTTTCTTATAGTCCAGGTTGACCTTCATTCCTGACCTTCCTGATGCTCCATTTACAGGCATGTGTCATAACACTTGATTTATGATCTTTTTCGTTTGTTTTTGTATTGTTTTTCTGTTTTATTGTTGTTTGTTTTGCTTTTCAGGACAGCATTTCCTGTGTAGCTTTCCCTGGACTGGACTAGGTCTGTAGACCAGGATGGCCTCCAACTCACAGAGATCCAGTGTGTGCCAATAAGCCTGCTGATCCCCTTTTATTTTTTAAGGGGGGTATTTTTATCGTTTGTGTAGATGAGTGATAAGAGTATTTTCCTTGCATGTATATAAGCGAACCACATGAGTGCCTTATATCCCAGGCAGCCATATGGCATCAAATTCCCTGTAACATGAGCCACAGTAGATTGTCATCCACCATGGACATGCTAGGATGTCAGAAAGAAAAAAAAGAGAATATTTTGTTTCGTTTTAAGATTTATTATTTATTATGAATAACATATTGTGTTTGCATGTACACCTGCACCCCAGGAGAGGGCATCAGATCTCATTATAGATGGTGGCTCACAATGTGGTTGCTGGGAATTGAACTCATGACCTCTGGAAGAACAGCCAATGCTCTAAACCTCTTAGCCATCTCTCCAGGCCCAAAGAAAGTATTTTTCATCACTAAGCCATCTTTTCATCCTTTAATCTTTATTATTATTGTTATTAATATTATTATTATTCCTTTCTTTTTCCATAGTATATTCCAAACCAAATTCACCTTCTTTCATTTCCCCTACTGAACTAAAATGTTCTCTGGGCCTTTGAATATGTATGTTCTTTATCCCATCTGGGATGTTAGGTCTCTCTTGCTTTTCTTTAGGCATCATAGTGTAATTTATAGTGATGTATACATGTATATACATTGTTTATGGGTTTGTTTATGGTGGATTATCCCACAAGAATCTAAGCTTATAGAGAAAGAATGATGTTTGCATGAATCATTTTTGTGTGTTCAGGACATAGCACAGTATTGGGTACCTAATTCACAAACAGTAACTATCTGCAGAAGGACAAATAACCTTTTAAATAGTAAACGCCTTGAACAAAGTCTTCATAATCTGATAGTAATACAGAATTCCCACCTAAAGGATGGGAGCATGTAGCATTTTATTTGTTAATACCAGTCATTGTGCCATCTGTAAAAAAACATTTCCTGAAGTCTTTTTATCTTGTTCTGTTATTGCTGTTACTAGGACAGCCTCCTTTATGTCTGTTGCCTTCTCTGTGTTCTCTTTAATTTATCCCATAACAAGTTACTTCCTTTAAGCTTTAGTGAGGTTTAGCATCTGGCTTTATTATATCCAAAGATTTCTGTTTCTGCCTGTTTTGTACAGAAGCTAGGAATACAACTCAGAGGTAGAACATATGCTTCACATATAGGAGGAAAGGAAGGAGGAGGAAGGGGAGGAGAAAAAAAGGAACAGGGAAAGCAAAACATTGCTTTTCTTAATGCAGATGCACTGCCTTAAATACAGGGGTTAACAGTCTTCTTGTCTCTGCATACCAAATACGGTAGAAATTCCAGATACAGCAACAGTGATACTTATTTGGTGTTAGTTTTTAACCTGGTCCTTCTCCTGACATTTACTCTGTACCTGCTTTATATGTGGTTGGTTTTATGTACATGTTCATTTTCTGGGAAGAATCTATATTTTCATTAGGTTTTATGAGAAGTCATATCCTCAGAAAGTGTCCTGAGCTTTGAATCCTACCATACTTATCCTTAGGAGACCATATCTGCAAAGGTGATTATGTCCTCTCTGTACATCATTTGATGTTATGACTTCAGGATGCATCTTGAACCTTGTTTTCAAGAGAATGTTGTAAACAAGCCTTAAGCTTAGCAGACATTTTGTGCCACATGAAAAAAAAATTCATCATAAAATGTCCTATCTGAAAAGAGCATCTGAAATCATTGTACAATGCACTCAGTTATTTTCATTTTAGTCATTAACATTATTAGTAATATTTACTGTTTTTCATTACTTTGTTAGAGACCCAAATATGATGACCCTGGTGTAAGAGACTGTGTACACACTGTTAACTAAGAAAATAAAACCACACATTCAAAACAAGTAAAACCTCCAAATATTGATAAGAATTAGGTTTAGATTAATGCCGAAAAATAATTCAGTTGAAATGTGGGAAAGACGTTGAAACACCATTATTCAGCAAACGTTTACAGAATATATATATAAATATGATGAAAGGAATGTACACATAAACACAACTTAAAAATTCTTGGCACATGGTATATACTCACTCATATAGACATATAATATAGGATAAACCTACTAAAATCTGTATATCTAAAGAAACTAATCAAGAGGGAGGATCCTGACTAAAACAATCAATCCCTATCCTGTAAGGCAAAGAGGATGGACATCAGAAGAAGAAGAAAACAGGAAACAAGTTAGGAACCTGCCACAGAGGCCCTCTAAAAGGCTCTGCCCTGCAGACTATCAAAGCAGATGCTGAGACTTAGGGCCAACTGTTGGGCAGAGTACATGGAATCTTATGAAAGAAGTGGGAAATACTATGATCTGGAGAGGACAGAAACTCCACAAGGAGAGCAACAGAATGAGAAAATTTGAACACCAGGGTCTTTCCAGAGACTCCTACTCCAACCAAGTACCATGCATGGAGATAACCTAGAACCCCTGCACAGATGTAGCCCATGACAGTTAGTGTCCAAGTGGGTTACATAGTAATGGGAAGAGGGACTGCCTCTAACATAAACTGATTGGCCTGCTCTTTGATCTCAGGCCACAGAGGAAGACAATGCAGCCACTCCTGATGAGACCTAACAGACTAAGATCAGAAGGAAGGAAATGGAGACCTCCCCTATCAGTGGACTTGGGGAGGATCATTCATGAAGAAAGGGAAAAGTAGGTGGTATTAGGAGGGCAGGAAGGAGGGGTTTATGGGGGGATACAAAATGAATAAAGTGTAATTAATAAAAGTTTAAAAAATTAAAAAAAAATATTTAACACAAAAAAATAAATAAATAATAATAAAAAATTCTTGGGCACACATACAAAAAGTGGGACTTCATTAAGATTTTTTTCCTTTTTGTTTTCTTGACAGGAAAAGTTTGAACATGTTCCTCCCCTGTCCTCCTTTTTATTCTCCTCCCCTCCCCTTCCCTTCCCTGCCTTCCTTGCTCAGTGTGAATTTACAAACATTGCACTTGAATGGATGCAGTTCTTCGAAAGCATTGCCAAAAGGACCCCTGCAGCCTCACTTCTAAACTTTGAACCTCAAATGCATTCTAGCTATTTTTTTTCTTGCATTGGTGATTAAGTAAAGCAACTCATTTTCTGGGGGGTAGGGGTAGATACCCAGACATGGTGAATTCCTCATCTACCCCTACCCGTTCCCCATGCTTATGTCCTTTAGCACTTTGGGGAGCACATTGATAGAGGTCCCCACCCATTCAAACCACAATCAAACATGTGCTTTTAATATTTTCTAATAAAATTCTTTTAGTTGCCCGTATGAGACCTTGACTAAAAAAGAATTGGCTTCATTCTCAGGTGACAATCTCATAAGTACAGCCAGGCTAATAAGTGACATATCAAGGTGCTCAGGTGGGTATTCTGTGTACAGTGCCAGTACACAGGCTCAGACCCAGGAGCTCAGTGGAGCCAAGCCTTCCCTATTTGAGTTCGGTTCACTTCCTTGTTGAAGCCACCTATGAGTAAAAAAAAAGAAGTTTGTGGGATTGGGATTGTAGCTCAGTTGATAAGTGGTGAAGCAGAAGAATCAGAAATTCAAGGTCATCTTATAGCTGTATAGTTTAAGGCCAGGCTGGGCTACAGGGACCCTAACCAAATAATAATAATAATAATAACTACAATATGTTTCAGTTAAGAGCATTATTTGGCGGTCATTGTTCCAAGCCAGAGCTATCCTCAGGTCACTGACCTTCCTCATAGATTTAGCAGGGAGGCAACAAGGTTGAGCCCAGCAAGATTTTCTGCACACCGACCCCTCTCCAACCGAGCCTTCCTAGCTAAATATGTGGAAATATGTGTTCCCACTGATGACCAGAGGTGCCCCAGCTTGTAGTGTTGGGAACATGGGGAAGGCAAAGTCACAATGGAGCACAGCTGTTTGATCACCAGCCCACTGAGACCATCACAAGCAAACAAAATCACAAAAGTACAACAAAGGAAAAAAATGTACTGGGTATAATGTGCTCAAAGAGTATGGAAGAAGAAAATACCAAAACTCAAAACAGTGGCCTGTCTCTCTATGGGCCCTCTATCCTGTTCCATTAGTGGTGACCCACCCCCAAATCAGGCTCCACCCAACTACACCCGAGTTTGGAATGGTGACCTGCATTCAGCCAGACCAGAGAATGGAGCAGCAACATATCTGTTGATCTCTGTCTACCAGACCACAGGCCAAAGCACCAGCCAAACTCTGCCAGACCAGAGACCACAGCAGCAGGAAATCTCTCCGAGATCAGAGTCCAGAGCAGGGGACATGCTCTGCCAAACCCAAGGCCAGAGTAGTGGATAAGATCTGCCAGACCAGAGACCAGAAAACATTGGCAGAGGTGCCAAGCTTGGGGCTCTACATACTGTATCAATCCCTTGCCACCTCCTTGCCACTCTCATTGGAACTTATGAAACATGGCTTAAGCCTCCCTGAAATGGGAAAGAATCAGGTCTAGGGGGATAGAAGGATTTTGTCCCATGTCCTCAGTCAGTCCCAGAGACAAAAAAAAATGCAGTGAGAGTCAAAACAGTTAAACAAGACACAGACTAGATCCCATTGCTTGTGAAGCAGAAAAATACACAGAGCCAGACAGCAGATCCCACCACTCCTGCAGTGGAAAAATGAAAGTAGGATATCAGTGAATCCCTGATGCAGGAGCTACCTGCATTGTCCTTGTCCAAAGATCCAGAGATCACAGAAAACTGGGTACTCTACCACCCTTTACAGATAGGGGCACATTCATCCTCTCTGAGGTCCAGAGAACACAGAAAAGTGGATGCTCAACTCCCTTTACAGATGTGGCCCTTCAAGGGGGGGTCTGGAATGTCTTCCAGGCTCCCTGTGGCCCACAGTTGTCCAGAGCATCAGCTCTAACCTTTCTGACCACATAGATGCATTTTGCCCCATGGCCCGAAAAAAGAAACTAGAGAAACACAGAGACAGACACAGACAGATACAGACAGAGTGCTCACTTACTGGCTGTTGTTCAGTTCCTTGTGCCCGGGGTGCTTGGGAGTCTTGAGGATCCAATATGAGACCCCACATGTTATGCCCAGATCTTAGGGTCCCCAAAGATCATCAGGAGCCGGACCACATATGTAAGAGCAAAGAATTTTATTTGGGCTTAAGCTGGGTCTCTCCAACATCACCAACAGAGTGGATCATAGAGCAGAACCCTGAGCAGCTGCATGGCAGGGTTTTGACTGGGGTTTTAGGAAGGACCAGGAAGTTCCAGTTTAACAGTTACAGGATTGGGTGACATTCAGCAATGGCAAGCTTTTTATAAAGTGATTGGCTAGCTAACATAACTAACATTGAGCAAGCTATCTCTAGGCCTCAGGAATGTTAGGTATTTTCTGTGTCACTGAATGTTCTACTACAAGGTTGGTAGGGTGCTCAGCACATATATCCCACTTTAAGATACTTTTCCATCCTTGTGGTTATCCTCAGACTGTTCCTTGGGTAAGGAATCTTACAACATGCCCCAATTCCTGGTGACCTTATGGTAGAGTCACTAGTCTGGTGACCTTTAAGTGACCTTTTAAGGCCTAGTTCTTGGTGTCCTTTGGGAGGTGTCAGATAGGTTCTCTCAGTTCTAAAAGATCCATTTGAATTTTGTGGGGGTTGTAAATGGTATGTCCTGTGTCAGAGAGCACTCCAATATCAAGCTGTGATATAGAAGAGTAGAACTGATGATGTAAAGGATTTACTATTGCTGAGAAACTAGTGGTCCCGTTAGAATTTAGCTGAAGGAAAGCTGCCTGTAAAATATTTCACAGATAAGTAGTATGCTGACCAGGCCTGTTAGAGATTAGGATCCTGGATTATGTAGAAATGTGGCAGGGTGAGGTTTTTTAATTTGTAATTTTCCAACGTGTATTTATTAATTCGTGAATGCGAATGAAAACAGACCAGATTGGTTGGTGTTCAATTTGGGTCAGGTTGCTTGATCCAGTGAATATTGAATTTCAAATTAAGGGACTGTCCTATGCCCATATGTCCAATCCTGATTGACACAGTAATGTCAATTCAAATTTGAGACACAGGCTATTGGCTAAAGCTGTTTCTGTCAGGTTACAGGTCTTAGCAGCTAATATTGTACACAGGGGCAAGGTCAAATAGTATCTTATTAATTGCTTTCCTTCTATAAGAGAATGACCTGTGTTTTTCAAAGTCAGTATACCTATGTGTTTTGTTTTTGTTTTTGTTTTTTGTTTTTTTTGTTTTCAACTAAGAGGTTAACAGCACTGGCTGCTCTTCCAGAAGTCAAAAGTTCAATAAACCACTGATAAACCACATGGTGGTGACTCACAACATCTATAATGAGATCTGGTGTTCTTTTCTGGCATGCAAGTATACATGCATGCAGTACACTGTACACGTAATAAATGAATATTTAAAATAGTCAGTTGTTGGTATTATTACGTTTTGTTTTGTTGATGCATCATTGCTCTAGTCTCTTATTAGTTAATATTCTCTGATAATCCCCAGTCATTAAGAATTTCATTTCTTTTCTCTAGTATTTGACATTTGTTTTTGTTTAAAGCAATGACTCCTGTAGATAAGCCTTTCACATGTTTTGTAGTTTACATTTTATTTGAACACTGAATGCTACCTCTAATGTCCAGTGCTTAGAACATAGTTCTGCAACTCTTTTCAGGTGTACCCTGACTGGTCAGTGTGAAGTAAAGAAGACCAGTGAATGAGTGTCCATTGACTTTCCTGGTTTGGTTGTTTTTGGAGGTGGGTAATTACAACTAAAGAGGGACCTGTGTAAGAACTGAGTTCACTGACCTACTTTGAAGCTTTAGTTACAACACAAGAAGGGAGGGGGAGGAGGGAAGATGGCAATGAGTCAGGTAATCAACTTTAGACAGTAAAAGTGAAAACTGTACATTTGGAGGGATTCATATACAGTGAAATCAAGAATATGGATTAGGAGCTGAGCTTGTTTCTGGAAAGCAAATTTCTATAGTTGAACTATAGATCTGGAGAAACTCATGTGGTAATTCCTAACAGGAATGTCCCCTCTGTCCCTGTTTGAAAATGCACAACCTGAGAGGAAAAAAAAAAGGTTTGAGTAATAATTGATGTGCCCTAATACATACCTGAAGTACCTGAAGAATATTGGACCATAAGGCCATTTTCAACTTTTAAAAATAATTTTTGAGATTATAATGAAATCATTTCATCCTTCTCTCTTCTCTCTACTCTTACATCTCAAATGCTGGGATGAATCGTTAAGGAGGCTACTTAACAATCAAAGCAGACGTGGCTGTCAGGTTCTCCCAGCATCCCTCAGTCCTCACCTGTTATAAGGTATGGGTGTCATACACAGATCTCTAGCCCAGGAGTTGAGTTGCCCTCCTCCCAGCTGTCCTTACTATGTATTCTAAATGTTTTTGTTACTTGGTCTTTTTCATTTGTCGTTTATCCTCCTGGCCCTTTGTTCAGGCTCTCCACTTCTCTTTCTCCTCTCTTCTCACATAGCTCAGGGTCATGTCAACTCTAGACTGTCCCAGATTTCCCTGTGTCTGACTATGTTCTCTCGTCTATCTATAATAAACTTTCTACTCCAACATACATAGGAACAGCCACATCCTTTTTGTTTTATATCTCATTTTCATTGAGCTCCCATTAACTACTCCTTTCTTTCAAATTCATGGCCATTTGTTTCTTTATTGGTTGTTACTCTTTGGCTTTGACTGAAGTTTGGCTGATGGACTTCCCAACTATGAGGTAGAGATGAATTCACTGGACACTGAGTGTGTAACATAAATTACCTGTATCTTGGAAAATGAACAGGTGCCCTGGGAGAGTGGAAGATTGAATTTTAAATCATTTCCAAGATGAGGGTGTTGGAGGATATTTGATCCCAGGGTGATCCCTGAGATTGTGAACTGTAAAAACACGTGCTTTGTTTGGTGTGGGTGAGCCCTAACACAAATCTTAATTCCAAGAATTTACAATTTATTGTAAACAGGTGATTACGGTATGGTTCCGTCAGCCCTAGGACATGCCTTTAATTCAAAAGCTCTCTGTGCACAGGATTTAATAGTGTTAATTCTAGGTCAAGAGGCAAAGCAAGAAACCAGCTGACAGATATTAAAGAGTAAGTGGAACTTTCAGCTGAAATATATTTAAGACAGAGGGTAAAAGTGGAAGGAGTTTTAGCTGTGTAGATTTTGGGCTTTTTTGAACTTTGAGCTAGAAGCCTTTGGCCTTGGGTTCCTTTAGCCTATCCTCCCTGAGCTGTCATCTGAACTGGTGAGCTTTTGGGGCTTTTTCCTCTTAGAGGTGAGGTGAATAGCAGGGTCAGATGGATGCTTTCTTTGCCTCTCTGCACTAGCAGGTTTTAAAATCGAATAATTGGGATTTTCATTCTTTTATAACAACACTAGGTTTCTGTGTGCCCATAGGGTTTAGGACAAAGCTAGAATGCTTCTGCTATCTGCATCATTTGATCTTTGATCCACTGGTAGAGGAGCTACTACTGTCCTGAGACTCAGCTCTATTGTTCAAGATAATGATGTACTCTGGGCAGGCCTAACAATCAGGAGCAACAGTGGGAGGTAGTTTATGGGTTTGTTCTGGGATTTTCCTCTGAGGTAGCTCTAAAGAGCTGTGAGTGAGACCAGACCATGTCATGCTGAGTGTGGGGCCATTGTCCCCAGGCCAGGAAGAGCAGGCTGCTGAGCTATCACAGCCTGTTCTGCTTTGAAAGAGATGGACTGTGGTTCAGACTGTGGTTCAGGCTGTGGTTCTGTTGGTCTCCATGTGGTGATCTCGGCAGAGACCCTTGGCCTCCAACCCTTCTTGAGTGTCCAGAGAAGTGAGGACTTTGTGGCCTGGGCAGTAGAAAGTTGTGGTGCTTATAATATCACTTTCACAGACTAAGATCAGAAAGGAGAGGAGAACCTCCCCTATTAGTGGACTTGGGGAGTGGCATGCAAGCAGAGGGAGGAGGGAGGGTGGGATTGGGATGGGAGGAGGGAGGGGCTTATGGGGGGATGCAGAATGAATAAAGTGTAATTGATGAAAAAATAATAATAATAATAATATCACTTTCTAGTGTGCACACACATGCATTGGTTTTGCAGTGGACAGATTGGAAAACTGAAGGTCTCATTTCTAGAAATGATGAATGTTGTATTCCACATACAGCTTTGAGTAACAAATTTTACAAATCGTTTTGAAACTGGAAGAAAATAGGTGGTGGTGCTCATCTTTCAGGAATACTTGATTATGTTTTTTTTTTTTTAACTTTCAACTACCACCAGTCACAATGGCATGCTTTAGAGAAATTCAATTCCAGGGTACAAAATGAATTTCTGAGATGCAGAATTTTGTCAGGTGTGCCTGGTTTTAGGTAAGTGGATAGGGCAGATTCCACATCTTGTGACATAATCCATGCATCAGAAAACATATTAAATTATTCTCCAACATTGCTTTGTGTGTGACTTTTGGCAAGGGCTGGGATGTGCCTGAACCCACCAGGGAACATGAGGGACTGCAAGCCATAGCTTATCTTTATGATCAACTCCATTTTTCCACTTCCAGAGCAAAAGGGCTTTCTGGAAAGGAGGTTAGTAGTAGATGGAGGGTTAGAATTATAACAGTTTAGGTGTCACTTTGAGTTTGTCTTGTGTGATTTGTGAAATCTGTGTTTATTTGATTTTTATTAAAAAACAATCAAAGTTATCTCTGGTCCAGTGCACATTTTTCATGTTAGAGTTTCCTTAGGTCTTTTCATGTAAACTTGGCTATATTTTAGGCTTATGTTTTTGGCTTTTTCTCTCACCCCTTCATTCTTTCACAAACACTGTACACATTCTTAATTATTGAAGTTTGTGGTAAGTACAGAAGTCACATAATGCCAGAAGATTATGAGATTCATGACAATAGAATCATCCCTCATTTTTCTGTTTTCCTCTGTTTCTTACCAGGTGACTTTTCTGATATGAGATAGAGATTTTGGATTGTTCCTTAGCAATCACATAAAGACAATTTGCACTATGTCTGTAGAAGGCAGAAGAGACAACATGAAGGTGAGTGATACCAGTTGGACAGTTTATTCTTTCCTTTTGACAATTTCTTTTGGTGATCTGTCATTTTCTTCAGAAGTTTCATGTGTCCAGTTGTCTCCATATTCATTAGTTGGAAGATTTTATTCTCCTGAAAAGATTAAATCAAAACCCTGCCCCATCCCTAATTCAGGGGAGAGGGTCCTACCTTTTTAGGCATGTTATATCTTTTATAGGGCAAAATGGTTTTTTGGAAATAGAAAAAGTATAATATCTCAATTAAAGTTAAAAGATCTTTGAAAGTTTATAAATATACCTTAAAGTGTATTTATTTCTAGATAATAAAGTGCACTCACTTTGATTTTCAGCCTGTCTTTTACATGTAGCTTTTAAATGAAATCAATGTAAATCATATGTGCCTGCCTCTGCTTCCCAGGTGGTATGTAAAAGGCATGTGCCTCCCAAATGCTGGGATTAAGGCTGTGAACCACCAACACCCTGTCATTGTAACTCCTGAATTCAGAAAACAACTAATTAATAGTGAACTGCTTGTCTCTGCTGGGATTAAAGGCACTGTCTGTCACTACACTGCTCAAAAATTTTATATTCACTCCAAATTATTCCATCTCAAACAAGTTTATAACTTTGAATTTAATTAAAACATTTAAACCTCTTAACTGTTTTTCATATGAAACAACAAAAGTATCCTTTTTATTTAAGAAGAAAAAACTAGTCTTTATAAGTTTGTGTGGACTCAATGACCAAGCTGTCTGATGAACAGTTACCTCTGCTTATTCAGGGGATCTCCACTATTCAAATCTAATTATTATCAATTTTGATAGGATCCACCATTCCTTTCCTGTGGAGACATTTAGTTTTACCTGTGAAGACACAGTTCAACAGTTTCTCATTGTCTACTCCTTTTAGTTTTGTTTACTTCTTTTTGTTGTACAGTATTTAGGTGTGCTGTTAAGTTGCTAGTAAGAGATCTTGCAGATTTTTTTTTCTAAATGTACTTAGTGCTATGAACTGTCTTCTGGTCAACATTTCTATTGTGTACTATGAGTTTTGATATGTTATATATTCATTTCATGGAATTATTGCAAGTTTCTTATATCTTTTGATACTTCCACTGTTCAAGTATATTATCAGTTTTGCAGAACAATGTATGAGTTGCTGAGAAGATGGAACAATCTTTTGTGCTTGGGTGGATGTTCTGTAAACATCATTTGGGTATATTTAGTTTTTTGATGTTAGTTAGCTGGAGCATTTCTCTGTTTAGTTTGGTCAGGAGTGTCCATTGGTGAGAGTGATATATTGAAGTCTTCCTCTATTGGTTTATGAGGGCCAGGATGTGATGCAAGCTGCAGAAGTGTTTCTTTTATAACTTGGGTGCTCTTAGGTTGGGGGCATAGATGTTAAGTGTTGAAATGTTATATTGCTGGATGTTTTATTTTAATATGTCATGTCATTTGCCATCTTTTGATTAGTTTTTTTTTGGAAACTGTTTCGTTACATATTAAAATTTCTATACAAGCTTGATACTCTAGTCCATTTATTTAGAATATCTTTTTCCAACCCTTTACCTTGAGATAATGTCTATCTTGATGTGAAGCTTTGTTTGTTGTACTTAGAAGGAGGGTGGATTCTATTTTATCATCAATTTTGTGAGTCTGTGTCTTTTTTTTTTTGTTTTTGCCTGTTAGGTAAAATTTATATTAATTAATTAATGTATTTATTTATTTTTTTTAGTTTTATTTTTTTTAGTTTTCTTTTTTTTCAATGCAGTTGTGGAGTCTGTGTCTTTTTATTGGTGAATTTGGGTTGATGTTATTAAGAAATATCATTGAACAGTGATTGTTATTTTTGTGGTGGTGGTGGTTTTAACACCTTGAGTGGGGCTGTATTTATAGATACATATTATTTAAAATTGACCTTTTTATGGACCATCTTATTTTCCCCATTTGGTGATTGAAACTTTCTGGGCATGGTTAGTAATTTGTATTGTATTGTATTGGCTTCTGCAGTTTTTTAGAGTCAGAAGCACTCTGTCTAAGCCCTTCATCTTCTAGCATTTTTACTGAGAATACAGGATTAATTCCAAGAGATCTCCCTTTTTTGTTTTTTGGTTGGTTTTTGTTTGTTTTGGTTTGTCGGATTGGTTGGTTAGTTTGGTTTGTTTGTTTGTTTACAGTTGCAGCTTTTCATATTCTTTCTTCGTTCTGTATATTTAGAGTTTTGATTATTCTCTGGTAAGAGGACTTTCTTTTCTGATCCAGTATCTTTGGTATTTTGTATGCTTCTTGTGCTTTGATAGACATCTTCTTCTTTAGGTTAAGAAATTTTTCTTGTATGATTTTGTTGAAAATGTCTTCTGGACCTTTGATTTCATCCTTCTTCTTCTAATCTGATTATCAGCATGTTGTGTGTTGTCATAATGTCCCAGAGTTCCTGGATGTTTCCTGAAAGTTTGTATGTAGACAGGCTGGTTTTGAACTTCTAGCTCTAACTCCAGTCGAGTGTTGGGCTTAAATGTAGGCCAACATGCCTGGCATCAACATCACCATCATTGGCTGCTGAGCATGGAATATATGGTTTTAGGTATTTATTTTGTTTTGTTTTGTATATGTAAGCATAGGCTATTGTGTTGATTTTCATCAACATCATGCATTTGAAATTTGGCAGGGAGTATATTTAATTTCTTAGGATGGCATTTAATGATGACACTAACACTATCTGAGCTTTCTGAGTCATTGAATTGTGGGTTTGTGACACTCTCCTTACCTGTTGTATTTTTTTTTTTAATTTTATTTGTTTGTTTTATTCCCATTTAATTCATTTTTTATTTAAATTTGTTTTTTTTTAATTTATTCTCTGACATGAACTCGAGTCTTTGATTACCTCCTCCTGAGTGTTGCAGTCTTGCAATGCCACAGAGGAAGATGATGCAGCCATCCTTGATGAGACCTGATAAGCTAGAAGGGAAGGAATTCCTCCCCAATTAGGAGACTAGAGAAAGGGCATAGGGGCAGAAGAAGGAGGGTGGGTGTGACTGGGAGGAGATGATGGAGGGGGCTATGGCAAGGATACAAAGTGAACACGTTGTAATAAATAAATTAATTAAATTAAAAAATAATTTCTCCACTTAACATTCCAATTGTAATCTTCTCCCTTGACTCTTCCTTGTCTCACCATCCATTCTTCTTTCCTCCTTATCCCACTTCCTATATCTCAGATACAGGGAACCCTCCTCTCCTACCATCTGATCCCAGCCTATCAAGTCTCACTAGGACTTCCTGCATCCTCTTCCTCTGTGGCGTAGCAATGCCCCCTCCACCAAGGAGAAATGATCAAATAGCAGACAACAGAGTCCATGTCAAAGCCAGCACCTTCTCCCCTTACTATGGATCGAACATGGAGACTGAGCTGCCTATCAGCTACATCTGAGCAGAGGTCTGGTTCCTCTTCATGAATGGTCTTTGGTGGGTCCATCAATCTCTGCAAGTCCCAGTGGCCCCAGATTTGTTGTCCTTGTTGGTCTTCTTATGGAGGTCCTGTCAGCTATGGGTCTTTCTATCCCCCAAGACTTTCCTATGACCCCCCTGTGCTCTGCTCAATGTTTGGCTGTGAGTCTTAGCATCTGCTTTGATCCCCTGCTGGGTAGAGACTTTCAGAGGACATGTATGTTAAGCTCTCACTCTGTTCCCTCTCTTTAGTCACTTCTGGTGTCGATTCTATTTGCCCTTTTGAATGAGAATTGAGCATCCTTCATAGGGTCCTCCTTTTAATTTAGCTCCTTTAGGTCTGTGGATTGTAGTACATTTATCCTGTATTCTGGCTATTATCCACTTACAAAAGATTATATACCATGCATGTCTTTCTGCTTCAGGGTTACCTCACTTAGGATGATCATTTGTAGTTCTATCCACTTGCCTGAAAATTCATGGTTTCCTATTTTAAATACATGAGTAGCATTGCATTATGTAAATATACCACAATTTCTGTCACCATTGTTCAGTTGAGAGACATGTAGGTTGTTTCACAATTCTGGCTATTATGAATATAGATGCTATGAACATAGTTGAACAAATGTCTTTGTTAAATGGTGGAGCATCTTTTTGTTATATGCCCAGGAATGGTATAGCTGGGTCTTGAAGTAATACTATTTCCAATTGTCTGAGAAAGTATCAGATTGATTCCTAAAGTGGTTGTATAAGTTGCACTCCCACCAGCAATGGAGGAGTGTTCCTCTTTCTTCACATTCTAACTAGCACATGCTGTCATTTCAGGTTTTTTTCTTAGCCATGATGGGTTTAATATGGAATGTCAGTGTAGTTTTGATTTGCATTTCCATGATGACTATGGATATTGAGCATTTATTTAAGTGTTTTCCACTATTTGATATTCCTCTGTAGAGAATTCTCTGTTTAGTTCTGTACCCCAGTTTGAAAGTGCATTATTTGGTTTGTTGGAGTTTAATTTATAGCGCTCTTTATATATTTTGTTTGTTATTTATAGAGCTCTTTAGAGAGCTCTCTGTTGTTTGTAGGGTTGGAGAATGTCTTTCTCAGGCTGTAGGTTGTCATTTTGTTCTATTGACAAAGTTCTTTGCTTCATAGAATCTTTTCATTTCATGAGATCCTATTTATTAATTGTTGATTTTGGAGCCAGTGCTCTTGGTATTCTGTATAATAAGTTATCCTCTATGCCAATGACATCAAGGGTCTTTCCCACTTTTTCTTCTAACAGATTTTGAATATCTGGTTTTATGTTGAAAGTCTTTGATCAACTTGAACTTTAGTTTACTGCAGGGTGATAAATACGGATCTACTTTTATTTTTCCACATGTGGACTTCCAGTTAGACCTGCACCATTTGTTGAAGATGCTGTCCTTTTTCCATTGCATGGTTTTGGATTCTTTGACGAAAATCAAGTGTCCATAGGTGTGTGGGTTTATTTATGGATCTTCACTTCAATTCCATTGATCCACCATTCTGTCTTTATTCCAGTACTGTGCAGTTTTTATTACTATTCATTTATAGTAGAGCTTGAGATGAAGAATGGTGATACTACTGAAGATCTGCTATTGTACAGGATTGTTTTAGCTATTCTGTCTTTTTTATTTTTCCATATAAAACTGAGAATTGTTTTTCTCGAGTTCCTTAAGGAATTGTTTTGATATTTTGATAGGAATATCATTGAATCTGTATATTGTTTTTGGTACCATGGCAATTTTTGTTATGTTGATCCTACTGATCCATGAGCATGAGAGATATTTCTATCTTCTGGTATCTTTTTCAATTTCTTTCTTCAGAGACTTGAAGTTTTTTTTTTTTTTCATATAGGTTTTTCAATGGCTTGTGAGGATAACATCAAGATATATTATGTTGGATTTTTTTTTCCTGGCTATTGTAAACTGTGTTATTTTCCTAATTCTTTCTCAGTCCATTTGTCTTTTGTATACAAGAGTGCTACTGATTTTTGTTTTTTAGTTAACTTTATATCCAGCTACTTTGCTGAAGTGTTTTTCAACTGTAGGCATTTCCTACAGTAGAATTTTTGGGGTCATTTTTGTATACTGTCATATCTGTGAATAGTGATATTTGACTTTTTCCTTATCAATTTGTGTCCCCTTGATCTCTGTTAGTTGTCTTATTGCCCTAGATAGGACTTTGAGTACTATATTGAAGAGATTTGGAGAGAGTGTGTAGCCTTGTCTTGTCCTTGAGTCCAGTAGAATTGATTTAACCTTCTTTTCATTTAGTTTGATGTTAGCTATAGGATTTCTGTATACTGTCTTTACTATTTTTAGATATGTGCCTTTGTCCCTGGTCTCTCCAGGACTGTAAACAAGAATAACTGTTGTATGTTGTCAAATGCTTTTTCAGCATCTAAGAAACTGGTCCTGTGTTGTTGTGTTTTTTTTTCAATGTGTTTATATGGTGGATTACATTGATGGATTCCATAGACTTAACCACCCCTGCATGCCTGGGATGAAGATTACTTGGTTATGGTGGATGATATCTTTGATATGTTCTTGGATTTGATTTGCGAGTATTTTATTGAGTATTTTTACATCATTGTTCATAAAAGAGATTGGTCTGAAATTCTCTTTCTTTTTGGGGAGCTTTGAGGATTCATCAAGGTGACTGTGGTCTTACAAAAGGAATTTGTTCATGTTGCATACATTTCTATTTTGTGGAATAATTTGGAGAATATCAGTATTTGCTCTCCTTTGAAGGTCTTGTAGAATTCTGCTCTGAAATGATCTGGCCCTTGGAATTTTTTGGTTGGGAGTATTTTGGTGTCTGCCTCTATTGTCTTAAGCACTATAAGACTATTTAATATCTTTACCTGAATTGATTCAACTTTGGTAAGTGGAATCTAAAGAGAATTGTAGATTTTCAAATTTTGTGTCATATAGGCTTTTGACATAAGAGTTAATGGTTCTTTGGATTTTCTCAGTGTCTGTTAGATCTTTCTTTCAGACTTTGTGGATTTGGATAGTATCTTTCTGCCATTTATTTAGTTTGGCTAAGAGTTTGTCTGTGTTTTTGATTTTCTCAAAGAACTACCTCTTGGTTTCTTTGATCCTTTGAATTATTATCTTTGTTTCTAATTTACTGATTTCAGTCCTGAGTTTGGTTTTTCCTAGTGGTCTACTCCTGCTGGGTGTGCCTGCTTCTTTTTTCCTAGGGCTTTTAGGTGTGCCATTAAGTTGCTTGTATGGGATGTCTCCAATAGCTTACGAAGGCCTTTAGTGCTGTTAACACTCCTCTAAGGACTGCTTTCCTTGTATCCCATATGAAGTTGAGAAATCTTCTATCAAGGTCTGCAAAGTATTCTGTTGGTATTTTGATGGAAATTGCATTGAATCTGTTGATTGCTTTTGGTAAGATGTCCAATTTTACTATGTTAATCCTGCCAAACTATGAACATGGAAGATAGTTCCATCTTCTGAAATCTTCTAATTCTTTCTTCAGAGACTTGAAATTTTTTTTCATGCAAGTCTTTGACTTGCTTGGTTATGGTCACACCAAGATACTTTATGTCCTTTGGGGCTATTGTGAAGGGGGTTGGTTCCCTAAATTCTTTCTCAGCTCTTTTGTCTTTTGTATACAGGAGGGCTACTGATTTTTCTGAGTTAATTTTGTATCCAGCCCCTTTGCCAAAGGTGTTTATCACCTGTAGGAGTTCTCTGGTAGAATTTTTGGAGTTACTCGAGTATACTATCATATCATCTGCAAATAGTGGTAATTTGACTTCTTCCTTTCCAATTTGTATCCCCTTGATCTCTTTCAACTGTCTAAGTGCTCTAGCAAGGACTTCCAGAACTATGTTGAAGAGATATGGAGAGAGTGGGCAGCCTTGTCTTGTCCCTGATTTCAGTGGGATTGATTTAAGTTTCTCTCCATTTAGCTTGATATTGGCTATAGGCTTGCTGTATATTGCCTTTACTATGTTTAGTTATGTGCCTTGTATCCCTGATCTCTCCAAGACTTTAAACATGAATGGATGCTGGATTTTTTCAAATGCTTTTTCAGCATCTAAGGAGATTATCATGTTTTTTCTTTCAATTTTTTCAATGTAGATTACATTGATGGATTTTTGTATATTGAACCACCCCAGCATACCTGGCATGAAGCCTATATGGTCATAGTGGATGATATATTTGATGTGTTCTTGTATTGGGTTTCCAAAGTATTTTGTTGAGTATTTTTGCATCAATGTTTATAAGGGAGATTGGCCTGAAATTATCTTTCATGGTTGTGTATTTGTGAGGTTTAGGTTACAAGGTGACTGTGGCTTCAGTGAATGAGTTTGGTAGTGTTCCTTTTGTTTCTATTTTGTGGAATATATTGAAGAGAGCTGGAGTTACCTCTTATTTGAAGGTCTGGTAGAATTCTTCACTGAAACCATCTGGCCCTGAGCTTTTTGTGGATTGGAAACATTTGATGAATGTTTCTATTTCCTTAGTGGATACAGAAATATTTTATTGATTTACCTGGTCTTGATTCAGCCTTGGTAAGTTGAGTCAACCAAGAAAATTGTCCATTTCATTTAGATTTTCAAATTGTGTGGCATAAAGACTTTTGAAGTAAATCCTAACGATTGTTTGGATTTCCTCAGTGTCTTTGGTTTTGTCCCTGTTTTCATTTCTGATTTTGTTAATTTGGATAGTGTCTCTCTGCCTTTTCATTAGTTTGGCTAAGGGTTTGTCTATCTTCTTGATTTTCTCAAAGAACCAGCTCTTGGTTATATTGATTCTTTGAAATGTTTTATTTGTTTCTAATTTACTGATTTCACTCCTGAGTTTGATTATTTCCAGGTGTCTATTCCTTTTTGCTGTGTCTGCTTCTTTTTTTCTAGGGCTTTTAGGTTGATTATTAAGTTAATTAATAATTATTAATCATTAAGTTGATTATATGAGATGTTACAAATTTCTTCTTGAAGACAGTTCGTGCTAAGAACTTTCCTCTTAGTACTGTTTTCATCATGTCCCATATGTTTGTGTCTTCATTTTCATTGAATTCTAGAAAGATTAATTTCTTTCTTTATTTCTTCCCTTACCCAGCTGTCGTTTAGTAGTGAGTTGTTCAGTTTCCATGTGTGTGTAGGCTTTTTACTATTTCTGTTGTTGTTGAGGTCCAGCTTTAGTCCATGGTAATTAGATAGGATACAAGGGATTATTTCAATCTTTTTGTATCTGTTGAGGCTCACTTTGTGACCAACGATATGGTCTATTTTGGAGAAGGTTCCATGAGGTGCTGAGCAGTAAATTCTTTTGTGTTTGGGTGTAAGGTTCTGTAGATGTCTGTTAGGTCCATTTGATTCATGACCTCTGTTAGAGATATATATATTTTTTTAATTTCTGTTTTGTTGACCTATACTTTGTTGAGAGTAGGGTGTTGAAGCCTCCACTAATAATGTATGGGGATCTGTGTGTGGTTTAGGTTTTATTAATGTTTCTTTTACAATCGTGGGTACCTTTGTATTTGAGGCATAGATGTTCAGAACTGTGATTTCTTCTTGGCAGAATTTTCCTTTGATGAGTATGAAATGACCTTCCTCATGTCTTTTGATTAATTTTGGTTGAAAATATATTTTATTTGATATTAGAATGGCTACTCCTGCTTGTTTCTTAGGTCCATTTTCTTGGACCCTTCCAGCTCTTTACTCTTATGTAATGTCTACGTTTGTGACTTAATATGTGTTTCGTTTCTCGTATCCAACAGATTGTTGGGTCTTGTTTACGTATCCATTCTGTTAGTCTGTGTCTTTATTGGAGAGTTAAGTGACTTGATGTTGAGGGAAATTAACCTGCAGTGGCTGTTAGTTCCTTTTATTTTGATATTGGTTGTGATACTGTGTTTGTGTGCTTGGTTACTTTTAGTTTTCCTGTAATGACATTATTTATTCCCTGTCTTTTCCTGAATGTAGTTAGCTTTCCTGGGTGATAGTTTTCTTTCTAGGAGCTTCTGTACCTATGGATTTGTGGGTAGGTATTGTTTAAATTTGTTTTTGTTATTAAATATATTGTTTGCTCCATTATAATGACTGAGACTTTTTCTGGGTATAGTAGCCTGGGCGGACATCTATGTTCTCTTAGGTTCTGCATGATAACTGGTCAGACACTTCTGGCGTTCATAGTCTCTGTTGAGAAGTCAGGTGTGATTCTGATAGGTTTGCCATTATGTGTTACTAGGCCTTTTTCCCTTGAAGCTTTTAGTAGTTTTTCTTTGTTCTGTATACTTACTGTTTATTATGTGGTGGGAGGATTTTCTTTTATGGTCTAATTTATTGGGTGTTCTGTAGGTCTCTTGTATTCTTACAGGCCTCTATTTTAAGTTGGGGAAATTTTCTTCTATGATTTTGCTGAAAATATTTTCTGGGTCTTGGAGGAGGGAATCTTCTTTTTCCTCTATTCTTATTTTTCTTAGGTTTTGTCTTTTCATGTTGTCTTGGATTTCTTGGATGGTCTCTGTCAAAATTTTTTTTAGATTTAACATTTTCTTTGATGGATAGATTGATTTCTTCCATTGTGTCTTTCACACCTGAGATTCTTTCTTCCATCTCTCAGAGTATATTGGATATGTTTACCTCTGTAGTTCCTGTTTTCTTTCCTAACTTCTTTCTCTCCACAATTTCCTCCATTTGTGTTTTCTTTAATTTTTCCAATTCTATCATCATATCTTGAGCCTTTTTATTGATTTCCTTCACCTTGCTGACTGTATTCTCCTTCAATTCCTTCAGCTGTTTGAACAATCATCTGTTTCTTTAACTTCTTTCAGTGATTTAAATGTTTCCTCTCTAAAGGACACAATTGTTTGCCTGCAACTTCCTGTATTTCTTTTTGGATGTCCATAATCTGTTTGACTTTATCTTCTTCCATTTCTTTGCAGATGGAAATAATATGTTTGACTTTATCTTCCTCTAGATCTTTACGCAGTGTATTTGTTTCCTCTATTTTCCTGTTCATAAGCACAGATGTAAGGTCATCTTCTTGAATTTCATTTACACTGGGGTATCCAGGGCTGCTTGCTCCTGGATAACTGGGTTCTGGAGATGCCACATTGCTCTGTCTTTTGTTGGTTGAGCCTTTATACTGGCCTCTACCCATTTGGCTATCTTAGGTATTGGGTGTTTGTTTCTGTTACTTCCTGGAATCCTGTTGTGGGTCAAATCCCCTTGGCAGGAAGATGATTTTTCCCAAAGGAGACCTCCTCAGCTTTTTGGGTATGGTCACTGAATGTCAGGTGATTTTCAGGAATTGCCACAGCTCACCACAGGCATGCAGACCTGAATAGTAATTGTGGCCTTTGTTAGTAAAGGGGACTATCCTCTCATCCAGAGAAGTCCTGGAGACAGCTGCCCTGCTGCTGGGTTTCTTGCTGTAAATTTAGTGAGCTGCTGCTGTAACCTGGTTGCCTTGTGGTTTAGTCAGTTTAGTTAGGGAAAACTGGTTGTCCTTTGGAGCTGTATCTGGGGGTTAATCTTGGGGAACCCAGGCTTCTGTAGGTCTGAGTTTGGAGCTCTGTGCCCCAGTACCCAAGTGGTAATCAGTGGCAGGTGAGCACCACTCTCATGTGTACAGCAGGAAGCTAGAGTCTGGAGCCTGTGGATAACCAGAAATTCTGGAGCTAGAAAAGTTTCTGGCCCTGAGGTAGGGCCAGATATTTTCCCCCAACTTTGGGTTTTCTCCCTACAGGAAGACCCAGTCTATACTGTTCGGGGGGCATGTAGAGTGTGTAGGCACTCGCTTGTGTGTTGTTGCTCCAAGCTGGTGACTGGCAGGAACCTGAGAACTTTTCCTGAGAACATTCCTGTTTGTGGTGGTGGTAGTGGTGGTGGGGGTCATCTGAGTGCTCTAAGCTGGGACCTGCTGTTTCCCTCTTTGTGGGATTTTCTTCCAACAGAGAAACCCAGACTCTAGTGCCCTGGGGCACACAGTTCTGTCTGTGACAGAGAGTCAGGTGTGCAGAGCTGGCAGCTGGAACCCCACTCAGGTCTGGCTGCTGTACACCCACAAGTCTACAGGACCTTTTCCAGGGATAGACTGGGTGACCTGAGGTCAGCCTCACTTGCTTCCTTCCCTGTGGGGTTTTCTCAAGACTGGGGATCCCAGTCTCTGGTGCCCTGGAGTGCACAGTTCAGCCGGGAAAGGTGATCAGGACATGCCTCTTGGGTCTATTTGCTTGAAAACCTTACTCCTGCCTAAACAGCCCAGGAAATTTTCCAGGGATTAGCTGGGAGCTCTGAGGTTGAACCCAATTTTTTTTTCTCATCATTGGGTTTCTTATCACCTGGTAAACACAGTCAATGGTGTTTGGGGGCCAACATTTCCAACTATTTGTCACTGTGCAGTCTCTGCTACCCTGCTGATTAGTCACAGTATGCAATCAGCTCTGCAATCTGGGATCTGTTTTTAATTTTTACTGAATATGAGTATTTTGATTGCATGCATGAATATGAACCTCTTGTGTGCCTGATTATCACAGTAGTCCAAAGATGTGTTCAGAACTCATGAACTTATAGCAATTGATAGTAGTGGGTCCCAGTTAAACACTGACAATTGAGACCAATTACTTGCAAGAGCAGCAAGAGCTCCTCACTGCTGAGCCATCCCTCCTGCCTTATGTTGCTTACTTATGATCATTATTTACATTGCTAATATTTTCATCTTTCTATTTTTAGCTGTTTAAGCATGCATTCCCTTATAGCAAGATCTTATTAAAGTTGCAGTTTGAGCTAGGGCAGTGCAGATTTCTGGAAAATGAATACAACTGGAGTGAATGTATAATTCCTTGTAGAAGCTTCAGTAAAGACTTCTCAGTTATTTCAATCTTTTGTGTTTGTTTGATTGACTTTTAGGGGAAGCTCTGTCTTACTATATAGGTCTCGCTGTCCTGGAACTCTTTGCATAGATCATGCTGGCATCCAATTCAATAAGATACACCTGCCTCTACCTCCTGAGTGATGTAATTTAAGGCATGACAGAATACAGCCAGCTTGTCCATCATTTTTTGTCATTAGTAACTGTTCATAAATTTCTCTGATGTGTACTTAGTACTGTCCATCTCTTAATTTCTCTCTGTATGTCTCTGTCTCTCTCTTTCTATTTCACTCTCTTTTCTGATTGTCTTTGTCCACATTAATTGGCATGTCTACTCCAAAGCTATATCCTATTCAAAAAGTTCAGATATGACACAGTTAAACCTCATTATTGAGTTTTCTTCTAAAGTGACTTAGTGATAACATTAACACTTATTTTTTAATAGAAAAGTTTTAGTCTTTATTTTAAACTATAGACTATACATGATTTAGAAAGGAAAGTGTACAAAACAATGATCAAAGAATAATTGTGTGTTGTATGCCTTTTCTTTTGTTTGGTTAATCAGAAATATGATGTTATCAGCTATGATTATTGTTGATTGCCACTCACATTATTTTTATCCATCTATTCACTGTAGTCCACTTTCCCTTCCACAAATATATGAGCCCCCCTTTTCATATACTGATATGCCACATCTCTAAGCCCTGGTGAAAACATGATATTTAGTACCATGTTGTCTTTTGACTGACACCACCCGTCTTTTCACTGTTCCCTGATATCCACATCTCATTTGTTGCTAGATAAAATACGATGACTGTGTTTTTTCCTTCCATCTGTCTCATGACAGTGTTCTGACCTACTTGCTCAAGTAACTGAAGATGATTCATAGATCACTCAAGAACCCAACTAATGTCTAATTCATATTCATGCCTTACAAACTAATGAAACTCCTTTAACACAGGTTTCCAAAGCACGCCTTTGGTTTTCCTTATGATCTAACCTTTAGGCTTTTTCTTCTCCCCTCCTTCACATGATGCACAGAACCCAACTATCTAACACTGGCACTTCTGTGGCAGAAAATAAATGGAAGCAGCACTAGAATTATATGATTCTATTGCCAATGAAGTATAAATTTATATTATTGCCACTCTTTCTGTTGTACAAATGCATGGCATATTTTAGAATTCAGTGACCTTCAATGATGTGCATGTGAAATTCAGCCAAGAAGAATGGGCTTTGCTGGAACCATCACAGAAACAACTCTACAAAGATATGATGCTAGAGACCTGTAAAAACCTCACTGCTATAGGTAAGACAGCAAATTTTCTTTCACTTTTAAAATAAGGAGACAAGTCTTACTTTGTTATTGATCCTTTTCTATAATTCCAATTGAGAATGAGGAAGAATGAGGTGAATAAATCAGGCATAGTTCTAAGGGTCATAGAAGATAGTGATTTAAGTTTTGCTTTAATAATAACATGATATTTCCAGTAATATATATTTTCTAGTACTCTATTTTAGGCTACAATTGGGAAGACCATACCATTGAAGAACATTTTCAAAGCTCTACATGTAATAAAAGGTAACTTTATGTGCACACTGATATAGATATGGATCTTAAGAAATTTTAATGTGTCCTGAAAGTTTGGTTTTTGTTTCTTTGTTGGCTGCTTTTTATTTTCTGTTATTGAAATAGTTTTTTTCTGTGTAGCTGTGGCTTAACTTAGACTTGCTTGTTAGACCAGTGTGCTCTCAAAATCACACAGATCTGCCTGCTTCTGTCTCCACAAATGCTGGGATTAAAGGAATGTACCAGCATAGCTGTGTCCTGGAGGTTTTAAAGAAAAGCAACAGTGCAAAAAAAGCACTGCTTTTAAGTGTACTGATGTTCATTAAAATCTCACAATTCCATGTACCTCAATGTCAGGTATCTGATTTGTGTTTGCAAGGCACTCCCCTAAGATAGAAGAAAATAATATAATGTTGTAACAGAAAATGCCCTTTACATCATATAGACATTACAGCTACTGAGTTGAATTACCAATCTGTTTAGTCTCATTCTATCTAGTCAGATATTGTAAGAGGTATACCCATTGAATAGGTGATCAGTATGTGTCCAAAACCTTCCGGTAAGCAAATATTTCATAGTACAACTAGTGTTACTCATATTCATGCAGTAACATTGTAAAGTTTAGTGAGAGGAGCAGCTTATGAGAGTCAAGAATATTGTTGTGGAGAAACTTTAATCCATATATGACATGTCTATGATGAACAAAAACAAACTGTGTTAATTCAATGTGGGAATCTTTTATTATTCTTGTAATTTAAATAGGTATATCATATGTCACAATGTTTCTAAGACACATGAGTATAGAGATATTGAAAGAAGCAGTGTACCTGTCTTTCTCCAAGAACAGTTGATTTTGTAGAAGTCCCCAATTTGAGCAGATTTGCTGAATGTGATAAATGGTTACTGTTAATTGGTTTTGCAACTTCACTGAGAATTCATCAGCAAAGTCATACTGCTGAAAATACCTATGAATACTAGGAATTTGGAACTTCTTCTGCTTGTCCTGGCTCACTTTGTAAATGAAGTGTCATTCATACAGTACAAAAATTTGTGAAAAGGCCTGCTGTGGTAAAACTCTGAATTCTTACAATACTCTTCATATATATGAGAAAACCTGTTATAAAAAAATGATGCCGTAATAGTGAATCACATAACAAATGATCTTACCATCACAGGGATCTTCAAAAATACCCATAATGAAGGGAAAAACCATGAAAGTAAATAAAGTGATAAAACTTTAAAATTTTATTCTTCTTTGCCAGTAGACTGAATTACAAAATTCATATAGATAAATATATTTATAAGTGTAATGCAATGACTGTGGTAAATCTTTCACATGTTCCAATTATCTTTGCAGGCATGAAAGCAGTCATACTGGAGAGAAACCTTCTAAATGCACTCTCTGTGGTAAAGCCTTCCCCTATACCACTGATCTCATACAGCATAAAAGAACACACACAGGAGAGAAGCCTTACAAATGTAATCAATGTGGTAAAGCCTTTGCAAAAAACAGGCATCTCATAAACCATAGAAGAACACACACTGGAGAGAAACCTTATGAATGTAACCAGTGTGGTAAAGCCTTTGCAAAGAAGAATAATCTCCTAAGGCATAAAAGAAAACACACTGGAGAGAAACCTTATGAATGTAACCAGTGTGGTAAAGCCTTTGCACAAAACAGTCATCTCATACGGCATAAAAGAACACACACTCTGGAAATCAATCTGGCGCTTTCTCAGACAACTAGGAATAGCGCTTCCTCAAGATCCAGCCATACCACTCCTGGGCATATATCCAAAAGAGGCTCAAGTACACAAAAAGGACATTTGCTCAACCATGTTTGTAGCAGCTTTATTTGTAATAGCCAGAAGCTGGAAACAACCCAGATGCCCCTCAACTGAAGAATGGATGCAGAAATTGTGGTACATCTACACAATGGAATATTACTCAGCAATGAAAAATAAGGAAATCATGAAATTTGCAGGTAAATGGTGGGATCTGGAAAGGATCATCCTGAGTGAGTTGTCTCAGAAGCAAAAAGACACACATGGTATATACTCACTCATATAGACATACAACATAGGACAAACCCACTAAAACCTGTGCATCTAAAGAAACTAAGCAAGAGAGAGGACCCTAACTAAAACGTCCAAACCCCATCCAGAAAGGCAAAGAGGATGGACATCAGAAGAAGAAGAAAACAGGAAACAACCTAGGAACCTACCACAGAGGGCCTCTGAAAGCCTCTGCCCTTCAGACTATCAAAGCAGATGCTGAGCCTGGTGGGCAACTGTTGGGCAGAGGGAACGGAATTTTAGGTAAGAACTGGGAAATAGTAAGAGCTGGAGAGGACAGGGTCTCCACAAGGAGAGCAACAGAACAAGAAAATTTGAACATAGGGAACTTCCCAGAGACTCATACTCCAACCAAGGACTATTCATGGAGATAACCTAGAACCCCTGCACAGATGTAGCCCAGGGCAGTTCAGAGTCCAATTGGGTTACATAGTAATGTGAAGAGGGACTGCCTCTGACATAATCTGATTGGCCTGCTCTTTGATCACTTCCCTCTGGGGGGGAGCAGCCTTACCAGGCCATAGTAGAGGACAATGCAGCCACTTTTGATGTGAACTGACAGACTAAGATCAGAAAGGAGAGGAGAACCTCCCCTATTAGTGGACTTGGGGAGTGGCATGCAAGCAGAGGGAGGAGGGAGGGTGGGATTGGGATGGGAGGAGGGAGGGGCTTATGGGGGGATGCAGAATGAATAAAGTGTAATTCATGAAAAATTTAAGAAAAAAGGGAAAAAAGTAATTTAAGAACCTTAAATGACTTTCAAAATTGGAGGAAAACATGGAGTTAGTCAATTGGCATGGAGCACGTCTCGCCCCTGGGGGCAATGGTCTCCTGAACCTACTCAGACCTCGGACACCACCACTGCTAGTTCTAGAACTGACGCAGGATGTTCCAACGAGGGGTTAAGGCTTCTCATAATATTTCCTATAAGCCCACACCTGTTTGTCTATATCCCCCATTTTTATTCATTATTAGCCAGATAGAGCCAAGTAATTGTGGTAATGATACTTGCTTTTTTGCCCAATGCTGGAATGCTAGTAAAGTTAGGTATGCCCTGGTTACTCGCATGCCTCACTGGGTGCCTATGCCCATTGATGCCCCTCACACTATGACTCTCTTCAGACAGAAAAGGGATCTTGGAACTACAGCCACCATTGTTACTACCATCTCATTGACGGCTGTTGGAGCTACCACCAGGGCATTAGCCATGAGTCATACTGGGCAGACTGCTCAAACCCTGAATAATCATTTAGCCAATGTAGCTCATGCCTTAGTTGTACATAAAGGAATTAATGCTCAACTAAAAGGAAGCTTGATGGTGTTCAATCAGAGGATTGACCTCTTGCAGGAGCAAATTGATACCCTATGGCAAATCGCTCAACCTGGCTGTCAATGAAAGTATGCTGGACTTTGTGTCACTAGCATACAACATGAGAATTTTTCCTGCGCTGCAAATCTGTCTAAACAATTGTCGAGCTATATTTTAGGTAATTGGACTGGAGAATTCGATACTACGATGGAGCAGCTGAGAGTGGCCATTGTCACAGTAAATTCTACCAGAGTGGACGCAGGACTAGCCAGAGGATTATCAACATGGATTGCTGCAGCCATGAATCATCTGAAGGAATGGGCGGGCATGGGAGTGTTAGCAGGCCTTCTGGTGTTGGTCTCCTTGGTTTGCCTGTGGTATATATGCAAGATTAGAGTCTCACAACAGTGTGATGCAGCCATGATCATTCAGGCCTTTACAGCCATTGAAGCAGGACATTCTCCCCAAGCATGGTTGGATACCATAAAAAGCTAAAATGATACGCTCAGGATGCGAGGCTAAGCACTGCACTCAGGGTCAGCCGCTTTGGACCCAGAGAAGAGCATGTCTGATTGCATGCGGGTTGATGCCCCAGGTCCCGCCTCTGAGAAAAAGGTATCGGACGGTCTGATGCTCTTTGGGTGGATGACACCTAAATGAACATCTGTACAAAGTCCCAATTTATTTCTAATATCAGAGATCAGACCTCTACTCTTGCCTGATGCGTCTAAAACAAAAAGGGGGAACTGTAGAGAGCTGCGGAATGCTATGCCTTAAAGATGGAGCTGGTTTCCGCCTTCCACCTTCCCGATGGTGAGTGCTCTCTGTCACGAACAACTCCACATTTGGCTAAGGCCGAGGATCTGGCTTGCTTCCATATATGTGGACCTATCTGCATTGCCCCCGTGGCACGCCTGGGTTGGCTACCCAGAGGCTATTTAAGCTGTGGGCTGGCTTTCCCCGGGGTCCGAGGATTGTTCAATGTTCCTGAATAAACTGCATTGAAAAAAAAAAAAAGAACACACACTGGAGAGAAACCTTATGAATGTAACCAGTGTGGTAAAGCCTTTGCAGAAAACAGTACTCTCATACGGCATAAAAGAACACATACTGGAAAGAAACCTTATAAATATACTCAACATGATAAAGCCCTTGCACAACAGAGTAGTCTCGAAAACATGAAAAAAACACACACTGGAGAGAAGCCTTCTGAGGTTAATTAGTGTGATAAAGCCTTTGCATGTAACAGTAATCTCCTAAGACAACAACACATTCTGCAGGGAAACCACATGAATATAAGTATGTGGCAAAGCCTTTGTACATAACATCTCCTAATACATAAAAGAACACATACTGGAAAGAAGCTGTCTGACTGTAACCAATGTAAAAAAACTTTTGGACTTCAGAATCATCTTCACACTCAGGAAAGAAATCCTAATGGATAGAAAGCCTGTGAGTGCTTTTAAACATGGTGAAACCATTCCACATTATAATCTTCATCATCTTGAAAGGATTCATACTGGCAAGAAAACTTATGAATGTGTTAAAATGGTGAGGCCTTACACAAATCTAGAGTCATCGTCATCATAAAAGTATCCTTACTGGAGAGGGATTCTGTGAGTATAAGCAATGTGGAAAGGTCTTTGTGTTCTTTGGTCCACTGAGATCCAACAGAACTGAAAAACTAGCTCAATGGAAATGACCTCACTTTTCTGAAGGGGAAAGGGAATAGGGGCAATAGGAATGGAGGGTAGTACAGGGGGGAGAGAAGGGTGGGGGACTACAATTGGAATTTAAAGTAAATAAACTTATTTTTAAAAAGAATACAATGAATGATGAATATCAATTACATGCAACAGTATTATATAATAAGTTGTTTACAGAAGACTTATTGATAATCCTGATTCTCAACATTTACTATTTTCAGTTGCCTCACTTTACACAAGAAACTTTGAGTCCAGTGGATGAATATGTAGGGAATGGTGAAGTAACACCAGCCAGGAAGTTCTCTGATAGTAACACAATAGTGGTAGCCTGTAGAAGTTTCTTTGTGTACACATACCTATTGTTCCAGGGGTTCTATTGAAAAACATCACAACCCACACTGAATTTTGAGATATGAGGGAGGAGGCTTTCTTTTCCATGTATGACTCTGTTTCTGGATTAGATTTAGACAATGACACCACCAATCAAATTTTATAGATGGCCTTTGACACAGATCGCTGATAACTCTCCCCTTCCTTCAAATATAGGATAATTTGGTTCTGTGTCCTTGTTCTTATTCATATAATAGGAATGTGCTGTTTAATGCAAATCAGGCATCCTTGAATTGCCTCGCATTAAACAATTATCTACACCTATGCTTGGAGCATCCCAGGCACTCCCCAAGGGATATAAGCCTCTGTTTTTTGTTTTCTGGAATTAAAGTTGAACTTACTTTCTAAGGTGGTTCCCAGAGTGGCTGACCACTGTTATGCTTGCGGGCTTTCCAAGCTTTATACTACTCATCTTCTTCCCCTCATGCCTTCCTGGGCTGGTGGGAAACAGCCCTACAGGCAGCAAGAGAACCACATTCTTTGAAATGCCTGTGATAAAATGTTTCAGACTTCATAGCATTTCAAATTTCACATGTTTCTGGATGTGAGATGGTCAATCAAACAGTGTCTTGGAGTGGGACTCTTTAAAATGAGTTATACTTAGTGTTTAGTTCACTGTAAGGTTGTAGGTAAGCTTCATAGTATGAAATCTTCTAAGGTGAGTACAGTGGCCTATGGAAAATAAATAAGCGCAGAAATTTTATCTTTGTCTTTAATAGCTTAGTAGTGTTCTGATAATGTATTGGTGGATGGCAGAGGAAAGGAACTCCTTTTTGGGTGGACTAGGGAAAGGGGATGGGGGAAGATGGAGGGAGGGTCGGACAAGTAGGAGTTGGCAGAGTGACCTTCAATCAGCATATATAATGAATAAATTGTGAAAAATAAAAACAATTAATAAAATAAAAAATAGTAAGAAAAACAAAACAAAAGAGCAAAAATTTGAGTCCAGTTTGGGTAACCACCCTCCTTCAAAGAAAAGAAAGAAGATATATACAAAGAAAAGAAAAACAGAATCTTTGTCTTTGCCACCTTTCTTCCCTGTGGGCTCACTTGGTAATCATTATCCAATGGAGAACATGCTTCTCTCTCTGAAGATTATGTTACCATAGAAGTAGGATTTGAACCTGGAACTAATGCCAGAGTTTCATAGTTAACATCTCAAGTCAAAACTACCTGCCATTTTCTCCCAGCAATCCTTCAGTCTATCCATGTTATCTGGTCCTCCAGGTTAGCACAGCTCATGAAATACCCTGAATTCTCCTTCCTAGGGCCTGAGCTAACCTCACTCCCCCCTCACTCATCCATAGGCAAACTATTTTGGCTACCTGTTCCTGTCAAGAGCCATGCAGGAGCAACAGTAAAACAGCTGTAGAACTCATAGAATGTGGCTCCCTGTGAGCATAGGCATGATGAGTTTGTCTTGGAGAAGCATAATCCCAAGAACTGATTTTCCTGAGGACTTTGTGCTCTCATGTAGTATATCTCTGCTTGTTGCCCTTATGATGCCCATATACCTCATAACATGAGTTGTATGAAAACTCTAAGGAGGCTTCTAGCCCATCACTGGGCAATATCACTGGCATTTAAAATTAACAATGCTTGATCTCCTTTCACATGTTTACTGGAGCAGATTAATGAATTAACCAGTGCCCTTGAAAGGAGCCATAGATGTAGATGGTTAGCAATGACCATTATACTTAGAAAGAATTTGGAAAAATAGATTGTTTAACAAGGTCAGGGAAGATGTTTTTGCTAATGGCTCTGATGTAAAAAATCTTAGAGAACAATTTAAAGTTAAGAAAAGTACACTATTAATAGTAAAGCCATGGATGTTTTAAGGTTGATGAGGTGAAACAATAGCCCAAGGAAGCATTAGACCTTCAAACTGGGTCTAAAACTGAGACAGCATTTGATTCCCCTATATTTGTTTTTCCCCTTAGCTTCTTGATATGATTTAATAAAAATGATTAATGAGTAGATGCACACCCCTTTAAGATTTAAAGTACAGGTGCCAGTACCATGCCATTTTTTATTACTGTTGCGCTATAGTACTACTTGAGATCTCGGATGAAGAAACCCCCAGAAAATCTTTTACTTTACAGGCATTCTTTTAAAATCAATTCTGTTTTTTTTTTTTTGTTTTGTTTTGTTTTTTATATGAAATTGAGAATTGTTCTTTCAAGGTCTGTAATGAGTTGTGCTGGTATTTTGATTGGAATTGCATTGAGTCTTTAGATTTCTTTTGGTAGAGTGGCCATTTTTACTATGTTAATCCTCCAATTCTGTAGTATGGGCAATCTTCTGATATCTTCTTTGAAGTTCTTTTTTTTTTTCATACAAGTTGTTCACTTGCTTGATTAGAGTCACACCAAGGTACTTTATGTTATTTGTGGCTTTTGTGAAAGGGTTTTGTTTCCCTAATTTCTTTCTGAGCCCATTTGTCTTTTGTATACAGGAGGGCTTCAGTTTTTTTTAAATTTAATTTTGTATCCAGTCATTTTGCTGAAGATGTTTATCAGCTGTAGAAGTTCCCTTGAAGTTTTAGGGATATTCATATATATACTATCACATCATCTGCAACACAAGCTGGACTTCTATGGAGAAAAGTGAACCCTCCTCTATTGCTGGTGGGAATATAAACTTGTACAACCACTTTGGAAATCAATCTGGTGCTTTCTCAGAAAATTATGAATAGTGGAACAGAATATTCAGTTATATCAACTGTGGGCATATATTCAGAAGATTTTCAACCATACAACAAGGACATTTGCTCAACTCTACTCATAACAGCTTTATTGACAATATCCAGAATCTGGAAACAACTTAGATGCCCCCAAACCGAGGAATGGAAACAGAAATAGTGGCACATTTATACAATGCAATACTATTCAGCAATTAAAAACAAGGAAATCAGCAGGTAAATGGATGCAACTAGAAAAGATCACTCTGAGTGAGGTATCCAGAAGCAGAAAGATGCTCATGGTATATACTCACTTATATGTGGATATTAGTCATACAATATAGGATTAAAATACTAAAATCTATAGTCCTAAAGGATCTAAACAACAGGAAGTACCCTAAGGAAGATGCTTAATCCCCATTCAGAAGGGCAAATGGGATAGACATCGATAATGGGGGAAAATAGGGAACAGGGCAGGAACCTACCACAGAGGGCCTCTGAAAGAATCTACATAGCAGGGTATTGAAGCAAATGGTTAGACTCATAGCCAAATTTTGTGCAGAAAGCATGGATTAATATGGAAGATTCAGGAGCTAAAAAGGCCTGGATGGGAGAGGTCCTCCACAAGGAGGCCAATTGAGCCAAAAAAAATATGGGCCCAGGGGGTCCTGTTCCAACCAAGGACCATGCATGAAGAACACCTAGAACCCCTGCTCAGATGTAGCTCATAAGTATCTCAGTTTCCAAGTGAGTTTCCTATTAAGGGAAACAGGGGCTCTCTCTGACATGAATTCAGTGGAAGGCTCCTTGATCACCTACTACTGGAAGGTGCAGCCTTGCCAGGACTGCAAGGAGGAAGAAGGTGCAGTCATTCTTTGTAAGACTTGATAAGATAGGCTAGCATAATATACTAGGGAAGTAGGACTTCCCCTATTAGTGGAATAGGAGAGACGGCATAGGTGTAGAAGAGGGAGGTAGGTTGTAACTGCTTGAAGATGAGGGAGGGGCTTACAGCCAGAAAACAGAGTAAATTGTAATAATCATTAAAAATATTTTTTTTTCCTGAGATGGCTGGACTCAGGCAACTGTCTCTTAAAAATAACCAGAAAGAATTATATTTTATCTCTACACATTTTCCTTTTTCCTATAATACTATATGTAATAAATATCCTTGATAAAATTCAGTGGTTTGTTATATATTCCTATTATTATAATATTATAAAATATTTTAAAAATCAAATTTTGATATTTTAAGTCTGTAAAAATAGTTTATGAAAAAGTGGCTTGAATTTTTAAAAGAGCAAAGGATGATTACTCAAAACTCAGGAGGGTGAAAATGGAAGGAAAATTGATGGAAGAATAAATAATATATAAATAGATTAATATCTCTTACACAGTAATTATAACATTTGGTCATTGAGATTTAAAAAATATACACAGAATATTTCTCAAGTAAACAATGTAAGCTATTATTAATAGCTCTTATGCATGCACGCTGAAGTATTTCTTTATTTATTCCTCTTGTCACTGAATGTGTTCTTTGACAAGTCATGCCACTACACCCTGATGATCAGGCTCTAATACTGACTATTCAGTTCTTATTTCAGAGGACTGACTGCTTTTGGCCCAATTAGGACTGATGTCAAACAATGTTTGATTTCTGTGTCTAGCTCAGGTCATAACTTTTGATGATACATTTTGAGTTAATCCACAATTTCAAAATAAAATGATTGCCCTTCTTGAAATGTTAAATGTTCTCTCTTACTCTCTCACATACACATACACACATGCACACACATGCATGATACATGTAATAGCAGTTATTGCCACCCCAAGACTTGAAATTGAAAAAGCCAAAAGAGGGGTATATGAGAGATTTTGTAGGAAGGGCAGAAAAATGAGAAATAATGTGATTATATTAAAAATTCTCAAAAAACAAATGTGCATGTTTTCCATGAATAAAAAATTGAATAATATTATATTTTGCACTCATGTGATTCAGGACAATCAAGTCCATTCTATCTTAGCACATGGTAAGATTTGCTTCAGTAAACATGAGTGTAGATGTGTGCTGGACCTGCCCAAGTCATCTGTTGTTTTCATATGGATAATGGTGGAACTCCTCATTCAGTGCATACAGTACATACTCTCTTTTAAATTGACTCAAGAATTTTAGTATTTGTTTGTGTGAACATTATAAAATAAAGTTCCACTAAACTTCTTTTTTGGTCCACTTTCTTCTACTGTCTCCTTCCATCCTTTTACACAGAGATGCTGTCCAACCTGGATGATAAAGAGTGTTCAGTAAATGCAGCAGAAGAATGGACATTGTTGTCTAGTCCATTCTGTTAGTTCCTGTCTTTCTATTGGAGAAGTGAACATCCAAGTTGAGAGATTTCAATGAGCAATGTTTATTATTTCCCTTTATTTTGTAGTTATAGTGTGGGGTTTTTGCCTTCTGCTTTGATGCTTGGGATTATTCATTCTTTGTGTTGTCTTGGGTGTGGTTAACACTTTAGATTGGAGTATTTCATTGATTGGCTTCTGTAGTGAAGTTTTACAGAGATACTGCTCATATTTGATTTTATTATGCAATATGTCTTTATTCCTCATTTATTATTGAAAGTTTACTGGATATAGGAATAAGGGTCCCTCAAAGATTATATATAATCTGACTCAGCCATTCTAGGTTTAGAATCTCTCTTGAGAGATCAGGAGTTATTCTAAAGAGCCTGACTTAAATGCAATTTACTATTTTCAACTTTTACTATCCCTTCTTTGTTTAATATACTTTTCTTTACATTTAATGTTTTGATTTTATATGCTGAGCACAATTTCTTTTCAGTACACTTTAATTGTTGTTCTATATACGTTTTGTACTTTCATAGGCTACCCCTTCTTCATCAGGTTAAGGATACATCCTTCTATTATTTTGCTGAAAATATTTTCTAGGAATTTGATGTGAGTTTTTCTTCTTTTTATATTTCTATTATTCATAAATTACTTTTTTGCACTTTTTAAATTTTCTGGATCTTTTGTGCATGGCTATTTAACATTTCTTTGGACACAATTGTTGTTGTTGTTGTTGTTGTTGTTCTTCTTCTTCTTCTTCTTCTTCTTCTTCTTCTTCTTCATCTTCTCATCCTTCTACTCCTCCTGCTTCTCTTCTTTCTCTAACTCCTCCTTCTTCTTTTTCTTTCTTTTCATCCTCCCTTTCTCCTTTTTTTTTAAAAAATAGTCACTTTACTCATATATTCATCCGGATTAAAGTTTTCCCTTCCTCTAATCTTGACAACTCTTTCCCATCTCCCATTATATCATGTCTAAAATCACCCTCATATTAAAAAAGGAGGGGTATAATGTATAATAAGAAAATAAAATAGCAAAAAGACAAAAGCAAACACATCTGAGTAGGAAAAAAAAAAGAAAAAGAGCCCAAGTTGGGAAATGATGCAGACTTGTTCATATATGCAGGAATCTCATAAAATATTAAACTTGAAACAATAGAAGGTGGGCTAAAAAGATAGAATTGAAGGGGATTGGGAAAGAAAGGAAGAGGGCAATGAAAAGGTAACATGAGGAAAGACAGGTAAAATTAAGGGTTATTTGTTTGTTATAGTGGAAACCTAATGCAATAGAAACTTTCTAAAATATATATATAAGAAGCCAATATAAATGAAATCACCACACAAGACTTGAATACACACAGAGGACATGTAGCTTTAAAAACAGAAAAAAAATCTTCAGCAAATTAAAATGAGAACTATGATAAAAAAAAATTTTAAATGCATGCCAGAATTCTAGGACATGATAATCCAAACTTGCCAGTGAGGGAAATTTTTGGCCATCTACCTATTGGAATGTACTCTTAAAAATACAATTAAGAGTAGTCCCTTGGATAAAATGAGTGTCCCTTGGAGAAAACTACATTTTCATTTGCAAGCACTTATCAATTAGAGATAGGGCTAGGGACAGAACACTAAAGGCCTAGTGCAAGCTGCCTCAGTCTCTCACAGTTTATCTACTCCTCAGTCCTCTTAATTTATAGTGCTTTGTTCTTCGATATCCTCTTTCCTTTCTGGCTCTTACACTCTTCTGGCTGAATTACTGACGAGCCTGGAGGGCATATTCTGAGGTCTCTCACTTACTGTCTATTTTCTCTATGGGTCTCTGAATTTGTCTCCATCAGATGCAGGATGACATTTTTTTGATGGCTGAACAAGATACTGGTCTATGAGTATAGCAGAATGGTGTCAATGGTCATTTTATTACTTTTAGTAGAATGTAGTATTTGCTTTTTTCCTAGAACCTTGGGGTATGTAATTTATTTTTCTTGATCAATAATCCGGTGTCAGGTGTGGATTGCATCATATGAAGTGGGCCTTAAGTCAAACTATAGATTGGTATTTACTCCTACAACTCACACTAATATGTCTTACAGGTAGAACATTGTTAAAGTTCAAAAGTTTGGTAGCTGGGTTAGTGTTTATATTTCTCCTCTTGTAGCTGCAGAGTACTTCCCATATCAAAGTTGCTAGAATGTAAGTGTGAAGGTTCTATGTAGGCACAATCTGTATTTATCTATGTTCCATGTAGGTGTAAGTGTTGTCTCCAGAAATACTGCATTTCAGTCAATTTATGGAGAGCAGCCTATAGTCTTGGCAAAAGCCTGTATTGTTTTGGCATTACAATCACACTACTTTGGCCAATACCTCAGTTAAATATAAACTATTACCAGTACTGGATGCTTAATTTAGTGCCAAGAGATTTCCAGTTGGGACTTTCTCCTTGTGTGGTGATTTCATTTATATTGGCTTCAAAGTTTCTATTGCATTAGGTTTCCACTGTACCAAATAAATGACCCTTAATTTTACCCGTCTTTTTTCATGTTACCTTTTCATTGCCCTCTGCCTTTCCCAATCCCCTTCAATTCTATCTTTTTAGCCCACCTTCCATTTGTACCAAGTATTTTATTTCTCATTCCTATGGAGAAATCTCTGGCTCCCCTAACCTCCAGTTCTTAATCTGTATGTATCCCCTGCAGTATTATGTTCAGTTGCTTGCATATCATATATCTTGCAACTAATATATATGTAAAACAAATACATACCCTATTTCTCTTTTGGGGTCTAGGCTCTCTTACTCTCAGTTACCTGCAAATGTGCATTTACCTTCAGGTTTCATGATTTGATTATTTAAATGTCTGAGTAATATTTGATTATGTAAATACACTAGTACTATAACAAAAATAGAAATACACATGGAAAAACATAAAATCTTCACCAATGATGCTGACCAAACTAGATGCCTATATGTAGAAACATGGAAATAGATGCTTATTTTCACTCAAAAGTCACCTCCAAATGGATTAAAACCGCACCAAAGTTTATATACAGTTAAAGTCTTGAAGTCAGCACAGCTATTTGACAAAGATCAAGCATAGCTGAGCTGCATGTTAAAATAGCCTTCATGTTATCTTTCAGGTGTGCTCTTAATCTCCACTTGCTACATGCTTAGAGGGCTTTCAATACATGTACAACCTGGGGCCATTGGAGCAATGGGAATTTTTTTAATGAATCATTTATGCCTTCACGCTGGAGTACTGCTTCTAAGCTTCCCCAGAAAAATCCTGAACATACTGCTTCTCTCATTTTTAGGGGAAATATCAATTATCTGGCTCTACATGAATGTATTCCTCAGGGAAGTTGTAACTCACATAAAAATGGCAGAAAAATCCTTATGAGACTTCAGCTCCAAGAGAATCTTGCAAAATCTACCCCTGTGCTTCCTCAAGAAGAAAATAACCAGAACAACATACTCTTAAAAAGGCAAACAAAGTTTCTAGAGCTAGGAGAGTTGATAGTGTTTGAGATTAAATACCTTGTACTGCTGTATCCTCAGATGATTACTTGGCATATAAGATTAGGAGTTACATATGGTATGCCCTCAATGATTAGATAAAGATGTAAATGAATTGCTGGAGACATCTTCACCTTACACTAGGGTCTATAATGATGGACAAAGAATGTTTTATAAAAATGATTTTTAAAGTGAGGTATTATGACCTCCTTTTCCTACAAATATCAGCTTTCACAGTATCACTGTGGTGTAGTATGACCAAAATAATCATAGAATACTTAGATTTAGCACATAAGTAAATTCTACAAAGACATGAGGTATAGACAATGCATTATGCCAGGAATTTAATAATAACTGTTGCTGCTTTGGTGTAAATGGTTTTTCTTAAGGCTGTCCATTAAAATTTGATAATATACTTCTTGGGACAAAGCAATATGCAAAGGCTGGCTTGAAGATTTTCTTTCTTTGCCATTGAATCTGAGAATGTGTCCAACCTGAGATTGGGCTTTAAGGCTGTGGCAAATATGCCTCCAGATTCTAAAAAATGTCAGGTTATGGGATTGATGAAGAATAATGATAGTAAAAAGATAAGGTTTATCAATGATGACTAAATTTATGACCAAGAGACAGTTAAAACTCCTGTCTGGGAACAAAAAGGATATCATCTATGCTTCAGAACAATGTGAATCTATCTTTTATTATTGAAATCTGTCTAAATAAGGAAGTACTCTGAATGCCAGTCAGTCAAGACTCTAAGTTTCTTTGGACAACCATGCCTGATTCATTTCTGCCCCACCTCATCCTTCCCTCCTCTCTGGAAACTATCAACTGCTGGGGATGGTCCCCAGTCTTTCACCACACTCTCTCTTTTCTTTCATGGTTTGTTGAATATTCACAACTAAAGATCTAGAGCTACATGGTTTAGAGTAGACAGGGCATGTGATTTCTGTTTTCTGGATCTGAGTTACCTAAAACAATATCATCGTTTATATTTCTACTTATTTATGTACATACCATTTCAGTTATCTATCAGTTGAAGAATATTTATGTGTTCCCAATTTGTACTTATTTTGAGTAGAATAGCAACAAGCATGGTTGAAAAAATATTTTTGATGGAGTAGGTTAAGTCCATTGTTTGTATTTCAAGGAAAGTTATTAGTGGCTTATATGGTACATTTAGTTTTATCATTTTGAGAATTCTGCACACTGATTTCCACTGTGGATGTAGAATTTTGCAAGCACCCTTTGCCAGAGATGCATATTTTTGCCTGTCCAACAGATGTCAGCTGTCAACTTAATTCCTGTTTCCTCGAGAAAAATAAAATACTAAGGGAAAATATATAGTACCTGTATTATTTATCACAATTACTATTATGTAATTAAAATTTGAATATTTATATTGTCCACAAATTAAAAAGTAACATGCATAACTTACTAAAATATGTTTTCAGAAGTAGTTTCTATTCTAAATTAGAGTGTATTTATATAACATTGCTTAAATGAAGGGCTCTTATATTTATGGTTAGATATACATTTTATATAAACTTAATAAAGTAGAAGTAAATAATTTCATTTGAAGACACTAATGTATTTTATTATAGTACAGTTATTGGACTTAATGATAGGTGAGTAATGATGCTTGAGAAAGATCCCCAAAACGACAGCTGTGCTGACAGATAAGCACAGAGACATGCAGGCCAGGATCAAGCTGAGAGGATCCTCAAAGGACAGGAAGGTCACTGCCATGGGCAGGCACTGGTTTCTCTCAAGGTTTGGGTACTCTTGAATTCAGCAAGGGATACATTCCTGCTGATCTGTGGGGAGAAAGTAAATTAACATCTCAACTCCTACAAGTCATTCCATGTTCAGTCCATGAAGAAAGATTTCCAATGATAATGTGTGCATCCTATCACATTCTCTTTTACTATAGTGCCAAGAAGGACACTAAACCTACATTATTTGTCATTTGAGGTATTGGTTGCCTAAGTTATTTTTTTCTAGCTAGATCTATTTTTAAAGATGGTGAGTATTTTTTAGTGTGTTCCTCAGTCAATTGTGTCTTATTTATGCTTTATTTTGTCACCCTTGTTTATCATTAATTTTTACAATTTATTCACTCTGTATCCCAATTGTAGCCCCCCTCCCTCATCTCCTCTAGGTCCCACCATCCCTCTCTCCTCCTCTCCTCTCCTTCTCCTGTAGTCCTCTGATAGGGAAGGTCCTATCAGACCATATCCTGTCAGGTTTCTTTAAGACTCCCTGTATTCTATTCATCTGTGGGTTGACTAGGTGGTCCCACCAGGGAGAAGTTATCAAGAAGCAGGCAGCCGTGTTCAGAGACTGTCTCTTCTCCCCTTACTAGGGATCCCATATGGAGACGGAGCTGTCTATGGGCTATATCTTAGCAGGGATTCTAAGTCCTCTCATGCCCTTTGGTTGATGCATCAGTCTCTGGAGGGCCCCAGGACCCAGAATTTTTGGATTTGTTGGTCTCCTTGTGTGACTCCTGTCCCCTTTAGGTCCTTCTATCTCCCACTTCTTTAATAAGGCTTTTTGTGCTCTATACAAAATTTTGCTGTGGGTCTCTGCATCTGCTTCAATCACCTGTTGAGTGGAGTCACTTAGTGTACATCCGTGGAAGGCTCCTATCCTGTTCTCTCTCTTCTATGTGTTCTGGCATCTATCCTGTTTTTTTTCCTGAATGAGAATTAAGCATCTTCCCTATGTTCCTCCTTGTACTTTAGCTTTAAAAAGTCTTTAGACTTTAGTATGTCCAATCTATATTGTATGGGTAATGTCCACTTATAAGTGAATATATACCAAAGATGTATTTCTGCTTCTGGAATACATAACACAGGGTGATGTTTTTTAGTTCCATCCATTTGACTGCAAATTTCATGATTTTCTTGTTTTTAATAGCTCAGTAATATTTCCTTGTGTAAATCTACCACAATTTCTGTATCCATTCCCCCACTGAGTGACATCTAGTTTGATTCCAGATTCTGGCTATTATGAATAAAACTGTTATTGTCATATTGGAGCAAATGTCCTTGTATGGTTGAGCAACTTTCTGATATATTCCTAGGAGTTGTTTAGCTGAGTCTTGGGATAGCAGTATTCCCAGTTTTCTGAGAAAGCACCAGACTGATTTCCAAAGCAGCTGTACAAGTTTAGATTCTCACCAGCAATGGAGGAGGGTTCTCCTTTCTGCACATCTTCTCCAGCATGTGTTGTCCCTTGAGTTTTTGATCTTAGCCATTCTGATGGGTGTGAGGTGGAGTCTCAAAGTCGTTTTGATTTTCATTTCTCAGATTTTTCAGGATGTTGAGCATTTTTAAGTGTTTCTACACCATTCAATATTCCTCTGTTGAGAATTTCTGTTTAGCCTTAAACCCTATTTTAAATTGGATTATTTGATTTGTTGGGTTCTTTATATATTCTGGATATTAGCCTTCTGTCAGATGTAGAGTTGGAGAAGACCCTTTCCCAGTCTGTAAGCCATCCTTTTGTTCTGCTGTCAGTGTCCTTTTCTTTACGGAAGATTTTCAGTTTCATGAGATCCCATTTATTGATTGTTGATCTTAGAGCCTGTGCTGCTGGTGTTCTGTTCAGGAAGTTGTCTCCTGTGCAAATGTGTTCAAGCCTCTTCCTCATTTTTTTAAATAACAGATTAAGAATGTTAGTTTTATGTTGAGGTATTTGATCCACAAGGAATTTACTTTGGTGCAGGGTGATAAGTATGGATCTATTTGTATCTTTCTATGTGTGGACATCCAGTTAGACCAGCACCACTGGTTGAAGATGTTCTTTTTTCCATTGAATGGTTTTGGCTTCATTGTCAAAAATCAGGTTTTGTAGTTGTGTGGGTTTATTTCTGGGTCTTTGATTCAATTCCACTGATCCACCAGTATGTTTCTATGCCAATACCACACCTTTTTTACTGTTTCTCTGTAGTACAGCTTGAGATCCAGGATGGAGATACCTCCAGAAGTTTTTTGTTTTTTTTTTTTTTTTTTTTTTTTAGAGAAGATTCGGGTACATTTTATTTAACTCAATATCTCGATATTACCAAAATATAATCCAATGTATGGTCAATATATAAAGACATTATTCAGAAGATATTTTAAATTATGTATTTGACACTGACTGTGTTTATTTGGATGCCAAATTTGGATTTAAAATATTTCTCTTCGTGTTGAGATTTCACAACAGCCATATCTGAAAAAGTAGATCCATCCACCCAAGCCTTTACAGCTACACTTTACAGTTTTCCTCAGTAACTGGACTGAAATATGTATTTAAATGAAAATTTGGTTCTTCTGCGGTGCCAGTGACATTTTGATGTAGAGGGCCATCGTGAACCACAGCTGCACTTCAGGGCAGTTCTTACAGGAATGGCCTTGAGGGTGGCCTGACCACTGGATTATTTTAACTATTCTGGCTTTTTTGTGTTTTTATGTGATGTTGAGAATTGTTCTTTCAAGGTCTTTAAAGAATTGTGTTGGTATTTTGATGGGAATTGCATTGAATCTCTACATTTCTTTTGTTAGAGTGGTCATTTTGCAGTTATTCCTACTGATCCATGAGTATGGGAGATCTTTCCATCTTATGATATCTTCTTCAATTTCTTTATTCAAAGACTTGAAGTCTTTTATACAGATTTTTCACTTGCTTGGTTAGTCACACCAGTGCACTTTCTGTTATTTGTGGCTATTGCACGGTTGGTTTTTTTTCCTAATTTCTTTCTCAGCCCTTTTGTCTTTTGTATACAAGAGGGCTTCAGATATTTTTTAGTAACTTTGTATCTAGCCATTTTGCTGAAGGTGTTTATCAGCTGTAGTAGTTCTCCGGTAGAATTTTTAGGGTGACTCAAGTATACTATCATATCATCTGTGAATAGTGATACTTTGACTTCTTCCTTTCTGCTTTGTATACCCTTGATTTCCTTTAGTTGTTTTACTGCTCTAGCTGGAATTTCCAGTACTATATTGAAGAGAAAGGAGAGAGTGACCAAATTTGACTTGTGTCTGATTTCAGTGGGATTGATTTAAATTGCTTTCCATTTAGATTGATGTTTGCTATAGGCTTGTTGTATATTATCTTTGCTGTCTTTAGGCATGTGCCTTTTATGTCTGATATCTCCAAGACTTTAACATTAATTGGGCTTGGAATTTATTAAATACTTTTCAGCATCTATTGAGATGATCATGTGTTTTTTTCTTTTTCAGTTTGTTTATGTGGTGGATTACACTGATGGTTTTCTATATATTGTATCTCCCCTGCATGCCTAGGATGAAGCCACTTGGTCATGGTAGATGAGATCTTTGATGTTTCCTTAGATTCATTTTGTGAGTATTTTATTGAGTATTTTTGTTTCAATATTCATAAGAGGGAATGTTCTGAAATTATCTTTCTTAGTGTATCCCTGCCTTGTAGTTAGCTTTTGTTAGGTTTAGGTATCAAGGTGAATGTGGCCTTATAGAATGAGTTTGGTAATGTTGCATCTTTTTTTTTTTTTTTTTTTTTTTTTGTTTTGTGAAATAGTTTGAAGAGTATTGGCATTACCTCTTATTTGAAGGTCTGGTAAAATCTGCACTGAAACCATCAGGCTCTGGGCTTTGTTTGGCAGGGAGAATTTTGATGAATGCTTCTATTTCATTAGGGCATATAGATCTATTAATTAGTTACCTGATTCAACTTTCATAAGTGGAACCTATTAAGAAAATATTCCATTTCATTTAGATTTTCAAATTTTGTGGCATATAGACTTTTAAGGTAAAACGTAATGATTCTTTGAATTTCCTCTATGTCTGTAATTATACCCCCTTTTATTTTCTGATTTTGCTGATTTGTATAGTGTCTCCCATGTGTTTTAGTTAGTTAGGCTAAAGGTTTGTCTATCTTTGTCATTTTCTCCAAGAAGTAGTTCTTGCTTTTGTTTATTCTTTGAGTTGTTTTCTTTGTTTCTAATTTATTGATTTCTGCTAAAGTTTGATTATTTCTAGCCATTTACTCCTCTTGTGTATGTCTGCTTCCTTTTGACTAAGTCTTTCACATGTGTTGTTATGTTGATTTGAGATGCCTCAGATTTCTTTATGAAGGCACTTAGTTCTATGAACTTTCCTCTTAGAATTACTTTCATTATGTCTCATTAGTTTGGGGAAGTTGTGCCTTCGTTTTTGTTAAATTCTAGAAAGTCTAATTAGTTTATTTCTTCCATAATCCAGCTGTCATTGAGTAGAGTTCAGTTTCCATGCATACGCAGGATGTTTGCTATTTTTTCTTACTATTGAGGTCTAGTTTTATACCATGTTGTTCTAATATGATACAAGGGATTATATTGGTATAATGTTCTTTTTTGGAATGTATACAATTTACCTTTGTTCATTCAAATGTTCTCCTCCACTATCTGGTTTCAATCCAGGTATTGCATTGTAATGCTTTTTCTAACCATCACCTGTCTCAAGTTTGCATAAACATGCCACCATTTGTTCTCTATATTGTCAATTAAAACAACCAGCCCCAATACTGAGCAATGGAGAGGACAGGGTGAGACATCCTGGTCCAGAGTGGGAGGAAGAGGTAGGAGGCAGGAGAGGAGAGGAGGAGAATCTGCAGGAGAGGTCTTGGAACCACATGCAGAAATTAACTGGAACTAAAATATCACAAAAAGCAAGTATGATGGGTGAATCTGAATGGTAGGAAACTCTGTGGGCTTGGAGGTTTAGGATGGAGTAACTGTTGGCCAGCATTGTGCTCTAGGTTAATTAAATAAATCCTAGTCTCTGTGTAGTGATTGGGTTATACAGCTGTTTAGGAATAACCACTGCTTAACTAAAAGATTTATCAATAGTGAATATTAATAGCTGACAACAAATGGCACCCATCTAATCTAAGTATCCACACCATTTAAATCCTACTTTAATATAATTTGGTGGGGGAGAGGAATAAACTCCCAGCAATACAACCCAAACTTTAAACCTAAAAACTCCCAGAAAAATTACTGGCTCTTTAAAAGAGACTCTCAAATAAGCCTCAAAGCAAAAGACAGCCTACTGTGAGCAGACCTGAGACTGAACAAAATTGGTTGCCACTATAATCTAACAGGATGAGAGAAACATTAAAACAGACTTCATTGAGCTTTGCTGATAACTTCTTCTACGGTTTTAAGACAGAAATAAAGGAAAGTTTAGAAATTATGACTATGGTTACATTCATATTCCTCAATTTAACTTTAAAAATTGATTTAGCCTTTTATGTCTTCTCAAAGGCAAAGCCTTTAGAAAAGATACTGGAACAACACAAAGATCAAGTAGAACAATATGAAGAAAAAAAAGGATGGTTGGAAACAGGACATAAAACAAGAGATATAAAAATTTACAGAACATGATAAACAATAGGAAAAGAGGGCAGAGGTTTTATAAAAGATACTGGAAAACACAAAGAACAACTAGAACAATATAAAGAAAAAAATAAAAGTTAGAAACAAAGCATAAAAACAAGACATTCAAGAGATTATTGAATAAAACAAACAACAGAGAGATAGGTGTGAAATATGTGTACAGACCTTAAAAGAAGAGTTTAGAACACCAAGTAAAGAAAATACTCAGGCAGATATGAAATATAATAGTAAAGAAAACCAAACAAAGGTGGTTAGAAAACAAATGTTAGTTTATCCAGTCAGTGTACAACAGAGACCAGCAGGGAGAGGGCGGAGCCAAGATGGCGACTAGCACACACAGTTTCTGAGCTGTGGGATACCTGATCTTCTGACTTGGAGAATGGAAGGACCCCCAACCCAGGAAAACCACAGCGAGGCTTTCTGAACACCAGAGAACATCGCAGGAGGTGAGAACTTTGGCCTCCGGTCACCCGGAGACTTGCTTGGGGAAGGAGAGAAAAGATCCTTTGTTCTTGCTGCACTCCCTTCCCCCAGACCTACTTCCTCCTCGGCACAGAGGCACAGCGGACTCATCTTTCTCAGTGCAGACCTAACTGCCTGGGGTATACAACCGCTGAGACGGAGCCCCAAGCACTTTAGCGGCAGACAAAAGCCAGCAGTAAGTGCCCCAGAGTCCCAGATTCGCGCAGCGGCTGCACCATCCTCCCAGGGCACAAATCTGCTAGACACCATACTAGCTCCGCAGGATCACCATCACTGACGGTACGGCCTGCCCAATCCCACAGTGACAGAGAATACGCTATATACTCACCGAAAAACCAGGCAGAAACATCATACAACCTGGACACACCAGGCACTGGGCCTCCCAAGCTTGGAGAGCACAACGAAGAGATCCCAGGACTTCCCAGAAAGAATTGGGACTAGCAAGCCAGTCTCCAGTTACAGCGGGACGTGGCAGCAGAGCAGTACTGAACTGGCGGGGCACCACAGCCCTCCAGTTTAAGACTAACCAGGGCCAAACCAGAGAACAGGGTTGCCCCATCCCTGCTGAAGTGACCACCCTGAAATCTCCAGCTGCAGCAAGACCTCAGAACCTGGCAGTGACAGCAGCACAGAACTGGCGGAACACATCAAAGAAGCAGGGCCAAACCAGAGAGCAGAGAGCCCCGGATACCACGATCTCGGCCAAGAGACCTGCCTGTGAGTGCACCCTTGAGAATCTGCAGTTCCCCAGATCCTGGGTCCTTCTAAATCAGAAGCCAGGCATCGAACCCCCCTCCCACCCACATACCCACTTTGGGAAACAGAGGGGTACTAGGGACATTGAAGTTCCTGCCCTGTGGGCCTGATTGAGGAGCTAAGACAGTTAATGCCAGAAATTGCGCTGTGATCATCATTAGCGCCTGCGACATATACAGTGCAGAGCCCCTCCCACACACTCAAGGGTTCAACATTAGCCATCACTCTGTCCCTCGAGAAACTCATCCACGCACACTTACACACACAGACACACACGCGCGCGCTCGCACACACACACTTGCATTTGCCCCGTTTGCGCCTGCGTACTTTCCTCCCACAGGTACAGCTAGTCCTCAGCACATGCTGTGAGTGCTCAGCTTCCTGAAGAACTCTCCAGACACCAGAGAGAGACAGCACCAGTCTGATCTGCAGAATCCAAAAACAAACAGGGAAGGTTTCAGATAAGCCAATGACCAGAGTTAGGTGAAAGAACACTTCCAACATAAATCAGGACATCATGACTTCACCAGCAAACCCCAAAATCGATGGATACACCAATTCAGCAGAAGCACAGGAAAATGATTTTAAAGCCATGCTTGCCCAATTATTTGAGGCTCATAAGGAGGAAATGAACAAGTCTTTCAAAGAGATGGCCAGTCAATTGGAGGCAAAGAAAGAAGAAATAGACAATATCCTTAAAGAAACACAGGCAAACATAGCCAAACAAATAGATACACAAGTAGAGGAAAAATTAGTGGCATATAAGAAGGAAATGAAAAAAGAAATAGAGGCCATCGTAGAGAGACAGGAATCCAAATTCAAACACATGAAAGAAATGGTGCAAGGCATGAAAACAGAATTAGAATCAATAAAGAAAACACAAAATGAGAAAACCCTTGAGCTGGAGAACTTGGAAAAAAGATCAGGAACCACAAAAGTAAGCATCACCAACAGAATACAAGAGATGGAAGAGAGAATCTCTGGAGCTGAAGACACACTTGCAGAAATGGATACTTCTCTCAAAGAAAAAGTAAAATCAGAAAAGTTCCAATCACAAAATATCCAAGAAATCAAGGATGCTATGAAAAGACAAAATCTAAGAATAATAGAAATTCATGAAAAAGAAGACTCCAGACTCCAAGGTCCAGAAAATATTTTCAAGAAAATCATAGAAGAAAATTTTCCCAACTTAAAGAAAGAGATGACCATAAATATACAAGAGGCCTACAGAACTCCAAATAGACTAGACCAGAAAAGAAACACATCACGTCACATCATAGTCAAAACACTAAATTTACAGAACAAAGAAAAGATATTAAAAGCAGCAAGGGAAAAAGGCCAAGTAACATATGAAGGTAGACCTATCAGAATCATGCCGGACTTCTCATCAGAAACTATGAAAGCCAGAAGGGTCTGGGCAAGTATCATGGAGACTCTAAGAGATCACAAATGTCAACCCAGACTACTATACCCTGCAAAGCTTTCAATCAACATAGATGGAGAAAACAAAATATTCCATGACAAAACTAAATTTACACAATATCTACACAGCAAACCATCCCTACAGAAGATACTAGAAGGAAAACTCCAATCCAATGAAAACAAATTCACCCAAGAAAACAGGGCATACAGATAATGTCCCAACAAAAATGAAAAGAAAACAAGCAATGAAACAGGGTTAGATCATCGACTCCATTACAAAAGGAACTAACATGCATTGGTCACTATTATCTATCAATATCAATGGACTCAACTCACCAATAAAAAGACACAGGCTAACAGATTGGTTAAGGAAACAGGATCCAACATTCTGTTGCATCCAAGAAACACACCTATGCAACAAAGACAAACACTACCTCAGAGTAAAGGGCTGGAAAACAGTTTTTCAAGCAAACGGTTCTAGAAAACAAGCTGGAGTAGCCATCCTAATATCTAAGAAAATAGACTTTCAACCCAAGTTAATCAAAAAAGATAAGGAGGGCCACTATATTCTCATCAAAGGAAAAATCCACCAAGAGGACATTACAATCTTGAATATCTATGCCCCAAATACAAGAGCACCAACATTCGTAAATGAAACATTAGTAAAACTTAAATCATACATTGGTCCTAATACCTTAATAGTGGGAGACTTCAACACTTCACTCTCACCAAGGGACAGATCAACTAGACAGACACCAAATAGGGAAATAAAAGCACTCACAGAATCCCTAAATCAAATGGACCTAATAGACATCTACAGATCATTTCACCCAAACTCAAAAGAGTACACCTTCTTTTCAGCACCGCATAGAACCTTTTCCAAAATAGACCATATAGTGGGCCACAAAGCAAGCCTCAACAGATACAAAAGGATTGAAATAATCCCTTGTATACTATCTGACCACCATGGACTAAAGCTCGACCTCAACAACAACAGAAACAACAAAAAGCCGACACGCACATGGAAACTGAACAACTTACTACTCAATGACAGCTGGGTTAAGGATGAAATAAAGAAGGAAATTAAAGACTTCCTAGAATTCAATGAAAAGGAAGGCACAACATACCCAAATGTATGGGACACATTGAAAGCAGTGCTCAGAGGAAAATTTATAGCACTAAGTGCCTGCAAGAAGAAATTCGTAACATCACATACAAACAACTTAATGGCCCAACTGAAAACCCTAGAAAAAAAAGAAGCAGATACACCCAAGAGGAGCAGACGGCTGGAAATAATCAAACTAAGGGCTGAAATCAATCAACTAGAAACAAATAAAACTATCCAAAGAATCAATGAAACAAAAAGCTGGTTCTTTGAGAAAATCAACAAAATAGACAAACCCTTAGCCAAACTAACTGAAAAGCAGAGAGAAACTATCCAGATCAGCAAAATCAGAAATGAAAATGGGGACATAACCACAGACATTGAGGAAATCCAAACAATTATTAGGTCATACTACAAAAGCCTATATGACACAAAATTTGAGAATCTAAATGAAATGGATAATTTTCTTGAAAGATTCCATCTACCAAAACTAAGTCAAGATCAGGTAGAAAGACTGAATAGCCCTATATCTTCCAAGGAAATCGAGGCAGTCATTAACAGTCTCCCCTTCAAAAAAAGCCCTGGACCAGATGGCTTCAGCGCAGAATTCTACAAGACCTTCAAAGAAGTGCTAACTCCAATTCTCCTCAAGCTATTCCACAAAATAGAAACAGAAGGAACACTACCAAACTCATTCTATGAAGCCACAGTCACCTTAATACCTAAACCACACAAAGACCCAACAAAAAAAAGAGAACTTTAGGCCTATCTCTCTTATGAACATTGACGCAAAAATACTCAATAAAATACTTGCAAACCGAATCCAAGAACACATCAAAGATATCATCCACCATGACCAAGTAGGCTTCATCCCAGGCATGCAAGGGTGGTTCAACATACGGAAATCCATCAATGTAATACACTACATAATCAAACTGAAGGAGAAAAACCACATGATCATCTCCTTAGACGCCGAAAAAGCATTTGACAAAGTCCAACACCCATTCATGTTTAAAGTCTTGGAGAGATCAGGGATACAAGGCACATACCTAAACATAGTAAAGGCAATATATAGCAAGCCTATAGCTAACATCAAACTCAATGGAGAGAAACTTAAATCAATCCCACTGAAATCAGGGACAAGACAAGGCTGTCCATTGTCCCCATATCTCTTCAACATAGTACTTGAAGTCCTAGCCAGAGCAATAAGACAACTAAAGGAGATCAAGGGGATACAAATCGGAAAGGAAGAGGTCAAAGTGTCACTATTTGCAGATGATATGATAGTATACATGAGCGACCCCAAAAATTCAACCAGAGAACTCCTTCAGCTGATAAACACTTTCAGCAAAGTGGCAGGATACAAAATCAACTCAAAAAAATCAGAAGCCCTCCTATATACCAAAGACAAAAAGGCTGAGAAAGAAATTAGGGAAACAACACCCTTCACAATAGCCACTGATAACATAAAGTACCTTGGTGTGACTCTAACCAAGCAAGTGAAAGACCTGTTTGAGAAAAACTTCAAGTCTCTGAAGAAAGAAATCGAAGAAGATATCAGAAGATGGAAAGATCTCCCGTGCTCATGGATTGGTAGGATTAACATTGTGAAAATGGCCATACTGCCAACAGCAATCTACAGATTCAATGCAATTCCCATCAAAATACCAACTCAATTCTTTACAGACCTTGAAAAAAAGATTCTCAGCTTCATATGGAGAAACAAAAAACCCAGAATCTCCAAAACGATCCTGTACAACAACAGATTGTCTGGAGGTATCTCCATTCCTGATCTCAAGCTGTACTACAGGGCAACAGTAATAAAAACTGCATGGTATTGGCATAGAAACAGAAAGGAGGATCAATGGAACCGCATAGAAGACCCAGAACTAAATCCACACACCTATGAATACTCGTTATTCGACAAAGAAGCCAATTCCATTCAATGGAAAAAAGACAGCATCTTCAACAAATGGTGCTGGACCAACTGGATGTCTACATGCAGAAAAATGAAAATAGATCCATATTTATCACCCTGCACAAAACTAAAGTCAAAGTGGATCAAGGACCTCAACATAAAACCAGATACCCTAAATCAATTGGAAAAAAAAGTGGGGAACAGCCTAGAACTCATTGGCACAGGAGACAACTTCCTGAACAGAACACCAACAGCACAGGCTCTAAGAGCAACAATCAATAAATGGGACCTCATGAAACTGAAAAGTTTCTGTAAAGCAAAGGATACCATCATCAAAACAAAACGACTGCCTACAGATTGGGAAAGAATCTTCACTGACCCTTTATCTGACAGAGGACTAATATCCAGTATATACAAAGAACTAAAGAAGCTGAAAAGCAGCAATCCAAGTAATCCAATTAAAAAATGGGGAACAGAGCTAAACAGAGAATTCTCGACAGAGGAATATCGAATGGCAGAAAAACACTTAAAGAAATGCTCATCCTCATTAGCCATCAGGGAAATGCAAATCAAAACGACCCTGAGATATCACCTTACACCCATCAGAATGGCCAAGATGAAAAACTCAAGCGATAACACATGCTGGAGAGGTTGTGGAGAAAGGGGAACCCTCCTCCACTGCTGGTGGGAATGTAAACTGGTACAACCACTCTGGAAAGCTATCTGGCGCTTTCTAAGACAAATAGGAATAGTGCTTCCTCCAGACCCAGCTATACCACTGCTAGGTATATACCCAAAGTTTTTTCAAGTACACAAAAAGGACACTTGCTCAATCATGTTTATAGCAGCTCTATTTGTAATAGCCAGAACCTGGAAACAACCCAGATGTCCATCAACGCTGGAATGGGTACAGAAATTGTGGTATTTTTATACAATGGAATACTACTCAGCAATCAAAAAGGAGAAAATCATGAAATTTGCAGGCAAATGGTGGGATCTAGAAAAGATCATTCTGAGTGAAATATCCCAGAAGGAGAAAGACAAACATGGGATATACTCACTTATATAGACCTATAAGATATGATAAACATAATGAAATCTATACACCTAAAAAAGATAATCAATTGAGCAGACATGGGGTAAGATGATCAATCCTCATTTAGAAAGACAGATGGGATGTGCATTGAACGTATGACAGGAGTCTACTGAGCGCATCTGAAAGAATCTAACTAGCAGTGTTTTCAAAGCAAAGACTCATGACCAAACCTTTGGCAGAGTACAGGGAATCATAAGAAAGAAGGGGAGTTAGTCTGATGGGGAAAGGATAGGAGCTCCACAAGGACCAAATATATCTGGGCACAGGGTCTTTTCTAAGACTGACATTCAACCAAGGACCATGTATGGATATAACCTAGAACCTCCACTCAGATGTAGCCTGTGGTAGCTCAGTAACCAATTGGTTTCCCAAAGTGAGGGGAACAGGGACTATTTCTAACAGGAACTCAATGACTGGCTCTTTGGTCTCCCCACCCGCGAAGGGAGGAGCAGTCCTGTTAGGCCACAGAGGAGGGCTTTGCAGTCAGTCCTGAAGATACCTGATAAAACAGGATCAGATGAATGGGGAGGAGGTCACCCCTATCAGTGGACTTGGAAAGGGGCACGGTGGAGATGAGGGAGGGAGGGAGGGACTGGGAGGGAATGAGGGATCGGGACATGGCTGGGATACAGAGTTAATAAAATGTAACTGATAAAAAAAAATAAAAAATAAAAAAAAAATGAGTTAAATAACTAGCAATTAACTTGCATTGCCCAGTATCCTAACCAGTTTTTCATAGCAGTTTAAAAGTATTGGAAGTTACTTTGAATTTGTATCAATATACTAAAGCTTATACCAATGTATCAAAAATACTTATTTTTCTATCAGTATGCAAATTCCTATACCAGAGTTAAATTAACCTTGCTTGAGAATAACAAATAAAACCCTAAGTTGAGTAGATTCAATAATCGACCTTTGGTCTTACTACTATATGATATCCCTGTATACTATTTTCTTTTTAACCCCCTTTCTCCTTATATAAGAAAGAAAGATAGAAAAAGGAAAAAAACAGAAATCCCTGAGTATAACCTTGTTTCATTCTGAATATGACCATTAATAATTATAAACATCTCCCAATTACAATAAAATTTCATAGCCATAGCAAACAACCAAAAACATACCCAACCCCTTTAAGGAAAGTTGGATGTTGTTCTCATGGATTTCTTCTAGCTGACATTTTGGACATGTAGAAATCCTGTAAGCAGCCCAAGTAAAATTGGGAAAAAATGGTTAATTAAGCAAACAATAACATTTGAGGTCCAGTCTTTGAATGTTGAGAAATTTCAGGCTTAATAAAAGTCCTCTTTGGAACAGTCTAAAATACTGGACCAATTAAGATTAGTAGCTTTCTTCAACTTTCTTTTGGGAGCAGGCTTTGATGAGATACAGCAGTTGAAGCAGTTGAGCCAGGAACAAACAAAATGCTGGAACATGCAAGATGCTGGAACAGATGTGTCAATGTCTCAGCATGCTGAAGAATGATTCTGTTAGGTTTGATCTAGCATCTCTGGTGTCCAGTTCTTTTATTCTGCAAACATATAATTTCTCACAAGCATTATAGAGTTCTAAAATTATAAATGTATGAGATGTGTAGGATGCAACTAAACTGTAAGCCAATTCTATCTATGCAAATTAAAAGATTAGCATAATATATTTTAAGGACATTTTAGGCAAGGATTTATTGGCCAAGTATTGTTGAAGTTCTGGGTAGAGACAATTTTTTTAATCTCTCAGTTAGTTTTAGAGTTGTTCCCGTGTAAAGGGATCAGAGTAATATAAATTACCATTATTATTGAACATAGAGTCATTATCCTGTTGAAATCAAAAGAAGGTTGGATAAGTTAAAATAGCTTTTGGGTCTCTTGCGTGCCTGTTGTATTAAACCAAGCTGCTACCTATTTCCCTAGAAAAGCCTCCCATTAGAGACACAAGCTGGTTGTCTTGATCAATAGAAAATGCATGGTTAAGTAAACTTTATATAAACTCCTTTCTAATTTTGAATATAAGCATACTGTAAGTATCTTGTACCTGTTTAGAGGATTATCCCTAGATTTTTATATATAACTATGTAAAGCATTTTTTATATTTAGCTATGTGTCCTATCCTTTTTTTATGGAATGGGTAGTTATGCCTTTATAGTCAAACTTTATATAACCTCCCTCTTACCTTTAGCATTTAAGCATACCCTAGGCTTCTTGTACCTGGGCTTTACATTGATCATGGCTATTTTTTGGCTTGCCCCTTTTTTATACAGAGTGGACAGTTAAGCCTTTAGAGCCACACTTTATATAAACTTTCTTAGCATTAAACATATAAACTCTCTTACCCTTAGCATTTAAGTATATCCCAAGCATCTTGTACCTGGGTTTTGACATTGGTTTGTGCTATTCTTTGGCTTGCCCATTTTGATATGGGATGGACAGTTTTGTTTTTTCAACATATGAATATAATTTTTGAGTGTTTCTGACTAAACTAAGATGGCATGTATTTTGCCATGTTTAAGCCTCCTGTGTCTTTTTTACATAGGCATGGCCAGCATTTTCCCTGTGAAAATGTTTCACATTTAAAAGGATAAGGCAGTTTCTAGAGCAGTGTGACATTATCTCTCTTTACATAAACCTAAAATATATGTGAATCCAACCTTTAGAGCAGTAAGGACATAACATCTATTATTTAGACAAAAAGAATTTATATAGCAACCTAAAAGAAAATTTTGTCATTTTGAATCTTAGAGTATCCCTGCAAGTGGCTAAACAGCTGGAGTTGCCATCTTGGCTTTTATTATGTAAATTAGCTTGATCCAGAACTCAGAGACTTGCTTTTTTCTTTTTACTTTGTGTTGGGAGGAAAGGCATGTGCCTTCACTAGCCTGTTAAAATACATATATATATATATGTATTTGAACATATCTATCTATCTATCTATCTATCTATCTATCTATCTATCTATCTATCTATCTATCTGTATAGATATATATGTTCTTTTGCTATCTTGTGCTCCTCGGCGGGTTTAAGAGTCTTTCTTAAAGAGACAGTAATTGACCTGGGAGTTTTTAGGTTTTAAGTTTGGGTTTCATCACTGGGAGCTTATTACCCCCACAAAGTTATGATAAAGTATGATTTAAAGAATTGGGATACTTAGATTAGTTGGGTGTCATTTCTTGTAAGTTGCTGTTAAAATTTACTATTAATTATCTTTTAGTAATGCATGCTGTTAATCTTAAACAGCTGTGCAACCAAATCACCACACAGACACAGGGATCTCTTGAGTTAACCTAGAACAGAATGCTGGGCAATAGGTACTCCATCCTAAACCTCCAAGCCCACACAGTTTCCTAACATTTAGATTTCCAAATTTTTCTTGCTTTCAGTGATATCTTTGGTCCAGTCCATCTCTCCACAGTTCCAAGATCTCTCCCCCAGCTCTCTCCTCCCTTCGCTCTCCTCTCACCCTTTCTCCTCCGACTCATTTCCTGTCCTCTAGCTCCTCCCCACTTTCCTGCCCTCTGGCTCCTCCCATTGCTCAACATTGTGTCTAGTTGCTTTATTTGGGCCTGTTTACACAAAGTTGAGACAGGATTCTTAGAGTAAGTATCACAATGCAATATCTGAATTGAAGCCACAGAGTGGGGAGGGGAGAAGAGAAATCAGCATTTGAATGAACAAGGGTAAGGTGTATACATTTCAAAGGAACATTAAAAGAAAACAGAACACACTAGCACTCCATGTGACTGGGTCTGTGTCCAGCCCTAGGATGATGTATGTGTTAAGGGTATGTAAGTGACCCCAGTCTGTGTGTATATACCACTAAGATGAATGGGGAGGGTTGGTCTATGGGGGATGGGATTCAGCTTCAAATTTGGGAAGTCCTGAGTGTTCATTTCTTCAGGAAGCTGGGATCTAGAAGGGTCAAGATCAGCAACAGTGTATGATCCCCTCAGAAGACTGTAAGTGATGTGTTTGGTGGTGCCCTTGACCAGAAGTCAAGGTGCCAAGGAGCAGGTTGATCTGATGTTTGTGGATTCACTTGGTAATTTTCACACTGACGAGGCAAGGCACTAGTTTCTGGAGAAGGAAAGAGTACAAGGCTCTGTCTTGGTGTCCTCGGAGAGAGTTGAAGGTACAGGGTAGACACAGAGGACAGGCGATTAAGTGAGGGGTTTAGGGGGAGAATTACAAGGGATTTTTTGCCAGACTTTGTGTCTCTGTTACTGAGACTCGTTTGGGCTGGGCCATCCTGGATCCATGATCCAGGTGCTTCCACTGTTTGTGTGGTCTGGGTGACCAGTGAACTGTGGCTTCAGTGTTAGGAACTCATCCCCAGGAACCCCAATACTGCTTTCAGGGGACCAGGAGGGATCCAATATCTGGGTGCTGGAGAGGAAAGTCCCTGGACCTGGTGATCTCCATTCACTGGTATATCTGTCAAGTGCTGGGGGTCCAGGTTTCCTGACTGTCAGACCAGGGAAACAGCTGTAGGGTACCAGATCTATTGACCCCCAAATGTCCCAAGAATCCTGAAGATGCCTGAAGGGGAGCAGGAGGTATCATATATGTGGCTGCAAGAATGGAGGTTCCCTAGGCCTGGGGGTCCACAGTCACTGGCATAAGCCTAAAGTTTAGGGCCCCCCTGGTTCATTACTCTTAGACCTGGGAGACAGCCATGGAGGGGCTTGGATGCAATTGACCATAACTGTCCCAGGAATACTAAAGCTCCCTTGAGGGGAGCATGGACCATCTGATGTCTGGTTGCTGGAGTGGAGGTTCCTGGACCTGGGGCTACTCACTGGCTGGATGTGCAGAAAGTTCAGGCACTCCAATGTTTGTGCCTTTCAAACTAAGGAGATGGCCCTGGAGGCCTGGGTCCAATTTGCCTCAACCAAATTCTATGCCCCTCTAATACAGTGCAGATTGGTCACCACCATCTTGGAATCCCCCCACACACACAGACCACACTTAGAACAATTTCAGTAGAAATTGAAGACTGCAAGTCTAGCTCCAAAAGCAGGTAGAGATATACTGAGCAAAACTACCTTAAGTTCATCCTGTGTGATATAAACGGTACATTAACAAGATTCATCAAAGCCACAATTCTCTCACATACCAAGGGGAGAGATCACAAATACAGAAATCAGGGTAATGACACCTATCACCACTGTTTGCAATTCTTAGATGGACAGCTATGTAGAGCTAGTCTAACTGCGGAATAAGGCTCTCTTTGCCTTTAGGTAGATTGACTCAATAAAGGAAAAGGAGTTCATTGGAGCTACCCAAGTCTGCTTTCTTTCTCAGAACTGTGACGTCAATCTAGAGAATTCCATTTCCAAACTTTGTTTTTTATTTCATGTGCATTGATGTATTGTGAAAGTGATGGACCCTGGAGTTTTAGGCAGCTGTAAGATGCCATGTGGTTGTTGGGATAAAACTCAGGTCATCTGGAAGACCAGTCACTGCTTCAAACCACTGAGCACTCTGACCCTGAGAAACCACTTTTTAAAGCTTTAAATGTCTTTCAGATATAGAGATGATTTGAGTTCATGTGTCTGTGTACCCTAATTGAAATGGGTAAAGTGGGCACCAGCTCCCATGGGAACACATTTACAGGGTACTTGCTGGCTAGCAAGTGATATCTGAAATGGAACTTGTCTTCTGTAACAACACCCAGTGCTGTTAACTTCCATGCTATCTCCAGCCACCATTTATTTAAAACTTTTTCTACAGATGTTAATTAAAATATATTACACCATTTCCCCTTTCCTTCTGCTTTCTCCATGCCTTTCTGAATTCCCTCCTTCCAATGTCTTAAAAAATAATGTGTGAATATGTATGGACCTGTATATATATAAAACCTACTAAGTCTATTCCTATTGGTTGTGTGGATAAGGTTTCTGTGCTGAACCCTTTGTATAGGATATATAATTAAGGAGTGCATCCCTGCCTGAAGCAAATCCCCCAACTTGGAGGGAATTCTAGTCTTCAATGCCCACAGGAGTCTAACCCTGAAGTGACCTAAGCTGTCTTGGACAGGAAACATTAGAAAGAACAGGATGACAAATTCCTTAGATAACACATGGTGCTGGAATGGCCCTGTTGTTCTGGAGCTGTGGAGAGGACTATGGACATTGGTCTTAGGCAGTCAGTCTCCCTTTGTTCTGTGGACCTCCCATTACATCATTGACCTTGGATATTTCCTTTGATTTCTTTGAAATCTTGTGAAGTTCCTGCCTCTTCTTTATGAACACCATGACTTTAGACCTGTGTTACCATGCCTGGCTTCATGATAACACAGGTGGTTTCATCCTCAGTGATTTAGGAGAATGTTGGGATAAGTGTAATGAGTACTTACACTTAACTATATTGAGAATCTCCTTATGTCTGTGAGGCTGCTTTTCGCACTCTGTTGAATAATGGCAGAACTCCAACCTACTATGATGAGTGATAGAAAAAAATCATGTTAAAAATTAATTTTCTTAATAATTAAAGGTGAGGATTTTAAGCCAAACAACTGCAATTGAACAGTGCTTTTTTTCCTATTAGTGTAGTTATGACCAGAGCCTGTGTCCTGCCTACCATGACCATTTGCACTCAGTGACTTATTCTCAATAAGCACATTAAAAGTACTGAGTTACTGAGGTAGACCATGCCCAACTATATTGCAGGCATTAGGGAGGCAATGTAAGCAGATATAGTATGTACACTAAGTTCAAGTCCAGCCTGAGATTCATACTGAGAATATTCTTTGGAAGAAAAAAGTAAACAATGGTTGAAAATGAAATTCCTTTTAACTATCTATTACAATTTATTCATTTTGTACCTGGACTGTATCCACTTCAAAATCCACCCATCCCCTCCCACCATCCCCATCTCCCACTGTGCACCTACCCTAGTCCACTGATAAGGGAGTAGGAAAAAAGAAAAAGATAGTTAAAACGCAAATTATTAGTGAAAACTAGAAACAAATTAACATATTTAGTCAGTGTGAATAATTTTGACCAGTGATTAATATATAAGGTTATACTTTATCTTTCTTCCCACAGGTGAAATTTGCTAAGTGAAGACATGATAAAGCATATAAATGCAGGCTTATTACAAATAGTTCTAAGACGGTTCCCAGCTCCTAAGGAATATGGCCATGGAGGCTCCCATGTAGGAGACATAAACATTGGTGAAGACAAGTATGTGAAGAGAGAGAAAGAGAGAGAGAAAGAGAGAGAGAGAGAGAGAGAGAGAGAGAGAGAGAGAAAGAGGGAGAGTAGAAAAATATAGAAAGAGAAAACAAAATATCTGGCTACATAGGGAAGAGCCTCTGGGAGAGGGCAAGCACATTCTACTAGACTGGAAAGTTAAGGGTATAGGTGGCGAATGCCAATCATGCCATTGAGAAGGTAAGGACTGAGGGATGCTGGGAGAATCCACTTCTGTCAAAAAGGCACCTCAGCAGCTTGTCTCAGGTGTGAAGCACAACATATGATAAGTAAAACATCCATTAGGTTTAATAGCTTTAGACAGCAGAGAAGACATAAACAACTAAGTAATCTCACCAAGCTCTATATTAAAAATTTCCTGCCTGTAAACTCTTTCCCCATTCTCAGCTATTTCTCTCCTGCAAAGTATTCAAAGAATGACATTATCTTATTGAGCAGAATATATCTCATTTAATGGGATAGGTCTTTTCAACAATGTCATTCCAGACCAGATTAGAATTTCATGGAATCCATTGATTTACTAGATGATCACCTAAGGGAGATATAGGAATGTTTATTCAAAATATCCTTATTCCTGCCAAGCAGAGAGGTTACAGCAATAACAGAGTGGAGACTGAGGAGATTTAAAACCCAATTTGAGACCACGAAGTGGAGGCCTGCATGGCATTCTGACTAACACTTACACGTATCTGCGAAGAAAAGGAAAGCATTGAAGAACTGGAGAATAGACACACCATAGCTGTGTAGATACAGAGAATACAGTAGGAGGCAGCTTGTCCTCAGGTACAGCCCAAAAATTAATTGCACTCTAGGACTTTCTTTAACATCCAAATCTCCTTCCTTTATAGTTCCTCTATGCTCCACAGGAATCTGTAAATGCCTGAATTCTCCAGCCTTCTATTGACAACTGTTTTAACCTCAGGCTCCCCTGACAACAACCTGCACAGCATCTGGAGTCTTCACCACTCAGGGCTCCTAACTCAATGTTTGCATGCATCAGGGGAACAGAATACAATCCACTTCAGAAAAGTTGGTCTTCATGCCTTCAAGTTCATTTTCTGTCTTTGCACTAGGCATAATTTCCAGAAATAATATACCTGACATATGTCTTGGTGGGCTCCCATTGATACCTATTTACCACCTGTGAGATAAACTCAGTCTGTTGGCTTTGGTCCAGTGGTCAGGCACTTTTAAAACACTTGTATTGTCAGTTGCTCTCCTGGCCATTTTTTGGATACTTCCATATTTTTGTGAAGATAGTGGCTCAGAAACTTCTTTAAGCACCAAGCCTAAGTTACTTTCTTATGTTCTCAATCTTCTCTTTCTTCTGGGTCATCAGGGCTGAGTTAAAGATGTAGTTAGGATCAATCTTTCACACCTAAATGCTATTCATCACACTTTCATGGGGCCAAACATGTGGCTCAGCGCCTAGGAGAACTGCCTGCACATTTTCATTTTCAAACAAATTTTATCATTGATATTGCCATGAATTCATCAATTATTACATAACAATATGTTTATAATGTGAAAAAAGACAATGTTTTATCGATGTAATATCTCAACTAATCTTATTGGAGCATCAGGGAAACAGAGCTGTAGGAAAGGATTTTGGTGTCCAAAGCTGGAAATCAGACCTCAATCCTCCTACTGAGATGGCCAAATGATATGTGACAAAGTTGTCTCCCACTCTTTACATATCTGACATGGATTAAAACCTCATAATCCTGTCACATGCACACAGCAGAAGTGTTTCTTTTTAAGTAAATATCCTTGTTGTTACATTATATAGAATCTTTATAGTATAAATTTTCTATAGAATACAGTACTTCAAGATGAAATGACAAATGGATGAGTAGGAGGAACATACAGAATCACAGAACATCCAATCATATGTACATGTTCATATCACATCAAGCTATGTAGTGAGTTGCAGTTGATTACTGATTAGACCACTTCATTACATCTCTATGAAACATGAAAACAAAGCCTTGAGTTACCATATGAAACACATTCCTAGGGCTTCTCTTCAGTATCATTCATTCATGAACATGAAGCCTATAGAAATGTACAAAGGTTTCGTTATACTAAAAACATTCACAAGGTTTTCTCTCAAATATGATTTCTTTTAAGGCTTTGAAAAAATGTGACAAGGGTTTGCTGGTTATTGATTTCATAGGGTTTCATTCCAGTATGAAATCTTTCATGCCTTTGGAGATCACTGCAATGTGTGAAGGCTTTGCCACCATGATTACGTTCACAGGGTTTCTCTCCCATATGTGTTCTTTTATTATTTTGGAGATTTCCATTTCATGAAAAGGCTTTCCCACACAGATTACATTTTTATGCTTTCCCTCCAGTATGTGTTCTTTTATGCACTTTGAGACAACTGGGTTGTGAAAAGCATTTAACACACTGATTACATTCATAGGGTTTCTTTGCAGTGTGAATTCTTTTATGCCTCTGAAGACCACTACAACATGCAAAAGCTTTACCATATTGATATCATTCGTAGGGTATCTCTCCATTATGGGTTCCTTTATGCCTTTGAAGACTATTGGTTTTGAAAAGGCATTACCACATTGATTACATTCCTAGGGTTCCTCTCCAGTATGTGTCTTTTTGTGCACATGGAGGCTACTGGATTGTGAAAAGACTTTACCACAGTAATTACATTCATAGGGTTTCTCTCCAGTATGTGTCCTTTTATGGACTTGGAGTGTACGGAGGTATGAAAAGGCTTTACCACATTGAGTACATTCATAATGTTTCTCTCCAGTATGTGTTCTTTTATGACTGTGGAGATTACTGACTTGTGAAAAGGCTTTCCCACAATGATTACATTTGTAGGGTTTCTCTCCAGTATGGATTCTTTCATGTCTCTGGAGAGCACTACAACATGCAAAGGCTTTACCACACTGATTACATTTATAGGGTTTCTCTCCAGTATGTGTTCTTTTATGCATTTGGAGACTAGAGTGCTGTGAAAAGGCTTTGCCGCACTAAGTATATTAGTGTAATTTATTAATACATTCATAGGGTTTCTCTCCAGTATGTGTTCTTTTATGCATTTGGAGATTTCCCAGTTGAGAAAAGGCTTTGCTGCACTGAATACATACATAGGGTTTCTCTCCAGTATGTGTTCATTTATGCACTTGTAGTGTACCGAGGTTTGAAAAGGCTTTACCACATTGACTACATTTGTAGGGTTTTTCTCCAGTATGTGTTCTTTTATGAATGTGGAGGTTAATCAATTGTGAAAAGGCTTTCCCACACTGATGATATTTAAAGGGCTTCTCTCCAGTATGTGTTCTTTTATGCCTTTCGAGATTTCCGTGCTGTGAAAAGGCTTTACCACACTGATCACTTTCATAGGGTTTTTCTCCAGTATCTGTTCTTTTGTGCATTAGGATACCACTGGGTTGGGACAAGGCTTTACCATACTGCTTACATCCATAGTGCTTCTCATAAATATGTCTTCTTTCATTCCTGTAAAGATAATTGGGCATCTGTAAGATTTACCATAGTCATTACACTGATGAATCTTTTTGTCGGGGTAAATTAAGTTTGCAATTTTGTCTAATTATAAAATGAAGTTGCCTCTTAACCTTTTATCACTTTTCTTACATTCATAGTTACCCCCTTGAATGTGGGTGTTTTGTACCTTCCAAGATATCTTTGGTGGCAAGAAACTTTATTACATGGCTCACTTATAACATCATTTTTATGTAAGTGGGTTTTCACATATTTAAAAAGACCTTGAAGGAGTCAGCTTTACTACAGTGACTGAATTCATAAATTTTTCTGTAGTTGGATTCATACTACATTTGTAAATGAACCATAATAGAAACAACAGTTTCCACAGGGACAGAAATTATAGGGAATTTCTCTAGAGAGTCTTTCTTTTTTTTTTTTTTGGCTATATTCCCAATTAGTTTGGAAAACTAATCAAGTATATTAGTGTAATTTATTAATAGCCCCCTCCTTTGCCTAGACTTTCTGAATGTGATACAAATTTATGATTCATTTTTTATTAATAATGAATGAATGAACACATGAAAAAATATAAACTTATAGTGTTGTCACCATCATGCTTTCTGTTGTATACATGAATAGGATAACTTAGAAGCACATGGTGATGTGCTTCTGGAAAATGCCTACTCAGGAAAAGCAGGCTTTGCTGGATCCTTCCAAAAAGTATCTCAACAAAGATGCTATGACGGAGATCTACAAGAACATCGTAGCTATGGAGGACATGATGAATATTCTTTAACAATTAACTAATAATTTCATTGTGAATAATTATTAATAAATTCAATGCAAAGTTGTACCACATTCAGAAAGTCTACTCAAAGTAAGGACTACTACATATTTTCTAATTGTTCTGGAAGAGCGAGGTATGTTTCTTCTTTCCATATCCTTACCCTCACATGACTTGTATGAATTATGACAAAAGAGATACCTATTAAAAGAAGAATAACAAATGAAAGATTCCCAAATCCACAGAGTTTGACTCTTGGCTTGTCAAAGACATGTGCTATTGTGATTATGGTTCCTCCACATATTCTTGACTCTCCTACCTTCTGTGTAAGTTAGCTTAACAAATTCCAGGATTTGAGTAAAATCACCTTTGCTATGGAATATTTTCTCACAAGGAGGTTTTGAATATTAAATTATCACCTATTCAATGAATATGCCTTTTGCAGTATAAGTGGTACGATACTCAACAGATTTGAATTTTTAGAGTATCTAAAAAGGGATATGAGTAATGATTTATCATTTTTATAGAAGAATTTTAACACTGCATTTGTAAAGTGAACCAGAATGTACAGAACAATTTCAAAAGTTCCAGTATTCATAGGGATATTCTGTAGTGTGATTTCTTTGGCTATATTCTCAATCAGTTTGGTAAAGTAATTAAGTATATTAGTTTAATTTATTAATAGTCCCCTGTTTTGACTAGACTTTCTGAAAATGATGTGAGTTTATGATCCAGTTGTTATTAGGAATGAATGAACACATGAAAAAATATTAATTCATATGGTAATCACTATCATGCATTCTGTCATACAGAAGTATACTATAGTTTAGAATACCCTAGGAAAAAATGGGGCAGACACATCCAAGAAGAGTAGATGAATGGAAATATACAAGCTCAGGGCTGAAATCAATAAATTAGAAACAAATAAAACAATTCAAAGAATCAATAAAACCAAGAGCTGTTTTTTGTTCTATTGTGAAAATCAAGAAGATAAACAAAACCTTAGCCAAACTAACTGAAAGGCAGAGAAAAACTATCCAAATCAACAAAATCAGAAACAAAAATGGAGACAACAACAAACACAGAGGAAATCCAATCTATCATTACGTGGTAGTACAAAAGCGTATATGCCAGAAAATTTGAAAATCTAAATGAAATGTACACTTTTCTTGATAGACTTCATTTGCCGAAATTAAATCAAGATCAGGTAAATAGACTGAACAGTCCTATACCCCCCCAATAGAAGTAGTCATCAAAAGTGTCACTTCCAAAAAGAGCCCAGGGTCTGATGGTTTCAGTGCAGAATTCTAGCAGACCTTCAAAGAAGAGTTAACTCCAGTTCTCTTCAAACTATCCCAAAAAATAGAAAAAGCAGGAACATTACCAAACTCATTCTGTGAAGCCACAGTCACATTGATACCTAAACTACACAAAGACCCACCAAAAAAGAGAACCTCAGATCTATCTCTTTTATGAAATTAAAAGCAAAAATACTAAATAATATACTTGCAAACTGAATCCAAGAACACATAAAAGATATCATCCACTAAGACTAAGTAGGCTTCACCCCAGGCATGTAAGTGTCATTCAAAAGAGGGAAACCCATCAATGTAATCCACAATATAAACAAAGTGAAAGAGAAAAACCACATGATCATCTAGATGCCAAAAAAGCATTTTACAAAATCCAACACCCATTCATGTTTAAAGAATCGGAGAGATCAGAGATACAAGGCACTTATCTAAAAATAGTAAAGGCAATATACAGCAAGTATTTAGCCAACATCAAACTAAACCCAGAGAAAATTAAATCAATTCCACTGAACTCAGGGACAAGGCAAGGCTGCTCACTCATTTCATATCTCTTCAACACAGTACTTGAGGTCCTAGCTAGAGCAATAAGACAACTAAAGGAGAGAAGAGGATACAAATGAGAAAGGAAGAAGTCAAAGTATCACTAATCACAGATGATATGATAATATACATGAGTGACCCCAAAAATTCAACCAGAGAACTCCTTCAGCAAAGTGGCTGGATACAAAATTAAGTTAAAATAATCAGAAGCCCTCCTGTATACCAAAGACAAAAGTGCTGAGAAAGAAATTAGGGAAACAACACCCTTTACTAATGACATGAAGTACCTTGGTGTGATTTTAACCAAGCAAGTGAAAGACCTCTTTGAAAAAAAAAAAAAAACTACAAGTTCCTGAAGAAATAAATTGAAGAGGATATCAGAAGATGGAAAGATCTTCCGTGCTCATGGATGCATAGGATTAACATACTAAAAATGGACATCCTGCTAAAAGCAATCTACAGATTCAAGGACTTTCCCTTCAAAATAGCAACATCAATCTTTTCAGACCTGCAAAGAACAATTCTCAACTACATATGGAAAAAGAAAAAAAAAACCAAAATTTCCAAATGATCCTGTACAACAACAGTTCGTCTGTAGGTATTTCCATCCCTGATCTCAAGCTATACTACACAGCCATAGTACCAAAAACTACATGGTATTGGCATAAGAACAGAATAGTGTATCAATGGAACCAAATAAAGGACTCAGAAAAAAAAAACCCACACATCTACAGTCACTTGATTTTTGACAAAGAATCCAAAAGCATACAATGTAAAAAATACCAGCACCTCCAACAAATGGTGCTGGTCTAACTGGATATCTACATGCAGGAAAATGCAAATAGATACATACTACCTACTCTGCACAAAACTAAAGTCCAAGTATATCGAAGACCTCAAAATAAAACCAGACACACTAAATCAGTTAGAAGAAAAAGTAGTGGCAGAAAAGCCGACACAGTCAGAAAAATATTTGGCAGAATATGATACATGGAAATGAGCTTCTTAAGGGGTACTACATGGAGAGAGGAGGGAGTTTTACTGGGACAGTAATAGAAAGACCGGTTGGAAAGAGAGAACTGAGGTCAAGATCAAATGAGCCAGAGAATAAAAAATTGCTTGAAGATTAGAAAAGACGGATGGAGAGTTGAGTCCATTGATATTGATAGATAATAGTGACCAATGCATGTTAGTTCCTTTTGTAATAGAGTCGATGATCTAACCCTGTTTCATTGCTTGTTTTCTTTTCATTTTTGTTGGGACATTATCTGTATGCCCTGTTTACTTGGGTGAATTTGTTTTCATTGGATTGGAGTTTTCCTTCTAGTATCTTCTGTAGGGATGGTTTGCTGTGTAGATATTGTGTAAATTTAGTTTTGTCATGGAATATTTTGTTTTCTCCATCTATGTTGATTGAAAGCTTTGCAGCGTATAGTAGCCTGGGTTGACATTTGTGATCTCTTAGAGTCTCCATGATTCTTGCCCAGGCCCTTCTGGCTTTCATAGTTTCTGATGAGAAGTCCGGTGTGATTCTGATAGGTCTACCCTCATATGTTACTTGGCCTTTTTCCCTTGCTGCTTTTAATATCTTTTCTTTGTTCTGTAGATTTAGTGTTTTGACTATGATGTGACGTGATGTGTTTCTTTTCTGGTCTAGTCTATTTGGAGTTCTGTAGGCCTCTTGTATATTTATGGACATCTCTTTCTTTAAGTTGGGAAAATTTTCTTCTATGATTTTCTTGAAAACCCAGAATCTCCAAAACGATCCTGTACAACAACAGATCATCTGGAGGTATCTCCATTCCTGATCTCAAGTTGTACTACAGGGCAACAGTAATAAAAACTGCATGGTATTGGCATAGAAACAGAAAGGAGGATCAATGGAACCGCATAGAAGACCCAGAAATAAATCCACACACCTATGAATACTCGATATTTGACAAAGAAGCCAAATCCATTCAATGAAAAAAAGACAGCATCTTCAACAAATGGTGCTGGACCAACTGGATGTCTACATGCAGAAAAATGAAAATAGATCCATATTTATCACCCTGCACAAAACTAAAGTCAAAGTGGATCAAGGACCTCAACATAAAACCAGATACCCTAAATCAATTGGAAAAAAAAAGTGGGGAACAGCCTAGAACTCATTGGCACAGGAGACAACTTCCTGAACAGAACACCAACAGCACAGGCTCTAAGAGCAACAATCAATAAATGGGACCTCATGAAACTGAAAAGTTTCTGTAAAGCAAAGGATACCATCATCAAAACAAAACGACTGCCTACAGATTGGGAAAGAATCTTCACTAACCCTTTATCTGACAGAGGACTAATATCCAGTATATACAAAGAACTAAAGAAGCTGAAAAGCAGCAATCCAAGTAATCCAATTAAAAAATGGGGAACAGAGCTAAACAGAGAATTCTCGACAGAGGAATATCGAATGGCAGAAAAACACTTAAAGAAATGCTCATCCTCATTAGCCATCAGGGAAATGCAAATCAAAACGACCCTGAGATATCACCTTACACCCATCAGAATGGCCAAGATGAAAAACTCAAGCGATAACACATGCTGGAGAGGTTGTGGAGAAAGGGGAACCCTCCTCCACTGCTGGTGGGAATGTAAACTGGTACAACCACTCTGGAAAGCTATCTGGCGCTTTCTAAGACAAATAGGAATAGTGCTTCCTCCAGACCCAGCTATACCACTGCTAGGTATATACGCAAAGTTTGTTCAAGTACACAAAAAGGACACTTGCTCAACCATGTTTATAGCAGCTCTATTTTTAATAGCCAGAACTTGGAAACAACCCAGATGTCCATCAACGGAGGAATGGGTACAGAAATTGTGGTATTTTTATACAATGGAATACTACTCAGCAATCAAAAAGGAGGAAATCATGAAATTTGCAGGCAAATGGTGGGATCTAGAAAAGATCATTCTCAGTGAAATATCCCAGAAGGAGAAAGACAAACATGGGATATACTCACTTATATAGACCTATAAGATATGATAAACATAATGAAATCTATACACCTAAAAAAGATAATCAATTGAGCAGACATTGGGTAAGATGATCAATCCTCGTTTAGAAAGACAGATGGGATGTGCATTGAACGTATGACAGGAGTCTACTGAGCGCATCTGAAAGACTCTAACTAGCAGTGTTTTCAAAGCAAAGACTCATGACCAAACCTTTGGCAGAGTACAGGGAATCATAAGAAAGAAGGGGAGTTAGTCTGATGGGGAAAGGATAGGAGCTCCACAAGGACCAAATATATCTGGGCACAGGGTCTTTTCTGAGACTGACATTCAACCAAGGACCATGTATGGATATAACCTAGAACCTCCACTCAGATGTAGCCTGTGGTAGCTCAGTAACCAATTGGTTTCCCAAAGTGAGGGGAACAGGGACTATTTCTAACAGGAACTCAATGACTGGCTCTTTGGTCTCCCCACCCCCGAAGGGAGGAGCAGTCCTCTTAGGCCACAGAGGAGGGCTTTGCAGCCAGTCCTGAAAATACCTGATAAAACAGGATCAGATGAATGGGGAGGAGGTCACCCCTATCAGTGGACTTGGAAAGGGGCACGGTGGAGATGAGGGAGGGAGGGAGGGACTGGGAGGGAATGAGGGATCAGGACACGGCTCAGATACAGAGTTAATAAAATGTAACTGATAAAAAAATAAAAAAATAAAAAAAACTTAAAAGAAAACAAAAACAAACAAACAAAAAAAAAAAACAATAAGCCAGTCCCAATTAAATGTTTTCCATTAAAAAAAAAAAAACTATAGACTCAAAATAATTGATAAATTTTAATATCCAGAAGTGAATACTGAGGGTGAAAAGACTGTGGCACATGAATTCAGGGTCAGAGACTAATATTTGTATCTTTCTGTATACCTAAACTTAGTTTGAGCATCTTGATGAGGAAGTCAAAAGTAGTTTTATTTAGGTATTAACCCCCAGTCTCCTTACTTAGAGCCTGGTGCTTTACCATTTCAGCCACTTAAGGCTTTTTGCTCTCCCACCAAAATTACTCTTTTCCTAATGTTGTTATTACTTAAAAACAGGTGGTCTTAATTAGACTGGCAAAGTTCTCCAGGCTTGTTTACTCAGACACTTTCTTCAGGCCACTATGGGCTGACTGGCCATCCTCTGTCCTCTTTCTGAGGCAGGCTCCCAGGGCTGGTAGACATTTAGGGTCCCATTGCCCTCTGTGAATGAATGAGAAATGGAGAGAAAAGAGGTCTCAGGCATACACACTCACTGAAACAAATTTTTCAAACAAATTTCCATAAGCTTACATATAATGATGATGATCATGTTGGTTTTAGCTAGCATTCCCTCTGCATAAACTGCAGCAAATTCAGGCTGTCTTTGGGAAAACATCTTCCCTGTCCACCGGTTATGGCTGGTTCCCACATACAATCACATAGACAAATGATCAGATATATAAACCTGTGCATATTTATATACATATTCCATGGATGATGCAAAAGGAGCACCTTACAGGCAGCAACTGACATGCACTCATGTAACGTGTACAAAAACAGACATATTTCATGCAAACACATCAATACACATATTTACATAATTACAACTCATGGATGAAGTAACTTCCAGTGGGCTTCAGTCCTGCTTATGGTCTGGTCTTAGCTTTTTTATTTCTGAGACAAAGGAGTAAATTCATAGTCAAAAAGGTAATTGATTACAGATAAAAAGGAATTAAAAAATGTAACAGGTTACATGTATTTTCATTAAAACTAAACATTTTGTATTTGTGTATCCATTATAGTTCATGCGAGTTCAGAATGACAAAGGTTGACAGGGGTTGAAGGTTAACAGGATCCAAGAGATTACAAGAAGATATATGTCTGCTCAATTAGGACTGACCTGGCTACACATTCTCCAGCTATCTCTTAGTTTGTAGTGAGATCAGGACCAAAATTTTATCTGTCTTTCATTCCAAGATACAAAGTGAATTTAGACTGACAGTATTTTATGCCATAAGCTGACAAGGCATACGGAATTACAGTGAAACAATTTGTATATATTGACGTCAAGTTTTGTATTTAATTTAGTCATTTCTTGGTTGCCCCATTATAATTTGCATTTTTGGAAGAGTAAACTTGCCTATATTTTAACTGTATACAAGAGTGAATGGAGCTATTCCTAGACTGAGATTATCTGAAGCCACAATCTATCTCAAGCCCTTCTCTTAGTGAGGCTTATGGAGAACCACAGAAGTATTTATTGCAGCCATAAAACTGTAAAATTGTTTTAGAAGTTCTAAGCAAGTTAACTTCTAAATTTGTTTGAATAAAATCAGGAATTAGATAGTCAGGAATTAATTCATCTGAATAGCAGCGCATCTTCCTAAAGATCCCATGAGAATTTTATTCAATCAGAATGGGTAAAAACACAGAAAGTGAGTGTTCATTCCAAGCCTGAATTTTTTAATTAAATTTTATTTAAATAATTACACTTTATTCACTTTGTATCCTCCCATAAGTCCCTCTCTCCTCCCCTCCCAGTCCCATCCTCCCTCCTTCTTCACCCATACCCCTCCCCAAGTCCACTGATAGGGGAGGTCCTCCTCTCCTTCCTTCTGATCTTAGTCTATCAGATCATATCAGGAGTGGCTGCATTGTCAACTTCTGTGGCCTGGTAAGGATGCTTTCCCCTCAGGGGGAGGTGATCAAAGTGCAGGCCAATCAGATTATGTCAGAGGCAATCCCTCTTCACATTACTATGTAACCCACTTGGACACTAAACTGCCCTGGGCTACATCTGTGCAGGGGTTCTAGGTTATCTCCATGTCTGGTACTTGGGGTATGAGTCTCTGGGGAGACCCCTGTGTTCAAATTTTCTGGTTCTGTTGCTCTCCTTGTGGGGTTCCTGTCCTCTCCAGGTCTTACTATTTCCCACTTCTTACATAAGATTCCATGCACTCTTCCCAACAGTTGGCTATAAGGCTCATCATCTGCTTTGATAGTCTGCAGGGCAGAGCATTTCAGAGGCCCTCTGTGGCAGGTTTCTAGGTTGTTAAATGTTTTCTTCTTTTGATGTCCATCCTCTTTGCCTTTCAGGATGGGGATTGAGCATTTTAGTCAGGATCCTCTCTCTTAATTAGTTTCTTTAGATGTACAGATTTTAGTAGGTTTATCCTATGTTATAAGTATATACGAGTGAATATATACCAGGTGTGTCTTTCTACTTCTGGGACAGCTCATTCAGGATGATCCTTTCCAAGTCCCACCATTTACCTGCAAATTTCATGTTTTCCTTATTTTTCATTGCACAGTAATACTCCATTGTGAAGAAATACCACAATTTCTGCATCCATTCTTCAGTTGAGGGGCATCTGGGATGTTTTCAGCTTCTGGCTATTACAAATAAAGCTGCTACAAACATGGTTGAGCAAATGTCCTTTTTGTGTACTTGAGCCTCTTTTGGATATATGCCCAGGAGTGGTATAGCTGGATCTTGAGGAATCGCTATTCCTAGTTGTCTGAGAAAGTGCCAGATTGATTTCCAGAGTGGTTGTACAAGTTTACATTCCCACCAGCTGGAGAAATGTTCCCCTTTCTCCACAACCTCTCCAGCATGTGTTGTCACTTTAGTTTTTCATCTTTGCCATTCTGATGGGTGTAAGATGAAATCTCAGGGTCATTTTGATTTGCATTTTCCTAATGGCTAATGACGTTGAACATTTCTTTAAGTGTTTCTCTGCCATTTGATATTCCTCTACAGAGAATTCTCTGTTTAGCTCTGTTCCCCATTTTTTAATTGGATTACTTGGTTTGCTGCTTTTCAGCTTATTTAGTTATTTATATATACTGGATATTGGCCCTCTGTCATATAAAGGGTTGGTGAAGATTCTTTCCCAATCTGTCTCCTAACATGACCTTGCCTCTCCACTCAACTCCCATTTTTCCTCATAGTTGAACCAACTGCGTTGATTGTTCCTGGTACTTGAGGATGACATAGGAGGTTCTGATTGGGCTTTCAGTCATTTACAGGCTGTTACAATGGATAATAAAGTTAGATCTGCCCCTTTTAGTCTTGTCTCTGGTGTTTGATTCCCAGGATTCTGCGTGGCTCTGTTGCCACTCATTCCAGTTCCCTATGGTTCCTGATTTCCAAATTTATGTAAGTACTGGCAATCAGGACTTGTTATTTGCAAGACCAGCAAAACCACTTCACTGCTGAGCCAAATCTCATGCCCTATGTTGCCTATTTTTGATCAACATTTACATTAATGATGCTTTCATCTGTTATTTGTAACTGTTTAAATATATATTTCATTTTAGGAAGATCATATCAGTGTTACAATTTAAAGTGAGGCACTTCAAGTTTCTAGAAGATATGTACATAACTAGAGGGAATGAATAGCTCTGTGTAGAAACTTGAGCAAAGAGCTGTCAGTTCTTTCTATCTATTGTTTGTTTGATTAATTTTTGGAGAGTATTTTGTGCCCCTGACTGTTCTGGAACTCATTGCGTAGACCAGGCTACCATCCAGTTCTATGAGATATACCTGCCTCTGCCTCCTGAGGGTTGTTGGAATTAAAGGCATGATAAAATACACCCAGCTTGCCTACTCTTTTTATATTTAGGAACTGTTCATACAATTTCTCTGAGGTGGGGTAAGCACAGTTGATCTGTTTACTTGTCTCCCCCTCTTTATGTCTGTTAAGTAACATCTTACAAGGCTACATGTTTTTTTTTATTTTTTTATTAATTACAGTTTATTCACTTTATATCCCCCTTGTAGTTCTCTCCCTCCCACCTTCCCTCCCAATCCTACCGTCCCTCCCTCTTCCCCTACCAGTACCCCTCCCCCAATCCACTAATAAAGGAGATCCTCCTCCCATTCCCTTTGATCCTAGTCTATAAGGACTCATCAGGATTGGCTGCATTGTCTTCCTCTGTGGCCTGATAAAGCTAGGTGTGGGGAACAAACCTGCAGGGTAAGCACTCAGGAGGCAGAGGTAGGGGGATCATGTTTCCAAAACTTTTTAAAGAATTATTTATTATTTATACAACATTCTGCCTGCACGTTAGATCTCAGTATAGATGTTTGTGAGATACCATGTGGTTGCTGGAAATTGAACTCATAACCTTTGGAAGGATAGTGAGTAGTGCCCTTAACCTCGGAGCCACCACTTCAGCCTCATCCAAGAACATTAAGAAGGAATTTAAGGTATTAATTTGTTCGTGATCTTTTCTTTCCTTCTTTCTTCTAATTTATTGATTTATTGGTTTATTTATTCATTTATTTTACAGTGTTCTGCCTGCATGTACCACTGCAAGCCATACGAGGGCATGAGATCTTACTATAGATGGTTGTGAGCCACGATATGGTTACTGGGAATTAAACTTAGGACCTTTACAAGAACAGCCAATGCTCTTAACATCTGAGCTACCTCTCTAGCCCTCGTCCCACTTTTCTTTACTTCATGTTATTTAAATTTTCTAAAATATAAATGAATGTGTTATGAACATCTGTAGAATGAGGCATTGTTTTTCAAGGAAGAAAATGAAAAGATTATTAATAAATGTCTTAATGATTCTTTACTATGGTCACACATAAGTTTGAATGAATACTGTCGAGTATATCTCAACAGTTTATGTCACCATGTGGTGAATGAAATTTATCATTGTGTTTTCAGGATGTTTCTTACTCATGACCACTGGGAGGCTGTATGCTGCCTTAGCTGAGCTAACTGGATGGGTGAGTAAATTACACCTTTTCATGGGGAGGTGGGGAGGCCAGCCTTGGACTTGTGATCCTCCTGTGTCAGTCTTCTGAATGCTGGGGTTCAAAGCTTGGGACGCTAAAATGAGAATACTGAAGCAGATGGTTCATTTATCTGTTTGCGAGGATTATCACCTTTTAAGAATTCCAAACTTGTTATGTTTAATGTATCTCACACATTTAATAAGATATTAAAATGTATCGATGTCAGTCAACCCCGAATCAACTGTAATTCCAACTTTAAGGGATCCACTATCCTCTTCTATCATCCATGGACACACACACATACACACACACACACAACATATGTGTCTTTTAAAAAGTAAATGTGCAATCACAACTAGAAAAGCACACTTTGAAGCAATGTGCAACTGAGAAGCACCGTGATGATATGACCTTGATGTGCAGAACATTTCCTCAAGTGTTTCACACAATTCATCTTCAGTAGAAGGATCTTAAATGTTCTCTATACAAAATAAAAATAGAACCCTGTGTCTCCCCCTAGCCCTTGCCATTGGTCTTCTGTAGTTTCTCCTGCCATCTTTGACTTCTTTCATTTTCAACACATTAAGAATTTCTTGTAATGGAGATTTAAAAATTGAAATAAAATGAAGATTTAAATCTTTCTTCCATCCACTATTTTTTTCTATAAACTACTGTGAGCCTTCCTTGTGAAAGGAACCCTGCAAACTGCCAGCAGGTGTGGCTCTGATGTTTGGTTTATTATTATTATTATTATTATTATTATTATTGACTTCTTTAGACAGGGTTTTTCTGTGTAGCCCTGGGTGTCTTGGACTTGCTGTGAAGGCCAGGCTGGCCTCAAAGTCAAAGAGATCCTCCTGCCTTTTCCTCTCCAGTGCTGGGATTAAGTCTGCCACCATGCTTGGCAGGATGTTCTTATAGCTCGGTTGAAGTCATAGTATGTAACTTCGGACATGTCCAGACATGTGAGTGTGAAGAGCTGGCAGGGGGTGAAAACCCTTGTTTTTGGAGACAGGGTTTCTCTGTGTGACCTTGTGTGTCCTGGACTCACTTTGCAAACCTGGATGATTTGAAACTGACACCTGCCTCTGCTTGCCCCACTGATGGTCACAGGTGTGTGATGCCATACCTGGCTTTTTTTTTATAATCTTTAAAATGATTTATAATTTCTGTGTATGTGTCTGCCTTCCTGAGACCAGCCCTGTTTTGACTAGGAGAGTTGGCACTCACTAAAAGAAAGGAGTCAAGTCCACCTACCCTAAGCACGAGGTACTCTACTCTCAACTGCTGAGTCATTGAGGGTGTGGGCCAAAGCTATAGCTTGTAATAAAAAGATCCTCATGTGTTCTGCAACAGCTCGACTCCTGGTGATCTTTTGTGGTCTCACAAACTGGGCACAACAGAGGCAGTCCCATGAAGGATTTATACTTTCAGAACAGCCATAAATGCTCTTTAGTTAGACCTTAGAATAAAGGGTTATGGGAAAGCATAGAGAACTCAGCTATGGGCCTCCAGTGCCATCAGGTGAAATTCTTAACATCAGGCTTGGCAGAGGCTTGTGTTCTAGTTATCATGATCCTAAAGGTATTCTTAGTCCTAGTACACTAGGTCCAACAAAGAGGCTAGCAAGGAATGACTAATAGGTACTAAAGATGGTCCAAGACAAATTGTTATTAGGCTCTGGACACAAAAACATCTCCACATCACTTCAGTTCTGCTCAGTCAGTCAGATTCTGTCGACACCACTCCTCTGTGGAAGTGCTCATTCCCATGATGAGGTGGGCAGTCAGGTTCAGGGTGTGCAAATCTGTCAACATGGGAGAGACCTTCCCACCAAACTCCACAGAGAACAAGTCGAATCCAAGCACAAATGAGGACAGACAGGCGACTGATACCAGCAAACCTGTCAGTGTTTCTGAATTATAGCAATATCCACACACACACACATAACAATATTCTCTCTCTGTCTCTGTCTGTCTGTCTCTGTCTGTCTGTCTCCCTTTCTTTCTCTCTCTCTCTCAACCATATACACCCCAAATGACTCATGAACAGAGCCTCAGAGAGGCTTGCTGGGCGACACAGATGACTGTGCTGTGGTGGCCAATGAAGAATAAATAGTAGAGGAAGCAGTAGTGGCAGACAATCAAGAGATGGCTTAGAATTCTGGGATTGCCCTTGACAATGGCCAGGACAAGCTTAATACTTCAAAAATTGACCCAAAACCACAGCAGTGATAGCAAAGAAGGACAGAGATGCACCAAACCCATGACCAGAAAATCCTAAATGGCAGACCAGATTATTAGTTTGGGGAGGTGGATTTATGTCACAGGCACACACTTTCATATTTCATAAGGAGGAAATTGTCAGGCTCCAATCTTCCAGAAATCAATAATACCGCTGAGGTGTCTAATGTTATTAATAAAAAGAGCAAAGAAAATTCATGAGGGAAATGTGGGTGCAGAGATACAGATATTCGCTCACACAGAAATACCATGAAAGCATGAAACCAGAAGCCATATGCATACAAAAGAACTGAATATATATTGTAGCCTTGACAACTCCACAAATATGCCCTTGAGTTATTTCTGTTGCCATCTGTTGCTGCTCATGGGGCTAACCAGTTAGTCTGGTTTGTGGCCCCTTGAAGAAAACTAACTTTAAAATTTATTATTATTATTATTATTATTATTATTATTATTATTTAAAGAGGGAGTGAGTGTTCTATTTGGAGGGAAGGGAACTTTATTGGTGATCCATGGTACATTTCTTATTTTCTTTGAAAATTTATTATTTGTAGAGTATTCTGTCTGCATACCAGAAAAAAGGAGCCAGATCTCACTATAGATGGTTGTGAGCCACCACGAGGGTGCTGGAAATCGAACTCCAGATCTTTGGAAGAGAAGCCTGCACTCTTAAGCTCTGTGATGTCTCTCCAGCCCCATCATTTATTATTATTTTATTTTTTAAATTTTTATTGATACATTTTACATCCCTATTGTAGACTCCTCCCTCCTCTCCTCCTGGTCCTACTCTCCCTGTTTCCCCTATCACCCCTCACCTGGCTCCTCAGAGAAGGGGATCACCCCTACCCTATGTCCACCATATCAAGTCGCATCAGGACTCAGTGCATCCTCTTCCCCTGTGGCATGGCAAGGTAGCCACAACAGGGGAATGTGATAGAAAGCTAGCTTGTGGGTGAGGGTGCATTCATATGTGTGTTGGTCCTGCTGTGTTTAAAAGACCTTGTTACCCTCGTGTCCTTCATCCCCTCTGGTGCTTACACTCTGCACAGAGTTCCTTGAGCCCTTAGGGGAGGGAATTGCTAGAGACATCTCATTTAGGGTGGAATGGTCCAAGGCCTCTCACTGTCTGCAAATCAACTGGATGTGGGTCTCTGTATTTGTTCCCGTCTGCTGCAGGAAGAAGTTTTCTATGATGGCTGAGTAAGGCATCGATCTGTGATTATGGCTGTGCTCCTTTAGCGCAACTATAGCATTTACATTTCTCTGATGTCCCTGGCCTGTGTAGATGCAGGCTCCTGGCCACCCAAGCCATGTTGGATCAAGGTTCCTTTTCATGGAGTGGGCCTCCTGAAACTCAACCAAATATTAATTGGTCACTTCCATGAAATTTGTTCCACAAGCACACCAGCAAATCTTGTAGGCAAGTTACCATTGGAGAGTGAAAGGTGTATGGCTGGATTGGTGTGTACATTCCTCTTTAGGTGGACTATGATGAATGTTAAGGGAAACACGAGCACCCACAAGCATGCATGCCATGTCTTCAATGTCTTATGTATTGTTGAAAAAGCAGGCACTTGAGAATAACTATAAAGTTATGCTCCAAGAATCTGACACTTGGTGGAAATTAAACTTTCAGGAGTTAGCATGGCTCCTCTTCATTTTCCTACTTCCTCCTGTATCATGTTATTTTCAGGTATTTCAGACCGAACAAAAAAACATCTTTTCAGGCTGGAAATAGACTGTAGTTTTCAGGTTAGATGGCAGTAGCATAAAATTTGGTCAGTGGTGAACTATACTTATCTGTGTGCATTATTGAAAATATCTAGATTGCAACATGTTTATATTCATGAATGGACTTACATGTATTATAGGGATTTTATGTAGATAATTCACAGTATGATTGCTTAAAACTCTTTCAAAAATTTGCTATTATTTCACCCACTTCCTTCTTTTATATTTATCGTCCTTCATAATTAGAGTACCTCCCTTGGTTTATCCCAATCGGATCAATTGTATCTGCCATTGTATTGCTTACCCACCATGCCTTCTTGTTTCTATAGTTATTCCATGATCAATACTCACAAATCAACATTTGGAGCTAGATGCCCCAGAGTAGAGAATGAAAGATATTTGTCTTCTGGATATGGGTTACCTAAATTATTTTTTTTTACTTACATCTCTTTATATGTATGATATTTATCATGATAAACATATTTATGAGTTTTCATTTCCTATCTATTGTGGACAGAATAGCAATGAAGGTGACTGAGCAAGTACTTGTAGAGTGGGATGTCAAGTCATTTTTACGTATGTCAAAGAAAAGAGAGCAGAGTCAGGCAGCAGATTTATAATTTCTGTTTAGAAAATTCTCTACTTTGATTTCTGGAATGGCTCAACCTGTTTAAAAGACACACCACGGAGGGTTTGGGGATTTAGCTCAGTGGTAGAGCACTTGCCTAGCAAGCACAAGGCCCTGGGTTCAGTCCTCATCTCTGGAAAAAAAAAAGACACACCATGGACCCCTTTCCAGAAATTGATTTTCATGCCTCGTCTATAGAAAAATCTCAGATATCACCGAAAGCCCTGTATACTCCACAAAGAAAACAAGTATTTGTTCATGTACTATTTAACTCAATTACTATCATGTAATTACATTTTGAATATGTATATTGTCCAAAAATTAATAAAAAACATGCATAACTTACTAAAATGTGTATTCAGCAGCAGCTTCTATTCTAAAATAGAATGTCTGTGATTGTTCTACAAAGTGAGGGGCTCTTATTTTGTTTAAATATACATTTAAGAAAAAAGTTACTTAAAAGTTACTTTAAGTTACTTAAAAAAGTTACTTTAAGTTATTTAAAAAAGTTACTTTAAGTTACTTAAAAAAGTTACTTAAAAGTTACTTAAAATAATTTAATTTTAGTATACTAATAGGTTTTATTAGTAAAAAGAAAACTAATATATCAAAATGATAATTTTTTATTTTTAATGCATCTCAAAGAGTTTTTATCAGGTCTTAAGAGAATAATGTAGCACTTAGGGAAGAAGATGCACCCCAGCAGCCCTGCACTAGAGGCCAATATGGAGAAGACCTCCACAGCCACGACAGCTTTGCCTTTGGTGCTCTGGTAGACAGGGATGAAGATGACCCAGACACTGAGGAAGACCAGCATGCTGAATGTCAGGAACTTGGCCTCATTGAATGTGTCAGGCAGGTTCCTTACCAGGAAAGCCACAGTGAAGCTGCCTAAGGCCAGGGTCCCTAAGTAAGCCAGCACACAGTAGAAAGCAGTAACTGAGCCCTTGTTGCATAAAATGATGACATGAGCATGTACAGAGTGTTCATCAGTGTCAATATAAGGAGGTGAGGTTCCCAGCCAGACTCCAGAGAGAATAAATTGGATCAGGACACAGATGGGGATGACAGCATTATAGACGCCTGAGACAAACAACCTTCTCATTGTTCTCCCTGGTTTCATGACCCTAAAGGCCAGAATTACAGTTATAGTTTTTGCCAAAATGGTGGAAATAGCCAAGGTGAACACAAATGCAAATGTTATTTGTTGCAGTATGCAGGAGGTTGTGTTCGGGCGTCCAATGAAGAGAAAGGAACAGAGGAAGCAGAGGAGGATGGAGATGAGCAGGGTGTAGCTGAGAGTCCTGTTATTGGCCTTAACAATGGCTGATTCTCGGTGTTTGAGAAAGACTCCCAAAACTGCAATTGTGCTGACAGAGAAGCACATAGCTGTGCATGCCAGCGCCATGCCCAGAGGATCCTCAAATGAAAGGAAGGTCACTGCCTTGGGCAGACAGTTGTTTCTCTCAGGGTTTGGGTACTCATGACTTGGGCAAGTGATGCACTCCTGCTGGTCTGTATGGAGAAATTGGATCAACATTTCACCTTATATAAATATCTATTTGTTGCACATTTAAAGTGTTTTCCAGTGATGTGTGTATTCTGGTATATTCTGCTTCCTGTTACTGCCAAGTACATGAAATCTTTATAATTCACATTTTTACTGTTTATCTTGTTTAATCAAAAATAAGCTTTCTTCTCAGCAGCTTATCACTGTTTCTCAAGGACAGTAAAATCTATTTTACTTGTATTCAGATAAAGTAATACTGTCAAGTGAGCCTTCAAATCTTTTTTTTTTACACGTTGAGTTTCTAAGTATGTGTACATTGTATTTTGGTGACATCAATGTATAAATATACTTCATTGTTTCCACCATCATGAATTCTTCTCATTTTTCTTGTTACTCACTGTTTCAGTAGATATTTGTTATCCCACTCCTATAATTTTTCTAAGGTAACATGGGAATATGTTAGGTCTCACCTCCATGACCCATGAAACAGTTCTGATTTGGTGGTAAATATACAGCCCTTGCATCAACAAACTCCAGCTATAATCTCAGACCAATAATTACCTATCTCAGCTGTGGAAGTTTCAAATAAATTTCTATAGTCTTTGACATCCTTTGACTCAGGACAGGACTCTTTGTCTTTCATTATTAATTCCAGAATAATCCTGGGAATTGTTCTAATTTTCACTCTTGTTCTTCCAGTAATATTCTGAAGACTGAAAAATGACCTGCATGTCATAAATACCATAAATCTACCAAAATGTTTTATCACAAAGGGAGAATGACAGAGCCATATTCACTGAAATTGTTGAGAGTCATTTGCCAGTATAGTTCCTTGATGCTATTCCAGCAAAGCTGAGATTGTTACAATTGTTCTATGACTAACTTCTGGTTTTTTTTTTTTAATTGTTTGCTACATTACTGGGGACTTTCTGCACTTTGATTCAATTTCTGTTCTTTTTTTTTCTACATAAAAATTATGTCTGAGTCTTTTTTAATTAGGTATTTTTAATTATTTATAGTTTATTCACTTTGTATCTTAACTGTAGCACCCTTTCTCATGCCTTCCACATCTTCCCACACTCATATCCTCCCATACCCCTCTCCAAGTCTGCTGATAGGGAGGTCTTCCTTCCCTTCCCTCTAACCCTAGCCTATCAGGTCTCATCAGAGCTGGCTGCGTTGTAAGGAGAACAGGGACTGCCTCTGAATTTAACTCAGTGGCAAGCTCTTTGATCATCTTCCCTTAACAGGGAGCAACTTTACTAGGTCATAAAGGAAGACGATGCAGCCAGCCCTAATGAGACCTGAGCCTTATGAAAATACTGAACTTAACTTTATCTGTCCACTGTTTGAAAATCTTCTTTATGCCCTGAAAATTGTTAAGCAGAGTTAAGCAGATAGAGAGATGAGACCATTATTTCAGGAGTTTTCTTGGGGTATGTGCCCCTAAATATTATATTGGTGCAGGGTAAACAAATGTAATATGCATACCCTGTGAGGCCTGGAGATTCATGTATAGGTTTAAGATCTTTTATTATAGGCTTAGAGCTCCCTGAAAATGTAGTTTAAAGATAAAAGTTCACAGAGGATACACTCCTGATGGAATAAAACTTAGTAAATAAGATTGACTTAAATAAACTTTTTCTAGTTTGTAGCATAGATAATGATACATATAGTAAAAGGAGATATTTCTTTGTATTTGCTATGCATAAAAAGACCAGTTAAAGTGTTTTTTGTTTCTCTGGACTACACTCATAGTGCAAACAATACCAGCCTAAAAGCAGGCTTTCACATATTAAATGTGTTTTCTGTGAAGGAGACATTCTTTGGATTCTTTAAAGTAGAGTTATAGGGCTAATAATGATAATCAAATATGTTTTGTGTGTACTTTTTAAATTGTAACAGAACTTTTATCCCTGGATAATGAAAAAAAAATCAAACACCCATTCTGTACCACTTGTATAATCATTAATCTGTGTTTGTACTGTGAAACTTGTACAAACAAGAAGAGCCTTGTCAACAATAAGTCAGAGCCAAAGAAAGGTCTTAATGTTATAAGTCAGCTGCTAGATTCCACTGACCACATCAGCTGACTAACTCCCTCTCATCGTTGACACCTCATCAGCTCTCTGGAGCACCCTGTAGGCAAAAACCTCTCCTTTCCATGCTCGGGATTGCCCCACAGAAAGGCTCCTGGCACAAGCTCACAGAGAATGAACTGCCAACAGTAAAGCATGCAAGGGACAGATATGAGATTTTTGCACATATATAACACTTGTGCAGCTTTGTCTTTATGGGGACACCTAAGAGCAAGACCAAAGCTTTCTCTGACTCTTTTGTCACCTAATTTGACTGCCTTGTGTAGCCTCAATAACAGAAGTTGTGCTTATTCTTATTGCAACTTTATATGCCAAGGCTGGTTGATATCCATGGGGGACTTGTTTTTTTGGAAAGAAAGGGAGGAGTGGCACATTGGGTTGGGAGGGTCTGAGAGGAGAGGTGTGAGCAGATGCTGTGATAGTACACGAATTAATTAATAATATAATAAAAAGAAATAATAGCTTTGTAATAGAAATGAGTGAAACAGAAGCAAAGAACACAATATATAGAATTAACCAAAGGAAGAGCTGTCTCTTTCTGAAGATAAAGAAAATTGACAGACCTATATCTCAAGTAAATTAAGGAAAAAATAGAGTACTCAAATTAACAGAATCAGAAATTACAGAAAAACTTTATTACAGAATTCAACGAAATTCAGAATATTTTAAGGAAATATGTTTAAAACATACTATATTCTAGTCAGCTTAAAAGTGGTCATGAGATGGATAAGTTTTAGATTTGTTCAAGCAACCATTAGTCAAAGTTGAATTCAACAACAATTCAGCAACCTAATTAGACCTAAATAGACCCAAGTGTAAATTCAAAAAATTACAAAAGGCTCCCACCAAAAAAGAAAAGGATGAAAGTTCAAACAAGGAGAATCCAAGATGGTGGAGACCAGTGTGCACCTTATCTGAGGGGCAGAGATGCAGAGACTCTGAGACCAGTGTATGGACAGGTGGCCAGATCCACAGAATCAACTTTGCTGCTTCCTGTTCTGAACAGGTCATCCAAGAAATGGAGTCCATCTGATACAGGCCCTCTGTGGCCATCTCACAGAATCAGGAGTAACAAAATTTGGGCCACCTGCCCCTTCATATACTCCAGTGAGTTTGGATCCCCATATCCAGGAACTGTTTGCTCTAGAAGTCAGAATTTGGATCTCTTCTGCTCCCTGTAGGGCAGCTTCAGGTTTACTGGGAGAGCATCTAAGCCACCAAGCTACTGTTTACTGGTCACCCTGTGGACACCATGTGAACAATAAAATTACAGGGATGGCAGATCCAAGAAGGCAGAGCTCAGAGGAATCTGAGTACAGGGATCACAGTTTGGGGCAGGCCTGTAAGCAGCAGCCCAGCTTTATTCTGAGGAATCCCCCGGATACAACCCGAGGCATCTGCCCCTTGCAGATGACCACCAGTACCTGCACTCTAAAATTCATGGTTCCAGTGCATGCACACCCTTGTCCTTCAGTTCACCAGTCCCTACATGTTTATGTGTCTATACACTGCCATGTGCCCTGCCCTTCAAGATGCTGGCATCTGAACTGCCAGTATCCATTCCTGAGCAACTGTACATTTGACATCTTCCTGAATACTACTCTAAACTCCAAAAGCAGGAGGATCCAGTCTTTGGTACAGTTTCCAGGAAGAAACAGGTAAGTCTACAGAGAACCAGATGGCCAAAGGCCAGTATAGAAACACAGTCAACAAAAACTGGGACATCCTGGCTCCACCAGAACCCACCCCTGAATGGATATTCTAATACAGCTGAAACACAGAAAAGGGACATTAAATCTATGTTTATGAAGTTATTAGAGACGTATAAAGAAGAAAAGAACAAATGTCTCAAAGAAATAGAGGGCAAACAAAGAGAGGCCATCATATATAAGAAACCACAATTAAACAGGTGAAAGAAATTATTAAAAATATTCAATTATTGAAATGGAATTTGAATCAATAAGAAAACACACAGAAAATCCTGGAGATGGAATACGTAGGGAAGAGATCAAGTACCATAGAGATAAGCATCACCTACAAAATACAAGAAATGGAGGAGAGAATCTCAGGCATTGAAAATACAATTGAAGAAACTGATCTATCTCTCAAAGAAAACATATAATCAGAAAAGTTCAAGGACTCCATGAAAATGTAAAGCCTAAGAACAATAGGAATAGACTAAACAGATGATTCCAGGCTCCAAGGTACAGAATATATTTTTAATAAATATCATAGACGAAAATTTCTCCAACCTTAAGAAATAATAACCTTAAACATACAAGAGGCTTACAGTACACTAAATAGACTAGAACAGAAAAGAAAATTATCTTGCCATAAGATAATCAAAACAATAAATCTACACAATGAAGAAAAAATATATCAAAAGCACAAAGGAAAAAGATCAAGTGAAATATAAAGGCAGACCTATTAGGACCACACCACACTTTCCAACAGAGCCTATGAAACCCAGAAGGGCCTGGGGAGATGTCATGCAGACATGAAGTGACCACAGATTCTAGAGCAGACTACTGTACTCAGCAAAACTTATAATCAACAGAGATGGAGGAAACAAGATATTCCATGACAAAACTAAGTTAAAACAATGTCTGTGCACTATCCCTGACCTTGAGAAGCTACTAGAAGGAAAACTCCAACCCAATGAGATCACCTACACCCACGAAATACACGATATAGATAACATCAGAAGTTGGGCTGGAGAGATGGCACTGGCTGTTCTTCCTAAAGGTTCCTGAGTTCAATTCCCAGCAACCACATGGTGGCTCACAGCCATCTATAATGAGATCTAGTGCCCTCTTCTGGCATGCAGGTGTACATGTGGGTAGAACACTGTATACATAATAAATAAATCCTTTAAAAAAAGAGAAAAAATCAAAACAAGCACATAAATACACTATCCGCAATAACACCACAATAAAAGGAACCAAAATTCATTGATGACCAGTATCTCTCAACATCAATGGAGTCAGCAATCCATTAAAAAGACACATGCTAACAGAATAGTTATAGAAACAAGATCCTACATTCTGCTGCATACAATAAACACACTTCAGCCCCAAAGATAGACACTACCTTGGAGTAAAGTGCTAAAAAAAGGTTTTCCAATCAAATGGAACCCAGGAGTAAGTGGCACTACCATCTTAATATCTAATAAAATAGTCTTCCAAATGAAATTATTCAAAAGAGAAGTGAAGGATATGTTGTCCTCATCATACAAAAATCCACCATGAGGACAATATCTTGAACAACTATGCCCCAAATAGAAGGGCACCTGCATTTGTAAAAGAAACATTATTAAAACTTCAATCACATATCAGTCCCAACACAGTAATAATGGTAAACTTTATGACCTCACTCTCACCAAGTGACAGATCATTGTCACAGAAGCTAAACAGTGAAATAATGAAGCTTACATAGGTCATGCATCAAATACCTAATAGAAGTCCTAAAAAATGGTCACCCAGACACAAATATGTCTTCTCTGCAAATCAAGGAATTTTCTCCAAAATTGAGCATATATTCAGGCAAAAAGCAAGTCTTAACACATACAATAAGACTGAAATAATCCATTGGATCCAATTACACGACCATGTTCTAAATCTGGACCTCAACAATGACAGAAAGAGCGAAATGCCTACACATACACATGGAACCTGAACAATTCTACTCAATAACAGGTGTCATGGAAGAAATAAAAAAGTAATTAAAGATGTCCTAGAATTCAATAAAAATTAAGGCACAACATGCCCAAACTTATGGGACATAATGCCAGCAGTGCTAAGAGGAAAACTGATAGACTAAATGCCTTCATATAGGAATTTGAGACATCTCCTACAAGCAATCTAATAACACAACTGAAAGACCATGAATAATACAACAAGATGTAGACAGGGCCAAGAGGAGTAGAGGGCTGGAAATAATCAAATTCAGTGCTGAAATCAATATACTAGAAATGAAATGATTCAAAGAATCATCGAAACCAAGAGCTGATTCTTTGAGAATATCAACCAGAGAGACAAACTCTTAGCCAAAATAACTAAAAGTCAGAAAGACACTATCCAAATGAACAAAATAAAAAAGGAAAAGGGTGATAGAAAGATGGAAATCGAAGGAATCATTAGGTCTTACTTCAAAAGTCTATACATCACAAAAACTTAATATCTATATAAAACGGACAATTTACATGGTAGATTCCACTTAGCAAAGTTAAATCAAGATCAGGTAAATAAAACATCCTATCTTACCCAAGGAAATAGCGGAAGTCTTCAAAAGTCCCTATCCAAAAAAGCCCAGAGCCAGATGGTTTCAGCTCAGAATTCAACCAGACTTCAAAGAAGAGTAAATACAAATACTCTTCAAACAATCCCACAAAATAGAAACAGAAGGAACATTAACAAATTAATTCGATGAAGACGCAGTCACATCACAGTCAAGACCCAAAAAAGACATAAACTTCAGACCAATTTCCATCATGAACAATGACACAAAAAACTCAGTAAAATACTCGCAAAACAAATACAAGAACACATAAAAGATATCATCCACCACTGTCAAATAAGCTTCATCCCAGGCATGCAGGAGTGGTTCAGTCTATAGAAATCCATCAATTTAATCCACCACATAAACACACAGAAGGAAAAGAATTCCATGATCATTTCCATAGATTCCAAAAATCCAATGCCTGTTTATGTATAAAATTTTGGAGAGATCAGGGTCACAAAGCACATACCTAAACATAGTAAAGTCAATATACAGCAACCCTATAGCCAACATTAACCTAAACAGAGAGAAACACAAATCAATCCCAATTGAGGACTTCTATTAGGTATTTGATTCATGACCTTTGTAAGCTTCATTTGTAAGCTTCATTTGTAAGCTTCACTGTAAGCTTCATTTGTAAGCTTTGTAAGCTTCATTTGTAAGCTTCACTGTAAGCTTCATTTGTAAGCTTTGTAAGCTTCATTTGTAAGCTTCACTGAAATCAGGGACAAGGCAAGGCTCTCTGCTCTCTCCATATATTTTTAACATAGGAATTGAAGTCATCTGTCACTCTGCAAGGAATTTAACCTATGATAGCATTAGATCTTAGAATATAAAGAACATTTAATTTTCAACATTTGATCATTTCCAATAATACATAAAAAATTCTGTTTGTATTATGGTTGTCTAAGGATTGGCCTTTATAATAGAATAAATAGTAGATTCTCATCATTATATTAATGTATTTTCTTTCTGACTTTTTATTTTTCTGTAAAAATTTTCATTTAAAAAATAATATAATTACCTCACTATGCCTCTTCTTTTTCATTTCTCTAAGTCATCTCCCAGACCCACCTTATATTTATTCACTCTCAAATACATAGGCTCTTTCTTTTCTCATTAAATGTGTTTCTGTCTTGGTGTGTGTGTTTGTATATAAAAATGCAACCTGCTCATTCCATATGATTTTACTTATATATGTTATCACACAGTTGACCACAACCCTAAAATGGCAGCCATGTTTTCATTTACAAAGACTTGCTTTTTTCTATTGTTGATACTGAAAATAACAACTGTGTTGTAAATGCAGTTCAGTTTCTTGTGCATTCAGAAACAATCAGATATGTAGTTTTCCTGGAGTTACTTTGAAGAAAGAATCATTAGGTTTGTTAATCACAGAAATACAAATCTATCCTGGACAACTGGAGAACTCACAATTAATGGAGAGCTCATAACATGGAACACTGCAAGAGCTGAGATGGTCATTCCGTGCACCCAAAGGTTGGTTTTTGAAAGTAGGGTGCATATGACACAGTAGCATGAGAATTGCCACTCTAAATTCACACATTGTGTGGTTTCAGCAATGATTAATGGATTTAAGGATGAGTGTTAGAGACATATGGAACAGCACTACATTATGACACCAAGGTCACTTCTTAACTTTCCCCCTCTGCATTCCCAAGAAGTTTGAGTAAAAGTATTATTTTTCTACCTGTCTGGTTAGAAATATGCTGCTCTGGACAAAATGCACAAGAAAAACAGCAGACTGGCCTTTCTTTTTGTAGAACTTTCCAGAATCCTGGACCACAGCTCTGTGTACATACAGATTGCGGAGTCTGAAAGCAACACAGAAAAACTGGTCACGGTATCGAACATCACTTTAAAATAGTTTAGGCTAAATACACGTAACCTATGGAAATTGCATTTGTTTATGAGGAACTCTGAGGTTTTAATGTGGGAATGTAGAATGGAGATTTCAACTTACCACACTTTCCAATACTAAATGTTCAACATCCCTTTTTGGTGACCAAACTATGACTCACTACTGCCTATCCTGTGTGAAATGTGTTGGACATCAAGATATCCTCTTCTGTGAGGCAGAAAGCCAGAACTTATTTTATTGTATGAATTTTGGGACAGTTGGATTTTAAGACAAGTATCCAATCATAAAACTTGCCTCCAAGCACACTTATTTCTACCTTTATATTTCCAATCTTATAGTAACACCCATGCACTCTGATTCAGCTGCAAAAGGAAGTTCAATTTTCTCATGAAAATGTTTTGGCCATTGGTGAATTATAATCTGTTACTGTGACTCTTACCCTTGACTCCCAATGTTAGGGGTTGTTTTATGCCTTTCTTTTCAAACATTAGTGATGTCATCAAATGGGACTTTCACCAGTTGCATTCTTTATAACATAACTAATAAAATCCTAGTGCAATTTTAGTTTGTTATACGTTAGAAATTTTGTAGGACAGGAAATATTTTTATCTTAGATCTCTTTTCTGCCCTGGTTTGGCAGTTTCTGTCTAATGAATATGTACATATTAACAGGAATGTGTTTCTGGATAACTGGATTAGCTGTTAAGAGTGCACATAGCTCTTGAAATGAAATATAAGTTCAGTTCCTGAAACACATATTGGGCAGCTCATATACATTGCTTAGAGAAATGTCTTGTGTCCAAATCCATAATTTATTAATTATTTATGCTAGCTCACATCCTTGTAAAATTATTGATATGCTTGAGTATGAGTTATGTGAATGGAAGGATGCTTGAGCATCAGCTAGCCTTTATAATTAAGATGTGACAATTTACAGAACTTTGTGTGCATGTGTGTGTTTACATATAGAAACACACATACATGCCTTTATATAACCATGAGCACTCAATCATTCATTCACTGCATTATGAATCAACACAAACATTCAAATTCAATTCATCTAATTGTAGCTAAGGAATTAGCTGACATTATGTGTGCATTTGTATGTATATTTATATGTGTATGTATATACATATATGTAATTCTGAAATATTAGTTCATTTCTGATTTAATGTCATCAAACAGAACTAAAGAGATGTTTTAGTATTTAACATGCATGCCACATAAGCAGGAAAATATGAATTTGATCATGATGAAAAGATGGAAGAAAAGTTGGGTACAGAAAAATAGGCCTGTAATCCAAACTTTATGATAATGAAGACAAAGAGAGAACCTAGGTAATTCTGTCCACTGAGTTCAGCAAAATCAGAAAGTAAGGGTTTCACAGATAAAAATAAAGTTGACAGCAACTGAAGAAGATAACCACGGTTGACTGGGATTTAAGAAGCATATGTTCTCGGGTGCATGAACACCCACACACAAGCTAATAGTCACAATAGACATAAGAAATTAAAAATTCACAATCATTTTAAAAGTTCAAAGAATCATTACACAATCAATTTTTATAATTCTTTACAATTAATTCCCTTCAAATTAAATACTGAAAAATTTCCAGACCTGTTTTAATTTGCTTGGCCATTGAATCAGAACTTCATTGATGAAAAAGCCTTGATCTTGTGCACTCTTGAAGACAAACTCTCCCACTTTAAGTAGTAATGCATTTTGAAAATTATATGCAATAAAATTTTGTATATCATATGTTTCCCTAATATTCTTGTTCTCATCAAAGCTTATTTTATTTCCAGCAGCATTTATAAATTTAATTTTCCTCAGAAATGGATGCAGCTGAAGAGAGACATCATATGATATGAGTGGCCGACACAGGCTGACTCTAAAGAGAAGCTCATTTTCCCTCTCTCTACCATGGCTTTCTTTTTGAAAGTGCTTAGTTTGTTTATTTGTCTTCCCAGTTGTTTAGTGAGATTAAAACTATTCCCCATAGAAATAATACAAGAGCCAGTGAACACAAGTAGAAATATTGTCTATGAGATGGAAGATAGTATAGTATGTAGCATGTTCTTAGTTGGAAAAAAGTCCTGTGTCTTTCCAGCACCAGAAAAAAAAATATTTCCATTTAGAAGATGTAGAGTTGAAGAGGACCAAAATGGCAGCACCCGGTGGACCGGGTTACTAAGGCTTCAATTGTAGTGACTTCACAGCAAGTGGGGCCGTGCTGTGGAATTGAAAATGTTATGTTGTATGTGTCTATGCTTCACAACTGTACAGAAGATACTAGAATGAAAACCCCCACCAAAGTAAGTAAACATCACCCAGAGAATAACAGAAAATAAATAACACTGCTGCTGCAATAACAAATGAAAAAAAAACACAAAAACTTGCTGCAATCATAAAAATCAAAATAACAGGCACTAGCAATCATTAATCATTAATATCAGTCAACATCAATGGACTCAATTCCTCAATAAAAAGACAAAGACTAACAGAATGGATGCTGAAATGGGACTCATCAATCTGCTGCATACAAAAGAAAAAACACAAACTTAAAAACAAAGGAGGACATTACTTCAGAGTGAAGGGCTGGAAATATGTTTTTCAAGGAAACTGACCCAAGAAGCAAGTTGAAAGAAGCCATCCTAATATTTAATAAAGTAATGTTTTAACTGAATTTATTCAAAACAGATATGAGAGGACACATATCATAGAAAAATGATACATATGATAGCAAAAATCCACCAAGATGATGTCTCAATTCTGAATGTATTGGTCCAAATACAAGGGCACCTACATTTGTAAAAGTAACATTACTAAAGCTTAAATCATAGACTAATACCTCCACAGTCATAGAGGGAGACTTCAAAACCCCATACTCACCAAAGGACATATCACGAAGACAGAAACTAAACAGAGAAACAATTATACTAACAGAAACACAAATCAAATGGATTTAATGGACATATACAGAATTTTTCCCCCAAAGAGGAATATACCTTCTTTTCAGCACCTCACAGAAGCTTTTCCAAAAGTGCGTATTGACTTAGTCAGAAAGCAAGCCTCAATAGGTACAAGGAAGTTGAAATAACTCCTTGTATTTTATCAAACTACCATGGATTAAAGCTAGATATCAATAACAGTGGAAACAAGAGAAAACCTAAAAAAATCATGGAAACTGAACAATTCAGTGACCACTGGGTCAGGGAAGAAATAAATTAAAGATTTTCTAGAATTCAATGAAAATGAAGGGACAACATACTGAAACTTCTGGGACACGATGAAACAGTGCTAAGGAAAAGTTTCAACGCATTAAGTGCCTTCCTAAAAAGAATTAACAAATTTTTACAATATAAATTTAAAAACACATGTAAAAGCTCTAGAACAAACAGAAGTAAAAACAACCAAGAGGAACTGGCATCAGGAAGTAGTCATTTTCATGGATGAAATCAGTATCAGAAAAATTGGAAACAATACAAAGAATCAGTGAAACCAAGAGCTGTTTTTTTTTTGAGAACATCAACAAGATACACATACCTCTAAACAAACTAACAAACAGAGAGTGTATCCAAATAAAAAAAAATCAGAAATGAAAAGGAATAACTCATAAGAATCATTATATATTATTTCAAAAGACTATTCCACAAGTTTCAAAAATCTAAATGGAAGATTTACCTGATAGATTTCACTTACCAAAGTTAAATCAAGATCAGGTAAGCAGGTTAAAGAGTCCTATAACACCTAAGAAAATAGAAACCGTCATCAGAAGTCTCCCAACCAAAACAAAATCTCAGAACCAGATGGTTTTAGCATAGAATTTTACCAGAATTTCAAAGAGGAGCTCACACCAATACTTTAGAAACTATTGTACAAAACCAAACAGAAGGAACATTGCCAAACTCATCCTATAAATCCATAGTCACACTGGTACCTAAACCACTCAAGGACCCAACAAAGAAAGAAAAGATCAAACCCATTTCCCTTACGGACTTTGGTGCAAAAATACTCAGTAAGATACTGGTAAAACCAGTCTAAGACCACATCAAATAATCATCCACTATGATCAAGTAAGCATCATCCCAGGGATGCAGGTATGGTTCAACATAATTAAATCCATCACTGTAATTCACTGAAAGAAATAGTAAATAAACATGTTCATCTCATTAGATGCAAAAAAAAAAGCCTTTGAGGTAATCGAGCATGACTTCATGATAAAAGCCCTCTAGATCTCAGGGATACAAGGCCCAAACATAAACATAATAAAGGTAATAAAACAACGAGCCGATAGCCAAAATCAAATTAAATAGGGACAAAATCAAAGCAATTACACTAAAGTCAGGGACAATAGAAGGCTGTCCACTTTCTTCATATCTTTTCTGTGTAGTACCGTAAGTTCTAGCTAGAGCAATAATCCAACTACAAAAGATCAAGGGGTCCAAATTGGAAAGGAAAAAGTCAAAATATCCCTATTCACAGATGATACACTAGTATATATAAGTGACCCACAAAATTTTACCAGAGATGTTCTATAGTAGACAAACCCCTTCAGTAAACTGGCTGCTGTAAAATTAACTTATAAAATCAATAGCCCACATGAATGTAAATGATAAATTGGCTTGTAAAAAATTAGGAAAACAACATACTTCACAGTAACCAGAAATAATATATCTTGGTGTAACTACCCAAGCAAGAGAAAGACCTCTATTACAAGAACTTCACATCCCTGAAAAAAGAAACTGAAAAAGATATGAGAAGATGGAAATATCACCCATGCTCATGGATCAGTAGGATTAACATAGTAAAAACAGCCATCCTACTAAGAACAATCTACAGATTCAATGCAATTACTATCAAAATACCAACCCAAATCTTCACAGACCTTGAAAGGACAATTCTCAATTTCATATAGAACGCCAAAACAAAAACAAAAAATTAGCTAAAGAATAGCTAAAACATTTTTGTATAATAAAAGAACTTCTGTAGGTAACTCCATCCCTGATTTCAAGTTGAACTAAAGAGCGATAGTAATAAAATCTTATGGGACAAAAGGAAAGCAGTGCTAAGAGGAAGTTCATAGTGCAAAGTGCTGCCAGAAAGAAGTTTGAGACATCTCATACAAGAAACTTAATGACACACCTAAAATCCCTAGGGGGAAAAAACAAGCAGATACACAAAAGAGGAGTAGACAATTAGAAATAATCAAACTCAGAGTTGTAATCTATGAATTAAAAACAAAGAAAACAATTCAAAGTATCAATGAGACCCAGAGCTGGTTCTTTGAAAAAATCAACAACATAGACAAATCCTTAGGCAAACTAACTAAAAGGCAGAGAGAAAGTGTTCAAATCAGCAAAATCAGTAACTATAAAGGGGACATAATGACAGATACTGAGGAAATCCAAACAATCATTAGGTCTACTATAAAAGCTTATATGCCACAAAATTTGAAAACCTAAATGAAGGGGACAATTTTCTTAATAGTTTCCAATTACCAAACTTAAGTAGAGATTGGCTAAATAGATTAAATAGTCCTATATGTCCCAAGTATACATAAGCAGTCTCAGAAGTATCCCTTACAAAAAAGCCTAGGGCCAGAGAGTTTCAGTGTAGAAATTTACAGACCTCAAAAAGAGCTAACTCCAGTTCTATTTAAATTATTCCACAAAATAGAAACAGAATGAACATTACCAAACTCATTTCATGAAGCCACAGTCACCTTGATACCTAAATCTCAGGAAGACCCAACAAATACAGAACTTCAGACCTATCTCTCTTATGAACATTGATGCAAAAATACTCAATAAAATACTTGCAAACCCAGAACACATAAGAGATATTATCCACCATGACCAAGTAGGCTTCATCTCAGGCATGCAGGTTCAATAGACAGAAATCCATCATTGTAATCAATCATATAAACAAACTGAAGGAGAAAAACCACACGATAGTTTTCCTAGATGCCAAAAAAGCTTTTGACAATATCCAATACCTATTCATGTTTAACTAAGTCTTAGAGAGATCAGGGATACAAGGCACAAGACAAAATATGGCAAGCCTATAGCCAACATCAAACTAAATGGAGAGAAATTTAAAACTTTTTCCATTATACTTTTTTTTTTATCTTGAAAGCGTGGTTTATTGTCTGTGTGACTTTTTTATTTTTTTTATTTTTTATTTTTTATTTTATTTTTTATCAGTTACATTTTATTAACTCTGTATCCCAGCCGTGTCCCGATCCCTCATTCCCTCCCTGTCTCTCCCTCCCTCCCTCATCTCCACTGTGCCCCTTTCCAAGTCCACTGATAGGGGGGACCTCCTCCCCATTCATCTGATCCTGTTTTATCAGGTATCTTCAGGACTGGCTGCAAAGCCCTCCTCTGCGGCCTAACAGGACTGCTCCTCCCTTTGGGGGTGGGGAGACCAAAGAGCCAGTCATTGAGTTCCTGTTAGAAATAGTCCCTGTTCCCCTCACTTTGGGAAACCAATTGGTTACTGAGCTACCACAGGCTACATCTGAGTGGAGGTTCTAGGTTATATCCATACATGGTCCTTGGTTGAATGTCAGTCTCAGAAAAGACCCTGTGCCCAGATATATTTGGTCCTTGTGGAGCTCCTATCCTTTCCCCATCAGACTAACTCCCCTTCTTTCTTATGATTCCCTGTACTCTGCTAAAGGTTTGGTCATGAGTCTTTGCTTTGAAAACACTGCTAGTTAGAATCTTTCAGATGTGCTCAGTAGACTCCTGTCATACGTTCAATGCACATCCCATCTGTCTTTCTAAACGAGGATTGATCATCTTACCCCATGTCCCCTCAATTGATTATCTTTTTTAGGTGTATAGATTTCATTATGTTTATCATATCTTATAGGTCTATATAAGTGAGTATATCCCATGTTTGTCTTTCTCCTTCTGGGATATTTCACTCAGAATGATCTTTTCTAGATCCCACCATTTGCCTGCAAATTTCATGATTTCCTCCTTTTTGATTGCTGAGTAGTATTCCATTGTTTAAAAATACCACAATTTCTATACCCATTCCACCGTTGATGGACATCTGGGTTGTTTCCAGGTTCTGGCTATTACAAATAGAGCTGCTATAAGCATGGTTGAGCAAGTGTCCTTTGTGTGTACTTGAACAAACTTTGGGTATATACCTAGCAGTGGTATAGCTGGGTCTGGAGGAAGCATTATTCCTATTTGTATTAGAAAGCGCCAGATAGCTTTCCAGAGTGGTTGTACCAGTTTACATTCCCACCAGCAGTGGAGGAGGGTTCCCCTTTCTCCACAACCTCTCCAGCATGTGTTATCGCTTGAGTTTTTCATCTTGGCCATTCTGATGGGTGTAAGGTGATATCTCAGGGTTGTTTTGATTTGCATTTCCCTGATGGCTAATGAGGATGAGCATTTCTTTAAGTGTTTTTCTGCCATTTGATATTCCTCTGTCGAGAATTCTCTGTTTAGCTCTTGTGAAAATGGCCATACTGCCAAAAGCAATCTACAGATTCAATGCAATTCCCATCAAAATACCAACTCAATTCTTTACAGACCTTGAAAAAAACATTCTCAGCTTCATATGGAGAAACAAAAAACCCAGAATCTCCAAAACGATCCTGTACGACAACAGATCATCTGGAGGTATCTCCATTCCTGATCTCAAGCCATACTACAGGGCAACAGTAATAAAAACAGCATGGTATTGGCATAGAAACAGAAAGGAGGATCAATGGAACCGCATAGAAGACCCAGAAATAAATCCACACACCTATGAATACTCGATATTCGACAAAGAAGCCAAATCCATTCAATAGAAAAAAGACAGCATCTTCAACAAATGGTGCTGGACCAACTGGATGTCTACATGCAGAAAAATGAAAATAGATCCATATTTATCACCCTGCACAAAACTAAAGTCAAAGTGGATCAAGGACCTCAACATAAAACCAGATACCCTAAATCAATTGGGAAAAAAAGTGGGGAACAGCCTAGAACTCATTGGCACAGGAGACAACTTCCTGAACAGAACACCAACAGCACAGGCTCTAAGAACAACAATCAATAAATGGGACCTCATGAAACTGAAAAGTTTCTGTAAAGCAAAGGATACCGTCATCAAAACAAAACGACTGCCTACAGATTGGGAAAGAATCTTCACTAACCCTTTATCTGACAGAGGACTAATATCCAGTATATACAAAGAACTAAAGAAGCTGAAAAGCAGCAATCCAAGTAATCCATTATACTTTTAATTGTAAGATGAAAATGTTTTATTGGCCTGACCACAGCACATTACTTACTAATAATATGAGGTTCTAAGCTTCCCCTGATTATGGGTGAGGCTTATTACCTGCCATGGTAGAAGCCAGTCTGTGTTTCTGTCTTCTTTAGATCCCATTTCAGTTTTGCTCAATAGCATTTTATGCAGGGCATGGGCCACTGCATACACTGCACTCCATATGGAATAGCTTGGCTCAGAAATAGTCATCATATCATTTATTTTCTCCTTAGTCTTTAGGGAAATATTCACTGGACAAAGTTTATGATTTCCACATTGCAAAGCAGGAGGTAAACAACTAAAATTGTCAATCCAGAACTTAGAGAAGTAAACATCTCCTGGGTAATGGGAGGGTGTAAGGGCCTCAAGAAACTGCTTGAAGCCAGGGATAGTTCTCTTCTTTAAAAATGAGAAGCTTCCACTGAATAGGTTCATCATAATATGCTTATTATTTATTATAGACTCTAAGTATGTTGAGTGTGGCTTTGCAAAGATCCACACCTTTTTTCTGAATAAAAAGATACGAATGTGTACACAGAAGAACAACAAGTCATCTATATCACCATAGAATAAATTCACATTTACTCGTGTATGTTGTTTCAAGTTCAGCAAACCATAATCATATTTTACATTATGATTCAAATTATCAGGGAGTTTTTGTGTAAAAGCTACACAGATATCTTCTGATACCATCTTTACTTTCAGGTCAGAGAGAAACTCCCTTCCTTTCTTATCATCAGACACAATGAGCCCCATCCACTTCCAGGCAAAGTGGAGCAATAAAGAGATCAGCCCTTGGGCTAGACCTCTGTCTTTAGTAGACATCTGATAAAGGGATGGAGACGTATCTTTGTCACTAAGCACGGAATCAAATGGTCCATATGTGACCTGAAGAAGCAAAGAAAAAAAAAGTGATTCTGAATTTCAGGTATTTGGAATCATCACCCTGAGTAAGGAAGTGACTTCATTATTCAAATATGAGGGTTAATATGAATATTGTTAAGGAGGATGTCTTCTGTGAGATTAGCTTGTCCCTAAATTATGTGGTGGAGTACAGTCTTTTACAACTACTATAGGCTCCAAAGTTACTAAGGTGTCTGAAGCTGCCAATAAGTAAACAATAAGCAGCTCACTGGCTTTGAAAGGCATGATAGCTATCTCTTGTTGCAATAACAATGCCAAAAAGTATCTCATGTAGAGAAAAACTGCAGAAAGCATTAACAGGTACTTTCTTGTCACATAACACCATATTTCCGAGAACCTTCATTTTTAGGAAAGCAAATACAGAGACTAACAAAGTTTTTAGAGATTCAGTTTCCTAAGTTAAAATTGTGTAAGTTAAAAGGCGAAAGATTTATGTGATATGAAGAGAAACTAATAAGAAAAATAAAATTAAAAAACTTAAAAAAAATGTGTAAGTTGTGAAGATCTGGGGCCACATTGCCAGAGGTTATTGTATCATCCCTCTCAATAGATTTGATAGAGAGAAAACTCAGACAGATTAAATTATTGTCTTTTACTTTTTATTACATTAGGTTAAAACACATTTACAAATTGTTTAACTGAATGATAACAATGAGAGTTACCAGGTGGGTTTTTAATCTTGATTATTTCTGACTCTTGTGCTCACCAAGTATTTTCTATATTTGTAGTAACGCCTGCTGATAGATGCATTTCTTCAGTGTAGCCTTGGATGAGTCAATTGCAATGATATATAGCTAAGTGGTTGGTCTTTGTGAGTGCTATTCTGAGATCTATTTCCTGAATGATATCATTAATTCCTTGAAAAATTTTCATCAGTGATGGCATTAAACATTGATCCAAACTTAGTTACATGTCCTCGACTTTCTTTTTCCATGTGTAAGGTATTGACAACCATAGGAATTTTAAGATGTTTATATGCTAGATTGCATATTTAGGTATCTTTGTTGTAGAATTTGACTGATGATCAAATGCAGACTGTGTATCCACAGTACATCATCCATTGTTTGGAGATAGAATCATGGATACTACTAAGTGATCTGCTTAGAAATTCCCAGAATTTGCTGTCCATGCTTTTTACCACACTCTGTCATCTGTTAATTATTGCCATATCAAAATAATTCCTTCAGTGCTTTTTGAAATCTGCCTACACTAAACATAACCCATTTCTCTGTTTTCTTGTGTTTGTTCTGTTATTGTATTCTGTTGGTTTGTTTGTTTTGGTCAGGTCTAAGATGTGATTATGCTTAAAAATATGTTTCTAACTTACTTGTGGGAGATTGTAGAGCTCTGAAAGTGTTGCAATTGCAGCAGAAAATTCCGGCTTGGTTCCTGAAATGATTCCTAGAGCATTATGTTGAGTGTTGCACTTGTAGTTAGGGATATATTCACTCCTTCCAGACAGCCACATCAGGGGGCCCTCCAAGGTTCTTTTGTTAGAATTAAAGGCATTGTAGATGTGGGGACCCAAGGTCATATTGGGAAGCAGGCTTGAGTCCTTATTGATCTCTTCAATGGCAAAGTATAAGGTCAGCAAATATTGATAGTTTCTCCAAAGGAATCTAAACCAGAAGAACAGAATGATGGGTATTGTCAGCACATTTTTTCTCAAAAAGTCTTTGTCAAATATAGGAACCTAGAGGTCCTAGCCTTTGACTTTTCTTGTGACATGTAAATCTTGTGTGAATAAGCCTATGGCAACCCAGGAACATCATTGAACTTCTCCTAAACTCTCAGAAGTTTAAGTGTTCCTAATGTTTTTGGTGTACATTGTGTGCATAAAATATCACATGTTTGTATCAGATGAGTACTGAATACATAGGTGCTTATGATGTTTCAGCACATGGAAGCACTGGGTTACAGAAGAGTCACTAAGGTGTTCACTAGGAATATAAGCAAGAGCTTCATATCCTTTTCTTTTGTCATTATTCAATTTCATACTCACTTATAAAAATTTCTAACAAGTTTATATGCACTCCTAGTGTTAAAGTGTCTCTTTGTGGTTTAGACAGATGCCCAGGCATCTGTATATAGATAGACCGTTTGAATAAAAGCTAGCATCAGTTCTAACAATGCAGTCTTTCTATCTACTGTTCATATCTAAAGATGGGTACTTTCCTTCCTCCTGTGTTGGCATTCCTTCTCTTTCCAGCTGCATTGGGCTCCTGATCAATGATTTCTCTATCTTGTGAAAGCATTCCTACGAGTTCTTTATTTTCAACATAAATTAGGAATCCTGATTTTTTTTTCTATTCAAGTACTCCACAACAATACAACTACCAGGATCTTAGGCTATGTAAATTCAATTAAGTAATGAAAAATATTCAAGTGAAAAATATTATAATAAGTTAGATGCTCTCTCTCCAAGCCCTCAGAGAGTTCTCCTGAGTATGGATTTAAGGAATGCAATGAAAATGATTTCTCTGCCACATATCGCTTGCTAAGATAGGTAGAAATGGCCTTTCTTTTGATCATATTTCAACTGTGGTAATGCTGACAACTGAACCATGAATTGCCACATATTTCACCCAACAGTAAATCTCTGTCCAAAATAGGGACATGGTTGAATTAAATTCTCTACTCTGCATGGCCAAGGTAGGTTATTTTTCCCAAGTTCCTGCTCCATAAAAAATCTCTCAAGCCTCACAAGTCTGGTATTAGAGGCTCATGATGCCTTGTGTGGCAGCTGAAGACAATGTTGTTTTGTGTGACATACAAAGACCGTCAACCTCTGGTCCCTACATAGTCTTTGAAAATGCCATGGAGGATCCCAGACTGGGTGCCCAGGTATCCATTAAATCTCTGTCATTTTTACTGGTATAGAGGCCATTTGGATTATACTTCCTGCTCAAATTTACCCATCTCAGATCTCTTGTCATTTTCATAGCAGGTTGTCATTATAAAAGTTTAACAGATGTTATGAAACTTTAGGCAGCTCTGCTGAACAATGCTGCACCTTCATGGTCAGTCCATATCATACATGAAAGTCAGGCCTTGTTCTTTTCTACAGATACAAGATTTTCCTTTGAAGAAGATATTACCTTGCTGGCTTCACACTGAAAAAAAATCTAATCTCACAAAATTAGATTTAAATGAAATTCAAACTGAAGCTACTAATACCTAATAGTTTACATTTTATCGTTCTTTCCTTTAAAAGAACTGGCTTGTCAATCACTTCTCCCAGTATTCAAACCAATCTGTCTCTGTTTAAATGCCTGGATTTTGGAAACAGACACTTTAAAGTTGATGTAAATTTTGAATGTCTAAGAAAGGGATTTAAGGTATGTAAATGCAAGGTATAAAAATCTGAGAAAGTGGTTTAAAGTATGTAAAAAATGAGACTTAAAGAGTTTAAACTTTCTGATTTTAAAATATGAATCAGTGGAGTTCTGATATGCTATGAAAACCACCAGGGGAAAGCCTTGGCTAGTCTTCTCATAGTTACTGAATCAGACTTTTTAATGTCCTTACATTCCTGCTGAAGATATACTTCAATGCTTCTTATTGTGCTGAAATCTTACCTGCCATTACACATTCAGAGAGAGGAAAGGCTGTTAATTTTTAGTCCAGAACCATCCTTTCTGTTGCCCAAGCTTATCTGTAAAGCATCAGTCTACTCTAATTGTTTACAGACACTTGTTGACTGTTTTTGGTCAAACAGAATCTAGATTAAGACTTCTGTCAACTAACAATGCAGTCTTTCTATCTACTGTCTATAGCTGAAGATGGGTACTTTCCTTCCTCCTGTGTTGGCATTCCTTCTCTTTCCAGCTGCATTCGGCTCCTGATCAATGATTCCTCTATCTTGTGAAAGCATTCCTACGAGTTCTTTATTTTCAAAATAAATTAGGAATCCTGATTTTTTTTTTCTATTAAAGTACTCCACAACAATACAACTACCAGGATCTTAGGCTAGTATGTTTGTTTCCTGCTCAGAGAGGAAATATGTATTGTGGATTCAAAAGATACTTTTCAGCAAAGGACCATCCTAATCCCAAAACTGATGTTCAAATGAACACATGTACCAATTATAGCATCAATAAAAACCAGGAATATGAAAAAGCCTACTGACTCCTCCACAATATCATAAAAAATCAGCAACCTAACTCACAGTTTCTCAGAGAGATAAAGTGGTAGATAAATACTTCAGAAAGTAAAGAGATGAACAACAGAAAAGAAGACAGAATCAATAAATGGATTCAACCAGGCATTCAGACAAGAATCAACATTCTCCATGAGAACTTGGATGAGGGATAGAATAAACAACAATACACAGGAAAGACTGACTACCATAAAAGACAAATCATAAGACAAAATTGAGATTGTGAGGGAGGAGAAAGACAGATAGAAAGGTTGGAAATGAAAATCATAAAACCTCCAATCATATCACAGAACACTGGGTTTCCAGCACAGCTAACTAAGCAGAGGACAGAATGTGGGCATGAATGACATGAATTTCATAACATTAAATTACAATATCAATGTAAAATAAATTAGTTATAAGTATGACGAGTCTCTAAACACTGAGTTCCTTTAAATATACTAAAACCAGAACACATGAAACTGGAGATTCTAAGATTTGTACTGAGGACATAGGGATATTCAAGTTCACTTTAGCAGAAACTCTCCAATTCTTGAAAGAAACAGATATTCAAACATAACACATTTAGATGGCCAAATAGACCTGAGAAGAATGGAAACTTATCTTGACATATTAGCATCAGTTAAAAAAAAACATAAGTTTGTCTATGTAATCACACCATGGAGCAGACACAAAAGTTGGTGGTTTCTCTTCCTGATTTCTTTCTTACTGGAAACATAACAAAGAGAAGTGGAAATGTTTGTAGATGCACAATGAAGCTGGAAAATGTCAAACTGTTTATCACATTGTCCTGGAACTAGTTCATAAACCTCAATGGAATTACATGTGTTTAGCAGGCAATGTACTATCTTGTAGACAGAACAAACATAGCACATTCAAAAAAGTACTCACTGAAAGTTGTTCCATAGAGGACTTGGTTCAGTGTCAAAAAGGTTCTGGACATTTTGGGGTAGATCAAGTAGGATGCGAAAGGGGATAAATGTACCAAGGATTATGTCTGCCTCCGTGTAGTTGCTAGGCTCCCGGTAATGAAAACAATTGAGCTGAGACATCCTGCTATGGGGTGATGTATATGCAGGTTGCTGGAGTAGGATGAGACAAAGCAAAAAAAGGAACATTTAGGCTCTTCACTACAAAGAGACAGTCTCCTGCATCTAGATTGATCCAGGGAGATTATTGGCTTACGTCCTGGAACAGGCTCAGACCTCAACAATGTCAGAGAAGGCTTTGTATGCTACAGCTGCTTCCTACTGTTGCTTCAGTCTCTCAGTCTGTGCATAGCCATAGGTTCTCATAACAGGTCGGTGCAAACACTGTAGCAAATTCCAGACAACTGAGGGTCACAGTACTGAGATATTTCTGTTGCTGTAGCCAGACTTGCTCTGAATTTTCTGTCTTTTTATTGTTCTATTTCCCTGTCATCCATGTACTCTTGGAATCCCATAGCCCTGGAGCTCTGCACCTGGTTCCACTATGTGGGTTAAAAACATGTTTGGTTCTTTCTTTCTTCCATCAACAACCTGTAATGATTTCATCATGGTCCACAGTGACTTTGGAGAGCACCAGAGTCTGAGACAAAATTGTAGTTCATCCAAAAACAGCTTGTTTGGTTTTGATTGCTGTTGTGAAAATAGTTTGAACATTTGATTTCTCCTTGGAAGGGGAGCAGGGACAGTCACGCTTTGATCACTTTGATAGCTCTTTGATCACTTCCACCAGTCAAGGTGGATAAACTAAGCAACAGGGAAAGTAGATCCAGACAGTTTTGATGAGACCTGATAAGCTACAGTAAGATAGTAGAGGAGGAGGACGTTCCTCATCAGTGGACTACAGGAGGGAAATGGGGGGCTGAAGAAGGAGATTTCTGTCATACTTTGACATGGGGTTTTGACCAAGAAAGTAAACACTAGTGATTCAGCCTTATGCAGGACACCTGGGTTCAGGGTTCTCAACTCAGCCTTTGCATTCAGACATCCTCCTGGATGTTTGGCACCAAATTCAGAATTGTACAGGACAAAAAGAGGGGGCAAGCTTCTCATAGTCAATTTAAGTCATGACAGGTAACACATTTACGACTTGTGTGCTTAGTTTAAAGTATCAGCCACTTTACTCTTTACATTCTTTCCTGATTAAAAGACAAATATGAATCACCTGAAGAATCAGGGTAGGAGTAGGCTTTAGGGCCTATGAATATGAACTCAGTTTTGAACCTGGCAGCAGAAGCTCTGAGATTCACTCAACTGTCTCATAACAACAACCAAAAAGAAAAATAATTTTCCCTATACTTTTTCTACTTTACTGCAATACTATTTATCATAATTACTACTGATATAATTTTATGGTATTATTATATATTATTGTTATAATATGATATATATAATATAATGCAAATAAAATTTTGATACCTAACATAGGTAAAATTCATTCATAAAAACACAGCCATGAAATTTCAAGAGCTAAAATGCAAGAGGCTTTGAAGGTAGGAAAGTGAAAAAAAAAATGATGTAATGTTAATTCTTATATATAAACAAACAAAATAATTAATTGATGTCTCCTATGTATAATCTTACAAAATTTGGTTACTGGAATTTTAAATATATATATAGTGATTACACACACAAATCAATCAATCTATCTATCTATCTATCTATCTGTCTATCTATCTATATCAATCCAGATATAGATAAATATACCTACACAGTGAAATTTCTAAGTAGGCACCAGCTTAATTTCTCTATGTTCAGTGAGTTGTGTAAGTGATGTATTCAGCGATAGAGACTTGCAGTGAATTTATGGAGAGCAAATTATAATACTGATCAAAGTTTGCATTGTTTGGGCATTCCAATAAGACTCCTTTGCCCACCACCTCAAGTAGATATAACCCATTCTTCTTTGATGACAAGTGACATCCTGTTGTGACTTTCTCATATTATTTCATTTGGATCACCTTCAGATATGTATATATTTTAGGAAGCTCCTGCTCTATTAGGTTACTACAGTAACATTCAATTGACATTTCATATTTGCTGTCTCTCTTCATATTACTTTCCTTAATGTCCTCTTTCTTCCCCACTTCCAACCCATTCTTCTTCTATAAATGAGCCCATTCTCCATCTATAAATAACTATTTTACTGACCTATCCTAAAGAGATCTAGTTACTTGTTCTGTGTGTATCCTACATGGTTTAATGTACTGTACATTGCTTATCATTCACTTTAAAAGTAACATAAGTAGCCAATGGCAGTTCAGTGTCCAAATGGGTTACATAGTAATGGGAAGAGGGACTGCCTCTGACATAAACTGATTGGCCTGCTCTTTAATCACCTCCCCCTGAGGGGGGAGCAGCCTTACCAGGCCACAGAAGATGACAATGCAGCCACTACTGATGAGAACTGATAGTCTAAGATCAGAAAGAAGGAGAGGAAGACCTACCCTATCAGTGGACTTGGGGAGGGGCATGCATGCAGAAAGGGAAGGAAGGGTGGGATTGGGAGGGGAGGAGGGAGGGGCTTATGGGGGGATACAACGTGGATAAAGTGTAATTAATAATAATAATAAAAATTTAAAAAAATATATTTAAAAAAAAAAGAAATGCCTGAGAATCCAGACAGGCATGTCCAGCCTTTTGACATTGCCAGAACAATGCTGTCATCTATAAAGTTCATGCTAGACAATTGTGCTATTACCTTTTTAAGAAAAATCCTTCTCCCAAACAGTAAAAAAAGTAATATTAACATGTGAGAAGATACATGCAATATTTGTATTTTTGAACTTGTGTTACTATATACTCAGTGTGATTTTTTTCTAGTTTGCTTGCAGATATGCATATTCTTTCAAATTTCATGATTTACTTTGTAAAATGACTGAGTACTATTTTGTTGTATAAATGTCCACATTTTCTTTATTTATTCTTCTGTTATGGACATCTGGGTTTTATTCAATTTCTGGCAGTGTTGATTAAAACAATCATACACATGTTTGCATAAATGTCTCCATGGAAGGATGAAACATTCTTTGGATATATACCCAACAGTGGTATAGCTGGTTCTTGAGGCAGAACATTCTCCATATTGCTGAGGAAAAGCCACAAATATGTCCTTAGTGGCTATACATTTTGGTACTCCTACTAGCAATGTCTGAATATTCTTAGCCATTGTGACTCTCTTTAGACCATACCTCAAACTACTTTTGGTTTCCATTTCTTCAGTGACTATCAATGTTGCACATATCTTTAAATGTTTCTCAGCCATTTGAATTATTTCTTTAAGAATTCTCTTCTGATATCTTCTTATATTTCTTTCTTCAGAGACTGAAGGTTTTTTTTTTTTTCATACAAGTCTTTCACTTGCTTAGTTACAGTTACACTAGGGTACTTTATGTCCTTTGTGGCTATTGTGAAGGGTGTTGTTTTCCCAATTTCTTTCTCAGCCCTTTTGTCTTCTGTATACAGGAGTGCTACTAATTTTTTTTCAGTTGATTTTGTATCCAGGCACTTGGATGAATGCATTTATCAGCTGTAGAAGAATTTTTGGGATCACTCAGGTATACTATCATATATCATCTGCAAATAGTGACATGACATGAACTCATGGGCTGGCTCTTTGATCACCTCCACATGAGGGGGTAGCAGCCTTACCAGTCCACAGAGAAAAAACAACGAATCCAGTACTGATGAGACCTGATAGACTTGTGTCAGATGGAAGGAGAGGAGGTCGTACCCTATCATTGTATTGAGGGAGGGGCATAGGAGGAGAAGGAGGGTGGGATTGGGAGGGGATGGGAAGGGTGCTACACCTGGGATACAAAGTGAATAAACTGTAATTAATAATAGTAATAAAGAATTCTTTATTTAGAATTATATTGTGTATTATTCGTATTGTATATTTTCTTGATATCTAATTTTTCTTTTGACTTATTTATTCATTTGAATATTAGAATTTTATTTGGGTGTGTAGTTGGTGAACGTATTTTAGCTTTTTTTACACTTCTTCATTTTCAGAATGATGGCGGTCCTTTGTTATGAAGAAGATTTTAAGTTATCTGCTGTAATATTGAAGATGGTTTATCTTTATGCCCGGGCAAGGGCTAGGAAGATCTCCCCTACTCATTGACAACTAAGATTAATACAGTAAAACTCTCCATCATAAAAAAAATGCAATCAACATTAACATTCAGTGCAATCCTCATCAAAATTCCAGACAATTCTTACCAGATGTTGAAAGGACAATTTTCAGCTTCAAATAGAAGCACAAACAAACCATGAAACCTAAAACAATCCTAAATAAGAACTTCAAGAGGGATCACCCATCCAAAGATTAAATTGAACTAAAAACTATAGTAGTAACAGCATGGTACTGGCAGAGTAACAAACATTTTGGTCGATGGTGAGATGAAAAACCCATGCAGAAATCCAAATACCTATGGACAGTTAATATTTTTAAAATAAGAAATCTTGAAATAAACACTGGAAAAAAAAAGACAGCATCTTCACCACATTGTTGTGGTCAAACTAGAAGTGTGCACATAAAATAATTCAAAAGATCCTTATGTATCACTCTGAACAAAACTCACCAAAATAGATTAAAGACCTCAGTAAAATCAAGAATTAGAGAATCTGATGGATGAGAAATTAAGGAATAGTATTTTCTCTAGTCATGAGAATGTCTTTTTCATGTTTTGGACTGTGTTGGTGAAGCTTATCACTTGAGTTTTTGTTAGACTTCTTCAGCCATTTTTTATTTCTAGATATATCTCAGTTTTTCATTTTATCGATTCCTTTTGTAATAAAGTGTCTTCAACTATCGTCAGTGTTTTATTTCACTTTTTGTTTTCACAGACATCATTGAGGTTTTATATATATCCTGTGCTATATCTTTGATTTATCTATGTTTTGAAATCATTGTCTTGTTCTGTGGCTATATTGAATTCCTCAGGGTCTCCTCTAGTAGGGTTGTGGTGATTTGCTGTCTTGGGTGTTAATGATTTTTATTTCACTCTGGTGTCTAGTTATCTGGGTTTGGGATAATTGTGATTCTAGTTGTTGCTATCTGCACTTGTCTATTTTAGGTTTATGATGTTTAATTTCTTCACTTCTGTTTCTCTCTCTGGATCTTAGGAAAGGGTGTTGGCTGTTTATTGTCTTGTAGAGAATTCTTCTGAGTGTGTGCCTTGATAGATAGGTTATTAGGGATACTATCGAGAGTGTTCTGAGGTGTGGGTGATTACACTAAAAAATAATGATGCATAAAGATAGCCTTTACCTCAGAGTATAGGGCTGGAAAAGCTTTGAAAGCAAATTGACCCAAAAAAAACCAAGATGAAGTAGCCATTTTCATGTCTCAAAATAAGTTTTCAATCAAAATTAATCAAAAGAGATGGGGAAGAACACTTTATACTCACTAAAGGAAAAACCCACCACTACAACCATTCAATAATGAACATCTATGATGCAAATGTAAGGGTAGTGTCATTCATAAAAGAAATATTACTAAAGCTTAAATCACACATTGGATCTCACACATTAATAGTCAGAGACTTCAGCACAGACTTTCTCCAAAGGACAGATCAAGACAGAAAGTAAGTGGGGAAATAAATAAACTTACAGACATCTTGAATCAAATGGGCCTAACAGATATATACAGAACATTTCTCAGTGGCTTGGGAAACCTCCAAATTTGACCATAAAATCAGTCACAAAGCAAGCCTCAGAAGATATAAGAAGATTGAAATAACTCCATGAATCTTATTAGACATCCATGGATTAAAGCTAGACTTCAACAAGAGAAACACCACATGATCATGGAAGAAACAAAGGAAGAAATAAAAGACATTTTAGTTTTCAATAAAAATAAAGGCAAAACATACCAAAGCTTATGAGACACAATGAAAGTAATCCTAAGAGAAAAGCTCACAGCATTTTGATAAATGAAGTGCCTTCATAAAGAAATTGGAGAGATCCCAAATTAGTAATTTAGCAGCACACTTGAAAGCTCTCTAACAGAAGGAAGCAAACACACTAACATGGAGCAGTTGACAGGAAATATTCAAACTTGGGGCTGCAATCAGTACATTGGAAAAAAGAGACTGATACAAAGAATCAATAAAACCAAAAGCTGGTTCTTTGAAAATATCAACAAAATAAACAAACCGTTAGCCAAACTAACTGAAAGGCAGAGGGAGAGTATCCAGATAAACAACATCAGAAACAAAAAGGGGTCATAACTGCAGACAATGAGGAAATCCAAAATAATCATTAGGACTTACTTCAAAAGCCTGTATTCCACAAAATTTAAAAATATGAAGTAAACAAATGATTTTCTGGATAGATTTCACCTACCGAAGATAAATCAAGATCAGGAAAAAGTTTAAACAGTCTAATAACCTCTAAGAAAATAAAAGGAATCATCAAAAATCTCCCAACCAATAAAAATGTTCAGATCCAGATGGTTTTAGTGCAGAATTCTGTAAGACATTCAAAAAAGAACTAATTCAGATATTCTTCAAATTATTCCACAAAATAGAAACAGAAGAAACATTGCCAAATTCATTCTATGAGGCCACAGTCATGCTGACAACTAAACAGCACAAAGACCCAACAAAGAAAGATAATTCCAGACTAATTTCATGCATGAACTTCCATGCAAAAAATCTCAACAAAATACAGACTGAATCCAAGAACACATCATATACATTATCATGGGGATGCAGGGATGGTTCAACATACAAAATGTCATCAATGTAATCCACCACATTAAAAAAATTAAAGAAAAAATCACATGGTCATCTCATTAGATGGAGAAAATATTGTTGACCAAATTCAACATCCCATCATGATGAAAATCTTAGAGAGATCAAAGATACAAAGTCTATATTTAAACATAATAAAGATTATATACTGTAACCTGATTGCAAGCATCAAAATAAATAATTGTAGAAATATTGTAGAAAAATTCAAAGCAATTCTACTAAAATCAGGGACAGGAGAAGAATGTCCACTCTCTCTGTTCCTCTTCAAAATAGTACTTTAAGTTCTAGCTAGAGCAATAAGACAACTAAGGGAAATAAAGGGCATACAAATCAGCAAGGAAGAAGTCAAAATATTGATATTTGAAGATGAGGTGGTAGTGTATGTAAGCAACCCCAAACATTCCACTAGAGAACTCCTATAGCTGATAAACAGCTTCAGCAAAGTAGCTGGATACAGGATTATTTTTTTAAAAAATCTGTAGCCCTCCTGTACATAAGGGACATATGTGCTGAGAAAGAAATTAAGGAAACTACACCATTCATAATATCCACAAATGCTATAATGTATCTTGGTATGACTCTAACCAAATAAGTGAAAGACCTGCATGAAAAGAACTTCAATGGTCTGAAGAAAGAAAATGAAGATGTCAGAAAATGGAAAGATCTCCCAATTTCCTGAAACCATAGGATTGACATAGTGAAAATGGCCATCTAAGCAAAGGCAATCTACAGATTTAATGCAATCACATCAAAATACCAACACAGTTCTTTTCAGATCTTGAAAGAACAATTCTAAACTTCATATGGAAGAATTAAAAAAAAAAAAAAAAAACAACCAAGAACAGCTTAAACGGTCCTAGACAATAAAAGAACTTCTGGAGTTATCTACATTCCTGACTTCAAGCTACAACACACAGCAATAGTAATAAAACTGCATGGTACTGGCATAGAGATAGACTGGTTGGTTGATCAATGGAATTGAATCAAAGACCCAGAAATAAACCCACATACCTTTGGTCAATTGATTTTTGACAAGGAAGCCAGAACCATACAAAGGAAAAAAGACAGCATCTTCAACAAACCATGCTGGTCTAACTGTATCTCTCCATGTAGAAAAATGCAAATAGATACATATTTTTCTTCCTGAAAAAAAGTCTCAAATCCAAGTGGGTCAGAGACCTCAATATAACTGCAGACACACGAAATCTGTTAGAAGAGAAACATGGAAAGAACCTTGAACTCATTGGTACAGGAGACAACTTCCTAAACAGAACACCAACAGATCTATAAGGAGTAAACACTATGAATGAAACTAAATATCAGTCTACACATTAGGAAAAGAACACATCAATCCTATTTTTAATAAAGTGCAAATATCCAAACTATAGAATGGACTCAAGAAATCAAACTCCAATAAAAATGACTCAATTAAATAGTTGGCACAGAACTAAACAAAGAATTTTCAACAGGGAAATCTTGAATGTCTTAGAAGCACTTAAAGAAATACTCACCTTCTCTCATCATCAAAGAAATGCAAATCAAAATGACTCTGAGGTTCCATCTCATACCAGTCTGAATGGCTAAGATCAAAAATCTCAAATTGTAGCACATCCTGGTGAGGATGAGGACAAAGGGGAACAAGCTTTCCTTACTGGTGTGAGTGTAAACTTTTACAAGCACTTTGGAAAACGATCCGGCGTTTTCTCAGAAAATTGTGATGACCTAGCTATACTACTACTGAATATACACCCAAAAGAGGCACTACAAGAAGGACACCTAATCAACTACATTCATAGCAGTTTTATTTGTAGTAGCCAGAATCTGGAAACCACCTAGATGTCCCACAACTGAAGAATGGATAAAGATACCGTGGCACATTCACACAAACGATAATACTCAGCCATTAAAAACAAAACAATCAACTTCCACTGCTTTCCCCAGCCAGCGGTGAGAATTTTTTTTTGAATTCTCTGTTTCTTATCAGGCAAAGAAATCTTGCATTGAGCACAGCATAGACAAACCCTACCCACTCCACCCCATTCCCTTCCCCCATATCGGCTGCATATGACAACAACCTCACGTTTGGGTCGGGACCTCTGGAAAAAAAAACAAGTTTCTCTAGAATTATAGTAATCAGATTAGAATAGGATAGAATATTGTCATAGTGATTATGGCATTTAAGGAGACCACAGGCCACAAATGCACACCCTCATGGTTTTATAAATGGCAAATGCGCCCAGATCAGGCCTGCACAGGTAAATGATGAGAGACACTAAGGGTGAGGAAAGGAAGACCCTCTTCTCCTCTCCAGAGATGCTCTCCAAGCTCAGACACACCCAGGAACCTTTGCGGAGGAATTCATCCAAACCCTTCCTGGATGAGAGAAACTCCTGGAGGAGTTTCAAATTCCCTGCAGTCACCAGAGTGGTTAGTGCCACCTGAATTCACTGTGCCAATTGCTTGAGAAAAATTTGAAGGCACTGATAGAAATTTGAAGGAACTGATGACCCTTTGGACTCTGAGTTCACAGCTCTAGTCACTAGCTTTCTGCTAGTCATTGGCAGAGGGTTTAGGTGTTGTGCTAAGCACATTGGCATCTACTATATACAATATATTAAGGATAAAACCCCTCAGCAAATGATGTCCTCACTAAAATAATTTCTAAACCAAAGGTCCCGAAAACTTCAGTCTTAATTTGCATACATATTCTACTACTAAAACTTCATGATCATTATTAGTGAGAAAGTAAACTCATCTAAGTGTTGTGCCAGCCAACTCTGAAAACATTAGTAGTGGATATTTTGGGAACAGTGACTGTCTCTGACATGAACTGATTGGCCTGCTCTTTGATCACCTCCCCCTAGCAGCTTTACCAGGCCACAGAAGAAGACAATGCAGCCAGTCCTGATGAGACCTGATAGACTAGGATCAGAATGAAGGGGAGAAAAACCACCCCTATCAGTGGACTGGTGGAGGGGCATGGGTGGAGAAGGGGAAGGGTGGGCAAGATTGGGAGGGGAGGAAGGAGTGAGCTACAGGGGTGATACAATGTGAATAAATTGTAACTAATGAAAATTAAAAAAATAAATAAAAAATAAACTCAATCGACTAGGATAATCTCTAGACTGGACAAAGAACCCCAGGTGGTCAGGGCTTGCTGGGGATAGACAGGACCATTTCAGGAGTATTCCTGGATCCTCTGTTCCTAGGTGGAATCCACCTCCCTGGGGCACTCAGAGGAAAGCCCAAGATGACCGCCCCAGCCAAGGCAGCCCAGAAACCATAGGCGCTTCTGAAGATTGCTCAACTCTCTTCCTACCCCGCCAGCTCGGTGGCATGTTTCTAAAATCCCCATCTGAACAACATAAACAGGCAAAAAGCCTTGGCGGTGCAAATTCCAAGCTTCCAGCCAAGGGCGAGAGAATCTGCTGCGAGACCAGTGGCAAGCAGGCGACAGAGAAGTGCAAACTTTCCAAGTGACCCCGCGCCCCTCCACGCCCTTCTCCCCCCACTGCAAAAGGGAGAGAGAAGGCGGAAGGAAAGACCCTGCTCCAGGAGAATAAAGAATGAGGAGGGGGGCGTTGAAGCAGAGGCTGGCCTCTAAGAGCTCGGCCTCGGTGGCGACCTTCTTCCCGAGCTGTGGGTCCCAGCGTCCTTGGAGGAAACCTAATGCTGAGCCCTCTCGGGTGGGGCGGGGCAGGAGATGGCGTGAGGCGCAGCGCAGGCGCAGTGCGCGCCTCCAGTGTCAAGCGTGACGGAAGCGCCGTTGCTATGGCTACAGTCGCTGAAGAAAAGACGCTGAGCTTGTCCTGGGCCTGGTGGGTGGCGGCGGCGAGGGCGGCGACCAGAACCCTCTTCCTGGCCGCAGTGGCGGCGGTCGTGTTTCGGCTAATGGACTACTTCCTCGTGGTAGGCTGAGACCAGGAGAAGCCAGGTAAGGCTGTGGGGCAGGCGCCTGAGGGATCCGCCTCCGCCCTCCCCGGGCTCCGCCTCCCTCCTTCTCTGAGCTCCGTCTCCGCCTCCTCCCCTGGGCTCCGCCTCTGCTCCCCCGGGCTCCGCCTCCGTTCTTCCCGGACTCCGCCTCCGCCCTCCAGGCTCCGCCTCCGCCTCTCTGGGCTCAGCCTCAGCCCCTGGGCAGCAGTTCCAGTAGCCTCTGCAGGGCGTGAGGTGGGGTGGGGGAGCTTCGACATCCCAGTCTAATGAATGTACTGGGAAAGGTGACAGGAGCCTTGCACATTTCTAGGAACATTGTTTCAGAATGTATGTGCCGGCGTTCCAGAATGAAATGCTTCTTAAATCAAAGACAGCCAGCCAAACACTGCAGGTGCTCTCTCTCACTTAGCTTTCACATGATTTGATTGTTCTCTTTATTCTTCAGAATATTCCTATAAGGAACAGTTTGGCAAATACACTGCTGTTTATACTTTAATGGACTTGCAAACCAGAAGTATACAGGGTTCACGCAGGGTTATTTTCTTATTTTTATTTCTTTGTGTTGTTATTTATAGATAAACGGGATGTAATAACAAGGTTACTGTAGAGCTGAGAAAGCTCTTTTATTTCAGGATAATTCCAGTTTTATACTTGCAAGGAATTTTAGCTACCAGCCCTGCAGCCCCTTGTCTCTGGAGGTGCTTAGGTTGTGTTTTGCTGATTGTTAGTCTTTGGAATCAGTTTTGTTTTTAATTTTGTTCAGTTTTTTATTTACATTTTTCTTCCCCCTACAACAATTTTATTTAGTTTAGTTTAGTTTTTGTTTGTTTGTTTGTTTGTTTTGTTTTTGAGACAAATTCTCTCTATAGAGCCCTGGCTGTCCTGGGATTCCCTATGTAGATGAGGCTGGCTTTGAACCTAGAGAGATCTCCCTTCCTCTGCCTCCCAAGTGCGGGGGTTAAAGACCATGCCCAGCTTCCCCCACAACAATTTTGAAACAATAACAAACTTGAAAAAAGTTCCAAGTATGGTACACAGTTAATTGCTGTTTTACTTTGGACATTTTGAGAGGAAGCTGCTGACCTTATGCCCTGTCACTCTGAGTGGTTTAGTGTCAGTTTTATACAAACAAGAACGTTGTCCTACATAATGACAGTGCACTTATCAAAATAGGAAATTCACGCTGACATAGTATTCCATTTAATGTAGGTTTTATTGACTATGTTATTACTCACACAAATGTCGAAAAAAGCTGGTAGATTTAAGTGTTGCATTGTTTCTTTATCTCCTAAGTCTCTTTCAGTATGGAACAGTTCCCTCATCTTTTTCATGATCTTGTCACTTTTGATAACTAAGTGTCAGATATATATTTTTAATTAAAATTTTATTTTAATATTAATTATAGTTTATTCACTTTGTATCCCAGTTGTATCCTCCTCCCTCCTCCCCTCCCAACCCCACCCTCCTTCTCTCATCTCCTCCTATGCCTCTGTCCAAGTCCATGAATAGGGGTGGTCCTCCTCCCCTTCCATGTGACCCTAGCATATCCGGTCTCATCCGAACTGGCTGCATTCTCCATTAATTTATTTATTTGTTCATTTTACATCCCACTCACAACCCCATTCCCTCCTCTCCTCCCAGTGCCACCCTCCAACCCACTTGCCCTATAACACCCCACCCCTAAACAACCTAACCTAGCACATCAAGTTACATCAGGATTAAGTACGTCCTCTTTCACTGAGGCAAGACAAGACAGCTGCTAGGAAAATGGGACCCAGAGGAAGGTGATAGAGTCCAAGTCAGAGACAGCCCCTGTTCTAGTTGTTAGGGGACCCACTCGAGGAAAAGCAGCCCATCAGTTTCATATGTGTAGAATGGAAGGACTAGTCCAGGAATGTTCTTTTGTTGGTGGTTCAGTTTCTGTGAGGCCCCATGGTCCCAGGTGAGCCAGGTGAGCTGGCTATGTAGGTCTTCTTGTGGTATCCTACCCCTCCATCTCCCTCAATCCTTTCTCTAACTCGTCCACAAGACTCCCTAAGTTCTACCTAATGTTTGTTTGGCTGTTGGTCTCTGCAACCTTTTCCATTATCTGCTTGATGAAGCCTCTCAGATGACAGTTATGTTGGTCTCCTGTCTACAAGCATAGCAGAGTATCATTAATAGTATCAGAAGTTGGGTCTCTCCCATGGGTTGGGTCTCAAGTTGTGCCAGTCATTGGTTGGCCATTTCTTCAATCTCTGTGCAATCTTTTATCCCTGCATATCTTGTAGGTGGTCAAATTTGAGTGAGTTTTATGAGTTGGTTGGTGTCCCCTCCCTCCTCTAGCTACAGGATGTGTCTACTTCAGTCTCAATATCTCTGCTGCTAGGAGTCTCATCCAGGGTCACCCCCATATCTTCCCAGGCACCTCCAAAATTCCAGGTATTCATCTTGTCTCAGAGATGCCTCAACACCAATTTCCCTTCTCTCCTAGCCCTCACCTTTATCTCCACATTTGAAACCCCTCCTGCTCCTCTCTTCACCCCCTCTTTTATCCACCTGCTTTCCTCCTCCTCTTCCCATGTCTGTGATGTCTATTTTATTTCCCCTCTTTTGAACCCTCCATGTTACTTAGTTTATTTGGGTCTATAGGTTGTAGCATGCTTATCCTGTACAAAATGGCTAATATCCCAGGTTAGTTATTTTTGTAAATTGTCTCTCAGCTCTCTTTGCTCTCATGGAACAATATATATACTTAGGCAAGGATATCACAACAGTGGCACACACTGTCTTGTCAGATGGTACATAATTTTACTTTGATTATTTGAAATCAGTATCTGCAAGGCTTTTCTGCTACAGAGTTAATACCCTACACCCTTATGAGTACCTTGACACTCTCTGTGTTGGTTCTCATCAAAATGTTAATGCATTTGCCACACTTACATCAGTATGGATTCATGATTCATGTGTCTTCTGTAGTAGACTGTATTGTTGTTTGTTTCAATCTGCTGGGGCTACTGTGACAAATGATTTATAAACAAAGGCATTAGTTTTCACAGTTGTCAACTCTGAAAAGTCTAATGTTAAAATATGAGGTCTAGCTGGGGGCATGCTTTTCTACAGTCCTGTTCTCGCTTTAATCTCAGTGGCCTAAAGGACCACATGATTTTATAGGATCTCTTTAATAAGGTTATGAACCTATTTATAAGTACTTCACCTCTAAGACCTGAGTGCCTTCCAAAGATCTCATGCAGTTCTGTTACTTTAGGTCTTAGAACTTCAATATAGTAATTTTTGGAGGACATAAATATTCAGACCATTCATTTTGATATTTAAATTGTTTTGTCATAGGACCAAAGAGAGCTCATACATCCGGCTCCAGTGTCTTTTTTTAAGATTTTTTTTTATTATTTATACAATGTTCTGCCTGCATGTATGCCTGTAGGCCAGAAGAGGGTAGCAGATATAGATGGTTATGAGCCACCATGTGGTTGCTGGGAATTGAACTCAGGTTGAACTCATTGAACTCATTCTTTGAGAATCATTACTTTTTGACCTATGGTATTTCTGGCATACATGCACACCCATTTCTTCTCCTTTGTGGTGTTAAGCCTCTGACATGGGGCTGCTTACACAAAATGCCAAGTGCATTTGTAATCAACTATTCCTCTAGGGATCCCTGCTTTCTCCCAGCAGAGGCTAATTTCTCATTGCTAGCATCATTATCACTGTTGGGTTATAAGTATTCCCAGATTCTCTTCATGTGGAGGTAGAGGATATATTTATCCATATTTTCACATATATGTATATTTCTGTCTCTGTACATTGAAAACTAATTCAGTACTTCTGATTTCAGCCCAGAAATCTAGCATTTGCATTTTTCATGTCTTCTCAAACAGTGAGAAATCAGGCTTTGCACACACATACCTTGTTTATTTTATTTTTTTGCTGTTGTTTATAACGACTCGTTTTCTCTCCCTACTGAGGCTATTTCTTCATTTCTTATCCTCCTTCCTCACTTACATCCCTGTTGGATCTAAGAACCCATGTTAGGAAGCCACCACACAGGGTCTACAATACTTGCTTGTACAATGGTGCTTGTGTTTATGATGGTTTCTGTGGACATTCTTCTCATTCTGCTCATGCTCTGACCTCGCAGTTAGGCATCTTCACCCTCACTCCCTTTCCATCTTAATGCTCAAGGCCAGTTTCTTCCTTCAACTTTGACCCACAGTTTCTGATACAATGTGTTTGGCTTTGGCCATTCTCTGACCACATGAACAAAGGGAAGATTTCTTTCTTTCCTTTGGTTTTTTAAATGGAACTCAGACTGTTGCATACATTCTAATCTGAAGTGTGAAGTGTATACTTTTTACTGTTATATTTTTGTACGATTTTTGTGGTTTATTCAAGCATAAACTTTGTGTGAAAAATAGGGCAAACAGTTCAGTGGTTTTAAGCAATTATATAACTAGTACAATCACCACCACAACCAAGATATTGTACATTTTCTTCCTTATAAAAAAGTACTCTTATGAAGCAGGCCATGGTGGTGCATGCCTGTAATCCCAACACTCAGGGAGGTATCTGCAGTCAAATCTTTGTGAGTTCGAGGCCAGGCTGGTCTACAAAGAGATCCCAGGATATGCAAGTCTAAACAGAGAGGTTCTGTCTTGAAAAACAAAACAAATGCCCTATAATGCTCTTTTGCAGTGTGTTTTGTCCTTGTTTTCTCCTGCTTACAGATCTGCTTTCTGTATGTATGATTTTGTTGTTTGTAGAGTGGCATATAAATAGAATCAGACATTTAAAAATGTTTGGCTTATTTTCCACTTTGATTCATACCCTGAGATTAACCCATGTTGTACAATTTTACCCTTGCACTGCTCCCCTTTTCCTTCAGTGTTGATGATTGAACTCAGTGCCTCACCCATGCTAAGCATGTACACTACCACAGAGCTAAAATCATTGTTCTTTTTATTCCCATTCTGTTCCTTCCTTTCCTTTCCCTTAACTTCCTTTCTTTCCCTTTCTCTTCCCACCAGTCCCCTCCCTTCCCTTCCCCTTCCTATTCCTTTTCCTTCCCTTTGCTTTTCCATCTCATCCATTCTGCAATCCCTTCCCTTTCTTTCTTTTCTCTTCTTTTTCATTTCCCTTCCTTTTCCTTTCCCCTTCTGATCCCTTTCCTTTCCATTTCCCTTCCCTTCCCTTTCTCTTTCCTTCACTTCCCTTCCCTGTGTTCCCTTCCCTTTTCTTTCCCCTTTCCTTCCATTTCCCTTCTCTTCCCTTCCATTCCCCTTTCTTCTTCTTTCCCCTCCCTTTCCCATTTCTTACCTTTCCCTTCTCCTTTCATTTTCCTTCCCTTCCCTTTCCCTTCCTATTCCTTTTCCTTTCTATTCTCTTCTCTTTCCCATCCCTTCCATTTCCATCCCTCCCCTTCTCTTTCCCTTTCCTTTTCTTCCCTATCCCATCCCTTCCCTTTCCCTTCTCATTCCCATTTACTAGGTATGGTGTATGATTTCCACGTAGGACAGCAGGAGGTGAGCAATCAAAATTGTCAATCCCCTAGGTACTGGGAGAGTGTCGGTGCCTCGAGAAAATGCTTTAAGAGAGGGATGTTTCTTGTTCTTGAATATGAGAAGCTTCCTCTGAAAAGGTTCATCAAATCATTTTTATTTGATACAGTGTGTAAATATAATGTATTACTTTGCCATGTTCCACAACTTCCTTCTGGCTGAAAATATTTTATTCACCATGCAGAAAAACATTAATTCCTTTTATCACTACAGAATACCTGAACATTTTCCTGTGTACGTTGGTTCAAGTTCAACAAATAAACACCAAATAGTACCACGTTTCAATCAGCTGGCTGATTTTCTGTAACAAAACAAAACAAACACATACATCTTTCTTTCTTTTCTTCCTTCCTCCACCTCTTACTTTTTCTCTTTGCCCATGTGTGTAAGCGTCCAGGACAGCAGCTGTGGCTAGAGCCTTATGAACTAAGTCCCCAGCACCATAACCACTAAGTACAGTGCACCTTATTTACTCAGGCCCAGCACTCTAAGCACTATCTATTCATTGCTCAGCATGAATATATGCTTTCAGGCCAGCAGAGGTGGCAGGATCCTTGTGTGCTAAGTTCCCAACAACCTAACCGCTAATGAAAGAGCACCTTACCTACTCAGCCCCCAGCACACTACACATTATTTATAGTGTTCTGCCTGCTTGTGCATCCACAAACCAGGAGAGGGGGCCAGAACACCCTATACAAGGTAGTGCACAACAAGACCCCCGAGGGTTAGGGGTGAGGTCGGGGTGCACCAATCTCCCACAGGGTGCTTGCAGGCTTGGTGGAAGCTCCTCTCTCCCGCCATCCCCATGCCTGCGGTTCTGCCCCAGGCAGGAGTTGCTCCAGGACTCCTAGCAGACAGACAAATGGACAGTGGGCGGTGGGTAGGAGGAGGGAGTTGGGGAACCCTGCAGCCACCCCGCGTGTGAGTGTGATGTGGAGCTCTGTCAAACAGCTTGGGATAAGAAGGATGCTGACCTGGGAAAAACGGTCTGGATATTGGCTCACCATCACTGAAGTCCGCCACTTCTGGCTTTGATTCCTCACCGCCCTGCGAGAGCAGACTTAAGGGTGTGGAGGCTCCGGGGTCACCCTCCTTCCCCACCTCTCCACGTTCCGCCATCTCCCTGACCCCCACCACGGGGATGTAAACACAAAGCCTCTAGTCACAGATCGACCTTTATCCGTTCCTTTCCCACTTTGGAGCGCTCCTGGCTCAGGGAAGTACCAACGGTCCCAAGATGCATTGCGGCAGAGGCTCACCTGCCTGAGAACTACATACATACAGAGAAATTTATTTTATCAGTTCTTTTCATGTAGAGAGCCTTCACTAATACAGCTTTCTGTTTTCTTCATCTTCCTATCGAGGAAGACGTTTTACGTGATTTTGGAACTCCAAAATGCTATATTTTTCCTCCTTTTTTTTTCCTCCAGGGTTGTCTCTTATCTTCCAGGAGAAAAAGTGGCTGCAGTTTACCTGACCCCAGCATGATGTTCCAGAACAAAAATCTCCTTGCATTTTCTAAAATCTCCCTTTAATTCTTAAAATTCTTGGCACCCTTCCACCTGTAGGACAGACAGTTAACTCTGCTACAGGTTGAGTAATGGTTTTGCAGCTATCGACCTTGATTCTGGAAGGTAGAAGAAAAGTGCATCCTGAGTGCTGGAGGACAGAGAGTAGGCTAGGGGAGGACAGGCACAAATGATGATGAAATGCAAATCTTTGCAGATCTGAAAAAGGTTTGTTACTAAAAGGGAAGCGTGCGTTAGGAATCACTAAGCCTTGTCCCTTTAGTACACTCTAACCCTAAAGGAGGTGCTCATGTCACTCAAGACTCACTTGCCAATCAGATGCTTCCATCTCTCTAGTCAGAGGAAGAGGTGGGTTCTCCCTGGTGCCAAGCTGCATGTTCGCTCTGTAGCTGAGTGTGGTCGAGTTGTTGGTGTGCTCTTGTATGAACGCTGCTGCTGTGTGTTTTGCGGGGATTTCAGACAACTTCCAAAGTCGCAAAATGGTGAGTGTGTAGCCTCTGCCCCCAACCTGGTGAATCAGGAGGCTGAACAGCAGGAGCAGCTGTGTAGGATCCTTCCTGAGGCTGTGAACGGGCAGTCAGAATCAGCCACAGGAGAGGTCCCTTTTCCTAGCCCTGAACACAGCGGGGCATCTGATATATCGACTATATTGGATTCGGATTGGGAACAGTGAAAATTCTTTTCTGGAACAGAAGGTTAAAATGAGAGCTTTATTTTTCTGAGCTCAGGGAGGCGGCCAGTTCAGGATCTGAACGGTGCCCAGGGGTAAGCGTTATTGTATATTTAAAGGGCTAAATCCACAAGGAGAGGGACCCTTGGTGAGTGCTGGGGTCATCCAATCAGATTTTAACGTTGTGAGACAAAGAAGTTTCTGTTGGAGGCTGTGCTGATCCAGGCCGCTGGGCTCAAGGCCTTTATGTGTTTTCCAAGACATTCAGTCTGGAATCCAAGGCCCTTAATTTATATCTCTCGATATGTGGTCCGGAGCTCAAGTGACAAAGCAACAAAGAAGCGTGTCCGCTGTCCATAGTAATGCAGGGCTTTGTAAGCGATATATTTTGACAATTTAGTCACCTCGGTTAAGGTAACAGCAAGTTTTACCAGTTAACTGATAATTAGGAAAATGTTTCAAGGGGTTGGGTGGGAGATGGCGCTGCAAGCTTGGGAATGTGAAGTTAGTTTACTCTTGCTAGTAAAATGGAAGAGCAAAATGAATGAACTGCTTGGAGAAGACTGGGGCTCAGGAGGCTGCCTCCATATACACTTTGGGGCTGCATGTTCACAAAGTATTTGCAGCAGGGGCTTGAATGTAGAAATGTCTTTGGTAGGATGCAAACTCAGAGAGGCCAAGTTTCTAGTATCTTTTCCAAGTTCTGACCTTGCCATTTAACATTTAAGTATATGGTTTGTTTGGAGTTATTTTCATGGAGGTTGTAAATAACGTATGTGTCTCAAGTGCACATGGTATAATATAGTTAGATGGGTCAGATTTCACATCTTGTGCTGTAATAGATGTGGTAGGAAACAGGCATAAAATTACTATTTAACATTGTTTTGTTTATGAATATCAGGGGGATTGGGTTTGCCTGCAATCACTAGGGGGCCATGAGGGGCTGCAGCACCATAGACTACCTTTCTGGTGACCTCCATTTACAGAGAGATGTCTAGAGCATGTGGGCTATGTTTAAAAAAAACAGGTCAGTAGTACCTAGAGGGTAATTTGAACACTTTGAGTTATTTTCATGGGAGTTGTGACATTTGCGTTTATTTAATTTTTTATATGTATACAATCATAGTTAACATGGTTCTGCTTCACATTTTTTTTTCTTGGTTGGGTTTCCTTAGGTATCTCGATGGATATTTGACTAGATTGTTTGGCTTATGTTCTTGGCATTTTTACTTTATTCTTTCACAAATATTGTGCACAATCTTCATTATTTTTGCTATACAGTCAGTACAGACATCATATTTTGTCTGTGTGTAACATCTCTTCTTAATCCTGCTGAGAATTCTGAGGGTTTTTTTTTTTTTTTCACATGCTAAATTCAGTTGGCAGCATGGCATCATAAAATTGCTGGTTGCCACCATCCAAAAAAATACACCCTACACATATCTAGCTGATGGGGAGCTTTGTCTCCATGTTGGTCACCTAGCATTTGAAATTGTTCACTGTAACATGGACACAGTTGCCTGTTTATGAATCAATTTGCCCTAGCTGGGCTGCCTTCACTGGCCTTAGTGGAAGAAAATGCATTTAGTTTGTATGCAACTTGATGTGCTGAGAACTGGTATGTGGAGGCTTCCCTTTCCAGAGAAGAAGGGAAGAAGGAATTGGGAAGAGGGTGGGAAGGTGACACCAGGAGGAGAGATGGAGAGGAGATGCAACCAAGATATAAAGTGAAAAAAAGAAATAAACTAATGAGAAAAATGGCTGGTTTCTATGTAAGTGAGAGATTGTGTTGAGTGATGATTTCTACCCATTAAGGGTGGCAATATCCCTAAGCAAGTGGCCCTGTGCTGGATAAGAATGCTAGCTGAGCATGAGACTATAAAGAAACAAGAGAGCAAGGCAAGAAACAATATTTGACATATTTTTGCCTTACTTTTCTTGAAACTTGAGTTTCTGTCTTTGGCCTCCAAAATGATGGTCTGTGATCTGAGAGGACCAAACAAGTAATCCCACTGATAACCTGAGATGTTTATGGTTAAGGAATTCAATCACAGCAGTACAGTAGCAAGTTAAGAGGAAAAAAGGTATGCCAAAACTGACTTTGCTCCTGGACTGACCTGAGAATGTCTTCTTTGAGGAATGTGGAAAATATCAGGTCTTGAGAAGACAAAAGTTCAGAGCTTAACTGGCTCTTCCTGTATGGCCTGGAAGGTCATAATGTTGAGTGTAGTGCATACAGAAAAAGTGGATGTCATAGGATTTCAGTGGAAAATAGACTCCATGGAAAATTAAGCTAGAGTTCATTTGTGTGGTAATTTGTCCCTAGATCTCTCTTATTCTGCTCATGTTCTAAGAAATTAAGAAAGGAAGAATTAATAATTGGGGACTGATTCCTTCTAAGATCTTTGTTTTCAAATATGTCTTGGATGTTAGTAATTAGTCAAGGCTTCACTTGAAATCTTGATTCTCATGTGTCAGCCTTTTGAGTACAAGTCCAAGGATGGAAGATATACCCCCACTGTGTTCTGTTTTGTCAAAATATTTTAAAATTGTTAGTACTAAAATGCTTAAAAGAATACATACATACATATTCGTATGTATGTATTATTTGAAGTTATATGTTTCTTTATGTTCTCATTTGTTACTATATGGCAAATCATGCTGAAGTTCTGCCTTGTAAGAGAGATATCTACAGGTGCTAGACAATGTAAAAACAATGATATTTATTTCATAAAAGCATGTTATATGTGTGTAATGTGACTATGTGTTCTTAGGCCATGACAGATATGTGAAAACTTGATGACACTTTTGGGTGTTTATTTTGACCAGTCTTATATGCTGGTCTAGGCCATGTTGCCAGTTTGTCTCTGGATTTTTTGAAAAGTGTAGTAATTTCTTTTCTTTTTTCCTTTTAATTGATTACAGTCTATTCATTTTGTATCCCAGTTGCAGCTCGCTCCCATGGCCCCTCCCAATCCTGCTGTCCCTCCCTCTGAGTGTATTAAATTAAATAAATATTTTATATTTTAATTTTACATCCCCAGGGTGATCCTTCCTTCCTCTGTTCTTAGTCCACCATCACCCTTCTCTTTACCTTCTCTCTCTCCTCCCAGAAAAGGGAAGTCCTCCTTTCTTGTTTCATCCCTCCAAAATACATCAAGTCACATCAGGACTGAGCATATCCTCATCCACTGAGGCCAGGCAAAGCAGCCCCAACAGAGGGAGGTGACCTAAAAGCAGGCAATACAGTTAATATTAGAAAATATCCCCCTCCAGTTGCCACTCAACCCACATGGACCAAGGCACCCATAGTGCATATGAGTTCAAGAGGCCTAGGTCCAGACAATGTTTGCTCCTTAGCTGATATCTCATTTTCTGTAAGTTTCCCTTGGGTCTGGGTTACTTGTCTTTGTTGGTCTTCTTGTGACATCCTGTCCCGAACAGTTTCTTCCATCTTTTCCCCAGTATTTTCATAAGACCCTTGGAAGTCCACCCCATGCTTACTTGCAAGTTCCAGCATCTGTCTCCTTTGGCTGCTGGGTGGATCCTCTCAGATAACAGGCATGTGTAGGCTCTTTTCTACAAGCACAGCAAAAGAATATTTACAATTTCATTAGCCGGCTCTCTGGTGTAAACTGGGTCTCAGGTTGCCTCTATTATTGGTTCCATTTTTTCCACATCCTCACCAGCATGCGTTGTCACTTGAGTTTTTGATCTAAGTGGTGTATGATGGAATCTTAGAGTCATTTTGATTTCTACTTCTCTGATGGGTAAGGACTTTGATCATTTCTTTAAATGCCTCTCAACCATTCAAGGTTCCTCTGTTGAAGTTGCAGTTTAGCTCTGAACCCCATTTTTAAATTGCATTTTTTGATTTGTTGGTATTTAATTTATTAAGTTCTTTGTATAGCTTAGATATTAGTTCTCTTTCTTATGTAGGGTTAGTGAAGATATTTTCCCAATCTGTTGACTGCTTTTGTGTTCTATTGGTAGTGTCCTTTGACTTACAGATGCTTTTCAGTTTCTTGAGATCCCATTTATTAGTTGTTGATCTTAGAGCCTGTGCTGTTGTTTTTCTATTGTCTCCTGTGTTAGTGAGTTCCAGACTTTTCTACACCATGTCTTCTAAATAATTTAGAATCTATGGTTTTATGTTAAGGTCTTTGATCTACTTGGACTTCAGGGTAATACAAAGGGGGTCTATTTGCACTTTTCTACATGATATTTAGTTATACTACCACCATTTGTTGAAGCTACTGTGTTTTTTTCCATTGTATGGGTTTGGCTTGTTTGTTGAAAATAAAGTTCCAGTAGGAGTGTGGGTTTATTTATATGTCTTTATTTCAATTGCATAGAATTGGTCTGCTATCAAGGGTGTTTTATATTTCCATATGAAGTTAATGTTTTCTCTTTCAAGGTCTGGAAATAATTGTGTTGAAATGTTGGTAGGAAATGGGATTGAATTTGTAGAGTGCATTTGTTAAGAATCCTGTTTTACTATGTTAATTCTGCCTTTCCATGATTTTGGGAGATCTTTCCATCTTCTGATATCTTCCTCAGTTTCTTTCTTTAAAGACCTGAAATTCTAGTCATAGAGGTCGTTCACTTGCTTGGTTAGAGTTACAACAAAATATTTTATATTCTTCGTGGCTACTGTTCAGGATGTTTCCCAAATTTTATTCTCAGCCCATTTTTTCTTTTGTATACAGAAGGGCTAATAATCTTTTTAATCAATTGTGTTCCAAGACACTTTGTGGGAAGTGTATATCAACTGTAAGAATTCTCTGGAGGAATTTCTTGGGTCACTTATGTATACTATTAAATCCTCTGTGAATAGTGATACTTTGAATTCTTCCTTTCCAAGTATTTTAACAGGAAGGTGTGTTGGATTTTGTCAAAGGCTTTTTCTCCTGTAATGAACTGATCATGTGATTTTATTCTTTCAATTTGTTTATATGGTGGAATACATTGATGGATTTTCATATGCAGAACCATTGCTGTATCCCTGAGATGAAGCCTGTTCATCGCGTATATCTTTGATGTATTCTTGTATTTGGTTTGTGTTTTTTTTTGGATATATCTGTGTCAATGTTTGTAAGTGAGATTGGTCTGAAATTCTTGTCCTTTGTTGAGTCCTTGTGTGGTTTAGGTATCAGGGTGACTTTGCCATCAGAATGAGTTTGGTAATGTTCCTTCTGTTTGTATTTTGTGAAAAATTTTGATGAGTATTGGTATTAACTCTTCTTTGAAAATCGGGTATGATTCTGTGCTAAAATCATCTTGCCCAGTGCCTGTGTGTGTGTGTGTGTGTGTGTTTGGCAGACTTCTAATGACTGTACCCATTTTCTAAGGTGTTATTGTCACTGTTGTTTTATTTTATTAATTTTATTGTTTTTGTTTTTGAAGAATAAGTTTCTCTCTGTTGTCTTATGTGTCCTGTAAGTAGGTATGTAAATCAAGCAAGCCTTAGACTTAGAGATCCAACTGAATCTGGATCTGGAGTGCTAGGGTTATATGTGGGCCCACATGCCTGTCTTTGTAGTGTTGTTTTGTTTTTTTAATATATTATTGCCTGATGGGCCTGAAATTTGTTATTTGTACATATCAAAACTATTCTGAATTGATTTTTACCCACATCTTGAATTTGAGATTTTGCAGAGCATATTATATTTCTCATTTGGCAACTTCAGGCTCCTTATCCCATGCTGCTTGGGCTTCTCATCTAGGGCCACTCCCACAAACTCTCAGAAGCCTCCCATGACCCAGAAACTCACCCACCCTGATTTCTATTTTCTCTCCTTGTTCCCTCCTCATTCTACTCCCCCCATACCTGATACCCATCCCCATTACCCTATCCATTCCCTCTTCCACCCTATTCCTTCCCTCCATTTAATTCAGATACTTATCTTATTTTGTCTTCAGAGTGAGTTTCCTACATCCTCCCTTTCTGCTCCTTTCACTGGGTCTGTGGATTGTTCCATGATTATCCTGTACTTTATGATTAATTTCCACTTCTAAGTGAGTAGGTACCATGTGGGTCTTTCTGGGTCTGGATTATCTCACTTAGAAAAATCTTTCCTAGTTCCATCCATTCTCTTGCTGATTGCATAAAGTCTTTGCTATTAATAGCTAATTGGTATTCCATTGTGTAACTGTATCACATTTTCTTTATCCATTCTTCAGGAGAAGGATGTCTAGGTTGTTTCCAGTTTCTCTTTATTACAAATAAATCTGCTGTGAACATAGTTGAGCAAGTGTCCTTGTGGTATAGTACATCATCTTTTGAATATGTTCCCCTCAGTAGTATAGCTATTGAGGCATATAGGTATTGACATAGGTCTATTCTAATTTTTCTTTTGAGAAACATCTAGATGGATTTCCTAAGTGTTTGTTCAAGTTTTCATTCTCACCAGCACTGGAGGTGTGTTCTCCTTACTCCACATTCATCAACACCATATTCTGTCACTTGAGTTTCATGATCTGAGCCATTTGACAAGTGTAAAATTGAAATGAAGAATCCTTTGATTTGCATTTCCTTGATGATTATGGACACTGAATATTTCTTTAAGTGCTTCTCAGCCATTAGCACTTCCTCTGCTTAGAGTTCTCTGTTTAGCTTTATATGCCATTGTTTAATTGGGTTATTTGGTTCCATTGTGTCTAATTTGTTCATTTCTTTAAGGATATTATTCTTCAAGCAACTGTAGGACTGGTGAAGGTCCTCTCCCAGTCTGTGTGCTGCCATTTGTCTTATTGATAGTATTGTTTGCCTTCTAGATGCTTTTCACTTTCATGTGTCCCTTTTGTTAATTGTTAATCTTAGTGTCTGAGCTGTCAGTGTATGATTCACAGACGTGTCTCTGTACAAATTCTATATCAAGGCTATTCTCCACTCTCTCTTCTATTGTGTTTTATGTTACAGTTTTTGGACTTGAACTTTCTGCAGGGTGATAAATATAGCTGCATTTGCATTCTTCTGCATGCAGATATCAAGTTAGAGAAACACCAATTGTTCCATAAGCTTCTTTCCATTGTATCTTTTTGGCTTCTTCATCAAATATCAAATTTCTGTAGGAACATGTGTTTATTTCTCTGTCTTTAATTTGATTCCATTGATCAAACTGTCAGTTTCTATGCCAATACCATGCAATTTTTATTACAATTGTTTTGTATTATAGCTTGAAATTATGGAGTTTGATAACCTCAAAAGTTCTTTTATAGTACAAAATTGTTTTAGCTATATTGCATTTCTTTTTTCCTATGAAGTTAATGGTTGCTCTTTCAAAGTCTATAAATAATTCTGTTAGAATTTTGTTAGGAATTGCTTTGAATCTGTAGATTGCATTTGGTTATATGGCCATTTTTTTACAATAATAATTGTATGATCCATGAATTTGGGAGATCTTACTCTCTTCTGATACCATCTTCAATTTACTTCTTCAGGAATTTGAAGTTCTAGTGATGCAGGGCTTCACTTGCTTGGTTAAAGATATACCAAAATATTTTATATTGTTTGGGGCTATTGTTCAGGATCTTGATTTTCTAATTTCATTCTAAGCCCATGTAATTTTTGTATATAGAAGGGCTACTGATTTTTTTTAGTAAATTTTGTTCCAAGCTGCTTTGTGGAAAGTTTTTGTCAACTGTAGGTGTTCTCTTGTAGAATTTATTGATTTACTTATGTATACTAGTATATCGTCATCGTATAGTGATACTTTGACTTCTTCCTTTCCAATTTCTATCTCATTGATCACGTTCCATTGTCTTATTGCTCTGTCTAGGTATTTGGTGGAATTGCTTTAATTTTCTTTCCATTTATTCAGATGCAGGCTATAGGCTTGCTGTGTTGCCTTTATTATGTTTAGGTTTAAATTCTGTGTCCCTGATCCCTGTAAATCTTTTAACATGAATGGGATGTTGGATTTTCTTCAAGGCCTTTTCCCCATCTAATGAGATGATCGTGTGTTTTTCCCCTATCGGTTTGTTTATAAGATGGATTAAATTGATGGATTTTCATATGTTGAACAATCCCTGCATTGTTGTGCCCAATTTGAGAGACCCCAAAAGACCACTAGGAGTTGAGTCTGTTGCAAATAATATGAGGATCTTTATTCAAACTTAAGCTAGGGCCACCAATCTCCCATGATACAGCAGGTTAGAAAGTGAGGCCTCGAGTCTCACGAAGGCAAAATTTTTAAAGGGAAAAATAGTGAGCAGTGAATTCCAAACCTTGCAGTTACAGGGAAGGGAAAGTTTTGGGTGGGTGGGGAGGGTTCAGTGATTGAAATGTCCTTTAGGCAAATTGTTCCAAGCCACCTGGCCAAACTGACAGATATCTAAGATATCTGTATGACAACCTGCTGGGTGGAGTGGAGGACCTATTAACACATTCTGTGGCATTTATGATACCTGACAACGAGGACCCAGCATGAACACATTCTGTGGCATTTATGATACCTGACACTGAGGACCCATCATTAACACATTTTGTGGCATTTATGACAACCTGCAGGGTGGAGAGCTATGTGGCCCTTTTCAGATCCCAAAGGTGGGGGTCAAGTCACTCCAAGGTCAGTCAACTTAAGACAGAGTCTGAGAAACAAAATGGAGCCACCCCTTCCATCCTCAGTTTCTTCAGCATCACTGAGATGAAGGCTACTTTCTCTTGGTGGGTGGCGTTATTGCTGTGCTTTTAGATTTGGTTTGTGAATATTATATTGAATATTTTTACATCACTTTCACAAAGGAGATTGGTCTGAAATGCTTTTTCTATTGTGTCTTTATGCTATACAGTTATCAGGGTGACTTTGATCCAATGGAATGATTTTAGCAATTTTCCTTTTATTTGTATTTTGTGGAATAGTTTAAGGAGTATATGTACTAGCTTTTCTTTGAAATTGTGTTAGAATTCTGTGCCAAGACACTCTAGATCGGAACATTTTTATTTTGTTTGGGATACTTTTAATGACTGCTTCTTTTTCCTTAGGGTATATAGGCCTTGTTTTGTTTTATTTTATTTTGTTTTGTGATGTTTGTTTGTTTGTTTGTTTAAATCAAAGTTCCTTTTAGTAGTCCTGTCTGTACTGTAAGTATGTGTGTAGACCAGGCAGGCCTCAACTTATAAATCCACTTTAAAATGTCTCTAGAGTGTTGGGATTAGTTGTGGTCCCACATGCCTGGCCTTTTTCTTTCATTGTAATGTTATTATGTGATAGGCCTGGAATGTAGGTATTATACGTGTCAAACATATGCTCTTTTATTGATCTTCATTATGACATTAATATTTCTTGAACTTTTAGAAATGTATGATTGCAGTACTTTTTATGCTTGTTCTGAAATTTTTTGAATGAATAAGACTATTTTGCACTCACACACACACACACACACATATATATATGAATATATATATTCATATATATATATATATATGAATAAGTACCTCATGTGTGCCTGTTCCTCACAGTAATCAGAAGATGGCCCAGAACTCATGAAATTGGAATAATGGATAGGTGTGAGCTCCTATGGGAGGGCTAAATCAAGGTAAGCCTTTAGGAGGCCCATAGGGAATGGCGAGTGAAGCTTCAGGAACTCAGTGCACATAACATTGATCTAGTAGGGACGCCTGGCTCACTAGTGAAATCTCAGAGGGATCCAAGGCTAAGATGATGATGCTTTTCCCTTCTTTATGGAAATCTCCTAAAGAACTTGCCACCCCACAACTCTCACATTTTCTGACAGTTGTACCAAACTATTTGATTATTACTGTTAATTGAAGCTAGCATGGAATGGTGTGATTAGGCTTTCAGTCATTTAAAAGCAGTTATATTAGATAATAAAGTTAGATTTGCATCTTTCATTCTTGTCTCTGGAGTTTGATTACCAGGTTTCTTTGTGGACTTTTGTCACCCATAACCCACCTACAGCATGGTTTCTGATCCCTACCTATGTAAGTACTGGCAATCAGGCCCAAATATTTGCAAGACCAACAAGACCTCTTCACTGCTGAGGCATCTCTTATGCCCTATGTTGCCTATTTTATTTATTTATTTAAATCTTGATTTTTTTATATCAATTACAGTTTATTCACTTTGGATCCCAGCTGTAGCCCCCTCCTTCATTCTCTTCCAATCCCACCCTCACTCCCTCCTCTTCGCCCATTCCCCTCTCTAAGTCCACTGATAGGGAAGTGGATTTCTATCTGACCTTAGCTTATCAGGTCTCATCAGGACTGGCTGCATTGTCCTCCTCTGTAACCTGGCAAGGCTGCTCCCCCTGAGGGTGGTGTGGTTAAAGAGCCCAACACTGACTTCATCTCAGAGACAGTCCCTATTCCTCTTGGATATTAGGGAACCCACTTGGATACTGAGCTGCCATGGGCTATATCTGGGTAGAGGTTCTAGGTTATATCCATGAATGGTCCTTGGTTGGAGTATCCAGTCTCAGAAAAGACCCCTATGCCCAGATATTTTGGATCTGTTGCTCTCCTTGTGGAGCACGTGTCCTCTCCAGGTTCTATTATCTCCCCCCTCTTTCATAGCATTCCCTGCACTCTGCCCAAAATTTGGTTAAGAGTCTTTCAGAGGCCCTCTGTGATAGGCGCTGGTCCAGTTTCCTGTTTTCTCCTTCTTCCGATGTCCATCTCATTTGTCTTTCTGAGTGAGAATTGATCATCTTACACAGGGTCCTCCTTCTTGCGTAGCTTTAGTTATATGGGTTGTAGTATGTTTATCTTATATTTTATGCCTAGTATCCACTTATAAGTGAGCATATACTGTATGTGTCATTCTGCTTCTGGGATACTTCACTCAGGATGATCTTGTCTAGATCCCACAATTTGCCTGCAAATTTCAAATTTCCTTGTAATTGCGGAGTAGTATTCCATTGTGCAATTGTGCCATAATTTCTGTATCATTCTTCCTTTGGGGGACATCTGGTTTTTTTCCAGGGTCTGGCTATTACAAATGAAGCTGCTATGAACATGGTTGAACAAATTTCCTTGTTGTGTACTTGAGCATATTTTGATTATATGCCTAGGAGTGGTATAGCTGGATCTTGAGTTAGTGCTATTCCTAATTGTCTGAGAAAGTGCAGATTGATTTCCAAAGTGGTAGTACATGTTTACATTCCCACCAGCAATACAGGAAGGTTTACCTTTCTCCACATCCTTTCCAGCAGGTGTTGTCCGTATTGTCACCTGAGTTTTGATCTTACCTGTTCTGATGGGTGTAAGGCGAAATCTCAGGGTCATTTAGATTTGCATCTTTCTGATGACTATGGCTGTTAAGCATTTTTTTAAGTGTTTCTATCCCATTCTATATTACTTTACAGAGAATTCTCTCTTTAGCTATATACCCCATTTTTAATTGGATTACTTGATTTGTTGCTTTTCCACCTCTTTAGTTCTTTATATATTCTGGATATTAGCCCTCTGTCAGATATAGAGGTGGTGAAGATCCTTTCCCAGTCTGAAGGCTGTCGTTTTGTTCTGAATACTGTGTTCTTTGCTTTACAGAAGCTTTTCAGTTTCATAAGAGCCCATTTATTGATTGTTGATCTTAGAGCCTGTGCTGTTGGTGCTCTGTTCAGGAAGTACTCTCCTGTGCCAATGAGTTCTAGGCTCTTCCCCACTTTTTCTTCTAATCAATTTAGTGTGTCTGTTTTTATGTTGAATCGTTGATCCACTTGGGCTTTAGTTTTGTGCAGGGTGATAAATATGGATTTATTTTTTTTCTACATGTAGACATCCAGTTAGACTGCCACCATTTGTTGAAGATGTTGTCCTCTTTCCATTGTATTATTTTGGCTTCTTTATCAAAAATCAAGTATCTGTAGGTGTGTAGATTTATTTCTGCATCTTCCATTTGGTTCCATTGATCCACCATTCTATGTCAGTACCATGCAGTTTTTATTACTATTGCTCTGTCGTACAGCTGGAGAATCAGGTGTCTTATTGCTCTAGCTAGGACTTCAAGAAAACAGAGGATACAGATAACTTCACAACGAAAAAAAAGAAAACAAGCAACGAATCACAGTAACACCACTAACTCCACAATAAAAGGAACTAACATTTATTTATTTATTTCTAATAATTTAATTTAACTTCGTATGCATTGGTGTAAGGGTGTCAGATTGATTGAATTGGTGTTTCAGAAAGCTATGAGCTGTCATGTGGGTGCTAGTTATTGAACCTGGGTCCTCTGAAAGAACACACAGTGTTCCTAACCACTGAGCCATAGCTCCAGCCCCTTATGTTGCCTCTCAGTGATCAACATTTACATTGCTCATATTTTCATCTGTCTCTTTGTAATTGTTCAAACATATGTTTCATTTTAGAAATATTGAATGAATGTTACAGTTTAAAATGAGGCATTTCAGGTTTCTAGACATGTCTACAAAACTGGAGAGAATGTATAAATCTTTGTAAAAACTTGAGAAAGATCTCTATCTTTTTTTGTTTGATTGATTAAATTTTGCAGAATTTTCAGATTCTTATTATATACCCCTGACTGTCCTGGAACTTATTGCTTAGACCAGTCTAGCATGCAATTCTATGTGATACACCTGTGACAGTCTCTTGAGTGTTTCAGGAATAAAAGGCATGAGAAAATACACCCAGCTTACCTTTTGTTATTATAGTTAGGACTTGTTTATACCATGTCTCTGATGTAGGCTCATTACTGTTTATCATCACTTTATTCTCTCGCTTTCTTCATGTCTGTTTATTGGCATTTCTCCTGCAAGTCTACATCCTATTAAGGGATGAAGAAATTAGAGAGGTAAACCTCACTTTTCAGTTTCCTTCTAAAAGGAGTTGGTGAATATATCAGCACTTGCGTGTCAGAAAATAAGTGGGAAAAAACAGAGTTATGTGACTATGTTGTACATGAAGTATACATTTCCAGTGTTGTCAGTTTAATGTTTTCTATTGTGCACTTGTGTCACTATTTTAGAATGCTTTGACATACAATCATGTGCATGTGAACTTTACTCGAGAAGAGTGGGCTTTGCTGGATTCTTCCCAGAGGAATCTCTACAAAGATGTGATGCTGGAGACTTACAGGAACCTCACTGCTATAGGTATGGCAGTGAATTTTCTTTGCTTATTAAAATATGGGGGAAACTCCTTATTCGTTATTGATGCACTTCTATAATTTCTCGACGATGAGGAAGAATGAGGTAAATGGTTCTTTGATTGACCATAGATCATGACCTAAATTTTGCCTTATTTTCAATAATAAATGATACATTTCCTGGTACTTTCTTAGGCAACAATTGGGAAGATCAGAATATTGAAGACCATTGTCAAAGTTCTAGAAGATACGCAAGGTAACTTTCATGTGTAAACTGATTTGGATATGGTTTTGAGAAAATTTTAATATGTCCTAGAAGTTTGAAAGAAAAAGAACAGTGTAAATGAACTGCTTTAAATGTATATATTGATGATTACTATCTTGTTACCAAACTAAGTACATTCATGTTAGGTATTTGATGTGTGTTTGCAAGGCACCCCTCTAAGAAAGAACATAAGGAAACTATACCTTACCCAAGATCCATTTAAATCATACCCGCATTAGAGCTACGCGGTAGAACTGCAGTTTGTTTAGTCTCTTACAACTCAGTTATTGCAAAAGGTATTCAGAAAATAGGTGATGAAAGTATGTCCAAAACATACTCAGCAAATAGTCCATACTAAAGCTAGGGTTACTCATATACTTGTAGTAATATTGCTAAGTTTTTTGATAAGGGCAATTTTATAGAGTCAAGAATGTTGTGGAAAACCATAATCCCTATAGCACATGTCTATGATGAACAGAAATCAAATGTGTGAATGCAACATGAAACCATGTCATTTATTATTCTTCTTTTAATAGGTATATCATAGATAACATTAAATACAAATCATGTTAGCATGTGGCTATTGAAAGAAGCAATGTACCTCCTAGAACAACTAAAAGATATAATAGTCCCCATTTTGAGTAGATTTTTAAACAGTTATACCTGTTATGCTTTATATGAGACATTCATACCTGCCAGCAGTACAAATAATGACACAGAGGTATTTCAATAAAGCTTAGGCAATTTAGTTGGGCAGATCACAAACCCTCTATCTCCCTTATCAAAAAAAAAAAAAACCTAGCATGGTGTCCTGCTACAAGGCCAACTCTACCTCTTTGTTTCAGTTCATGTCTATGTTAACCTCAGTGTCTTGCTGTGAATCGCCTGTTTTTACTCTCTTCTTTCTAGCAAACCTCTCTCAGAAGTTCTGCCCCCCATTTTGTGCCCTGCTATCAGTCGTTAGCTCTTTATTATTTCCAATAGACAAGTAAAAAAGGTGAAATATTTGCAAAATATATGACAGATGATGGGCCATAGAAAGAACAGTACTAAGATCTGACCAGGACTTAGCTCTCTCTACTGGCTCAGGAATCATCATTCACATATACTGACACACTTACACACAATATACCCCAACATCAATTAATTGGTTATTCAACCTCATTAGGAATACTTAGAAACTCGTACAGCAGAAAATACAAGTTTTAAGAATGTGGAAATTCTTCTCTTTGTCCCAGTTATCTTTGCAAATTTAGCACAGCACATAGTATGGGTAAATTATGAAGCCAGTCAGTGTGTTTTAGCTCTGAGATCTTGTAATTTTTAATAAATATGTGCTGAACCATCTTCTAGAAGATAAATCTAATATAAATGTAAGCCAGGCAGCAAATATTTTTACAGGTATTTGCAAATATGCAAAACAACCCATAGTAAAGGAGAACACCGTGAATGTAAAAAGTGATGAAACCTCAATTCCTCCATACCTTTACACCAAATTGAAAAATTAATTGACATGGAGAAAAAGATTGATCAGTGTAATAAGTGTGGTAAAGCTTTCTTATATGGCAATTATTTTTGCAGGTATGAAAACAGTCATAGTGGAGAGAAACCCTCTGACGATATTCAATGTGCTGAAGCCTTTGCACATCACAGTAATCGCCATACATATAAAAGAATGCATACTGGTGAGGAGCTCTATGAATTTAACCAATATGGTAAACACTGTGCATATAATAGTGATCTTAAAATGTATGAAAGAATTCATGTTGGACAGAAATTCCACAAATGTAATCAATGTGATGAAGCCTTTGCAAACAAGAGTTGGCTCCTAAAACATAAAAGAACCCATACTGGAGAGAAATCTCATGAATGTACTCATTGTGGTAAAGCCTTTGCATGGTACAGTTCTCTGCTGATACATAAAAGAACTCACACTGGAGAAAAACCTTATGAATGTAATCAATGTGGTAAAGCCTTTGTATATAACAGTCATCTCCTAAGACATAAAAGGACACATACTGGAGAGAAACCTTATGAATGTAACCATTGTGGTAAAGCCTATGCAAATAATTGTACTCTATTACTAGATTAAAGAACACATACTGGAGAGAAACCTTATGAATGTCACGAATGTGGTAAAGCCTTTGCAAATAACAGCGCCCTCCTAATACATAAAAGGACACACACTGGTGAGAAACCTTATGAATGTAACCAATGTGGTAAAGCCTTTGCACAGAACAGTCATCTGGTAGTACATAAAAGAATTCACACTAGAGAGAAATCTTATGAATGTATTTAAATGTATGCATTTCAGAGTAGTCTCTGAAAACAAAAGAACACACCCTGGAGAAACACTCTGTCTGTACGGCCTCAGGGACATGTGGTTAAAGTCAGGTTAACTGTTATCTCTCATCAGTGTCCTGGGACACAAAATGAGGGCCTGAAACCATCCAAGAAAGAGGCTGGTGGGCATGAAGGCACAGGCTTGTAATTCCAGGACAGGAAGCTGAGGGAGGATGTGAGCTCCAGATCACACTGGGCTTCATGTTTGTTTCCAACTTCTTGTCCCACCAAAAGCCAGAGAACTGGCCTGAAGATGGCTCAGTGGTTAAGACACCTGCTGCTCTTGCAGAGGACTGGGATGGACTCCCAGCACCTTTATCAGGTGGCTCACAATCACCTTTAGCTCTTGGGTATCTCTTACCCTCTTCTGGTCTTTGCCAGGCATGCATACCCCCACACCCAAAGATAAATAAAATAAATCTACTCAAAAATTCAGAAGGACAGACTGAAAGATAGATAGAGCAGTGGACACACCATGTGCTCACCCTGCACTGGGTACTACTGAATCTGCCTAAGACCCCCACACTGTGCCAGCCAGGATGCTGTGCCCAGCTCCTGCTAAGCCTATAGCCGAGTACATCCTCTCTTCTGCTACTTGCTCTGTTCATCATTGAGCACTAATTTACCTGCTTTCTTTCCTCCTTTCTTTTTTCCTTCCTTCCTTCCTTTTTTCCTTTCTTACCTTCCTTCCTTCCTTCCTTCTTTCTGAGACAGGGTCTCAAATAGCTTGGCTGCCCTCAAGCTCAGTCTGTAACTGAGGGTGACCACAAGCATGTATTGTTACTTGAGTTTTTTATCTTAGCCACTCTGATGGGTATAAGGGAAAATCTCAGGGTCACTTTGGTTTGCATCTTCCTGATGACTAGGGGTGTTGAGCATTTCTTTAAGTGTTTCTCTGACATTCTATATTCCCCTACAAATAATTTTATGGTTATCCCATTTTTAAAATAGGATTACCTTTGACTTTAAAACTTTGTTTTGAACAATTTTTGAACCATGTGTGTTTGGAAGAAATAACAGATTTTCAAACCAAGTGTCTGTGTGTATATGGGTGTACTAGATACGTGATATAGATGATAGATAGACAGATGATTGCTGTAAGAGAGAAGGTAGAAAACTGTAATAATATGTGTGCAACAATAGGAGGAATACTTGTATAAAATATAGTGCTAGGCTAGGGTCAAACAGAAGGTGAGGAGGACCCTCCCATCTGTGGAGTAGGGGAGAGGCATAGGGGGAGAAGTTGGAAGGAGGGTGGGATTGGAAAGAGATGAGAGAGGGGACCACAGCCATGATACAATTTGAATAAATTGTACTAAATGATAATAATAAAAAGAATATTTAAAAAATTGTAATGTAAAAAAAGCATCGTGAAATTTATATTCTTCTCCAAAAATTATCAATTCCTAAAACTTTTAACCTATTAAAAGTCCACGTGAAAATGCAAAATCATTAAGACTGTGAACCTTAGAGTCTAACACATGCGAAAAACACAGCATACTTTAAAGATGAATGTGCTTTACTCAGGTACAGTCAGAAAGCTTCATGCACAGAGAAATCAGAAAGTTTTGAAGAGTGGAGAGGACTACACATGTTTATTAATATATAGTTAACTTTATATGTTAATCCTAGAGACACAAAGAATTTTGACTGAAGACATATAATAATATTTCATAATAAAATATGTAGTATATATTGAATTCTTAATAACCATGGAAAAATCATATAAAGTTAGAATGCCTGTCTGTAAAATGATTGTATTTTGATGATACTAATAATTTTTGACTCTTCCAAAGTGTGTAATTTCATTAATACATATACTTAAACAGTCAAGCCTAGATACAACCAGATGGTTAGAGGCCAACCTAAGAACACAGGAAACAAAAACCGTAACATCATGGTGTACCAGAATCTCTGAAATTCCACGGATGTTCTATTGCAGAAGGAACACAGGAAAATTATATGAAATCTGTAATGATGCAGTGATTCAAGGCACATAAAAAGGAAAGGAAAAAATGGAGGCCATGTTGGTCACCCAGAAATCCATATTGAGATAAAGGAAATGGTACAAGACATGAAAATGAAATTAGAATCAATAAAGAAAATACAAACGGAATACCCTGAAGTTGAAGAACTTAGTGAAGAAATCAGGAACTAAGAAGGTAAGCATCACCAACAGAATACAAGAGATAGAGAAGAGAATCTCAGATGCTGAAGATACAATTACAGAAATCGACACACCTCTCAAAGAAACATAATATCAGAAAAATTCTTTTCAAAAACACCCAAGTAATCAAGAACACCATGAAAGGAAGAAATTTAAGAATAATACAAATAGATGAAAAAGAAAATTCCAAGCTCCAAAGCCCAGAAAATATTTTCAAGAAAATTATAGGAAAAAAAATCTATAACTTTAAGAAAGAGATGTCCTTAAACATAAAAGAGGCCTACAGAACACAAAACTGACTAGACCAGAAAAGAAATTCCTCCTGCCATATAATAATCAAAACACTAAATCTAAAGAACAAAGACAGACTTATAAGTGGCAATGGGAAAATGCCAAGTAACATATAAAGGCAGATCTATCAGAATCAAACCAGACTTTTCAAAACAGAGACACTACCAACCTTATTTGCTTAGGTCACAGTCACCCTGATATCTAAATCACACAAAAACCCTACAAACAAAGAGTACTTTAGACCAGTCTTGCTTAAGAACATTGATGAAAGAATATTCAACAAAATACAAATGGAATTCAAGAACATATGAAAGATATCATCCATCATGACCAAGTCGGGATCATCACATGCATGCAGGGGTGGTTCGATATACAGAAATCCATCAATGTAATCAACCATACAAACAAACAAACTGAAAGAAAAAAAATAAATAAAAACACTATCATCTCCATAGATTCTGAAAATGTATTTGCCAAAATCCAACACCCCTTTATATTTAAAGTTTTGGAGAGATCAGTGATACTAGGCACAAAAGATAGTAAAAGCAATATACAGCAAGCCTATAGCCAACATCCAAACTAAACGGAATCTCACTGAAATCAGGGACAACGCAAGCCTGCCCATTCTTCCACTATCTCTTCAACATAATACTTGTAGTCCTAGTTAGAGCAATAAGACAACTAAAGTAGATCAAGGCAATGCAAATCAGAAAGGAACAAGTTAAACTATCACTATTCCCAGATGATATGATGGTATGCACTAGAAACCCTAAAATTCTACCAGAGAACTTTTTCAACTGATAAACACTTTGAGGCAAGTGGTTGAATATAAAATTAACTCAAAAAATCTGAAGGCTTCCTGTATACAAGAGACAAACTGGCTGATAAAAAAATTTGGGAAATACCACCCTTCACAATAGCCATAAATAACATAGAGTACCTTGGTATAACTCTAACCACGCAAGTGAAAGATCTCTATGAAAAATCTTCAAGTCTCTGATAAAGAAAGAAATTAAAGAACAAATCAGAAGGTTGGAAACATCTTCCAAGCTAATATCTGTAAGATTAACAGTGAAACTGGCCATCCTGTCAAAAGCAATCTAAAGATTCAGTGCAATTCCAATCAAATACCAACAGAGTTCTTTAAAGACCTTGAAAGAAAAATTATCAGTTTCATATGAAAGAACAACAACAACAAAACAGAATATCTAAAACCACCCTGTACCATAAAATACCTTCTGGAGGTATCTCCATCCCTGATGTGAAGCTGTATTATAGAACAACAGTAATAAAAATAGCTTAGTACTGGCATAGAAACAGACTAGAGATGGAATCAAATTAAAGACCCAGAAATGAACCCACACACCTACAGATACTTGATTTTTTGGACCATCAAGCCTAAACCATACAATGAAAAAAAAAAAAAAAGACACCATCTTTAACAAATGGTGTTGGTCTAACGAGATGTCTACAGGTAGAAAATGCAAATAAACCCATATATCAGCCTACACAAAAGTAAAGTTCAAGTAGATCGAAGACCTACCATGACCCTCAATACCAGTTCTCTCTACATCCTATGAGAGAACCTCAACTGTTATTGAGCCTAACCTTAGGGGTTTCTATATAGTCACAACTGTTCTGATAAAAATAGTGTCTGTTGTGCTCAGAGAATAGTACTAAACAATAAGTATTGATAGTTTATCTGAGGCCAAAGTACAAGCTCCCTAAACCAACAATGCTAGGCATAAACTTTATAGATTTCCATGTGAAACATTTATTATGTGGCCCCATAGTTCCACTTCTGTGAATTAAATCTTATACAGTAATTGTGATCCAGATATGGTTTTAAGCACTTATAGAAATTAACTCAATCTTTGCAATAAGTCTAGGAGGTAAATATTGCTAGCCACTATTACTCTGTTTTGTACATGCATTAACAGAACAAATATGCTAACCTGTCTAAGGTCAGAAGTATTCAGAGGCAAAACTAAAAATCAAGTTCAGACTACATGGACTTAACCCACACTTTCAACCTCACTAGACATAAACTTTATATATTTTCAATGATAATCAGACACTTCTATAAACCTTAATGCTATTGTATAACATATATTATATCAAAAGTATTAAATATTCAATTAGTACAGAGTGCATAAAGGGAAAGATACTATGACTTTGTTTCATAAGAAGTAAAGTAACAATATACATCTATATACATGCAAATAAATACAAAAACATATCTTTGAATACACATATATATGAATGAATACAAAACCTCAGGATCTTCTAAAATGTCAGCAAGATAATGTATACCACTTTATCTCCACTAAGATAGTCATGACAATAAAAGAAAAACAAGGCAGGAATTCTAGGAAAAGCAGAGTGTATAATCTTGACTCCTTAGAAGGACAGCAAGGCCCCAGGTCGAGGCTTATTTATCAACCATTATCAACTACTCATACAATTTCTTTGAGTCCTTTAACAATGTCTTCAATAGTTTCAAACCTCATGACCACGAGGAAAGAGTGATTTTATCATTTGATTTCATTAGAATTATATATGTAACATTGTTTCTCAGTTTTTTGGATAAGATCAAGTACAGAATTATACATTTAAATAGTTACTAAAATGAATCTATGTACTAAAAAAATAAAAGATTGCTTTGTTTTGGCCTTTGAATTAAATACTTTGATGACCAAATATTCTGTTTACTCATATGTGTGTGTGTGTGTATATATATATATATATATATATATATATATATATATGTATATATATATATGTGTGTATATATATGTATATATATATATGTATATATATTCTGAAAAGAAACAGAGGAGAAGTGGGTGGAGGGGTAGGAGAGAGACATGGAGGAGAACAAGAATGGGAAACAAATAGAACAAACCCACAAAAAGATTCTCTGAAAGTCTGGCCATCAGGAATCTGCAAATAACCTGAACAATGAGCTGACCGTTTATAAACAGCATGCTTCTCTGGGAGGAGAGAAACACTTCTTGCTGACTAGGGTGTGGGACAGGAAGAGGCAAATTTCAGATTTCCTGATGGGTACATGAACATTTCTTGTTGTTGTAAAATGGTCATGAAACATCTCATGAACTTGAAAATATTCCTACTATCCAACCAAACATTTCAACTCTACATTTTCTATCTGGTCCACAGATAGAAAATCACCAGTACTTAAATGTGAAAGATATTCCTGTAACATTGCTGTACTGTGGGTGGTGGGAGCATGCTAAGGGAAAGGGTGGATTAAACAGGAAACAATTATATATATCATATTATATATATATACATATATATTACAGGCTTGAATATATATATATATATACATATATACATATATGTATATTAGAAAACCTTGATGTTACCCAACAGTAATGGAATTATCTACTGGCCCTATTTATGGTCTAGATATTGTCATACATGTTGAAATATGACTTTTATCATATAGTAGCAGACTATATATATATATATGTATATTCAAGCCTGTAATTCAAGGGAGTAAAACTGAAAGGATAGGTCAGTTTTCCAAAGTTTCAAAATTGCAACTTATCAATACAAATTAATCAGCCCTTAATCTAGATGCTTCTAGATACAAACAATTTTTTAAATCTTCATCAACTAACTTAATGCGTACAGAATAATCATTATTTTTTTCAGGTTAAAATCAAAAGAAGGAATATTACATCAATTAAAATGTAAATTCATTGTTTTATAAATATTACTTTTCCCTTAAAAATAGAAACTATGGTGCTTGTTTAGCTGAACTATGATCTGGTCATGAAAGCTGTGAGCATGTTTCCAGATAACATCAAGGTTTTCTCAAAGTTGGGACAATGGGTGGCAAACAGGTACAAAACAAAAGATGACCCATCCTATTCCACTGTGTTTATGAATCCCTTCTTGTGATAATGTTGTTATAGCCCAGTTCATGCTGTTAAGAGTAGAGAAAGGGATCTGGAGCTACAGCCCAGTGACAACGCTCTTGCCTGATATGCAGAGGCCCTGGGTTCAATCCCAAGTACTTCCACAAAACAAAGAGTAGGGAATGAAATATCTCCTCAGACATATTTCCACCATCAGTCATCCAAAAATCAAACTGATCTTTGGCCAGAATATGAAATACAGGAAAGGAACCTTAGAGAAACCTGACAATAATGGAATTATCTGCTGGCCCTTTTGTAGTGTGTAGATATTGTCAGACATGTTGAAACATGACTTATATCATGTAGTAGCAGACAATAAAATAAGTAAGATAATATCCCTTTAAGAGACCACATCCTGGAAAGGAGTAAGCAATACCTAACAAACTGTGAAACTGAATTAAAAGTTATTCTCTTGGGGCTGGAGGGATGGCTCAGAGGTTAAGAGCACTGGCTTCTCTTCCAGATGGACCCAGGTTCAACTCCCAGCACCTACATGGTAGCTTGCAACTGTCTATAACTCCTAGATCTAACACCATCACACAGACATACATACAAGCAAAACACCAGTGCACATGAAAATAAAAATAAATTAAAAAAAAAGTTATTCTCTGGCTTCATCACATATTCATTTTCACCATTTAGAAAAATCTTACTTCAGTGTTCCAGCCTTGCTTCAGCACTTCTCAGAAAATAAAGAGAAGGTTATTTGGTTCAGGGAGACTTGGGCCAAAATAGTAAAGAAATGTATTATTCTAAGAGAGCACTGAATAAATAGAACTGAAGCCCTGAGGTCAAGCCAACCTTTCCCAAGCAGGGGATTTCCTTACACTGTCAAATTTAGAGGACTGGAGTTTCCTGTTATTAAACCAGGAAGTGCCTGTACTGGTCCTTAGAAACAAATTTACTGTGACAAGCTCTAAAGAGATAGACAGCACACTTTAAGATTTTGCAAAAACATCCTCTTTCAATAAGACAGAAAAGAATTATACATATAATATATACCAGGAATATACACCAGGAATGCCTAACAGAACCACACAGTTGAATTGAAAGTAAGTAGAAAAGCAGAGTGAGCAGAGCTCAACGGCACAGCACACCCTTATTAAGGCCACAGAGCCATCTCAGAACCAAAGGAAAGAATGGAAGAAGGTAAGGAATGGAAAGCAGTTAAGGAAAGATTTTAACCACAAAAACATAAGAATTTAAGAGCTGAGCAGAATGGGTCAGTCAAAATCCAAGTCTACACAGAGATACAGTCAAATGTGAGTGAAAAGGTGATACAACTTGCTAAGAGAGAAAAAAGAAGATTAGGCCACCAGTCTGCAATGAAAGGCATTAACCTCTTTTCCAGTAAAAACACATTTTCCCAAGGTGTTACCTCATTAGTACTTGTAGCCGAGAAGGAATAGCAAGGCTCTAAAACTCTTTAGCAGCCATTCCCTAGACTTCAACACTAAAACACAGTGTTTTACTTCCTGAAAGCTAATTCTGGTGGACATGATACCTATTTCTCTTAATTCTACTTAGAGAATACAAAGCAAAATATTCTATTTTTTTGAAATACTGAATATTAGATTAAGTTCTGTGCTTTTCTTTCCAAAGGTAGAATGTACACCTTATGAAACTAAAACCTGTTTACTTATGTCACTTTATTCACTGTTTTTCTATGGTTCAACAGTTTTCTTGGTTTGTTTCTCTGTTGCTGTGATAATCACTGATCAAAGCAACTTTGGAAAGGCTTTTTCAGGCATACAGTCCATCAGGGGAAGCCAGGGCAAGAACTCAAAGCAGAGACTGAGGCAGAAACTATGGAGGAGCAACACTCACTGGCTTGCTCATTTACCTTTTTTATATAGCCCAGGACCACCTACAGGAATGGTACCATCCACCTGCAGGAATGGTACCATCAACCTGAAGGAATGGTACATCCACAATGGACTGGGCCCTCCTACATCAATTAGCAATTAAAAATTTCTGTACCCACTAACCACTATGCCAATCTGATGGAAGCAATTTTTTAGTAAAGCTTCCTTCCTCTCAGGTGAGTCAACCTGACAACCAGAGTTAGCCATCCTAACAGTCTTTGGCTATAGAAAAAAAAACAGGGCTGGGAATATAGCTCAGTGGGGTAGGGGAGTAAGGAGGGGGAAAGGGAGGGAGTAGAAAGAAAGAAGAAATACATGTTTTCTAGGTACAAAATTCCTAGTACAGGGGAAAAAGGAAGGGAAGAAGGGAGGTAAAGAACAAAGGAAAAAAAGAATAAGGCAAAAAAAAGATTCCTAATACTCCCCAACATCCAGGACTGAGAATTGAACCTAGGGCCTCACTAGACTGGTGTTTCACTACTGAGCTATGGCCACAGCCATTTTTCTATTCTTCCTTTTTGTTTTGAGATTAACTTGCCCAGTCAGGCCTTGAATTCATTCTGTAACTCACAAAAGCCTTGAACTTGCTATCTTCGGGCATCTGCCACCCAAAAAGCTGGGATTATAGACATGTACGACCAGGCTGAACAAAGAAATTGTTTTTATGAAAAAAAAAAAAAAAAAAGATTCAACAAAGAAAACCATGGGAATAGAGGGCAGAAAGATAATTATGGTGCCAAAAATGGCAGTACACCAGGGACCACCAGAAACTTGAAGAGATGAATATTCTACCCTAGAAGCCCTCAAAGGAGGTTACTTCCTGACACCTAAACTTCAGATCCATGCACCAAAATTATGCAAGAATAACCACCTGTTGTTGTAAGCCCCCAAATTTGTGATACTTTATTTTAGTAGCCCATATGCTGGAAAATTAACTTGTAACTATTATGTAATACATCATTAAGAAACAGAATTAAGCCTTGTGGTAATGGCCAAAACATTTAATTCCAGAATTTGGAAGTCAGACGCCAGGAGATCTGAGTTCCAGGACAACGAGGACTAACAGAGAAACCCTATCTTAAAACTCTGAAATATATAAGCAGTGAAAATAAAATAAACCGAGAGAGGAAGATAAAACATTTTTTTTAAAATAAAGATTAGAAGCCAGGCATATTGGCACAAGCCTATAATTCTTTTGATTGCTTGCTTGCTTAGTTTGGGTTTTTCTGTGTAGGTTTCCTGGCTGTCCTGAAATTACAGCTATAGACCAGGCTGGCTGTTAATGCAGAGATCCAAATGCCTCTACTTCACTTCCCAAACTCTAGGATTAAAGTCCTGAACCACCACCACCCAGCTGATCTCCAGTCTCAGCTAAACAAAAGCTAGGAATATACACCATTACCTCCTTAAACACTTCTGAAACATTGTATTCATCATTCCATTTATATTCAACTAATCCAGTCATAGTCACATGATTATAGCTGTTAAAAATTAAAGAGAGCTGGAGATGGGTCAGTGATTAGGAGTACTGACTGCTCACCAGGTGGTGCACACCTTTAATCCCAGCACTTGGGAGGCAGAGGCAGGCCAATTGCTGTGAGTCTGAGGCCAGCCTGGTCTACAGAGTTCCAGAACAGCCAGGGCTACAGACACAGAGAAACCCTGTTTTGACAACTCCCACCCCCCCAACAAAAAGAAGAAAACATAAAAGAAATCTAAAACATTTATTTAAATTTGGAAACAATCTTTCTATTCTGCACAGCCATATAACTAGACAAAAATTAGGGCTCATATCACCCACAAGAAAAATAATATATATTGGGGAGAGTTGAATGTCTTTTCCAAATTCACCAAATCTATTTGGTGCTCCTCTTCTTCCATCCCCTAAGCAATGGTGTATCCCAAAGCCTGGGCCCCGGTCATTTATTCCTATCTCTGTGACAACATTCTGAGGACATCTACACAAATGTAATAGCTCTATCTGCCCTAATGATTTCCAGATCTTCATGCTTATTCTCTATTTGCCCTATCTTTTCACACTTGACTTGGATAGTGATGTTTACAATTTGGGGCATGAGGTGGCTGTTACCATCTTAATGAAAGCAGCTATAATTACCCACAAAAGAGTCAGGGGAGCATCACTAGATCCTCAAGTGAAATTACAACCATTTCTCTGCACCCTGCTTGTAATTCTGCTCAGTTATGCACTCTTTTCTTGCTGCCTGACAAAAAAACTGGTTATTGATAACTTCTAAATAATTCTCTAATCCTCACCTGTCTTTACTCCTGGCTCATGTATTTGAACACCCAAATAACAGTTCCATCTTGATTAAAAACAATCATATTTAAAATGTCCAAAATTAAACTCAGTTATTTCTTCTCTTGCTTGAATTTATACACCAATTACCCAGGTTAGAATGTTTGTTACTCACAACCACTTTTCCTACTTCATCCCTCATAGTAATTTAGCATGAAGCTTTACTAATTTCACCTTTCTAACTCTAGCATCCACACCATTATTTCCACAGCAAGTACTCCTGAGTTTCCTCACACAGGTCCTTCTGTGTGCAGCTCACTGCCACTTGAGTCACAGTTTTGTTAATTCTTGGTTCTTAAGAACTATCATTTCTGATATTAGAAATAAATTGGGACTTTGTACAGATGTTCATTTAGGTGTCATCCACCCAAAGAGCATCAGACCCGTCCGATACCTTTTTCTCAGAGGCGGGACCTGGGGCATCAACCCGCATGCAATCAGAAATGCTCTTCTCTGGGTCCAAAGTGGCTGATCCTGAGTGCAGTGCTTAGCCTCACATCCTGAGCGTATCATTTTAGCTTTTTATGGTATCCTACTCTTGCCTGATGCACCTAAAACAAAAAGGGGGAACTGTAGAGAGCTGCGGAATGCTATGCCTTAAAGATGGAGCTGGTTTCCGCCTTCCACCTTCCCGATGGTGAGTGCTCTCTGTCATGAACAACTCCACATTTGGCTAAGGCCGAGGATCTGGCTTGCTTCCATGTATGTGGACCTATCTGCATTGCCCCCGTGGCACGCCTGGGTTGGCTACCCAGAGGCTATTTAAGCTGTGGGCTGGCTTTCCCCGGGGTCCGAGGATTGTTCAATGTTCCTGAATAAACTGCATTGAAAAAAAAAAAGAACTATCATTTCCAAAGCCAGAGAAACAGCTCAGCAGGTACTTTCAGCCATGCCTAATGACCTCAGTTTAATCTCCAGAATGTGCTTAGTAGGAGAGAACACACTCCAGCAAGTTGTCCTCTCACCTTTAGACGTATACCACAGTGTACACACACACACACACACACACACACAAACACAAATTCAGTCTCAAAATACAGTATTTTACTTATGGAAGAACACATTTTTGCTTATGTCACCTGCAATATACGGCTTAATATTTGTGAACCATTTTGAATACTTTTTCTAATATACTGAAGCCAACTGATTTTTAAAATATACAGGACTTCAAGTGAATATTAATGTAAATTAATATAGTTTAATAAAATCTATATAAAGAATTTTGCCAGCAAATAATTTTTGCCTGTGCCATTTCTTAAGACTTAGGACCTTGAACATGTTAGATAAGAGTTCTGTTACTAAACTACTTCCCTAGCTAGATGGGTTATTTCTAAAACAGTAGAACAAAAATAAACAAAAAGGAATATAAAAAAAGTAAGTCATCACTAAAATTTACTTTGACAAATCTCAATAAAACTAAAACAAAGTAACAGAGTAAGAAAAGTAAAGGTAAAAGTAACTTTGTCTTTTAGAGACAAATTACACTTCCTAATTATTCCACCATCATCCAAATATAAAGTAAAATGAGGGGTTTTTTTTGGGGGGGGAGATAATGTATGTGGGTATATGAGTGTAGAGAACACAGGTGGATATAGTGTCTTCTTCCATTACTGTCCACCTTATGCCCTCACAGAACTTGAAGCACACTGATGCGGCTAAACTCTGTGGCCAGGAAGCTCCAGGAGTCTCTGCCTCCCCAGCCCTTGGGTTACCGATGCTGTGCATCACTGAGCCTCGCTATTTTTATATGGGTGCTAGGGATTAGGCCCTCATTACACAACAACCACTTACTTTACCAAATAAGCCATCTCACCATGCCCCAAAAATATAGTTTTAAATAATGAATTATCAAGCTGTCATAAAAATCAGTGATTTTAAAGCTATGTTCTTGTAAATATTAACATTAGCATAAAACACAAAACTGAAAGCAGTAAGTATTTAATAGTAATAAAGTCAATGAGGCTGATCCTCAGAAATATGATTCTATCAACAAAAAGCATGTTTTTCCAAAATTGTATAGACAAAGAACTTCCTTATCTCATCATTGTCGAGGAAAAATCAAGTTACTTAAAGTACATTTTATCTTCTTTACGGTTTCTGGACTCTGTTTTTCAAGAAAACCTTTTTGTGTGTGTGTGTGTTGCCTTGGCTGTCCTAGACTGGCTTTGTAAGGCCAGGCTGGCCTTGAGCTCTCAGAGATCTGCCTCTCTGAGTGCTGGGATTAATGGTGGGTTTCTGGAGTTTTTATGTTGATAAAGTTGTAGATTTACCAACAGTTAAAGGAATAAGAGATACCATGGATCCCTTTACCACATTATCTTCACCAGACAAGCTGCATCCTTACAGTACAGTATCACTGTTAGGATGCTGGTATCATATAGGAAGCCACCATTCTTATTCAGATTTTCCCATTTTATGTGTGTGCACACACAAGCCCACCTTTAATTGCAGTATTTGGAAAGCAGAAACTAAGTGGGTCACTATGAGTGTCAGTGTTATCTATATAGATAATTCCAGTACATCCAGGACCACATAGTAAGACCTTGTCTCAGAAAAAGGAACGAGAAAGAAAAAAAAGGAAGAAAAAGAAATAAAAGAAAAGAAAAGAAGAAGAAAAATGTAACTGAAAATATGTAACAGCAAGATGGTTCCACAGAAAAAGGCACTTGCTGTCAGGCCTCATGACTTAAGTTTAATTGCAGGAACCCACATGAAGGCTGTGGCAGCACCCGACTCTCTGCACATCCTTTCCGGGAGAACTGGCCCCAGAGTCACTCTTACTCAGGATGCAGGGCACAAGTGTATCCCTAGGAACTCTGTACAGTGTGCTTCCGCCCTCCCAACCCCTGTGGCCCAAGGGCACGGTCCCGGGTACCAGCAGCCTCCACAGAAGTTTTTGGCCAAACTCGTGCAGGCTCTTCTGACTCACACAGCCCTTCAGCTCCGGGTTGCACAGCCTTGGCTTTGCCCCGCGACTGCCATCCTGCGGGTCCCTCACACACGCCCATAGCTAGCCAGACTCAACCGCTCCGCGATGGCCTACATCCGTGGACCCGCGGTTCCTCCACCGCGGGACCCAACATTCTCTCCTCCTCATTTCCCAGCCACGACGCCAGACCCAGCACCACTTAGCCCACTGGAAGGCTGCTGGGGGAGGAGGCGGAGCCCAGAGGCGGAGACGGGGGAGGAACCCTGGAGACGGAGGCGGAGCCTGAGGTCGGAGGCGGAGCCCAGGGCGGAGGCGGAGCCCAGGAAAGGAAGGAGGCGGAGCCCGGGGGAGCAAAGGCAGAGCCATTTGGAAGCGGAGGCGGAGCCCATGGGCGGAGGCGGAGCCCAAGGGGGTGGAGGCGGCACCCAGGGAAATGGAGGCAGAACCGGGCGCAGGGAGGAGGCAGAGTCCTGGGGCGGGGGGAGGAACCCGGGCATTGAGGCGGAGCCCAGGGAGGGCGGAGGCGGGGTCCGGGGCCTGGAGGCGGAGCCTAGAGGGAAAGGAGGCGGAGCCTGGGGCGGAGGCGGAGCCAAGGTGGCGCCTGCCCCACACCCTTACTTGGCTTCTCCTGGTCTGAGCCCACCAAGATAAAGTAGTCCACTAGCTGAGCCGCAACCACCGCCACCGCGTCCGGGAAGCGGGTTCCCGTCGCCAATGCTCGCCACCGCCGCCCACCAGGCCAGGGCGAGCTCAGCATTTTCCCTTCAGCGTCTGTAGCCATAGCAACGGCGCTTAGGCCACTCTTGACAATGGAGACGCACACTGCGCCTGCGCCGGGCCTAGTGCGAGCTCCTCCCCCTCCCCACCCGCGAGGGCTCGGCCATCTGGGTCCGGGCGCTCTAAGGCTTGAAATTTCTGATATCTGGCTATTCGTTTTATAGGACAAAAGGATCTTTGGGATAAGTGTACATCAAAGCATTTCTCTCCTGTTTTCAAACCCCTTGCCTTAGCTACTTTTCTATCACTGTGCTAAGATATCATGACCAAGGCTGCTAATAGAAGAAACAGTTGGTTGGGTACCTAGAGTTTCAAAGGGTAAGTCCATGACCATCATGGCAGGGACCATGGTGGCAGACAGGAATGGCAGGCAGAGAACCAGACAGAACAGTGGCTGAGAGCTTACATCCTGATCTACAAGTATGAGGCAAAGAGCCGAGAATGGTGTGGGATTTAAAAACCTCAGAGCCCACCCACAGTGACACACCTATTCAACAAGATCACACTTCCTAATTTTTCCACCAGTGGGGGACCATATTTTCAAACATATGAGACTGTAGGGGTCATTTTCATTCAAAGAACTACACTCCTCAATAGCTTCCTATGGAGCCAAGAATTAAGATAAAAAACTTGAATGTCCCAAAGCATCCCAGACACTCAGATTCTTGTGCAGATTTGTTGTTGTTGCTGCTGTTTTTTTTTTTTTTTTTTGAGACAGAGTTTCTTATAGTCCAGGTTGACCTTCATTCCTGACCTTCCTGATGCTCCATTTACAGGCATGTGTTACAACACTTGATATATGAACTTTTTTGTTTGGTTTGTTTTGTTGTTGTTTTGCTTTGCTTTTCAAGGGAGCATTTCCTGCAGCTTTGTCTGGACTGGACTAGGTCTGTAGACCAGGACAGACTTGAACTCACAGAGATCCAGTGTGTGCCACTAAGCCAGCTGACCTCTTTTTTTTTTTGATGGTAGTATTTTTATCTTTTGCGAAGATGAGTGATAAGAGTATTTTACTTGTATGAATATAAGTGTACCACATGTGTACCTTACATGGTAGGAACTTGGCAAAAAAAAAGCAGAGAATGTTTTGTTTTGTTTTAAGATTTATTATTTATTACGTACATAATGTTGTGTTTGCATGGAAACCTGCATGACAGAAGAGGGCGCCAGATTTCATTGTAGAAGGTTGTGACCTCTGGAAGAGCAGCTAGTGCTCTTAACCTCTAAGCCATCTCTCCATCCTCACAGAAAGTATTTTTCATCACTAAACCATGTCTTCAGCCCCTCTGGCTTCCTTTTTAATCATCATTATTATTATTATTATTATTATTATTATTATTATTTATTTATTTCTTCTTCCCTATTATATTCCAAAGAAATTCACCTTCTTTCATTTCTCCTACTGAACTAAAATGTTCTCAGCTCTGGGCCCTTGAGCACATATATTCTTTATTCCTTCTGGGGTGTTAGGTCCCCCTTACTTTTCTTTAGGTTTCATAGTGGATTTTATAGTGATGTATACATTTCTATGCATGGTCTATAAGTTTGTTTATGGTGGATTACCCCACAAGACTGTAAGCTTCTAGAGAAAGAATGATGTTTGCATCAATCATTTTTTGTGTGTTCAGGACATAGAACGGTATTGGGTACCTAATTCACAAACAGTAACTATCTGTGGAAGGACAGATAACCTTTCAAACAGTAAATACCTTTAACAAAGTCTTCATAATCTGATAGTAATACAGAATTCTCACCTAAAGGATGGGGGCATGTAGCATTTTATTTGTTAATGTCAGCCATTGTGCTTTCTGTAATAAACTTCTCCTGAAGTCTTTTTATCTTGTTCTGTTACTGCTGTTAATAGGACAGCCTCCTCTATGCATGATGCCTTCTCTGTGTTCTCTTTCATTTATCCCATAACAAGTTACTTCCTTTAAGCTTTAGTGAGCTTTAGCATCTGGCTTTATTATACTCAAAGACTATCTGTATCTACCTGTTTTGTACAGAAGCTAGGAATACAGCTCGGAGGTAGAACATTTGCTTCATATATACGAGGTAAAGAAGGAGGAGGAGGAGGAGGAGGAGGAGGAGGAGGAGGAGGAGGAGAAAGAAAATGAACAGGAGAAGCAAAGCATTGCTTTTCTTCATGTGGATGCTCTGCCTTAAATACAGGGGTTAACAGTCTATCTTTCTTAGCCTTCCAAACAAGATCGAAATTACAGATACAGCAACAATACTATTTATTTTGTATTAGTTTTTAACCTGTTTCCTCTCCTGACATTCACTGTTTACCTGCTTTATACATAGTTGGTTTTATGTACATGTTCATTTTCTGGGAAGAATCTATGTTTTCATTAGGTTTTATGAGAGGTCAGGTCCTCAGAAAATGTCCTGGGCTTTGCAACCTGCCATACCTATCCCTAGGACACCATATCTGCAAAGCTGATTATGTCCTCTTTGTACATCATTTGATGTTATGACTTCAGGATGCATCTTGAACCTGTTTACAACAAAATGTTATAAACATGCCCTAAGCTTAACAGACATTTTATGCCTCGTGAACAAAAAAAATCATTCTAATATGTCTTGTCTGAAAAGATCATCTGAGATCATTGTACAATGCACACAGTTACTTTCACTTTGGTCATTAACATTATTAGTACTATTCATTGTTTTTCATTAGTTTTCTACAGACCCAAGTATGATGACCCGCTTATAAGGAACTGTGTACACATTATTAACTAAGAAAATAAAACCACACATTCAAAACAAGCAAAACCTCCAAATATTGATAAGAATTAGTTTTGGATTTAGGGGCCAAAAATAATTCAATTGAAATGTGAGGAAGACATTGAAACACCACTATTCAGCAAGCTTTTAGAGTAAATATTTATGTATATGCATGTAAATATGATGAAAGGATGTACACATAAACACAACTTAAGAATTCTTAAGTGGAACTTAGTTAAGCAGGATTTTTTTTCCTTTCTGTTTTCTTGCCAGGAAATTTTTGAACATGTTCCTCCCCTCCCCTCCCCTTCCATTCCTTCCTTACTCAGTGTGAATTTACAAACATTTCTCTTGAATGGATGCAATTCTGTGAAAGCAATGCCCAAAGGACCCCTGCTGCCTCACGTCTAGACCTTGAAACCCAAATGCATTCTAGCTAATTTTTTTTCTTGCACTGGCGATTAAGTAAAGGTACTCATTTTTGGGGGGGAAGGGGAGATACCCAGACGTGTTTAATTCCTCATTTATTCCCCCCTTACGTACTTTAGCGTTTTGGGGAGCATATTGACAAAGGTTCCCCACCCATGCAAACCACAATCATACATGTGATTTCTAAGATTTTCTAACAAAATTCTTCTAGTTGCCAGTCTGGGACCTCACTTGAAAAAAGAATTGGCTTGGTTCTCAGGTGACAATCTCTTAAGTACCAATGCAGGGAAGACCACCCCAGCTAATAAGGCATGTGCTGAGGGGCGCAGGTGAGTATTCTTGGCACAGTGCCAGTACACTGGCACAGACCCAGGAACTCGGTGGAGCCAAGCCTTCTCCTTTTGAGTTCTGTCCACTTCCTAGTTGAAGTCACCTAAGGCTCAAAAAGAAGTTTGAGGGATTAGAGATGTAGCACAGTTGATAAGTGGTGGAGCAGAAGGATCAGAAATTCAAGGGTATCTTATAGCTATTTAGTTTCAGGCCATGCTGGGCTACAGGGAACCCTAACCAAATAAAAATAATAGTAATAACCACAATACATTTTGGTTAAGAACATATTTGAAGATCATTGTTCCAAGCCAGAGCTAACCTGAGATCACCTCAGAGAAGAAGCAAAGAGGCAACAAGGTCCAGCCCAACAGAATTTTCTGTACACAGACCCCTCACCAACTGAGCTTTCCCAGCCAACCATGTGGAAATGTGTGCTCCCACTGGAGACTAGAAGTGCCCCAGCTTGTAGTGCTGGGAGGATGGGACAGGCAAAGTCACCATGGAGCACAGCTGTTTGGTCATGGGCCCACTGAGACCAACACATGCAAACAAAACCACAAAAGAACAACACAAGAAAAAATGTACTGGGTACAGTGCGTGCAAAGAAAATGAAGAAGAAGAAAATACCAAAACTCAAAACAGTGGCCTGTCTCTGTATGGGCCCTCTATCCTGTTCCATAAGTGGTGACCTACCCCAAAATTAGGCTCCACCCAACTACACCAGAGTTTGGAATGGTGTCCTGCATTCAGCCAGACCAGTGAATGAAGCAGTAAAATATCTGTTGATCTCTACCAGACCAGAGTCTAAACACCAGCCAAACTCTGACAGACCAGAGACCACAGCAGCAGCAAATCTCGGCCAGATCAGAGTCCAGAGCAGTGGCCAAGCTCTGCCAGACCCCAGGCCAGAGTAATGGCTAAACTCTGCCAAACCAGAAATCAGAGAACATTGGCAGAGGTGCCAAGCCTGGAGCTCCACATACTGTATCCATCCCTTGGCACCTCCTCGACACTCTCACTGGAACTTGTGGAGCATGGCTCAAGCTTCTCTAACATGGGAAAGAATCAAGTCTAGAGGGATAGAAGGATTCTGTCCCATGTCCTCAGTCAGTCCCAAAGACAAAAAAAATTGGCAACAAGGGACAAAACAGTTAAACAAGACACAAACAGCTAGATCCCATTGCTTGTGCAGCAGAAAAATACATAGAGCCAGACAGAAGATCCCACCACTCCTGCAGTGGAGAAAATGAAAATAGGATATCAGAGAATCTCTGCTGCAGGAGATAGCTGCATTGTCCTTTTCCAACGATCCAGAGATCACAGAAAATTGGGTACTCTACCACCCTTTACAAATAGGAGCACAGTCATCCTCTCTGAGGTCCAGAGATCACAGAAAACTCGGTGCTCAATTACCTTTACAAATGTACCCATTTGAGGGGGGTCTGGAAAATCTTCCAGGCCCCCTCTGGCCCACAGCTGTCCAAAGCATCAGCTATAACCTTTCTGACCACACAGATTACACATTTTGCCTTGAGCCCTGAAAAAAGAAAGTACAGAAACAAAGAGACAGAAACAGACAGATACTGACAGAGTGCTCACTTACTGGCTGTTGTTCAGCTCCATGTGCCCAGGTTGTGTGGGAGACTTGGGGATCCAACATGAGAACCCATATGTTATGGCCAGCACTTAGGGTCACCAAAGATCATCAGGAGCTGGACCATATATGCAAGAGCAAAGAGTTTTATTTGGGCTTAACCTGGGTCTCTCCATCATTACCAATACAGTGGATCAGAGAGGAGAGCCCTGAGCAGCTGCATGGCAGGGTTTTGATTGGGGTTTCAGGAAGGACCAGGAAGTTCCAGTTTAACAGTTACAAGATTGGGTGACCTTTAGCAAGGGCAAGCTTTTTACAAAGTGATTGGCTAGCTAAGATAATTAACATTGAGTGAGCTATCTCTAGGCCTCGGGAATGTTAGGTATTTTCTGTGTCATTAATGTTCTACTACAAGGTTGGTAGGCTGCTCAGCACAAATGCCCCATTTTGCTATGAGATATTTCCCATCCTTGTGGTTATCCTCAGGCTGTTCCTTGGATAGGGAATCTTACAACATTGTTTTTTGGAATTGGTGACCCATGGCCCAATTCCTGCTGACCTTGGGGCAGACTCACTAGCTGGTGACCTTTTTTAGGCCTAGTTCCTGGTGACCTTGGGGGTGACAGATAGGTTCTTTCAGTTCTAAAAGATACATTTGAATTTTGTGGGGGTTGTAAATGGTATGTCCTGTGTCAGGGGGTACTCCAATATTAAGCTGTGATATAGAAGAGTAGAACCAATGATATAAAGGATTTACTATTGCTGAGAAACTAGTGGTCCCAGATATAATTTAGCTGAGGGAAGAATGTCTGTAAAATACTCCACAGATAAGTAATATGCTAACCAAGCCTGCTAGAGATTAGGATTCCGGGAAACTAATGTTTGCTCACCAGGATTTTCTAGAAACGTAACAGGGTGAGGTTTTTTAATTTGTAACTTCCCAACATATATTTATTAATTTATGAATGCAAATGAAAACAGACCAGATTGATGGGTGTACAGTTTATGTCAAGTAACTCGATCCAGTGAATATTGAATTTTGAATTAAGAGACTGTCCTATGCCCATATGTACAATCCTCATTGACACAGTTCTGCCAGTTCAAATTTGAGAAACAAGCTATTGACTAATGCTTTGTCAGGTTACAGGTCTCAGCAGCTAATATTGTACACAGGGACAACATCGAACAGTATCTTATTAATGGATTTCCCTCTACAAGAGAATAGCCTGTGTTTTTCAAAGTCAGTATGCCTATGTGTTTTCTTTCTCAACTCTGAGGTTAAGAGCACTGGGTGCTCTTCCAGAGGTCAGGAGTTCAATTCCCACCAACCACATGGTGACTCACAACATCTATAATGAGATCTGGTGTTGTCTTATGGTTTGCAAGTGTACATGCATGCAGAACACTGTATACATAATAAATAAATAAATATAAATAAGTCAGTTGTTGGTATTATTAAATTTTATTTTGTTGATGCAACACTGCTCTACTGTCTTATTAGTTAATATTCTCTGATAATCCCCAGTCATTAAGAATTTCATTCCTTTTTCTCTAGTGCTTTGATTTTTGTTTTTGTTTAAAGCAATGTCTCCTGCAGATCATGTTATGTATCTTACACTTTATTTAAACACTGAATGCTACCTCTGCTGGCTAGTGCATAAAACATAATCCTGCAAGTCTTTTCAGGTGGGCCCTGACTGGTCAGTGTGAGGTAAATTATCAGTGAATGAGTGTCCACTGACCTCCCTGGGTTTTGTTTGTTTGTTTGTTTGGAGCTGGGTGATTACAAATAAAGAGCGACCTGTGTTAGAATTGAGTTCACTGACCTACTTTGAAGCTGGTGTTGTCACAACACAGAAAGGGAGGGGGAAGAGGGAAGATGGCAATGATAATGGTAATCAATTTTAGATGGTCAGTATATGTGAAAAGTGTAAACTTAGGGCTGGGAGTTATACAAAAAGAGAATCAAGAATATGGATTAGTTGCTGAACTTGTTTCTGGAAAGCAAATATTTACAGTTACACTAGTTCAAACACACAGAAGATCTGGACAAAGTGGGGTGGTAGTGCCTAACAGGAATGCTTTCCCCTCCCCCATTTGAAAATGTACAACCTGAGAGAGAAAAGGTGTGAGTAATACTTTGTGTGCTCTAATATATACTTGAATTCCCTGAAGAATATTGGACCATAAAGCCATTTTCAACTTTTAAAAATAATTTTTGAGATTATAGTGAAATTGTTTTAACCTTCTCATTCCCCTCTACTCTTACTTCTCAAATACTGGGATGAATCGTTAAGGTGGCTACTTAACAATCAAAGCAGACATGGCAGACATGGCTGTCAGGTTCTCCCAGCATCCCTCAGCCCTTACCTGTTACAAGGTATGGGTGTCAAACACAGTTCTCTAGCCCCGGGGTTGAGCTGCCCTTCTCCCAGCTGTCCTTCCATATGTATTCTAACCATTTTGGTTACCTGGTACTTTTCATTTATCATTTATCCTCCTGGCTTTGTTCTGGCTCTCCACTTCCCTCTCTCCTCTCGTCTCACATAGCTCAGGGTCATGTCAAATTTAGACTGTCCCAGATTTCCCTGTGTCTGACTATGTTCTCTTGTCTATCTATAATAAACTTTCTACTCCAACATTTCTAGGTATAGCCATATCCTTTTTGTTTTATTTCTCATTTTCATTGAGCTCCCATTAACTACTCCTTGCTTTCAAATTCATGGCCATTTGTTTCTTTAATGGTCGTTACTGTTTAGCTTTGACTTAAGTTTGGCTGAAGGACTTCCCAACTATGAGGGAGAGATGACTTCACTGGACATTGATCGTGTAATGGAATGTGCAACATAAATGACCTGTATCTTGGAAGATGAGCAGGTGCCCTGGGAAAGTGGAAGATTGTATTTTAAAACATTTCCAAGATGAGGATGTTGCAGGATATTTGATCCCAGTGTGATCCCTTAGATTGTGAACTGTAAAAACCTGTGCTTTTTTTGGTGTGGTTGAGCCCTAACACAAACCTTAATAACAAGAACTTTCTGTTTCTTCTAAACAGGTGATCATGGAATGGTTCTATCAACCCTAGAACATACCCTTAATTCAAAAGCTCTCTGTGCACAGGATTAAATAATATTAATCCTACGTCAAGAGGCAAAGCAAGAAACCAGCTGACAGGGATTAAAGAGTAAGTGGAACTTTCAGCTGAAATGTATTTAAGACAGAGTGTAAAAGTGGAAGGAGTTTTATCTTGGTAGATTTTGGGCTTTTTTAGCTTTGACCTAGAAAGCCTTTGGCCTTGGGTTCCTTTGGCCTATCACCTTGAGCTGTCATCTGAACTGGTGAGATTTTGTGACATTTTCCTCTTGGAGGTGAGGTGAGTAGCAGGGTCAGGTGGGTGCTTTCTCAGCCTCTCTGCGCTAGCAGGTTTTAAAATCGAATAATTGGGATTTTCACTCTTTTATAACAACATGAGGGTTCTGTGTGTCCATAGGGATTAGGGCAAAGCTAAAATGCCTTTATTATCTGCATCATTTGATCTTTGATCCACTGGTAGAGGAGCTATGACTGTCCTGACTCAGCTCTATTGTTCAAACTGATAAGGGTCTCTGGGCAGTCCTAGCAGTCAGGAGCAACAATGGGAGGTAGCTTGTGGGTTTCTTCTGGGATTTTTCTCTGATGCAGCTGTAGAGGGCTGTGAGTGAGATCAGAGGCCATGTCATGGTGAATGTGGGGCCATTGTCCCTATGCCAGGAAAAGCAGGCTGCTGAGCTATCACAGCCTGATCTGCTTTAACCGAGATGGGCTGTGGTTCAGACTATGGTTCCGTTGTTTTCCATGTGGTGACTTCAGCAGAGATCTTTGTCCTCTGATCCTTCTTGAGTGTTAACTGTCCAAGGAGGAGGGGACCCTGTGGCTTGGGCAGTAGAAAGTTGTGGTGCTTATAGAATCACTATCTAGTGTGCACACCCAGGCATTGCTTTTGCTGTGCATTAATTAGATAGATTGGAAAACTGAAAGTCTCGTTTCTAGAAATGCCTCATGTTATATTCCACACATGGTTTTGTGTAACAAATTTTACAAATAGTTTTGAAACTGGTAAAAAAGAAGTGGTGGTCATCATTAAGCAATAATTGCTTACTTTTTTTTTAAAATTTATTTTTTACCTTTCAACTACCACCGGGCACAATGGAGTGATTCAGCGAAATTCAATTCCTGGGTTCAAAAGGATTTTTTGAGATGCAAAATTTTGTCAGTGTCAGGTGTGCCTGGATTTAGATAAGTGGAAATGGAAGATTCCACATCTTGTGAAATAATCCATGCAGCAAGAAACAGATATTAAATTATTCTCCAACATTGTTTTGTGTGTGAGTGTTGGGGAGGGCAGGGCTATGCTTGAACCCACAAGGGAACATGAGGGACTGCAAGCCATAGCCCATCTTTATTATGGTCTCCATTTTCCAAGAGACTTCCAGAGAAAAAGGATTCTCTGGAAAGGAGATTAGTAGTAGCAGGAGGGTCATAAATATAGCAGTTTAAAGGTATCACTTTGAGTTTGTCTTGTAGGAGTTGTGAAATCTGTGTTTATTTAATTTGTATTAAATTAAAAAAAATCAAAGGTATCTCTGATCCAGTGCACATTTTTCATGTTAGAGTTTCCTTAGGCCTTTTCATGTAAACTTGGCTATATTTTAGGCTTATGTTTTTGGCTTTTTCTCTTATCCCTTCACTCTTTCACAAAATCTGTGCATTCTTGACTGTTGATGTTTGTGCTAAGTATAGAAGTCACATCATGCCAGAAGTGGCAATAGAATTGTCACTTATTTTTCTGTTTTTCTCTGTTTCTTACAAGGTGGCTTTTCTGATATGAGATACAGATTTTGTGTTGTCCTTTAACGAGCATATAACGACAATTTGCATTTATGTCTGTAGAAGGCAGAAGAGACAACATGAAGGTGGGTGATACCACTTGGCCAGTTTACTCCTTTTCTTTGGGCATAATCTTTTGGTGATCTGTCCTTTTTCTTTAGAAGTTTCATGTTTCCAGTGGACTCCACATTCTTTATTTGGATGTTTTTATTCTCCTGAAAATATTATATCAAAACCCTGCCCCATACCTAATTCTGGGGTGAGGATAGTTACTTTTCAGGCAGTTATATCTTTTATAGGGCAAAATGGTTTTTGGAAATAGAAAAAGTATAATCTCTCAATCTAAGTTACAAAAATCTTTGAAAGTTTACAAATATACCTTCAACTCTATTTATTTCTAGATAACAAAGGACATTTACTTTGATTTTCAGCCTGTCTTTTACAAGTAGCTTTTAAGTGGAATCAATGTAAATCCTATGTGCCTGCCTCTGCCTCCCAGGTGGTATGTAAAAGGCATGTGTCTCCCAAATGCTGGGATTAGGGCTATGCTATAAACCACCAACACCCTGTAATTGTAACTCCTGAATTTAGAAAACAATTAATTAATAGAGAACTGCCTGTCTCTGCTGGGCTTAAATGCATGGTCTATCACCACGCTGCTCAAATATGTTATATTCACTCCAAATTATTCCGACTCAAACAAGTTTATACCTTTGAATTTACTTCAAATATTTTAAACCTCTTAACTGTTTTTAATTTGAAACAACAAAAGTATCCTTTTTTATTTAAGAAGAAATCACTTGTCTTTATAAGTTTGTTTGGACTCAATGACCAAGCTCTCTGATGAACAGTTACCTCTGCTTATTCAGATCTCTACTATTCAAATCTAATCATTATCAATTTTGATAGGATCCACCTTTCTTTTCCTGTATAAACATTCAGTTTTACCAGTGAAGACACAGTTCAGTAGTTTCTCACTGTCTACTCCTTTTAGTTATGTTTGTTTCTTTTTGTTCTAGAGTATTTAGGTGTGATGTTAAGTTGCTACTAAGAGATCTTTCTGATTATTTTTTCTGAATGTACTTAGTGCTATAAACTGTCTTCTGGTCAGCACTTCCATTTCGTACTATGAGTTTTGATATGTTGTGTATTCATTTCACTGACTTCTAGAAAGTCTTTAATTTCTTTCTTTATTTCAGTTTTGATCCATTTTTTTATTCAGTAGAGAGTTTTTCAATTTCTATGAGTTTGTAAGCTTTCTATTGTTTTTGTTATTGGTGATTTGCTGCTTTAAACCTTAGTGGTCTGATAGGATGCAGGAGGTTATTGCAAGTTTCTTATATCTTTTGAGACTTCCACTCTTCAAGTATATCATCAATTTTGGAGAACAATATATGAGCTGCTGAGAAGAGGGAACAGTCTTTTGTGCTTGGGTGGATTGCTGTAAACATCATTTGGGTATATTTAGTTTTTTTTTATGTTAGTTAGCTGGAGCATTTCTCTGTTCAGTTTGGTCAGGAGAACCTGTTCATTGGTGAGAGTGATATATTGAAGTCTTCACCTGTCAGTTTAAGAGGACTAGGCTGTGATGCAAGCTACAGAAGAGTTTCTTTTATAACTTGGGTGCTCTTATGTTTGGGACATCGATGTTAAGTATTGAAATGTTATACTGCTGGATGTTTTTTTTTTTAATATGCCATGTCCTTTGCCATCTTTTGATTAGTTGTTTTTGAAGTCTGTTTTGTTAGATATTAAAATTGCTATACGAGCTTGATACTCTAGTCCATTTATTTGGAATATCTTTTCCAACACTTTACCTTGAGATAATATCAATCTTGATGTGAAGCTGTGTTTGATGTATTTAGAAGTGTGGATTCTGTTTTATCATCCATTTTGTGAGCCTGTGTCTTTTTGTTGGTGAATTTGGGTCAATGGTATTAAGAGATATCAATGAACAGTGATGGTTAATCTTGGTATTTTGATGGTGAAAGTGGTGGTGGTTTTAGCACCTTGTGTGGGGCTGTATTTATAGATACATATTGTTTAAATTTGACCTTAACATGCAACATCGTATTTTCTCCATTTGATGATTGAAAGGTTCTGGGCATAGTTAGTAATTTTTCTTGGCTTCTGTAGTTTTTTAGAGTCAGAAGCACACTGTCTATGTCCTTCAACCTCTAGCATCCTTACTGAGAACACAGGATTAATTCCAATAGATCTGCCTTTGTTTATTTCTTGGTTGGTTTTTGTTTGTTTTGGTTTGTCTGTTTTATTGGTTAGTGTGGCCTGTTTGATTTTTTTTTCTATTACAGCTTTTAATATTCTTTATTTGTTCTGTATATTTAGCGTTTTTATTATTCTCTGGTAAGAGGACTTTCTTTTCTGGTCCAGTGTCTTCGGTATTTTTGTATGCTTCTTGTGCCTTGATAGACATCTTCTTTAGGTGAAGAAAGTTTTCTTGTATGATTTTGTTAAAAATATCGTCTGGACCCTTGATCTCATCCTTCTGTTAATCTGATTATCAACATGTTTTGTCTTTTCATAATGTCTCAGAATTCCTGGATGTTTTGTGATAGGGAACTCCAGGATTCCCTAAATTTCTGCATTTAAAAAATAATTTTCTTTTGGATTTTTGAGCCTGGGATTCTCTGTGTAGCATATGCTGTCCTTGCCTTGCTTTGTAGACCAGGCTAGCCTCAAAGTCACTCTGCCTCTACCTACCCAAGTTCTGGGATCACAGGTGTGCACCACCATGGCCAGCTTGTTTTTGCTTTCTTTATTGATAATATTTCCATATTTCTAGAATGTGCTTCATTCTGTCATTCTCCATTCAGCGGAGGCCTGGAGCTCAGCTTTCAGATGGAGAACAGTGGCTCCATTTCTCTCAGGGACAGCTAGAACAGTTTAGGGCAACACCCATTTTCACTAGATGGGGGTGTGGAAAGAATTTTCTATTGACTATTACAGGTAGCTAGCTCTTTTGAAATGAAATCACCAGTGGTAGTGGAAACTTTGGTATTCCAGAGCCTATGGCAATACCAAAGTGTTACCATTATTGGATAAGCTGCTGTGCCTTGCTCTAAGGACTTTCACCTCAGAGGTTCAAGTAAAAGTCCATGCCTGGTTGGCTTGCAACCAAGACATAGGCCTTGTGAGACACAGACCCAGTGAGGCCTAGGCCCAGTGGGCCAGTGAGCAAGCCCAGATGGGAATAAATGATGAATCTCAGAGGCCATGATGGAAGACTGATGGTATCAGGTGGCATACAACCTACCAGAACACGTGCACCCCCTGCATGGGCTGGATTTCTTAGGAAGAACATTGAATCTGTTGAATGGTTATTATTAATGAGACCTTCAGGACCACAGTGGAAGAAAGAGTCAAGTGGAGCAGAAATAAATGTAGTCTTTGGTTTGTAGAGAAAAGCATCACTAGGTAGTTTCAGATGGCAGTCACATGCTGAAACAGAGACAGGAATTTTTAAGGAGATCATCATCAAAGAGAATGTCCTAGGTCTAGATTTGAAGCCTAAGTTTGTGTCCTTAAATTAACACTCCCTCCTGATAATTCTTCTGTTAATCAAAGAAGTAGGCTAAGTGATTCCTAATACCAGGAAAGAACTTCATATAAAACCTGCTCCAAATGTGTTCCAAGTGTGGCACGATCCATCCCATTTTGTCCATCCCAACTTAAAATCCAACTTGACAGTCTCACTCATCTTATGCACATTCTGGAAACAAGAAAAATGCAAAATTTAAGATAATAGATTCTTCCTTTGTGATTTCATTTAACACTGTGACAGCCATCTGTGTTTGGCAGAGTCAGCTCCCCAGGAAAGATACTGTAACTGTTCATTGCATGAAGCAGTGAGGGTGAAGCCTGAGTTGTGTCTTGACAGTACAAGATGTTGAGGTGCCTAAGTTATGAGATACCTACCATAAAGTGCTACCTATAGGGAGTGGAAGTAAGCAATCTTGGAAATGTATGAGATGTTTCAGGGATAGGACCATCTAAACCTTTTCAAACAGCATCAGGCTTTGGTGTTTTCCTTGCTGATCTTCTTTCCTTGGTCTACTCTTCCCTAAATATGTACACAATTCCTCTCTACAAGAATGGGAAAGGGGTATTCTGTGCATCTATGTTGGAATGATGTAACTTGCTTCTGATGTTACAAGATGTGGCACCCAAAAAATTCTCTTGTGTATCAGAAGAGACTATTAAAATTTGTACAGTGTATGAGCTATTGCAGAATTTTAGGATCATTGAAGTTAGACTACATTTTCATCATGGGATGACAATAATCCTAGAGTGAATTTGGTCAGAACTTATTTGATTGAATCAAAAAAGCTCCCAGAGAAGATCATGTTTCTATCTTTGACACTGAATAAAAAGTTTCTTTGTAGCCTTGGCTGTCCTGAAAGTTGGTATGTAGACCAAAAAGGTTTTGAATTTACAGATCTAACTCCAGTCTAGTGTTGGGCTTAAATATAGTCCAACATGCCTGGCATTAACATAAATATCAACGTTATCTGCTGAGTCTGGAATGTAGCATTTTGGGTTTTGTTTTGTTTTGTTTTGTTTTGTTTTGTACATGTAAGCATAGGTTGTTGTGCTGATCTTCATCCATATCCTGCATTTGAAATTTGGAAGAGAGTATATTTAATTTCTTAGGATGGCATGTGTTCATGACACTAACAGTGTCTGAGCTTTCTGAGTTATTGAATTGCAGGTATGTGACATTCTTTCTACCTGCTGTATTTGTTTTTTTAGACTTTATTTATTTATTTTATTCACACTTAATTTGCTTTAATATAAATTTGTTTTTCTATAATTCATTCTCTGACATGAACTCAGCTCTTTGAACACCTCCTCCTGGGGGGTGTAGCCTTGTGAGGCCACAGAGGAATATGGTGCAGCCATCCTTGATGAGACCTGAAAAGCTAGGGTCAGACAGACAGGGACAACTATCAGGAGACTATGGAAAGGGCATAGGGGGAGAAGGAGAGTGGGTGGGACTAGGATGAGACGATGGAGAGGGCTACAGTGGGTATACAAAGTGAATAAATTGTGATAAATAAATTAATAAAATTTAAAAGCAATTTATCCATTTAACATCCCAATTTTAGCCCCCTCCCTTGTCTCTTCCTGGTTTTACCCCTCTGTTCCTCTTTCACCCTTATCCCATTTCCAATTCTCAGATAGGGGGAGCCCTCCTCTCCTACCATCTGAACCCAGACTATCAAGGCTCACTAGGAATACCTGTATTTTCTTCCTTTGTGGTGTGGCAAAGCCCCCTCTACCAGGGAAAAGTGATCAAAGAGCAGGCAACAGAGTCCATGTCAGAGCCAGCCCCTACTCTTCTTAATATGGATCCCACCTGAGACTGAGATGCCTATCAGCTACATCTGAGCAGGGGTCTGGTTCCTCTTCATGAATGGTCTTTGGTGGGTGCATCAATCTCTGCAAGTCCCCATGGGCCCTGATTTGTTGTCCATGTTGGTTTTCTTATGGAGGTCCTGCCAGTTCTGGGTCTTTCTACTTTCTATCCCCCTACTCTTTCCTATGATTCCCTGTGCTCTACCCAAAGTTTGGCTGTGAATCTTAGCATCTGCTTTGAACCGCTGCTGGGCAGAGTCTTTCAGAGGATATGTATGTTAAGCTCTCATTCTGTTCCCTCTCCTCAGTCACTTCTGGTGTCGATTCTATTTGCCCTTTTGAATAAGAATTGACTATCCTCCATAGGGTCCTCCTTTTTATTTAGCTCCTTTAGGTCTGTAGATTGTAGTATGTTTATACTATATCATGGCCATTATCCATTTACAAATGAGTATATACCATGCATGTCTTTCTGGTTTTGGAATAACTCACTTAGGATGATCATTTCTAGTTCCATCTACTTGCCCGAAAATTTCACAGTTTCCTTTTGTTTTGTTTTTTGTTTTTTGTTTTTTGTTTTTTTTTGTTTTTTTTTTTTTGCTTTTTTTTTCAATGCAGTTTATTCAGGAACCTTGAACAATCATCTGACCCTGGGGAAAGCCAGCCCACAGCTTAAATAGCCTCTGGGTAGCCAACCCAGGCATGCCACGTGGGCAATGCAGATAGGTCCACATACATGGAAGCAAGCCAGATCCTCAGCCTTAACCAAATGTGGAATTGTTCGTGACAGAGAGCACTCACCATCGGGAAGGTGGAAGGCGGAAACCAGCTCCATCTTTAAGGCACAGCATTCCGCAGCTCTCTACAGTTCCCCCTTTTTGTTTCAGATGCATCAGGCAGGAGTAGAGGTCTGACCTCTGATATTAGAAATAAATTGGGACTTTGTACCGATGTTCATCTAGGTGTCATCCACCCAAAGAGCATCAGACCCGTCTGATACCTTTTTCTCAGAGGTGGGACCCTGGGTATCAACCCGCATGCAATCAGACATGCTCTTCTCTGGGTCCAAAGCGGCTGACCCTGAGTGCAGTGCTTAGCCTCGCATCCTGAGCATAACATTTTAGCTTTTTATGGTATCCAACCATGCTTGGGGCGAATGTCCTGCTTCAATGGCTGTAAAGGCCTGAATGATCATGGCTGCATCACACTGTTGTGAGACTCTAATCTTGCATATATACCACAGGCAAACCAAGGAGACCAACACCAGAAGGCCTGCTAACGCTCCCATGCCCGCCCATTCCTTCAGATGATTCATGGCCTTTTGTTTTTAAAATACCCAAGTAGCATTCCATTGTGTAAATGTACCACAATTTTTGTAACTGTTGTTCCATTGAGAGACATGTAGTTTGTTTCCCTGTTATGGCTATTATGAATATAGATGCTATGAACATAGTTGAGCAAATATCTTTGTTGAATGGTGGAGCATCTTTTTGATATATGCCCAGGAATGGTATATCTGGGTCTTGAAGTAACACTATTTCCAATTGTCTGAGAAAGCATCAGATTAATACCTAAAGTGGTTGTATAAGTTTGCAATCCCACCAGCAATGGAGGGGTGTTCCTTTCTTCACATTCTCACTAGCACGTGCTGTCACTTCAGGGTTTGATCTTAGGCATAATGGGTTTCAGATGGAATATCAGAGTCATTTTGATTTGCATTTCCATGATGACTATGGATATTGAGCATTTATTTAAGTGTTTTTCTACCATTTGATATTCCTCTGTGGAGAATTCTCTGTTTAGTTCTGTACCCCAGTTTTAAAGTGGATTATATGGTTTGCTGGATTTTAATTTATTGATCTCTTTATATATTTTGTTTATTATCCCTCTCTGTTGTTTGTAGGGTTGGTGAAGATCTTTTTCTCAGGCTGTAGGCTGTCATTTTGTTCTTTTGACAAAGTTCTTTGCTTCATAGAAGCTTTTCGTTTCATGATATCCTATTCATTAATTATTGATCTTAGAGCCAGTGTTCTTGGTGTTCTATTGAGGAAGTTACCTTCTATGCCAATGAGATTGAGGATCTTTCCCAATTTTTTTTTTCTAACAGATTTAGTGTATCTGGCTTTATGTTGAAGGTCTTTGAACAACTTGGACTGCAGTTTAGTGCAGGGTGATAAATATGGATCTATTTTCATTTTTCCACATGTAAACTTCCAGTTAGACCAGCACCGTTTGTTGAAGATTCTGTCCTTTTTCCATTGCATGGTTTTAGCTTCTTTGTCAAAAATCAAGTGGCCATAGGTGTGTGGTTTTATTTATGGGTCTTCACTTCAATTCCATTGATCCCCTGATTGTTTTTATTCCAGTACCGTGCAGTTTTTATTACTATTGATTTATAATAGAGCTTGAGATGAAGAATGGTGATATCTACTGAAGATCTTCTCTTGTATAGGATTGTTTTAGTTCTTCTGGCTTTTTTATTTTTCCATATGAAGCTGAGAATTGTTTTGTTCATGTTCCTTAAAGAATTGTGTTGATATTTTGAGGGGAATATCATTGAATCTGTAGATTGTTTTTGGTACAATGGCAATTTTTACTATGTTGATCTTACTGATCCATGAGCATGAGAGATATTTCTATCTTCTGGTATCTTTTTCAGTGTCTTTCTTCATAGTCTTGAAGTTGTTTTTTTTTTTTTTTTCATATAGGTTTTTCACAGGCTTGTTGAGGATAACATCATGATATATTATGTTTGTTTGTTTGTTTTTCTAATTATTGTGAAGGGTGTTATTTTCCTAATTCTTTCTTAGTCCATTTGTCTTTTGTATACAGGAGTGCTACTGAATTTTTTTGAGTTATCTTTATATCCAGCCATTTTGCTGAAGTGTTTTTCAACTGTAGGACTTCCCTACAGTAGAATTTTGGGGGTCATTTTTTATACTGTCATATCATCTGTAAATAGTGATATTTGAGTTCTTCCTTATCAATTTGTATCCCCTTGATCTCCTTTAGTTGTCTTATTGCCCTAAATAGGACTTTCAGTACTGTACTGAAGAGATTTGGAGAGAGTGTGTGGCCTTGTCTTGTCCCCGAGTTCAGTGGAATTGATTTAACTTTTCATTTAGTTTGATGTTAGCTATAGGATTGCTGTATATTGTCTTTACTATTTTTAGATCTGTGCCTCTGTCCCCAGTCTCTCCAAGACTTTAAACAAGAATAACTCTTGGATATTGTCAAATGCTTTTTTGGCTTCTAAGGAAATGATCCTGTGCTATTTTTTTTCAATTTGTTTATATGATGGATTAAGATTCCATATATTGGACCATCCCTGCATGCCTGGAATGAAGCCTACTTGGTCATGTTGGATGATATTTTTGGTATGTTCTTGGATTTGGTTTGTGGTTAATTTATTGAGTATTTTTGCATCATTGTTCATAAAAGAGATTGGCTGAAGATTTCTTTCTCTTTTGGGGTCTTTTAGGATTTATCAAGGTAACTGTGGTCTTACAAAAGGAGTTTGGTCATGTTGTGTCCATTTCTATTTTGTGGAATAATTTGAAGAATATCGGTTTTCACTCTTCACTGAAGTTCTTGTAGAATTCTGCTCTGAAATCATCTTGCCCTTCGCTCTTTTTTTGGAAGGATTTTGATAGCTGCTTCTATTTTTTTAGGCAGTATAAGTCTATTTAATATCTTTACCTGATTTTTATTCAACTTTGGTAAGTGGAATCTAACAAGAGAATTCTATATTTCATTTAGATTTTTCAAATTTTGTGGCATATAGGCTTTTGACATAAGAGCTAATGGTTCTTTAGATTTTCTCAGTGTCTGTTATCTCTCTGTCTTCCTTTCAGACTTTGTTGATTTGGATAGTGTCTTTCTGCCATTTACTTAGTTTGGCTAAGAGTTTGTCTATATATTTGATTTTCTCAAAGAACTAGCTCTTGGTTTCGTTGATTTTTTTAAATTATTTTCTTTGTTTCTAATTTATTGATTTCAGCCCTGATGTTGGTTATTCTTAGTGGTCTAATCCTGTTGGGTGTGTTTGCTTCTTTTTTTTCTAGGGCTTTCAGGTGTGCCATTAAGTTTCTTGTATGGGATGTCTCCAATAGCTTATGAAGGCCTTTAGTGATATTAAAAGTCCTCTTAGGACTGCTTTCATTGCATCCCACGAGATTAGGTATGATGTGCATTCATTTTCATTGAACTGTAGGAAGTTCTTTCTTTATTTCTTTCCTCACCTAGATTTCATTGAGTAGGGAGTTGTTCAGTTCCCACATGTGTGTAGGCTTTTTATTATTTCTGTTATTGTTGAGGTTCATCTTTAGTCCATCATGGTCTGATAAGATACAAGATATCATTTCATTCTTGTTGTATCTTTTGAGGCCTGGTTTGTGACCTACTGTATGGTCAGTTTTGGAGAAGGGTCCATGAGGTACTAAAAGAAGATAGATTCTTTTCTTTTTGGGTTTAAAAATTCTCTAGATATCTGTTAGGTCCATTTGATTCATGACATCCATTAGTGTCATTATCTCTCAGTTTAAGTTCTTTTCCATTGCTCTGTCCCTTGATAATAGTGACATGTTGACTTCTCCCACTATTAATGTACGGTGATTGATATGTTCTTTAAGTTTTATTAATGTTTCTTTTACAAATGTGGGTGTCCTTGTATTTGGGGCATTGTTGCTCAGAATACAGATGCCATCTTGGTGGAATTTTCCTTTGATGAGTATGAAGTAGTCTTCCTCATTTTTATTTATTTATTTATTTATTTATTTATTTATTTATTTATTTATTTATTTATATTTAGGAGCAATAACTGACATCAGGCAATATTTTCATAGTTTGAAACTATGTGTAACAGCATAGTTTTTAAAAAAAATCTTTCAACATTTTATTGTGTTCTTTTTACATTTTTATTAATAACAGTTTATTCACTTTGTATCCCCCCTGTACCTCCCTACCCCCTCCCCTTCCAATCCCACCCTCCATCTTTCCCACCTCTGTCCCTTTCCCAGTCCACTGATAAGGGAGGTCCTCTTCCCCTTCACTCTGATCCTAGTCTATCAGGTCTCATTAGGAGTGGCTGCATTGTCTTCTTCTGTGGCCTGGCAAGGCTGATTCCCCCTCAATGGGAGGTGATCAAAATCAAAAAGCAGGCCAATGAGTTCCTGTCAGAGACAGTGCCTGTCCCCATTACTATGAAGCCCACTTGAATACTGAACTGCCATAGGCTACCTTTTGGGCAGGGGTTTCAGGCCATCTCCATGAGTGGTCCTTGGCTGGCGTATTAGTTTCACAAAAGACCCCTGTGCCCAGAATTTTTGGAACAGTTACTGTCCTTGTGGAGCTCCTGTCCTCTCCAGGTTTACTATCTCCCAGTTCTTCCATACGATTCCCTGCACTCTGCCCAAAGTTTGGCAATGAGTCTCAGCATCTGCCTTGACACCCTTCCGGGTTAGAGCCTTTCAAAGGCCCTCTGTGGTAGGTTCCTGTCCTGTTCCTTTGTTCTCCATCATCTGATGTCCATCCTCTTTGCCTTTTTGCATGGGGTTTGAGCATCTTAACCAGCATACTTCCTGATTAACTTCCTTAGGTGTACAGATTTTAGTATTTTTATCCTATATATTATATTCTATATCCACTTATAAGTGAGTATATACCCTGTGAGTCTTTCTGCTTCTTGGATACCACACTCAGCATGATCTTTTCCACTTCCCACCATTTACCTGCAAGTTTCATGTTTTCCTTGTTTTTCATTGCTGAGTTATATTCCATAGTATAGATATACCACAATTTCTGTATCCATTTCTCAACTGAGGGCCATCTCTGCTGTTTCCAGCTTCTAGCTATTACAAATAAAGCTATTACAAACATAGCTGAGTAGATGTCCTTGTTGTATAGTTGAGCACCTTTTGGATATATGCTTAGGAGTGGTATAGCTGGATCTTGAGGAGGCGCTATTCCTAATTGTCTGAGAAAGTGTCAGGTTGATTTGTAAAGTGGTTGTATAAGTTTACATTCCCACCAGCAATGAAGGAGGGTTCCCCTTTCTCCAAATCCTATCCAGCATGAGTTGTCACTTAAGTTGTTCTTCTTAGTCATTTTGATGGGTGTAAGGTGAAATCTCAGGGTGGTTTTGATTTGCATTTCCCTGATGACTAAGAATGTTGAACATTTCTTTAAGTGTTTCTCTGCCATTCTATATTCCTCTATTGAGAATTCTCTGTGTAGCTCTGTACCCCATTTTTTAATTTGGGTTACTTGATTTGTTGCTGTTTAACTTCTTGAATTCTTTATAAATACTGGATATTAACCCTCTGTCAGATATAGGGTTAGTGAAGATCCTTTCCCAATCTGTAGGCAGTCGTTTTGTTTTGAAAACAGTTTCCTTTGACTTATAGAAGATTTTCAGTTTCATGAGGTCCCATTTATTGATTGTTGCTCTTAGAGTCTGCACTGTTGGTGTTCTGTTCAGGAAGTTGTAGCCTGTGCAAATGAGTTCAAGGCTCTTCCTCACTTTTTCTTCTAACAGGGTTAGTATGTCTGGTTTTATACTGAGGTCTTTGATCCACCTGAACTTTAGTTTTGTGCAGAGTGATAATTATGGATCTATTTTCGTTTTCCTACATGTAGACATCCAGTTAGACCAGCACCTTTTGTTGAAGATGCTATCTTTTGTCTGTTGTATGGTTTTGGCATCTTTGTAAAAATCAGGAGTCCATAGTGTGTGGGTGTATTTCTGGGACTTCTATCCAATTCCTTTGATCCACTAGTTAGTGTCTATGCAAGTACCATGCAGTTTTTATTACTTTTGCTCTATAGTACAGCTTGAGATCAGGGATGGAGATACCTCCAGAAGATCTTTTATTATGGAAGATTGTTTTAGCAATTCTGGGTTTCTTGTTATTACATATGAAGTTGGGAATTTTTCTTTCAAGGTCTGTAAAGATTTGTGTTGGTAATTTGATGAGAATTACATTAAATCTGTAGATTGCATTTGGTAAGAGGACCATTTTTACTATGTTGATCCTGCCAAGCCATGAGCATGAGAGATCTTTCCATCTTCTGAAATCTTCTTCTATTTCTTTCTTTAGAGACTTGAATTTTTTTTCAAACAAGTCTTTGACTTGCTTGGTTAGGGTCACACCAAGGTACTTTATGTTCTTTTTGACTATTGTGAAGGTTTTTGTTACCTAATTTCTTTCTCAGCACTTTTGTCTTTTGTATACAGGAGGGCTACTTATTTTTTGAGTTGATTTTGTATCCAGCCACATTGCTGAAAGTTTTGCTAGCTTTAGGGGTTCCCTGGTAGAATTTTGGGGGTCACTCAGGTATATTATCATATCATCTGCAAATAGTGATACTTTGACTTCTTCCTTTCCCATTTGTATCTCCTTAATCTTCTTTAATTGTCCTATTAATCTAGCAAGGACTGTGAGAACTATGTTGAAGAGATATGGAGGGCGCAGCCGTGCCTTGTCCCTGAATTCAGTGGGATTGCTTTAAGTTTCTCACCGTTTAGCTTTATGTTGGCTATAGGATTGCTGTATATCGCCTTTACTATGTTTAGGTATATGCCCTGTATCCCTGATCTCTCCAATACTTTAAACCTGAATGGATGCTGGATTTTTTCAAATGCTTTTTCAGCAACTAAGGAGATTATCATGTGTTTATTTTTCTTTCAATTTGTTAATATGGTGGATCATAACGATGGATTTTTGTATATTGAACCACCCCTGAATACCTGGCCTGAAGCCTGCTTGGTTGTAGTGGATGATATCTTTGATGTATTTTTGTATTGGGTTTGCAAAGTATTTTGTTGAGTATTTTTGCATCAATGCTCATAAGAGAGATTGGCCTGAAATTGTCTTTATGCTGGTGTATCCAGGGCTGCTTGCTCCTGAATAACTGGGTTCTGGAGATGCCATATTGTTTGTCTTTTGTTGGTTGAGCTTTTACACTGGCCTCTACCCATTGGTATATCTTAGGTGTTGGGTGTTAGTTTCTGGTACTTCCTGGAATCCTGTGGTGGGTCGAATCCCCTTGGCAGAAAGATTTTCCCAAAGGAGCTCTCCTCCGTTTTTTAGGTATGGTCAATGAATGGCAGGTGTTTTTCAAGAATTGCCACAGCTCATCTCAGGCATACAGACCTGAGTAGTAATTGTTGCCTTTGTTAGTAAAGGGGGCTATCCTCTCACCCAGAGAAGTTCTGGAGACAGCTGCCCTGCTGCTGGGTTTCTTGCTGTAAATTTAGTGAGCTGCTGCTGTAACCTGGGTGCCTTCTGGTTTGGTCAGTTTAGTTAGGGAAAACTAGTTGTCCTTTGGAGCAGTATCTGGGGGTTGATCTCAGGGAACCCAGGCTTCTGTAGGTTTGAGTTTGGAGCTCTATACCACAGTAGCCAAGTGGTAATCAGTGGCAGGTGAGCACCACTTTCATGTATACAGCAGGAGGCTAGAGTATGGATCCTGTGGATAACCAGAAACTTTTCTGGAGCTAGGTGTCCTGAGGTAGGGCTAGATATTTTCCCCACCTTTGGGTTTTCTCCCAATAGGAAGACTCAGTCTGTGGTGTTTGACGTGGTGTGTAGAATGCATAGGCACTTGCCAATGATGGCTCCAAGCTGGTGACTGGGAAAGAAGCTGAGAACTTTTCCAAGAATGTTCCTGTGTATGGTGGATGTAGTGTGTGTGTGGAGAGTTGGCTGAGTTCTCTAAGCTGGGATCTGCTGTTTCCCTGCCTGTGGGGTTTTCTCCAGACAGGGAAACCCAGCCTCTAGTGTCCGGGGGCACACAATTCTGTGATGGAGAGTAGGGCATATAAGCCTAGCAGCTGGAGGCACACTCAGGCCTGGCGGCTGTGCACCCACCGATCTGCAGAACCTTTCTAGGGATAAAATGGGTGACCTGAGGTCAGTCCTGCTTTCTTCCCTGCTTTTTTTTTCCTAGACTGGGGCTCCCAGTCTATGGTGCCCTGGAGAACATAATTTAGTCTGGAAAGTTTATCAGGACAGAAAGGTGTATCCTGGGACCCGGGATATCTTCCGGGTTCTTGCTGAGTGACCTGAGAGTGGACCTGACTGACTCCCACACCGTGGAGGTTCCTCTCACCTGGGAAACAGGATCTCTGTTGTTTTAGGGCCCAGATTTCAGTCTTTTAGTTGCTGTACCAACATTGCTGTCCTACTCCTCAGACCCAATGTCCTTCTGGCACCACCATCTTGGATTCCCCCCTTCCTCATCCCTTTCAATTATTTTTGGTTGAAAGTCTATTTTATTAGATATTAGAATAGCTACTCCTGCTTGCTTCTTGGGTCCATTTGCTTGAAAACCTTATTCCTGCTGCAACATCCCAGGAACTTTCCCAGAGATTAGCTGGGTGCTCTGAGGTTGGACCCGATTGTTTACCTCATCATTGGTTTTCTTCTTACATTTGAAACACAGTCAGTTGGGACCCACAGATCCAACTATTGGACGCCATGCAGTCTCTGCTACCCAGCTTATCAGACACAGTATGCAATCAGCCCAACCATCTGGGATCTATTTCTAATTTTTACTGAATATGAGTATTTTGATTGTATGCATGAATATGCACCTCTTGTGTGCCTAATCCTCACAGTAGTCTGAAGATGTCTTCAGAACTCATGAACTTATAGCAATTGATAGTAGTGGGTCCCAGGTAATCACTGACAATTGAGCCCAGTTATTTGAAAGAGCAGCAAGAACTCCTCACTGCTGAGCCATTTGTCCTGTTTTATGTTGCTTATTTATGATCAGCATTTACATTTACATGTTAATATTTTCATCTTTCTATTTTTAGGTGTTTAAACATGCATTCCCTTTTAGTAAGATATCATTGAAGTTACAGTTTAAGCTGGGGCAGTGCAGATTTCTGGAGAATAAATATACAACAGGAGTGAATGTATAATTCCTTGTAGAAGCTTCAGTAAAGACCTCTGAGTTCTTTCAATATTTTTTGTTTGTTTGATTGACTTTTATAGGAGGCTCTGTCTTACTATATAGGTCTGGCTGTCCTAGAACTCTTTGAATAGATAATGCTGACATCCAGTTCAATAAAATACAGCTGCATCTGCCTCCTGAGTGATGGAATTGAAGGCATGACAGAATACACCCAGCTTGTCCACCATTTTTTGTAGTTAGTAACTGTTAATAAATTTCTCTGATCTGTACTTAGTATTGATCATCTGTTAATTTCTCTCTCTCTGTGTCTCTGTCTCTATGTCTCTGTCTCTCTATTTCAAACCCTTCTCTCTGTTTGTCTTTGTCCACATTAATTGCCATGTCTATTCCAAAGCTATATCCTCTTCAAAAAGTTCAGATATGATACAGTTAAAACTTGTTATTCCATTTTCTTCTAAAATGACTTAGTGATAACATTAATACTTCTTTTTTAATAGAAAAGTTTTAATCTTTATTTTTAATCTATAGACTACATTATTTAGTAAGGAGGATATACAAAACAATGATCAAAGAATAATTATGTGTTCTATTCCTTTTCTTTTGTCTGGTCACTCAGAAATATGATGTTAATGGCTATGATTGCTGTTGCTTGCCACTCACATTATTTTTATTTATGTATTCACTGTAGTCCACTTTCCCTTCCACAAATATATGAGCCCCCTTCTTCACATACTGATATGCCACATCCCTGAGCCCTGGTCAAAACATAATATTCAGTACCATGTTGTCTTTTGACTGATATTACCCATCTGTTCAGTGTCCCCTGATCAACACATCTCATTTGTTGCTATATAAAATATCATGACTGTGTTTTGTCCTTCCACCTGTCTCATGACAGGGTGCTGACCTACTCACCCAAGTAATTGAAGATGATTCATAGATTGCTCAAGAACCCAACTAATGGCTACTTTATATTCATGTCTTACAAACTGATGAAACACAGGTTTTTGAAGCACGCCTTTGTTTTTTTTTTTCAATCTAACCTTTAGGCTTTTTCATCTCCCCTACTTCACATCACACACAGCACCCAACTGTATAACATTCGCACTTCTGTGTCAGAAAATAAATTGAAGAAGCAGTAGATTTATATGATTATATTGACAATGACATATAAATTATATTGTTGCCACTGTTTCTGTTGTACAAATGTATGGCATATTTTAGAATTCGGTGACCTTCAATGATGTGCATGTGAAATTCAGCCAAGAAGAGTGGGCCTTGCTGGAACCTTCCCAGAAGCAACTCTACAAAGATGTGATGCTAGAGACCTGTGAAAACCTCACTGCTATAGGTAAGACTGCAATTTTTCTTTCACTTTTAAAATAAAGAGACAACTTTTACTTTGTTATTGATCCTCTTCTGTAATTCCAATTGAGAATGAGGAGGAATGAGGTAAATAAATCAGGCATGGTTCTAAGGGTCACAGAAGATAGTGATTTAAGTTTTGCCTTAATAATAACATGATGTTTCCAATAATATATATTTTCTCGTACTATATTTTAGGCTACAATTGGGATGACCATAATATTGAAGAACATTTTCAAAGTTCTACAAGTAATAAAAGGTAACTTTATGTGCGTGTTGATACAGATATAAATCTTAAATTTTAATGTGTCCTGGAAGTCTGGTGTTTTTTGTTTGTTTGTTTGTTTGTTTATTGGCTGCTTTTTATTTTCTGTTTTTGAAATAGATTTTTTTCTGGGTATCTGTGACTTTCTTAGACTTGATTGTTAGACCAGCCTGACCTCAAAATCACACAGATCTGACTGCTTCTGCCTCCACAAGTGCTGGAATTGAAGGCATGTACCAGCACACATGGCTGTGTCCTGGAAGTTTTAAAGAAAAGCAACAGTGTAAAAACAGCACTGCTTTAAGTGTACTGATGATCATTAAAATCTCATAATTCCATGTACTTCAATGTCAGGTATCTGATTTGTGTTTTCAAGGCACTCCCCTAAGATAGAAGAAAATAAAATAATATTGTAACAAAAATACCATTTGAATCATATGGACATTACAGCTACTGACTTGAACTGCCAATCTGTTTAGTCTCATTCTATCTACTCAGATATTGTAAGAGGTATACACACTGAATTGGTGATCAGTATGTGTCCAAAACCTTCTAATAAGCAAAAATTACATAGTAGAACCAGTGTTACTAATTTTCGTGCAGTAACATTGTAAAGTTTAGTGAAAGGAGCAGCTTATGAGAATCAAGAATATTGTTGTGGAGAAACCTTAATCCCTATATGACATGTTTATGATGAACAAAAACAAACTGTGTTAATTCAATGTGGTAATCTTTATTATTTTTTAAATTAAACTGGTATATCATATGTCAAAATGATTCTAAGACACATGAGCATAGGGTTATTGAACGAAGCAGTGTCCCTGTCTTTCTCCAAGAACAATTGATTTGGTAGTAGTCCCCACTGTGAGTAAATTTTCTGAATGTGATAAATGGTTACTGTTAATTGGTTTTGTAACTTCACTGAGAATTCATCAGCAAACTCATATTGCTGAAAATACCCATGAATACTAGGAATTTGGAACTTCTGCTTGTCTTGGCTCACTTTGTAAATGAAGTATCATTCATACAGTACAAAAATTTGTGAATGGGATTGCTGTGATAAAACTCTGAATTCTTACAATACTCTTTATATATAGGAGAAAACCTCTTATAGAAAAATGATGCTATAAAATGAACCACATAACAAATGCTCTTACCATCACAAGGATCTTCAAAAATACCCATAATGAAGGGGAATACCATGAATGTAAAAAAAGTGATAAAACTTTAAAATTTGATTCTTCTTTACCATTATACCAAATTATAAAATTAACTCATATAGATAAATATATTTATTAGTGTAATGAAATTACTGTGGTAAATGTTTCACATGTGCCAATTTTCTTTGCAGGCATGAAAGCAGTCATACTGGAGAGAAACCCTTTAAATGCACTCTCTGTGGTAAAGCCTTCCCCTATATCACTGTTCTCATATGTCATAAAAGATCACACACAGGAGATAAGTCTTACAAATGTAATCAATGTGGTAAAGCCTTTGCAAAAATCAGTACTCTCTTAAGCCATAAAAGAACACACACTGGAGATAAACCTTATGAATGTAACCAGTGTGTTAAAGCCTTTGCACAAAACAGTCATCTCATAAACCATAAAAGAACACACACGGGAGAAAAACCTTATGAATGTGACCAGTGTGGTAAAGCCTTTGCAGAAAACAGTACTCTCATACGGCATAAAAGAACACACACTGGAGAAAAACCTTATGAATGTGACCAGTGTGGTAAAGCCTTTGCACGAAACAGTCATCTCTTAAGTCATAAAAGAACACACACTGGAGAGAAACCTCATGAATGTAATCAGTGTGGTAAAGCCTTTGCACAACACAGTACTCTCATACGGCATAAAAGAACACACACTGGAGAAAAACCTTATGAATGTGACCAGTGTGGCAAAGCCTTTGCAGAAAACAGTCATCTCTTAAGCCATAAAAGAACACACACTGGAGAGAAACCTTATGAATGTAATGAGTGTGGTAAAGCCTTTGCACGCAACAATAATCTCATAAGCCATAAAAGAACACATACTGGAAAGAAACCTTATGAATATACCCAATATGATAAAGCCTTTGCACAGCAGTCTCCGAAAACATGAAAAAACACAGTGGAGAGAAGGCTTGTGAGGGTAATTAGTGTGATAAAGCCTTTGCATGTAACAATCATCTCCTAAGACAACAACACATTCTGGAGGGAAACCATATGAATATAAGTATGTGGCGAAGCCTTTGCACATAACATTTCCTAATACATAAAAGAACACATACTGGAAAGAAGCTGTCTGACTGTAACCAATGTGAAAAAAACTTTTGGACTTCAGAATCATCTTCACATTCATGAAAGGGATCCTAATGTACAGAAAGCCTATAATGCTTTTAACATGGTGAAAACATTCCACATTTGTATAATCTTCATAATCATGAAAGGATTCATGCTGGAGAGAACACTTATGAATGTGTTAAAATGGTGAGGACTTGCACAAATCTAGAGTCATCATCATCATAAAACTATCCTTACTGGAGAGGAATTCTGTGAGTATAAGCAATGTGGAAAGGCCTTTGTGTACTTTGGTCCACTGAGATCCAACAGAACTGTAAAACTAGCTCAATGGAAATGACCTCCCTTTTCTGAAGGAGAAGGGGGAAGTGGATAGGGGCAATAGAAATGGAGTGTAGTACTGTGGGAGAGAAGGGAGGGGGACTATGATTGGAATGTAAAGTAAATAAACTTATTTTTAAAAAGAATACAATGGTAAATATCAATTACACACAAAAATATTACAAAGTGCTTTGGGAAGAGTTACTGATAATCCTGATTCTCAACATTTATTGTTTTCAATTGCCTCACTTTACACAAGAAACTTTTAGTCCAGTGGATGAATATGTAGGGAATGGTGAACTAACACCAGCCAAGAAGTTCTCTGAGAGAATCACAAAGGTGGTAGCCTGTAGATGTTTCTTTTGTTCACATACCTATTGTTCCAGGGGAACTATTGAAAAACATCACAACCCACACTGAATTTTGAGATATGAGGGAGGAGGCTTTCTTTTCCATGCTTCTGGCCTAGATGTGTAACCTTGTCAAGGGTGAGTTTTCTCTGCCTGGCTTCATTTGGAAAGTGTCTTTAGACATAGATACCACCAACCATATTTGATAGATATACCTCCCCTGTCTTCAAATATAGGATAATTTGGTTCTGTGTACTTGTTCTTCTTGTTCATATGATAGGAATGTGCTGTTTAATGCAAATTGAGCATCCTTGAATTGGCTAGTATTAAACAATTATCTACACCTATGCTTGAAGCATCCCAGTCACTCCCCAAGGGGTATAAGCCTCTGTTTTCTGGAATTAAAGTTGAACTTACTTTCTGAGGTGGTTCCCAGATTGGCAGATCACTGTTATGCTTGCAGGCTTTCCAAGCTTTATACCTCATCTTCTTCCCCTCGTGCCTTCCTGGGCTGGTGGGAAACAGCCCTCCAGGCAGCAAGAGAATCATGTTCTCTGAAATTCTTGTAATAAAATGTTTCAAAGTTCATAGCATTTCAATTTCACATGATTCTGGATGTGAGATGGTAAATCAAACAGTGTCTTGAGGGTAGGACTCTTTAAAATGGGTTGTACCTAGTGTTTATTTCACAGTAAGGTTGAAGGCAAGCTTCATGGTATGAAATCTTCTGATGTGAGTACAGTGACCTGTGGAAAATAAATAAAAGCAGACATTTTTTTCTGTTTTAATAGCTGAGTATTGTTCTGATCATGTATAGTTAAATGGCAGAGGAGAGGAACTGCCCTTTGGTATGGACTAGGGAAAGGGGAGGGGGGAAAGATGGAGGGAGGGTAGGACCAGAAGGAGTTGAGGGTGTGAACTTCAATCAGCATATATATGAATAAATTGTGAAAAAATAAAAACAATTAATAAAAAAATAGTCAGAAAAATAAACATAATAGCAAAAATTTGAGTCCAGTTTAGGTAACCACCCTCCCTCATAAAAAAGAAAGACGATATATACAAAGAAAAGAAAAACAGAATCTTTGTCTTTACCACCTTTCTTCCCTGTGGGCTCACTTGATAATCATTATCCAATGGAGACCATTCTTCTCTCTCTGAAGTTTGTGTTACCATATAAGTAGGATTCAAACCTGGAACTAATGGCAGAGGTTCCTAGATAACATATCAAATTAAACCTACCTGCCATTTTCTCCCAGCAATCCTTCAGTCCTTCCATGTTATCTGTTCTTCCAGGATAGTATAGCCCATAAAATGCCCTGAATTCTCCTTCCCAGGGCCTGAGCTAACCTTACTCCCCCCTCACCCATATATAGGCAAACTATTTTGGCTACCTGGTCCTGTCAAGAGCCATGCAGGAGCAACAGCACAGCTGTAGAACTCATGGAATATGGCTCTCCTGTTAGCATAGTCACGATGAGTTTGTCTTGGAGAAGCATAATCCCAAGAACTGCTTTTCCTGAGGACTTTGAACTCTTATGTAGCATATCTCTGCTTGTTGCCCTTATGATGCCCATATTCCTCAAAACATGAGGAGTATGAAAACTATAAGGAGGCTTCTAGCCCATCACTGGGCAATATCACTGGCATTTAAAATTAACAATGCTTGATCTCTTTTCACATGTTTACTGGAGCAGATTAATGAATCAACCACTGCCCTTGAAAGGAGCCATAGATGTAGATTGTTAGCAATCACCATTATACTTAGAAAGAATTTGGAAAAATAGATTGTTTAACAAGGTCAGGGAAGATGTTTTTGCTTATGGCTCTGGTATAAAAATCTTAGAGAACAATTTAAAGTTAATAAAAGTATACTATTAATAGTAAAGCCAGTGATGTTTTAAGGTTGATGGGCTGAAACAATAGGCCAAGGTGGCATTGACAGTCTGGCTACTCTCAAACTGGGTCTAAAACTTAAAATCTCTAAAACTGAGATTCTCCTTTATTTGTGTTTTCCCCTCAGCTTCTTGATGATTTAATAAAAATGATTAATGAGTAGATGCACACCCTTTAAGATTTAAAGTACAGGTGCCAGTGCCATACCATTTTTTATTACTGTTGCTCTATCATACTACTTGAGATCCATGATGAAATTACCACCAGGAAATCTCTTATTGTACAGGCATGTTTTTTTTTTTTTTTTATCAATTCTGGGTTTTTTTGTTTTCCATATGAAACTGAGAATTGTTCTTTCAAGGTCTGTAAAGAGTTGTGTTGGTATTTTGATTGTAATTCCATTGAATCTGCAGATTTCTTTTGGTAGAGCGGCCATTTTTTACTATGTTAATCCCACCAATCTTGGAGCATGGGAGATCTTTCCATCTTCTGATATCTTCCTTAAAGTTTTGTCCTTTGTATACAGGAAGGCTTCAGATATATTTTTTATTTAATTTTGTATCCAGCAACCGTAATGAAGGTGTTTTTCAGTTGTAGGAGTTCCCTGGTTGAATTTTTAGGCTTATTCATATGTACTATCACATCATCTGCAACACATGCTGGATTGGATATGGAGAAAAGGGAACCCTCCTCCATTGCTGGTGGAAATGTAAACTTGTACAACCACTTTGGAAATCAGACTGGTGCTTTCTCAGAAAATTATGAATAATGATACTTCAAGATTCAGCTATACCATCCCTGAGCATACAATCAGAAGATTTTCAACCATACAACAAGGACATTTGCTCAACTATTCTCATAGCAGCTTTGTTCACAATAGCCAGAATCTGGAAACAACCTAGATGATGTCCCACAAGTGAGGAGTGGATACAGAAATTGTGCACATTTACACAGTGCAGTACTACTCAGTATTTAATAACAAGGAAATCAGTAGGCAAATGGATACAACTAGGAAAGATCATCTTCAGTGAAGTATCAGACTCAGAAAGACCCACATGGTATATACTCACTTCTAAGTGGATATAAGTCATGTAATATAGAATGAAGCATATGAAAATCTATAGTCCTAAGGAAGCTAACCAACAGGGAGGACCCTAGGGAAGATGCTTAATCCTCATTCAGAAAGGCAAATGGGATAGACATTGTTAATGTGAGAAGACAGGGAACAGGGCAGGAACCTAGCACAGAGGGCCTCTAAAAGAATCTACCTAGCAGGGTATTGAAGCAGATGCTTAGACTGATAGCAAAACTTTGGGTAGAGAGCACAGAATCATATGGAAGATTCAGGAGATAAAGATCTGGATGGACCAGGCACTCCACAAGGAGACCAACAGAGCAAAAATAAATATGGGCCCTGAGATTCCTGCTCCAACCAAGGACCATGCATGGAGGACAACTAGAGCCCCTGTTCAGATATAGCCCATAAGTATCTCAGTCTCCATGTAGATTTCCTAGTAAGGGTAGCAAGGGATTTCTCTGACAAGAACTCAGTGGCTGGCTCTTTGATCACCTACTCCTGAGAGGTGCAGCCTTGCCAGGCCATAGAAGAAGCGGGTGCAGCCATTCCTAGTGAGTTCTGATAAGATAGGCTAGTATAATATAGTAGGGGAGGAGGACTTCCCCATAAGTGGACTAGGGGAGGGGTATAGGGAGAAAAGAAGGAGGTAGGTTGTGACATGCAGAAGGTGAGGGATGGGACTACATTCAGTATACAAAGTGAATTAATTGTAATAATCAATAAAAATGTGTTTTTTTTTCCTGGGGTGACTGGACTTAGGCAACTGTCTCCTAACAACAACTGAAAAGAATACTATTTCATTTCTACACATTTTCCTTTTCCTGTAATTAATATTATTTATAATAAATACCCTTGATAAAATTCAGTGGCTTGTTATATATTACTGGTATCATAATATAGCATAATATATTACAAATCAAAATTTGACATGTTAAGCATATAAAAAGTTTATGAAAAAGTGGCTTGAATTTTCAAAAGAACAAAGAGTATTTGCTTAAATCTCTGGAGGGTGAAAAATGGAAGAAAAATGATGTAAGAATAAATAATAATATATAAATAAATTAATATCTCTTACATAAATTAAAACATTTTGGTTATTACAATTTAAAAAATATACACAGAACACTTTTTTCTTTCTTTTTTATTATTATTATTAATTACACTTTATTCATTTTGTATCCCCCCATAAGCCCCTCCTTCCTCCCCTCCCGATCCCACCCTTCCTCCTCTTTCTGCATGCATGCTCCTCCCCAAGTCCACTGATAGGGAAGATCCTCCTCTCCTTCCTTCTGATCTTAGTCTATCAGACCACATCAGGAATGACTGCATTGTCATTTTCTGTGGCCTGGTAAGGCTGCTCCCCCCTCAAGGGGAGGTGATCAAAGGGCAGGCCAATCAGATTGTGTCAGAGGCAGTCCTTTTTCCCATTGCTATGTAATCCACTTGAACACTGAACTGCCATGGGCTACATCTGTGCAGAGGTTCTAGGTTATCTCCATGAATAGTCCTTGGTTGGAGTATGAGTCTCTGGGAAGTTCCCTGTGTTCAAATTTTCTTGTTCTGTTGCTCTCTTTGTGGAGTTCCTTTCCTCTCCAGCTTTTCCTATTTCCCACTTCTTACATAAAATTCCATTCACTCTGCCTGACAGTTGGCCATCAGGCTCAGCATCTGCTTTGATAGTCTGCAGGGCAGAGGCTTTCAGAGGCCCTCTGTGGCAGGTTGGATACGTAAACTAAACCCAGCAATCTGTTGCATACAAGAAACACACCTAAGAGACACCTAAGGCACAAAGAGAGACATTACCTGAGGGTAAAACATTGGAAGACGACTTTCCAAGCAAATGGACCCAAGCAGCAAGCAAGAGTAGCCATTTTAATATCTGATAAAATAGACTTTCAACCAAAATTAATAAAAAGAATGGGGAAGGACACTTCATACTCATCAAAAGAAAATTCCACCAGGAAGATATCACAATCCTGAATATCTATGCCCCAAATACAAGAGCCCACCCACATTTGTTAAAGAAACATTGATAAAATTTAAACCACATATAGATTCCCACACATTAGTAGTGGGAGACTTCAACACCCCACTCTCAACAAAGGACAGGTCAACAAAACAGAAATTAAACAAAGAAACAATGTCTCTAACAGAGGTCATGAATAAAATGGACCTAACAGACATTTACAGAACTTTACATCCAAACACAAAAGAATTTACCTTCTTCTTAGCACCTCATGGAACCTTCTCCAAAATAGACCATATAGTTGGTCACAAAGCAAGCCTCAACAGATACAAGAAGATTGACATAATCCCTTGTATCTTGTCTGATCACCATGGAATAAAGCTGGACCTCAACAATTACAGAAATAGCAAAAAGCCTACACACACATGGAAACTGAAAAACTTGTTACTACATGACAGCTGTTTCAAGGAAGAAATAAAGAAAGAAATTAAAGTCTTTCTAGAACTCAATGAAAAATGAAGACACAACATACCCGAACTTGTGGGACACAATGAAGGCAGTGCTAAGAGGAAAGTTCATAGCACTAAGTGCCTTCAAAAAAAATTCGAGACAGCTCATTCAAGCAACTTAATGTCTCACTTCAACACCCTAGAAAAAGAAGAAGCAGACACACCAAGAAGGAGTAGATGGCTGGAAATAATAAAACTCAGGGCTGAAATAAATCAATTGGAAACAAGTAAAACAATTCAAAGAATCAATGAAACCAGGAGCTGGTTCTTTGAGAAAAACAACAAGATAGACAAACCCTTAGCCAAGCTAACTAAAAGGTAGAGAGATACCACCGAAATCAACAAAATCAGAAATGAAAAGGGGGACATAACTACAGACACTGAGGAAATCCTAACAATCATTAGGAATTACTTCAAAAGTCTATATGCCACAAAATTTGAAAATCTAAATGAAAATGGACAATTTTCTTGCTCTATTTGACTTACCAAAGCTGAATCAGGACCAGGTAAATCAATTAAATAGTCCTATATCCCTCAAAGAAATAGAAGCAGTCATCAAAAGTCTCCCATCCAAAAAAAGCCCAGGACCAGATGGCTTCAGCGCAGAATTCTACCAGACCTTCAAAGAAGAGCTAACACCAATTCTCTTCAAACTATTCCACAAAATAGAAACAGAAGGAACATTACCAAACTCATTCTATGAAGCCACAGTCACCTTGGTACCTAAACCTCACAAAGACTCAACAAAGAAAGAGAATTTCCGGCCAATCTCCCTTATGAACATTGATGCAAAAATACTTAACAAAATACTTTCAAACAGAATCCAAGAACACATCAAAGATATTATCCACTATGACCAAGTAGGCTTCATCCCAGGTATGCATGGGTGGTTCAATATATGGAAATCCATCAATGTGTTCCACCATATTAACAAACTGAAAGAAAAAAAACAACACAAGATAATCTCCCTAGATGCTGAAAAAGCATTTGACAAAATCCAACATCCATTCATGTTTAAAGTATTGGAGAGGTCAGGGATACAAGGCACATATCTAGACATAGAAAAGGCAATATACAACAAGACTATAGCCAACATCAAACTGAATGGAGAGAAACTTAAAGCAATCTCACTGAAATCAGGGACAAGACAAGGCTGCCCACTCTCTCCATATCTCTTCAACATAGTGCTGGAAGTCCTTGCTAGAGCAATTAGAGAGTTGGAGGAAATCAAGTGGATACAAATTGGAAAGGAAGAAGGCAAATTATCACTATTTGCAGACGATATGGTTGTATACCTGAGTGACCCCAAAAATTCTACAGAGGACACCTACAGCTGATAAACACCTTCAGCAAAGTGGCCGGATAGAAACATAACTCAAAAAAATCAGTAGCCCTACTGTATACAAAAGAGAAAAGGGCTGAGAAAGAAATTAGGAAAACAACACCCTTCACAATAGCCATAAATGACATAAAGTACCTTGGTGTAAACCTAACCAAGCAAGTCAAGGCTTGTATGAAAAAGAATTTCAAGTCTCTGAAGAAAGAATTAGAAGAAGATATCAGAAGATGGAAATATCTCCCATGCTCATGGCTTGGCAGGTTTAACATAGTAAAAATGGCCATCCTACCAAAAGAAATCTACACATTCAATGCAATTCCCATCAAATTACCAACAAAATTCTTTACAGACATGGAAAGAGAAATTCTCAACTTTGCTACACCCTCTCCATCATCATCGTTGTAACACATCAATAGATTTTGCTACTAGATGGTAGATACATTTTCTTCAGAAATAAGCTCCCTGGAGGTCACTGGCAAGAACCCTAACATGGCCACCTAAGCCAGAAAGACTTATTCTGAGAGTCCCATGCTTACTCAATTACAGGGTCGGATTGATGAGCTTTTTTGCTGTTTCTCTATGATTCTTGGAACAGCACAGTTAACTATTCAAGGAAACACATTTCTGATAGATTACTAAAAGATTTAGCAAATATGAGTGAAAGGAAAATAAAATTTTAGGAGAGGTAATAAATCAGATTCAGCATCAGGAATTGCTTGTGGAAAATCCAAACATTGTAGGTAATAAAAGGACAAGAGTTTTAGGGCTTTTTAAGAAAATATTTAATCAGGATCTGTTATGATAAATGCTCTGGATATTACCACTGCAGTAAAACTACTATAAAACCATTACCAAACATAAGTGTTTATGATGAGGCAGAAAGAAGATAGGCAATCATAGGACTTCAGAAGGTCTTATATTATACTATGGATGTTATGGACAGACTGGCTCGAGCGAGTACCCCTTGGTTCCTTATCTCTAAAGAAAGATTTTAAATCCTTAGCAAGACAAACAGGAGGAATTCCTCCTGATTCTTATCTCTAGGAAGAATTGTAAATTTTTAGGCGACTTATCTTGGAGGACTATTAACAGGCCCTGGCCCTCTACTCACTAAATTAGCAGCAATAACTCTGTGTAAATATTCACTAGTCCTATGTTTGCTCTGCTTAAGAGGCTTTTAGGCCAAGGTTTTTTGTAGACACTGCCTTTTACCAGATCGCCTTTCAGTTAAAATATAAACTTTGTAAATGTTCTGAGAAATATGTCAACTTCAGGTGCTTCTATATGTATTCACTATAAAAGTGTTGGCTTGATGTCAGTAGAGCACAGCAGATTCAAAACACTACTTGGTCTGGTCTCTGACTGTTAATCTGCCTACCTGTGCCTAACCTGAAAATCCAGCCAACTGATTCCCCACAGTTGTGGGGCCCCAGCTTGGCCGGTCTGCTGCACAACTTCATATAGAATAACAAGAAACCCAGAATTGCTAAAACAATCCTCTACAATAAAAGATCTTCTGGAGGTATCTCCATCCCTGATCTTAAGCTATACTATACAGCAACAGTAATAAAAACTGCATGGTACTGGTGTAGAAACAGAATGGTAGATCAATACAACTGAACAGAAGCCCCAGAAATAAACCCCCATACTTATGGACACCTAATCTTTGACAAAGATACCACAACCATACAATGGAAAAAAGATAGCATTTTCAACAAATGGTGCTGGTCTAACTGGATATCTACATGTAGAAAAATGCAAATAGATCGATACTTATGACACTGCACAAAACTAAAGTCCAAGTGGATCGAAGACCTCAACATAAAACCAGACACATTAAATCAGTTAGAAGAAAAAGTGGTGAAGACCCTAGAACTCATTGGTACAGGAGGCAACGTCCTGAACAGAACACCAACAGCACAGGCTCTAAGAGCAACAATCAATAAATGTGACCTCATGAAACTGAAAAGCTTCTGTAAAACAAAGGACACCATCATCAAAACAAAATGACTGCCTATAGATTGGGAAAGACTCTTCACCAACCCTTTATCTGACAGAAGACTCATATCCAGTATATATAAAGAACTAAAAAAGCTGAAAAGCAGCAAACCAAGCAATCCAATTAAAAAATGAGGAACAGAGATAAACAGAGAATTCTCTGCAGAAGAATATAGAATGGCAAAGAAACACTTAAAAAGATGCTTACCGTCCTTAGCCATCAGAGAGATGCAAATCAAAATGACCTTGAGATATCACCTTACTCAGAACAGCCAAAATGAAACATTCAAGTGACAACACATGCTGGAGAGGATGTAGAGAAAGGGGAGCCCTCCTCCACTGCTGGTGGGAATGGAAACTTGTACAATCACTCTGGAAATCAACCTGGCACTTTCTCAGACAACTAGGAATAGTGCTTCCTCACAATCCAGCCATACCACCCCTAGGCATATAGCCAAAAGAGGCTCAAGTACACAATAAAGACATTTGGTCAACCATGTCTGAAGTAGCTTTATTTGTAATTGCCAAAAGCTGGAAAGAGCCAAGATGCCCCTCAACTGGAGAATGGATGCAAAATTTGTGGTACATCTACACAATGGAATGTTACTCAATAATGAAAAATAAGGAAATCATGAAATTTGCAGGTAAATGGTGGGACCTGGATAGGATCATCCTGAGTGAATGTCCCAGAAGCAGAAGGACACACATGGTATATACTCACTCATATAGACATATAATATAGGATAAAACTACTAAAATCTGTATATCTAAAGAAACTAATCAAGAGAGAGGACCCTGACTAAAATGCTCAATCCCCATCCCTAAAGGCAAAGAGGAAGGAAATCAGAAGAAGAAGAAAACGGGAATCAAGCTAGAAACCCGCCACAGAGGGCTTATGAAAGGCTCTACCCTGCAGACTATCAAAGCAGATGCTGAGACTTATGGGCAACCTTTGGGCAGAGTGCAGGGAATTTATGTAAGAAGTGGGAAATATTAAGCTCTGGAGAGGACAGGAACTCCACAAGGAGAGCAATAGAACCAGAAATTTGAACATAGGGGTCTTCCCAGAGACTCATACTCCAATCAAGTACCGGGCATGGAGATAACCTAGAACCCCTGCACAGATGTAGCCCATGGCAATTCATTGTCTAAGTGAGTTACATAGTAATGGGAAGAGGGACTGTCTCTTTTATTACTTCCCCCTGAAGGGGGAGCAGCCTTACCAGGCCACAGAAGATGACAATGCAGCCACTCCTGATGAGATCTGATAGACTAAGATCAGAAGGAAGGACAGGAGGGCCTCCCCTATCAGTGGACTTGGGGAGGGGCATTCGTGAAGAAGGGGGTGAGAGGTTGGGATGGGGAGGGGAGGAGGGAGGGGCTAATGGGGGGATACAAAGTGAATAAAATGTGATTAATAAAAAATGGAAAAAAAAAACAATACCTACAATCAAACCTGGTAGGATTTCACAAACTACTTGACCAGTGACAACTCAGAAATACTAATAGATTTTTAAATTATATCACAGACAATAAGTGTTTTCAACTTTATGATTCTAATTAGGTCAAAATTAAAAAAGTCCTAGTCTTTTTTATTGTTCAATTAAATGGATTCATTTTTCCAGATAAATGGTTAAATTTTATGTGAAAAAAGTAAGTATTGGAAAACTATTATGTAAAATATTTATATATAAGAATTTAATTTATACTTAAACTCAAGTAAAGTACATAAATATAAAAGGACTATAGCATATGTATACTTCAGCAAGATTTTGTAGCTTCATTTCCACAAAGCACTCATTAACATCTATAATAATAAACTATTTAAAAACATTTAAAATATGTTATATTGATTAAATTATATTCTAAAAATTCATGCATATGCATGTATTTATTTATGATGTATTTGTTTTAAATTCATTCTGAAGTATTGAGTACATTAGGCAGAGTGCAGTTAAGTAAAGGCCCTATTTTGTTGCAGCCATTGTGCTTCCAACCCACCATGGATTCTGGCATTTTCTTGATCCCTTTGCTTGACTGGAGAATTAGTTATTAATATATCTTCTTGTGGCTTATAAAGGAAATGGACACTGATTGAAAAAAAAAAAGAACAGGTAAGAATTGATGAAAAATAGTCAGATAGGTTACAACCAACTATTCAAGATTTGTAGTTTGAGGTTGGTGAAGCGAAAAAGGAAGACAGTGGCAGAGCCAAGAAACAGTTTGAACTGAACATTAAACATTTGAAGACATGTGACTGCCTTAACAGAATACAGTACCATATGCATTAACTACACTTTAATTTAAAGGAAGGAGTTGTTAGTTATGCCTCTTTTGAAAGGTATTTTTGTAAGTTTATGTGTCTGTCTGTGCCTGCATGAGATTATGTGTACTATATCTATGCTTCTGCCTGTGGAGACACAAGTTATGAGTCTCCAATTTTGGGTGTTGGGAATAGATTTTGGGTCTTCTGGATGGAGAACACATTTTTATATATTTTTTATTTTTATATTAATCACAGGTTATTTACTTTGTATACCAGCCATAACTCTCTCCCTAATTCTCTCCCAATTTCACCCTCCCTCCTTCATCTCCTCCTGAACCTCTCCAAGTCCACTGGTAGAGGAGGTTCTCCTTCCATTCCATCAGACCCTAGTTTAACAGGTTTCATCAGGAATGGCTGCAATGTCCTCCTCTGTGGCCTGGAAAGGCTGCTCCTCCCTTGGGGGGGGGTGTCAAAGAGCCCTCCACTGAATTCGTGTGAAGGAGAACACTTTTAAAGTGCTCAGCCATCTCTATATTTTTCTTGGTTACAGATATTTCTGTCCCTGGTTGCTTACTTCCTTTGAGTGGACAGAGCCTATCAGTGGGATCAAGAAAGTGGAGTTTCTTCACCTCAAGAAACACTGGGAGCAGAGTTGAATGGCAACAAAGAAGACCCACACTGGCTCTAGCCCTGAATGGCTCATCTCCATCTACCCAATTCCTCTAACCTGCTCCCTCTAATACAATTCCACAGACTCTCAACAGTCTGTTCAAATTTTGAATCACTCAGTGGATTAAACTATGCGTGGGTTAATGCCTTATTGATCTAATTACTTCTAGAAATAGCCTTTGAACACACCAAAGGGTGTGTTTTCTACCCAACCCTGTTAACAGTAAAGACTAAGCAATGCACTGAGAAGTTCCCTCATGAATGTTCCTGAATTATATTAATTTGCATTATTTGCATTGTCTTGAGAGTGACCATGTCATGGAAATTCCCAAAGTAAAATGTGGGAACATTCAATAGGTCAGAAAATATAAGTTGAAATTACAGGGAGGACATGTTTAAAAACTGCTTTTTTTTGTCGCATAGAATTTGAATCACCTTTTTTATTAGTTCAAATATTACAATGAAAAACTCTTCCATATAATTGTTATCTGCTGTCTTATTTTCATATATTTCTAAACAGTTGCCAAGGTTTAGAAATTCAGTTGTGTAGATTATATTTCAAAATACCTGGACTGGACTTGAGAACTAATCTTCACTCTTCAACCAATAAACATAAAAATCATAACCATATGACCAACCCCAAATTGTTTGCTAGAGTAGAATAAAAGCCAAGCACATAAGAGCAGTTATCTATCCCAAGTAAGAAAAAAAGCCAAGTTAAAACAATGTAAGAAAAACATACTTGCATATAAAATTAAAATTTTCAACCTTATGAAAATTTACCAAGATTTTTCTCACAAAATTATGAACTAGAATATAGTTTTTTTTCACTGCATTTCTTTTTCATGGAGATTCAGGTTCATTTAAAATCAATGCATTTCCTTTCCTTCCTTCCTTCCTTCCTTCCTTCCTTCCTTCCTTCCTTCTTTCTTTCTTTCTTTCTTTCTAAATATATTCTTCTCTCATATGTCCTGACTACAGTTTCTCCTCCCTCATCTCCTCTGACTTCCTCCTTGTTATTTTCCCTTTCCCCAGATTCACTTCTACATTTCCCTTCATAAAATAGCAGGCATCCCAGGGATAGCAACCAAACATGGTGTTACAAATTACAATAAAACTCAACTCATCAAATCAAGGCTGGATGGGGCACTCTGGTAGGGGAAAAAGGGATCCAAGAACAAGCAAAAGTGTCAGACACTGCACCCACTGTTAGGAGTCCCACAAGAATATGGAAGCAGTCTAAGTTTATGTGTACTGCTGTAAAACAAAACAAAACATACAAACAAAAACCTTCTAGATACTGCATCACTTACAAAGAGCGGGATTTTACTGTTCATAGTTCTGAGGAGGGGAAACCTATACCCAAGGGTCAGCAGATTTGATGTAAGGAGTTTCTACTTCCAAGATAATAATTTACCATTGCTTTCTCATGTGCTAAAAAGCAAAGGGCAAAAGTACCTTCACTATATGATAAAAAGTTAAATTCATAATTCTATGGGAACAGGTGGGTGCTTTAGAATCTATTTGGAATGAACAGTTTAAGACTGGAGTGGAAGATATGGTGGATATGTTTGTGGCAAGATTGACTTAGAATGAAGAATTAGTAAATTTGATGACAATTTTCTCAAGAATATTTATTTTAGCAAGTCAGTTTCTAACTTGGAAATACAGTATAGATTCAGGCAGTTATAAATGAGAGAAACATTGGTCCCTTCTTGAAATCAGACTTTGCCCAGTGAATTTATTTTTTGTGTACACAGATATATCACGTTTCACTAAACTCTCCCTCTCAAAGCCATCCAGAAGGAGAGCTGAAAACCACAGCAAATGACTCTTTATCTGTGTTAGTCTAAGTTGCAGGTGAAATCAGTAAATCATTTGCTGCGTGGATTTTAGCTCCAATGGGAGAAACATTTTGCTTGAGAAAACTCAATAATTTGGTGCTCATATTTTTCACTTTAATATGGAGCTCTATGTAAATTCACTACTTTAAAAAGAAAATAATCTGAGGTATATAAAATCCCTTTAGTGAGGATTTCATCAGCAACTAATTTCCTCTCCAAATTCCAAGTCAGCTTAGACATAAAATAAAAGTAGAGATATGTAGGAGCCAAAATACCTCTTTAATAATTGAGAGGTCAATAGTGATGAGAAAAAAATTTGTTCACAGGAAGCTGAACTTCTAACGACCATGTCCTCAAACCCATACAGTCAACAGCAATGGAGCCTGAAAGTCTAGCTCAGTGTTTCTCAACTTGTGGATTGCAATAGCTTTAGGGTATGAAAGAACTTTTCTCAGAGGTCACATATCAGATATTCTGCATTTTAGATATTCACTTGATTCATAACAGCAGCAAAATTTCAGCTATTAAGTAGCAATGAAAATAATTTTATGATCGAGGGTCACCAAATCATGAGGGTAGCAACATTAGAAAGATTTAGAATCACTGGTAGCTGAAAGTATGCTCTCAGTGAACAGCTCAATTTCAAGGCATAAGGTCACTATGCTTTGCTCCTTTACTTTCTTTTTTTAAATTTTAATTATTTTTTTTACAATTAATTCACTATATACCCTGATTGAAGCCCCCTGCCTAAACCCCTCCCAGTCCCAGTGAAAGGTGGAGTCTTCTGCCATCTGCCCATAGCTTATCAAGTCTCATCAGGACCACCTGGATCCTCTTCCTTTGTGGCCTAGCAAGGCCACATCAACAAGGGCAAGTGATCACACAGTAGGCAACAAAGTTCATGAGAGAGGCAGCCTCTGCTCCCCTTACTCAGGAAGCCACATAGATACTGAGCTACCAATCAGCTACATCAGAGGGGGGGTCTAGGTCATCTACATGCATGGACCCTGGAGGTGCACCATTCCCTGCAGGACCACCTGGGCTGAAACTTTTTATATTTGTTGGTCTCAGCATACAAAATGGGAAAAAAAAATCTTCACCACCTCTATATCTGAAAAGGGCTGATATAGAAAATATATTAATAGCTCTAGAAATTAAAAAAACAACAAATCAGGCAATTAAAAAATAAGGTACAGGGCTAAATAGAGGATTCTCTGTAGAGGAATATAGAATGGCAGAGAAACATTTAAAGAAATTCTCAATGTCTTTAGTCATCAGAGAGAAGCAAAACAAAACAACGCTGAGATTTCACCCTACACCCAGAAAAATGGCTAAGATCAAAATCTCAAATGACAACACATGCTGGAGAGGTTGTGGAGAAAGGGTATACCTCCTCAACTGCTGGTGGGAATGTAAACTTGTACAAAACTTTGAAAATCAATCTGGTGGTTTCTCACACAATTATGAATAGTGCTTCCTCACGTTCCAGCTAATATTGCATAGAAATAAATACAAAATATATTCAAGCATGCAACAAGGAAATTTGTTCAACCACATTAGTAGCAGCTTCATTCATAATAGCCACAACCTGAAAGCAACCCAGATGTCCCTCAACAGAGGAACAAATGTAGAAATTGTGGTACATTTACACAATGGAATACAACTAAGCAATTAAAAAAAAGGAAATAATGAAATTTGCAGAAAAATGGTGGAATCTAGAAAAGCTCCACTCTGTGACTCCTGTAGACGAGTCCTTCTCTGATTGGCTCTTGGTCTGCTCCTCAAATAGACCTCACTTCCAATCAAGGCCTTTGCCCTCTCCAAACAAAACTTCCCTACATTGCTTGGGATTAAGGTTGAGTCCTAAGGGTGTGTCAGCATTTCAGCCAGAGGGCTTTTCAGGGGTGTCTGCGTTCCAGCCCCAGCAGGCAGCCCATGAAGATCTCTAGGTGTGACCCCACCATTGCCAGGTTGCAGGACTGAAATTCCTCTAAAACTGCCTCCCTCCACCAATCCGTGTTGCTTTTTAGTAAGGAAGACTCAAGAGCCACCTGCTCAGGGGAAATCCCACTAGCTCAGAGAGACAGGGAGAGCACCCAGCTGACCTTGTACTCAACTGAGGACACAGAAGGAGCAAACCCTCCCCCGACCCCCTTCACCAGGCTGTCCTAAGGACCCTCTGATTCAATCTCTCTCATTCCTGGCATCTTTCAGCCGAATGGAAACATTGTGCTGGGTTTCAGCCTTCCAGCACAGACTATCACCCACTCCCCTAAACTAAACAGTGGAAAAATCCACCTGAAGATTCATGCCTTCATGCCACTTTCCCCTCGAACATCAGTAACCTCAGCAAATGTCCATTTCAGGATCTAGGTCTTCCCATCTGTCTGTTTCAGGAACTCACTGTCCTCTTTCAGTCAGGTCAATGAGCTCTTCCTGCACCAGGGCATGGTGGTTGTGGAGCTGGTGGTGGTGTTGGTGTTGTGTGTGTTTTTGTGCAGGGGCTGTGGGTGGTATCAATTTTTCGGGTGGGACCATGGCTCCGGGTTGCCCTCTATCTGCCTCCTTTCCTTCCTTGAGTAGAGGCTTTCATGGGGAATCCTCTCTCACTGGGGATGGGCTCCTTTGCAATTTGATGGAACCCTTAGGCTCTGCTCACCTGTGGAAATATAGGCAAAAGCTACTTCTCTGAGTGTCCCATTACCTGAAACCCATCCCACTCTTTTGAATATCCCATTGAAGAATGGAAGCTCACACTCATCATCACGTTCTCCTACAATCCAGGGACTTTAAACAGCAGTTGTCTTCCTGGTTGCCAATCAGGAAATTTCAACTTAAAAAAAAACAAAACAAAACACAATGGTCTGTATTTGTGGGAGTTCCTGCTCCCTGTTTCTGTTTATTTAGAATCTCCGTTTTGTGTACACCAAACACCTGTCACTCCTTTCTCCCATACCATACAGCAATGTTCCCTCAGGGAAGGAACTACCAACAGGTGGCAGATCCTAATTCCCTCCCCTGTCCCCTCCCCACCACACCGTGAGTGCAGTCTCAGCCCAGCTTTGCATCCAACACGAGGCCAGAGAGGACATTCAGGTCCATCGTGGATGGATGAGCTAGCAGAATCTGGTCAATCTTCTGTTTCTGTTCAGAGTCCGGGAAGATGCTCATCAGCGCCTCCCTCAACTCGCTGGTCTCGGCCCAAGATCTCTGTGCGGGCCTGGCCAGTTTCTGCTGCATCCTGGGCAGTGTGACCGGGGCAGTGAAGAGCTGTTGCTGAGGAAGCCCAGGGCTTGGAGAGGCTCCGTGGTTCTGAGGCGGTGGCCATTGGCTGGGGCTGGGGCTGGGGCTAGGGCTCCTGAGGACAGAGTCTAAACTGCTCATGCCTGGCGGGCCGCTGTCATCAACCAGCTGCTTGTCTGGAGGAAAGAGGTCCTTTTGAAGAAATTCTTCCAGCCGAGGTCCGTGTCTTTCCAGAGGGTCATCGGGAACCATAAATATGTCTCCCACGAACGTGTAATGAAGCAGTCTCCTGGCAACGATTTCTCTCCAGGACGCCGACTCAGTCACAAACTCTCTCAGGTTATCATTGGTCACGATGATCCCCCCGGTGTTCTCTGCCAGGTGCAGTAGGAACCTGTCATCATGAGAAGAGATTCTTTCTCGGGAGACCATCCAGGCAGGAGTCAGAGCCACTATGCCGAGCTCCTGGAGCTGGCCCAACAGGTGCTGTTCAGTGACGTGAGGATCCCATCTCGTTCTCCACTGCGGGACAAACACGGTGATGTTTCTGTTACCAAGCTTCCAGAAATACTCCACGGCGAGGGCTATTCCGCGGCAACTGAAGAACTTTTTCAGGCTGTGGGCCATGGCCACGTTACTCCTATCTATCACCACATGCTTCAGATCTGCTCTGCTGGGCTCATTTCTCAAGGCCAGACTGTATGGGGTCTTGAGGGCCTCTTGAAATCTCTGAACCCCTGTGACCGAAGCAGTGGGTTCCTCAGAGGATCCGCCCAATGCTGCGGATCCTGTCCCTGAAGGAAACAGCCAGGGCTGCTGAAGGAGCGGCTCAGAAAGTGGGGGACACCTCGGCTTAGGCTCAGGCGAGTCCCCTGAGCAGGAATGCTTTCCATGGGGAGACTCCTTAGATTATGTAAGCACAGGTCCCGCGGAATGTTGAAAACCCTTGTCAGGTGTTCCTCCCTGGGCCAATTGGAAAGGTGGTGGGGGTCGCTGCCCCAGTTTGGTTTCCTTCAGAGCCAGCGGCGACTGAGGTTCCACGGGCTGTCCATCCCGGCCCCCTGACCCATCACGTAAACTAGTTTCTTCTTTGAGGGCCCTCGGTTCTCTCACTTCCCCTTTCTCGTGTCTCTGCAGCCTCAGTAACATCACAGCTAATTTCGCTTGTTGCACGACTACCACTTCTTGCAGTAGTTCTGCTTTTCCAAAGGCTGTTGAGGTGCATTCTTGTTGGGCACATATTGGTCCAAGCTTCTTGGAGAGAAAGTAGAGAAGGACGGCTGCAAGTACAAGTACAAGCAGGCTGGTGATCATGATGGTGATCAAGGCCCAAAGAACTGCCGCCATGGCTTTCCCGAGGAACCCCTCTAGGCCTTCAGTTTCCCCCCTCTCCAAAATGGAGCCTCCTATGTGTTCTCCAGCAGGAGCCGGGTGAAACAGATGCATCCTCTGCAGAGGATCCCAGGGAATTTCTCCTCCTCCGAGGCTCTCCCTCAGACGTCTGCTCTCCTCTGAGACCTTTCTGTCAGATGTCCTCTGCCTCCTGCAATCTTGGTGGGTTCTCTCCTTCCCGATCAGGTTGGGTTCCACTGCAAACACTTCTGGTCCCTTCTGACTCTCGGGATTCACGTGCCTCTCTTCACCAGCACAGAACCGCACTCAGAAAATCAACAATGGGTGGTGGGTTGCTGGAGGGAAGGGGGTGGGGTGGCGATCTAGCACTCAGCTCCACCTCACTGCACAGTGAGAACTCAACTGAGCTGCTCTAGAGTGCTGCACTCTCTTTAAGAAGCCTCCCTTTCCTGGTGGGCGGATCCTATCTCTGATGCTTGCTGAGGAGTCCTTCTCTGATTGGCTCTTTGTCTGCCCCTCCACTAGACCGCACTTCCAATCAAGGCCCTCTCTCTTTCCAAACTAGAGTTCCTTACATTGTTTGGGATTAAGGTGTGTCCTAAGGGTGTGTCAGCCTTTCATACAGGGGGATTTTCAGGTGTGTCAATCCCAGCAGGCAGCCCATGAAGATCTCTTGGTGTAACCCCTTGCTAGAGCAGCCAGGTAGCATGATTGAAATTCCTTTACAACTGCCTCCCTCCTCCAGCAAACAAACAGACCAAAACCAATAAAAACCACTAAAACAAACAAACAAACCAGACTAATTCCTTTTGCTTTTTGCCAAGTTGGACTCAAGTTCCATATGCTATTTATTGGATGATGATGCTGTAGGGTGTTCGAAGTTTACAATGATTCGATCATTTTAGGTGAGCAGTACATCTAGTCCTGCCCCTATCTGATTTGGTGAGCTATGATTTTCTGGACTGGTTGTTGGGCAATGTTATCTCATACTGCATATCTGGACATTCCTCTGCATCAGGGTGGAGAATTTTGGTATTCCTTTGCAACAGTGTGGGTCTTTTCTCAATTCACCTGCTTTTCCTTTTGTCCTTCTGCTTTCTGGAAAAGTACTGATTGAAGTTAGTTTATTATGGGGTATAGATTTCATAAAGTGCCCTGTAGAGCCAACTTGTTCCTTTCATTTTTCTGTATTTTTAAATATGTTTATGTCATGTATTGTGTATGTCATGTGTATAGCATTGTTGAGGCATGCACATATGAATAAGCTGCCCATCGGGATTGAAAAGGATGATCAAATCATGAGACAGACAGTGATGCTGGAAATTGATCTGGGGTCCTTTATGAGGGCAACAGACATTCAACTGCTAACTCACTGTCTTTCTCCAACTTATCTAAGTTTCTTTCCACTTCCGTTTCAAAATCATTGCTAAAACCCCACAGAAACCCCCACTGTTTTTCCAGGAGCTCATTTTGAAATAATTATAATTCCCATGAACTAGTCTCATTATAATAGTTTTAATATATTTTAAATAAATTTTAATAAAGTATAAATAGTCCATCATTCATTATTTTGACACATATTAAGTAAAGGTATTCCTGCTATATGATACATTTCTTCATTATTTACAGTTGCTTTGACAGCATCAAAGGTGGTAATACTTCAGAATAAAATAGACCTCTCTACCCTGCTGTCTGGAACCATTTCAGTGGTACCCAGAACACCAAGTATTTGTTCAAAAAGGCATGTAATGAAGACAGTTATTTTGATCTATGGATACAGAGTCAGGAGTGGTGAGAGGATGGAATGATCCTTACATTAGATATAGAATGCATGACTATCTGATTTGCATGGATATCTCAGAATGAAAGAAAAAATGGTAAGTAGCTTCAAGTAGCTATTTCGATATAATAACAACACACACACAGACATACACACAGGAACACACAGACACACCACACACATATACACAGACACACACATGAGTCTATGAAGTCTATGAAGTCACGGTTCCTCACCAGGAACTCACATAACAGTTATAGCGAATCCAAAACTATTTAGAAAACAAATACAATATCATAGCTTTATCTGTATTCTCTGTTTATGCCACTCAGGCACAATATTCCTCCGCAACAGTTTTGATGTGGTTTTTCAGAGGCTTTCTCATTGTATAGTAACTGCAGGAAGTCCTTTTAATATCTAAAATTGTGAGAGGAGAAAGGGTCTTAACTGACATACAGGTTTATATGAGATGTGAGTCTCACACCCACAAAACTATTAGAAGTATTCTAGCTTCAAATAAGAAGTAAACGATTACTCCAAGGTGGATTACAGATTTGAAAAAGCATTTCAAGATTCACAAAATTGGATTTTTTAGATGGATGTATTTCTAAGTGCTGGGTGCCTTTTAATAGGAAGTCCATTAATAAAAAAATATGGGAATCCTTTTTCTAAAAAAAAACACATTTACTTAGTTCAAGTTTCCTGATTTTTCAGGCATCATTGATTTTATGAATTAAACCCCTGATATCACTAATGGAGCTACTTTATGAATTTGCTGTTAGCACAAGGTGTAATAATTGATAAAGTAAGATTATGTAAAATCCATCATTAATTTTTGTTTAAATGCCTTTATTAATTATCAACTGCCTAAATATATCTGTACAAATATTCCTGTAAGATACTACTATTCTACTGCTGTAAGACTTACCATGATAAATTTGTTTGAAAACATAATTTGGTAGTAAAATAACAACTGGTTCCAAAATTTTATGAAAATTAAATTATATTGTAAAACCTAATTGGTCTCAACAAAGCCTTCATTGGAATATTTGTCTGTTTTGTTGGGTTTCTTATAACTCTACCTCCCTTCCAACTATTATCCAACCTAATCCCTTCCAACTCCCAGACACTAGGTAGTAGAGAAAGAATGATAAATGGGAAAGGGCCATAGATTTCTATGGACTATTTCCTGATGTTTATGCAGCTCTTATGCTATTTCCAGGTTTCCTGGGACAAGTCCAATCTTCGTCTTCAGGATATTCAGCAATGCAGCAAACCAGCAAGTCAGCAGTAGCAAATGTAACAGTCAATGCAGCAGCAAATGCAGCAGCAGGATGAACCTTAGCAGGACGGAGAGCAGAAGCTGCCTTCTCTGTATGGGAGTGCCCTCTGGCATGCAGACAATGGTTTCTTATCTGCTGTGGATTTCTTACCTGCTACATTTTACAGTTTGAGCACTGCAGAGCATTCATACTGTAATGAAGATGACACCATCTTCATAAATTCTGGCCCTATAACACGTGCTTCTAGTTGCAATATGTCACATATAGGCATTCTAAGAGAAAACATCATTTAAGACATGTTTATATACATATTATTTTATTTAAAACTTGTAACATGTTCCCCTTTAAGATTAAGAGTATTCATAGTAGTGGCGGGTTTTGAGGAGAAAAGATCTTATTCTACAAATGGGAACATGAAGGTTAGGCTAATTCTGTTGTTTCTTTGTCTACAGACAGTATTTACTGATATTGAATATTGTGTTTAACTATGTTGCACTATAAGAAAGAAAAGAGCCTTCCACCTGAGCATATATGCATTCAATTCTTGAGACTCACATGGTGGAGTGAATTGATAACACAAATTGTCCTCTGACCACAAGAACATATGTACCCATACACATAGTAATTAAAAAAGAAAAATTCGTTGAAGATATTAATGCAATAAATAAATAAATAAATCCATTTAAGTTCATGTAATTAGCAAGTAAAATAATCTTGTTGTAAAAAGGGATTCTTCTCATATTGTAAGTGGCGATTAATATTTACTATTGATACATCTTTTAGTAACGCTGCTGTTAGTCCTAAACTGCTGTATAACCAAATCACCACACAGAGATTGGGTTTATTTAGTTAACCTAAATAAACAATCATTCCCAGTGATAATGAACTCAATCCTGTGTATGCAACAGAGCATACCTATATCTTCTTGAAAAAACAAGTAAATTAAATAAAGATTGGATATGACTACATCAAAACACTTTATAAATTATATATGATGATTTCCATAAAGATAGGTTCTATAGATTTATAGAAAAAAATAAGCTTATGATGAATGTCTGGGGGTATATCCAGTTTGGTCTCTGGACTCGGAACACAAACTTCACCCAGACAGAATGCACATCTGTTCCCAGCATTCAGGGAAGATAAGAGGTTATCCATACCTTCTGTTGAAGGAACACCTCAGGTTTCTTGAGTGATTCTCTATGAGAACATGGGCCTCCATACCTCTTACAGTGGCTGAAGTGCTGTCAGAAGAAGTTGGTCGCTGCTACATAGTTTTCAGTCTGTATCAACCATAATGGCTTTTTTGCTTTCTCCCAGCTACACAGAGAATTGTCTGTATCACTCTCATTTCAAAAGCTCTCTGGCTTTTTCTCTTTCTGCCCAATATTTTTCAAGTTCTGTTGAAATATAAAGAATTCCACCTAAAATAATTGTATCATGTATATGTATGTATGTATGTATGTATGTATGTATCAAAGCAGAGTCTCACTTTGTAGTAGCCCTTACTGGCCTGGAACTTGCTATATAGATGTGTCCTGAAACCTACAGAGATATACATACCTCTGCATCTTGAGTTCTGGAGAGTCTTGCACCATTACATCTGGATTGAATTACATCTGTGTGAGACATCACAATCCAATCATGAGAAGATAATCTTCACATGATAAGTCCTTCCCATATTAAAGGGAAGAAGATTATGTAAGAAGTGAGAATCTAGATAGTAAATTTCTGATTCTGTGTATCTCAGCATTATCAACAGTTCAGCATTTACTAATTTCTAGACATATCTGTATTGCTGAAGAGTTGGTTCAGCAGTAGAATCATACACTGTAGAGAATATCAGTTCACCTTCCAGAAATCATTTTGGGCAGCTTACAAGCACCTACAACTCCAGCTGCTAGGAATATGTCTCCTTCTTCTGGTCTTATTTGGTCCTGCACCCACATGCACAAAGCCATATTCTCCACAAATGCATTCACCCCATTAAATATAAAGGTTTAGAGACACTTGCTTGTCTTTTAATTTTGCAATATTCATTCCAGCAGAAAATTTAGAGGTTATTGTGCTAGTGTTCTTTCTACTTCTATGCTCCACCTTCTTTCTAGAGAATCCCTCATTTTTTATTATGATAGATTCACTACATGTATCTGATTAATTTTAGTACCTCTTACACACTGCTATTTTTGTCTTTTCTTCCTTCCCCCATTGAATACCTTCTTTCCAATAAGTCATCCTACTAATTTCACATCTTTTTGTATTTGTAGCTTACTGTGATATAAAAAGGTTACCTGCCTCGCATGGATGGGAGGTTGCTTACCTGAGTATGGACTAGTTCTTGTATCATCTGTACAAGATTGGGCACCTCAATATTTCATTACAGAAGGGGTCAGAGCTTATAGGGGCCTACCCTTTCCTGAGGGACTGTGGTGACTTAAAAAAATGGTGTCACTTAATTTTTTTATTCTAAGCCTACATCATGACCTCAGTACTTTCCATATGCTCAGTTTTCACTTATTTGTAACCTCAAAAGGATAGGATTCAGTTCAGAGTAAACACACTAGAGTGAAATGTGAGATCTATATCATGAATAAAATCAAGTGGTCAGAGTCCAGGAAATATATGTTTTTATATCTTTTCTTTATGAAAGAGTATGCTTAGTAGTTCCAAGCATTATTTCCCCTAACTTCTTGTAGAAATAGCTACAGAACTTACAAAACAAAACGATGGATACTCAGAAGTACTAGGAACTTGATCTAGCCAAGACATTCCACAATCTGCTGCCTTAATGGGTGTGTTGTTTTGTGTTTTGATAAATTATTTTCTGAAATGTCAAATAGATAGCATAATCATGGCCACCCAAGTGTGCATAATTTTACAAAGCTGACACATGCATGTCTTACTGTTTTGAGTTGGTCTTTCAGCCACAGATCAGCAGTGCATTCTTCAAGGATAAAAACTGAGCAAGTATTTTCTTTGTCACCTACAAGTGCAATTTACTGCCTTCGCAATTTTCCAACTTACAAATACAAAGCAAATGTAGGACATTAGAGAAATAAGTACACTAGGCGATTTATGGGGAAGGGGGTTTCATGATACCCAGAATAAACCAGTGTCACATGGTAGATGTAGTAACATTATTGATATCTGGTAAAAACAAACAAACAACAAAGGCAAAGAATGTAAAAAGTAAAACAGTAGCAGGGAAAAATCACATCTGAGTGTTTCAGAACCATGTGTGTGTTAGAACTGTACTGAGCTTCTACTGTGAAGAGCAAACAAATCAGAACTCAGTCACTCAGAAAACAGGGTCAAGGGAAATTCTCATCCTTACATTTCAGCAAATAGTAGGAAGAAAATGATTTCCTGTCATCTAAACATCAGTTTCCAGAAAGACAAATCAACAAGCACCTTGTGAAATGTATTCTAGTAAAAAGTATTTTTCCTTGGGATATTTTGCTAAAGATTCAGAAAGCTGCAAAGCTTTCTGATTTTACAAAGCTGCACAAGGTTAAATTTTTTTTTGCTCAAAAGTTTTTTAACAAAATTACAGACATAAGATAAGTAAACAACAAAGGTAAGAGACACTATCCTAAGAATAAATCATAATATTGAACATAAGAGATGCTCACTTCACAAGTAGCTAAAAAAAAATCTATCAGAGCGTAATGCTGCAGTTTCATTATCTCAGACACGTAGACAGTGGGCACATTGCAAGTTCAAAACTAGCCTGGATTACAGACTGTGCAAAGCTAGCTAGCCTCCATAAATAGGACTGGGGCTAACTAAAGCTAACTGACATGTGAATGGCCCTTTGTCTTGTCACTTTTACTCTAGAAAAAAAATCCAATGGACAACAATGCTACAGATACAAGACAACAACAACATCACTAGACACATGGCATAAGAAAACGAGGAAAGGTGTAATTTTTTTTTGCTATTCTTTTGCATAAAAAGGAAATATTCAAACACATACCTTGGCTATTATAATTACAAACCAAAAACAAATGTTCTAAACTTCCAGGTAAATGATTTGCTTTGTTCTACGTATTAGAGTTACATCTGGTTTCATGTTCATGTAGAGACACATAATAATAAATTCTGATTTTTGTACTATTTATACTGAATAGTAGAAAGATTAAAACAAATGCAGGGATGATTTGCTTTAAACAATCAAACAAGGGAGAGCTTCACAAAATAAAGACAGGAATAGCATAGTAGAATTTTTAATTACCATTTTTCTGTCTAGATTAAATATATTAATTTTTAAGTGCATTGAAAGATCAATAGAGAAAGTGGTTTAATAATCCAAAATTACAGAATCAGTTTTCCTTGGGGGTGGAAATCAGAGCAATTTTTATTTTTTATTTTTTTATATTACAAATGTTATTTCAATAGTCTCTAATGTTTCATTATGAAATTCCTTATGAATATAACTAGTCCAGTCAGTTTTAAATATCTTATATTATTAAATTAGGTACATTTATTTGTTAAATTAAATAAATATATTTTGTAAATAATTTTTATTTTAAGGAGGTGGGATGAACTTTATTTAGAAATCATATCAATGACTGGTAGGAGAGTTCATGGATGCTTGTGCCACATTCGTGGATCTCTAGGACCTACTTGGCTGAAGGACTAACAAGTTGTCCTTTAATCTCCACACCCACTCCATGATATAGCATACACATAAATAAATGTAGTAAAAAAATTTAAAAAATAATACCAATGGTGAACGGTTAATAGACTCACGGCAAGAAGTTGTGACTGTTGTCATATCAAAATACTTTGATCAGGTAAGTAACACTTCCTGACAGTCTGTGTTTAATTGGTGGGCAAATATGTTTACTTAAGACACACAGAATTTTTCACTGTTTGAATATAATCTTAGTTGGAAACCATGGAGCATCTACTCCTGTAGATAAAAAGACATAAAAACATTATAATTGATTAATCAAGAGGACATATGCAAGAAAAAAAGAAATTAGCTAACAGATATCCAACCATTTGTTGTGATATTCTATTCATATTAAATGATTTTTACCATTCAAAGAATAAAAGGACTTATTATAAGAAAAGGCATTACAATAGCTTTGTAAGGTATGTTTAAAGAATTATAAAGACATTTTGAAAACATGTCTGATGAACAGTAATCATTTTTTAAAGTACTTTAAAGATTATTTGGTTGCATTAGCATGTAATAGGATTCCAAACACTTTTGAAATATTATGAAAAGGAATAAGGTTCACAGAAAAAAAAAAGAGTGAAGGACACTTTATTCTAGTCAGGTTTTTGATTCTTGCTGTATGTGGGGTACCGCTGTCATGCTGGGAATGAGCTAATATCGCAATTCTTACAGTGCATGGATAATGAGCACAGACTGCCAAGAAGTAACTCTAATCATAATAACCTCCACTTGCAGCCAGCCACATCTCTGCTCTGCTCAGTCTTTCTTCTGCCCATTGACCATCTAGCTTTCTATTTCAGTGTTCTCAACCTTCCTACTGCTACAACCTTTTAATACAGTTCCTCATGTTGTGATGACTCCCAATCATAAAATTATTTTTGTTGCTACTTTATAACTATAATTTTGCTACTGCTATGAACTGTAATGTAAATATCTGATATGCAGGATGTCTATTATTGTGACCCACAAATAGAGAACATCGGTTCTAGTTGGTCATGGAAGGGAAATGTGGTCCAGGATCTTCTGTTCACTACTTCGCTGTATTTCAACCTAACACCAAGCTTCTTGTAAAAACAATTTCTTTTGTTTTTGTGTTGGTGTTTGTCTACTTGCTTGCTTTTGACATTTAAATAAAATAAAGAAAATTAAGCAAAAGAAGTCCTTTGCTGTGTCTGAGAATATTTTCTGAAAAGTTAAAATTTGCTAACAAAACTGACTGCTGAGGAAAGCATGTATATCATGTGATATATGATATCATGTATATCATGTAATCCTTGCCTGAGCAAGGATTATTTTCCATAATATCATAATATTTGAAGAGAAAATGTGGACTCAGTAACTAGAGACAGTAAATGGGTGTGGAGAAGGGGAAATCAGAGGTAAAATGTTTGGGTTAGGATAAGAAAAGATTGGATGGTATTTCATGGGTGGGAATAGCAATTCAGCTGCTATAAAGGATCATATGTACAGCTAAATTTTGGCTTCTCATTTTTAAAATTTTCTTTCTGTTGTTTTGGGTTTTTTGTTTTTGTTTTGTTTTTTGAGATAAGGTTTCTCTGTGTAGCCTTGGCTGTTCTGGACTCACTTTCTAGACCAGGATGTCCTCGAACTCAGAGATCCACCTTCCTCTGCCTCCCTGAGTACTGGGGTTACAGGCATGTGCCACAGCTATTGGTTTCTTTTTTAAATTCCTAAATTTTGGCTTTGAAACAATTTACACTTATCTAATTATCTATATCTTTTGTCAAGATTTCTAAGGATGCAAAACGTGTATTGTGCTGGATCCCCAGCCCCATACACTAGAGCAGACAATTTCCTCCACCATTTCTTTATGTGTTTTCTCACCTGCACCAGAATCTAGGATGTGCACCCCCATTTCTCACCAAATTGTTAGGAGGACTCCATTTCAGGCCACTTGTCTTTCACCAAGTACAGCCAAATATTTCATTACGGGATTGATTTTACTTTCTTCTCCATGGACACATCCCATAGATACTACCCACACAGCTGGACAGCTGTTAAGTAGTTCTATAAATCATTGTCCTACTCACTTGCCTTGCCACCATTCAAGAGAGACAGGGGTAATTGATGCGGCTGCTGTCTTGCCAGATCTATTTTACCAACCACAAGGAACTTTTCAAGTGCACTGCTGAAGCCTCCTTTCCGACACTTTCCATATGATACATGGAAACTTACGCTTTTAAAAAAGAAAGATTTTCTTTTGACAGTTTTAACTTGAGGACAAGTCTGTGACAAGCAGCTATTGTGCCTTCTTGCCATTGCCTCTGTGCATTCCTATGGCAGCGCAGTGCCAAACTTGTGTGTGAAGTCTTTTGAAAAGGTTTTTGTGGTTCATTTGGTTTTTTTTTTTTTTGATTATTTTATTTTTATTTTATTTTTTAAATTTTTCATCAATTACACTTTATTCATTCTGCATCCCCCCATAAGCCCCTCCCTCCTCCCCTCCCAATCCCACCCTCCCTCCTCCCTCTGCTTGCATGCCACTCCCCAAGTCCACTAATAGGGGAGGTTCTCCTCTCCTTTATGATCTTAGTCTGTCAGTTCACATCAAAAGTGGCTGCATTGTCCTCTACTATGGCCTGGTAAGGCTGCTCCCCCAAAGAGGGAGGTGATCAAAGAGCAGGCCAATCAGATTATGTCAGAGGCAGTCCCTCTTCACATTACTATGTAACCCAATTGGACTCTGAACTGCCCTGGACTACATCTGTGCAGGGGTTCTGGGTTATCTCCATGAATAGTCCTTGGTTGGAGTATGAGTCTCTGGGAAGTTCCCTGTGTTCAAATTTTCTTGTTCTGTTGCTCTCCTTGTGGAGACCCTGTCCTCTCCAGCTCTTACTATTTCCCAGTTCTTACCTAAAATTCCATTCACTCTGCCCAACAGTTGCCCATCAGGCTCAGCATCTGCTTTGATAGTCTGAAGGGCAGACCACTGATATCAAGCAGACAGTTAGGAAAGTAACCGATTTCCATTCGATCTTGCTGTCTGAGTCTTGTCATGAGTACAGGAACTTCATTTCATAGTTGTCTTAATAATAATGTTAGGCATCTCATCCTCTTCACTTTTTAAATTTGGAAGCTAAATTGATACAATTGACTTAGTACCTCATTCCTGGATTTCTTCATGTATTCTTAAATAGATGGCAACCAGATTTATGACCTGGGGCATGATCCCGACACTTAGAAGAAGGCTGAGGAGGTTTGTTAAATTCTATCAGTGCTTCGTCACCTGCTTCACATGTGTGGAAGATCATGGTGCACTTGAAGTCTTACAATCTCAGAAAATGCAAATTGTGCTAATTCAGGAAGCATCAGTCTTACAAAACATTTATCCATCAAGGTTGCATTTTTGTCTCATGTGTTTATTTGTATATTCTCAATTTGCATGCAAACCTGAAACTGTTAAGCATTTAAAAAATACCTCTAACAGCATGTTATATAAAAAGCCAATCAAAGTAAGCTAAAAATTTGCTAAACAGGCTTGTTAAAAGCCTCTCTAATTGTGCAACTGACATCATATTATCTTCAAAACTTATCCAAGTGAATGAGGAAAAATGAATCATAAACTTGAATATTTTCTTTACAAGAAATAAATCTTAATAATAAAGGTTTGAGATTGAATAAAGCCAAGGGGGGTAGGGAAATTTTAATTCAGAATATGGCTGTTTTGAAAAGACATCACATCCAAAGACCTTACTCGATCTCTGAGTTCAAGACCAGTGTAGTATGGAGCAAGTTTAAAGTAAAGAAAAGCTTTGGTTCAGGTGTGGTGGTACATGCCTCTAATCCCAGCACTCATGAGACAGAGACAAGCAGATCTCTGAGTTCTACTCAATTCTCTTCAAGCAGTTTGGGTGAGAGTGAGTTGGGAAATAGTATGGTGGAGTTCATTTTGTGGCAGTTCAGTTTGTGGAATTGAGAGGCAATTTTAAACTGTGTGGGTTTTGCAGAGAGGTTGAAGAGAGAACAAGCTAGACAGGGGTGAAGACAGAACAAGCCAAAGAATGAGAAGGAGCCAGAAGCTTAGAAGAGGTTTCTATAATTAATTGGATGCCAAGTAGAGCTATGCAGTGAGAAACTGTGAGAAGCCAGATTTAATCAGTCAGTTTGAGAGGCATTTGACCCAGAACAGCTGAATTGAACCAGTCAGCCTAGAGCTCAGAAAGTACAAGAAAGGGTAAGCTTATGCAGCCATAATTCTCAGAGGCTAAAAGCATTCTTGACCTAGATTAGATTGTGCAAAAACTAGAAGTTCTCAAGACTAGGCCAAGGTTAGCAGATAAAGGCAGTAGGTCTTTAGATGACAATTACGCAGGCAAATAAATGTTACTTTACCAAAGTTACATTTAACTTTGTATAATAGTCTAACAAAAGTTATATCTTGGTTTTAAATTTACATCAAAATTTGTATAACTTTAAGACTACAATAGCATTTGTATGTCTTTCTTTTGGACATGAAATCTCCTGGTTCTTCACTATGAGGTTCTTCTCAAAATGCATTTCAAATCAAAACTCTTGTTGAGTAAGGTAGCTCTTGATTCTCTAGTGTGACAAGGGTTCTAGCTAACCACTATTTTAAGAGAATTTTCTTTAGTGAATGTTGTCTTTTTTCACATAGGCTTATTTATGCTTCATCTCTTTTCATACTTTGTAAGGTACTAAGAATGACTTTATCTTGCTTGTAGTATAATTTTTGCATATATGTTTACATTTCCATCATCAGCAATGCCAGAGTTCTCTTGTAATTTTGGTAAATGCTGTGAGTTGATGATTTTAATATAAAAGAACCATATTCATTTTCTGAGCTGATGCCAGGGATCAGCCAATTTTGAGGAAAATGTACAGTGAAGAATTTTACATTACTGTACAGGTAAATAGCATGACCTCTGCAATGTGCTGGGAAGCTTTAATGGCACATTTGCAATTGAAATTATGAAGATCCATGCCTCAAGGAACAAAGCTAATTTTAGAACTTCTAGAGCCTATGTGCAAAACCTGAGCTGAACTTTTTTATTTTTTTGAATGACGTAAGGTTTTTTTTTTATTATATGAATATTTGTATATGAAGGAACACTCATTTTTTATGCCCCTATTACCTGAAGATTTTACTATCCACAAACAACTACACTATGATGAACACTGGAATAATGTTATCCATTAAAAAGTAACTGGAGTATTTCCTCTTCTGCTCTTCTATCTTTTGTTGAAGGAATGTGCTCATTTTTGTTTTGGAGCTACCTGCGAATCTGTATTATAGCTTTGTTTTTTGTTTTTTTTTTTTTTTCATTTTTATGCTTAAAAGCTGCAACCTTATACAGAAATAGAGCTAGATAGTCCAGTCACTGTCAGTTATGGTTTGTGTGTCTGGAGAAGTCACTTGAAATCACTAGGTTATGAACATGAATCACTGTGGAGATTTTTGTTGTTGTTGTTGTTGCAGGATATTTGATCACACTGTGAACCTATAGATTGTGCTGTTTACTGGAAATACCCATTTTTAATTGTGGTGTCATTGGGCACTAGAACACACCTTTAATCCAAGACATTTCTGATTGAATTTAAAAAACTCAACCATAGGTTAAAGAGGCAGAGCAAAGAAGCAAACAGTTGGCAGGGAGTAAACATAGGAAACAAACAAACAAACAGAAAGTAAGAGGAAGTCAGAAGGAAAGACAGAGAGACTCACAGTAAGTAGAAGGGGAGGACATTCAGATCTGTGGGTGTTTTGAGAAGGCATGGGGAAGAAAGCTTCTTTTTTCTTTTGGGATGGCTGAGGAGGAAGATGAACTAGGTGCTTTCTCTACCTCTCTGAGCTAGCAGGCTTTCACCTCAGCAGCTGTCTCCCGAGTCTTCATTGGTAAAATCAAAATATTGAGATTTTTATTGACAACAACAGTTAACAATAAACTTCAAATAAAGCTATCAATAGACACTAAACTGTCAGCCACTGTAACTTGTACACGTAGTCTCACCACTTAGCATGACAAAACTGTATATTCATAAGTCTGTAGACAATGGCCTAGAGATTTTCAGGCCAGTGTGGGCTAGGTATCAAGAACCTGTATCAAACATACAAACAAGATTTAAAAAAATACAGTGCAGGATCAAAGTAAGGGATTCTGTTTCACTGATGACCTCATCTTCTATCAACCCTTGGCAGTCACCACAGACCTTTAGAAACACATGCATGTCATATTGAAGGCAATTATACTTCTAGGTACTCTAAAAAAGAGTTTAAAGAGTGGAGCTTCCCTCTTCGAGTGTGTTTTTGCTGTGACTTATTTATTGGCTTGTATTTTTTTCATCATTATCAATTCTATGCTGAATAAGTTTCTAAACTGAGAAAGAAGATACATGCAAGCAAGAAGCTTTCTGAAAAGTACAAGTATCACCATTGTCTCCTTCCAGAGCTGTGGGTGTGACTCACTGCATATTTTCTGGATTCCTGCTTTCTTTCCCCCTTTTAACTCAGGAAGTACCAAATAAGCTTTCCCACTAGAAGAAGACCATAGGTCCAGTTGCTCAACCATAATGGATCACAGTTCTTGCTAGAGCTAACTATCTTTCACATAAATGACCAAGATATAAATGACATAGCTTTCATATATGTCCCTTGATGGCAACATGGCTTTATATCCTGTGGATCCCTTAGTCTACATGAAAAGAAGAAGCTATTCAGTCTCATTGCTTCATACAAGATTGTACAGCAGAAGAGGCACTAGTCCTACTTTTAAACACTAGCCCAGATGTCATTGAGCAACTCTTCTGAGGTGTCAAAGAACATTTCAATAGCAAAGCTGCACAGAAAATAGTTAAGGAAGAAATGCTGATGCCTGTCGGGTATTGAATGAGGCCAACTGAGAAATTGTAACTTCTGGGGTAAGGAATCTTTTCTGACTTTATAAAATTCTACACAGAAAGATAACCAAGTGGCCCATTGTCTTGTAGAGTGTAACAATGGGCTCGAAATCAGGTTTCACTTGATAACAGAGTAAAGTCAACATAATTAACAACCAGTCTGGCAAGTGACAAATAGTTAAACCTTATGATTTCATCACCTACCAAGTCCATCTTCCATAAGGTACACTTATCCCAGAATAATTCTGTTTACTGCTAAGCAACTTCCAAACCAGGAAAAACAAAATGGAATAGTTGTAAGTCACCTGAACCATTTCCCATCACCATTCCTGACATCACTAAATCATCTTAAATGTAAGGAAGATTGAAAATGTGGTTGATACACTTTATGGTTGGCTGTATTTTTTTCTGGATAAATAGCTTGTTTTTTTATGAATATTACAAAAGTAAATGAGAACAGAGAGCATAATTCATTAATGATCCCCCTTTTAGTAGCAAAGTGCTCTTAATTTTATAGACATGTCTTTTCCTTTTAAAGACATAAACATGTCTTTTCCTCGTGTGAATGAAAAATAATATATTGTGTGCCAGAATCCAAACTTGAACACTGGTTTTTAAAAAGCAGAAATCATGTGAAGAGCCTCAACATTTGAAAAGAATTCACTGTAATTCATGTATCTTAACATGTGTTAATGGTATAGTGTGAGCTTTTGTATGACTTGCCTTGGCTTACGAAGTTCAATGAAAGAGGCCTAGAAGTCCAGTCTCTTCCTTCCTTGTGATTAACATTTTATAATCCAAAAATAACAGAAATGTGTTGAGAAATAATGCTTCTAGACATTTGATAAAATAACATTTTAATGAATATAGAATTTATGATTACAGAAGTGTTTTTCTTTAAGGAATATTATCTGTTTCTAAGTTTAGTTTTTAAATGTATTACAATTTTTAAAAGATTAAACTAACTTTGTGTTTCAGGCAAAATCTTAAACACACAGATTTAAAAGAAAGATGGCTAATCATGTTTGTCTATTTTTATATTAATCACAGGTCATTTCACTTTGTATCCCAGCTGTAGCCCTCTTCTTCTTTTCCTCCCAATCCCATCCTCCCTCCCTCATCTCCTCCCTGCCCCCTATGTAATTAGACATTGGAAGTAGGAAGACAGGGAATAGGGCAGCAGCCTACCACAGAGGGCCTCTGAAAGACTCTATCCAGCAGGGTATTAAAGCAGATATGAGACTGATAGCCAAACTTTGGGCAGAGGGCATGGAATTTTATCAAAGAAGGAGGAGACAGAAAGATGTCGAGGCAACAGGAGCTCCACAAGGATAGCAACATTGCAAAAAAAACATGGACCCAAGGAACCCTGCAGAGACTGATACCCCAACCAAGGACAATGCATGGAGAAGACCTAAATCCTCAGCTCAGATGTAGCCCATAGACTCAGTATCCAAGTAGGTTCCCTAGTAAACAGAACAGGGCTTTCTCTGGCATGAACTCAGTGACAGGTTCTCTGATCACCTCCACCTGGTGGTAGGGGAGTACAGTCTTGCCAAGCCACAGAGGAAGACACTGCAATCAGTCCTGATGAGACCTGATAGGCTAGGGTAAAACAGAAGGGAAGGAGGACCTCCCCTATCTGTGGACTGGGGGAGAGGCATAAGGGGAGAAGGAGGGAGGGTGGGATTGGGAGGAAATGAGGGAGGGGACAACATCCATGATACAAATTGAATAAATTGTAATAAATGATAATAATAAAAAAGAAAAAAAATAAAAGAAAGATGGACACTTGACAGTATTGGCAACTTTAAATGAAATATAATGTTTGTTTTAAAGTTTTGTTAAAATAAGCCACATTAAGGTACTTGCATGTATGACTTTAAGTTTCTTTATTCACTAATTCATTAATTCAAACTATAGCTATTAGATTATTTCTATGGATAAAGAATTCTACAACAAAACAAAGTTTTGAAAATAAATAGACATAGTTTTTCTTTCATACACTCAGGGAAGTAACTTCAGTAATCACGGGAAGAATAATACAATGTCGTAACATATGTATGTAGCAGACTAGCACAGCAGTTAAAGAGGATCTTAGGTATCAGTCAGAAGGCTTCTCAGAAATTATGTATCTACTAAGATTTTAACGAGTTATCTAAATGAGAATAGAGGCTTACTTCCTTGAGCAAGGTATGCAGAAATCCAGGTAGTTGGTCAAACATTACAATTCCATTGAGTAGCAAGAAAGATCACTAAAGGCATTGGTGAGAAAGGAGGGTGTTCCCACTTAGCCTGGAATTTGGAATTTTGACATTTAACAAGGGGATGAGATAAAGGTTAATGCATAGTCAGCTAGGGCTAATTATAAAAAGGTTTGCTTCAGTTTCATATCTTTAAACATTCTTTCATTAAATGTTAATACTTTGTTAGGGTTCAACATGTACAGAAGCCTCATGCCTTTTTTTTTTCAATGCAGTTTATTCAGGAACCTTGAACAATCATCTGACCCTGGGGAAAGCCAGCCCACAGCTTAAATAGCCTCTGGGTAGCCAACCCCAGCATGCCACGTGGGCAATGCAGATAGGTCCACATACATGGAAGCAAGCCAGATCCTCAGCCTTAGGCAAATATGGAGTTGTTTGTGACAGAGAGCACTCACCATCGGGAAGGTGGAAGGTGGAAACCAGCTCCATCTTTAAGGCGCGGCATTACGCAGCTCTCTACAGTTCCCCCTTTTTGTTTTAGATAAATCAGGCAAGAGTATAGGTCTGATCTCTGATAATAGAAATAAATTGGACTTTGTACTGATGTTCATTTAGGTGTCATCCACCCAAAGAGCATCAGACCCGTCTGATACCTTTTTCTCAGAGGCGGGACCTGGGGCATCAACCCGCATGCAATCAGACATGCTCTTCTCTGGGTCGAAAGCGGCTGACCCTGAGTGCAGTGCTTAGCCTCGTATCCTGAGCGTAACATTTTGACTTTTTATGGTAGCCAACCATGCTTGGGGAGACTGTCCTGCTTCAATGGCTGTAAAGGCCTGAATGGTCATGGCTGCATGACGCTGTTGTGAGGCTCTAATCTTGCATATATACCACAGGCAAACCAAGGTGACCAACACCAGAAGGCCTGCTAACGCTCCCATGCCCGCCCATTCCTTCAGATGATTCATGGCTGCAGCAATCCATGGTGATAATCCTGTGGCTAGTCCTGCGTCCACTCTGGTAGAATTTACCGTGACAATGGCCACTCTCAGCTGCTCCATCGTAGTATCGAATTCTCCAGTCCAATTACCTAAAATATAGATCTACAATTGTTTAGACAGATTTGCAGCACAGGGAAAATTCTCATGTTGTATGCTAGTGACACAAAGTCCAGCATACTTCCATTGACAGCCAAGTTGAGCGATTTGCCATAGGGTATCAATTTGCTCCTGCACGAGGTCAATCCTCTGATTGAACACCATCAAGCCTCCTGTTAGTTGAGTATTAATTCCTTTTTGTAGATCTAAGGCATGGCTAAAAGGTTATTCAGGGTCTGAGCACTCTGCACAGTATGACTCCTGGCTAATGCCGCGGTGGTAGCTCCAACAGCCGCCAATGAGATGGCAGTAACAATGGCGGCTGTAATTCCAAGATCCCTTTTCTGTCTGAAGAGAGTCATAGCGTGAGGGCCATCAACGGGCACAGGCACCCAGCAAGGCATGCGAGTAACCAGGGCGTACCTAAATTCACTAGCATTCCAGCATTGGGCAAAAAAGCAAGTATCATTACCACAGTTACTTGGCTCTATCTGGCTAATAATGAATAGAAATGGGGGATATAAACAAACAGGTGTGGGCTTATAGGAAATATTATGAGAAGCCTTAACCCCCTCGTTGGAACATCCTGCATCAGTTCTAGAACTAGCAGTGGTGGTGTCCGAGGTCTGAGTAGGTTCAGGAGACCATTGCCCCCAGGGGCGAGACGTGCTCCATGTAAATTGACTAACTCCATGTTTTCCTCCACTTTTAAAAGTCATTAAGGTTCTTAAAATATTTTCCCTTTTTTTTAAATATTTCATCAATTACACTTTATTCATTCTGCATTCCCCCATAAGCCCCTTCCTCCTCCCCTCCCAATCCCATCTTCCCTCCTCCCACTGCATGCATGCCACTCCCCAAGTCCACTGATAGGGGAGGTTCTCCTCTCCTTTCTGATCTTAGTCCATCAGGTCACATCAAAAGTGGCTGTATTGTCCTCTACTATGGCCTGGTAAGGCTGCTCCCCCCAGGGGGAGGTGATCAAAGAGCAGGCCAATCAGATTATGTCAGAGGCAGTCCCTCTTCCCATTACTATGTAACCCAATTGGACTTTGAACTGCCTTCGGCTACATCTGTGTAGGGGTTCTAGGTTATCTCCATGAATAGTCCTTGGTTGGATATGAGTCTCTGGGAAGTTCCCTGTGTTCAAATTTTCTTGTTCTGTTGCTCTCCTTGTGGAGACCCTGTCCTCCCCAGCTCTTACTATTTCTCACTTCTTACATAAAATTCCATTCCACTCCTGGGCATATATCCAAAAGAGGCTCAAGTACACAAAAAGGACATTTGCTCAACCATCTTTGTAGCAGCTTTATTTGTAATAGCCAGAAGCTGGAAACAGCCCAGAAGCCCCTCAACTGAAGAATGGATGCAGTAACTGTGGTACATCTATACAATGGAGTGATGAAAAATAAGGAAATCATGAAATTTGCAGGTAAATGGTGGGACCTGGAAAGGATCATCCTGAGTGAGTTGTCCCAGAAGCAAAAAGACACACATGGTATATACTCACTCATATAGATATACAACATAGGACAAACCCACTAAAATCTGTGCATCGAAAGAAACTAAGCAAGAGAGAGGACCCTAACTAAAATGGTCAATCCCCATCCTGAAAGGCATGTAGTCTTTTGTAGTAAGACCTAATGATTGTTTGGATTTCCTCAGTATCTGTCACTATGTCCCCTTTATTTTTCTGATTTTGCTGATTTGGATAGTTTCTCTTGTTGATTTTTCTCAAAGAACCAGCTCTGGGGCTCATTGATTCTTTGAATTGTTTCCTTTGTTTCTAATTCATTGATTACAGCTCTGAGTTTGATTATTTCCAATTGTCTATTCCTATTGGGTGTGACTGCTTACTTTTTTTCCTAGGGATTTTAGGTGTGTCATTAAGTTGCTTGTATGAGATGTCTCAAACTTCTCTCTGGTGGCACTTTGTGCTAGGAACTTCCTCTTAGCACTGCTTTCATTTTGTCTCTTAAGATTTTATTATTATTGCTCTGTAGTACAACTTGAAGTCAGGGATGGAGATACCTCCAGAAGTTCTATTATTATACAAAAACATTTTAGCTATTCTGTTTTTTTTTTTTTTTTGGTTTTGTTTTTGTTTTGGTGTTCCATATGAAATTGAGAATTGTTCTTTCAAGGTCTGTGAAGAATTGTGTTGGTATTTTGATAGTAATTGCATTGAATCTGTAGATTGTTCTTAGTAGGATGGCCATTTTTACTATGTTAATTCTACTGATCATGAGCATGGGAGATCTTTCCATCTTATGGTATCTTTTTCAGTTTCTTTTTTCAGAGATGTCAAGGTCTTGTCGTAGAGGTCTTTCTCTTACTTGGATAGTTATGTCAAGATATAGTATATTATTTCTGGTTTTTGTGAAGAATGTTGTTTCCCTAATTTTGTTATCAGGCCATTAATCATTTATAGTGATGCAGATTACTTATTTTATGAGTTATTTTTATAGCAACCAGTTTACTAAAGGGGGTTTATCAACTGTAGAAGATCTCTGGTAAAATTTTGTGGGTCACATATATATATATACTAGTATATCATCTGTGAATAGGGATTTTTTTTTACTTCTTCCTTTCCAATTTTGACCCCTTGATTGTTTGTAGCTGTCTTATTGATCTAGCTAGAACTTAAAGTACTACACTGAAAAGATATGAAAAGAGTGGGCAGCCTTGTATTGTCCCTGACTTTACTGTAATTGCTTTGAGTTTCTCCGCATTTAATTTGATTTTGGCTTATGGCTTGTTGTATATTACCTTTATTATGTTTAGGTAGGACCTTGTATCCCTGATCTTTACAGGGTTTTTATCAAGAAATGGTGCTCAATTTTATCAAAGGCATTTTTTTTTGCATCTAACGAAATGAACATCTTTATTTTTTTTCTTTCAGTGAATTACAGTGATGGATTTAAATATGTTGGGCCATCCCTGCATCTCTGGAATGATGCCTACTTGATCATGGTGGATGATGTATTTGATGTGGTCTTGGTCTCGGTTTACCAGTATCTTGTTGAGTATTTCTGCATCAAAGTCCATAAGGGAAATGGATTTGAACTTTTCTTTCTTTGTTGGGGCCTTGTGTGGTTTAGGTACCTGTGTGACTGTGGATTCATAAGATGAGTTTGGCAATGTCCCTTCTGTTTGATTTTGTAAATAGTTTCAGAAGTACTTGTATGAGCTCCTCTTTGAAAGTCTGGTAGAATTCCATGCTAAAGCCATCTGGTTCTAGGATTATTATTATTATTATTATTATTATTATTATTATTTTGGTTGAGAGTCTCCTGATGACTGCTTCTATTTTCTTAGGGGTTATAGGACTGTTTAACCTGCTTACCTGATCTTGACTTAACTTTGGTAAGTGAAATCGATCAGGAAAATTTTCCATTTCATTTATATTTTCCAAACTTGTGGGATACAGTCTTTTGAAATAATATCTAATGATTCTTTGGAGTTATTCCCCCTTTTCATTTCTGATTTTGTTTATTTGGATACTGTCTCTCTGACTTTTTGTTAGTTTGTCTAGAAGTATGTCTATCTTGTTGATGTTCTCAAAAAAAACAGCTCTTGGTTTCTCTGATTCTTTGTATTGTTTCCATTTTTTCTATGATACTGATTTCATCCATGAGTTTGATTATTTCCTGCTCTAAACTCCTCTTGGGTATGTTTACTTCTGTCTGTTCTAGAGCTTTAACATGTGTTTTTAAATAGCTACTAGAACTTCTCCTTAGCACTGCTTTCATTGTGTCCCAGAGGTTTAGGTATGTTGTCCATTCATTTTCATTGAATTCTAGAAAAACTATTTCTTCCATGTCTCAGTGGTTACTGAGTTGTTCAGTCTCCATTAGTTTTTTAAGTTTTCTCTTCTTTCTATTCTTATGGAAACCTAGCTTTAATCCCTTATTTTCTGTGTTTCTTTGGGTGCTGTTTATTTCCTTTGGTTGGGGTTTTCCTTCTAGTATCTTCTGTACAGTTGTGTACAGTTGTAGCATAGACACTGGCATTTTCAAGTCTACAGCATGGCTTCTCACTTGCTGTGGTGTCACTGCCGTCCAAGCCTTAGTAACCAAGTACACTGGGTGTCAACATTTTGGATCCTCTTAAAATCTACATCTTCTAAATGGAAATATTACTTTCTAGTGCTGGAGAAAGACACAGGACATTTTTCCAACTAAGGACGTGCTACACACTATATTATCTTCCATTTCATATATAATACTTCTACTTGTGTTCAGTAGATCTTGCATTATTTCTATGGGGAATAATTTTAATTTCATTAAACAACTGGGAAGACAAATAAACAAATGAAGCACCTTCAAAAAGAAAGCCATGTTAGAGAGAGGGAAAATGATCTTCTCTTTAAAGTCAGCCAGTAATCTGTGTGGGCCACTCATATTGTATGATGTCTCTCTTCAGCTGCATCCATTTCTGAGGAAAATTAAATTTATAAATGCTGCTGGAGATGAAATAAGCTTTGATGAGAACAAGAATATTAGGGAAACGTATGATATACAAAACTATATTGCATATAGTCTTCAAAATGCATTACTACTTAAAGTGGGAGAGTTTGTCTTCAAGAGTGCACAAGATCAAGGCTTTTTCATCAATGAATTTCTGATTCAATGGCCAAGCAACTTCAAACAGGTCTGGAAATTTTTCAGCATTTAATATGAAGGGAAATATTTGTAAAGAATTGTAAAAATTGATGGTGTAATAATTTTTTGAACTTTTAAAATAATTGTGAAATTTTACTTTCTTAGCTCTATGTGACAGTGAGCTTTTGTGTGGGGGTTCATGCACACAAGCACATGTACTTCTTAAGTCCATAGTCAACTGTGGTTATCTTCTTCAATTGCTGTCCACCTTATTTTTATCTCTGAAACCCTTACTTTCTGATTTTGCTGAACTCAGTGGATAGCTTTACCTAAGTTTTCTCTCTGTCTTCATGATCATACAGTTTGGATTACAGGCCTATTTTTCTGCACCCAACTTTTCTTCCATACTTTCATCATGATCAAATTTATGTTTACCTGCTAATGTGGCAAGCATGTTAAATACTAAAACATCTCTTTAGTTCTGTTTGATGACTTTAAATCAGAAATGAACCAATATTTCAAATTACATATATGTATATATACATACACATATAAATATACATACAAATGCACACATAATTCAGCTAATTCTTTAGCTAGAATTAGGTGAATTGAATTTGAATGTGTTCATTTATAATGCAGTGAATGAATAATTGAGAGCTCATGGTTATATAGAGGCAAATATGAGTGTTTCTATATGTAAACACAGATATGCACACAAACTTATGTAAATTTTCACATATGTTAATTATACGGGCTACCTGATATTCAAGCATTCTTCCATTCACACAACTCACACTCAAGCATATCAATAATTTTACAACGTTGTGAGCTAGCATAAATCATAAGTTATGGATTTGGACATAAGATATCTCTGTTAACAATGTATAAGAGCTGCCCAATATGTGTGTCAGGAACTGAACTTATATTCCGTGCAAGAGCTCTATGCACTCTTAACAGTTGATCCAGCTATCCAGAAATATACTCCTGTTAATATGTACATATTCGTTAGACAGAAACTGAATCCAAACCAAGGCAGAAAAGAGGTCTAAGATAGAAATATTTACTGTCCTACAAAATTTCTAATATATAACAAACTAAAATTGCATTAGAATTTTATTAGTTATGTGATTATCTAAGAAAGCAACTGCTGAAAATCCCATTTGATGACTACACTAAGGTTTGAAAAGAAAGGCATAGAATAATCCCTAGCATTGGGAGTCAAGGGTAAAAGTCACAGTAACAGATTATAATTCACCAATGGCCAAACCATTTCACCAGAAAATTGAACTTCCTTTTGGAGCTGAATCAGAGTGCATGGGTGTTACTACAAGACTGGAAATATAAAGGTAGAAAGAAGTGTGCTTGGAGGCAAATGTGATTGGATTCTTGTCTTAAAACCCAAATGTCCCAAAATTCATACAATAAAATCATTTCTGGCTTGCTGCCTCACAGAAGAGAATATTTTGAAGTTCTACACATTTCACACAGGATAGGCAGTAGTGAGTCATTGTTTGGTCACCATAAAGGCATGTTGAACATTTAGTATTGGAAAGTTTGTTAAGTTTAAATCTCCATTCTACAGTCCCACATTAAAACATCAGAGTTTGTCATAAAGAAATACAATCTCCATAGGTTACATGTCTTTAGCCTAAAATATTTTAATCTAATGTTCGATATCATGACCAGTTTTTCTGTGTTGCCTTCAGACTCCTCAATGTGTATGTACACAGAGCTGTGTTCCAGGATTCTGGAAAGTTCTACAAAAAGAAAGACCTGTTTGCTGTTTTTCTTGTGCATTTTGTCCAGAGCAGCACATTTCCAACCAGACAGATAGAAAAATAATACTTTTACTCAAACTGCTTGGAAATGGAGATGGGAAAAGTTAAGAAGTGACCTTGGTGTCATAATGTAATGCTGTTCCATATGTCTCTAACACTCATCCCTAAATCCATTATTAGTCATTGCTGAAGCCACAAAATGTGTGAAGTTTAGAGTGGCAATTTTCATGGTGTTGTGTCATGTGCACCCTACTTTTAAAAACTTGCCTTTTGGTGCATGGAATGGCCATCTCAGCTCTTGCAGTGTTCCATGCTATAAGCTCTGCATTAAATGTGAGATCTCCAGTTGTCCAGGATTGATATGTATTTCTGTGATTAACAAACCTAATGATTCTTGCCTCAAAATAACTCTAGGAAAAGTACATGTCTGATTGTATTTGCATGCACAAGAAACTGAACTGCATTTACAACACAGTTGTCATTTTCAGTATCAACAATAGAAAAAGCAAGTCTTTGTAAATGAAAACATGGCTGCCTGTTTAGGGTTGTGGTCAACTATGTGATAACATATATAAGTAACATCATATGGAATGGGCAGGTTGCATTTTTATATACAAACACACACACAAATACACAAATACATTTAATGAGAAAAGAGTCCATGTATTTGAGAGAGAGTAAATATAAGGTGGGTCCTGGAAAAGGTTTAGAGCAAATGAAAAAGAAGAGGAATAGTGAGGTAATTATTTATAAAATGAAATTTTTTATGAAAAAAAAAGTCAGAAGGAAAATACATTAATATAATGATGAGAATTGACTGTTTATTATATTAAAAGGCCAAACCTTTTTAATATAATCAGAACATTTTGATTTATTTCAAACAATCAAGTGTTAAAAACTTAAATATTCTTTATATTCTAAGATTTAATACTATCATAGGTTAAATTCCTTCCAGAGTGATACATGCCTTCAAGTCCTATGTTAAAAAGATATGGAGAGGCAGCCAGCTTTGCATTGTCCCTGATTTTAGTGGGAATGATTTGAGTTTCTCTCTGTTTAGTTTAATGTTGGCTATAGGCTTTCTGTATATTCTGTAATTCTAGGAAATCTTTAATTACTTTCTTTATTTCTTCCATGACACCTGTCATTGAGTAGAGTTGTTTAGGTTCCATGTGTATGTGTAGGCATTTTGCTCTTTCTGTCATTGTTGAGGTCCAGATTTAGAACGTGGTGGTGTAATTGGATCCAAGGGATTATTTCAGTATTATTGTATCTGTTAAGACTTGCTTTGTGCCTGAATATATGGTCAAATTTGGAGAAAGTTCCTTGATTTGCACAGAAGAAGGCATATTTGTGTCTGGGTGAAAATTTCTGAGGACTTCTATTAGGTATTTGATTCATGACCTATGTAAACTTCATTATTTCACTGTTTAGGTTCTGTGACAATAATCTCTCACTTGGTGAGAGCGAGGTATTTAAGTTTACCATTATTACTGTGTTGGGACTGATGTGTGATTGAATCTTTTATAATGTTTATTTTACAAATGCAGGTGCCCTTCTATTTGGGGCATAGTTGTTCAATATATTGTTGTCCTCATGCTGGATTTTTCTATGATGAACACAAAGCATCCTTCACTTCTCTTTTGATTAATTTTGGTTGGAAGACTATTTTATTAGATATTAAGATGGTACTGCCACATGCTCCTTGGATCCATTTGATTGGAAAACCTTTTTCTAGCACTTCACTCCAAGGTAGTGTCTATCTTTGGGGCTGAAGTGTGTTTACTGTATGCAGCAGAATGTTGAATCTTGTTTCCATACTATTCTGTTAACATGTCTTTTTATTGGATTGCTGATTCCATTGATGGTGATAGATATTAGTCTCCATTGAATTTCAGTTCCTTTTATTGTGGTGTTATCGTGGATAGTGAGTTTGTGTGCTTGTTTTCTTTTGATTTTTGTTCTGATATTATCTATATTGTGTGTTTTGTGGGTGTAGTTGATCTCATTGGGTTGGAGTTTTCCTTCTAGTAGCTTCTCAAGGTCAGTGATAGTGCGTAGACATTGTTTTAATTTAGGTTTGTCATGGAATATCTTGTTTCCTCCATCTGTGTTGATTGTAAGTTTTGCTTAGTACAGTAGTCTGCTTTGACATCTGTGGTCTCTTTGCATCTGCATGACATCCTCCCAGGCCCTTCTGGGTTTCATAGCCTCTGTTGCAAAGTCTGGTGTTATTCTGATAGGTCTGCCTTTCTATGACACTTGATCTTTTTCCTTTGATGCTTTTGATATTTTTTCTTCATTGTGTAGATTTATTGTTTTGATTATTATATGCCAAGAGGATTTTCTTTTCTGGTCTACTCTATTTGGGGTACTGTAAGCCTCTTGTATGTTTAATGTTATCTCTTTCTTAAGGTTGGAGAAATTTTCTTTTATGATTTTATTAAAAATATATTCTGCACTTTGAAGCCTGGAATCATCTATTTAGTCTATTCCTATTATTCTTAGGTTTCATCTTTTCATGGAGTCCTTGCACTTTTCTGATTTTATGTTTTCTTTGGGAGGTTTATCAGTTTCTTCAATTGTAACTTCAATGCCTGAGATTTTCTCCTCCATTTCTTATATTTTGTGGGTGATGCTTATCTCTGTGGTACTTGATCTCTTCTCTAAATATTCCATTTCCAGGGTTTTCTCTTTGTTTCTTTATTGGCCCAAATTCCATTTCCAAGAATTGAATAATTTTAATAATTTACTTCACCTGTTTAATTGTGGTTTCTTGTCTATAATGGCCTCTCTTTGTTTGCCTTGTATTTCTCTGTATTTCTTCAAGACATTTATTCTTTTCCTCTTTATATGCCTCTAATAAGTGCATAAACATAGATTTAATGTCCGTTTCCTGTGTTTCAGCTGCATTAGAATATCCATTGCTCTTTGGAGTGGGTTCTGGTGTAGCCAGGATGTCCCGGTTTGTCTTGACTATGTTTCTATGCTGGCCTTTAGCCATTTTGTTGTCTGTAGCCTTACCTATTTCTTCCTGGAAACTGCACCAAAGACTGGATCCTCCTGTCTTTGGAGTTTAGAGTAGTGTTCAGGAAGATGTCAAATATGGACTGATTCTAGAATGGGTCCTGGCAGTTCAGATGCCAGCATCTTGAAGGACAAGGCACAGAGCAGTGTATGGACACATAAATATGTAGGGACAAGTGAATTGAAGGACAGGGGTGTGCATGCACTGGAACACTGAATTTTGGGGTGCAGGTACTGGTACTCATCATTATCATGGTACAGGTGCAGGTGCCCCAGGTGGCATCTGTGAGATTCCTCAGAATAAAGCTGGGCTGCTGCTTACAGGCCTGCCCCAAACTGTGCTCCCTGTACTCAGATTTTCCTGAGCTCTGCCACTTTGGATCTGGCATCCCTGTAATTCTATTGTTCACCTGGTGTCCACAGGGTGACCAGAAGAACAGTGGCTTTGTGGCTGGGATGCTTTTCTAGTAATCCTGAACCTGACCCACATGGAAAAAGAGGTTTCTGAATTCTGGCTGATAGAGCAGAGAGTTCATGGATATGGGGATCCAAATTCACTAAAGTATGTGAAGGGACAGGTGGCCCAATGTTTGCTACTCCTGGATCAGTGAGATGGCCACAGAGGCCCTAGATTATATTGACTCCATTTCCTAGATGACTTGTCCATAACAGGAAGCTGCAAAGTTGATGCTCTTTATCTAGCCACTTGTCCATACTGGTCTCAGAGTCTCGGAATCTCTGCCCCTCAGATACAGTGTACACTGATCTCCACCATCTTGGAGTCTTCTTTTTTTGATCTTTCATTCTTCCTTTCTTTTGTGGTGGGAGCCTTTTGTGACCTTTTGAATTTCCTCATGGGTCTGTTTAGGTCTATTTAGGTTGTTGAATTATTGTTGAATTCATTGTTGAATAATGGTTGCTTGGGCAAAGCTAAAACTTATCCATCTCATGTACATTTTTAAGCTTACTGGAATATAGAATGTTTTAAGAACTTTTCCTTAGAATATTCTGAATTTCGCTGGTTTCTGTAATAATGTTTTTCTGTAATTTCTGATTCTGTTAATTTGAGTACACTATTTTTTCCTTAATTTATTTGAGATAAGGGCCTGTCAATTTTCTTTATCTTCAGAAAGAGCCAGCTCTTCCTTTGGTTAATTCTATGTACTGTTTTATTTATTTCTGTTTCATTCATTTCTATTATAATGTTATTTCTTTTTATTATATTATCAATTAATGTGTGTGTACTATCACAGCATCTGCTCACATCTCTCCTCTCAGACCCTCCCTCTCACCTCACTTCTCAACCCAATATACCCCTTCTCCCTTTCTTTAAAAAAAAAGAAGTCTCCCATGGATATCAACCAACCTTGGCATATAAAGTTGCAATAAGATTATGCACAACTTTTGTCATTGAGGCTACACAAGGCAGTCCAATTAGGAGACAAAAGAAGCAGAGACAGCTTTGGTCTTGCTGTTAGGTGTCCCCATAAAGACCAAGCTGCACAACTGTTATATATGTGCCGAGAGCCCAGATCTGTCCCATACATGCTCTGTTGTTGGGAGTTCATTCTCTGTCAGATTGTGCTAGGAGCCTTTCTGTGGGGCAATCCTGAGCATGGAAAGGAGAGGTTTTTTGCCTACAAGGTGTTCCAGAGAGCAGATGAGGGGTCAACGATGAGAGGGAGTTAGTCAGCTGATGTGGTCAGTGGAATCTAGCAGCTGACTTATAACATTAAGACCTTTCTTTGGCTCTGACTTATTGTTGACAAGGCTCTTCTTGTTTATACAAGGTTCACAGTACAAACACAGATTAATGATTATACAAGTGGTACAGAAAGGGTGTTTGATTTTTTTCATTATCCAGGGATAAAAGCTCAGTTACAATTTAAACAGTACACACAGAACATATTTGATTATCATTATTAGCCCTATAACTCTGCTTTACTCTGCTTCAAGAATGTCTCCTTCAAAGAAAACACATTTAATCTGTGAAAGCCTGCTTTCAGGCTCCCATTGTTTGCAGTATGAGTGTAGTCCAGAGAAACAGAAAACACTTTAACTGGTCTCTTTATGCATAGCAAATACAAATAAATAGCTCCCTTTACTCTATGTATCATCATCTATGCTACAAAGAAGAAATAGTTTATTTAAGTCAATCTATCTTATTTACTGAATTTTATTCGGTCAGGAGTATATCCTCTGTGACCTATCTTTAAACTAAATTTTCAGGGAGCTCTAAGCGTATAATAAAATATCTTAAATCTATACCTGAATCTCCAGGCCTCTCAGGCTTTGCATATTGCCTTTATTTACCCTGCACCAATATACTGTTTAGGGACACATACCCCAAGAAAACTCCTGAAATAATGGCCTTATCTCTCTGCTTAACTCTGCTTAATAATCTCCAGGGCATAAAGAAGATTTGCAAACAGTGGACATATAAAGTTAAATTTAGTATTTTCATAAGGCTCAGGTCTCATCAGGGCTGGCTACATTGTCTTCCTCTATTGCCCGGTAAGCCTGCTCCCTATTCAGGGGAGGTGATCAAAGAGCCAGCCCCTGAGTTTCTGTCAGAGGCAGTCCCTGTTCCCCTTACAATGCAGCCAGCTCTGATGAGACCTTATAGGCTAGTGTCAGAGGGAAGGGGAGGAGGACCTCACTATCAGCAGACTTGGAGAGGGGAATGGGAGGAGATGATGGTGGGAAGGTGTGGAGGGAATGAGCAAGGGTGCTACAGCTAAGATACAAACTGAATAAACTATAATTAATCAAAAATGCCTAATTAAAAAAAAGACTCAGAAATAGTTTTTATGTAGAAAAAAACAGAAATTGAATCATAATGCAGAAATTCCCCAGTAATGCAACACACAACAATAACAAAAACAGAAGTTAGAGATAGAAGAACAATGATTATAACAATATGCTCTGCTTTTCTGGAATAGCACCAAGCAACTGTTCTGTATTTATGACTCAACAATTTCATTGAATATGGCTGTGTCATTCTCCCTTCCTAATTTAACATTTTTGTAGATTTATGGTATTTATGGCATGCAGGTCATTTTTCAGTCTCCAGAATATTAGTGCAAGAACAAGAGTGAAAATTAGAACAATTCCCAGGATTATTCTGGAATTAATAATGAAAGAGAAAGAGTCCTGTCCTGACTCAAAGGATGTAAAAGACCATAGAAATTTATTTGCAACTTCCACAGCTGAGATAGGTAATGATTGGTCTGATCTTATAGCTGCAGTTTGTTGGTGCAACTGTTGTATATTCATCTCCAAATCAGAACTGTTCCATAGGTCATAGAGATGGGACCTGTCTTGCTCCCATGTTACCTTAGAAAAACTATAGGAGTTGGATAACAAATATCCACTGAAACAGCAAGTAACAAGAAACATGAGATTAACTCATGATGATGGAGACAAGGAAGTGCATTTTTATACACTGATGTCATCAAAGTACAATCTACACATACTTAGAAACTCAAAGTATATAAAAAACAATCGCAGGCTTACATGACAGTATTACTTTATCTCAATATGAGTAAAATAGATTTCACTGTCCTACAAAAACAGGTTAAGCTGTTGAGTAGAAAGCTTATTTATAATTAAACAAAATATACAGTAGAAATGGGAATTATAAAGAGTTCATGTCCTTGGCAGTAATACCAAGGACAGGTATTATTCAGCAGGAAGCAGAATATACCAATGTACACACATCATTGGAAAGCAGTCTAATGAATTAAATGTGCAATGAGTAGATACTTATATAAGGTGAAATGTTGATCCAATTTCTTCTACACAGATCAGCAGGAGTGTATCCCTTGCCCAAGTCATGAGTACCCAAACCTAGAGAGAAACCACTGCCTATCCAAGGCAGTGACCTTCCTTTCCTTTGAGGATCCTCTGGGCATGACTCTGGCCTGAATAGCTCTGTGCTTCTCTATCAGCACAATTGCAGTTCTGGGGATTTTTCTCAAACACCGAGAATCAGCCATTGTTAAAGCCAATAACCGGACTCTCAGATACATCCTGCTCATCTCCATCCTCCTTTGCTTCCTCTGCTCCTTTCTCTTCATTGGCCACCCAAATACAGCCTCCTGCATACTGCAACAAATAACATTTGCACTTGTGTTCACCTTGGCTATCTCCACTGTTTTGGCAAAAACTATAACTGTAATTCTGGCCTTTAGGGTCATGAAGCCAGGAAGAACAATGAGAAGGTTGTTTGTCTCAGGTGTCTTTAATGCTGTCATTCCCATCTGTGTTTTGATTCAACTTATTCTCCCTGGAGTCTGGCTGGGAACCTTACCTCCCTATATTGACACAGATAAACACTCTGAACATGCTCATGTCATCATTTTATGCAACAAGGGCTCAGTTACTGCTTTCTACTATGTACTGGCCTACTTAGGGACCCTGTCCCTAGGGAGCTTCACTGTGGCTTTTCTGGTGAGGAACCTGCCTGACACATTCAATGAGGCCAAGTTCCTGACATTCAGCATGCTGGTGTTCCTTAGTGTCTGGGTCACCTTCATCCCTGTCTACCAGAGCACCAAGGGCAAAGCCATGGTGGTTGTGGAGGTCTTCTCCATCTTGGCCTCCAGTGCCGGGATGCTGGGGTGCATCTTTTTTTCCCAAAGTGCTACATTATTCTCTTAAGACCTGATAAAAACTCTTTGAGATGTATTAAAAACAAAAAAATAGCAAATAATAATTGATTATTTTGTTATATTACTTTTGTAATAAACCCATTAGTATACTAAAATTAAATTATTTACCTACTTTTAAGAAGCTTTTTGTGAAATGTATATTTAAACAAAAATAAGAGCACCTCACTGTGTCTCACAATCATAGACATTGTATTTCAGAATAGAAGCTGCTGCTGAAAACACGTTAGTAAGTTATGCATGTTACTTATTAATTTGTGGACAATATTCATATTCAAAATGTAATTATATGATAGTAATTGAGATAAATAGTACATGAACTAAATATTTGTTCTCTCTGTTATTCTTGGGAGTATAACAGGGCTTTGGGTGGTGTTTGAGATTCTTTTATAGAACAAGTAAGAAAATTGGCCTCTGGAAGAGGAAGGGAGCTTTTAAACAAGTTAAGCCATTCCAGAAAAAAAGTGTAGAGGATTTTCTAAAAGGGAAAAATAAATCTGACCCTGCTCTCTTTTCCTAGACATATGTAAAAATGACTCAACATCCCACTCTAGAAATACTTGCTCAGTCACCTTCATTGCTATTCTGTTCTCAAAGGTAGGAAATGGAAACTCATAAACATCTTTAACATGATAAATGGATAAGAAAATGTCATACACATAAATACATGTAAGTAGAAAATTTATAATTTAGGCAACCCATATCCAGAAATCAAATATCTCTCATTCTCTACTCTGGGTCATCTAGCTCCAAATGTTCAGATGTGAGTATTCACCATGGAATAACTGTAGAAACAAGAAAACATGTTGAGCATGCAATACAATGGCAGAGAGAAATTGATCCGCTTGGAATAATGTGCCGGGGTTATTCTAAATATGAAGGTGGATGAATATGAAAGAAGGAAGTGAGTTAAATAACGATAAATATTTGTGAAAGAGTTTTAAGAAATCATACTGTGAATTATTTACATAAAATTCCTATAATACATGTAAGTCCATGCATGAATATAAACACATTACAACCTAAATATTTTAATAATGCACATAGATAAGTATAGTTCACCACTGACCAAAGAATCTTTTCTTTGCAACAACAATCATGACTGAAGACCACAACCAATCACAAGGCAGAATTCTGAAGAAAACTCACACCTGATACATCTACAATATAATTCCTAGATCTAAGGCTCAGTGATCATGCAGAATAGGTGAGGACAAAAATTATAATAAGGCAGAAGATCAGAGTATGTTTTGATAGTGTCTCTCCTAGTAATACCAGAACCTACACCCATAAGCCTAACCAATATAAAAAAAATAAATAAAAATGCTTACCAATATACCTGCATAAACATGAACTAAACATTGAAAAATGCTAATAGACATGCGAACATGCTCCAGGAAGAAACCAGTGGCCTCAATCCTATGAAAAAAAAATTATAGGGAACTAATAAAGGCTGACAGTGAGATATAGATTTTTCTAAGGAAAGGGCATAAAATCAGTTATTTATCCAAAAGCCAACAACCAGCCCTAAAACATGCATAGAAGTCACATTATTAGACTAAGCAACTTATAATTAGAAGTCTATATCAAACATATATTGACATAATATGAATTCATGAAAAAAGATCATGAATTTGAAAGAAAGACAGGAGAGGTATTTAGGAATATCTGGAGGGAAGTAAAGAGAAAGCAGAATATTATGTAATTATACTATAACCTCAAAAATAAAGTACATATTGGTTCATTAGTTCATGATTTTAAAATGTATTACTATTCAATAGTTGAGAAAATAAAATTTGCAGTGAAATGTGTGGAACTAGAAAAAAATCATGTTCTGTGAGGTAATTCAAGCTCATAAAGACAAACTTCACATGTTTTCTCTTATAAGATTCCTAGCTAAAACTTGAGTATGTATGTACTCAGATATGAGTCTATATCTGGCAGTAACTGCAAAAACCAGGAAAGGAAAGTGACCATTTCCAAGGTGAGAATGGTGCTGTTGTGGGGGCAGTAGAATACTAAAGGGTATATGTGATTTTAAAAGGAAATGGGAAAAACATGAGGGGGTTATAATAATCAGGGAGGTGAGATTGAGATAAATACAAAAGGCTTTCTTAGACCATGATTACTTTTATGAAATTTTTATTTACTTTTTTTTTTAATTTTTGAGTCTAAGAGCCATTCATTTGGAGAAGTTCAATAGCCATCTGAGCTTTCTGGAAGGGAGAGCTGGTATTTTGTAAGGTCTGTACCCTGATACACCCCAGAATTGTTTCCAGACTCTGATACTCCTTTATTCTGTGCTACTGTGTCTCTTAAAAAAATTCTGGGTTGGCATGAACACTCACTTTCTGGGTTTTTACCATCTCTGATTGGATAAACTTCCTATGGGATCTTCATGAAGAGGCAATGCTGTTCACATGAATTAATTCCTGATTATGGAATTCCTGATTTTACTAAAACAATCTTAGAAGTTAACTTGTTGAAGAACTTCTAAAACAAGTTTTCAATTTCATGGCAGCAATAAATACCTTTCTGAATGCCTCCATATGCCTCACTAGGAGAAAAGCTTGAGACAGATTTGTGGCTTCAGGTAAGCTCTCAGTCTAGGGATGGATCCATTAATTTCTTTATACACCATAAATATAGGCAAGTTTACTCTTTCCCAAACCCAAAATATAATGGGGACATATATCTTCTTGTAACCTCTTGGACCCTGTTACCCTTTAACCCTTGTCAACTATTGTTGTATGAACTTCTATAATGGAATCACAAATACGAAATGTCTAGTTTTAATGAAAATACATGTAACCTGTTCCATGTTCAAATGCATCTTTATCTTGAGAGGTTGAAAAACTTAGAGGTAATTTTGGGAGGGGCAGTCACAGTCTTTTCAGAGCAAAACTCCAGCATCTAGATTAACCTTAGGGTGTCACTAGGGTCACATAAGACCCTAAGAAAGCCCATGGAATGTGTGAACTCCCCCTTGCTATAGCCTAACCTGCACGTTACAGCGTAGTATGGGGGGGCAGGTGTCCCCCAGGTAGCCAGACTTAACTGTTTGCAGTTTTGGCACCTAAAAACAAACCACTCATTTTAAAGGTCAGCTCCCCCTAGAGACCCTCTCACTCAATCCTATAATGCCAAGACCTGCAATTCCCTGTTTGCATTTTGTCCCCTTAAAAACCCTGTTCCCTCAGAGTTGGGGGTCACTTGCCCCTTTGTTCTTATAAAGGGCAGCCACCCAGTGAGTTTGTAATAAAGGACCCGTGGGTGTTTTACATCGGACTCAAAGCCTGTCGGTCATTTGGGAACTTGCATCTGGGTATTTCAGTCTGTAATCATTTTTTACTATGAAGTAATTCCTTTGTCTCAGACATATAAAAGCTATGAACAGACAATAGCAAGATAGAAGCCCATTGGAATTTGCTTTATCTGTGAATTGTGAGTATGTAAATATGTATATTGATGTGTTTGCATGAAATATATATATATGTATATTTTGTACATTACATGAGTGTATGTCAATTTTCTGGCTGTAAGGAGATCCTTTTTATCATCCATGCAATATGTTTGTGAATATATACAGGTTTATATGTCTGATCATTTGTTTATATGCATGCATGAGGGAACCAGCTGGTCGAAAATGTGTTCCCCAAGGACAGCCTGAACATGCTACAATTTCAACAGGGGAGATGCTAGCTGACATCAACATCATCATTTTATGTAAGCTTGTGGGAATTTCTTAGTAAAATTTCCTGTTCCATCCACTTTTTTTTCAGTGAGCTTATGTGCCTGAGACCTCTTCCCCCCATTTCTCTTTAATTTGCAGGAGGTTAATGGGCCCCTAAACCTCTACCAGCCCTCTGAGCCTACAGTAGAGAGAGGACAGAGGATTGCCACTGAGCCCATAGAAGCCTGAAGAAAGTCTATGATTCAACAAGCCTGGAACTCCTTGTCAGTCTAATTAAGACCACCTGTTGTTAAAGAATAAGGACTTTAGGGAAAGAGTGATTTTGGTGGCAAAGAGAGCAGAAAACCTTAAGTGGCTCAGCTGGTAAAGTGGTAGGCTCCAAGTCTGGAGGTTGGGGTTCACACCTAAATAAAACTATTTACTTCCTCATCAAGATGCCCAAATAAATTAAGTTTAGGTATACACAAAGATACAGATATCAGTACCTGAACCTGAATTCACCTGCCTCAGTTTTTCCTTTCTGGGTATTGACTTCTGGATATTAACACTTACAAATTATTTTAAGTCTATAATTTCATTACAAAATTTCTTCCTTCCCTTTTCTCCCTCCAGTACGTCCCACATGTTCCCATCTTCTCACCTTCAAATTCACAGCTTCTTTCTTCATGGTTATTTCATGTGTTATATATAGACATGTATTTTGAAAAATAAACTGCTGATTTTTTTTATAATGTTATCTGTATGTATGTTTTCAGGGCTGAACAACATATTTCCTTTTATAAGGAAACTGAATGTTCTAAGTGATTGTAGTTAAGTTATAGTTAAATATGATGAAAATAAAAGCAATAATAATCATATTTTAAATCTAGAGATAACACCAAAATCAACAAAATAATGGGAATTTATAAACATGTTCCAGTAAAACCTTAGTAGTAAGAGACTCAATTTAACACAAAGTGGCAAAAATTGTTAAACAAAAAAATTGACTAGAATTTTTGCTGCCTTTAAGAAAGTTTAATACATCAATCATAGAGATTTGATTTATTATTTTTATTTCTATTATTTTTCAGTTCTGATATAACTTCAAGCATAATATAACATCATCATTACCTCTCTTCATTCCTCCTTCTAAACACTCCCATACATTCCTCATTGCTCTTTTGTGAAATTGTGGTGTCTTTTTTCATTATTACACACACACACACACACACACACACACACACACAATGTTGGATCATAGCAATAGAAACACTAACAAAAAAAAATCTTAGACTGGAAAATGCTTCCCCAAAAACTACCCCATGCTCAAGAATAACTGCCAGAACCCACAATTTATTAATGAAACGTTAGAGGCAGGACTAAGACCAGAAATTTATACACTAAACCACCATGATATGTTCTCCCCATCAAGCCACTTAAAACCTGCAGCCCATGGTACTACAGTGCAGAATCTCCACTCCTCCCCCCTCAAAAAGACTAGTGCATCAGTGTTCTGTTTGAGAGAAAAATCCTCCATCTGGACATGCCTGTCTTCTCTCTTTTAATTCCATGTCAACTGCATGAATCCTGATCTAACAGACACTACAATGTGCATTGAGGAAAGCAGAGAATCATAGGTTCATATTTTAAATGACTTTATTCAACTAAACTTTAAATTGTAAAAAAAAAAATGTTGACTTCTACAGTTATAAAATCTAACAACATTAAATCAAGATGAAGTAAATTATTTAAACAGACACAACACAAACTGATAAAAACAGTAATTCACATCTCTCAATTAAATGTAAAAATAAAAGAAAGCAAGCCTAGGTCCAGAGATTCAGCATGAATTCTACAAGGGTCTCAAAGTACTCACTGCAATACTCCTCAAAGTATTCCACAGAAGAGAAAAGAATAAATAAAAGGAAAAATATTCCAAATTTTTGTTGAGATCCCAGTATTATCTTGATAACAAAAAATCAACTTCTGAAAATTAATAATGCAACCTAATATTGTTAACTAATTAATAACTTGTGTTAAAAAACTTCTATATAGATACACAGTCATGTGTACAAGAGATGTACTAACTTACCTAATATACTATGACTAGAAGCTGTGATTACAGATTTTGTCAATATCAATGACAAATATTACTGCTTCACATAATACTAAAAATTACATAGTATACTAAACATTCACAGTTCTTTTATTTACTTACCATTGACTGAATGAAAAGTTCAATTAACTTGCTCAGCCATCTTCTCAATAATACCCTCCTTGAAGGCATGTATGTTTAAATGAGTCTTAAGTTATATCTTGTTGGTTTGAAACCCACACATTATACTTATCACTAACATCTTGAGATATGGCCCAGTCTCAGGAGCACTGTCTGTGTTCTAAAATTTAATAATGGAAACACAGTTTTGGTTTCACCTTCATCTTACCTTATTAATACTCAATAATCTATGAAAGCATTTACTTTTCAATTACTGCTGACTGTTGGACAAGCTATTTATCATCCACAAAAGGATCTTCTTAGAGTTTTGTGTCATAAATATAGATTGTATTTTAGGTGAAATGGCTGCTTTGGATATGATCCCTTTGTCTGTATCTTAAGGTATTGGACATATTGAATGAAATTATAAAAATTTTGGTTCTTTTAACTTGTTATATTTTTCAATTGATTACCCATACATCTTTTTTATGACTTCTTTGTCATTTTTATTAAATTTTTTATTCTTTTATATTATTATAGTTTATTCATTTTGTATCCCATCTGTAGCCTCCTCCCTCATCTCCTCCCAAGCCCCTCTCTAAGTCTACTGATAGGGGAGGTCCTCCTCCCCTTCCTTCTGCCCCTAGCCTATCAGGTCTCATCAAGACTGGCTGTATTGTCTTCCTGTGTGGCTTGGCCATGCTGCTTAGAGTAGGTGTTCAAAGAGCCAGCCACTGAGTTCATATCAGAGATAGAATTTCATCTCACACTAATAAAATATTTTCTGAAATACATTTAAATTTAATGTCTTCAAATCAGTGCTTTCAGTCCCCAAATCATGTAAGATAATTACCAATATAGTCAAATAGCCTGTGATAGAACCTTTTTCCATTTAAACTTATATATTTAATTATAAGAAGAAAAATATTGTATTGGCTTGACCACAGTAAATTACTTGCCAATGATCTTAGATCCTAATGCTTCCTGTGCTTATGTGTGAGGCTTCCCTGCCATATTAGAAGCCCCAGCTTGTTTTAGTCTTCTTTAGACCCATTTCTGTTTTGCTCAACAGTATTTTATGAAGGGCATAGGCCACTGCATTCCATATATTGTAGATGGACTCACAATTGGTCATCACACTATTTTTTTCTGGTTTAATCTTTATTGAAATATTTGCTGGGTATTGTGTATGACTTTCAGATAGCAAAGCAGGAAGTAAGCAATTAAAATTGTCAATCCAGAATTTATGGAAATAAGACTCTGCTGGGTACTGGGAGGGTGTAGGTGCCTCGAGAAAATGGTTTAAGCCAGTGATAGTTCTTGTCTTTGAATATGAGAAGCTTCCTCTGAAAAAGTTTACCAAACCCTTCTTATTTGTTACAGACTCTAAATATAATGTGTTGTTTTGCCATGTTCCACACCTTTTTTTCTGGTTGAAAATATTTTATTTATCGTGCAGAAAAACATCAATTATTCATGTCACTATAGAATACCTGCACATTTACCTGTGTATGTTGGTTCAAATAAAGCATATCAACACTAAATCGTACCCATGTTTCAATTAGCTGGGAGTTTTTCTGTAAAAACCACACAGATATCTTTCTTACTTTTCTTCTTCCCTTTCCTCTTCTTTATCCTCCTCCTTTTTGTCTCTGCCCACGTGTGTATGCTTTCAGGCCAGCAGAGGTGACAGGATTCTTATGTACTGAGTCCCAAGAACCCTAACAACAAAGCACAGAGCACCTTAGCTACTCAGGCCCCTGCACCCTCAACACTATTTATACACTGTTCAGCATGTGTGTATACCCTCAGGTCAACAGCTGCGGCGAGATCCTTATGTACTGAGACCAAGTACCCTAACCACTAAGAACAGAGCACCTTACCTAATCAGTCTCCGGCACCCTAAAAATTATTTATAGTGTCCTGCCTTATTGCTTACCTGAAGGCTAGCTGAGGGCACCTATACAATCTATACAAGGTCGTGCACAGCCTGAACCCCTGGCAGTGTGCACCCACCTCCTCCAGGATGCATGCAGACATGGTGGGAGCCTCACGAACAAGCCACTCATGGACTTCAGAGAGACAGAAAGATGGACAGCCTCCCCGTGTGAGTGGGACTCAGAGTTTAGGCAAACAGCTTGGGATAAGAAGGATGCTGACGAGGGAAAGCCAGTCCTACAGTGGCGCAGGTTAGCAGAAGTCCCGCCCTTTCAGTCTTTGCTCCCGGATCCACCCTACTGGGAGCAGAGACTTCCAGGATCAGAGTCTCCAAGGCCATACCACCATCTCCCTGGCCTGGCCGCTGCTCCGGGGATGTAAACACAAAGCTTCTAGTCACATACAGAATTCTATCCCTTCAGGTCCCACTTCAGAGTGCTCCCTGGTCAGGGAAGTACCAACCATCCCAAGATTTATTGCAGCAGAGGTCCACCTGCCTGATAACTACAAACATGGCTTCAGACCATGGACTTCTGGGATTGTAGCTGAGAACTGTATAAACGGTATACTGGCGTTGCAATGCATACTGGGATTGCTTAGAGTCAGGCATCTATGTCTCTGCCAGTATTCTGCCTGGACTGTGGTCTGGGTGCCACCTAGGAATCCCAGAATCCACCACGTGCTATTCCCAATAAAAAGTGTCCTTCTTCCTCAGCTTCGCTCACTTGGTGAGAAGCCTGGAAGTAGGAGGCTCAGAAAGCCTCTTCATGCTGCTATAAGCAGCTGTGGCCCATTGTCATCCTCAGAGCCCACGCAGCCTTTCCCCTGGTCTCCCTGCAATGCTGTAGTGTCCCTGGGATCACAACTGGCCAGGAGCTGCGTGAGGTCATCGCACAGCCACTTTTCCCAGAAGTCACCACATCAGAAGCTGGTGGTGCTGCTTCATTAAAACATGTCCAGTCCCTGGCATTTTGAGAAGGTAGTCTTGTGTCTTTGCGCCTTTGATTATAGCATTGGGAGTCAGACACAGATAATCTTTTAAAATATTAAAAAAAAATAAAGCCGGTGTGTCGGCACATGCCTGCCACCCCAGCATTCCTGCAAGCAGTGGCAAGCATGTCTCTGACTTTTTAAATATTCATTTCTTTATTATATTACAATGTTGTCTGCATGTACACCTGCACACCAGAAGAGGACACCAGATCTCATTGTAGATGGTTGTGAGCTACCATGTGGTTGCGGGGAATTGAACTCACGACCACTGGAAGAACAATACAGTGCTCTTAACCTCTTAGCCATCTCTCCAGCTCTGGGTCTCTAAGTTTTATTCACCCAAAAATCCCACTGCCAGATGAATTGTACAGTTTTGTTTGACAGTAATTAATACTCTATTCTCATCATTAAACATAATGATGAACTGTTGGAGGGACAGCTCAGTGGTTAAAGTGGTGCTTACTCCTCCAGATGGACATAGGTTCAATCCCCAACACCTACCACTGTGTGTGAATCCAGTTCCAGCGGATCTCACACTTTCACACAAACAAAATGGCTAAGAGATATTTTTCTAAAAAAATAACATTTCTTAAATATGAGAATAAAAACTCTGATCTCAGAAGAACTGTGAGGATGGCAGCAATGCCTGATTTAACATCTGTGCAAGCACAGGCACACACACACAGATAATAATCAGAGGTCCCCTCATCCAGCCACTCAGAAATCTTATAAAAAGATTAGGATATAAGAAACCCTCCCTTAATCAAATCCTTAAAAATCTAAGGTCTTACCAGGCATGGTTGCACAAGCCTTTAATCCAAGCACATGAGAGGCAGACACAGGCTGTATCTGTGAGTTCAATGTTGGCCTGGTTGACAAAGTCCAGGACTGTTAGGATCCAAGAAATGATGATGTGCACAGCAGATTTTATATGAAAGAGGTTTATTGGAAGAAGATGAAGAGAGAAAAAGAAGGAGAATGAGAGACAGGATGAGGAAAGGGAGGGGATGCCTTGACAGGAAAGGGGAGAGGGTAAGAGGGCAAGAGAAGAGAGGGCAAGAGAGACAAAGTGGCAGGTTGAACCTGTTAAGAAGCAACATGCAACCATGCCTGCCAGGTGTAGCTATTTGGTCAGTGACACATGATGACATCATAGGTTGCTAGGTAACTGAGAAGCAGGCTGCCTAAATGCTAACTTTCTTCCCTTTTTCTATAATTAAAAAACTAAAGACCTTGGGCTGCTTCTCATGTAAGGCAAGTTAAAGTATATACATTTAGGTTCATTGGAAGCAGCTCTTGGTTGCCGAGAGAGAGAGAGAGAGAGAGAGAGAGAGAGAGAGAGAGAGAGAGAGATAATAACAAAATATCCAGATTACATGGTCAAGAGGAGGAGAAGAATCCACTGCCCTGGAAAGTTCAGGGTAGAGGGTTGGCTGTAGAGTTGCCAGCCATGCAAGCTAACAGGTAAGGACTGAGGAATGCTGGGAGAACCTGGAACTACCTGTACTGGGACTGAAACACATCATGCTGGGCTTTTGATAATAATAAGTGAATAACGGGTGTAGATTCTCTTCTGGATATGTCCTGCTGATACTGGGAGGCTCTGTAGGTAGGTCAAAAGGCTGAAACTCTGGTTAAGTCCAGGAAGAACAAGCTGTTTTGATGCTGTTTAGTGAGAACATCCATGGCTGGGAGAAAAACTGCAAGTCCAGCTTGAGGAAGTGTGTGAGGTCAGACTGGAATACTTGTGGTAGATGCTTTGGTGCTGTTGTGGATATAGGAAATATCTGCATCTGGCAGGATACTGAAAAAATATATTTGTATTTTATATATCTGTATATATATATGCATATTTGTATTATATATTTGTATTCTTTCTATATATGTATTATATATTTGTATTCTGTCTATATATATATACATATATATATGTATATATGTATTATATATTTGTATTCTTTCTATATATATGTATTATATATTGGTATTCTGTCTATATATATATACACATACATATATGTATATATATAATACAAAGTCAAGTAAGTTATGCAGAAAATTTATTCAGGTGTACATTTAAAACTTTTGAGAGAGAGAACAGAGTTGGAAACTTTGGGTCAAAGAGACTTGAACATGGGAACCTACATTTAATTAAAGTAACTTCCATTTACCAAATCACTGGCTGTAATTAGGAAGGGTCTGCTTTGGATCTGTCATTTAAGAAAATTGAAGTCAAGTTTGGTTACAGAGGTGTGTAAGCTTAGAGGCACTTAAAGTGAGCACTAGCTGTAGAAATCTTAAGTTCTCCAGAAGACATCCCAGAAGAGAATCTAGAGGAATGGAAGAATGGACTATTTACTGGAGAGGTAGGAGTCAGTGACTGTCACAGCATCCAAAGAGCAAGGTTTAATTATAGTAGTATGTACAATCTGTTCCAACAGCTGGTCAGCACTGGCCAGAGATCAAGGGCACAGTAGCATATAGCAGATATGGTTTACCTAGCTAGGATTTTCATAGACAAGTGAGAGGTGGATGGAGAGAAACCATGCCAGTAGAAGGAAAGTCTTAACCAAGAGAGAAGGAGGTCCTAGGTGAATGGTTTGAATGTAGGTTGGTGAGAATGGTAGGATTTGCCCCAAGCAGAAGTGAAGACTCACCAAATGGCTGGTGTTGGATGTATGGATGTAGCAAGGAATTGATACCAACCAGAAGGAAAGACTCACCAATAAGCCAGTGTTGGATGTAGGAATGCAGCAATCAGGTAGCCAGGAAAGGGAAGTCCCAAAACCAGGGAAAGGGGAAGAATACCACCCTCTGATATAGACAATAAGTGTAGTCCTTACCTGGAGCCCAATTGACCCGAGAGGTGGATTCAGATGAATTACCTTCAGTTTACAAGAATTATTTTTAAGTTTTATGAAGGAGATAAAACTTTAGACATGTTAGCATAACAACTGTAATCTGCACTGAAATATAACTTGTAGAAAATGGAGTAGACATACAATTTGTGTTAACATGATAAGCATTCTTTAAGGTGAGCTCTGAGAAAGCAAAAAACTTTTGTGAAGTTGAAGGGACAAAAGCTCACTTGATCTTAACCTTATAGAGATTTAAAATGGAACCATGAAAGTGTGTAGTATAGTGGAATGTTTTGAATTAGAGTCAGATTAATAAATCAGAACTCTATTGATAAAGGTCAAAGCTCGGGACCATCAAAGTAACAGTAGCATAGCAAGAGGAGGAAATATTAAGCCTTTTTACCTATTTAGGATACCTTAAATCACCTTAGACCTTGCAACATTTATATCTTGCATTTACCAACCTTAAAACATTTAAACTTGCAAACATCTATAAGTTTTCACCAACCTTAAAATATTTTCTTAGATACTCAAACATCATTAGGCCTAAGAATCTAGTCACTTACCATGAGACATAGTTGAGAGTGTTATGAACATTTATTGTCCTTTAGCTACCAACATGACAAAAGGTTATATCCTGGCCTATTTCTTGAGTCTGACAACAAGGCATGTTGTGTCTAGGACTGACAGTAAGAGCTCTAGGACCCAGGCTTAATCCTGGTCTCCTGCATCTGAACAGAACTCAGAAGACATCTGAAGTCTCCCAAGACAGAAGTTGGTAACATGTCTGTGTGACCCCTTGTAAGGCCAAAACAGACCTGTAATGTTATCCTGGGGTGAGCAAGGGTGGTGGAGGTCTCTGAATCAAGGAGCCATTTGTCCTTTGCCAGGCCAAGGAGTTGGAAGGCTGGAATTGTCTATGGCTCTTGTGTTGGTTGAGCCTCCATGGCTGGGCACAGAGAACAAGCCTGCATGGGAACATTTTGACTTCCAGAGGCAGTCTGCCAGCAGGCAGCCATGGCTTGTTGAGGCAGCTATGTGACCAGCATTTTCTGGCTGCATTTGAAACACTCATCTGTGGAATTGACTTTTGGCTATACCCCAGTGGAATGGGGCATTGCAGACCTCTTGTTTTCTGTGCGGGAAAGCCAAATGCCTGAGACCAGCAGCCAAGTTCTGGAGCATACTTTTTGCTGTAGGTGAGCCTTTCGGGAAGGCTCTTTCTATACTTTTACCAACTCCTGTATGGTGACCTAAGGACCATTCTCAGCTGTTTATTAAAGAAGGCAGTGAGACCATGTTTGCATCTGTAGGACTATAAATATATTTCTGGATTTGTTAGAGGACTTGATCAGCTATGAGATGACTGACTATTAACTAGCATTTGTTAACCATCAAATATTAGGACTTTAGGTTTTGTTCCTGTTAAGTTGGAGCCTTAAAAGTCATTAATATAGTCCATTCAAGTGACAACACAGAAATTTTATTGTATGATTTAGTATATAATATATAAAAAGTTTATAGCTTATAAAAGTCTAAGGCTATAGAACACATTAATAATGATACCATTTTTTAAGAAAAGAAGATCAAGCATATTTTAACCTTTTGATAGTGAAGATATAGCACAATGATCAAGTTTTAACATAAATAAATGCCTCTAAAATTAATAGATCCTAATTTATTATAACAATTATTAAAGTATTATTACTAATGGTACATAGTAACCCTTGAGTTATGAGTTTTAAAACAAACAATAGAGTAGAACAGTATAAAACGATTTTAAATTTACATTTGAATTTAGTATAGCAAACCTGTTAGCCAGAAAGCCTAATGGTGAATCTGGATCACAGGCAGTTCATAGCAGGAGACACAGCATTTATTAATTTAGGAATTGATAAAGACATAGGCAGTTAGACATACATTTTAAATTAACTTAATTTGAAGACTTTTTTAACTTTGCAATTTTAGCATTATAAAAGTTATTTTGAACCAGGGCTGAATCATATATATTGTAAAACATAACTGAATTTTAATAGATACCAATTTAAAATGAGGCTTGTTGTTGTCCTAGTCTAAAAGGAGATAAAATAAACAGAGTTAGTTATGATTAAGGGAATCTTATGTATGTAAACACAGAGAAAATTATAAAAATAAGTACATAAGAATTTATAGCATTTAAATATATTTATATATTAAGAGCATACTGTACAGAAATCAGGAAGAAAAGATTTTTAAAAGCTTGGAAGTAGTACCTTTGAAGTCAGAAATATTGAGAGCCAGTGTTTATAATGTGCTGTATGGAGTTTTGCAGGAATGAGGGTGGAGCAAGTACATGGTGTGGCTTCTCTATTTTAAAATCAACATGGCAGCTTGGCATGTGTGGTGTGCAACTGTGGCAACACAGAGAGGCCAGGTGCTTTCTGGTGGGAAGGCTGTAATGCCCTGGTTTGAAAATCTGCCTGCATGTGGCACAGCTGATTGGAAGTCTGCACAACTGAAAACCCTCCTCTGCAAGACAGCCTCTCAGGGCAGGCATTCAGCAGGAAATTTAAAATCTCTCCCATGGGGCCTGAGGCAGCAGTGCAATTTAAAGCCATCTCTGTGTGCACAGGGTCCCCAGCAATTGCTTACCTAACAGCAATAGCTTAGAAGCAGGCTGTGTCTGCGTCTGAAGTGGCAGTTTCAGCGTATGGTGTGAGCAGTTTTCTCAAACTGGTTTTGGTGCATCCTGAGTTAGCTTCCTCCCTGGTGCTTGGTGGTCAGAGCATCTGACAGGATGCTGAGTCTGAGCAGCCTTGAGCAGAGGTACAGGCATGTGCAGTAAGGGCAGCTGAGAGAAAGTGTAGGCTTTAAATTGTGGTTAGGGATAGATAGAACAGGAAAAATATTGCAGGCCTCTTGGTGAGATTAAAGGGGTCCTTTAATGACTAGACCGGGTGCTACCAGGACAGTCCTTCCTGACAAAAAGCCCAGATGTCAGGACCAATGAAATGATGATGCACACAGCAGATTTTATATGAAAGAGGTTTATTAGATGGAAATGGAGAGAGTGAGAAGGAGAGATTAAGACATAATAGGGAGAGGAGAGTAGTGCGCCCCAACAGAGAAAAGGGAGATGATAAGAGACAAGAGGGCAAGAGAGAGACAAAGTGGCAGGTTGATCCTTTTGAGGAGAAACTTAACGATGCCTGTCAGGTGTGGCTACCTGGCAGATGACACATGATGACATCAGAGATGCTAGGCAACCCAGAAGCAAGCTGCCTAAATAGTAACAACTGTACCTTGGTACCTGGAAGAACACACCTCCTCTTATCCAGGCAGGCCCTGATTGGCCAGTATGTCTTGAGTGACATGAGCCCCTCACTTAGGGTTAGAGTGTGCAGAAGGGGAAAAAGCATAACACTACCAGTACCAGGCTTCCTGTTCAGGGCCATGCCTTTTCAAGATCTGCACACATTTGTATTTCAGTAGCCCTTGTGACTGTCCTCCAACAGTGTACAAATCTGTATTTCCATCCAGCTTCAGGACCCACCACTCTATCGAGCTGTGCTCAGCAGCCTGCTACTCCCATTTGTGGGCAATGACCTTCCACTCACCATTTTGGGAATTTGGGGCTTGAGTGAGCTTCCCTCACAACATTCAGCAGCAGCTCTCACATCTCATCACAGGCAGATGTTCAAGCTTGCTCAGAAACAGAGCAGAACCTAGAGCAGGGCACCCAGAAGGACCCGCCTTCTCTTTAGACTAGACTCCCTGATTGGCCAGTGAGTCTTGAGTGACATGAGCACCTCTATTAGGGGGAGACTTTGCTGAGGGACACAGCATAATACTACCAGGCCCAGATTTCCAGCCCAGGGATGTGCCTTTTCCACACCTGCAGAGACTTGCATTTCAGTAGCACTTGTGCCTGTCTTCCATCTGTCTTCCGACCTTTCCTCAGGCGGGACCCACCACTCCAGCTAGCTCTGCTCAGCAGCCTGTTCTTCCCATTTATGGGCAGTGACCCTCCACTCATCATTTTGGGATTTGGAACTTGCTTGAGTTTCCCTCACAAAACCTAGCAGCAGTGCTCAGAGCACCTCACACCGAATCATTCAAGCATGATCAGCTACAGAGAAGAACCTCCAGCATAACTAGCTGAAGAACTGCCTCCTAGCCTGACAGGCAACTCTCACCAATGGACCATTCCTCCAGACAAAAACTAATCTGTTGGCCTGCCAGCTCAAATGGGAAGCTGTCCTGGGACTTGGGAACACAGGAAAAAACAGCTCTGAGGTGGGACAGGGTCCCCATAGAATGGAATCCTGAGACATGAGAGCCCAAGAACCACACAACTCTGAGAGGAGGTCTCTACAGCATTAAGTGCTACAGCTTCCATGGAAGGGTATCCCCAACTGAACTGAGGAAGTACATCAGGATCTTCAGCTCTAATCCTTTGCCTCTTCTCTGCTGTGCTTCTTGGCTCTTTCCACTAAGAGTCAGAGCATCCAGTAAACCTCAAAAAAGGGATTTATATTGGAGGATCCAGCGAGTGGAAGAAGAAATCCAGGAGTGGCTGCCTCTTCTCCCTGGAGATGGCAGCAGAGAAGCGAGCAGACAGTCTTCATAGGAGATTTGTTATGGGGTAGAGCTTTCTAGGGCAGAGATTTTCAGAGTGAGGATTGGTAGGATTTCAAGTTCTGAGCTTTGGGGAGTTCAGGATTTCCTGTTTTGTTTTTTTGTTTGTTTGTTTTTGTTTTTTGTTGTTCAGAGATTGGTCTGATCTCCAACTCAGGGATAATTTATGTGTGTGTGTGGGGGGGTTAATTTAGGAATTGATGGGCTTTCCTGCTCAAATATTAGTGAATTTTTGTTTAGAGTTTTCACTTAAACTTAGCATAATCTGGGATGGGTCCTACATAGGGGATGGAGATGCCCTTTGTGACAGTTACAGAGGCAAAATGGAATTATGACAGTTACAGTAGTGTGCAGGAGAGGGTCCCATGGACTCCTGTCTCAAGGGGTTCACAGACTTCAATTCTGAGCTAAACAAAACAACTTTTCTCAAATAAACTGTGAACTTATGCTGAGTGGACAGATACCTGGCTTTGGTCCCTGGCTCACCATGCCAGACCATGTATAGCTCCCTGCATCAGGGGAATGACTAGTTTATTCATTCAGAGATGGTTCTGGAGCTCACTCACTAGCTCCAAATGGATAAGTCAGTTAGGAGCAGCCCCACCTGAGGCTTCAAGAGCTGCTGCCTTCTCCTCCTTTTATGGCTTCATACATTCTTTCATATCAGTTTTCAGATTTACACACTTAGTGTCCTTTGAAAAACAAATGGTATTTCACCCCTTTATACTACTGTAAATAGCACAACTGAAATGATGTATTAAAAACTGTTGGCTATATTCAATTTGCAGCATAAGTTCAATGCAATCCAAAGAAAATTTCTACAAATGTATATGAGGTAAGATGATCTCAAAGCTATGTGTCATGTAAAAAAAAAAACCCTAAGAATTCTCAATAGGATTACAAAGAAATTGTACACAAATTGGGACAATGTGACTTCTGTACTTAGCACAAAGCTACAACAATCAAGAATATGTACAGTACTTCTGAAAGAATGAGGGGATGGTAAGACACAGCCAAAAATGCATGCCTAAAAACATATTCAAGTTCTAATCAAAAGATATAAGGGAACTGTGGAAAGAAAAAATGTGAATTTGACCTGTAAGTTTTCATTTTATGTGCAAAAAAATACATGAAGCAGACTTCACAACTCCTACAGAAACAACTGAAAGGGATACCTTAACTGTAGTATTTCTAACCCTTCTACTACTGCTGATCTCTCTTCCAAACAGAGAGGCCCCATACTCAAGAGGTCTCTCTGGGAAATGATGTTTATCAAATGGTGGGCTATGGCTCAGCAGCACTTCATCCCCAATTGTGCATTTAGGCAAATCCAGCCCTATTGAAGCCCATATACATAACAAGGATGAAAAATGATTTAACATTTACTTCCTCCCACAGGGACTGTGTCACAGGATGTGGAATCTGCCATATCCAACCTACCTAACAGCATCCACACCTGAGAAACCTCTGCATCTCAGAAATTGCTTTAGTATCCTGAAATTGAATTTCCCTGCATTGTGCCATTTAAGCTGGTGGTACTGGAAAGCCAATAAAGATTCTAATCAAGTATTGCTGAAACATGATCCCAATCATGTCACGTCTACTAGTTTCAAAACTATGTATAGAGTTTGTCACATAAAATTGGATGTAGAAGGCAAGGTTCAGAACTTCTAGGAACAAGACTTTCTGTTTTCTAATTAGTCATCCAATAGCACACCAGAAGCAATTACTGTTTGTGCACACTAACAGTACTAGTATAACAAACATACCTTTTCACTGCCAGGGCTAAAGATCCTCCCTGTTCCTGGGAAACCTCACATGAGAAGGGTCAGATTACAAGGGCTTCTGCCCATGTCACCCCATAGACCATTAGAACCACAGTCTGACCCAGGTCCATCTCATTCCAAATAGACTCTTATACATAGTTCAACAGAATTGTTCATCCTGGCCTAGGAAGAACACACTTCACACACATACCATGGTATGGTTTGTAGCCTCCCTCAGAGCGTCCAATAGCTACATCAGGGGAGAATCTAGGAAAAAACTTGCACACTACCTTCTACTGATGTTCCTGATTACTAGGCCTTGCCAGAGTCTTTTATTAACTTGGACAACCCAGCTGGACCTCAGAACATTAGCAGCGAGTAGGTCTTCTACTTGGGAATCAGAGATCAAATGACTCAGACAGCTGAGGCCTTTCCAGCTAGGGGCAAACAGGGCCCTAGTCTGAGAAATTTCTATTTCTGTATAATTTTCCAGTCTCTTAAAAGGCACATTCATTTTCACATTCAATTACACATTCAACGTCCAGTGTAGATATTCCTACCTCATAGCTGAGAACCCCTGCAGCTCACCTTTAATCAAGCAGTAGCAACAATTAATTAAGAGTTATCATCAATTCAAAATTAATGCACAGTAAATGAAACCTGCCTCCTAGCTTGACAGGCAAGTCTCTCTGGAGACACTGATTGGCCAGAGTGTCTTGAGTGATATGAGCCCTTCCCTTTGGTTAAGTGCCTGATGAAGGTACACAACATAATAGTCCCAGTCCCAGGTTAGCCATTCAGGCCCATGCCTTATCCAGACCTGCAGAGTTGTGAATTTCAGTAACACATGTGCCTGTCTTCCATCTTTCTTCCCACCTATCCCACCTGGCAGGACCCATCACTCCATCCAGATCTTCTCAGTGGACTGCTATTTCCATTTATGGGCAGTGACCCTCCACTCACCAAGTTGGGACTTTGGAACTTGCTTGAACTTCCCTTATAACACCTAGCAGCAGTGCTCAGAGCACCTCACATGGAATTATTTAAGCCTTATAAGTTACAGAGCAAAACCTCCATCATGACTCCCTGAAGAACCTGCCTCCTAGCCTGACAGGCACTGTTTGGCCAGATTGACTTGAGTGACATGAACACCTTTGTTAGGGTTAGAATGTGCTGAAGGTACATAGCATATTGGTTTCTGATTCAGGTGTCCTATACAGGCACAAAACTTTTCTAGGTATGCAAAGATTTGTAATTCAGTAACACTTAGTGGATTAATTTATAGCTCTCCTTTCTGTCTTCCCATCCAGTCCAGGAAGGACCATCACTCCACCTAGTGCTACTCACCATCTTGCACCTCCCATTTATGAACAATGACCTTCCAATCACCATTTGGGACCTTTGGAACTTCCTTGAACTTCCCTCAAAATTTGCAGTGTCCACTCACAAATCTCAGAACACTGGGACTTTCACACTTGCTCAGAAACAGAGCAGAACCTAGAGTGCTGCATCTAAAAGGACCTGCATTCTGTTGTGCATGGAGGTTCTTATTAGCCATTTCATCTTGAGTGATATAAACACCTCTGTTACGGTTAGAATGTGCTGAAAGTGCATAGCATATTGGCTCCTGGGTTCTGGCTTCCTATCCAAAGACAAAACTTTTCCAGGTATGCAGAGATTCACCGTTCAGCAGCATTTGTGTCTGTCCTCCTGCCTCCCTGTCTGTCTTCCCATCCAGCCTATGGAGGACTAACCACTTCAGCTTATTCTGTTCAGCTGCCTGCTCCTCCCCTTTGTGTGTAGTGATACTGAACTCAGGAAGGCACAACACCCACAAATATTTCCTTTTCTTCTTACTGGAATCAAGATGGATAACTAGTATAATCAAATTGAAGTGGAGTTATCAGTCTGTCCCACAATTACAGAAAGAGAGTTTAGGAAACAAGGATTTGAGTTTTTGTCTTTATGTTGTGTTCAGGTAAACTGCAGCTACTTTTTAACTGGTAGGCATGACACAAACCTAACAGAAGAGCAAAAAAGTGATGATAAACACTGAAGTGCATTGTTGTTAGCAAGGACATCTTCCTCAGTGAGGAAGGGAAAAAGAAACACAGATATATATCTATGCTTCAAGGTTCCATAGATGAACAGAACTCATAGAATAAATCTCTATGTATATAGAAAAGTTTATTCCTTCGAATATCTCACAAGCTGTAGTCCAACTAGTCCAAACAATGGCTGACTATCAATGGAAAGTTGAAGAAGCAAATAGTTATTCGGTGCAGGGAGCTGAATATCTCAGATGGTCTTCAGTATATAACAGAATTCCAAGGAATAGGCTCCAATGAGAGAAAAAAAAATGAACATGGTAGTCAGAGGTAAGGCAAACAGAAAAAGAGAAAAACCTAATACTTTCAATGTCCTTCACATAGATATGATATAATCAGACTAGAGATAGCTGTGGATGAGATTAAAGGTGAATGTTATCACCTTAAAACACTCAGATTTAAGAAGGTTTTTTTCCACTTCAAAAGCTGAGTATGAAAAATTCCCCACAGTACCCAACTCTTTGTTTGCCTTAGGTCCAAATGTGGTCAAATTGACTGCTGAGACTAGCCATCACAGTAGGCAATGTAGAAGAACTGAGAAAGAGGTTTTTGCTGGGGCAGGCAAAAAGAGCATGTGAGCCCTTTTCAAAGCAATGGTTTTCTTCCAGAAAGCAATCACTGGGATTTCACTTAGGGAATACGGATATGGCCAAATGTGGGTTTACCTACTCTGAGCCATGCTAAATAATATCTATGCTAAATTAAATCCTATTCTGAATGTAATCACAATGTAAAATCAGAGCTTTAAGGGCACTCTTTGCTCAAAGTCATGCTGAAATATATTTAATTTCAAAAAATGATGGCCAGAAATGCCTTTGGAACTTTTATTTTGGACCACAATTTCTTACCTGAAAATTAAGTAAATGACTCCACTAAAGTAGATTGCTCAGGAGGCAATGCCTTTTAGTAATCATGATTTCTGATCTATCAGGTTGATGTTTTAATGCTACATTTCCCACTTATACAAAGGACAGAGGCAACAATTCAGAAAACTTCAATTCAAAAATACATCTGTCAGCACTGTGGACAGTATCCTTGAGGGGAAATTGTAATATACTGTATATTTTTGGAATCATTTTGATACAAAATACTTCCACATAACAATGGATGTTTTAAAATTTAATCTGTGGATTTGGGCATGGTGGCACACCCCTAGAATAATAGCACTCAGAAAGGATGAGGCCCAAATTTGTGGCCAACCCAGTCTACAAATTGAGAGCAGGACAGCCAAGGCTACACAAGGAAATTCTGTCTGAAAAACAAACAAGCAAACAAAAGAACACACTCTGTGGACCAAGCTGACCACAATCTCTGAGGGATTAGCCTACCATGGACTCCCAGGTCTAGGATGACAGGGATGCACTTCTGAGCCAAGTGGAGATATGTTTTTAAAATAACCTATCCTTTAACCAAGGAATGAAATGATAAAATAAGATGTACAAAGGAACCATTTTTCTTTTAATGAACAGTAGTAAATCTTCAAATGCTACAATTATTTACACCTGAAAATCATTTCTGTCATCCATAAGTGGGTTCTTTGCTTTGTTAATATTATCCATTTAAAATTGTTTGAGTGTGTTTGTGTGTACATACCTATGCTATGGTGTATATGTGCCAGTGAGAGGAAAACTTGTTGCTATTTATTATATGCATCCCATATGTGAGTTCTCAACATGGAACTCAAAGAGTCTTTTGGCCAGTGACCACAATGGCCTTTATTTAGGTTGAAAAAATATTTATGTATGTGCTAGTGTGTGGGTTTGCATATACAAAAGCCCAATTTTACAAATGTTAAAAAAATTGTAGGAGTGATATACGCTACCCAGAGGTTGAGCTCAAATCTTCAAGGTTAGCAAAAACCAACTTTACCCACTGAGACAATTCTCTGACATTCACTTGTAATTCTGAGAAATTGTTATGAACAAGTCTTTACTCCTAAGAATGAACTAACCCATTTCAAAACATGAAACAGTAAATTATTTTCATTTGCTAATAGCATTTAGTATTCAAATTACCTCATTTTCCTCCATTATCAGATGACAATTTGTTTATAATCTGAATAGAAGACAATATTATACTGATGTACTGTTTCAACTAAGTTTATTTGAGTATCAATGAGCTCAGTGGGGAAATGACTATGGTATGTAAAACTGGCAACATAACCTTGAACATCATATAACACTGACAAACCCCACAAAGTGTCACAAACCCTTCATATATCTGCCATGGCCTAAGATCCCATATTTACATTACACACACACACAACATGCTTTTTTGAAATCTCGTTGCTTTTATATTATCTAACACCTCAAGATAATTCTCTTAGAAAGCAGTTCTCCAAGATGATTTGACATAGAGTAAATATGGGAATATGAAGAAGCGTGGAACTTCAAACAATATGTACATATATAAACACTTATTTTTGAGCATTTTAATATTAACTAATTACTGACAACAAAGCAAGACTGAAAACAAACATCTTAATGGAATTTGTAAAAACATAAAAAAAGAACTATGCTTTCTCAGAGACCCTTCCTTGAAAACTATGATCACAGACTGCCTGATATAAATAAGCAATGGACCACATAGATGATGGAAATCCCATTCTATACATTGCAGCAGAAAAATAGCTTTCACCAAGTGGAAATGCATTAGAACATGAAAGCCACCACAGAAAGAATATCAGAACAACCTAGTAAACTTCTGTGAATAGATTTGCTGCACATACAGAAAACTTCAATAACTACTCTAATGTTTCAAAATAATGACCACAACCACAGCTGGTGATATCCTCCATTACATTTAAGTGAATATTGTAAATCATTTACTTTCTCCAAGACTATGAGAAAAACATTTAAAGGAGTTTCTTTTCTTGAAATAGAGTATATTTATTATGTCCAAAGTCATCACATCTTATATACAAATAGGTTTGCTCTCTTCTAGGAATTCTTTTCTACTTCTTGACATCAAGATGATATATAAAGATTTAACATAGTTACAGTACTAGAGACATGGCTGTGAAGTTAAGACACGTTCATTCCCAGGACCTAGGTCAAGTTTTTGACAACTTCATGTAATTCTTGGTACAAGAAGATCAAAGGGTCAGGTCTTCATGGAAACCAGAATGGACAGGCATATAAACACACAAAGACACACTGAGATTACATAATGGAAATTAAAACAAATTCTTAATCAAATATATGTTTACTCAAGAATGTTTTACTTGTGTAAGCATGCATTCCTGTAACTCAGGGGTTGAGGCAACTACAGTCTTATCTACAGAATTTTTCTTCATCAAAAATTACTTCATGTAACAGAAATCAAACATGAATGAATCCTATGTTGATGGTATCATTTGTGAATATTTAGGAAATGCAGCACTCTTGGAGGAAGTATCTTACTTGGGAACCTCATGATAGTATTCAATTGCATACCATCTGTAGTTCCCACTCTCTGCTTCACGCTGATATGAACTCCAAGCTTCCTACTTTAGCTGCCATGTGTGAACAATTCTGATGCCCATTTCATTGTGATCCCATATACTTCTGGAAACTTAAGGCAAATTAAACACATTTGGAAGTTGCCTTTGACACTGTGTTTTATCACAGAAAAGGCATTAATACACGGACCTAAATTTTACAACTGGATGATTTACTTCAGGTAATTGAAGAGAATTTTAAATCTAAAAGGGTTACCTTATGGTTTAAATTCTTAAAAGCCTTTTGCCCATATCAGCTTTTAGTTGGAAACAAAATTAGGATGGATGTCATAATGCATGAATACATTGTTGACACTTGTTACAATTTTCCTCCCAACTGAATGCAAGTTGGTTGAAGACTTTAACAAATCTTTTATCCTATTAGATTTTCTTGAGAATGAGTTCTTTCAGGTTTTCAAAGACTACTGTGATATGCAAAGGCTTTAATAGATTGCTCACTAAAGCCTTTACTCTTCTATAATGGTAATATGAAGCGCAAAGCTTTACTGTACTGACTACATTCATGGGGTTTCTTTGCAGAATGACTTTTTCTCATGACTTCAAAGACAAATCCATGAAAAGGATTTACCACATTGCGTATTCATAGGGTCTCACTGAAGTATGTGTTCTTCTAAATATGTGAAGATAATTACATTAAGAAAAGGCTTTATCACATTGATTACATGTGTAAGGTTTCTCTCTACTATATGCTCTTTTATAGACTTGAAGCTGACTTTGACATGCAAAACATGCAAAAGTAACTTGTAGGTGGGAACATGCTAAAAAATTTCTGCTATGTATTGCTTTTTAAATAACAGTGTCCAATGAAATATAGTGTGAACCTAAATTTAAGTTCATTGTTCCTAAGAAAGCTGCAGACTTCCCAATAGCTGACGAGCTTTCATGATTCATCTTTTGTTTCCCAAAACATGACTGTTCCATATTCTCTTCCCCTAACATAGTGACTGTCCCAAACCACAGATTCCCTTCCCTAAAACATAATGCCTTTTCTAAAACACAAAAGAACAAGTGGATATGACTGTTTGGACTGTAAAACCTATATTTTTGCATCAGGTGAATTCCTCAATGACATAAACAAATCCCATATCCCTAAACCATGACTGATGGAAATGCCAATTTAGTTGTAAAAGGGCACAGATGTTTATGATTTTCAAGCTCAGAAACTCTGTAACTTTCTGGCTCAGTGGGTGGGTAGGTATCACACTTCAATTCCCATGAATGTTATGTAGCCCTAACCAACCAGTAGTGACTGGGTGACAATACATTTTTGTCATTTGCATTGACCATATTTTTGAGTTGTATTGGATTCCGTGGACTGAAGAACACAAAGGCATTACCATGTTGCTAATATACTCAGAATTTCTCTCCAGTATGAAACTTTTATGATGATGAATACAGACATGTGCAAAGGCCTCACATTTTGAAACATTCATGAAGTTTCTCTCCAGTACGAGTTCTTTCATGATGATGAAGGTTATACAAACGTGGAATAGCTTCAACATTTTAAATACACTCATAGTTTTTCTGTCCAATATGAATTCTTTCATGAGTTTGAAGATGATTGTGAAGAGTAAGTTTTACCACCTTGGTTACATTCATAAAGTTTCTCTCCAGTATGTGTTCTTTAAATCATAGGAGATTATTACTGTATAAAAAGGCTTTATCACATTGGTTACATTCACAAAGTTTCTCTCCAGTGTGTATTCTTCTATGCACTTGGTGATTATTATGGCATTGCAAAGGCTTTGACACATTGGTTACATTCATCCAATTTCACACCAGTATGTGTTCTAGTACTAGATTACTCTTATATGAAAAGCTTTTATGATATTGGTTATATGCATAAAGCTTTTCTGAAACATGCATTTTTATGTATTAGGAGATGACTGTGTTTTACAAAGGTGATGGCACACTGATTACATTCATAAGGTTTTTCTCCAGGGTGTTTTTTTTTTTCTGTCTTCAGAGACTAGTCTGAAATGCAGTAGACTTTATCATATTGGATATATTCATAAGATTTCTCTCCAGTGTGTTTTCATTTATGTACTACCAGATGATTGTTTCGTCAAAAGGCTTTACCACATTAGTTACATTCATAACGTTTCTCTCCAGTGAGTTCTTTTGTGTATTATGAGATTACTGTTACATACAAACGCTTTACCACACTGCTTACATTCATATGGTTTCTCACCAGTGTGAGTTCTTTTATGTATTAGGAGATGACTGTTACGTGTAAAGGCTTTACCACATTGGTTACAGTCATAAGGTTTTTCTCCAGTGTGTGTTCTTTTATGTGTTAGGAGACTACCCTTACGTGCAAAGGCTTTACCACATTGGTTACATTCATAAGGTTTCTCTCCAGTGTGAGTTCTATTATGTAGTACGAGATGACTGTTCTGTGCAAAGGCTTTACCACATTGGTTGCATTCATAAGGTTTCTCTCCAGTGTGAATTCTTTTATGTATTAGGAGATGACTGCTATGTTTAAAGGCTTTACCACATTGGTTACATTCATACGGTTTCTCTCCAGTGTGAGTTCTTTTATGTATTAGGAGATTACTGTTACATGCAAAGGCTTTACCACATTGGTTACATTCATAAGGTTTCTCTCCAGTGTGAATTCTTTTATGTTGTAAGAGATGACTGTTCTGTGCAAAGGCTTTACCACATTGGTTACATTCATAAGGTTTCTCTCCAATGTGAGTTCTTTTGTGTAGGAGGAGATGACTATTCTGTGCAAAGGCTTTACCACATTCGTTACATTCATAAGGTTTCTCTCCAGTGTGAATTCGTTCATGTATTAGGAGATGACTGTTACAGGCAAAGGTTTTACCATATTGGATACATTCATAGCGATCCTCACTAGTATGCTTTCTTTTATATATGGGAGGACTACTGTGATGTACAAAGACTTCACTATATTGAATATCTTCAGAGGGGTTCTCTCCAGAATGATTCTTTTTACACCTGCAAAGATAATTGGCACATATGAAAGCTTTACTGCACCATTACACTAATGAATCATTTTGTCCATGTCATTTAATTTTACAATTTGGTGTAAAGTTAAAGAGGAATTACATATTGAGTTTTCATCACTAATTTTACATTCATGTTTTTTGCTAGGGGTTGTTTTGTACATTTCAACATTCCAGTGATGGTAAAAATATTTGTTACCTGGCTCATATTTGTACTCTATTTCTATTCTATATGATTTTTCCACATATTTGAGGAAAACTGCAAGACCACAGAGCTTTTATACACTGACTAGACTAATTTAATACAGTGCTAAATTTGTGAATATAACTTGGACAAACAAAATAATTTCCACATTCCTAAAAGTTATATTTTCTACATTGTGAGTTTTTGAGTACTCGTAAAGATGATGAATAACCAATAAATTGATGTTGGGGTATACTGTGTGAAAGTGTGTCAGCCATATGTGAATGTTGATTGCTGAGCCAGCAGAGAGATAAGTGCTGACCAAATATTGGTATTGTTCTTTCTATGGCCCATCACCTGTACTATATTTTGTAAATATTTTTCCTTCCTTCCTTATCTTTGGAAATAATTAAGATCTGACAACTGATAGCATGGTACAATGGAGGGCAGAACATCTAAATGAGTGAGGGTAGCTGGAAGAAGAAAGCACATTACAAAAGATTCACCAACAGGACTTTGAGGGTAACAGCTAGACATGAACATGGACAAATAGGTAGACCTGGCCATGCAGTGGGACACTGGGCTAGTTTTATTTGGGTTAAGGGAAAAAGGGCTTGGAATTTGCTCAATTCATTTGCTTAAGCTTTAAAATATTAAAATGCCTCTGCATCATTATTGGTACTGCTGGCCAGTCTGAATAACCCATATAAATAATAACAGGTATCACATTTCAAAAATCTACTCAAAATGGGGACTACTATATCATTTAGTTTTTCTGGGATTTGCTTTGCTCCTTTCAATATTCCTAATGATAATATGCTTGTATTCATTGTGACTTATGATATACCCATTAAAAGAAGATGAATAAATTACATGGTTTCATGGTGAATTCACCCATTTGATTTTTGTTCGTCATTCACATGTGCTATATGGATGGTTTTTCTACAACAAAATTATTGACTCTAAAACACTGCCCTACTCACCAAACTTAGCAACATTACTACAAGTATATGAGTTCCTCCAGTGTTAACATGGAGTACTTGATTAGTATAATACTTTGGACATACTTCCATCACCTATTTAATGTGAATACCTGAGTTTCACATTAGAATACAAATTGTATTTCTACCACAAAGCTCTAATGAGGCTAAGATTTAAATGGTGATCTTGAGTAAGGTATGGTTTCCTTGCATTCTTTCCTAGAGGAGTGCCTTGTAAACACACTTCAAATACCGAAGTAGAAGATAGTACATGGTTTGGTAACAAGTTAGTTGTCATCAGTAAATACACTTAAAGCAGTTCATGTACACTGGCCCATTTCTTTCAATCTTCCAAGAAATATTAAAATTTTCTCAAAATATATTCCTAACACCTTACATATGAAAATTACCTCGTATATCTTCTAGAACTTTGACAATGCTCTTCAATATTATCATCTTCCCAACTGTAGCCTAAAATACAATACCACAACATATATTGTTTTATTGAAAAAAAAAGGTCATGATCTATCGTCAGTCAAAAAACCATTCACCTCATTCTTCCTCATCCTCAATTGAAATCAATAATGAATAAAGAGTTTCCCCATATCTTAAAAAGTAAAGAAAATTAACTGTCCTACCTATAGCAGTGAGGTTCCTGTAGGTCTCCAGCATCACATCTTTATAAAGATTCCTTTGGGAAGTATCCAGCAAAGCCCATTCTTCTTGAGTAAAGTTCACATGCACATCATTGTAGGTCAATGCATTCTAAAATATACATACACATGTACAACAGAAACATTATATTTAGAATACTGGAAATGTATACGTCATTTAAAATATTTTCCCAGAATTTTGGTGTTTCTTTTACTCATTTTCTGACACACAAATTCTAATGTAATAACTGACTCCTTTTAGGAGGAAACTGAATAGTGAGGTTCACCTCTCAAATTTCTGCATCCTTTCAGTAGGATATAGCCTTGTAAGAGAAATGCCTATTAACAGACTTAAAGAGAGAGAGAGATTAAACATCAAAGTACAGATTCTACATTAGAGAAACAGTCTGACCAATTCCTAACTATAAAAACAATGAGCAAGCCTTTTATTCGAAAAGCGCTCAGGAGACAAATGCAGGTGTATCACACAGAGCTGGATGATAGCCTGGTCTATGCAATAAATGCCAGGACTGTCAGGGGTCTAAAATAAAACCTGAATATTCTGCAAACCTTAATTAATCAAACAAAACAGAGAAAGAACTGAGAGATCTTTCTCAAGTTTCTCCTGTTCTCTATACATGTCTAGAAACTTGAAGTGCCTCATTTTAAAGGCAATATTAATTCTACCTTGCTAAAACAAAATGTATGTTTGAACAATTATAAAGGGACAGATGAAAATATTACACTGTAAATGTTTATCATAAATATGCAACATCAGAGGCTGGAGGTATGGCTCAGAGGATAAGCACACCATCTGTTCTTCCAGAGGACCCTGCTTCTATTCCCAGCACCCACACGAAAGCTCATAGCAGTCTGTAACTCCAATCAATCTGACATCCTCACATCAATGCACAAAAATTAAATCATTTATTAGAAGTAAATAAACAAACAAACAAATAAATAAATAAAATAGGCAACATATAGCATTAGAGATGGCTCAGCAGTGAAGAGGTCTTGTTGGTCTTGCAAATATTTGGGCCTGATTGCCAGTACTTACATAGGTGTGGATCAGGAATCATGGTGTAGGTGGGTTAACATTGACAGAGTCAACACAAAAACCTGGCAATCAAACTTCACAGACAAGACTCAAAGGTGCAGATCTGACTTTATTATCCAGTGTAACAGTCTTTAAATGACTGAAAGCTCAATCAGAACATTCCATGCCACTCTCAAGTACCAGTAACCATCAATCAGGATGGTACAACTTTAAGGAAATGTGGGAATTGTGGGGCCTGGCCATTCCACAACTTAGGAGATTTCCATGAAGACAGGTGAAGCAGCATTGCCCTAGCCTTGGATCGCTTTGAGAATTCACTAGTGTGCTAGGAGTCACTAATAGATAAACACTATGTGCACTGGATCAGGACCTTTCAAGGAGTGTAGGAGTTCGTGGAACTTCACTCGCCATTCCCTAAGGACCTCTTAAAGGTCTATCTATCCACTATTCCAAGTTCAAGAATTCTGAGGTCATCATTGAGGACCAGGCACACATGAGATATTATTCACATAAATATGCAAAATAGTCATATTCTTTCAAAAATTTTAAAACAAGCATAAAACTACTACAATTATATGATTCACAAGGTTCAAGCAGTATTAATATCATAATGAAGATCAATACAAGAGCATGTTTGACATGTACAATACCTACACTCCAGGTGTATCATGTAATAATATAATAATGAAACAAAAAGGCCAGGTATATGGGCCCACACCTAATACCAGCACTCTATTGACACTTTAAAGTGGATCTCTAAGTTGAGGCCTGCCTGGTCTATATACCTACTTACAGGACAGACAGGACTATAAAAGGGAACTTTGACTTCAAAAACAAACACCATAAAACAAAATAAAACAACAACAACAAAAACAAGGAAAAAGAAGCAGTCATTAAAAATCTCCCAAACAAAATAAAAACCTCTGAACCAGAGGGTTTTGGCACAGAATTCTACTAGACATTCAAAGAAAATTCAAATACTCCTTAAACTATTCCACAAAATAGAAATAGAAGGAACATCGCCTTCTATTAACTATTAATATTAATAGTCAACAGAACTATTATTATTATAGTTCTATTAATATTAATATTAATAGCTCTATAACTATTATTAACATGAAACTATTCCACAAAATAGAAATAGAAGGAACATTGCCAACATCATTCTATGTATATAAATGAAAATATATATAAATGAAATTAGGAAAACAACACCCTGAACAATTGCCACAAACAATATAAAATATTTTGGTATATCTCCAACCAAGCAAGTGAAGGCCTGTATTACTAGAATTTCAAATCCCTGAAGAAAGAAATTGAAGATGATATAAGAAGATGGTAAGATCTCCCAAACTCATAGATCATACAGTTAACATTGTAAAAAATGGCCATCTTACCAAATGCAATCTACAGACTCAAAGCAATTTCTAACAAAATAAGAAAATTATTAATGGACTTTGAAAGAGCAACCACTAAATTCATAGGAAAAAAGAAATCCAATATAGCTGAAACAATTACGTCGTACTATAAAAGAACTGCTGAGGATATGAACATCCATAATTTCAAGCTATACTACAGAGCAAGGGTAATAAAAATTGTATGGTATTGGCATAGAAACTGACAGGTTGATCAATGGAATCAAATTAAAGACCAACAAGTAAACACACGTTCCTACAGGAATTTGACATTTGTCAATGAAGCCAAAAAGATACAATTGCAAAAAGAAAGCATCTTCAACAATTGGTGTTTCTCTAACTTGATGTCTGCATGGCGAAAAATGCAAATACAGCCATGTATATCACCCTGATCAAGTACAACTGGATCAAAGACTGTAACATAAATCTGGATATACTAAATAAAATAGAAGAGAGAATGGGGAATAGCCTTGGTATAGCATTGGTACAGAGACACCTGTGTGAATAGTACACCAACAGCTCAGACACTAAGATTGACAATTAACAAAAGAGACACATGAAAGTGAAAAGTATCTGGAAGGCAAATAACCCTATCAATAGGACAAATAGCAGCACACAGACTGGGAATGGACTTTCACCAATCCTACATTTGCCTGAAGGATAATACCGTTAAAGAAATGAACAAATTAGACACCATGAAACCAAATAACCCAATTAAACAATGGTATATAGAGCTAAACAGAGAACTCTCACATTGGAAGTGCTAATGGCTGAGAAGCATTTAAAGAAATGTTCAGTGTCCGTAATCATCAAGGAAATGCAAATCAAAGGATTCTTCATGTTAATTTTACACTTGTCAGAATGGCTCAGATCATGAAAATCAAGTGACAGCACATGGTGGTGAGGAATGTGGAGTAAGGAGAACACACTCCCAGTGCTGTCCAGAATGAAAACTTGAACAAACACTTACGAAATCCATCTAGATGTTTCTCAAAAAATTTAGAATAGACCTATATCAATACCTATATACCTCAAAAGCTATACTACTGAGGGGAACATATTCAAAAGATGCTGTACCATACCACAAGGACACTTGCTCAACTATGTTCACAGCAGATTTATTTGTAATAAAGAGAAACTGGAAACAACCTAGACATCCTTCTCCTGAAGAATGGACAAAGAAAATGTGATACAGTTACACAATGGAATACCAATTAGCTATTAATAACAAAGACTTCATGCGATCAGCAAGAGAATGGATGGAACTAGGAAAGATTTTTCTGAGTGAGATAATCCAGACCCAGAAAGACCCACATGGTACCTACTCACTTATAAGTGGAAATTAATCATAAAGTACAGGATACTCATGAAACAATCCACAGACCCAGTGAGTCAAGGAGCAGAAAGGGAGGATGTAGGAAACTCACTCTGAAGACAAAATAAGATAAGTATCTGAATTAAATGGAGGGAAGGAATAGGGTGGAAGAGGGAATGGATAGGGTAATGGGGATGGGTATCAGGTATGGGGAGAGTAGAATGAGGAGGGAACAAGGAGAGAAAATAGAAATCAGGGTGGGTGAGTTTCTGGGTCATGGGAGGCTTCTGGGAGTTTATGGGAGTGGCCCTAGATGAGAAGCCCAAGCAGCATGGGATAAGGAGCCTGAAGTTGCCAAATGAGAAATATAATATGCTCTGCAAAATCTCAAATTCAAGATGTGGGTAAAAATTAATTCAGAATAGTTTTGATATGTACAAATAACAAATTTCAGGCCCATCAGGCAATAATATATAAACAAAACAAAACAACACTACAAAGACAGGAATGTGGGCCCACATATAACCCTAGCACTCTAGATCCAGATTCAGGTGGATCTCTAAGTCTAAGGCCTGCTTGATTTACATACCTACTTACAGGACACATAAGACAACAGAGAGAAACTTATTCTTCAAAAACAAAAACAATAAAATTAATAAAATAAAACAACAGTGACAATAACACCTTAGAAAATGGGAACAGTCATTAAAAGTCTGCCAAACAAACACACACACACACACAGGCACTGGGCAGGATGATTTTAGCACAGAATCATACCCGATTTTCAAAGAAGAGTTAATACCAATACTCATCAAAAATTTTCACAAAATACAAACAGAAGGAACATTACCAAACTCATTCTGATGGCAAAGTCACCCTGATATCCAAACCACACAAGGACTCAACAAAGGACAAGAATTTCAGACCAATCTTGGTTACAAACATTGACACAGATATATCAAAAAAAAAAACCACAAACCAAATACAATATATCAAAGATATACGCGATGAACAGGTTTCATCTCAGGGATACAGCAATGGTTCTGCCTATGAAAATTCATCAATGTATTCCACCATATAAACAAATTGAAAGAATAAAATCACATGATCAGTTCATTACAGGAGAAAAAGCCTTTGACAAAATCCAACACACCTTCCTGTTAAAATACTTGGAAAGGAAGAATTCAAAGTATCACTATTCACAGAGGATTTAATAGTATACATAAGTGACCCAAGAAATTCCTCCAGAGAATTCTTACAGTTGATATACACTTCCCACAAAGTGTCTTGGAACACAATTGATTAAAAAGATTATTAGCCCTTCTGTATACAAAAGAAAAAATGGGCTGAGAATAAAATTTGGGAAACATCCTGAACAGTAGCCACCAAGAATATAAAATATTTTGTTGTAACTCTAACCAAGCAAGTGAACGACCTCTATGACTAGAATTTCAGGTCTTTAAAGAAAGAAACTGAGGAAGATATCAGAAGATGGAAAGATCTCCCAAAATCATGGAAAGGCAGAATTAACATAGTAAAACAGGATTCTTAACAAATGCAATCTACAAATTCAATCCCATTTCCTACCAACATTTCAACACAATTATTTCCAGACCTTGAAAGAGAAAACATTAACTTCATATGGAAAAATAAAACACCCTTGATAGCAGACCAATTCTATGCAATTGAAATAAAGACATATAAATAAACCCACACTCCTACTGGAACTTTATTTTCAACAAACAAGCCAAACCCATACAATGGAAAAAAAACACAGTATCTTCAACAAATGGTGGTAGTATAACTAAATATCATGTAGAAAAGTGCAAATAGACCCCCTCTGTATTACCCTGAAGTCCAAGTAGATCAAAGACCTTAACATAAAACCATAGATTCTAAATTATTTAGAAGACATGGTGTAGAAAAGTCTGGAACTCACTAACACAGGAGACAATAGAAAAACAACAGCACAGGCTCTAAGATCAACAACTAATAAATGGGATCTCAAGAAACTGAAAAGCATCTGTAAGTCAAAGGACACTACCAATAGAACACAAAAGCAGGCAAAAGATTGGGAAAATATCTTCACTAACCCTACATAAGAAAGAGAACTAATATCTAAGATATACAAAGAACTTAATAAATTAAATACCAACAAATCAAAAAATGCAATTTAAAAATGGGGTTCAGAGCTAAACTGCAACTTCAACAGAGGAACCTTGAATGGTTGAGAGGCACTTAAAGAAATGATCAAAGTCCTTACCCATCAGAGAAGTAGAAATCAAAATGACTCTAAGATTCCATCATACACCACTTAGATCAAAAACTCAAGTGACAACACATGCTGGTGAGGATGTGGAAAAATGGAACCAATAATAGAGGCAACCTGAGACCCAGTTTACACCAGAGAGACGGCTAATGAAATTGTAAATATTCTTTTGCTGTGCTTGTAGAAAAGAGCCTACACATGCCTGTTATCTGAGAGGATCCACCCAGCAGCCAAAGGAGACAGATGCTGGAACTTGCAAATAAGCATGGGGTGGACTTCCACGGGTCTTATGAAAATACTGGGGAAAAGATGGAAGAAACTGTTCGGGACAGGATGTCACAAGAAGACCAACAAAGACAAGTAACCCAGACCCAAGGGAAACTTACAGAAAATGAGATATCAGCTAAGGAGCAAACATTGTCTGGACCTAGGCCTCTTGAACTCATATGCACTATGGGTGCCTTGGTCCATGTGGGTTGAGTGGCAACTGGAGGGGGATATTTTCTAATATTAACTGTATTGCCTGCTTTTAGGTCATCTCCCTCTGTTGGGGCTGCCTTGCCTGGCCTCTGTGGATGAGGATATGCTCAGTCCTGATGTGACTTGATGTATTTTGGAGGGATGAAACAAGAAAGGAGAACTCCCCTTTTCTGGGAGGAGAGAGAGAAGGTAAAGAGAAGGGTGATGGTGGACTAAGAGCAGAGGAAGGAGGTATCACCCTGGGGATGTAAATTCAAAATATAAAATATTTATTTAATTTAATACACTCAGAGGGAGGGACAGAAGGATTGGGAGGGGCCATGGGAGGAGGTTGCAACTGGGATACAAACTGAATAAGCTGTAATCAAGTAAAAGAAAAAAGAAAAAAATTAATACACTCTCCAAAAAATCCAGAGACAAACTGGCAACATGGCCTTGACCAGCATATAAGAATGGTCAAAATAAACACCCAAAAGTGTCATCAAGTTTTCACATATTTGTCATGGCCTAAGAACACAGAGTCACATTACACACATATAACATGCTTTTATGAAATAAATCTCATTGTTTTACATTGTCTAGCACCTGTAGATATTTCTCTTACAAGGCAGAACTTCAGCATGATTTGCCATATAATAACAAATGAGAACATGAAGAAACATGTAAGTTCAAATAGTACAAACATACAAATATTCTATTAAGCATTTTAATACTAACAATAGTAAAATATTTTGACAAAACAGAACACAATGGGGGTACATCTTCCATCCTTGGACTTGGACTCAGAAGGCTGACACACGAGAATCAAGATTTCAAGTGAAGCCTTGACTAATTACTAACCTCCAAACCAGGTTTGAAAACAAACATCTCCATCTAAGGAATCAGTCCCCAATTATTAATTCTTCCTTTCTTAATTTCTTTAGAACATGAGCAGAATAAGAAAGATCTAGGGACAAATTACCACACAAATGAACTCTAGCTTAATTTTCCATGGACTCTATTTTCCACTGAAATCCTATGCCTTCCACTTCCTCTATATGCACTATACTCAATATTATGACCTTCCAGGTCCTACAGGAAGAGCCAATTAAGGTCTGGATGTTTGCCATCTCAAGACCTGATATTTTCCACATTCCTCAAAAAAGACAACATTCTCAGGTCATTCCAGGAGCAAAGTCACTTTTGACATACCTTTTTTTCTCCTAACTTGCTACTGTACTGCTATAATTGAATCCCCTAACCATAAACATCTCTGGTCATCAATGGGATAACTTGTTTGGTCCTGTCAGATCACAGTCCATCTTTTTTGGAGGCCAAAGACAGAAACTCAAGTTTCAAGAAAAGTAAGGCAAAAAAAAAAAAAAAAAAAAAAACATGCCAAATATTGTTTCCTGCCTTGCTCTTTTATTTCTTTATAGTCTCATGCTCAGCTATCTTTCTTATCCAGCCCAAGGCCACTTGCTTAAGGATATCACCACCCTCAATGGAAGAGCCTTGTATAGAAATCATCAGTCAACAGAATATCTCACTTACATAGAAACCAGTCATTTTTCTTATTATCTTATTTCTTTTTTCACTTTATATCTTGCTTGAAGCTCCATACTTCCTCTTCTCCTGGTGTCACCATCCCACCCTCTTCCCCCACTCCTCCTCCCTTTCTTCTCTGGAAAGGGAAGTCTCCACATACCAATTCTCCTCAGCACATCAAGTTGCATACAAACTAAATGCATTTTCTTCCACTAAGGCCAGAGAAGTCAGCCCAGCTAGGGCAAATTGACTCATAAACAGGCAACTGTGTCCGTGTCACAGCCAACACCAATTTCAAATGCTAGGTGACCAACATGCAAAGCTGCCCATCAGCTAGATATGTGTAGGGTGCATAGGTCCAGTCCAGGCATTTTTTTGAATGGTAGCAACCAGCAATTTTATGATGCCATGCTGCCAACTGAATTTACCATGTGAAAAGAACCCTCAGAATTCTCAGTAGGATTAAGAAGACATGTTACACACAGACAAGATATGATATTTAAACTGACTGTATAGCAAAAACAATGAATATTGTGTAAAATATTCGTGAAAGAATAAAGCGAAAATACCAAGAACATAGCCAAATAATCTAGTCACATGTCCAGGAAACCCAACCAAGAAAAAATGTGAAGCAGACCCATGTTACCTATGATTGTATACATAGAGAAATTAAATAAACACAAATGTCACAACTCCCATGAAAATAACTCAGTGTTCAAATTACCTGTTCAATTACCCTCCAGGTAACACTGACCTTTTGTTTTTGTTTTTTTTTTTCAAACATAGTCCACATACTCTAGACCTCTCTCTGTAAATGGAGGTCACCAGAAAGGTAGACTATGTTGCCGCAGCCCCTCATGGACCCCTAGTGATTGCAAGCAAACCAAGTCCCCCTGATGTCCATAAACAAAACAATGTTAAATAATAATTTTATGTCTGTTTCCTGCCACACCTATTACAGCACAAGATGTGAAATCTGACATAACACCATGTACACTTGAGACACATATGTTATTTACAACATCCATGAAAATAACTCCAAATGAATTGTATACTTAAACATTAAATGCCAAGGTCAGAACTTGGAAAAAGATACCAGAAACTTGGCCTCTCTGAGTTTGTATCCTACCAAGGACATTTCTACATTCAAGCCCCTGCTGCAAATACTTTGTAAACATGAAGCTCCATAGTGCATAAGGAGGCAGCCTCCAGAGCCCCAGTCTTCTCCAAGCAGTTCATCATTTTGTTCTTCCATTTTTACTAGCAAGATTAAACTAACTTCACATTCCCAAGCTTGCAGCACCATCTTCCACCCAACCCCTTGAAACAGTTTCCTAACTATCAGTTAACTGGTAAAACTTGCTGTTACCTTAACTGAAGTGCCTAAATTGTAAACATATACCACATAGAAAGTCTTTTTTTAATACCAGGTTTCATTGTGTAGGCCTGTCTGTGCTGGACTCACTTTGTCAAGCAAGCCAACAGTGAACTCACAGAGAACAGCCTGTGTCTGCCTTTCATGTGCCTGGATTAAAAGTTTGTGCAAGAATGGATGGCAAGACCTTAGACTTCAAAGATTTGTTTAAGGGAGTGTTTCTTATATAACTAAATTTTGGTAAGATTTTTTAGTGGGTGGATAAGGGGACCTCTGATTATTATAATCTGTGTGTCTGTGTGTGCACACAGACATTAAATCAGACATTGCTGCTATCCTCACAGATCTTAGATCAGAGCTTTTATTCTCATGCTTAAGAAATTTTATTGTATTTTTTACAAAAACATCTTCCCAGGCAGTGAGTTCTCTGCTGAGTATCACTTGATTTCTGAGGGTAAGAAATCATATGAAAGAAGGGAGACTTAGTATCATCTGGAGAGGACAGGAGCCCCATAAGGTCCAAATATATCTGGGCACAGAGGCCGTTTATGAGACTGTATCTCCAACCAAGGACCATTCCTGGATATAATCTAGAACACCAGCTCAGATAGAGTCCATGGTAGCTTAGTATTCAAGTGGGTACCTAGTAAGGGGAACAGGGACTATTTCTGGCATGAACTCAATGACTGGCTCTTTGAACTACCCCCCTAAGAGAGGAGCAGCCTTGCTAGGCCACAAAGGTGGACATTGCAGCCAGTCCTGAAGATACCTGATAAGCTAAGGTCAGATGAAGGGGAGGAGGACTTCCCCTATCAGTGGACTTGGAAAAGGGCAGGGAGGAGATGAGGAAGTGAGGGTGGCATTGGGAGAGAATGAGGGAGCAGGCTCCAGCTGGGATACAAAGTTTATAAACTGTAACTAACATTAAAAAATAAAAATAAATAAAATAAAAAAACAAAGACCAGATCAACAGAGAATTCTCAACAGGAGAATCTTAAATGGCTAAGAAACACTTTTCGGCATCCTTAGTCTTGAATGCAAATGCAAATGAAGGAGATGCAAATGGAAACTACTTTGAGCTTTAATTTTACACATGTCAGAATAGTGAAGTTTAACAGAACAAGTGACAGCTCACTCATACTGAAGGTGTTGGGGAGGGGAACACTCCTCCATTGCTGGTTGGAGGGCAATCGAATACAGCCAATATTGCATTTTCTCAGAAAACTGGGTTGTTGTCCCAGGAGGTCATATGGAGATGCCTAAAAGCCCAGGCTGATGTTAGGACAGAGCGTTGCTCTCTGAAAAATAGCAGCAGGGCACACTCTGGAAGAAAGCTTACACACAGTGCACTGAAGTTGTAGAGGTGGACCAGGTGCAGTCTGAAAGATTTCGCTCCTATGTTCTAGTCTCTTTGGGGTGAGACAGTACTGTATAGGCTCCCAAAAGAGAAACCTGGAGGTGAACCCAGAATAAAAACCCCTCCACCTAAAATCTGTACTGCTTGCAAGATGTAAAGGGTGCGTGGTGGCACCAAACTTGCTTGCATGGTTAGTGTTTAGTTTAAGTTGCAGCCCAAGCCAAGAGATGGAACCCACAGGTGTAGCTTTGAATCTCTCACCTTCACTTGATTCTCTCTTTCCCCTACTGGGTTCCTTGTCCATCCTCAGTATGAGGTCTGTTTGTCTTGTCTTTTTGTATCTTGTTTGGTCTTGTTTGACAGTCCTATCTTGACGGACTTTTCTTTTCTGAAAAGGATACAGAGGAGGGAGGAGTGGATCTGGGGGAGAATGGAGATAGGCTGGACATGGGAGAAGTGGAGGGAGAGGAAACTGTGGTCAGAATATATTGTATGAGGGAAGAATCCTTTTCAATTAAAAAAAATTTATTCAATTTTCCTAACTAAAAATGGAAAGAAGGAAAGCAATCAAAGAGAAGTGAAATAAGTGAAGACATAGAAAACACAATCATGATGTACAATTATCATTCTGTATGCGTAGAGAATAAGCAACATTCAGGAGTCTGACAAGTTATATTCTTTGGTCCCATCTAGATTTGTGAAATTAATTTTGCTCTCACCAATGTGAAATATATAATCTGCAGAAAAAAAACTTATTTTCTGCTGTTACGTGGAATTACAGGAGTCCCTGCTCACTTAATTCCAAAAGAGTATTCTTTCTTCTCTACAATAAAAACTAAAGTTTGAATAACTATTCACAATAATAGAAATAAATATGTAATGTTATACACTGTTTATACTTAACTATATAATACATGAAGTATATGCAAACTGATATTTTATAATGTTAAGTTTTTAAATATGTTTTTCCAATGAAAATAAAAGTATTACCATCTAAGGCATGTTAGTTGGTCAGAACAAAACTAAGGAACTTGTCCCTTGTCTAAGACTATTATATTTTTATTCAGCTATAATTTATTGTCATTATTTAAATACAAACAAAACAAGTCTGTCTATTTCTTAACTCATTTCACTTTTTCATGCAGATGACTCTCATACCATCCAAATAAACAATCTTTCTACATTTTATTGTACACTATAAAATCACATTTGCTTATTATTTTTATAACAACTCTTGCTCTAAAAAGCCTGATATTTGATATTTGATTCTCCACATTATAAAAATTCCATATATTACAAAAATTATTTGAAGGTGATTGTTTCAGCTAGGTTCTGTGTTGTTTCTGCCCTTCATTTTCTATTGCAAACTTTAAGGTAGACAAGATAACTAAAGCTCTCCGACCCAATGGACAAACGGAAATGCAGCAAGATTGAAATCAGAGAGAAAGAGGTTCATTGATTTGACATTGCTTATGCTGTAATTATATGGTGTTTCAAGACCAATAATACATCACTGACTGTAAGAGTATTTTATGTGAATAATCCTTTAACCATTGCTTTTGTCTTCATTCATTTACCATACTGTCCTCCTGAGGTACCCGGTGTGACCTCAACAAATGAGGAATTAGGTTATTTTAAAAGTTATGCCACCAGGAATATAAATGCCATAAACATGAGAATTCAGATACTTCTTTAAAACTAATCTAAAGTACATGAAAATCTACTGAGAAGACTGTTGGGATCCATAGCAATTCTGTCATTTTATGAGAACTCCATGCAATGTAGGAACACATAAACATGGATACAATGAGAATGTGTGATAACGTGGTTTATTGTGGTTTTTTTTGGTAATGAGGGGGTGTGGGTGTAGGTAATATCTGCAAAAGCATCAGATTACATACGTTAAATACTTGCAGTTTTACATTGACTATAAAACTACTTGATGTTATCTAATTTTAGTTCGTATCCACAGAAAATCCCAAATTCTGCTATCAAGAGTTGATTTTGTATGTTAATACAAGATCCCATATCACATTCAAATTTATTGTTCAATTTTGGACCATGTGTTATTTTCACTTTTTGTCTTCTCAAATTATACTTGGTGAGATAGCTTTTGTGACCATAATAATGTATTTTGTGTCATTAAACTCTATACTGGTCTTCTTTCTATGGATTGCAAATAATTTCATATCACTTTCAATTTTATATACTAACTGTAGTTTGCTAAACAAATGATTATTTAGGATAGTATCACTTAATATTTTTTACTAGAGTAAATAACATTAATGGAATGATGTATTTAAAAATACAAAGGTGTTGGCTATTTTCTCTTTCAACATGATTTCAACAGAATCTAAAGAAAATTTCCATGAATTTCTAAGAGGAAGGCTGATTCCAAAGCTATATCCCATAAAAAATGACAAAGAATTCTGAATAGGATTATGAAGTAAGAGTACACACATGAGCAGCTGTGACCTCAGAATTTTTCTCATAGCTACAACTATCAAGAATGTGTACAACAGTTGTGACATAATTAGGATACAAAGAGAAAAAGCCAAAATCATAAGCCTAAAAATATATTCAAATTTTCCTCAAAAGACCCAAGAAAACTGCCAGGAAAAATGTGACTTGACCAAGGTTATTTTTGGTTATATGTGTATAGAAATTAAATAAGCACAGACTTCAAAACTCTTACAAAACCAACTCAAAGTAAAGTATATTTCTGACCTACCAGCTACTGTAGATTACTCTTCCAAAAGGAGAGACCACATACTCTATTCTCTGAAGCTCTCTTTGGAAAAGAGTGATCCAAAAAGTGGGCTTTGATTCTACAGTCACTTATGCCTTCTTGTGGTTTCAGGCACATCCAGCCCCACTGAAAGCCATACACAAACAAATGTGATGAGTGTTTTCATGTTTGCTTACTCCTACATAGATTGAGCCACAAGATATGGAATCTGCCTTATCCACCTCCCCAACAGCAAGCACACCTGAAAAACCTTGGCATCTCAGAAATTTCTTTTGTGTCCTGAAATTAAATTTTCCTAAATCATACCACTGTGGTTAACAGTAGCGAAAAGATAAAAAGATTCCAAACAAAAATTGCTAAAGAATGCACACCACCCTCTTTCTACCAGCTTGAAAACTATTTATAAAATTTGCAACACAAAACTGAATGTAGAATGCAAGGTTCAGAAGTTCTAGAGAGCAGACCATCAGTTTTCCAATCTCTCTTCCCACCACACAACAAAAACAATGTGTGTGTCTGCACACTGGACAGTGATATTTTAAGCATCACAACTTTAAACTGCTATGGCTGCAGAGGAATTCTGCACGGGGGAATCAAATCAAGTGACTCAGACAGCTGAGGTCTTCCAGCTGGGCCCTTCCACCTTAGGAGCACACAGCACCCTACTCTAAGAAATCTGTATTTGAGTACAACTTTCCATCTCCAAAACACAAGGAGACAGTTCTTCTTCCAAATCACAGGGCCTTTGTGTGCATGTTCCAACACACAATCAATGTTCAGTGCCGCTATGTCTACCTCACAGCTGAGAAATTCCAAATCCAAACAAGTCAAAGTCAAACAGTAGCGAAAATTAAAGCAAAAAGTGACCATGAATTTAAAAGTAAGGAGCAGTAAATGGGAAACGAATGAAAAAACAAGAAATAAAAAGGAAAGGACATGGATGATTCCAGGTATGGCAGGGTAGAAATTTTATTATAGATAAAAGGGACATAATAGACAGATGAAGGGATATTTGGGATAGTCCAGAGGGGACATGACTGTGAGCCTTATGAGGAAAGGCAGGAAGGGAGAGGGGAAAGCCAGACTAAGAGGCCAGGATAGTAAATGATAGATGAAAAAGACCAGGTAACAAAAATGATTGGATTACATAAGGAAGATCATCAAGGGGAGCTCAAGCCCTGGGCTAGAAGGCTGGGTATGCCAACCATTACCCTATGACAGGTAGAAACAGAGGGGTGCTGGGAGAACTGTCAGCTGGGTCTGCTTTGATAAATAGGTACCTCAGCTATTTGTCCCAGCATTTGAGACTTAAGAGTAGGAAAGAACGAGGAGGTTGAAATGATTTAACTATGATCTCAAAAATTGTTGTAAAAAGTTGAAACAGGCTTCATGCTCCAATAGTTTTCTGGGATTAAACATGGGTAGCAGAGCACACCAAGAATTATGCACTCCTTTTCCCTTGGGGTGCGCTATTGTTAGAATAATAACTTTCCTGTTAGGCTCGGCCACACCAGTTTGTCCAGGTCTTCTGTGTTTGCTGGGCCAGTGTAACTATATTTGGTTTCTAGAAATAAGTTTAGTTCCTCTTCCAGAATCTTGATTGCCTTGGTCTGTGAACTCCAAGTATTGCCAGTTTGGACTTTTCCTAACCATCAAAAATTGAATAAGTGACATTTCTGTCCAAGCAGGAAAGTTCTATCCTTCTTCGGCATCTCTTTCTGTGCTATGATGACACCAGCTTCAAAGTTGGTCAGTGAACTCAATTCATACACAGGTCCCTCTTTATTTGTAATTGCCCACCCTGTTTGAATAACCTCATTCACTGGTCCAAGCTTAATGTCCAGCCTGAAATGAGTTGCAAGACACTGAAACACAGAGGCAGGATAGATGTTGAAGCAAGTCTTAACCACACAGCATGAAGAAAGGCTGAGTTTTGGGAGACAATGCTCTAAAGAGAAACTAATGAGAAATCCATTTTTAAATAGGAATGGAATTCTTTTTTAAAAATTATTTAATTTTATTTTCTGTGCATTGGTGTGAAGGTGTCAGATCCCTTGGAATTGGCATTACAGACAGTCGTGAGCTGCCACGTGGGTGCTAGGAATTGAATCTGGGTCCTTTAGAAGAAGAGACAGTGTTCTTAACTACTGGACTGTCTCTCCATTCCCAGGAATGAAATTTTTAATGACTGGGAAATGTTGGAGAAGAGAAACAAATAAGAGATTAGAGCAGTCATGCATAAAGAAAAATAAAACTTAGTAAACAATACCAACAACTGACTTTTTTAGAAAGTTAAATATAATTGAAAAACTGTAGGTCTCCTGGCTTTGAACAAAAGTAGACCCTTCTCTGCTAGAGTAATGGCATTAATAAGATACTCTTTGACCTTGATTCTACCTGCACTGTTAGCTGCTGATATTGGTAACCTGACATACAAAGCTACTGCCAATAGCTGAGTCTCAAATTTCTGAGCAGACATAGCGCTTTTTAGAAAGACTGCACATAAATGCATAGGATAAACTTTATTTGGAAATTCAATATTCACTGGCTCCATCTAACCTACGCAAGTTGAATCCCACCAATCTGGTCTGTTTTCACTCACACACAAATTTAATACATGCTAGAAATTGAAAAAAAATCACTAACTAAGTGGGGATCATGTCCTTCTTCATAGGGTGACCCCTGCAGCTGACTGCCTTAAACTTTAGTCTTTGATCTAGCTATTGCCTATCCTGTTTCACCAAGCAATTGTACATAATAAATTGTTCTTCCTGTTCTGAACAGAAGGCAGAAACCATGCTCCACATGCAAATCCTTTAACTGTAAGTACAATGGACAGTTTATTACTAACTCAAATTATAAAGATCTTTTTTGGTACAGCCCTTTAACTAAAGAATTTAGAAAGTTTAATCAAGAGAAAAGCAAAGCCTTTGACCTATGGATAAACAGACTGGGATAAAGGTGACCTCAGTTTGAATAGCTTGTTTTGGGAACATTTATCTACCAGGCTGAGGTTGCAACTGTTCTAGAACTAATATCCCCTCCCAAGGAGAAATCACTGCAAACACAATTAAAAGATTAATTAAGACAGAATACATTTAATGACAGCACACATTCAGTTCTGGCCAATGCTTAAAAGGAGCCAGTTGAGGACAGAATTTTACAGTACACATATTTTGTAACCCTTAAGTCACTTTTAGGTTCAGTCCCAGGTTATGTTTTCAACAATTTAAATGTGGACTGGAGACTTGTAAGTCTAGCCACTTAGAAAGATTTACACAGCAAAAATATTGCCAGAAGTAGATTAGTGCCCTCAAACAGCACTCTTCAGTGACAGGGTCCTGAAGTGAGTATGCCAGAAGAGGAAAAGACAGGAAAAGGCAACATTGGAAATAATAAAAGCTGAGGTTGGGAGTTCTTGTACAAGTTATGTGTTAAACAAGTAAGGATTTTTGTCCTTCAGTTCATTTACTTAATCACTTAACAGCCAGACAGAAACCTCCACCTTCCTTTCCTCCCTGTCTCACCCCCACATCCCACTCCTTCCTACCTCTATCCTCATAGAAGCAGAGCCCCTTTTCCCACTTAAGTACCAATATTCCCTGATGCATCAAGTCTAAATGGGACCTATTGTACCCTTTCCCACTGAAGCTAGGCAAGGAAGGCCAGGTGGAGGAAAGTGATCCAAACACAGAGTCAGAAACAGCCAGAAACTCCCATTGTTAGGGGAGCTACATGATGACCAAGCTGCACATCTGCTACAAATGTGGAGGGGTGCTATGTCCAGCCCACTCTTACTACTTAGTTGGTAGTTCAGTCTCTGTGAGCACCATAGGTCAAGTTAGCTTCTCAAGGATATGGTTTCAGGGAAGGAAATGGTTAACTTCTATGATGTCAAGAAAAAGTATCATAGGATGGAACAAACTCATGAGGAGTCTAGTGAAACAAAGCTGCATTAAGAGGAACACAGGGTCTCTCAAGAACATTACTAACCAAGCCTACAGTGGACTTAGGACTGACAACCACAGACATATGTGCTGGGAAGAGCTGGGATCTCAATATCTGAAGCAATGCCTCCCCAAAGCCCTGGGGAGACCATGACAGGCTTTCCCAAACATTTTCTTAGCTTTTGAGAAGGAATTTCATTTTATTCACAATACATGGAGACCTTAGGGAAAGTTCCAAAGGCCCCAGTCTGTTACTGGCTATGCCAAGAATTTTAATGGGTTTGAGAAAGAACTATGCCATTCCCCTTATAAGAAGTCCTCATGGAATGCCTTTATTGATCAAGTCAGCCATGAACACAAACAAGTTTTTCATTTGTTTGTTTTTCCCTTTTCAAAGAGTTGTCAACCAGTATAGACTTGCCCCTGTGGCAAAACTATTCTTTTCTCAAAAAGAAAACTGGACCTTTAGGTAAAGGAATTTTAATTCAGAACATGACTGTTCTGGCAAGAGATCACATCCAAAGGCTATAGGATCTAGTTGGCATTCAGACACACATTTCATCCCAGGAGAAAGAGATAAGCAGATCTTTGTGGTCAAGGCCAACCAGGAATAGAGCAAGCTTCAGATATAGAAAAGCTTAGGTCTGGGTGTGGTGGTACAAACCTTTAATCCTAGCCCTAAGGAAACAGAGATGCAGATGTTTGAGTTCTAGCCATTTCTGCTCAGGCTGTTCAGCTGAGTCAGTGAGTTGAGAGGCAATGCAGTCAAGTTGAGTTTGCAGAATTTAGAAAAAGTTTTACTGGGAGATTTTTACAGACACAAGTTGGAGAGAGAAACTAGGCACAGGTGAAGACAGACAGAGCTAGAGAATGAGAACCATCCAGATTATGACATATTGCCAAAGTTAGTATGAGGCCAAGTGGAGCAATTCAGTCATAAACTAGAAAAAGGCAGATTGATTCAGTCACCTTGGAGGAGATTCTGAGCCAGAACAGCTGAGTTGAACAGGCCAGCAAGGGTTCAGAAAGAACTAGAAAGGGTGAGATTATTCAGCACCAAGTCTTAGAGGATGAAAACATTCTAGGCCTAGATTAGATTGTATGGAGGCTATAAGCCTGCAGTACTAGGCCTAGGTTAGCAGATGAAGGCACATAGCTCCTGGAGGAGCTTACAATCACATCATGGTAATAAATGTTACTTTAACACCTTTATGTCACCACAGGCTATAATGTTGGTTGGGACCCTGTAAAACTGCCTTGAGCAGCTTGGTAGAGGCCTGTTTTTTGGATATGAGGATCGGCCTGGTAGCTGGTTGTAAATCAGAGTTGTCTCTCTCCTTTGCTATGGTTGGAGACAAATTTCTGGACAAGCCCGGTCAACATGTGTTTGCTAGAGTACTAATCTCTAACAGGCCTGGTTAGCATCCTATTTACCTGTGGGGTGATTGTGAGGCAGTCCTCCCCTGGCTAAATTGTATTTACTGTCACCTACTATTTCCCAAGCATTGGAAATCCTTTACATCATCAATTCTACTCTTCCTCATCACAGCTTAATATTGGAGTGCTACCCAACACACAAGATGCCACTTACAACCCCCCCCAAAACTACCTCCGAATGGAACTCACACCTAAAGGTTAAATGCTAAGAGCAGTACTTGTAGAAGACACGAGAGAAACTGGAACACCAAAGACTCCTGCCATGAGTATGATTCTGCACACAAACCCCTGCTGCAAACGCTCTACGCGGATAAGGCTCCAGCACATGAGTGACTCAGTTGCCACCACTGGGTCCAGCAAGCGCCCAGGACCACAAGGTCCCTCCCCAGGGGCCGCTGCTGATCAGCCAGTCGCGGAAGAGACCCCGCATACCAGCTCCCGCCGCTCAGCTGCCTTCTCCTCCCTGCACTCACCATAGTGCGACTTTGGAGCTTGCCTCAGTTCACCTCGCAGCACCAAGCAGCAGCGGTGGCGCTCAGAGCACTTCACCCGGAACCACAAGAGCCTGCTCAGCAGCGGGAGCTGAACCAGCAGAAAGGGATCCGGAAGGACACGCCCCCTCTTCACTGGTGGGCCCAGGCGGGGACCTGATTGGCCAGAGCGTTTTGAGTGACAGGAACCCCTCCCTTAGGGGTAGGGTGTCTCCCTTAGGGTTAGAGTGTGTGGAAGGGACACAGCCCTTTAGTTCCTGACTCTGGCATCCAGTCCAGGACTGCGCCTTCTCCAGATCTACAGAGATTCGCATTGCAGCAGTGCTAGTGCCTGTCCTCCCATTGCCTACAAGTCTGCCTGCACATCCAGCCTCGGGACCGCCCAGCCCTCCTACCCTGGCCGCTCGGCCATCTGCTGCTCTCCTCTGTGGAAGGGGACCCTAGGCTCCCCAACTCAAGATCTCAGGGCATTCCTGAGCTCCCCCATAGCTCTGCTTCTTCCTCCTGGTGGATCAGGCTTCCACAGCCCATTACTAAAGTGCAGTGGAGTTGCCCATCTGTCCCACAAATGGAAGGGGTCCTAGAATAATTAACAGGTAAGGAGAACTTTTTAAATTATTCATACATTTTATAATTAAAGAACAAAATACAAATCAAGGTGACTTCTCTATTAAATTGCCATGGTGTTTAAAAGCTTTGGCAGTAATATACATATATACACGCGTATATATGTGTATATATGTATATTATATATATATATATGTATATATGTATATTACTGCTAAAGCTTTTAACTATAAAATATAAAAGGTAGGAATCACATACTCCAAGAACCCCATTCCTGTGAGATGATTAACATGTCTAGAGAACATATTCAGTACAATCAAACAATTCTGACAAAATGATTGCAGGATTCATAAGTTGTGCTAAATCATATTCATCTTTGGTGGAGTATCTAGTTTATAGTGATTTACAAGTACCACAAAGGAATTTATTAGATTTTATAAATGACTATCAGAGAGTTATATAGTCTTCTCAGAGAAAAATATGAATTGTGTTTTGTAATAAATGCAAAATGCACGCTTGGCAAAAAGTATAAAATCTGATAACAGAATTTTGGTTGGGACTGTGTGTTCCTTATACATTTCATTTCTTAATGTTATGAATATTTTTAAATTTTTTATATTAAGTTTATTCACTTTGTATTCCAGCTGTAGCCCCATCACTCAATCCCTCCCAGTCTCATTTTTCCCTCATTTCCATCCATGCCCCACTCCATCTGTCTTTTCTGAGACTGAGTCTCCAACCAAGGACCATGCACGGAGATAACCTAGAACTTCTGCACAGATGTAGCCCATGGTAGCTCAGTATCCATGTGGGATCCATATTAATGGGAACAGGGACTGTCTCTGACATGAATCAGTGGCTATCTCTTTGATCACCTCCTCCTGAATGAGGAGCAGGCCATAGAGGAAAATATTAAAGCCACTCCTGATGAGACCTAAGGAGGACCCTCCCTATCAGAGAAATTTCAAGAAACAAGATTTGTGTTTTGTGGCTTCATACTGGGCTCAGATAACTGCACCTATGTTTCACCTGGTACCTGTGAACACCCTGAGAGAAAAACAGTTAACAAATGAAAAACTTTGTGGAGCAGTGTTTTTAGCAGCCATAGCTTCCCAAATGGAAAGGTAAACAAAACAAAACATACGTATTAGTAAAGATTCTCTAGCTGAACAGAACAAATGGAATGCATGTACATATGTAGACAGTGGGTTTTTTAGAATGGCTCACAGGCAGTGTTCCAACTGGTCCAATAATGCCTGTCTACCAATGGAAAGTTGAAGAACCCATGTTGCAGGATTATTTAGTTATACTGTGAACCCTGAGATGGTATCCTGGAAAAATCTGTCTCTAGTTGTGGTGTGGTTTAGTGTAAGCATATACCTTTAATCCACGAAACAGGCTTGGATTAATTCAACCATAGGTCAAGAGGCCAAGCAAGCAACCAGTTGGGAGAGATTCACATGAAGTGGAATGTAGGGACATTCAGTTTGAGAGGATTTTAAAAAAAGCATGGAAGGTGAAGTAGTTTTTGTTTTGTTTTCTGAGCCTTTGGCTGAGTAGGAAGGTAGGCTGGGTGCTTTCTCTGCCTCCCTGAGATAGTAAGTTTTCACCCAGGCATCTGATTCCAGCATCTTTATTGGTGATATCCAATATTTTGGATTTTGCTTAAAAACCAAAAATACAGTAATGGTTCAGCCAATGTAGCTCGATGTCTCAGATGGTCTTCAGTATATACCATAATTCTTAAGAAATAAGCTTTAATGCCAGTTTTTTTTTTAAATGAGCTTGCTAGCCAGAGGTAGGGCCAGCAGACAAAGAAAAAGAGCTACCATCTCCAATATTATATGTATGTATTGTGTGTGTGTGTGTGTGTGTGTGTGTGTGTGTATGTATGTTACCATCAGAGACTGTGGATGAGATTAAAGGTGGGTTTTATCACATCAAAAATCTAGATCATGATTGAAGAGTTTTTCCACTTCCCAACAATTTGGGTTTTAGTTAATTCCATACATATAGTCAATTTGGCTGCCTAGAATAGCCATCACAACAGTGAAAACAGATTTTTTTTTTCCCCTGTGGCAGGAAAGGAGAGCATGGGAGTCTTTTCCAAAGCATGATTTTCTTCATCAAAGGAATCTTTGATGTTTTACTTTGGGAATCTGGAAAAGTTCAATTATAGGTTTGCCTATATTAAAGCATGCTAAGTTAAATCCTTTTTCTTAACATGGTGGTAGTGTATAAGGAGATATATTTAAATGCATCTTAGCTCAAAGTCATGCAGAAACATATGTAAATTATAAAAGTGGACAGAAATGCCTCTGGAATGTTCATCTTGTACCACAAGGTCTTAGATGAAAATAAGGGACACTAGAAATCGTTTGCATGTGGCCAGTGCTACCTGTCAATCATGTTGTATGATTTCACAGATAGAAGTATCAAGGCCATTTTCTCACACATACAAATCCAGAGAATACAGATTCAGAAAATATCAAGGAAGTCACCTATCAGCACCATGGACACTATTCTTAGAGGAACAGCTTTGCTGAGCTAGTCTAACCTCACAATGAGCCTGTTTTTGCCTGTGAGATGGCTGGTTCAGAGGGATGCTGCAGCTACTTTCATACAGGAATAGAAAGAGTTCATTTTTAACTAGCCCTGGCTGCTGTCTGTCTCAATGCTGTGATATCTCTGTAGAGATTACTACAATTTTAAGTTTTATTTTTATTTTATATACATGGGTGTTTTTCTGTGTGTGTCTATGTTCAGTAACAACAGAAGCCAGAAGATGGCAGGAGATGACATTGACTGGAATTAGAGCAAATGGCTAGCTACCATGTGGTTTCTGGAGATGGAACCTCTATCTTCTGTACCAATATCCATTGTTCTTAACTGCTAGACTATCTCTATAGCCATGTTCTAATTTAAAATATATTTAATTAAAATATATTACATTGCTTTACCCATTTCTTGTCCTCTCTCTATTCCTTATTCTTCCCAGGCTATTTCTTCCAAGGTAAGTATGGGTGAATAAGTGTGCTCAAATATTTGAATAAAAATTGCTGAGTCCCTTTCTGTTGATTGTTTATATATGGTTTCAGGACTGACCACATTGTATTGGAAAAGCAATTAGGGAGCTCATCCTTGTTTGATGCTAATTATCCTACTTTCAGGAAAATTCCACTCTTCAATGAACAACAGGATGTTGAACCACAAAGGTCCTTGTACCCACAGATCACTAGGGAAACCAGGAATGTTAAACATGCAGAGGCCTCTTCTCAGTGCATTAGATCAAATACCTGCATTCAATCCAAAAGGCTGGGAGTGGAATTTGTTAATGACTTCATTAATAGCTGTGGGGGCAGACCTCACCTACCTCATGCTACAGAGGCAGACTTTACCAAAATTTTCCAGAATGATGATTATCTCAGACTATTTCTTTCCTAGATAGTTACCCATCTGAGTGACCAAAGATGCACCCCTATCTGTAAAGGGTGGGAGAGCACCCAGTTTATGAGGACAAGGTAGGTATGATGTGCCTGATTTGAGAAATGCCAAAAGACCACTAGGAGTCCAGTCCATTGAAAATCACACGAGGATCTTTATTCAAGATAAATCTCTGGCCACCAATCTTCCCCAACATAGCAGGTTAGAGAGTGAGGCCCTTAATCTCAGGGAGGCAGACTTTTTAAAGGGAAAAAACGGCAAGCAGGGGATTCCTAGCCTTAGAGTTACAGAGAATAAGTTTTAGGTAGGGGGTTCAGCAATCTGACCTTTTGGTTAATTGTTCCAAGCCCCCTGGCCAAACCGACAGATAGTGTTATACCCAGTTCGAGGTTCGAGAGCCCCCAGAAGATCTCCAGGAATCGACTCGTTGCAAAACACATGAGGGTCTTTTTTATTGTAAATTACAAGCTGCAGCTTAGGCCTACACAGCCCCACTGCCGAAACGGTGGGAGCTGAGCGCGACACGCCCAGATTAGTTGGGTGATATAGATTCTGGTCCCTCCCAGCATGCCCAAGGCAGGGGCGATTCCTGCCTGGCAAGCATCTATTGGTCAAGATGCTAAATTTTGAATCGATTGGCTATAGGAAGATTCCCAGACCATTAATGACCAGGTGTCCCTCCCTAGGGGGAGGGTCCAGTTTCCTAGCAACTGTATCTCTAGTGGGTGGGGAAAGAACGCAGCGAGGCGGTCCTTCCCCTCTGGGCATTACTAGACTTCTCCACCCACATAGTTCAGGCCTTAATAATAGCTGCTAATTTTTAATCTTTTTGGTCTCTCAATAGCAATCTGTATGATAGCCAGCTGGGTGAAGAGGAGGCTCCACTAACACACTCTGTGGCATTTATGATAACATGTGGGGTGGAGGCCTGGTTATAATTATCTATTTACACATTTTGTGATATCCACAAAACCTGCAGGATGGAGGGCCATGTGGCCCTTTTTGGAACCCAAAGGTGGTGACCAAATCATTCCAAGGTCAGTCAACTTAAGATAGAGTCTGAGAAACAAAATGGAGCCACCCCTGCCATCCTCAGTTCCTTCAATACAAACAAACTGAAAAGGCCAGAATGAGCCTAAATTCTGTGTTATTTGTATACTACTAGCTTAAGACAGTCACACTGTGAATCCCAAATCTGGCTATAGATTAAGAAATTCTGTTGCCCTGGAAATCAGTATGAGTGGTGAAATTGACATCCTGATTCACAGGGACCCATAGCCCTGCTAATAAATTCTCTAGTCCATGTCTCCCTGCAAGTGTCAGTGGATGTTCCCCTGAACTGTAAATGGCAAGACTGAAGAGCTAGGAAAGAGGAAAACTCAGGCAGCAGGTCTCTATTATGAGTTTGAGGCCAGAAGGGTCTATGCAAATGAGTGCAGGTGTCCTCAGACTCCCGAAGAATGCATTTTCCACAACAGGAGCACTGCAGACACAATGGACTGTCACAGGACACCGCATAGATGCATGCAAATTTTTAAATGCTCATGGTGTGTACTGTTCGGCTTTAAATTGAATGAGTGAAGATGAGAAATTGGGTAGGTGATGCATTTTCCATTGTCAATGGTTTTTAAACTATGAGAATATTCACTCCGCGGCATTCCTGAGACATAAACAAAAAGCTGGGAAGATGACTCAGCAGTTAGGACATTGGCTCGGTGGCCTCCCCACTATCTCCCAGGCCACCATGTTTCTGAACTGTAAACAGAAACCTGCAAAGCACAGGAGCCATTTACCCCTTTCGTTGATCAATACAGAGCTCACCAAAGTCAGAGAACTACAAACAGTCCCAGAATGCATTGTGCCCACAGCAAGCTTCTGTGAGAACTACAAGCATGTCTCAATGAGAACTACAAACATGGCGGGCTGCAGAGCAAACATTTCTGGGATTGTTTGTAGTCATCTCCACTTATGGCCAAGCCATAACGTGGTGCAGGCGCAGAAACACAATTCCCAGAATGCTGCGGGCATTGTTTATGCCTTCACAAGGCAGCCTGGGTTGTTTTCCCTCCCTGGTAGGGTAGCCTGGACCAGAAGTCGCCCTGAAGCTGTTTTCCACTGCTGCAGAGGCCCTGGTCTGGGAAGTCACCGACCAACCAGTGCACACATCCTTTCCCCCGGTCCCACGGTTCTGTAAATTCCCTTTGCCCCTTGCCATCTTAGGAATCAAGACCTTTCTAGGAGCATCTCCGTGATGTCATCGCCCCGCCCCCTGGTAATGGAAGTAAACACCAGCTGCTGGAAGTAGCTTGTGTAGAGGAAGAATGTGCAGTTTGCATTCTTCTGCTCATAGGCCGCCCACCTCGTCTATGGAAAAGGAATCCTGGGGTCTCGGCCCCCCTTTTTTTTGTAATTGCGGCCCTCCCAGTCAAAGCAGCGCTGCTCTCTCGGGAAGGCAGAAATGCGCTCACCCTGATAAATATTTTTAAAGATTAAACAACATCAACAACAAAAGGCGGCGCAGTGGCATACACCTAGGATCCCAGCACTGGGGAGGCAGGGGCAGGCGGTTCTCAGTGTGTTCCTGAAGAGAAAGCGAGTCCAGGAAAGACAGGGACACAGAATCGCTATTTCTTTCCCAGGATCCCCAGGGACAACAGGTTGGATCCCCAGGGACAACAGGGTGGTGCATGAACATCTGGTTCCCTCTGGTGATGTGCACGTGTCCATGAAGACAGAGCGCTCCTGCACCTAATAGCTAGATTTATATATGTGATAATTTTAATACTATATATTTTAATTTAGTAAAGACAGAACTGTCTTGAGTACCCACATCCTCTAGTCCTGTGGCATCGTTGGATGAACCACTGAACGATAATGGCCTTATTCTGCCCTAAGCATGGAGGGACCCTGTGCCAGAATTAAGCTCAAGGGAGTGGAGGGGAGGGGGATGCTAAGGCATTTACCTGGGCCCCTGCACCTGTATTCAACCTCTAAAAGTTGTTGCTGCAGGCTAAGGAGGACACAGGTTTTCCCTTAATTTAGAAAAAAAAAACTTGAGAGAATTTATTCCAAATTTTAATACAAACAAGTAATTGACCTGTATTGTACATGCACAACAATTTCAGTTGCTCTCCTCTGCTCACACACACAAAAAGCATAAAGTGTACATGACACTACTTCACTCTTGGAGGAAAACATGGCTGTGCTTTGGGCTGGTTTTGTGTTTCTGAGTTTTCTGCAGTGCTGTGGCAGTTATGATCCCACAGGTGATAACACATAGGGTGATCAGGTGTACCCACCCAGGTACATAAAGGGGCAAGGTGCAGCAACTTTGATACAAAGGATAAAGACCAAACAAGCCATTCCCGGATGTGTAAATGGACAAACACACACACACACACACACACACACACTTGAGGACCACTTCATTCCTTCTCAAATAACAAGGGTTCCAGGTCCTGAAGTAGTTTTGAACAATTTTTGTTTTGTTTTCATTTTAATGGCCCACATACAGAAAAAATTTGGAGAGGGATTTGGTTCTGGCTCCTGATTGGTATCAAATGAGAGCAAATTCCCACTGATCTCCATTTATTGAGGAATATCTGAGGATGCATATGTCTTCAGTCATGGCCTCTTAAAAGACTATCATAATATTTAGTGAAGTTTAAATAGCAAATGATGATGTTATTCCTGTTACTCAATTTCATCTCTGGTGAAAATTCATATTCTGAGGAACATGTGGAAGGTTTTCTAAAACGACTCTCCCCTACATGCACCACTTTCACACACTCAAAAAAACAAAAATACAGCATTACTCTTTTCCCATGTCTGACAAAGTCATAATTTCTGAAGAGCCTACACTGCCAAAAACTCACTAGCTAGCACCCAGAACACATGCACCTACCACGAAGTATAAGAACCTTTGATACAATGACCATCATCATGTACCAAGATGGCCAGTATGAACCAGACAATCACAGTGAGGCTGCCCACTGACCAGTGTTATAGTGGAATTCAAATAAAATTATAGTCTTTAACCCAATAATCACTCTGCATGGTAGACTGTCCAGGTGAGTCAGGGAGGGAGAATTGTGCTTGTGAGAGTAGCATCACTCCCATGCAGCTCAGCTCTTCCTGCCAGTCTTCACATTCACCCAAATTGTGCTCAGCCTAAACCCAGAAAACCATCAGTACCCCTACCTTCCAGCTAGCTCCAAATGACAGTGAAGCATCTCCAACACTTCTAAGAACATGAACACTTCCTGATGTGTGCTTGACATCACTGAACCAGCCAGGAAAATGTCTGTTATTATCCTGGAAGTAGTAACTGCGTGGTTTTCACCACGATCATACAAAATGTTTAAATAATGTGACATCTTCCAAAACACACAACAGGAAGCATCAATGTAACTTGGTATTGTTGCCATTTTTCCCCTCTCATTCATCACAGCAAATTCTCAGTGTAGCTATGATTTTCTAGGTCCCAAAGTTCCTTTCTTACAATCCTAATATCTTCTCAAACCAAAATGAATGTTATAACCCAGCAGCTATTTCTTTCTTCCTGAGCAAATGTAGTTATCAAAATGGAATTGGTGAATTCCTTTTTGATGGGGTCACCCAAGCTGGTGCACCTCTCCAGAGAAGATGGAAAAGAGTAAATTCCCTAGGATGGTGTCCTAAAGTGAATCAAGTATGGCAAAGCATGATAACAGGAGCCATGCTGGCCCTGCCTTGATTTCCAGAGTCTTCAATATTTCACAAGGACAAACAGTGAGGTCAACCAAATCTCAGCATATGGTTCCTATATTATCATTTAAGATATGCTCAGGAAAACAATAGGATTTTTTATTAGGATTTCCCCCAAATACCTTCACATTGGCTGTTTGTGCATGGGGTGCCCACAAATACCCAAAGTCTCATGGGTCTGAGAAAGGTAAGAAATAATAGTCAGAGAACCAAAAAACACCCTTGAGAGAAGACAAATCCTGTACAATTGGAATAAGGACACAGAAATAAACCCACACTCCTACTAAAACTTTACTTTCAACAAAGACAAAACCATACAATGGAAAAATGACAGCATCTTCAACAAATAGTTGTGGTCTAACTAGATGTCTGCCTGTAGAAAAATGCAAATTGACCCCTTTGTATATCACCATGCAGAAACTCAAGTCCAAGTGGATCAAAGACCTTGACCTAAAACCAGAGACTCTAAATCATTTAGAAGACAAGGTAGAAAAAAGTTTGGAACTCAGTAACATGGGACACAATAGAAGAAATCAGCGCAGGCTCTGAGATCAACGATTAATAAGTGGGATCTCAAGAAACTGAAAAGCTTCTGTAAGTCAAAGGACATTATCAAAAGAACAAAACAGCAGCCAACAGATTGGGAAAATAGCAACACCAACCCTATATCAGACAGAGCATTAAAAATCCAAAATACACAAAGAACTTAAGAAATTAAACACCAACAAATCAACTAATCCAATTTAAAAATGGGGTTCAGAGCTAAACTGAGAATTCATCACAGAGGAATCTCGAATGGTTGAGAAGCACTAAAGGAAATCATCAAAGTCCTTGGTCATCAAACAAAAATCAAAATGACTCCAGGATTCCATCTTAAACCACTTGAATGGCTAAGATAAAAAACTCAAGTGACAACATATTCTGGTGAGGATGTGGTAAAAAGGGAACATTCCTCCACTGCTGATGGGAGTGCAAACTTGTACAACTTCTCTGGAAATCAATCTGGTGCATTTGCAGAAAATTGGGAATAGTTCTACCTCCAGACCCAGCCATAGCACTCCAGGAATAATATCCAAAAGTTGTTCCCTTATATTATATAACAAGGACATTTGTTCTACTGTGTTCATAGCTGTTTATTCATAACAGCTAGAAACTGGAAACAACCTAGGTGTCCCTCAAATCTAGAAGAATGGATAAAGTACTTCTGGTACACTTACATAATGGAATACTCATCAGTTATTAAAAATAAGAAATCATGGAAACTGCAGGCAATGGATTGAACTAGAAAAAAATCATCCTGAGTGAGGTAGCACAGACACAGAGAGAAACACATAGTATATACTCACTTATGAGCGGATATTAGATCTATAATACAGGATAACCATACTACAATCCACAGACCCAAAGAAGCTAAATAACAAGAAGGGTCCACAGGAGGGTGCCAGAATGTCACCCAGAATAGAAAACAGAATAGACAGCAGAAGTGGATGAAGAGAGGGAACTGAGCAGAATTTTCTTTTGTGACTCTAAGACAGTCTATTTATTGTCCACAAAAGAATCTTTTTATGGTTTTTTGCCATAAATATAGATTCTATTTTATGTGAAATGGTTGCTTTGGATACAGTCCTCTCGTATATATACATCTTATGGCACTGGACATATTCCATGAAATCATGAAAATCTTGTTATTGAACTTGCCATATTTTTACATATTTACACATATATCTTACAGAATTTCATCTCACACTAGGAAAGCATTTGTTGAAAGACATTCAAATTAAATGTCTTCAAGTGAGTGCTTGCAGTCTCCAAATCATTTAAGATACAGATATATACACATACATGTTGACAGAACCTTTTTCCATTTTAATTTGTACTTTCAACTATAAGGTGAAAATGTTTTATTGGCTTGATGACAGTGAATTACTTACCAATAATATAGGATCCTGATGCTACCCTTGCTTACCAGCGAGGCTTACCTGGCATGGAAGAAGCCGGTCCATGTTTCTGTATGCTTTAGATCCCATTTCAATTTTGTTCAACAGCGTTTTATGGAGGGCATGGGACACTGCATTCCATATGGAATAGCTGGGCTCAGAAATGGTCACCACATCATTTTCTTCTGGTTTAATCTCTATAGAAATTGGGTATGGGTCATGATTTTCACATAGCAAAGCAGGAGGTGAGCAAATAAATCCTGTCAATCCAGAATTTATGGAAGTAAAAATCTCCTGGGTACTGGGAGGCTGCAGAAGACAGAAAGTTCATTAAGCCAGGGATAGCTCTTGTCTTCGAATATGAGAAGCTTCCTCTGAAAAAGTTCATCAAGTCATTCCTATTTGATAGGGACTCAAAATAAAATGTGTTGGTTTGCCATGTTCTACACTTTCCTTCTGGTTGAAAATAATTTATTTACCATGTGAAAAAACTTCAGTTACTTATATGACTACAGAATACCTGCACATTTACCTGTGTATGTTGGTTCAAATTCAGCAAATCAACAGCAAATAGTGCCCAAGTTTCAATTAGCTGGCTGTTTTTCTGCAAAGCCAAACAGATTTCTTTCTTTCTTTCCTTCTTCCCTTCCTTTTCTTTCTTTCTTCTCTCTCTCCTTCCTTCCCTCTTCTTCCTCCTCCATCTCTTTTTTTCTCTTTGCCCATATGTATATGCCCTCAGCCCAGCAGAGGCGGTTAGATGCTTATGTACTGAGTCCCCAGCACCCTAACAACTAAGCCCTGTGCACCTTACCTACTCAACCCCCAGCCCCCTAAAAATTATTTATAAGATCTTCCCTGCTCGTGCACCCGCAGGCCAGCAGAGGGCGCCAGAACAACCAATACAAGGTCGTGCACAGCCTCACCCCGGGCGGGGTGCACCCATCTCCCCCAGGAAGCTTGCAGGCCTGGAGGGAGCAGAGGACTGTGCGTCTTCTCATCCCGCCAACCCTCTGCCTGAAGTTCTGCCCTCCACACCACCAGCTGGGGGACTCCAGGCGGACGGATGGAAGGCGAGGAGCGGACAGAAGAGGGAAGCGGGGAACCCCAAAATCCCTCCTTCTCCCCTTCCTCCCCGCACCCACCCCACGTGTGAGCAGGACTATGAATTCATAACTGCTTGGGATAAGAAGATTGCTGACCTGGAAAAACCGTTCCGGGTAGCAGCACGTCTCTGGCGGAAGTCCCGCCCCTTAGGGCTTCGCTTCCAGATCCGCCCCGCAGAGAGTCGAGACTTCCGGGCTCGGAGGCACCAAGGCCGCCCCGCCATCTCCCTGGCCCCCGCCACGGGGATGTAAACACAAACCTTCTAGTCACAGACATACCTTTATCCCTTCGTTTCTCACTTCAGAGCTCTTGCTGGTCACGGAAGTCCTAAGAGTCCCAAGAGGAATCGCGGCTGAGACTCACCGGCGCGAAAACTACAAACATGGCTTCAGAGCAGGGACTTCTGGGATTGTATACTAGAACTACAAAAATGGCGTCCAGGCGGCGCCATGCATACTGGGATTGTTTGTAGTCACGAGCCTGCGTCTCTCCCTCTCTGTTGCCTAGACCGTGGCCCAGGAGTCGCCTACAAATCCCAGAATCCGCTGAGTGCTGTTGCCAGCATCATATGCATGTGTTCCTTGATTACCAGCAGTTGGCTTGGTGAGGAGCGTGGAAGTAGGCACGAGAAATCTTTGTCCTCAGACCCCACACATTCTTTCCCCTGCTCTCCCTGTCAATCTCTCTGCCACTCCTTACTGCCCTTGGGATCAGGAGCTTTGTGACGTCATCGCCCCGCCCCTTATCCATGAAGTCAACACACAGTAGCTGCTCCTGCTACTACAGTAAAAAGTCCTGTCCCTGGTAGCTTTTCCTATGTCACTGGGAGTCAGACACAGACAGTATTTTTTTTTTTTTACATGAATACCACTCTGCCTTCTTTTGGAGGGGGACTTTTTTTAAAATTTTTTATTAATTACACTATTCATTTTGTCTCCCCCATGTAGCTCCCTCCACCCTCCCCTCCCAACTCCTCCCCTCCTCCCCCTTCTCCACGCATGCCCCTCCCCAAGTTCACTGATAAGAGAGGTCTTCTTTTCCTTCCTTCTGATCCTAGTCTATTAGGTTTCATCAGGAGTGGCTGCATTGTCTCTCTCTGTGGCTTCTCCTTTCAAAATGTAGTCACCCAAGCTAACTTAAACTCTTCAATCACATAAGTAGGAAAGTAACTAAGATGCACACATGATATGTACCCAAAGTTAAAATGTAAAATTCTGCTGGAGACATAAATGTATTCTACTGCCAATCAGTGACTAGTGTTTCCTTTCTGTATCGCTTGTTTTGACTGGACTATGTTTTCACAAACTCCACAGGAAAATGAGTGTCACAAATTACAGGCTAAAAATCGGGACTGGGGGGATGACTCAGCAGTTAAGAGGACTTGCTGCCCTGCCAGGGGAACTGAATTTAGTTTCCAGCATTCACATTGGCCTACTCCCAATGGTCTGTAACACCAGATCCAAGTGATCTGACACCCTCTTCTGGCCTCCGTGAGGACCCACATTCCTCTGTAAACACACACACACACAGAGAGAGAGAGAGAGAGAGAGAGAGACAGAGACAGAGACAGAGAGAGAGAGGAAAGTGAGAGGGGGAAAGGGTAGTGTGAGTGTGTGTGTGTGTGTGTGTGTGTGTGTGTGTGTATGACAGGATCTCCCATTTGTATTGTCTTTTAAAATCACATATAAACTAAAATGACCTTGATCCAATCATCTTGCCTCTAACTCCTGGGTGCTTGGATTCCAGGTGTGCAGCACCACACCTCAGTTCAAGCAGTGGTGAAGAGGGGACTCAGATTTTCTTGTGGTTGCTAAGCATTTGGTCAGCTGAACCATGTCTCCATCCCCTGACTTTATTTAACCTTTCATTTCTCCATGCACTGTGCCTACTGTGAGAATTTTAGGAGGACGTGCTGATCTAATTGGATATCAGTGGGGGTATTTGAGGGTTCGGTGGGACTGTGCTGACTGCCGGTTTCTTCACCTCCTGCCTCTATCTTTCTGCCGCTTAAAATGTTTCCTTCATGAACTCCATGACAGGTAGAGTTGCCCAGTTGGGAGAGCCTTATTTAGCTACAGAGAAATGAAGTCGAAAAGAACAGAAAGTAGCTTTAAGGAATCTCCATCATTGGCTGGGGGATAGTCTGCCCTTCCTCATCAGTTCTTTGTGTGTGTATGTGTAATTATATTTTATTTCATACAGTTTTTCATAATGGATAAATACACCAACTATTGTAATTTCTTTTATAATTTATTACAATTTATTCACTTGTATCCCAGCTGTAGCCCCACCCTCATCCCCTCCCAATCCCATACTCCCTCCCTCATCTCCTTCCAGGCCCCTTCCCCAGTCCACTGATAGTGGAGGACCTCCTCCCCTTCCATCTGACCCTAACCTATCAGGTCTCATCAGGACTGTCATTCGTAGTCTTCCTCTGTGGCATGGTAAGGTTGCTCCCCCCTCAGGGGGAGGTGATCAAAGAGCCAGCCACTGAGTTCATGTCGGAAACAAAATGTGGAAACAACCCAGATGTCCCTAAACTGAGGAATGGATACAGAAATTATGGTACATTTATACTACTCGGCAGTTAAAAACAAAAAAAAAATGAAATTTGTAGGCAAATAGTGGGAACTAGAGATCATCCTGATTGAGCTATCCCAGAAGCACGAAGACACATGGTGTATATACTCACTTATAAGTGGATATTAGACTTATAAGATAATCATACTAAAATATGTATACCTAAAGAAGCTAAGCAAGGAGGACCCTGGGTAAGATGCTCAATTTCATTCAGAAAGGCAAAGGGGATGGACATTGGAAGAAAGTGAAAATAAGGAACAAGACAGGACCCTACTACAAAGGACATCTGAAAGACTCTATCCAGCAGGGTATCAAAGTGGATGCTGAGACTCATAGCCAATCTTGGGGCAGAGTGCAGGGAATCTTATGAAAGAAGGGACTACAAAGAGACTGAGAGACCAAAAAGATTAAAAATTAGCAGCTATTATTAAGGTCTAAACTATGTGGGTGAAGAAGTCTGTTGATGCCCTGAGGGGAAGGACTGCCTTACTGCATTATTTCCCCACCTACTAGAGATAACAGTTGCTAGGAAACTGGCCCATCCCCCTAGGGAGGGACACCAGGTCATTATGGTCTGGGGACCTTCCTATAGCCAATTCAAAATGTAGCATTTTGACCAATGGATGCTTGCCAGGCAGGAATTGCCCCTGCCTTGGGCATGCTGGGAGGAACCAGAATCTATATATCACCCAACTAACCTGGGCGCTTCGGCAGTGGGGCTGTGTAGCCCAAGCTGCAGCTTGTAATTTTTCAATAAAAAAGACCCTCATGTGTTTTGCAACGGAGTCGATTCCTGGAGATCTTTTGGGGGCTCGAGAACTGGTTATAACAAGACCAACTGAACTAATAAATCTGGGCCTAGGGATCTTTTATGAGACTGATACTCCTCATTAGAGGTTTACAGAGGTGGGTGCCATTCTGTTTCCATTTTGTTGTTGTGATGATAAAACTTTCTACCCAGAAGCAACTGGCAGAGAAAAGGATTAGACTTAACACTTCCAGGTCACAATCCATCAATGAGGGAGGTCATGATGGGACCACAGAGGAACAACCCTGCTTGCTGGTTTGCTCTCTAGCTTGCTTGCTCACAGGCTCACACTTAGCTAGCCTTCTTACACTGCCCAAAACTTCTGGAGTTGAAATTGTGCCACCTGAAATGGGCTGGGTTCTCCTTAATCAGTGAATAACCAAGACAATTCCCCACAGATAAGGTCAAACTAATCTAGACAATTCCTCAGTCGAAGCTTTCCTCTCAGATGAGCCTCCTAGGGCTCAAGGTGACAATTAAAATGGGTTTTAGAAGGTGAAAGCACATGGTGAAGGCACTGGCCACCATTAGTTTCATCCAAAACAGATCTGTACAGCAAGACTATACGTTCCTTCAGTGAACCGTCTGAAGAACCACAGTGGGTCTTTGAGAATAAGTTTCTGAAGGAAAATTTGAGAAGGATATGGAGCCTGGCAGTGGGGGCACACACCTTTGATCCCAGCACTTGGAAAACAGGGGCAGGTGGATGTTTGGGTTTGAGGCCAGCCTGGTCTATAGAGGTGTTCCAGGACAGCCAGGGCTACACAGAGAAATCACATCTTAAAAAAAAAAATTAAAAATAGAGAGATAGAGAGGGAGGGAGACAGAGACACATTATCATGTATATACTAGAGATCAAAGTGCACACATATGGTGGAACCAACAATTACAGTCTAGCCACAAAGGAGGAGGCAGATGAACCCTCCTTCTGTGTCACTGGCCAGGGCTGCAGCTCCAGCCACAGGATCATAAAGGAAAGCCAATCATACAACATGGAATTTGGCCATACTGAGCTATCAAAGCTAGTCCATTAGGTGTGAAGATGGTCAGTTAGTAATTATCAGGTTACTGAAATTCAGAAATGGTGATTGTTAATTGATAAAGAAAGTTCTAGGCCCTAGTGGGCAGTGGTATTCCCCAAGCAGGGGATTTTGAGCAGTATAAGAGAAAAGCACTTGGGAGCTGCAGAGATGGCTCAGTGGTTAAGAGCACCAGCTGCTCTTCCAGAGGTCCTGAGTTCATTTCCCAGCACCCACAAAGGAGGCTTACAACTATCTACACTGGTATCTGAGGCTCTCTTCTGGGATGTGATAGAGCACTCAAGTGAATATTTTTGTTTGTTTGCAAGAGTAAGTTCCAAACCACCTTACATACATACATATAGGTGGATGGAACAAACTCCAAAGAGCAAGCACCAAACCACCTTACCTACATATACATACATCATGATGGATGGAACAAACACAAAAGAGCAAGCTCCATCCCAACCTTACATACATACATACACATACATCTTTTCAGATGAAACAAACTCCAAAGAGTGAGGTGCAAATCACCCAACATACATACACCTTGGTGGATGGAACAAGACCCAGAAGGCCAGTTCGGACCACACTTTTACTCTTTTTCCACAGCTTATCTATCCCAGCAAGATCTTTCAAGCTAAACACACAATATGGTTACACTCAATTTTTCTTTAAGTGAGTGAGTACAATGAATATATGAAAAAAACCCACATATTCCCCTACACCTTCACATGATCAAATGTTTTATGTATTATGGGTGGAAAACAAATATAAAAAACAAGACCCCATATGCACTTGAATTTAACCAACTTGTGATAAATTAACAAGATGAGCCAGCATTTCTTTACTGGCAAGGTGAATTTTGGGGTAATCAAGAATCAATTACAATAAAAATAATCTTATGAAAGTCTTTAAAGTATCACAAATCTAAACTTTTATATAAAAAATAAGCCACCTCTACTTTAAATCTTGATGGGTGGGGTGTGCATCTGCTCATTAATAACTTTATTAAAACATATCAAGAAGCTGAGGGCAAAAACAAGTATAAGGAAATCAACTGTTGTCTCAGCTACAGGCCCAGCTGGAGAGTGTCAGTCAGCAAGTGCTACCTTAGGCTTTTATTTCTGCTCATCAACCTTAAAGAGTCCCTGGCTTTACTACTAAGAGGGTATTTTCTTAACTTTACACGGTTCTCTAAGATTTTTTTTACATTAGTCATTAGTAAAAACATCTTACCTGACCTTGCAAAAACAATCTACAAGTTGATAAGGGGAAGAGATCTTAGCCCAGACTCTGGGCAGGAAAATTCAGAGTAGGGAGTGGGGTATGCCAGCCAAAAGAACCATATTATGCTTTGGAATGACTGAGGGATTTCTGGGAGTAAATTGGCAGCTAGGTTTAATGTGATACTTAGGCACCTCTGCCATTTGTCTCAGATTTGAAACCTACATCTATGGAAATATCAACTTTAGAGTGCAGCATGGTCTCCAATGGGTAATGATTATCGAATGAGCCTACAAGGAAGAAAGGTGGCAAAGAAGATTCTATAAATTTTGTAGTTTCTTTAAATCTCCTTTCTCTTTTGTAAGGGAGGGCAGTTACACAGGCTGGCCTCAAATTTCTGCTCTTATTTCTTCTCCATAGGCCACTGTGTTCAACTGAGAAGATTCTGTAACCTGAGGCTTGCCTGCAACATCACTGTGAAATAAACATTAGGTGTGACTCATTTTACAGAGTCCCACCCCCAAAGCACTGGGTGTGTAGGCATCTCACATCCAGAAACATCTGAAATAAGAAATGCTGTGACGTTTCAAACTTTTTATCCCAAGCATTTCAGAGATAAGGTGTTTCTCCTCCAGCCTCAGGGCATGTTTCCCACCAACCCAGGAAAGCAGGAGGGAAAGATTAGGTGAAAAGCTTGGAAGGCCAGCAAACATGACTGAGATCAGACATTTTAGGAACCACTGCAGAGAGCAAGTTCTACTTTAATTCAAGAAAACAAAGGCTATATGTTGCTGGAGCCTGCCAGCAGAGTCAAACGGTTCTTGAGTTGGAAGTGAGGATTAAAATACATAAACTAACACACAACACATGGGACCTTTCCAAGAGGCTCTGGTGGAGAGTAGACTCAATCAGCAGCCTGGCTTTATTGCAGAATGCTTTTAAGCCAGAGTAAAAACAGCTCAGAACAATGGGTTAAATTTACAAGAAGGTGAAACAAGAGGTGTGATCTTGACAAGCTATCCCACCTGCTGTCAAAACAAAAGGAGATGGACTTGGAAATTCTTCCCTGACTTCAGTGAAGGCCTGGTAAAATCAGTGTTTCCGCTGAGATTTAAACATCAAAGCAGCTGCTAGAACAGTGGCTCCCAACAATATATCCCTTGGGAATGGGGTGCTCTGAGGATTGGTGTATATAATTGTTTAAAATTAGGCACGTCTAGGATGCTTGATTTGCATTAAACAGCACACTCCTATCATATGAACAAGAACACAGTACCAAATAATTATCCGAAGGTGAAGGGTGTGGAGAGTTAGCTAGGCTGTGTCCAAGGCCATCCATCAAATGTGGTTGGTGGCATCTGAGAGATCAAGAGGCTCTGGTGGGGAGAGGGAGTCTTGCACCTTAATGCATAGCTCCAAATGGCTATCCAGAAGTGGAGGGCTGCAACCTTAAACAGCAGGGTACTTCTATCCAGAGAAGAGACATTCTGTCTGCAGTTTGCATGTAATTAACAACTAAAAATGGAGATCTTTTGCTGGCAGATCTTTTCACATTTACAAACTCAGGTCCTCAAGAGCAAAAGGTGCTCTTATCCAATTAATTAGCCAATTAATCAGCCACTGTTCTAGAGTACCAAAGTTCAGTTCCTACTGCGCACATCAATCAGGTTACAATCTCCTTTAACCTTATCTTCAAGAAGTCTGAAAGTCTCTTCTGGCCTCCAGGGATTCCTGCACTTACTGTGCATATACTTCTATACAAACCCTTACAAATATACTTAATTAAAAATAAAATAAACCTATAAATATATCTTTAAAAATCAACTTATACTTTGTTTTTACTAAAGACAGATGAGCATGTAACTTGGTAAAAAGCTGAAGATCTTCTGTGTTCCTTATTCTTCTCCTCTCTCAAATGTTGATATTACAAGCCATGTGCATCAAAGTCTTTATACACATTTTCAAAAATACTGCTTCATTAATGAAATTTATCAATTATACAGAACTGTAATCTGTGTGTGAATAGGCACACAGTATATATATTTGTGTGTGTATACATAATTCAAAATAAAATAATTAAAACACTAATAACAGTTGAATACAATTAACACTGTCATATTGTTACCTAAAAATTAATCAGAATCATCTGGATGGTGGGTGGCTTAGGCCATTAATTCCAGCACTCTGGAGGCAGAGGCAGAGAATTCCCTGTGAGTTTGGGGCTAGTCTGATCTACAGAGGGAGGTCCAGGATAAATATAGTTAAAAACAAAAACAAAAAAAAAAATCGTAGTTTAGCTGACTAAAAGATTTGAGGGATATGCAGCACAAAAAACAAACAAACAAACAAACAAAAAAAAACCCAAACAAACAAAAAAAGCCATGTAGACTAATATTTTGAGTGTTTATTACTTAATTTCTTTTTAAATATTTTCATGTTCTCATAAAGCATTGAGTGTCATTTTTTCATCTGGTGATATGTTTGGAACCAGTTCTCAGTTTCTGGACAAAGAAAAGAGGGATCCTGAGACCATAGGTACCATTTCTCTGTAAAACAACTTAGTCTGTTCAAGGGACAAAACTAGTTCAAGCTATAGGCCAGGCACATGGTCTCACTGTGGGAGATGGAAATGAGGTTTACAACAGGTGTTAGTTAGCTTTTTAAAATGAGGTTTTCGGTATTACACATCAGTGCCTGTGATTATGTGGAAGTGTTCCATCTCTTTGGATAATCTACTGTATTAAGATCAGTGCTGTGGGATTGCAGAAAAATCACAGGCCTGACCAGGCTCAGATCCAGAAAGCCAGGAGGTGCAGGCCTCTTGGACTAAAAGGCAGATCTCAGCCCAATGGGTGCTTCACCTGAGGTTGACAGAGTTTGTAGATATACTGCACTATCCAGCCACCATAGTTGGCAGCCAAGCCCTGGGAATTCAGTGGCAAATCTCCAGGAAGGAGGGGAGTACTCCCTCCCCCCAGGATAAATGATTGACAAATTTCAAGTAGCCATGGTGGAAAGCTGATTATATCATGAAAGGCATTTTTGTCCTGTGATATCAAGGATTTATAATCCTTGGGGCTTAGGTGAGATTAAAGGGTACATGTATTTGATTCCCTGGGGATAGAGATGCTAGGGATATAGTTGATTTACATGTTGTGGTACAGTACCTCATTTGCATGTAGTATCACAGTACTATTACAAGGAGAATATGTTAATTAATTATCCTATTCATGGGGGAACATCTCCAGGTACAGTTGAAGGGCATTTGCTGAAAGCCAAGATCTCCTTAGGATAGGGTAGATTATTTTCAGGAATCCACAGGTGCTTGCTGAGCAGGTTTCTTATCAGGAAAAGGACAGGCATGTAATTGTCACTTAGGGCTATGTGGTGCTCCTTATAGGATCTGAGGTTCCCCAGATCAGGCAAAGAGAGAATTCCACTGAGAAAGTGAGTACACTGTTACATACCAAGTTCAGAGGCTATCTGGAATGGTCATACTACAAAATTATATTCAGAGTCCCACAACTGAGGTTCTGCAACCACTCGTCAGTATCAACAGTTGGTTTAACAGTGCTCCTTATACAGTACCAGCCTGTCTGTTGGCTGTTTTATGATGATGAGAATCAAGGCGAGGGCCTTCTGCCCTGGCAGGTCCTCTAGCAATTACCAACATCATTTTTTTTCCATTATCAATGACAACATCTTATATAGTTATGGTTTTGCATTTCTGTGAAGATTTTTAAATAGTGCAAACGTAATTTTTAATATATTATGCCATAAAAGGAATCATGCCTTGTCAACACCAAGAGTCACTTAAGAGCAGTCAAGGTCAGTATGTAAACTGTTAGAAGACTGAAGGACACATTGGCTGCCTGAGTCAACAATCCTTAGAAACTTCTCAAGGTTGTAGAATTCAGTCAAAAACAGTTACAGGAATCAGGTCTGTAGTGTCTGTAGTGAAGGAAAAGGAAAGTAAGAATGTCCAGGTTAAAGAATATAGAAAATCAGAGAAAACTCACTCTTGCCATCATTACACAACTAGGGTCTTACACAGCAGGGTCTGGCAAAACTTATGCACCTAAAATAAATCTATTTTAATTTCTAAAGAAAAAATAATATATACAGGAAGAAAACCTTAGGAAATTACATGTGCATGTGTATTGTCACCATTTTCATTGTCTTATCCTCTAGGATGCCAGAAGACTACATTTGATATCCTGGACTTGGAAACAGACAGTTCTGAGACCTTGATGTAAGTGCTAGGAATTAAAATTGGCTTCAAAAGGTAGTAGTACCACTAACTCTCTAGATCCCAGTGATGTCATTATAATGGAGAGGATGGAGATGCTGTATTGCGCTTCTGTCTCCTAGCACTTAAAGGTGATGAAGACTCTGATAAATGGCTGCTGGATTTCTCCCCCTATGTGAATGGACTTCCCATATTACTTCTTTTTTTAATTTTATTATTATTATTATTAATTACACTTTGTTAATTTTGTATCCCCCCATAATTCCCTCCCTCTTCCCTTCCCGATCCCACACTTCCTCCCCTTTCTGCGTGCATGCTCCTCCCCAAGTCCACTGATAGGGGAGGTCCTCCTCTCCTTCCTTCTGATCTTAATCTATCAGATCACATCAGGAATGGCTGCATTGTCTTCTCCTGTGGCCTGGTAAGGCTGCTCCCCCCTCAGGGTGAGGTGATCAAAGAGCAGGCCAATCAGTTTCTGTCAGAGGCAGTCCCTCTTCCCATCACTATATAACCCACTTGGACACTAAACTGCCATCGGCTACATCTGTGCAGGGGTTCTAGGTTATCTCCATGACTAGTCCTTGGTTGGAGTATGAGTCTCTGGGAAGTTCCCTGTGTTCATATTTTCTTGTTCTGTTGTTCTCCTTGTAAAGTTCCTGTCCTCTGCAGCTCTTGCTATTTCCCACTTCTTACATAAAATTCCATTCACTCTGCTGTCAGTTGGCCATCAGGCTCAGCATCTGCTTTGATAGTCTGCAGGGCAGAGGCTTTCAGAGGCCCTCTGTGGAAGGTTCCTAGGTTGTTTCCTGTTCTCTTCTTCTGATGTCCATCCTCTTTGCCTTTCAGGATGGGGATTTACCGTTTTAGTTAGGGTCCTCTCTTTTGTTTAGTTTGTTTAGATGTACTGATTTTAGTGGGTTTATCCTATGTTGTATGTGTATATGAGTGAGTATATACCATGTGTGTCTTTTTGCTTCTGGGACAACTCACTCAGGATGATCCTTTCCAGATCCCACCATTTACCTGCAAATTTCATGATTTCCTTATTTTTCATTGCTGAGTAATACTCCATTGTATAGATGTACCACAGTTTCTGCATCCATTCTTCAGTTGAGGGGCATTTGGGCTGTTTCCAGCATCTGTCTATTACAAATAAAGCTGCTACAAACATGGTTGAGCAAATTTCCTTTTTGTGTACTTGAGCCTCTTTTGGATATATGCCTAGGAGCAGTATGGCTGGATCTTGAGGAAGCGCTATTCCTAGTTGTCTGAGAAAGTGCCAGATTGATTTCCAGAGTGGTTGTACAAGTTTATATTCCCACCAGGGTTCCCCTTTCTCCACAACCTCTCCAGCATGTGTTGTCACTTGAGTTTTTGATCTTGGCCATTCTGATGGGTGTAAGGTGAAATCTCAGGGTTGTTTTGATTTGCATTTCCCTAATGGCTAATGAAGTTGAGCATTTCTTTAAATGCTTCTCTGCCATTCGATATTCCTCTACAGAGAATTCTCTGTTTAGCTCCGTTCCCCATTTTTTAAGTGGATTGCTTGGTTTGTTGCTTTTCAGCTTCTTTAGTTCTTTATATATACTGGATATTAGTCCTCTGTCAGATAAAGGGTTGGTGAAGGTTCTTTCCCAATCTGTAGGCAGTTACTTTGTTTTGATGACAGTATCCTTTGCTTTACAGAAGCTTTTCAGTTTCATGAGGTCCCATTTATTGATTGTTGCTCTTAGAGCCAGTGCTGTTGGTGTTCTGTTCAGGAAGTTTTCTCCTGTACCAATGAGTTTTAGGGTATTCCCCACATTTTTTTCTAGCTGATTTAATGTGTCTGGTTTTATGTTAAGGTCTTTGATCCATTTGGACTTCAGTTTTGTGCAGGGTGATAAGTATGGATCTATTTTCATTTTTCTACATGTAGACATCCTTTTAGACCAGCACCATTTCTTGAAGATGCTATCTTTTTTCCATTGTATAGCTTTGGCATCTTTGTCAAAAATCAGGTATCCATAAGTGTGTGGGTTTATTTCTGGGTCTTCTGTTCGGTTCCATTGATCCACCATTCTGTTTCTATGCCAGTACCATGCAGTTTTTAAAACTGTTGCTCTATAGTACAACTTAAGATCAGGGATGGAGATACCTCCAGAAGATCTTTTATTGTAGAGGATTGTTTTAGCAATTCTGGGTTTCTTGTTATTCCATATGAAGCTGAGAATTTTCCTTTCCAGGTCTGTAAAGAATTGTGTTGGTAATTTGATGGGCATTGCATTGAATCTGTAGATTGCTTTTGGTAAGATGGCCATTTTTACTATGTTAATCCTACCAAGCCATGAGCATGGGAGATCTTTCCATCTTCTCATATCTTCTTCTAATTCTTTCTTCAGAGATTTGTAATTTTTTTCATACAAGTCTTTGACTTCCTTGGTTAGGGTTACTCCGAGGTACCTTATGTCATTTGTGGCTATTGTGAAGGGTGTTGTTTCCTTAATTTCTTTCTCAGCCCTTTTGTCTTTTGTATACAGGAGGGCTACTGATTTTTTTGAGTTAATTTTGTATCCTGCCACTTTGCTGAAGGTGTTTATCAGCTGTAGGAGTTCCCTGGTAGAGTTTTTGGGGTCACTCACGTATACTATCATATCATCTGCAAATAGTGATAATTTGACTTCTTCCTTTCCAATTGTATCCCCTTGATCTCCTTCAACTGTCTTATTGCTCTAGCAAGGACTTCCAACACTATGTTGAAGAGATATGGAGAGAGTGGGCAGCCTTGTCTTGTCCCTGATTTCAGTGGGATTGCTTTAAGTTTCTCTCCATTCAGTTTGATGTTGGCTATAGGCTTGCTGTATATCGCCTTTACTATGTTTAGATATGTGCCTTGTATCCCTGATCTCTCCAATACTTTGAACATGAATGGATGTTGGATTTTGTCAAAGGCTTTTTCAGCATCTAGGGAGATTATCATGTGGTTTTTTTCTTTCAGTTTGTTAATATGGTGGATCACATTGATGGATTTCCGTATATTGAACCACCCCTGCATACCTGGGATGAAGCCTACTTGGTCATAGTGGATAATATCTTTGATGTGTTCTTGGATTCGGTTTGCAAGTATTTTATTAAGTATTTTTGCATCAATGTTCATAAGGGAGATTGGCCGGAAATTCTCTTTCTTTGTTGAGTCTTTGTGAGGTTTAGGTACCAAGGTGACTGTGGCTTCATAGAATGAATTTGGTAATATTCCTTCTGTTTCTATTTTGTGGAATAGTTTGAAGAGAATTGGTGTTAGCTCTTCTTTGAAGGTCTGGTAGAATTCTGCGCTGAAGCCATCTGGTCCTGGGCTTTTTTTGGATGGGAGACTTTTGATGACCGCTTCTATTTCTTTGGGGGATATAGGTCTATTTAGTTGATTTACCTGGTCCTGGTTCAGCTTTGGTAAGTCAAATCGATCAAGAAAATTGTCCATTTCATTTAGATTTTCAAATTTTGTGGCATATAGACTTTTGAAGTAAGTCCTAATGATTGTTTGGATTTCCTCAGTGTCTGTAGTTATATCCCCCTTTTCATTTCTGATTTTGTTGATTTGGGTGGTGTCTCTCTGCCTATTAGTTAGCCTGGCTAAGGGTTTGTCGATCTTGTTGATTTTCTCAAAGAACCAGCTCTTGGTTTCATTGATTCTTTGAATTGTTTTATTTGTTTCCAATTGATTGATTTCAGCCCTGAGTTTGATTATTTCCAGCCGTCTACTCCTTCTTGGTGTGTCTGCTTCTTCTTTTTCTAGGCTTTTTAAGTGAGCCATTAGGGTGCTTGAATGAGCTGTCTCGAATTTCTTCTTGAAGGCACTTAGTGCTATGAACTTTCCTCTTAGCACTGCTTTCATTGTGTCCCACAAGTTCGGGTATGTTGTGTCTTCATTTTCATTGATTTCTAGAAAGACTTTAATTTCTTTCTTTATTTCTTCCTTGACCCAGCTGTCATTTAGTAACAAGTTGTTCAGTTTCCATGTGTGTGTAGGCTTTTTGTTATTTCTGTTATTGTTGAGGTCCAGCTTTATTCCATGGTGATCAGACAAGATACATGGGATTATTTCAATCTTCTTGTATTTGTTGAGGCTTGCTTTGTGACCCACTATGTGGTCTATTTTGGAGAAGGTTCCATGAGGTGCTGAGAAGAAGGTAAATTCTTTTGTGTTTGGGTGTAAAGTTCTGTAAATGTCTGTTAGGTCCATTTGATTCATGACCTCTGTCAGAGACATTGTTTCTTTGTTTAATTTCTGTTTGGTTGACCTGTCCTTTGTTGAGAGTGGGGTGTTGAAGTCTCCCACTATTAATGTGTGTGGATCTATATGTGCTTTAAATTTTATCAATGTTTCTTTCACAAATGTGGGTGCCCTTGTATTTGGGGCATATATGTTCAGGATTGTGATGTCTTCCTGGTGGAATTTTCCCTTGATGAGTATGAAGTGTCCTTCCCCATCTCTTTTGATTAATTTTGGTTGAAAGTCTATTTTATCAGATATTAGAATGGCTACTCCTGCTTGCTTCTTGGGTCCGTTTGCTTGGAAAGTCGTCTTCCAACCCTTTACCCTCAGGTAATGTCTATCTTTGTGTCTTAGGTGTGTTTCTTGTATGCAACAGATTTCTGGGTTTTGTTTACGTATCCATTCTGTTAATCTGTGTCTTTTAATTGGAGAGTTGAGTCCATTGATGTTGAGAGAGATTAATGACCAGTGGCTGTTAGATCTCTTGATTTTGATGTTGGCTGTGGCCATCAAGTTGTGTGCTTGGTTGCTTTTTGTTTTACTGAAGTGAGGTTATTTATTTCCTGTGTTTTCTTGAATGTAGCTAGCTTTCTTGGGTTGTATTTTCCCTTCTAGTGTCTTCTGTAATGCTGGATTTGTTTGTAGGTATTGTTGAAATTTGTTTTTGTCATTGAATATCTTGTTTTCTCCATCTATGAGGACTGAGAGTTTTGCTGGGTATAGTAGCCTGGGCTGACATCTGTGTTCTCTTAGGGTCTGCATGATATCTGTCCAGGCCCTTCTGGCTTTCATAGTCTCTGTTGAAAAGTCAGGTGTGATTCTAATGGGTTTGCCTAATGGGTTTGCCATTATATGTTACTTGGCCTTTTTCCCTTGCAGCTTTTAGTATTTTTTCTTTGTTCTGTATACTTACTGTTTTGATTATTATGTGGCGGGAGGATTTTCTTTTCTGGTCAAATTTGCTGGGTGTTCTGTAGGCCTCATGTATTCTAATTGGCCTCTCCTTTAGCTTGGGGAAATTTTCTTCAATGATTTTGTTGAAAATATTTTCTGGGCCTTGGAGAAGGGAGTCTTCTTTTTCCTCTATACCTATTATTCTTAGGTTTTGTCTTTTCATATTGTCTTGCATTTCTTGGACGGTCTGTGTCAGGAATTTTTCAGATTTAACATTTTCTTTGACAGATACATCGATTTCTTCCATTGTATCTTCTACACCTGAGATTCTTTCTTCCATCTCTTTTAGTCTGTTGGTTATGCTTACCTCTGTAGTTCCTGTTTTCTTCCCTAGATTCTTCCTTTCCATTATTTCTTCCATTTGTGTTTTCTTTAATTTTTCCAATTCTATCTTCAGGTCTTGAGTTGTTTTGTTTACTTCCTTCACCTGTCTGATTGTACTTTCCTGTTTTTCTTTTAGTTCCTTCAACTCTGTTTCTTTCATTTCATTCAGTGTTTTAAGCATTTCCTTTCTAAAGGCCATAAACTATTTGGCTGCAGCTTCCTCTATTTCTTTACGGATGGCAATATTCTGTTTGAGTTTATCTTCCTCTATGTCTTTACGAATCTTATTTGTTTCCTCTGTTATCATCTTCATGAGCATACTTGTTAGGTCATCTTCTTGGATTTCAGTTATGGTGGGGTGTCCAGGGCTACTTGCCCCTGGGTAACTGGGTTCTGGAGATGCCATATTGCTCTGTCTTTTGTTGCTTGAGCTTTTACGCTGGCCTCTACCCATTGTGTTATCTTAGGAGTTTGGGGTTATTTTCTGGTGGTTCCTGGGGATCCTGTGGTGGAGAGAATCCCCTTTGCAGAAAGCTGGATTTTCCTGAAGGATGTCTTCTCAGCTTTTTGGGTATAGTCCCTGGATGGCTGGTGTTTTTTCAGGAGTTGCTCACCTCAGGGATATAGACCTGAGTGGTAACTGTGGTCTTTGTTAGTCGAGAGGGTTCTCCTCTCACCCAGGGAAGTCCTGAGGGCAGCTGCCCTGTTTCTGGGTTTCTTGTTGCAAATTTAATGATCAGCTGCTGTGACCCAGTTGGACATCAGGCGTGCCTCAACTGTTTGTGCTTGTGTCTGGAGCACAGCTGAGTGCTGGCGCCTCGGCCCCACTAGACTACTAGACTTTTTCTAGGGAAGGATTGGATGATTTAGATCAGTACAGTTTCCTTCCTTCCCCGTGGATTCTCTGGAGACATGGACTCCTAGTGTCTTTTTTTTGCCCTGGTGCACACTGCTCACTGTCCGCCAGCTGGCTGGCCACAGAAATTTGCCTGTGCCTGGAGCACAGCTGTGTGATGGCGGCTCAGTCTCTGCCAGCTGTCTGGTGCGCAGAAACTGCCTGTGTCTGCCTTTGTGGCTTTTGGGAGTCTGAGTGGCTCCCTAAGCTGGGTAATTTTCCGGGGACCTTTTCAGGTTGGGGGTGAGCTGAGTGCTCTGAGATCAGACCCGCCGTTTCTATCTCTGGCGGCGAATCAGGCGCGCAGGCAGGCAGGGCTCTGTGCCGGAACCTGGGTCCCCGGCTCTGGCTCCGGGCTGGCTCCTGGGGTGCCCGTGGAACCCGCCCGAGTCTTTTCCAGGGGATGTCTGGGTGACCTAAGGCCGGTCCCAATCGTTTCCTGTACCCTGGGGTTATCTCTCGACTGAAAATTCCAGTCTCTGATAGTGTGGTGCCCAAGGTTCAGTCTGGGACCGTGACCAGAGACACTGGCTTTTGGCTCTGGGCTGGGGCTGGGGCTGGCGGCCGGCAGCCAAGCGTCTGGCGGAACCGGGATCTCTTCCGCGGTTTAGCCGGGTGAGTTAAAAGCTGATTGAATCCCCCACCGTGGGGTATCCTCTCACCTGGGAAACACACTGACTGTGTTTTATGGCCGAGAGTTCTGATTGCTGTTCACTGTGCTGATCCTGCTGTGCTGCTGCTCAGAATGAGAGTCCTCCCGGCGCCGCCATCTTGCCCCTCCCCACACTTTTGTATTTCATAAAGAGGAAATTGTCAGGCTCCAATCTTCCAGAAATCAATAAAACGGTTGAGGTGTCTAATGTTATCAATAAAAAGAGCAAAGAAAAAGCATGAGGGAAACGTGGGTATAGAGATACAGATGTTTGCTCACACAGAAATACCATAAAACTGTGAAACTAGAAGTCATATGCATACAAAAGAACTGAATATATATTGTAGCCTTGACAACCCACAAATATGCCCTTGAGTTTTTCTGTTGCTGCTCATGAGGCTAACCAGTTAGTCTGGTTTGTGGCCCCTTGGAGAAAACTAACTATAAAATTTATTATTATTATTATTTAAAGAGATAGTGAGTGTTCTTCTTGGAGGGAAGGGAACTTTATTGATGATCCATGGTGCATTTCTGTTTTTTTTCTTTGAAAATTTATTATTTGTAGAGTATTCTGTCTGCATACCAGAAAAAGGAGCCAGATCTCACTATAGATGGTTGTGAGCCACCACGGGAAATCAAACTAGGGATCTTTGGAAGAGAAACATGCACTCTTAAGCTCTGTGACGTCTCTCCACCCCCATCGTTTATTATTATTTTATTTTTTAAATTTTTATTGATTCATTTTACATCCCTGTCGTAGACCCCTCTCTCCTCTCCTCCTGGTCCTACTCTCCCTGTTTCCTCTATCACCCCTCATCTGGCTCCTCAGAGAAGGGGATCACCCCCCTCCCCTGTGTCCACCCACCCATGCCACCAAATCAAGTTGCATCAGGACTCAGTTCATCCTCCTCCCCTGTGGCATGTCAAGGTAGCCCCAACAGGGGAATGTGATAGAAAAGCTAGCTTGTGGGTCAGGGTGCATTCATATGTATGTTGGTCCTGCTGTGTTTACAAGACCTTGTTGCCCTCCTGCCCTTCATCCCCTCTGGCACTTACACTCTGTACACAAAGTTCCTTGAACCCTTAGGGAAGGGAATTGCTGGAGACATCTCATTTAGGGTGAAATGGTCTAAGGCCCCTCACTGTCTGCGAATCAACTGGATATGGGTCTCTGTATTTGTTCCCATCTGCTGCAGGAAGAAGTTTTCTATGATGGCCGAGCAAGGCACTGATCTGTGAGTATGGTTTCTCCTTTAGCACAACTATAGCATTTACATTTCACTGATGTCCCTGGCCTGTGTAGACTCAGGCTCCTGGCCACCCAAGCCATGTTGGATCAAGGTTCCTTTTCATGGAGTGGGCCTCCTGAAACTCAACGAGTTATTAATTGGTCACTTCCATAAAATTTGTGTCACAAACGCACCAGCAATTCCTGTAGGCAGATTACCATTGGAGACTGAAGGGTGTATGGCTGGGTTGGTGTGTACTTTCCTCTTTTGGTGGACTGTGGTGAAGGTTAAGGGGAAGGGGAGCACTCACAAGCATGCATGCCATGTGTTCAATGTCTTATGTATTGTTGAAAAAGCAGGCACTTGAGAATAACTACAAAGTTATGCTCCAAGAATCTGACACTTGGTGGAAATTAAACTTTCAGGAGTTAGCATGGCACCTCTTCGTTTTCCTAGTTCCTCATTCTGTATCCTGTTATTTTTAGGTATTTCAGACTGAACAAAAAGCATCTTTTCAGGCTGGAAATGGACTGTAGTTTCCAGGTTAGATATAGCAGCAGCATAAAATTTGGTCAGTGGTGAACTATACTTATCTGTATGCAATATTAAAAACATCTAGTTTAAAACATGTTTATATTCATGAATGTACTTATATGTACTACAGGGATTTTATGTAGATAATTCATAGTATGATTGCTTAAAACTCTTTCAAAAATTTACTGTTATTTTACCCACTTCCTTCTTTTTTATTTATTCTCCTTCATAATTAGAGTACTTCCCCCAGTTTATCCCAATTGGTCAAATGTTTCTGCCATTGTATTGCTTCCCTACCATGCTTTCTTGTTTCTACAGTTATTCTATGATGAATACTCATAAATTTGGAGCTAGATGCCCCAGAGTAGAGAATGAAATATATTTGTCTTCTGGATATGGGTTACCTAAGTTATATTTTTTTTACTTACATCTATTTATATGTATGATATTTATCATGTTAAACATATTTATGAGTTTCCATTTCCTACCTATTCTGAATAGAATAGCAATGAAGGTAACTGAGCAAGTAAGTATTTGTAGAGTGGGATGTTGAATCATTTTTACGGATGTCAAGGAAAACAGAGCAGAGTCAGGCAGCAGATTTATAATGTCTGTTTAGAAAATTCTCTACTCTGATTTCTGGAATGGCTCACCTGTTTAAAAGACACACCACCAACCCCTTTCCAGAAATTGATTTTCATGCCTGGTCCATAGAAGAATCAGATATCACCCAAAGCCCTGTATACTCCCCAAAATAACAAAGAAAACAAGTATTTGTTCACGTACTATTTATCTCAATTACTTTCATTTAGTTACATTTTCAATATGTATATTGTCCAAAATTAATAAATAACATGCATAACTTACTAAAATATGTTTTTAACAACAGCTTCTATTCTGAAATAGAATGTCTGTGATTGTGTGACAAAGTGAGGAGCTCTTATTTTTGTTTAAATATACATTTAAGGAAAAAGATACTTAAAAGTGGGTAAATAATTTAATTTTAGTATACTAATGGGTTTTATTAGAAAAAAGAAAACTAATACATCTAAATGATCATTTTTTATTTGCTATTTTTTTGTTTTTAATATGTCTCAAAGAGTTTTTATCAGGTCTTAAGAGAATAATGTAGCACTTAGGGAAGAAGATGCACCCCAGCAGCCCTGCACTAGAGGCTAATATGGAGAAAACCTCCACAGACACAACAGCTTTGCCCTTGGTGCTCTGGTAGACAGGGATGAAGATGACCCAGACACTGAGGAAGACCAGCATGCTGAATGTCAGGAACTTGGCCTCATTGAATGTGTCAGGCAGGTTCCTTACCAGGAAAGCCACAGTAAAGCTGCCTAAGGCCAGGGTCCCTAAGTAAGCCAGCACACAGTAGAAAGCAGTGACTGAGCCCTTGTTGCATAAAATGATGACATGAGCATGTTCAGAGTGTTCATCTGAGTCAATATAGGGAGGCGAGGTTCCCAGCCAGACTCCAGAGAGAATAAGTTGGATCAGGACACAGATGGGGATGACAGCATTATAGATTCCTGAGACAAACAACCTTCTCATTGTTCTTCCTGGCTTCATGACTTTAAAAGCCAGAATTACAGTTATAGTTTTTGCCAAAACAGTGGAAATAGCCAACGTGAACACAAGTGCAAATGTTATTTGTTGCAGTATGCAGGAGACTGTGTTTGGGCGTCCAATGAAGAAAAAAGAGCAGAAGAAGCAGAGGAGGATGGAGATGAGCAGGATGTAGCTGAGAGTCCGGTTATTGGCCTTAACAATGGCTGATTCTCGGTGTTTGAGAAAGATCCCCAGAACTGCAAGTGTGCTGATAGCGAAGCACAGAGCTGTGCAGGCCAGAGCAATGCCCAGAGGATCCTCAAAGGAAAGGAAGGTCACTGCCTTGGGCAGGCAGTGGTTTCTCTCAGGGTTTGGGTACTCTTGACTTGGGCAAGGGATGCACTCCTGCTGATCTGTATGGAGAAATTGGATCAACATTTCACCTTATATAAGTATCTATTCATTGCACATTTAATTCATTAAAGTGCTTTCCAATGATGTGTGTACCCTGGTATATTCTGCATCCTGTTAACTGTCAAGGACATGAACTCTTTATAATTCACATTTCTATTGTTTATCTTGTTTAATTAAAAATAAGCTTTCTTTTTTATTTATTTTATTTTATTTTATTTTTTTATCAGTTACATTTTATTAACTCTGTATCCCAGCCGTGTCCCGATCCCTCATTCCCTCCCAGTCCCTCCCTCCCTCCTTCATCTCCACCGTGCCCCTTTCCAAGTCCACTGATAGGGGGGACCTCCTCCCCATTCATATGATCCTGTTTTATCAGGCATCTTCAGGACTGGCTGCAAAGCCCTCCTCTGTGGCCTAACAGGACTGCTCCTCCCTTCGGGGGTGGGGAGACCAAAGAGCCAGTCATTGAGTTCCTGTTAGAAATAGTCCCTGTTCCCCTCACTTTGGGAAACCAATTGGTTACTGAGCTACCACAGGCTACATCTGAGTGGAGGTTCTAGGTTATATCCATACATGGCAAGTGAAAGACCTGTTTGAGAAAAACTTCAAGTCTCTGAAGAAATCGAAGAAGATATCAGAAGATGGAAAGATCTCCCGTGCTCATGGATTGGTAGGATTAACATTGTGAAAATGGCCATACTGCCAAAAGCAATCTACAGATTCAATGCAATTCCCATCAAAATACCAACTCAATTCTTTATAGACCTTGCAAAAAAAATTCTCAGCTTCATATGGAGAAACAAAAAATCCAGAATCTCCAAAACGATCCTGTACGACAACAGATCATCTGGAGGTATCTCCATTCCTGATCTCAAGCTGTACTACAGGGCAACAGTAATAAAAACTGCATGGTATTGGCATAGAAACAGAAAGGAGGATCAATGGAACCGCATAGAAGACCCAGAAATACATCCACACACCTATGAATACTCGATATTCGACAAAGAAGCCAATTCCATTCAATGGAAAAAAGACAGCATCTTCAACAAATGGTGCTGGACCAACTGGATGTCTACATGCAGAAAAATGAAAATAGATCCATATTTATCACCCTGCACAAAACTAAAGTCAAAGTGGATCAAGGACCTCAACATAAAACCAGATACCCTAAATCAATTGGAAAAAAAAGTGGGGAACAGCCTAAAAATAAGCTTTCTGCTCAACAGCTTATCACTGTTTCTTTGGGGCAATGAAACCTATTTTATTTATATTCAGATAAAGTAATACTGATAAGTAAGCCTTCAAATGCTTTTTTACACTTTGAGTTTCTAAATATGTGTACTTTGTATTTTGATGACATCAATGTATAAAAATGCACTTCCTTGTTTCCATCATCATGGGTTCCTCTCATTTTTCTTGTTATTCACTGTTTCAGTGGATATTTGTTATCCCACTCCTATAATTTTTTTAAGGTAACATGGGAATAATTTAGGTCCCATCTCCATGACCTATGGAACAGGTTCTGATTTGGCAGTAAATATACAACACTTGCATCAACAAACTCCGGCTCTCATCTCAGACCAATCTTTACCTATCTCAGCTGTGGAAGTTGCAAATAATTTTCTATAGTCTTTGATATCCTTTGACTCAGGAGAGGACTCTTTGATTTTCATTATTAAGTCCAGAATAATCCTGGGAATTGTTTTAATTTTCACTTTTGTTCTTCCAGTAAAATTTTTAAGACTAAAAAACTGACCTACATGTCATAAATACCATAAGTCTACAAAATGTTAAATCAGAAAGGGAGAATGACACAGCCATATTCACTAAAATTGTTAAGAGTCATGAAGCCAGTACAGTTATTGGTGCTATTCCAGAAAAGCTGAGCAGATTGTTACAATCATTGTTCTTCTATTTCTAACTTCTGATTTTTTTTATTGTGTTTTGCAGTACAGGGGAATTTTTGCACTATGATTCAATTTCTGTTTTTTTTTCTACAGAAAAATTATGTCTGAGTCTTTTTTTAATTAGGCATTTTAAATTAATTAGTTTCTTCACTTTGCATCTTAGCTGTAGCACCCTTGCTCATTCCCTCCACACCTTCCCATGCTCATCTCCTCCCATGCCCCTCTCCAAGTCTTCTGATAAGGAGGTCCTCCTCCTGTTCCTTCTGACCCTAGCCTATCAGTTCTCATCAGGACTGGCTGCATTGTAAGGGGACCAGGGACTGCCACTGACATAAACTCAGTGGCTGGCTCTTTAATCACCTCCCCTTAACAGGGAGCAGCCTTACTAGGCCATAGAGGAAGACAAAACAGCCAGCCCTGATGAGACCTGAGCCTTATGAAAATACGAAACTTAACTTTATCTATCCACTGTTTAAAAATCTTTGTGACCTGGAGATTGTTAAGCAGAGTTAAGCAGAGAGAGAGTTGAGGCCATTATTTCAGGAGTTTTCTTGGGATATATGCCCCTAAACAGTATATTGGTGCAGGGTAAACAGAGGCAATGTGTCTACCCTGAGAGGCCTGGAGATTCATGTATAGGTTTAAGATCTTTTATTATAGGCTTAGAGCTCCCTGAAAATGTAGTTTAAAGATAGAAGGTCACAGAGGGTACACTCCTGACAGAATAAAACTTAGTAAATAAGATACATTGACTTAAATAAACTTTTTCTACTTTGTATCATAGATGGTGATACATAGAGTAAAGGCAACTATTTATTTGTACTTGCTGTGCATAAAAAGACCACTTAAAGTATTTTCTGTTTCTCTGGATTGAACTCATACTGCAAACAATGCCAGCCTGAAAGCAGACTTTCACATATTAAACGTGTTTTCTTTGAAGGAGACATTCTTTAGATTATTTAGAGTAGAGTTATAGGGCTAATAATGATAATCAAATATATGTTCTGTGTGTACTTTTTAAATTGTAACTGAGTTTTTATCTCTGTATAATGAAAAAAAATCAAACACCCATTCTGTACAACTTGTCTAATCATTAATCTGTGTTCACACTGTGAAACTTGTATAAACATGAAGCGTCTTGTCAACAATAAGTCAGAGCCAAATAAAAGTCTGAATTTTAGACATCAGCTGCTAGATTACCCTGACCACTTCAGCTGACTAACTTCCTCTCATTGCTGACCTCTCATCTGCTCTCTGGAGCACACTGTACGCAAAGACCTCTCCTTTCCATGCTCAGAATTGCTCCACAGAAAGGCTCCAGGCACAAACTCACAGAGAATGAACTCCTAACAATAGAGTATGCATGGGACTGATATGGGATCTCTGCCCATACATAATAGTTGTGAAGCTTGGTCTTTATGAGGACACATAACAGAAAGACCAAAGCTGTCTCTCACTCTTTTTCTCCTAATTTTACTGCCTTGTGTAGTCTCAATAACAGAAGTTGTGCTTAATATTATTGCAACTTTATATGCCAAGTCTGGTGGATATCCATAGGGGACTTCTTTTTTTTTTTTTAAAGAAAGGGAAGAGGGGCACATTAGGTTGGTAGGTGAGGTAAGAGGCAGGGTCTGAGAGGAGAGGTGTGAGCAGATGCTGTGATTAATAATATAATAAAAACATTGTAACATTGTGATAGAAATGAGTGAAACAGAAACAAAGAAAACAATACATACAATTAACCAAAGGAGGAGCTGGCTCTTTCTGAAGATAAAAAAATTGACAGACCTATATCTCAAGTAAATTAAGGAAAAAACTGAGTACTGAAATTAAAGGAAATTACAGAAAAAAAAACATTACTACAGAATTCAAGGAAATTCAGAATATTCTAAGGAAATATTTTTAAAACATACTATATTCTATTCAGCTTAAAAATGGTCATGAGATAGATGTTTTAGATTTACCCAAGCAACCATTATACAAAGATATATTCAACAATAATTCAGCAACCTAAATAAACCTAAACAGACCCAAGTGTAAATTCAAAAGATCAGAAAAGGCTCCCACCAAAAAAGAAAATGATGAAAGATCAAAACAAGGAGACTCCAAATATGGTGGAGACCAGTGTGCACCATATCTTAGGGGCAGAGATTCAGAGACTCTGAGACCAGTGTAAGGACAGGTGGCTAGATCCAGAGCATCAACTTTGCTGCTTCCTGTTCTGGACAGGTCATGCAGGAAATGGAGTCGATCTGATCCAGGCTCTCTGTGGCCATCTCATGGAATCAGGAGTAGCAAAATTTGGGCCACCTGCCCCTTCACATACTCCAGTGAGTTTGGATTCCCATATCCAGGGACTCTTTGCTCAAGCAGCCAGAATTCAAATCCCTCCTGCTCCCTGTAGGGCAGCTTCAGGATTTCTGGGAGAGCAACCAAGCCACCAAGCCACTGTACTACTGGTCATCCTGTGTACACCAGGTGAGCAATAGAATTACAGGTATCCCAGATCCAAGAAGACAAATCTCAGAGGAATCTGATTACAAGGAACACAATTTGGGGCAGGCCTGTAAGTGGCAGCCCAGCTTTATTCTGAGGAATCCAGGGATGCCATTTGGGGAACCTGCACCTTGATAATGATGAGCACCAGTACATGCACCCCAAAATTCAGGGTTCCAGTGCATGCACACCCTTGTCCTTCAATTCACCAGTCCCTACATGTTTATGTGTCCATACACTGCCATGTGCCTTGCCCTTCAAGGTGCTGGCATCTGAACTGCCAGTATCCATTCTTGAGCCACTGCACATTTGACATCTTCCTGAATACTACTTTAAATTCCAAAGACAAGAGGATCTAGTCTTTTCTGCAGTTTCCAGGAATAAACAGGTAAGGCTACAGACAACCAGATGGCTAAAGGCCAGCATAGAAACACAGTCAACAAAAAACTGGGATATCCTGGATCCACCAGGACCCATCCCCAAGATCAATGGATATTTTAATACAGCTGAAACACAGAAAAAGGACATTAAATCTATGTTTATTCAGTTATTAGAGACATATAAAAAGGAAAAGAAAAAATGTTTCAAAGAAATACAGGGAAATACAGGGCAAACAAAGAGAGGCCATCAAAGACAAGAAACCACAATTAAACAGGTGAAGGAAATTATTAAAATTATTCAATTCTTGAAAACAAAATTTGAATCAATAAGGAAACACACAAAAAAAAACCTGGAGATGGACTTTGTAGAGAAGAGATCAAGTACCACAAAGATAAGCATCACCCACAAAATATAAGAAATGAAGGAAAGAATCTCAGGCATTGAAGATACAATTGAAGAAACTGATCAATCTCTCAAAGAAAACATACAATCAGAAAAGTTCAAGGACTCCATGAAAATGTGAAACCTAAGAACAACAGGAATAGACTAAATAGAAGATTCCAGGCTCCAAGGTAAAGAATATATTTTTAATAAAATCATAGAAGAAAATTTCTCCAACCTTAATAAAGAGATAACTTTAAACATACAAGAGGCTTACAGTACCCCAAATAGAGTAGACCAGAAAAGAAAATCCTCTTGCCATAAAATAATCAAAACAATAAATCTACACAATGAAGAAAAATATCAAAAGCAGCAAAGGAAAAAGATCAAGTGACATATAAAGGCAGACTTATCAGAATCACACCAGATTTTCCAACAGAAGTATGAAACTGAGAAGGGCCTGGGGGATGTCATGCAGACGTGAAGAGACTACAGATGCCAGAGCAGGCTACTGTACTCAACAAAATTTATAATCAACAGAGATGGAGGAAACAAGATAGTCCATGACAAAACTAAATTAAAACAATACCTATGCATTATCCCTGACCTTGAGAAGCTACTAGAAGGAAAACTCCAACCCAGTGAGATCAACTACACCCATGAAACACACAATATAGATAACTTCAGAACAAAAATTAAAACAAGCACAAAAACACACTATCCACAATAATGCCACAATAAATGGAGCTGATATTCATTGGTGACTAGTATCTCTCCACATCAATGGAATCAGCAATCCAATAAAAAGACACATGCTAACAGAATAGTTATGGAAACAAGATCCAACATTCTGCTGCATACAATAAACACACTTCAGCCCCAAAGATAGACACTACCTTGGAGTAAAGTGCTAGAAAAAGGTTTTCCAATCAAATGGACGCAAGGAGCAAATGGCAGTACCATCTTAATATCTAATAAAATAGTCCTCCAACCAAACTTAATCAAAAGAGAAGTGAAGGATACTTCATTCTCATTATAGAAAAATCCACCATGAGGACAACAATATCTTGAACAACTATGCCCCAAATAGAAGGGCACCTGCATTTGTAAAAGAACCATTATTAAAACTTCAATCACACATCAGTTCCAACACAGTAATAATGGTAAACTTCATTACCTCACTCTCACCAAGTGACAGATCATTGTCACAGAAGCTAAACAGTGAAATAATGAAGCTTACATAGGTCATGAATCAAATACCTAATAGAAGTCCTCAAAAATTTTCACCCAGGCACAAATATGCCTTATTCTCTGAAAATCAAGGAACTTTCTCCAAAATTGAACATATATTCAGGCAAAAAGAAAGTCTTAACATATACAATAAGACTGAAATAATCCCTTGGATCCAATTACACAACCATGTTCTAAATCTGTACTTCAACAATGACAGAAAGAGCAAAATGCCTACTCATATACATGGAACCTAAACAACTCTACTCAATGACAGGTGTCATGGAAGAAATAAAGAAAGTATTTAAAGATTTCCTAGAATTCAGTAAAAATTAAAGCACAGCATGTCCAAACTTATGGGACACAATGAAAGCCGTGCTAAGAGGAAAATTCATAGCACTAAGTACCTTCATATAGGAATTTGAGACATCTCTTACAAGCAATCTAATGACACAACTGAAAGACCTAGAATAAAACAAGATGTAGACAGGGCAAAGAGGATTAGAGGTCTGGAAATAATAAAATTCAGTGCTGAAATCAACATACTAAAAATGAAATGATTCAATGAATCAACAAAACCAAGAGCTGGTTCTTTGAGAATATCAACCAGAGAGACAACCTCTTAGCCAAAGTAACTAAAAGGCAGAAAGACACTATGCAAATGAACAAAATAAAAAAGGATAAGAATTATAGAAGTACAGAAATCAAAGGAATCATTAGGTCTTACTTCAAAAGTGTATACATCACAAAAATTTAACAACCATATAAAATGGACAATTTTCATGATAGATCCTACTTACCAAAGTTAAATCAAGATCAGGTAAATAAAAAATCCTATCTTCCCTAAGGAAAGAGAGGAAGTCATCTAAAGTACCCATCCAAAATGCCCAGGGCCAGTTGGTTTCAGCTCAGAATTTGACCAGACCTTCAGAGTATAGTAAATACCAATATTCTTCAAACTATCCCACAAAATAGAGACAGAAGGATCATTAACAAATTAATTCTATGAAAGCCACATTCAGGTCACAGTCAAGACCCAAGAAATATAAGAACTTCAGACCAATTTCCCTAATGAACACTGACACAAAAGTACTCAGTGAAATACTCGCAAACCAAATACAAGAACACGTAAAAGATATCATCCACCACTACCACATAGGCTTTATCCCAGGCATGCAGGAGTGGTTCAGTCTATAGAACTCCATCAATTTAATCTACCACATCAACAAAGAGAAGGAAAAGATTCACATGATCATTTCCATAGAAGCCAAAAAATGCAATGCCTGTTCTGTATAAAATTTTGGAGAGATCAGGGACACAAATTACATACCTAAACATAGTAAAGTCAATATACAGCAACCCTATAGCCAGCATTAACCTAAATAGAGAGAAATTCAAATCAATCCCACTGAAATCAGGGACAAGACAAGGCTGCCTGCTCTCTCCATATCGTTTTAACATAGGAATTGAAGTCATGTATCACTCTGCAAGGAATTTAACTTATGATAGCATTACATCTAAGAATATAAAGAATATTTAATTAATTTTTCAACATTTGATCATTTGCAATAATACATAAAAATTCTGTTTGTATTATGGAAGTCTAATGATTGGCCTTTTTAAATATATAGTAGATTCTCATCATTAATATTAATGTATTAATGTATTAATGTAAAATATTAATGTATTTTCCTTCTGACTTTTTTCATAAAAATTTCATTTTAAAAAGAATATAATTACCTCACTATGCCTCTTCTTTTTGATCACTCTAAACCTTCTCCAACACCCACTTTATATTTATTCTCTCTCAAATATATGGTTCTCATTAGATGTGTTTCTGTCTTTGTGTGTGTGTGTTTGTATATAAAAATGCAACCTGCTCATTCCATATGATGTTACTTATATATGTTATCACAGTGTTGACCACAACCCTAAACAACCAGCCATGTTTTCATTTACAAAGACTTGCTTTTTCTATTGTTGATACTGAAAATGACAACTGTGTTGTAAATGCAGTTCAGTTCCTTGTGCATTCAGAAACCGTCAGACATGTAGCTTTCCTGGAGTTATTTTGAGGCAGGAATCGTTAGGTTTGTTAATCACAGAAATACAAATCGATCCTGGACAACTGCATATTTCACATTTAATGGGTAGCTCATAGCATGGATCACTGCAAGAGCTGAGATGGCCATTCCATGCACCAAAAGGCAGGTTTTTAAAAGTAGGGTGTATATGTCACAATAGCATGAGAATTGCCACTCTAAACTTCACACATTGTGTGGCTTCAGTGATGATTAATAATGGATTCAGGGATGAGTGTTAGAGCATTACATTAGGACACCATGGTCACTTCTTAACTTTTCCTGTCTCCATTCCCAAGCAGATGGAGTAAAAGTATCATTTTTCTACCTGTTTGGTTGGAAATGTGCTGCTCTGGACAAAATGCACAAGAGAAACAGCAGACTGGTCTTTCTTTTTGTAGAACTTTCCAGAATCCTGGACCACAGCTGTGTGTACATACAGATTGAGGAGTCTGAAGGCAACACAGAAAGACTGGCCATGATATAGAACATCAGTTTAAAATAGTTTAGGGTAAATACACATAATTTATAGAAATTGTATTTGTTTATGAGGAACTCTGAGGTTTTAATGTGGGAATATAGAATGGAGATTTGAATTTGCCACACTTTCCAATACTAAATGTTCAACATCCCTTTATGGTAAACAATGACTCATTACTGCCTATCCTGTGTTAAATGTGTAGGGCATCAAGATATTCTCTTCTGTGAGGCAGGAAGCCAGAACTCATTTTATTGTATGGATTTTGGGATGGTTGGATTTTAAGACAGGAATCCAATCACACCTGCCTCCAAGCACACTTGTAGGACAGGAAATATTTCTATCTTAGACCTCTTTTCTGCCTTGGTTTGGATTCAGTTTCTATGTAACAAATATGTACATATTAACAGGAATAAGTTTCTGGATAACTGGATCAGGTTTTAAGAGTGCATGCAACTCTTGTACTGAAATATGAGTTCAGTTCCTGACACACATATTAGGCAGCTCATATACATTGGTTACAGAAATGTCTTGTGTCTAAATCCATAATTTATTAATCATTTATGCTAGCTCACAACCTTGTAAAATTATTGATATGCTTGAGTGTGAATTGTGTGAATGGAAGGATGTTTGAGCATCAGCTAGCCTGTATAATTAACATATGTGAAAATTTACATAATTTTCTGTGCGTGTGTGTTTACATATAGAAACATTCATACATGCCTCTATATAATTGTGAGCATGCATTCATTCATTCACTGCATTATGAACAAACACAAGCATTCAAATTCAATTCATCTAATTCTAGCTTAGGAATTAGCTGACATTATGTGTGCATTTGTATATATATATATATATATATATATATATATATATGCATGAAAATGAATTTGATTAAGATGAAAAGATGGAAGAAAAGTTGGGTGCAGAAAATAAGCCTGTAATCCAAACTTTATGATCATAAAGACAGAGAGAGAACCTAGGTAACGCTGTCCACTGAGTTCAGCAAAATCAAAAAGTAAGGGTTTCACAGAGATAAAAATAAAGTTGACAGCAACTGAGGAAGATAACCACAGTTGACTGTGGACTTAGCAAGCACATGTGCTCATGTGCATGAACACCGACACACAAGCTCACAGTCAAAATAGAGCTAAAAAATTAAAATTTCACAATTATTTTAAAAAGTTCAAAGAATTGTTACCCAATCAATTTTTATAATTCTGTACAAATAATTCCCATCATATTAAATACTGAGAAATTTCCAGACCTGTTTGAAGTTGCTTGGCCATTGAATCAGAACTTCATTGATGAAAAAGCCTTGATCTTGTGCACTCTTGAAGACAAACTCTCCTACTTTAAGTAGTGACACATTTCGAAAACTGTATGCAATAAAGTTATGTATATAATACGTTTCCATTATACTCTTGTTCTCATCAAAGCTTATTTCATCTCCAGCAGCACTTATAAATTTAATTTTCCTCAGAAATGGATGCAGCTGAAGAGAGACATCATATGATGTGAGTGGCCCTCACAGATTACTGGCTGACTTTAAAGAGAAGCTCATTTTCCCTCTCTCTAACATGGCTTTCTTTTTGAAAGGGCTTAGTTTGTATAGTTGTTTTTCCAGTTGTTTAGTGAGATTAAAATTCCTCACCATAGAAATAATGCAAGAGCTACTAAACACAAGTAGAAATATTGTCTGTGAGATGGAAGATAGTATAGTGTGTAACATGTCCTTAGTTGGAAACAGGTCCAGTGTCTTTCTCCAGCACCAGAAAATAATATTTCCTTTTAGAAGATGTAGATTAGAAGAGGATCCAAAATGGCAACACCCAGTGCACATGGTTACTAAGGCTTGGACTGTAGTGACTTCACAGCAAGTGGGAGAACATGCTCTGAACTCAAAAGTGCCAGTGTCCAGGCTTCACAACTGTACAGAAGATACCAGAAGGAAAACCCCAACCAAAAGAAGTACACAACACCCAGAGAATAACAGAAAATTAATAACACCGCTGTTGCAAAACCAAAAGAACACAAACACATAGACTCACTGCAATCATAAAAATCAAAATAACAGGCACTAGCAATCACTAATCATTAACATCACTCAACATCAACAGATTCAAATCCTCAATAAAAAGACACAGACTAACAGAATGGATGCTTAAACAGAATGCATACAAAAAACACATCTTAAAACACAGGAGGACATTACCTCAGAGTGAAGGGCTGGAAATTGGTTTTTCTAGGAAACTGACCCAAGAAGCAAGTTGAAAGAAGCCATCATGATATCTAATAAAATACTCTTTTAACTAAATTTATTCAAAACAGATGTGAAAGGTCACATATCATAGCAAAAAGATACAAAATCCACAAAGATGGATGACATGTCAATTCTGAATACTTTGGTCCAAATACAAGGGCACCTACATTTGTAAAAGTAACATTTCTAAAGCTTAAATCATACACTAATACCTCCACAGTCATAGAAGAAGACTTCAAAACCCCACACTCACCAAAGACAGGTCATGAAGACAGAAACTAAACAGAGAAACAATTAAACTAACAGATGGACAGATCAAATGGATTTAACAGACATGTACAGAATTTTCACCCAGACAAAAGAAGACTATACCTTCTTTTCAGCACCTCACAGAAGCTTCTCCAAAAGTGCACATTGACTTGGTCAGAAAGCAAGCCTCAACAGGTACAAGGAAGTTGAAATAACTCCTTATATTTTATCAGACCACCATAGATTAAAGCCACATTTCAATAACAATGGAAAAAAGAGAAAAACCTAAAAAAGTCACGGAAATGGAACAACTCAGTGACCACTGGGTCAGGGAAGAAATAAATTAAAGATTTTCTAGAACTCAATGAAAATGAAGGGACAACATGCTTAAAATTCTGGGACACAATGAAAGCAGTGTTAAGGAGAAGTTTCATAACATTAAGTGCCTTCCTAAAAACAATTAATGAATTTAAAAACACGTGCTCTAGAACAGACAGAAGTAAACACACCCAAGAGGAGTTGACAGCAGGAAATAATCTAACTCTTGGATGAAATCAGTATCATAGAAAAAAATGGAAACAATACAAATAATCAGTGAAACCAAAAGCTGTTGTTTTTTGAGAACATCAACAAGATAGACATACCTCTAGACAAACTAACAAAAAGCCAGAGAGACGGTATCCCAATAAAGAAAATCAGAAATGAAAAAGGGGAATAACTCCAAAGAATCATTAGATATTATTTCAAATGACTAAATTCCACAAGTTTGGAAAATCTAAAGGAAATGGAATATTTTCCTGATAGATTTCACTTACCAAAGTTAAATCAAGATCAGGTAAGCAGGATAAAGAGTCCTATAGCCCCTAAGAAAATAGAAGCAGTCATTAGAAGTCTCCCAACCAAAAAAAAAAGGATTAATAATCCCAGAACCAGATGGCTTTAGCATGGAATTCCACCAGACTTTCAAAGAAGGTTTCATACCAACTTCTGAAACTGTTGTATAAAATCAAACAGAAGGAACATTGCCAAACATATCCTATGAATCCACAGTCACACTGGTACCTAAACCACACAAGGAACCAACAAAGAAAGAAAAGTTCAAACCCATTTCCCTTATGGACTTTGATGGAAAAATACTCAGTAAGATACTGGTAAACCCAGTCCAAGACCACATAAAATACAGCATCCACCATGATCAAGTAGGCATCATCCAGCATGCAGGGATGGTTCAACATACTTAAATCCATCACTGTAAACACTGAAAGAAAAAAAATTAAATAAACATGTTCATCTCATCAGATGCAAAAAAAAATGTCTTTGATGAAATTGCGTACCACTTTATGATAAAAGCCCTGTAAAGATCAAGGATACAAGATAATATAACAACAAGCCAAAAGTCAAAATCAAATTAAATGGGGAAAAACTCAAAGCAATCACACTAAAGCCAGGGACAATGCAAGGCTTCCCACTCTCTTCATAGCTTTTCAGTGTAGTACTCTAATTTCTAGCTAGAACAATAAGACAACTAAAAGAGATCAAGGGGTCCAAATTGGAAAAGAAGAAGTAAAACTATCCCTACTCACAGATGATACACTAGGATATATAAGTGATCCACAAAATTTTACCAGAGATGTTCTACAGTAGACAAACCCCTTCAGAAAACTGGCTGCTATAAAATTAGTAGTCCACATGACTTTAAATGATTAATTGGTTGATAACAAAATTAGGAAAAAAAAACATACTTCACAATAACCAGAAATAATATAATATATCTTGTTATAACTGCCCAAGCAACAGAAAGACCTCTATGACAAGAACTTCACATTTCTGAAAAAATAAACTGAAAAATATATGAGAAGATGGAAAGATCACCCATGCTCATGGATCGGTTGAATTAACATAGTAAAAATGTCCATCCTACTAAAAGCAATCTACGGATAAAATGCAATTACTATAAAAATACCAACCCAATTCTTCACAGACCTTGAAAGAACAATTCTCATTTTCATATGGAACACCAAAACAAAAACAAAAAACAGAATAGCTAAAACTTTTTTGTATAATAAAAGAACTCTGGAGAGTGTCTCTGTTCCTGACTTCAATTTGTACTACAGAGCAATAGTAATAAAATCTTATGGGACAAAAAGAAAGCAGTGCAAAGAGGAAGATCCTAGCACAACTTGCCACCAGTAAGAAGTTTGAGACATCACAAGCAACTTAATGACACACCTAAAATTCCTAGGGGGGGGAAACAAGCAGACACTCCCATGAGGAATAGACAATTGGAAATAATCAAACTCAGAGCTGTAATCAATGAACTAGAAACAAAGAAAACAATTCAAAGAATCAATGAAACCTAGAGCTGGGTCTTTGAGACCATCAACAAGATAGACAAACCCTTAGGCAAACTAACTAAAAGGCAGAGAGAAACTGTCCAAATCAATAAAATCAGAAACGATAAAGGGGACATAATGACAGATACTGGGGAAATCCAAACAGTCATTAGGTTTTACTACAAAAGCCTGTATGCCACAAAATTTAAAAATCTAAATGAAAAGGACATTTTTCTTGATAGATTACATTTACCAAAATTAAATCAAGATCAGGTAAATAGATTAAATAGTCCTATATGCCCCAAGGAAATAGAAGCAGTCTCAAAAGTATCACTTACAAAAAAAGCCCAGGACCAGAGGGTTTCAGTGCAGAATTTTACAGACCTTCAAAGAAGAGCTAACGCCAATTCTCCTCAAACTATTCCACAAAACAGAAGCAGAATGAACATCACCAAATTAATTCTATGAGGCCACAGTCACCTTGGTACCTGAACCTCACAAAGACACAACAAAAAAAGAAAACTTCAGTCCAATCTCTCTTATGAACATCAATGCAAAAATAGTCAATAAAATATTTGCAAACTGAAACCCAGAACACATAAAAGATATCATCCACCATGACCAAATAGGCTTCATCCCAGGCATGCAGGTTCAATACACAGAAATCCGTCATTGTAGTCAATCATATAAACAAACTAAAGGAGAAAAAACACATGATCATCTTCTTAGATGCTGAAAAAGCATTTGACTAAATCTAACACCCGTTCATGTTTAACTAAGTCTTGGAAAGATCAAGGATGATACAATGTACATCCCTAAACATAGTAAAGGCAAAATACAGCAAGCCTATAGCCAACATCAAACTAAATGTAGAGAAACTTAAACCCTTTTCCATTTTAACTTATACTTTTAATTATGAGATGCAAATGTTTTATTGGCTTGACCCCAGCAAATTACTTACTAATAATGTGAGATTCTAAGCTTCCCCTGCTTACGAGTGAGGCTTACCTGCCATGGTAGAAGCCAGTCTGTATTTCTGTCTTCTTTAGATCCCATTTCAGTTTTGCTCAATAGCATTTTATGCAGCGCATGGGCCACTGCATACACTGCACTCCATATGGAATAGCTTGGCTCAGAAATAGTCATCATATCATTTATTTTATCCTTAGTCTTTAGGGAAATGTTCACTGGACAGGGTTTATAATCTCCACATCGAGAAGCAGGAGGTGAGCAATCAAAATTGTCAACCCAGAACTTAGAGAAGTAAACATCTCCTGGGTAACGGGAGGGTGTAAGGGCCTCAAGAAATTGCCTGAAGCCAGGGATAGTTCTCTTCTTTAAAAATGAGAAGCTTCCACTGAATAGGTTTATCATAACATGCTTTTCATTTATTATAGACTCCAAGTATGTCGAGTGTGGCTTTGCAAAGATCCACACCTTCCTTCTGGTTACAAAGATATTATGAATGTCTACACAGAAGAACAGCAAGTCATCTATATCACCATAAAATAAATTCACATTTACTTGTGTGTGTTGTTTCAAGTTCTGCAAACCATAACCATATTTTACATTTGCATTGAAATTATCTAGGAGTTTTTCTGTAAAAGCCACACAGATATCTTCTGACACCATCTCTGCTTTCAGATCAGAGAGAAACTCCCTTCCTCTCCGGTCATCAGACACGATGAGCCCCACCCACTTCCAGCCAAAGTGGAGCAATAAAGAGATCAGCCCTTGGGATAGACCTCTGTCTTCAGTAGACATCTGATAAAGGGATGGAGATGTATCTTTGTCACTAAGCATGGAATCATACAGTCCATATGTGACCTGAAGGAGCAAAGAAAAAAAAAAGGATTCTTAGTTTCAGATATTTGTAATCATCACCCCGAGTGAGGAATTGACTTCATTCTTCACATATGAGGGTTAAAAGACTGAATATTGGTGAAGAGGACATCTTCTGTGAGATTAGCTTGTCCCTAAATCATGTGGTGGAATACGGTCTTTTACAAATACCATAGGCTCCAAAGTTACTAAGGTGTCTGAAGCAGCCAAGAAGTGAACAATGAGCTCTTCAGTGGCTCTGAAAGCTATGATAGATCTCTCTTGTTGCAATAACAATGCAAAGAGCATCTGATGTGGAGAAAACCTCAGAAAGCATTAACAGTTACTTTCTAGTTAACTAACACTATACTTCGAGAACCTTCACCTTTGGAAAAGTAAATATGGAAAGAGACTAACAAAGATTTTTTAGAGATTCAGTTTCTTAAGTTAAAATGGTTCAAGTTGTGAAGATCTGAGGCCACATTGCCAGGAGTTTATTGCATCATCCCTCTTGATAGATTTGATAGAGACAAAACTCAGACAGATGTAAATTCTTGTGTGTATTTTTTGTTACATTAGCTTAAAATATTTTTATGAATTGTTCAACTGAGTGATAACAATGAGAGTCACCGTGTGGGTTTTTTAAATCTTGATTATTGCTGACTCTTGTGCTTACTGTGTCTTTTCTCTTTTTGTATTAATGCTTGCTGACAGATGCATTTCTTAGGTGTAGCCTGGCAAGAGTCAATGGTGAAAATACAGCTAAGTGGTTGGTCTCTGTGGGTTCTATTCTGAGATCTACTTTCCTGAATGAGATCATTAATTCCTTGAGATAGTTTTCATCAGTGACAGCATTTAACATTGTTCCAAACTTACATGTCCTGGACTTTCTTTTTCCATATTTCAGGTATTGACAATCATAGGAATTTTGAGACGTTTTTATGCTAGATTGGGTAGTTAGGAATCTTTGCTGTAGAATTAGACTTATGATCAAATGCAGACTGAATATCCACAGTACATCATCCATTGTTTGGAGATAGAATCATGGATACTCCAAAGCGATCTGCTTAGAAATTCCCAGAATTTGCTGTCCATGCTTTTTACCACACTCTGTCATCTGTTACCTGTCACCATATCAAAATAATTCCTTCACTGCTATTTGAAATCTGCCTACACTAGACATAATCCACTTCTCTGTTTTCTTTTGTTTGTTCTGTTATTGTTCTTTTGTTGGTTTGTTTGTTTCAGTCAGGCCTAAAATGTGTTGGTGCTTAAAAATATGTTTCTAACTTACTTGTGGGACATTGTAGAGCTCTGAAAGTGTTGCAATTGCAGCAGAAAATTCTGGCTTGTTTCCTGAAATGATTCCTAGAGCTTTGTATTGAGTGTTGCACTTGTAGTTAGGGATATAATCACTCCTTCCAGATAGCCATGCCAGAGGGCCCTCTAAGGTTCTTTTGTTAGAACTGAAGGCATTATAGATGTGAGAACCCAAGGTCATATTGGGAAGCAGGTTTGAGTCCTTATTGATCTCTTCAATGGCAAAGTATAAGGTCAGGAAATATTGATAGTTTCTCCAATTGAATCTATACCAGAGGAACAGAATGATGGGTATTGTCAGTACATTTTTCTCAAAAAGTCTTTTTCAAATATAGGAACCTAGAGGTCTTAGCCTTTGACTTTTCCTATGACGTGTAAATCTTGTGTGAATAAGCCCATGACAACCCAGGAACATCATCAAATGGCTCCTAAACTCTCATAAGTTTAACTGTAGTATTTTGGGGTGTACACTGTGTGCATAAAATATCACTTGTTTGTATCCTATGAGTACTGAATACATAGCTGCTTATGATGTTTCGGCTCATGGAAGCACTGGGTTATGGAAGAGTCACTAAGGTGTTCACTAGGAGTATAAGCAAGAGCTTCATCTCCTTTTCTTTTGTAGTGATTCAATTTCATACTCACTTATGAAAATCCTAACAAGTTTATATTCACTCCTATTGTCAAAGTGTCGCTCTCTGGTATAGACAGATGCCCGGGCATCTCTCTACAGATAGACCACTTTGAATCAAAGCTAACATCAGTTCTCAGTGTCCACAGGGTGGCATTGGAAACATGTTTAACTCCAGTTCATAAGATCCCTTCTGGCATCTTTGGGCACCAGGCAGAGCTGTGATATTCACATCTCTATAAGAAGGTGCTCTGAGCTCTTGATCAGAAGGAAGGCAAAGAAGACCTCCCCTATAAGTGGACTTGGGGAGGGGCATGCATGCAGAGGGTGGAGGAAGGGAGTGATTGGGATGGGAGGAGAGAAAGAACCACAGAAGGGATACAAAGTGAATAAAATGTAATTAATAAGAATTTTCTAAAAATGTTAAAAAAAGAAAGATCAACCTGCCTTATAAACCATGGCTCAATGACTGATAACTAGGACTGTTTGGATATGTGTAATTTAAATAGAACATGGGGAAAAAAACCCAACATATGAATGGAATATTTTTTCTGGCGTTGTAGTTTAAAGGGCAATGATTTAATGTAAAAGTCTATTCCCTGCCACCCCCTAATGAGGGAACAGCCTGGCTAGGCCACAGAGGAAAACAATGCCACCTGTTTTCTAATGAGACCTGATAAGCTAGGGTCATATGGAAAAGAGGAGGACTGCCCCTATACTTGGAGTTGGAGAGGCGCATAAGAGGAGATGAGAGAGGGTGGACAGAATTGGGAGGGAAAGAGGGATAGGCCTACAGCTGTGATACAAGTGAATAAACTGTAATTAATATAAAAAATAAAAATGTAATTAAAAAAAGAAGGTGAGCTCTCGAGTACATGAAATAAGAATAAATAAGCATGTGCAAAATAGTGTTCTTGGGTTTGAAAAATGACTGATATGTTATGACTAGTTGTTGTTCTTGTGGAGGGCTCTGATTCAAGTCACAGTAGCCAGTTTTAGGTTCACATGGTATGTAACACCAGTTCTAGGGTATCTGTGTCCTCCACTGGCCTCTGAAGGGACCATGCACTCAAGTGGTATACACACAAACATGTAGGTAAAACATTTGTAAACATACTGTGAAAATTAATAAATCTTTACAAAATACAAAAAGTAGTAAAGGAAAGGTGTTTCTCTAAGCTTGCAGATAAAATGAATGGGTAGAGTTTCCTGGGTAAGGTAGGGGGAAAAAAGTAAGTTAAAGTAGCATATAAAAGAGGAAAACCCCAAGTACATGAAGACAGTACAAAAGTGCTCACAATGGGAGAAAGTGGAACTTTGTTGCAGGTAGGTAGGTTGAACTATGTCACTTATGGCCTTCAGTGCTTGGGTATGGGTCCTCAGAAGCTTGTTTCAAAACCTGTGGTAGATAAGAGTCTGGGTGACCCTAACAGAGGGAGCTTAACAGAAATCATGAGCCTGAAGTCCAACTGGGTTGTAATGAAGGAAGGATTCTGCCTTCTGACCTACCATCACCAGGAAGATATTCCATTTGGTTATACTACATGAATCTGGGATCTGTGGCTAGATGTTCTGTTAAGAGAGAATCTATTGGGCAAAAACAGGCAAAGAGCAACAACCAAGAGAAAGAGAATTAGTTTTCCCCAAGGATTATCCCATAGTAAATCTTGAACTGCAGGGATGTATGCATGTATCAATGAGAACTCCTGGGCAGAACTGTGTCTGCAAAGTCTGGCTATGAAAACTTCATTGATGTGGAGAGATTGTAATGTTGTAGCTGGAGAGGCTCATTACCATAGCCTGGGCTATCTGCAGCAACCTGAGTAGCCATTTCTTAGACACCTCTTCAGTTAAGATGATAGCTATATCTATATCTGTATCTGTATCTATATCTGTATCTCTTTATCTATCTATCTATTTTTTAATTTAACTTTTATTAATTACACTTTATCCATTTTGTATCCCCCCATAAACCCCTCCTACCTCCCCTCCCAGTCCCACCCTTCCCCCTTTCTGCATGCATGCCCCTCCCCAAGTACACTGATAGGGGAGGTCCTCCTCTCCTTCTTTCTGATCTTAGTCTATCAGTTCTCATCAGAAGTGGCTGCATTGTTAGGGTTCTAGGTTATCTCCATGAATAGTCCCTGGTTGGAGTATGAGTCTCTGGGAAGTTCCCTGTGTTCAAATTTTCTTGTTCTGTTGATCTCCTTGTGGAGTTCCTGTCCTCTCCAGCTCTTACTATTTCCCACTTCTTACATAAAATTCCATTCACTCTGCCCAACAGTTGGCCATCAGGCTCAGCATCTGCTTTGACAGTCTGCATGGCAGAGGCTTTCAGAGGCCCTTTGTAGCAGGTTTCTAGGTTGTTTCCTGTTATCTTCTTCTTTTGATGTCAATCCTCTTTGCCTCTCTTTAGCTTAGTTTGTTTAGATGTACAGATTTTAGTGGGTTTATCCTATGTTGTATGTTTATATGAGTGAGTACATACCATGTGTGCCTTTTTGCTTCTGGGACAACTCACTCAGGATGATCCTTTCCAGGTCCCACCATTTACCTGCAAATTTCATGATTTCCTTATTTTTCATTTCTGACTAGTACTCCATTGTATAGATGTACCACAATTTCTGCATCCATTCTTTAGTTGAGGGGCATCTGGGCTGTTTCCAGCTTCTGGCTATTACAAATAAAGCTGCTACAAACATGGTTGAGCAAATGTCCTTATTGTGTACTTGAGCCTCTTTTGGATATATGCTTAGAAGTGGTATGGCTGGATGTTCAGGAAGCGCTATTCCTAGTTGTCTGAGAAAGTGCCAGATTGATTTCCAGAGTGGTTGTACAATTTTACATTCCCACCAGCAGTGGAGAATGGTTCCCCTTTCTCCACTGCCTCTCCAGCATGTGTTGTCACTTGAGTTTTTGATCTTGGACATTCTGATGGGTGTAAGGTGATATCTCAGGGTCGTTTTGATTTGCATTTCCCTAATGGCTAATGAGGTTGAGCATTTCTTTAAGTGCTTCTCTGCCATTCGATATTCCTCTACATTGAGTTCTCTGTTTAGCTCTGTTCCCCATCTTTAAGTGGATTATTTGGTTTGCTGCTTTTCAGCTTCTTTAGTTCTTTATATATACTGGATATGAGTCCTCTGTCAGATAAAGGATTGGTGATGATTCTTTCCCAATCTGTAGGCAGTCGCTTTGTTTTGATGATGGTGTCCTTTGCTTTACAGAAGCTTTTCAGTTTCATGAGGTCCCATTTATTGATTGTTGCTCTTAGAGCCTGTGCTGTTGGTGTTCTGTTTAGGAAGTTTTCTCCTGTACCAATGAGTTCTAGGGTATTCCCCACATTTTTTTCTAGCCAATTTAATGTGTCTGGTTTTATGTTGAGGTCTTCTATCCATTTGGACTTCAGTTTTGTGCAGGGTGATAAGTATGAATTTATTTTCATTTTTCTACATGTAGACACCCAGTTTTACCAGTACTATTTGTTGAAGATGCTATCTTTTTTTCCATTGTATAGTTTTGGCATCTTTGTCAAAAATCAGGTGTCCATAAGTGTGTGGGTTTATTTCTGGGTCTTCTGTTCGGTTCCATTGATCCCTCATTCTGTTTCTATGCCAATACCATGCAGTTTTTATAACTGTTGCTCTATAGTACAGCTTAAGATCAGGGATGGAGATACCTCCCAAAGATCTTTTATTGTAGAGGATTGTTTTAGCAATTCTGGGTTTCTTGTTATTCCATACAAAGTTAGAATTTACCTTCTTCTCAGAATCTCATGGAACCTTCTCCAAAATAGACCATTATAGTTGATCACCAAGCAAGCCTCAACAGATACAAGAAGATTGAAATAATCCCTTGTATCTTGTCTGATCACCATGGAATAAAGCTGGACCTTAACAACAACAGAAATAGCAAAAAGCCTACACACACATGGAAACTGAACAACTTGTTACTAAATGACAGCTGGGGCAGGGAAGAAATAATGAAAGAAATTAAAGTCTTCCTAGAACTCAATGAAAATGAAGACACAACATACCCAAACTTGAGGGACACAATGAAAGCAGTGCTAAGAGGAAAGTTCATAGCACTAAGTGCCTTCAAGAAGAAATTTGAGACAGCTCATTCAAGCAACTTAATGGCCCACTCAAAAACCCTAGAAAAAGAAGAAGCAGACACAGCAAAAAGGTGTATATGGCTGGAAATAATCAAACTCAGGGCTGAAATCAATCAATTAGAAACAAATAAAACAATTCAAAGAATCAATGAAACCAAGAGCTGGTTCTTTGAGAAAATCAACAAGATCGACAAACCCTTAGCCAAGCTAACTAAAAGGCAGAGAGACACCACCCAAATCAACAAAATCAGAAATGAAAAGGGGGACATAACTACAGACACTGAGGAAATCCCAACAATCATTAGGACTTACTTCAAAAGTCTATATGCCACAAAATTTGAAAATATAAATGAAATGGACAATTTTCTTGATAGGTTTGACTTACCAATGAAGAGCTTAAGATAGCCTGAATATAACTCCATTTTGAAATAAAGATCTTGACTGGGAACTGAATTCAGGTACCAGGAAATATCACAGAATGTACACCTGGCAGAAAACAAAGTTAACTCTCCTAGCAACAGCCTCCAGGAAATATAACAGAATAAATGCTTCATAGAAAATAGAGACAAACACTCTGGCAATAATCAATGGGAATTGGTTGGGAATCGGGTGGGAAAATTCTCCCCAATGTTTCAGTTATGGTTTAGAAAAATAGCCATTGTGATTATATGCCTTAGCCATTGTGATTATGTGCCTCAGAAAAGGTCACCCCGCCCTGCTAAACTTCACCCAACTCTGTAACGCCAAGGCTTGTGCGCCCCTGCTTGCTGCCATGGAAACCCCCTGCTCACAGACTTTCCCTTTAAAAATCCTGTTCACTCAGAGCGTGGGGTCCCACTTCTCTTCTGCTGCACCAGTGAGACTTGGGTCCCGAGTTTGATCGCTCTCGTAATAAAGCTCTCTTGCAATTGCATTGAGTCATCTCCTGGTTGTCTCTGAAGGTCCTGTAAACCTGGAATAACACCAAAGCTGAATCAGGACCAGGTATATCAATTAAATAGTCCTATATCCTCCAAAGAAATAGAAGCGGACATCAAAAGTCTCCCATCCAAAAAAAGCTCAGGACCAGATGGCTTCAGCACAGAATTCTACCAGACCTTCAAAGAAGAGCTAACTCCAATTCTCTTCAAACTATTCCACAAAATAGAAATAGAAGCAACATTACCAAACTCATTCTATGAAGCCACAGTCACCTTGGTACCTAAACCTCACAAAGACTCAACAAAGAAAGAGAATTTCAGGCCAATCTCCCTTATGAACATTGATGCAAAATACTCAACAAAATACTTGTAAAGCGAATACAAGAACACATCAAAGATATTATCCACAATGACCAAGTAGGCTTCATCCCAGGTACGCAGGGGTGGTTCAACATACAGAAATCCATCAATGTGATCCACCATATTAACAAACTGAAAGAAAAAAACCACATGATAATCTCCCTAGATGCTGAAAAAGCATTTGACAAAATCCAACATCCATTCATGTTTAAAGTATTGGAGAGATCAGGGATACAAGGCACATATCTAAACATAGTAAAGGCGATATACAGCAAGCTTATAGCCACCATCAAACTGAACAGAGAGAAACTTAAAGCAATCCCACTGAAATCAGGGACAAGACAAGGCTGCCAACTCTCTCCATATCTCTTCAACATGGTGCTGGAAGTCCTTGCTAGAGCAATAAGACAGTTGAAGGAGATCAAGGGGATACAGATTGGAAAGGAAGAGTCAAATTATCACTATTTGCAGATGATATGATAGTATACATGAGTGACCATAAAAACTCTACCAGGGAACTCCTACAGCTGATAAACACCTTCAGCAAAGTGGCCAGATACAAAATTAACTCAAAAAATCAGTAGCACTCCTGTATACAAAAGACAAAAGGGCTGAGAAAGAAATTAGAGAAACAACACCCTTCACAATAGCCACAAATGACATAAAGTACCTTGGTGTAACACTAACCAAGCAAGTCAAAGACTTATATGAAAAATTTTCAAGTCTCTGAAGAAAGAATTAGAAGAAGATATGAGAAGATTGAAAGATCTCTCATGCTCATGGCTTGGTAGGATTAACGTAGTAAAAATGGCCATCTTACCAAAAGCAATTTACAGATTTAATGCAATTCCCATCAAATTGCCAACACAATTTTTTACAGACCTGGAAAGAAAATTTCTATCTATCTATCTTATAGCTGATGAATAAAATCATTTTAGAACATAGTAACCCAGCATACTCCTGGCTTTTGTCAATCTAAAAGAAAAGAACGACATCACATAGCCATCTTGGGCCTGTATGATAACTTGCACCATTTTGCTGTCAATGTCCTCTTTGAGGTTTCCAGTCCTGTATTGGGTCCATAATTTTCTTCACTTATTCTGTTACTATGAACATTCATGAAGCTGCTTCCACATTGTATCTTGGAATTTGGGATAACTTAAATTGTGTTCACAGACTCTCAAATTTATTCAAAAAGAAATTCTCTCTTTTTTCATTTGAGCTGAGGGCTTATGTTTTTCCAATCACATAAAATTGTTACTAAAGACTAAAGAATTGATTCAGGTGGTTACATATGTATACTTATTCATTTATATTTGTGTGACAGGAATGCCACCAGAAGATCATCAGGGACAATCAACCAGGGCCAGAGGATCCTAAGGAGTCTTAGGGGAGGAAAATGAACTCAGTCATCATAAGACTAAAGGGGCTGGGGCATGTAGTTAGGGGACAGAATACTGGAGGAGGATGTGGGAGAGAGAGTAGGATTGGGAGGAGAAGAGGGTGGGGCCTATGACCAAGATGTAAATGGAATTAATTAATAAAAAGTATTCAACTGAAAAAGTATGGCAATAAGTTAGATGCTCTCCCTCAAAGTCCTCAGAGAGTTCTGCTGAGTATGGATTTAAGATGTTATGAAAATGATGTCTCTGCCAGACATCTGGAGTTGGTAGCTAAGATAGGCAGAAATGGCCTTTCCTTTGATCATATTTCAACTGTGATGATGATGACTACTGAACCATGAATTGCCATATGCTTCACCCAACAATAAATCCCTGCCCAACCTTTGAACACTGTTGAGTTAAATGCTCTACTCTGCCTGGCCAACGTAGGTTACTTTTCCAAGTTCCTGCTTGATAAAAAAAAAAAAAAAATCTCAGGCCTCACAAGTCTGACGTTTGGTGGGTCATGATGCCTTGTATGGCAGCTGAAGACAATGTTGTTTTATGTGGCATTCAAAGACTGTCAATCCTTGCTCCCTACAAAGTCTTTGAGAATGCCACAGAGGACCCCAGACTGGGTGCCCAGGTATCCAGTAAGTCTCTGTCATTTTAACTGATATAGAGGCCATTTGGATTATACTTCCTGCTCCAATTGACCCCTCTCAGATTTCTTGTCCTGTTCACAGCAGGTGGTCACTTTGAAAGTTTAGCAGAGGTTATGAAACTTTAGGCAGCTCCTGTGAACAAAGCTGCAGCTGGAAGGTCCATCCGTATCATGCATGAAAGCCAGGCCTTGTTCTTTTCTACAGATATCTAGATTCCCTGGTGAAGAAGGCATTACCTTGCTGGCTTCACATTGAAATATCTAATCTCACAAAATTAGATTTAAATGAGATTCAAACTATAGCTACTAATACCTAACAGTTTACATTTTATGGTTCTTTCATTTAAAAGAAATTGCTTGTCAAACATTTATCCCAGTAATCAAACAAATCTGCCTCTTGGTAAATGCCTAGACTGGGGAAACACACACTTTAAAGTTGATGTAAATTTTGAATGTCTAAGAAAGTGATTTAGGGTATGTAATTGCAAGCTGTAAATGTCTGAGAAAGTGATTTAAAGTATGTGAAAATGAGACTTAAAGAGTTTAAAGTTTCAGAGTTTAAAAATATTAATCAGTGGAGTTCTGAAATGCTTTGAGAACCACGAGGTAAAAGCACTGTCTAGTCTTCTCTTAGTTACAGGATCAAACTTTTTAATGTCCTTTCATTCCTGCTGAAGACAAATTTCAATGCTTCTCATTTTGCTGAAATCTTATCTGTCGTTACATATTCAGAGAGAGGAAAGGCTGTTCTTTTTTTTTTTTTAGCTCAGAACCATCTTTTTTTGGTACCCAAGCATATCTGTGAAGCATCAGTCTTCTCCAACTGTTTACAGACACTTGTTACCTGCTTTTCCTACAGTGAGATTTTCAGTGTAGATTATAGATTGTGGTCATGTTAATATATTCAGAACTTTTATATCTTTGTGTAAATACTTTAAACAACCATGATTTAAACTTCAAGGAGTTGAGACTTGATCCACCTATCACAGGTCAAACAGAATCTAGATTAAGACGGGTCAATTGACAATTCAGTCTTTTCTGTCTTTTATCTATCTCTGAGGATGGGCTCTTTTCTTCCTCCTGTGTTGGGATTCCTTCTCTCTCTGGCTGCGGTGGGCTACTGAACTATGCTTTCTCTATCTTGTGAAAGCATTTCTAAGAGTTCTTTATTTCCACAAAAATATTAGGAATCCTTGTGCATGGTTTTTTTTCCTATACAAATACTCCATAACAATACAACTACAAGAAATACAGGCTTCTATGTTTATTTCCTGCTCAGAGAGGAAATATGTACTGAAGTTTCAAGAAGGTATTTTCAGCAAAGGACCACCCTAATCTCAAAATTGATGTTCAAATGAACACATATACTAATTATAGCATCAACTGAAAAACAGGAATATGAAAAAGCCTAATGACTCCTCCACAGTATCACAAATAACCAACATGCAGTTTCTCAGGAAGATAACGTGTCCAATGAATACTTCAGAAAGTAAAGAGATGAACAACAGAAAAGAAAATAGAGCCAAGCAATGACCTCACCGGGGCATTGAGGCAAGAATCAGCAGTCTCTACCAGAACTTGGATAAGGGATAGAATAAACAGCTGTACACAGGGAAGACTGAGCACCATAAGAGACAAATCCTAAGACAAAATTGAGATTGTGGGGGAGGAGAAAGACAGATAGAAAGGTTGCAAATGAAAATCATAAAACCACCAATCAAATCAGAGAACATAGGGTTTCCAGCAGAGCTAACTAATCAGGGGACAGAATATGGGCACGAAAGATATGAATTTCAGAACTCTCTATTACAATATCAGTGATAAATAAATAAGTGATAAGTATGACCACAGTGTCTAAACTCTGAGATACTTTAAAGATAGTAAAACTGGAACATGTGAAACCAGAGAGTCTAAGATTTGTAATGAGGACATGGGGATATTCAGGTTCACTTTAGCAGAAACTCTCCAAGTTTCTGGAAAGAAACAGATATTCAATCATAAGACATTTAGATGGCCAAATGGACCTGAGAAGAATGGAAACTTATCTTGATGTATTACAGTCCGTGTGTTAAAAATATGCTAAGTCTCACCATGGAATCACACCGTGGAGCAGACATAAAAGTTGGTTATTTCACTCTCTGATTTCTTCCTGACTGGAAACATGACAAAGAGAAGTGGAAATGTTTGTAGAGTCACAATGAAGCAGAAAAAATGTGAAACTGTTTTTCACATTTTTCTGCATATACTTCTTTATTCTCATTGGAATTACATGTGTTTAGCAGGTCATGTACTATATTTGAACCAGAACAAACATAGCACATTCAAACAAGTACTCACAGGCTGATATTCCATAGTAGACTTGGTTCTCTGTCAAAAAGGTTCTGGCGAGTTTGGGGTAGATCAAGTGGGATGGAAACGGGGATAAATGTAGCAAGGTTAACGTCTGCCTCCATGTAAGTGTTGATCTCTTGGTAATAAGCACAATCAAACAGAGGCATCTCCATTGATATATACACAGGTTTCAGGAGGAGGCTTAGGCAAAGCAAAGAAAGAGGCATGTCAGGCTCTTCACTACACAGAAACAGTTCACTGCATCGAGGCAGATCGAAGGAGATTCTTGGCTTAGGTCCTACAACAGGCTCAGAACTCAGCAGTGTCAGACTTCATATGCTACAGCTGCTTCCTACTGTTGCTTCGGGCTCTCAGTCTGTGCACACCCAAAGTTTCTCATTACAGGTTAGAGCACACACTGCAGCAAAGTCCACACATCTGAGGGTCACGGTGCTGAGATATTTCTGTCACTGTAGCCAGACTTGCTCTGAATTTGCTGTCTTTTTATTGTTCTGTTTTCCTCTCATCCATGTACAGTTGGAATCCCATAGCCCTGGGGCTCTACACCTGGTTCCTCCATGTGGGTGAAAAACATGTTTGGTTCTTTCTTTCTTCAAGAACCTGTATGATTTCATCATGGTCCACAGTGACTTTGGAGAGCACCATAGTCTGAGACAAAGTTGTAGGTTATCAAAAAACAGCTTGTTTGTTTTGGATTGCTGTTGTGAAAGGTAGTTTGGACATTTGATTTCCTCTAGTAAGAGGATCAGGGACAGTCATGCTTTGATGACTTTGCTAGCTCTTTGATCACTTCCACCAGTCAAGGTGGCTAAACTAAGCAACAGGGAAAGTAGATCCAGAAAGTTTTGATGAGACCTGATAAGCTATAGTAAGATAGTAGAGGAGGAGGATGTCTCTTATCGGTGGACTAGAGGAGGGACATGGTGGAGGGGCTGGAGAGGGAGATTTCAATCAAACTTTGACATGGGGTTTTGACCAAGAAAGTAAATACTAGTGACTCAGCCTTATGCAGAACACCTGGGTTCAGGGTTCTCAACACAGCTTTTTCATTCAGACCTCCTCCTGGACGTCTGGAACCAAATTCAGAATTATATAGGATGAAAAGAAGGGGCAAGCTGCTCATAGTCAATATAAGTCATGACAGGCAATACATTTACGATTTGTGTGCTTACTTTACATTATCAGCAACTTTTCTCTTTACATTTTTTCCTCATTAAAAGACAAACATGAATCACCTGAACAATCAGGATAGGCATAGGCTTTAGGGCCTGTGAATATGAACTCAGTTTTGAACCTGGCAGCAGGAGTCTTGAGATGGCTGGATTCAGTCAACTGTCTCATAACAACAACCAAAAAGAAAAATACTTCATCTACATACTTTTCTACTTTACTGTAATACTATTTATCATAATTACTACTGATATAATTTCATGGTATTATTAGATATTATTGTTATAATACAATATATAATATAATGCAAATCAAATTTTGATATCTAACTTAGGTCAAATTCATCCATGAAAATGCAGCTATGAAATTTCTTTTTTTTTTTCAATGCAGTTTATTCAGGAACATTGAACAATCCTCGGACCCCGGGGAAAGCCAGCCCACAGCTTAAATAGCCTCTGGGTAGCCAACCCAGGCGTGCCACGGAGGCAATGCAGATAGGTCCACATACATGGAAGCAAGCCAGATCCTCAGCTTTAGCCAAATGTGGAGTTGTTCGTGACAGAGAGCACTCACCATCGGGAAGGTGGAAGGCGGAAACCAGCTCCATCTTTAAGGCATAGCATTCCGCAGCTCTCTACAATTCCCCCTTTTTGTTTTAGACGCATCAGGCAAGAGTAGAAGTCTGATCTCTGATATTAGAAATAAATTGGGACTTTGTACAGATGTTCATTTAGGTGTCATCCACCCAAAGGCTTTGAAGGTAGGAAAGTGAAAAATAGGATGAAATGTTAATTCTTATATATAAACAAACAAAATAATTAATTGATGTCTCCTGTGTATAATCTTACAAAATTTTGGTTACTGGAATTTTAAAAATATATACAGATCACACACACACAAATCTATCTATCTATCTATCTATCTATCTATCTATCTATCTATCTATCTATCTATAGATAGATACACCTATATAGTGAAATTTCTATGTAGGCACAAGCTTAATTTCTTTATGTTCAGTGAGTTGTGTAAGTGCTGTATTCAGCGATAGAGACTTGCAGTGAATTTATGGAAAGCAAATTATAATCTTGATAAAAGTATGCACTGTTTGGACATTCCAATAAGATTCCTTTGGCCACCACCTCAAGTAGATATAACCCATTCTTCATTTGATGTCAAGTGACATCCTGTTGGGACTCTCTAATATTATTTCATTTGGATCACCTTCAGAGATGTATATATTTTAGGAAGCTTCTACTGTATTAGGTTACTATAGTAACATTAAAATGACATTTAATTTTAGCTATTTCTCTTCATATTACATTCCTTAATGTCCTCTTCCCTTCCCACTTCCAACTGATTCTCATGTATGAGCCCATCTATAGATATCTGATATCTATAGATAACTATTTTATTTCCCTATTCTAGGGAGATCTATTTACTTATTCTCGAATACGAGTCTCTTATTTTGTGTGTATCACACATGGTTTTATTATACTGTAAGTAACTTATCTTTCACTTTACAAGTAATATTAACATGTAAGAAAAGACATGCCATATTTGTATTTTTGAACTTGTATTACTATACTCAGACTGATTTTTTCCTAGGTTACCTGAAGATATGCATTTACTTTGAAATTTCATGATTTACTTTGTAAAATGACTGAGTAATATTTTGTTGTGTAAATGTCCACATTTTCTTTATCTAATCTTCTGTTGATGGACATCTATGTTATATCAAATTTCTGGAAGTGTTGATTAGAGAAGTCATAAACATGTTTGCGTGATGTCTCCATAGAAGGATGAAACATTCTTTAGATATATGCCCAAGATGGTATAGCTGGTTTGTGAGGCAGAACAATCCCCATCTTGCTGCAGAAAAGCCACAAAGATGTCCTTAGTGGCAGAATATGTTTGTACTCCTACTAGCCATGTCTGAATATTCTTAGCCATTGTGACTCTCTTTAGACCATATCTCAAAGCACTTTTGGTTTCCAATTCCCTGATGACTATGGACCTTGCTCATATCTTTAAGTGTTTCTCAGCTATTTGAATTATTTCTTTAAGAATTCTCATCTGATATCTTCTTCCATTTCTTTCTTCAGAGACTGAAAGTTTTTTTCATACAAGTCTTGGACTTGATTGGTTAGAGTTACACCAAGGTAGGAACTTTGTGGCTATTGTGAAGGGTGTTATTTCCCTACTGTCTTTCTCAGCCTTTTTGTCTTTTGTATACAGGAGTGCTACTAATTTTTTTGAGTTGATTTTGTATCCAGCCACTTGTCTGAATTGATATATTAGCTCTAGAAGTTCCCTGGTAGAATTTTTGGGGTCACTCATGTATACTATCTTATCATCTGCAAATAGTGACATGACATGGACTCATGGACTGGTTCTTTGATCACCTCCACCTGAGAGGATAGCAGCTTTACCAGTCCACAGAGAAAGGCAAAGAAGCAAGTCCTCATGAGACCTGATAGACTAGTGTCAGATGGAAGGGGAGGAGGAGATTATCATTGGACTTTATCATTGGACTTGGGGAGGAGATAGGAGAAGAAGAGTGAGACAGCATGTGAGGAGGGGGCTACAGCTGGGATACAAAGTGAATAAACTCTAATTAATAAAAAAAATCTTTATTTAGAATTGTATGTGTGTTTTATTTGTATCATATATTTTATTTATATTTATTTTTTTCTTTTGACTTATTTATGCATTTGAATATTAGCCTTCATTTGGGTGTGTAGTTGGTGAAAGTATTTTAGCTTTGTTTACATTGCTACAATTTCAGAATGATGGCGGTCCCTTGTTATGCAGAAAATTTTTTAGTTTTCTGCTGTACTTTTAAAGATTGTTTATCTTTATGCCTGGGCAAGGGCTAGGAAGATCTCCCCTCCTCATTGATAAGTAATATTAATAGAGTAAAACTGTACATCCTAAAAAAATCAACATCAACATTCAGTGCAATCTTCATCAAAATTTCAGAGAATTGTAACCAGATGTTGAAAGGACAATTTCCAGCTTTAAATAGAAGCACAAACAAACCATGAAAGCTAAACCAATCTTACATATGTACTTCTAGAGGGATCACCCATCCAAAGATTAAATTGAAGTGAAAACTATAATAGTAAGTAACAGGATGTTACTGGCAGAGTAACAAACACTTTGGTCTATGATGAGATCGAAGACCCAGGAAGAAATGCAAATACATATGGACATTTGATATTTTTAAAATAAGAAATCTTGAAATAAACACTGGAAAAAAGAAAGCATCTTCAGCACATTGTTGTGATCAAACTAGAAGTATGCACATAAAATAATTCAAAAGATCCCTATGTATCACTCTGCACAAAACTCACCAAAATAGATTAAAGAGCTCAGCAGAAAATCAAGAGAATCTGATGGATGAGAAGTTCAGGAATAGCATTTTCTCTAGTCATGAGAATGTCTTTTTCATGTTTGGACTGTGTTGGTGAGGCTTATCACTTGGGATTTTGTTAGACTTCTTCAGCTTTTTATTTCTAGATACATCTCAATTTTTAATTTTATCAATTCCTTTTGTAATAAAATGTCTTCAACTATCTTCAGTGTTTTATTTCACTTTTTGTTTGTTTTCACAGACATCAATGAGGTTGTATTCATATCCTCTATTATATACTCGATTTATCTATGTTTTAAAATCATTGTCTTCTTCTGTGGCTATATTGAATTTCTCAGGGTCCCGTCTAGTAGGGTTGTGGTGATTTGGTGTCTTGGGTGTTAATGGTTTTGATTTCACTCTGGTGTCTAGTTATCTGTATTTGGGATGATTGTGATTCTAGCTGTTGCTATCTGGACTTGTCTATTTTAGGTTTATAATGTTTACTTTCTTCACTTCTGTTTCTCTCTCTGGATGTTAGGAAAGGGTGTTGGCTGTATATTAGCTTGTAGAAAATTCTTCTGAGTGTGTGCCTTGATAGGTCATTAGGGATACTAGAGAGAGACTGTTCTTAGGTGAGGGTGATTACACTAAAATAAATGATGAATAAAGATAGCCCTTACCTCAGAGTATAGGGCTAGAAAAGGTTTTGAAAGCAAATTGACCCCCCCAAAAAAACAAGATGAAGTATCTATTTTCATGTCTCAAAAAATAAGTTTTCAATCAAAATTAATCAAAAGAGAAGGGGAAGAACACTTTATACTCACTGAAGGAAGAACCCACCATTACCATTCAATAATGAACATCTGTGATGCAAATCTAAGGGTAGCATCATTCATAAAAGAAATATTACTAAATCTTAAATCACACATGGAATCTCACACATTAATATTCGGAGACTGCAGCACTGACTTTCTCCAAAAGACAGATCAAGACAGAAAGAAAATGGTGAAATAAAGAAACTAACAGACATCTTGAATCAAATGGGCCTAACAGATATTTACAGAACGTTTCTCAGTGGCTCATGAAAGCTTCTCCAAATCTGACCATATAATCCGTCACAAAGCAAGCCTCAGAAGATATAAGAGGATTGAAATAACTCCGTGAATCTTATCAGACATCCATGGATTAAAGTTAGACTTCAATATGAGAAATACCACTTGATCATAGAAGAAACAAAGGAAGAAATAAAAGACATTTAATTTTCAATGAAAATGAGGGCAAAACATACCCAAACTTATGAGACACAATGAAAGCTGTAGTAAGAGAAAAGCTGACAGCATTTTGATAAATGAAGTGCCTTCATAAAGAAATTGGAGATATCCCATACTAGTAATTTGGCAGCACACTTGAAAGCTCTCTGACAGAAGGAAGCAAACACACCAACATGGAGCAGTTGACAGGAAATATTCAAACTTGGGGCTGGAATCAATACATTAGAAACAAAGAGACTGATACAAAGAATCAATAAAACCAAAAGCAGGTTCTTTGAAAATATCATCAAAATAAACCCTTAGCCAACTAACTGAAAGTCAGAGGGAGAGTATCCAGATAAACAACATCAGAAACAAAGAAGGGGACAGAACTACAAACAATGAGGAAATAAAAAAATAACCATTAGGATTTACTTCAAAAGCCCGAATTTCACAAAATTCAAAAAAATCTAAAGTAAACAAATGGTTTTCTGGATAGATTTGACCTACTGAAGATAAATCAAGATCAGGAAAGAGTTTAAACAGTCCAATAACCATCAAGAAAGTAGAAGGAATCATAAAAAATCTCCCAACCAAAAAAATGTCCAGATCCAGATGGTTTTAGTGCAGAATTCTGTCAGACATTCAAAATAGAACTAATACAGATACTCTTCAAATTGTTTCGCAAAATAGAAACAGAAGGAAACAGAAGGAATTGTCAAATTCATTCTATGACACCTAAACCACACAAAGACCCAACCTAGAAAGATAATTCCAGACCAATTTTATGCATGAACTTCCATGCAAAATACTCAGTAAAATACAAACTGAATCCAAGAACACATCATATACATCATCACGGGGATGCAGGGATGGTTCAACATACAAAACATCATCAATGTAATCCACCATATTAAAAAAAATTAAAGAAAAAATCATATGGTCATCTCATTAGATGGAGAAAATATGTTTGACCAAATCCAACATCCCATCATGATGAAAGTCTTAGAGAGATCAAAGATACAAGGTCTATATTTACACATAATAAAGCCTATATACAGCAAGCTGATTGCCAGCATCAAAATAAATAAATAAATAAATGTAGAAATATTGTAGAAAATAAATAAATGTAGAAAAATTAAAAGCAATTCCACTAAAATCAGGGACAGAAGGATGCCCACTTTCTCTGTTCCCCCTTAATGTAGTACTTTAAGTTCTAGATAGAGCAATAAGACAACTAAGGGAGATCAAGGGCATACAAATCAGGAAGGAAGAAGTCAAAATATTGCTATTTGCAGATGAGGTTGTAGTGTATGTAAGCAACCCCAAACATTCCACCAGAGAACTCCTACAGCTGATAAACAGCTTCAGCAAAGTAGCTGGATACGAGATTAATTTTTTAAAAAATCTGTAGCTCTCCTGTACATAAGGGACATATGTGCTGAGAAAGAAATTAAGGAAACTACACCATTCATAATATCCACAAATGCTATAATGTATCTTTGTATGACTCTAACCAAATAAGTGAAAGACCTGCATGAATAGAACTTCAATGGTCTAAAGAAAGACAATGAAGACTTTAGAAAATGGAAAAATCTCCCAATTTTCTGGATCCATAGGATTAACATAGTGAAAATGGCCATCTAAAGAAAGGCAATCTACAGATTCAATGCAATCACATCAAAATACCAACACAGTTCTTTTCAAACCTTGAAAGAACAATTCTAAACTTCATACGGAAGAATAAAAAAACCCAGAACAGCTTAAACAATCCTATACAAGAAAAGAACTTCTGGACTTATCTCCATCCATGACTTCAAGCTACAACACCCAGCAATAGTAATAAAAACTGCATGGTACTGGCATAGAGATAGATTGGTTGGTTGATTAATAGATTTGAATCAAAGACCCAGAAATAAACCCACATACCTTTGGTCAATTGATTTTTGATAAGGATGCTAGAACTGTACAATGGAAAAAAGACAGCATCTTCAACAAACCATGCTGGACTAACTGTATCTCTGCATGTAGACAAATGCAAATAGATCCATATTTTTCTCCCTGAAAAAAAATCACAAATCCAAGTGAGTCAGAGACCTCAATATAACTGCAGACACACTCAATCTGTTAGAAGAGAAAGCTGGAAAGAGCCTTGAACTAATTGGTACATGAGACACCTTCACGAACAGAACACCAACAGATCTATAAGGAGTAAACACTATCAATTGAACTAAATGTCAGTCTACACATTAGGAAAAGAACACATCAATCCTATTTTCAACAGTGCTAATATCCAAGCTATACAATGGACTCAAGAAATCAAACTACAATAAAAAAATGACCCAATTAAATAATTAGCACAGAACTAAACAAAGAATATTCAACAGTGAAATCTTGAATGGCTTAGAAGCACTTAAAGAAATGCTCACCTTCCCTCATCATCAGAGAAATGCAGATCAAAATGACTCTGAGATTCCATCTCATACCAGTCTGAATGATTAAGATCAAAAATCTCAAGTTGTAGCACACCCTGGTGAGGATGAGGACAAAGGGGAACACGCTTTCCTTACTGGTGTGAGTGTAAACTTTTACAAGCACTTTGGAAAATGATCTTGCACTTTCTCAGAAAATTGGGAAGACCTAGCTATACTACTACTGGATATATACCCAAAATAGGCTCTACAAAAGGACACCTAATCAACTACGAGATTCATAGCAGTTTTATTTGTAGTAGCCAGAATCTGGAAACCACCTAGATGTCCCACAACTGAAGAATTGGTAAAGAAACCATGGCACATTTACACAAACGAATATACTCAGCCATTAAAAACAAAGCAATCAACTTCCACTGCTTTCCCCAGCCAGCGGTGAGATTTTCTGAATTTTCTGTTTCTTCTCAGAGAAAGAAATATTGTTCTGAGCACACATAGACACACCCTAACCACTCCACTGCATCCCCTCCTCCATATCTGCTGCATATGACAACTTCACATTCGGGTCGGGAACCCTGAGAAAAAGAAGTTTCTCTAGGATTACAATAATCAGAATAGAATAAGATAGAATAGTGTCATAGTGATTATGACATTTAAGGAGACCACAGGCTGCAAATGCACACCCTCATGGTTATGTAAATGACAAATGCACCCGGATCAGGCCTGCACAGGTAGATGATGAGACACACTCAGTGTGAGGGGAGGAAGACCCCCTCTTCCTCTTCAGGGTTGCTCTCCAAGCTCAGACACACCTAGGTACCTTCGCAGAGGAATTCATCCATACCCTTCCTGGATGAGAGGAGTTTCAAATTCCCTGCAGTCACCAGAGTGGTTAGTGCCACCTGAATTCACTGTGCCAATTTCTTGAGAAAAATTTGAAACCACTGCCTAACCTCCACATGGGCTGAGATGCTGTGGCTCCTTCATGGGTCTTTCTCAAGTTCTGTTTAAGTCCCTTGGTTTCCTATTCTTGTATTTGAAGAATGACTGACACAAACGAACACAGAGAACATTAGAATATGACAATGGAAATCATATTTCTTTCCCATAATCCAAGTTTGGGAAACTGCCACTGTAGTGAAAGACTATTGACATAGAGCCTCTTTTTCCTTTATTCTGGAAGATCTGACTGTAGCCTGGCCTGTGAGTTCAAGGCCAGCCTAATCTACTGAGTTCTGCACAGCCTAGAAAAACAAAAGCAAGCAAACAATCAAAATCCAACCATCCAAAACAAATCGAAACAGACAAACACAAACAGCTGCTATGAGAAGTTGAAATTGTATGTATTTTACTATATAAAATTTAGGAAATAAACCCAGCTTCTATTTTGTCGTGGCCTTAACTCAACCTTTACACCCACACCCACTTTTCTCTCTGTTCTCCAGTGCCTCCTAATGAGAGGAATAACTGATGAGGTCCCAGTGAGTACTATTTCCCTTCTATTTCTTCCACAACAATTTCACAGTTGAATCATATAAGGACAGGCTGGAAAGGGCAGCAACTGAACCTCTTTGTAGATAGGATTTACTACAAAACAGTTGCATCAGAGGCCAGAGAAATGATTCGGCCATGAGACAAGAAGCCTTGGATTCATCCCTGGCTTGGGTTTCAATTCTGATCTGATGTGGCATCAAAAGGTCCCATTATTTCTCTTCCCTTGTTTTCCCTCCCTGCTACCCGCACCTCAATGAATCATGTCTCTGCCCTTCGATGATGAGCTCATTAGAATGAGGGTCTTCCCTCCAGTAACGAGAAACCATAACCATGGATTACATTATCCAGTGGTTCTTTGGAATGTATAAAGAACAGAGTTATGATTTTGCCACTTTTTCAAGATGTTCAAACACCAGTGTAAGGCTGTGTCAACTCTATATGCACTCTCATCTGACGATTAAAGGCTTGTTTTTTTAGTAACATAAGTCTGGTGTCCTGCACTATTAGGGTACTGTGAGAACAAACCAATCCATAAATACATAAAATATATCTATATAAATATATTTATAAAAATATATATTTATAAAAATATTTATAAAATATATTTTATATGTAATATATATTTTATAATATATAAAATATATATTTACAAAAATATATTTATAAAAACCAACATATTTATATAAAACAATCCATAAATATATGAAATATAATGTATAAAATCATATATAAATATACATATTATATAATATAAAATATATATTGAATATATCATTATAAATATATTAATGTATTTATTTAAATACCAATCCATAAATACATAAAATATATAATTATATATAAATACATATGTTATATAAATACATATAATATATAACATATAATGTATATCTATATAAATATACTAATATATTTATATAAAATATATTAAAAATAAATATTATAAACTCCCCTTACTAGTGTTCCAACATGAATACTGAGCTGCCATGAGCTACATCTGAGCAGGAGTTCTAGGTTATCTCCATGTATGGTCTTGGTTGGAGAATCATTTTTAGAAAAGTCGGAGTGGAACATGGATGGAAATGAGGAGGCCAGGGTGAGATTGGGAGAGACTGAGGAAGGAGGCTATAGCTGAGATACAGAGTGAATAAACTTTGATTATTATAAAAAATAAAAATTTAAAAATTCATAATATTTAGAAATGAAATGTATAAGGAATTCACAGTCACAATCAAAATTCTGTTAGCAGCTTTTATACTTTTTGCCAAGAGCACATTTTGCATTTATTACAAAACACAATGTATATTGTTCTCTGAGAAGACTATATAACTCCTGTGAGAGTCATTTATAAAATCTAATAAACTCCTTTGTAGTACTTGTAAATCACTATAAACTCGACATTCCACCAGAGATGAATATGACTTAGCATAACTTAAGAATCCTGCAATGTTTTTGTCAGCATTGTTTGATTGTACTAAATATGTTCTCTATACATGTTAATCATCTCACAGGAATGGGCTTCTTGGAGTATATGATTCCTTAGTTTTATATAATATATATATATATTACTACTAAAGCATTTAAACAACTCCGCTGCAGTTGAGTAATGGTCTATGGAAGCCTGATCCACCAGGAGGAAGAAGCAGAACTGCTTCCTGAGTGCTGTGGGGGAGCTCAGACATGCCCTGAGATATTGAGTTGGGGAGCCTAGGGTCCCTTCCCACAGGGGGGTTCAGCAAGTGGCTGAGCGGCCAGGGTGGGAGGGCTGGGCAGTCCCAAGGCTGGGTGTGCAGACAGGCATAGGCTATCAGAAGACAGGCATTAGTGCTGCTGAAATGCGAATCTCCACAGATCTGGAGAAGGCGTGGTCCTGGACTGGAAACCAGGGTCAGGGACTAACGGGCTGTGTGCCTTCCACACACCCTAACCCTAACCCTAAGGGAGGGGCTCCTGCCATTCAAGACTCTCCAGCCAATCAGGGCCCTGCCAGGGCCCGCCAGTCAAGAGAGTGGGCGTGTTCTTCCGGGTGCCTAGCTGCACGTTCTGCTCCTGCTGCTGAGCATGCTCACATGGTTCTGGGTGAAGAGCTCTGAGTGCTGCCGCCGTTGCTTGGGTGCTGCGAGGGAAACTGAGGCAAGCTCCGAAGTCGCAACATGGTGAGTGCAGGGAGGAGAAGGCGGCTGAGCGGCGGGAGCTGGTGTGCGGGGTCTCTTCCGGGACTGGCTAGTCAGCGGCGGCCACTGGGGAGGAACCTTGTGGTCCTGGGCTCTCGCTGCAACCAGTGGTGGCATCTGAGTCACTTCACTGAGGGGATCGCATCCGCGCAGAGTCTTTGCAGCAGGGGTTCTTTTGCAGAATCATCCTCATGGCGGGACACGAAACTCGGAATACTTCAGTTTCTCTTCTGTGTTCCAGCTTCTCTCGTGTCTTCTACATGTTCTGCTCTTAGCATTTAATCTTTAGGTGTGAGATCCATTCTGGGGTAGTTTACTGGGAGTTGTAAACGGCATCTCGTGTGTTGGGTAGCACTCCAATATTAAGCTGTGATGAGGAAGAGTAGAATTGATGATGTAAAGGATTTCCAATCCTTGGGAAATAGTAAGTGACACTAAGTAGAATTTAGCTAGGGAAGGATTGCCTCTAAATCACCCCACAGTTAAACAGTATGCTAACCAGGCCTGTTAGAGATTAACATGCTACCATACACACATTGAATGGCTTGTCCAGAAATTTGGCTCCAAACCTAGCAAAGGAGAGAGACAACTGTGATTTACAACCAGCTACCAGGCCGATCCTCTTATCAAAGAACAAGCCTCTACAAAGCTGTTCAAGGGGGTCTTACAGAGTCACAACCCACATTACAGCCTGTGGTGACATAAAGGTATTAAAGTAAGTTTTATTCCTCTGATGTAATTGTCCTCCAGGAGCCTAGTGCCTTCATCTGCTAACCTAGGCCTAGTGCTGCAAGCTTCTAGCCTCCATACAATCCAATCTAGGTCTAGAATGTTTTCATCCTCTGAGACTTGGTGCTGAATAAGCTCACCCTTTCTAGTTCTTTATGAACTTCTGCTGGCCTGTTCAACTCAGCTGTTCTGGCTCAGACTCCCCTCCAAGGTGACTGAATCAGTCTGGCTTTTCCTAGTTTATGACTGAATTGCTCCGCTTGGCCTCATACTAACTTTGGCAATATGTTATAATCTTCTGGATGCTTCTCATTCTCTGGCTCTGTATGTCTTCACCTGTGTCTAGTTTCTCTCTTCAACTTGTGTCTGTAAAAGTCTCCCAGTAAAACTTTCTGAATTCTGCAAACTTGACTACACTGCCTCTCAACTCACTGACTCAGCCAAACAGCCTGAGCAGAAATGGCTACATCTGCATGTAGCCATGTAACATCTGCATGCCTCTGTTTCCTGAGGGCTAGGATTAAAGGTTTGTACCACCATGCCCAGACCTAAGCTTTTCTTTACCTGAAGCTTGCTCTATACCTGGCTGGCCTTGACCATAAAGATCTGCTTATCTCTTCTCCTGGGATTAAAGTGTGTCTGTTTTCAAACCAGATCATATAGACCTAGAAAGTCTTTGGATATGATCTCTTGCCAGAACAGCCATTTTCTAAATTAAAATTCATTTACCTAAAGGTCCAGTTTTCTTTTTGAGAAAAGAATAGTTTTTCCACAGGGGCAAGTCTATACTGATTGACAACACTTTGAAAAGGAATAACAAAACAAAACTTGTGTTCATGGCTGACCTGAATAATAAAGGCATTCCATGAAGCCTTCATATAAGGGGAATGGCATAGTTCTTTCTGGAATCCATTACCATTCTTGGCATAGCCAGTAACAGACTGGGGCCTAGGCCTTGTGAGCTTTCACTAAGTTATCCATGTATTGAGAATAAAATAGAGTTCCTTCTCAAAAGCCAGGAACATATTTGGGAGTGTAATACTGTCCATTGTAGTTACAGGGAAAGGATTTGCATGTGGAGCATGGTTTCTGCCTTCTGTTCAGAACAGGAAGAACAATTCATTATGTACAATTGCTGGGTGAAACAGGATAGGCAATAGCTAGATCATAGAATAAAGTTTAAGGCAATCAGCTGCAGGGGTCACCCTATGAAAAAAGACATTATTCCCACACGGTTGGTGATTTTTAAATTTCTACCACGTATTAACTATCGCATGTGAGTGAAACCACGTTGGTGAGTGTTCAATTTGGGTAGGTTAGAGGAAGCCAGTGAGTACTGAATTCCCAAGTAGGTCTATCCTATGAATTTATTCATAGTCTTCCTAGACAGGGTTATGGCTGCCCAGGAAGTTGAGACTCAGCTATTGGCGGTAGCTTTGTATGTCAGGTTACCAATCTCAGCAGCTAACACTGCAGGTAGAATCAAGGTCAAACAGTATCTGATTAATGCCATTAGCTCTACCCAGAGAAGGGTGTGCTTTTGTTCAAAGTCAGGATATGTATGTATTTTTTCAATTATATTTATCTTTCTAAAAAAGTCAGTTGTTGGTATTACTTACTAAGTTTTATTTTCTTTATGCATCACTGCTCAAATCTCTTATTTGTTTCTCTTCTCCAACATTTCCCAGTCATGAAGAATTTCATTCCTGGGACTGGAGAGATGGCTCAGTGGTTAAGAGCACTGTCTCCTCTTCTAAAGGACCCAGATTCAATTCCCAGCACCCATGTGGCAGATCACAACTGTCTTTAATTCCAATTCCAAGGGATCTGACACCTTCACAGTAATGCACAGAAAATAAAATTAAATACACTTTTTCAAAAAAGAATTTCATTCCTATTTCAAAAGGGATTTTTCATTAGTTTCATTTTAGAGCAGTGTCTCCCAAAACTCAGCCTTTCTTCATGCTGTATAATTAAGACTTGCTTTGAACACCTAATCCTGCTTCTGTGGCCCAGTGTCTTGCAACTCATTTCAGGCTGGACTTTAACCTGGTCAGTGAAATGGAAAAGAGCCCAGTGAATGAGGTTCCTCAATCATTCCTGGCTCTTGTAGCGTGGGCAGTTACAAATAAAGAGGGAACTGTCTATGAGTTGAGTTCACTGACCAACTGTGAAGCTGGTGTCATCATAGCACAGAAAGGGATGGAGAAAAAGGATGGTGAGAGCCTTCCTGCTTGGTTAGAAGTGTCAGTTTTTCAATTTTAGATGGTTAGGAAAAGTCCAAACTGGCAATACTTGGAGTTCACAGACCAAGGCAATCAAGATTCTGGAAGAGGACCTATACTTATTTCTAGAAACCAAATTTCTGTAGTTACACTGGTTCAACAAACACAGAAGACCTGGACAAACTGGAGTAGCCAAGCCTAACATGAATTAAATTATTATTCTAACAGTGGCTCACCCCTAGAGAAAAAGAATGCATAATTCTTGGTGTACTCTGCTATGAATGTCTAGTCCCAGAAAACTATTGGAGCATGAAACCTGTTTCAAATTTTTAAAACAGTTTTAGAGATTATAGTTGAATCATTTCAATCGCTTCATTCTTCCCTACTTTTAAGTCTCAAATGCTGGGACAAATGGCTGAGATACCTATTTAACAAATTCAAAGCTGGCCCAGCTGCTGGTTCTCCCAGCATCCTTCTGTTTTTACTTGTCGTAGGGTAATGGTTGGCATGTCCAGCCTTCTAGCACAGGGGCTGAGTTCCCCTTCCCCTGGATGGTCTTCCTTATGTAATACAAGCATTTTGCTTACCTGATCTTTTTCATCTATTATTTAATATCCTAGCCTCTTGGTCTGGCTTTCCCCTCTCCTCTCCTCCATTTCCTCACAAGGCTCACAGTCATGTCCCCTCTGGACTATCCCAGATAGCCCTGTCTCTGGCTATTCTGTCCCTTTTATATATAATAAACATTCTACAGTACCATACCTAAAATCATCCATGTCCTTACCTTTTTTTTTAAATTTTTTTTTCATTCATTTCCCATTTACCACTCCTTACTTTCAAATTAATGGTCACTTTTTGCTATAATTGTTACTGTTTGACTTTGACTTGTTTGGCTTTGGGATTTCTCAGCTATGAGGTAGAGATAGCTGCACTGAACATTGATTGTGTGTTGGAACGTGCACACAAAGGACCCTGTGACTTGGAAGAGGAACTGTCTCCTTGTGTCTTGGAGACTGGAAAGTTGTAATAAAATACAGATTTCTTAGGGTAGGGCTCTGTCTGCCCCTAAGGTAGAAGGGCCATGCTGGGAAAGCCTCAGCTGTCTGAGTCATTTGATCTGATCCTCCAGTAGAGGAGCTGCTACTGTCCTGAAGTCCAGCTGGGTGGTCAAAGGAAACAAGGGACTCTGGGCAGACCTATCATTCAGCAGCACCAGTGGGAGGTAACTTGTAGATTCTTTCCAGGATTCTTTTCTGATGCAGCTGAAGAGAACTGTGAGGGAGACTACAAACCATTCGATGGTGAGTGTGTGGACCACTGTCCCAAAACTAGGAGGAACAGGTCTCCTAAGCTCTCAGATTCTAATATGGTGGTGCTGAGACTGCCGGTCAAATTTCATAAATTGTTTTGAAGCTGCTAGACAGGAGGCAATGTGCATTCTTCAGCAATTTTTTTGTTTGGAATCTTTTCATCTTTTTGCTACTTTCAATCACAGTGATGTGATTAAGGCAAATTTCATTTCAGGACACAAAAGGAATTTCTGAGATGCAGAATTTTTTTAGGGTGTGTATGGTCTTGGATAGGTGGATAAGGTAGATTCCATATCTTGTGCCACAATCCATTTTGGAGTAAGCAAACTTGAAAACATTGACAGCATTGGTTTGGGTGTGGCTTTCAGTGGGGCTGGGTTTACCTGAAACCACAAGAAGGCATGAGGGCCAGTAGAATCACTTTTTCTACAGACAGCTCCAGAGCATAGAGCATGTGATCTCTCCTTTTGGAAGAGTGATCTACAGTAACTGGTGGGTCAGAAATATAATACTTTAGGGGTCAGTTTGTGTTGCTTTTGTAAGAGTTTTAAAGTCTGTCTTTATTTAATTTCTATACACATATAACCAAAGGTAACCTTGGTAAAGTACACAGTTTAACTGGCAGAGTTTCCTTAGGTCTTTTGAGGCAAACTTGAATATATTTTTAGACTTATTATTTTGGCCTTTCTCTTCTTCTCCTAATCTTGTCACATCTGTTGTACACATTCTTGATAGTAGTAGCTCTGAGATACATTCAGAGGTCACAGCTGCCCATGTGTTTACTCTTACTTTATAATCCTATTCGGGATTCTGTATCATTTTTCATGGGACATAGCTTTGGAATCAGCTTTCCTCTTAGAAATTCATAAAAATTTTCTTTGGATTCTGTTGAATTCATGTTGAAAGAGAAAATAGCCAACATCTTTGTTTTTTAAATACATTATTCCATTGGTGGTGTTTATTCTAGTATAAAAGGGTAAATGACATTATCCTACATACATTTGTTTAGCAAAATATAGTTAGTATATAAAATTGCAAGTGATATGAAATAATTTACGCAGCCATAGAAAGAAGACTTCAGTATAGATTTTACTGACACAAAATATATTGTTATGGTCAGAAAAGCTATTTCACCCAGGATAATTTTAGAAGACAAAAAGTGAAAATAAAACATGGTCCAGAATTGAACAATAAATTTGAATGTGATGTGGGATCGTGTATTAGCATGCAAAATAAACTCTTGATAGCAGAATTTGGGATTTCCCACCGATATGAACTAAAATTAGGTAACATCAAGTTGTGTTGTTACAGTCTATGTAAAACTGCAAGTATTTAGTGTATGTAATCTGATACATTTGTAGATATTACCTATACCCACACCCCCTCATTACCAAAAACGGCCCAATAAACCATGTTCTTCACACATTCTCATTGTATCCATGTTTATGTTTGCCTGCATTGCACGGAGCTCTCATAAAATGACAGAGTTGTACCGTCTTCTGAGTACATTTTCATGTACTTTAGGTTAGTTTTAAAGAAGTATCTAAATTCTCATGCTTAGTGCATTTATATTCGTAGTGGCATAACTTTTAAAATAACCTAATTTCTCATTTGTTGAAGTCACGCAGGGTGCCTCAGAAGGACAGTATGGTAAATGAATGAAGACAATAGAAATGGTTAAAGGATTAGACACTTATAAAAGACTCTCACAGTCATTGCTGTATTGGTCATGAAACAGCATATAACACAGCATAAGCAGTGTCAAATCAACAAACCTCTCTCTGATTTCAGTCTTGCTGCTTTCCCATTTTTCAATTGGGTAGGAGAGCTTCAGTGATCTTTTCTACTTTATAGTTCACAATAGAAAATGAAGGGCAGAAACAACACAACCTAGCTGAAGCAATCACTTTCAAAGAATTTTTGTAACATATTTTTAGTTGGTATGTGGAGAAGGAAAATCAAATATCAGGCTTTTTAGAACAAAAGTTGTTATAGAAATAAAAAGCAAATGTGCTTTTACAATATGTTATAATAATGCAGAAAGTTGGTTTATTTTGATGGTATAAGAGCGTTCTGCCAATGAGTCATGCTGCATGAAGTGAAAATGAGTTAAGAAACAGACTGACTTGTTTGTTTGAATTGAAATAATGACAAATTACAGTTGAATAAAAATGTAATAGTCCTAGACAAATAACACTTTTCTTAGTTTTGTTTTGATCAGCTAACCCACCTTAGATGATGACACTTTTATTTTTATTGGGAAAACATGTTTAAACACTTAGCATTTTAAAATATCAGTTTATATATACTTAATGTATTATATAGTTAATGCATAAATAGTGTATAACATTACATACTTATTTCTATTATTGTGAATATTATTCAAATTTACTTTTTTGTTTTTTTAAAGACTATATATTTAATTAATGTTCTATCAGCATTTGCACCTGCATGCCAGAAGAGGGCAACATATTTCAGTATAGATGATTGTGAGCCACCATGTAGTTTATGTGAATTGAACTCACGACCTCTGAAGGAACAGAGAGTGTTCTTATCTGCTGAGCCACCTCTCTAGCTCCAAACTTTAGTTTTTATTAAAGAGAAGAAAGAGTACCCTTTTGGAATTAAGTGAGCAGGGACCCCTGTAATTCCACATAACATCAGAAAATTACCATTTTTTTCACCTGCATGATATATATTTCACATTGGTAAGAGCAAGCTTCTGACTTCACAGATCTAGATGAGACTAAAGAATAAGCTTGTTAAACTCCTGAGTGATGCTCTATAACTGTACATCATGATTGTGTTTTACTTATCTTCACTATTTCACTTTTCTTTGATTGCTTCCCTTATTTGCATTTTTAGGTAGGAAAATAAAATTAATGTTTTTTACTTGAAAAAGATTCTTCCCTCATACAATATATTCTGACCACTGTTTTCCCTCCCTCTACTTCTCCCACATCCAGCATACCTCCCTTCTTCCCCAGATCTACTCCCTCCCTCTGTATTCTTTTCAGAAAAGAGCAGGCCTCTAAGATAAGACTGCCAAACAAGACCAAACAAGAAACAAAAAGGACAAGGCCAACAGACCTCACACTGAGGATGGACAAGGAACCCAATAGGGGAAAAAGAGTCTCAAGAGCAGGTGAGAGAGTCAAAGCTACACCTGTTCTTAATGTTAGGAGTCTCACAAAAATATAGAGCTAAAAGCCATGACATCTCAGCAGAGGACCTGGAGCAGACACATGTACACCCAATCCTTACAATTCATGTCTTGGTGACATTCCTGGCCATCAGTGGAGTGAGTTCCATCTCATGGCTTGGGCTGCAAGTTAAACAAAACATTAGCTCACCACTGAAGCAAGTTTGGGGCCATCTTGCCCGCTTTACGTCTTGCAAGCAGTACAGATTTTAGGTGGAGGGGTTTTTATTTTGCATTCATATCCAGGTTTCTCTTTTGGGAGCCTGTATAGTACTGTCTCACACCAAAGAGACTAGAACAAGGGGTGAAATCTTTCAGCCTGCACCTGGTACACCTCTACACCTTCTGTGCACTTTGTATAAGCTTTCCTCCAGAGTGTGGCCCTGTTGTTGTTTTTCAGAGAGCAACGCTCTCTCCTAACATCACCCTGGGCTTTTAGGCATCCTCATACAACCTACTGGGACAAAAATTCAGTTGTGTGAGAAAATACAATGTTGGCTGTATTTGTTTGCCCTCCAACCAGCAATGGAGGCATGTTCCCCTTCCCCAACACCTTTGTCAGTGTGAGTGAGCTGTCACTTGTCCTGTTAAACTTCACCATTCTGACGTGTAAAATTAAAGCTCAAAGTAGTTTCCATTTGCATTTCCTTAAAGGCTAAGGATGCTGAACCTGAACAGTGTTTCTCAGCCATCTGAGATTCTCCTGTTGAGATTTCTCCATTGAGGTCTGTTCTTTGCTTTTTATTTTATTTTTTTTTAATATTAGTTACAGTTTATTAATTTTTATCCCAGTTTTAGCCCACTCCCTCACTCCCTTCCAATCCCACCCTCCCTCCCTCATTTCCTCCATGCCCCTTTCCAAGGCCACTGAGAAGGGAGGTCCTCCTCCCCTTAAATCTTACCTTAGCTTATCAGGTATCTTCAGGATTGGCTGCAATGGCAATCTTTGTGGTCTAGCAAGGCTGCTCCTCTGTGGGGGTGGGGGGAAGATCAAAGAGCCAGCCATTGAGTTCATGTCATAAACAGTTACCATTACTAGAGAACACACTTGGCTACTAAGCAACCATGGGCTCCATCCGAGCAGGGGTTCTAGGTTATAACCATACATGGTCCTTGATTGGAGATACAGTCTCATAAAAGACCCCTGTGCCCAGATATATTTGGTCCTTGTAGAGCTCCTGTCTTCTCCAGGTGATACTAATTCTCTCTTCTTTCATATGATTCCTTGCCCTCAGAGGATCAGGACCACAGTACAAGTGATGCTCAGCACAGAACTCACTGCCTGGGGAGATGTTTTTCCAAAATTAAAATAAAATTTCTTAAGCATAAGAATAAAAGCTCTGATCTCAGAAGGTCTGTGAGGATGGCAACAATATCTGATTTAATGCACACATATACACATACAGATAATAATAAACAGAGGTCCCTGTGTACACCCACTCAAAAATCTTATAAAAATTTAGTTATATAAGAAACCCTCCCTTAAACAAATCCTTAAAAGTCTAAGGTCTTGCCAGCCAAGCTTGCACAATCCTTTAATCCAGGCACCTGAAAGGCAAACACAGGCTGTTCCCTGTGAGTTCAGTGTTGGCCTGGTTGACAAAGAGAGTCCAGCACAGACAGGCCTACATAATGAAACCCGGTCTTAAAAAAAAACAAAACAAAAAATAAAATTAAAACAAAATCTGAGATGGATTTAGTGGCACAGACCTTGAATTCCAGCCCTCTGGCAGGAAGAAGCTGGTCAGTCTCACTGAGTTCAAGGTCAGCCTGGTCTACATATCTAGTCCAAGACAGCCAGGGCTAAAAGAAGAAGCCCAGCTCAAAATACCAAATCATATATACATACATACATACATACATACATATATGTGTGTGTGTGTGTATTAGCTGTATACATACAGAGAAATTTATTCTGTCAGTTCTTTTCGTGTAGAGAGCCTTCACTAGTACAGGTTTCTGTTTTCTTCATCTTCCTATTGAGGAAGAAGTTTTACCTGATGATGGTACTCCAAAGTGTAATGTTTTCCCTGCTTTTTTTCTCCTGGGTTGTCTCTTATCTTCCAGGAGAAAAGTGGCTGCAGTTTACCTGACCCCAGTGTGATGTCACAGAACAAAAAACTCCTTGCATTTTCTTAAATCTCTCCTTAATTCTTAAAATTCTTCAAATTCTTCCACCTTTTGGACAGTGTTCACTCTGCTACAGGTTGAATAATGGTTGTGAAGCTATCCAAGCTGATTCGAGGAGGAAGAGTGTAGTTGTAGCCTGAGTGCTGAAAGACACAGGATAGGCTAGGGGAGGATAGGCACAAATGATGATGAAATGCAAACAAGTGCAGATCTGAAGAAAGTTTGGTCCTAAAAGAGAAGCCTGGACCGGGAATCACTAAAGCCTTGTCCGTTCAGTACACTGTAATCCTAAGGAAGGCGCTCATGTCACTCAAGACTCATTGGCCAATCAGATGCTTTCATTCCTGCAGTCAGAGCGAGAGGCGGGTTCTTTCTGGCGCAATGCTGAAATGTTCGCTCTTTAGCTGAGTGGGGTTGAATGGTTGGTCTGCTCTGGTATAAGCGCTGCTTCTGTGTACTGTGAGGGAATTTCAGCCAAGTTCCGAAGTTGCAACATGGTGAGTGTGTATACACTGCCCACAGCCTGGTGGAGCAGGAGGCTGAACAGCAGAAGCTGTTTAGGCTCCTTCCTGAGGCTGGGTTGTAACCAGCAGCCAGAAACAGCCAACAGAGAAGCCCCATTTCATAGCACTGAACATAGCAGGGCATCTGAATATCTCCAGTATATTGACTTCTGGTTGGGAACAGAGAGAACTCACTTCCGGAACAGGAGGTTAAAATGAATGCTTTATTTTCTGAGCTCAGGGAAGCGGCCAGTTCAGATCTGAACGGTGCCCCAGGGTACTTTTATTATATATTTAAAGGGTTAAATCCACAAGGTGAGGGCCCCTTGGAGAGAGTTGGGGACATCCAATCAAATGTGGGTTAAGCAAGGGAGTTTATGCTGGAGGCTTTGCTGATCCAGTACACCTGGGCTCAAGACTTTTAAATGTTTTCTGAGAAATTCGGCCTGGAACCTAAGGCCTCTAATTTATATCACTTGACATTTGAGCTCAATGTGATAAGGCAACAAAGTGTGTCCTCTGACTGTTAAGGCACCTAGGTTAAAGTAACAGCAAGTTGAACCACTTAACTGATAATTAGGGTAATGTTTCAATGTGTTCAGTGGAAAACAGCGCGGCAACCTTGGGACTGTAAAGTTAGATTTATCTTGCTAGTAAAATGGAAGGGCTGCTTGGGGAAGGTTGGGCTCTGGAGGCAACCTCTTACACACTATGTGTATGCATGTTTTGTGGAAGTTGTAAATAACATGTATTGAGTAGCATTTCAGCTGTGATGTAAATGCATAGAACCATTGATGTACAAGATTTTCAGTGCTTAGGTGACAGGACATCACACCAAGTAGAATTTAGCTAAGGGCTGTATTAAAACAATCCATCTATAAGTATCATCCCAACCCAGCCTGTTAGAGATTGGGATGCTTGGAAACCCATTTGCTCAAGAGGATAGTCAACAAATTTGTCTCCAGCCATAACCGAGAAAGCCCCTGATTCATACCAACCATTGGCCCATCTCCATGTCAAAGAAGAGACATCTAACAAGCTGCTTAGTGGGCCATTACAGAATCAGAGCCAACATTAAAGCCTGATGTGCCATAAAGTTGCAGTTTTCTTCTTGAGAAAAGCATAGTTCGGTCACACAGGCAAGACATCTGATGAAAACAGTTGAACAGAGAAAACACTGTTGTGTTGAGGGCTGCCCTGACCAAACAAAGTGTTCCCAACCACTTTGTGTTTATCAACTGTAGGAATTTTCTGGTAGAATTTCTTGGGTCACCTAGGTATACTAGTCAATCATCTGTGAATAATGATACTTTGAATTTTTCCTTTCCAATCTGTATATCCGTAATAACCTTCAGTGGTCTTATTGCTTTAATAGGACATAAGGAATATATTGAAGAGATATGGATTGGGGAGGCATCCTTGTCCTGTACCTCATATGAGTGGAATTTCTTTAACTTTCTCTCTAAATAATTTGATGTTAGCCCTCACCTTGCGTTTTACTGCCTTTATTATGTTAAGTATGTGCCTGATTCCTTATATGCCTGATTTCTCCAAGTCTTTTAACATGAAGGTGTGTTAGATTTTGTCATAGGCTTCTCATCTAATGAGTTGATCATGTGATCTTGGTCTTTCAGTTTGTTTATATGGTGGATTACATTGATGGGTTTTCATATGTTGAACCATCACTGTATCCCTGAGATTAAGCCAATTTGTTCATCATGTATATCTTTGATGTGTGCTTAGATTTGTTTTGTGAGTATTTTATAGAATATATTTGTGTTACAGACAGCTATTAGCTGTCATGTGGGTACTGAGAATTTAACCCAGGTCTTCTGGAAGAACAGACAGTGTTCTTAACCACTGAGTCATACCTCCATCCCCCATGTTGCCTATTTATGATCAACATTTAAATTGCTAATATTTTCTCTCTACTTTTGTAATTGTTCAAACATACATTTCATTTTTTAAAAAATATTAATATTACAGTTTAAAATGAGGCACTTCAGGTTTCTATTTATTTATGCAGAACTGGAGTGGATGTATAAATCTTTGTAGAAACTTGAGAAAGTTTTTTTTCTTATTTGTTTGATTAATTTTTACATATTATTCAGGATCTCATTATGTACCCATGAGTGTCCTGGAACTTATTGCATAAGGCAGTCTACCATCCAGTGCTATGAGATACACCAGCCTCTGTTTCCTGAGTGATTTTGGAATTAAAGTCATCAGAAAATACACCCAGCCTGCCCATTCTTATAAGAGTCAGGAATCGTTTATACTATTTCTCTCATGTGGTCTCAGTACTGTTTTTCTGTTTGCTCTCTCTTTCTCCATCTTTATCTGTTAATTGACGTTTTTCTTGCAAGTCTGTAGCCTAGTTAAATGATGAAAAAAATAGAGGTGAACTTCACTATTCAGTTTCCTCCTATAAAGAGTTAGTTATTTCATTAAAACTTGTGTGTCACAAAATAAGTAGAAGAAACACCAGAATACTTTGAAAATACTGTAAATTAAGGATACATCGCCAGGATTCTAAGTATCATTCTTTCTGTTGTACACGTGTGTGGATATTTTAGAGTATATTGACCTACAATGATGTGCATGTGAACTTCACTCGAGAAGAGTGGGCTTTGCTGGATCCTTGCCAGAGGAATCTCTACAAAGATGTGATGCTAGAGACCTACAGGAACCTCACTGCTATAGGTAGGACAGTGAATTTTCTTTACTTTTTAAAATATGGGGAAAACTCTTTATTCATTATTGAAGTGCAAGTCATTTCAATATATGTATATTGAAAGAAACAATGTACCACCCAGAACAACTAAAAGGTATAGTAGTCCCCATTTTGAGTAGATGTTTAAAAATTGATACATATTATGCTTTATATGGGCTATTTAGAGCTGCCGGTAGTACAAATAATGACACAGAGTCTTTTTGATACTTTAAAGCTTAGGCAATTTACCTGGGCAGATTCTGAACCCTTTTTTTCCCTAACACAAACCTAGCACAGTGTCCAAAAGCATGGCCAGTTCTACCTCTTTGTTCATGTTCGTATCCATCTTTTAACCTCAGTGTCATGCTGGCGAGTGGCCTGTCATTTGCTTTCTTCTTTCCAGCAACCCTCTCTCACTCAGAAGTTCTGTTCTCCATTTTGTGCCCTGCTATCACTTATTAGCTCTTTCTTATTTCCAATAGATAATTAAGGAAGCACAAATGTTTACAAAATATAGGACAGGTGATCAGCCATACAACTAACAATACTATGATTTCATCAGTAGTATTCACATATACTGGCACACTTTCACATAATATACACCAACATCAATTAACTGGATAGTCACCTTCATTAGGAATTCTTACAAAATCACACTGCAAAAAAATAAGTTTTAGGTATATACAAATTATTCTTTTTCTCACAGTTATCTTTACATATTTAGTATGGCGCACAGTATGGGGAAAGTTATTAATCCAGTCATTGTGGTAAAGCTCTGAGGTATTTCAGTTTTCTACTAATATGTGGTAAAACATCTTATAGAAGAAAGTATATAATAAATGTGAGCCAGGTACCAAATATTTTTACCATCACAGGTATTTTCAAATATGCAAAACAACCTGTAGAGAAGGAGAACACCATGAACATAAAAATAATGATGAAAACTCAAAATGTAATTCTTCTTTAACTTTCATTCAAATCACAAAATTAAGTCATGTGGCAAAAACATCCATTAGTGTAATGACTGTGGAAAAGGTGTCATATGTGCTAATTATCTTTGCAGGTATGAAAACAATCATTGTGCAGACAAACTCCCTGAAGATACACAATATGAATTCTCTGCACATCACAGTAGTCCCCACACATGTAAAAGTATGCATACTGGTGTGGTTCACTATGAATGTAGCGTATATAGTAATGCCTTTGCAAATAAAAGTCATATCCTAAGACATAAAAGGATACATATAGGAGAGAAACCTCATGAATATAATCGATGTGGTAAAGCCTATGCATCTAACAGTGATCTCCTAAGACATAAAGGATCTCACACTGGAGAAAAACCTTATGAATGTAATCAATGTGGTAAAGCTTTTGTACTGAACAGTAATCTAATACATAAAAGAACACACACTGGAGAGAAACCTTATGTGTTCTAAGCACACATCAAAACCAATGTGGTAAAGCCTTTGCAGATAACAGTAGTCTCCAAAAACATAAAAGAACTCACACTGGAGAGAAACCTTATGAATGTAACCAATGTAGTAAAGCCTTTGTAGATAACAGTGTTCTCTGAAGACATAAAAATCCATGTTGCAGAAAATCCTTATGAATATAACTAATGTCATGAAGTCTTTTCAAGTAGGACTTATCTTGAACAAGAACACTTATTGGAGTGAAACGCTATGAATATAACCAATGTGTGAAAAACTTTGCATGCCATAATAATCTCCATGTACATAGAAGAAGCACATTGGATGGAAACTTTATGAATGTAACCAATGTGATAAAGCATTTTGACATAATAGTAATCTCCTATGACATAATGCGTACTAGAGAGAAACTCGTTATGAATGTAACTAAGGTGGTAAAGCAATTGAATGTAACAGTAATCTAATACAAAAAAGAACTCACACTGGAGAGAACTCTTATGGATGTAATCAATGTGTTAAAGTCTTCGTATGTAACAGTCATCTAATACATAAAAGAGTTCACACTTGAGAGAAATCTTATTAATGTAATCTATGTGGTAAAGCCTTTTCACATATCAGTCAACTCCTAGTAAAAACTTGCTCTTCACAATCATCTTCAACGTCATGAAAGAATTCATACTGGAACGAAAGACTATGAGTGTATTTACATGGTGAAGCTATTCCCCATTTTTATAATCTTCATCATCAAGAAAGAATTCATACAGAGAGAAACTTTATGAATGTGTTAAAATGGGAGACCTTTGCACATATCAATATTCTACATCATCATAAAAGTTTCAAAATTGAGAGAAAAATCTGAGAATATAATCAATATGGTAAGGTTATTGTGTTCTTCTGTCTACTGAATCCAATACAACTCAAACAGGTCAATACAGATGAAAAAAATATTGTCATCCAGTTTGATGAAGGACACATAATGTTGGACTGTGATGCCTACCCATCCAATGAGCCAGAAAGTTACAGAGGTTCTGAGCTTGAAAATCATAAATATCATTAGCGTTTTACAACTGAATTGTTAACATCAGTCATGTTCTAGGGATATGGGATTTGTTTATGTCATTGAGGAAGGCACCTGATGCAAAATGTAGGTTTTACAGTCAAAACAATCATATCCATTTGTTTTTTTGTGGTTAGGAAAAGGTATTATGTTTTAGTAAAGAGAATCTGTGGTGTGGGTCAGTCATTACGTTAGGGGACCAGAAATCATCGTATGGAACAGTCATGTTTTGGGCAACAAAAGCTAAGTAATTAAAGCCGGTCAGCTATTGAGAAGTCTACAGCTTTCCTAGGTACTATGAACTTAAACTTATGTTCACCCTATAAATCAATGAATGCTGGTAACTAAAAGGAAATACTTAGAACACCTTGCTTTTGCATGTTCCCACATACAATTTGCTTTTACATGTTTTGCATATAAAAATCATCTTCAAGTATACAAATGAACAGATAGTAGAGAGAAACCTTACACATGTCTTCAATATGATAAAGCCTTTTCATAATACAGTTATCTCCAAATACATAAAGGAACACACACTACAGTGAAACCCTCTGAATAAGCAATGTGGTAAATCCTTTTCATAGGGTTTTCTTTGAAATCATGAGAAAATGTCATGTTGCAGAGAAACCCCATGAATGTAGTCAGTATGGTAAAGTTTTCTGCTTCATGCTACCATTATATAAGCTTTACTCTGTGGGCTACATCTGAGAGCCGTTGCATATCACAGTAGTCTTTGAGAACCTCAAAGAACTCATTCTGTAGAACATCTATTAGAATAAAAGATTTGTTAAGGTCTTTGACCCACCAACTTGCGTTCAATTACAGTAGATTATTTTGGAGGAAAATTCTAACAACTGTCAAAGATGTATGCATGTCTTTGTGACATCCATCTTTATTTTGTTTCCAATTGACATCTCATATGGACCAAAGACATATGAATTGAAACAATAAGATAATTCTTTTTTTTATTTCACAATTCACTTCGATTACATGAAATAAATCATCCAGTTGTAAAATTTATATGTGCATATTTGTGCATTTTCTGTGACCAAACACAATATCTAAGGCAACTTCCAAATGTGTTTACTTTGCCTTATGATCCGAGAGGATATGGGATCACTATAAATTGGGCAACACAAGTGTCATACATGGCAGCAAAGTAGGAAGCTTGGAGCTCACAACCTCCACCTGCAGCATGAAGCAGAGAGTGGGAACTACAGAAGTTATGCAACTGAAAACTATCAAGCTCACCCCAAATAACATTCTTTCTACAGCAGGGATACATTTCTTAAAATCTCCCAAATGATACCACCAACTGATAAAGATTCATTTCTCTGACTTCAAACCTACATGTTTGATTTCTGTTACATGAAGGGATTCATGATGAAGAAAACATTTGTAGATAAGCCTATAGTTGCCTCAACACCTGAGGTCAGAAATGAATGTTTATACAAATAAAACATTCATGAGTAAACATATGCTTGTTTAAGAATTTGTTTTAATTTCCATTCTGTGATAACAGTTTGTCTTTGTGTGTTTATGTGCCTGTCCTTTCTAGTCTCCATAAAGACCAAACCAACTGATCTTCCCGTACCAGCAATTATAGAAAGTTGTCAAAAACCTGAGCTAGATCCTCCAAATGATCTTGTCTTAATTGCAAAAGCCATGTTTCTAATGCTGTAAATATTTTAAATCTTTATATCTCATGTTCATGTCAGGAAGTAGAAAAGAATTCATAGAAGAGAGTAATCCTATTTATAAAAAATAGTTGATTACTTTGGACAAAATAAATGTATTCATTTTCAAGAAAAGAAACTATTTTGAATCTGTTTTTATCATAGCCTTGGAGGGAGTAAATTATTTACCATGTTCACTTAAATGTAATGGAGGAGATCACCAACTGTGGTTGTGGTCTGAATTTTGAACATTGGAGTAGGTATTGAATTTGCTGTATGTGTAGCAAATCCATTCACAGAAGTTTATTAGGTTGTTCTGATGTTCCTTCTGTGGTGGCTATTTATGTTCTAATGCATTTCAATTTGGTAATAGGTATTTTTCTGTGCAATGTATAGAATGGGATCCCCATCATCTATGTGGTCCATTGCTTATTTATATCAGGCATTGTGTGATCATAGATTTCAAGGAAGGGTCTCTGAGAATGTGTGGTATTTTTTATGTTTTCACAAATTCATTTAAGATGTTTGTTTTTAATCTTTGCTTGTATATCAATAATTAATTAATGCTTAATAGTATATGTATGCATCTGTATGTATATATTGTTTGAAGTTCCATGCTTCTACATGTTCCCATATTTACTATATGGCACATCATCTTCCTAGAGATTTATCTAGCTTTCTTAGAGATTTATCTAGCCTTCTTAGAGATTTAGCTAGAGGTGCTAGTTAATGTAGCAGCAATGAGATTTATTTCAAAACATGTTTTGTGTTTAGTGGACTATTCATTCTTAGGCTATGACAGATATATGAAGACTGTGTGACACTTTGTGGGGTTTATTTTAGTCATGCTTATATGATCAAGTTTATGTTGTCAGTTTTGCATAACAAAAACTCTTCCCACTGTGCTCATTGAGATGCATAAAACTTAGTTGAAACATTACATTAGTACAATATTGTCTTTTATTCAGATTATGAATATATTGTCATCTGAGGATGGAAGAAAATGAAATGATTTGAATAATAAATGCTACTTGCAAATGAAAATTATACACTCCTGTCTTGTTTAGGAATGTGTTAGTTCTTTCTTAGGAGTAAAGACTTGTTCATAAGACTTTCTCAGGACTACAAATGAATGTCAGAGAATTGTCTCAGTGGGAACATTTAGTTATTGCTAAGCCTGATAATTTGAGCTGAATCCCTGAGTAGTCCATATCACTGCTCCAGGTTTTTCTAATGTTTCTGTAGTTGGGCTGCTGTATATTCAAACTCACACACCAGCAGATACATAAATAATATTTCAACCTAAATAAGGGCCAGTGTATTCACTGGCCAAAAGACTCTTTGTGTTACATGTCAAGAACTTACATATGGGATGTAGATAATAAATAGCAATAAATTGTACTCTCACTAGCACGTATACACCATAACATATATATGTACACACAAACACACTCCAATATTTTTAATTTTTTTTATTTTTATTGATTACAGTTTATTCACTTTGTATCTATGCTATAGACCCTTCTTCATCCCCTCCCAATCCTACCTTCTCTCCCTCTTCTCCAATGCTCCTCCCCCAGTCCACTGATGGGGAGGTACTTCTCTCCTTCCATCTGAACCTAGTATATCAGGTCTCCTCAGGACTGTTTTCATTGTCTTCCTCTGTAAGGCTCTTCCCCCCACAGGTAGAGGTGATCAAAGAGCCAGCCCCTGCATTTATGTCAGAGACACTCCTTGTTCCCATTACTAGGGTACCCTCTTGGAAACTGAGCTGCAATGGGCCAGATCTGTCAGGGGTACTACATTATCTCCATTTGCGGTCCTTGTTTTGAGTATGAGTCTCCAAAAATTCCTGTGCCCAGATTTTTTGGTTGTGTCGCTCTCCTTGTGGAGCTTCTGCCCCCTCCAGGTCTTTCTATCTCCCCCTTCTTTCATAAGATTACCTGCACTCTGCCCAAAGGTTAGTCTCAGCATCTGTTTTGATATCCTGCTGGATAGTCTTTCAGAGGCCCTCTGTGGTAGGCTCCTGTCCAGTTCCCTGTTTTCTCCCTCTTCTGATGTCCATCTCATTTGCCTTTCTGAATGAGGATTGAGCATCTTACCCAGGGTCCTCTTTATTAGCTTTTTTAGCTGTACAAATTTTACAATGATTATCCTATATTATATGTCTAATATCCAGTTATAAATGATGGAGTTAAAAAAAGAAATGCAGCCACTTATAGAAGACAGAAATCATTTGTAGAATTTGAAGACTTATTGCTGTTCATTAAAAGGAAAATGGTTGCTTCGTACATCTTATTTTATACTTTAATTCCTTGATTCAAGGATAGACCACTTAAAAATCATAGGTTGGCTCAGAAGTGCATCCTTGTCACCCTAAACCTAGGATTGAGTGGCAGGCTGATCTCTCTGAGACTGAGGCCAGATTGGTCCACAGAGTGTATTCTCGGTTGTTTTTTTGTTTTGTTTTGTTTTTGAGACACAATTTTCTTGTGTAGCTTTGATTGTTCTGGACTCACTTTGTAGACCCAGCCATCCTCAAAATTACATAAATCTGTCTGCCTCTTCCTCCTTGAGTGCTGGGATTACAGGTGTGTGCCACCATGCCCAACTACAGGGACACTTCTAAAACAGGCATGGCTATGTAGGAATATCACGTATCAAAATGATTTCAAACTGCAAACTATCTTTCAAGTTATAGATTTTTTTCCTAAGGGATAGTGTACACAGGGATGTTAGAAGTTTTCTGAAATTGGGCTCTCTGTCCTTTCTGTAAGTGAGAACTGTAGCATTGTAATATCCCTCTCATAGATCAGACATTATTACCAGAAGTCATTGCTCCCTGAACAATCTACTTTCATGGCCTCATTTACTTCATTTTCAGCTAAGAACTGTGGTCAAAAGTAAACATTCCAGAGGCATTTCTGCCCATAATTTTAAAATTTTTGCATCTATTTCTGCATGACTTTGAGCCAAGAGTGCCTTTTTAATCTCTTATTTTTACATTATTTTCACATTCAGAATAGGACTTAATTTAGAATGTCTCTGAGTAGACAAACCCACATTTGAACTTATCCATATGCCATAAGTTAAATTCCTGTGCTTGCTTTCTTGAAGCAAACCATTGCTTTGGAAAGGACTCTTATGCTCTTCTTGCCTGTGCCAGGAAAATCTCTTTCTCAGGTCTTGTGTCTTTGCTGGTGTAACAAAACACCAAAAACACAGGCTCTAAGAGCTACAATCAATAAATGGGACTTTGTGAAACTGAAAAGCTTCTGTAAAGCAAAGGATACTGTCTACAGATAGGGAAAGGATGTTCACTAACTCTATATCTGACAGAGGGCCAATATCCAGAATATATAGAGTACTCAAGAAGTTAAAGAGCAATAAATCAAATAATCCAATTTAAAAAATGGGGTACAAAGCTAAACAGAGAATTCTCAATAGAGGAATGGCAGAGAAACACTTAAATGCCCAATGTCCTTAATCATCAGGGAAATGCAAATCAAAACAACCCTCAGATTTCACCTTACACCCATCAGAAGAGCTAAGATCTAAAGCTCAAGTGACAATACATGATGAAGAGGATATCGAGAAAGAGGAACCCTCCTCCACTCCTGGTGGGAATGTAAACTTGTACATCACATTGGAAATCAATCTGGCACTTTCTCAGACAATTAGGAATAGTGCTTTCTCAAGATTCAGCTATACCACTCCTAAGCATATATCCAAAAGATGCTCAAGTATACAACAAAGACATTTGTCCAACCATGTTTGTAACAGCTTTATTAGCTTTATTTGTAATAGTCAGAAGTTGGAAACAACCCAGATGCCCCTCAACTGAGGAATGGATTCAAAAATTGTGGTACATATACATAATGAAATATTACTCAGTGACAACAACAACAAAACAAAACAAAAACAAAACAAAACAAGGAAATTATGAAAATTGCAGGCAAATGGTGGGAACTGGAAAAGATCATCCTAAGTGAGGTATCCCAGCAGCAGAAAGACACACAGGGTGTATACTCAATCATAAGTGGATACTAGATATATAATATAGGATAAACATACTAAAATCTGTACAACTAAGGAAACATATGAAGGAGGAGGACTCTGGCTAAGATGCTGAATCCTCATTCAGAAAGACAAAGAGGATGGACATCAGAAGAGGGAGAATACAGGGAACAGGACAGGAGCCTACCACAGAGGGAATCTGAAAGGCTCTCCCCTGTAGGGTATCAGAGAAGATGCTGAGACTTGTAGCCAAATTTTGGGCAGAGTGCAGAGCACTTCATGAAAGAAGTAGGAAATAATAAGACCCAGAGAGGACAGGTGTTCCACAAGGAGACCAAGAGAACCAAAAATATCTGGGCACAGGGGTCTTTTCTGAGACTGATACTCCAGCCAAGGACCATTTATGGAGATAAACTAGAAACCTGCACAGATGTTGCCCATGGCAGTTCAGTGTCCAAGTGGGTTCCATTGTAATGGGAACTGGGACTGTCTCTGACATGAACTGATTGGCCTGCTCTTTGATCACCTCCCCCTGAGGGGGAAGCAACCTTACCAGACCACAGAGGAAGACAGTGAAGCTATTCCTGATGAGCCCTGATAGACAATGATCAGGGGAAGGGAGAGGAGGACCTCCCCTATCAGTGGACTTGGGGAGGCACATGTGTGGAGAAGAAGGAGGGAGGATGGGATTGGGAGAGGAGGAGAGAGGGGGCATGGAGGGATTCAAAGTGAATAAAGTGTAATGAATAAAAATTAAGATTAAAAATGGAAAGAAAATAAAAGACACAGAAGCCAGATTTATAAGCTCTCATTGGTCAAATGACAAAACAATTTAAACATCAAAATGATATGCATATCTATGTCCTCCCAAAATTCCTATGTTGAAGTCCTAAGACCCAAAGTAACAGAGATGCATGAGATCTTTGGGAGGTACTCAGGTCTGGGAGGTGAAGCCCTTATAAATAGGTTCATAACCTCATTGAAGAGACCTTATAAAATCATGTGGCCCTTTATAACACTGAGTTTAAAGTGAGAAGAAGGCTGTAGACAAGCATGCCCCCAACTAGACCTTATAATTAAACTTTAGACTTTCCAGAGTTCAAAACCGTGAAAAGTAAAGCCTTTGTTTATAAATCATTTGTCACTTAGTCCCAGCAGACTAAAACAAACAGGAACTACAGAAGTCCAGTTCACTACAGAAGGCATATAAATTATGAATCCATATTGATGTAAGTGTATGGCATATGTATTAACATTCTGATGAGGATCAAGACACAGAGTGTCAAGGTACTCATGGGGGTGCAAGGTATTAACTGTGTAGTAGAAAAGCCTGGAAAACACTGATTACAAGTAATCAAAGTGGAAGTATGTACCACCTGACAGGACACAGTGTGCCACTGTTGTGATACCCTTGTCCCGGTTTATGTATTCCATGAGAACACAGAGAGCTTAGAGAGAGTCTATAAAAATAACTAACCTGGGATATTAGCCATATAGTACAGGATAACCATGGTACAACCCACAGACCTAAATAAACTAAGTAACATGGAGGGTAGAAGAGAGGATACTTGAATCCCACTAAGAAGGGGACAGACATGGGAAGTGGAGGGAGAGAGGAAGTGGGTGGGAGAGGGAATGAAGAGAGGAACAGGGGATCAGGTGTGGGAAAAGTGCAGATGGGGGTGAGAGGGCTAGGAGAGAAGGGAAATTGGTGTTGCAGCATCTCTGAGACAAGATGAAGACCTGGAATTCTGGAGATACTTGGGAAAATATGGGGGTGTGAGCCTGGCTGAGATGCCTAGCAGCAGGGATATTGAGAATGAAGTGGACACATCTTGTAGCCAGTGGAGGGAGGGGGACACCAACCAACTCACAAAACCCTTGACCCAAATTTGTCACCTACAAGATATGCAGGAATAAAAGATGAAACAGAGACTGAGGAAATGGCCAACCAATAACTGGCACATTTTGAGACTCAACCCATGGGAGAGACCCAACTTCTGGCACTGTTAATAACACTCTGGTATGCTTGTAGACAGAAGACTAACATAACTGCCATCTGAGAGGCTTCATCAGGCAGATAATGAAAGCAGATGCAGAGCCCCACACCCAAACAATTAGGCAGAACTCAGGGATTCTTGTGGAAGAGTTAGAGGAAGGATTAATGGATCTGGAAGGGTGGGACACCATAAGAAGACCTACATAGTCAGCTCTTTTGGGAACATGGGGTCTCATAGAGCCTGAACCACCAACAAAAGAACATGCCTGAAATAGTCCTAGGACCCCTCCACATATAAGAATGATGGGCTGTTTGTCATCAAGTAGGTCCCCTAACAACTAGACCAGGGGCTCTCTTTGATTTGGGCTCCTATTTCTGTTGCCTCCCTCTGGATCACATTTTCCTAGCGGGGCTGCCTTGTCTTGCCTCAGTGAAAGAAGAGGTACTTAATACTGATGTAACTTGATGTGCCAGGGTGGGTTGGTTGGGAGAGTTCTAGGGGAAGTGGTTGGGAGGGTGGGACTGGGAAGAGAGGAAGGAATAAGATTGTGAGTGGGATGTAAAATGAACAAATGAATAAATTAGTGAAGAAATGTAACTGACCCATAGTCAGCAAAAGTGACAAAATCATGAAAACGATGAGGGAACTGTTGCATATTGAAAGAGACTAAAGAGATAAAGAAATAATGCAACACTTAAATGAACCAACGTCTTTCAACATTTATGTGAGCAATAACATAGTCAACAAAACCCAAATTAAATGGAATATTATGTTGGCATAAATTTCCTATTTTGATAACTGCACTGTCATTACATAGGACAACATTCTTGTTTTTATAAAATTGAAACTAAACCATTCCGAGTGACAGGGCATAAGGTCAGCAGCTTCCTCTCAAAATGTCCAAAGTAAAAGAGCAATTAACTGTACATACTTGGAACTATCTTCAAGTTTGTTATTGTTTCAAAATTGTTGGGAGGGAAGCTGGGCATGTTCTTTAACACCAGTACTTGGGAGGCAGAGGAAGTCAGATCTCTGTAGGTTCAAGGCCAGCCTGATCTGATATACATAGGGAAGCCCAGGATAGCCATGGATTTGTAGAGATAATCTGTCAAAAAATAACTTAAATAATACTGTTTTACGGGAAAAAACAATGTAACTGAAAACTAAACAAGATTAAAAACAAAACTGATTCTCTACACTGGCAGTCTGGGTATGACTATGTCTGTAAGAAACTAAAAAGTGAAATGACGTGGTATTATGGAGCAGCATGAAGATTCTCTAAATACAGCTCAATGTCTTCTTTTTAGTCTGTGTGTGTTTGTGTGTTCATGATGAAGGTGAAACATGCATACTAGGGAACACATAGGAAGGTCAGAAGACAATTCTTGCCTTCCACCTTTTCATGAATTCAGGGATCAAACTCAGGTCTCCAGGATTGCCAGCAAGAGTGTTTTTCTGCTGAGCCATCTCACCAACCTGCAGGCAGTTCTCTTAAGTGACCTCAAATAGGTAGTAGGGAGAAAAAATGTGAAGGATCCCTTCTCTTAAACAAATTCTTAGGGATGAATAAATAATAATAAGTGATGAGAAGAACATTAGTACCCTAGTGCTACCAATGACTAACAATCAGCAAAATACAGCCCAAGCACCTCTGGAGACAAGGGGCTGCAGGGCTGGTAGAATTAACCTGAAATGAATGAGGTTTCCCCAGCTGTACAGTAACCTTGTTATTACATCTCGTTTATCTATATATAACAACACAAAGATATAAAAATAAGAAAATAAGTCTGTGTGAACCCTGTATACTCCTGGTTGTGCAAGTCCATCAAAGTATAAACAGCAGTGTATCTGCCAAACTGTTCCTTATGAAGAAGTATCTGATGAATAAAGAGAACAATCAAATCACTTGAAAGCTAAGTGAGAGAGACCACCTGCAGTGGTTGGCTGGCTGTCTTAAGAAGAGCCATTTCATTCTGGAATGCTGGCACATACATCCTGAAACAATGTTCCTAGAAATGTGCACGGATCCTGTGGCCTTTCCAAGTACCTGGCTTTTGTTCGACTGGGATGTCCAAACTCCCCCACCCCACCCTCCCAAGGGCAGGCGGGAGGCAGCACCCGACTCTCTGTACTTTCTTTCCGGGAGGACTGGCCCCAGCATCTCTCTTCCTCAGGATGCCCGGCACAAGCGTAATCCTAGGAAGTCCACACACTGTGCTCCAGCCCTTCCAACCCCAGCGGCCCGAGGGCACGGTCCCGGGTACCAGCAGCCTCCACAGAAGCTCTTGGCAGAACTCGGGCAGGCTCTCCCGACCCGCCCAGCCCGCCAGCCCCAAGCTGCACCGCCCAGACCTTGCCCTGCGACCGCCATCCAGCGGGTGACTCACACAAGCCCACAGCCAGCCAAGCTTGGCTGCATTGGGATGGCTGATACTTGTGGACCTACACCTCGGGACCCAACCCTCTCTCCTCCCCACCTCCCAGCTGTGATGCTAGGCCTAGCACCACCTAGCCCACTGGATGGCTGCTGGGGGCTGAGGCGGAGCTCAGAGGAGGCGGCGGCAGAGGAGCCCAGGGAACGGAGGCGGAGCACGAGGACGGCGGGTGACATAGCCCGGGGCGTAGAGAGGCGGAACCCCGGGGTGGAGGCGGAGCCCGGTGCGCGGACGGGGGAGGAGCCCGAGGAAGCAGAGGCGGAGCCTAGTGGGGGCGGAGGCGGAGCCCGGGAGATGGAGGCAGAAACTGGAGCTGGGCGGGGGCAGAGCCCTGGTGTGGAGAGAGGAGCCCGGTGTGTAGGCGGAGCCCGGTGGGCAGAAGCGGAGCCTGGTAGGGCAGAGGCGGAGCCCGGGGGATGGAGGCGGAGCTCGGAGGGGATGGAGGCGGCGCCCGGGGAGGCGGAGGCTGAACCTGGGGGCGGAACTTGCGGCAGAGGCAGAGCCCGGGACGGGGCGTGGATGGAGCCCTGGGGTGGAAGGAGGAGCCGGGGTGGGGGGTGGAGCCCAGGGCAGAGGCGGAGCTCCGGGGAGCAGAGGCGGAGTCCGTGGTAGCAGAGGCAAAGCCTGGGTGGGAGGAGGCGGAGCCCGGTGAAGGAGGTGGAGCTTGTGGGCAGAGGCGGAGCCCGAGCCCGTGGCGACCGAGGCAGAGTTCGGGGTAGAGGCAGAGCCCGAGGGGGCGGAGGCGGAGCCCAGGGGCAGAAGCGGAGCTCAGGCGGTGCCCACACCCTTACCTGGCTTCTCCTGGTCTCAGCGTACCACGATGAAGTAGTCCGCTAGCCGAGTCACAACCACCGCCACCGGCCCCGGGAAGTGGATTCCCATCACCGCCCTCACCGCCTCCGCCCACCAGGACCAGGCGAACTCAGCGGTTTCCCTTCAGCGTCTGTATCCATAGCGACGGCGCTTTCATCACGCTTGACAATGGAGGAGCGCTCTGCGCCTGCGCCTGCCCCTCCCCCGCCCCACCCACAGAGGGCTTGGCCTTCGCGTTTCTCCCAGGCCGGTCGGACCCGCGGCTGGGGAAATGGGCTGCCAGGCGCAGCCTCACCACGGAGGCCAAGCTCTTAGAGGCTGGGCCTCTGCCTCAACGCCCCCCTCCCCTATTCTTTATTTTCCTGGAGCGGGGTCTTTCCTTCTGCCTTCTCTCTCCCTTTTGCAGTGGGGGAAGAAGGGCATGGAGGGACTCCCTCTCACTCTGAGGAAGGATCAGGCCTGAAGGGAGGCTTGAAGTGTGCAAACCCTGAGAGGCAACAAGGACCCCTTTCCGTACACCGAAGCTGGAAGAGGACATGAAGAGTGTTCCTGGGTGTCTTCAGGGGAACACTCACCCAAGCTGGGATAACTGTTGATCTTAGGGTCTGGGGGAGGGGCGAGGGGGCAGGCAGAAAGCTCCCCTGCAGCAGGCAGGCCCCATTCACCTTGGTCTTCCAGGGAGGAACAGGCCAGGAGCTTGTCAGGGAGTGCACCTGAGGTGTCCAGCAGCGGCCCAGGCCACCACCCTGGCTGTCTTCTCAGAAACCTGAGCCTCTGGAGGTCTGGAAGCAGGAGAAAGGGCTTAACTCTCAATGTTCTCCAGATGCTTTGGTCTCTCCAGGCCTCTGCTGCTGCTTGCCTCTGGTTACCTGGTAACCAGGGTTCAGAGTTCTATCTGAGGAAGCAGGGTCACTTCCTGGAGTTCCCCAGCCCAAGCCTCCCCCTCACGGGCTCTCTGCTCTCCCTGAGGGCCACCATCCCTGTCTGCCCCGCTGCTTCACAGTTCCCTGGACACCACCGGACAGGGCAGAAATGTAGGGGAAAGAGACCCTCTGCTCCCCGAGTCGCTTTGCTGGTGGAGTTTCATCACTGTGATGGAGAGAGGACGGCAGAAGGTTTGCTCAACTGCCTGGGGTCAGATCTCTTTTCGTGAGTTAAAGGCAAAGGTCTATGGCCACATTTCCAAAAATAAAAATTAAAAACAAAAAACAAAACAAACAAGCAAACAACAACAACAACAGAAACAGCCATGCAATTCTCTAGCCCCTTCTCTTCCCTCCATGGGGTGCCCGAGGCCCTGTGCCCCTTGGCCCGGCAGTAGCCGAGCCTCTGGCTTCTCTCTCGCAGTGGTGCTCTGCCTGGGGGAGTGTCGGAGAAGAGGGTGCCCCTGCCATGGCGCCAGGAAATGCTGCCAATGAAACCTGAGACAGTCCTGGAGAAAAGCAGTGAAGTAGTTGCCTCCCGTCACCACTAGAGGGCGCGGAGACACGGGAGAATGTGCCCTAAAAGAAGAGCAACAGCAAAGAGAAAATACTATGGCACAGAGGTTAAGAGGATCTGTTGCAGGTCCAGTTCAGGGGGTAAGAGTATAGGCTGCAGGTCCAGAGGTTCGCGGTTTGGTTTCCACCCCTTGGATTGGTATCTTCATAAGATCCCCTGCACTCTGCCCAAGTTTTGTCTATGAGTCTCAGCAATAAATAAATCATCCAGTTGTAAAATTTATGGGTGTGTATTACTTCCTTTCAGTGACAAAACACAATCTCTTAAGGCACTTCCAAATGTGTTTAATTTGCTTTATGGTTGTAGAGGGATATGGGATCATTGTGAAATGGTCATCACCAGTGTCACACATGGTAGCTGAATTAGGAAGCTTGGAGCTCACATCCTCAACCTGCAGTCTGAAGCAGATAGTGGGAACTACAAACGGTATATACTTGTAAACTATGGAGCCCTTTGTAAACGCAGTTTAATTCCTAGCACTCTCATCAAATGGCCAGAACTACCTGTATTTCTAAGCCAAGGGTGTCGGGTGTATTCTTCTGGCCTCATAGAGGACAAGACAATGAAAATGGTGAAAAGACGCATGCACATGTGATTCCCTAATGTAAAACACATGTTCTTCCCATATATGTACTCATTTCTTGAGAAATTAAAATTGATTGTAATTTAGGTGCATAAGTTTTGCCAGTGTGTATACTAAGTACATGCACAATATCAGTGGAGGCCAGAAGAGAATGTCTGTTCTCCCATGATTGGAGTTACAGACAGTTGTGAACTATCACCTGGGTAGGCCATGTGGCTGAGCAGTCCATCGCTCATAGGTGCTAAGCATATCATTAATATGTGCTAGGAACATATCATTAATAAAAGTAATATCTATTTTTAGTGCTGAGGTGTGTTTCTTTTATGAAGCAGAAAGAGAGGAATTTTTTTTTATGTCCATCCTTCTAACCTGTGTCTTTTCACAAGGGAGTTGATGCCATTGATGTTGAGAGATACTAATTTCCAGTTTTTGTTACTTCCTGTTATTTTGATGTTGGTGGTGGTAATGTGTGTGTGTGTGTGTGTTTGTGTGTGTGTGTGTTTCCTTTCCTTTGGTTTTGCTAATGTGGGGTTATATATTTCCTGTGTTTTCCTGGGTGTAGTTCTCCTCCTTGGGCTGCATTTTTCCTTGTAGTATCTTCTGTAGGGCTGAATGTTGATATTTAAAGATTTATTTTTAGGCTTATTTATTTTTAATTAAGTATGTTTGTAGGTGTATGTGTGCAAGTATGTGCATATGAGTGCAGGTGTCTCTGTGGACCAGAAGATATTTTCAGACTCCCTGAAGGTGAAGTAGAAGGAGATTGTGACCTGACTGATGTGCATAGTAGGAAATGAACTTTTTTACTCTAGACCAAAGGCTTATTGATTGGTTCAGAACACCTGTTGCTCTTGAGGCCCTGAGTTTGAATATGAAAAGCTTAAGAGCTCTGTCAACAAAAGATGTCCACTTTTAGTTGTTATTTACACCCTAATTGAAGGCTGAATGTCTCTTCTCTGGTTGGAAGTACCCTGCTGTTTCTGGTTGCAGCCCTCCCAGTCTGGATAGCCATTCTGAGCTGGACATTAAGGTGAAGGAGTCCCTCTCCCCACCAGAGCCTACTTATCTCTGCCTGACTTCATAAGGAATGTCTTTAGACATAGATGCCACCAGCCACATTTGATGGATAGCCTTGGACACAACTCCTAGCTAACTCTCCCCTCCCTTCACCTATAGGATAATTAAGTACCGTGTTCTTGTTCATATGATAGGAGTGTGCTGTTTAATGCAAATCAAGCATCTTAGATGTGCCTAATTTTAAACAATTATGCACACCTATCCTTGAAGTATCCCAAGGAGTATATAGCGTTATTTTATAATTTAAAGTTTAACTTGCTCTTTGTGGGGCTTCCCAGAATGGTCAATCTCTGTCATGCTTGCTGGTCTTCCAAGCTTTACACCCAATCTTCTCCTGCTCCTGCTTTCCTGGGCTGGTGGGAAAAAGCCCCCAAGGCAGGAGGAGAACCACCTTATCTCTGGAATGCTTCAGATCAAAAGTTTCAGGTATCATAGCATTTCATATTTTAGATGTTTCTGGATGTGAGATACCCAATCAACCAGTGCCTTGGGGGTGGGGCTCTGTAAAAGGAGTTATACCTAATGTTTATTTCACAGGAATGTTGCTGGCAAGATTCAGGGTATGGAATCTTCTGAGCCAAGCACATGGCTGACAGAAAAGAAATTAAGAGCAGAAATTTTAGTCCAGCCTGGGTAACTAACCTTCTTCATTAAAAAGAAAGAAGATATCAAGAAAGAAAAAAGTATAATCTTCTTTGTTACCTTTCTTCTATGTGGGCTCATTTGACAATCATTATCTTATGCAGGTCATGGTGCTCTCTAAAGTTTATATTTCCATAGATGTAGGTTTTAAGCCTGGGATAAATGGCAGAGGTACCTATTTAAAAATATTAAAACGGACCTAGCTGCCAATTTTCTTTCAGAAATCCTTCAGTCCTTCCAAAGCTTAGTATGGTTCTCTTGGTTGGCAAACTGCACTCCCTACCCTGATTTTTCCTGCCCATATCAACCCATTTTCTGGGCTAACCTCCCTTCTCCATATCAACTTGCAGATTGTTTAACAAGGTTAGGTAAGATGTTTTTGCTAATGAGTCTGATGTAAAAAAATCTTAGAGAACCATGTGGAGTTAAGAAAAGTACACTCTTAACAGTAAAGCTGGGGACTCTTTAAGTTTCATGAGCAGAAACAAAAACCCAAGGTAGCACTAGCTGACTGGACACTCTCCAGCTGTGCCTGTAACTGAGACAGCAATTGCTTTCCTTATACTTGTTTTGCCCTCAGCTTCTTGATATGACTTAATACAAGTTAATGAGCAGATGTACATCCCTTTAAGATTTAATGTAGAGGCGGCTGATTGTCTTATATGTATAAAAGTTTAGATTTGTGATCCTTTTAAGAATGTTTTAAGATTACTTTTTAATATAATGGTTTCTTAATTACCACAAATTTCAGCTTACCAGTAAAAAAAAAAAAAGGTGGCTGAGAAGTTATGTTGCTTGCTCATCTTGTTAATTGATCACAAGTTCATTAATTACAAGTGTATATGGGGTCTTGGCAATAACTTGTTTTTCATATTTGTTTTTTACCCATAATACATAAAACATTTGGTCATGTGAAGGTATTGCGGAATATGTGGTTTTTTTTTGGAGGTATATTCTTTGTAATCATTCACTTAAAGAAAATAGGGTGTAACCACATTCTGTGTTTAGTACTGCTTGAAAGATCTTGCTGGGATAGATAAGCTGTGGAAAAAGAGGAAAGTGTGATATGAACTGGCACTCTGGGTCTTTTTCCATCCACCAATGTGTATTTGTATAGAGTGGTTTGGACCTTACATTTTGGAGTTTGTTTCATCCACAAAGATGTATGTATATGTATGTATGTAAGATTGGGATGGAACTTGCTCTTTTGTGTTTGTTCTATTCATCATGATGTATGTATATGTAGGTAAGGTGGTTTGGTGCTGGCTCTTTGGAGTTTCTTCCATCCACCAAGTTGTATATATGTAAGATGGATTGAAACTCGCTCTCTGGAGTTTGCTTTATCTACCCAGTATGTGAATGTGTATATATGTATGTATGTATGTATGCAAGCATGAATGTATGTATGTATGTATTTATATATGTATGTATGTGATTGTGTAAAGAAAAAAAAGCCTGTAAAAGAAGCTAAATGAAGAGAGGCTTAAATAAAAAGAAGCTTTTTGGAACCTACCTGCTGGAGTCTGTCTTACTTAACCTTCAAGAATAAGTGTGGTGTGCATGTGTGTGTGTGTGTGTGTGAGAGAGAGAGAGAGAGAGAGAGAGAGAGAACCTATTGGCTACATCTGAGCAGGGTTTTCAGGTCTTCTCGATGCATTGTCCTTGGTTGAGGTATCCATCTCTACAAGGGCCCCAAGGCCCACTATTTGGGGGTTCTATTCGTCCCTTTTTACATCTCCTTTCCCCTCCATGTCTTTCTGTCTCCCCATTCTTTCATAAAATTCCATGTAGTCTGCCTAAAGTTTGACTATGGGTATCAGCCTCTGCTTCGATACCTCAATCAGTGGATTCTTTCAGAGTCCACCTGTGGTAAGCTCCTGTCCTATTCCCTGTCTTCTATTGCTTTGGATATCTACCACATTTTCCCTTCTGAATGAGGATTGATCATCTTCCCTAGGGTCTTCCCTGTTGTCCAGCTACTGCAGCAGTATAGATCTCAGTATGTTTATCCTCTATGTCTAATAACCACATCTGAGTGAGTATATACCATGTGTGTCTTTGTGCTTCTGGGTTACCTCACTCAAGATGATCTTTTCTAGTTTCCATGATTTGCCTGTCAGAAATCTCCTTCAGCTGACAAACACCTTCAGCAAAGTGGCTGGATAAAAAAGTTACTCAAAAACATCAGTAGTCCACTTGTATACAAAATACAAAAGGGCTGAGAAAGAAACAACACCCTTTACAATAGCCACAAATAACAAAAAGTAACTTGGTGTACTTTAAAAAAATAAGTGAAAGACCTGTATGAAAAAAATATCTTATTGGATCTTAAAGCTCTTCAGTCCCCACTCTTTCATCCCTTTGACCTGTCTGCCTTGTAGAAATGAGGATATTCTAAAGACATTTATATCTCTCCCTAAGGTGAACATCTAGTAAAACCATGGGCTCCATGAAATTCTAATTTACCCCTCGAATCTCTTTCTGTGAAAAGGCTGATTCCTCCACATGAGAAATTCTCTCCTAAACAATCATTAACTCAATGTCTGAATACTTTGTGAGAGATAAAGGAGCTGAGAATGATAGACAGATTTAAGGATAGAAAAATTAATTATATGGCTTGGTTAGATACTTGGTTGTGTGTAATTTGCCTTCCATCTAAAATTGTTAGGACCTAGAAGATGTAATAGTTTCCTTATAACCTCATCTCTGGTCAAAACTGCTGAATAAATATGTTAATATGTTTTCAGTTTTCATTAATAATTTCCTTCTGTCATTGTTTTCTCTCTTTTTTTATTTTAAAAGATAATCCCAGTATGTATCTCTGGTTGTCCTGGAACTCACTATATCCCAGAGTGCCTGCACTATAGGAGACATGTCACAGCTTGGCAAATCAGGTTTTTTTTAATTGGCTTATTGAGGATGAGTGGCTGAACCTGATTATATGGTAATTAGAACATGGGCTATGTTCCTAACTCCAGTAACAGAAGAAAACTCCCATCTAACGCAGCACTCCTGGTTAAAGTCCACTGTATTCCATCTCTGAACAATATTGCTTTCCTTTATCATCGAGTGTATTATAACTCATCTAAGAGTAGGGCAGAGTTTTCTATTTTCATTCTACAGATAGTCAAACTGAGGCTCAAAGAGATAATGTGGTTTTGTAATATAGTTAAGTGTAACTGCTAATCTTACACATTACATCATTCTATCATGTCACTAAATAAAGTTGAAGCCACCTCAGCCAGGCATGGTGACACAAGATACTTAGAAAGAATAGGCAGGAATTTCAGGGTTTCAAGGTCACCCAAGGAGTGAATGATCAGTTGTGTAGTGGGAGACCATCAGAACAAAGAGAGGCAGTTAGTAGCCCAGGCCAAAGTCCATAGTCTTCCCTGCAGCTGCAGATATTCAGAGCCATAGCACTAGCAATTGTTTGTTGAGATATTTACTGCTTTCTCTTTTCTATTCTAATGTTTCTTTTTCAAGGCAGCTTAGGTCACTTCAGGATCAGACTCCTGTTAGTCATTAATGAGTGGAATTCTCCTGCAGGTGGAGAAATCAGCCTCAGACAGGGATTAACTCCCTCATTACATATCCAATGGAAAGTCTTCAGGCCTGAAACCATATAAACAGAACCAACAGAAATGGATTCAGGTTTAATTCATATATTTACACATAATTCCTCACATACTTATAAGGAAAAATTGGAATGGATGAATTTGGGAAGGGATGAAGAAAGGACATGGAAAGGGGAAATTGATGTAATATATATTTAATTAATGTACAACAATAAATACACCCAACAGAAAAACTCAGCAAGTATTGTTTATATATTTATAAAAAAACTTACATATTTAATAGCAAAAATCGAAATGAAGAATATGGGAAGGGATGGAGAAAGGCCATATAAAGGAGGAAATGATGTATGTATTTTAATTAACATGTACAAAAATAAATTTGAAATGAAAAGTGCCTAAAAAAATACCATAGCAGTGAAGATCACTGTGTGGTGTCACAAAAGACATAGGTTCTAATTCAGAAAGAAGTTCTTAGCTAAACAGCTCCTTAACTTCATTCCCAATGAATCTGATTCCTGCTTCTGGCCTCTACCTGCACTGTACACAGATACATGGAAAAAAAAAACTTCCATATATACATACATAAAATATAAATAAATTTTATGAAATAAAATTTCCTGTGATGATGTCATAGCCCTGAGATAGACTGCAGCCAGGGGTGGTTGAAATGAACTTCTTCTGGTCCTGCATAGAAGCAGCTATGTCTCTTTTCCTGAGCCTGCCTTCTCAGAGGCAAAAGCTGCCTTACTCTGAAGTAAGAGTTGCTCCCATGTTGAATTTTATCACCAGGATACCATTCTATTGCTCTCCAGGGAAATGAGCTTGTCATCTTTTTTATTAATTTAAATAACTTCTTCAACTAAAGGGTGGCACCATCACTCAGTTTTATTTACCCACTTGAATCATACAGTCAACTCTCAATTACAGTAAGAGGAAAAAGACTTGCATGTCATGCTCAGCATCTGCTTTTAGACCACAGTAAAAGGATTAGTTACTTTTGTAGATCCCAAAGAAAAATAGGGTACTCAAAGAGCTGCTGATTTCACTATTGTGAAAATGAACTTGTTGTGGCAGGGTGAGTGCTTTTGTAATTTCCCAAAAAGTAATAATTAATGTCAGATGAATGAAGACAGACCAGATTGGTGGGTGTACAATTGGGGAGGACAGCATTGTGGGGATCAGGATCCAGGTGAAGGAGGTGTGGGAGTGGTGAAAGATCCCACCCAGAATCCTGGAAAATCAGACTGAAGGTGCAGGTCTAACTTTATTGTCCAGTGCAAAAGTCTTTGAATGACTGAAAAGCCAATGAGACCATCCTATGGTCTCAAGCACCAACAAAGTTTGGTGCAACTATAAGGAAAAGTGTGTGGTGGCAAGGTCACCTTAGGAAAATTCTGTAAAGAAGGTAGAAGCAGTCCCAACCCTAGTTTCAGATCTATTTTAAGAGTTTAATAGTGAGCTATGAGTCCCTAGGAGATGAACACTGTATGCAGTGGATACATGGATCTTTTGAGGATCCATAGGAGTCACTGACATCACTTGCCATTCCATTTTGGGCCTCCAATAGTTTCATGTTGACACTCCCCTTATAGCATGATCCATTGAATATTGAATATTCAACCATGGAACTGTCCTTTGCAGATATGTCCAGTCCACAGACACATTTAAGTCAGCTCTGAGGCTTGAGACACAGGCCATTCACTATAGCTGTGTGTGTCAGGTCACAGATCTAAACAAGTAACATTGCACTCAGGATTAAGTTCACACAGTATTTTATTAATCTAGTTCCCTTTGCAAAGGAACCGCCTGATCTTTTTCAGTGTCAGTTAGGCAACATTTAATTGGAATTTCCTTACCATTCCACTACCAGCAGCCACAGTGGTGTGATTAAGGAAAATTCAACTCCAGGTACAAAAGAAATTTCTGAGCTGAAGAGGTTTCTCAAGTGTGCATGTGTTATGCAGGTAGATACAGCAGATTTCACATCTTGTGCCATTATCCATATGTCCAGGAAGCTGACATGAAATTATAGTTCAAAATTATTTTTGTGTGGGCATCACTGTGGCTGGGTTTGCTGAACTTACAAATAGGCTTGAGGAGCTGCAGATCCATAACCGACCTTTCTGATCATTTCCCTATACAGAGATATGTATAGAACATGGGACCTCTCTGGAAGAGAAATAAGTAGTAGCTGGAGAGTCAGAAATTATTTTGTGTGAGTTGTGAAATTTGTGTTTGCTTGATTTCTGTGCACATACAATTGTAACATTGTTCAGGTTCACATTCTTCCTGTTTCCTTAGGTTGTTTAATGAAAACTTGAATATAATTTGGGACTTATGTTTTCTGTATTTTTGTCTTCATCTACTTATTCTTTCACTTATACTGTATAAACTTTTGATTATTTTAGTTTTAAGGAAGTACAGAAGTCATGTTGTACCAGTGTGTGTACAATGTCTTCATAGTCATAATGAGAATTCTGAGTTTTTTACATGGCACATGGCTTTTGAATCAGCTTTTCTGTAATAAATTGTTAGGAATTCTCTTTGGATTGTTTTTAATTCATGCTGCAAATTGAAAGTTCAGTCTTTTATCTTTTTCTTTTGAAAACATAGGTAAAGTGTTTGAAATGGGTGAATTTTATTATATTCATTAATTTGGCAAAAAACAGTAAGTGTGTGACATTTAAACTTTTGTCAAATGATGTTCAAGCTATAGAAAGTGTCCTTTTGGACAAAGTTCAGTGACACCTAATATATTCATATAATATGGTCACATAACAACCACAATGAGCAGAGTTCTTATAAAAAGATATAATTGCTATGGGTTAAAGCAATCTTCTCATTAGATTTTCTAGTCACATGTAATTGGTATTGACAAGTATCACAGTTCTCATTTTCATTGCAGTTATACTCATCATTGCCTACATATTAAAATTTCTCCTATGCTTGTTTACCCAGGATAATCTTGTGCCTCAAGAGGACATCATAATAAAAGAGTGAAGACAATAGCAACCATTAAAGGATTATACACTTATAAATGACTCTCACAGCCAGTGCTGTATTAGTCATGAGACACCATGTAATAGCAGCAAAGGCAGTATCAACCCACTTTTTCTCCCTTCTGATTTTAATTATTAGTGCACACGTTTTTTTTTTTTTTCAGATGGATAGGAGAGATTCATCAATTTTGTCTACACTTCAGATGCCAATAGTAAATGACGGGCTGAAAGCACAGAGTCTAGTTTTCACAATCACCTTCAAAAGGTTTTTCTAATGTTCTTTTAGATGGTATGTGGATAAGAAAAAATAAATATCAAAATTTTGTAGCAAGAGTTGTTATTAAAAGGAGAAGAAAATGTGCTGTTACAGTAGATTATAAAAAATGCAGAAAGTTGCTTAACTTGGATGGTATGAGAGATTTCTGCCAATAAATCACACTGCATGCAAAACTACAAATGCGTTTAAGAAATAGACTGACATGGTTGAATGTAAACAATGATAATAAATTACAGTTGAACAAAAACATGATTTCTCAGAAAAATGACTGATTGCGTTTTTTCTGATTAAATATTCTCTAAAGATGGAAAGATTTTCACTTTTGCTTTGGATAATGTGTTAAAACATTTAACATTTTTATACACACATTTCTTTATGTTTAACATATTATATAATAAAAATAGCTGTACTGGATTGTATTTCATATTTATTTCTACTTGAATAGTTATTCAAACACTTGGTTTCCTTAGAAAGAAAGAAGAGTATTCTTCTGGAATGAAATGTGCAGGAACTGCTGTAATTCCTGAATAAAAACCAGTGAAAGCCAACACCAGAAAATGACCTGAGTTTGTTTTCTTTTCTTTTTTTAAGTATTTATTTATTATTTATACAACATACTGCCTGTACACCAGATCTTACCATACATGGTTATGAGACACCATGTGGTTGCTGGGAATTGAGCTCAGGAACTTTATAAGAACAGCAAGTATTCTTAACCTCTGAGCCATCACTCCAGCCCCTCAATTGTTTTTTCTTTGTTTCACTTGGCTGAGAGCAATGCTTCTCAATTCACAGATGTAGACATGCCTGAGACAGAACTTGTCATGAATTCCCATGTGATGTTCAGCCACTACACAAAAAGAACAAGAATTCTGTTTGTCAAAACCAGCTTTTCCTGTCATTACTATTTTGCTCTTCTTTGTCCTTTATTGCTTTGTCCATTCATTCTGCTATGTACACAACAAATTAATCCTGCTGCTGTGGTTTGAAAGCATAAGCTGATCATGACTTGCTACAGCTGGGATACAAAATGAATGAATTATAATTATTTTTAAAAATTAATTAATTAAAAAAAGATGGAATGCTTGTAGCTCCTTCTCCAGAACTATGCCTGCCATTCCTTTGTCATGTCCCCCACCATGACATAAACCTCTGAAAGTATAGTATAGGCTATCCCAAATTAAATGTTTTCTTTTGTTGAGATGTCCTGGTGTCTCTTTACAGCAATGGAAACTGTAACTAAGACTAAAGTTGTTACCAGGAGCTGGAGTATTGCTGTAATAGGCCTTATCATGCTTTCCTTGGAGGAATGTGAGTTTGGTAACTGTGGACTAGAAAAAGAGCTAGAGAAATTGAAATAAGGGAATAGTGACCTCAGTGTAAGACCCCATGCAGCCAAGCTTCCATTTTGTGAAAGTACTGCTTAGGCCATGCATGGTGCTATGCACCTTCAACACTGGTATTCAGGAGATAGAAACATGTTCATCTCTGAGTTCAGTGTCAATCTATGGAGCAAGTACCAGCAGAGCCAACCTTAATCATTGAAGAAAAGCATTGAAAAAAGGAAGCTTGTTCAGAATTCATTGAACAATGATTCCATGTTCCAGCCCCAGCAAGCAGCAGAACTCAGCAGCCTCAGCCAAGTGGTTCTTGCTTTAGATTGGAGAATAGAAGAATGTGGTTATATCATATTCCACAGTGCTAAGATGGCTCACACAAGAAATTCCAGCACTCAGGGAGGCAGAGGCACGTGGATCTCTGTGAGTTCGAGGCTAGCCTGGTCTACAAAAGCAAGTCCCGCACAGCTAAGGCTACACAGAGAAACCCTTTGTAGAAAAACAAAAACAAAACAAACAAAACAAAACAAAACAAAAGAAACAAACAAATAAATACCCCAAACTTACCATGAAAGCACAGTAGTGTAGTTCAAGTAAGTAAAAACCCAAATAGTTGGGTACCGTGAGAGATTTATTTTATTTATATCTTTTGACATAAGTAAACCTTTCTTTAATATGGACCATTTGAGGTGATAAATTCCCTCTTTAGGCTAACACACATATCTGGTGGCAGCCTACATATATAATGGACATTGAAGATGGTCAATCTGTCTCTTGTTCTGCATGCCTAAGCTCTGGCTAGTAACTTTTTTTTTTTCACTGACATTAGCATCTACTTCTTTGGAATTCTGGAATATTCTGATAATCAGGAATCTTAGTTATCCAGCCAAACATTTTGAAGAGCTACTGGAATCAACTCTCCACAGCCTTTGAGCCATTCTTATAAAATAGTTTTCTACATACACAGAGAAATTCTTTCTATCAGTTCTGTTCATATAGAGAGCCTTTACTAATACAGATTTGTTTTTTTCCAGACCTTCCCATTGAGGAAGAAGTGCTAGCTGATACTAGTACTCCAAAGTGTCATGTGTTTCCTGTTTTTTCCCCCCTGAGTTGTCTCATACCTTCCCGGGGGAAAGTAGCTGCGGTTTATCTGACCCTAGCGTGAAATCACAGAACAAAAATCTCATTTCATTTTATAAAACTTCTCTCTAATTCTTAATATTCTTGTCACTCTGCCACCTGCAGGACAGACTGTTCACTCTGCGGCAGGTTGAATAATGGACCGAGTGGCATATATCCACCTTGATTACAGGAGGAAGAGAGAAATTGCCTACTGAGTACTGTAAGACATAAGGCAGGCTAGGGGAGGACAGGCACAAATGATGATAAAATACAAATATCTGCAGGTCTGGAAAAAGTCTGCTCCTGAAAGGGAAGCTGCGCCAGGAATCACTGTACAGTTTTCATTTTTGCTCCGGGAAACTGTAACCCTAAAGGAGGTGCTCATGTCACTCAAGACTCACTGGCCAATCAGGACCCTGAGGACATCCCTCCAGTCAGCGGAAGAGGCAGGCTCTTCCTGATGCCATGCTCCTTGTTTGCAGTGTAGCTGAGCAGAGTTGAATGGTTTTTGTGCTGTGGTCTGAGCGTGGTTGTTGTGTGCTGTGAGGGGATTTCGGGCGAGTTCCAAAGTCGCAACATGGTGAGTGTGTGTTCGTTGCCCACAACCTGGTGGAGCAGGGTCTGAACCAGGACCTGCATGTAGGGTCCTTCCTGGGACTGGGTGGAATCTACAGCCGGGAGCCAGGGGAGTGATCCCTTGTCCTAATCTTCAATGCATTGAGGGCATTTGAACATCTTCACTGTATTGGATTGGTGTGGAAGCCGAGAAATCTCTCTTCAGGAACAGAAAGTTAAAAGGAAAGCTTTATTTTAAGAGCTCAAGGAGGCGGCCAGTTCTGGATCTGAAAGGTCCCCGAGGGGGTGAGCTTTGTTGTATTTTTAAAAGGTAATATCCACAAAGCTAGGCGCCCTTGGTGAGTGTGGGGGTCATCCAATCAAAATTTAAAATTGTGGATTAAGCAAGGGAGTTTGTCGGAGGATGTGCTGATCCAGGACACCCGGGCTCAAGGCCTTTAACTATTTTCCAAAACATTAGATCTGGAATCCAAGGTCTGAATTTATCCCGCTAGAGGTTTGGTCCGTGGTTCAAGGTGATAAGGGAACAAAGAAGTGAGACATCTGTTTATAATGAGGGTTTTGTAGGTGATATATTTTTACAATTTAGGCACCTCTTTTCAGGTTAAAGTACATTTAAGCAGTCAACAGATTATTAGGAAAGTGTTTCCGGGGGTCCAGTGGGAGATGGTGCTGCAAGCTTGGGAATGTGAAGTTATTTTAACCTTGCTAGTAAAATGAAAGAGCAAAACTTAAGAGTTGCTTGGGGAAGACTGCACTCTGGAGGCCGTCTCCTTACATATTATGGAGATGCATGTTTGCAAAGTATTTGCAGCAGGGACTTGAACGAAGAAATGTCCTTGGTAGGATGCAAACTCAGATAGGCCTAGTTTCTAGTGTCTTCTCCAAGTTCTGACCTTGGCATGTAGGTATAAAATTCATTTGGAGTTAACTCTGTGGAGTTCGGAAATAACATACTTGTTGAGTAGCACTTCATCATAAAGCTGTGATGTAAAAGAGTAGAATTCTTGATGTGAAGTATTTACCAAGGTTTAGGAGATAGGAAGTCACTACAAATACAAATCAGGTAAGAGTTTGTTTTAAAATATCCCTGAGATAAGTAGCATGCCAGCCAAGCCTGTTAGAGATTAGGATGCTAGGAAATACGTGTTTGTTCCCGAGGTTTGTATACAAATTTGTCTTTAACCATAATCAAGGGGACAGCCCTGATTCATAGCAACTGCTGGCCCATCTCCATGTTCAAGAAGAGGCATCTAACAACCTTCTCAGGGCATTGCAGAATCTCAGCCAACATTAAAGCCTGGTGTGCCTTTACGTTGCAGTTTACTTCTTGAGAAAAAGCAGTTCTGCCACTTGGGCAAGATATCTACTGACAACAATTTGAACAGGGTAATCACTATTGTGTTGAAGGCTGGCCTGACCAAACAGGGCTTTTCCTGAGGTCCTCATGTATAGAAAATGACATAACTGCTTCTCACACTCCTCAGATATACTTGGAAGTGCCAGTATGACCTATGGCCTAGGCCTTGGGTGATTTCCTCAAGATTCTGAGGTATAATAAAGTATCCCTCATTTTCTAAAGCCATATATATGTCTGGGTTAGATGTGGGGCAGAGCATTTCAGGAGGGTCTGCTTCAGATTCTGAGAACTTAACACTTCCCAAATATGGAGCAGAATTTCTTAGTTCCAAGGTCAATGTGGTTTTGGTAAATAATGTTCCCATTGTGCAGTATTTTTTTAATAGACTCCTCATGATTTTATCTCATTGTATGAGAGATCAATTCATAGATGTCTCCTGTTTCCTTCCATTTCTTCCCTGGAAGTAATGTACAAGATGCTAGTTTTCTAAAAAAGCTTAGTTATGATAAGACAGCATGTACAAGACCTTCCCACTCCAACTTTTATAGCTTATACTTTTCCTTTCATTTGAAACCTCAGAGACCTTCCACTTATGGCCCTGGCACTGAAAAATGACCAGCTGTATTATAGGTGCACAGGACATACATAGTTCTAGGAGTATCTTTGCTGTGCAAATCTTCCATCTGCCTCAGTGGCTAGACTTGAAACCTGTAGTCCATATTGAAATTGTTTAATATATACCTGGGCCTTGAATTGAAAAGAGACATAAGGATGACTACATGTAGGGAAATCAAAATCTGTTCTAAGCTGTCTTCTCTTTTAGCATGATCTAGAGCTGGATACATGCTACTCTTAAAGATATTTTTTTTCCTAACTTAACGATTTAATTGTGTTTGGAGTACTTTCTCCCTGGGGATGCATATTAATTATAGAACAGCTACATCTTCAGCCTTTTGGGAAAATATTTCTGAGAGAAGTTAGGTTGGATCAATTCATATTGATCCCAGTCTGTTGCTCCCCAGAACAATGACCTGCTTTTCTCCTTGTTAAAATTCCTATATTCTTAATTTAAAGGCTGTTTCACCACAGACTTAAAAATTACTCATTTGAGTCAAGTAATGAGCTCAATATTTGTGTGCATGGGGAAGACTGATTGGAAAAATGAAGGTCAAATTTCTAGTAGTTTTCAACACTGCTTTATAATTAAATTTTTTTTCTGAACATTTTACATTATGTTCGAAACTGGTGTCAGGATTGCATTGACTATATAAATAGCTTTTGGTAGAGTGGACATTTTCACAAGGTTATTCCTATAAAACCCTAAGCATGTGCAGTCTTTCCATCTTCTGGTTTCTTTTCTAGTGACTTAAAGTTTGACTTGTATTTGTTAGGTGCATTTGACTTATGCTGTCTTTTAATTCCACAGTTCCTCAGATTAGTTTATTTAGAGATAACCAGTTTATTGGCAGAAGGGATTTTTGATTATCACTCTTTTGGAGTAAATCTGTTGTCTGTTGTTTCACATCTGTTTTCTTTTATGAAACTGAGTGCAGATATATATATATATATATATATATATATATATATATATATATATATTGGAATTTCTTTTTTTTAAATGCTAGGATCTCTCTGTGTAGTGCTGCCTCTCCTGGACTTGCTTTTTAGACCAGGATTGTCTTGAACTCACAGCAATCAACTTCCCTCTGACTCCACGTGTGCTGGGATTATGTAAAGGCATGCGTTGCAACCACCATCCAGCTGATTGTATTATCTTTTGCTCGATTTTTCTTTACTGAGTATGAATTGCTCCTCCCTTAAATATATTGACTACTTTTGGCTTTCAGTATGTTTTGTCAGGCAATGGAATATCTGAATACATGGTAGTTTTCTGGCTCCATTTCCTCAGAATCTTATCGAACCTATTACCACAAATAAGTGTCTGCATTTAGTGTTGATGGGAGGTTCTTAGAGGCAGCAACCATATGGATTCTGTTTCTTATTCAGTCTGATAGACTGTATTTATTGAGAAATTGAACCCAGTAACAGTTATTTTTGAAAGATGTGTATTGATTCTTCTCATTTTCTTGATTTTATGTTGTTTTCTTGGATCTATTTGATAAATAAACATTGTAAGGGCAATGTTTCTTAACATATTGTGAAATCTTGCATGTATTTATTCTCTTAAAACTGATGCATTTCTCTTAATTTTCTCTGTAGTGCTGTCTTTGTACATATATGCTCTTTTAATATTTTTTTTTTACTAGAAAAGCTTATTCCTCCTGCAGTTTTAATACATTCCTTTGCTGACTGTAACATCAGGACTAAAAATTATGATGTTTCAGGAGTTAGAGTATATTTCTGATTTGCTTCTGAGGTTAAAGTTTATGTCAAACAGTTTTGTATTATTCTATTGGGCTTGCCACATTTGTTAGTAACCTGATCTTTCTCAATGAAAATTTTAATACCATTTTTTTTAATTTTCTGTTTCTAATGGTTTAACTGTAATACATTTTTAAAATCCACATCAATCTCTCTTTTTCTGCTATGGCAGGGTTCCTGTGTGCAGTGTTGGATCTGGGACAGAAGCAGAATCCCTGTTTTCTTTATCTCTTAGGTTGCCAGGCAAGTGACCAGGAAGGATGATTGAAAGGAAAAGAAATAGGGGAGGGAGCCCAGGTTTTTTCTCCAGGATTAGGGACTGGCTATATATACTACTGCTAAGGAGGAAAACTAAAACTAAACACATTTTTTCTCTGACTGAAAATGTAAAAAGCAGCTTCTAGTTGAAACTGCAAGGGGTTGTTATAAAGGGCCCTTTGACTTGAAATTAACACCTGTGCAGGAACAGGCCTCTGAGGAGGCCTCCTCAGTTAGTTACATAGACATCCAAAGTGAGAGCTGAAAATTCCAAATTATCTGATACTCTTCCTGAACGAGTCATAGATTTCCTTGATAATTACTATCTACTGTGGGAAGAAGCTGCTCAGATGAGGGTTGATACAGTTGATACAGTTGATACAGCTGTGTGTCATTAGGAATCATTTTATCTCTATATCAATTTAATAGGTTAATATTAGTAGGTTTTCTTCTAGGGCTCATGATTTATCTGCTCTCTGGTTCGTGGCCTTAATGACAGTATCAGGCATGGGTTCCATTTTATGGAAAGGGCATAAAATACAATTTAAAAAGTAGTTGGACACTTCCATAACATTTGTGCCACAATTTCACCAGTGGGCATAACTTTCAGCCTGGTCATTATTATAGCTTGCATAGTTCACATTTCGGTAAGACTGAATATTACATTTCTTATCCAGTATTGTGCATAGAACCTTTCTGCAAAAGTAACTTTTTCACCCTGGGTAAGATGATTAGTCCTCACTTACAAAGGCAAATGGGAGAACGACATTGGAAGAAGGAGAAAACAGGGAACTGGACAGGAGCCTCTGAAAGAGAGCCACAGAGGGCCTCTGAAAGTCTCTGCCCAGCAGGGTATCAAAGCAGATGCTGAGACTCATAACCATACTGTGGACAGAGTTCAGAGAATCTTATGAAGGAAGGGGGAGATATTAAGACCTGGAGGGGACAGGAGATCCGGAAGAAGAGCAACAAAACCAAAAACATCTGGTCACAGGGGTCTTTTCTGAGACTGGTAGACCAACAAAGGACCATACATGGAGGTAACCTAGAACCTCTGCTCAAATGTAGCTGATGGCAACTCAGTCTCCAAGCAGATTCCCTAGTAAGGGAGCAGGGACTGTCTCTGGCATGAACATGGTGGCTGGCTCTTTGATCACCTGCCCCTGAGGGGCGATCAGCCTTGCCAGGCTACAGAGGAAGACAATGCAACCAGTCCTGATGAGACGCAATAGCTAGTTTCAGACAGAAGGAGAGGAGGATTTCCCCTATCAGTGGACTTGGGGAAGGGCATATGAGAAGAGGGAGGGAGAGTGGGATTGGGAAGGGATGGAGGAGGGGGCTACAGCTGGGATACAAGGTGAATAAATGAATTAAATAAAATTAAAATAAAAAAATAATAGACTCATTGGTAAAGAAAAGCAGTATTTTTCATAGTTGCAAGATAGTGGAGTTTAAGGGTTAGAACAGTGAAAAAAGAGGCTAACTATTTGATCCTTGGGGTAATAGCATATTTGGATAGAAGGCAAGAAATGTATGCACAGCTAAGTAAGGCTACTCTCCTGTTCCCTGTCCTCTCCCACTTCTGAGGTCTATACTGTTTGCCCTTCTGAATGAGGATTAAGCCTCTTCCCTAGGGTTCTCCTTGTTGTTTACCTTTTTTAGGACTATGACTTTTACTATGTTTATACTATATTATATGGCTAATATCCACTTATAAATGATTATATACCATGTAAGGCTTTCTGCTTCTGGATTACCTCACTCAGGATCATCTTTTCTAGTGCCATCCAGTTGCCTGCAAATTTCATGATTTCCTTGTTTTTAATGGCTCAGTAGTATTCCATTGTGTAAATGTACCACAGTTTCCGTATCCATTCCTCAGATGACAGACAACTAGGTTTTTTCCAGGTTCTGGAATAAAGCGGCTATGATCATAGGTGAGCAAATGTCCTTGTTGTATGGTTGAGCATCTTTCAGATATATTCCCAGGAGTGGTCTAGCTGGATGTTGAGGTAGCACTATTGCTAATTTTCTGGGAAAGCACCAGAATGATTTTCAAAGTGGTTGTATGCCGGGGCCAGCTGGGCAGAGACGAACGGTTCTTGAGTTGGGTGTGAGGATTAATATTAATAAAATAAACACACAGCACACAGGAAACTTTTTAAAGGTCCAGACTCGACAGCTTTTGCAAAAGGCAGACTGCTGCAGCAAGCAACAAGTCTCAAGTGTTGCCTCATCCTCTGCCTCCAGCCTTCTGACCACTTTATTTTTTGAGGAGTTACTTTAGCCAGTAAAACATCTCAGAACAATAGGTTAATTTGCACAAGGAGCCTGAGGAAGAGGTGTAACCCTCACAAGCTATCCCACCTTTTGTCACAAACAAAAGGAGATGGACTTGCAAGTTCTCCTCTGCCATTAGTAAAGGCCTGCTTAAAGCCATCTCTCCGCTGAGATTTAAATATCAAAGCAGGCCACTGAGTCACGGCTCCCGACAGTTGTACAAGTTGACATCCCTCCAGCAATGGAGTAGAGTTCCCCTTTCTCAACAACCTCTCTAGCATGTGTTGTCACTAGAGTTTTTGAACTTAGCCATTCTGATGGGTGTAAGGTAAAAACTCAGGACAATTTTGATTTGTATTTCCCTGATGACTAAGGATGTTGAACATTTCTTTAAGTGCTTCTCTGCCATTCAGTATTCCTTTGTTGACTATTTTCTGTTTAGCTCCGTACCCAGTTGTTAAAATTGATTATGTGGTTCTGGGGTGTTTAACTTCTTGAGTTCTTTATATACTCTGGATGTTATCCATCGGTCAGGTGTACGTTTGGTGAAGATCCTTTCCCAATCTGTAAGCTGTCATTTTGTTCTGATGACACTGTCCTTTGCTTTACAGAAGCATTTAAGTTTTATGAGGTCCCATTTATTGATTGTTGCTCTTACAGCCTGTGCTGTTGGTGTTCTTTTCAGGCAGCTATTTCCTGTGCCAATGAGTTCAAGGCTCTTCCATAATTCTTTGTCTAAGAGATTTAGTGTGTCTGGGTTTATGTTGAGGTCTTTGACCCACTTGGACTTTAGTTTATGCAGGGTAGTAAATATGGATCTATTTGCATTTTTCTACATGTGGACATCCATTTCACATAGCACCATTTGTTTAAGATGCTGTAATTTTCCATTGTATGGTTTTGGCTCCTTTGTTAAAAAGCAGTTGTGTAGGAATGTGGGTTTATTTCTGGGTCTCTGATTTTATTCCATTGAACAAAACCCTATTTCTATGCCAGTACCATGCAGATATTATTAATATTTATCTATAATATGTCTTTCTTTCTTTTTGTATTTATTGCAATTTATTCACTTTGTATCCCAGTGGTAACCCCTTCCTCATTCACACCCAATATGCCCTCCCTCCCTCTTCTCCTCCCATGCCTATTCCCCAGTACACTGATAGGGCCTTTCCTCCTTCCCTTCCATCTGACCCTAGCCTATCAGTTCTCATTTGGACTGTCTGCATTGTCTTCCTTTCTGGCCTTGCAAGGCTGCTTTGCCCTCAGGGGGAGATGATCAAAGAGTCAGCCACTGAGTTCATGACAGAGACAGTCCCTGTTCCCCTTACTAGTGAGCCCACTTGGAGACTGAGCTCCCTCTGTGGAGGAGTTCTAGGTTATCTCCATGTGTGGACCTTGGTTGGAGTTTCAATCTCAGAAAAGACCCTTGTGCCCAGATTTTTTTTGGTTCTGTTGCTCTTCTTCTGGAGCTCCCCTCTAGGTCTTTCTATCTCCCCCTTCTTTCATAAGATTCACTGCCCTCTACCCAAAGTTTGGCTATGATTGTCAGTGTCTGCTTTAATACCATGCTGGGTAGAGTTTTTCAGAGGCCCTCTGTGGTAGGCTCCTATCTTGTTCCTTGTGTTCACCCTCTTCCAATGTCCATCCCATTTGCTTTTCTGAATTAGGATTGAGCATATTACCAAAGATCCTCCTTCCTGCTTAGCTTCTTTAGGTGTACATATTTTAGTATGATTATCTTATATTATATGACTAATATACAGTTTTAAGTGAGTATATAATATTTGTTTCTTTCTGCTTCTAGGATTCCTCACTCAGGATCATCTTTTTTAGTTTCTACCATTCGCCTACAAATTTCATGATTTCCTTGTTTTTAATTGCTGAGTATTAGCTCATTGTGTAAATGTACCACAATTTCTGTATCCATTCCTCAACTGAGGGACATCTAGGTTGTTTTCAGATTCTGGATATTACGAATAAAGCTGCTAAAAACATGGTTGAACAAATGTCCTTGTTGTGTACTTGAGGGTATTTTGGATATATGCTATTATTGGAATAGCTGGATCTTGAGGTAGCAATATTCCTAATTGTCTGAGAAAGAGCTGGATTGATTTCCAAAGTGGTTGTAGAAGTTTATATTCCCACCAGCAATAGAAGAGGGTTCCTCTTTCTCCACATCCTCTCCAGCATGTGTTGTCACTTGATTTTTTGATCTTATATTTATTTTATTTCTTGTTTTATTCTCTATTGAGAATTCTCTCTTTGTCTCTGTACCCCATTTTATAATTGGATTACTTGGCTTGTTGCTGTTTAACTTCTTGAGTTCTTTATATATACTGGATATTAGCTGTCTATCAGGTATAGGGTTGATGAAGATACTTTCCCAGTCTATAAGCTGTCATTTTGTTCTGATGATATTGGCCTTTGCTTTACAGAAGTTTTTCAGTTTCATGGAGTCCCATTTATTGATTGTTGATCTTAGAGGCTGTGCTGTTTTTTCTGTTCAGGAAATTGTTTCTTGTGCCAATGAGTTCAAGGCTCTTCCCCACTTTTTCTTCTGGTAAATTTAGTGTGTTTGGTTTTATATTGAGGTCTTTGATCTACTTGGACTTTAATTTTGTGCAAGGTGATAAGTATGGATCTATTTGCATTTTTTTACATGTAGATATACAGTTAGACCAGCACCATTTGTTGAAGATGCTGTCTTTTTTTTTTTTTTTCATTGTATGGTTTTGGCTCCTCTGTCAGAAATCAGGTGTCCACAATTGTGTGGGTTTATTTCTGGGTCTTCTATTTGATTCCATTGATCTACCAGTCTATTTCTATGCCACCATGCAGTTTTTATTACTGTTGCTCTATAATACAGCTTGAAATCAGGGATTGTTTTACTGATTCTGGGTTTCTTGTTATTCAGTATGAAATTGAGAATGTTTCTTTCAAGGTTTGTGTTGGGAATTGCATTGAATCTGTAGATTGCTTTTGGTCAAATGGCCATTTTTACTATGCTAATCCTGTCAAGCCATGAACATGGGAGATCTTTCCATCTTCTGATATCTTCATCTATTTCTTTCTTTAGAGACTTTAAGTTTTGTGTTTTTTTTTTCATAGAAGTCTTTGACTTGCTTAGTTAGAGTTACACCAAAGGTACTTTATATCCTTTGTGGCTGTTGTGAAGGGTGTTGTTTCCCTAATTTCTTTCTCAGCCCATTTGTCTTTTGTGTACAGACGGCTACTGATTTTTTTTTTGAGTTATTTTGTATACAGCCACTTTGCTGAATGTGTTTATTAGTTGTAGGATTTCCCTTGTAGAATTTTTGTGGTCACTCATCTATACTATCATAACATCTGCAAATAGTGATACTTTGACTTCTTCCTTTCCAAACCAAATCCCCTTGATCTCCTTTAATTGTCGTATTGCTCTAGCATGGACTTCAAAAAGTATGTTGATGAGATATGGATAGAGTGGGCAGCCTTTTCTTGTCCCTGATTTCAGTGAGGTTGGTTTAGGTTTCTCTGTGTTTAGTGTAATGTTGCCTATAGCCTTGCTGTACATTGACTTTATATGTTTAGATATGTGCATTGTATCCCTGATCACTCCAGAACCTTAAACATAAATGTATGTTGAATTTCCTCAAATACTTTTTCAGGATCTAAGGAGAGTATCATGTGTTGTTTTTTTTTCTTTCACTTTGTTTATATGGTGGATTACATTGATAGAGTCCTGTATCTTGAACCACCTCTGCATTCCTGGGATTAAACCTACTTGGTCATAATGGATGATATCTTTGATGTGCTCTTGGATTTGGTATGCAAGCATTTTGTTCAGTATTTTTGCATGAATGTTCCTAAGGAATAGTGGCCAGAAATTCTCTTTCTTTGTTGGGTCTTTGTGTGTTTTAGTTATCAAGGTGACTGTGGCTTCATAGAATGAGTTTGTTAATGTTCCCTCTGTTTCTACTGTGTGGAATAGTTTGAAGAGAATTAGAGTTAGCTCTTCTTTGAAGATCTGGTAGAATTCTGTACTGAAACCATTTGTTCCTGGGAATTTTTGGGGTGAGAGACTTTTGATGATAGCTTAGGTGATATAGGACTACTTACTTTATTTACCTGGTCTTGATTCAGCTTTGGTAAGTGGAATTGATAAAGAAAATTGTACATTTTATTTATATTTTCAAATTTTGTGGCATATAGGTTTTGAAGTAAGACCTACTGATTGTTTGGATTTCCTCAAAGTCAGTTATGTCCCCCTTTTCATTTCCTATTTTGTTGATTTGGGTAGTGACTCTCTCTTTTACTTAGCCTGGCGAAGGGTTTGTCTATCTTGTTGATTTTCTCAAAAAAAAAAAAAAACACAGCTCTTCATTTAATTGTTTTGTTTCTAATTCATTAATTTTATCCCTGATTTTGATTATTTCTAGCCTTCTATTCCTCTTGGAAGTGTCTATTTTTACTTTTACAGGATTTCAGGTGAACTGTTAAGTTGCTTTTATGAGATGTTTCAAATTTCTTCTTGAAGGCACTTAGTGCTGTGGACTTTCCTCTTAGCACTGCTATTATTGTGTCCCATAAGTTTGGGTATGTAATATATCTTGAAGTCAGGTATGTAGATAATTCCAGAAGTTCATCTCTGGAGTCTGAGTACTCTTCCTTATGACAAGAGATGTCCAGGGAAACACGAGTGGGTGCTGGTTTTTCAGATAGAGCCAAGCAGGAATATGTATTTTGAAGGAAGGGCACAAGCACAGTGCCCTGAAGGGTGAGGCATTGGAAAGGATTTCTTTGAATGGTAAAGGGCATGAGTACCATTTTAGTTTTTGTTTATTTTCTTCTCTCTCCTTTTTTTGTGAAGCAAAAGTATTGTTTTGTAAAGAAATGAGCATGAACCTCTATAATGCCACAGTCCAAGCAAATGAAAGATAAGGCAAAAGGTGACCTAAATATGTTTCCTCGAGGATATATATTTCACATTGCTGAGAGCAAAATTATAGGCTTTGCTTTTTGAAAAACCTAATAAATTTAGGATTCTTAAATACCTCTATCCCCCTTCCACCCACCACCCCTAGTTAGGAGAGAAAAACCGGTTAGTACAGACAAGGAACTCAGACCTCTCCAGCTATTTAATGCTGGTTAGGGTTGTTGGCTTCTTTAGGATAATACCAGTCTCAGTCATCTGGATTCCAGAAGTCTACTCAAACAGCAAACAGCTTGGCACGATTTTTTATAATATATTTTATTTGGGTTATTATGCCTCTACTTCCCTTACAACCATTATTCCTTCAAACACCCCAACACTAGATAAAAGAGAAAGAAGGCTAGAGGGAAAAGAGATATTGGTCTCTTTAATAAAGCTGCTTCCTATGGATTATTGTGGTCAAGTTCTTTGGGGCAATACCTCTTAATCATGAGTATATTCAGCAGTCCAACAAACCAGCAATGACAAACACAGTAGCAGTGTGGGTGAAAAGCATCATGAAGAGCAGCATTCTTTCTTCTTCAAATACCCCAGGCCCTCTTATGGCTCTCGCATGTGTACCCTCTCCAGAAGACTCAGAATTAAACTATGTGCAGTTGGCAAAAACACATGTCTGCTAGAGTACGAGACAATCAGAATTAACAGCTGTGGACAAACTGAAGCAGCCTTGTGCTCCACACCTGGGGTTAAAAGAAAAACACATTCACATAACATGAGTAGGATTTTAAAGGAACATACATTTGTAACACAATTTCTGATTCTATTACTTTGGTTATTTTCTCTCTGTCTTTTACTTAGATTAGATAAGTACTTATTTAATTTGGATAAGGGTTTGTCTGTCTTGTTGATTTTTCTCAAAGAACCAACTTTTTGTTTCATTGGTTCTTTATCTTCTCTTTCTATTTTATTGATTTCTGCCCTCAATTTGATAGTTTCTTGATGTCTACTCCTTTTTTGTGTGCTTACATATTTTTGTTCTAGACTTTTCAGGTGTGTTTTTAAGTTGATAGTATGAGATCTCTTCAATATCTTTATGTAGGCCCTTTGTGCTATGAAGTTTTCTCTTAGCACCACTTTCATTCCTCATTGTATTCCATGAGTTTGCATACAGTATGTATTTATTTTTATTGGATTCTATAGTCTTTATTTTTTTCATTTGTTTTAACCCATTTTTCATTCAGTAGAAGATTATTCACTTACCATGAGTTTGTAATGTTTTTATGATTCTTTCTGATGCTATTTTTATCCTGCTTTAAAACATGGTGGTCTGACAGGATACAAGATGTTATTTTAATTTTCCATTAAGATTTACATTGTGTGTGAATATGTAGTCAATTTTAGAGGATGTGTAATGAAATGACGAGAAGGTATATTCTTTTGTGTTTCTGTAGAATGTTTTGTAATTCTCAGATAGATTTAGGTCCTGCTGTGGTAACATAGCTGAGCTCAGGTGGTGACATATTGCCTTAATGTTCTTGAATCTATTCCTATGCTGCTGTCTAGAGATCTGGATTTGGGGTGATTATAGGTCTAAGTGCTGGTTTTTTGGGTGGGAGTTTTGTGCTTGAGGTTCTGCTAGCACTCTGAAGTTCCAGAAAGTGTGTTGGCTGGGTGTTGATATTTTAATGACCTGCTTGGCATGTATTCACGGTGTTATGTTTGCTGGGATGGTATGGAGGGAGAGGTGCAACATGTGTTCAGTTGGAACAGTAGGGAAGATCCTGGAATTGGGTTTGTGGTAACAAAGATAGTGAGGAAGATTTCTGGTATTCCACCTTGGTCTCCATGCAAGTATGGCCTATGGTTGAGCAGAGGAGTTGGGGGTGAGATTACAGAAGCAGAACAGAGATTGGGAGTGTGTAATCTACAGGACACAAGAAAGGGGAAGCTGCCACTGGTGTTCTTTGTAGTGCTAGGGGCAACCATGAGAATTGGGTCTTCTGTAACAGAGAGTGGGGAAAGCTCTACAGAAACAAGTAGGAGAATATCACTGAACATTTGTTTCTTCTTTGTGTGTTTCTTTGGGGGAACTTAGGAAAGCTTTTGGAGGAGGAACCTGTCTAGATTGGGGATTGGATTTGAGTGTCTATGATCTCAACCCAGTTCCTGGTGTTTGTGTCTACTGTGTTGTGATTGAAATTGATCGTTCTGACTCTTTGTTATGTTCTCATGCTTTCACTTTTATCAACTCTATCCCAAAATCATATAGGAAAGACTCAAAGCAATTGCTATTCAGTGCTAGGCTATTTTGGTATCCTGAGGTTTTTACATGTTTAATTTTGTTGTTTTTGAAGACCAAGTTTCTTTGTGTAGCGTTGGCTGTCCTGAATGTAGGTATGAAATTCAGCCAGGCTTCACACATAGAGGTCTACCTCCCTCTGGCTGCAGAGGACTGGGATCAAATGTAGTCCAATATGCACATTTTGTTTCGATATATAGGCTGATGGGCCTGGTACATAGGGTCTAGTACATGTCAAGCATATTCTATTTTGCTGGTCTTCACATCCACACTTGAATTTTGATATTTGTCGGAGTGTATATTTTGTTTCTCAGGTTGTCATGTATTCATCACATTAACACTGCTTGTATTTCTGAGTCATTGGATTGTAGGTGTATGACATTCTTCTTGCCTCTTGTGTTTGTTTTGTTTTGTTTTAACGGGCGAATATGGGTAGTATTTTGCCTGTATGTATGAATATGCACCTCTTTTGTACCAGGTCCTCCCAATAGTCAGCAGATCGTCTCAGAACTCCTGAATTTGGAGTAATGGATAGATGTGAGCTTCCATTTAAACACTGGCAATTGAGCCCAATTATTTGCAGGACCAACAAGAGCTTTTCATTGCTGAGCCACTTCAACTGCCTTATGTTGCTTATTTCATCTGTCCATTTGTACCTGTTTGAACACGCATTCCCTTTTAATAAGTTTTTATTACTGTTACAGTTTAACCTGGGACACTTCAGGTTTCTGGAAGTTAGATATAAAACTGTAGTGAATATATAAACCATTGAGTTCTTTGTATCTTTCTTATTTGAATGATTTTTGCAGTGGATTCAGATCTTAAATGTACCTCTGGAAGTCATGAAACTTTTTTGAAAGGAAGGCCGGCATCTATCTTAATGAGATACACAGACCTCCGCCTGAGTGCTAGCGTTAAAGGCATGAGCCAATACATCCTGCTTGCCCATATTTTTTGTAGTTAGTAATTGAGCATAGCATTTCTGTGATGTGCCATCTGTACTGTTCATCTATTTGCTTGTCTCTCTTTATGTCTTTTAATTGGCATTTCCTTTGAAAAGCTATATTTTAGTCAAAGGGTCCAGAGATGACAAGGTGAACCTGATCATTTAGTTTCCTTCTAAAATGACTTGGTAATTACATCAATTCATTACATCAACGTCTATGTGAGGAGATAAGTAAGAGAAGCACTGGAATTATAGGAATACATTGTCTATTAAGTATACATATACAGCATGCATTGCCATGCTTTCTGTGATACTCACGTATGGGATATTTTAGAAATCAATAACCTATGAAGAAGTGGATGTTAATTTCACTCCGGAAGAGTGGGCTTTGCTAGATCCTTCCCAGAAGAGTCTCTACAAAGATGTCACGCTGGAGACCTACAAACACCTTACAGCTCTAGGTAAGACAGTGAATTTTCTTTCACTATTAAGAAAAAGAGGACATCTGTTGTTATTGTTTTTGTTTTTTCTTATTGATGCTCTTATGAAATTTCAATTGGAATGAGGAAGAATAAATCACACATGTTTCTAAGATTCACTGAAAATAGTAACTTAAATTTTGCCTAATTTTGAATAATATGTCATACACTTTCTGGTATATATTTTAGGCTACAATTGGGAAGACCATACTGAAGAACATTGTCAACATTTTAGAAGACATGGAAGGTAATTTTCTTGTGGAAACTGGTATAAATATTCCTGTGAAAAAAAATTTTTAATGTGTCCTAGAAGTTTTAAATAAAAACAATAGAGAAAAAGCACTAGTTTAAGTATATTAAGGAATATTGAATTCTCCCAAACCCATTTTCCTCACAGTCAGGTGTCTGATTTATGTTTTCAAGGCATTTCTCTAAGAAAGAAGATGATGAAACACTTGCTTAATAGATATTGCTGTGAAAAGGACTTTAATTCACATGTAGTCATTGCTGTATCTGAAGACTACTGCCCCTGTCTGCTGCCCTAGACCTGGGCAGGGCAGCTTCTAGGTTCCATACAATCTATCTTAAGCATAGAAGATTTTCAGCCTCTGTGAATTACTGCTTAATATGCACACCCTTTCTTTCTGAGCACATAGATGGCTGATTCAGTTCAGCTGTTCTGGCTCAAACTCCTTTCCTAGCTAACTTATTAAATCTGGCTTTTCTCCCATCCTCTGAATTGCTTTGTTTGGCCTCAAACTAACTCCAGCAGTCTTTTGTAATCTTCAGGCTCTTATTTTCCTGATCATTGGATCTTCACCTTAGTTCTCTCCAACCTGTCTTTCTTTTACTGTCCCAGAAAAACTGCCTCCTCTCTCCATGCTGTGTCCTTTAAGGAGCTTCATTTCCTCTCTATTTCATGAGAGATGAATGTATCCTATTCTGTCAAATATTTTTCTGAATTTGTCCCCTTTTCTGCCACTCACTTAGATATTGCTTTCAAACATGTGTGCTTCCTTCTCCCAACTATTTTTACACCCATTGTTTGAGATTAAACACATGTATCACCATGCCTGAAACTAAGCTTTTCTTTACTGGACATTGCTCTATACCAGGCTGGCACTGGAGGCAGATCTTCTTGCCTCTGTCTACTGGATTATTGTATTGTTATATTCCAGCCAGATCACATAGACATAGAGGGTCTTCGGATGTGATCTTTTGCCAGAGCAACAAGTCTCTAAATCAAATTCCTCTATAAAAATCATTACTCATATCCACATTACAGATGCTCCATAGAAATTCTAATCTCTTAAGTCTTATACAATTCAGATATTGGAAAAAGCAAGCTCATTAAATAGGTGATAATTTTATGTACAAAACCTACTCAAGAGCAAATATTCCATAGAAAAGCTGATGTGACTCAAATACGTGAAGTAAACTTGCTAAGTTTAGTTAGATGGAAAGGATGAAAGTCAAGAAAATTGTTGTGGAGGAAAAATGATTCCCATAGCACATGTCTTTGAAGACAAAATACAAACTGTGAATATGAGGATCTTCCATTTGTTACTCAAGTCATTTGACCATAAGGATATGAAAAGAAAAATCATACTTACCTCTCAGAACAAGGAGAAAATATGTAGTATTCCTTAGTTGGAATAGACTTCATGAATGTGATGCAAGTTTACATTTAATTTATTAATAATCACTAATAATAATTAAATAATAATCATAAATAATAATCAGATTATTATTTAAACAGTTAAAGAAAATTCCCCATCTACCCAATAGCAGTGAGATTCCTTTAGGTCTCCAGCATCACTTCTTTGAAGAGATTCTTTTGGGATGGATCCAACGAAGCCCACTTTTCCTGAGTGAAGTTAACATGCACACCATCATAGGTTATTGCATTCTAAACTATTCTATACATATGTACAACAGAAACCATGAAAGTGACAACACTAAATTTATAATTATTCATGTATTAATTCATTATTAATGACAGAAACTCTAATGAAAGCAGGGGACAATTAATAAATTAAACTACTATACTTAATTAGTTTTTGAAACTAATTGGGAATATAGCCACAGAAATCACATTAGAGATTACTAGCCCTGTGGAAATTGTTGTGTTTATCCTAGTTCAGTTTCCAAATGTAGTGTGACTCCCACTATAGGAAAATTTATGAATGCAGTCACTATTGTATAGGTGAATTCTAGTTCTTTTCAAATATGTGAAAAAACACTTATAGAAAAAGTACCCCCCTACCAGTGGACTGGTGGAAGAGCATGGGTGGAGAAGAGGGAGGGGGGATGAGAGTATTAGGGGCAGGTGGAGGGAGCTACAGTTGGGATACAAGGTGAATAAACTGTAATTAATAAAAATATGCTCTTTAAAAGAGGAAAGAAAGAAAAAGGATGCTATAAGCAATCCATGTAATATGTTTCTTACCTCAAAGGTATCTTCAAAATGAAAAATTTCCACAATCAAGGGGGAAATTATAAATGTAAACAAAGTGATAAAACAGTAAGATGTAAGTCCTTTTTACATTTAGATCAAATTGTAAACTTAATTCACTGTAATGAATCACTGTAATGAATGTGAAAAAGCTTACACATATACCAATTATCTTTGCAGCCATGAAAAACCACATACTAGTGAGATCCCCTATGAATGTAATCAGTGTGGTAAAGCGTTTAAACGTTGCTGTGATCTCCAGAGGCATGAAAGAATTCATACTGGAGAGAAGCCCTACGAATGTAATCAGTGTGGTAAAGCCTTTGCATGTCATAGATCTCTTCAAAGACAGGAAAGAATTCAGAATGGAAAGAAACTCTACAAATGTAATCAATGTGAAAAAGCCTTTTCAAGACATAGTAGTCTCCAAAATCATAAAAGGACACATACTGGAGAGAAACCCTTTGAATGTAATCAATGTGGTAAAGCCTTTGCAGATCTCAGTAACTGCCAGAGCCATAAAAGAATTCATAGTGGAGAGAAACCCTATGAATGTCATCAATGTGGTAAAGCCTTTTCACAACTCAGTAGTCTCCAAAAGCATAAAAGAACACATACTGGAGAGGAACCCTATGGATGTAATCAGTGTGATAAAGCATTTTCTCATTGCTGTGATCTCCAGAGACATGAAAGAATTCATACTGGAGAGAAGCCCTATGAATGTAACCAATGTGGCAAAGCCTTTTCACATCCCAGTAGTCTCCAAAGTCATAAAAGAACACATACTGGAAAGCAGCCCTATGAATGTAATCAATGTGATAAAGCCTTTGCACATTGCTGTGATCTCAAGAGGCATGAAAGAATTCATGCTGCTAAGAAATCCTATGAATGTAGTCAATGTGGTAAAGTCATTGCACATTCCAGTGACCTTCGAAGGCATGAAAGAATTCATACTGGAGAGAAAGCCTACATATGTAATCAATGTGGAGAGCCTTTGCACGATGTTGTGATCTCCAGAAGCATAAAAGAATTCATAGTGCAGAGAAACCCTATGAATGTAATCAATGTGGCAAAGCATTTTCACATTGCAGTAACCTCCAAAGGCATGAAATAATTCATACTGGAGAAAAACCCTACAAATGTAATCAATGTGATAAAGCCTTTACACATCCCAATAGTCTCCAAAAGCATAAAAGAACACACTGGAGAGAAAGCCTATAATGTAATCCATGTGATAAAGCCTTTGCACGTTGCTGTGATCTCCGAAGGCATGAAAGTTTTCATATTGGAGAGAAACTCTAAGACTATAAACAGTGTATTAAAGCCTTTGCATGATGCATTGACCCTCAAACCATAAATAAATCATACTTGAGAGAAAACCTTATGAATATATTTAGTATGATGAAACCTTTGTACATTTCTATAGGTTTTATTATTGTGAATGAATCATATTGAAGAGACACCCTATGAATGTATTTAATATGGTAAATGAAAGTTTTGCATTTTCATCTACCATAGAGATGTAATGAAGTGATATAATCAGCAATCAATTGTATATCTCACTACATAGCTTGCTGTGATATGAATATATAATTTGATGTTCCATGATTCTGCATGTTCCTCTTAATTATCCATTTATGATTTCATCTAAAGTACTGCATTCTATAGGAAATATATGAAGATTCTAGATAATGTAACAGCAAGAATATTAATTTCAAAACCACTTCTGATGTGTGTGCGGAACATAATTATGGGTTTTTATGTCATGACAGATATGTAGAAACTGGGAGACAACTTTGTGCAGTCTCCTTTGTCTATCTTTATATGATGACTGAGGTCAAGTTGCCATGTTTGGACACCACAAATGTTCCCTACAGAACTGTTTTCATGATGCTCAAATAAGATTAGTTGAGATATTACATAAATAAAATGTCTTTTCACATTGTAAACATTTTCATGTAATAATTGAGGAAATCAGGGTGATTTGAATTAATTTTATTTGTAAATGAAAATAATCTGGAGCTCTATTTTTTGGAATGTATTGATTTATTCCTAGGAGTAAACACTTGTTCATAACATATATGAGAACTACAAGTGAGTGTCAAAGAATTGTCTCAGTGGGTAAAGTTGGTTGCTGCTAAGCCTGATAACATGACATTAATCTCTGGGAGATTCATATTATTCCAAAATTTTCACTTATTTCTACATTTAAGCTATGGCATATGCACACTCTCACACCAGCGTATACAGAAATTCTTTGTAAATCTAAGTCAGGACCATTGAGGTCACCTGAACCAAATAATTGCCTGAGTTTCATCTCTAGGACCCACATTGGAGATGTAGATGATAGTCTGCAATACACTGTCCTCTCACTGCCACATACACAGGTACTTACATGCTAACAGAGTGCAAACATTTTAAAGGATGAAATTCACAAAGCTAAGAAAAATAACACAAGAGAACATATGAAAGGATTTGACAGACTAAATTATTGCTATTGGATTTCAAGATGTATTTCTGTTCATTGAAACAATGATGGTTCCTTTTTTAATTAATGTCCTGGTTTTGATTTGGAAAATGAGTGGATTTTTTTTTCATTCGTTTTGCAGTTCAAAGACAGGTCATTTAAAAAATATGTCTCAGTTTAGCTTACTGGTGCATGCCTGTAATACCAGCACCTGAGAGACATTGGCAACCCAATCTGAGTTTTAGACCAGTGTGGTCTACATAGTGAATTTCACACAGCCATGGCTATGTAGAGATATCCTCTCTCAAAAAGATCCTAAAATGAAAGAGTATATCTCAAAGCATGGAAATGTTTCTAATATAATCTTCCTGAACATTGGTTTTAATAAATATTCTTGTTACATTTACTCACATTAAGAGACCTGTGTTAATAATGAAAATAGGAAACTGTCCAAAGTCCAGTCACAGAGGGAAAGAAATCCATTGAGCCCTTCAGCAGCCATCTATCAGGGATACATAACCTTCAAGTGATAGGAGACCAAAGTAGTAATGGAACATCTTCATCCTCTCTATTGTAATGACATGTTTGGGAGATAGAATGTTAGTAGTTCTGCTCCTCTTGCATGCCCAAATTTGGTTCCTAGAACCCACATCAGATGGCTGAGAATAATGTATATTTCCAGGTCTAGGGTATCTGATGAATTCCTCTGGCCACCTAGGGCACCAGCTATGAAAATGGTGAAAACCCACATGCATATTTGACTCCACATTGTAAAAGAGGTTTTCTTAATGTATACGTTATTTTTATTAAAATTCATGTAATTTAGGTACATAAATTTTATTGCTGTGTATCCCAAGTGCATGCAATGTATGAGCTGAGGCAGAAGATCGTGTCTCCTCCATGTGATTAGAGTTACTGGCAATTGTGATCTGTGGCTTGGATGCCTGACATCAAATCTAGGTCATGTGGAAGAGCAGCCAGTGTGCCTAGGGACTGAGCCATCTATTCAGCTCCATAAACATGTCATTAATAGCAGTAAGGTAGGAAAGGTTGATCTTCAGTTCATCTTTAACTCAGCCCAGATGACCCAGAAGAAGAAGATTGATAGCTTAAGGAATTTAGGATTGGTTTTTAAAGAAGTTTCTAAGTCAAAATCTCCATAAAAATATGGAAGTATCCAAAAACGATCAGGACAGAACTGATAATACCAAATGATTAAAAAGTGCCTGACCACTTGACCAAAGCCACAAGACTGAGTTTATCTTGCATGTGTTAAATAGGCAGCAATGGGAGCCCACAAGGACGCATGTCAAGACACATACCCCTGCTTGAGATTGTGACTACTGTAAAGAAAGAAAGTCAACTTGAAGACATGAAGACTAACTTTTCTGAAACAGATTGCATTCTGCTTCCCTGATGCCTGCAAAACATTCAGTTAGGAGCCCAAGATGGAGACTCTATAAGTTGTAGAGGTTGTGGTCAGAGGAACCTGAGGGTCAAACTATAAGGCTGGAAAAATCAGGTGTTTATAAAGACCTGTGGAAAGTGGAGGAATTATTAAGGAGGGAGCTTTGGATGTTAAAGTGTTACTTTTACACAAGGAATACTACTCAGCAATTAAAAACAAGGAAATTATGAGGTATCCCAGAAGCAGAAAGATACACATGGTATATACTCACTTTTAAGTGGTTATTAGACATGTAATATAGGATAAACATACTAAAATCTGTACACCTAAAGAAGCTAGGCAAGGAAAAGGACCCAGGGAAAGATGATCAATCCTCATTCAGAAAGGCAAATGGGATAGACAACGGAAGAAGGTGAAAACAAGGAACAAGACAGGAGCCTACCACAGAGGGCCTTTAAAAGACTCTACCCAGAAGGATATTAACGCAGATGCTGAGGCTCATAGCCACTTTGGGCAGATTGCAGGGAATCTGGTGAAAGAAGGGGAGATTGAAAGACCTAGAAAGGTCTGGAGCTCTACAAAGAGAACAACAGAAGCAAAAATATCTGCGCTCAGGGGACTTTTCTGAAACTGATTCTCCAACCAAGATCCATGCATGGATCCTAGAAACCCTGTACAGATGGAACCCATGGCAGCTCAGTCTCCAAATGGGCCTCATAGTAAGGGGAACAGGGGCTGTCTTTAACATGAACTCAGTGGCTGGCTCTTTGATCACCTCCCAATGAGGTGGGGCAGCCTTACCAGGCCACAGAGGAAGACTAGGAAAGACAGTCCTGATGAGACCTGATAGGCTACTGTCAGATTGAAGGGTAGGAGATCCTCCCCTATCAGTGGACTGGGGAAGGGGCATGGGAGGAGATGAGGGACTGAGGGAAGGTGGGATTGTGGGGATGAGGGTGGGGGCTCAGCTGGGAAACAAAGTGAATAAATTGTAATAAATAAATTATATTTTGAAAAAGAAAATTATTTCAAGGACATTTGGTGTGTAATGAAATATGCACACAATTGGCCTTATGCCCTGGAAGAGAAATAAGTGCTCTCATAGACTGCAGGAATTTCTCCAAAGTCCAAATTTACTAGACTATCTCCCTTTCTAACCTTGGAGTGGAAGGGCAGGTGTGATAGGCCTGTGCCTTTTGAGTCATTTGATCTCTGTTTACCCAGGAGAGGAGCTGTTGCTTGACCTGAGGCAGAACTCGGTGGTTTAGCTAATGATGGACTGTAGGAAGTCCTAGTAACCAGGAACACCATTAAGTGGCAGCCTGAGACTTCTTTTCTGGATCTTTCTCTGATGCAGCTGTGGTAACTGTGAAGGAGATCTCAAGCCATACCATGATGAGAGTTGGTCTACTCTCCATATCAGCCAAAGCAGGTTGGCTGAGCTTTCAGTCTGATCTGCTGATACTGGAATAGTATACAATGAGCCACACTACAGCTCTGTTGGTACACAGGGTGATGTTAATGAGGATCCCTTTGAGAGGTGGGGGGGGCGCTGCAACCCTGGCAATAGGAGGTGATGGTGCTCATGATATCCTTTTTAAGTGTGCATGCCATGACATTGCATTTGATATGCAGTAACAGGACAGTTTGAAAAAAAATGAAAGTTTTATAAAAGCCTGAAAATTACCTCCGAACTACAGCTTTCTGTGATAATTTTTACATTTTGTTTAGAAACTGGTAGAACAGAGGAGACAGAAGCAACCTTTTGGCAATATTTAATTAGATTCTCTTTACCTTTCCACTACTACCATCCACAGTTGTGTGTTTCAGGAAAATTCAATTCCAGGTACAAAAGAAACTGCTGAGCAGCAGAGGTTTCTCAAGTGTGCATGCATTATGCAGATAGATAGAGCAGATTTCACATCTTGTGCTATCACCTATATGTCAGGAAGCTGACATGAAAGTATACTTCAACATTGTTTTGTATGTGGACATCGCTGTGGCTGAGTTTCTTGGAATCAGAAAAAGACTTGAGGAGCCACAGAGAAATAGCCCAACTTTTTGACCACTTCAATTTACAGAGAGAAGTATAGAACATGGGGCCTCTCCTTTTTGGAAGAGAAATAAATAATGGTAGCTGGAAAGCCAATAATATAACAGTTTAGGCTGTCATGCTGAATTTATTTTTTTGTGAGTTGTGAAATCTGAGTTTGTTTAATTTCTACATACATAAGTAACAGTGGTCAAATTCACATTCTATCTGTTTCCTTAAGTCATTTGATGAAAACTTGAATATATTTAGGGGATTATGGTTTTGTGGTTTTGTCTGCATCCAGTTATTCTTTCATTAATATTGTATACCTTTTAATTATTGTAGTTTCAGGTAAGTACAGAAGTCACATTGTACAAGTGTGTGTCTAAAATTTCCTCATAATCCTATTGAGAATTCTGAGTTTTTCACATAGTACATGGTTTTGGAATCTCATCTTTCTCAGCGCAGACCTATCTGCCTGGGGTATACAACCGCTGAGACGGAGCCCCAACCACTTTAGCGGCAGACAGATTTCCTGTAATAAATCATTAGGAATTTTCTTTGGATTGCTTTTAATTCAATCTTCAAATTGAAAGTTAATTTTTTAAATCTTTTTCTTCTGAAAAAATATGTTTAATGGTGGTGTTTATACTTGTTTGAAAGGGTAAAATATATTATTATATAATCATTAATTTCACATAAACCACAAGTACATGCAACTGAAGATTATTTGATATAAGGTACAAAGTGATACAAAGTGACTTTACTGTTGAGTTCAGTGACACAGCATACATTAACATGGTCACATAGTGACTACATTATGTAGAGTTCTCATAAAAAGACAGAATTGCTATGGATTCATTAGATTTTCCATGCACATGAAATTGGTATTGTGAAGTGTCACAGTTCTCATGCTCATTGCAGTTATATTCATAATACAGCCACAGAAGACATGGCACAGACTTAGAAAAGCCCCATTGACCCATCCCATTTGACGGGTTAGTCAAACAGGGTCTACCTGAAAGAGGGAGTAGAAATGTGGGGACAGAGAGGGGAAGAATGGTGACCAAGACAGGCTTTTTGAATGTGCAAACAACACTTATAAAGCAAAGGGTACAAGCAAATTTTTTTTCACAGTAGCCACACATCTGCACCACCTGGCAAGGCATCCAAGAAATTCACTCAGGGTTACACAAAGTTTGCTGTCTCGTTCTCAGGGTTGTAGGGAGCTTGCTATCTACTTCTCAGGCTCTGAACACCCTGCTTACAAAGACTGCCAAGACTGTCTCTGAAAAATGGAACTTAGTTAAGATCTGCATCTGCCAAGGCCAGGAGGCAGAATTCCAATTACCAGACTCCTTCACCCCATGTTTGATAATTATGTCTCTGTGATATTCCTGAAAATCTAGGCAGTATAATACATGGGTTCCCCCCATCCCCTTAGCTTCAATTTAAAGCATATATTCTCTTGGCACTCCCAAATATTCTGTACCATCAAGTCGCAGGACAACTTTTCTGGCTCAGTTGGTGGTGAGGTTTCTCTTCCCATTGTGTGTAGAGAATTTTCTTTCCCCCAAGTGGCTGGAATATAGGGTTGAAGACTCCAAGCCTGTACATGCTCATCTTCTGTATATTCAGCAAAGCTCTGTGGAAGTGGCCTCAGCAATGGGGGCCTTTCTCAGTTTTTAGAAAGAGAGACCTTTTTTTACTACCATCAGCTTGGTTTGTTTAGGGATATCTACAGGGCCAATGAACCAAGACATCAATTGATTGTAACATAATTCCAGCACTGAAAACCCTGTCTGACAATAAAAGATGGTCAGTTCAGACTCTGTATCCTTTGTTACTAGGACTTTTTACTAGGGATGCAATTATAGACTCCATGAAGTTGCCACAAAACTTTTTTTCCCACTCTAAGCAGCAAAATTATCCTGATTCCAGCTGTGTTTTCCTGTAGTCTTTCTCTCCCTTCATTACCTGATGTTTTCTGCTCCAGTATACCCACAGCATCTATTCTTTCTCTCCTTCCCAGAGAGCTCCAATTTCTACCATCTTGTTTACCTAACACTCTGGATCTGTGGAATTTTAATTTGAAGCAGTGTGTCACTGTGGAGGCAGATTTTGAAGTCTTCTATGCTCAAATAAGTCCATGTTCACAGTCTCTTTTTTGCTTCAGATCAAGATGTAAACCTCGTAGCTTCTCCAGAACTATACCTGCCTTTACTTTGTCGGGTTTCCCACCATGACAATAAAGCAGTAAACCTCAGAAAAAAGACAGCCAAAATTAATGTTTTATTTTATAAGAGATGCTGTGGTCATGGTGTCTCTTCAAAGCAATGGAAACTGTAACTATGAATGAAGTTGCTAGCAGGAGCTGGGGTATAGCTGCAATAGTCCTTTCCATGCGTTTCTTTGGAAGAATGTGGATTTTTGTAAGTTTGGATTAGGAAAATATTTGGAGAAGTGGAAAAAAAGGAGTAGTGACCTCCGGGGAATACTCCCGTTGGCAAAGCTTCCATCATATAAAAGTAAAGCTTAGAGCCATGCATGGTGGTATATACCCTCAACATCAGCACTCAGGAGAGAGCAGAATATAGGTTTCTGAGCCCAAAGTCATATATGGAGCAAGTTCCAGCAGATCCAAGCTTAATCAGTGAAGAAAACATTGGAATAAGGGAAGCTTTTATAGATTTCATTGAACATTGGTCCCAAGTTCCAGCCCCAGCAAGCAGCAGATTCAGCCAAGTAGTTCTGGCTTTAGAGTCGATAATAGAAGACAATTGTAGAATAATAATAGAGGTCAACTTTGGAAGAGTGGGGTAATGTCATTATTCCCTGTGCTGACATGGTTTACACAGGTAATCCCAGCACTCAGGGAGGCAGAGGTACAACTAAGGCTACACAGAGAAACTCTTGTCTAGAATAACAAAAAACAAAAATAAAACAAAAATGATTTAAAAATGAAATCAAATAAATAAGTAAATAAAAGCCAAATAGTTGGGTAGTATAAATGAAAATTTTGATTTATCTTTTGGAGTAAGATAAATTAAAAATATTTAATAAGATAAATTAAAGATATTTAATTTATCTTTTCTTTGCTCTAGACCTATTGAGGTGATGAGCCCCCTCCTTAACTTAAGCCACATATCTCGTGGTAGCCTAAATATATAATGGAAACTGAAGATGGTTAATCTTTCTCTTGTTCTATGTGCCTTAGCTCTGGCTAGCAATTTTATTTTTTCACTTCCATTAGAGTTTACGTCTTTGGAATTCTGGTGTATTTTGATGATCACGAAGCTTAATTATCCAGCCAAACGGTCTCAACAGCCACTGGATTCTTTAACTCTGCATAGTCTTTGAGCAATTCTTATAAATTAACTTCCTACATACATAGAGAAATATATTCTATCAGATCTTTTCATGTAGAGAGCTTTTTCTAATACAGCTTTGTTTTTTTCCCCACTTTCCCATTGGAATACAAGTGCTTGCTAACGTGGTGCTCAAAAATATCATGTGTTTCCTGCTTTTTTCCCCTGGGTTGCCTCAGACCTTCCAGGGGGAAAGTAGCTGCAGTATATTTGATGGTAGCGTTAAATCACAGAACAAAAATATCATTGCATTTTCTGAAATCTCTGTTTAATTTGTAATATTCTTGGGACCCATCCACTTAGGGACAGATTGCTCACTCCCCTGGAGGTTGAATAATGTGCTGTGCATCTATCCACCTTGATTCCAGTAGGAAGAGGGAATGTGCCTACTGAGTGCTAGAAGACAGAAGGTAGACTAGGGGAGGACAGGTACAAATGATACTGAAAGAAAAATCTCTGAGATCTGGAAAAGGTCTGGTCCTAAAATGGAAGCATGAGCCAGGAATCACAAAGCCTTGTCCCTTCAGTAAACTCTAACCATAAAGAAGGTGCTCATGTCACTCAATACTCACTGGCCAATCAGGACTGTGAGGTCATGCCTTCAGAGGAAGGGGTGGATTCTTCCTGGTGCCATATTGCACAAACGCTTTGTAGGTGAGCAGCTTTTAAAAGCTGGTGTCCTGTGGTCCATTTGAGGCTGCTGTGTGAGGATATTTCAGGCGAGTTCCAAAGTCACAATATGGTGAGTGTGTGGATATTGACCCCAACCTATAGAGCAGGAGGCTGAAGAGCAGGACCTGCTTTATTGGGTACTTCCAGAGTCTGGTTAGGAACCTACATGAAGTCACAGGAGGGATCACTTGTCCTAGCCATGACCATAGCAGGGGCATTTGAATATTTTCACTGTATTGGGTTCTGGGTGGAAACCAATAAATCTCACTTCAGGAATAAAAGATTAAAAATCAAAGCCTTATTTTCTGAGCTCAGGGAGTTGTCTAGTTCAGGATCATCTAGTTCCCCCAAGAGTAAGCTATTTTTGATATTTAATATTTTTTGATTAGCAAGGGAGTTTCTGTTGGAGGCTTGGTCTGATCCAGCATATTTCGCCTCAAGGCCTTAAATAATTTTCCAAGATATTCGGTCTGGAATCTAAGGTCCTTAATTTATATCCCTAGACATTTGGTCCAGAGCTCAAGGTGATAAAGGCATGAAGAATTGGATCCTTGGTCTGGTGAAAAGTGAGTGGTTTGTGGTCTAGTTTACAATTTAGGCATCTCCATTAAGTTAACAGCAAGTTTAATCAGTTAACAGATAATTGGGAAAATGTTATAAGGAGCCGGGAGGGAGATGGCTCTGCAAACTTGGCAATTCTCAATATCATATGGGAAAACAATAAATAGAGAATTGACAAAACAAGCCTGTACAGGAAAAGATTTTCTAGAGGTTATCCTCATCCCAGATCTCAAAGCTGTACTTTAGAGCAATAGTAATAAAAACGGCATGGTAATGGCACCAGTACTTTAAATCTTTAAGGGGTATGCATTTACTTATTAGTTGCTGGAGCCAAAGCTATTTACTGAAGCCTAAGCCAAATAGTGAGCAAAAGTCATTTAGTGGCAACCTAAAGCTATTTAGTGAAAGAGTTATTTAGGATCCTAAGTCATGGGTGATAGATTTGTGAGGACATCCGTCTGTCAATTTTAGAGCATCCATAAGAAATCTGAAGAAAACATCCTTACGGTATCTTGCAGGTGCAATATTCAAGCCATGGAAGCACTCTTGCTGTCTCCTGCAACAGTAATTAAGCCTTCCCCCTTTCCTGCCTTCTCCCTATATAAGTTGGGTAAAAATTTCTAATAAATGAGGCTTTGATCAAACAAGAAGACTTGGCCTTCTTCAGGGCTCTCTGTCCCACCATTCTTTTCACCCCCACCTCCCTTAGGACCCCAATGAACTTCCGCAGGTCAGGACAATTAGTAATTTTTATTAAATCATATTAAGAAGCTGAGGACAAAATAAGTATACTGGAATCAAATGCTGTCTCAGTTTCAGGCCCAGCTTGAAGGTATGCAGTCAGCCAATGCTACCTTGGATATTGTTTCTGCTTATCAACCTTAACATTACTGGCTTTACTATTAAGAGTGTACTTTTCTTAACTTTAAATTATTCTCCAAGATTTTGTACATCACAGAAATTAGCAAAAACATCTTCTCCAACCTTGTTAAACAATCTTTTTAAAAATTCTTTCTAAGTATAACAGTCATTGATACAACCTACAACTATGGTTCCTTTCAAGGGCAGTGGTTAATTCATTAATCTGCTCCAGCTTGATCTGCGGAAAGAGATCAAGCATTGTTAAAAATTTAAATGCCAGTGATATTGCCCAGTGAGGGGGCTAGGAGCATCCTTAGAGTTTTCATACAACTTATGTTTTGAGGGATATGGGCATCATAATGGCATCAAACAGAATTTTGTTCCACAACAGCACAAAGTCCTCAGTAAACAGCTCTTGGGGTTATGCTTCTCCAAGACAAACTCATCATCATGACTATGCTAACAGGGGAGCCAAATTCAATGAGCGCTACAGATGTTTTGCTGTTGCTCCTGCATGGCTCTCAAAAGGACCAGGTAGCCAAAATAGTTTGCCTATATATGGGGGAGGGAGGAATAAGGTTAGCTCAGGCCCTGGGAAGGAGAATTCATGGTATTGGGCGGGCTATGCCAGCCTTGAGGACCATATAACATGGAAGAACTGAAGGATTGCTGGGAGAAAATTGGCATCTAGGTCTATTTTGATATGTTAAATATGAACCTCTGCCATTTGTTCCAGGTATGAGACCTACATCTATGGAAATATAAACTTCAGAGAGAGCAGGATGGTCTCCATTAGGTAATGATTAAAAAATGAGATCACCAGGAAGAAAGGTGGCAAAGACAAAGATTCTAATTTTCTTTCCTTTCTTTATATCTTCTTTCTTTTCTTTGAAGGAGGGCGGGTACCCAGACTGGACTCAAATTTTTGCTGTCAAGTTTTGTTTTGCTAATTCGTTTTTATTTTATTAATTATTTTTATTTTTTTTCACAATTTATTCATTGTATTCCCCTATTAAAGGCCACTCTCTCAACTCCTATTGGTCCCACCCTCCTTCCCTCTTCCCCCAAACCCTTTTCCGTAGTCCACTCAAAAGAGGAGTTCTCCTCCTCTGCCATCCATCCATATATTATCAGAACACTACTCAGCTATTAAAAACAAGGAAATAAAATTTCTGCTCTTATTACTTCTGCATAGGCCACTGTGCTCACCTCAGAAGATTTCATACTATGCCTGCAAGCTTACTGTGAAATAAACACTAGGTATAACTCATTTTAGAGAGTCCCACCACAAGACACTGTTTCATTTACCATCTCATATCCAGAAACACGTGAAATTTGAAATGCAATGAAGTGTGAAACATTTAATCACAAGCATGTCAGAGAATGTGGTTCTCTTCCTGCCTGGAGGCTGTTTCTCACCAGCCCAGGAAGGAAGAAGGGCCAAAAGATGAGGTATAAAGCTTGGAAGGCCCACAAGCATAACAGTGATCAGAACATTCTGGGAACCACCTCAGAAAGTAAGTTCAATTTTAATTCCAGAAAACAGAGGGTATGTACCCCTTGGGGAGTGACTGGGATGCTCTAAGGATAGGTGTAGATAATTGTTTAAAACTAGGCACTTCAAGGATGTTTGATTTTCATTAAAAAGCACATTCTTATCACATGAACAAGAACACAGATCCTAATCATTCTATATTTAATGGGAGGAGAGAGTTAGCAGGGATCAGTGTGAAAAGCCATCTATCAATTTTGGTTGGTGGCATCTATGTCTAAAGACACTCTCCAGAGGAAGTCAGGCACAGAAAACTCACCCTTGACATGGTTACACATCTAGGCCAGAAGCAGGGTCATACATAGAAAAGAAAGCCTCCTCCCTCATATCTCAAAATTCGTGTTATGTGTACACAAAGAAACTTCTACAGGCCACCACTGTTGTATTAATTTCAGAGAACTTTCTGGATGGTGTTAGTTTACCATTCCCTACATATTCATCCACTGGACTAAAAGTTTCTTGTGTAAAGTGAAGCAATTGAAAACAGTAAATGTTGAGAATCAGGATTATCAATAAGTCTTCCATAAACACCTTATTATATAATACTGTTGCATGTAATTGATATTCATCATTCATTGTATTCTTTTTTAAAATAAGTTTATTTACTTTACATACCAATCATAGAGCCCCTCCCTTCTCTCCCCCAGTATTATTCTCAATTCCTATTGCCCCTATTCCCTTTCCCCTTCAGAAAAGAGAGGTCATTTCCATTGAGCTAGTTTTTCAGTTCTGTTGGATCTCAGTGGACCAAAGAAGAAAAAGGCCTTTCCACAATGCTTATACTCACAGAATTCCTCTCCAGTAAGGGTACTTTTATGATGACGATGACTCTAGATTTGTGCAAGGCCTCACCATTTTAACACATTCATAAGTTTTCTCTCCAGTATGAATCCTTTCATGATGATGAAGATTATACAAATGTGGAATGGTTTCACCATGTTAAAAGCACTCACAGTCTTTCTGTCCATTAGGATTTCTTTCATGAGTGTGAAGATGATTCTGAAGTCCAAAAGTTTTATTCACATTGGTTACAGACAGACAGCTTCTTTGAAGTATGTTTTCTTTTATGTATTAGGAGATGCTATGTGCAAAGGCTTTGCCACGTAGGTATATTCATGTGGTTTCCCTCCAGAATGTGTTGTTGTCTTAGGAGATTATTGTTAAATGCAAAGGCTTTATCACACTAATTACCCTCACAAGGCTTCTCTCCACTGTGTTTTTTGATGTTTTCGGAGACTATTCTGCTGTGCAAAGGCTTTATCACATTGGGTATGTTCATGAGGTTTCTTTCCAGTGTGTGTTCTTTTATGCCGTATGAGATTACTGTTTTCTGCAAAGGCTTTACCACACTCATTACATTCATAAGGTTTCTCTCCAGTGTATGTTCTTTTATGGCTTAAGAGAGTACTGTTTTGTGCAAAGGTTTTACCACAATGGTTACATTCATAAGGTTTCTCTCCAGTGTGTCTTCTTTTATGCCGTATGAGATTATTCTTTTCTGCAGAGGCTTTACCACACTGGTTACATTCTTAAGGTTTCTTTCCAGTATGTGTTCTTTTATGCCGTATGAGATTACTGTTTTCTGCAAAGGCTTTACCACACTGGTTACATTCATAAGGTTTCTGTCCAGTGTGTGTTCTTTTATGCCATATGAGATTATTCTTTTCTGCAAAGGCTTTACCACACTGGTTACATTCATAAAGTCTCTCTCCAGTATGTGTTCTTTTATGCCGCATGAGATGACTGTTTTTTGCAAAGGCTTTATCATATTGATTACATTTGTAAGACTTCTCTCCTATGTGTGTTCTTTTATGCTGTATGAGAACAGTGATATAGGGGAAGTCTTTACCACATAGAGTGCATTTAAAGAGTTTTTCTCCAGTATGATTGCTTTCATGCCTGCAAAGAAAATTGGCACATGTGAAAGATTTACCACAGTCATTTCCTTACACTAATAAATATATTTATCTATATGAATTAATTTCATAATTTGGTCTAATGGTAAAGAATAATCAAATTTTAAAATTTTATCACTTTATTTACATTCATGGTATTCCCCTTCATTATTGATATTTTTGAAGATCCTTGTGATGGTAAGAGCATTTGTTATGTGATTCACTTTTATAGCATAATTTTTCTAAAAGAGGTTTCCTCTTATATATGAAGAGTATTGTAAGAATTCAGAGTTTTACCACAGCAATCCCATTCACAAATTTTTTGTACTGTATGAATGATACTTCATTTACAAAGTGAGCCAGGACACGCAGAAAAAGTTCAAAATTCCTAGTATTTATAGGCATTTTCAGCAGTATGAGTTTGCTGATGAAGTCTTAGTGAAGTTGAAAAACCAAATAACAGTAACCATTTATCACATTCAGAAAATCTACTCAAAGTGGGGACTACTACAAAATCAATTGTTCTTGGAGAAAGACAATTACACTGTTTCTTTCAATATCCCTATGCTCATGTGTCTTAGAAACATTGTGACATATGATATACCTATTACAAGAAAAATAAAAGATTCCCACATTGAATTAACACAGTTTTTTTTTTTGTTCATCATAGACATATCATATAGGGATTAAAGTTTCTCCACAACAATAATCTTGACTCTCATAAGCTGCTCCTTTCACTAAACTTTACAATGTTACTGTATGAATATGAATAACACTGGCTGTATATGACATATTTGCTTATTAGATGGTTTTGGACACATACTGATCACCTATTCAATGTATATACCTCTTACAATATCTGAGTAGATAGAATGAGACTATACAGATTGGCAGATCAACTCAGTAGCTGTAAGGTCCATATGATTCAATTGGTATTTTTCTGTTACAACATTATTTTATTTTCTTCTATCTGAGGGGAGTGCCTTGCAAACACAAATCAGATGACTGACATTGAAGTACGTGGAATTGTGAGATTTTAATGATCATCAGTACACTTAAAGCAGTGCTGTTTATACACTGTTGCTTTTCTTTAAAACTTCCAGGACACAGCCATGTGTGCTGGTACATGCCCTTAATCCCAGCACTTGTGGAAGCAGAATCAGGCAGATCTGTGTGATTTTGAGGTCAGGCTGGTCTAACAAGCAATTCTAAGTTAAGCCACAGCTACACAGAAAAAAAAAACTATTTCAAAAACAGAAAATAAAAAGCCAATAAACCAAAAAAACAAACTTCCAGGACACATTAAAATTTCTTAAGATTCATATATGTATCAGCTTGCACATAAAGTTACCTCTTATTACTTGTAGAACTTTGAAAATGTTCTTCAATATTATGATCTTCCAAATTGTAGCCTAAAATATAGTACCAGAAAATATATATTATTGGAAATACCATATTATTAAGGAAAAACTTAAATTACTATCTTCTGTGACCCTTAGAACCATGTCTCATTTATTCACCACATTCCATTTCATTCTTAATTGGAATTATAGAAGAGTATCAATAATAAAGTAAGAGTTGTCTCCTTATTTTAAAAGTGAAAGAAAATTTGCAGTCTTACCTATAGAAGTGAGGTTTTTACAGGTCTCTAACATCACATCTCTGTAGAGTTGCTTCTGGGAAGGTTCCAGCAAAGCCCACTCTTCTTGGCTGAATTTCACATGCATATCATTGAAGGTCACTGAATTCTAAAATATGTGATACATGTGTACAACAGAAACAGAGGCAACAATATAAATTTATAGTTCATTGGAAATATATTCACATATTTCTAGTACTTCTTTCATTTATTTTCTGACACAGAAGTGCTAATGTTAGACAGTTAGGTGTTGTGCATCAGGTGAAGGAGGGGAGATGGATAAGCCTAAATATTAAATTATAAAAAAAGCCATGCTTTGAAGACCTATGTTATAGGAGTTTCATCAGTTTGTGAAACATGAGTCTAAAAAGCCAGCAGTTGGATTCTTGAGCAGTCTATGAATTGGGTTCAGTTACTTGGGTGAGCTGGTCAGGACCCAGTCATGAAAGAGGTGGAAGCAAAAACACAGTCACAATATTTTGGTTAGCAACAAATAACATGTTGTGATCAGGGGACACTGGCATCAGTCCAAAGACAATGTGGCACTGAATATTGTGTTTTGACCAGGCCTCAGGGATATGACATATCAGTATGTGAAAAGGGGTGCTTGTATATTTGTGGACAGGAATGTGGACTATGGTGAATAGATGGATAAAAATAATGTTAGGTGGCAATCAACAACAATCTTAGCTGATAAGATCATATTTGTGAGTGACCAGAAAAAAGTAAAGGCATAGAACACATGATTTTTGATAATTGTTTTGTATATTCTCCTTTCCAAATCATGTATAGTCTATAGTTGAAAAATAAAGATTAAAGCTTTTATATTAAAATGGAAGTGCTAATGTTATCAATAAGTCATTCTTAGAAGAAAACTGAATAACTGTGTCATATCTGAACTTTTTCAATAGGATATATCCTTGAAATTGACATGCCAATTAATGTGGACAAAGACAAACAAAGAGAAGAGAGTGAAATAGAAAGAGAAAGATAGAGACAGAGACACAGAGAGAAATGAACAGATGAACAGTACTGAGTATATATCAGAGAAATTTATGAACATTTATTAAATACAAAAAATGATGGACTAGCTGGGTGTATTCAGTTATGCCTCTAATTCCATCACTCAGGAGGCAGAGGCAGGTGAATTTCATTGAGTTGGAACCCAGCATGATCTATGCAAAGAGTTCCAGGATAGCCAGACCTATATTGCAAGACAGAGCCTCCCCTAAAAGTCAATAAAACAAATATAATAGGTAGAAGAAACTCAGAGCTCTTTACTGAAGTTCCTACAAGGAATTATACATTCAATACAATTCTTTATTAATCTTCCAGAAACCAGCAGTGCCATAGCTTAAACTGCAACATTAATAAGATCTTACTAAAAGGGAATGCATGTTTAAACAGGTAAAAATAGAAAGAGAAAAATATTAACAATGTAAATGATGATCATAAATAAGTAACATAAGGCAGGAGAGATGGCTCAGCAGTGAGGAGCTCTTGCTGCTCTTGCAAATAATTGGGCTCAATTGTCAGTGTTTACATGGAACCCACTACTATCCATTGTTCTATATTCATGAGTTCTGAGGCAATCTTCTGACTACTGTGAGGAGCAGACACACAAGAGTTGTATAGTCATGCATACAACCAAATACTCATATTCAGTAAAAATTAAAAAATAGATCCCAGATGGCAGAGCTGATTGCACACTGTTTCTGATCAGCAGGGTAGCAGAGAGTGCACAGTGACCAATAGTTGGAACAGTAGGCCACAAAACACCACTGACTGTGTTTACCAGGTGAAAGGAAACCCAATGGTGAGGGATAAATTGGTTCCAACCTCAGAGCACTGAGTTAATCTCTAGAAAAGTTTCTGGGATTTTGTAGCAGGAATGAGGTTTTCAAGCAAATGGACCCAAGAAAGAAGTAGGAGAAGCAATTCTAATATCTAATAAAACAGACCTTCAACCAAAATTAATTGAAAGAGATGACGTAGGATACTTCAAACACATAAAAGAAAAATTCTACCAAGATGGTGTCTCAATTCTGGGCAACTATGCCCTAAATTCAAGGGCACCCACATTTGTAAAAGAAACATTAATAAAGTTTAAAGAACATTTCAATCTCCACACATTAATAGTGAGACACCACAACAACTCACTATCATCAAAGGACAGAGCAGTTAAACAGAACCTAAAATGAGATATAATGACACTAATGGATGTCATGAATTAAATGGACCTACCAGATATCTTGAGCAATGTTCACCCAAACAGAAAAGAACATATCTTCCTTTCAGCACCTCATGGACCCTTCTCTAAAACTTACCATACAGTAGGTCACAAACCAGGCCTCAACAGATACAAGATTGAAGTAATATCTTGTATCCTATCAGACCATGATAGACTAAAGATGAATCTTGACAATAAAAGAAATAGCAAAAAGCCATCACACACATGGAGCCTGAACAACTCCCTACTCAATGAAATCTGGGTCAGGGAAGAAATAAAGAACTTCCTATAGTTCAATGAAAATGAAGGCACATCATACCCATACTTATGAGATGCAATGAAAGCAGTTTTAAGAAGAGATTTAATAGCACTAATTGCCTTCATAAGCTATTGGAGACTTCCCATACAAGCAACTTAATGGCACACCTAAATACTCTAGGAAAAAAGAAGCAGACACACCCAACAGGAGTAGACCACTATATAACTAAACTCAGGGCTGAAATCAATAAATTAGTAACAAAGAGAACAATTCAAAGAATCAAAAAACCAGGAGCTAGTTCTTTGAGAAAATAAAAAAACAGACAAATTCTTAGCCAAATTAAGAAAATGGCAGAGATACACTATCCAAATCAACCAAGTCTGATAAAAAGAGAGATATTACAGACACTGAGAAAATTCAAAGAACCATTAACTGTAATGTCAAAAGCCTATATGCCACAAAATTTGAAAATCAAAATGAAATATACATTTTTTGATTGATTCCACTTACCAAAGTTGAATCAAGATCAGATAAAAAAATTAATAGTTTTACATCCCCTCAGTGAATAGAAGCAAACATCAAAAGACTCCCAAACAAGGACCAAATGATTTCAGAGCAGAATTCTACCAGAGCTTCAAAGAAGAAAGAATACCAATATCTTTAAACTATTTCATAAAATATAAATGGAAGCAACATGACCAAACTACTTTTATAAGACTGCAGTCACCTTGATATATCCTCAAAGACCCCAAAAAAGAAAAAGAACTTCAGACCAATCACTCATATGAACAATGATGCAAAAATACTCAATAAAATACTCACAAACCAAATCCAAGAACATATCAAAGATATCATCCACCATGACCAAGTATGCTCCATCCCATGCATGCAGCAGTGGTTAAATACATGGAATCCATCAATGTAATCCAACATATAAATAAATTGAAAAAAAAACAGCCACAGAATCATTTCCTTAGATGCTACAAAAGTTTTTCACAATATCCAACGCTTATTCTTGTTTAAAATCTTGAAGAGAGCGAGGATATAAGGCACATACCTAAAAACAGTGAAGGCAATACAGAGCAATCCTATAGCTATCATCAAACTAAATGGAAAGAAAGCTAAATCAATTCCACTGAACTCAGGGACAAGGCAAGGCTACCCACTCTCTCCAAATTTCTTCAATATATTATCTGAAGTCCTATCTAGAGCAATAACACAACTAAAGGAGTTTAAAGGGATACAAATTGAAAAGGAAGAAGTCAAAGTATCACTATTCACAGATGAAATGACAGTATACATAAGTGTCCCCAAAAGTTCTACCAGGGAATGCCTACAATTGACAGACACTTCAGTAAAGTGGCTGGATACAAAGTTAACAAAAAATCAGTAGCACTCCTGTATGCAAAAGACAAACTGCCTGAGAAAGAATTAGGGAAACAACACCCCTCACAATAGCCTCTGAAAAAAGAAATTGGAGAAGATAACAATAGAAAGATCTCTCATGCTCATATATCAGTAGGATCAACATAGTAAAAATTGCCATATTACCATAGATTCAATGATATCCCCATCAAAATATCAACACAATTCCTTTCAGACCTTGAAAGAACAATTCTCAGCTTCATGTGAAAACAAATAAACAAACAAACAAACAAACAAAAAACCAGAATAGCTAAAACAATCCTGTACAAAAACAGATCTTCAGGAGTTTTCTCTATCCATTATCTCAAACTATACTATAAAGCAACAGTAATAAAAACAGCATGGTACTATTACAGAAACAAACTGGTGAATCAATGGAATTGAAGCAAAGGCTCATAAATTAATCCACAAACCGATGGACACTTGATTTTTGACAAAAAAGCCAAAATCATGCAATGAAAAAATGGCAACATCTTCAACAAATGGTGCTGGTAAAACTGGAAGTCTACATGTAGAAAATGGAAATAAATCCATATTTACCATCCCGCACTAAACTAAAGTCCAAGGTAAAAAAGACTTCCAAAATAAAACCAGACACACTAAATCAGTTAGAAGAAAAAGTGGGAAAAAGCCTGGATCACATTGTCATAGAAGATAACTTCCTGAACAGAACACCAAGAGAACTGGCTCTAAGATGAACAATTAATAAATAGGATCTCATGAAACTAAAACTTTCTATGAATCAAAGAATTCTGTCAATAGAACAAATCAACAGTCCACAGCGTGGTTAAAGATCCTCACCAACCCTATATACAGCAGAAAGGGCTAATAAACAAGATATATACAGAGCTCAAGAAATTAAACTCCAACAAACCAAATAATCCACTTTAAAACTGGGGTACAGAACTAAACAGATACTTCTCCACAGAGGTATAGCAAATGGTGGAAAACATTTAACTAAATGCTAAATATCAATAGTCATCATGGAAATGCAAATCAAAATGACTTTGATATTCCATCAGAATGGCTAAGATCAAAACCTGAAGAGACAGCACATGCTAGTGAGGATGTGGAGAAAGGAAAACACTCCTCCATTGCTGGTGAGAGTGCAAACTTATATGACCACTTTAGAAGTCATTCTGATGCTTTTTCAGACAACTGTAAATAGTGCTACTTCAAAGTCTCAGATATATTATTCCTGGGCATATTTCCACAAGATGCTCCACCATTCAATATATACATTTGCTCAATTATGTTCACAGCATCTATATTCATAATAGCCAGAATCTGTAAACAACCTACATGTCTCTCAATGGAACAACAGTTACAGAAATTGTGGTATATTTACACAGTGGAATGCTAGTCACATATTAAAAACAGGGAGATCATGAAATTTTCAGGGAAATGGATGGAACTAGAAAAGATTATCCTGAGTGAAATATCCCAGAACCAGAAAGACATGCATGGTATATAATCATTTATAAGTGGATAATAGCCATAATACAGGACAAACATACTACAATCCAGGGACCTAAAGAAGCTAAATAAAATGGAGGACCCTATGGAGGATGCTCAATTCTCATTCAAAAGTGCAAATAGAATCGATATCTGACATGACTGAAAAGAGGGAACAGGATGAAAGACTCAACCCAGTAGGGGATTGAAGCAGATGCTAAGACTCAGAACCAAACTTTGGGCAGAGCACAGGGAGTCATAGGAAAGAGTGCGGGAGTAGAAAGACTCAGAAATGACAGGAGCTCCATAAGAAGACCAACAAGGCCAACAAATCTGGGACTGTGGGGACATGCGGAGACTGATGCACCCACCAAAGACCGTTCATGAAGAGGACCCATACCCCTGCTCAGATGTAGCTGATAGGCAGCTCAGTCTCCATGTGGGATCCATAGTAAGGGGAGCAGGGGATGGCTCTGACATGGACTCTGTTGCCTGCTCTTTGATCACTTCCCCATGGTGGAGGAGGCATTGGTACACCACAAAGAAAGAGGGTGTAGACAGTCCTTGTGAGATTTGATAAGTTTGTGTCAGATGGTAGGAGAGGAGGGCTCCCCTTATCTGATAAAATGGGACAAGGAGGAAAGTAGAATGGAGGATGAGATGAAGAGAAAAGGGAGGAGGTTACAATTGAGACGTTAAATTATTTTTAAATTTTATTACAATTTATTCACTTCGTAAACCCACTGTAACCCCCTCCATCATCTATTCCCAGTCCCACCCACCCTCTTTCTTTTTTCCTATGCCCTTTCCCTAATCTGATAGGGAAGGAACTACTTACTCCCCTTCTATCTAACCCCAGCTTATCAGGAAACAGGAAACAACCTAGGAAACTTCTACAGAGGGTCTCTGAAAGCCAGAAGAAGAAAATAGGAAACAACCTTGGAACCTGCCACAGAGGGCCTCTGAAAGCCTCTGCCATGCAGACTGTGAAAGCAGATGCTGAGCCTGATGGCCAACTGATGGGCAGAGTGAATGGAATTTTAGGTAAGAAGTGGGAAATAGTAAGAGCTGGAGAAGACAGGAACTCCACAAGGAGAGCAACACAACAAGAAAATTTGAACACAGGGAACTTCCCAGAGACTCATACTCCAACCAAGGACTATTCATGGAGATAACCTAGAACCCTCACAATGCAGCCACTTCTGATGAGAACTGATAGACTAAGATCAGAAAGAAGGAGAGGAGGACCTCCCCAATCAGTGGACATGGAGAGGGGCATGCATGCAAAAAGGAGGGTGGAGGGTGGGACCTGGAGGGGAGGAGGTAGGGGCTTATGGGGAGATAAAAAATGAATAAAGTGTAATTAATAAAAGTTAAATAAAAATGTGAATAAAATGAATGAATAAAGTTAAAAAAAAACAACAGGTTGGAAGAATGTCACACTCCTGCATTCAATGACTCAGGAAGCTCAGTGTTAATGTCATGAATACATGCCCCTAAAAAATTAAATATACTCTCTGGCAAATTACAAATGCAAGATGTGGATGAAGATAGCCACAAAAACCTATGCTTACACAGACAAAACAAAACAAAATAAAAAATCCAAAACCCTACATTCCAGACTCAGCAGCCAATGATGATGTTATTGATGCCAGGCATGTTAGCCTAAATTTTACCCCAAACTCAACTGGAGTTAGACCTGTAAGTGCAAAACCTACCTGGTGTACATACTGATTTTCAGGACAGAAAATTTTTCATTCAATGTCAAAACGAGAAACATCATCTTCTCTGGGAGCTTTTTTGATTCAATCAAATAATTTCTGACCAAATTCACTATTGGCTTATGACCATCCCATGATAAAAAAGTAGTCTAAATTCAGTGATCCTAAAATTTGACAATAATTCATACACTGTTTAAATGTCCAAAGTCTCTTCTGACATATAAGAAAATCTCTTGACTGCCACATCAGAAGCAAGTTACATCAATCCTACATAGATGCACAGAATACCCCTTCTCATTCCAGTAGAGAGGAATGTATACATAGTGAGGGAAGACTGTTCCAAGGAAACAAGACCAGCAAGGAAAACAGCAAATCCTGTTGCTGTTTCAAAAGGCTTAGAGGGTCCTATCTATGCAATGTCTCATACATCTCTCAGATTGGTTACTTCCACTCCCTATAGGCAGCACTCTATGACAGGTATCTCATAACTTACGTATTTCAACATCTCGTAGTGTCAAGATGCAACTCAGGCTTCACCCTCACTGCTTAATACAATGAATCTTTACAATGTATCTTTAATCTTAATACAATGTATCTTTACTGGTGATCTGACTCTGCCAAACACAGAAGGCTGGCACAGTGCTGAATAGAAATCACAAAGAATCTATTACGTTAAATTTTGCATCTTTCTTGTTTCCAGAAAAAGCACAACACGGGTGAGCCTGTCAATTTGGATTCAAAATTGGGATGGACCATGCCACACTTGGACCATTTGGATCAGGCTTTATAAGAAGTTTATTCCTGGCACTAGGAATCACTTTGAGTACTCCTTCCATTAACAGAAGAATTAGCAGGAAGGCTTTTACTCTACGAATATCATTTTAGGCTTAACATTCAGAGCTAGGACCTTTTCTTTGATGGTGTTAATCTCCTTGAAAAATTCTGCCTCTGTTTCTTCACGTGACTGCCATCTGAAACTACCTAGTACTGCTTTTCTCTACAAACCAAAGACTTTACATTTATTTCTGCTCCACTTGTCTCTTTCTTTGTCTGTGGTCCTGAATCTCTCTTTAATAATAACCATTCAATAGATTCAATATTTCATCTAAGAAATCCCATCCATTATTATTTTTTTTAATTCTGCCTTACCCAATTTCAAGGCATGGGCAGAATAAGTATTATGTGCAGCTAAAATATCACACAAATGACCTCTAGCTTAATTTTCCATAGAGTCTTTTGTCCACCGAAATCTTATGACATGGACTTCCTCTGTCTCCGTTACTCTGAATATTCTGATCTTCTAGGTCCGACCAGAACAGCTGATGAAGCTCTGTGTACAGTTTTGTAATGCTTTTGCCATCTTAAATCCTGATGTTTTCCACAGTCCTTAAAAAGAGAACATTCCAAGATTCTGTCCAGCAGCAAAATCACTCTTTGCATATAACTTTTTGTTCTAATTTGCTTCTTTGTCATTGTGACTAAATCCCCTAACTAAAAGCATCTCAGGTCATGAATGGGTTTACAGGTTTAGTTTGGTACTCTCAGATCACAGTCCATCAATTTGGGAGTTTAGCATAGAAAGTCAAGCTTGAAGAAAATTAAGGCAAAAGCCATGGGCAAATGTTTCCTGGGTTTGTCTCTTGCTTCATCACTGTCTCATGCTCAGGTAGTTATCCTATACAGCCCAGGCTCACTTGCTTAGGGATATTGCATCTCTCATTGGAAGAGCCTTCCCACATCAATCATCTATCAACACAATCTCTCACAGATAGAGCAACCAGCTTCTCTGATGAGGGCATGCCATTTATTGAGGCTCCCTCAAATGACTGCAGGCTTTGAAATGTTGACAACTGAAGCTAATAAGTACAAAGAGACAACAATATAGGAGAAAGTTTTAGAAGCCTAAAAACAATATGTCAATTCTATCAGTCACTTAAAAAGCAAAAACTGAGACACTGATGATTGCAACAACTTGAAAACACAGATATACCAAGAAATGAGGAGAGGCAAGCCTTTAAGATCAAGAAGAGAAAAGTAAAACTGTTTCTCTAAAGCAAGTCTCCAAATCAACAAAAACTAAGGAATTATAGCATAATATAATAAATTTTCAGAAGGCGAAAATATGTGAAGGTCTATGACTTTCAAGAGAAACAATATAGTTAGATTATAACTAATCAAATCACACAATATACATGGCACCCCTGTCCAAAGCAAACACAAAGATAGGCCTATAAATATAACATAGTCCTATAAGCAAATACAATAGGATTATAGTTAAAATCAAAATCAAAGAAATCACTGGCCATTACTCAACTTGTGCAATATGGTTATTTCCTTTGGCAACAATAAAATGTGTATTGGAGGTGGAGGGCTATTCCAATTAAAGAGATTCCATTAAAGCACACAAATGTTTCAATATTAGATAAACGATTTTGACTAATAAAATGATCTCATATTCTTATGATAAAGAAAAGGATATCTATTATGATCACTTGGAAACCATATTATTTTCTACGACTGATGATTGGATATATGTCTGCATCAGTGTAAGAAAATGTAAATTTCTCAAGCCAAGTGTAAGAAAGCAGAATTTTAAAGAAACAGTTTGTACTATATGCTTAAACATCTTTTTTGCACTAATTGCTTCAACAACCAATATCATCTTCATGTAGTTTGTTTTAATATATTTTTCTTGTGCTTTCAGCTATGTTTGTATATTCAGTATGTGCTGTGGTATGTGGTATGAATAAATTCCATATAGAAATCCAGGCAAAATATAATCAAACAATTGGAGGAAACCAATAAATTCCTTAAATAAAGCCATGAAACAACAAACATTTGAGGGATATGAGGCTCTGCTGGATTAGGGTGAAGTCTGACATCTCTGGATAGCCACTTTTTTACATTCAGTCTGTGATGGTGAACTGTGTTTTCTCAGTGAAGGGCCTAAAAATCTTCCTCTTGATCTATATGACCCTGGGTCATATGAAGAGCCTCACATAGCCCTCAGGGTAGATTATTAGGCAAACCCTTTCCTATGAAGAAAACTGCTCAAACAAGCATCTGGGAATTCCTAGAAATGGATCACCCTGCTGAGGATCTTTGTCTTCAGCAGTGACTTTCAACTGTACTCAGAGATTTTTTCTCCACATATAGGATAATTGAGTTCTCCTTCTTGTGATAGGACCATGCTGCTGCATCCAAAATGAGGCATGGTATCACTATATGTAAGCCAAGTATCCTTGACCCCTAGACCCCAGTAAATTAGACATTTATCCTCAAAATCCTTCCCTCTGCACAAGGTTTATAAATCCCTGACTTCAAATAAACAAGTTGAGGGTGCATGCATGCTGGCTGGATGTATGCCACCTGATACCATCAGCCTTCCATCATTGCCCCTGATATTCATCATTTATCCCCCTCTGGGCCTGCTCTCTGACCTAGGCCTCACTGGACTGGGTCTCACTATGTCTTGGTTGCAAGTCAACCAAACATGGACTTTCACCTGAACCTCTGAGGTGAAAGTCTTCAGAGCAAGGCACAGCAGCTTAACTGAGAATGGTAAGATTTTGGTATGGTCATAGGTTCTGGAACACCCATATTTCCACTACCACTGGTTATTTAATTCTAAAAGAGCTAGCTACTTGTAAGAGTCAATAGAAAATTCTTTCCTCATTCCAGCCTAGTGAACATGAATTTTGCCCTAAGGTGGTCTAGCTGCCTTTCAGAGAAATGGAACCACCATTCTCTATCTGGAAGCTGATCTCCAGGCCTCTCCCAAATAGAGAATGACAGAATGAAACACATTCTGGAAATATGTAAATAGAAGCAATAAAGAAAGCACAAAAAAGTTGGCCATGGTGGTGCACACTGTTGATCCCAGCACTTGAGTAGGCAGAGGCAAATAGATCTCTTTGACATTGAGGCCGGCCTGGTCTAAAAAGCAAATCCAAGAGAGCCAATGCTACACAGAGAATTCCAGCCTCAGAAAACCAAAAGAAATTTATTAAAAAAAAAAAAACATAAAGTAAGGGAATCCTGAAAATCAAAACTTTAAAGACTATAACAAGGAACTACAGAGGCAAGGTTCATACTCAAACAAAGATCAAGATAGAAATATATGCACTGAAAACAAATAGAAGAAATGAAAGACAGGTGTGTTTGTACACTCCTTTAATACCAGAACTCAGGGAAGAAGAAACCACTGGACTATTGTGAATTCAAGGCCAGCCTGGTCTACAAAGTGACAGCAAAGGTTATAAAAAGCAAACATGACTGAAAATAAAATAAAACAACAGTAAAAAAGAACAGAAAAAAAGATGACATAGATGTCATCTAGATGCCATGTCTTTTACATGTGTAAAAGAAAATGTTAAATCTTAAAGTTTCTACCACAAAACATCCAGGAACTCTGGGATATTAAGAAAAGACAAACCATGGTAATGATCAGATTAGCAGAAGGATGAGATCAAAGGTCCAAAATATATTTTCAGCAAAATCATACAAGAAAAAATTTTTGACCTAAAGAAGAAGATGCCTATCAAGGCACAAGAAGCATACAAAACACCAAAGAGATTGGACCAGAAAAGAAAGTCCTCTTACCAGAATAACCAAAACTCTAAACATACAGCACAAGGAAAGAATATGAAAAGCTGCAACAGAAAAATAAATAAATAAAATAAAACAGACCACACTAACCAAACAATCAAACAGACAAACCAAAACAAACAAAAAACAACCAAGAAATAAATAAAGGCAGATCTTTGAAATTAATCCTGTGTTCTCAGTAAAGATGCTGGAAGTTGAAGGGCTTAGACAGTGTGCTTCTGACTCTTTTTTTTTTTTTCAATGCAGTTTATTCAGGAACCCTGAACAATCCTTGGACCCTGGGGAAATCCAGCCCACAGCTTAAATAGCCTCTGGGTAGCCAACCCAGGCGTGCCACGGGGGCAATGCAGATAGGTCCACATACATGGAAGCAAGCCAGATCCTCGGCCTTAGCCAAATGTGGAGTTGTTCGTGACACAGAGCACTCACCATCGGGAAGGTGGAAGGCGGAAACCAGCTCCATCTTTAAGGCATAGCATTCCGCAGCTCTCTACAGTTCCCCCTTTTTGTTTTAGACGCATCAGGCAAGAGTAGAGGTCTGATCTCTGATATTAGAAATAAATTGGGACTTTGTACAGATGTTCATTTAGGTGTCATCCACCCAAAGAGCATCAGACCGTCCGATACCTTTTTCTCAGAGGTGGGACCTGGGGAAATACAGAAATGAAGACAAATTACTAACCATGCCCAGAAACTTTCAATCAGCAAATGGAGAAAATAAGATGTTTCATGATAAGGACAAATTTAAACATATGTATCTATGAATGTAGCCCAACACAGGGTGCTAAAACAACTACTACCACCACCAAAATACCAGGATTTACAATCATTGTTTGTTGATATCTCTTAATACCATTAACCCAAATTCACCAATAAAAAGACACAGGCTCACAAAATGTATGATAAAACCCTTCTTCTAAATACATCAAACACAGCTTCACATCAAGATAGACATTATCTCCAGGTAAAGGGATGGAAAAGATATTCATAATAAATGAATTAGAGTATCAAGCTTGTAAAGCAATTTTAATATCTAACAAAACAGACTTCAAAAACAACTAATCAAAAGATGGCAAAGGACATGACATATTAAAAAAAATCCAGCAATATAACATTTCAATACTTAACATCTATGCCCCAAACATAAGAGCACCCAAGTTTATAAAAGAAACCATTCTGCAGCTTGCATCACATCCTGGCCCTCATAAACTGATAGGGGAAGACTTCAATATATCACTCTCACCAATGGACAGGTCCTCCTGACCAAACTGAACAGAAAAATGGTCCAGATAACTAACATCAAAAAACTAAATATACCCAAATGATGTTTACAGAACATCCACCCAAGCACAAAAGATGATATACTTGAACAGTGGAAGTCTCAAAAGATATATGAAACTTGCAATAACCTCCTGCATCCTATCAGACCACTAAGGTTTAAAGCAGCACATCACCAATAACAAAAACAATAGAAAGCTTACAAACTCATAGAAATTGAACAACTCTCTACTGAATAAAAAATGGATCAAAACTGAAATAAAGAAAGAAATTAAAGACTTTCTAGAAGTCAATGAAATAAATACACAACATATCAAAACTCATAGTACACAATGGAAGTGTTGACCAGAAGACAGTTCATACCACTAAGTACATTCAGAAAAAATAATAAGAAAGTTCTCTTAGTAGAAACTTAACAGCATACCTAAATACTCTAGAAAAAAAAAGAAGTAAACAAAACTAAAAGGAGTAGAGTAGACAGTGAGAAATTACTGAACTGTGTCTTCACTGGTAAAACCGATTGTTTCCACAGGAAAAGAAAGGTGGATTCTATCAAAATTGATAATGATTAGATTTGAATAGTAGAGATCTCCTGAATAAGCAGAGGTAACTGTTCATCAGACAGTGTGGTCATTCAGTCCAAACTAACTTAATAAAGACTAAAGTTTTCTTTTTAAATAAAAAAGGATACTTTTGTTGTTTCATGTTAAAAATAGTTAAGAGGTTTAAAATGTTTGAAGTAAATTCAAAGGTATAAACTTGTTTAAGTTGGAATAATTTGGAGTGAATATAACATATTTGAGCAGTGTGGTGATAGATCATGCATTTAATCCCAGCAGAGACAAGCAGTTATCTATTAATTAGTTGTTTTCTAAATTCAGAAGTTACAATGACAGGGTGTTGGTGGTTCATAGCCTTAATCCCAGCATTTTGGAGGCACATGCCCTTTACATACCACCTGGGAGGCAGAGGGAGGCACACAGGATTTACAGTGATTTTATTTAAAAGCTGCTTGTAAAAGGCAGGCTGAAAATCAAAGTGAGTGCCTTTTATTATCTAGAAGTAAATACACTTTAAGGTATATTTGTAAACTTTCACAGATTTTTTTAACTTTAATTGAGATATTATACTTTTCTATTTAAAAAAGAAAAAAAAACATTTTGCCCTATAAAAGATATAACATGCCTAAAAAGGAACGAACCTCACCCCTGAATTAGGGTTGGGGTAGGGTTTTGATTTAATACTTTCAGGAGAATAAAATCATTCAACTAAAGAATATGGAGACCACTGAACACATGAAACTGCTGAAGAAAATGACAGATCACCAAAAAATAAAAATAAATAAAATGTCAAAAGAGAAGGAGTAAACTAGCCAACTGGTATCACTCACCTTCATCACCTTCATTTTGTCTCTTCTGCCTTCTACCGACATGAGTGCAAATTGTCTTTATGTGATTGCTAAAGAACAATCCAAAATCTCTATCTCATATCAGAAAAGCCACCTGGTAAGAAACAGAGGAAAACAGAAAAATAAGGGATGATTCTATTGTCATAAATCTCATAATCTTCTGGCGTGATGTGACTTCTGTACTTACCACAAACTTCAATAATCAAGAATGTGCACAGTGTTTGTGAAAGAATGAGGGGGTGAGAGAAAAAGCCAAAAAACAGAAGCCTAAAATATACCCAAGTTTACGTGAAAAGACCTAAGGAAACTCTAACATGAAAAATGTGCACTGGACCAGAGATACCTTTGATTTTTAAATTTAATACAAATTAAATAAACACAGATTTCAGAACTCCTACAAGGCAAACTTAAAGTGACACCTAAATTGTTGTATTTCTGATCCTCCAGCTACTACTAATCTCCTTTCCAAAGAGTCTTTTTGCTCTAGAAGTCTCTTGCAAAATGGAGGTGATCATAAAGACAGGCTATGGCTTGCAGTCCATCATGTTCCCTCATGGGTTCAGGTATAGCCCAGCCCTCACCAACACTCACACACTAAACAATGTTGGAGAATAATTTAATATATGTTTCTTGCTGCATGGATTATGTCACAAGATGTGGAATCTGCCCTATCCACTTACCTAAAACCAGTCACACCTGACACGGACAAAATTTTGCACCTCAGAACATCCTTTTGAACCCAAGAATTGAATTTCCCTGAAGTACACCATTGTGCTCATTGATAGTTGAAAGGTAAAAAATAAATTTTAAAAAAAGTAAGCAAGTATTGCTTAATGATGATCACCACCACTTTTTTTTAACCAGTTTCAAAACTATTTGTAAAATTTGTTACACAAAACCATGTGTAATATAACATGAGGCATTTCTAGAAATGAGACCTTCAGTTTTCCAATCTATCTATCTAATGCACAGCAAAAGCAATGCCTGGGTGTGCACACTAGATAGTGATACTATAAGCACCACAACATTCTACTGCCTATCCACAGGGTCCCCTCTTCCTTGGACAGTCAACACTCAAGAAGGGTCAGAGGACAAGGATCTCTGCTGAAGTCACCACATGGAGAACAACAGAAACAGAATTTGAACCACAGCCCATCTTGGTCAAAGCAGATCAGGCTGTCATAGCTCAAAAGACCTGCTCTGCCTGGCCTGGGAACAATGACCCCTCACTCACCATGGCATGGGCTCTGGTCTCATTCACAGCTCCCTACAGCTACATCAGAGGACAATCCAAGAACAAACCCATAAGTTACCTCCCACTGTTGTTCCTGACTGCTATTCCCATGCAGACTCCCTCATTAGCTTGGACAATACAGCTGAGTCTCAGGACAGTAGTACCTCTTCTACCAGTTGATCAAAGATCAAATGATGCAGATAGCAGAGGTATTCTAGCTTTGCCCCAACCCCTAGGGGCACACAGAACCCTAGTGTTGTTATAAAAGAATGAAAATCCCAATTGTTTGATTTTATCAATACAGACCCAGGAGCTAGGTACTGGGAGAAAACTTGCTAATTCAGAAAGGCAGATAAAGCACACATCTGACCTTGCTACTCACCTCACATCTAAGAGGAAAAAGCTCCAAAAGCTCACCAGCTCAGATGACAGCTCAGGGGGGATAGGCCAAAAGAACCCAAGGCCATAGGCTTTCTAGCTCAAAGCTCAAAAAGCCCAAAAGCTACCAAGCTAAAACTCTTTCCACTGTTGCACTCTGTCTTAAATACATTTCAGCTGAAACTTCCAATTACTCTTTAATCCCTGTCAGCTGGTTTCTTGCTTTGCCTCTTGACCTAGGGTTAACATTATTAAATCCTGTGCACAGAGAGCTTTTGTATTAAAGGTATATTCTAGGGCTGACGGAACTACACCATAATCACCTGTTTATGATATACAGAAAGTTCTTGAAATTAAGGTTTGTGTTAGGGCTCAACCAGACCAAAAAAAAGCATAGCATTTTACAGTTCACAATCTAAGGGATCACACTGGGATTAAATATCCTGCAACACCCTCATCTTGGAAATTTTTTAAAATACAATCTTCCACTCTCTCAGGGCACCTGTTTATCTTCCAAGATACAGGTCATTTATGTTGCACATTCCATTACATACTCAGTGTGCAGTGCATTCATCTCTACCTCATAGATGAGAAGTCCTTCAGCCAAACTTCAGTCAAAGCCAAACAGTAACAACTATTAAAGAAATAAGTAGCCATTAACTTGAAAGCAAGGAGTAGTTATTGAGAGCTCAATGAAAATGAAAAATAAAAGAAAAAGAATGTGGCTATTGCTAGGTATGTTGGAGTAGAAAGTTTATTATAGGTAGAAGAGAGAACATAGTCAGACACAGGAACTTCTGGGATAGTCTAGGGTTGACATTACCCTGAGCGATGTGTGAAGAGAGGAGAAAGGTGAGTGGAGAACCAGACCAAAATACAGGAAAGTAAATGATAAATGAAAAAGACCAGGTAACCAACACAGTTGGAATACATAAGGAAGGACAGCTGGTAGGAGGGCAGCTCAACTTCAGGGTGAGAGATCTGGGTATGATACTCATACCTTGTAACAGGTAAGGACTGAGAGGTGCTGGGAGGACCTGACAGTTACATCTGCTTTGATTTTTTAAGTAGGCACCTTAACCATTCATCCCAGCTTTTGAGACATAAGAGTAGAGAGAAATTAGGAGGTTGAAACTATTTCATTATAATCTCAAAAATAATTTGTAAAAGTTTAAAATGGCCTTATGGTCCAATATTCTTCAGGGACTTCAGGTATGTGCTAGGAAATATCAATTATTACTCACACTTTTTCTCTTAGGTTGTGCATTTTCAAACACGGGGGAAACATACCTGTTAGGCACTACCACACCACTTTCTCCAGAACTTCTGTGTTGTTTTAACTGGTTCAACTATAGAAATTTGCTTTTCAGAAAAAAGCTCAGCTCCTAATCCATATAGTTGATTTTGTTGTCTGTGAATCCTCTGAAATGTCCAAAATTTTACTGACTGTCTAAAATTGATTACCTGACTCATTGCCATCTTCCCTTCTTCCCCTCCCTTTTTGTGTTGTAACTACACCAGCTTCAAAGTAGGTCAGTGAACTCAATTCTTACACAGGTCCCTCTTTATTTCTAATTACCCACCTCAAAAACAAACAAACAAAAACAGGAATATGAGTGGACACTCATTCACTGGTCTCTTTTACTTCACACTGACCAGCCAGGACCCACCTGAAAAGAGTTGTAGGACTATGTTCTAGGCACTGGCAGTACAGGTTGCATTCAGTGTTCAAATAAAGTGTAAACTACATAACATGTGGAAGGCTGATCTACTGGAGACATTGCTTTAAAGAAAAACAAATAGCAAAGCAGTAGAGAAAAAATGAATGAAATTCTTAATGACTGGGGATTATCAGAGAATACTAACTAATAAGAGACTAGAGCAATGAGGCATTAGCAAAATAAAATTTAACAATACCAATAACAGGCTTTTTTTTTTTCCCAGAGCTGAGGACCGAACCCAAGGACTTGTGCTTGCTAGGCAAGCGCTCTACCACTGAGCTAAATCCCTAACCCCAATAACTGACTTTTTAAAAGATTTCTTTATTTAGTATGTATACAGTGTTCTGCATGCATGTACACTTGCATACCAGAAGAGAGCACCAGATCTCATTATACATGGTTGTGAGCCACCATGTGGTTGCTGGGAACTGAACTTGTGACCTCTGAAAGAGCAGCCAGTGCTCTTAACCTCTTAGTTGAAAAAAACACATAGGAATACTGACTTTGAAAAACACAGGCCATTCTCTTATAGAGGAAAAGCCATTAAATGATACTGTTTGATGCTGTCCCTGTGTACAATATTAGCTGCCAAGACCTGTAACCTTACAGACACAGATTTAGCCCATAACCTGTGTCTCAAATTTGAACTGACAGTACTGTGTCAATGAGGATTGCACATATGGGCATAGGACAGTCAAAATTCAAGATTCACTGGATCAAGTTATCTGACCTAAACTGTACAGCCACCAATCTGGTCTGTTTTCACTCACATTCATAAATTAATAAATACACGTTGGGAAGTTACAAATAAAAAAAAAAAACACAACTCACTCTGCCTTCTAGATAATCCTGGTGAGCAAACATGTGTATCCCGGGAACCTAATCTCTAACAGGCCTGGTTAGCCTCCACTAAATTCTAACTGGTACCATTCGTTTCTCAATAATAGTAAATCCTTTACATCATCAATTCTACTATTCTATATCACAGCTTAATATTGGAGTGTTCTCTGACACAGGACACACCATTTACAAACCCCACAAAATTCAAATAGATCTTTTAGAACCGAGAGAACCTACCTGACACCACCAAAGGTCACCAGGAACTGGGCCTAAAAAGGTCCCCTAAAGGTCACAAGAATAGTGACTCTACCATAAGATCAGCAGGAACTAGGCCATGGGTCACCAATTCCAAAAACAAGGTCATAAAATTCCCTACCCAAGGAATACCCTGAGGATAACCACAAGGATGGGAAGGTATCTTATCTCAAAGTAGGGCATTTGTGCTGAGCAGCCCACTGACCTTGTAGTAGAATAGTCAATGTCACAGAAAATACCTAACATTCCTGAGGCCTAGAGATATCTTGCTCAATGTTAGTTATGTTAGTTAGCCAATCACTTTGTAAAAAGCTTGCCCTTGCTGAATGTCACCCAAGCTTGTAACTGTTAAACTGGAACTTCCTGGTCCTTCCTGAAACCCCAATCAAAATCCTGCCATGCAGCTGCTCAGGGCTCTCCTCTCTGATCCACTGTGTTGGTAATGATGGAGAGACCCAGTTTAAGCCCAAATAAAACTCTTTGCTCTTGCATATATGGTCCAGCTCCTGTTGATCTTTGGTGACCCTAATGCTGGCCATAACATATGGGTTCTCATATTGGATCCCCAAGTCTCCCACATGCCCTGGGCACATGGAGGTGAACAACAGCCAGTAAGTGAGCACTCTGTCAGTATCTGTCTGTTTCTGTCTCTTTGTTTCTGTAGTTTCTTTTTTCAGGGCTCGAGGCAAAATGTGTAATTTGTGTGGTCAGAAAGGTTAGAGCTGATGCTTTGGACAGCTGAGGGCCTGAGGGGGCCTGGAAGACTTCCCAGACCCCCCTTCAAAGGGACAAATCTGTAAAAGGAGTTGAGCACTGAGATTTTTGTGATCTCTGGACCTCAGAGAGGATGAATGTGCCCCTATCTGTAAAGTGTGGTAAAGTACCCAGTTTTCTGTGATCTCTGGATCTTTGGACAAACACAATGCAGGTAGCTGCTGCATCAGAGATTTGCTGATATCCTACTTTCATTTCTTCCATTGCAGGAGTGGTGGAATCTGCTATCTGGCTCTGTGTATTTTTCTGCTGCACAAGCAATGGGATCTAGCTGTCTGTGTCTTGTTTAACTGTTTTGACTCTCACTGCCATTTTTTTTTTGTCTCTGGGACTGACTGAGGACATGGAACAGAATCCTTCTATCCCCCTAGACTTGATTCTTTCGCATTTCAGGGAGGCTTGAGCCATGCTCCACAGGCTCCAGTGAGAGTGGCAAGGAGGTGCCAAGGGATGGATACAGTATGTGGAGCCCCAGGCTTGGCACCTCTGCCAATGTTCTCTGGTTTCTGGTCTGGCAGAGCTTAGCCACTACTCTGGCCTCGAGTTTGGCAGAGCATGTCCCCTGCTCTGGACTCTGATCTTACAGAGATTTCCTGCTGCCGTGGTCTCTGGTCTGGCAGAGTTTGCCTGGTGCTTTGGCCTCTGTTCTGGTAGAGATCAACAGATATGTTGCTGCTCCATTCTCTGGTCTGGCTGAATGCAGGTTACCGTTTCAAACTCTGGTGTAATTTGGTGGAGCCTGATTTCAGGGTAGGACATCACTAACGAAACAGGATAGAGGGCCCATTGAGAGACAAGCCAGTGTTCTGAGTTTTGGTATTTTCTTCTTCCATTCTCTTTGCACACATTGTACCCAGTACATTTTTTCTTGTGTTGTTCTTTTGTAGTTTTGTTTGCTTGTGATGGTCTCAGTGGGCCAGTGACCAAACAGTTGTGCCCCATGGTGACTTTGCCTGCCCCATGCACTCAGCATTACAAGCTGGGGCACCTCTGGTCTCCAGTGGGAGCACACATTTCCACATGGTAGGCTGGGAGGGCTTGGTTGGAGAGGGGTATGTGTGCAGAAAATTCTGTTGGGCTGAACCTTGTTGCCTCCTTGCTTCCTCTCTGAGGAAAGCAAATATGCTCTTAGCCAAAATGTATTCTGTTTATTACTATTATTATTATTTGGTTAGGATACCCTGTAGCACAGCCTGGCCTGAAACTACACAGCTATAAGACGACCATGAATTTCTGATCCTTCTGCTCTACCTCTTATCAACTGAGCTACATCCCTAATCCCTCAAACTTCTTTTTGAGCCATAGGTGACTACAACTAGGAAGTGGACTGAACCCAAAAGGAGAAGTCTTGGCTCCACTGATCTCCTGGGTCTGTGCCAGTGTATTGGCACCATGCCAAGAGTACCCATCTGAGCACCTTGGCACATGACTTATTAGCCTGGCTTCACTTATGAGATTGTTGCTTGAGAACCAAGCCAATTCTTTTGTGGGAAAGGTCTCAGTCTGGCAACTGGAAGAATTTTGTTAGAAAAGCTTAGAAAGCACATTTATGACTATGGTTTGCATGGGTGGGGAACCTCTGTCAGTGTGCTCCCCAAAGTGCTAAAGGACATAAGCCAGGATAGGAGGGAGGAATAGATGAGGAATTCACCATGTCTGGGTGTCTACCCCCCCCCCCAGAAAAATCACCAGTGCAAGAAAAAAAATAGCTAGAATGCATTTTTTATTCAAGATCTAGAAGTGAGGTAGCAGGGGGGCTTTGGGCAATGCTTTCACAGAATTGACTCCATTCAAGTACAAGGTTTGTAAATTCACACTGAGCAAGGAAGGAAATGAAGGGGAGGGGAGGGAAGGAAAATATTCAAAATCTCCCTGGCAAGAAAACTGAAAGGAAAAAATCCTGCTTAATGATGTTCCAATTTTTGTGTGTGTGCCCAAGAATTCTTTAAGTTGTGTTTATGCATGCGTCCTTTCATCTTATTTGCACACACACACACACACACACACACACACACATATGTATATGCTCTAAAAGCTTGCTGAATAATGGTGTTTCAATGTCTTCCTCACATTTCAACTGAATTATTTTTGGGCCATAAATCTAAACCTAATTCTTATCAATATTTAGAGGTTTTGCTTGTTTTGAATGTGTGGTTTTATTTTCTTAGTTAACAGTGTGTGCACAGTCCCTTACACCAGGGTCATCATGCTTGGATCTCTAGAAAAGTAATGAAAAACAACAAACAGTACTAATAATGTTAGTGAATAAATTAAAGTTACTGAGTGCATTGTACAATGAACTCAGATGCTCTTTTCAGACAGGACATTTTATGATGATTTTTTTTTTCATGAGGCACAAAATGCCTCTTAAGCTAAAGCCATGTTTACAACATTTTGTTGAAAACAAGGTTCAAGATGAATCCTGAAATCATAACATCAAATGATGTACAAAGAGGAGATAATCAGCTTTCCAGATATGGTCTCCTAGGGATAAGTATGGTAGGATGCAAAGCCCAGGACATTTTCTGAGGATGTGATCTCTCATAAAACCTAATGAAAATATAGATTCTTCCCAGAAAATGAACATGTACATAAAACCAACTACATATAAAGCACTTGCAGAGTGAATGTCAGGAGAGTGACTGGGTTAAAAACTAGCACCAAATAAGTAGCACTGTTGCTGTATCTGAAATTTCTATCTTGTTTGGAAGTCAGAAACAGGAAGACTGTTAACCCCTGTATTTAAGGAAGGGCATCTGTATAAAGAAAAGCAACGCTTTGCTTCTCCTGTTCCTTTTTTCTCCTCCCCTTCCTCCTCCTTCCTTATCTCCTATATGTGAAGCAAATGTTCTACCTTTGAGCTGTATTCCTAGCTTCTGTACAAAAAGGCAGATACAGATAGTCTTTGAGTATAATAAAGCCAGATGCTAAAGCTCACTAAAGCTTAAAGGAAGTAACTTGTAATGGGATAAATGAAAGAGAACACAGAGAAGGCATCAGGCATAGAGGAGGCTGTCCTATTAACAGCAGTAACAAAACAAGATAAAAAAGACTTCAGGAGAAGTTTATTACAGAAAGCACAATGGCTGACATTAACAAATAAAATGCTACATGTCCCCATCCACTAGGTGAGAATTCTGTATTACTATCAGATTATTAAGACTTTGTTAAAGGTATTTACTGTTTGAAAGGTTATTTGTCCTTCCACAGATAGTTACTGTTTGTGAATTAGGTACCCAATACTGTGCTATGTCCTGAACACACAAAAAGTGATTGATGTAAACATCATTCTTTCTCTAGAAGCTTACAGTCTTGTGGGGTAATCCACCATAAACAAAGTTATAGACCATGCATAGAAATGTATACATCACTATAAAATCCACTATGAAACCTAAAGAAAAGTAAGGGGGACCTAACACCCCAGAAAGGATAAAGAATATATGTATTCAAGGGCCCAGAACTGAGAACGTTTTAGTTCAGTAGGGGAAATGAAAGAAGGTGAATTTGTTTGGAATATAATAGGGAAAAAGAAAGAAATAATAATAATAATAATAATAATGATTAAAAAGGAAGCCAGAGGGGCTGAAGACATGGTTTAGTGATGAAAAATACTTTCTGTGGGGATGGAGAGATGGCTTAGAGGTTTAGAGCACTAGCTGCTCTTCCAGAGGTCATGAGTTCAATTCCCAGGAACCACATGGCGGCTCACAACCTTCTATAATGAAATCTGGCGCCCTCTTCTGTCATGCAGGTGTACATGCAAACACAACATTATGTACATAATAAATAATAAATCTTAAAACAAAACTAAACATTCTCTGCTTTTTTTATCTTATTTTTTGCCAAGTTCCTACCATATAAGGTACACATGTGGTACACTTATATTCATACAAGTAAAATACTCTTATCACTCATCTACGCAAAAGATAAAAATACTCCCATAAAAAAAAGAGGTCAGCTGGCTTAGTGGCACACACTGGATCTCTGTGAATTCAAGTCCATCCTGATCTACAGACCTAGTCCAGTCCAGACAAAGCTGCAGGAAATGCTCTCCTGAAAAGCAAAGCAAAACAACAACAAAACAAACCAAACAAAAAAGTTCATATATCAAGTTTTGTAACACATGCCTGTAAATGGAGCATCAGGAAGGTCAGGAATGAAGGTCAACCTGGATTGTATGAAACTCTTCCTCAAAAACAAAAGAGCAGCAACAACAACAAAACAGCACAAGAATCTAAGTGCCTGGGATGCTTTGGGACATTCAAGTTTTTTATCTTAATTCTTTGCTTCATAGGAAGCTATTGAGGAGTGTAGTTGTTTGAATGAAAATGACTCCTACAGACTCATATGTTTGAAAATATGGTCCCCCACTGGTGGAAAAATTAGGAAGTGTGATCTTGTTGAAGAGGTGTGTCACTGTGGGTGGGCTTTGAAGTTTTTAAACCCCACACGATTCTCAGTTAGCTCTTTTGCCTCATACTTGATCAGGATGTAAGTTCTCAGCCACTGTTCTCTCTGGTTCTCTGCCTGCCATACCTGTCTGCCACCATGGTCCCTGCCGTGATGGTCATGGACTTACCCTCTGAAACTCTAGGCACCCAACCAAATGTTTCTTCTGTAAGCAGCCTTGGTCATGATATCTTAGCACAGTGATAGAAAAGTAACTAAGACAAGGGGTTTGAAAAACAGGAAAGAAATGCTTTGATGGATACTTATCTCAAAGATCCTTTTGTCCTGTCAAATTAATAGTAAGATTTCAGAAATTTCAGGCCTCACAGAGTCCTGAACCAGAACCTACTCAGGTGGAGCGGGGGAGGAGCTTTCGCGAGGCGCAGCGCAGGCGCAGTGCGCGCCTCCATTGTCAAGCGTGACGGAAGCGCCGTTGCTATGGATACAGATGCTGATGGGAAAAACGCTGAGCTCCTCCCTGGCCTGGTGGGCGGCGGTGGCGAGCGTTGGCGACAGGAACCCGCTTCCCAAGCGCGGTGGTGGATCGGCTATTGGACTACTTCATCGTGGTAGGCTGAGACTAGGAGAAGCCAGGTAACGGTGTTAGGCGGACACCGCCTGGGCTCCGCCTCCGCCCCGGCCTCCGCCCCCGCCCCCGCCCCCACCGGGCTCCGCCTCTGCTCCCAGGCTCAGCTGAGCATTCCAGCTGGGGGCTGGTGGGCTGGGCAGGTCGGGAGAGCCTGCCTGAGTTCTGTCAAGAGCTTCTGTGGAGGCTGCTGGTACCCGGGACCTCGCCCTCCTGCTGCCAGGGTTGGGAGGGTGGGAGCACACTGTGAGGAGTTTCTAGGATACACTTGTGCTCTGCATTCTGAGTAAGAGTGATGCTGGGGCCAGTACTCCAGGAAAGGAAGTGCAGAGTCCAGTGCTGCCTCCTGCCTGCCCTGGGGCTCCTAGGGTAGGGGAGCTTGGACATCCGGGTCGAAAGAAAGCAGGGTACTTGGAAAGGCCACAGGATCCGTGCACATTTCTAGGAACATTGTTTGAGGACCTATGTACAGGCATTCCAGAATGAAGTGACTCTTCTTAAGTAAAGACAGCAACTGCAGGTGCTCTCTTTCACTTAGCTTTCACATGATTTGATTGTTCCCTTTATTCATCAGAGATTCTTTATAAGGAACAGTTTGGTGGATACACTGTTGTTTATACTTTGATGGACTTGCACAGCCAGGAGTATACAGGGTTCACGCAGGCTTATTTTCCTATTTGTATTTCTTTGTGTTGCTATGTGTAGATACTCAGGATGTAATAACAAGGTTACTGTAGAGCTGGGAAAGCTCTTTTATTTCAGGTTTAATCCAGTTTTATACTTGCAAGGAATTTTAGCTACCAGCCCAGCAGCCCCTTGTCTCAGGAAGTGCTTAGGTTGTGTTTGGATGATTGTTAGTCGTTGGTAGCACTACTGTACTAATGTTCTACTCATCTCTTTTTTATTATTTATTCATCCCTAAGAAATTGTTTAAGAGAAGGGACCCTTCACATTTTTTCTCACTATTACCTAATTGAGGTCATTTAAGAGAATCGCTTGCAGGTCGGTAGGATGGCTTAGCAGATAAAGGCTCTTCCTGGGCAAGCCTGGAGACCTGAGTTTGAACCCTGAATTCCTGAAAAGGTGGAAGGCAAAAATGATTGCACAGTTGTCTTCTGACCTTCCCATGTATTCACTAGTATTCTTCCTTTACCCATATCATGAACACTCTCTCCTCCACACACATACACAATAAAAAAAGAAGACTGTGGGCTGTATTTAGAGAATCTTCTTGCTGCTCCAAAATGTCATGTCATTTCACTTTTTGGTCTCTTATAGACATAGTCTTACCCAGACTGCCAGTGTGGAGAATCAGCTGTTTTTAATCTTGTTCAGTTTTCAGTTACATTGTTCTTCTCCTTACAACAATTTTATTTAGTTTGTTTTTTTGATACAAATTCTCTCTACAGAGACCTAGTTGTCCTGGGATTCCTTATGTAGACCAGGCTGGCCTTGTGCCTATAGAGATCTGCCTTCCTCTGCCTCCCAAGTGCTGAAGTTAAAGACCACATGCAGCTTTCCCACAACAATTTTGAAACAATAACAAACTTGAAGATAGTTCCAAGTATGTACAGTTAATTGCTGTTTTACTTTGAACATTTTGAGAGGAAGCGGCTCACCTTATGCTCTGTCACTCAGAATGGTTTAGTGTTGATTTTATACAAACAAGAACTTTGTCTTACATAATGACAGTGCAGTTATCAAAATTGTTAATTCACGCTGACACAGTATTACATTTAATTTGGGTTGTGTTGACTATGTTATTACTCACATAATTGTTGAAGAAGTTGGCACATTTAAGTGTTGCATTGTTTCCTTATCTCTTTAGTCTCTTTCAGTATGGAATAGTTCCATCATCTTTTTCATGATACTGTCACTTTTGATGACTGCGGGTCAATTATATTTTGTCTTCATTAATTTATTTATTTGTTCACTTTACATCACACTCATAACCCCACTCCCTCCTCTCCTCCTAGGCCCACCCTCATCTCACTCACCCATTTTCCCAAGCTAGCCCCCAACCAACCCACCCTGGCACATCAATTTACATCAGTATTAAATACCTCCTCTTTCACTGAGGCAAGACAAGGCAGCCCCGCTAGGGAAATGGGATCCAGAGGGAGGCACCAGAGTCCAAGTCATAGACAGACCCTGCTCTAGTTGTTAGGGAACCCACTTGAGGACAAGCAGCCCATCAGTTTCATATGTGTAGGGGACCTAGGACTAGTACAGGCATGTTCTTTAGTTGGTGGTTCAGTCTCTATGAGTCACCATGGTCCCAGGTGAGCTGGCTGTGTAGGTCTTGTGGTGTCCTACCCCTCAAGCTCCCTCAGTCCTTCCTTTAATTTTTCCACAAGACTCCCTGAATTCTGCCAATGTTTGTTTGGCTGTCGGTCTCTGCAACTGTTTCCATTATCTGTTGGATGAAGCCTCTCAGATGATAGTTATGCTAGTCCCCTGTCTACAAGCATATCAGAGTATTATTCATAGTATCAGAAGTTGAGTCTTTTCTATGGGTTGGGTCTCAACTTGTGCCAGTCATTGGTTGGCCATTTCCTCAATCTCTGTGCCATCTTTTATCCCTGCATATCTTGTAGGTGGTCAAATTTGAGTGAGAGTTTTCTGAGTTGGTTGGTGTCCCCCTCCCTCCTCTGGCTACAGGATGTGTCTACTTCAGTTTCAATATCCCTGCTGCTAGGAGTCTCAGTACAGTCACCCTCAGATCTTCCCAGGCACTTCTAAAATTCCAGGTCTTCATCTTCTCTCAGAGATGCCTCAACACCAATCTCCCTTCTCTCCTAGCCCTCTCACCCCCATTCTCACTTTACCCACACCTGATCTCCCTTCTGTTCTGCTCTTCATCCCCAATCTCCCACCCACTTCCTCTCTTGATCCACTTCTCATGTCTGTCCCCTTCTTAGTGGGATTCAAGTATCCTCTCTTCTACCCTCCATGTTACTTAGTTTATTTAGGTCTGTGGGTTGTACCATGGTTATCCTGTACTATATGGCTAATATCCCATGTTAGTTATTTTAATAGACTCTCTCTGAGCTCTCTGTGTTCTCATGGATCAATACATAAACTGGGACAAGGGTATCACAACAGTGGCACACACGGTACCTGTCAGATGGTACATACTTTCACTTTGATTACTTGTAATCAGTGTTTTCCAGGCTTTTCTACTACAGTTAATACGCTGCACCCCCATAAGTACCTTGACACCCTGTGTCTTGGTCCTCATCAGAATGTTAATGCATTTCCCATACACTTACATCAATATGGATTCATGATTTATGTGCCTTCTGTAGTGGACTGGACTGTTACTGTTTGTTTTAGTCTGCTAAGGCTAAGTGACAAATGATTTATAAACAAAGGTTTTACTTTTCACAGTCGTGAACTCTGGAAAGTCTAAAGTTAAATTATAAGGTCTACTTGGGGGCATGCTTCTCTACAGTCCTGTTCGCACTTTAAACTCAGTGTTCTAAAGGGCCACATGATTTTATAGGATCTCTTCAATAAGGTTATGAACCTATTTATAAGGGCTTTACCTCCAAGACCTGAGTACCTCCCAAAGACCTCATGCAGTTCTGTTACTTTGGGTCTTAGGACTTCAACATAGAAATTTTGGGAGGACATAGATATGCAGATCTTTTTGATGTTTAAATTGTTTTTTCATTTGACTAATGAGAGCTTATATATCTGACTTCTGTGTTTTTTTTTAAAGATTATTTTATCATGTATACAGTGCTCTGCCTGCATGTATGCCTGCAGGCCAGAAGAAGGTAACTGATCTCATTATAGATTGTTGTTAACCACCATATGTTTACTAGAATTGAACTCAGGACCTTTGAAAGAGCAGACAGCGCTCTTAACCTCTGAGCCATCTCATCAACCCCTTCTGTGTCTTTTTGACATGTTCCATTTCCATCATTCTTTCAGCATCACTACTTTTGACCCAAGATATTTCTGGCATACATACACAGCCATTTCTTCTCCTTTGTGGTATTGAGCCTCTGACATGGGGGTGTTTACACACTAAGCAAGTGTGGCCCTGTAATCAACTATTCCTCTAGGGATCCCTGCTTTCTCTCAGTGAAGGCTGATTTACACTTTCTCGTATAGATCAGGCTAACCTCAAATTTATGATGTAGTCAAAGACCTTGACCTTGAAATTCTCATCTTCCTGCTTTTATCACCAGTGCTATGATTATACTTGTATACCATCAAGGCCAGTTTCTGTGAACCTAGAAATGAAATCTGGGGCATACTACATGCTAAGCAAACACTCTTCTCAATAGAGCTGCATCTCCAGCTTTAGCAATATCATTGTTTGTTTATACTGAGATGTAAAATACAGTTTGTTCATTCATTCATCAGTTGGTGGATATTTATTTATGTTTCCAGATTTTGGTTATTCAGAATAAAATAGATATTGGACAGGATCTTTGAATATTGGCATGTATTTATTTTTCTTGGGTTAAAACAGAAAAATTATTTTCCTAAACTTTTATTAATTACACTTTATTCATTTTGTATCCCCCATAAGCCCCTCCCTCCTCCCCTCCCGGTCCCACCCTACCCCCCCTTTCTGCATGCATGCCCCTCCCCAAGTCCACCGATAGGGGAGGTCATCCTCTCCTTCTTTCTGATCTTAGTCTATCAGTTCTCATCAGAAGTGGCTGCATTGTCAGGGTTCTAGGTTATCTCCATGAAAAGTCCTTGGTTGGAGTATGAGTCTCTGTGAAGTTCCCTGTGTTCAAATAGTAAGAGCTGGAGAGAACAGGAACTTCACAAGGAGAGCAACAGAACAGAAAAATTCTTAGATCATGGGCAAGTATCTGCTTAAGTTTATATGAAACTGTCAATGGGTTGTCCCCTCTGACCCAGGAAGATCACTACCATCTTGTTTTACCCTCTCTCTTCTGCACTTTTTTATAATGAATCTTATAATGAATCCATGGAGCATTCACTCTGAAATTCCTCAGGGAACAAGAATAGGCCAAGAATCAATCTTCTTATATGTAAATGCAAGCCAATAATCAAGCATTTTATTTGAACAGTTTCCCACAGTTTTTCTTCTATATCTTGTTCTTTTTATTTTAGTCCTTAATTGAAATAATAAGCAATAAACCTTACTTATGTAAATTTGATTATTTCTTCATTTCCTGTGCAACAGTAATTGCTCTGTTACTTTTTAAATTCATTCTTACACAATTTTTAAAGACAAGAACAGAGTGCAGTAGTTTTGTAGCAAGTTGATATGTATGACAGCTAGATAATCAATGTTCTTGTTGTGCAAACATGACAACATAAATTTGATTCTCAGAATTCACAGAAAGGTGAAAGTGTGTGTTAAACAAGATGGCCTCTGCCTTTCAGGTGTAGCTGTCATTGCTTTGTGCAAAGACCATGAGGTTAATTGCTTAAACAAGCTTAAGCTCATGTAAATATACTGCATTATTTATTTTGCTTTCACACAGGAACGTGTCTAGAAGTGCACTACCAAGTTCAGTGATGAAAACACCTTAAGGAAAAGTTTGCTAACTGCCTTCAGTTCATGTTCATCTTGTGCAAAGACTCCATGTGCTCAATTGCTTAAAAAAAGCTGAGTGATGGCAAACTGAAATCTGAGGAATGGATTTTAAGGGTGTGGGATAGTGGTAAATGAATCGAGAACCTCTTGAATGAAGGAAATACAATGTTTTCCTGCAAAAGGAGCCTGACAAATCCCCTAAAAGTTTTACTTTTAGCCTTTCTGCAGTCCTTCCCGACATCTACTACCTTTCAAAAGCATAATTTCATACAAGGGTAAAGAAAAAACTCAATTTTTTTTCTATCTATTATATGCTAGTTCTGAATTAATATGGATTCCTGGAGATACCAAGAAATATTGTAGCACTTCACATAAAGTAGGAGCCTCAGGAGGTCAGGTGTTTAATAGAGTTTTGGTTAATGCCCAAATTACAATAGGTCTAGTGCTCCTCTAACTCATCCAATGGGTATTTACCCAGTTCTAGAAGGTATAATGGGGGTAGATTACATAAAAGGTAGCAGAATTTTCACATTTGCACCTGTACTTGTGGAGGTGTTATGGGTTCAGGAATAGCCATACACTAACCACTCAAACACCAAACTCAGACTGATGGAAGTTATTGAATGCTAAACAAAAATTGACCATTCAGGACCATAATCTGCAATCAGGAGCCAGAATATGATGCTGGTTTGTTTCTAAGTTAGGCTTTTTATTTATAAAAACATAACCAGGTAACAACCAGGTAACCAGGTGTATGAAAAAAGATTGAACAAGGAGAGCAACAGAACCAAGACATCTGGGCACAGGGATCTTTTCTGAGACCGATACTTCAACCAGGGACCATGCGTGGAGATAACCTAGAACCCCTGCACAGATGTAGCCCATGGCAGCTCAGTGTCCAAGTGGGTGTCCTAGTAAGGGGAACAGGGGCTGTTTCTGACCTGAACTCAGTGGCTGGATCTTTGATCACCTCTCCCTGAGAAAGGACCAGCCTTACCAGGCCACAGAGGAAGACAATGCAATCAGTCCAGATGAGACCTAATATGCTAGGATCAGATGGAAGGAGAGAAGGACCTCCCCTATCAAAAGACTGGGGAAAGGGAAGGAAAGGAGAAGAGAGAAGGAGGGCCGGATTGTGAGGGGAAAGGGAGGGGGTACAGCTGGGATAAAAAGTGAATAAATTGTAATAAATTAAAAAGAGATTAAAAAAAGAAAAAAAAAAAGATTGAGCCACGGACATGGGAAATCTTTCCACTTCTTTTTTTTTTTTCTTCATAAACTTAAAGTTCTTGTCATACATGTCTTTCACTTGCTTGGTTAGAGTTACAGCAAGATATTTTATTTTATTTGTGACTATTGTGAAGGGTGTTTATATAATTTCATTCTCAGCCTTTTTCTTTTGTATACAGGGGGACTACTGATTTTTTTAAATTTAATTTTGTATCAATTACTTTGCTGAACATGTTCATCAGCTGTAGGAAATCTCTGGTAGAATTTTCAGGGGTCACTTGTGTATACTATCATATCTTTTGTGATTAGTGATTGTTTGACTTCCTACTTACCAATTTGTATCCCATTAATCTCCTTTAGTTATTTTATTGCTTTAGCTAATTTTGTCTATAGAGCTGTCTTTGTACATAAAAACTCTTTTAATAAGTTTTCTACCATAAAAGAATACTCCTCCTTCAATTTGGTCATACCTTTGCTGACTATAACATCTTGACTAACAATTATGTTTTGGGAGTTAGAGTATATCTTTTGATTTCCTTCTTATGTTAAAGTTTATGTCAAATACTTTGGTATTATTTAATAGGCTTGCAGCATGTGTAAGTTACTTGATCTTTGTCAATGCAACTTTTAATAACAGTTTTTAAGATTTTGTGTTTCTAATGTTTTAACTATACTACAGTGTTAAGGTTTGCAAGCCAATCCAGGAAACTGACCACGAAGGATGATTGAAAGGAAAAGAAATAGGGGAGGAAGCCCAGTATTTCTTCTCTATAATTAGAGACTGGCTACACGGCTGCTAAGGAGGAAAACTAAAACTGACCACTTCATTTTCCCTTACAAAAAAAAAAAAAAAAGCATCTAGCCAAAAGTTCAAAGGGTTATAAAAAGAGGGCCCTTTGTTCTGAGATTAGCTCCTGACATAATTAAAGGAGACCCAAGGACCCCTTCTTCAGCTACCAGGGACTGGGCATTTTAATGTAGTAACAGGAGCAATAAAAACAGCAGCCAAGCGTGTTAGCTTATGGGACAGGGGGCGAGGAGTAGACGTCACAAAGCTCCTGCCCAATTGTGATGCCAGGAACAGTATGGTGTGAGAGAGAGATTTACAGACACCAGAACCAGGGGAAAGGCTGTGTAAGGTCTGAGGACAAAGATGTGCCACTGCGTCCTGCAGCACCTAGAAGATGCTTCCAGAGCCTATTTCCAGGCTCCTAGCCAAGCCACCAGGTGAGAAGCTTAGGAACAAAGGCTTATGATGGTGGGAACAGCACGCAGGGGATTCTGGGATCTGTAGGCAACTCCTGGGCCACAGTTCAGGCAGCCTACAGGGAGAGACACAGACTCGTGACTACAAGCAATCCCCGGATGCATCGCGCCGCCTGGATGCCATTTTTGTAGTTCTCAGAATCCCAGAAGTCCTTGCTCAGAAGCCATGTTTGTAGTTCTTAGGCAGGTGGGTGTCTGCCGCAATGCATCTTGGGACCGTTGGGACTTCCGTGACCAGCGAGAAACGAAGGGATGAAGGTCCATCTGTGACTAGAGGGTTTGTGTTTACATCCCCATGGCGGGGGCCAGGGAGATGGCGGGGCGGCCTCGTAGCCTCCGAGCCTGGAAGTCTCCACTCTATGCGGGGCAGATACCGGAAGCGAAGCCCAAAGGGGCGGGACTTCCGCTAGAGACGCACTGCTACCCGGAAGGGTTTTCCCAGGTCAGCAATCTTCTTATCCCAAGCAGTTATGGACTCATAGTCCTGCTCACACGTGGAGTGGGGGAGGGGAGGAAGGGGAGTAGGAGGGATTTTGGGGTTCCCCGCCTCCCACCTCTGTCCACTCTTCGCTTTCCATCCATCCTCCTGGAGTCCCCGAGCGGCTCGTGCATGGGGTGGAACCGCAGGCAGAGAGATGGCGGGAAGAGAGCACAGTCCTCTGCTCCCACCAGTCATGCATGCTTTCTGGGGGAGATGGGTGCACCACGCCCAGGGAAAAGGCTGTGCAGGACCTTATATATGTTTTTCTGGCGCCCTCTGCTGGCCCGCCTGTGCACGAGCAAGGGGGGGCTGGGGTTTGAGTAGGTAAGGTGCATTGGGCTTAAATGTTAGGGTGCTGGGGACTCAGTACAGAAGGATCTGGCCACCTCAGCTGGTTTAAAGGCATATACATATGGGCAAAGAGAAAAAGAGATGGAGGAGGAAGGAAAAAGAGAGAGAGAGGGAGGGAGGGAGGGAGGGAGGGAGGGAGGGAGGGAGCAAGGAAGGAAGGAAGAGAGGAAGGAAGAAAGAAAGTTCTGTGTGGTTGTGCAGAAAAACAGGCAGCTAATTGAAACTTGGGTACTATTTGCTGTTGATTTGCTGAATTTGAACCAACATACATAGGTAAATGTGCAGGTATTCTGTCATCATATAAGTAACTGCAGTTTTTCCACATGGTAAATAAAATATTTTCAACCAGAAGGAAGGTGTAGAACATGGCAAACCAACACATTTTATTTAGAGTCTGTATCAGCTAGGAATGACTTGATGAACTTTTTCAGAGGAAGTGTCTCATATTCAAAGGCAAGAGCTATCCCTGGCATAATGAACTTTCTCTAGTCACCTACACTCTCCCAGTACCCAGGGGATTTTACTTCCATAAATTCTGGATTGACAGGTTTGATTGCTTACCCCCTGCTTTGCTATGTGAAAATCATGACCCATACCCAATTTCTGTAGAGATTAAACCAGAAGAAAATGATGTGGTGACCGTTTCTGAGCCCAGCTATTCCATATGGAATGAAGTGCATGCAGTGTCCCATGCCCTCCATAAAATGCTGTTGAGCAAAATTAAAATGGGACCTAAAGAAGACAGAAACATGGACTGCCTTCTTCCATGCCAGGTAAGCCTCACTCATAAGCAAGGGAAGCATCAGGATTTTATATTATTCGTAAGTAATTCACTGCCGTCAAGCCAATAAAACGTTTTCATCTTATAGTTGAAAGTAGAAATTAAAATGGAAAAAAGATTCTGTCAAAGTGTATGTGTATATATTTGTATCTTTCATGATTTGGGGACTGAAAGCACTCATTTGAAGACATTAAATTTGAATGTCTTTCAACAAATATTTTCCTAGTATGAGATGAAATTCTCTAAGATATCTGTATACATAGTGTAAAAATATAGCAAGTTTCTTCAGTGCTGACTACAATGTCCTCTAATGTGGCCTAGCAAGCCTGCTCCTCCCTTGGGGAGAAGGTCAAAGAGCCAGCCATTGAGTTCATGTCTGAGACAGTCCCTGTTCCCCTAACTAGGGAACCCAGTTGGATACTGAGCTGCGATGGGTTATATATGGGCAGGGGTTCTAGGTTATATCCATTCATGGTCCTTGGTTGCACTGAAGAGGCGTGATAAGCTAGGACCAGATGGAAGGGGAGGAGAACCTCTCTCATCAGTGGATTTAGAGAGGGGCAGGAAGGAGATGAGGGAGGGAGTGTGGGATTGGGAAGGAATGAGGGAGAGGGCTACAGCTGGGACACAAATTAAACAAACTGTAATTAATATAAAAATAATAAATAAAAAATAATGTACAATGAAAAAAATATAGCAAGTTCAATAATCAAAATTTTTATGATTTCATGGAATATGTCCAATGCCATGAGACATAGAGTATGGCATCACATCCAAAGCAACCGTTTCACCTAAAATACAATCTATATGACAAAAGACCATAAGAAAATCCTTTCGTGGACAATAAATAGCCTGTCCTAAAGTCAGCAGTAACTGAAAACTAATTGTTTTCACAGATTATTGATTATTAGTAAGGTCTGATGAAGGTGAAATCAAAACTGTGCTCCCATCATTAAATTTTAGAACACAGACAGTGCTCATGAGTCTGGGCCGTATCTCAACGTGTTAGTGATAAGTGTAATGTGTGGGTTTTAAACCAACAAGATATAAACTAGGCCCCGTTTACACTTGGAAATCACCTTCAAATAGGATATCAAGATGATTGTTGAGCAAGTAAATTGAACTTTTCATTCAGTCAATGATAAGGAAATAAAAGATAAAATGTGAATGTTTGTATACTATATAATTAGTATTATGGGAATCAGTAATATTTGACATTAATAATGACATAATCTGTAATCGTGGCTTCCAGTCATAATGTATTAGGTAAGTGACTATTTCTCTTGTACGGATAACTGAGTACCTGTATAGAAGTTCTTTATAACATGACTTATTAATTAGTTAACACAATATTAGGTTGTGTTATTAATTTTCAGAAGTTAATTTTTTGTAATCAAGATAAAGCTGCTGGTGTCTTAACACAAATATGGAAGTGTTTCTTCCTTTTCCCTTATGTGGAATACTTTGATGAGTATTGCAATGAGTTCTTTGAGACTCTTGTAGAATTCATGCTGAATCTCTAGACCTAGGCTTTTCTTTTTTTTTTTCTTTTAATTGAGAGATTTTTAAATTACCATTTCTATCTTGGTTGTTATGTGTGTTTTAATAATTTATTTCATCTTGATTTAATGTTGTTAGATTTTATACATTTAGAACTCTACCCATTTATTTTTTTGCATTTAAATGCTTAGTTGAATGAAGACTTTTAAAATAGGAACCTATGATTCTCTGCTTTCCTCAGTGCATGTTGTAGTGTCTGTTAGATCAGGACTGATGCAGTTGATATGGACTTAAAAGAGAACAGACAGGCATTTCCAAAAGCAGGATTTTTCTCTCAAACAGAACACTTATATGGTAGTCTTTTGAGAGTGGAAGTGGAGATTCTCTGCTGTAGTACCAGGGGATGGAGGTCTTAAGTAGCTTGATGAGGAGAAGGACACACTGTGGGGATTCAGTGTATAAATTTCTGGACTTAGTCCTGCCTGTCTGTAGGTGTGTGTGTTTATTTCTGGGTATTTGATTCAATTCCATTGATCCACAAGTCTGTTTCTCTGCCAGTACTATGCCATTATTATTACTATTGTTCTATAGTATAACTTTAGATCAGGGATGGAGATAACTTCAGAAGTTCTTTATTGTACTGGGTTGTTTTAACTATTCTCTTTTAATTTTTTAATTTGATGTTGAGAATTGTACGTTCAAAGTCTGTAAGGAATTGTGTTGTTGTTTTGATGGGATTTGCATTAATCTCTAGATTTCTTTTGGTAGGATGACCATTTTTGCTGTTATTCTTACTGATCCATAAGCATGGAAAATCTTTCCATCTCTGATATCTTCTTCAATTTCTTTCTTCAGAGACTTGAAGTTTTTTTCATACAGATCTTTCCCTTGCTTGGTAAGAGTTAAACCGATGTACTTTATGTTATTTGTGACTATTGTTGTTGCCCCAATTTCTTTCTCAGCTCACTTCTCTTTTGTACACAGGAAGACTTGGGATTTTTTTCTTAGTTAATTTTCTAACCAGCAATTGTGCTGAAGGTGTTCATCAGCTGTACTAGTTCTCTGATAGAATTTGTGGATCCACTCATGTATACTATCATATCATCTGTGAATAGTGATACTTTGACTTCTTCCTTTCTGATTTGTATCACCTTGATCTCCTTTAGTTGTTTTACTGCTCTATCCTGGACATGGTGGATGGTATCTTTAATGTGTTCTTAGATTTGCTTTGTAAGTATTTTATTGAGTATTTTTGCATCAATGTTCATAAGAGAGATAGGTCTGAAGTTCTCTTCTTTTTGTTGTTGTTGTTGTTAGATCTTTGTGGGGTTTATGTATCAAGGTGACTGTGGCTTCCTAGAATGAGTTTGGTAATGTTCATTCTATATCTATTTTGTGGAATAGTTGGAAGAGAATTAGAGTTAGCTCTTTGAAAGTCTGATAGAATTCTGAGCTGAAACCAAGTAGAAGGGAGACTTTTGATGACTGATTCTATTTCCTTGGGGGATATAGGTTTATTCAGATCTAGATTTAATTTTGGTAGATGGAATCTATCAAGAAAATTGTCCCTTTCATTTAGATTTTCAAATTGTGTGGCATACAGACTTTTGTAGTAAGACCTAATGATTGTTTGGATTTCCTTAGTGGCTGTTGTTATGTCCCCCTTTTCATTTCTGATTTTGCTGATTGGGATAGTTTCTCTGCCCTTTACTTAGTTTGGCTAATGATTGTCTCTCTTGTTGATTCTCTATAAGAACCAGCTCTTAGTCTCCTTGATTCTTTGAATTATTTTCTTTATTTCTTTTTTAATTCAATTTAATTTTTTATTACTAGTTATATTTTATTAACTCAGTATCCCAGCTGTATCCCACTCCCTCATTCCCTCCCAATTCCATTCTTTTTCCCTTGTCTCCATTGAATGGTTTTGGCTTCTTTGTAAAAAATCAAGTATTCATAAGTGTGTGGATTTATTTCTGGGTCTTCTATTCAGTTCCATTGATACTCATTTCTGTTTCTATGCCAATACCATGCAGTTTTTACCTGTACTACTATTGCTCTGTAGTACAGCTTGAGATTGGGGATGGAGATACCTCCAGATGATCAATTTTTTTTACAGGATTTTTTTGGAGATTCTGTGTTTTTTTGTTTCTCTATATGAAGCTGAGAATCTTTCTTTCAATATCTGTAAAGAACTGAGTTGGTATTTTGATGGGAATTGCATTGAACCTGTAGATTGCTTTTGGCAGGATTGCCATTTTCACAATGCTAATCTTACTAATCCATGAGCATGGGGGAACTTTCCATCTTCTGATATCTTTGTCAATTTCCTTCTTCAGAGACTTAAAGTTTTTTTTTTTTGTTTGTTTGTTTGTTTTTTTTCAAACAGGTCTTTCACTTGCTTGGTTAGAGTCACCTCAAGGTACTTTATATTATTAGTGGCTATTGTGAAGGGTGTTGTTTCCCTTATTTCTTTCTCAGCCCTTTTATCTTTTGTATACAGGAGGGTTTCTGATTTTTTTGAGTTGATTTTGTATCCTGCCACTTTGCTGAAGGTGTTTATCAGCTGAAGGAGTTCTCTGGTTAAATTGTGGGGGTCGCTCGTGTATACTATCATATCATCCGTGAATAATGACACTTTGATCTCTTCCTTTCTGATTTGTATCCCCTTGATCTCCTTTAGTTTTCTTATTTCTTTATCTAGGACATCAAGTAATATGTTGAAGCGATATGGAGAGTGGGCAGCCTTGTCTTGTTTCTTATTTCAGTGGGATTGATTTAAGTTTCTCTCCTTTGAGTTTGATGTTGGCTATAGGCTTGCTGTATATTGCCTTTACTATGTTAAAGTGTGTGCCTTGTATCACTGATCTCTCCAAGACTTTAAACATGAATGGGCGTTGGACTTTGTCAAATGCTTTTTGGCATCTAAGGAGATGATCATGTGGTTTTTCTCCTTCATTTGTTTATGTGGTGGATTACACTGATGGATTTCCATATGTTGAACCATCCTTGCATGCCTGAGATGAAGCCTATTTGTCCATGGTGAATGATATCTTTGATGTGTTCATGGATTTGTTTTGCAAGGATTTTATTGAGTATTTTTGCATCAATATTCATAGAAGAGATAGGTCTGAAGTTCTCTTTTTTTGTTGGGTATTTGTGTGGTTTAGGTATCAAGGTGACTGTGGCTTCATAGAATGAGTTTGGTAATATTCCTTCTGCTTCTATTTTGTGGAATAGTTTAGAAAGAATTGGAGTTAGCACTTTTTTGAAGGTCTGGTAGAATTCTGCCCTGAATCTATTTGGCCCAGGGCTGTTTTTGGAAGGGAGACTGTTGATGACTGCTTCTATTTCCTTGGGGGATATAGTACTATTCAATCTATTTACCTGATCTTGATTTAATTTTGGTAGATGGAATCTATCAAGAAAACTGTCCATTTCATTTAGATTTTCAAATTTTATGCCATATAGTCTTTTGTAGTAAGACCTAATGATTGTTTGGATTTCCTCAGTGTCTTTTGTTAGGTCTCCCCTTTAAATTCTGATTTTTCATTTCTGAATTCCACTCTGAACAAATTGCTTATCCCTGATATGGCACAGCATAAGTCAATAAATATGAAAACCACATAAATGACGTATAAACAAAAATCAAAAAATCACATGAACATCCCGATAGCTTAAACAAACAAAAAAACAAAAAAAAAATCTGGGAAAAAATCCAAATGCCTTTATCATAAAAGTTTCAAAAGTTGTAAGGCTAGAGGCAACACCTCTCAACACAATAAAGGTATAGGTGAGAAACCTGCATCCAAATCATCACTAATGGAGAAAAGGTTTAGGCTAGTTTACTCAGATCAGAAGTTTGTCATCTATGCTCACCACCCCCACTCCTTTTCAATATTTTGTGCAAAGTGTTAGTTTAGGCAATTAAAAAAATGTAAAGGAATATAAATAGGGAAAGTAGAATTCAAACTATCATGTTGTAGATGGTGTTTAATATTTACTATTGATATATATTCTGGTAAAGCTTGCTGTTTATCCTAAACAGCTGTATACCCAAATCACCACACAGAGACTAGGCTTATTTAGTTAACCTAGAACACAATGCTGGGCAATTGTTACTCCATCCTAAACCTCCAAGCCCTCATAGTTTCCTAACATTTAGATTTCCCACATTATACTTGCTTTTAGTTCCAAGATCTCTCTTTCCTTTTCTTTCTCCTAGCTCTCCTCTCACAGCTCTCCTCCCACTCACCTCTGGCCCCTCCCCTCTTTCCTGTCCTCTGGATCCTCCCATTGTACATTGTGGCTAGTTGTTTTATTTTGGCCTGTTTACAAGCAATTTACACAGTATGCTTATGGTAAGTATCACAATGCAATATCTAGATTGAAACCAGAGAGTGGGGGGGAGAAAGCAGCATTTGATTGAACATTATACCAACACTATCACTCTTTACAGATGATGTAATAATATGGATTACAATTCCCCAAAATTCTATCACAAAAATTTATGAAATGATTAACAAGGATAGCTATGTGACAGTATACAGAACCAACTTAACATGTTATTAGTATGTTATAATGATAATGATGTGTTATCCGCTCCTTCCCTCTGGGCTCCGTGCAACAGGACCGATGGACTTGACCCTGTGTGCAAATCCTTCAGCCCTCTGTGCACTCATTCATTCATTCACTCATTCATTCATCCATTCTCCTCCTCCTTCTCTTCCTCCTCCTTCTCCTCCTCCTTCTCTTCCTTCTCCTTCTCCTCCTCCTTTTCCTTCTCCTCTTCCTCCTCTTCTTCCTCCTCCTTCTCTTTCTCCTCCTCCTCCTCCTCTTCCTCCTCTTCTTCCTCCTCCTTCTCTTTCTCCTCCTCTTCCTCCTCCTTCTTCTCCTCCTCTTTCTCCTCCTTCTCCTCCTCCTCATTCTCCTCGTACTTCTCTTTATCCTCCTCCTCGGCCTCCAGAATCCAGAAAGCATCTTAAAGTCTTGGGGAGACAGTTGATAGGTCAGATCCCCGTCCTCACCTCCACCCCCGGAGTGTGTCTGACTGTGACCCTCTCCTCACCTCCCCGCCCCACCCCCCAGCAGCATTCTTCGCCCACAAGGTGGAACACGAGAGCAAGACCCACAATGGCAGGAGCTTCCAGAGGACCGGGACGCTAGCCTTCGAACGCATCTACACTACCAAGTGAGTCCAAACCTGGTGGGGGCTGCTGGCTGGGGGAGGGAGGAGAGGGAATGGGAGGGGAGGGTGGTGAGTAGGTTCCTTCAGCATTCTGGAGCTCAGGGATGCGTGAGTTCGAGGCCAGCCTGGTCCACAGAGCAAGTCCGAGACTTGGCCAGGGCCACATGGAGAGACCCTGTCTCGAAATAACTCACAAGAAATGGGGCAGCCTGGGAATTCTTTCTCTCTCTCTTTCTCTCCTTCCTTCCCTCCCTCCATCCTTCCTTCCTTCCTCCCTCCCTCCTTCACTCTCTCCTTTCCCTCCCATCCCTTTCCCTTCCTCCTTCCTTCCCTCCCTCCATCCTTCCTTCCTCCCTCCCTCCTTCACTCCCTCCTTCTTTCCCTCCCATCCCTTTCCCTTCCTCCTTCCTTCTCTCCCTCATTCCCTCCTTCCTTCCCTCCCTTCTTCCCTCCCTCCTTCCTTCCTTCCTTCCCTCCATCCTTCCTTCCTCCCTCCTTCCTTCCATATCAAAAAGGGGGCAGGCCAAAGGTAGCCCAAACAAATGTAAAAATCCAGGTACAAGATGCTTAGCATATCCTTAAATGCTAAAGGAGAAAGGGAGTTTATATAAAGTCTGTCTACAAAGGCCCATCCTGTGTAAAAAAAGGGGGCAAGCCAAGAAATAGTCACAACCAATGTAAAACTGAGGTACAAGATGCCTGTGGTATGCTTAAATGCTAAAGGTAAGAGGGAGTTTAAATAAAGTTTGGCTATAAAGGCATAACTCCCCATTCTATATAAAAAGGGGGATAGGACAAATAGCTACAGCATATATAAAAACCTAGGCCTAAACCTTTAAACAGGTACAGGATACCTAGGGTATGCTTAAATTCTAAATTAAAAAGGAGTTTATATAAAGTTTACCTAAAACATTCCTTTTCTGTTGCTCAAGGCAACCAGCTTGTCTCTCTAATGGGAGACCTCTCAGGAGATAGGTAGCAGCTTGGCCTAATGCAACACTTATCCAAGACTCCAAAAAAGATACTTTGATTTATCCAACCTTGTTTTTATTTCAACGTGATAATGATTGTATGTTCAATAATAATGGTAACTTATATTGCTGATCCCTTTACATGGAAACAACTCTCAACCTGACTGAGACATAAAAAATAATGTCTCCAGTCAAAACATCAACCATACATGGCCAATAAATCCTTGGCTATAATATCTTCAAAATTTTCATTATGCCATTATTTAAATTGGCATAGATAAAATTGGCTTACAGTTTAGTTTCATCCTGCACATTTCATACATTCATAATTTTAGAACTGTATGATGTTTGTGAGAAATTATATGTGTGCAGAACAAAAGGACTGGACACTGGAGATGCTGGATCAAACCTGACAGAATCCTCTTTCCAGCATGCTGAGACTTTAAAATATCTATTCCAGCATCTTGCATGTTCCTGCCTCAACTGCTTCAATTGCTGTTTCTCATCAATATTTCAATATTATTTGGTGATATTTGACAAAAAAAATGGGCTTCTTCTTCAGACTATGTTATCTGAACTGAAATTTCTAGGCTAGATGTATGAGCAAACATACCTGTAGGGTAAGCAGTCAGGAGGCAGAGGCAGGAGGATCACATTGCCAGACACATTTTTAAGAAGAAATTTATGGTATTAATTTGTTGGTGGTCCCATCATTATTTCACTCATTCTTCCTTCCTTCCTTTCTTCTGATTTATTTATTTATTTATTCATTCATTTATTTATTTGTTCATTCATTCATTCATTATACAGTGTTTGGCCTACATGTACACCTGCAAGCCACCAGAGGGCACCAGATCTCACTATAGATGGTTGTGAGCCACCATGTGGTTGCTGTGAATTGAACTCAGGACCTTTGGAAGAACAACCAATGTTCTTGTTATCTGAGCCCAACCCTGGTCCCACTTTGTTTTAGCTCATGTTCCATAAATTTTCTAAAATATAAATGAATGTATAAGACATTAAGAAATGTCTTAATGATTCTTTACTATGGTCACACATAAGTTTGAACAAATACTGCTGAGTTCATCTCAAGAGCTCACGTCACCAAGTGGTGAATTAAATTTATCATTGTGTTTTCAGGATGATAACTATTTCTTACCTATGACCACTAGGAAGCTGTATGCTGCCTTAGCTGATCAAACTGGATGGATGAGTAAACAGCAGCTTTTAAGCCTGCCTTGAACTTATGATACTCCTGTCTCAGCCTTCTGAATGCTGGGGTTTCAGGCTTGGGCTCCTAAAGTGAGAACAATGAAGCAGATGGTACATTTATCTCTTTGCGTGGGGGGAGGGGAATTATCACATTTTTACATTTCCAAACTTTATATACATCACATATCTCCCACATTTAATAAAATATTAAAATGTGTCACTCTGCCAGGTAGCCTTGACAACCCACAAATATACCCTTGAATTTTTCTGTTGCCATTTGTTGCTGCTCAGGGGGCTAACTGGTTAGTCTGGTTTGTGGCCCCTTGGAGAAAACTAACTTTAAAATTTATTATTAGTATAATTTAAAGAGTTAGTGAGTGTTCTTTTTGGAGGGAGGGGAACTTTATTGATGATCCATGGTGTATTATTTTTTTTATTTGAAAATTTATTATTTGTAGAGTATTCTGCCTGCATACCAGAAAAGGGCAGGCACCAGATCTCACTGTAGATGTTTGTGAGCCACCACATGGGTGCTGGAAATCAAACTCAGGACCTTTGGAAGACAAGCCTGCACTCTTAAACTATGTGATGTCTCTCCAGCCCCATCATTTATTATTATTATTATTATTTTAATTTTTACTGATTCATTGTAGATCCCTGTCATAGACCCCTCCCTCCTCTCCTCCTGGTTCTACACTCCCTGTTTCCCCTATCACCCCTCACTTGTCTCCTCAGAGAAGGGGATCACCCCTCCCCTGTGTCCACCCACCCATGCCACCATATCAAGTCGCATCAGGACTCAGTGCATCCTCTTCCCCTGTGGCATGGCAAGGTAGCCACAACAGGGGAATGTGATAGAAAGCTAGCTTGTGGGTCAGGGTGCATTCATATGTGTGTTGGTCCTGCTGTGTTTAAAAGACCTTGTTACCCTCGTGTCCTTCATCCCCTCTGGTGCTTACACTCTGCACAGAGTTCCTTGAGCCCTTAGGGGAGGGAATGGCTGGAGACATCTCATTTAGGGTGGAATGGTCCAAGGCCTCTCACTGTCTGCAAATCAACTGGATGTGGGTCTCTGTATTTGTTCCCATCTGCTGCAGGAAGAAGTTTTCTATGATGGCTGAGTAAGGCATCGATCTGTGATTACGGCTGTGCTCCTTTAGCACAACTATAGCATTTACATTTCTCTGATGTCCCTGGCCTGTGTAGATGCAGGCTCCTGGCCACCCAAGTCATGTTGGTTCAATGTTCCTTTTCATGGAGTGGGCCTCCTGAAACTCAACCAAATATTAATTGGTCACTTCCATGAAATTTGTGCCACAAGCACACCAGCAAATCTTGTAGGCAGGTTATCATTGGAGAGTGAAAGGTGTATGGCTGGATTGGTGTGTACATTCCTCTTTAGGTGGACTATGGTGAATGTTAAGGGGAACGCGAGCACCCACAAGCATGCATGCCATGTCTCCAATGTCTTATGTATTGATGAAAAAGCAGGCACTTGAGAATAACTATAAAGTTATGCTCCAAGAATCTGACACTTGGTGGAAATTAAACTTTCAGGAGTTAGCATGGCACCTCTTCATTTTCCTAGTTTCTCATTCTGTATCCTGTTATTTTCAGGTATTTCAGACTGAACAAAAAACATCTTTTCAGGCTGGAAATAGACTGTAGTTTTCAGGTTAGATGGCAGTAGCATAAAATTTGGTCAGTGATGAACTATACTTATCTGTGTGCATTATTGAAAATATCTAGATTGCAACATGTTTATATTCATGAATGGACTTACATGTATTATAGGGATTTTATGTAGATAATTCACAGTATGATTGCTTAAAACTCTTTCAAAAATTTGCTATTATTTCACCCACTTCCTTCTTTTATATTTATCGTCCTTCATAATTAGAGTACCTCCCTTGGTTTATCCCAATCGGATCAATTGTATCTGCCATTGTATTGCTTACCCACCATGCCTTCTTGTTTCTATAGTTATTCCGTGATCAATACTCACAAATCAACATTTGGAGCTAGATGCCCCAGAGTAGAGAATGAAAGATATTTGTCTTCTGGATATGGGTTACCTAAATTATTTTTTTTTACTTACATCTATTTATATGTATGATATTTATCATGATAAACATATTTATGAGTTTTCATTTCCTATCTATTGTGGACAGAATAGCAATGAAGGTGACTGAGCAAGTACTTGTAGAGTGGGATGTCAAGTCATTTTTACGTATGTCAAAGAAAAGAGAGCAGAGTCAGGCAGCAGATTTATAATTTCTGTTTAGAAAATTCTCTACTTTGATTTCTGGAATGGCTCAACCTGTTTAAAAGACACACCACGGAGGGTTTGGGGATTTAGCTCAGTGGTAGAGCACTTGCCTAGCAAGCACAAGGCCCTGGGTTCAGTCCTCATCTCTGGAAAAAAAAAAGACACACGATGGACCCCTTTCCAGAAATTGATTTTCATGCCTCGTCTATAGAAAAATCTCAGATATCACCGAAAGCCCTGTATACTCCACAAAATAACAAAGAAAACAAGTATTTGTTCATGTACTATTTATCTCAATTACTATCATGTAATTACATTTTGAATATGTATATTGTCCAAAAATTAATAAAAAACATGCATAACTTACTAAAATGTGTATTCAGCAGCAGCTTCTATTCTAAAATAGAATGTCTGTGATTGTTCTACAAAGTGAGGGGCTCTTATTTTGTTTAAATATACATTTAAGAAAAAAGTTACTTAAAAGTTACTTTAAGTTACTTAAAAAAGTTACTTTAAGTTATTTAAAAAAGTTACTTTAAGTTACTTAAAAAAGTTACTTAAAAGTTACTTAAAATAATTTAATTTTAGTATACTAATAGGTTTTATTAGTAAAAAGAAAACTAATATATCAAAATGATAATTTTTTATTTTTAATACATCTCAAAGAGTTTTTATCAGGTCTTAAGAGAATAATGTAGCACTTAGGGAAGAAGATGCACCCCAGCAGCCCTGCACTAGAGGCCAATATGGAGAAGACCTCCACAGCCACGACAGCTTTGCCTTTGGTGCTCTGGTAGACAGGGATGAAGATGACCCAGACACTGAGGAAGACCAGCATGCTGAATGTCAGGAACTTGGCCTCATTGAATGTGTCAGGCAGGTTCCTTACCAGGAAAGCCACAGTGAAGCTGCCTAAGGCCAGGGTCCCTAAGTAAGCCAGCACACAGTAGAAAGCAGTAACTGATCCCTTGTTGCATAAAATGATGACATGAGCATGTACAGAGTGTTCATCAGTGTCAATATAAGGAGGTGAGGTTCCCAGCCAGACTCCAGAGAGAATAAATTGGATCAGGACACAGATGGGGATGACAGCATTATAGACGCCTGAGACAAACAACCTTCTCATTGTTCTCCCTGGTTTCATGACCCTAAAGGCCAGAATTACAGTTATAGTTTTTGCCAAAATGGTGGAAATAGCCAAGGTGAACACAAATGCAAATGTTATTTGTTGCAGTATGCAGGAGGTTGTGTTCGGGCGTCCAATGAAGAGAAAGGAACAGAGGAAGCAGAGGAGGATGGAGATGAGCAGGGTGTAGCTGAGAGTCCTGTTATTGGCCTTAACAATGGCTGATTCTCGGTGTTTGAGAAAGACTCCCAAAACTGCAATTGTGCTGACAGAGAAGCACATAGCTGTGCATGCCAGCGCCATGCCCAGAGGATCCTCAAATGAAAGGAAGGTCACTGCCTTGGGCAGACAGTTGTTTCTCTCAGGGTTTGGGTACTCATGACTTGGGCAAGTGATGCACTCCTGCTGGTCTGTATGGAGAAATTGGATCAACATTTCACCTTATATAAATATCTATTTGTTGCACATTTAAAGTGTTTTCCAGTGATGTGTGTATTCTGGTATATTCTGCTTCCTGTTACTGCCAAGTACATGAAATCTTTATAATTCACATTTTTACTGTTTATCTTGTTTAATCAAAAATAAGCTTTCTTCTCAGCAGCTTATCACTGTTTCTCAAGGACAGTAAAATCTATTTTACTTTATTCAGATAAAGTAATACTGTCAAGTGAGCCTTCAAATCTTTTTTTTTTACACGTTGAGTTTCTAAGTATGTGTACATAGTATTTTGGTGACATCAATGTATAAATATACTTCATTGTTTCCACCATCATGAATTCTCATTTTTCTTGTTACTCACTGTTTCAGTAGATATTTGTTATCCCACTCCTATAATTTTTCTAAGGTAACATGGGAATATGTTAGGTCTCACCTCCATGACCCATGAAACAGTTCTGATTTGGTGGTAAATATACAGCCCTTGCATCAACAAACTCCAGCTATAATCTCAGACCAATAATTACCTATCTCAGCTGTGGAAGTTTCAAATAAATTTCTATAGTCTTTGACATCCTTTGACTCAGGACAGGACTCTTTGTCTTTCATTATTAATTCCAGAATAATCCTGGGAATTGTTCTAATTTTCACTCTTGTTCTTCCAGTAATATTCTGAAGACTGAAAAATGACCTGCATGTCATAAATACCATAAATCTACCAAAATGTTTTATCACAAAGGGAGAATGACAGAGCCATATTCACTGAAATTGTTGAGAGTCATTTGCCAGTATAGTTCCTTGATGCTATTCCAGCAAAGCTGAGATTGTTACAATTGTTCTATGACTAACTTCTGTTTTTTTTTAATTGTTTGCTACATTACTGGGGACTTTCTGCACTTTGATTCAATTTCTGTTCTTTTTTTTCTACATAAAAATTATGTCTGAGTCTTTTTTAATTAGGTATTTTTAATTATTTATAGTTTATTCACTTTGTATCTTAACTGTAGCACCCTTGCTCATGCCTTCCACATCTTCCCACACTCATATCCTCCCATACCCCTCTCCAAGTCTGCTGATAGGGAGGTCTTCCTTCCCTTCCCTCTAACCCTAGCCTATCAGGTCTCATCAGAGCTGGCTGCATTGTAAGGAGAACAGGGACTGCCTCTGAATTTAACTCAGTGACAAGCTCTTTGATCATCTTCCCTTAACAGGGAGCAACTTTACTAGGTCATAAAGGAAGACGATGCAGCCAGCCCTAATGAGACCTGAGCCTTATGAAAATACTAAACTTAACTTTATCTGTCCACTGTTTGAAAATCTTCTTTATGCCCTGAAAATTGTTAAGCAGAGTTAAGCAGATAGAGAGATGAGACCATTATTTCCGGAGTTTTCTTGGGGTATGTGCCCCTAAATATTATATTGGTGCAGGGTAAACAAATGTAATATGCATACCCTGTGAGGCCTGGAGATTCATGTATAGGTTTAAGATCTTTTATTATAGGCTTAGAGCTCCCTGAAAATGTAGTTTAAAGATAAAAGTTCACAGAGGATACACTCCTGATGGAATAAAACTTAGTAAATAAGATTGACTTAAATAAACTTTCTCTAGTTTGTAGCATAGATAATGACACATATAGTAAAAGGAGATATTTCTTTGTATTTGCTATGCATAAAAAGACCAGTTAAAGTGTTTTTTGTTTCTCTGGACTACACTCATAGTGCAAACAATACCAGCCTAAAAGCAGGCTTTCACATATTAAATGTGTTTTCTGTGAAGGAGACATTCTTTGGATTCTTTAAAGTAGAGTTATAGGGCTAATAATGATAATCAAATATGTTTTGTGTGTACTTTTTAAATTGTAACAGAACTTTTATCCCTGGATAATGAAAAAAAATCAAACACCCATTCTGTACCACTTGTATAATCATTAATCTGTGTTTGTACTGTGAAACTTGTACAAACAAGAAGAGCCTTGTCAACAATAAGTCAGAGCCAAAGAAAGGTCTTAATGTTATAAGTCAGCTGCTAGATTCCACTGACCACATCAGCTGACTAACTCCCTCTCATCGTTGACACCTCATCAGCTCTCTGGAGCACCCTGTAGGCAAAAACCTCTCCTTTCCATGCTCGGGATTGCCCCACAGAAAGGCTTCTGGCACAAGCTCACAGAGAATGAACTGCCAACAGTAAAGCATGCAAGGGACAGATATGAGATTTTTGCACATATATAACACTTGTGCAGCTTTGTCTTTATAGGGACACCTAAGAGCAAGACCAAAGCTTTCTCTGACTCTTTTGTCACCTAATTTGACTGCCTTGTGTAGCCTCAATAACAGAAGTTGTGCTTATTCTTATTGCAACTTTATATGCCAAGGCTGGTTGATATCCATGGGGGACTTGTTTTTTTGGAAAGAAAGGGAGGAGTGGCACATTGGGTTGGGAGGGTCTGAGAGGAGAGGTGTGAGCAGATGCTGTGATAGTACACGAATTAATTAATAATATAATAAAAAGAAATAATAGCTTTGTAATAGAAATGAGTGAAACAGAAGCAAAGAACACAATACATAGAATTAACCAAAGGAAGAGCTGTCTCTTTCTGAAGATAAAGAAAATTGACAGACCTATATCTCAAGTAAATTAAGGAAAAAATAGAGTACTCAAATTAACAGAATCAGAAATTACAGAAAAACTTTATTACAGAATTCAACGAAATTCAGAATATTCTAAGGAAATATGTTTAAAACATACTATATTCTAGTCAGCTTAAAAGTGGTCATGAGATGGATAAGTTTTAGATTTGTTCAAGCAACCATTAGTCAAAGTTGAATTCAGCAACCTAATTAGACCTAAATAGACCCAAGTGTAAATTCAAAAAATTACAAAAGGCTCCCACCAAAAAAGAAAAGGATGAAAGTTCAAACAAGGAGAATCCAAGATGGTGGAGACCAGTGTGCACCTTATCTGAGGGGCAGAGATGCAGAGACTCTGAGACCAGTGTATGGACAGGTGGCCAGATCCACAGAATCAACTTTGCTGCTTCCTGTTCTGAACAGGTCATCCAAGAAATGGAGTCCATCTGATACAGGCCCTCTGTGGCCATCTCACAGAATCAGGAGTAACAAAATTTGGGCCACCTGCCCCTTCATATACTCCAGTGAGTTTGGATCCCCATATCCAGGAACTGTTTGCTCTAGAAGTCAGAATTTGGATCTCTTCTGCTCCCTGTAGGGCAGCTTCAGGTTTACTGGGAGAGCATCTAAGCCACCAAGCTACTGTTTACTGGTCACCCTGTGGACACCATGTGAACAATAAAATTACAGGGATGGCAGATCCAAGAAGGCAGAGCTCAGAGGAATCTGAGTACAGGGATCACAGTTTGGGGCAGGCCTGTAAGCAGCAGCCCAGCTTTATTCTGAGGAATCCCCCGGATACAACCTGAGGCACCTGCCCCTTGCAGATGACCACCAGTACCTGCACTCTAAAATTCATGGTTCCAGTGCATGCACACCCTTGTCCTTCAGTTCACCAGTCCCTACATGTTTTATGTGTCTATACACTGCCATGTGTCCTGCCCTTCAAGATGCTGGCATCTGAACTGCCAGTATCCATTCCTGAGCAACTGTACATTTGACATCTTCCTGAATACTATTCTATACTCCAAAAGCAGGAGGATCCAGTCTTTTGTACAGTTTCCAGGAAGAAACAGGTAAGTCTACAGAGAACCAGATGGCCAAAGGCCAGTATAGAAACACAGTCAACAAAAACTGGGACATCCTGGCTCCACCAGAACCCACCCCTGAGAGCAATGGATATTCTAATACAGCTGAAACACAGAAAAGGGACATTAAATCTATGTTTATGAAGTTATTAGAGACGCATAAAGAAGAAAAGAACAAATGTCTCAAAGAAATAGAGGGCAAACAAAGAGAGGCCATCATATATAAGAAACCACAATTAAACAGGTGAAAGAAATTATTAAAAATATTCAATTATTGAAATGGAATTTGAATCAATAAGAAAACACACAGAAAATCCTGGAGATGGAATACGTAGGGAAGAGATCAAGTACCATAGAGATAAGCATCACCTACAAAATACAAGAAATGGAGGAGAGAATCTCAGGCATTGAAAATACAATTGAAGAAACTGATCTATCTCTCAAAGAAAACGTATAATCAGAAAAGTTCAAGGACTCCATGAAAATGTAAAGCCTAAGAACAATAGGAATAGACTAAACAGATGATTCCAGGCTCCAAGGTACAGAATATATTTTTAATAAAAATCATAGACGAAAATTTCTCCAACCTTAAGAAATAATAACCTTAAATATACAAGAGGCTTACAGTACACTAAATAGACTAGAACAGAAAAGAAAATTATCTTGCCATAAGATAATCAAAACAATAAATCTACACAATGAAGAAAAAATATATCAAAAGCACAAAGGAAAAAGATCAAGTGAAATATAAAGGCAGACCTATTAGGACCACACCACACTTTCCAACAGAGCCTATGAAACCCAGAAGGGCCTGGGGAGATGTCATGCAGACATGAAGTGACCACAGATTCTAGAGCAGACTACTGTACTCAGCAAAACTTATAATCAACAGAGATGGAGGAAACAAGATATTCCATGACAAAACTAAGTTAAAACAATGTCTGTGCACTATCCCTGACCTTGAGAAGCTACTAGAAGGAAAACTCCAACCCAATGAGATCACCTACACCCACGAAATACACGATATAGATAACATCAGAAGTTGGGCTGGAGAGATGGCACTGGCTGTTCTTCCTAAAGGTTCCTGAGTTCAATTCCCAGCAACCACATGGTGGCTCACAGCCATCTATAATGAGATCTGGTGCCCTCTTCTGGCATGCAGGTGTACATGCGGGTAGAACACTGTATACATAATAAATAAATCCTTTAAAAAAAAGAGAAAAATCAAAACAAGCACATAAATACACTATCCGCAATAACACCACAATAAAAGGAACCAAAATTCATTGATGACCAGTATCTCTCAACATCAATGGAGTCAGCAATCCATTAAAAAGACACATGCTAACAGAATAGTTATAGAAACAAGATCCTACATTCTGCTGCATACAATAAACACACTTCAGCCCCAAAGATAGACACTACCTTGGAGTAAAGTGCTAAAAAAAGGTTTTCCAATCAAATGGAACCCAGGAGTAAGTGGCACTACCATCTTAATATCTAATAAAATAGTCTTCCAAATGAAATTATTCAAAAGAGAAGTGAAGGATATGTTGTCCTCATCATACAAAAATCCACCATGAGGACAACATCTTGAACAACTATGCCCCAAATAGAAGGGCACCTGCATTTGTAAAAGAAACATTATTAAAACTTCAATCACATATCAGTCCCAACACAGTAATAATGGTAAACTTTATGACCTTACTCTCACCAAGTGACAGATCATTGTCACAGAAGCTAAACAGTGAAATAATGAAGCTTACATAGGTCATGCATCAAATACCTAATAGAAGTCCTAAAAAATGGTCACCCAGACACAAATATGTCTTCTCTGCAAATCAAGGAATTTTCTCCAAAATTGAACATATATTCAGGCAAAAAGCAAGTCTTAACACATACAATAAGACCGAAATAATCCCTTGGATCCAATTACACGACCATGTTCTAAATCTGGACCTCAACAATGACAGAAAGAGCGAAATGCCTACACATACACATGGAACCTGAACAATTCTACTCAATAACAGGTATCATGGAAGAAATAAAAAAGTAATTAAAGATGTCCTAGAATTCAATAAAAATTAAGGCACAACATGCCCAAACTTATGGGACATAATGCCAGCAGTGCTAAGAGGAAAATTGATAGACTAAATGCCTTCATATAGGAATTTGAGACATCTCCTACAAGCAATCTAATAACACAACTGAAAGACCATGAATAATACAACAAGATGTAGACAGGGCCAAGAGGAGTAGAGGGCTGGAAATAATCAAATTCAGTGCTGAAATCAATATACTAGAAATGAAATGATTCAAAGAATCATCGAAACCAAGAGCTGATTCTTTGAGAATATCAACCAGAGAGACAAACTCTTAGCCAAAATAACTAAAAGTGAGAAAGACACTATCCAAATGAACAAAATAAAAAAGGAAAAGGGTGATAGAAAGATGGAAATCGAAGGAATCATTAGGTCTTACTTCAAAAGTCTATACATCACAAAAACTTAGTATCTATATAAAACGGACAATTTTCATGGTAGATTCCACTTAGCAAAGTTAAATCAAGATCAGGTAAATAAAACATCCTATCTTACCCAAGGAAATAGCGGAAGTCTTCAAAAGTCCCTATCCAAAAAAGCCCAGAGCCAGATGGTTTCAGCTCAGAATTCAACCAGACTTCAAAGAAGAGTAAATACAAATACTCTTCAAACAATCCCACAAAATAGAAACAGAAGGAACATTAACAAATTAATTCGATGAAGACGCAGTCACATCACAGTCAAGACCCAAAAAAGACATAAACTTCAGACCAATTTCCATCATGAACAATGACACAAAAAAACTCAGTAAAATACTTGCAAAACAAATACAAGAACACATAAAAGATATCATCCACCACTGTCAAATAAGCTTCATCCCAGGCATGCAGGAGTGGTTCAGTCTATAGAAATCCATCAGTTTAATCCACCACATAAACACACAGAAGGAAAAGAATTCCATGATCATTTCCATAGATTCCAAAAATCCAATGCCTGTTTATGTATAAAATTTTGGAGAGATCAGGGTCACAAAGCACATACCTAAACATAGTAAAGTCAATATACAGCAACCCTCTAGCCAACATTAACCTAAACAGAGAGAAACACAAATCAATCCCAATTGAGGACTTCTATTAGGTATTTGATTCATGACCTTTGTAAGCTTCATTTGTAAGCTTCACTGTAAGCTTCATTTGTAAGCTTCACTGTAAGCTTCATTTGTAAGCTTCACTGTAAGCTTCACTGTAAGCTTCATTTGTAAGCTTCACTGTAAGCTTCATTTGTAAGCTTTGTAAGCTTCATTTGTAAGCTTCACTGAAATCAGGGACAAGGCAAGGCTCTCTGCTCTCTCCATATATTTTTAACATAGGAATTTAAGTCATCTGTCACTCTGCAAGGAATTTAACCTATGATAGCATTAGATCTTAGAATATAAAGAACATTTAATTTTCAACATTTGATCATTTCCAATAATACATAAAAAATTCTGTTTGTATTATGGTTGTCTAAGGATTGGCCTTTATAATAGAATAAATAGTAGATTCTCATCATTATATTAATGTATTTTCTTTCTGACTTTTTATTTTTCTGTAAAAATTTTCATTTAAAAAATAATATAATTACCTCACTATGCCTCTTCTTTTTCATTTCTCTAAGTCATCTCCCAGACCCACCTTATATTTATTCACTCTCAAATACATAGGCTCTTTCTTTTCTCATTAAATGTGTTTCTGTCTTGGTGTGTGTGTTTGTATATAAAAATGCAACCTGCTCATTCCATATGATTTTACTTATATATGTTATCACACAGTTGACCACAACCCTAAAAAGGCAGCCATGTTTTCATTTACAAAGACTTGCTTTTTTCTATTGTTGATACTGAAAATAACAACTGTGTTGTAAATGCAGTTCAGTTTCTTGTGCATTCAGAAACAATCAGATATGTAGTTTTCCTGGAGTTACTTTGAAGAAAGAATCATTAGGTTTGTTAATCACAGAAATACAAATCTATCCTGGACAACTGGAGAACTCACAATTAATGGAGAGCTCATAACATGGAACACTGCAAGAGCTGAGATGGTCATTCCGTGCACCCAAAGGTTGGTTTTTGAAAGTAGGGTGCATATGACACAATAGCATGAGAATTGCCACTCTAAATTCACACATTGTGTGGTTTCAGCAATGATTAATGGATTTAAGGATGAGTGTTAGAGACATATGGAACAGCACTACATTATGACACCAAGGTCACTTCTTAACTTTCCCCCTCTGCATTCCCAAGCAGTTTGAGTAAAAGTATTATTTTTCTACCTGTCTGGTTAGAAATATGCTGCTCTGGACAAAATGCACAAGAAAAACAGCAGACCGGCCTTTCTTTTTGTAGAACTTTCCAGAATCCTGGACCACAGCTCTGTGTACATACAGATTGAGGAGTCTGAAAACAACACAGAAAAACTGGTCACGGTATCGAACATCACTTTAAAATAGTTTAGGCTAAATACACGTAACCTATGGAAATTGCATTTGTTTATGAGGAACTCTGAGGTTTTAATGTGGGAATGTAGAATGGAGATTTCAACTTACCACACTTTCCAATACTAAATGTTCAACATCCCTTTTTGGTGACCAAACTATGACTCACTACTGCCTATCCTGTGTGAAATGTGTTGGACATCAAGATATCCTCTTCTGTGAGGCAGAAAGCCAGAACTTATTTTATTGTATGAATTTTGGGACAGTTGGATTTTAAGACAAGTATCCAATCATAAAACTTGCCTCCAAGCACACTTATTTCTACCTTTATATTTCCAATCTTATAGTAACACCCATGCACTCTGATTCAGCTGCAAAAGGAAGTTCAATTTTCTCATGAAAATGTTTCGGCCATTGGTGAATTATAATCTGTTACTGTGACTCTTACCCTTGACTCCCAATGTTAGGGGTTGTTTTATGCCTTTCTTTTCAAACATTAGTGATGTCATCAAATGGGACTTTCACCAGTTGCATTCTTTATAACATAACTAATAAAATCCTAGTGCAATTTTAGTTTGTTATACGTTAGAAATTTTGTAGGACAGGAAATATTTTTATCTTAGATCTCTTTTCTGCCCTGGTTTGGCAGTTTCTGTCTAATGAATATGTACATATTAACAGGAATGTGTTTCTGGATAACTGGATTAGCTGTTAAGAGTGCACATAGCTCTTGAAATGAAATATAAGTTCAGTTCCTGAAACACATATTGGGCAGCTCATATACATTGCTTAGAGAAATGTCTTGTGTCCAAATCCATAATTTATTAATTATTTATGCTAGCTCACATCCTTGTAAAATTATTGATATGCGTGAGTATGAGTTATGTGAATGGAAGGATGCTTGAGCATCAGCTAGCCTTTATAATTAAGATGTGAAAATTTACAGAACTTTGTGTGCATGTGTGTGTTTACATATAGAAACACACATACATGCCTTTATATAACCATGAGCACTCAATCATTCATTCACTGCATTATGAATCAACACAAACATTCAAATTCAATTCATCTAATTGTAGCTAAGGAATTAGCTGACATTATGTGTGCATTTGTATGTATATTTATATGTGTATGTATATACATATATGTAATTCTGAAATATTAGTTCATTTCTGATTTAATGTCATCAAACAGAACTAAAGAGATGTTTTAGTATTTAACATGCATGCCACATAAGCAGGAAAATATGAATTTGATCATGATGAAAAGATGGAAGAAAAGTTGGGTACAGAAAAATAGGCCTGTAATCCAAACTTTATGATAATGAAGACAAAGAGAGAACCTAGGTAATTCTGTCCACTGAGTTCAGCAAAATCAGAAAGTAAGGGTTTCACAGATAAAAATAAAGTTGACAGCAACTGAAGAAGATAACCACGGTTGACTGGGATTTAAGAAGCACATGTTCTCGGGTGCATGAACACCCACACACAAGCTAATAGTCACAATAGACATAAGAAATTAAAAATTCACAATCATTTTAAAAGTTCAAAGAATCATTACACAATCAATTTTTATAATTCTTTACAATTAATTTCCTTCAAATTAAATACTGAAAAATTTCCAGACCTGTTTTAATTTGCTTGGCCATTGAATCAGAACTTCATTGATGAAAAAGCCTTGATCTTGTGCACTCTTGAAGACAAACTCTCCCACTTTAAGTAGTAATGCATTTTGAAAATTATATGCAATAAAATTTTGTATATCATATGTTTCCCTAATATTCTTGTTCTCATCAAAGCTTATTTTATTTCCAGCAGCATTTATAAATTTAATTTTCCTCAGAAATGGATGCAGCTGAAGAGAGACATCATATGATATGAGTGGCCGACACAGGCTGACTTTAAAGAGAAGCTCATTTTCCCTCTCTCTACCATGGCTTTCTTTTTGAAAGTGCTTAGTTTGTTTATTTGTCTTCCCAGTTGTTTAGTGAGATTAAAACTATTCCCCATAGAAATAATACAAGAGCCAGTGAACACAAGTAGAAATATTGTCTATGAGATGGAAGATAGTATAGTATGTAGCATGTCCTTAGTTGGAAAAAAGTCCTGTGTCTTTCCAGCACCAGAAAAAAAATATTTCCATTTAGAAGATGTAGAGTTGAAGAGGACCAAAATGGCAGCACCCAGTGGACCGGGTTACTAAGGCTTCAATTGTAGTGACTTCACAGCAAGTGGGGCCGTGCTGTGGAATTGAAAATGTTATGTTGTATGTGTCTATGCTTCACAACTGTACAGAAGATACTAGAATGAAAACCCCCACCAAAGTAAGTAAACATCACCCAGAGAATAACAGAAAATAAATAACACTGCTGCTGCAATAACAAATGAAAAAAAAAAAAAACACAAAAACTTGCTGCAATCATAAAAATCAAAATAACAGGCACTAGCAATCATTAATCATTAATATCAGTCAACATCAATGGACTCAATTCCTCAATAAAAAGACAAAGACTAACAGAATGGATGCTGAAATGGGACTCATCAATCTGCTGCATACAAAAGAAAAAACACAACTTAAAAAAAAGGAGGACATTACTTCAGAGTGAAGGGCTGGAAATATGTTTTTCAAGGAAACTGATCCAAGAAGCAAGTTGAAAGAAGCCATCCTAATATCTAATAAAGTAATATTTTAACTGAATTTATTCAAAACAGATATGAGAGGACACATATCATAGCAAAATGATACATATGATAGCAAAAATCCACCAAGATGATGTCTCAATTCTGAATGTATTGGTCCAAATACAAGGGCACCTACATTTGTAAAAGTAACATTACTAAAGCTTAAATCATAGACTAATACCTCCACAGTCATAGAGGGAGACTTCAAAACCCCATACTCACCAAAGGACATATCACGAAGACAGAAACTAAACAGAGAAACAATTATACTAACAGAAACACAAATCAAATGGATTTAATGGACATATACAGAATTTTTCCCCCAAAGAGGAATATACCTTCTTTTCAGCACCTCACAGAAGCTTTTCCAAAAGTGCGTATTGACTTAGTCAGAAAGCAAGCCTCAATAGGTACAAGGAAGTTGAAATAACTCCTTGTATTTTATCAAACTACCATGGATTAAAGCTAGATATCAATAACAGTGGAAACAAGAGAAAACCTAAAAAAATCATGGAAACTGAACAATTCAGTGACCACTGGGTCAGGGAAGAAATAAATTAAAGATTTTCTAGAATTCAATGAAAATGAAGGGACAACATACTGAAACTTCTGGGACACGATGAAACAGTGCTAAGGAAAAGTTTCAATGCATTAAGTGCCTTCCTAAAAAGAATTAACAAATTCTTACAATATAAATTTAAAAACACATGTAAAAGCTCTAGAACAAACAGAAGTAAAAACAACCAAGAGGAACTGGCATCAGGAAGTAGTCATTTTCATGGATGAAATCAGTATCAGAAAAATTGGAAACAATACAAAGAATCAGTGAAACCAAGAGCTGTTTTTTTGAGAACATCAACAAGATACACATACCTCTAAACAAACTAACAAACAGAGAGACTGTATCCAAATAAAAAAAATCAGAAATGAAAAGGAATAACTCATAAGAATCATTATATATTATTTCAAAAGACTATTCCACAAGTTTCAAAAATCTAAATGGAAGATTTACCTGATAGATTTCACTTACCAAAGTTAAATCAAGATCAGGTAAGCAGGTTAAAGAGTCCTATAACACCTAAGAAAATAGAAACCGTCATCAGAAGTCTCCCAACCAAAACAAAATCTCAGAACCAGATGGCTTTAGCATAGAATTTTACCAGAATTTCAAAGAGGAGCTCACACCAATACTTTAGAAACTATTGTACAAAACCAAACAGAAGGAACATTGCCAAACTCATCCTATAAATCCATAGTTACACTGGTACCTAAACCACTCTAGGACCCAACAAAGAAAGAAAAGATCAAACCCATTTCCCTTACGGACTTTGGTGCAAAAATACTCAGTAAGATACTGGTAAAACCAGTCTAAGACCACATCAAATAATCATCCACTATGATCAAGTAAGCATCATCCCAGGGATGCAGGTATGGTTCAACATAATTAAATCCATCACTGTAATTCACTGAAAGAAATAGTAAATAAACATGTTCATCTCATTAGATACAAAAAAAAAGCCTTTGAGGTAATCGAGCATGACTTCATGATAAAAGCCCTCTAGATCTCAGGGATACAAGGCCCAAACATAAACATAATAAAGGTAATAAAACAACGAGCCGATAGCCAAAATCAAATTAAATAGGGACAAAATCAAAGCAATTACACTAAAGTCAGGGACAATAGAAGGCTGTCCACTTTCTTCATATCTTTTCTGTGTAGTACCGTAAGTTCTAGCTAGAGCAATAATCCAACTACAAAAGATCAAGGGGTCCAAATTGGAAAGGAAAAAGTCAAAATATCCCTATTCACAGATGATACACTAGTATATATAAGTGACCCACAAAATTTTACCAGAGATGTTCTATAGTAGACAAACCCCTTCAGTAAACTGGCTGCTGTAAAATTAACTTATAAAATCAATAGCCCACATGAATGTAAATGATAAATTGGCTTGTAAAAAATTAGGAAAACAACATACTTCACAGTAACCAGAAATAATATATCTTGGTGTAACTACCCAAGCAAGAGAAAGACCTCTATTACAAGAACTTCACATCCCTGAAAAAAGAAACTGAAAAAGATATGAGAAGATGGAAATATCACCCATGCTCATGGATCAGTAGGATTAACATAGTAAAAACAGCCATCCTACTAAGAACAATCTACAGATTCAATGCAATTACTATCAAAATACCAACCCAAATCTTCACAGACCTTGAAAGGACAATTCTCAATTTCATATAGAACGCCAAAACAAAAACAAAAAATTAGCTAAAGAATAGCTAAAACATTTTTGTATAATAAAAGAACTTCTGTAGGTAACTCCATCCCTGATTTCAAGTTGTACTAAAGAGCGATAGTAATAAAATCTTATGGGACAAAAGGAAAGCAGTGCTAAGAGGAAGTTCATAGTGCAAAGTGCTGCCAGAAAGAAGTTTGAGACATCTCATACAAGAAACTTAATGACACACCTAAAATCCCTAGGGGGAAAAAACAAGCAGATACACAAAAGAGGAGTAGACAATTAGAAATAATCAAACTCAGAGTTGTAATCTATGAATTAAAAACAAAGAAAACAATTCAAAGTATCAATGAGACCCAGAGCTGGTTCTTTGAAAAAATCAACAACATAGACAAATCCTTAGGCAAACTAACTAAAAGGCAGAGAGAAAGTGTCCAAATCAGCAAAATCAGTAACTATAAAGGGGACATAATGACAGATACTGAGGAAATCCAAACAATCATTAGGTCTACTATAAAAGCTTATATGCCACAAAATTTGAAAACCTAAATGAAGGGGACAATTTTCTTAATAGTTTCCAATTACCAAACTTAAGTAGAGATTGGCTAAATAGATTAAATAGTCCTATATGTCCCAAGTATATATAAGCAGTCTCAGAAGTATCCCTTACAAAAAAGCCTAGGGCCAGAGAGTTTCAGTGTAGAAATTTACAGACCTCAAAAAGAGCTAACTCCAGTTCTATTTAAATTATTCCACAAAATAGAAGCAGAATGAACATTACCAAACTCATTTCATGAAGCCACAGTCACCTTGATACCTAAATCTCAGGAAGACCCAACAAATACAGAACTTCAGACCTATCTCTCTTATGAACATTGATGCAAAAATACTCAATAACATACTTGCAAACCCAGAACACATAAGAGATATTATCCACCATGACCAAGTAGGCTTCATCTCAGGCATACAGGTTCAATAGACAGAAATCCATCATTGTAATCAATCATATAAACAAACTGAAGGAGAAAAACCACACGATAGTTTTCCTAGATGCCAAAAAAGCTTTTGACAATATCCAATACCTATTCATGTTTAACTAAGTCTTAGAGAGATCAGGGATACAAGGCACAAGACAAAATATGGCAAGCCTATAGCCAACATCAAACTAAATGGAGAGAAATTTAAAACTTTTTCCATTATACTTTTTTTTTTATCTTGAAAGCGTAGTTTATTGTCTGTGTGACTTTTTTTTATTTTTTATTTTTTATTTTATTTTTTATCAGTTACATTTTATTAACTCTGTATCCCAGCCGTGTCCCGATCCCTCATTCCCTCCCAGTCTCTCCCTCCCTCCCTCATCTCCACTGTGCCCCTTTCCAAGTCCACTGATAGGGGGGACCTCCTCCCCATTCATCTGATCCTGTTTTGTCAGGTATCTTCAGGACTGGCTGCAAAGCCCTCCTCTGTGGCCTAACAGGACTGCTCCTCCCTTTGGGGGTGGGGAGAACAAAGAGCCAGTCATTGAGTTCCTGTTAGAAATAGTCCCTGTTCCCCTCACTTTGGGAAACCAATTGGTTACTGAGCTACCACAGGCTACATCTGAGTGGAGGTTCTAGGTTATATCCATACATGGTCCTTGGTTGAATGTCAGTCTCAGAAAAGACCCTGTGCCCAGATATATTTGGTCCTTGTGGAGCTCCTATCCTTTCCCCATCAGACTAACTCCCCTTCTTTCTTATGATTCCCTGTACTCTGCTAAAGGTTTGGTCATGAGTCTTTGCTTTGAAAACACTGCTAGTTAGAGTCTTTCAGATGTGCTCAGTAGACTCCTGTCATACGTTCAATGCACATCCCATCTGTCTTTCTAAACGAGGATTGATCATCTTACCCCATGTCCACTCAATTGATTATCTTTTTTAGGTGTATAGATTTCATTATGTTTATCATATCTTATAGGTCTATATAAGTGAGTATATCCCATGTTTGTCTTTCTCCTTCTGGGATATTTCACTCAGAATGATCTTTGCTAGATCCCACCATTTGCCTGCAAATTTCATGATTTCCTCCTTTTTGATTGCTGAGTAGTATTCCATTGTATAAAAATACCACAATTTCTGTACCCATTCCACCGTTGATGGACATCTGGGTTGTTTCCAGGTTCTGGCTTTTACAAATAGAGCTGCTATAAACATGGTTGAGCAAGTGTCCTTTGTGTGTACTTGAACAAACTTTGGGTATATACCTAGCAGTGGTATAGCTGGGTCTGGAGGAAGCATTATTCCTATTTGTATTAGAAAGCGCCAGATAGCTTTCCAGAGTGGTTGTACCAGTTTACATTCCCACCAGCAGTGGAGGAGGGTCCCCCTTTCTCCACAACCTCTCCAGCATGTGTTACCGCTTGAGTTTTTCATCTTGGCCATTCTGATGGGTGTAAGGTGATATCTCAGGGTTGTTTTGATTTGCATTTCCCTGATGGCTAATGAGGATGAGCATTTCTTTAAGTGTTTTTCTGCCATTTGATATTCCTCTGTCGAGAATTCTCTGTTTAGCTCTTGTGAAAATGGCCATACTGCCAAAAGCAATCTACAGATTCAATGCAATTCCCATCAAAATACCAACTCAATTTTTTACAGACCTTGAAAAAAAGATTCTCAGTTTCATATGGAGAAACAAAAAAACCCAGAATCTCCAAAACGATCCTGTACAACAACAGATCATCTGGAGGTATCTCCATTCCTGATCTCAAGCCGTACTACAGGGCAACAGTAATAAAAACAGCATGGTATTGGCATAGAAACAGAAAGGAGGATCAATGGAACCGCATAGAAGACCCAGAAATAAATCCACACACCTATGAATACTCGATATTCGACAAAGAAGCCAAATCCATTCAATGGAAAAAAGACAGCATCTTCAACAAATGCTGCTGGACCAACTGGATGTCTACATGCAGAAAAATGAAAATAGATCCATATTTATCACCCTGCACAAAACTAAAGTCAAAGTGGATCAAGGACCTCAACATAAAACCAGATACCCTAAATCAATTGGGAAAAAAAGTGGGGAACAGCCTAGAACTCATTGGCACAGGAGACAACTTCCTGAACAGAACACCAACAGCACAGGCTCTAAGAGCAACAATCAATAAATGGGACCTCATGAAACTGAAAAGTTTCTGTAAAGCAAAGGATACCATCATCAAAACAAAACGACTGCCTACAGATTGGGAAAGAATCTTCACTAACCCTTTATCTGACAGAGGACTAATATCCAGTATATACAAAGAACTAAAGAAGCTGAAAAGCAGCAATCCAAGTAATCCATTATACTTTTAATTGTAAGATGAAAATGTTTTATTGGCCTGACCACAGCAAATTACTTACTAATAATATGAGGTTCTAAGCTTCCCCTGATTATGGGTGAGGCTTATTACCTGCCATGGTAGAAGCCAGTCTGTGTTTCTGTCTTCTTTAGATCCCATTTCAGTTTTGCTCAATAGCATTTTATGCAGGGCATGGGCCACTGCATACACTGCACTCCATATGGAATAGCTTGGCTCAGAAATAGTCATCATATCATTTATTTTCTCCTTAGTTTTTAGGGAAATATTCACTGGACAAAGTTTATGATTTCCACATTGCAAAGCAGGAGGTAAACAACTAAAATTGTCAATCCAGAACTTAGAGAAGTAAACATCTCCTGGGTAATGGGAGGGTGTAAGGGCCTCAAGAAACTGCTTGAAGCCAGGGATAGTTCTCTTCTTTAAAAATGAGAAGCTTCCACTGAATAGGTTCATCATAATATGCTTATTATTTATTATAGACTCTAAGTATGTTGAGTGTGGCTTTGCAAAGATCCACACCTTCTTTCTGAATAAAAAGATACGAATGTGTACACAGAAGAACAACAAGTCATCTATATCACCATAGAATAAATTCACATTTACTCGTGTATGTTGTTTCAAGTTCAGCAAACCATAATCATATTTTACATTATGATTCAAATTATCAGGGAGTTTTTGTGTAAAAGCTACACAGATATCTTCTGATACCATCTTTACTTTCAGGTCAGAGAGAAACTCCCTTCCTTTCTTATCATCAGACACAATGAGCCCCATCCACTTCCAGGCAAAGTGGAGCAATAAAGAGATCAGCCCTTGGGCTAGACCTCTGTCTTTAGTAGACATCTGATAAAGGGATGGAGACGTATCTTTGTCACTAAGCACGGAATCAAATGGTCCATATGTGACCTGAAGAAGCAAAGAAAAAAAAAGTGATTCTGAATTTCAGGTATTTGGAATCATCACCCTGAGTAAGGAAGTGACTTCATTATTCAAATATGAGGGTTAATATGAATATTGTTAAGGAGGATGTCTTCTGTGAGATTAGCTTGTCCCTAAATTATGTGGTGGAGTACAGTCTTTTACAACTACTATAGGCTCCAAAGTTACTAAGGTGTCTGAAGCTGCCAATAAGTAAACAATAAGCAGCTCACTGGCTTTGAAAGGCATGATAGCTATCTCTTGTTGCAATAACAATGCCAAAAAGTATCTCATGTAGAGAAAAACTGCAGAAAGCATTAACAGGTACTTTCTTGTCACATAACACCATATTTCCGAGAACCTTCATTTTTAGGAAAGCAAATACAGAGACTAACAAAGTTTTTAGAGATTCAGTTTCCTAAGTTAAAATTGTGTAAGTTAAAAGGCGAAAGATTTATGTGATATGAAGAGAAACTAATAAGAAAAATAAAATTAAAAAACTTAAAAAAATTGTGTAAGTTGTGAAGATCTGGGGCCACATTGCCAGAGGTTATTGTATCATCCCTCTCAATAGATTTGATAGAGAGAAAACTCAGACAGATTAAATTATTGTCTTTTACTTTTTATTACATTAGGTTAAAACACATTTACAAATTGTTTAACTGAATGATAACAATGAGAGTTACCAGGTGGGTTTTTAATCTTGATTATTTCTGACTCTTGTGCTCACCAAGTATTTTCTATATTTGTAGTAACGCCTGCTGATAGATGCATTTCTTCAGTGTAGCCTTGGATGAGTCAATTGCAACGATATAGCTAAGTGGTTGGTCTTTGTGGGTGCTATTCTGAGATCTATTTCCTGAATTATATCATTAATTCCTTGAAAAATTTTCATCAGTGATGGCATTAAACATTGATCCAAACTTAGTTACATGTCCTCGACTTTCTTTTTCCATGTGTAAGGTATTGACAACCATAGGAATTTTAAGATGTTTATATGCTAGATTGCATATTTAGGTATCTTTGTTGTAGAATTTGACTTATGATCAAATGCAGACTGTGTATCCACAGTACATCATCCATTGTTTGGAGATAGAATCATGGATACTACTAAGTGATCTGCTTAGAAATTCCCAGAATTTGCTGTCCATGCTTTTTACCACACTCTGTCATCTGTTAATTATTGCCATATCAAAATAATTCCTTCAGTGCTTTTTGAAATCGGCCTACACTAAACATAACCCATTTCTCTGTTTTCTTGTGTTTGTTCTGTTATTGTATTCTGTTGGTTTGTTTGTTTTGGTCAGGTCTAAGATGTGATTATGCTTAAAAATATGTTTCTAACTTACTTGTGGGAGACTGTAGAGCTCTGAAAGTGTTGCAATTGCAGCAGAAAATTCCGGCTTGGTTCCTGAAATGATTCCTAGAGCATTATGTTGAGTGTTGCACTTGTAGTTAGGGATATATTCACTCCTTCCAGACAGCCACATCAGGGGGCCCTCCAAGGTTCTTTTGTTAGAATTAAAGGCATTGTAGATGTGGGGACCCAAGGTCATATTGGGAAGCAGGCTTGAGTCCTTATTGATCTCTTCAATGGCAAAGTATAAGGTCAGCAAATATTGATAGTTTCTCCAAAGGAATCTAAACCAGAAGAACAGAATGATGGGTATTGTCAGCACATTTTTTCTCAAAAAGTCTTTGTCAAATATAGGAACCTAGAGGTCCTAGCCTTTGACTTTTCTTGTGACATGTAAATCTTGTGTGAATAAGCCTATGGCAACCCAGGAACATCATTGAACTTCTCCTAAACTCTCAGAAGTTTAAGTGTTCCTAATGTTTTTTGGTGTACATTGTGTGCATAAAATATCACATGTTTGTATCAGATGAGTACTGAATACATAGGTGCTTATGATGTTTCAGCACATGGAAGCACTGGGTTACAGAAGAGTCACTAAGGTGTTCACTAGGAATATAAGCAAGGGCTTCATATCCTTTTCTTTTGTCATTATTCAATTTCATACTCACTTATAAAAATTTCTAACAAGTTTATATGCACTCCTAGTGTTAAAGTGTCTCTTTGTGGTTTAGACAGATGCCCAGGCATCTGTATATAGATAGACCGCTTTGAATAAAAGCTAGCATCAGTTCTAACAATGCAGTCTTTCTATCTACTGTTCATATCTAAAGATGGGTACTTTCCTTCCTCCTGTGTTGGCATTCCTTCTCTTTCCAGCTGCATTGGGCTCCTGATCAATGATTTCTCTATCTTGTGAAAGCATTCCTACGAGTTCTTTATTTTCAACATAAATTAGGAATCCTGATTTTTTTTTCTATTCAAGTACTCCACAACAATACAACTACCAGGATCTTAGGCTATGTAAATTCAATTAAGTAATGAAAAATATTCAAGTGAAAAATATTATAATAAGTTAGATGCTCTCTCTCCAAGCCCTCAGAGAGTTCTCCTGAGTATGGATTTAAGGAATGCAATGAAAATGATTTCTCTGCCACATATCGGTTGCTAAGATAGGTAGAAATGGCCTTTCTTTTGATCATATTTCAACTGTGGTAATGCTGACAACTGAACCATGAATTGCCACATATTTCACCCAACAATAAATCTCTGTCCAAAATAGGGACATGGTTGAATTAAATTCTCTACTCTGCATGGCCAAGGTAGGTTATTTTTCCCAAGTTCCTGCTCCATAAAAAATCTCTCAAGCCTCACAAGTCTGGTATTAGAGGCTCATGATGCCTTGTGTGGCAGCTGAAGACAATGTTGTTTTGTGTGACATACAAAGACCGTCAACCTCTGGTCCCTACATAGTCTTTGAAAATGCCATGGAGGATCCCAGACTGGGTGCCCAGGTATCCATTAAATCTCTGTCATTTTTACTGGTATAGAGGCCATTTGGATTATACTTCCTGCTCAAATTTACCCATCTCAGATCTCTTGTCATTTTCATAGCAGGTTGTCATTATAAAAGTTTAACAGATGTTATGAAACTTTAGGCAGCTCCGCTGAACAATGCTGCAGCTTCATGGTCAGTCCATATCATACATGAAAGTCAGGCCTTGTTCTTTTCTACAGATACAAGATTTTCCTTTGAAGAAGATATTACCTTGCTGGCTTCACACTGAAAAAAATCTAATCTCACAAAATTAGATTTAAATGAAATTCAAACTGAAGCTACTAATACCTAATAGTTTACATTTTATCGTTCTTTCCTTTAAAAGAACTGGCTTGTCAATCATTTCTCCCAGTATTCAAACCAATCTGTCTCTGTTTAAATGCCTGGATGTTGGAAACAGACACTTTAAAGTTGATGTAAATTTTGAATGTCTAAGACAGGGATTTAAGGTATGTAAATGCAAGGTATAAAAATCTGAGAAAGTGGTTTAAAGTATGTAAAAAATGAGACTTAAAGAGTTTAAACTTTCTGATTTTAAAATATAAATCAGTGGAGTTCTGATATGCTATGAAAACCACCAGGGGAAAGCCTTGGCTAGTCTTCTCATAGTTACTGAATCAGACTTTTTAATGTCCTTACATTCCTGCTGAAGATATACTTCAATGCTTCTTATTGTGCTGAAATCTTACCTGCCATTACACATTCAGAGAGAGGAAAGGCTGTTAATTTTTAGTCCAGAACCATCCTTTTTGTTGCCCAAGTCTACTCTAATTGTTTACAGACACTTGTTGACTGTTTTTGGTCAAACAGAATCTAGATTAAGACTTCTGTCAACTAACAATGCAGTCTTTTTATCTACTGTCTATATCTGAAGATGGGTACTTTCCTTCCTCCTGTGTTGGCATTCCTTCTCTTTCCAGCTGCATTCGGCTCCTGATCAATGATTTCTCTATCTTGTGGAAGCATTCCTACGAGTTCTTTATTTTCAAAATAAATTAGGAATCCTGATTTTTTTTTCTATTAAAGTACTCCACAACAATACAACTACCAGGATCTTAGGCTAGTATGTTTGTTTCCTGCTCAGAGAGGAAATATGTATTGTGGATTCAAAAGATACTTTTCAGCAAAGGACCATCCTAATCCCAAAACTGATGTTCAAATGAACACATGTACCAATTATAGCATCAACAAAAACCAGGAATATGAAAAAGCCTACTGACTCCTCCACAATATCATAAAAAATCAGCAACCTAACTCACAGTTTCTCAGAGAGATAAAGTGGTAGATAAATACTTCAGAAAGTAAAGAGATGAACAACAGAAAAGAAGACAGAATCAATAAATGGATTCAACCAGGCATTCAGACAAGAATCAACATTCTCCATGAGAACTTGGATGAGGGATAGAATAAACAACAATACACAGGAAAGACTGACTACCATAAAAGACAAATCATAAGACAAAATTGAGATTGTGAGGGAGGAGAAAGACAGATAGAAAGGTTGGAAATGAAAATCATAAAACCTCCAATCATATCACAGAACACTGGGTTTCCAGCACAGCTAACTAAGCAGAGGACAGAATGTGGGCATGAATGACATGAATTTCATAACATTACATTACAATATCAATGTAAAATAAATTAGTTATAAGTATGACGAGTCTCTAAACACTGAGTTCCTTTAAATATACTAAAACCAGAACACATGAAACTGGAGATTCTAAGATTTGTACTGAGGACATAGGGATATTCAAGTTCACTTTAGCAGAAACTCTCCAATTCTTGAAAGAAACAGATATTCAAACATAACACATTTAGATGGCCAAATAGACCTGAGAAGAATGGAAACTTATCTTGACATATTAGCATCAGTTAAAAAAAAATCATAAGTTTGTCTATGTAATCACACCATGGAGCAGACACAAAAGTTGGTGGTTTCTCTTCCTGATTTCTTTCTTACTGGAAACATAACAAAGAGAAGTGGAAATGTTTGTAGATGCACAATGAAGCTGGAAAATGTCAAACTGTTTATCACATTGTTCTGGAACTAGTTCATAATCCTCAATGGAATTACATGTGTTTAGCAGGCAATGTACTATCTTGTAGACAGAACAAACATAGCACATTCAAAAAAGTACTCACTGAAAGTTGTTCCATAGAGGACTTGGTTCAGTGTCAAAAAGGTTCTGGACATTTTGGGGTAGATCAAGTAGGATGCGAAAGGGGATAAATGTACCAAGGATTATGTCTGCCTCCGTGTAGTTGCTAGGCTCCCGGTAATGAAAACAATTGAGCTGAGACATCCTGCTATGGGGTGATGTATATGCAGGTTGCTGGAGTAGGATGAGACAAAGCAAAAAAAGGAACATTTAGGCTCTTCACTACAAAGAGACAGTCTCCTGCATCTAGATTGATCCAGGGAGATTATTGGCTTACGTCCTGGAACAGGCTCAGACCTCAACAATGTCAGAGAAGGCTTTGTATGCTACAGCTGCTTCCTACTGTTGCTTCAGTCTCTCAGTCTGTGCATAGCCATAGGTTCTCATAACAGGTCGGTGCAAACACTGTAGCAAATTCCAGACAACTGAGGGTCACAGTACTGAGATATTTCTGTTGCTGTAGCCAGACTTGCTCTGAATTTTCTGTCTTTTTATTGTTCTATTTCCCTGTCATCCATGTACTCTTGGAATCCCATAGCCCTGGAGCTCTGCACCTGGTTCCACTATGTGGGTTAAAAACATGTTTGGTTCTTTCTTTCTTCCATCAACAACCTGTAATGATTTCATCATGGTCCACAGTGACTTTGGAGAGCACCAGAGTCTGAGACAAAATTGTAGTTCATCCAAAAACAGCTTGTTTGGTTTTGATTGCTGTTGTGAAAATAGTTTGAACATTTGATTTCTCCTTGGAAGGGGAGCAGGGACAGTCACGCTTTGATCACTTTGATAGCTCTTTGATCACTTCCACCAGTCAAGGTGGATAAACTAAGCAACAGGGAAAGTAGATCCAGACAGTTTTGATGAGACCTGATAAGCTACAGTAAGATAGTAGAGGAGGAGGACGTTCCTCATCAGTGGACTACAGGAGGGAAATGGGGGGCTGAAGAAGGAGATTTCTGTCATACTTTGACATGGGGTTTTGACCAAGAAAGTAAACACTAGTGATTCAGCCTTATGCAGGACACCTGGGTTCAGGGTTCTCAACTCAGCTTTTGCATTCAGACATCCTCCTGGATGTTTGGCACCAAATTCAGAATTGTACAGGACAAAGAGAGGGGGCAAGCTTCTCATAGTCAATTTAAGTCATGACAGGTAACACATTTACGACTTGTGTGCTTAGTTTAAAGTATCAGCCACTTTACTCTTTACATTCTTTCCTGATTAAAAGACAAATATGAATCACCTGAAGAATCAGGGTAGGAGTAGGCTTTAGGGCCTATGAATATGAACTTAGTTTTGAACCTGGCAGCAGAAGCTCTGAGATTCACTCAACTGTCTCATAACAACAACCAAAAAGAAAAATAATTTTCCCTATACTTTTTCTACTTTACTGCAATACTATTTATCATAATTACTACTGATATAATTTTATGGTATTATTATATATTATTGTTATAATATGATATATAATATAATGCAAATAAAATTTTGATACCTAACATAGGTAAAATTCATTCATAAAAACGCAGCCATGAAATTTCAAAAGAGCTAAAATGCAAGAGGCTTTGAAGGTAGGAAAGTGAAAAAAATGATGTAATGTTAATTCTTATGTATAAACAAACAAAATAATTAATTGATGTCTCCTATGTATAATCTTACAAAATTTGGTTACTGGAATTTTAAATATATATATAGTGATTACACACACAAATCAATCAATCTATCTATCTATCTATCTATCTATCTATCTATCTATCTGTCTATCTATCTATATCAATCCAGATATAGATAAATATACCTACACAGTGAAATTTCTATGTAGGCACCAGCTTAATTTCTCTATGTTCAGTGAGTTGTGTAAGTGATGTATTCAGCGATAGAGACTTGCAGTGAATTTATGGAGAGCAAATTATAATACTGATCAAAGTTTGCATTGTTTGGGCATTCCAATAAGACTCCTTTGCCCACCACCTCAAGTAGATATAACCCATTCTTCTTTGATGACAAGTAACATCCTGTTGTGACTTTCTCATATTATTTCATTTGGATCACCTTCAGATATGTATATATTTTAGGAAGCTCCTGCTCTATTAGGTTACTACAGTAACATTCAATTGACATTTCATATTTGCTGTCTCTCTTCATATTACTTTCCTTAATGTCCTCTTTCTTCCCCACTTCCAACCCATTCTTTTTTATGAGCCCATTCTCCATCTATAAATAACTATTTTACTGACCTATCCTAAAGAGATCTAGTTACTTGTTCTGTGTGTATCCTACATGGTTTAATGTACTGTACATTGCTTATCATTCACTTTAAAAGTAACAGATGTAGCCAATGGCAGTTCAGTGTCCAAATGGGTTACATAGTAATGGGAAGAGGGACTGCCTCTGACATAAACTGATTGGCCTGCTCTTTAATCACCTCCCCCTGAGGGGGGAGCAGCCTTACCAGGCCACAGAAGATGACAATGCAGCCACTACTGATGAGAACTGATAGTCTAAGATCAGAAAGAAGGAGAGGAAGACCTACCCTATCAGTGGACTTGGGGAGGGGCATGCATGCAGAAAGGGAAGGAAGGGTGGGATTGGGAGGGGAGGAGGGAGGGGCTTATGGGGGGATACAACGTGGATAAAGTGTAATAAATAATAATAATAAAAATTTAAAAAAATATATTAAAAAAAAAAAGAAATGCCTGAGAATCCAGACAGGCATGTCCAGCCTTTTGACATTGCCAGAACAATGCTGTCATCTATAAAGTTCATGCTAGACAATTGTGCTATTACCTTTTTAAGAAAAATCCTTCTCCCAAACAGTAAAAAAAGTAATATTAACATGTGAGAAGATACATGCAATATTTGTATTTTTGAACTTGTGTTACTATATACTCAGTGTGATTTTTTTCTAGTTTGCTTGCAGATATGCATATTCTTTCAAATTTCATGATTTACTTTGTAAAATGACTGAGTACTATTTTGTTGTATAAATGTCCACATTTTCTTTATTTATTCTTCTGTTATGGACATCTGGGTTTTATTCAATTTCTGGCAGTGTTGATTAAAACAATCATACACATGTTTGCATAAATGTCTCCATGGAAGGATGAAAGATTCTTTGGATATATACCCAACAGTGGTATAGCTGGTTCTTGAGGCAGAACATTCTCCATATTGCTGAGGAAAAGCCACAAATATGTCCTTAGTGGCTATACATTTTGGTACTCCTACTAGCAATGTCTGAATATTCTTAGCCATTGTGACTCTCTTTAGACCATACCTCAAATTACTTTTGGTTTCCATTTCTTCAGTGACTATCAATGTTGCACATATCTTTAAATGTTTCTCAGCCATTTGAATTATTTCTTTAAGAATTCTCTTCTGATATCTTCTTATATTTCTTTCTTCAGAGACTGAAGGTTTTTTTTTTCATACAAGTCTTTCACTTGCTTAGTTACAGTTACACTAGGGTACTTTATGTCCTTTGTGGCTATTGTGAAGGGTGTTGTTTTCCCAATTTCTTTCTCAGCCCTTTTGTCTTCTGTATACAGGAGTGCTACTAATTTTTTTTTCAGTTGATTTTGTATCCAGGCACTTGGATGAATGCATTTATCAGCTGTAGAAGAATTTTTGGGGTCACTCAGGTATACTATCATATATCATCTGCAAATAGTGACATGACATGAACTCATGGGCTGGCTCTTTGATCACCTCCACATGAGGGGGTAGCAGCCTTACCAGTCCACAGAGAAAAACAACGAATCCAGTACTGATGAGACCTGATAGACTTGTGTCAGATGGAAGGAGAGGAGGTCGTACCCTATCATTGTATTGAGGGAGGGGCATAGGAGAAGAAGGAGGGTGGGATTGGGAGGGGATGGGAAGGGTGCTACACCTGGGATACAAAGTGAATAAACTGTAATTAATAATAGTAATAAAGAATTCTTTATTTAGAATTATATTGTGTATTATTCGTATTGTATATTTTCTTGATATCTAATTTTTCTTTTGACTTATTTATTAATTTGAATATTAGAATTTATTTGGGTGTGTAGTTGGTGAATGTATTTTAGCTTTTTTTACACTTCTTCATTTTCAGAATGATGGCGGTCCTTTGTTATGAAGAAGATTTTAAGTTATCTGCTGTAATATTGAAGATGGTTTATCTTTATGCCTGGGCAAGGGCTAGGAAGATCTCCCCTACTCATTGACAACTAAGATTAATACAGTAAAACTCTCCATCATAAAAAAATGCAATCAACATTAACATTCAGTGCAATCCTCATCAAAATTCCAGACAATTCTTACCAGATGTTGAAAGGACAATTTTCAGCTTCAAATAGAAGCACAAACAAACCATGAAACCTAAAACAATCCTAAATAAGAACTTCAAGAGGGATCACCCATCCAAAGATTAAATTGAACTAAAAACTATAGTAGTAACAGCATGGTACTGGCAGAGTAACAAACACTTTGGTCGATGGTGAGATGAAAAACCCATGCAGAAATCCAAATACCTATGGACAGTTAATATTTTTAAAATAAGAAATCTTGAAATAAACACTGGAAAAAAAAGACAGCATCTTCACCACATTGTTGTGGTCAAATTAGAAGTGTGCACATAAAATAATTCAAAAGATCCTTATGTATCACTCTGAACAAAACTCACCAAAATAGATTAAAGACCTCAGTAAAATCAAGAATTAGAGAATCTGATGGATGAGAAATTAAGGAATAGTATTTTCTCTAGTCATGAGAATGTCTTTTTCATGTTTTGGACTGTGTTGGTGAGGCTTATCACTTGAGTTTTTGTTAGACTTCTTCAGCCATTTTTTATTTCTAGATATATCTCAGTTTTTCATTTTATCGATTCATTTTGTAATAAAGTGTCTTCAACTATCGTCAGTGTTTTATTTCACTTTTTGTTTTCACAGACATCATTGAGGTTTTATATATATCCTGTGCTATATCCTTGATTTATCTATGTTTTGAAATCATTGTCTTGTTCTGTGGCTATATTGAATTCCTCAGGGTCTCCTCTAGTAGGGTTGTGGTGATTTGCTGTCTTGGGTGTTAATGATTTTTATTTCACTCTGGTGTCTAGTTATCTGGGTTTGGGATAATTGTGATTCTAGTTGTTGCTATCTGCACTTGTCTATTTTAGGTTTATGATGTTTAATTTCTTCACTTCTGTTTCTCTCTCTGGATCTTAGGAAAGGGTGTTGGCTGTTTATTGTCTTGTAGAGAATTCTTCTGAGTGTGTGCCTTGATAGATAGGTCATTAGGGATATTATCGAGAGTGTTCTGAGGTGTGGGTGATTACACTAAAAAATAATGATGCATAAAGATAGCCCTTACCTCAGAGTATAGGGCTGGAAAAGCTTTGAAAGCAAATTGACCCAAAAAAAAAAAAAACCACAAGATGAAGTAGCCATTTTCATGTCTCAAAATAAGTTTTCAATCAAAATTAATCAAAAGAGATGGGGAAGAACACTTTATACTCACTAAAGGAAAAACCCACCACTACAACCATTCAATAATGAACATCTATGATGCAAATGTAAGGGTAGTGTCATTCATAAAAGAAATATTACTAAAGCTTAAATCACACATTGGATCTCACACATTAATAGTCAGAGACTTCAGCACAGACTTTCTCCAAAGGACAGATCAAGACAGAAAGTAAGTGGGGAAATAAATAAACTTACAGACATCTTGAATCAAATGGGCCTAACAGATATATACAGAACATTTCTCAGTGGCTTGGGAAACCTCCAAATTTGACCATAAAATCAGTCACAAAGCAAGCCTCAGAAGATATAAGAAGATTGAAATAACTCCATGAATCTTATTAGACATCCATGGATTAAAGCTAGACTTCAACAAGAGAAACACCACATGATCATGGAAGAAACAAAGGAAGAAATAAAAGACATTTTAGTTTTCAATAAAAATAAAGGCAAAACATACCAAAGCTTATGAGACACAATGAAAGTAATCCTAAGAGAAAAGCTCACAGCATTTTGATAAATGAAGTGCCTTCATAAAGAAATTGGAGAGATCCCAAATTAGTAATTTAGCAGCACACTTGAAAGCTCTCTAACAGAAGGAAGCAAACACACCAACATGGAGCAGTTGACAGGAAATATTCAAACTTGGAGCTGCAATCAGTACATTGGAAAAAAGAGACTGATACAAAGAATCAATAAAACAAAATATTTGAAAATATCAACAAAATAAACAAACCGTTAGCCAAACTAACTGAAAGGCAGAGGGAGAGTATCCAGATAAACAACATCAGAAACAAAAAGGGGTCATAACTGCAGACAATGAGGAAATCCAAAATAATCGTTAGGACTTACTTCAAAAGCCTGTATTCCACAAAATTTAAAAATATGAAGTAAACAAATGATTTTCTGGATAGATTTCACCTACCGAAGATAAATCAAGATCAGGAAAAAGTTTAAACAGTCTAATAACCTCTAAGAAAATAAAAGGAATCATCAAAAATCTCCCAACCAATAAAAATGTTCAGATCCAGATGGTTTTAGTGCAGAATTCTGTAAGACATTCAAAAAAGAACTAATTCAGATATTCTTCAAATTATTCCACAAAATAGAAACAGAAGAAACATTGCCAAATTCATTCTATGAGGCCACAGTCATGCTGACAACTAAACAGCACAAAGACCCAACAAAGAAAGATAATTCCAGACTAATTTCATGCATGAACTTCCATGCAAAAAATCTCAACAAAATACAGACTGAATCCAAGAACACATCATATACATTATCATGGGGATGCAGGGATGGTTCAACATACAAAATGTCATCAATGTAATCCACCACATTAAAAAAATTAAAGAAAAAATCACATGGTCATCTCATTAGATGGAGAAAATATTGTTGACCAAATTCAACATCCCATCATGATGAAAACTTAGAGAGATCAAAGATACAAAGTCTATATTTAAACATAATAAAGTTTATATACTGTAAGCTGATTGCAAGCATCAAAATAAATAATTGTAGAAATATTGTAGAAAAATTCAAAGCAATTCTACTAAAATCAGGGACAGGAGAAGAATGTCCACTCTCTCTGTTCCTCTTCAATATAGTACTTTAAGTTCTAGCTAGAGCAATAAGACAACTAAGGGAAATAAAGGGCATACAAATCAGCAAGGAAGAAGTCAAAATATTGATATTTGAAGATGAGGTGGTAGTGTATGTAAGCAACCCCAAACATTCCACTAGAGAACTCCTATAGCTGATAAACAGCTTCAGCAAAGTAGCTGGATACAGGATTATTTTTTTAAAAAATCTGTAGCCCTCCTGTACATAAGGGACATATGTGCTTAGAAAGAAATTAAGGAAACTACACCATTCATAATATCCACAAATGCTATAATGTATCTTGGTATGACTCTAACCAAATAAGTGAAAGACCTGCATGAAAAGAACTTCAATGGTCTGAAGAAAGAAAATGAAGATGTCAGAAAATGGAAAGATCTCCCAATTTCCTGAAACCATAGGATTGACATAGTGAAAATGGCCATCTAAGCAAAGGCAATCTACAGATTTAATGGAATCACATCAAAATACCAAAACAGTTCTTTTCAGATCTTGAAAGAACAATTCTAAACTTCATATGGAAGAATAAAAAAAAAAAAAAAAAAAAAAAAAAAAAACAAGAACAGCTTAAACGGTCCTAGACAATAAAAGAACTTCTGGAGTTATCTACATTCCTGACTTCAAGCTACAACACACAGCAATAGTAATAAAACTGCATGGTACTGGCATAGAGATAGACTGGTTGGTTGATCAATGGAATTGAATCAAAGACCCAGAAATAAACCCACATACCTTTGGTCAATTGATTTTTGACAAGGAAGCCAGAACCGTACAAAGGAAAAAAGACAGCATCTGCAACAAACCATGCTGGTCTAACTGTATCTCTCCATGTAGAAAAATGCAAATAGATACATATTTTTCTTCCTGAAAAAAAGTCTCAAATCCAAGTGGGTCAGAGACCTCAATATAACTGCAGACACACGAAATCTGTTAGAAGAGAAACATGGAAAGAACCTTGAACTCATTGGTACAGGAGACAACTTCCTAAACAGAACACCAACAGATCTATAAGGAGTAAACACTATGAATGAAACTAAATATCAGTCTACACATTAGGAAAAGAACACATCAATCCTATTTTTAATAAAGTGCAAATATCCAAACTATAGAATGGACTCAAGAAATCAAACTCCAATAAAAATGACTCAATTAAATAGTTGGCACAGAACTAAACAAAGAATTTTCAACAGGGAAATCTTGAATGTCTTAGAAGCACTTAAAGAAATACTCACCTTCTCTCATCATCAAAGAAATGCAAATCAAAATGACTCTGAGGTTCCACCTCATACCAGTCTGAATGGCTAAGATCAAAAATCTCAAATTGTAGCACATCCTGGTGAGGATGAGGACAAAGGGGAACAAGCTTTCCTTAGTGGTGTGAGTGTAAACTTTTACAAGCACTTTGGAAAACGATCCGGCATTTTCTCAGAAAATTGTGATGACCTAGCTATACTACTACTGAATATACACCCAAAAGAGGCACTACAAGAAGGACACCTAATCAACTACATTCATAGCAGTTTTATTTGTAGTAGCCAGAATCTGGAAACCACCTAGATGTCCCACAACTGAAGAATGGATAAAGATACCGTGGCACATTCACACAAACGATAATACTCAGCCATTAAAAACAAAACAATCAACTTCCACTGCTTTCCCCAGCCAGCGGTGAGAATTTTTTTTTTTTTGAATTCTCTGTTTCTTATCAGGCAAAGAAATCTTGCATTGAGCACAGCATAGACAAACCCTACCCACTCCACCCCATTCCCTTCCCCCATATCGGCTGCATATGACAACTTCACGTTTGGGTCGGGACCTCTGGAAAAAAAAACAAGTTTCTCTAGGATTATAGTAATCAGATTAGAATAGGATAGAATATTGTCATAGTGATTATGGCATTTAAGGAGACCACAGGCCACAAATGCACACCCTCATGGTTTTATAAATGGCAAATGCGCCCAGGTCAGGCCTGCACAGGTAAATGATGAGAGACACTAAGGGTGAGGAAAGGAAGACCCTCTTCTCCTCTCCAGAGATGCTCTCCAAGCTCAGACACACCCAGGAACCTTTGCGGAGGAATTCATCCAAACCCTTCCTGGATGAGAGAAACTCCTGGAGGAGTTTCAAATTCCCTGCAGTCACCAGAGTGGTTAGTGCCACCCGAATTCACTGTGCCAATTGCTTGAGAAAAATTTGAAGGCACTGATAGAAATTTGAAGGAACTGATGACCCTTTGGACTCTGAGTTCACAGCTCTAGTCACTAGCTTTCTGCTAGTCATTGGCAGAGGGTTTAGGTGTTGTGCTAAGCACATTGGCATCTACTATATACAATATATTAAGGATAAAACCCCTCAGCAAATGATGTCCTCACTAAAATAATTTCTAAACCAAAGGTCCCGAAAACTTCAGTCTTAATTTGCATGCATATTCTACTACTAAAACTTCATGATCGTTATTAGTGAGGAAGTAAACTCATCTAAGTGTTGTGCCAGCCAACTCTGAAAACATTAGTAGTGGATATTTTGGGAACAGTGACTGTCTCTGACATGAACTGATTGGCCTGCTCTTTGATCACCTCCCCCTAGCAGCTTTACCAGGCCACAGAAGAAGACAATGCAGCCAGTCCTGATGAGACCTGATAGACTAGGATCAGAATGAAGGGGAGAAAAACCACCCCTATCAGTGGACTGGTGGAGGGACATGGGTGGAGAAGGGGAAGGGTGGGCAAGATTGGGAGGGGAGGAAGGAGTGAGCTACAAGGGGTGATACAATGTGAATAAATTGTAACTAATGAAAATTTAAAAAAATAAATAAAAAATAAACTCAATCGACTAGGATAATCTCTAGACTGGACAAAGAACCCCAGGTGGTCAGGGCTTGCTGGGGATAGACAGGACCATTTCAGGAGTATTCCTGGATCCTCTGTTCCTAGGTGGAATCCACCTCCCTGGGGCACTCAGAGGAAAGCCCAAGATGACCGCCCCAGCCCAGGCAGCCCAGAAACCATAGGCGCTTCTGAAGATTGCTCAACTCTCTTCCTGCCCCGCCAGCTCGGTGGCATGTTTCTAAAATCCCCATCTGAACAACATAAACAGGGAACGTGCGGCAAAAAGCCTTGGCAAATTCCAAGCTTCCAGCCAAGGGCGAGAGAATCTGCTGCGAGACCAGTGGCAAGCAGGCGACAGAGAAGTGCAAACTTTCCAAGTGACCCCGCGCCCCTCCACGCCCTTCTCCCCTCACTGCAAAAGGGAGAGAGAAGGCGGAAGGAAAGACCCTGCTCCAGGAGAATAAAGAATGGGGAGGGGGGCGTTGAAGCAGAGGCTGGCCTCTAAGAGCTCGGCCTCGGTGGCGACCTTCTTCCCGAGCTGTGGGTCCCAGCGTCCTTGGAGGAAACCTAATGCTGAGCCCTCTCGGGTGGGGCGGGGCAGGAGATGGCGTGAGGCGCAGCGCAGGCGCAGTGCGCGCCTCCATTGTCAAGCGTGACGGAAGCGCCGTTGCTATGGCTACAGTCGCTGAAGAAAAGACGCTGAGCTTGTCCTGGGCCTGGTGGGTGGCGGCGGCGAGGGCGGCGACCAGAACCCTCTTCCTGGGCGCAGTGGCGGCGGTCGTGTTTCGGCTAATGGACTACTTCCTCGTGGTAGGCTGAGACCAGGGGAAGCCAGGTAAGGCTGTGGGGCAGGCGCCTGAGGGATCCGCCTCCGCCCTCCCCGGGCTCCGCCTCCCTCCTTCTCTGGGCTCCGTCTCCGCCTCCTCCCCTGGGCTCCGCCTCTGCTCCCCCGGGCTCCGCCTCCGTTCTTCCCGGACTCCGCCTCCGCCCTCCGGGCTCCGCCTCCGCCTCTCTGGGCTCAGCCTCAGCCCCTGGGCAGCAGTTCCAGTAGCCTCCGCGGGGCGTGAGGTGGGGTGGGGGAGCTTCGACATCCCAGTCTAATGAATGTACTGGGAAAGGTGACAGGAGCCTTGCACATTTCTAGGAACATTGTTTCAGAATGTATGTGCCGGCGTTCCAGAATGAAATGCTTCTTAAATCAAAGCCAGCCAGCCAACCACTGCAGGTGCTCTCTCTCACTTAGCTTTCACATGATTTGATTGTTCTCTTTATTCTTCAGAATATTCCTATAAGGAACAGTTTGGCAAATACACTGCTGTTTATACTTTAATGGACTTGCAAACCAGGAGTATACAGGGTTCACGCAGGGTTATTTTCTTATTTTTATTTCTTTGTGTTGTTATTTATAGATAAACGGGATGTAATAACAAGGTTACTGTAGAGCTGAGAAAGCTCTTTTATTTCAGGATAATTCCAGTTTTATACTTGCAAGGAATTTTAGCTACCAGCCCTGCAGCCCCTTGTCTCTGGAGGTGCTTAGGTTGTGTTTTGCTGATTGTTTGTCTTTGGAATCAGTTTTGTTTTTAATTTTGTTCAGTTTTTTATTTACATTTTTCTTCCCCCACAACAACTTTATTTAGTTTAGTTTAGTTTTTGTTTGTTTGTTTGTTTGTTTTGTTTTTGAGACAAATTCTCTCTATAGAGCCTTGGCTGTCCTGGGATTCCCTATGTAGATGAGGCTGGCTTTGAACCTAGAGAGATCTCCCTTCCTCTGCCTCCCAAGTGCGGGGATTAAAGACCATGCCCAGCTTCCCCCACAACAATTTTGAAACAATAACAAACTTGAAAAAAGTTCCAAGTATGGTACACAGTTAAGTGCTGTTTTACTTTGGACATTTTGAGAGGAAGCTGCTGACCTTATGCCCTGTCACTCTGAGTGGTTTAGTGTCAGTTTTATACAAACAAGAACGTTGTCCTACATAATGACAGTGCAGTTATCAAAATAGGAAATTCACGCTGACATAGTATTCCATTTAATGTGGGTTTTATTGACTATGTTATTACTCACACAAATGTCGAAAAAAGCTGGTACGTTTAAGTGTTGCATTGTTTCTTTATCTCCTAAGTCTCTTTCGGTATGGAACAGTTCCCTCATCTTTTTCATGATCTTGTCAGTTTTGATAACAAGTGTCAGATATATATTTTTAATTAAAATTTTATTTTAATATTAATTATAGTTTATTCACTTTGTATCCCAGTTGTATCCCTCTCTCTTGTCCCCTCCCAACCCCACCCTCCTTCTCTCATCTCCTCCTATGCCTCTGTCCAAGTCCATGAATAGGGGTGGTCCTCCTTCCCTTCCATGTGACCCCTAGCATATCCGGTCTCATCCGAACTGGCTGCATTCTCCATTAATTTATTTATTTGTTCATTTTACATCCCACTCACAACCCCATTCCCTCCTCTCCTCCCAGTGCCACCCTCCAACCCACTTGCCCTATAACACTCCACCCCTAAACAACCTAACCTAGCACATCAAGTTACATCAGGATTAAGTACGTCCTCTTTCACTGAGGCAAGACAAGACAGCCCTGCTAGGAAAATGGGACCCAGAGGGAGGTGATAGAGTCCAAGTCAGAGACAGCCCCTGTTCTAGTTGTTAGGGGACCCACTCGAGGTAAAGCAGCCCATCAGTTTCATATGTGTGGAATGGCAAGGACTAGTCTAGGCATGTTCTTTTGTTGGTGGTTCAGTTTCTGTGAGGCCCCATGGTCCCAAGTGAGCCAGGTGAGCTGGCTATGTAGGTCTTCTTGTGGTATCCTACCCCTCCATATCCCTCAATCCTTTCTCTAACTCTTCCACAAGACTCCCTGAGTTCTGCCTAATGTTTGTTTGGCTGTTGGTCTCTGCAACTTTTTCCATTATCTGCTTGATGAAGCATCTCAGATGACAGTTATGTTGGTCTCCTGTCTACAAGCATAGCAGACTATCATTAATAGTATCAGAAGTTGGGTCTCTCCCATGGGTTGGGTCTCAAGTTGTGCCAGTCATTGGTTGGCCATTTCTTCAATCTCTGTGCAATCTTTTATCCCTGCATATCTTGTAGGTGGTCAAATTTGAGTGAGAGTTTTATGAGTTGGTTAGTGTCCCCCTCCCTCCTCTAGCTACAGGATGTGTCTACTTCCGTCTCAATATCTCTGCTGCTAGGAGTTTCATCCAGGGTCACCCCCATATCTTCCCAGGCACCTCCAAAATTCCAGGTATTCATCTTGTCTCAGAGATGCCTCAACACCAATTTCCCTTCTCTCTAGCCCTCACCTTTATCCCCACATTTGAAACCCCTCCTGCTCCTCTCTTCACCCCCTCTTTTATCCACTTCCTTTCCTCCTCCTCTTCCCATGTCTGTGATGTCTATTTTATTTCCCATCTTTTGAACCCTCTATGTTACTTAGTTTATTTGGGTCTATAGGTTGTAGCATGCTTATCCTGTACAAAATGGCTAATATCCCAGGTTAGTTATTTTTGTAAATTGTCTCTCAGCTCTCTTTGCTCTCATGGAACAATACATATACTTAGGCAAGGGTATCACAACAGTGCACACATTGTCTTGTCAGGTGGTACATAATTTTACTTTGATTATTTGTAATCAGTATCTGCAAGGCTTTTCTGCTACAGAGTTAATACCCTACACCCCTATGAGTACCTTGACACTCTATTTGTTGGTTCTCATCAGAATGTTAATGCATTTGCCACACTTACATCAGTATGGATTCATGATTCATGTGTCTTCTGTAGTAGACTGTATTGTTTGTTTCAGTCTGCTGGGGCTACTGTGACAAATGATTTATAAACAAAGGCTTTAGTTTTCACAGTTGTCAACTCTGAAAAGTCTAAAGTTAAAATATGAGGTCTAGTTGGGGGCATGCTTTTCTACAGTCCTGTTCTCGCTTTAATCTCAGTGGCCTAAAGGACCACATGATTTTATAGGATCTCTTTAATAAGGTTATGAACCTATTTATAAGGACTTCACCTCTAAGACCTGAGTACCTTCCAAAGATCTCATGCAGTTCTGTTACTTTAGGTCTTAGAACTTCAATATAGAAATTTTGGGAGGACATAAACATTCAGACCATTCATTTCGATATTTAAATTGTTTTGTCATAGGACCAAAGAGAGCTCATACATCCGGCTCCAGTGTCTTTTTTTAAGATTTTTTTTATTATTTATACAATGTTCTGCCTGCATGTATGCCTGTAGGCCAGAAGAGGGTAGCAGATATAGATGGTTGTGAGCCACCATGTGGTTGCTGGGAATTGAACTCAGGTTGAACTCATTGAACTCATTCTTTGAGAATCATTACTTTTTGACCTATGGTATTTCTGGCATACATGCACACCCATTTCTTCTCTTTTGTGGTGTTAAGCCTCTGACATGGGGCTGCTTACACAATAGGCCAAGTGCGGCCCTGTAATCAACTATTCCTCTAGGGATCCCTGCTTTCTCCCAGTAGAGGCTAATTTCTCATTGCTCGCATCATTATCACTGTTGGGTTATAAGTATTCCCAGATTCTCTTCATGTGGAGGTAGAGGATATATTTATCCATATTTTCACATATATGTATATTTCTGTCTCTGTACATTGAAAATTGTGAACTAATTCAGTACTTCTGATTTCAGCCCAGAAATCTAGCATTTGCATTTTTCATGTCTTCTCAAACAGTGAGAAATCAGGCTTTGCACACACATACCTTGTTTATTTATTTATTTTTTTTTTTGCTGTTGTTTATAATGACTCGTTTTTTCTCCCTACTCAGGCTATTTCTTCATTTCTTATCCTCCTTCCTCACTTCCATCCCTGTTGGATCTAAGAACCCATGTTAGGTAGCCACCACACAGGGTCTACAAAACTTGCTTCTGCTCTGATGGTACTTTTATTTATGATGGTTTCTGTGGACACTCTTCTCATTCTGCTCATGCTCTGACCTCGCATTTAGGCATCTTCACCCTCACTCCCTTTCCATCTTAATGCTCAAGGCCAGTTTGTTCCTTCAACTTTGACCCACAGTTTCTGATACAATGTGTTTGGCTTTGGCCATTCTCTGACCACATGAACAAAGGGAAGATTTCTTTCTTTCCTTTTGTTTTTTCAATGGAACTCAGACTGTTGCATACATTCTAATCTGAAGTGTGAAGTGTATACTTTTTACTGTTATATTTTTGTATGATTTTTTGTGGTTTATTCAAGCATAAACTTTGTGTGAAAAATAAGGCAAAGAGTTCAGTGGTTTTAAGCAATTATATAACTAGTATAATCACCACCACAACCAAGATATTGTACATTTCCTTCCCTATAAAAAGTACTCTTATAAAGCAGGCCATAGTGGTGCATGCCTGTAATCCCAACACTCAGGAAGGTATCTGCAGTCAAATCTTTGTGAGTTCAAGGCCAGACTGGTCTACAAAGAGATCCCAGGATATCCAAGTCTAAACAGAGAGGTTCTGTCTTGAAAAGCAAAACAAATGCCCTATAATGCTCTTTTGCAGTGTGTTTTGACCTTGTTTTCTCCTGCTTACAGATCTTCTTTCTGTATGTATGATTTTGATGTTTGTAGAGTGGCATATAAATAGAATCAGACATTTAAAAATGTTTGGCTTATTTTCCACTTTGATTCATACCCTGAGATTAACCCATGTTGTATAATTTTATCCTTGCACTGCTCCCCTTTCCCTTTAGTGTTGATGATTGAACTCAGTGCCTTACCCATGCTAAGCATGTACACTACCACAGAGCTAAAATCATTGTTCTTTTATTCCCATTCTGTTCCTTCCTTTCCTTTCCCTTAACTTCCTTCCTTTCCCTTTTCCTTCCCACCAGTCCCCTCCCTTCCCTTACCCTTCACTTCCCTTTCCTATTCCTTTCCCCTCCCTTTGCTTTTCCATCTCATCCATTCTCCAATCCCTTCCCTTTCTTTTCTCTTCTTTTTCTTTTCCCTTCCTTTTCCTTTCCCCTTCTGATCCCTTCCCTTTCCATTTCCCTTCCCTTCCCTTTCTCTTTTCTTCACTTCCCTTCCCTGTGTTCCCTTCCCCTTTCTTTTCCCTTTCCTTCCATTTCCCTTCTCTTCCCTTCTATTCCCTTTTCTTCTTCTTTCCCCTCCCTTTCCCATTTCTTACCTTTCCCTTCTTTTCCCTTCTCCTTTCTTTTTCCTTTCCTTCCCTTTCCCTTCCTATTCCTTTTCCTTTCTATTCTTTTCCCTTTCCCATCCTTTCCATTCCCTTCCCTCCCCTTCTCTTTTCTCCCTATCCCATTCCTTCCCTTTCCCTTCTCGTTCCCATTTACTAGGTATGGTGTATGACTTCCACGTAGGACAGCAGGAGGTGAGCAATCAAAATTGTCAATCCAGAATTTATGTAAGAATCCCCTAGGTACTGGGAGAGTGTCGGTGCCTCGAGAAAATGCTTTAAGAGAGGGATGGTTCTTGTTCTTGAATATGAGAAGCTTCCTCTGAAAAGGTTCATCAAATCATTTTTATTTGATACAGTGTGTAAATATAATGTATTGCTTTGCCATGTTCCACAACTTCCTTCTGGCTGAAAATATTTTATTCACCATGCAGAAAAACATTAATTCCTTTTATCACTCAGAATACCTGAACATTTTCCTGTGTACGTTGGTTCAAGTTCAACAAATAAACACCAAATAGTACCATGTTTCAATCAGCTGGCTGATTTTCTGTAACAAAACAAAACAAACACATACATCTTTCTTTCTTTTCTTCCTTCCTCCACCTCTTACTTTTTCTCTTTGCCCATGTGTGTACGCATCCAGGACAGCAGCTGTGGCTAGAGCCTTATGAACTAAGTCCCCAGCACCATAACCACTAAGTACAGAGCACCTTATTTACTCAGGCCCAGCACTCTAAGCACTATCTGTTCATTGCTCAGCATGAATATATGCTTTCAGGCCAGCAGAGGTGGCAGGATCCTTGTGTACTAAGTCCCCAACAACCTAACCGCTAATGAAAGAGCACCTTACCTACTCAGCACCCAGCACCCTACAAATTATTTATAGTGTTCTGCCTGCTTGTGCATCCACAAACCAGGAGAGGGGGCCAGAACACCCTATACAAGGTAGTGCACAACAAGATCCCCGAGGGTTAGGGGTGAGGTCGGAGTGCACCAATCTCCTGCAGGGTGCTTGCAGGCTTGGTGGAAGCTCCTCTCTCCCGCCATCCCCCTGCCTGCGGTTCTGCCTCAGGCAGGAGTTGCTCCAGGACTCTTAGCAGACAGACAAATGGACAGCGGGCGGTGGGTAGGAGGAGGGAGTTGGGGAACCCTGCAGCCACCCCGCGTGTGAGTGTGATGTGTAACTCTGTCAAACAGCTTGGGATAAGAAGGATGCCGACCTGGGAAAAACGGTCTGGATATTGGCTCACCATCACTGAAGTCCGCCACTTATGGCTTTGATTCCTCACCGCCCTGCGAGAGCAGACTTGAGGGTGTGGAGGCTCCGGGGTCACCCTCCTTCCCCACATCTCCACGTTCCGCCATCTCCCTGACCCCCACCACGGGGATGTAAACACAAAGCCTCTAGTCACAGATGGACCTTTATCCCTTCCTTTCCCACTTTGGAGCGCTCCTGGCTCAGGGAAGTACCAACGGTCTCAAGATGCATTGCGGCAGAGGCTCACCTGCCTGAGAACTACATACATACAGAGAAATTTATTCTATCAGTTCTTTTCATGTAGAGAGCCTTCACTAATACAGCTTTCTGTTTTCTTCATCTTCCTATCGAGGAAGACGTTTTACGTGATTTTGGAACTCCAAAATGCTATATTTTTCCTCCTTTTTTTTTCCTCCAGGGTTGTCTCTTATCTTCCAGGAGAAAAAGTGGCTGCAGTTTACCTGACCCCAGCATGATGTTCCAGAACAAAAATCTCCTTGCATTTTCTAAAATCTCCCTTTAATTCTTAAAATTCTTGGCACCCTTCCACCTGTAGGACAGACAGTTAACTCTGCTACAGGTTGAGTAATGGTTTTGCAGCTATCAACCTTGATTCTGGAAGGTAGAGGGAAATTGCATCCTGAGTGCTGGAGGACAGAGAGTAGGCTAGGGGAGGACAGGCACAAATGATGATGAAATGCAAATCTTTGCAGATCTGAAAAAGGGTTGTTACTAAAAGGGAAGCGTGGGTTAGGAATCACTAAGCCTTGTCCCTTTAGTACACTCTAACCCTAAAGGAGGTGCTCATGTCACTCAAGACTCACTTGCCAATCAGATGCTTCCATCTCTCTAGTCAGAGGAAGAGGTGGGTTCTCCCTGGTGCCAAGCTGCATGTTCGCTCTGTAGCTGAGTGTGGTCGAGTTGTTGGTGTGCTCTTGTATGAACGCTGCTGCTGTGTGTTTTGAGGGGATTTCAGACAACTTCCAAAGTCGCAAAATGGTGAGTGTGTAGCCTCTGCCCCCAACCTGGTGGATCAGGAGGCTGAACAGCAGGAGCAGCTGTGTAGGATCCTTCCTGAGGCTGTGTATGAACGGGCAGTCAGAATCAGCTACAGGAGAGGTCCCTTTTCCTAGCCCTGAATACAGCGGGGCATCTGATATATCGACTATATTGGATTCGGATTGGGAACAGTGAAAATTCTTTTCTGGAACAGAAGGTTAAAATGAGAGCTTTATTTTTCTGAGCTCAGGGAGGCGGCCAGTTCAGGATCTGAACGGTGCCCAGGGGTAAGCGTTATTGTATATTTAAAGGGCTAAATCCACAAGGAGAGGGACCCTTGGTGAGTGCTGGGGTCATCCAATCAGATTTTAACGTTGTGAGACAAAGAAGTTTCTGTTGGAGGCTGTGCTGATCCAGGCCGCTGGGCTCAAGGCCTTTATGTGTTTTCCAAGACATTCAGTCTGGAATCCAAGGCCCTTAATTTATATCTCTCGATATGTGGTCCGGAGCTCAAGTGACAAAGCAACAAAGAAGTGTGTCCTCTGTCCATAGTAATGCAGGGCTTTGTAAGCGATATATTTTTACAATTTAGTCACCTCGGTTAAGGTAACAGCAAGTTTTACCAGTTAACTGATAATTAGGAAAATGTTTCAAGGGGTTGCAAGCTTGGGAATGTGAAGTTAGTTTACTCTTGCTAGTAAAATGGAAGAGCAAAATGAATGAACTGCTTGGAGAAGACTGGGGCTCAGGAGGCTGCCTCCATATACACTTTGGGGCTGCATGTTCACAAAGTATTTGCAGCAGGGGCTTGAATGTAGAAATGTCTTTGGTAGGATGCAAACTCAGAGAGGCCAAGTTTTTAGTATCTTTTCCAAGTTCTGACCTTGCCATTTAACATTTAAGTATATGGTTTGTTTGGAGTTATTTTCATGGAGGTTGTAAATAACGTATGTGTCTCAAGTGCACATGGTATAATATAGTTAGATGGGTCAGATTTCACATCTTGTGCTGTAATAGGTGTGGTAGGAAACAGGCATAAAATTACTATTTAACATTGTTTTGTTTATGAATATCAGGAGGACTGGGTTTGCCTGCAATCACTAGGGGGCCATGAGGAGCTGCAGCACCATAGACTACCTTTCTGGTGACCTCCATTTACAGAGAGATGTCTAGAGCATGTGGGCTATGTTTAAAAAAAACAAGTCAGTAGTACCTAGAGGGTAATTTGAACACTTTGAGTTATTTTCATGGGAGTTGTGACATTTGCGTTTATTTAATTTCTATATGTATACAATCATAGTTAACATGGTTCAGCTTCACATTTTTTTTTCTTGGTTGGGTTTCCTTAGGTATCTCGATGGATATTTGACTAGATTGTTTGGCTTATGTTCTTGGCATTTTTACTTTATTCTTTCACAAATATTGTGCACAATCTTCATTATTTTTGCTATACAGTCAGTACAGACATCATATTTTGTCTGTGTGTAACATCTCTTCTTAATCCTGCTGAGAATTCTGAGGGTTTTTTTCACATGCTAAATTCAGTTGGCAGCATGGCATCATAAAATTGCTGGTTGCCACCATCCAAAAAATACACCCTACACATATCTAGCTGATGGGGAGCTTTGTCTCCATGTTGGTCACCTAGCATTTGAAATTTGTGTTCACTGTAACATGGACACAGTTGCCTGTTTATGAATCAATTTGCCCTATCTGGGCTGCCTTCACTGGCCTTAGTGGAAGAAAATGCGTTTAGTTTGTATGCAACTTGATGTGCTGAGAACTGGTATGTGGAGGCTTCCCTTTCCAGAGAAGAAGGGAAGGAGGAATTGGGAAGAGGGTGGGAAGGTGACACCAGGAGGAGAGATGGAGAGGAAATGCAAACAAGATATAAAGTGAAAAAAGAAATAAACTAATGAGAAAAATGGCTGGTTTCTATGTAAGTGAGAGATTGTTTTGAGTGATTATTTCTACCCATTAAGGGTGGCAATATCCCTAAGCAAGTGGCCCTGGGCTGGATAAGAAAGCTAGCTGAGCATGAGACCATAAGAAACAAGAGAGCAAGGCAGGAAACAATATTTGACATGGTTTTGCCTTACTTTTCTTGAAACTTTAGCTTCTGTCCTAGGCTTCCAAATGATGGTCTCTGATCTGAGAGGACCAAACAAGTAATCCCACTGATGATCTGAGATGTTTATGGTTAAGGGATTCAATCACAGCAGTACAGTAGCAAGTTAGGAGGAAAAAAAGGCATGCCAAAACTGACTTTGCTCCTGGACTGCCCTGAGAATGTCATTTTGAGGAATGTGGAAAATATCAGGTCTTGAGATGGCAAAGTCCAGAGCTTAATTGGCTCTTCCTGTATGACCTAGAAGGTCATAATATTGAGTGTAGTGCATACAAAGGAATTGGAGGTCATAGGATTTAAGCGGAAAATAGTTTCCATGGAAAATTAACCTAGAGTTCTTTTGTATAGTAATTTGCCTCTAGATCTTTCTTATTCTGCTCATGTTCTAAGAAATTAAAAAAGGAAGAATTAATAATTGGGGACTGATTCCTTAGATGGAGATGTTTGTTTTCAAACCTGGTTTGGATGTTAGTAATTAGTCAAGGCTTCACTTGAAATCTTGATTCTCATGTGTTAGCCTTCTGAGTACAAGTCCAAGGATGGAAGATATACCCCCATTGTGTTCTGTTTTGTCAAAATATTTTACTATTGTTAGAATTAAAATGCTTAATAGAATATTTGTATGTTTGTATTATTTGAACTTACATGTTTCTTCATGTTCTCATTTGTTAATATATGGCAAATCATGCTGAAGTTCTGCCTTGTAAGAGAAATATCTACAGGTGCTAGACAATGTAAAGACAATGAGATTTATTTCATAAAAGCATGTTATATGTGTATAATGTGACTGTGTGTTCTTAGGCCATGACAAATATGTGAAAACTTGATGACACTTTTAGGAGTTTATTTTGACCATTCTTATACGCTGGCCAAGGCCGTGTTGCCAGTTTGTCTGTGGATTTTTTTGGAGAGTTTATTATTTTTTCTTTTAATTGGTTACAGTTTATTCACTTTGTATCCCAGTTGAAGCCCCCTCACTTGTGCCCTTCCAATCCTGCTGTCCCTCCTTCTGAGTTTATTAAATTAAAAAATATTTTATGTTTTGACTTTACATCCCCAAGGTGATCCCTCCATCCTCTGCTCTTAGTCCACCATCATCCTTCTCTTTATCTTCTCTCTCTCCTCCAAGAAACCTTTAGTCCTCCTTTCTTGTTTCATCCCTCCAAAACACATCAAGTCACATCAGGACTGAGCATATCCTCATCCATTGAGGCCAGGCACTGCAACCCTGATGGGGAGGTGATCTAAAAGCAGGCAATAGAGTTTATAGAGTTAATATTAGAAACTGTCCCCTTCCAGTTGCCACTTAAGTCACATGGACCAAGCCACCCATAGTACATATAAGTTCAAGAGGACTAGGTCCAAACCATGCATGCTCATTTTCTGTAAGCCTCTCCTGGGTCTGGGTTACTTGTCTCTGTTGGTCTTTTTGTGACATCCTGTCCCCTCAAGGTTCTTCCACTTTTACCCCAGTATTTCCATAAGATCCCTGGAAGTCCACCCCATGCTTACTTGCAAGTTCCAGCATCTGTCTTCTTTGGCTGCTGGGTGTATCCTCTCAGATAACAAGCATGTCTAGGCTCTTTTCTACAAGCACAGCAAAACAATATCTACAATTTCATTGGCCGGCTCTGTAGTGTAAGCTGGGTCTCTTGTTGCCCCTATTATTGATTGGACATTCCTTTAAACTTTGTTCCCTCGTGATCCCTAAACTTCTTGTAGGCAGAGTAATTTTGGGATCATAGGTTTTGTGGATCAGTTGTTGTTTCCTCTCTTCACTAGTCCAGTCTGGCCAGAAGGTGATCACGTCAGTTTCCATATGCCTTTTCCCCACCTCTCAATTACATGTTTCAGCTAGAGTCATACCCATATCCTCTCAGGAGACATCCCTGTCAAATGTCTCCAGCTTGTCAAAGAGATGCCCCTCTCAGTTTCCCTACTTGTTCTCAGCTCTCTCAACTCATATGCAGTTCTCCCTACATTTGGTGCCCATATTTGTTTTCCTCCCCCTTCCAACTTCTGCCCAGTTCTCTTTTTTCATCCACTTCTCTCTATTCTATTTCTATTCTGAGTGACATTTTGGAACCCTCCTGTGGACCCTCCTTTTTACTTAGCTTCTTTGGGTGTGTGAATTGTACTATGGTTATCCTGTACTATCGACCTAATACCCACTTGTAAGTAAGTACATGCTATATGTGTCTTTCTACATCTCTGTTACCTCTCTCAGGATGATCTTTTCTATTTAGATCCATTTGCCTGCAAATTTCATGATTTCTCAGTTTTTAATAACTGAGTAGTATTCTATTGTATGAATGTACCAGAAGTTCTTTTTCCATTCTTCAGTTGAGGGACATGTAGGTTGTTTCCAGTTTCTGACTGTTATGAATAAAATATCTATGAACATAGTACAACAAATGTCCTTGTTCTACATCTTTTGGATATATTCCCTGAAGTGGTATAGCTGGGTCTTGAGGTAGAACTACTCCCAGTTTTCTGAGAATTCACCAGATTTATTTCCATAGAAATATAGAAGTTTGTACTCACATCAGCAATGGAGGAATGTTCCCTTTTCTCTACATCCTTACCAGCATGTGTTGTCACTTGAGTTTTTCATCTTAGACATTTGAGTAGCATAAGATGGAATCTTAGAGTCATTTTGATTTCCATTTCTCTCATGGCTAAGGACTTTGATCATTTCTTTAAGTTCTCAGTTATTCAAGATTCCTCTGTTGTGAATTCTCAGGTTAGCTCTGAACCCCAGTTTTACATTGGATTATTTGATTTGTTGGTGCTTAATTTTTTAAGTTCTTTGTATAGTTTAGATATTAGTGTTCTTTCTCATGTAAGGTTAGAAAGATATTTTCCCAATCTGTTGGCTGCCATTTTATTCTATTTATAGTGTATTTTCACTTACAGAATCTTTTTAGTTTCTTGAAAAGCTTTGTTAATTGGTGAGATCAGAGCCTGTGCTGTTGTTGTTCTATTGTCTCCTATGTTAATGAGTTCCATACATTTCTCCACCTTGTCTTCTAGATTATTTAGTCTTTGATTTTATGTCAAGGTCTTTGACCCACATGGACTTCATGTTTTGCAGGGTGATATAAGGGGGTCTATTTTCATTTTTCTACATATAGACATCCTGTTATACCACCACCATTTGTTGAAGGTGCTGTCTTTATTCCAGTGTATGGTTTTGGCTTCTTTGTTGAAAATAAAGTTCCATTAGGAGTATGGGTTTATTTCTGTGTCCTTATTCCAATTGTACAGGATTGGTCTGCTATCAAGGGTCTTTTATTTTTCCATATGAAGTTTATGTTTGCTCTTTCAAGGTCTGCAAATAACTGTGTTGAAATGTTGGTGGGAAATGGGTTGAATCTATAGATTACATTTGTTAAGAATGCTGTTTTATTACCTTAATGTTACAGATCCATGAGGTTTTTTTGTTCATTCCATCTTCTGATATCTTCTGCAGTTTCTTTCTTTAAAGACTTGAAATTCTAGTCATAGAGGTCTTTCACTTGCTTGGTTGCAGTTACAACAAAATATTTCATACTGTTTTTAGCTACTCTTCAGGGTGTTCTTTCCCAAAATATCATTCTCAGCCCATTTTTCATTTGTATACAGAAGGGCTAATAATCATTTTAGTTAATGGTGTTTCCAGCCACTTTGTGGAAAGTATATATCAACTGTTGGAATTCTCTGGTAGAATTTCTTTTGTCATTTATGTATGCTAGTATATCATCTTAGAATAGTGGTACTTTGACTTCTTTCTTTCCAATGTGTATCTCCTTGATCACCTTCAGTTGTCTTACTGATCTATCTAGTAGGATTTTAATAGTATATTGAAGACATATGGAGGGGGAAGGCATCCTTGTCTTGTATCTCATATTAGTGGGATTTCTTTAAGTTTCTCTTCAAGTAATTTGATGTTGGCTATCATCTTGCTTTTTACTGCCTTTATTATGTTAAGTATGTGCTGATTCCTTGTATGCCTGATTTCTCCACGTTTTATAACATGAAGGGGTTTTGTATTTTATCAATGTGTTTTCTCATGTAATGAGATGTTCATTATGATTTTGTTCTTTAAGTTTGTTTATATAGTGAATTACATTGATAGATTTTCATATGCTTTACCATCTCTGTATCCACGAGATGAAGCCTATTTGTTCATCATTTATATCTTTGATGTGTTCTTGTATTTGGTTTATGATTATTTTATTGAGTAAATTTGTGTCAATGTTCATAAGTGAGATTGGCCTGACATTCACTTTCTTTGTTGAGTCTTTGTGTGGTTTGGATATCAGGGTTACTGTGCTGTCAGAATGAGTTTGGCAATGTTACTTCTGTTTGTATTTTTGGAATACTTTGATAAGTATTAATATTAACTCTTGTTTGAAAATCAGGTATGATTCTGTGTGAAATCCATCTGGCCTAGGGCTTGTGTGTGTGTGTGTGTGTGTGTGTGTGTGTGTGTGTGTGTGTCTGTTTGGCATACTTTTAATGACTGCGTTCATATTCTAAAGCATTGGCTCTATTGTTTTATTTTATTAATTTTGTTTTTGCTTTTGAAGTAAAAGTTCTCTCTGTTGTCTTCTGTGTCCTGTTATTAGGCATGTAAATCAAGCAAGCCTTAGATTTAGAGATCCACCTGGATCTGAAGTCCTGGGGTTAGATGTGGGCCCACATGCCTGTCTTTGTACTGTTGTTTTGTTTTTATATTATTGGCTAATGGGCATGAAATTTGATATTTGTATGTAGCAAACCTGTTCTTGAATTGATCTTTACCCACATCTTGAATTTTGAGAATTTGCAGAGCATATTTCTCATTTGGCAACTTCAGACTCATTAACTCTTGCTGTTAGATTAGGGCCATGCCTATAAACTTCCAGGAGCCTCCCAATACCCAGAAACTCAACCACCCTGATTTCTATTTTTCTCCTTGTTTCCTCCTACCTCTACTCTCCCCATACCTGATGTCCATTCCCATTACTGTAACCACTCCCACTTCCAACCTATTCCTTCTCTCCATTTAATTCAAATACTTTTCTTATTTTGTCGCAGAGTGAATTTCCTATATCCTCTCTTTGCTATCCTTGACTCACTGGGTCTGTGGATTGTTCCATGATTATCCTGTAGTTTATGATTTATTTCCACTTATAAGTGAGTAGGTACCACGTGGGTCTTTCTGGGTCGGGTTATCTCACTCAGAAAATTTTTCCTAGTTCCATCCATTCTCTTGCTGATTGCATAAAGTCTTTCCTATTAATAGCTAATTGGTATTCCATTATGTGACTATATCACATTTTCTTTATATATTCTTCAGCAGAAGGATGCCAAGTTATTTCCAGTTTTGGTTTATTACAAATAAATCTGCTGTGAACATAGTTGAGCAAGTGTCCTTGTGGTATGGTACAGCACCTTTTGAATATATTCCCCTCATTGGTACAGCTATTGAGGTATATAGGTATTGAGATAGGTGTATTCTAAAATTTTTGAGAAACACCTAAAGGGATTTCCAAAGTGTTTGTTCAAGTTGTCATTCTCACCAGAATTTGAGGTGTGTTCTTACTCCTCCTCACCACCATGTGCTGTCATTTGAGTTCATGATCTGAGCCATTCTGACAAGTGTGAAATTGAAATGCAGAATCCTTTTAATTTGCATTTCCATGATGCCTAAGGACACTATTTCTTTAAGTGCCTTTCAGCCATTAGCACTTGCTCTGCTGAGAGTTCTCTGTTTAGCTCTTTATGCCAGCATTCAATTGGGTTATTTGTTTTGTTGCTGTCTAGTTTGTTGAATTGTTTAATTTGGATATTATCCTTCGGGGAGGTGTAAGATTGGTGAAGGTGCTCTCCCAGTCCACATGCTGCCATTTCTCTTACTGATAGTGTTGTTTGCCTTCCAGGTGCTTTTCACTTTCATGCATCCTTTTTGTTAATTGTTAATCTTCTTGTCTGAGCTGTTGGTGTACTATTCACAGAGGTGACTCCTGGACCAATGAGTTCAAGGCTATTCCCCACTCTCACTTCTATTGTATTTAGTATATCCAGTCTTACATTACAGTCTTTGATCCAATTGGACTTGAGGTTTGTGCAGGGTGATAAATATGACTGTATTTGCATTCTTCTACATGCAGACATCAAGTTAGAGAAATACCAATTGCTGAAGATGCTGTCATTTTTCCCATTGTATCTTTTTGGCTTCTTTGTCAAATATCAAATTCCTGTAGGAATATGTGTTTATTTCTCAGTCCTTAATCTGGTTCCATTGATAAACCTGTGATTTTCTATGAAAACACCATGAAGTTATTACCATTGCTCTGTAGTATATCTTAAAATTATGGCTGTTGGTACTGCCAGAAATTCTTTTATACTACAGAAATGTTTTACCTATATTGCATTTTCCCAATGAAGTTAATGATTACTCTTTCAAAGTCTATAAATAATTGTGTTGGAATTTTGATGGGAATTGCTTTGAATCTATAGATTGCATTTGGTAAGATGACCATTTTTTACAATGCCAATTGTATGATCCATGAGTTTGGCATGACCTTTCCATCTTTGGTATCTTCTTCAGTTTCTTCCTTCAGGGACTTGAAGTTCTAGTCATACAGATTTTCACTTGTTTTGTTAGAGTTATACCAAAAATATTTTATATTGTTTGTGGCTATTAGTCAAGGTGTTGTTTCCCAAATTTCATTCTAAGTCCATTTAATGTCTGTATACAGAAGGGCTACCAATGTTTTAAGTAAATTTTGTACCAAGCCACTTTGTGGAAAGGGTTTGTCAACTGTAGGAATTCTCTTGTAGAATTCCTAGATTCACTTATATATACTACTATATTGTCTTTGTATATTGTTACTTTGATGTCTCTTCCTTTCCAATCTCTATTTCCTTGAACATGTTCCATTGTCTTATTGCTCTAGCTAGGAATTTGGTGGAACTGCATAAATTTCCTTTCCATTTAATTTGATGTAGTCTCTAGGCTTGCTCTTGGTTGCCTCTGTTATGTTTAGGTTTGAACCTTGTATGCCTGATCTCTACAAGTCTGTTAAGATGAATGGGTGTTTGATTTTTGTCAAAGGCCTTTTCAGCATCTAATGAGATGATCATGTGGGTTTTTTTCTATCAGTTTGTTTATAAGGTGGATAAAATTGATGGATTTACATATGTTGAACCATCCCTGCATCACTGAGATGAAGGCTTCCTCCTCTTGGTGGCTTATATTATTGATGTGTTTTTGGATTACATTTGTGAGTATTAAAGTGAGTGTTTTTACATCACTTTCATAAGGGAGATTGTTCTGAAATTCTTTTTCTGTTGTTTCTTTATGTCATTTAGTTATCAGGGTGACTGTGATGCCATAGAATGATTTTGGCAATGTTCCTTTTATTTCTACTTTGTGGAATACTTTGAGGAGTATTTGTATTAGCTTTTCTTTGAAAGGCTGGTACATTTTTTTTTTTTGCAAAAACCTGCTGGCTCAGAGTTTTCTTTTTTGTTTGGGAAACTTTAATGACTGCTTCTTTTTTCTTAGGATATATAGGATATATATATATATATATATATATATATATATATATATATATATTGTTTTTGTTGTTGTTGTTGTTGTTGTTTTGTTTTGTGGTGTGTTTTTTTAAGTCATTTCCTTTTTGTATTCCTGTGTGTCCTGTATGTAGGTATATAGACCAGGCAGGCCTCAACTTAGAGATCAAGTTTAAAGTGTCTTTAGAGTGCTGGGAGTTGTAGTTATATTATTTTGTGATAAGCCTGGAATGTACGTATTGTACATGTTAAACATATGTGTTGATCTTCATTATGACATTAATACTGCTTAAATCTCCTGAATCATATGATTGCTTATTTAAAAAAAATTAATGAATATTAATATTTTACCTGTTCCTGTGAATAAATATTTCATGTGTGCTTAGTCTTCACAGTACTCAGAAGATAGCCTCAGAACTCTTGTATTTAGAATAATGGATAGGTGTGAGTTACGATGTGTGGGATATGTCAAGATAAGCCCTTAAGAGGTCCATAGGGAAAGGCAAGTGAATCTTCAGGAACTCCTTTAAATCCTTGAAAGATTCTGATCCATTGCATACAGTGTTTTTATACTAGCTACTTCTAACACACTATTGAAGTCTCAAAGAGATACAACACTAGGGCAGTGTTGCTTTCCCCTTCTTTATGGAAATTTCCTAAGTTGTGGGGTACCCTACAACTCCAACATTCCTTACAGTTGCACTAACCTGATTGATTGTTACTGGAACTTGGGGCTAGCATGGGATGGTACAATTGGGCTTTCAATCATTTAAAAGCTGTTACACTTGTTTATAGTGTTAGAACTGTATCCTTGAGTATTGTCACTGGAGTTTGATTACCAGGTTTCTGTGTGGACTCTGTCACCCTTAACCCACCTACTGAATTGTTCCTGATCCCCACATATGTAAATACTGGCAATCAGGTACAAATATCTGCAAGACCAACAAGTCTTGAGTGCTGAGCCATCTTTCATGCCCTATGTTGCCTATTTCATTAATTAATTTGTTTATTCATTCATTTATTTCTAATAATTAATTTAATTTTGTGTGCATTGATGTGAGGATATCAGTTTGATTGAACTGGAGTTACAGACAGCAATTAGCTGTCATGTGGGTCCTGGGAATTGAACCCTGGTCCTCTGGAAGATCAGACAGTGTTCTTAACCACTAAGCGATATTGCCTATTTATGATCAACATCTACATTGCTAATATTTTCATCTGTCCTATTTTAATTATTCAAACATACATTTCATTTTAGCAAGATCCTATTGATACTACAGTTTAAAATGAGATAGTTCAGGTGTCTAGAAATGAGTACAGAACTGGAGAGAATGTATAACAATTTGTAGGAACTTTCTCTAAGTTCTTTCTATCTTTTTTGTTTGATTAATTTTTTTGAAGAATATTCAGAATCTTATTATGTACCCCTTATTGTCCTGGAACTTATTGCTTTGAGTAAGCTAGCATCCACCTCTATGAGATACACCTGCCTCTGTTCCCTGAGTGATTTTGGAATTAAAGACATCAGAAAATACACCCAGGCTGCCCATTGTTATTATAACCAGGAATCGTTCATACTATTTTTCTCATATGGGCTCAATACTTTTGATCTGTTTACTCTTTCTTTGTCTGTTAATTGGCATTTTTCTTGAAAGTCTATATCCTATTTAAAGGATGCAAAAATTAGAGATATGTACCTACTATTCAGTTTCCTCCTAAAAGGAGTTGCTTATTAAATTAGAACTTGTGTGTCAGAAAATAAGTAGAAGAAACACCAGAATTCTTTGAAAATATTACAAATGAAGTATACCTTTCCAGTATTCTAAGTATCATGCCTTCTGTTGTACATGTGTGCGGATATATTAGAGTGCATTGACCTACAATGATGTGCATGTGAACTTCACTCAAGAAGAGTGGGCTTTGCTGGATCCTTCCCAGAAGAGTCTCTACAAAGATGTGATTCTGGAGACCTACGGGAACCTCACTGCTATAGGTGGGAAAATGAATATTCTTTACTTATTAAAATATGGGGAAACTTTTAATTCATTATAGATGTACTTCTGTAATTTCTCTTGAGGATGAGGAAGAATGAGATGAATGGTTCTTTGATTGAGTAGAGATCACGACCTAAATTTTGCCTTTTTCCAATAATAAATCATACATTTTCTGTTACTGTATTTTAGGCTACAATTGGGAAAATGATAATATTGAAGAGCATTGTCAAACTTCTAAAACACATGCAAGGTAATTTTTATATGTAAGCTGAAATGACTAATTCTGAGAAAACTTTATTATGTCTTCGAAGTTTGAAAGAGAAAGGACAGTGTAAATGAACTGCTTTAAGTGTATTTATTGATGATTATTAACTTGTTACTAAACCATGTACCTTCGTGTTAGTTATTTGATGTGTGTTTGCAAGGCATTCCTCTAAGAAAGAATGCAAGGAAACCATACCTTATGCAAGATCAACATTTAAATCTTAGCTTCATTAGTGCTATGAGGCAGAACTGCAATTTGTTTAGTCTCCTACAGCTCAGGTATTACCAAATGTATTCATAGTAAATAGGTGATGAAAGTATATCTAAAACATTATACTAATCAAGTAGTCCATAGTAAAGCTGGGTTTATTCATATTCTTGTAGTAATGTTGCTAAGTTTTGTGAGAAGGGCAGTATTTTAGAGTCAAGAATGTTGTTGTGGAAAAAAACATAATCCCTATAGCACATGTCTATGATGAACAAAAATCAAATGTGTGAATGCAACATGAAACCATGTCATTTTATTATTCTCCTTTTAATAGTTAAATAGTTATATTGTATAATACAATGACTACAAGTCATGTTAGTATATGTATCTTAAAAGAAATGATGTACCACCCAGAACAACTGAAAGGTATAGTAATCCTCATTTTGAATATCTGTCAAAAATTAATACCTAGTAAGCTTTATATGGGTTATTCAGAGCTGCCTGCAGTACAAATAATGACACAGAATCTTTTTAATAATTAAAAGCTTAGGCAATTTAACTGGGCAGATTCTGAACCTTTTTTTTCCCCTAACACAAATAAACCTAGCACAGTGTCCCGATGCATGGCCAGCTCTACCTCTTTGTTCATGTTCATGTCAATCTGTTAATCTCACTGGCCTGCTGGTGAGTAGCCTGTCATTTGCTTTCTTCTTCCCAGGAACCCTCTCACACTCAGAAGTTCAGGCATCCATTTTGTGCCCTGCTATCAGTTGTTAGAACTTTTTAAAGATGGAGAAATGTTTACAAAATATAGGACAGGAGATGGTCCATAAAAGGAGCAATTCCACAATCTGGTCATCACTTAGCTCTCTGCTGGCTCAGCAATCAGCATATACCGACACACTTTCACGCAATATACAGCAACATCACTTAACTGGTTATTTAACTTCATTACGAATTCTCACAAAATCCCACTGCAGAAAATATAATTTTTAGGAATATACAAATTATTCTGTTTGTCTCAATTATCTTTGCATATTTAGTATGGCACACAGTATAGGGAAATCTATTAATCCAGTCACTGTGGTAAAGCTCTGTAGTCTTGCAGTTTTCTACAAATCTGTGGTAAAACATGTTATAGAAGACAGTAGGGTATACATGTGAGCCAGATAACCAATATTTTTACCATCACAGGTATTTTCAAATATGCAAAACAATCCGCAGAGAAGGAGAACACCGTAAATGTAGAAATAATGATGAAAACTCAAGATGTAATTCCTCTTTATATTTACACCAAATTGTAAAATTAAGTGACATGCACAAAAAATTCATTAGTATAATGAATATGACAAAGAATTCATATGTGCCAATTATCTTTGCAGGTATGGAAACAATCATAGTGGAGACAAACCCCCTGAAGATACTCAATATGATAAAGTCTTTTCATATCGTAGGAGTCCCCACACGTATAAAAGTATGCATATTGGTGAGGATCACTATGAATGGAACCAATATGATAACACCTTTGCACATAACAGTCTACTCCTAAGATATAAAAGGGCACATACAGGAGATAAACCTCATGAATGTAACCAATGTGTTAAAGCCTTTTCATCTAACAGTGATCTCCTAAAACATAAAGGAACTCACACTGGAGAGAAACCTTATGAATGTAACCAATGTGGTAAAGCCTTTGCACGTAACATTAATCTCCTAATACATGAAAGAACTCATACTGGAGAAAAACCTTATGAATGTACCCAATGTGGTAAAGCCTTTGCACATAAGAGTAGTCTCCTGATTCATGAAAGCACTCACACTGGAGAGAAACCTTATGAATGTAAGCAATGTGGCAAAGCCTTTGCACAGAACAGTAATCTCCTACTACATAAAAGAACTCACACTGGAGAGAAACCTTATGAATGTAACCAATGTGGTAAAGCCTTTGTACGTAACATTAATCTCCTAATGCATGAAATAACACACTGGAGAGGAACCGTATGAATGTAACCAATGTGGTAAAGCCTTTGCAAGTAATAGTCATCTCTTAAGTCATAAAAAAACTCACACTGGAGAGAAACCTTAGGAATGTCACCACTGTGGTAAAGCCTTTGCATATGAAAATATTCTCCTGCTACATAAAAGAAACCACACTGGAGAGAAAACTTATGAATGTAACCAATATGGTAGAGCCTTTGCATGTCACAGTAGTCTATTACATAAAAGAATGCACACTGGTGAGAAACCTTATGACTGTAACCAATGTGGTAAAGCCTTTTCACTGAACAGTAATCTCCTAAAACATAAATCTCCTAAAACATAAAAGAACTCACACTGGAGATTAACCTTATAAATGTAAGCAATGTGTTAAATAAAGTCTATGCATGTAACAGTAATCTCTAAATATACAAAAGAACTCACACTGGAGAGAAACCTCATGAATGTAGCCAATGTGGGAAAGCCTTTACATGCAAAAGTCATCTGGTAGTACATTAAAGAACTCACACTGGAGAGAAATCTTTTGAATGTATCCAATGTGGTGAAGTCAATGCATTTCAGAGTAGTCTCTGAAGACAAAAAGAGAAAAACCCTATGAATGTAAACAGTGAATGAACCACCTTTGTACACAGTCATCTCCTAATACAAAAGAATCCATGTTGCAGAAAATCCATATGAATATAACCAATGTCATAAAGGCTTTTCATGTAAGAGTCATCTTGAACAAGAACACTTACTGGAGTGAAACACTATGAATGTAACCAATGTGTCAAAACCTTTGCATGCCATAATAATCTCTATGTACATAGAAGAATGCACACTGGAGAGAAACTTTATGAATTTAACCAATGTGATAAAGCATTTTGACATAATAGTAATCTCCTGTGACATAAAGAACACATACTGGAGAGAAACCTTATAATTGTATCCAATGTGGGAAAGCCACTGAATGTAACAGTAGTCTCCTAAAACATAAAACAACTCACACTGGAGAGAAAACTTATGGATGTAATCAATGTGTTAAAGCCTTTGCACGTAACAGTCATCTAATAAATGAAAGAGCTCACACTGGAGAAAATCCTTATTTATATAAACAGTGTGCTAAAGCCTTTGCATGTAACATTCATTTCCTAATACATGAAAGAGCTCACACTGGAGAGAAACCTCATGAATGTACCATATATGGTAAAACCTTTTACACGTGTTGTAAAAGCCTTTACAACAGTCATCTCCTAATGAAAACTTCTCTTCACAATCATCTTCAACGTCATGAAAGAGTTCATTATGGAAAGAAATACATACTGAGTGTATTTACATGGTGAAGCTATTCCACATTTGTATAATCTTCATCATCATGAAAGAATTTGTACAAAGAGAAACTATAAATTTGTTAAAATGTGAGGCCTTTGCACATATGTATATTCTAAATTATCATAAAAGTTTCAAAATGGAGGAAAAAATATGAGAATATAATTACTATGGTAAGACTTTTGTGTTCTTCTGTCCACTGAATCCAATACAACACAAACACTAGGTCAATACAGATGACAAAATTTTATTGTCATCCAGGCACTACTGGTTGATTAGGGCCACATAATGTTCTTGGGAGCTGAACTTTGATGCCTACCTGTCCAATGAGCCAGAAAGTTACAGAGGTTGTAAGCTTGAAAATCATAAACATCTTTAACATTTTAAAACTAAATTATTTCCATCAGTTATGGTTTAGGGATATGGGAATTTTTTTATGTCATTGGGGAAGTCACCTGTTGCAAAATGTAGGTTTTACAGTCAAAACAATCATATCCATTTGTTCTTTTGTGGTTAAGAAAAGGTATTATGTTTTAGGAAAGAGAATCTGTGGTTTGGGTCAGTCATTTTGTTAGGGCACCAGAAACCATGGTATGTAACAGTCATGTTTTGGGCAACAAAAGTTAAGTGATGAAAGCTGGTCAGCTATTGGGAAGTCTACAGACTTCCTAGGGACTATGAACTTAAACTTATGCTCACCCTATAAATCAATGGAGGCTGGTATCTTAAAGGAAATACTTATGCAAATTGCTTTTGCATGTTCCCACATACAATTTGCTTTTACAAGTTTTGCATGTCAAAGTCATCTTCAAGTATACAAATGAACAGATAGTAGAGAGAAACCTTACACATGTATTCAATGTGATAAAGCCTTAATGCATTTATCTCCAAATACATAATAGAACACATACTGCAGTGAAACCCTATGAATAAGCAATGGAATAAATCCTTTTCATGGAGTTGTCTTTGAAATCATGAGAAAAAGTCATGTTACAAAAAAAAACCAAAAAACAGAAAAAAAACTCCATGAATGTAATCAGAGTATGGTAAAGTTTTCTGCTTCATGGTACCATTTAAAAGAGTAAAAGCTTTAGTCTGTGAGCTACATCTCACAAAGCCATTGTGTATCACAGTAGTCCTTGAAAACCTGAAAGAACTCATTCTGAAGAAAATCTATTAGGAGAAAAATTTGTAAGATCTTTGACCCATCAACTTGTATTCAGTTACACGAAATTATTTGGGAGAAAAATTCTAACAAGTGTCAACAATGTATTCATGAATTATGATATCCATCCTTATTTTGTTTCCAATTGAAAGCATATATGAACAAAAGGCCTATAAATTTTAGATTTCAAAAGACATGAAATAAATCATCCACTTGTAAAATTTATGTGTGTGTATTACTGCCTTTTTTTGTGACAATACACAATGTCTGTGTCAATCTTCCAAATGTGTTTGCTTTGCCTTATGGTTGTAGAGTGAGGTGGGATCTCTATTAAATGGGCATCACAATTGTCACACATAGCAGATAACATAGCAAACTTGAAGCTCACATCCTCAACCAGAAGCATGAAGCAGCGTGGGAACTACAGATGTTATGCAGTTGAAAACTAACAAGCCCACCCAAAGTAACATACTTTCTCCAAGAGTGCTGCATTTCCTAAACCTTCACAAATGATACCACCAACTGAGAAGGATTCATTTCTCTGACTTCAATCCTACATGTTTGATTTCTTTTACATGAAGTAATTCATGATGCAGAAAAATTCTGTAGATAAGCCTGTAGATGCTTCAACATCTGGATGAATGCTTATACAAGTAAAACATTCATGAGTAAACATATATTAGCTTAACTTTTGTTTTAATTCACATTATGTGATATCAGTGTGTCTTTCCATGTTTATGTGCCTGTCCATTCTAGTTTCCATGAAAAATGGACCCTTTGATCTTCTTGTACCAAGAATTATAGACAGTTGTCAAAAACCTGACCTAGGTCCTGGGAATGAACTCAACTGCAAAGCCATGTCTCTGGTACTGTAAATATCTTAAATCTTTGTATATAATCTTGAGGTGAAGTAGAAAAGAATTCATAGAAGAGAGCAACCCTATTTGTATATAAGATTTGGTTTCTTTGGACATAACAAATGTATTCAATTTCAAGAAAAGAAACTTTAAAATCTGTTTATCATAACCTTGGAGCAAGTAAATTATTTACCGTGTTCACTTAAATGTAATGGAGGAGCTCAACAATTGTGGTTGTGGTCTGAACTGAAACATTGGAGCAAATATTGAAGTTTGTTGTGTGTGTAGCAAATGCATTCGCAGAAGTTTATTAAGTTGTTCTGATATTCTTTCTGTGGTGGCTGTTCATCTTTTACTGCATTTCCACTTGGTGATAGATATTTTTCTGCTGCAATGTATAGAAGGGGATCTCCATCATCTATGTGGTCCATTGCTTATTTCTATCAGGCAATGTGTGATCATAGTTTTTAAGAAAGGGTCTCTGAGAAGGCATTGCACTTTTTTATATTTTCACAATTTTAAGATGTTTTTCAGCCTTGTTTGAATGTTAGTAATTAATTAATGTTAAAATGCTCAATAGTATTTGGTTATGTATGTATATATTGTTTGAAGTTCCATGCTTCTTCATGTTCCCGTATTTGCTATATATCACATCATATTGAAAAACTCCCTTCTAAGAGAATTGTCTAGAGGTGTTAGGTAATGTAAAAGCAATGAGATTTATTTTAAAAAAGATTGTGTTGTATGCGTAAGGTAACTGTGGGATCTTGGGTGATGACAGATATATGAAGATTGTGTGATATTTTTGAGGTTTATTTTCATCATTGTTATATGATGTTCAAGGTTATGTTGCCAGTTTTACATACCACAAACATTCCCCCACTGAGCTCATTGATACTAAAATAAACTTAGTTAAAACAGTACGTCAGTGCAATATTGTCTTCTATTCATGTTATAAACAAATTGTCATCTGAGGATGGAAGAAAATGATATGATTTGGATAATAAATGCTATTTGCAAATGAAAATGATTTACTGATTTCCTGTTTTGAAATGTGTTAGTTTATTCTTAGGAGTAAAGACTTGTTCATGACGCTTTCTCAGAACTACAAGTGACTGTCAGAGAATTGTCTCTGTGGGTAAAGTTGGTTGTTGCTAACCCTGATGATTTGAGCTCAATCTCTGGGTAACCTATGTCATACCTACATATTTCTGTAATATTGCTATACTTAGGTTGCTGTATATGCAAACACAAACTAGCACATACATAATTTTTCAACCTAAATGAGGGTCATTGTGGTCACTGACCAAAAGACTCTTTGGGTTCCATGTTGAAAACTCAAATATAGGATGTAGATTATAAATAGCATAAGTTGTACTCTTACTGGCACATACACACCATGGCATAGTTTTATACACACAAACACACTTTAAAAGGATGAAATTAACAAAGCAAAGGAAAGAACTCACTTATGAACAATATCAGAAATTATTTGTAAGTATAAATAACTGTAGAATTTTCAGGATTATTTTCTTTATTAAAAGAATAATTGATCCTTTATACATCTTATATTATCATTTCATTCATTGATTTAAGGGTAGGTCATTTTAAAAACACATTTCAGCTGAGGCTCAGAGGTGATTCCTGTCATCCTAGACCTAGAAGTTAGTGGCAGGTCCCTGTCTCTGAGGTGGAGGTCAGCATGGCCCACAGAGTGAATTCTTTTGTTTGTTCGCTTGTTTTTATAATTTGTTTTTGAGGGAGAATTTGCTTATGTATCCTTGGCTGTCCTGGACTCACTTTGTAGACCAGGCTGGTCTTAAATTTACAGAGATCTGCCTGCCTCTTGCTCCCTGAGTGATGGCATTACATGTGTGTGCCACCATGCCCTGCCCCACATATTGAGTTCTAAAACATCCATGGCTATATGGACGTATCCTGACTGTAAATGAGTCCAAAAGGTAGACTAAATCTCAAATGATGGGTCTTTTTCCAATATAATTGATGGGTTTCCACAATTTTTTGTTACATTTACTCATATCAAAAGAACTGTGAAAATAAGAACCAATGTGGAAAATCCATACAGCAGTAAAAAACAATTGATTCCTTCTCCAGACATTTATCAGGGACATCATCACCTTCAAATGCTAGGAAACAAGTGGGGTAATGCAGCATCTTCATCCTGTGTATTTTAATGGTACCACTGGGAACTAGAGGGTTAGTGGTACTGCTCCTTTGTAAACTCAGTTTAATTCCTAGCACTCACATCAAATGGCTCAGAACTACCTGTGTTTTAAGTAGAGGATATCAGATGTAGTCTTCTGGCTTCCTAGAGGACAAGAGAATGAAAATGGAGAAAAAGACACATGAACATGTGATTCCCTGATATAAAACATATTTTCTTCACATATATCTTCATTTTTTTGTTAAAAAATTAAAAGTGATTTAATTTAGGTGCATAAGTTATGCCAGTGTGTATATATCGTACATGCTTTGTATCAGTGGAAACCAGAGAGAATGTCTGTTCCCCTATGATTATAGTTACAGACAGTTGTGAAGTATCTTTTGAATAGGCCATGTGGTTGTGCAGCCAGCGCTCTTAGGTGCTGAGCCATCTATTCTGCCTTAGGAACATATCTTTAGTGCTATGGTGTGTTTCTTGTATGCAGCAGAAATATGGATCCTTTTCCCCTGTCCATTCTGTTAACCTGTGCCTTTTCATTAGGGACTGATACCTTTGATGGTGAGAGGTATTAATGAGGTGAAAGCTTCATTTAAAAAAGACAACTATAACACCTGGTGAAAACCTCATTTCCACCTCCCACAGTAAGACCAAGTGCCTGGCCTAGAGTTCAGGCCTTGAGCTTGAACTTGCCTACTCCCTTGCTCTCTTTCTAGAGAGATATGGTACCTCTGGTCTCAGGGTCCATCTGTTCTTTGTCCAGAAGCTGAGAGCCAGTTCCCAAACCACCACTGTTTTGTTTATCAGAAACAACACGCAGTGTTTTATTAGAACACAAAGATTTTAAAAAAGAAATTAAGTAATTAACACTCATAAAAGTAAGTTTGTGTGGTATTTTCTGCTGCATAAAATTCTCAAATCTTTTAGTCAACTAAATTATGATGAGTTTTGTTTTTAGCCTTGGTTACCCTGGAACTCGCTCTGTAGACCAGACTAGCCCCAAACTCACAGAGAATCCTCTGCCTCTGTCTCTAGAGTGCTGGGGTTAAAGGCAAGAGCCGCCCACCATCCAGATAATTCTGATTATTTTTTACATAACAATATGACTTAATTTTATTCAAACATTAGTTTTATTTTATTTTGAATTATGAGTTTGTATAAATGGAGGAAGTCAACCAACATCCTATATACTTAAAAGTTTATATGTGCATACATGTATGATACACATAAACACAAGCGTACATGTATATGTAGACATATAGCGTGTATGTTCACACAGATTATATTTCTGTATGATTGTTCATTTTTTTAATTCATTAAAAAATAGTATTTTTAAAACGTGTTAAAAGATTATGATGCACATGCCTGTAATATCAACATTTGAAAGAGGAGAATAAGGAGCTCAGAAATATTCAGCTTCATACCAAATTACATGCTCCTCTGCCTCTAGTAAAATAGAAAGCATTTATAGGTTGATTTTTAAAGTTTTATTTTTAGGTTTATTTTATTTTCAATTAAGTATATTTGTAGGGGACTGTGTGGAAGATTGTGCACAGTAAGTGCTGGTATCCCTGGAGGCCAGAAGATAATTTCAGACTGCCTGTGAGTTAAGTTAAAGGAGCTTTGTGACCTGACTGGTATACACAGTAGGAAGTGAACTTTGCTACCCCAGAGCAATGGCTCATTTATTTGTTAAGAGCCCTTGTTGCTCTTGAGGACATGAGTTTGAATGTGAAAAGCTTAAGAGCTCTGCCAACAAAAGATCTCCAGTTTTAGTTGTGATTTACATGCTAATTCCAGGCTGAATGTCTCTTCTCTGGTTGGAAGTACCCTGCTGTTTCAGGTTGCAGCCCTCCCAATCTGGATAGCCATTCTGAGCTGGACAATAAGGTGCAGAACTCCCACTCCCCACCAGATCTTAACTATATCTGTAGAGTGTGTTTAGACAAAGATGCCAACTACCACTTTTGATACATGGCATTGGACACAGATACTATCTAACACTCCATTCCCTCCACCTAAAAGATAATTAGGTACTGTGTTCTTGTTCCAATGATAGGAGTGTGCTGTTTAATGCAAATCAAGCATCTTAGAAGTGCCTAATTTTAAATAATTATGCAACCTATCCTTGGAGAACCCCAATTCCAAGGAGTATATAGCTTTTATTTTCTGAAATTAAAATTGAACTTGCTTTCTGCAGGAGTTCCCAGAATGGCCAATCTCTGTCATACTTGGTCACCTTCCAAGTTTTACACCCAATCTTCTCTCCCTCCTGCCTTCCTGGGTTTGTGGAAAACAGCCTCCAAGGCAGGAGGAGAACCACCTTATCTCTGTAAGGCTTGTAAACCTTGGGATCAAAATTTCAAACATCATAGCATTTCATATTTCAGATGTTTCTGGATGTGAGATGCCCAATCAACCAGTGACTTGGGGGTGGGACTCTGTGAAATGTGTTACACCTAATGTTTATTTCACAGTAATGTTGCAGGCATGCTTCAGGGTATGGTATCTTTTGAGCCAAGCATAGTGGTGAATAGAGAAGAAAGAAGAGCAGAAATTTGAGTACAGCCTGGGTAACTGCCCTCCCTCACAGAAAATAAAGTTTTATTTTCAGGTTTATTTTATTTTTAATTAAGTATATTTGTAGGAGACTGTGTGGAAGATTGTGCACAGTAAGTGCTGGTATCCCTGGAGGCCAGAAGATAATTTCAGACTGCCTGTGGGTTAAGTTTATTTTTTTATTATAATTGATTATTGGTTATCCCAATTTCAGCTTGCCAATAAAGAAAACCTGGCTGAGAAGTTACATTTCCTGTTCATCTTGTTAATTGATCACAAGTTGGTTACTTAGAAGTGTGTATCAGGTCTTGGGAAAAACTTGTTTTTCATATTTGTTTTTTACCCGTAATATGTAAAACGTTTTATTATGTGAAGGTATTGGGGGATATATGGGGTTTTTTTTTGCATATATTCATTGCACTCATTCACTGAAAGAAAAATAGAGTGTAACCACATTGTGTGTTTAGTACTGCTTGAAAGATCTTAATGGGATAGATAAGATGCGGGGAAAAGAGTAAAAGTGTGGTTTGAACTGGCACTCTGGGTCTTGTTCCATCCACCAATGTGTATGTATGTAAGGTGCTTTAGACCTCACTCTTTGGAGTTTGTTTCATCCACAAAGATGTATGTATTTAATTTTTGGATGGAAGTTTCTTTTTTGTGTTTGTTCCATCCATCAAGATATATGTGTATGTAGGTAAGGTGGTTTGGTGCTTGCTCTTTGGAGTTTGCTCCATCCACTAATATGTAACCGTGTAAGGTGGTTTGGCACTTACTCTTTGGAGTTTCTTCCATCCACCAAGTTGTATATATGTAGGATGGATTGAAACTCACTCTCTGGAGTTTGCTCCATCTGCCCAATATGTGAATGTGATTGTATATATGTATGTATGTAGGCATGTATGTATGTATTTATGTATGTATGTAATTGTGTACAGTAAAATAAGCCTGTAAGAGAAGGTAAATAAAGAGAAGCTTAAATAAAGAAGAAGTTTCTTCTTTCAAATAAGAAGCTCTTTGAAACCTACCTGCTGGATTCTGTCTTACTTCTTTAAGAATAAGTGTGTGTGTGTGTGTGTGTGTGTGTGTGTCTGTGTGTCTGTGTGTCTGTGTGTCTGTGTGTCTGTGTGTGTGAACCTGAGGGCTACACCTGATCAGGGGCTTTTGGGCTTCTCCATGCATGGTCTTTGGTTGTGATATGAATCCCTGCAAGGGCCCCAGGGCCCAGTATTTTGGGGTCTGTTGGTTTCTTTTTGGATCTCCTTTCCCCTCCAGGTCTTTCTTTCTCCCCCTTTTTCATAAAATTCCATGTATTCTGTCCCAAATTTGGCTATGAGTCTCAGCCTCTGCTTTGACACCTTGATCAGTGGGTTCTTTCAGAGTTCATCTGTGGTAGGCTCATGTCCTAGTCCCTGTCTTCTCTTGCTTTGAATGTCTATTGCATTTGCCCTTTGGAATGAGTCTTGAGCATCTTCCCTAGGGTCTTCCCTATTTTCCAGCTTCTGCAGGAGTATAGATCTCAGTATGTTTATCTATGTCTAATAACCACTTATGAGTGAGTATATACCAAGTGTGTCTTTGTGCTTCTGGGTTACCTCACTCAAGATGATCTTTTCTAGTTCCCACAATTTGCCTGCCAGAAAACTCCTTCAGCTGATAAATATCTTCAGCAAAGTGGTTGGATACAAAAGTTACTCAAAAACATCAGCAGCCCTCTAACACAAAACACAAAATGGCTGAGAAAGAAACAACACCCTTTACAATAGCCAAAAATAATATAAAGTACCTTTGTGTGACTCTAACCAAGAAAATGAAAGACCTGTATGAAAAAAAAATATCCTATTGGGTCTTAAAGCTCCTCAATCTCCATTCTTTCATCCCTTTACGTTGCCTGCCTGGTAAGAATAAGGATATTGTAAAGACACATTTATATCTCTCCCTTAGGAGAACATCTAGTGAAAGTGTGAACTCCATGAAATTCTAATTTCCCCTTGAGTCTCTTCCTGTGAAAAGGCTGATTCCTCTAGATGAGATCTTCTTTGCTAAATAAACAGACCAAAAGATTAAAAATCAGCAGCTATTAATAATATTTAAGGCCTGAACTAGCTAAACTAGCCCTGAGGGGAAGAACATGCCTTACTGCATGCTTTACCCACTCCCTAGAGATAGAGTTGCTAGGAAACTGGCCCATCCCCCTAGGGAGGAACACCAGATCATTAATGGTTTGGGGACCTTCCTGTAGCCAATAAATTCAAAATTCAAAATTTTGACCAATAGATGCTTGCCAGGCAGTATTGGGAGGGACCAAAATCTTTAAATCACCCAACTAACCTGATTACAGGGCTCTCTGCTCTCACTGCTTTGGTATTGCAGGTGTGAGCCCAAGCTGCAGCTTGTAATGATTTATAATAAAATGATCATGTGGTTTTTTAACTGACTCAGCTCCTGGTGGTGGTCTTTTGGGGTATCGTGATTTGGGCACAACAGAGGGATTTAAGATTGGGAAAATTTTATTATATGGTTTGGTTAGATTACTTAGTGCTGTGTATCTTGCCTTCCATCTAAAATTGTTAGGACCTCAAGGATGAATTAGTTACCCTATAACTTCATCACTGGTTAAAATTATGGGATAAATATGTTAATATGTTTTCAGTTTTCATTAATAATTTCCTTTATGTCCTTGTTTTCTCTCTTTTTTATTTTAAAGAATAGTTCCACTATGTATCTCTGGCTGTCCTGTAACTCAGTATATATCCTAGATATACCCACCATGCCTCCAGAGTGCCTGCATTATAAGGAGACATGTCAAGGCTTGGTAATTCAGTTCTTTTAATTGGCTTATTGAGGATGAATGCTTGAGCCTGACTGGTTATGGTAGTTAGGATGTGGGCTGTGTTCCTAACTCCAGTAACAGAGAAGAAGGCTCCCATCAAATGAAACAGGACAGAGGGCCCATAGAGAGACAAGCCACTGTTCTGAGTTTTGCTATTTTCTTCTTCCATTCTCTTTGTATCCAGTACAATTTTTCTTATATTGTTCTTTTGTGGTTTTGTTTGCTTGTGATGGTCTCAGTGGGCTGGTGACCAAACAGTTGTGCTCCATGGTGACTTTACCTGCCCCACACACCCAGCACTACAAGCTGGGGCACCTCTGGTCTCCATGGGAGCACACATTTCCACATGGTTGGCTCAACTGGACCTCGTTGCCTCCTTGCTTCCTCTCTGAGGAAGTTGGTGACCTGAGGTTAGCTCTGGCTTGGAACAATGACATATGCTCTGAACCAAAACGCATTGTGGTTATTACTATTATTATTATTTGGTTAGGGTCCCCTGTAGGCCAGCCTGGTCTGAAAGTAAACAGCTATAAGATGACCTTGAATTCCTGATCCTTCTACTCCACTTCTTAACAACTGAGCTACATCCCTAATCCCTCATACCGTGGACCGGCCCCATTGGGTGCCCCCCATCCTAGGGAGAATCAGAGAATTCAGATATCAGGAAGGCAGAGATAGGTGAAATGACAGTCAGACCCACACCAGGTGGTATTAGTTTGGATCTTCTGTGTTTGACTGAAGTCAAGCCAACACTTTCATAGTAATCTTACAAAGAAGCACCTTAAAGTTGACATATCCCCGGGAACATTTACAAAGTTTATATTTTAACTGAAGGCGATCTGGTAAAAGGCAGTGTCTACAAAAAATCTTGGCCTAACAGCCTCTTAAGCAGAGAAAACATAGAACTAGTGACTTGTTTGCCAATTTAGCAAGTAGAGGGCCAGGGGCTTGTTAAACTTGTGGTCTGTTTACATATTTTATTGTTAGTTAATTAGGGGTTGTTAATAATCCTGCGAACTAGGTAGGCTAAAGATTTACAACCCCCCTGGAGGTAAGCACTGAGGGGAATTTCTCCTGTTTGGCTTGCTAAGGGTTTACAATCTTTCCTTAAAGATAAGATGCTTCAGTTAGCTGTCCATAAAACTTATAGTATAATACAAAACTTTTTGACCTCCTATGTTTGCCTATCTTCTTTCTGCCTCATCATAAATACCTGTGTTAGGTAATGTTTTGTAATAGCTTTACTGCAGTGGAAATATCCAGAGCATTTATCCTAACAGATCCTGATTAAACATTTTCATTAGAAAGTCCTAAAACTATTGTCCTTTTAATACCCACAATGTTTGATTTTTTCACAAGCAATTCCTGATGCTGAATCTGATTTATTACCTCTCCTAAAATTTTATTTTTCCATCTACTCTTATTTGCTAAAGCTTTTAGTGATCTATTAGAAATGTTTCCTTGAATAGTTAATTGTATTGTTTCAAGAATCATAGAGAAACAGCAAAAAAGCACATCAATTTAATCCTGAGACCAAATAAGCATGGGACTTAAAATATATATTTTGGCTTAGATGGCCATGTTAGGGTTCTTGCTAGGGACTTCCAGGAAGCTGATTCCCATAGGAAACATGTCTTCTTGTCTGTTTGAATAATTTTATGTTTGCATAACACATTTTTATGCTACACAGACTTTCTGGAGTTAATGTAGTACCCTCAACCTTCTTTTGACTTCAACTAGGAATTGGACAGAACCCAAAAAAAGAAGGCTTGGCTCCACTGAGCTCCTGGATCTGTGCCAGTGTACTGGCACTGGGCCAAGAATACCCGCCTGAGCACCTTGGCACATGCCTTATTAGCTGGGGTGCTCTTCCCTACATTGGCACTTAAGAGATTGTTGCCTGAGAACCAAGCCAATTATTTTTTTTAGGTGAGGTCCCAGACTGGCAACTAGAAGAATTTTGTTAGAAAATCTTAGAAAGCACATGTATGATTGTGGTTTGTATGGGTGGGGAACCTTTGTCAATATGGTCCCCATAGTGCTAAGGAACATAAGGGAGGATAGATGAGGAATTAAACATGTCGGGGTATCTCCCCATCCCTCCTGAAAATGAGTTCCTTTACTTAATCACCAGTGCAAGGAAAAAACATAGTTAGAATGCATTTGGGGTTCGAGGTCTAGACATGAGGCAGCAGGAGTCCTTTGGGCAATTCTTTTGCAGAATTGCATCTATTCAAGAGAAATGTTTGTAAATTCACACTGAGTAAGGAATGAACGGAAGGGGAAGGGAGGAACATGTTCAAAATTTTCCTGGAAAGAAAACAGAAAGGAAAAAAAATCCTGCTTAACTAAATTCCACCTTTTGTGTGTATGCCCAAGAATTCTTAATTTGTTTTTATGTGTACATACTTTCATCATATTTACATTCATATACATATATATTTACTGTAAAAGCTTGCTGAATAATGGTGTTTTAATGTCTTCCTCACATTTCAACTGAATTATTTTGGACCCTCAATCCAAACCTAATTCTTATCAATATTTGGAGGTTTTACTTGTTTTGAATGTGTGGTTTTATTTTCTTAGTTAATAGTGTGTACACAGTCCCTTACAAGAGGGTCATCATACTTGAGTCTCTAGAAAACTAATGAAAAGCAGTAAATAGTACTAATAATGTTAATGACCAAAATGAAAGTAACTGAGGGCATTGTGCAGTGATCTCAGATGCTCTTTTCAGCCAAGACATTCTATGATGATTTTTTTTTCATGAGGCACAAAATGTCTGTTAAGCTTAGGGCATGTTTACAACATCTTGTTGTAAACAAGATTCAAGATGCATCCTGAAGTCATAACATTAAATGATGTAGAAAAAGGACATAATCAGCTTTGCAGATATGGTCTCCTAGGGATAGGTATGGCAGGTTGCAAAGCCCAGGACATTTTCTGTGGACCTGACCTCAAATAAAACCTAATGAAAACATAGATTCTTCTCAGAAAATGAACATGTACATAAAACCAACTATGTATAAAGCAGGTAAACAGTGAATGTCAGGAGAGGAAACAAGTTAAAATCTAACACCAAATAAATCGCACTGTTGCTGTATCTGTAATTTCTATCTTGTTTGGAAGGTAGAGAAAGGTAGACTGTTAACCTCTGTATTTAAGGCATCTGCATAAAGATGCATTTGCTTCTCCTGTTCCTTTCCTTTCTCCTCTTCTTCCTCCTCCTTTTTTACCTCATATATGTGAAGCAAATGTTCCACCTCCAAGCTGTATTCCTAGCTTCTGTACAAAACAGGCAGCTACAGAGAGTGTTTTCACATGATAAAGCCAGATGCTAAACCCCACTAAAGCTTCAAGTAAGTAACTTGTTATGGGATAAATTAAAGAGAACACAGAGAAGGCAACAGGCATAAAGGAGGCTGTCCTAGTAACAGCAGTAACAGAACAAGATAAAAAGACTTCAGGAGAAGTTTATTACAGCACAATGGCTGGCAATAACAAATAAAATGCTACATGCTCCCATCCTTTAGGTGGGAATTTTGTATTACTATCAGATTATGAAGACTTTGTTAAAGGCATTTCCTATTTAAAAGGTTTTTTTGCCCTTCCTCAGAGAGTTACTATTTGTGAATTAGGTACCCAATATTGTGCTAATTCCTGAACACACAAAAATGATTCATGCAAACACTATTCTTTCTCTATAAGCTTACAGTCTTGTGGGGTAATCCACAATAAAATCCATAAACCATGCATAGAAATGTATTATAATAATAATAATATAATGATGATGAGGATGGTGATGATGATTAAAGAGGAAGCCAGAGGGGCTGAAGACATGGCTCAGTGATGAAAATTACCTCCTGTGGGGATGGAGAGATGACTCAGCTGCTCTTCCATAGGTCATGAGTTCAAATCGCAGCAATCACATGGTGGCTCACAAACATATATAACGAAATGTGGTGTCCTCTTCTGGCATTCATGTGAACATGCAGACGGAACATTGTATATGTAATAAAAATAAATCTTAAAACAAATCATTCTCTGCTTCCTTTTTGCAGTTTCTAGGATGTCCATGGTAATTGACAATCTTCTGTGGCTCCTGTTTCAGGGAATTTGGTGCGATATGACCTCCTGGGATATAAGGCTCACATGTGGTACACTTATATACATACAAGTAAAATAATCTTATCACTCATCTACATAAAAGATAAAAATACTGCCCCTCAAAAAAAAAAAAAAAAAAGAAGTCAGCAGGCATAATGGCAAACACAAGCCATCCTGGGCTACAGAGCGATTCCAGTCCAGCGAAAGCTAAAAACCCTGTCTTGAAAAACAAACCAAAACAACAAACCAAAACAAAACAAAACAAGATCATAAAGCAAGTGTGGTCAGGAATGAAGGTCAACCTGGACTATATGAAACTCTCTCAAAAATAAAACAGCAGCAACAACAAAACCACACAAGAATCTGAGTGCCTCGGATGACTTGGGACATTGAAATTTTTTATCTTAATTCTTGGCTACAAAGGAAGCTATTGAGGAGTGAGCTGTTTGAATGAAAGTGACCCCTCTAGACTCATATGTTTGAAAATCTGGTCCCCATTAATGGAACTGTTTTAGAAAAATCAGGAAGTGTGATTTCGTTGAAGAGGTGTGTCACTGTGGGTGGGCTTTGAGGTTTTAAAATCCCACATTATTCTCAGTTAGCTCTTTGCCTCATACTTGTAGATCAGGATGTAAGCTCTCAGCCACTGAGCCACTGTTCTGTCTGGTTCTCTACCTGCCATTCCTGTCTGCCACTATGGTCCTTTCCATGATGGTCATGGACTTATCATCTGAAACGCTAGGTACCCAACTAACTGTTTCTTCTATAAGCTGCCATGGTCATGATATCTTAGCACAGTGATAGAAAAGAAACAAAGACAAGGGGTTTGAAAACAGGAGAGAAATGCTTTGATGTACACTTATCTCAGAGATCCTTTTCTCCTGTAAAATTAATAGTAAGATTTCAGAAATTTCAGGCCTCACATCGCCCTGACCCAGAAGGCGGAACCTACTCGGGTGGGGCAGGGGAGGGGCTTGTGCAAGGCGTAGCGCAGGCGCAGTGTGCGCCTCCATTGTCAACCGTGACATAAGCGCCGTTGCTATGGCTACAGACGCTAAAGAGAAAACACTGAGCTCACCTGGCGAGGGTTGGCAGACTGGAACCCTCTTCCCTCGCGCGGTGGCGGCGGTCAGGGCTCAACTAGTGGACTACTTCGTCCTGGTAGGCTGAGACTTGGAGAAGCCAGATAAGAGTGTGGGGCGGGCGCCGCCTGGGCTCCGCCTTCCTCCGCCCCCGGGCTCCGCCTCCACCCCCGGGCTCCGCCTCCGCTCCTCGGGTTCTGCTTCCCTCCTCCCCTGGGCTCCGCCTCCACCTCCCAGGGCTCCGCCTCCCGTCGCCCCCAGGCTCCTCCTCCATCCCGGGCTCCACCCCCGCCCCCGAGCTCCTCTCCCGTTCCCGCCCCAGGCTCCGCCTCCACTCTCTGGGCTTCGCCTCCGTCTCCCGGGCTCCGCCCCCGCCAGCGGGCTCCTCCCCCTTCTCCACCTCTGGGCTCCGCCTTCGTCCCCAGCAGCCATCCAGTGGGCTAGGCGGGGCTGGGCCTGGCATCGCAGCTGGGAAGTGGAAAGGAGAGAGAGTTGGGTCCTCCAGTGGAGAAGAGGCGGGTCCATGGGTGTTGGCCATCGTGGAGAGGCTGAGCCTGGCTTGGTGTAGGCGTGTGTGAGGGACCCGCAGGATGGTGGTCACTGGGAGAGGCCACGGTGTTGCAACAGGGGGCTGGCGGGCTGGGTGGGTCGGGAGAGCCCGCCCAGGTTTTGCCAAGAGCTTCTCTGGTGGCCGCTGGTACCCGGGACCGCGCCCCCTGGCAGCCGGGGTTGGGAGGGCTTGAGCACATTGTGTGGAGTTCCTAGGATTACACTTGTGCCCAGCATCCTGAGGAAGAGTGATGCTGGGGCCAGTCCTCCCGGAAAGGAAGTGCAGAGAGTCCAGTGCTGCCTCCTGCTTGCCCTAGAGCGGGTGAGGTGGGGGAGCTTGGACATCCCAGTCTAACGAATGTACTTGGAAAGACCAAGTATTATTTTAGTCGAGGTCTCAGACAGGCAACTAGAAGACTTTTGTTAGAAAATCTTAGAAAGCACATGTATGATTGTGGTTTGCATGGGTGGGGAGCCTCTGTCAATGTGCTTCCCAAAGTGCTAAAGCGGAGGGGAAGGGAGGATAGAGGAGGAACATGTTCAAAAATTTCCTGGCAAAAAAACAGGAAGGAAAAAAAAATCCTGCTTAATTAAGTTCCACCTTTTGTGTGTATGACCAAGAATTCTTAAGTTGTGTTTATATGTACATCATTTCATCATATTTATGTGCATATATATATGTGTATATACTCTAAAAGCTTGCTGAATAATGGTGTTTCAATTTCTTCCCTACATTTCAACTGAATTATTTTGGGGCCCTAAATCTAAATTGTACATTGTACAATGATCTCAGATGATCTTTTCGGTCAGGACATTTTATGATGAACTTTTTTTTTTTTTTCATGAGGAATAAAATGCCTGTTAAGCTTAGGGCTTGTTTACAGCATGCTCTTAAAAACAAGATGCATCCTGAAGTCACAACATCTACTGATGTACAGAGTGGACACAATCAGCTTTGTGGAGATGGTCTCCTAGGGATAAGTATGGCAGGATGCAAAGCCCAGGGTATTTTCTGAGGACCTGATCTCTCATAAAACCTAATGAAAATATAGATTCTTCTCAGAAAATGAACGTGTACTTAAAACCAACTATGTATGAGTACGTATACAGCGAATGTCAGAAGGACCAGGATAAAAACTAACACCAAATAAGTAGCACTGTTGCTGTACCTGTAATTTCTATCTTATCTGGAAGGCAGAGATAGGAAGACTGTTAACCCCTGTATTTAAGGCAGTGCATCTACATAAAGAAAAGCAAAGTTTTGCTTCTCCTGTTCCCTTTCTTCCTCCTCCTCTTTCTCCTCTTTCTTTACCTCATATATGTAAAGGAAATGTTCTACCTCTGAGCTGTATTTCTAGCTTCTGTACAAAACAGATAGATACAGGTTGTATTTCCATATGATAAAGCCAGATGCTAAAGCTCACTAAAGCTTTCAGAAAGTAACTTGTTATGGGATAAATGAAAGAGAACACAGAGAAGGCAACAGACATAGAGGCTGTCCTACTAACAGCAGAAACAGAACAAAGATAAAAAATACTTCAGGAGTTTATTACAGATAGCACAATGGCTGGCATTAACAAATAAAATGCTATGTGCTCCCATCCTCTAGGTGGGAATTCTGTACTACTATCAGATTATGAAAACTTTGTTAATAGCATTTACTGTTTAACATGTTATTTGTCCTTCTGCAGACAGTTACTGTTTGTGAATTAGGTATTCAGTACTGTGCTAAGTCCTGAACACACAAAAATGAATCCTGCAAACACCATTTTTTTCTCTATAAGCTTACAGTCTTGTGGGGCAATCTACCCAAAACAAAACCTATAGACCATGCATAGAAATGCAGATATCACTATAAATTACACTATGAAACCTAAAGAAAAGCAAGAGGTACTTAACACCCCAAAAGGGATAAAGAATATATATATTCAAAGGCCTAGAGGTAAAAAAAAATTTAGTTCAGTAGAGGAAATGAAAGAAGGTGAATTTATTTAGAATATACTAGGGAAGAAGAAAGGAATAATAATAACAATGATAATAATAATAATAATAATAATAATTGAAGAGGAAGCCCAAGGGACTGAAGAGATGGCTTGCTTAGTGATGAAAAATACTTTCTGTGTGGCTGGAGAGATGGCTCAGAGGTTAAGAGCACTGGCTGCTCTTCCAGAGGTCATGAGTTCAATTTCCACCACATGGTGGATCAAAACCATCTATAATGAAATATAGTGCCCTCTTCTGGCATGCAGGTGTACATGCAAACAATATTGTATACATAATAAATAATAAAACTTAAGACAAAACAAAACATTCTCTGCTTTTTTTTTTTTTTGCCTAGTTCCCAGCATGTCCATGGTGGCTGTCAATCTTCTTTAGTTCCTGTTTCAGGGAATTTGATGCCACATGACTTCCTGGGATATAAGGCACACATGTGATACACTTATATTCATACAAGTAAAATACTCTTATCATCATCTATGCAATAGATAAAAATATCCCCATCCGAAAAAAAAAAAAAAGAGGTCAGCTGGCTTAGTGGCACACACTGGATCTCTGTGAGTTCAAGGCTATACTGCTCTACAGACCTAGTCCAGCCCAGACAAAGCTACAAGGAAATGCTCTCTTGAAAAGCAAAACAAATAACAATAAAACAATGCAAAAACAAACAAAAGAAAAAGATCATAAAGCAAGTGTGGTGACACATGCCTGTAAATGGAGCATCAAGAAGGTCAAGAATGAAGATCAACCTGGACTATATGAAACTCTGTCTCAAAAACAAAACAGGAGCGAGCAACAACAACAAAACTGCTCAAGAATCTGAGTGTCTGGGATACTTTGGGACATTCAAAATTTTTATCTCAATTCTTGGCTCCATAGGAAGCTATTGAGGAGTGTAGTTGTTTGAATGAAAATGACCCCTATAGTCTCATATGTTTGAAAATATGGTACCCCGTTGTTGGAACTGTTTTGGAAAAATTAGGAAGTGTGATATTGGTTGAAGAGGTGTGTCACTATGGGTGGGCTTTGAGGTTTTAAAATCCCACACCATTCTCAGTTAGCTCTTTGCCTCATACTTGTAGATCAGATGTAAGCTCACAGCCACTGTTCTGTCTGGTGCTCTGCCTGCCACTGTGGTCCCTGCCATGATGGACATGGACTTACCTCTGAAACTGTAGGTACCCAACCAAATGTTTCTTTTGTAAGCAGCCTTAGTCATGATATCTTAGCACAGTGATAGAAAAGTAACTAAAGACGAAGGGTTTGAAAACAGAAGAGAAATGCTTTGATGTACACTTAGCGCAGGCGCAGTGCGCGCCTCCATTGTCAAGCATGGCAGAAGCGCCATTGCTATGGCTACAGACGCTGAAGGGAAAATGCTGAGCTCGCCCTGGCCTGGTGGGCGGCGGTGGCGAGCATTGGCGACAGGAACCCGCTTCCTGGGCGCGGTGGTGGCGGTCGTGGCTTGGCTAGTGGACTACTTCATCATGGTAGGCTGAGACCAGGAGAAGCCAGGTAAGGGTGTGGGGCGGGTGCTGCTAGGGCTCCAACTTCGCTCACAGTCTCAGCCTCCCTCCTTCTCCGGGCTCTGCCGCCACCCTCCGGGCTCCGCCTCCGCCCCCAGGCTCCTTCCCCTCCTCCTCCCCCCTCCCCCCCCAGGTTCTGCCTCCGCCCTCCTGAGCTCCGCCTCCGCCCCTGGGCAGCCATCCAATGGACTCTGCGGGGCAGGTCGTCGCGGCTTGGAGGCGGGGAGGCAAGAGCGTTGGGTCCCAAGGTAGAGGAGTGGCGGGTCTATGGGTGTCCGCCGTCGGGGAGCGGTTGAGCTGTGGGCGTGTGTGAGGAACTCGCAGGATGGAGGTCATGGGGCGAGGCCTCGGCATTGCATCCAGGAGCTGGCGGGCTGGGCAGGTCGGGAGAGCCTGCCGGCATTCAGACAAGAGCTTCTGTGCTGGCTACTGGCTGCTGATACCCGGAACTCCGCCCTCGTGCTGCCGTAGTTAGGAGGGCGGGAGCACACTGTGTGGAGTTCCTAGGGATACACTTGTGCCCTGCATCCTGAGGAAGAGTGATGCTGGAGCCAGTCCTCCTGAAAAGACACTGCAGAGTCCAGTGCTGCCTTCAGCCTGCCCTCGGGCAGGTGGGGTGGAGGAGCTTGGACATCCAGTCAAACAAAGCCAGGTACTTGGAAAGGCCACAGGATTCGTGCACATTTCTAGGAAGATTGTTTCAGGACGTAAGTGCCAGCATTTCAGAATGAAATGATTCTTCTTAAGTAAAGACAGCCAGCCTCTTGGGTAAAGAGAGCCAGTGCTCTCTCTCACTCAGCTTTCACGTGTTTTGATTGTTCCCTTTATTCATCAGAGAATTCCTCATATGGAACAGTTTGGCAGATACACTGCTGTTTATACTTTGACAGGGTTCACGAAGGCTTATTTTCCTATTTGTATCTCTTTGTGTTGTTATGTATAGATAAACAGGATGTAATTACAAGTTTACTGTAGATCCTGGAAAGCTTTTATTTCAGGGTAATTCCAGTTTTACCCTTGCAAGGAATTTTAGCTACCAGCCCAGCAGCTGGTCTCAAGAGGTGCTTAGGTTGTGTTTGGATGATTTAGTCGTTGGTAGCACTAGTGTACTAATGTTCTGCTCATCTCCTTTTATTATTTATTCATTCCTAAGAAATTGTTTAAGAGAAGGGACCCTTCACATTTTTTTTTCTCACTATTACCTAATTGAGGTCATTTAAGAGAATCGCTTGCAGGTTGATAGGATTGCTTAGCACATAAAGGCTCTTGCTGGGCAAGCCTGGAGACCTGAGTTTGATCCCTGAATTCCTGAAAAGGTGTAAGGCAGAAATGATTGCACAGAGTTGTCATCTGACCTTCCCATGTGTTCACTAGTATTCATCCTTTACCCACATCATGAACACCCCCCCAACACACACATACACAATAAAAAAAAAAAAAAGATGACTGTGGGCTGTATTTAGAGAATCGTTTTGCTGCTCCAAAATGTCTTGTCATTTCACTTGTCAGTGTCTTACAGACAGTCTTACCCAGACTGCCATTGTGGAGAATCAGTTTTGTTTTTAATCTTGTTCAGTTTTTAGTTACATTGTTCTTCCCCCTAAAACAATATTATTTGGTTAATTAGTTTGTTTGTTTTTTGAGACAGATTCCCTACAGAGCCCTGGCTATCCTGGGCTTCCCTATGTAGACCAGGCTGGCCTTGAGCCTACAAAGATCTGCCTTCCTCTGCTTCCCAAGTGCTGGTGTTAAAGACCATGCCCAGCTTTCCCCACAACAATTTTGAAACAATAACAAACTTTAAAAATGTTCCAAATATGGTACACAGTTAATGGTTGTTTTACTTTGGACTTTTTAAGAGGAAGCTGCTGGCCTTATGCCCTGTCACTCAGAATGGTTTAGTGTCAATTTTATACAAATAGGAACGTTGTCCTACATAATGACAGTGCAGTTATCAAAACAGAAAATTCACGCTGACAAATTAAAATTAAATTCCATTTAATTTGAGTTTTATTGACTATGTTATTACTCACATAAATATCGAAAGAAGTTGGTACATTTAAGTGTTGCATTGTTTCTTTATCTATTTAGTCTCTTTCAATATGGAACATTTCCCTAATCTTTTTCATGATATTGTCACTTTTGATGACTACGGGTCAGTTACATTTTTTCTTCATTAACTTATCTATTTGTTCATTTTATATCCCACTTACAACCCCACTCCCTTCTCTCTTCCAAGTCCCACCTCCCCACCCACTTTCCCTATAACACCCCAACACCAACCAACCCACCCTGGCACATAAAGTTACATCAGGATTAAGTATCTCCTTTTTCACTGAGTCATGACAAAGCAGCCCTGCTAGAGCAATGGGATCCAGAAGGAGGCAACAGAATACAAATCAGATATAGCCCCTGCTCTAGATATTAGGGGACCCACTTGAGGACAAGCAGCCCATCAATATCATATGTGTAGGAGGAAAGGACTAGTCCAGGTTGTCTTGTGGTGTCCTACTCCTCTTGCTCCCTCAATCCTTCCTCTAACTCTTCCACAAGACTCTGTGAGTTGTTGCCTAATGTTTCTTTGGCTGTGGGAATCTGCAACTGTTTCCATTACATGCTGGATGAAGCCTCGCAGATGATAGTTATGCTAGTCCCCTATCTACAAGCATAGCATAGTATTAATAGTGTCAGAAGTTGGGTCTCTCCCATGGGTTGGGTCTCAAGTTGTGCCAGTCATTGGTTACCCTTTCTTCAATCTCTGTTCCATCTTTTATCCCTGCATATCTTGTAGGTGAAGAAATTTGGGTCAAGTGTTTTGTGAGTTTGATGGTGTCCCCCTCCCTCCACTGGCTACAGGATATGTCCACTTCATTCTCAATATACCTGCTAGGAGGCTCAGACAGGCTCACCACCCCCATATCTTCCCAGGTACCTCCAAAATTCCAGGTCTTCATCTTGTCTCAGAGATGCCCAACACCAATTTCCCTTCTCTCCTAGCCCTCTCACCCCTCATCCCCACTTTTCCCACACCCAATCCCCCATCCTGTTCTTCTCTTCACCCCCTTCTCCCACCCATTTTCTCTATCCCTCCACTTTCCATGTCTGTGATATCTAATTTATTTCCTCTTTTTAGTGGTAATTAAGTGTCCTCTCTTGTACCCTCCATTTTATTTGGGTCTGTGGGTTGTACTACTGTTATCATGTACTATATAGCTAATATCCCAGGTTAGTTATCTTTGTAGATGGTCTCTCAGCTCTCTGTGCTCTCATGGATTATTGCATACACTTAAGCAAGGTTACAACACTTGCACATGCTGTGTCTTATCAGGTAGTACATACTTTCAATCTGATTACTTGTAATCAGTATCTACAAGGCTTTTCTACTAAGAGATAATACTCTGTGCCCCCATGAATACCCTGACACTCTGTGTCTTGGTCCTCATCAGAATGTTAATGCATTTGCCATGCACTTACATCAGTATGGATTCATGATTTATGTGCATTCTATAGTGGGCTGTACTATTATTTTTTGTGTTAGTCTGCTGGAGCTACAAGACAAATGATTCATAAACAAAGGCTTTACTGTTCACAGTTGTAAACTCTGGAAAGTCTAAAGTTAAAATATGAGGGCTACTTGGGGTCATGCTTGTATACAGTCCTGTTCTCACTTTAACCTCAGTGGCCTAAAGGGCCACATGATTTTATAGGATCTCTTTAATAAGGTTATGAACCTTTTATAAGGACTTCACCTCCAATACCTAAGTACCTCCCAAAGATTTCATGCAGTTCTGTTACTCTGGGTATTAGGACCTCAACATAGGAATTTTAGGAGGACATAAATATTCAGACCATTTTGATGTTTTAAATGATTTGTCATTTGACCAGTGAGAGCTTATATATCTGCCTTCTGTGTCTTTTCTCTCTTTTTTTAAAGAATTTTTCTTATTTATACAGTGTTCTGCCTGCACATACGCCTGCAGGACAGAAGAGGGTAGCAGTTCTCATTATAAATGGTTTTGAGCCACCATGTGGTTGCTGGGAATTGAACTCAGGACCTTTGGAAGAGCAACCAGCGCTCTTAACCACTGAGCCATCCCTCCAGCCCCTTCTGTGTCTTTTTGGCATGTCCCATTTCCATCGTTCTTTGAGCATCATTACTTTTTTGTTTATATTTTTATTAATTACAGTTTATTCATTTTGTTTCCCACCTGGAGCTCTTCCTCCCTTCTCAACCCCCTTTTCCCCACTCATGCGCCTCCCCTAGTCCACTGATGGTTCCTAGTCTATCAGGTCTCATCAGGAGTGGCTGCATTGTGTTCCTCTGTGGCCTGGTAAGGCTGCTCCCCACTCAGATGGAGGTGATCAAAGAGTCAGCCACTGAGTTCATATCAGAGACGGTCCCTGGGACTCTTCCATTATTATGGAATCCACTTGGCCACTGAACTGCCAGGCTCCTGTCCTGTTCCCTGTTTTTTCCCTCTTCTGATGTCCATCCTCTTTGCCTTTCTGAATAAGGATTGAGCATCTTAGCCAGAGTCCTCCTCCTTGATAAATTTCTTTAGTTGTACAGATTTTAGTATGTTTATCCAATATTATATGTCTAATATCCACTTATGAGTGAGTATATACCCTGTGTGTCTTTTTGCTTCTGGGATACCTCACTCAGATGGTATTTCCCAGTTTCCACCATTTGCCTGCAAATTTCAAAATCTCCATGTTTTTGATTGCTGAGTAATATCCCACTGTGTAAATGTAGTACAAGTTCTTATCCATTCCTCAACTGAGGGGCATCTGGGTTGTTTCCAGCTTCTGGCTATTACAAATAAAGCTGCTACAAACATGATTGAGCAAATGTCCTTGTTGTATACTTGAGCATCTTTTGGATATATGCTTAGGAGTTGTATAACTGGATCTTGAGGTAGGACTACTTTTCGACCTAAGGTATTTCTGGCATACACACACACACACACACACACACACACACACACACACTTCTTCTCCTTTGTGGAAAGTGTCTAATATGAGGCTGCTTACACAATAAGGAAGTGAGGCCCTGTAATCAACTATTCCTCAGTGGAAGCTAATTTCTCCCAGGTAGCATCTTTACTGCTGTTGAGTTACAAGTATTCCCAGGTTCTCTTCATGATTGGAGCTAGAGGATATATTTATCCATATTTACACATATATATGTATTTCTGTCTCTGTACATTGAAAACTGTGAACTAATTCAGTACTTTTGACTTCAGCCCAGAAATCTAGCATTTGCATTTTTCATGTTGTAATGGTCTTTTCAAACAGTGAGAAATCAGGCTTTACACACACACAAACACACACACACACACACACACACACCTTGTGTTTTTTTTTTTTTTTTTTTTTTGCTGTTGTTTATAACGACCTGTTTTATCTCCCTACTGAGGTATTTCTTCATTTTGTATCCTCCTCCCTCATTTCCAGCCCTGTTGGATCTAAAAGCCCATGTCAGGATGCCTTCACACAGGGTCTGTCCAACTTGCTTGTGCTCTGATGTGTTTGTGCTTATGATGGATTCTGTGGACACACTTCTTGTTCTGCTCATGCTCTGACCTCGCACTTAGGCATCTTCACCCTCACTCCCTTTCCATCTTAATGCCCAAGGCCAGTTTGTTCCTTCAACTTTGACCCACAGTTTCTGATACAATGTGTTTGGCTTTGGCCATACTCTGACCACATAAACAAAGGGAAGATTTCTTTCTTTCCTTTTGTTTTTTTAAATGAAACTCAAACTGTTGCATAAATTATGATCTGAAGTGTGAAATGTATACTTTTCACTGTTATATCTTGTATAATTTATGTGTTTTATTCACGTATAATCTTTGTGTGAAAAATTAGGCAAACAGTTCAGTGGTTTTAAGCAATTACATACACTAGTATAATTACTACCACAACCAAGACATTGTACATTTTCTTCCCTATAAAAAGTACTCTTATAAACCAGGGCACGGTGGTGCATGCCTGTAATCCCAACACTCAGGGAGGCATCTGTAGTAAATCTTTGTGAGTTTGAGGCCAGGCTGCTTTACAAAGAGATCCCAGGATAGCCAAGGCTACACAGAGAAGTCCTGTATTGAAAAATAAAACAAAACAAAAGTCCTCTAATGCTCTTTTGCAGTCTGTTTTGTCCTTGCTCTCTCCTGGTTACAGTTCTGCTTTCTGTCTGTATAATTTTGTTGTTTGTAGAGTGGCATATAAATAGAATCAGACATTTAAAAAATGTTGGGCTTATTTTCTACTTTGATTCATACACTGATATTAACCCATGTTGTATTTTAGTCTTGCACTGCTCCCCTTTCCCTTCATTGTTGATCATTGAACTCTGCACCCATGCTAAGCATGTATACTACCAGAGCTATAATCATTGCTGTTCCTTTCCTTCCCTTTCCCACCCATCCCCTCCCTTTCCTTCCCCACTTCCCTTTCCCATCCCTTTCCCTTCCCTTTTCCATCCCATCCATTCTCCTCTCCCTTCCCCTCCTTTCCCTTTTTTCCTTTTCTTTCCCCTTCTCTTTCCTTTCCCACTCCGATCCCTTTCCTTCCCATTGCTGTTCCCTTTCCTTTCTCTTTCCTTCACTTCCATTCCCTGCCCTTCCCCTTTCTTTTTCCTTCCCTTCCATTTCCCTTCCTTCTCTTCCATTCCCTTTCCCTTTTTTTGCTTCTTTTCCCTTTCTTTTTCCCTTTCCCTTCACTTTCCCCTTTCTTATCTTTCCCTTCTTTCCCCTCCCCTTTCTTTTCCCTTCCCTTCGCTTTCCCTGCCTATTCCTTTTTCTTCCCTTCCTTTCTCTTTTCCTTCCCTTTTCTTCTCTATTCCCTATTTCTTCCCTTTCCCTTCCCTTCCTTTCCCCCTTTCTCTTCTCTTTCCCTTCCCTTCCTTTTCCCTTTTTTTCGCTTTCCTGTCCCTTTCATTTCCCCTACCCTTTCCTTCACGTTCACATCCCTTCTGTTCCTTTTCCTTTCCCCTTTCCTTTCCATCCCTTCCCTTCTCTTTCCCTTCCCTCCCCTCCCCTCCCCTTCCTTTTCCATCCCTTCCTTTTCCCTTCCCTTTCTCATCCCATCCATTTCCCTTCTCCTTTTCTTTCACTTCCCTTCCTTCCATCTTCCCATCCTTTCCCTTTGCCCTTCCCTTCCCTTTTCTTTTCCTTCCCTTCCCTTTCCCATCACTTTGCTTTTCCCTTCCCTTCTCCTTTCCTTTCCTTTCCTTTCCCTTTCCCTTTCCCTTTCCCTTTCCCTTTCCCTTTCCCTTTCCCTTTCCCTTTCCCTTTCCCCTTTCTTTCTTTACCTTTCCTATCCTTTCCCGGTCCTATTTGCTGGGTATGGTGTATGATTTCTACATAGGAAAGCAGGAAGTAAGCAATCAAAATTGTCAATCCAGAATTTATTGAAGTAAGAATCTCCTGGGTACTGGGAGGGTGTCAGTCCCTCGAGAAAATGCTTTAAGAGAGAGATGGTTCTTCCTTTTTAATAGGAGAAGCTTCCTCTGAAAAAGTTCACCAAATCATTCTTATTTGATACAGTGTGTAAATATAATGTATTGCTTTGCCATATTCCACAACTTTCTTCTAGCTGAAAATATTTTATTCACCATGCAGAAAAACATCAATTACTTATATCACTACAGAATACCTGAATATTTACCTGTGTACGTTGGTTCAAGTTCAACAAATAAATGCCAAATACTACCACGTTTCAATTAGCTGGGTGATTTTCTGTAAGAAAACAAAATAAAACAAAACGAACAAACACATCTTTCTTTCTTTCTTTCCTTCCTTCCTCCACTTCTTACTTTTTTTCTTTGCTCATGTGTGTATGCATCCAGGACAGTAGATGTGGCTAGAGCCTTATGAACTAAGTCCCCAGCACCATAACCACTAAGTACAGAGCACCTTATCTACTGAGGCCCAGCACTCTAAGCACTATTTGTACATTGTTCAGCATGAGTGTATGCCTTCAGGCCAGCAGAGGTGGCAGGATCCTTATGTACTAAGTCCCCAGCAACCTAACCACTAAGCACAGAGCACCTTATTTACTGAGCCCTCAGCACTCTAAGCATTATTTATAGTGTCCTGCCTCCTCATGCATCCACAGGACAGAAGAGGACCCCAGAACACCCTATATAAGGTCGAGCACAACCTGACCCACGAGGGGGTGGGGGGAGGACTGGGTGCACCCATCTCCTCCAGGATGCATGCAGGCTTGGTGGGAACAGAGGACTATGACCCTCTCTTCCCGCCATCTCCCTGCCTGTGGTTCTGCACCAGGCACTAGCCGCTCCTGGACTCCAGACAGACAGACGAATGGACAGCAGGAGGTGGGTAGGAGGAGGGAGGCGGGGAACCCCCCCCCAGCCTTCCCGCGTGTGAGAATGAGGTGGAACTCTGTCAAACAGCTTGGGATAAGAAGGATGCTGATCTGGGAAAACGGTCCGGATATTGGCTCACCTATCACGGAAGTCCCGCCACTTCTGGCTTCCATTCCTCAACCGCCTTGCTAGAGCAGGGACTTCCGGGCGTGGAGGATAGGAAGTCACCCTCCTTCCCTACTTCCCACTTCCAGCCATCTCCCTGACCCCCGCCACGGTGATACAAAGCTTCTAATCCCAGAAGACATTCGTTTCCCACATCGGAGCGCTGGAGTCTCAGGGAAGGACCAACAATCCCAAGATGCATTGCGGCTAAGTCTCATGCAATCCCACTTGCCTGAGAACTACAAACATGGCTTCGGAGCAAGGACTTCTGGGATTGTACCTGAGACCTATAAAAATGGCTTCCAGGCGGTGTGACGCATACTGGGATTCCTTGTAGTCATGCTTCTACATCTCTCCTTTACATCTCTCCCTGTCTGCAGGATGGACTGTGGCCCGCGTGTCGCCGACAAATCCCGGAATCCACCGCGTGCGGTTCCCAACGTCACATGCCGGCGTTCCTCAGCTACCCTCACGGTTGGCGGGCAAAGAGGCGCTTGGCTGCTCTTAATGCTGCTGCAGCTCTGTGACGCATCGTCATCCTCAGAGCTCTCATGGCCTTTCCACTGTACTCGGGGTCTGTGAATCTTCCTGGCACACCATAGTTTCCCTGGAAACAATATTGTCCAGGAGCTTTGTGACGTCATCGCCCCGCCCCCTGTCCCAGAAGTCCACACACTTTGCTGCTTCTCCTGCTGCTGCTGCAGTAAAAAATGTCCAGTCCCTGAGAGCTAGAGAAGAGGTTGCTACTAATTTCAGTGCCAGTAGCTTGTGAAGGGTCTTTGGGTCTCTGCAACTTTGATTACGTCAATCAGACACAGGTAATAAATCTCTTTTAAATATATTTTTAAAGAGCTGGGTGTGGGGGCACACCCCATCATCCCAGTGCAGGCAGTGGCAGGCGGTCTCTGAGCTTTTTTCACCCCAACATCCCACTGTCAGATGAATTGTAGCGATTTTGTGTGACAGTGATTAATACTCCATTTTTAAAATTACATGACGCACTGCTGGAGTGATGGCTCAGTCGTTACGGCGGTGCCTGCTGCTCCAGATGGGCCTAGGTTCAATCCCCAACATCTACTACTGTCTGTGAATCCAGTTCCAGTGCATCTGACTCCCTCTTACACAAAGGAAGGCTAAGAGATACTTTTCTAAAAAAATAAAATAAAATTTAATAAGGAGAACAAAAGCTCTGATCAAAAAAGGATTGTGAGGACGTCAGGGATGTCTGATTTAATGTCTGTGCATGCACGCACACACACACACACACACAGATAATATAATCAGAGGTCCTTTCATCCACCCACTCATAAATCTTATAAAAAATTTAGTATATAAGAAACCCTCCTAAAAAATTCTTAACAGTCTAAGGTCTTGTCAGACGTGATTACATAAGCCTTTAATCCAGGCACACAAGAATCAGACACAGGCCGATCTCTGTGAGTTCAATGTCAGCCTGGTTGACAGAGAGTCTAGGACAGACAGGCCTACACAGAGAAACGCGCTATTCAAAACAAAGCAAAACAAAAAATAAGATTCAAACAAAAATCTGAGCCAGGTTTGGTGGCACAGGCCTTTAGGACCAGCACTCTGGCCGGCAGCAGCAGGCCAGTCTCTGTCAGTTCAAGGTCAGGTTATTCTACACATCTTGTCCAAGACAGCCACGGGTAAAAGGAGAAACACTGTCTCAAAAATACCAAATCATTAATGTATATAAATATATTTTAGCCTGTATGTAAATATATATTTATTCAATCTATATTTTAATATATTTATATAAAATATTTAATAAATACATAATGTAATTAATATATATTTAATAAATAGTGTTTTAATCATATATATAAAATCTGAGCCAGGCATGGTTGTACATGTCTATAATCCCAGATCTCCAGGAGGCACAGCTATGCTGTTTTGTGTGAGTTAAACATCACTCTGGTCTATAAAGCAAGTCCAGGGTATGCAAGACTACAGAGAGAAACCTTGCTGAATAAAACGAGGGCTTTCATACCCACATGTCTAGATATGTCTGAAATCACATACTGTGACTTCAACTAGGCTATTAGAAAGTCATGTCAGGCATGGTAGCACAGATCCTTAGTCTCAGCACTTGAGAGGCTGATGAAGGTGAATCTCTATAAATTCAAGGTTAGCGTGATTTACAGTGATATTCCTGGATTGGCAATGATGCACAGAGACACCATGTCTCAAAAAACAAAACAAAACAAAACAAAACAACCCCCCACACACATTAAAACAAAAAGTCAGAGCCTAGCAGGTTGACACATGCCTGTAATTCGAGTACTCTGTCTAGAAGTAGGAGGTTGATCTATGTGAGGTCAAGGCCTGCCTTGTCTAGAAAGTATGTCAGGTAAGTCAAGTCCATTCCGAGAATCTGTCTCAAAAAAATAGCATCCTGGTATGTAAACAAATAACTTCTAATAATGGAAGGCCACTGCTTTAATCATTTCTGGGGGCTGTGGTTGGAGCTGAGGACAGAGGTCTGCTGAGCTGGAAAACTACCCCAGTCATTCCTTTATTTTTTATTTTTATTTTTTCATTTTATTCACATAGCCCAGGGTCACGTTCACTTTGGATTCATCCAGATGTCCCTGCTCTGCTTTGTCTACATTCTTCCCCACATCTACAATAGCTTTCTTCTCCCCCATACCTGGTACCTATCAAGTTCCTTTCTTTTATATTTCTGTTTTTGTTCTCACAGCACTTCTGGTCACTCACTCAAGGGAGAAAAATCTTTGCATTTTCCCTGTGGAGACACGTGACTCCCACTAAACTGACTCAAGTGGGAAGCCCAGTCCCCAGGAAACAGCCTGAAAGCTCTCTTATGGACTTAACTGTGTTCTTTAAACAACATGTTGTAGGCCTGTGCATGTATTTTAGTTAGTATAGTATTTGTCTGGCATGTAGAAAGCCCTGGTTTTCATCTCTAGCACCACATATACTATGTATGTTGGCCCCTTCCTGTGATCTCATTATCTGAGAAGCAGAGGCCAGAAGATCAGAGATTCAAGGTTAGCCTCAATTTTATACTCTGACTTCAACCTGGCTACAAGAGACCCTCCTTTAACACAACCAAACACACAAATCTTTAAATGTCAACACCAACTGAAATACAACAGGTGAGAGAGCAAGGGCAGAACTGACACCATCTTGCCTTTCAGACACCATTTTGAATATCCCTGTCCTTTAGGTGACCCAAGTTCTCCCATGAAGATCTTGGCATTTAAAAATATATACAGAAGGAAACTGGCAAGTGAAAAATGCCAGGGGAAACTTGGCAACAACAAATAGGCCCACAGGATGAACTTGGCAAGAATAATTAGGCCCAGCACCTGGAGCCAACCAGTGAAATAAAAGTACATACATAGTTCAGGGCATTGCCCAAGTCAAAGTTCCTTTTTCAATAGCCTGTTTCCTCCTTATGGATTGGCCAACTGGTCCAAAACAATCAGCTTAAAGGTCAATCTACCTCAATCTACCTACTCACTTCTTACCCAACTGTGTAATGCCAAGGCTTGGAATTCCCCGCTTGTGGTTTTTCTTAAAAACTCTACCCTCTCTAGGCTCAGGGACTCTCTTTCTGAATTACTGTGTCAGGGATGATTGATGGCTTAAGCTCAAGCTTGAATAAAAACCCTTATATGTTTGCATCATACTCATATTCCTGCTGGTCTCTTGGAGGCAGGGGATGTCTCATGATCTAGGCATAGCAACAGGACATTATCTTTTAAATATAAACCTTTTTTTTTCTCCCAGAATTACCATGATCAGATGAATTTTTTATGCTGTAACAGTTCAGACAGAATGTTGGGTGAATGTTTTGAATTGCAAACGTTGTTATAAACAAAAATGAAAATCCCAGACATTCAATTTTACCAATAAAGAGTCAGGGGCCATATGCTGCAGTGAAAACCTTCTAACTCAGAGAAGAAGAGAAAGCACACAGCTGGCATTACTTTCCAGATCAGGTCCAGATAAATAAATAAATCCCAATAGGTTCACTAGGTAAACTAACACCCAGGAGGAAAAGGCCAAAAAACTAGAGGCTTAAGGCTTACTAGGTCAAAGTCCCCAAAACCAGAGAGCTAAAAGATGAAGTATAAGCTAAAGCTAAAGCCAGAGTTTAAGATAACCCCTTTCTTCTTCTCCACACTGTCTTCAATACACCTCAACTCAAAGTCCCTCCTGCTCTTTAATCTCTGTCAGCTTGTTTTAGGTCCAACTCTTGACCTATGGTTAATTTGTCAAATCCTGTTCACAAAAAGCTCAAAACATAACCTTAATTTTGTATCATTATACAAATTATCTATACCAATGTAACCAATTATGAGCTTAATTTTGGTATCAATGTCCAAACATCTATAAGAATAGATTCAATAATCTACTATTTTCCTATTGTTCCTATATTCCTTCTGTTTTTAAATTTATTTTTTATTAACTTTAAATTATGGTTGTAGCCCCATCCCTCCTCCCCTCTCAGTATCACCTTCCCTACCTTTCTCCCTGATCCTTCTACCCTTTCTTGTTCCTCAGTAAAGGGAAATCCCCTTTCCCATACAACCCAGTTCATCAAGTTGCATTAGGAAATACCATGTCCTCTTCACTTTAGTCTGGCAAGGAAGTCCCACCAGAGGGAAGTGATCAAAAAGCTGGCAAGTTAGTCAGCCTTCAGTGCAGACCTCACTTCCCTTACTAGAGGACTCACAAGATTCCTAAACTTCCCATCTGCTACATCTTAGTAGGGGCCTAGGTTCAGCTGATGCATGGATCTTGGTTGATGCATCTGTCTTAGCTAGCATCCCTTGGGCATGGTTGTTTGCTCTCTTGGTCCTCCTGTGGAGTTCCTGTCACCTCCAGGTCCTTCTCTCTTTCCTCCCACTTTTCGACAAGACTTCCTACTGATCATCATATGTTGGCCTATTAATTTCAAGCTATGTTTTGAGGCACTACTACATAGAGTCTCTCAGAGGACATCTCACAGGCTCCTGTAAGGAACCTTAGCAGAGTATCATTTATAGTAAGAGAAATGGCCACTCTCCCATAATATGGGTATTGAGTTTGGACAGGCATTGTTTGGGTATTCCTTCACTCTTGGCTCTAACTGCTCTATCATTTTTCCTACACATCTTGAAGGCTGGGTAAATTTGGGATTGAATTTAGTGAGGGTATGTTGGTGTTCCCCTCCCTGTACTGGGAGACTACTCTAGTTAGTGGGTGCACTCTTCAATCTCTATGGCCTCTGCTTTTAGGAGTCTCTGCTTGAATTTCCCTCATATCCTCACAGGAGTCTGCTCTGAGTTAGATCTCCAGCTTGTCACAGAGATACCACACCCTCAGGCCATTTCCCTAAAAGTCTTCTGTCTTCTCTCCTCATTTCTGATCTCTACTTTCTTAACTCTCTACACCCTCTCCCTTGCTTTGTTCCCTCTCTTCAACCACTACTTGTGTCCATGCTGACTCTACAACCAAGTGAGATTTATATATCCTCCCTTGGATCCTCTTATGTTGCTTATCTCCTATGGGTCTGTGCCTCATAGTATACTTATCCTGTATGATGTGGTTAAAATCTACATGTAAGTGACTACACACCATGTGTGTCATTCTGGGTTTGCATTTCTTCACGCAGGATGATCATTTCCAGTTCCATCCATTTCCCTACAAATTTCATGACTGCTTTGTTTTTAATGGCTGAGTAGTATTCCATTGTGTAAATGTGCCACAGTTACTTTATCCATTCTTCAGTTGTGAGACATCTAGGTTGTTTCCATATTCTGGCTACTACAAATAAAACTTCTATGAAAGTGGTTAATTAGGTTGTCCTTGTTGAGTATCTTTTGGGGATATATCCAGTAGTGGTGGAGCTGGGTGTTGAGGTAAGGCTCCTCCCAATTTTCTGAGAAAGCACCAGTGCTTGTAAAAGTTTACACTCGCACCAGCAAGGAAGGACTGTTCCCCTTTGTCCTCATCCTAGCCAGGATGTGCTGTAACTTGGATTTTGATCTTAGCTGTTCAGACTGGTATGAGATAGAATCTCAGAGTCATTTTGATTTGCATTTCTCTGATGATGAGGGAAGGTGAGCATTTCTTTAAGTGCTTCTAATCCAGTCAAGATTTTCCTGTTGAAAATTCTTCTTAAATCTGTGCCAGTTATTTAACTGAGTCATTTTTTTATTGGCGTTTGATTTCTTGGGTCCATTGTATAGTTTGGATATTAGCACTTTGTTGAAAATAGGATTGATGAGTTTTTCTCCTAATGTTTAGACTGACATTTAGTTCTGTTGATCGTGTTTTTTTTTTTCTTACACAAGTTTTCAGTTTCATGAGGTCCCATTTTTTGATTGTTGATCTTAGAGCCTGATCTGTTGGTGTTCTGTTCAGGAAGTTTTCTCCTGTACCAATGAGTTCAAGGCTCTTCCCAACCTTCGATTCTAACAGATTTAGTGTATCTGCTGCTATATTGAGGTTTCCGACCCACTTGAATGTGAGAGGTTTTTTTGGAGGGAGATAAATATGTATCTCTTTGCATTTTTCTACATGCAGAGATACAGTTAGATCAGCACTATTTGTTGAAGATGCTGTCTTTTTTTCCATTGTACAGTTCTGGCTTCCTTGTCAAAAATCAATGGACCAAAGGTATGTGGGTTTATTTCTGGGTCTTTGATTCAATTCCATCGATCAATCAACCAGTCTATCTCTATGCCAGTACCATGCAGTTTTTATTATTATTGCTGTGTGTTGTAGCTTGAAGTCAGGGATAGAGATAATTCCAGAAGTTCTTTTATTGTCTAGGATTGTTTAAGCTGTTCCGGGTTTTTTTATTCTTCCATATGAAGTTTAGAATTGTTCTTTCAAGGTCTGAAAAGAACTGTATTGGTATTTTGATGTGATTGCATTGAATCTGTAGATTGCCTTTGGTTAGATGGCCATTTTCACTATCTTAATCCTATGGATCCAGGAAATTTGGAGATCTTTCCATTTTCTGACATCTTCTTCATTTTCTTTCTTCAGAACATTGAAGTTCTTTTCATGCAGGTCTTTCACTTATTTGGTTAGAGTCACACCAAGATATATTATAGCATTTGTGGATATTATGAATGATGTAGTTTCCTTAATTTCTTTCTCAGCACATATGTCCCTTATGTACAGGAGAGCTACGGATTTTTAAAAAAAATTAATCTTGTATCCAGTTACTTTGCTGAAGCTGTTTATCAGCTGTAGGAGTTCTCTGGTGTAATATTTGGGGTTGCTTACATACACTACCACCTCATCTGCAAATAGCAATGTTTTGACCTTTTCCTTGCTGATTTGTATGTCTTGATCTCCCTTAGTTGTCTTATTGCTATAGCTAGAACTTAAAGTACTATATTGAAGAGAAACAGAGAGAGTGGGCATTCTTCTCCTGTCCCTGGTTTTAGTGGAATTGCTTTGAATTTTTCTACATTTATTTATTTTTTACAATATTTCTTCATTTATTTATTTTGATACTTGCAATAAGCTTGCTGTATATAGCCTTTATTATGGTTAAATATAAATCTTATATCTTTGATCTCTCTAAGACTTTCATCATGATGGGATGTTGGATTTGGTCAAACATATTTCCTCCATCTCATGAGATGACCATGTGATTTTTTCTTTAATTTTTTTTAATATGGTGGATTACATTGATGATATTGTGTATGTTGAACCCTCCCTGCATCCCTGTGATGATGTATATGATGTGTTCTTGGATTCAGTTTTATTTTATTGAGGTTTTTTTTTTAACATGGAAGTTCATGCATGAAATTGGTCTTGAATTATCTTTCTTTGTTGGATCTTTATGTAGTTTAGGCATGACTGTGGCCTCATAGAACAAATTTAGCAATGTTCCTTTTGTTTCTATTTTGAATGTCTGACAGAATTCTGCACGAAAACCATCTGGATCCTGGCTTTTTATTTTATTTTCTTAGTGGTTACTGGATTGTTTAAGCTTTTTCCTGATCTTGATTTATCTTCAGTAGGTTAAATCTATCCAGAAAATCACTTGTTTACTTTAGATTTTTGAATTGTGGAATACAGGCTTTTGAAATAAGTCCTATTGATTTTTTTGGAATTCCTCATTGTCTGTAGTTATGTCCCCTTTTTGTTTCTGATGTTGTTTATCTGGATCCTCTCCCTCTGCCTTTCAGTTAGTTTGGCTAAGGGTTTGTTTATCTTGTTGATATTTTCAAAGAACCAGCTTTTGGTTTTATTGATTCTTTGTATCAGTCTCTTTGTTTCCAATGTATTGGTTCCAGCCCCAAGTTTGAATATTTCCTGTCAACTGATCCATGTTGGTGTGTTTGCTTCCTTCTGTTAGAAAGCTATCAAGTGTGCAGCTAAATTACTAGTATGGGATCTCTCCAGTTTCTTTATAAAGGCACGTCATTTATCAAAATGCTGTGAGCTTTTCTCTTAGCACTGCTTTCATTGTGTTTCATAAGTTTGGGTATGTTTTGCCTTCATTTTCATTGAAAACTAGAATGTCTTTTACTTCTTCCTTTGTTTCTTCCATGATCAAGTGGTGTTTCTTTTATTGAAGTCTAGCTTTAATCCATGGATGTCTGATAAGAGTCATGGAGTTATTTCAACCTTCTTATATCTTCTGAGGCTTGCCTTGTGACTGATTCTATGGTCAAATTTGGAGAAGGTTTCATGAGTTGCTGAGAAATGTTCTGTAGATATCTGTTTAGTCCCATTTGATTAAAGATGTCTGTTAGTTTCTTTATTTCCCCACTTACTTTTTGTCTTGATCTGTCCTTTGGAGAAAGTCAGTGCTGAAGTCTCCTACTATTGATGTGTGAGATTCAATGTGTGATTTAAGCTTTAGTAATATTTCTTTTATGAATGGTGCTACCCTTATATTTGCATCATAGATGTTCATTTTTAAATGGTTGTAGTGGTGAGTTTTTCCTTCAGTGAGTATAAAGTGTTCTTCCCCATCTCTTTTGATTAATTTTGATTGATAACTTATTTTTTGAGACATGAAAATGTCTACTTCATCTTGTTTTTTTGGGTCAATTTTCTTTCCAAACCATTTCCAGCCCTATAATCTGAGGAAAGGGCTATCTTTATTCATCATTATTTTTTAGTGTAATCACCCACACCTAAGAACAGTCTCTCTCTAGTATTCCTAATGACCTATCAAGGCACACACTCCGAAGAATTCTCTACAAGACAATACACAGCTAACACCCTTCCCTAAGATCCAGAGGGAAAAACAGAAGTGAAGAAATTAAACATCATAAACCTAAAATAGAAAAGTCCAGATAGCAACAGCTAGAATCACAATCATCCCAAACCCAGATCACTAGACACCAAAGAGAAATCAAAATCATTAACACCCAAGACACCAAATCACCACAACCCTACAAGAGGAGACCCTGAGGAATTCAATATAGCCACAGAAAAGACAATGATTTCAAAACATAGATAAATCAAGGATATAACAGAGGATATGGATAAAACCTCAATGATGTTTGTGAAAACAAATAAAAAGTGAAATAAAACACTGAAGATAGTTGAAGACATTTTATTACAAAAGAAATCGATAAACTTAAAACCTGAGATGTATCTAGAAATAAAAAACTGAAGAAGTCTAACAAAAACTTAAGTGATAAGCCTCACCAACACAGTCTAAAACATCAAAAAGTCATTCTCATGACTAGATAAAATGCTATTCCTTAATTTCTCATCCATCAGATTCTCTGTTTTTTGATTTTTACTGAGCTCTTTAATCTATTCTGGTGAGTTTTGTGCAGAGTGATACATAAGCATCTTTTGAATTATTTTATGTGCATACTTCTAGTTTGACCACAACAATGTGTTGAAGATGCTGTCTTTTTTTCCAGTGTTTATTTCAAGATTTCTTATCTTAAAAATATCAAGTGTCCATAAGTATTTGGATTTCTGCCTGGATCTTTGATCCCATCATTGACCAAAGTGTTTTTTACTCTGCCAATACCATCCTGTTACTTACTACTATAGTTTTTTTTTTTCAATGCAGTTTATTCAGGAACCTTGAACAATCATCTGACCCTGGGTAAAGCCAGCCCACTTTAAATAGCCTCTGGGTAGCCAACCTCAGCATGCCACGTGGGCAATGCAGATAGGTCCACATACATGGAAGCAAGCCAGATCCTCAGCCTTAGCCAAATGTGGAGTTGTTCGTGACAGAGAGCACTCATATTGAGAAGGTGGAAGGCAGAAACCAGCTCCATCTTTCAGGCACAGCATTACACAGCTCTCTACAGTTCCCCATTTTTGTTTTAGATTCATCACGCAAGAGTAGAGGTCTGATCTCTGATATTAGAAATAAATTGGGACTTTGTACTGATGTTCATTTAGGTGTCATCCACCCAAAGAGCATCAGACCTGTCTGATACCTTTTTCTCAGAGGCGGGACCTGGGGCATCAACCCGCATGCAATCAGACATGCTCTTCTCTGGGTCCAAAGCGGCTGACCCTGAGTGCAGTGCTTAGCCTCGCATCCTGAGCATAACATTTTGGCTTTTTATGGTAGCCAACCATACTTGGGGAGAATGTCCTGCTTCAATGGCTGTAGAGGCCTGAATGGTCATGGCTGCATTACGCTGTTGTGAGACTCTAATCTTGCATATATACCACAGGCAAACCAAGGTGACCAACACCAGAAGTCCTGCTAACGCTCCCATGCCCACCCATTCCTTCAGATGATTCATGGCTGCAGCAATCCATGATGATAATCCTGTGGCTAGTCCTGTGTCCACTCTGGTAGAATTTACCATGACAATGGCCACTCTCAGCTGCTCCATCATAGTATCGAATTCTCCAGTCCAATTACCTAAAATATAGCTAGACAATTGCTTAGACAGATTTGTTCAGAGTCCCATTGGGTTACATAGTAATGTGAAGAGGGACTGCCTCTGACATGAACTGACTGGCCTGCTCTTTAGTCACCTCCTCCTGAGGGGGAGCAGCCTTACCAGGCCATAGTAGAGGACAATGCAGCCACTTTTGATGTGAACTGATGGACTAAGATCAGAAAGGAGAGGAGAACCTCCCCTATCAGTGGACTTGGGGAGTGGCATGCATGCAGAGGGAGGAGGGAGGGTGGGATTGGGAGGGGAGGGAGGGGCTTATGGGGGGATGCAGAATGAATAAAGTGTAATTGATGAAAAATTTTAAAAAAAAGGAAAAATAATTTAAGAACCTTAAATGACTTTTAAAAGTGGAGGAAAACATGGAGTTAGTCAATTTACATGGAGCACGTCTCGCCCCTGGGGTCAATGGTCTCCTGAACCTACTCAGACCTCGGACACCACCACTGCTAGTTATAGAGCTGATGCGGGATGTTCCAATGAGGGGGTTAAGGCTTCTCATAATATTTCCTATAAGCCCACACCTGCTTGTTTATATCCCCCATTTTTATTCATTATTAGCCAGATAGAGCCAAGTAATTGTGGTAATGATACTTGCTTTTTTGCCCAATGCTGCAATGCTAGTAAATTTACTAGCTGGTTACTCACATACCTCGCTGAGTGCCTGTGCCCGTTGATGCCCCTCACGCTATAACTCTCTTCAGACAGAAAAGGGATCTTGGAATTACAGCTGCCATTGTTACTGCCATCTCATTGGCGGCTGTTGGAGCTACCACCGCGGCATTAGACATGAGTCATACTGGGCAGACTGCTCAGACCCTGAATAACCTTTTAGCCAATGTATCTCATGCCTTAGATGTAAAAAAAGGAATTAATACTCAACTAAAAGGAGGCTTGATGGTGTTCAATCAGAGGATTGACCTCCTGCAGGAGCAAATTGATACCCTATGGCAAATCGCTCAACTTGGCTGTCAATGAAAGTATGCTGGATTTTGAGTCACTAGCATACAACATGAGAATTTTCCCTGTACTACTATAGTTTTTTGTTCAATTTAAGTTTTGGATGGGTGATACCTCTAGCAGTTCTTATTTAGGATTGTTTTAGCTGTCATGGTTTATTTATGCTTCTATTTGAAGCTGAAAATCGTCCTGTCAACATCTAGAAAGAATTGTCTGGAACTTTGATGAGGATTGCACTGAATGTTGATGTTGATTGTTTTTCTTAGGATGGAGAGTTTTACACTATTCATCTTATCTATGAGCAGTGGAGAGCTTCCTTGCCCTTGCCCAGGCATAAAGATAAATAGTCTTCAGGAATACAGCAGAAAACTGAAAATCTTCTGTATAACAAAGGACTGCCATCATTCTGAAAATGTAGCAGTATACACAAAACTAAAATACTTCTACCATCTACCCACCCAAATAAAGGCTAATATTAAAATGCATAAATAAATCAAAAGAAAAAAATATATATCAAGAAAATAGGCAATCCAAATAAAACATACCTACAATTCTAAATAAAGAATTTTTTATTTTTATTAATTACAGTTTATTCACTTTGGTTCCCAGCTGTAGACTCCTTCTCCAACCCTCCCAATCCCACCCTCCCTCCTTCTTCTTCTCCTATACCCCTCCCCAGTCCAATGATAGGGTAGGAGCCCCTCCCCTTCAATCTGACCCTAGTCTATCAGGTCTCATCAAGACTGGCTTTTTTGTATTCCTCTCTTGGTAAGGCTGCTACCCCTCAGATGGAGGTGATCAAAGGACCAGCCCATGAGTTCATGTCAGGTCACTATTTGCAGATGTTATGATAGCATACATGAGTGACACAAAAAATTCTATCAGGGAACTCCTACAGCTGATAACCTCCTTCAGCCAAGTGCTACTTGGCTGGATACAAAATCAACTCACAAAAAATAGTAGCACTCTTGTATGCAAAAGACAAAAGGGCTGAGAAAGAAATTAGGGAAACAACACCCTTCACAATAGCCACAAAGGACATAAAATACCTTGCTGTAACTCCAACCAAGCAAGTCAAAGACTTGCATTGAAAGAAAAAACTTTCAGTCTCTGAAGAAAGAAATAGAATAAGATATCAGAAGAGAATTCTTAAAGAAATAATTCAAACAGCTGAGAAACATTTAAAGATATGTGCAAGGTCCATAGTCATCAGGGAAATGAAAACCAAAAGTGGTTTGAGATATGGCCTAAAGAGAGTCACAATGGCTAAGAATGGTCAAACATTTCTAGTAGGAGGACAAACATGTTTAGCCACTAAGGACATCTCTATGGCTCTTCCTCAGCAAGATGGAAATTGTTCTGCCTCAGGAAGTAACTATAGCACTCTTGGCCATATATTCAAAGAATGTTTCATCCTTCCATGGAGACATTTTTGCAAAGATGTCTATGACTGCTCTATTCAACACTTCCCAAAATTGGATATAACACTGATTTCCATCAACAGAAGAATAGATAAAGAAAATGTGGACATTTACACAACAAAATACTACTCAGTCATTTAAAAAAGTAAATGAAATTTCAAAGTAAATGCATATCTACAGGTAAACTAGAAAAAATCAGTCTGAGTATATAATAACACAAGTTCAAAAATACAAATATGACATGTACCTACTTACATGATATTATTACTTGTAAAGTGAATGATAAGCAACCTATAGTACATAAAACCATGTAGGATACACAAAGAATAAGGGACTAGTGTTGAAGAAGTAAATAGATCTCCCTAGGATAGGGTAATAAAATAGTTATTTATAGATTGAAGAAGGGCTCATAAAGGAGAATTGGTTGGAAGTGGGGAAGAAAGAAGACATTAAGGAAAGTAATATGAAGAGAGACAGCCAAAATTAAATGTCAATTGAATGTTCCTGTAGCAAACTAACACAACAGTTTGCTTCCTACAATATATACATAACTGAAGGTGATCCAAATGAAATAATATGAGAGTCCCAATACGATGTCACTTGGCATCAAATGAAGACTGGGTTATATCTACTTGAGCTGGTGGCCAAAGGAGTCTTATTGGAATCCCCAAACAATGCACACTTTTGTCAAGATTATAATTTGCTCTCCATAAATTCACTGCAAATCTCTTTTGCTGAATACAACACTTATTCAACTCACTGAACATAGAGAAATTAAGCTGGTGTCTCCAAAAAAATTTCACTATATAGTTATATTTATTTATAGGTAGATAGATAGAGAGGGAGAGAGAGATAGATGATAGACAGACAGACAGACAGACAGATAGATAGATAGATAGATAGATTTGTGTGTGTAATTTGTATATATATATATATATATATATATATATATATATTTAAATTCCAGTAACCAAAGTTTTGTAAGATTATACATAGGAGACATCAATTAATTATTTTGTTTGTTTATATATAAGAATTAACATTACATCATTTTTTCACTTTCCTACCTTCAAAGCCTTTTGCAGTTTTAGCTCTTTTGAAATTTATATGGCCGTATTTTCATGAATTTTACCTAAGTTAGATATCAAAATTTTATTTGTGTTATATTGTATATATCATATTATAACAATAATATATAATAATACCATGAAATTATATCAGCAGTAATTATGATAAATAGTGTTACAGTAAAGTAGAAAAAGTATAGAGATGAAGTATTTTTCTTTTTGGTTGTTGTTATGAGACAGTTGACTGAATCCAGCCATCTCAAGACTTCTGCTTCCAGGTTCAAAACTGAGTTCATATTCACAGGCCCTAAAACCTACTCCTATCCTGATTCTTCAGTGATGCATGTTTGTCTTTTAATCAGGAAAGAATGTAAAGAGGAAAGTGGCTGATAATCTAAACTAAGCACACAAGCCGTAAATGTGTTGCCTGTCATGATTTAAATTGACTATGAGAAGCTTGCCTCCTCTTTTGGTCATGTATTATTCTGAATTAGGTGCCAGACATCCAGGAGGAGGTCTGAATGCAAAAGCTGAGTTGAGAACCCTGAACCCAGGTGTCCTGCATATGGCTGAGTCACTACTGTTTACTTTCTTGGTCAAAACCCCATGTCAAAGTATGACTGAAGTCTCCCTCTCCAGCCCCCCCACCCCATGTCCCTCCTCAAGTCCACTAAGGACGTCCTCCTCCTCTACTATATTACTGTAGCTTATCAGATCTCATCAAAACTGTCTGGATCTACTTTCCCTGTTGCTTAATTTAGCCACCTTGACTGATGGAAGTGACCAAAGAGCTATCAAAGTGAACAAAGCATGACTGCCCCTGCTCCCCTTCCTAGGAGAAATCAAATGTTCAAACTACTTTCACAACAGCAATCCAAAACAAACAAGCTGTTTTTGGATGACCTACAATTTTGTCTCAGACTCTGGTGCTCTCCAAATCACTGTGGACCATGATGAAATCATACAGGTTGTTGAAAAAAGAACCAAACATGTTTTTCACCCACATGGAGGAACCAGGTGCAAAGCCTCAGGGCTATGGGATTCCAAGAGTACATGGATGTGAGGAACAGAACAATAAAAAGACAGAAAATTCAGAGCAAGTCTGGCTACAGTGACTGAAATATCTCAGCACTGTGACCCTCAGTTTTCTGGACTTTGCTACAGTGAGTGAGCTGGCCTATCATGAGAACCTTTGGTTATGCAAAGACTGAGAGCCTGAAGCAACAGTAAGAATCAGCTGCAGCATACAAAGTCTTCTTTGACATTGTTGAGGTCTGAGCCTGTTGCAGGACATAAGCCAACAATCTCCTTGGATCTGCCTCGATGCAGGGGACTGTTTCTGTGTAGTGAAGAGCCTGACATGCCCCTTCCTTTGCTTTGCTTCAGCCTCCTCCTGCAACCTGTGTATACATCAACAGAGATATTTCTGATCCATTGTGGTTATTATGGAAAGTCCAACACCTACATGGAGGCAGATGTTAACCTTGCTACATTTATTCCCATTTCCATTCCACTTGATCTATCCCAAAATGACCAGAACTTTTTTGACACAGAACCAAGTCTACGATGGAATTTCAACCTGTGAGTACTTGCTTGAATGTGCTATGGTTGTTCTGGTTAAAAGATAGTACTAGATGACCTGCTAAACACATGTAATTCCATTGAGAATAATGAACTAGATACAGAATAATGTGAAAAATAGTTTCACATTTTTTTTCTGCTTCATTGTGCCTCTGAAAACATTTCCACTTCTCTTTGTTATGTTTCCATTCAGAAAGAAATCAGGGATAGAAAAAAAGAACGACTTTTGTGTCTCTCCATGGTGTGAGTCCATGGCGAGACTTACATATTTTTAACACACTGACTTTAATATGTCAAGATAAGTTTCCATTCTTCTCAGGTCTATCTGGCCATCTAAATGTCTTATGTTTGAATATCTGTTTCCAGAGACTTGGAGAGTTTCTGCTCTAGTGAACTTGAATATCCCTATGTGCTCAGTACAAATCTTAGACTCTCCAATTTCACGTGTTCTGGCTTTACTATCTTTAAAGTATCTCAGAGTTTAGACACTGTGGTCATACTTATCACTTATTTGATCATCACTGATATTGTAATAGAGCGTTCTGAAATCCATGTCATTTATGCCCATATTCTGTTCTCTGCTTAATTAGTTCTGCTGGAAACCCAGTGTTGTCTGATTTGACTGGTGGTTTTATGATTTTAATTTACAACATTTCTATCTGTCTTTCTCCTCCCTCACAATCTCAGTGTTAACTTATGATTTGTCTTTTATGTTACACAGTCTTTTCTGTGTACAGCTGTTTGTTCTATCCCTCATCCGAGTTCTCATGGAGACTCCTGATTCTTTTTTTTGTGTGTGTGTGTGACAAAATTATTATTATTATTTTTATATTTTTATTTTTTTTTCAAATCCTGTACACATTTTTTTTATTTTTTATTATCAGTTACATTTTATTTACTCTGTATCCCAGCCGTGACCCGATCCCTCATTCCCTCCCAGTCCCTCCCTCCCTCCCTCATCTCCACCGTGCCCCTTTCCAAGTCCACTGATAGGGGGGACCTCCTCCCCATTCATCTGATCCTGTTTTATCAGGTATCTTCAGGACTGGCTGCAAAGCCCTCCTCTGTGGCCTAACAGGACTGCTCCTCCCTTCGGGGGTGGGGAGACCAAAGAGCCAGTCATTGAGTTCCTGTTAGAAATAGTCCCTGTTCCCCTCACTTTGGGAAACCAATTGGTTACTGAGCTACCACAGGCTACATCTGAGTGGAGGTTCTAGGTTATATCCATACATGGTCCTTGGTTGAATGTCAGTCTCAGAAAAGACCCTGTGCCCAGATATATTTGGTCCTTGTGGAGCTCCTATCCTTTCCCCATCAGACTAACTCCCCTTCTTTCTTATGATTCCCTGTACTCTGCCAAAGGTTTGGTCATGAGTCTTTGCTTTGAAAACACTGCTAGTTAGAGTCTTTCAGATGCGCTCAGTAGACTCCTGTCATACGTTCAATGCACATCCCATCTGTCTTTCTAAATGAGGATTGATCATCTTACCCCATGTCCGCTCAATTGATTATCTTTTTTAGGTGTATAGATTTCATTATGTTTATCATATCTTATAGGTCTATATAAGTGAGTATATCCCATGTTTGTCTTTCTCCTTCTGGGATATTTCACTCAGAATGATCTTTTCTAGATCCCACCATTTGCCTGCAAATTTCATGATTTCCTCCTTTTTGATTGCTGAGTAGTATTCCATTGTATAAAAATACCACAATTTCTGTACCCATTCCACCGTTGATGGACATCTGGGTTGTTTCCAGGTTCTGGCTATTACAAATAGAGCTGCTATAAACATGGTTGAGCAAGTGTCCTTTTTGTGTACTTGAACAAACTTTGGGTATATACCTAGCAGTGGTATAGCTGGGTCTGGAGGAAGCACTATTCCTATTTGTCTTAGAAAGCGTCAGATAGCTTTCCAGAGTGGTTGTACCAGTTTACATTCCCACCAGCAGTGGAGGAGTGTTCGCCTTTCTCCACAACCTCTCCAGCATGTGTTATCGCTTGAGTTTTTCATCTTGGCCATTCTGATGGGTGTAAGGTGATATCTCAGGGTCGTTTTGATTTGCATTTCCCTGATGGCTAATGAGGATGAGCATTTCTTTAAGTGTTTTTCTGCCATTTGATATTCCTCTGTCGAGAATTCTCTGTTTAGCTCTGTTCCCCATTTTTTAATTGGATTACTTGGATTGCTGCTTTTCAGCTTCTTTAGTTCTTTGTATATACTGGATATTAGTCCTCTGTCAGATAAAGGGTTAGTGAAGATTCTTTCCCAATCTGTAGGCAGTCGTTTTGTTTTGATGACGGTATCCTTTGCTTTACAGAAACTTTTCAGTTTCATGAGGTCCCATTTATTGATTGTTGCTCTTAGAGCCTGTGCTGTTGGTGTTCTGTTCAGGAAGTTGTCTCCTGTGCCAATGAGTTCTAGGCTGTTCCCCACTTTTTTTTCCAATTGATTTAGGGTATCTGGTTTTATGTTGAGGTCCTTGATCCACTTTGACTTTAGTTTTGTGCAGGGTGATAAATATGGATCTATTTTCATTTTTCTGCATGTAGACATCCAGTTGGTCCAGCACCATTTGTTGAAGATGCTGTCTTTTTTCCATTGAATGGAATTGGCTTCTTTGTCGAATATCGAGTATTCATAGGTGTGTGGATTTATTTCTGGGTCTTCTATGCGGTTCCATTGATCCTCCTTTCTGTTTCTATGCCAGTACCATGCAGATTTTACTACTGTTGCCCTGTAGTACAGCTTGAGATCAGGTATGGAGATACCTCCAGATCATCTGTTGTTTTAAAGGATCGTTTTGGAGATTCTGGGTTTTTTGTTTCTCCATATGAAGCTGAGAATCTTTTTTTCAAGGTCTGTAAAGAATTGAGTTGGTATTTTGATGGGAATTGCATTGAATCTGTAGATTGCTTTTGGCAGTATGGCCATTTTCACAATGTTAATCCTACCAATCCATGAGCATGGGAGATCTTTCCATCTTCTGATATCTTCGATTTCTTTCTTCAGAGACTTGAAGTTTTTCTCAAACAGGTCTTTCACTTACTTGGTTAGAGTGACTCCAAGGTACTTTATGTTATTAGTGGCTATTGTGAAGGGTGTTGTTTCCCTAATTTCTTTCTCAGCCTTTTTGTCTTTGGTATACAGGAGGGATTCTGATTTTTTTGAGTTGATTTTGTATCCTGCCACTTTGCTGAAGGTGTTTATCAGCTGAAGGAGTTCTCTGGTTGAATTTTTGGGCTCGCTCATGTATACTATCATATCATCTGCAAATAGTGACACTTTGACCTCTTCCTTTCCGATTTCTATCCCCTTGATCTCCTTTAGTTGTCTTATTGCTCTGGCTAGGACTTCAAGTATTATGTTGAAGAGATATGGGGACAATGGACAGCCTTGTCTTGTCCATGATTTCAGTGGGATTGATTTAAGTTTCCCTCCATTGAGTTTGATGTTAGCTATAGGCTTGCTGTATATTGCCTTTACTATCTTTAGGTATGTGCCTTGTATCCCTGATCTCTCCAAGACTTTAAACATGAATGGGTGTTGGACTTTGTCAAATGCTTTTTCGGCATCTAAGGAGATGATCATGTGGTTTTTTTCCTTCAATTTTTTTATGTAGTGGATTACATTGATGGATTTCCGTATGTTGAACCACCCTTACATGCCTGGGATGAAGCCTACTTGGTCATGGTGGATGATATCTTTGATATGTTCTTGGATTCGGTTTGTAAGAATTTTATTGAGTATTTTTGTGTCAATGTTCATAAGAGAGATAGGCCTGAAGTTCTCTTTTTTGTTGGGTCTTTGTGTGGTTTAGGTATCAAGGTGACTGTGGCTTCATGGAATGAGTTTGGTAGTGTTCCTTCTGTTTCTATTTTGTGGAATAGCTTGAGGAGAATTGGAGTTAGCACTTCTTTGAAGGTCTTGTAGAATTCTGCGCCGAAGCCATCTGGTCCAGGGCTTTTTTTGGGGGGAGACTGTTAATGACTGCTTCGATTTCCTTGGGAGATATAGGGCTATTCAGTCTTTCTACCTGATCTTGACTTAGTTTTGGTAGATGGAATCTTTCAAGAAAATTATCCATTTCATTTAGATTTTCAAATTTTGTGGCATATAGGCTTTTGTAGTATGACCTAATAATTGTTTGGATTTCCTCAGTGTCTGTGGTTATGACCCCATTTGCATTTCTGATTTTGCTGATCTGGATAGTTTCTCTCTGCTTTTTAGTTAGTTTGGCTAAGGGTTTGTCTATCTTGTTGATTTTCTCAAAGAACCAGCTTTTTGTTTCATTGATTCTTTGGATAGTTTTATTTGTTTCTAATTAATTGATTTCAGCCCTTAGTTTGATTATTTCCAGCCATCTGCTCCTCTTGGGTGTATCTGCTTCTTTTTTTTTCTAGGTTTTTCAGTTGGGCCATTAAGTTGTTCGTATGTGATGTTACGAATTTCTTCTTGCAGGCACTTAGTGCTATAAATTTTCCTCTGAGCACTGCTTTCAATGTATCCCATAAATTTGGGTATGTTGTCCCTTCCTTTCATTGAATTCTAGGAAGTCTTTAATATCTTTCTTTATTTCTTCCTTAACCCAGCTGTCATTGAGTAGTAAGTTGTTCAGTTTCCATGTGCGTGTCGGCTTTTTGTTGTTTCTGTTGTTGTTGATGTCTAGCTTTAGTCCATGGTGGTCAGATAGGATACAAGGGATTATTTCAATCCTTTTGTATCTGTTGAGGCTTGCTTTGTGACCCACTATATGGTCTATTTTGGAAAAGGTTCCATGCGGTGCTGAAAAGAAGGTGTACTCTTTTGAGTTTGGGTGAAACGATCTGTAGACGTCTATTAGGTCCATTTGATTTAGGGACTCTGTAAGTGCTTTTATTTCCCTATTTTGTGTCTGTCTAGTTGATCTGTCCCTTGGTGAGAGTGGAGTGTTGAAGTCTCCCACTATTAAGGTATTAGGATCAATGTATGATTTAAGCTTTAATAATGTTTCATTGACGATTGTCGGTGCTCTTGTATTTGGGGCATAGATATTCAAGATTGTGATGTCCTCTTGGTGGATTTTTCCTTTGATGAGAATATAGTGGCCCTCCTTATCTTTTTTGATTAACTTGGGTTGAAAGTCTATTTTCTTAGATATTAGGATGGCTACTCCAGCTTGTTTTCTGGAACCATTTGCTTGAAAAACAGTTTTCCAGCCCTTTACTCTGAGGTAGTATTTATCTTTGTTGCATAGGTGTGTTTCTTGGATGCAACAGAATGTTGGATCCTGTTTCCTTAACCATTCTGTTAGCCTGTGTCATTTTTATTGGTGAGTTGAGTCCATTGATCTTGATAGATAATAGTGACCAATGCATGTTAGTTCCTTTTGTAATGGAGTCGGTGATCTAACCCTGTTTCATTGCTTGTTTTCTTTTCATTTTTGTTGGGATATTATCTGTATGCCCTGTTTTCTTGGGTGAATTTGTTTTCATTGGATTGGAGTTTTCCTTCTAGTATCTTCTGTAGGGATGGTTTGCTGTAGATATTGTGTAAATTTAGTTTTGTCATGGAATATTTTGTTTTCTCCATCTATGTTGATTGAAAGCTTTGCAGGGTATAGTAGTCTGGGTTGACATTTGTGATCTCTTAGAGTCTCCATGATACTTGCCCAGGCCCTTCTGGCTTTCATAGTTTCTGATGAGAAGTCCAGTGTGATTCTGATAGGACTACCTTCATATGTTACTTGGCCTTTTTCCCTTGCTGCTTTTAATATCTTTTCTTTGTTCTGTAGATTTAGTGTTTTGACTATGATGTGACATGATGTGTTTCTTTTCTGGTCTAGTCTATTTGGAGTTCTGTAGCCCTCTTGTATACTTATGGACATCTCTTTCTTTAAGTTGGGAAAATTTTCTTCTATGATTTTCTTGAAAATATTTTCTGGACCTTGGAGTCTGGAGTCTTCTTTTTCATGAATTTCTATTATTCTTAGATTTTGTCTTTTCATAGCATCCTTGATTTCTTGGATATTTTGTGATTGGAACTTTTCTGATTTTACTTTTTCTTTGAGAGAAGTATCCATTTCTGCAAGTGTGTCTTCAGCTCCAGAGATTCTCTCTTCCATCTCTTGTATTCTGTTGGTGATGCTTACTTTTGTGGTTCCTGATCTTTTCTCCAAGTTCTCCAGCTCAAGGGTTTTCTCATTTTGTGTTTTCTTTATTGATTCTAATTCTGTTTGCATGCCTTGCACCATTTCTTTCATGTGTTTGAATTTGGATTCCTGTCTCTCTACGATGGCCTCTATTTCTTTTTTCACTTCCTTTTTATATGCCACTAATTTTTCCTCTACTTGTATATCTATTTGTTTGTCTATGTTTCCCTGTGTTTCTTTAAGGATATTGTCTATTTCTTCTTTCTTTGCCTCCAATTGACTGGCCATCTCTTTGAAAGACTCGTTCATTTCCTCCTTATGAGCCTCAAATAATTGGGTAAGCATGGCTTTAAAGTCATTTTCCTGTGCTTCTGCTGAATTGGTGTATCCATCGATTTTGGGGTTTGCTGGTGAAGTCATGATGTCCTGATTTATGTTGGAAGTGTTCTTTCGCCTACCCCTGGCCATTGGCTTGTCTGAAACCTTCCCTGTTTGTTTTTGGATTCTGCAGATCAGACTGGTGCTGTCTCTCTCTGGTGTCTGGAGAGTTCTTCAGGAAGCTGAGAACTCTCAGCGTGTGCTGAGGACTAGCTGTACATGTGGGAGGAAAGTACTCAGGTGCAAACGGGGCAAATGCAAGCATGTATGCGCGCGCGCGTTTGTGTGTGTGTGTGTGTAAGTGTGCGTGGATGAGTATCTCAAGGGACAGAGTGATGGCTAATGTTGAACCCTTGAGTGTGTGGGAGGGGCTCTGAACTGTATATGTCGCAGGCGCTAATGATGATTGCAGCGCAATTTCTGGCATTAACTGTCTTAACTCCTCAATCAGGCCCACAGGGCAGGAACTTCAATGTCGCTAGTGCCCCTCTGTTTCCCAAAGTGGGTATGTGGGTGGGAGGGTGGTTCGAAGCCTGGCTTCTGATTTATAAGGACCCAGGATCTGGGGAACTGCAGATTCTCAAGGGTGCACTCACTTACAGGTAGGTCTCTTGGCAGAGATCATGGTATCCAGGGCTCTCTGCTCTCTGGTTTGGCCCTGCTTCTTTGATGTGCTCCGCCAGTTCTGTGCTGCTGTCACTGCCAGGTTCTGAGGTCTTGCTGCAGCTGGAGATTTCAGGGTGGTCACTTCAGCAGGGATGGGGTAACCAGGCTCTCTGTTCTCTGGTTTGGCCCTGGTTAATCTTAAACTGGAGGGCTGTTGTGCCCCTCCAGTTCAGTGCTGCTCCGCCACCAAGTCCCGCTGTAACTGGAGACTGGGTCGCTAGTCCCGATGCTTTCTGGGAAGTCCTGAGGTCTCTTTGCTGGGCTCTCCCAGCTTGGGAGGCCCATAGCCTGGTGTGTCCAGGTTGTATGATGTTTCTGCCTTGTTTTGGTGAGTATATAGCATATTCTCTGTCACTGTGGGATTGGGTGGGCTGTACCATCAGTGATCGCGATCCTGCGGAGCTAGTATGGCATCTACCAGATTCGCACCCTGGGAGGATGGTGCAGCTGCTGTGTGAATCTGGGACTGTGAGACACTTACTGCTGGCTTTTGCCTGCCGCTAAAGTGCTTGGGGCTCCGCCTCAGCGGCTATATACGCCAGGCAGTTAGGTCTGCACTGAGAAAGATGAGTCCGCTGTGCTGGTGTGCTGAGGAGGAAGGAGGTCTGGGGGAAGGGAGTGCCACAAGATCAAAGGATCATTTCTCTCCTTCCCCAAACAAGTCCCCGGGTGACCCGAGAGCAAAGTTTTCACCTCCTGCGATGTTCCCTGTTGTTTAGAAAGCCTCACCGTGGTTTTCCTGGGTTAGGGGTCCTTCCATTCACCAACTCAGAAGTTCAGGTATCCCACCACACAGAAACGGTGTGTGCTAATCGCCATCTTGGCTCCGCCCCCCAAGCTTGGGTTTTATCACTGGGATCTTACTACCCCCACCAAGTTATGATAAAGTGTGATTTAAAGGTGTGGATACTTAGATTACTTGGGTGTCATTTGTTGTAAGTTGCTGTTAAAATTTACTATTATCTTTTAGTAATGCTTGCTGTTACCCTTTAACAGCTGTGCAACCAAATCGCCACACAGACACGGGGATTTCTTTAGTTAACCTAGAACAAAATGCTGGGCAATATTTACTCAATCCTAAACCTTCATGCCCTCATAGTTTCTTAACATTTAGATTTCCTGCATTATACTTGATTTTAGTGATAACTTAGGTCTAGTCCATTTCCACGTAGTTCCAAGATCTCTCCCCCAGCTGTCTCCTCCCTTAGCTCTCCTCCCACTCATTTCCTGTCCTCTAGCTCCTCCCATCTTTCCTACCCTCTGGCTCATCCCATTGCTCAACATTGTGGCTAGTTGATTTATTATGGCCTGTTTAAACAAAGTTGAGACAGGATGCTTAGGATAAGTATCATAATGCAATATCCTAATTGAAGCGAGAGAATGGGGGGAGGGAGAAAAGAAATCAGCATTGGAATGAACAAGGGTAAGGTGTATACATTTCAAAGGAACATTAAAAGAAAAGAGAACACACTAGCACTCCATGTGACGTTGTCTGTGTCCAGCCCTAGGATGATGTATGTGTTAAGGGTATGGAAGTGACCCTAGTCTGTATGTGTATACTACTAAGATGAATGGGGAGTGTTGGTCTATGGGGGATGGGATTCAGCATCACCTTTTGGGAAGTCCTGAATGTTCATTTCTTCTGGAAGTTGGGAGCTAGATGGATCAAGATCAGCAACAGTGTGTGATCTCCTCAGAAGAGTGTAAGTGATGTGTTTGGTGGTGCCCTTGACCAGAAGGGATGCCAAAGAGCAGGTTGAGCTGACGTCTGTGGATTCAGTTGGTATTTTTCACACTTAAGAGGCAAGGCACTAGTTTCTGGAGAAGGAAAGAGTACAAGGATCTGTCGTGGCATCCTTGAAGAGAGTGAGGGTGCAGGGCAGACAGAGAATACAGGAGGCCAAATGAGGGGTTTAGGGGGAAATATACAAGGGATTTTGTGCCAGATTTTGTGTCTCTGTCACTCAGACTCATTTCGGCTGGGCCATCCTGTATCCATGTTCCAGGTGCTTCCACTGTTTGCCTAGTCTGGGTGACCAGTGAACTGTGGCTTCAATGTTGGGTACTCATCCCCAGGAACCTCAATACTGCTTTCAGGGGACCAGGAGGGATCCAATGTCTGGGTGCTGGAAAGGAAAGTTCCTGGACCTTGTGATCTCCATTCACTGGCATATCTGTCAAGTGCAGGGGGTCCATTTTTCCTGACTGTCAGACCTGGGAAACAGCTCTGGGGGTACCAGATCTATTGACCCCAAAATGTCCCAAGAATCCTGAAGATGCTTGAAGGGGATTAAGAGAGATTAGATGTCCGGCTGCAAGAACAGAGGTTCCCTAGACCTGGGGGTCTTCAGTCGCTGGCATCAGCATAAAGTATAGAGCCCCCATGGTTCATGACTCTCAGACCTGGCAGACAGCCATGGGGGGACTGGGTGCAATTGAGCCTAACTGTCCCGGGAATACTGAAGCTCCCTTGAGGGGAGCATGGACCATCTGATGTCTGGCTGCTTGAGTGGTGGTTCCTGGACCTGGGGATCCTCACTGGCTGGGATGGGCAGAAAGTGCAGGAGCTCCGCATTTTGACTCTCAAACATTAGAGATGACCATGGTGGGGCTGGGTCCAATAGGTCTCAACTCACAGGATGTCCCCTCTAATCAGGGAAAATTCAAGGTTGATGCTCTGGATCCACCTTTCTATCCCCTCACCAGTTTCAGAGTCTCAGATCCTCTGCCCCTCTAATACAGGGCACACTGTTCACCACCATCTTGGAAACCTCCCACACTTTGAATAATTCCAACAGGAAATGAAGACTGCAAGTCTAGTCCTGAAGCAGATGAAGATTTCCCCAGCAAATCTATCTTCTAGATCCACATGTGTGATATAAAAGATACAATTGCAAGATTCATCAATGCCAAAAGTCTCTCACATACCAAGGGGAGAGATCACAAATACAGAAAACATCAAGGAAATGTCACCAATCAGGACTGTATTTGCAATTCTTAGATGAACATCTATGGTGAGTTAGTTCAACCTTATAATAAGGCTGTTTTGCCTCTAGGCAGGTTGGCTCAATAAAGGAAGAGGAGTTCATTGCAGCTACCCAAGACTGCTATCTTTCTCAGAACTGTGACATCAATATAGAGAATTCTGTTAGTAAAATTTGTTGTTTTTTTTATTATTATTTCATGTGCATTGATATATTGTAAAAGTGATGGACCCTGGAGTTCTAGGCAGCTGTAAGATGCCATGTGGTTGTTGGGATAAAACCCAGGTCATCTGGAAGACCAGTCACTGCTTCAAATCACTGAACATTCCAACCCTGAGAAAGCCAAATTTTAAAACTTCAAATGTCTTTCAGATATACAGATGTTTTGTGTTCATGTGTCTGTGTACCAGTCACTGCTTCAAATCACTGAGCACTCCAACCCTGAGAAAGCCACATAGTTAAGCTTTCCATGTCTTTCAGATATATGCACGTTTTATGTTCAAGTGTCTGTGTAACCTACTTGCAATGGCCAAAGTGGGCACCAGATGCCATGAGAACGCATTGACATGGAACTTGCTGGCTAGTAAGTGATATCTGAAATGGAACTTGTCTTCTGTAACAACATCCAGTGCTGTTAACTTCCATGCTAATCCAGCCACCATTTATTTAACTTTTTCTACAGATGTTAATTAAAATATATTACACCATTTCCCCTTTCCTTCTGCTTTCTCCATGCCTTTCTGAATTCCCTCCTTCCAATGTCTTAAAAAGTAATATGTGAATATGTATGGACCTGTATATATATAAAACCTACTAAGTCTATTCCTATTGGTTGTGTAGATAAGGTTTCTGTGCTGAATCCTTTGTATAGGATATATAATTCAGGAGTGCATCCCTGCCTGAGGTTAATCCTCCAACTTGGTGGGTGTTCTAGTCTTCAATACCCACAGGAGTCTAACCCTGAAGTGAACTAAACTGTCTTGGACAGGAAACATTAGAAAGCACAGGGTGACAAATTCCTTAGATAACACATGGTGCTGGAATGGCCTTGATGTTCTGGAGCTGTGGGGAGGAGTATGGACATTGGTCTTAGCCAATCAGTCTCTCTTTGTTCTGTGGACCTCCCGTTATACCATTCACCTGGGATATTTCCGTGGATTACTTTGTCATCTTGAACTTCCTGCATTATCTTTCTGAACACCATGACTACGGGCCTGTGTTACCATGCCGGCCTTGGATGGTTTTGACCTCAGTGATTTACTACAATGTTGGGATGACTGTAATGAGTACTTACACTTAACTATATTGAGAATCTCCTTATGTCTGTGAGGCTGGTTTTCACTATCTGTTGAATGAAGAACAGAACTCCAATCTACTTTGATGTGTCATAAAATCTCAATGTTAAAGAAAAAAAATAATCATCTTTATACTTAAGGAGAGGATTTTAAGTCAAACAACTGCATCTGAACAATGCTTTTTTTCCATTACTGGACTCAGGAACAGAGTCTGTGTCCTGCCTACCATGACCATTTAGACTCAGCCATTTACTTTCAATAAGCCCACAGGAAGAACTGAATTATCGAGGTAGACCATGCCCAACTCTACTGCAGCTACTAGGGAGGCAAGGTAAGCAGATCTATTATGTACACTAAGTTCAAGGTCCACCTGAAATTTATAGTGAGACTATTATTTCAAATAAAAAAGAGAGAATACAATGTTCGATAATAAAAACATATTTAATTAAGCGATTTATTTATTTTTTACAATTTATACCCTTTGTATCATGGCTGTTTCCACTTACAACTCTGACCATTTCCACTCACCCTCCCCATCTCCCCCATGCACCTTCCCTAGTCCACATATAGGGGGCTAGGGAAAAAGAAAAACAATGGTTAAAACACAAATTATTAATAAAAACTAGAAACATTCACATATTTATTCAGTGTGACTAATTTTGACCAGTGACGAATATATAACATTATACTGTTTCTTTCTTCCCACAGGCAATATTTGCTAATTGAAGACATGGTTAAGTATTTAATTGCAAGCTTATACAAACAGTTCTCAGAGGTCCCCAGTTCCCAAGGAATAAGGCAATGGAATCTACTGTGGAGGAATCCTAAATGTGGGCAAAGAGAAGCATGTACAAAGAGAGAGAAAGACAGGGAGAGAGAGTACAAATAGAAAGAGAAAGAGAAGAAAATAAAACATCTCGGTACATATGGAAGAGCCTCTGGGAGAGGGCAGGCCCATTCTACTGGACTGAAAATTTAAGGGTAGAGGTGGGGAACGCCAATCATACCCTTTAGAAGGTAGGGACTGAAGGATGCTGGGAGAACCTGGAAGCCAGAAAACCTTCTGTCAAAGAGGCAACTCAGCAGCTTGTCTTAGGTGTGAATACAACAGGTAAAACATTCATCCTTCAGGTTTAATAGGTTTAGAGAGCAGAGATACACAACTAAGTAATCTCTCCAAGCCATACATTAAAAACAACCTGCCTATAAGTTGCTCCCTCATTCTCAGCATATTTCTCTCTTGCAAGGTATTCAAAGAATGACATAATGCTATTGAGCAGAAAATATCTCATCTAGGGGAATAGGTCTTTTCATCAATGACAGTCCAGACCAGATTAGAATTTCAAGGAGTCCATTGATTTATTAGATGTTCAGCTAAGGGAGATATAGGAATGTTTATCCAGAATATCCATATTCCTGCCAGGCAGAGAGGTTACAGGGATGATGGGGGGGGAGAGATTTAAAATCAATTTGAGACCACCAAGTGGTGACTTGCATGGCATTCTGACTGACATATACACGTATCTGAGAAGACAAGGAAAGAGTGATAGAACTGGAGAGTTGACCCACCATAGATGAGTAGATACAGAGACTACAGGAGGAGGCAGCTTGTCCTCAGGTACAGCCCAAGAATAAATTGCTCTCTAGGACTTTTATCCTTTCTTTAACATCCAAATCTTCCTCCCTTTCTTTATCACCCAAATCTCCTTCTCCATGTTCCTCAGGTCTCTGTAAATGCCTGATTTCTCCAGCCTTCTAATGACATCTGTTTGAACCTCAGGCTCCCCTGACAACAACCTCCACAGCATCTGAAGTCTTCAGCAATCATGGCTCCTAACTGAATGTTTGCATGCATCAGGGGAACAGAATACAATCCATTTCAGAAAAGTTGGTCTTCATGCCTTCAAGTTCATTTTCTGTCTTTGCACTAGGCATAATCTCAAAAAAGGATATACCTGACATATGTCTTGGTGGGTTCCCATTGATACCTATTTACTATCTGTGAGATAAACTCAGTCTGGTGGGTTTGGTCCAGTGGTTAGGCACTTTTAAAACACTTGTATTGTCAGTTGCTCTCCTGGCCATTTTTTGGAAACTTCCATATTTTTGTGAAGATATTGGCTCAGAAACTTCTTTAAACACCAAGCCTAAGTTACCTTCTTATGTTCTCAATCTTCTCATCCTTCTGGGTCATCAGGGCTGAGTTAAAGATGTAGTTAGGATCAACCTTTCACACCTAAATGCTATTCATCACACTTTCATGGGGCTAAACATGTGGCTCAGGGCCTACGAGAACTGCCTGCACATTTTCATTTTCAAAGAAATTTTATCATTGAAATTGCCATGAATTCATCAATTATTACATAACAATATGTTTATAATGTGAAAAAAGACAATGTTTTATCGATGTAATATCTCAACTAATCTTATTGGATCATCAGGGAAACAGAGCTGTAGGAAAGGATTTTGGTGTCCAAAGCTGGAAACCAGACCTCAATGCTCATATTGAGATGACGAAATGATATGTGAAAAAGTTGTCTCCCACTCTTTACATATATGACATGGATTAAAACCACATAATCCTGTCACATGCACACACCAGAAGTGTTTCTTTTTAAGTAAAATCCTTGCTGTTACATTATCTAGAATATTTATACTATATATTTCGTATAGAATGCAATATTTCAAGATGAAATGAAAAATGGATGATTTGGAGGAACATACAGAATCACAGAACGTCCAATCATATATACATGTTCATATCACATGAAGCTATGCAGTGAGTTGCAGTTGATTCCTGATTAAACCACTTCTTTACACCTCTATGAAACATGAAAACAAAGCCTTGAGTTACCATATAAAACACATTCCTAGGGCTTCTCTTCAGTATCATTCATTCATAAACGTGAAGCCTATAGAAATGTACAAATGATTCATTATACTAAAAACATTCACAAGGTTTTCTCTCCAATATGATTTCTTTCAAGGCTTTGAAAAAATGTGACAAGGGTTTGCTGGTTATATTCATAGGGTTTCACTCCAGTATGAAATCTTTCATCCATTTGGAGATCACAGCAATGTGCAAAGGCCTTACAACATTGAGTATGTTCATTGGGTTTCACTCCAGTATGGAATCTTTCATGACTTTGGAGATCACTGCAACGTGTGAAGGCTTTACCACCATGATTACGTTCTCCAGTGTGTGTTCTTTTATTAATTTGGAGTTTTCCGTATCGTGAAAAGGCTTTCCCCCACAGATTACATTTTTATGGATTTCCCTCCAGTATGTGTTCTTTTATGCACATTGAGACAACTGGGTTGTGAAAAGCATTTAACAGAATGATTACATTCATAAGGTTTCTTTGCAATGTGAATTTTTTCATGTCTCTGAAAACCACTACTACACGCAATGGCTTTACCGTTTTGATTACATTCATAGGATATCTCTCCATTATGTGTTCCTTTATGCCTTTGAAGACTATTGGTTTTGAAAAGGCTTTCCCCACATTGATTATATTCCTAAGGTTTGTCTCCAGTATGTGTCCTTTTGTGCACTTGGAAATTACTGGACTGTGCAAAGGCTTTACCACAGTGATTACATTCATAGGGTTTCTCTCCTGTATGTGTTCTTTTATGCACTTGGAGTGTAAAGAGGTGTGAAAAAGCTTTACCACATTGAGTACATTCATAAGGTTTCTCTCCAGTATGTGTCCTTTTATGCACTTGGAGAATAGTGGAGCTTACAAAGGCTTTACCACAGTGATTACATTCGTAGGTTTTCTCCCCAGTATGTGTCCTTTTGTGCGCTTGGAGAGCATTGGACTGTGTAAAGGCTTTACCACACTGATTACATTCGTAGGGTTTCTCTCCAGTATGAATTCTTTCATGTTTCTGGAGACCACTACAACAAGCAAAGGCTTTACCACACTGATTACATTTATAGGGTTTCTCTCCAGTATGTGTTCTTTTATGAATCTGGAGACTAATCAATTGTGAAAATGTTTTCCCACACTGATAACATTCATAGGGCTTCTCTCTAGTATGTGTTCTTTTATGCTTTTCGAGATTTCCGAGTAGTGAAAAGGCTTTCCCACACTGATTACATTTGTAGGGCTTCTCTCCAGTATGTGTTCTTTTATGCATTTCGAGATTTCCATGCTGTGAAAAGGCTTTCCCACACTGATTACATTCATAGGGTTTTTCTCCAGTATGTGTTCTTTTGTGCATTAGGATACCACTGGGTTGGGAAAAGGCTTTACCATACTGCTTACATTCATGCTTCTCAAAAATAGGTCTTCTTTCATTCCTGTAAAGATAATTGGGTATCTGTAAGATTTACCATAGTCATTACACTGATGAATCTATTTGTTGGTGTAAATTAAGTTTGCAATTTCGTCTAATTGTAAAATGAAGTTGCATCTTAACCTTTTATCACTTTGTTTACATTCATAGCTACTCCCTTGACAGTGAGTGTTTTGTACTTTCCAAGATACCTTTGGTGGTAAGGAACTTTATTACATGGCTCACTTATAGGTTCATTTTTATGTAAGTGCGTATTCACATATTTAAAAAAGAACTAGGAGTCAGCTTTACCACAGTGACTGAATTCATAAACTTTCCTGTTGTTGGAGTCATACTACATTCGTAAATGAACCATCATAGACACAACAGTTTTCATAGGGCCAGAAATTATACGGATTTTCTGGAGTGAGAGGTTTTTTGGCTGTATTCCCAATGAGTTTGGAAAACTAATTAAGTATATTAGTATAATTTATTAAGAGTCCCCTGCTTTGCCTAGATTTTCTGAATGTGATACAAGTTTATGATTTTTTTTATTAATACTGAATGAATGAACACATGAGCAAATATAAACTTGTAGTGTTGTCACCTTCATGCTTTCTGTTGTATACATGTATAGGATAGTTTAGAATGCAATAGGATAGTTTAGAAGCACATGATGATGTGCTTCTGGAAAAAGCCTACTCAGGAAAAGCAGGCTTTGCTGGATCCTTCCCAAAAGTATCTCAACAAAGATGTAATGATGGAGATGTACAAGAACATCATAGCTATGGAGGACACGATGAATATCCTTTAACAATTAAATGATTATTTCATTATTAATAATTATTAATAAATTCAAGGAATACTTGCAGCACATTCAAAACATCTACTCAAGTAAGGACTACGACGTCTTCTAATTGTTCTGGGAGAATAGGTATGTTTCTTCATTCCGTATCCTTACTCTCACATGACTTGTATGAATTATGACAAAGGATACACCTATTAAAAGAGCAATAATAAATGAAAGATTCCAAATTCACAGAATTTGACTCTTTGTTCTCCAAAGACATGTGCTATAGGGATTGTGGTACCTCCACAACAATATTCTTGACTCTCATACATTCTGTCTAACTTAGCTTAGCAACTTCAAGGATTTGAGTAACATCACCTTTGCTATGAAATATTTTCTCACAAGGGGGTTTTGCACATAAAATTATCACCTATTCAATGAATTTGCCTTTTGCAGTATGAACAGTACGATACTCAACAGATAGTAATTTCTACAGAGTATCTAAAATGTGGATGTAAGTAATAATTTATCATTTATATAGAGGAATTTAAATTTAGAACATGGATGCTGTGGTAAAAGATCCCATTCAAAGTCCTTCGATGTCTATGTGGTCTGGCTGGAATATAAATACACCTTTAATCCTGGAGACAGTGGCAAGCAGATCTGACTTCAATGCCAGCCTGGTATACACCAATGTCTAGTAAAGTAATGCTATGGTTCAGGCATGGTGGTACATGCCTGTAATCTCAAACAAAGGATGTAAAATATTGCTAGAATGAAGCACCCATATTTGAAAGGGATGTCTAGTTAAGTGGCACAAAAGGGGACAATATCTGAAAAATAACTGATAGAATAGAAAAGATGTATCTCTCATGAGAAGAGAGAGGAAAGGAAGCTCATTAAGGGGCACTGCATGAATAGAGTATGCAGGTTTACTGGCACAGTTATACAAAGACAGTTTGCAGGGAAAGAATTAAGGTTAACATCAAATGATCCAGAAAATTTGAAAGACTCTGATGATTAGAAAAAAATGCTTGAGTTATATGAAGCCAAACAATGCAATTCAGAGGGTGGGAGAAAAGCCAGATGTAATAACTTAGCTAGGAGAGTTGTTGGGCCAGAACTCAAAAGAACAAGATAGGGTGTGCATATGAAGCAGTAATTCACACAGGCTGAAAATGTTCTACACCTAAGATAGATCATATGGAACTTAGAAGCTGCCCTGCTCAGGCCGACAATAGCAGACAAAGGAGCAGTAATCTTTAGAGACAGGAATTAAGAGAGGTGACTTATTATACAGTAATATCTGTTTAACAAGGGTTTCACCATCTTCTGTTGTTTCAAAATGCCTTGCAAACATAAATAATATACCTGACAGTGAGGAACATGGGATTGTGAGAATTTAATATTCCTTAATACTCTTAGAGTGGTGTTTGTTTTCACACTTTCGCTTTTCTTTAAAACCTCTGGGACACATTATTATTTTTTACAGGGGCTGGGGATATGACCTGGAGGTTAATAGCACTAGTGGTTCCTCCAGAGGTCCTGAGTTCAATTCCCAGCAACCACAAGGTGGCTCACAACCATCTATAATGAGATCTTATGTCCTCTTCTGGTGTGCAGGTAGAATAACATATAAATAATGAATAAATAAATCATCTTTGAAAATTATTTTCACAAGAATATTTATATCAGCTTTCATGAAATAATTACCTTCCATATCTTCTAGAAGGTTGATAATGTTCTTCCATATTATGGTCTTCCCAATTGTAGCCTAAAATATGTACCAGAAAGGGTATAATATATTATTGAAAAATACCTAAATTTTCTGTTACTATTTTCAGTAAATCTCAGAAACATGCCTGATTTTTAACCTCAAACATCCCGATTCCAATTAAAATTATATAAGAGTATCAATAAAAACAAACAAAAGTAACAACAGATGTCCCCTTTATCTTAATAGTGAAAAAAATTTACTGTCTTACCTATAGCTGTAAGGTGCTTATAGGTCTCTATCATCACATCTTTGTAGAGACTCTTCTGGGAAGGATCCAGCAGAGCCCACTCTTCCTGAGTGAAGTTTATATCCACATCAGCATAGGTAATTAAATTCTAAATGATCCCATACATGAGGATAGCAGAAAGGACAATGGTGACAACAGTGTAAATACATACTTCATTGACAATATATTCATATAATTCTGGTGCTGCCCTGACATCTCCTGACACAGAAGTTTCAATGTACTCACCAAGTCATTTTAGAAGGAAACTAAATGAGGAGGTTCACCTCATTTCTGCAACCTTTGAATAGAACATAGCTTTCCAAGAGAAATGTCAATTAACAGACATAAAGTAAGCAAGTCAAGGATGCTGATGAACAGAACAGACCGCAGATCACAGAAATTGTATGCACAATTACTAACTACAAAAATTAGGAGCAAGCAGGATGTACTGGTTCAAAACTTTAATTCCCACACTCAGGAGGGAGAGGTATGTGTATCTCATTGAGTCAGAGGCCAGCCCAGCCTCTGAAACAAGTTTCATGACATGCAGAGGTACATTTAAGACCTGAATCCACCACAATCATTCAAATAAGAAAGATATAATGAACTCCATAGTATTTCTGAAGTTCCTACAATGAATTATATATTCACAACATTTCTGTATCTATCCTAGAGAAACATGAACTGTCACAGTTTAAACTCTAATATGAATGAGAGTTTACTAAAAGGGAATCCGTGTTCAAACAGGCACAAATGGACAGATGAAAACCTTAGTACTGGAATAGCTGGTCATAAATGAGCAACATAAGATGGTTGAAGTGGATCATCAATGAAAAGCTCTTGTTTGTCTGGATATAACTGGGTTCAATTGCCAGTGCTTACATTCAGGCTTACAACTACCCATTACCCCAAATTCTGAAGTTCTGAGGCCATTGGCTGACTATTGTGAGGACCAGGTACACAAGAGGTGCATAGTCACACATACAGGAAAAATTCTACTCGTATTACCTCATTTAAAAACTCAAAACAAACACAAGAGGTAGGAAGAATGTTACAGACTTGCAATTCAATGACACAGAAGTCTCAGGAAGTATTAATGTCATGAGTACATGACATCGCGAGACAAAGAATATACTCTCTGGCAAATATTAAAACATAAGGGTGGATTTGGATCAGCACAATAGCATATGCTTGCATGGAGTCTAAGGTGGTATACTGGGGATCTTCCCCAATATCTTTGTTAATTGAAACCCAATTCTCAGGATCTTCCCTAGTGCTCTAACTAAAAACATGTGGCTCCTTCCTCTCCATACCATCCAGCAAACAGAACACCATGAATACAGTAGTCAAGCAGGCCATTAAAATAGCAACACTCATCCCACACTTTCTGAAACTTCAGAGTGCTAACAGAACCCCAAGAACAAAACTCCCACACATCAAATCAGCACTTGGCCTATAATTGCCCCAAACCCAGATGCATAGACACCAGTTTAGGGATAGATTCAAGAACAGTCAGGTAATATGTCATCACCAGAGCTCAGCTATATTACCACAGCAGGGACTAACTATCTGAAATTTACAAAACTTTTTACAGAAACATAAAGAAATACATCTTCTCATCATTTCATGAAATATCCATAGCTTTGCGCAGTGGCAGTATCATAGCCAATGAGGTTTATCCGAGGCGCGATTATTGCTAATTGAAATATCCTCTATAATTGACCAAATACTCAAACAGAATATAAGTTTTTAGAGCACATTGAAATAACATCATGTATCCTATCACACCACCCTGGCTTAAGGCTGGATATATATAGCATCAGAAAGAACACAAAGCTTACAAACTCATGGAAAGTGAATAACCTTCAAACAAGTGAAAAAAAATAGTTTCAAACAGAAATAAAACATTTGAAAAGCATAAAATTCATAGAAAATAAATACATATCACATGCAAACTCATGGAAAATAATGAAGAATGAAAAGTGATACTAAGAGGAAACTTCATAGCACAAAGTGCCTACATAAAGATACTGGAGAACATTCATACTATCCATGTAACAGCAGACCTGAAATGTCTAGAAGAAAAATATATAAGCACACAAAAGGAGTAGAGATCAAGAAATTATCAAATTGAGAGCAGAAATTAAAAAAAATATATAAAGAGATGATAAAGAATCCAAAAAATAAAGGTGTGGGTTTGGGAGAAAATAAAACAGATGGACACACTCTAATCAAAACTAACTAAAAGAAAGAGAAGATATTAAATTATAAAATCAGAAACTGTGTTAATAATTTTTGTTTCTTTAAAATCCCACTCATGTTATGTGAATGTGTTTTTCTTTTAACCCCAGGTGTGGAGCGCAAGGCTGCTTCAGTTTGTTCACAGCTGTTAGTTATGATTGTCTCGTGCTCTAGCAGGCCTGTGGTTTTGTCACCTGCACATAGTTATTTCTCAGTCTTCTGGAGAAAGTTCACATGACAGAGCCATGAAAGGGACCAGGTTTTTGAAGAAGGAAGAAGCTGCTGCTCTTCCTGATGCTGTTCACCCACACTGCTACTCCATTTGTCACTGCTGGTTTGTTGGACTGCTGGATATCCTGGTGACTAATAGGTATTGCCCCAAAGAACCTGGCCACCCTAAACCTCACAGAGTAGCTTTAAGGGACTTATAACTCTTTCCCTTCTAGCTTTTGTTCTCTTTTACCTAGTCAGGGTGTTGGAAGGAATAAAGTTTCGAAGGGAGGTAGACATTAAGAAATGGACAAAGAAAAGACATTTAAGAAAACAGTTCCATTTGCTGTTTGAGTGGACTTCTAGAATCCAGATGACAGAGACTGGTAATGCCCTAAAGAAGTCAATTGCCGTAACTCATTTTGTGTTCTCTTTCAATAGCTTAAATTGTGGCATTCCTGCTCATTTCATTCCAAAGCAAAATGTTTGCTTTTTAAAAAACAAAAACAAAAACAAAAAATACTAAACAACCTGTGACCCGTCCCTTCAAGGCATCTGTTCCCATGCTTCATCCTTTAGGTCACCTGTGCCTGTGTCCTTACATCAAAGCACCCATTACTGTGTGGCTACATCTGAAAGCCAACACCCATTTGTGTTCTCCTGGACATATTTTTTCAGACAAAGATTACTTCAGCCTAGAATGATGAACTTCTGGTAGTATCTCCATACCTGACTTCAAGATATACTAACAGCAATAGTAATAAAAACTACCTGGGGCTGGCATAGAAATAAGCTGAGTGATCAATGGAAACAAATAAAAGACACAGATAAATAAATAAATACAATGGAAAAGACAGTATCTTCAACAAATAGTGTTGCTCCAAATACATGTCCATATGTAGAAAAATGCAAACAGATCCATATTTCTCACTCTGCAGAAAACTCAAATCCAAGTAGATCAAAAACTTAAACATAAAGCCAGATTCCCAAAATGTGCAAGAGGAGAAAGTGGGTAACACTCTTGAACTCATTGGTCCAGGAGAGACAACTTCCTGAACAGAATATCTGCAATGCAGGCGATAAGATCTACAATTAATAAATGGAACATCTTGAATCTCAAAAGCTTTGTAAAGCAATGGATACTATCAAGATGAGAAGATGACTATCTACAGATTGAGAAAAGATCTTCACCACCCTACATCTGAAAAAGGGCTAATATCCAGAATTATGTTAAAGATATCAAGAAATTAAGCACCAACAGACCAAATAATACAATTAGTAATAGGACACAGGGATAGAGAATACTCAACAGTGCATAAATACTTAAAAAAGTGCTCAACATCCTCACTCATCAGGGAAATGCAAATCAAAACTGTCTGTGAGACTCCATTTTACACTTGTCAGAATGACTATGGCCAAAACCTGAAGTATCAACATATGCTGGCAAGGAAGTGCAGAAAGGGGAACAGTCCTCCATTGCTGGCAGGGGAGCAAACTTTTACAACCACTTTGGAAATACATCTGGCACTTTCTCAAAAAACTGGGAAAAGACATACCTAAAGACCCAGCTATACCACTCCAGGGGATACATATGAAAGATGCTCCAACATACAACAAGGACATTTCCTCAACGATGTTCATAGCAGCTTCATTTCTACTAACCAGAAACTGGAAACAACCTATATGCCTCTCAACTGAAGAATGGGTAAAGAAACTGATATATTTACAGAGAAGAATACTAACCAGACATTAAAAACAAGGAAATCATGAAATCTCCAGGCAAATGGGTGCAACAAGAAAATATCTTCCTGAGTGAAATAACACAGACCCAGAAAGACACACAGAAGAGAGTACTAAGCCTCAAGGACAACAAAAACAGGACAATGAAAGTCCCTTTTAGAGGCCAGAGCTGCAGACTCTCCTCCTCTCCAGGGAATCCACACTCAGAAAGGCTGACAGGGCAAGAGCCTTTGCCCAGGTCATGACATCCAGTCTGGCTTAAAGTCCATCCCACCTCTAACACATGGGACTCTCCTAGCTCGGCAGACCAGCTTTTCTGGGCCTGGCAACAACGAACCCCATGATATCCATGGCATAGCTTCTGGTCCTGCATATTCTTCACTACAGAAGAACCAGAAAAGAATCTTGGAAAGACTCTGCAAGGTAATTTATACTGTTCCTCCTTCCAGGTTGTAAAGTTTCCCCAGAGTCCATCATTAGCTTAGACCAGGCATTTGGGCCTCAGGACTCTGGCAGATCCTCTACTGGAGGATGAGAGATCAGGTGTCTCAGACAGCACAAACCATCTCAGCTCTGCCCTTCCATCCTAGGGGCAGACAGAGCCTTAGCCTGGTAAAGTAGTAGTTTAATAAATGTTTCCACTCTCCCAGGGTACATGTTTATTTTACACGTCACAGGGTCCTGCATGTACACATTTAATTACCCTCTCACTGTCCAATGCAGTCATCTCTACATCACAGCTGAGAATTCCTGCAGCACCCCTCAATCCAACACAAACAGTAACAACAACTGAAGCCTAAAGAACCTATGGATTTGAAAGAAAGGAGTGGAATATGGAAGGTGAATAAAAAAATTTAAATTAAGTGACATGACTCTTCCTAGATATGGTGGGGAGAAAGTTTATTATAGAGAGAAAGGCACCTGTGAGCCATGTGAGGAGAGGGAGGAGAGGAGCACGCCAAACCATGAGATTATGACAGTAAATAATAGATGAAATAGAGCAGGTAACCAAATTGGATAGATAACAGAAAGAAGGGCAGGTGGGTTAAGGGTCCGAGCCTTTGGCTACAGGACAGGGTATGCCTGCCATGTCCTGTAACCAGGTAGGGACTCGGGGATTCTGGGCAAAATGGTAGCTAATTCTGCTCTGAACTGTTAAATAGGCCCCTCAGCCATTTGTCCCCGGATTTGAGTCTTAACAGTGCCCAGGTCGCCACATGCAGTCTGGTCACAGTCCATCCCACTTGTAACATGTGGGACTAAGACAGCTCAGCATTCCTAAGGCCAGGACAAAGGACCTCACAAGAAGCTGATGGCTGCAGAATTCCATCCAGCCCAGGAAGGAAAAACCACACCAGCTTCTGCTGCTCAGCCTCCTACTCCACCACCATGTTGGGGGCAGCGGTCACACACTCACCATGTCGCCTCTTTGGAAGTCGCCTGAAATCCCCTCACAGGACCCAGCAGCTGAGCTCAGACTACAGCACGCCCAACATTCCAGCCAGCTCAGCTTCCTAAAAAAACCTGAAACCTGGCACCCGGAAGAACCTTCCTCTTCCTCTGATTACAGGCCTGGTCTGGAAGTTCTGATTGGCCAGTGAGTCTCGAGTGACCTGGGCACCTCCCCTAGGCTCACAGTGTACTGAAGAGACAAAGCATAGTGCTTCCTCACCCAGGAGGAATGAATGCATGTTTGCTAATTACAAAGAGCAACTAGGGCCTGGCTTAGGGAGGAAGCTATGCTCACGGCAGGGACCTTGGTTCCATGACTTGAACTTTGGGTACATATGTGGAGAATAAGGGCCACACCATTTCCAGATCTGTGGAGATTTCTTTGTCAGTAGAATTCTGCCTGTTGTCTAATAGCCTACCCTTCTGTCTTCCAGCACTGAGCAGGGACTTCCCCTCCTCCTGAAATCAAGTGGGATAGCTTGAACAGCCCAGTATTCAACTTGCAGTGCAGTTAACCATCTGTCCACAGGAGGAAGCCTGCCAAAAATGCTGACAATTAAAGAGAGATTTTAGGAAAACAAATGAAATTGTTATTGTGTGACTTCACAGTGGGGTCAGTGAAACTGCAGCTACTTTTCACCTGGTAGTTATCAGACAACTCTGGGAGAAAAGCAAAAACAAACAAACAAACAAAACAACAACAACAAAAAACCCAGGTGATACACAATTTAGAGCAGTCATGTCTTCCTCTTCAGAAGGTTATTTTTTTATTCTGATTCTTGAATGCCTGTGCTCTAGAACACACAAATGTCTAATCAGGACATTTACTGATCATCTATGATTGACTACCTCACTTCATATTGTTAATGTCAACTACTGTCAAAGCATGAAAGCTTCCTCCCTCTTCTTGCCCATCCGTTTCAGTGCTGTGAATACAAAAACTCCAATACTGATAAGTTATCTCACTTCTTACACAGTTTCTTCTTCATTTGTAAGTCTCCAATAAAGGCCAGAATGTTTGGAAGTCTCATTCACTGGCCTAATTTATCTTCGCATTGACCAGTAAGGCCCAGCCTGGAAGGAGTTTCAGGACTGTCTTCTCAGCACTAGGAGGCAGACACCGGTCTTGGTATTCAAGACTATTTGTAATTACATTGCATGAGGGAAGCCTGGGCTATAGGAGACAATGTTCTCTATGGAAGTAAATAATACAGAGCACTTGAGAAAATAAAAAAAACCTTTGTAATTACTAAGAAACACTAGGGACTAAATAATAATAAGAGAGTAGATCTATGATGCATTTAAAGAAAATGCAATTTAAAGAGAGAACCCAAGAGTTGCCTTTTTGAAAAGATGAATAAAGCTGAAAAATGCATAGCTATAGTGACCTTGAGAAAGTTCAGGCCATTCCCTGGCAGAAAGAATTTCATTAATAAGACATCTCTAAGACATATGTATGTGTCTATATAAACATACATATAGTTTGTAAAAAAGTTATGACACATGGGCCGCCAATGCTCCCCACAGAGGACATAGACTACTATGTAATAAAAGCACCAGTGCCATGCATGGAAAAAATTCTCTTTCACATGAAAAGTGTCCAATGCATGTGAAAAACCCTTAGGTTGCTGCTGTTACCTTTGGTTCTATTCCAGAGTTTGAAGGCAAGCCCCCACTTCTTGAAGCCAACATGAACTTCAGAAACAGGCCTCAGAGAATTCATCTTGGATTTGACCTGAAAGCCTCCTGCATGCAGAATAGATTTCACAACACTGGATGTTTTTATGTGGGCTTATGATGTCGGCAAGCAACCAACAGTGTTACACAGCTGTACCTATAAACTACAGCAGTGATTACCATGGCAAGATATCCCTATGGTTTCCATAGCGACACTCATAGTTTGGTGGTAACTAACATCTGTTCAACGGAACTTAAAACTCAACGAAGAAAATGGAAAACATGTCTGGTATTAGAAACCTAGCTAAGTACTCCAGGAGAGTGAAGTCATGGACTTTATAAAAAGAACCTAACGTGTTCAACTTAATAAGCCACCATAATTATTGACTGCATTCTGATTTCTACATTTCTACAAACTTTGTATCTGTTGCCTTCCTCATAGAAGACCGATGAAACATGACAATTAGTTAAAATGCAGTAACAACTTATTACACAATAACCAGGCACTCTCTCTCTCTCTCTGTCTCTCTCTCTATGTATATATATGTATATATATATATATATATATATGCATGTATATATATTACATATATGTCATATATAATTTTAAAAGGTAAAATTCTATACCATGGAAGAAATAAAATTTAACTCTAATGTTAGGATCAAGGACCTTGAATATCATGATGCGTTTCAAAGAGATTGTCATTAAAGCAGAATTCAAAACAATTTAATTGGTATAATCTTGAAAATTAAGTGTATGTTTAGAAAGCATTCTATAATACTATCCAGAACTATTTTAAAAATATTAAAACCTTGGTGAACAAACTAGCTGTTTAACAGTGTATGAACTGAGTAAAGTAATTATTATCTGCAGTATACATGAAAATATAAAAAGAGTTATATGAAGCTCACAGGTTTCTTATCTATGTTTTTTCCTAGGCATAAGGTTATTGTGTAATTCAAGTGCTGATTTCTGTATTAAATATATATGGTTGCCAACATGGTTCTGATCATCTTTCTGAATGTTTTATAATCTTGAGGTTTAGATCCAGGATACAGAGGCCTTGCAGAATAAAGATCTGTGCTAGGGCTAGGTAAACCACAGTGTAATCATAGGCTTACAACTAACAGAAAGTTCTTAGATTAAAGGTGTGTATTATGGCTCAACCAATAGTAAACAGGGTTTTACAATTCTCAACTTTGGGATTCTCAAGGGGATTAAATACCCTGTTAAAAAAAAAAAAAACAGACTCATAGACTTTGGTGAAATAGAATCAATAAAAGATCTTCTGGAGCTATCTCCATCAATGTTTTTGAGCTGTACTATAGAGCAATGGCAATAAAAAAAGGCTTGTTACTGCCATAGAAATATACTGCTGGATCTGTGGACTCGAGAAGAACACCCAGAAATAAACCCATATGCCTACAGATTCTTGATTTTTGACAAAGAAAACACCACCATACAATGGAAAAATGATAGCATCTTCAAGAATTGGTGCTGGTCTAGCTGGATGTCTACATGTAGAAGAATGCAAATACATCTGTACTTTTCACCCTACACAAAACTATAGTCCACCTGGATGAAAGAACTCAACATAAAACTAGACACACTAAGTCAATAAATGGGACATCACAAAACTGAATATCTCATGTCAAGCAAAGGATACTGTCATCAGAACAAAACAACAAGCTAAAGACAAGGAAAGGATATTCACCAACCTATATTTGATAGAGGGCTAATATCCAGAATATATAAAGAACTCAAGAAGTTAAACAACAGCAAAGCAGTTTTTAAAATGGGGTACAGAGCTACTCAGAGAATTCTAACAGAGGACTATCAAATGTCAGGGAAGCACTTAAAGAAATGCTCTACATTCTTAGTCATCAAGGAAATGCAAATCAAAACAATCCTGAGATTCCACCTTCCACCCATCAGAATGACTAAGTTTAAAAACTCAAGTGAGAACATATGCTAAAGAGGTTGTGGAGAAAGGAGAACTCTCTTACAAAGCTGGTAGGAATGTAAACATGTACAACCTCTTTGGACATCATTCTGGCATTTTCCCAGAAAATTAGCAATAGTGCTACCTCAAGATCCATCTAGAGCATTCCTGGGTACATATTTGAAAGATGCTCAACCATACAACAAGGACATTTTGTTCAACTATATTCATTGCAGCTTTATTCATAATAGCAAGGTTCTTGAAATACCCTGGTTGTCCATCAACAGAGGAATGGATGAAGAAATTGTGGTACATTTCCACAATGGAATATTACTCAGCCATTAAAAAGGAGAAAATCATGAAATTTTCAGGCAAATGGAGGGCACAAAAAAAGATGATCCTAAATCAGGTAACCCAGAAGCAGAAACACACACATGACATATACTTACATATAAGTGAATATTAGACATATGATATAGGATAAACATACTAAAACACAGATTCCTAAAGAAGATAAACAACAACAAGGACCCTAAGGAAGAGGCTTGATCCTCTTTCAGAAGAGCAAACAGGATAGACATAGGAAATAGGAGAAGACAAGGAACAGAACAGGAGTCCTCCATGGGGTCCTCTGAAAGACTCTAGTCAGCAAGGTATCAAAGCAGATGCTGACGCTAATTGCCAAATTTTGGGCAGAGTGCATGGAATCTTATGAAACAAGGCAGAGAGAGAAAGACCTGGAGGTGACAGGAGCTCCACAAGGAGATCAACAGAGTCCAAAAATCATGGCCCAGGGGGCCTGCAGAGACTGATGACTCAACCAAGGACTCTACATGGAGAGGACCTAGGCCCCAGTTATTTTTTTGTGGGTATTCAGTATTGCCTTTTCTGTTTCTGTGAGGAAACACAGTGTCTAAGGCAACTTTTTACAATAGTTTCCCTTGGCTCATGGTTCCAGAAGGATATGGGATCACTATGAAAGTGATGTGACAGCAAGTTTCAGATCTGGCAGCTGAAGAACTCACATCATCATCTTGAGGCATGAAGCAGAGAAGGAAACTGGAAATGCTGTAGGAATGTAAACTCTCAAAGCCCACCTCATATTACTTCAGCAGGACAGAATTTCTGAATTCTTCCCAAATGACACCACCAACTGAGAAGGATTACTCTCTCTGACATCAAGCATACATGCCTGTTTCCTGTTACACGAGCCAATTCATGAGGAAGAAAAACTCTTTAAGTCAACCTTTAGAGGCATCACAATCTGGGTTACAGAAAGGAATGCATAGGCAGTATCCTAGCAACTGAATCTCTAGTGGGCAGGAAAAGAATGTAGTGAAGCTCGTTCCTTTCCCCAGGTGGCCGGACTTGTCTGCACCTGGCTGGCTTTCCTTCAGGCTTGTGCTTTAACTTTAAACCAATGCCCAAAATTCTTTGGTGTCTCAAGGTCACATGTTTAGTAAAAATCAGGTGATACCCAGAGAGCTCATTGACAGCAGGAAGTTTATGGATGCCTCCATTTTCTTCTATGCAACAACAACCAAGAAGTCACATGGCATTTACCTTTTCATGAAATCGTTAGTAAAGAACATGGCAAATTCATGGTTGCCTCCATGGTGGTAAGGTTACTAGCCAAAAGATGATCAAACCACATGATTCCATTGTGTTCAAGGTCAATGGGGTGGTTTGAAAAAGAATGGCCCAGACATGTTCATGTATTTGAATGTTTGACAAATTGGCAGTGCCAAGGTTGAGTAGTGGGGCCTTGTTGCAGGGGGTATGGCCTTGTTGGAGGAAGTGTGTCACTGGGAAAGTGGGATTTGACTTCTCATATGCTCAAGCAGGCCTAGGATGACTCTGCAGCTGGCTGATCAAGATCTAGAACTGTCACCTCCTTCTCCAGCCCCATCTCTGCCTGCCCACTGCCATGTTTCCCTCCATGGTAATCATGGACTAAACCTCTGCAAATGTCAGCCAGCTCCTATTCAATCTTTTTCCTTTCTATGTGAGTCCAAGGTCACCGCATGTTTTCATAGCAACAAAATCATAAGAAGAGTTAGCTCACCTTCAATGGATGGTGAGCTCAACACTCAGTAGGCACATGGCCCTGTGGGATACATGGTTTAGATGACTCCAGTCAGACTCCCTTTTCTTTATAAAACCATGTTAGTTTGTCCTGGATACAGGAGGAGAAGATTTCTATGGCTGGGGTAATTAGGCATGGAACAAAGGAAAGAATTCTGTTGTCTCAATCAGAAACTGTGGAGTCCACATATTTTAGCATAGGAACTGCAACTGTGGAAGCAAAGCCTTGTCATTCAGGGGTTTTACCTCCTCAGTCCCCAGGTACAAGAGGTTTCTAGACCCCACTGTATTGTGGTTGACTGTGACGGGGCTGAGCTCAGATGGTTCTGGGACCTTTTATATGATCTGGAATTTAATACTTTGGGAAACACGCTTTCTGAAATAGTTTATCATAAGTAAAATATTGGTAGTGTGTGTGTCACTTTTGCTCAGAAAAGCATTGACTTATGGCATTGAAGACAGTCAAAATTAACCACCCCAAGAGACTGCCATTAACTGCAGAGCTGACCTAAATGTTGCCATCTTTTTCTGTGAGGGCTGGTAGGGAGGGAAATTACAGATAATGATACACACAAAGAGGATAGAGACTTGAACTAAAGTATGAAGCCTGGATAAAAACCTACGTTGGAAAACTTGCAGTTTACAATCTCTCCCTAGTCAGTGTAGGTCAGGGGAGATGAAGGAAGCCTGTCACAGAGCAGGAGGAGTTGGCTCCCCAGTGCCAACAAGAAATGATTTCTCTCTTCAGTTTGTTTCTACTTTCTTTTTCTCTAGAGCTATCTCTACCTTGGTGGCTCACCCATGTTGGTTTACATTTTGCTGAATGTCTTTTTATAAGATTTCTTGCACCCAAATTTCATATGAAGCACATGTCTCAACCCTGAGATGACCCAATTACCAAAACAGGACTTTTTGGTTCCCCAAAGCATTTCTTGATTTTGGTGTATGCACAGATGGTTCTTGCGGCCCTGCTAATTTCCTTGGACCACAGTCACTGTAATGTCTAGAGACCTGCACCCCAGGGGTTCCTTTACTCAGATGGAGAATTCTCAAGGTACAAGGCCATTACAGAAGCTAGTGGGAGGCATTTATCTTCAGAGGATGATTCAGGTGTTTCCTTAACTTACTTACCTTCTCACACTAAAATATGAATTGCTACAAATAATTGCCTGGACAAGACTACCTTTGCACTTCATCAGGAGGATGTGCTTGTTAAAAGGGAACGTACCTATTTGGGAGAAGAACAGTTCCTCAATAGCAAATGCACTTGGTTTTATCCTAAGGAATGTGGTGGTGACTGAGTTTCTTTTCTCCAAAATTTGTGGTTAGAGCTCACAATCTCCTTCACAATGTGAGTATGAAAGGAACTGGTGCATATGGAAAGAAGGAGGAAGGGGAAGGAAGACATTGCTCCAGGAAAAGAAAGGTCACTGATCCTGGTCATCAAACAACTAGAATTCAGACATGTTCCTGGGAAGGAAGAATATTATGCTGGATGGAGGATATGTTGAGATTAGAATTCCATATGTTAAATACAAGTTTTACACTCTTTGAGAGAAAAGACTTATGGTTGATATTTCTTTTTATATTTATTTTTAATTTTTGTATTCATTTTACATCCCAATCACAGTCCTCTCCCTCCTCTCCTTCCTATGGCTCCTTCTCACCCTATTTGTCCTTCCCCTTGTTCTCAAAAAAGGGAGCCTCTTTCCAGCACTGACACATCAATTCATATCAAGACTGAACTCCTCCTCATCCTCAGGCCAGGCAAAGCAGCCTGGTAAAGATAAAGCAGTGAAAATCAGGCAACACATTTATGTCATAGACAGCACTTATTTCTTACAAGCATCTGTGTAGCTGCATCTGTAGAAACCAGAGATTAACAGGAGAAGCATAGAAGGCTATTCTGATCTGCCCCATGTCTGGAGAAAACTCTAGAGATGAATGCCTCTCTATCTGGGAAAAAAAATCTCAGTTCCTGAAAAGTCAGTAACCCATTTCTTGGCATATCTGTGTTTTTCAATTGTTTCTGTGTTAGCTTGTGGTTTTCCTACTAAGATGATTGAGATGGCTAATACATTGGTTTTAAATTGTTAAAAATTCTTATACCTTGTCTGTGTGTGCTCGTTGGCTTTAGCTGTCAATGTTACATAGCTTAGCATGATCTGAGGTAGTACCAACTGGGGGTTCCCCAGATGACAATCACTTGTGGCTATGTTTGTGGGTGAATACAGTTGTTGTGAATGCAATGGTAAACTCCAGGCACTGATGGTCGAAATTTATCTCAACATGTGGCGTGAGCTGGTTAAGAAAACATACATAGAAGTAGACAGTGACCTTGTAAAAGAACATAGCAGCAAACAGTGTTCCACAATAATCCATGCCTTCATTTGATAGCCTGAGTTTCTTTCCTGAGCTCCCTCAATGTTTGGGGCCTGCCAGCATCAGCCAAAGAAGCCAACTTATCACCTGAGTCATTTTCCATTAGTGGAGTTAATGACAGCAACAGAGAAGAAAGGAAGAACAAAATTTGTACCCTCAAAATATGCTTGTCATTGTCAGAAAATCCAAGTATTGTTGTTTTTACCAATACACAATATATAAGAAATCTAGATATCAAAAGCCACTTTATGTTTAACATGGAGCTTAATGTTTTATTCCAGGAAGTACTGAAAGAAGGGAGTGGCGAGAGAAATACAGGTCATGGAGGTCAAGGTAAGGGAAGATTCAGTGGAAAATAGACTCAATGAAAAGTTGACTAGAGGTTACATGATGATTTGAATGATGATGGCCCAATATGCTTATGTAATTGAAAGCTTGGTGCTCAGCTAATGGAACAGACTGAGGAAAATTAAGAGATAATGGAATCATTGGATGGGGTGTGTCACTCTCTGGAGTGTAAGTATGGCACCATTTCAAAAAGAATATGGTGAGAAGGACAACCTGGTCACCACACAATCTTCTATTTTCTGAGTTATGGGGCCATGTGAGGGCACTGTGCTGGTGGAGTTCATGGAGATATGTGCATGTTTGAATGTGTCTGTATGTGTGTGAGAGACAGAGAGAGAACAATCACCCAAAGGGTCTGGGACTGTGTTGAGCCCCTTGGAAGATGTATATGTTACAGGTATATAAGGGCCCCAGTCTGTGTGTGAATCTCTCAGTCAGAAGAACAGGGAGGCTGCGTCTATGGGAGATAGGATTCAGCCTTATCTTTTGTGAAGTCCTGAGTGAGTTTTCCTAAATACAGAGCCATCTCATCAGCCCTTAGAAAGCAACATTTTAAAGCTTTGTATGTGTTTCTTTTATTTGGATGTTTTGCATTCACCTGTCTGTGTGTCTTAACTGCAAAGGCCAAAGAGGACATCAGATCCCTTGGGGATGCATTTACAGCTTATGCTTAGCTAGCTTGTGATTCGTGAAATGGAACCTGTCTCCTATAACAACACCCAGATCTGCCCCATGTCTGGAGAAAATTCTAGAGATGAATGCCTCTCTATCTAGGAAAAAAAAAATCTCAGTTCCTGAAAAGTCAGTAACCCATTTCTTGGCATATCTGCGTTTTTCAATTGTTGCTGTGTTAGCTTGTGGTTTTCCTACTAAGATGATTGAGATGGCTAATACATTGGTTTTAAATTGTTAAAAATTCTTATACCTTGTCTGTGTGTGCTCGTTGGCTTTAGCTGTCAATGTTACATAGCTTAGCATGATCTGAGGTAGTACCAACTGGGGGTTCCCCTATGCCCTCTATAACCAATTTTTATTTGAATTTAATTTTACACATTTTAATTAAAATATATTACATCATTTCCCCTATTTTTGTCCTTTCTCCACCCCATTTCAAATTCTTTCCTTCCAATGTCTTAAAAAAGAATGTGTGAATAAGTATGGATCGATGTATATAAACAAAACTTAGTCCATTTATATGGCATGTGTGGGTAAGGGTTTTTGTGCTTAACCCTTTCCATAGGGTATATAAATAAGGAACTCACCACTGCCTGAGGCTAATTCTCCCACTTCCAAGAGTATTCTAATCTTCAATTCCCAAAATAAGTCTAACTCTGAAGTGACCTGACCGGTCTTGGACAGGAAACATTAGCAAGCAAGGGGTGGCAAATTCCTTAGGTAACACATCGTGCTGGCATGGCCTGGATGTTATGGGGCTGTAGGGAGGACTATGGACATTGGTCTTATCCAATCAGTCTCCGTTTCCATTATGGACCTCCCATTATATCATTGACCTTGGATAATTGCTAGGATGACATTGAAATCTTCAAGTTCCTGCCTCCTCTTTCTAAGCACCATGACTATAGGCCTGTGTTACCAAGCCTGGCTTAGGTGGTTTCAACCTCAGTGACTTAGTAGAATGTTTAGATGAGTGTAATGAGTGGTTACACATAAGTATACATACTTATGTCTGTGAGGCACCTGTTCACTATTTGTTGAATAAGGACAGAACTCAGATTTACTATGATGAGTGATAAAAACTCAATGTTAAAGAAAAAAAATCATTTTTCTTTATAATTATAGGAGAGGATTTTAAACCAAACAATTGTAATTGAACAAAGATTTTTTTTTCTCTTAATGGAGTTAAGACAAGAGCGTGTGTCCTTCCTACTATGACCATTTGAACTCAGCGATTCATTCTCAATAAGCCCATTTAAAAAACTGAGTTACTGAGGAAGACCGTGCCCAACTATACTGCAGACACTAAGAAGGCAAGGTAAGCAGATCTAGTATGTATACTAACTTCCAGGTAGGCCTGAGACTCAGAGTGAGACTATTCTTTCAAATGAAAAAAACAAACAAAAAAAAGAAATCAATGATTGACAATGAAATCATCTTTAATTATTTATTTCTTACAATTTCTTTATTTTGTATCCTGGCTGTATCCCCTTCCATATCCACCCATTCTCACCCACTCCCCATCTTCCCATATGCACCATCCCTAGTCCACCGATAAGGGGGTAGGTAAAAAAGAAAAAAAAAAAAACAATGGTTAAAACACAAATTATTAACGAAACCTTGAAACATGTTAACATATTTCTTTATTGTGACTAATTTTGACCAGTGATGAATATATAAGTTTTCACTTTATCTTTCTTCCTACAAGTGAAATTTGGTAATTGCAGACATGATAATGCATTTAAAAGCAGGCTTATTGCAAACAGTTCTCAGAGGGTTCCCAGTTCTTAAGGAATTGCATTAAAGGTCCAAGCAGAAAACATAAATGTGGCCAGAGAGAGGAAGGGGGCAAAAGAAATAGAGAGAGAACACACAGAGATTAAACAGAAAGAGAGAGAAGTAACACAGAAAGAAAGAGTGAGAGAAGAAAAGTATATAGAAGAAAACAAAATATCTAGCTATATGGGGAAGAGCCTCTGGGAGATAGCAAGCCCATTCTACAGGACTGGAAAATTAATGTTAGAGGTTGAGTATGCCAATCATGTCTTTTAGAAGGTAGGGATTGAGGGATGCTGGGAGAACCTGGAAGCCAGATCCCTTCTGTCAAAAAGGCACCTCACCAGCTCTTCTCAGGTGTGAAGTACAACATATGGTACCTAATTCATCCTTTAGGTTTAACAGGTTTAGACAGCAGGCAAGAGATACACAACTTAGTAATATAACCAAGCCACATATTAAAAACTTCCCATCTGTAAATTCCTCCCCCATGCTCAACTTATCTTCTGCAAGGTATTCAAAGAATGACATAATGTTATTGAGCAGAAAATACCTCATCTACAGGCATAGGTCTTTTGAACAATGACATTCCAGAGGAAATCAGAATTTCATGGAGTTCACTGATTGACTAGATATTCACCCAAGGGAGATATAGGAATGTTTATTCAGAATATCCTTATTCCTGCTAGGCAGAGAGATTACAGGGATGACAGAGTGGGGACTGAGGAGATTTAAACTCCTATTTGAGACCACAAAGTGGTGGCCTCCTTGGTATTCTGACTGACAAGTACACATGTCTGAGAAGACAAAAGAAGAGGGGAAGAACTGGAGAATTGACCCACCATAGCTGAGTAGATACAGAGAATACAGTAGGAGGTAGCTTGTCCTCAGGTTGTCTAAAGCAGGTAACCAGACCTCAATCATCATATTTAGATGGCCAAAGGAGATGAAACAAAGTTGTGTCCCACTCTGTACATATCTGCCATGGCCTCAAACCCCATGAACATTACACACAACCTTACACACACACACACACACACCAGAAGTGGTTCTTTTTTAGTAATTATCCTTGCTGTTACATTATCTAGAACCTTTTATATATTTCCTATAGAACATAGTACTTCAAGATGAAATGACAAACGGATAATTAGCAGAAACATACAGAATCATGGAACATCAAATTATAAATACATATTCATATCACATCATGCTATGTAGTGAGATGCAGTCAATTGCTAATTATACCACTTTCATCAGCTTTCCTTTCAGTATCAATCATTCATGAAAGTGAAGCCTATAGAAATGAACAAAGATTTTATCATACTAAATACATTCATAAGGTTTTCTCTCTAGTAGGATTTTTTCCTGGCTTTGAAAAAAAAATGTGACATGCAAAGGCTTTACTGGTAATATTCAGAGAGTTTCACTCCAGTATGAAATCTTTCAAGCTTTTGGAGATCACAGCAATATTCAAATGCTTTACCACATTAAGTACATTCCTAGGGTTTCTCTGAAGTATGAATTCTTTTATGCCTCTGGAGACCACTACAACTTGCAAAGGCTTTATCACATTGATTACATTCGTAGGGTTTCTCTCCAGTATGTGTTCTCTTATGCACCTGAAGATTACTGTAGTGTGAAAAGGCTTTCCCACACTGATTACATTTGTAAGGTTTCTCTCCAGTATGTGTTCTTTTATGCACATGGAGACTACCGGGGTGTAAAAAGGCTTTATCACACTGATTGCATTTGTAGGGTTTCTCTCCAGTATGTGTTCTTTTATGCACATGGAGAGTACTGGGGTGTGAAAAGGCTTTACCACACTCATTACATTTGTAAGGTTTCTCTCCAGTATGTGTTCTTTTATGCCTTTGGAGACTACTGGGTTGTGAAAAGGCTTTCCCACACTGATTACATTTGTAGGTTTCTCTCCAGTATGTGTTCTTTTATGCTTTTTGAGACTACTGGGTTGTGAAAAGGCTTTCCCACACTGATTACATTTGTAGGGTTTCTCTCCAGTATGTGTTCTTTTATGCACATGGAGACCACTAGGTTGTGAAAAGGCTTTACCACACTGATTACATCCATAGGGTTTCTCTCCAGTATGTGTTCCTTTGTGCACCTGGAGAATACTAGTGTTTGAAAAGGCTTTCCCGCACTGAATGCATTTGTAGGGTTTCTCTGCAGTATGTGTTCTTTTATGCACCTGGAGATTACTGTGGTGTGAAAAGGCTTTACCACACTCATTACATTTGTAGGGTTTCTCTCCAGTATGTGTTCTTTTATGCCTTTGGAGACTACTGGGGCATGAAAAGGCATTACTACTTTGGTTACATTCATAAAGTTTCTCTCTAGTATGTGTTCTTTTATGCATTTGGAGACTACCCTGTTGTGAAAAGGCTTGACAACAATGATTATAGTCACAGGACTGCTTTCCAGTATGAGTTCTTTCAGGCTTTCGGAGATCACTGCAACATACAAAGGCTTTATCACTTTGATTACATTGGTATCGTTTCGCTCCTGTTTGTGTTCTTTTATGCACTTGGAGATTTCCATGTTGGGAAAAGATTTTCTCACCCTCATTCCATTCATAGGGTTTCTCTCCAGCATGTGTTTTTCTATGTAGGTGGAGTTTACTGTGTTGCAAAAAGCCTTTACCACATTGATTATATTTGCATGGTTTCTCTCCACTCTGATTCCTTTTATGCCTTTGAAGATCAGTGTGATGTGTGAAGGCTTTACCACACTGGTTACTTTCATAGGGTTTCCCATAAACATGTGTTCTTTCATTCCTGCAAAGATAATTAGGATATGTGTAAGCTTTACCATAATCATTACAATGATGATCTATTTGTCAGTGTAAATTAAGGTTGCAATTTGGCATAACTGTAAAATAAAGGTTCATATTTACATTTTATCCCTTTGTTTACATTCATAGTTTCCCCCTTGATTGTGGGTGTTTTGTACCCTACAAGATACCATTGATCAGGAGAAACTTTATTACATGCCTCACTCATAGCATCATTTTTCCATAAGTGGTTCATCACATATTTAAAAAGGCCTAGAAGAACTCAGCTTTATCACAGTGAATGCATTCATTTAGTTGTAGTCATACTGATTTTGTAAAGTGAACCATCATAAACACAACAATTTCCAGAGGGCCTGTAATCATAGTGATTTTTTGTAGTGTGATTTATTTGACTTTATTTTCAATGAGTTTGGAAAACTAATTAAGTAATTAGTTTAATTATTAAAAATCCCCTACTCAGACTAGACTTTATGAATGTAATACAAGTTCATGATTTATTTGTTATTAATAATGAATGTATGAAAACATGAACAAATATTAATTTATACTGTGGTCACTATCATGTGTTCTATTGTACACAGGTATAGTGAAGTTTAGAATGCAATAACTTATGATAATATGCATCAGGAAAAAGCCCACTCAGGAAAAGTGAGATTTGGTGAATACTTCCCAAAAGTACCTCTACACAGATGTAATGATGGAGACCTACAAGATCATCACTGCTACTGGGGAGACAATGAATGCTCTTTAACATTTCATTAATAATTTATTTATGAATGATGATTAATAAATTAAATATAAATTTGCACCACATTCAGAAAGTTTGCACAAAATAAGGACTACTACACATCTTCTACTTGTTCTGGGAAAGAGAGGTATGTTTCTATTTTACATATCCGTATGCTCACGTGAGTTGTATCACACTTGACAAAAAATAGTTATTTAAAAAAGAACAATGGGGGATCCAAGATGGTGGCAACCAGCGTACATCATATCTGAGAGGCCGAGGATCTGAAACTCTGAAATTGGTGAGTGGAGAGGCAGCTGAAGCCAGAACATCTACATCGCGGCTTCCTTGGCAAGAGGGGACAACACATGAGCTGAGACCATTTAGATCCATGTCATCCAAGGACTCCTCTGGGGACTGAGAGTGGTGAGCATTTGATCCCTGTGCACTTTCCCTTGTCAGGTCTCCCTTCTCCTTAGCCGAGGCAGCTCACAGTACCCCGCAGCTCCTAGCAGAACAATCCCTGCTTCCTGACTAAGTCAGCAGGGGCAGGCCTCCTAAGTCCTCAGTGGCAGCTGCTGGCTATACCAGCCTTCCATGTCCCAGGTCCACAAGCAACTGTATTGGCCCTTCAGGGCCTCCCAGCCAGTGACTGTACCAGCTTCCCAGACCCTAACTGGAGGGCAGCTGGCTGTACAGGCCACCCAGGACTGCAGACTGCTGCAGGGTCTCCACAACGCTTCCCATAAGACATTTGTACCTGCCTCCCACTTCTGCAGCTGTGGCTGGACTCCCCCAGTGGACTGTTTTACCAGCTTCCAAGTTTTGCAGCTGCAGCACCACTGAGCTGATAGAGCTCCTACATCCAGATTTGCCCAAGCAGGGACACATCTGGGAGTAGAAAACAGGGTGAAAACCTGTGTTCTCTGTTTAGACCAAAGAGCTCTGAGCATGCCTTCAAATGAGTGCCTGCAGAGCCCCAGATCCAGGGTCCCTCTACTCTATCAGCCAGACATCAGATCCCTCCCACCCACACACCCACTGTAGACAACATTGGTATTCTTGGGACAGTGTTCTCAACATGGAAGCCCCGGTTCTTCAAATAAACCAGTGGACTCCAGGCAAACAACTACTGGAGCCCATGCAGAGCTGAATACCAATGGCATGTAGACTACTGAGATATTTGGGGAATCTGCACATGTGCATTGTGTCTGCCAAATCTGGCAGTGTAAACAATCACTCTTGTGCATGCACTATCCCGGGCACCATATTCCAGGCATTTACACTATCTAGCACACTCTCCTTCAAGGCACCCTTCCATGTACACACTTGTTCAAACACATTTGTGCTTCTGTGCTGGTGGATATTCCAACACACACACTCACACCTGTGGACCTCTCCCATCTTCCTGATGAATACTCCATATACCAGAGAAAGATGAAACCAGTCTGAACTATAGACTTCAAGAACAAAAAGTGAAGAATACGGATAAGCAGGTGGCCAGAGGTCTGCGCAGGAACACATCCAATAAAAAAATCAGGACATCATGGCTTCAGCAGCAACCCCACAAATCAGTGGATACTTTAATTCATCAGAAACACAGGAAAATGATTTTGAAGCTATACTTATCCAGTTATTAGTGACACACAAAGGAATGAACAAATCTCTCAAAGTATAGCCACAGAAATGGAGGCAAATAAAGAGGAAATGACCAAAGCTCCTAAAGAAATACAGGCAAACATAGCCAAATGAAGAGGCACAAGTAGAGGCACAATTAGTGCCATATAGAGAGGAAACCATCAAAAACTAGAGACCATTGCAGAAAGAGAAGAATCCATGTTCAAACAGCAGAAAGGAAATGGTGCAAGGTGTGAAAACAGAATTAGAACCAATAACAAAAACACAAACAGAGAAACACCTGCAGCTGGAGAACTTCTAGAAAACATCAGGAACCACAAAAGTAAGCATCACCAATAGAATACAAGAGATGGAAGGGAGAATCTCAGGTACTTAAGATATGCTTGCAGCAATTTAAACTTCTCTCAAAGAAAAGGTAATATTAGAAATGTTCAAAACACAATCATTGCAAGAAATCAAGGATACTCTGAGAAAACAAAATCTATATAAAGAAATAAGGAAGTTAAACAGCAAAAAATCAAGCAATCCAATTAAAATTGGAGTACAGAGCTAAACAGAGTATTCTCAATAGAGGAATATCAAATGGCAGAGCAACACTTAAAGAAATGCTCAACCTCATCAGCCATCAGAAAAATGCATATCAAAACGACCCTAATATTTTACCTTACACATATCAGAGTGGCTAAGATAAAAAACTCAAGAGACAATACATGCTGGAGAGGTTGTGGAGAAAGGGGAACCCGCCTCCACAGTTGGTGGGAATGTAAACTTGTACAACCACTCTGGTGAGCAATCTGGCACTTTCTCAGACAACTAGGAATAGCGCTTCCTCAAGATCCAGATATACCACTCCTAGGCACATATTCAAAACAGGCTCAAGTATACAATAAGGACATTTGCTAAACAATGTTGGTAGCAGCCTTATTTGTAATAGCCAGAAGCTGGAAACAGCCCCGATGCCCCTCAGTGGAGGAATGGAAGCACAAATGGAGGTAATATAAAATAGACTATTACTCAGCAATAAGAAACAAGGAAAATGTTGCACCCGGTATATACTCACTCATACAGACATATAATATAGGATAAACCTACTAAAATCTATACACCTACAGAAAATAATCAAGAGGGAAGATTCTTCCTAAACTGCTCAATTCCTATCCATAAAAACAAAGAGAATGGACATCAGAAGAAGGAGAAAAGAGAGAACAAGTCAGGAGCCTGACACAGAGGACCTCTGAAAGACTCTGCCCTGCAGACTATCAATGCAGATGCTGAGACTAATGGGCAACCTTTGGGCACAATGCAGGGAATCTTAGGAAAGAAGTGAGAAACAGTAAGATATGGAGAGGACAGGAACTCCACAAAGAGAGCAACAGAACCAAAAAATCTGAGCACAGGGGTCTTTCCTGAGACTGATAATCCAACCAAGGACTGTGTATGGAGATAACCTAAGACCCCTGCACAGATGTACCCCATGGTAGTTCAGTATTCAAGTGAGTTCCATTGTAATAGGAAGAGAAATGTCTCTGACATGAAGTGATTGGCCTGCTCTTTAATTACCTTCTCCTGATGGGGAAGCATCATTACCAGGCCACAGAAGATGACAATGCAGCCACTCCTTATGAGACCTAATTGACTAGGATCAGAAGGAAGGAAAAGAAGACCTCCCCTATCAGTGGACTTGGGGAGGAGCATGCATGCAGAGGGTGGAGGAAGGAAGGGATTGGGACAGCAGGAGGGAGGGAACTACAGGGGGGATACAAAAGGGAAAAAAGTTTAATTAATAAAGAATTATTAATAATTATTAATAAATTATCAATTTATTAATAAAATTATTATAAATATAGTATATAAAAATATGAATATAATATATAAAATATATAAACTATAAAAATAAAATTATTAATAATTCTTTATTATTGTTAATTATTAATAATTATTATTCTTTATTAATTAAAGATTAATTAAAAAAAGAAAAAATCTAAGAATAATAGGAATAGATGGAAAAGAAGATTCCAGGCTCCGAGGTCCTGAAAATGTTTTCCAGAAAATCATGGAAGAAAATGTTCCCAACTTAAAGAAAGAGATGTCCATTACCACAAAAGAGGCCTACTGGACACCAATAGACAGGGCCAGGATAGAAACTCACATCACATCATAGTCAAAATGTAATCTACATATAAACAAAATGAAGGAGAAAAACCACCTGATCATATCCTTAGATGCTGAAAAAGTATTTGACAAAAATCCAACACCCATTCAAATTTAAACTGTTGGAGAGATCAGGGATACAGGCCCATATGTAAACATAGGGAAGGCAATATACAGCAGGCCTATAGCCAACATCAAACTAAAGGCAGAGAAACTTCAATCAATCCTACTGAAAACAGGGAGAAGGCAAGGCTGCCCACTCTCTCCATATCTCTTCAACACATTACTTGAAGTCCTAGCTACAGCAATAAGACAACTAAAGGAGAGAAGGGGATACAAATAAGAAAGGAAGAGGTCAAAGTATCACTAATCACAGATGATATGATAGTATACATGAGTGACCCCAAAAATTCAACCAGAGAACTCCTTCAGCTGATAAACTTCTTCAACAAAGTGGCTGGATACAAAATAAATGCAAAATAATCAGAAGCCCTCCTGTATACCAAAGACAAAAGGGTTGAGAAAGAAATTAGTGAAACAACACCCTTTACAATAGCCACAAATAACAAAGTACCTTGGTGTGACTTTAAACAAGCAAGTGAAAGACCTCTTTGAAAAAACTTCAAGTTCCTGAAGAAAAAAATTGAAGAAGATATCACAAGATGGAAAGATCTCTCGTGCTCATGAATCCATAGGATTAACATAGTGATAATGGCCATCCTGCCAAAAGCAATCTACAGATTCAATGCAATTTCCTTCAAAATAGCACCATAAATCTTGCAGACCTGCAAAGAACAATTCTCAACTACATATGGAAAAAGAAAAAAACCCAAATTGCCCAAACGATCCTGTACAACAACTGTTTGTCTGTAGGTATATCTATCCCTGTTCTCAAGCTATACTACACAGCCATAGTAATAAAAACTACATGATATTGGCATAAGAACAGAATGGTGGATCAATGGAACTGAATAGAAGACTCAGAAAAAAATCCACACGACTACAGTCACTTGATTTTTGACAAAAAATCCAAAAGCTTACAATGTAAAAAAGCAAGCACCTTCAACAAATGGTGCTGGTCTAACTGGATATCTACCTGCAGGAAAATGCAAATAGATCCATACTACTCACTCTGCACAAAACGAAAGTCCAAGTACATCAAAGATATCAACATAAAACCAGACACAGTAAATCAGTTAGAAGGAAAAGTAGTGGCAGAAAAGCCGACACAATCAGAAAAATATTTGGCAGAATATGATACATGCATCTCTCACAAGACAATAATGGAAATGAGCTTCTTAAGGGGTACTACATGGAGAGAGGAGGGAGTTTTACTGGGATAGTAATAGAAAGACAGATTGGAAGTAGGGAACTGATGTCAAGATCAAATGAGCCAGAGAATAAAAAAGCGCCTGAAGATTGGAAAAGATGGATGGAGTTAGTTTGAGACTATACAAAGAAATTAGGTGACAGTAGAAGGCCAGATTTAATAAGGAAGCTAGGAGAGGAGTTTGAGCCAGAAAACCTGAATTGAATCAGCCATCTATGAGCTCACAAAGAACAAGATAGGGTGTGCCTATTGAACAGGAATTCTCAGAGGCCAAAAAACTCCTAGGATCAAGGTAGGTTGTTGTATGGAACCTAGAATCTGCCCTGCCCAGGCCTAGGGTAGCAGACAGAGGGGCAGTAATCTTTGGAGACCATGATTTCTAGGTTGAATAAAAGTGCTTTTTACAGTAATATCTGTTTAGCAAAATTTTCACTGTCTTCATTCATATCAAACTGCCTTGAAAACAAAATAACAGCTTACATTGAGGAACATGAAGTTTGGAGAATTTAATATTCCTTAATACTCTGGAATATTGGATTCTTTACTCTACTGCCTTCCTTTAAAACTCCTGGGACACATTGAAAATTTTTCACAGGCATATTTATATCAGCTTCCATGAGATAATTACCTTCCATATCTTCTCGAACTTTGACACTGTTCTTCAATATTATGGTCTTCCCAATTGTAGCCTAAAATATATACCAGAAAGAGTTGATATTTTACTGAAAATTAGGGAAAATTGAACTTTCTCTCTTCAGTGACCTTAGAAACATGATTGATTTATTCTACCTCATTCCAAATGAAATTACATAAGAGCAACATTGAGAAAAATCAACAATAGATGTCCACTTTAACCAAATAGTGAAAGAAAATTCAGTGTCTTACCTATGGCTGTAAGGTGCTTGTAGGTCTCTATCATCACATCTTTGTAGAGACTCTTCTGGGAAGGATCCAGCAAAGCCCACTCTTCCTGAGTGAAGTACACATTCACATCATCATAGGTGATAGAATTCTAAATTATCCCAAACATGGGTATTAGAGAAAGCAAAATAGTGGCAAGAATGTAAAAGTAAACTTCATCGACAATATATCCATATAATTCTGGATCTTCCCTGACTTATCTCCTGACAGAGAAGTTCTGATGTACTCATCTGGTCATTTTAGAAGTAAACTAAATGAGGAGGTTTATCTCATTTCTGCACCGTTTGAATAGAATTTAGCCTTCCAACAGAAATGTCAATTAACAGACATAAAGTAAGCAAGTCAAGGATGCTGATGAACAGTACAGACCACAGATCACAGAATTTGTATGCATCATTACTAACTACAATAATTATGGACAAGCAGGACGTATTGGCTCATGACTTTAATTCCAGTAGTCAGGAAGCAGAGGTATGTGTATCTCATTTAGCTGGAAGCCTGTCTGGCACCAAAACAAATTTCATGACATCCAGTTGAGGTAGAGATAAGGCCTTCATCGCTGCAAAAATCATTCAATTAAGAAAGAGTCAAAGAACTCCATGGTATTTCTGAAGTTCCTACAAAGAATTATATACTCAATACAGTTCTGTATTTATCTTCCAGAAACCTGAAGTGTCCCAGTTTAAACTCTAATATTAATGAGAGCTTACTAAAAGGAAATGCGTGTTCAAACAGGTAGAAATGGACAGATGAAAACATTAGTACTGGAATAGCTGGTCATAAATGAGCAACATAAGGCAGTAGAGGTGGATCAGCAATGAAAAGCTCTTGTTGGTCTTGCCAATAACTGGGCTCAATTTCCAGTGCTTACATTCAGGCTCAAAATTACCCATTACTCCAAATTCTGAAGTTCTGAGGCCATTGACTCACTATTGTGAGGACCAGGTACACAAGAGGTGCATAGTCAAACATACAGGAAAAATACTACTCATGTTACCTCATTTAAAAACTCAAAACAAACACAAGAGGTAGGAAGAATGTTACACACTTGCAATTCAATGACACAGAAGTCTCAGGCAGTATTAATGTCATGAGTACATGACATCTCGAGGCAAAGAATATACTCTCTGGCAAATATTAAAACATAAGGGTGGATTTGGATCAGCACAATAGCATATGCTTGCATGGAGTCTAAGGTGGTATACTGGGAATCTTCCCCAATATGTTTGTTAATTGAAACCCAATTCTCAGGATCTTCCCTAGTGCTCTAACTAAACACATGTGGCTCCTTTCCCTCCATACCATCCTGAAAACATAACACCATGAATACACTAGCCAAGCAGGCCATTAAATAGCAACACTCATCCAACACACTTTCTGAAACTTCAGAGTGCTAACAGAACCCCAAGAATAAAACTCCCACACATCATTTCAGCACTTAGTCCTATAATTGCCCCAAACCCAGATGCCTAGATACCAGTTTAGGAATAGATTCAAGAAGAGTCAGGCAATATGTCAACACCTGAGCTCAGCTATATTACCACAGCTGGGACTAACTATCTGAAAATTACAAAACTTTTTACAGAAACATAAAGGAATATATCTTTTCATCATTTCATGAAACATCCTCTATAATTGACCACATACTCAGACACAATGTAAGTCCTAAGAGCAAATTGAAACAACATCCTGTATCCTATCAGATCACCATGGCTTAAAGCTGGATGTATATATAGCATCAGAAAGAACACAAAGCTTACAAACTCATGGAAAGTGAATAACCTTCAACCAAGTGAAAAAATGGTTTCAAACAGAAAAAAAATATTTAAAGAGTATAAAATTCAATGAAAACGAATACATATCACATGAAAACTCATGGAATATAATGAGGAATAAAAAATGATGCTAAGAGGAAACTTCATAGCACAAAGTGCCTACATAAAGATATTAAAGAGGATTCATACCATCAAGGTAACAGCAGACGTGAAAAGACTAGAACAAAAATATGTAATCACATAAAAGGAGTAGACATCAAGAAATTATAAAATTTAGGTAAAAAATAAAAAAAAGAGAAAGAATCCATGAAATAAAGTTTTGGATTTTTGAGAAAAATCAACAAGACGGACAAACTTTAGTCAAAACTAACTAAAAGAGAGAGAGAATATATCAAATCACAAAATCAGAAACTGTATTAAGAATTTTTGTTTCTTTAAAATCCCACTCATGTTATGTGAATGTGTTTTTCTATTATCCCCAGGTGTGGAGCATGAGGCTGCTTCAGTTTGTCCACAGCTCTTACTTATGATTGTCTCTAGGAGGCTTGCAGTTGTGCCACCTGCACATAGTTTAATTCTGAGTCTTCTGGAGAAGGTACATATGCAGAGCCATGAGAGGGCCTGGGGTCTTTGAAGAAAAAAGAAGCTGCTGCTCTTCCTGATGCTATTCACCCACACTGCTTCTCTGTTTATCACTGCTGATTTGTTGGACTGCTGGATATCCTGGTGACTAACAGATATTGCCCCAAAGAACCAGGCCCCCCTAAACCTCACAGAGCAACTTAAAGAGACCTATAACTCTTTCCCTTCTAGCTTTTGTTCTCTTTTACCTAGCTGGGGTGTTAGAAGGAATAAGGTTTGGAAGGGAGGTAGTTTTAGAAATGAATAAATGAAACAGTTTTAATATAATAGTTCCATTTGCAGTTTGAGTGGACTTCTAGAATCCAGATGACAGAGACTGGTAATGCCCTAAAGAAGTGTATGACCCTAACCAGAATTTAGTAGCTGTAGAGATACAAGCTCCTTGTTTGTACTAACCTGTTTCTCTCCTGTCTAGGGCAGTTGGGTGGAAGGGAGGTAGAAGCATTTAAGAACCATAAATAAAGTAGGTTTTTGAAACAGGAAAGCCTACAGTTTTGGTCTCAGCAATATGAAATATAAATCCTTGTTGAAAAAAAAATAACCTCATGTCACATTTTGTGTTTTCTTGCCATAGCTTAAATTGTGGCCTCCCTGCTCATTTCATTCCAAAGCAACACTTTTGCTTCTACTGGGGGAGGATGAGAGATCAGGGGACTCAGAAAGCACAAACCATCTCAGCGCTGCCCTTCCATTCTATGAACAGACAGAGCCTGGTAAAGAAGTAGTTTAGTAAAATGTTCCACTCTCCATGGGTACATGTTTATTTTACAAGTCACAGAGTCCTGCATGTATACATTTCATTACCCTATCACTGTCCAATGCAGCCATTTTTACCTCATAGCTGATAATTCTTGCTGCAAGCCTCAGTCAAACGCAAACAGTAACAACAACTGAAGCCTAAAGGAGCTATGAATTTGAAAGAAAGGAGTGGCAAATGGGAAGGGAATGAAAAAATAAAAATTAAGTAACATGACTCTTCCTAGGTATGGTGGGGAGAAAGTTTATTATAGATAGAAAGGCACACACACAGGCCGGAACATCCGGGAAAGCCCAAGGTGAACACAACCTTGAGCCATGAGAGGACAGGGAGGAGAGGAGAGGGGCACGCCAAACCATGAGACTATCACAAGGCAGCTGGGTTAAGGGCCCGAATCCTGGGCTAGAGGGCAGTGTATGCCAGCCATGTCCTATAAACAGGTAGGGACTGGGGGATGCTGCGAAAACCTGGTAGCTAATTCTGCTCTGAACTGTTCCATAGGCCCCTCAGCCATTTGTCCCAGGATTTGAGTCTTAACAGTGCCCAGGTCGCCACATCCAGTCTGGTCACAGTCCATCCCAGTTCTCACAAGTGGGACTCAGATAGCTCAGCAATACTAAGGCTAGGACAAAGGACCTCACAAGCAGCTGATGGCTGCGGGTTCCTGCCCAGCCCCCGAAGGACCAACCACACCAGCTCCTCCTGTTAAGCCTCCTGTTCTACCACATTCGGAGCGGCGGCCACACACTCACCATGTTGCCTCTTTGGAAGTCGCCTGAAATCCGTTCACAGAACCCAGCAGTTGAGCTCAGACCACAGCACATAGACCATTCCAGACAGCTTGGCTTCCAAACCAAACCTCGAACTTGGCACCCGGAAGAAACTTCCTCTTCCTCTGAGTACAGGATTCGTCTGGAAGTCCTGATTGGCCAGTGAGTCTTGAGCGACATGAGCACCTCCCATAGGGTCACAGTGTACTGAAGCGACAAAGCATAGTGCTTCCTGGCCCAGGAGGAATGAATGTATGTTTGCTAATTACAAAGAGCAGTTAGGGCCTGGCTTAGGGAGGGAGCTCAGTAGAATCCTATGCTCTGGGCAGGGACTTTGGATCTATGATTTGACCTTTGGGTGCATATGTGGAGAATCAGGACCACACGTTTCCCAAATTGGCAGAGATTTTTAAGTAGATTTGTTCCTATTGTCTAATAACCTACCCTTCCATCTTTCAGCTCTCTGTAAGCTCTTCCTCCTCCTGGAATCAAGATGAATAGCTTGAAAAGCCAGTTATTCAACTTGCAGCGGAGTGAACAATCTGTCCACAGGCAGAAGGCTATCACGAATATTAACAAAGAGCGATTTTAGGAAACAAAATGGGATTGTTTTTCTGTGACTTCACACTGGTTCAGGTTAAGTGAGGCTACTTTTCACCTGGCAGGTATGAGATAACCTTGGGGGAAAAGCAGGAAACAGATGATACAGAATTTGGAGCATGTGTATCTTCCTCATGATAAGGTTAGTTCTTTGTTCTCACTCCTGATTTGGTCCTCTATAGGCCACACAGGACATTTATTGATCATGTACAACTGATTACCTCACTTCATATTGTTACTGTCAACTACTGTCACAGCAAGAAAGCTCTCTCCCTCTTTCTTGCCCATTCCCTTCGGTGCTGTGACTTTAAAAGCTCCAATACTGGTCAGTTATCTCACTTCGTACACAGTTCCTCCTTTATTTGTAAGGCACCAATAAAAGCCAGAGAGGTTGGAAAAACTCCAGTGCCTTATAGGTCCTAAAAGACCACTGAACCCCTTCTTATCTCCACTCTAAACCTGCCCTTCTACCCCATTCTTTCCCACAGATGAGATTCTCCCTATGAGAACTCAGCCTTTCTGCTGATAAAGCCCTGGTACTAGGCAAGGTGGTTCCTAGTTTTAGCTGGGCTAAGCCCCTGACCTGCAGTCCTATTTGGTTGATGAACCACTAGCCACATGGTCCAGTTCAATTCCCCTTTCTCATGCACAGGAATGGCTTCTTCATATTCTCTTCTCTTTGGGAAACATCTAGTTTCTCCACTGATATTTGCCCTACTCAAATGTCTCATACCAAGGAACACTAAGAGTGATCAGAAAGTAAAAGCGATTCCCTGTATTTCTTTTCTCAAAGTCCTGTCTCTTTCTCTCTTCCTACTATCCCACTAAATAAAAATACTCTCTGGTTTCTTTTTATACTCTCAAAAGAAATGTGAAGATTAAACTGTAAACCTTAAGGGTACCACATGGTATGAACAATTTTAATCATAATTAATTCTCTGTTTATTTTATCTCCTTTTAGATAAAGACAGGAACAACTCTCATTTTAAATTGGAATGGAACTTCATGAAAATTCCAACTTATAATTTACAACATGCTATGTAATATGCTTCAACCCTGGTTCAACATAATTTTTATAAGATGCTAAAATTTCAAGATTATAAAAGTCTATTCAAATTAAGATAATTTAAAATGCCTGTCTAACTGCCTGTGACTTTATCTATTCCTAAATTAATAAATAAATGCCTTTTTTCCTGCCATGAGCTGCCTGTGATCCAGATTTACCACTAGGTTTTCTGGCTAATGCATTTGGTAAAATAAATTCACATGTAATTTTAAAGTTGCTTTATAAAAAAATTGCTTTATACTATTCTACTATATTGTTGTTTATTCTATATCTCACAGCTTGAGAGTTAGTAAGTAAAAGTTTTGACCTAAATACCCTAAAACTATATGATATAATGCCAAGAATATAATAAATTAAGATCTGTTAATTTTAGACTCATTTATTTATTCATGTTAAAACTTGGTCATTATGCTATATCTTCACTATCAAGGTTAAAATATTCTTTTTCTTATTTTCTAAATATAAAAACATTATTGATCTACAATACAGCCTTAGCCTTTTATAAGTTACAGACTATGTTTATGACTTTTAAGGCTGTACCTTGACAGGGACAAAACCTAAAGCCACAATATTTGATGGTTAATAAATGCAAGTTGACAGTCAGTCATCTCACACACGATCAAGTCTTCAAACATGTCCAAAATTATATTTATAGTCCTACAGATGCAAACATGGTCTCACTACTATCTTAATTAAACATGTAAGGATGGTCCCTGAGTCACCACATAGGATCTGGTAAAAAGAATTAGAGACGTGCCTTCCCAACAGGCTCATCTATGGCTTAAACTATGCTCTAGAACTTGGATGCTGCTCTGAGACTGTTGGCATTCCCACACAGAAAACCAGAGGTCTTCAGTGCCCCATCCAGTGGGGGTATAGCCAAAAGTCAATTTGACCAGGTGACTGCTTGAAATGCAGCCAAAGGGGACACTGGTCCCATGGCTGCCTCAACAAGCCATGACTACCTGCTGTCAGACTGGCTTCTGGAAGTCAAAATGCTCCCATGCAGGCTTTTGCTCTATGCACAGCCATCGTGGCTCAACCAGTACAAGAGCCACAGATGCTTTCAGCCTTCCTGCTCATTGTCCTGGTAGAGAACAAATGGCTCCTAGATTCAGCAACCTCCAACACCATCACTCAGCCCAGGGTAGCAGGTTTGTTTTGCGGATTTGTTTTGGCTTCAAACTAGGGTCTCTTGGTCATATTGTCAATTTCTGTGTTGGGAGACTTCAGATGCCTTCTCAGTTCTCTTCATATGCAGGAGACCAGGCCTTAAGCCTCACTGGTAGAGTTGTAAGGCCTAGGTGGTCTAGTTTGCTTCAGACTGAAAAAAACAAGCCTTAGTTGTAACCTTTTGTCATCCCTTTGGCTAAAGAACAATAAATGTTCACAGCAGTCTCACATATATCTCATGGTATGTAACTAGATATAAAGGTCTAAGGAGAAGAAGTTTAAGTTATAAAGATTCTACAAAATGTTTAAGGGTCTAAGAAAGTGTTTTAAGTTTGGTAAATGCAAACGTAAAAATTGGTTAAGCCTCTTTTCCATAAGGTATAATCATAGGAAAAGTTAAGACCAAGTGAGCTTTTGTCCATTCTACTTCATGAAAGGCTTCTGCCTTTCCACAGTTCACCTTCGAGAATGTTGATGCTGTTAACACAAAGGTGTATGTCTACCACCTTTTCTACAATGTGTATTTCAATACATGTTATAATGGTGTTGCTGCCATCTCTAAAAGTTTATATCCTTTATAAAACTTAAAAGTGATCCTTGTAAGCTGCAGAAAAGCCACCTGAACCCACCTCAGATCAATTAGGCTCCAGATAATGTACTGCACCTGTTGTTTATCTCAAAAGGGGGGATTCTTCCCTCTCCCTTCCCTGGTTTTGGAACTCCTCTTTCTTGGCCACACAGTTGCTATATCCACACATGCAACACCAGTTGACTGATGCTTTCCTTTCCATGTTCCGCATAAATGTTTCCCTTCGCCTGAGAGACTGATGGGTATCTTTCTATTTCCCTGCGTAAAGGAAGTTTCCTCCCTTTTGGCCGACCCACACACAGATGCCTCCCTTGGTTGAATCTTCTTTTTCTTTTTATCAAGAAGATTTTTGGCTTTCCTTTCCTCTCCTGTGTAGGGTGTTTCCTCTGAAAATCTTAGTACTAGTTGAGCCATGACTCCCGGCAATCATCCCTGTGGCACCTGTGTTGTAAGTGGTGATTAATATTTACTATTGGTTTATCTTTTATTAAAGCTTGCTGTTAATCCTAAACAGCTGTATAACCAAATCACCACACAGAGAGCTGTTTTATTTAGGTAACCTAGAACACAATGCTGGACAATAGTTACAGTCTGCTAAACCTCCAAACCCTCATAGTTTCTTAACATTTAGATTTTACCCATTATACTTGCTTTTTTTTTTTTTTTTGAAATCTTAGGTCTGGTTCATTTTCTCCATGCTGTTCCTAGATCTCTCCTCCAGGTCTCCTCATAGCTCTCCTCCAGCCTTGCTCTCCCAGCTCTCTTCCCATCTTCCTGTCCTCTGGCTCCTCCCTCTCTTCGTGCTTCCTTTCCCTGCTCAACATTGTGCCTAGTTACTTTATTTTGGATGTTTGCACAAAGTTGAGATAGGTGATGTTTAGAATAAGTATCACAATGCAATGTCTGGATTGAAACCAGAGAGTGGGGGAGAGAAATCAGCATTTGAATGAACAAGGGTAAAGTGTATACATTTCAGAAGAACATTATACCAACGTTTCCCACTTTAAGTCCAATAAAAGGCTCCTTTTCCTTCAATAAAATAATAATTTTGACATTATGAAAACTGTTAGGTAAAATCTACATGTGCAATGTCCAGTGCATGTGTATTTAGCAACTTAGGAGAAAGTATCTGATCATTCTATTTATCTTGACAAGTTTAAAGTTCTATACTTAAATTAACTTTTATCCCTATTGATATTACCTATAGGAAAGCATTTCTTAACTTCTAAACAACGTAAGCTTAATTGTGGCACTATAACTCTTTGGTCTTCAACCCTATCAGAGACTTGAGAAGGAATAAAATTAAGTATTAGATTAACATGTCAGCAACTTTCAAAAATTAAAAATTGACAGATACAGTTTGCTGCCTGAACAGTCATCTATAACTTTCTGTAAGGTTGGAGCATCATCTTCAGCCTTCTGGCTCAGAATATTTGACAGACATATATGTGAACCAGGAACTATTTAGGGCTTGCTTACCCTGTCTTGGCAGAGTTCAGCAGTTGACTTGTCCTGCATTATCTTGCCCATTTTTGGCAGAATTTGTCTTTCATGAAGGAAGGCTATTTATCTGAGTGGCTTGTTTGCCACATTTGGAGGCATGGAGGTTCTTCGATGCTCATTATCTTCTTTCATGTAGGTGGGGTGCTGCCAGGAGATGACCTGTCTCATTGTCAAAGAATCTTTAAAATAATAAAGACATTTCAAAAGGCCATAATCTGTAGGTCTCTGAAGTTTTTGAAGACTACCTATCTTTATATCATCAATCTGTCTACAAAATCATATTTATCTGTTAAAACTCAGATGCATGCTCATTGAATAAATTAGACTACTGTCTGATATGACTATGAGTTAAATAACTAGCAATTAACTTGCATTACCTAATATAATAACCAGGTTTAATAGCAGTATAAAAGTATTGGAAGTAACTTTGAATTTGTATCAATATACTAAAGCTTATACCAATGTATGAAAAATACTTATTTTTGTATCAGTATGCAAATTCCTATACCAGAGTTAAAATTACTGTACTTGAGAATAACAAATAAAACCCTAAGCTGAATAGATTCAATAATCTACCTTTTGTCTTATTCCTATAAGTAGTCTCTGTATACTATTTTCTTTTTAACCCCTTTTCTCCTTATCTAAGAAATAAAAAGGAAAAGAGAGAAATCCCTGAGTATAACCTTGTTTCACTCTGAATATGACCATTAATAATTATAAACAGCTCTCAATTACAATAAAATCTTGTAGCCATAGCAAACAACCAAAAACACACCCAACACCCTTTAATGAAAATTGAATGTTGTTCTCATGAATTTCTTCTAGCTGACATTTTGGACATGTAGAAATCCTGTAGTGAGTACAAGTAAAATTGGGAAAATGGTTAATTAAGCAAGCAATAACATTTGTGGTCCAGTCTTTGAATGTTGAGAAATTTTAGGCTTAATAAAAGTCCTCTTTGGAACAGTCTACAATGCTGGACCAATAACGATTAGTAGCTTTCTTCAAAGTTGTTTTGGGAGCATGCTTAGATGAGATACAGCAATTGAAGCAGTTGAGTCAGGAACAAGCAGAATGCTGGAACATGCAAGATGCTGGAACAGATGTGTCAATGTCTCAGCATGCTGAAGAATGATTCTGTTTAGGTTTGATCCGGCATCTCTGGTGTCCAGTTCTTTTGTTCGGCAAACACATAGTTTCTCACAAGCATTATAGAGTTCTAAAATTATAAATGTATGAGATGTGCAGGATGAAATTAAACTGTGAGCAAATTCTATCTATGCAAATTAAAAGATTAGCATAATATATTTTGAGGACATTATAGCCAAGGATTTATTGGCCGAGTATTGTTGAAGTTCTGCCTAGAGATATTTTTTTTTATTCTCTCAGTTAGTTTTAGAGTTGTTCCCATGTAAAGGGATCAGTGCAATATAAATTACCATTATTATTGAACATACAGTCATTATCCTATTGAAATCAAAACAAGGTTGGATAAGTTAAAATAGCTTTTGGGGCTCTTGCGTGCCTGTTGTATTGGACCAAGTTGCTACCTATTTCCCTAGAAAAGCCTCCCATTAGAGAGATAAGCTGGTTGTCTTGATCAATAGAAAATGCACGTTTTAAGTAAAGTTTATATAAACTCCTTTCTAATTTTGAATATAAGCATACTGTAAGTATCTTGTACCTGTTTAGAGGATTAGCCCTAGATTTTTATATATAGCTATGTAAAGCATTTTTTATATTTAGCTATGTGTCCTATCCTTTTTTTTATATAGAATGGGTAGTTATGCCTTTATAGTCAAACTTTATATAAACTCCCTCTTACATTTAGCATTTAAGCATACCCTAGGCATCTTGTACCTGGGCTTTACATTGATCATGGCTATTTTTGGCTTGCCCCTTTTTTATACAGAGTGGACAGTTAAGCCTTTAGAGCCACACTTTATATAAACTTTCTTAGCATTAAGCATATAAACTCTCTTACCCATAGCATTTAAGTATATCCCAAGCATCTTGTACCTGGGTTTTGACATTGGTTTGGGCTATTCTTTGGCTTGCCCTTTTTTGATATGGGATGGACAGTTTTGTTTTTTTAACATATGAATATAATTTTTGAGTGTTTCTGACTAAATTAAGATGGCATGTATTTTGCCATCTTTAAGCCTCTTGTGTCTTTTTTACATAGGCATGGCCAGCATTTTCCCCTGTGAAAATGTTTCACATTTAAAAGGATAAGGCAGTTTCTAGAACAGTGTGACATTATCTCTCTTTACATAAACCTAAAATATATGTGAATCCAACCTTTAGAGCAGTAAGGACATAACATCTATTATTTAGACAAAAAGAATTTACATGGCAACCTTAAAGAAAATTTTGTCATTTTGAATCTTAGAGTATCTCTGAAAGTGGCTAAACAGCTGGAGTTGCCATCTTGGCTTTTATTATGTAAATTAGCTTGATCCAGAACTCAGAGACTTTTCTTTTTCTTTTTACTTTGTGTTGGGAGGAAAGGCATGTTCCTTCACTAGCTTGTTAAAATACATATATATATATATATATATATATATATATATATATGTATTTGAACATCTATATCTATATCTATCTATCTATATCTATATCTATATCTATATCTATATCTATATCTATATCTATATCTATATCTATATATTCCTTTGTTATCTTTTGCTCCTCGGCGGATTTAAGAGTCTTTCTTAAAGAGTCAGTAATTGACCTGGGAGTTTTTAGGTTTTAAGTTTGGGTTTTATCACTGGGAGCGTATTACCCCCACAAAGTTATGATAAAGTATGATTTAAAGAATTTGGATACTTAGATTAGTTGGGCGTCATTTCTTGTAAGTTGCTGTTAAAATTTACTATTAATTATCTTTTAGTAATGCTTGCTGTTAATCTTAAACAGCTGTACAACCAAATCACCACACAGACACAGGGATTTCTTTAGTTAACATAGAACACAGTGCTGGGCAATAGTTACTCCATCCTAAACCTCCAAGCCCTCACAGTTTCCTAACATTTAGATTTCCCAATTATTCTTGCTTTCAGTGATAGCTTTGGTCCAGTCCATCGCTCCACATAGTTCCAAGATCTCTCCTCCAGCTCTCTCCTCCCTTAGCTCTCCTCTCACCCTTTCTCCTCCCACTCATTTCCTGTCCTCTAGCTCATCCCCTCTTTTCTGCCCAATGGCTCCTCCCATTGCTCAACATTGTGTCTAGTTGCTTTATTTTGGCCTGTTTACACAAAGTTGAGACAGGATTCTTAGAGTAAGTATCACATTGCAATATCTGAATTGAAGCCACAGAGTGGGGAGGGGAGAAGAGAAATCAGCATTTGAATGAACAAGGGTAAGGTGTACACATTTCAAAGGAACATTAAAAAAGAGAACACACTAGCACTCCATGTGACTGGGTCTGTGTCCAGCCCTAGGATGATGTATGTGTTAAGGGTATGTAAGTGACCCCAGTCTGAGTGTATGTACAACTAAGATGAATGGGGAGGGTTGGTCTATGGGGGACGGGATTCAGCGTCAACTTTTGGGAAGTCCTGAGTGTTCATTTCTTCAGGAAGCTGGGATCTGGAAGGATCAAGATCAGCAACAGTGTATGATCCCCTCAGAAGACTGTAAGTGATGTGTTTGGTGGTGCCCTTGACCAGAAGTCAAGGTGTCAAGGAGCAGGTTGGGTTTATGTCTGTGGATTCAGTTGGTAATTTTCACACTGACGAGGCAAGGCACTAGTTTCTGGAGAAGGATAGAGTACAAGGCTCTGTCTTGGTAACCTTGGAGAGAGTTGAAGGTACAGGGTAGACACAGAGGACAGGAGACTAAGTGAGGGGTTTAGGGAGATAATTACAAGGGATTTTGTGCCAGACTTTGTGTCTCTGTCACTCAGACTCGTTTGGGCTGGGCCATCCTAGAACCATGAACCAGGTGCTTCCACTGTTTGTGTGGTCTGGGTGACCAGTGAACTGTGGCTTCAGTGTTGGGAACTCATCCCCAGGAACCCCAATACTGCTTTCAGGGGACCAGGAGGGATCCAATGTCTGGGTGCTGTAGAGGAAAGTCCCTGGACTTGGTGATCTCCATTCACTGGCATATCTGTCAAGTGCTGGGGGTCCAGGTTTCCTGACTGTCAGACCAGGGAAACAGCTGTAGGGGTACCAGATCTATTGACTCCCAAATGTCCCAAGAATCCTGAAGGTGCCTGAAGGGGAGCAGGAGGTATCATATATGTGGCTGCAAGAATGGAGGTTCCCTAGGCCTGGGGGTCCACAGTCACTGGCATAAGCCTAAAGTTTAGGGCCCCCATGGTTCATTACTCTCAGACCTGGGAGACAGCCATGGAGGGGCCTGGATGCAATTGATCATAACTCTCCCAGAAATACTAAAGCTCCCTTGAGGGGAGCATGGACCATCTGATGTCTGGTTGCTGGAGTGGAGGTTCCTGGACCTGGGGCTCCTCACTGGCTGGATGTGCAGAAAGTGCAGGAGCTCCAATGTTTGTGCCTTTCAAACTAAGGAGATGGCCCTGGAGGCCTGGGTCCAATTTGCCTCAATCAAATGCTATGCCCCTCTAATACAGTGCAGATTGGTCACCACCATCTTGGAATCCCCCCCCACAGACCACACTTAGAACAATTTCAGTAGAAATTGAAGACTGCAATTCTAGCTCCAAAAGCAGGTGGAGATATACTGAAGGCAAAACTACCTTTAAGTTCATCATGTATGATATAAACAGTACATTAACAAGATTCATCAAAGCCACAGTTCTCTCACATACCAAGGGGAGAGATCACAAATACAGAAATCAGGGTAATGACACCTATCACCACTGTTTGCAATTCTTAGATGGACAGCTATGCAGAGCTAGTCTAACCTCGGAATAAGGCTGCTTTGCCTGTAGGTAGATTGACTCAATAAAGGAAAAGGAGTTCATTGCAGCTACCCAAGTCTGCTTTCTTTCTCAGAACTGTGACATCAATATAGAAAATTCCCTTTCGAAACTTTGTTTTTATTTCATGTGCATTGATGTATTGTGATAGTGATGGACCCTGGAGTTCTAGGCAGCTGTAAGATGCCATGTGGTTTTTGGGATAAAACCTAGGTCATCTGGAAGACCAGTCACTGCTTCAAACCACTGAGCACTCTGACCCTGAAAAAGCCCCTTTGTTAAGCTTTAAATGTCTTTCAGATATACGGATGATTTGTGTTCATGTGTCTATGTACCCTACTTGAAATGGCCAAAGTGGGCACCAGATTCCATGGAAACGCATTTACAGGATACTTGCTGGCTAGCAAGTGATATCTGAAATGGAACTTGTCTTCTCTAACATCACCCAGTGCTGTTAACTTCCATGCTATCTCCAGCCACCATTTATTTAAAACTTTTTCTACAGATGTTAATTAAAATATATTACACCATTTCCCCTTTCCTTCTCTTTTCTCCATGCCTTTCTGAATTCTCTCCTTCCAATGTCTTAAAAAAGAATGTGTGAATAAGTGTAGACCTGCATATCTTACTAATTCTATTCCTATTGGTTGTGAGAATAAGGTATAAGGTTTCTGTGCTGAACCCTTTGTGTAGGATATATAATTATGGAGTGTATCCCTGCTAATCCCACAACTTGGATGGAGTTCTAGTCTCCAATGCCCACAGGAGTCTAACCCTGAATTGAGGTAAGCTGTCTTGGACAGGAAACATTAGAAAGCACAGGGTGACAAATTCCTTAGATAACACATGGTGCTGGAATGGCACTGATGTCCTGGAGCTGTGTGGAGGACTATGGACTCTGATCTTAGCTAATCAGTACCCTTTGTTCTGTGGACCTCCCATTATACCATTGACCTGGGATATTTCTGTCGATTACTTTGTCATCTTGAACTTTCTGCATTCTCTTTCTGAACACCATAACTACAGGACTGTGTTACCATGCCTGGATTGGATGGTTTTAACCTCAGTGATTTGCTAGATGGTGGGGCAAGTGTAATGAGCTGTTACACTTAACTATATTGAGAATCTCCTTATGTCTGTGAGGCTACTTTTCACTATCTGTTGAATTAAGAACAGAACTCCAATCTACTTTGATGTGTCATAAAATCTCAATGTTAAAAAAAACAATAATTTTCTTTATACTTAGAGGATTTTAAGCCAAACAACTGCAACTGATCAATGCTTTTTTCCATTACTGGACTTAGGAACAAAGTCTGTGTCCTGCCTACCATGACCATTTGGATTCAGCAATTTACTCTCAATAAGCCCACAAAAAAAAACTGAATTATTGAGGTAGACCATGCCCAACTATCCTGCAGGTACTAGGGAGGCAAGGTAAGCAGATCTATTATGTACACTAAGTTCAAGGTCAGCCTAGAATTTATAGTGAGATTATTATTTCAAATAAAAAAGAGAGAAAACAATGTTTGAAAATGAAAATACATTTAATTAAGCTATTTATTACAGTTTATTTTCTTTTTATCAGGGCTGTATCCACTTACAATTCTGACCATTTCTAGCCAGCCTCCCAATCTCCCCCTTGCACCTTCCCTAGTCTACATATAGGGGACGAGGGAAAAATCAAAAACAATGGTTAAAACACAAATTATTAATAAAAACTGGAAACATATTCACATATTTATTCAGTGTGACAAATTTTGACCAGTGATGATTATATGTTATGCTGTTTCTTTCTTCCCACAAGTAATATTTGCTAATTGAAGACATGGTAAATATTTACTTGCAAGCTTATGCAAACAGTTCTCAGAGGGTTCCCAGTTCCCAAGGAATAAGGCCATGGAAGTTACCGTGGAGGAATCCTCAATGTGGGCAAAGAGAAGGGTGGAGAGAGAGAGAGAGAGAGAGAGAGAGAGAGAGAGAGAGAGAGAGAGAGAGAGAGAGAACAAACAGAAACCAGGGAAAGAGAAGAAAAGCATATAGAAGAAAATAAAATATCTGGGTACTTCTGGGAGAGGGCAGACCCATTCTACTGGACTGAAAATTTAAGGGTGGAGGTGGGGAACAACAATCTTACCCTTTAGAAGGTAGGGACTGAAGGATCCTGGGAGAACCGGGAAGCCAGAAAACCTTCTGTCAAAAAGGCACCTCAGCAGCTTGTCTTATGTGTGAAGTACAACATATGGTTAAATGTTCATCCTTTAGATTTAATAGGTTTAGAGAGCAGAGATACACAACTAAGTAATCTCTCCAAGCCTTACGTTAAAATCTTCCTACCTATAAGTTGCTCCCTCATTCTCAGCTTATTTCTCTCCTGCAAGGTATTCAAAGAATGACATAATGCTATTGAGCAGAAAATATCTCATCTAGGGGAATAGGTGTTTTCATCAATGACAGTCCAGACCAGATTAGAATTTCAAGGAGTCCATTGATTTATTAGATGTTCACCTAAGGGAGGTATAGGAATGTTTATCCAGAATATCCCTATTCCTGCCACGCAGAGAGGTTGTAGTGATGACAGATGGGGGAAAGAGATTTAAAATCAATTTGAGACCACCAACTGGCAGCCTATATGGTATTCTGACTGACATACATATACATTATCTGAGAAGACAAGGAAAGAGTGAAAGAACTGGAAAGTTGACCCACCATAGCTGAGTAGATACAGAGACTACAGTAGGAGGCAGCTTGTGCTCAGGTACAGACCTAGAATTAATAGCTCTCTGGGAATTTTATCCTTTCTTTAACATCCAAATCTACTTCCCTTTCTTTAACACCCAAATGTCCTTCTCCATGTCTCTTAGGTCTCTGTAAATGCCTGAATTCTCCAGCCTTCTATGGACATCTGTTTGAATCTCAGGCTCCCCTGACAACAACCTTCACAGCACCTGCAGTCTTCAGCACTCAGGGCTCCTAACAGAATGTTTGTGTGCATCAGGGAAGCAGAATACAATCCACTTCAGAAAAGTTGGTCTTCATGCCTTCAAATTCTTCTTCACTTTTTACACTAGGTATCATCTCAAGCAGGTGTCCTTGTGGGCTCTCATTGCTGCCTATTTACGACGTATGGGATAAACTCAGTCTGGTAGTTTTGGTCAAGTGGTCATGCAATTTTTAAACACTTGTAGTCTCAGTTTCTATCCTGATAATTTTGTATACTTCCATATTTTTGTGAAGATATTGGATTAAAAACTTCTTTGAGCACCAAGCCTAAGCTACTTTTTATGCTCTCAATTTTCTCTTTCTTCTGGGTCATCAGGGATGAGTTAAAGATGAAGTTAGGATTAACCTTTCACACCTCAAAAGGCTATTCATGACACGTTTATGGGGCCAAATACATGGCTCAGCACCTAGGAGAACTGGCTGCACACTATCATTTTCAAACAAATTTTATCCTTCAAATTGACCTGAATCCCTCAATTATTACATGACAGTATGTTTACAATGTAAAAAGAAGACAGTATTTTATTGATGTAATATCTCAACTAATCTAATTTGAGCATCAGGGAAACAGAGCTGTAGGAAAGGCTTTTGGTGTCCAAAGCTGGCAATCAGTCCTCAATCATCATATTAAGAAGGCCAAAGGAGTTCCAACAAACTTGTCTCCCACTCTGTACATATCAGTCATGGCCTAAAACCCCATAATGACCTTACACACACACACCAGAAATGTTTCTTTTTAAGTAAATATTCTTGCTGTTACTTTATCTATAAACTTTATATTACATATTTCCTATAGAATGCAGTACTTTAAGATGAAATGACATATGGATAATTCGGAAGAACATATGGATTCACAGAATCCAATCTTATGTATATATTGATATCACATCAAGCTATGTAGTGAGATGCAGTTGATGGATGATTAGACCACTTCATTACATCTCCAGGATAGTTCAAAACACAAAGCTTTGAGTTAACAAAATGGACACATTCTTACAGTTTCTCTTCAGTATGTTTCATTCATGAAAGTGAAGCCTATAGAAATTTACAAAGGCTTCATCACAGTGAATATACTCATAAGGATTTCTCTTGAGTATGATTTCTTTTATGGCTTTGAAAATTTGTGACATGCAATGGCTTTACTAGTTATAGTCATACTGTTTATTTCTAGTATGAAATCTTTCATGCTTTCGGATATCATATCAATGTGCAGAGGCTTTACCACACTGATTACATTCTTAGGGTTTCTCTCCAGTATGTGTTCTTTTATGTGCTTGAAGACTACTGAATTGTGAAAAGGCTTTACCACCTTGATTACATTGAAAATGTTTCTCTCCAGTATGAATCCTTTCATGCCTCTGGAGGTAGCAGCAAAATGGAAAGACTTTACCTCATTGATTACCTTCATAGGTTTTCTCCTCAGTAGGTGTTCTTTTATGCTTTTTGAGATTTCTGTGTTGTGAAAAGGCTTTCTCACACTGATTACATTCGTAGAGTTTGGCTCCAGTATGAATACTTTCATGTCTCTGGAGGTTGCACCAACCTGAAAAGGCTTTATCACATTGATTATATTCATAGGATTGCACCCCAGGATGTATTCTTTTATGCTTCTTGAGATTTCCGTGTTGTAAAAAAGCTTTCTCACACTGATTACATTCGTAGGGTTTGGCTCCAGTATGAATTCTTTCATGTCTGTAAAGGTTGCACCCTTGTGCCAAGCCTTTACCACATAGATTACATTCATGGGGTTTCTCTCAAGGATGTATTCTTTTATGACTTTGGAGATGTCCGTGTTGTGAAAAGTCTTTCCCACACTGATTACATTTGTAGGGTTTCACTCTAGTATGTATTCTTTTATGCACTTGGAGATTTCCTTTTTGTGAAAAGGCTTTTCCACACTGATTACATTCGTAGGGTTTCTCTCCAGTATGTGTTCTTTTATGCCCCTGGAGATGTCCGTGTCGTGAAAAGGCTTTCCCACACTGATTACATGTGTAGGGTTTCTCTCCAGTATGTGTTCTTTTATGTACTTGGAGATGTCCGTGTTGTGAAAAGGCTTTACCACACTGATTACATTCATATGGTTTCTCTCCAGTATGTGTTCTTTTATGCTTTTGGAGATATATGTGTTGTGAAAAGGCTTTCCCACACTGATTACATTTGTAGGGTTTCACTCTAGTATGTATTATTTTATGTACTTGGAGATGTCCTTTTTGTGAAAAGGCTTTTCCACACTGATTACATTCGTAGGGTTTCTCTCCAGTATGTGTTCTTTTATGCCTCTGGAGATTTCCGCGTCGTGAAAAAGTTTTCCCGCACTGATTACATTTGTAGGGTTTCTCTCCAGTATGTTTTCTTTTATGCATTTGGAGATGAATGGATCGGGAAAAGGTTTTACCACACTGTTTACATTCATAGGTTTTCTCATAAATATGTATTCTTTTCTTTCTGCAAAGATAATTCAGATATGTGTAAGCTTTACCATATTCTTTACACCATTGAATCTTTTTTTTAAAGATTTATTTACTTAATATTTATACTGTGTTCTGACTGAATGCTAGATGAGGACACCAGATCTTAGTATAGAGGGTTACAAGCCACCATGTGGTTGGCTGGAAAATGAATTCAGGACCTTTGGAATAACAGCCAGTGCTCTTAACCTCTGAGCCATCTCTCCAGCCAATGATGAATCTTTATGTCAGTGTAAACTATGTTTGCAATTTGGTTTAATCATAAACTGAAGTTACATCTTAACCTCTTATCACTTTTTTTACATTCATAGTTTTCCCCTTGATTGTGGGTTTCTGTACCTTACAAGATACCTTTGATGGTAAGAAACTTCATTACATGGCTCACCAACAGCATCATGTTTCTATGAGTGGTTTTTCATATTTAAAAAGAATTAGAAGGAGTCAGCTTTAATACAGGGACTGCATTCATAAATTTTCCTATAGTTGTAATCACACTGCATTCATAAAGGGAATCAAAATAAACACAACAATTTCCACAGGGCTACTAATCATAGGGATTTTTGTAATGTGATTTCTTTGGCTATATTTTCATTGAGCTTGGAAATCTAATTAAGTCTATTAGTTTAATTTTTAACAGTCCTCTCTTTTGAGCAGACATTCCGAAGGTGATAGGAGTTCATAATTCATTCGTTATTAATCATGAATGGATGAATGAACACATGAACAAATATAAATTTATAGTGTTGTCACTATCATGCTTTCTACTGTACACATGTACAGGATAATTTAGAATGCAATAGTCTATGATGATGTGCATCTGGAAAAACCCAACCAGGAAAAGTGGGCATTCCTGGATCCTTCCCAAAAGCATCTCTACACAGAGATAATGATGGAGATCTACAAGATCATCACTTCTATTGAGGAGACAATAAATATTCTTTAACAATTCTCTGCAGAGTGGAGGGAATTTTATGAATGAAGGGGAAGATAGCAAGGGGAGGACAGGAGCTCCACAAGGAGAACAACTGAATCAATATATTTAGGCACAGGGGTCTTTTCTAAGACTAATACTCCAACCAAGAATAATTCATAAATATAACCTAGAACCCCTGCTCAGATATAGCCCATGGCAGCTCAGTGTCCAAGTGAAATTCCCTAGTAATAGGAACAGGAACTGTCTCTGATATGAACTCAGTCACTAGCTCTTTGACTAACCCTTGCTGCAGGCGCAACAGCCTTGGCAGGCCACAAAGGAGGACTATGTAGCCTGTCCTGATGAAACCTGGGAAGCTAGGGTCAGACTGAAGAGGAGGAGGGACTCAAATATCAGTGAACTTGAGGAGGGGATTGAGAGGATATGAGGAAGGGAGGGAGAATTTGGAGGTAATGGGGTACAGCTGGGATACAATGTGAATAAACTGTAATTAATATTAAAATATAAATAAAAACGGAAGAACAACAAATGAAACATTTCCACATACACACAATTTTGCTTTTTGTTCTTCAAAGACATGGTTATTATGGTTCCTCCACAACAGCATTCTTGACCCTCATAATTTCCATCTAATTAAACTTCACAACTTTGCTTCAGGTATTTGAGTAACATAACATTTGTTATGGAATATTTGCTCATCAGTAGGTTTTGTACACAAAATTATCACCTATTTTATGAGTATGCTGTTTACAATATGAGTGGCGTGAGAGGATCAACAGATAGGGATTTCTACAGAGTATCTCAACATGGATATGATTAATGATTTATCATTTACACAGGAATTTTAATTTAGAACATGGCTGCTTTGTCAAAAGACCCCATGCAAATACCTTCTATGTCAATGTGATCTGGCTAGAATACAAACACGACTTTAATCCAGGAGACAGAGGCAAGCAGATCTGACTTCAATGCCAACCTGGTATAGAGCAATGTCCAGTAAAGAAAAGCTTGGATTCAGGCATGGTGGTACATGCTTTTAATCCCAAACTGTGGGTGTAAAAATAGCAGGTAGAAGGAAGCACCCATATTTGAAAATGCTGTCTCATTCAGTTTCAGGAAAGGTGACAAATTCAGAGAAATAATTGACTGCATAAGATACATGTATCTCTCATGAGAAGAGAGAGGAAATTAGTCTCCCAAATGTGGTGCTAGCAGGAGAGAGAAGTAAGTTTTACTGTGCAGTAATAGGCAGGTTGGAGAGAGAAAACTAAGGTGAAGATCAAGTGAAGCAGAGAATAAAAAAGAGCTGAAGATTAGAAAAGACTGATGGAGTTAGTTTGAGACTAAACAAAGCAATTTACAATTCAGGACAAAAGCCAGATTGAGCAGTAATTCTCAAGGACAGAAAATCTTCTAGGCCAAAGAAAGAGTGTATGGAACCTAGAAGCTGCCCTGCCCAGGCCTAGGGTAGCAGAAAGAGTGGCAGTAATTTTCAGAGATCATAATTTCTAGATTGAGTAAATGTCATTTGTACAGCAATATCTATTTAGCAAGGATTTCACTGTCTTCCTTTGCATTGAAATTCCTGGCAAACATAAATAATATAATATACCTAACAGTTAGGAACATGGGTTTGGGAGAATTTAATGTTACTACTACTCTTAAATTGGTGTTTGTTTTTCCACTGTTGCTTTTCTTTAAAATTTCTGGGACACATTAAAATTTTTTCACAGAGCTGGCGAGATGCTTCAGAGGTTAAGAGCACTGGCTGTTCCTACAGAGGTCCTGAATTCAATTCCCTGAAACAACATGGTGGCTCACAAGCATCTATAATGAGATCCCATGCCCTCTTCTGGTGGGAAGGCACATGTGCAGGCAGAATAATATATAAATAATGAATAAATAAATCATCTTTAAACATTTCTTCATAGGCATATTTATATAAGCTTCCGTGATTAATTACCTTCCATATTTAGTACATAATCGATAATGTTCTTCAGTATTGTGCTCTTCCGGATTGTAGCCTGAAATATGGACCAAAAAGTGAATGAGAGAGGATTAAAAATTAGGCAAAATTTAAGTTTCTATATTCAGTGAACCTTAGAAACATGCCTGATTTTTTCTTCCTCATTCCAAGTGAACTTATATAAGAACATCAATAAGAAAAGTCAACAGTAACAACAGTTGTCCCATTTACCTGAATAGAGAAAGAAAATTCACTGTCTTACTTATAGCTGTAAGGTGCTTGAAGGTCTCCAGCATCACATCTTTGTAGAGATTCTTCTGGGAAGGATTCAGTAAGGCCCACTCTTCCCGAGTGAAGTTTACATCCACATCAGCATAGGTAATTGAATTCTAAATGATTCCATACATGAGTAGAACAGAAAGCACAATGGTGACAACAGTGTAAATGTATACTTCATTGACAATGTATTCATATAATTCTGGTTCTTCCCTGACATCTACTGACACAGAAATTTCGATGTACTCACCAAATCATTTCAGAAGGAAACTAAATGAGGAGGTTCACCTCATTTCAGCAACTTTTGAATAGAATTCAGCCTTTCAAGAGAAATGAAAATTAACAGAAGTAAAGAAAGCTAGACATGCAAATAGATGAAAAGTACGGAACACAGATCACAGACATTGTATGCAAAATTACTACCTAAAAACAGGGGCAAACAGGAAGTACTGGTTCATAACTTTAATTCCAGCATTCAAGAGGCAGAGGTATGAGTATCTCATTGAGTCAAAGGCCAGCCTAGTCTCTGAAACAAGTTTCATGACATGCAGAGGTACATTTAAGACCTGAATCCACCACAAAAATCATTCAAATAAAAAAAATACTGCAAACTCGGTGATATATCTGAAGTTCCTACAAAGAATTATATATTCAATATATTTCTGTATCTATCTTCCAGAAACCTGAAGTGTCCCAGGTTAAACTGTAATATTAATGAGAGCTTACTAAAAGGGAATGCTTGTTCAAACAGGTATAAATGGACGGATGAAAACATTAGTCCTGGAATAGTTGGTCATAAATGAGCAACATAAGGCAGTTGAGGTGGATCAGCAATGAAAAGCTCTTGTTGGTCTTGCCAACAACTGGGCTCAATTGCCAGTGCTTATATGGAGGCTAACAACTACCCATTATTCCAAATTCTGAAGTTCTGAGGCCAGCTGCTGACTATGGTTAGGATCACGTACATATGAGGTGCATAGTAACACATACAGACAAAATACTACTCATATTCACTCAGTTAAAACAAAGCAAACACATGAGACAGGAAGAATGAGACACACCTGCAATCCACTGACTCACAAATCTCAGTCAGTATTAATGTTATGAATACAAGACATCCTGAGAAACAGAATGTACTCTCTGCCAAATATAAGACTTCAGTGGACTCAGAAGGGGGCAGGGAAGAGATGAGGGAGGGAGGGGAGGATTGGGAGGGAAAGAGGTAGTGGGATGCAGCTGGGATACAAGTGAATGTATAAAATTATTTAAAAATAAAAAATATTAATAAAAAACTAAATAAATAAAATAAAAATAAAAATAAAGAATTCAAGAGTGGATATGGATGAAGATCAATCAGGATGGTAGCATATGCTTGACATGTACAAAAAGCTACATACCACATCAGCCAACATATCAAAAGAAAAACTGCCAGGCATATTTGGCCACATTGAATCCTAGCCCTCTGGAGCCAATATGAGGTGGACTTCTAAGTTTGAGGCTGGGATAAATTGCATTCCTACATCTAGTACAGCTAAATCAACACAAAAACTTGGTCTTCAAAAACAATAAAATTAAAAATGTAAAACCCTCAGGATACCAAAATAGATTAGCAATGAATAGCAATTTCTTTGACTCTTTCTTGTGATTTAGAGATAGACTGGATAACAATGAAGACCATGTGAGCACTGAAGGAAACAGAATGATCAGTTTCAATCATAAGACAGTAGACAGAAACAAAAGGAAATGGTTTGAGATCATAGACACTCAAATCTAATCCCCAGTAAGGAATCTAGACAATTTCCTCCTAGAAAACCTTTTATACCTTCCTCCAAAGAAGCACACAAAGAAAAAATAAATGTTCAATGGTATTCTCCTACTTGATTCTGTGGACCTTTTCCACTCTCTGTTACTGAAGACTCAATTCTCAATGCCCCTAGCACTCCAAAAGAACAGCAGTGGCAGCTCCCCTTTCCTGTGTCCAAGTCTCCCGTGGATTACACACTTCCACTCTGTTCTGCTTCCGGGATTCCACTCCCAAGTCTTCAGGTAAACCATAGGCCATGCTTGCATAGAGACCAAGGCAGTGTACCAGGGATCTTCTCCACTACCTTTGTTACATCACTCTCAATTCTCAGGATCTTTCCTAGTGTTCCAACAGAACACATATGGCACCATCCACTCCATACCATCGCAGCAAGCCTAACACCGTGAATACACTAGCCAAGCAGATCATTAAAAAAGTAACACTCCGCCAACACACTTTCTGAAATTTGAGATAACTAACAGAAAACTAAGAACAAAATCCCCACACAAGAAAAGAGCACTTGCACCTATAATCAATAAAGTAGAAGGAGAAGATGAAGAAACAATGAAACAAAGGGTTGGTTCTTTGGGAAAAACAAACAAGATAAAACCTTACCTGAACTAAATAAAAGACAGAGAGGAAATATCCAAATTAATAGCATCAGCAATTGTATTAAATATTTTTGTTTCTTTAAAATCCCACTCATGTTATGTGAATTTTTTTTCTATTATCCCAGGTGTGGAGCAAGAAGCTGCTTCAGTTTGTCCACAGCTGTTACTTATGATTGTCTCGTGCTCTAGCAGGGCTGTGGTTGTGCCACCTGCACATAGTTTAGTTCTGAGTCTTCTGGAGAGGGTACACATGCAGAGCCATGAGAGGACACTGGGTCTTTGAAGAAGAAAGAAGCTGCTGCTCTTCCTGATGCTGTTCACCCACACTGCTACTCTTTTTGCCATTGCTGGTTTGTGGGCTGCTGGATATCCTGGTGACTAAGAGGTATTGCCCCAAAGATCCTGACCACCCTAATCCACAGGAAGTAGTTAAAGAGACCTCTGTTTCTTTCCCCTCTAGCATTCTCTCTCCTTTACCAATTGGGGGTTTTGGAAGGAATAAGGGTTGTAAGGGGGGTATAGGTTTAAGAATCCAAATAAAGGGCTGAAGAGATGGCTTAGTTTAGGAGCACTGGCTGCTCTTCCAAAAAACCCAAATCAATGAGATTTAAACAAACAGTGCCATTTGTTGTTTGCTGTTTCAGTGGGGTTCTGGAATCCACACAAGTAAGACAGTTATTGCACTAAAGAACCCAATGAACCCTAATCAGCATTAAGTAGCTGGAAATCTGCATTCCTTGTCTGTACTAACTGTTTTCTCTCCTAACAAGGGGTGGTGAGTGAAAGGGAGGTAGAGGTATTTAAGAACCAAGAATAAAGTAGGTATTTGAAAAAGTAAAGCTTACAGTTTTGCTCTCAGTAATATCAAATATAATTCCTAGTTGAAAAAAAAAAAAAACCTCATGTCACATTTTGTGTTCTTTCCATTGCTTAAATTGTGGCATTCCTGCTCATTTCATTCCAAAGCAATACTTTTGCTACCAAAAAAAATCCCATGCCTCAACCTTCAGGTCACCTGTGTCTATGCCCTTACATCGAAATACCCACTACTGTGAGGATACATCTGAAAGCCAGAACGCATTTGGGTTCCCCTGGACATATTTCATCAGATGTAAGACTGTTCCAAAGTCTGGAGATGAACTACTGGAGGCATCTCCATACCTGACTTCAAGATATACTAGGAGTAATAGGAATAAAAACTGCATGGTACTGGCATAGAAGTATGCTGGGTGATCAATGAAAAGAAATCAAAGACCCTGAAATAAACCCACACACCTATTCATAATTGCTTTTGGACAAAGGAGCCAAAACCATACAATGGAAAAAGAAAGCATCTTCAACAAATAGTGCTACTCAAAATACATGTCCACAAGTAGAAAAATGCAAACAGATCCATATTTCTACCCTGCACAAAACTCAATTCCAAGTGGAACAAAAACTTAAACATAAAGTCAGAATCACGAAAAATGCCAGAGGAGAAATTGTGTAACTCCCTTGAACTCACTGGTCTACGAGACAACTTCCTGAATAGAACACCTGCAGCTCAGGCTCTAAAAGATACAATTAAAAAATGGAACAAAAGCTTTTGTAAAGCAGTTGACACTATGAACAAAATGAAATGGCCATCTACAGATTGAGAAAAGGTCTTAACCACCCTTTATCTGACAAAGAGCTAAAATCCAGAATTATATTAAAGAAATCAAGAAATTAAACATCAACAGACAAAATAATCCAATTAAAAATGGGACACAGGCATAAAGAATTCTCAACAGTGCAGAAACACTTAAAAAAGGGCTCAACATCCTTACTCATCAGGGAAACGCAAATCAAAACTGTCTGTGAGACTCCATCTTACATTTGTCAGAATGACTATGGCCAGAACCTCAAGTAGCAACACATGCTGGCAAGGATGTACAGAAAGGGGAACACTCCTCCATTGCTGGTGGGGGAGCAAATTTATATAACCACTTTGGAAATCAATCTGGCACTTTCTCAGAAACCTGGGAAAAGACACACCTAAAGACCCAGCTATACCACTCCTGGGCACACACCTGAAAGTTGCTTCACCATCCAACAAGGACATTCCCTCAACCATGCTCATAGCAGCATCATTTCTACTAACCAGAAACTGGAAACAATCTCTATGCCTCTCAACCGAAGAATGGGTAAAGAAACTGATATTTACACAATAGAATACTACCCAGCCATTAAAAACAAGGAAATCATGAAATTTTCAGGCAAAAGGATGCAACTAGAAAAGATCTTCCTAAGTGACATGACATAGACCCAGAAAGACACACAGAAAAGACAGTAGTAAGCCTCAAGGACAACATACACAGGACAATGAGATTCCCTTTTAGAGGACAGAGCTGTAGATTCTCCTCCTCACCAGGGAATCCACACTCAGAAAAGCTGACAGGGCAAGGGCCTCTTCCCAGGGCACCACATACATACTGGCTCACAATCCATCCCACTTCTAACACGTGGAACTCTCCTAGCTCAGCAGACCAGCTTTTCTGGGACTGGCATCAATGAACCCCATGGTCTCCATGGCATAGCTTGTGGTCCTGGATATTGATCACTTTAGAAGCACCAGAGAAGAATCTTGGAAAGACTCTGCAAGGTACTTTGTACCGGTCCTCCTTCCTGGTTGTGTAGCTTCCCCAGAGTCCATCATCATTTGCTTAAACCAAGCATTTGGGCCTCAGGGCTCTGGCAGATCCTCTACTGGAGGATTAGAGATAAGGGGACTCAGACAGCACAAACCATCTCAGCTCTGCCCTAGGGGAGACAGAGCCTCAGCCTAGTAAATTAGTAGTTGAATAAATGTTTCCACTCTCCCAGGGTACATATTTATTTTACAAGTCACAGGGTGCTGCATGTATACATTTCATTACCCTCTCACTGTCCAATGCAGCCATCTCTACCTCACAGCTGAGAATTCCTGCACCATCCCTCAGTCAAATGCAAACAGTAACAAAAACTGAAGCATAAAGGAGCCTTGAATTTGAAAGAAAAGAGTAGCAAATAAGGGATGAATGAAAAACTAAAAATTAAATGACATGATTCTTCCTAGGTATGGTGGGGAGGAAATTTATTATCCCTAGAAAGGCACACACACCGGCAAGTACTTCTGGGAGAGCCCAAGGTGAACACATTCCTGAGCCATGGGAGGACAGGGAGGAGAGGAGAGGGGCATGCCAAACCATGAGACTATGACAGTAAATAATAGATGAAATAGAGCAGGTAACCAAATTGGGTAGATAACAGAAAGAAGGGCAGCTGGGTTGAGGGCCTGAGCCCTGGGCTAGAGGATAGTATATGCCAGCCATACCCTGTAAACAGGAAGGGACTCAGCGATGCTGGGAAACCTGGTAGCTAATTCTGCTCTGAACTGTTAAATAGGCACCTCAGCCATTTGTCCCAGGATTTGAGTCTTAACAGTGCCCAGGTCGCCACATCCAGTCTGGTCACAGTCCATCCCACTTCTAACATGTGGGACTCAGATAGCTCAGCATTCCTAAAGGGAGGACAAAGGACCTCACAAGCAGCTGATGCCAGTTTCCATCCAGCCCAGGAAGGACAAACCACACCAGCTCCGGCTCTTCAGCCTCCTACTCCACCACCACATTGGAGGTGGCGGCCACACACTCACCATGTCGCCTCTTTGGAAGTCGCCTGAAACCCATCACAGGACACAGTAGCTGAGCTCAGACCACTGCAGGCCAAACACTCCACACAGCTCAGCTTCCTAACTGAACCTACAACAAACCGCCAGGTAAAACCCTCCCTTCCTCTGATTACAGGCCTCGCCTGGAAGTCCTGTTTGGTCTAGAGCGACATAAGCACCTCCCCTAGGCCACAGTGTGCTGAAGAGACAAAGCATAGTGCTTCCTGGCCCAGGAGGAATGAATGTATGTTTGTTAATTACAAAAGCAATGATGGCCTGGCTTAGGGAGGAAGCTATGCTCAGAGCAGGGACTTTGGATCCATAACTTGAACTTTGGGTCTATATGGGGAGAATCAGGGCCACACCTTTTCCAGATCTGCGGAGATTTCTTTGTCAGTAGACTTGTGCTTGATGTCTAATAGCCTACCTTTCTGTCTTCCAGCACTCAGCAGGCTCTTCCCCTCCTCCTCCTTGAATCAAGTGGGATAGCTTGAACAGCCCATTATTCAACTTGCATTGGAGTACACAATCTGTCCACAGGAGGAAGGCTACCGAAAATACTAACAATTTAGAAAGATTTTAGGAAACCAAATGACATTGTTATTGTGTGACTTCACAGTGGGGTCAGTGAAACTGCAGCTACTTTTCACCTGGTAGGTATCAGACAACCCTGGGAGAAAAGCAAAAACAAACAAACAAACATACATAGAAAAAAAATAAAACAAACAAACAAAAAACCCAGGTGATATGAAATTTAGAAGAGGCATGTATTCCTCTTGAGAAGGTTAGTTCTTTATTCCTATTAGTTAATGCCTGTGCTCGAGAACACACAAATGTCCAATCAGGACATTTTTTGATCATCTATAACTGACTACCTCACTTCATATTGTTAATGTCAACTACTGTAAAAGCATGAAAGCTTCCTTCTTCTTCTTGCTCATCCTTTTCAGTGCTGTGACTACAAAAGCACTGGATGTTTTTATGTGGGCTTATAATGTAGGCAAGCAACCAACAGTGTAACACAGCTGTACCTTTAAACTACAGCAGTGATTACCATAGCAAGATATCCCTATGGTTTCCATAGCGGCATTCATATCTTGATGGTAACTAAAACCTGTTCAGTTGAACTGAAGGCCCAAAAAAGAAAATGGAAAACATATCTGGTATAAGAAACCTAGCCAAGTACTCCAGGACAGTGAAGTCATAGATCTTAGAAAAAGAACCTACAGAATTCAACTTAATAAACCACAATTATTGACCTAATTCTAATTTATAGACTTCTATCTACTTGTCGGTATCCATTGCCTTCCTCATAGAAAATCATTGAAACATGAAAATTAGTTGAAATGCCATAACAACATATTGCACGATAACCAGGCTCTCTCTCTCTCTGTGTGTGTGTGTATATACACACAAAGACGAGCATAAATATAGCATTATTTATGAATATGTCATATGTAACTATAAAACGTAAAATTCTATACCATGGAAGACATAAAAATCAACTCTAATGTTAGGATCAAGAACCATGAATAATATGACAATGTTTTAAAGAGATTGTCATTAAAGTAGAATTCAATGCAATATAATTGGGATAATGGTGAATATTAAGTGTATGTGTAAAAAGCAATCTGTAATAACAGGCAAAACTATTTAAAAAGTATTCATCACTTGGTGAACAAACTAGCTGTTTAACAGTGTATGAACTGAGTAAAATAATAATTATTCCCTGCATTGTATATGAAAATATAAAAAGAGTTATGTGAAGCTCACAGATTTCTTACCAATGTTTTCGGTAGGGATAAGGTTATTGTGTAATTCAAACGCTGATTTCTCTATCCTCTTTTGTGGTTGGAAGACTTGTTCTGAGAATCTCCTGTCTTATTGTAGTATAAACTTTGCTCCCCAGTGATCCACTGATACATCAATAAAGCAGCTATAACCAGATGCTGAGCAGGATAGAGAATAGGGCTGGATTGCATACAATAAAATTAAAAATGTAAAAACCTCAGGATACCAAAATAGCTTAGCAATGAATAGCAATTTCTTTCACTCTTTCTTGTGATTTAGAGATAGACTGGATAAGGATGAAGCCCACGTGAGCATGAAAAGTAAACAGAATGATCAGTTTCAATCACAACACAGATAGAAACAAAAGGAAATGGTTTTAGATCATAGATACTCAAATCCAATCCCCAGTAAGGAATCTAGACAGGTTCCTCCTACAAAAGCTTTTATACCTGCCTCCAAAGAAGCACACAAAGAAGAAATAAATGTTCAATGATATTCTCCTACTTGATTCTGTGGACCTATTCCACTCTCTTTAACTGAAGACCCAATTCTCATGGTTGCCCCTAGCACTCCAAAAGAACAGCAGTGGCAGCTCCCCTTTCCTGTGTCCAAGTCTCCCGTGGATTACACATTCCCACTCTCTGTTCTGCTTCCGGGATCCCACTCCCAAGTCCTCAGCTCAACCATAGGCCATGCTTGCATAGAGACCAAGGCAGTGTACCAGCGATCTTCTCCACTATCTTTTTTAGAGCACACCCAATTCTCAGGATCTTTCCTAGTGTTCCAACAGAACACATATGACACCATAGACTCCATACCATCCCAGCAAGCCTAACACAATGAACACACTAGCCAAGCAGGTCATTAAAAAAGTAACACTCCGCCAACACACTTTCTGAAACTTGAGAGCCCTAACAGAGCCCCAAGAACAAAACTCCCACACAACAAAGAGCACTTGCACCTATAAAAAATAAAATAGAAAGAGAAGATAAAAAACGATGAAACAAAGGGTTGGTTTTTTGCGAAAAACCAAACATGATAGATAAACCCTTACCTAAACTAAATAAAAGACAGAGAGCAAATATCCAAAATAATAGAATCAGCAATTGTATTAAAATTTTTGTTTCTTTAAAATCCCACTCATGTTATGTGAATGTGTTTTTCTTTAACACCAGGTGTGGAGGATGAGGCTGCTTCAGTTCGTCTACAGCTGTTACTTATGATTGTCTCGAGCTCTAGCAGGTCTGCGGTTTTGTCACCTGCACATCGTTTCATTCTGAGTCTTCTGGAGAGGGTACACATGCAGAGCCATGAGAAGGCACAGCTGAGAATTTTTGCAGCAACCCTCTGTCAAATGCAAACAGTAACAACAACTAAAGCCTAAAGAGCTATGAATTTGAAAGAAAGGAGTGACAAATGGGAGGTGAATGAAAACATAAAAAGTAAGTGACATGACTCTTCCTAGGTATGGTGGGGAGAAAATTTATCATCCCTAGGAAGGCACACACACAGGCCGAGACATCTGGGAGAGCCCAAGTTGAACACAACCCTGAGCCTTGGGAGGAGAGGGGCACGCCAAACCAAGGGACTATGACAGTAAATAATAGATAAAATAGAGCAGGTAACCAAAATGCGTAGATGAGAGGAAGAAGGGCAGCCGTATCCCTGGGCTAGAGGGCCGTGTATGCCTGCCATGTCCTGTAAACAAATAGGGACTCGGCGATGCTTGGCAAACCTGGTAGCTAATTCTGCTCTGAACTGTTAAATAGGCACCTCAGCCATTTGTCCCCGGATTTCAGTCTTAACAGTGCCCAGGTCACCACATCCAGTCTGGTAACAATCCATCCCACTTCTAAAAAATGGGACTCAGATAGCTCAGCATTCCTAACGCCAGGACAAAGGACCTCACATGCAGCTGATGGCTGCCGGATTCCATCCAGCCGGGGAAGGACCAACCACACCAGCTCCTGCTGCTCAGCCCTCAGCTTCCTACTCCACCACCATGTTGGGGGCAGCGGCCACACACTCACCATGGCGCCGTTTTGGAAGTCGCCTGAAACCCCTCACAGGACCCAGCAGCTGAGCTCAGACCACTGGATGCCAAACACTCCTGAGAGCTCAGCTTCCAAATGGAACCTGAAACTTGGCACCCGGAAGATCCTTCCTCTTCCTCTGAGTACAGGATTCGTCTGGAAGTCCTGATTGGCCAGTGAGTCTTGAATGACATGAGCACCTCCCATAGGGTCACAGTGTACTGAAGAGACAAAGCATAGTGCTTCCTGGCCCAGGAGGAATGAATGTGTGTTCGCTAATTACAAAGAGCAACTAGGGCCTGGCTTAGGAAGGAACGTATGCTCACTGCAGGGACCTTTGTTCCATGAATTGAACTTTGGGTCCATATGTGGAGAATCAGGGCCACACCATTTCCAGATCTGCGGAGATTTCTTTGTCAGTAGACTTGGCTTGATGTCTAATAGCCTACCCTTCTGTCTTCTAGCACTCAGCAGGCACTTCCCTCCTCCTACTGGAATCAAGTGGGATAGCTTGAACAGCCCATTACTCAACTTGCAGTGGAGTGAACCATCTGTCCACAGGAGGAAGGCTGCCAAAAATGTTGACAATTAAAGAGAGATTTTAGGAAAGCAAATGACATTGTTATCGTGTGCCTTTACAGTGGGGTCACTGAAACTGCAGCTACTTTTCACCTGGTAGGTATCAGACAACCCCGGGAGAAAAGCAAAAACAAACAAACAAACAAAAAAAAAAACCAAAACGACAACAACAACAAATCCCCATGTGATATACAATTTAGAGCAGTCATGTCTTCCTTTTGAGAAGGTTAGTTCTTTATTCTGATTCTTGAATACCTGTGCTCTAGAGCACACAAATGTCCAATCAGGACATTTATTGATCATCTATAATTGACTACCTCACTTCATATTGTTAATGTCAACTACTGTCAAAGCATGAAAGCTTCCTCCCTCTTCTTGCCCATCCTTTTCAGTGCTGTGACTATAAAAGCTCCAATACTGGTCAGTTATCTCACTTCTTACACAGTTACTTCTTCATTTGTAAACCTCCAATAAAGGCCAGAGAGGTTGGAAGACTCATTCACTGGCCTAATTTATCTTCTCATTGACCAGTAAGGCCCAGCCTGCAAGGAGTTTCAGGACTGTCTTCTCAGCACTAGGAGGCAGAGACAGGTCTTGGTATTCAAGACAATTTGTAATTACATAGCATGAGGGAAGCCTTGGCTATAGGAGACAATATTCTATACCGAAGTAAATAATACAGAGCACTTGAGAAAATAAAAAATAACATTGTAATTACTAAGAAACACTAGGGACTAAATAATAATAAGAGATTAGAGCTATGATGCATTTAAAGAAAATGCAATTTAAAAAGAGAAACCAAGAGTTGCCTTTTTGAAAAGATGAATAAAGCTGAAAAATGCATAGCTATAGTGACCTTGAGAAAGTTCAGGCCATTCCCTGGTAGAAAGAATTTCATTAATAAGACATCTCTAAGACATGTGTATGTGTCTATATAAACATACATATAGTTTGTAAAAAAGTTATGACACATGGGCCGCATGCTCCCCACAGAGGACATAGACTACTATGTAATAAAAGCACCAGTGCCATGCATGGAAAAAATTCTCTTTCACATGAAAAGTGTCCAACGCACGTGAAAAACCCTTAGGTTGCTGCTGTTACCTTTGGTTCTATTCCAGAGTTTGAAGGCAAGCCCCCACTTCTTGAAGCCAACATGAACTTCAGAAACAGGCCTCAGAGAATTCATCTTGGATTTGACCTGAAAGCCTCCTGCATGCACACTAGCTTTCACAACACTGGATGTTTTTATGTGGGCTTATGATGTCGGCAAGCAACCAACAGTGTTACACAGCTGTACCTATAAACTACAGCAGTGATTATCATGGCAAGATATCCCTATGGTTTCCATAGCGGCACTCATAGTTTGGTGGTAACTAACATCTGTTCAATGGAACTTAAAACTCAACCAAGAAAATGGAAAATATGTCTGGTATTAGAAACCTAGCCAAGTACTCCAGGAGAGTGAAGTCATGGACTTTAGAAAAAGAACCTAACGTGTTCAACTTAATAAGCCACCATAATTATTGACTGCATTCTGATTTCTACATTTTTACAAAATTTGTATATGTTCCCTTCCTCATAGAAGACCGATGAAACATGACAATTAGTTAAAATGCAGTAACAACTTATTACAAAATAACCAGGCACTCTCTCTCTCTCTCTGTCTCTCTCTCTATATATATGTATATATATATATATATATATATATACATGTATATATACATGTATATATATTACATATATGTCATATATAATTTTAAAAGATAAAATTATATACCATGGAAGAAATAAAATTTAACTCTAATGTTAGGATCAAGGACCTTGAATATCATGATGTGTTTCAAAGAGATTGTCATTAAAGCAGATTTCAAAACAATTTAATTGGTATAATCTTGAAAATTAAGTGTATGTTTAGAAAGCATTCTATAATACTATCCAGAACTATTTTAAAAGTATTAAAACCTTGGTGAACAAACTAACTGTTTAACAGTGTATGAACTGAGTAAAGTAATTATTATCTGCAGTATACATGAAAATATAAAAAGAGTTATATGAAGCTCACAGGTTTCTTATCTATGTTCTTCATAGGCATAGTGTTATTGTGTAATTCAAGTGCTGATTTCTGTATTACATCTATATGGTTGCAAACCTAGTTCTGATCATCTTTCTGAATGTTTTATAATCTTGAGGTTTAGATCCAGGATACAGAGGACTCCCAGAATAAAGATCTGTGATAGGGCTAGGTGAACCACACTATAATCATAGGTTTACAATTAACAGAAAGTTCTCAGATTAAAAGTGTGTATTATGGCTCAACCAATAGTAAACAGGGTTTTACAATTCTCAATTTTGGGATTCTCAAGGGGATTAAATACCCTGAAAAAAAAAAACAGACTCATAGACTTTGGTGAAATAGAATCAATAAAAGATCTTCTGGAGCTATCTCCATCCCTGTTTTTGAGTTGTACTATAGAGCAACAGCAATAAAAAAAGGCTTGGTACTGACATAGAAACATACTGCTGGATCTGTGGACTCGAGAAGAACACCCAGAAATAAACCCATATGCCTACAGATTCTTGATTTTTGACAAAGAAAACACCACCATACAATGGAAAAATGATAGCATCTTCAAGAATTGGTGCTGGTCTAGATGGATGTCTACATGTAGAAGAATGCAAATACATCTGTAGTTTTCACCCTACACAAAACTATAGTCCACCTGGATGAAAGAACTCAACATAAAACTAGACACACTAAGTCAATAAATGGGACATCAGGAAACTGAATATCTCATGTAAAGCAAAGGATACTGTCATCAGAACAAAACAACAAGCTAAAGACAAGGAAAGGATATTCACCAACCTATATTTGATAGAGGGCTAATATCCAGAATATATAAAGAACTCAAGAAGTTAAACAACAGCAAAGCAGTTTTTAAAATGGGGTACAGAGCTACTCAGAGAATTCTACCAGAGTACTATCAAATGGCAGAGAAGCACTTAAAGAAATGCTCAACATTCTTAGTCATCAAGGAAATGCAAAAAAACAATCCTGAGATTCCACCTTACACCCATCAGAATGACTAAGTTTAAAAACTCAAGTGAGAACATATGCTAAAGAGGTTGTGGAGAAAGGAGAACTCTCTTACAAAGCTGGTAGGAATGTAAACATGTACAACCTCTTTGGACATCATTCTGGCATTTTCCCAGAAAATTAGCAATAGTGCTACCTCAAGATCCATCTAGAGCATTCCTGGGTACATATTTGAAAGATGCTCAACCATACAACAAGGACATTTTGTTCAACTATATTCATTACAGCTTTATTCATAATAGCAAGTTTCTTGAAATACCCTGGTTGTCCATCAACAGAGGAATGGAAGAAGAAATGGTGGTACATTTCCACAGTGGAATATTACTCAGCCATTAAAAATGAGAAAATCATGAAATTTTCAGGCAAATGGAGAGCACACACACAAAAAGATGATCCTAAATCAGGTAACCCAGAAGCAGAAAGACACCATGGTATATACTTACTTATAAGTGGATATTAGACATATGAGATAGGATAAACATAGTAAAACACAGATTCCTAAAGAAAGTAAACAACAACAAGGACCCTAAGGAAGGGGCTTGATCCTCATTCAGAAGAGCAAACAGGACAGACATAGGAAATAGGAGAAGACAAGGAACAGAACAGGAGCCCTCCCTAGGGTCCTCTGAAAGACTCTAGTCAGCAGGGTATCAAAGCAGATGCTGACGCTAATTGCCAAATTTTGGGCAGAGTGCAGGGAATCTTATGAAACAAGGCAGAGAGAGAAAGACCTGGAGGTGTCAGGAGATCCACAAGGAGATCAACAGAGCCAAAAATCATGGGCCGGGGGCCTGCAGAAACTGATAAATCAACCATGGACTCTGCATGGAGAGGACCTAGACCCCAGGTATAAATTTTGTGGGTATTTAGTATTGCCTTTTCTGTTGCTGTGAAGAAACACAGTGTCTAAGGCAACTTTTACAATAAAGTTTCCCTTGGCTTATGGCTCCAGAGGGATATGGGATCACTATGAAAGTGATGTGATAGCAAGTTTCAGATCTGGCAGCTAAAGAACTCACATCATCATCTTGAGGCATGAAGCAGAGAAGGAAACTGGAAATGCTGTGGGAATGTAAACTCTCAAAGCCCACCTCATATTACTTCAGCAGGACAGTATTTCTGAATTCTTCCCAAATGGCACCACCAACTGAGAAGGATTACTCTCTCTGACATCAAGCCTACATGCCTATTTCCTGTTACACCAGCCAATTCATGAGGAAGAAAAACTCTTTAAGTCAACCTTTAGAGGCATCAGAATCTGGGTTACAGAAAGGAATGCATAGGCAGTATCCTAGCAACTGAATCTCTAGTGGGCAGGAAAAGAATGTAGTGAAGCTCTTTCTTTTCCCCACGTCGCCGGACTTGTCTGCACCTGGCTGGCTTTCCTTCAGGCTGTGCATTAACTTTAAACCAATGCCCAAAATTCTTTGGTCTCTCAAGGTCACATGTTTAGTAAAAATCAGGTGATACCCAGAGAGCTCATTGACAGCAGGAAGTTTATGGATGCCTCCATTTTCTTCTATGCAACAATAACCAAGAAGTCACATGGCATTTACCTTTTTATGAAATCCTTAGTAAAGAACATGGCAAATTCATGGTTGCCTCCATGGTGGTAAGGTTACTAGCCAAAAGATGATCAAACCACATGATTCCATTGTGCTCAAGGTCAATGCGGTGGTTTGAAAAAGAATGGCCCACACATGTTCATGTATTTGAATGTTTGACAAATTGGCAGTGGCAAGGTTGAGTAGTGGGGCCTTGTTGCAGGGGGTATGGCCTTTTTGGAGGAAGTGTGTCACTGGGAAAGTGGGATTTGACTTCTCATATGCTCAAGCAGGCCTAGGGTGACTCTGCAGCTGGCTGATCAAGATCTAGAACTGTCACCTCCTTCTCCAGCCCCATCTCTGCCTGCCCACTGCCATGTTTCCCTCCATGGTAATCATGGACTAAACCTCTGCAAATGTCAGCCAGCTCCTATTCAATCTTTTTCCTTTCTATGTGCATCCAAGGTCACCGCATGTTTTCATAGCAACAAAATCATAAGAAGAGTTAGCTCACCTTCAATGGATGGTGAGCTCAACACTCATTAGTCACATGGCCCTGTGGGATACATGGTTTAGATGAGTCCAGTCAGACTCCCTTTTCTTTATAAAACCATGTTAGTTTGTCCTGGATACAGGAGGAGAAGATTTCTATGGCTGGGGTAATTAGGCATGGAACAAAGGAAAGAATTCTGTTGTCTCAATCAGAAAATGTGGAGTCCACATATTTTAGCACAGGTACTGCAACTGTGGAAGCAAAGCCTTGTCATTCAGGGGTTTTACCTCTTCAGTCCCCAGGTACAAGAGGTTTCTAGACCCCACTGTATTGTGGTTGACTGTGACGGGGCTGAGCTCAGATGGTTCTGGGACCTTTTATATGATCTGGAATTTAATACTTTGGGAAACACGCTTTCTGAAATAGTTTATCATAAGTAAAATATTGGTAGTGTGTGTGTGTGTGTGTGTGTGTGTGTGTCACTTTTGCTCAGAAAAGCATTGACTTATGGCATTGAAGACAGTCAAAATTAACCACCCCAAGAGACTGCCATTAACTGCAGAGCTGACCTAAATGTTGCCATCTTTTTCTGTGAGGGCTGGTAGGGAGGGAAATTACAGATAATGATACACACAAAGAGGATAGAGACTTGAACTAAAGTATGAAGCCTGGATAAAAACCTACGTTGGAAAACTTGCAGTTTTCAATCTCTCCCTAGTCAGTGAAGGTCAGGGGAGATGAAGGAGCCTGTCACAGAGCAGGAGGAGTTGGCTCCCCTGTGCCAACAAGAAATGATTTCTCTCTTCAGTTTGTTTCTACTTTCTTTTTCTCTAGAGCTATCGCTACCTTGGTGGCTCACCCATGTTGGTTTACATTTTGCTGAATGTCTTTTTATAAGATTTCTTGCACCCAAATTTCATATGAAGCACATGTCTCAACCCTGAGATGACCCAATTACCAAAACAGGACTTTTTGGTTCCCCACAGCATTTCTTAATTTTGGTGTATGCACAGATGGTTCTTGCGGCCCTGCTAATTTCCTTGGACCACAGTCACTGTAATGTCTAGAGACCTGCACCCCAGGGGTTCCTTTACTCAGATGGAGAATTCTCAAGGTACAAGGCCATTACAGAAGCTGGTGGGAGGCATTTATCTTCAGAGGATGATTCAGGTGTTTCCTTAACTGACTTACCTTCTCACACTAAAATATGAATTGCTACAAATAATTGCCTGGACAAGACTACCTTTTCACTTCATCAGGAGGATGTGCTTGTTAAAAGGGAACATACCTATTTGGGAGAAGAACAGTTCCTCAATAGCAAATGCACTTTGTTTTATCCTAAGGAATGTGATGGTGACTGAATTTTTTTCTTCAAAATTTGTGGTCAGACCTCATAATCTCCTTTACAATGTGAGTACGAAAGGAACTGGTGCATATGGAAAGAAGGAGGAAGGGGAAGGAAGACACTGCTCCAGGAAAAGAAAGGTCACTGATCCTGGTCATCAAACAACTAGAATTCAGACATGTTCCTGGGAAGGAAGAATATTATGGTGGATGGAGGACATGTTGAGATTTGAATTCCATATGTTAAATACAAGTTTTACACTCTTTGAGAGAAAAGACTTATGGTTGATATTTCTTTTTATATTTATTTTTAATTTTTGTATTCATTTTACATCCCAATCACAGTCCTCTCCCTCCTCTCCTTCCTGTGGCTCCTTCTCACCCTATTTGTCCTTCCCCTTGTCCTCAAAAAAGGGAGCCTCTTTCCAGCACTGACACATCAATTCCTATCAAGACTGAACTCCTCCTCATCCTCAGGCCAGGCAAAGCAGCCTGGTAAAGATGAAGCAGTGAAAATCAGGCAACACATTTATGTCACTTATTTCTTACAAGCATCTGTGTGGCTGCATCTGTAGAAACCAGAGATTAACAGGAGAAGCATAGAAGGCTATTCTGATCTGCCCCATGTCTGGAGAAAACTCTAGAGATGAATGCCTCTCTATCTGGGAAAAAAAAATCTCAGTTCCTAAAAAGTCAGTAACCCATTTCTTGGCATATCTGTGTTTTTCAATTGTTGCTGTATTAGCTTGTGGTTTTCCTACTAAGATGATTGAGATGGCTAATACATTGGTTTTAAATTGTTAAAAATTCTTATACCTTGTCTGTGTGTGCTCGTTGGCTTTAGCTGTCAATGTTACATAGCTTAGCATGATCTGAGGTAGTACCAACTGGGGGTTCCCCACATGACAATCACTTGTGGCTATGTTTGTGGGTGAATACAGTGGTTGTGAATTCAGTGGCAAACCCCAGGCACTGATGGTCGAAATTTATCTCAACACGTGGCCTGGGCTGGTTAAGAAAATTTACATAGAAGTAGACAGTGACCTTGTAAAAGAACATAGCAACAAAAGTGTTCCACCATAATCCATGCCTTCATTTGATAGCCTGAGTTTCTTTCCTGAACTCCCTCAATGTTTGGGGCCTGCCAGCATCAGCCAAAGAAGCCAACTTATCACCTGAGTCATTTTCCATTAGTGGAGTTAATGACAGCAACAGAGAAGAAAGGAAGAACAAAATTTGTACCCTCAAAATATGCTTGTCATTGTCAGAAAATCCAAGTATTGTTGTTTTTACCAATACACAATATATAAGAAATCTAGATATCAAAAGCCACTTTATGTTTAACATGGAGCTTAATGTTTTATTCCAGGAAGTACTGAAAGAAGGGAGTGGCGAGAGAAATACAGGTCATGGAGGTCAAGGTAAGGAAGATTCAGTGGAAAATAGACTCAATGAAAAGTTGGCTAGAGGTTACATGATGATTTGAATGATGATGGCCCAATATGCTTATGTAATTGAAAGCTTGGTACTCAGCTAATGGAACTGACAGAGGAAAATTAAGAGATAATGGAATCATTGGATGGGGTGTGTCACTCTCTGGAGTCTAAGTATAGCTCCATTTCAAAAAGAATATGGTGAGAAGGACAACCTGGTGAAAGAGCTGTCACCACACAATCTTCTATTTTCTGAGTTATGGGGCCATGTGAGGGCACTATGCTGGTGGAGTTCATGGAGATATGTGCATGTTTGAATGTGTATGTATGTGTGTGAGAGACAGAGAGAGAACAATCACCCAAAGGGTCTGGGACTGTGTTGAGCCCCTTGGAAGATGTATATGTTACAGGTATCTAAGGGCCCCAGTCTGTGTGTGAATCTCTCAGTCAGAAGAACAGGGAGGCTGTATCCATGGAAGATAGGATTCAGCCTTATCTTTTGTGAAGTCCTGAGTGAGTTTTCCTAAATACAGAGCCATCTCATCAGCCCTTAGAAAGCAACATTTTAAAGCTTTGTATGTGTTTCTTTTATTTGGATGTTTTGCATTCACCTGTCTGTGTGTCTTAACTGCAAAGGCCAAAGAGGACATCAGCTCCCTTGGGGATGCATTTACAGCTTATGCTTAGCTAGCTTCTGATTCCTGAAATGGAACCTGTCTTCTATAACAACACCCAGAGCTATTAACTCCTATGCCCTCTATAACCAATTTTTATTTGAATTTAATTTTACAGATTTTAATTAAAATATATTACATCATTTCCCTTATTTTTGTCCTTTCTCCAAAACATTTCAAATTCTTTCCTTCCAATGTCTTAAAAAAGAATGTGTGAATAAGTATGGATCGATGTATATAAACAAAACTTAGTCCATTCATATGGCATGTGTGGGTAAGGGTTTTTGTGCTTAACCCTTTCCATAGGGTATATAAATAAGGAACTCACCACTTCCTGAGGCTAATTCTCCCACTTCCAAGAGTATTCTAATCTTCAATGCCCAAAATAAGTCTAACTCTGAAGTGACCTGACCTGTCTTGGAAACATTAGCAAGCAAGGGGTGGCAAATTCCTTAGGTAACACATGGTGCTGGCATGGCCTGGATGTTATGGGGCTGTAGGAAGGACTATGGACATTGGTCTTATCCAATCAGTCTCCGTTTCCATTATGGACCTCCCATTATATCATTGACCTTGGATATTTGCTAGGATGACATTGAAATCTTCAAGTTCCTGCCTCCTCTTTCTAAACACCATGACTATAGGCCTGTGTTACCAAGCCTGGCTTAGGTGGTTTCAACCTCAGTGATTTAGTAGAATGTTGGGATGAGTGTAATGAGTGTTGACACATAGGTATACATACTTATGTCTGTGAGGCAACTGTTCACTATATGTTGACTAAGGACAGAACTCCGATTTACTATGATGAGTGATAAAAACTCAATGTTAAAGAAAAAAAATATTTTTCTTTATAATTGTAGGAGAGGATTTTAAGCCAAACAACTGTAACTGAAGAAAGATTTTTTTTTCTCTTACTGGAGTTAAGACCAGAGCCTGTGTCCTGCCTACCATGACCATTTGAACTCAGCGATTCATTCTCTATAAGCCCATTGAAAGAACTCAGTTACTGAGGAAGACCGTACCCAACTATACTGCAGGCACTAAGAAGGCAAGGTAAGCAGATCTAGTATGTATACTAAGTTCCATGTAGGCCTGAGATTCATGTTGAGACTATTCTTTTAAATGAAAAAAATCAATGATTGAAAATGAAATCATCTTTAATTACTTATTTATTACAATTTATTCATTTTGTGTACTGCCTGTATCCCCTTCCAAACCACCCATTCTCACCCACTTTCCATCTTCCCATATGCACTTTCCCTACTTCACTGATAAGGAGCTAGAGAAAAAAGAAAAAACAAACAAACAAACAATGGTTAAAACACAAATTATTAATGAAAACTGGAAACATATTAACATATTTCTTCATTGTGACTAATTTTGACCAGTGATGAATATATAAGGTTTCACTTTATCTTTCTTCCCACAGGTGAAATTTGCTAATTGAAGACATGATGAAGCATTTAAACACAGGCTTATTGCAAACAGTTCTCAGAGGCTTCGCAGTTCCAAAGGAACTGCAGGGAAGCTCCCATGCAGAAAACATAAATGTGGCCAGAGAAGTATGTGTAGAGAGAAAGAGAGACAGAGGGAGCAAAAGAAATAGAGAGAGAACACACAGAGAGTAAACAGAAAGCAGAGAAGAAACAAAGAAAGGAAGAGTGAGAGAAGAAAAGCATATAGAAGAAAACAAAATATCTAGCTATATGGGGAAGAGCCTCTGGGAGAGCTGAAGCCTATTCTACAGGACTGGAAAGTTAACGGTAGTGGTTGAGTATGGCAATCATGCCTTTTAGAAGGTAGGGACTGAGGGATGCTGGGAGAACCTGGAAGCCAGATCCCCTTCTGTCAAAAAGGCACCTCAGCAGCTTTTCTCAGGTGTGAAGTACAACATATGGTACCTAATTCACCCTTTAGGTTTAATATGTTTAGACAGCAGGTAAGAGATACACAACTCAGTAATATAACCACGCCATGTATTAAAAACTTCCCATCTGTAAATTTCTCCTCCATGCTCAGCTTATGTCTCTCCTGCAAGGTATTCAAAGAATGACATAATGTTATTGAGCAGAAAATACCTCATCTACAGGAATAGGTCTTTTGAACAATGACATTTCAGAGGAGATCAGAATTTCATGGAGTTCATTGATTGACTAGATATTCCCCCAAGGGAGATATAGAAATGTTTATTCAGAATATCCTTATTCCTGCTAGGCAGAGAGATTACAGGGATGACAGAGTGGGGACTGAGGAGATTTAAACTCCTATTTGAGACCACAAAGTGGTGGCCTGCTTGGTATTCTGACTAACAAGTACACATGTCTGAGAAGACAAAAGAAGAGGGGAAGAACTGGAGAATCCACCATAGCAGAGTAGATACAGAGAATACAGTAGGAGGTAGCTTGCCCTCAGGTTGTCTAAAGCAGGTAACCAGACCTCAATCATCATATTTAGATGGCCAAAGGAGATGAAACAAAGTTGTGTCCCACTCTGTACATATCTGCCATGGCCTCAAACCCCATGAACCTTACACACAACCTTACACACACACACACACACACCAGAAGTGTTTCTTTTTTAGTAATTATCCTTGCTGTTACATTATCTAGAACCTTTTATATATTTCCTATAGAACATAGTACGTCAAGATGAAATGACAAACGGATAATTAGCAGAAACATACAGAATCATGGAACATCAAATTATAAATACATATTCATATCACATCATGCTATGTAGTGAGATGCAGTCAATTGCTAATTATACCACATTCATCAGCTTTCTTTTCAGTATCAATCATTCATGAAAGTGAAGCCTATAGAAAAGAACAAAGATTTTATCATACTAAATACATTCATAAGGTTTTCTCTCTAGTAGGATTTTTTTCCTGGCTTTGAAAAAAAAATGTGACATGCAAAGGCTTTACTGGTAATATTCAGAGAGTTTCACTCCAGTATGAAATCTTTCAAGCTTTTGGAGATCACAGCAATATTCAAATGCTTTACCACATTGAGTACATTCCTAGGGTTTCTCTGAAGTATGAATTCTTTTATGCCTCTGGAGACCACTACAACTTGCAAAGGCTATATCACATTGATTACATTCGTAGGGTTTCTCTCCAGTATGTGTTCTTTTATGCACCTGAAGATTACTGTAGTGTGAAAAGGCTTTCCCACACTGATTACATCCATAGGGTTTCTCTCCAGTATGTGTTCTTTTATGCACATGGAGACTACTGGGATATAAAAAGGCTTTATCACACTGATTGCATTTGTAGGGTTTCTCTCCAGTATGTGTTCTTTTATGCACATGGAGAGTACTGGGGTGTGAAAAGGCTTTACCACACTCATTACATTTGTAAGGTTTCTCTCCAGTATGTGTTCTTTTATGCCTTTGGAGACTACTGGGTTGTGAAAAAGCTTTCCCACACTGATTACATTTGTAGGGTTTTTCTCCAGTATGTGTTCTTTTATGCTTTTTGAGACTACTGGGTTGTGAAAAGACTTTCCCACACTGATTACATTTGTAGGGTTTCTCTCCAGTATGTGTTCTTTTATGCACATGGAAACCACTAGGTTGAGAAAAGGCTTTACCACACTGATTATATTTGTAGGGTTTCTCTCCAATATGTGTTCTTTTATGCACATGGAGACCACTAGGTTGTGAAAAGGCTTTACCACACTGATTACATCCATAGGGTTTCTCTCCAGTATGTGTTCCTTTGTGCACCTGGAGAATACTAGTGTTTGAAAAGGCTTTCCCGCACTGAATGCATTTGTAGGGTTTCTCTCCAGTATGTGTTCTTTTATGCACCTGGAGATTACTGTGGTGTGAAAAGGCTTTACCACACTGATTACATTTGTAGGGTTTCTCTCCAGTATGTGTTCTTTTATGCTTTTTGAGACTACTGGGTTGTGAAAAGACTTTCCCACACTGATTACATTTGTAGGGTTTCTCTCCAGTATGTGTTCTTTTATGCTTTTTGAGACTACTGGGTTGTGAAAAGACTTTCCCACACTGATTACATTTGTAGGGTTTCTCTCCAGTATGTGTTCTTTTATGCACATGGAGACCACTAGGTTGTGAAAAAGCTTTACCACACTGATTTCATCCATAGGGTTTCTCTCCAGTATGTGTTCTTTTATGCCTTTGGAGACTACTGGGGCATGAAAAGGCATTACTACTTTGATTACATTCATAAAGTTTCTCTCTAGTATGTGTTCTTTCATGCATTTGGAGACTACCCTGTTGTGAAAAGGCTTGACAACAATGATTATAGTCACAGGACTGCTTTCCAGTATGAGTTCTTTCAGGCTTTCGGAGATCACTGCAACATACAAAGGCTTTATCACTTTGATTACATTGGTATGGTTTCTCTCCAGTTTGTGTTCTTTTATGCATTTGGAGATTTCCATGTTGGGAAAAGATTTTCTCACCCTCTTTCCATTCATAGGGTTTCTCTCCAGCATGTGTTTTTCTATGTAGGTGGAGTTTACTGTGTTGCAAAAAGCCTTTACCACATTGATTATATTTGCATGGTTTCTCTCCACTCTGATTCCTTTTATGCCTTTGAAGATCAGTGTGATGTGTGAAGGCTTTACCACACTGGTTACTTTCATAGGGTTTCCCATAAACATGTGTTCTTTCATTCCTGCAAAGATAATTAGGATATGTGTAAGCTTTACCATAATCATTACAATGATGATCTATTTGTCAGTGTAAATTAAGGTTGCAATTTGGCATAACTGTAAAATAAAGGTTCATATTTACATTTTATCCCTTTGTTTACATTCATAGTTTCCCTCCTTGATTGTGGGTGTTTTGTACCCTACAAGATACCATTGATCGCGAGAAACTTTATTACATGCCTCACTTATAGCATCATTTTTCCATAAGTGGTTCATCACATATTTAAAAAGACCTAGAAGAACTCAGCTTTATCACAGTGAATGCATTCATTTAGTTGTAGTCATACTGATTTTGTAAAGTGAACCATCATAAACACAACAATTTCCAGAGGGCCTGTAATCATAGTGATTTTTTGTAGTGTGATTTATTTGACTTTATTTTCAATGAGTTTGGAAAACTAATTAAGTAATTAGTTTAATTATTAAAAATCCCCTGCTCAGACTAGACTTTATGAATGTGATACAAGTTCATGATTTATTTGTTATTAATAATGAATGTATGAAAACATGAACAAATATTAATTTATACTGTGGTCACTATCATGTGTTCTATTGTACACAGTTATAGTGAAGTTTAGAATGCAATAACTTATGATAATATACATCAGGAAAAAGCCCACTCAGGAAAAGTGAGCTTTGGTGAATACTTCCCAAAAGTACCTCTACACAGATGTAATGATGGAGACCTACAAGATCATCACTGCTACTGGGGAGACAATGAATGCTCTTTAACATTTCATTAATAATTCATTTATGAATGATGATTAATAAATTAAATATAAATTTGCACCACATTCAGAAAGTTTGCACAAAATAAGGACTACTACACATCTTCTACTTGTTCTGGGAAAGAGAGGTATGTTTCTATTTTCCATATCCGTATGCTCACGTGAGTTGTATCACACTTGACAAAAAATAGTTATTTAAAAAAGAACAATAGGGGATCCAAGATGGTGGCAACCAGCGTACATCATATCTGTGAGGCCGAGGATCTGAAACTCTGAAATTGGTGAGTGGAGAGGCAGCTAAAGCCAGAACATCTACATTGCGGCTTCCTTGGCAAGAGGGGACAACACATGAGCTGAGACCATTTAGATCCATGTCATCCAAGGACTCCTCTGGGGACTGAGAGTGGTGAGCATTTGATCCCTGTGCATTTTCCCTTATCAGGTCTCCCTTCTCCTTAGCCGAGGCAGCCCACAGTACCCCGCAGCTCCTAGCAGAACACTCCCTGCTTCCTGACTAAGTCAGCAGGGGCAGGCCTCCTAAGTCCTCAGTGGCAGCTGCTGGCTATACCAGCCTTCCATGTCCCAGGTCCACAACCAACTGTATTGGCCCTTCAGGGCCTCCCAGCTAGTGACTGTACCAGCTTCCCAGACCCTAACTGGAGGACAGCTGGCTGTACAGGCCACCCAGGACTGCAGACTGCTGCAGGGTCTCCACAACGCTTCCCATAAGACATCTGTACCTGCCTCCCACTTCTGCAGCTGTGGCTGGACTCCCCCAGTGGACTGTTTTACCAGCTTCCAAGTTTTGCAGCTGCAGCACCACTGAGCTGATAGAGCTCCTACATCCAGATTTGCCCAAGCAGGGACACATCTGGGAGTAGAAAACAGGGGGAAAACCTGTGTTCTCTAATTAGACCAAAGAGCTCTGAGCATGCCTTCATATGAGTGCCTGCAGAGTCCCAGATCCAGGGTCCCTCTACTCTATCAGCCAGACATCAGATCCCTCCCACCCACATACCCACTGTGGACAACATTGGTATTCTTGGGGCAGTGTTCTCAACATGGAAGCCCCGGTTCTACAAATAAACCAGTGGACTCCAGGCAAACAACTCCTGGAGCCCATGCAGAGCTGAATACCAATGGCATGTAGACTACTGAGATATTCGGGGAATCTGCACATGTGCATTGTGTCTGCCAACTCTGGCAGCGTAAACAATCACTCTTGTGCCTGCACTATCCCGGGCACCATATTCCAGGCATTTACACTATCTAGCACACTCTCCTTCAAGGCACCCTTCCTTGTACACACTTGTTCAAACACATTTGTGCTTCTGTGCTGGTGGATATTCCAACACACACACTCACACCTGTGGACCTCTCCCATCTTCCTGATGAATACTCCATATACCAGAGAAAGATGAAACCAGTCTGAACTATAGACTTCAAGAACAAAAAGTGAAGATTACGGATAAGCAGGTGGCCAGAGGTCTGCGCAGGAACACATCCAATAAAAAAAATCAGGACATCATGGCTTCAGCAGCAACCCCACAAATCAGTGGATACTTTAATTCATCAGAAACACAGGAAAATGATTTTGAAGCTATACTTATCCAGTTATTAGTGACACACAAAGGAATGAACAAATCTCTCAAAGTATAGCCACAGAAATGGAGGCAAATAAAGAGGAAATGACCAAAGCTCCTAAAGAAATACAGGCAAACATAGCCAAATGAAGAGGCACAAGTAGAGGCACAATTAGTGCCATATAGAGAGGAAACCATCAAAAACTAGAGACCATTGCAGAAAGAGAAGAATCCATGTTCAAACAGCAGAAAGGAAATGGTGCAAGGTGTGAAAACAGAATTAGAACCAATAACAAAAACACAAACAGAGAAACACCTGCAGCTGGAGAACTTCTAGAAAACATCAGGAACCACAAAAGTAAGCATCACCAATAGAATACAAGAGATGGAAGGGAGAATCTCAGGTACTTAAGATATGCTTGCAGCAACTTAAACTTCTCTCAAAGAAAAAGTAATATTAGAAATATTCAAAACACAATCATTCCAAGAAATCAAGGATACTCTGAGAAAACAAAATCTATATAAAGAAATAAGGAAGTTAAACAGCAAAAAATCAAGCAATCCAATTAAAATTGGAGTACAGAGCTAAACAGAGTATTCTCAATAGAGGAATATCGAATGGCAGAGCAACACTTAAAGAAATGCTCAACCTCATCAGTCATCAGAGAAATGCATATCAAAACGACCCTAATATTTTACCCTACACATATCAGAGTGGCTAGAATAAAAAACTCAAGAGACAATACTTGCTGGAGAGGTTGTGGAGAAAGGGGAACCCGCCTCCACAGTTGGTGGGAATGTAAACTTGTACAACCACTCTGGTGAGCAATCTGGCACTTTCTCAGACAACTAGGAATAGCGCTTCCTCAAGATCCAGACATACCACTCCTAGGCACATATTCAAAACAGGCTCAAGTATACAATAAGGACATTTGCTAAACAATGTTGGTAGCAGCCTTATTTGTAATAGCCAGAAGCTGGAAACAGCCCCGATGCCCCTCAGTGGAGGAATGGAAGCACAAATGGAGGTAATATAAAATAGACTATTACTCAGCAATAAGAAACAAGGAAAATGTTGCACCCGGTATATACTCACTCATACAGACATATAATATAGGATAAACCTACTAAAATCTATACACCTACAGAAAATAATCAAGAGGGAAGATTCTTCCTAAACTACTCAATTCCTATCCATAAAGACAAAGAGGATGGACATCAGAAGAAGGAGAAAAGAGAGAACAAGTCAGGAGCCTGACACAGAGGACCTCTGAAAGACTGCCCTGCAGACTATCAATGCAGATGCTGAGACTAATGGGCAACCTTTGGGCACAGTGCAAGGAATCTTAGGAAAGAAGTGAGAAACAGTAAGATATGGAGAGGACAGGAACTCTACAAGGAGAGCAAAAGAACCAAAAAATCTGAGCACAGGGGTCTTTCCTGAGACTGATAATCCAACCAAGGACTGTGCATGGAAATAATCTAAGACCCCTGCACAGATGTACCCCATGGTAGTTAAGTATCCATGTGGGTTCCATTGTAATAGGAAGAGGGATGTCTCTGACATGAACTGATTGGCCTGCTCTTTAATTACCTCCTCCAAAGGGGGAAGCATCATTACCAGGCCACAGAAGATGACAATGCAGCCACTCCTTATGAGACCTAATTGACTAGGATCAGAAGGAAGGAAAAGAAGACCTCCCCTATCAGTGGACTTGGGGAGGAGCATGCATGCAGAGGGTGGAGCAAGGGAGGGATTGGGACAGGAGGAAGGAGGGAACCACAGGGGAATACAAAAGGGAAAAAGTTTAATTAATAAAGAATAAAAAAAGAAAAAATCTAAGAATAATAGGAATAGATGGAAAAGAAGATTCCAGGCTCCGAGGTCCTGAAAATGTTTTCCAGAAAATCACGGAAGAAAATGTTCCCAACTTAAAGAAAGAGTTGTCCAGTACCACAAAAGAGGCCTACTGGACACCAATAGACAGGGCCAGGATAGAAACTCAAATCACATCATAGTCAAAATGTAATCTACATATAAACAAAATGAAGGAGAAAAACCACCTGATCATCTCCTTAGATGCTGCAAAAGTATTTGACAAAAATCCAACACCCATTCAAATTTAAACTGTTGGAGAGATCAGGGATACAGGCCCATATGTAAACATAGGGAAGGCAATATACAGCAGGCCTATAGCCAACATCAAACTAAAGGCAGAGAAACTTCAATCAATCCTACTGAAAACAGGGAGAAGGCAAGGCTGCCCACTCTCTCCATATCTCTTCAACACATTACTTGAAGTCCTAGCTACAGAAATAAGACAACTAAAGGAGAGAAGGGGATACAAATAAGAAAGGAAGAGGTCAAAGTATCACTAATCACAGATGATATGATAGTATACATGAGTGACACCAAAAATTCAACCAGAGAACTCCTTCAGCTGATAAACTCCTTCAACAAAGTGGCTGGATACAAAATAAATGCAAAATAATCAGAAGCCCTCCTGTATACCAAAGACAAAAGGGTTGAGAAAGAAATTAGTGAAACAACACCCTTTACAATAGCCACAAATAACAAAGTACCTTGGTGTGACTTTAAACAAGCAAGTGAAAGACCTCTTTGAAAAAACTTCAAGTTCCTGAAGAAAAAAATTGAAGAAGATATCACAAGATGGAAAGATCTCTCGTGCTCATGAATCCATAGGATTAACATAGTGAAAATGGCCATCCTGCCAAAAGCAATCTACAGATTCAATGCAATTTCCTTCAAAATAGCACCATAAATCTTGCAGACCTGCAAAGAACAATTCTCAACTACATATGGAAAAAGAAAAAAACCCAAATTGCCCAAACGATCCTGTACAACAACTGTTTGTCTGTAGGTATATCTATCCCTGTTCTCAAGCTATACTACACAGCCATAGTAATAAAAACTACATGATATTGGCATAAGAACAGAATGGTGGATCAATGGAACTGAATAGAAGACTCAGAAAAAAATCCACACGACTACAGTCATTTGATTTTTGACAAAAAATCCAAAAGCATACAATGTAAAAAAGCAAGCACCTTCAACAAATGGTGCTGGTCTAACTGGATATCTACCTGCAGGAAAATGCAAATAGATCCATACTACCCACTCTGTACAAAACTAAACTCCAATTATAACAAAGACCTCAACGTAAAACCAGACACACTAAATTAGTTAGAAGAAAAAGTAGTGGCAGAAAAGCCGACAGAATCAGAAAAATATTTGGCAGAATATGATACATGCATCTCTCACGAGACAAGAATGGAAATGAGCTTCTTAAGGGGTACTACATGAAGATGGAGGGGGTTTTACTGGGACAGTAATAGAAAGACAGGTTGGAAGGAGAGAACTGAGGTCAAGATCAAATGAGCCAGAGAATAAAAAAGACCTGAAGATTGGAAAAGGCAGATGGAGTTAGTTTGAGACTATACAAAGCAATTAGGTGACAGCAGAAAAGCCAGATTTAATAAGGAAGCTAGGAGAGGAGTTTGAGCCAGAAAAGCTGAAATGAAACAGCCATCTATGAGCTCAGAAAGAACAAGATAGGGTGTGTCTATTGAGCAGTAATTCTCAGAAGCCAAAAAAACTGCTAGGCCTAAGGTAGGTTGTATGAAACCTAGAATCTGCCCTGCCCAGGCCTAGGGTAGCAGACAGAGGGGCAGTAATCTTTGGAGACCATGATTTATGGGTTGAATAAAAGTCCTTTTTACAGTAATATCTGTTTAGCAAAGGTTTCACTGTCTTCATTCATATCAAAATGCCTTGAAAACATAAGGAAGATAGCTTACATTGAGGAACATGAGTTTGGGAGAATTTAATATTCCTTAATACTCTAGAATATTGGATTCTTTACACTATTGCTTTCCTTTAAAACTCCTGGGACACATTGAAAATTTTTCACAGGCATATTTATATCAGCTTCCATGAGATAATTACCTTTCATATCTTCTAGAACGTTGACACTGTTCTTCAATATTATGGTCTTCCCAATTGTAGCCTAAAATATATACCAGAAAGAGTTGATATTTTATTGAAAATTAGGGAAAATTTAACTTTCTCTCTTCAGTGACCTTAGAAACATGATTGATTTACTCTTCCTCATTCCAATTGAAATTACATAAGAGCATGATTGAGAAAAATCAATAGCAGATGTCCACTTTAACCAAATAGTGAAAGAAAATTCACTGTCTTACCTATGACTGTAAGGTGCTGGTAGGTCTCTATCATCACATCTTTGTAGAGATTCTTCTGGGAAGGATCCAGCAAAGCCCACTCTTCCCGAGTGAAGTACACATTCACATCATCAATGGTGATAGAATTCTAAATTATCCCAAACATGGGTATAAGAGAAAGCACAATAGTGGCAACAATGTAAAAGTATACTTCATCGACAATATATTCATATAATTCTGGATCTTCCCTGAGTTACCTCCTGACAGAGAAGTTCTGATGTACTCACCTGGTCATTTTAGAAGTAAACTAAATGAGGAGGTTCATCTCATTTCTGCACCTTTTGAATAGAATATAGCCTTCCAAGAGAAATGTCAATTAACAGACATAAAGTAAGCAAGTCAAGGATGTTGATGAACAGTACAGACCGCAGATCACAAAATTGTATGCACAATTACTACTACAATAATTATGGACAAGCAGGATGTATTGGCTCATGACTTTAATTTCAGTTGTCAGGAAGCAGAGGTATGTATATCTCATTTAGCTGGAAGCCTGTCTCGCACCAAAACAAATTTCATGATATCCAGTTGAGGTAGAGTTAAGGCCTTTATCGCTGCAAAAATCATTTAATTAAGAAAGATTCAAAGAACTCCATGGTATTTCTGAAGTTCCTACAAAGAATTATATACTCAATACAGTTCTGTATCTATCTTCCAGAAACCTGACGTGTCCCAGTTTAAACTCTAATATGAATGAGAACTTACTAAAAGGGAATGAGTGTTCAAACAGGTACAAATGCACAGGTGAAAACATTAGTACTGGAATAGTTGTTCATTAATGAGCAACATAAGGCAGTTGAGTTGGATCAGCAATGAAAAGCTCTTGTTGGTCTGGATATAACTGGGCTCAATTGCCAGTGCTTACATGGAGGCTCACAACTACACATTCCACCAAATTCTGAAGTTCGGAGGCCATCTTCTGACTATTGTGAGGACCAGGTACACAAGAGTTTCATAGTCACACATACAGGCAAAATACTACTGATATTACCTCATTTAAATATTCAAAAGAAACACAAGAGGTAGGAAGAATGTCACACACCTGCAATCCAATGACGCAGAATTCTCAGGCAGTATTAATGTCATGAATACATGACATCCTGAGAATAAGAATATACTCTCTGGCAAATATTAAAACATAAGTGTGGATTTGGATCAGTACAATAGCATATGCTAGGCCATGTTTGCATGGAGACTAAAGCAGTATACTGGGGATCTTCCCCAATATCGTTGTTACTACAAACCCAATTCTAAAAATCTTCCCTAGTGCTCCAACTGAACACATGTGGCTCTTTTCCCTCCATACCATCCAGCAAACATAACACCATGAATACACTAGCCAAGCAGGTCATTAAAATAGCAACACTCATCCAACACACTTTCTGAAACTTCAGAGTGCTAACAGAACCCCCAGAACAAAACTCCCACACATCAAATCAGCACTTGGTCCTATAATTGCCCCAAACCCAGATGCCTCGACACCAGTTTAGGAATAGATTCAAGAAGAGTCAGGCAATATGTCACCACCTGAGCTCAGCTATATTATCACAGCTGGGACTAACTATCTGAAAATTACAAAACTTTTTACAGAAACATAAAGGAATATATCTTCTCATCATTACATGAAACATCCTCTATAATTGACCACATACTCAGACACAATGCAAGTCCTAAGAGCAAATTGAAATAACATCCTGTATCCTATCAAACCACCATGGCTTAAAGCTGGATGTATATATAGCATCAGAAAGTACACAAAGCTTACAAACTCATGGAAAGTGAATAACCTTCAACTAAGTGAAAAAATGGTTTCAAACAAAAAAAATATTTAAAGAATATAAAATTCAATGAAAACGAATATATATCACATGAAAACTCATAGAATATAATGAGGAATGAAAAATGATGCTAAGAGGAAACTTCATAGCACAAAGTGTCTACATAAAGATATTAAAGAGGATTCATACCATCAAGGTAAGTGCAGACGTGAAAAGACTAGAACAAAAATATGTAATCACACAAAAGGTGTAGACATCAAGAAATTATCAATTTTAGGTAAAAAATAAAAAGAAGAGAAAGAATCCTTGAAATACAGTTTTGGGTTTTTGAGAAAAATCAACAACACAGACAAACTCTAGTCAAAACTAACTGAAAGAGAGAGAGAATATATCAAATCACAAAATCAGAAACTGTATTAAGAATTTTTGTTTCTTTAAAATCCCACTCATGTTATGTGAATGTGTTTTTCTTTTAACCCCAGTTGTGGAGCACGAGGCTGCTTCAGTTTGCCCACAGCTGTTACTTATGATTGTCTCTAGGAGGCCTGAGGTTTTGCCACCTGCACATAGTTTAATTCTGAGTCTTCTGAAGAGGGTACACATGCCAGAGGCATGAGGGTGCCTGGGGTCTTTGAAGAAGGAAGAAGCTGCTGCTCTTCCTGATGCTGTTCACCCACACTGCTACTCTGTTTGTCACTGCTGGTTTGTTGGACTGCTGGATATACTGGTGACTAACAGGCATTGCCCCAAAGATCCTGGCCTCCTTAAACCTCACAGAGCAGCTTAAAGAGACCTATAACTCTTTCCCGTCTTGATTTTGTTCTCTTTTACCTAGCTGGGGTGTTAGAAGGAATAAGGTTTGGAAGAGAGGTAGAGTTTTAGAAATGAATAAATAAAACAGTTTTAATAAAATAGTTCCATTTGCTGTTTGAGTGGACTTCTGGAATCCAGATGACAGAGACTGGTAATGCCCTAAAGAAGTCAATGATGCTAACCAGCATTAAGTAGCTGTAGAGATACAAGCTCCTTGTTTGTACTAACCTCTTTCTCTCCTGTCTAGAGCAGTGGGGTGGAAGGGAGGTAGAGGCATTTAAGAACCGTAAATAAAGTAAGTTTTTGAAAAAGGAAAGCCTACAGTTTTGCTCTCAGCAATATGAAATATAAATCCTTATTGAAAAAACATAAACTCATGTCACATTTTGTGTTTTCTTTTCATAGCTTAAATTGTGGCATCCCTGCTCATTTCATTCCAAAGCAACACTTTTGCTTCTACTGGTGGAGGATGAAAGATCAGGGGACTCAGACAGCACCATCCATCTCAGCGCTGCCCTTCCATTCTAGGAACAGACAGAGCCTGATAAAAAAGTAGTTTAGTAAAATGTTCCACTCTCCATGGGTACATGTTTATTTTACAAGTCACAGAGACCTGCATGTATACATTTCATTACCCTATCACTGTCCAATGCAGCCATTTTTACATCACAGCTGATAATTCTTGCTGCAAGCCTCAGTCAAACGCAAACAGTAACAACAAGTGAAGCTAAAAGGGGCTATGAATTTGAAAGAAAGTAGTGGCAAATGGGAGGGGAATGAAAAATAAAAATTAAGTAACATGACTCTTCCTAGGTATGGTGGGGAGAAAGTTTATTATAGATAGAAAGGCATACCCACAGGCCGGAACATCCAGGAGAGCCCAAGGTGAACACAACCCTAAGACATGGGAGGACAGGGAGGAGAGGAGAGGGGCACGCCAAACCATGAGACTATGACAGTAAATAGATGAAACAGATCAGGTAACCAAATTGGGTAGATAACAGAAAGAAAGGCAGCTGGCTAAAGGGCCCGAGCCCTGGGCTAGAGGGCAGTGTATGCCTGCCATAGCCTATAAACAGGGAGGAACTCAGCGATGCTGGGAAACCTGGTAGCTAATTCTGCTCTGGACTGTTAAATAGGCACCTCAGCCATTTGTCCAAGGATTTCAGTCTTAACAGTGCCAGGTCACCATATCCAGTCTGGTCACAGTCCATCCCACTTATAACACGTGGGACTCAGAGTGCTCAGCATTCCTAAGGGTAGGACAAAGGACCTCACAAGCACCTCCTGCTGCTCAGCCTCCTGCTCCACCACCACGTTGCCTGCCTCGGCCACACACTCACCATGTCGTCTCTTTGGAAGTCGCCTGAAATCCCCTCACAGGAACCAGCAGCTGAGCTCAGACTACAGAACGCCGAACATTCCAGACAGCTCAGCTTCCAAACGGAACCTGAAACCTTGCACCCGGAAGATCCTTCCTCTTCCTCTGAGTACAGGATTCGTCTGGAAGTCCTGATTGGCCAGTGAGTCTTGAGCGACATGAGCACATCCCATAGGGTCACAGTGTACTGAAGAGACAAAGCATAGTACTTCCTGGCCCAGGAGGAATGAATTCATATTTGCTAATTACAAAGAGCAATGAGACCCTGGCTTAGGGAGGAACCTGACCTTGGAAAAATCTATGCTCCAGGCAGGGATCTTGGATCCATGACTTGAACTTTGCATCCATATGTGGAGAATCAGGGCCACATCTTTTCCAGATCTGCAGAGATTTCGTTGTCAGTTGAATTTTGCCTGTTGTCTAATAGCCTACCCTTCTGTCTTCAGGCAATCAGGAATCATTTTCCCTTCTCCTCCTCCTGAAATCAAGGTGGATAGCTTGAACAATCCATTACTCAACTTGCAGTGGAGTAAACAGTCTATCCACATGAGGAAGGCTACCCAAAATACTAACAATTTAGAAAGATTTTAGGAAGCAAAATGAGATTGTTCTGTGACTTCACACTGAGGTCCGCTAAACTGAAGCTACTTTTCCCCTGGTAGGAGAAAAGCAGCAAACAGATAATACACAATTTGGATCAAGCATGTCTTCCTCTGTGAGACTGTGAAAACAAACAAACAAGAAACTGGAAAAACACTGTGGTATCAGCAACGGATGTGTAAGTGAACAGAACAGATAGACTGAATCTCTCTATGGATGTAGAAACTGGATCTATAAGAATTACCCACAGTTTCTGGTCCACCTAATCCAACAATCCCTGTCTGCAAATGGAAATTTGAAAAATTCAGTAGCCACTTAGACCATGTAGCTGGATGTCTCAGCTGGTCTTTAGTAGATCCCAGAATTCCAAAAAGTAGGCTCTACTCCCAATTCCAAAAAATATGACCTTGATAGCCAGAGTTTGAGCAAGCAGAAAACAAGAAAGAGCTATCATCTTCAATGGAGTTCATATGTGTACACTGCTATCAGAAATGTGGTTTACATGAAAAAGATATCTTTTCACTTCAAATAATCCAGATTAATCGCCAGGCAGTAATGGTGCATGCCTTTAACTTCAGCAATCCAGAGATAGAGGCAGGCATATATCTGTGACTGAAAGGCCCACCAGGTGTACAGAGGGTGTTTGAAGGCATACATGGTTACACAGAGAAATCCTGCCTTAAAAAAGCAAAATATTAAAATAAATATAAATAAAAACAAAATCAAGATTAAAGAAGGGGTTTCCTACTTCACAATACCCAACTGCTAGGGATTTAGTTCACAGAACTAGCATAAATAGTGGCCACTACCATGACCTTGGATGGTCTCAAGAAACCTCTACCCAAATTTCACCTGGGAAAATCTGACCCTCTTTGGGACTTGATGATCAGTAACAATCCGGTTTTAAAAGACTCAAGATTGTATCAGACTGGATCCTGTTGGCTATGCTACAATTCACACCCCCTAATTATGAAGGGATTGGTTTAATTGAAAATTGTACCATTGAAGATGTTTCCAGCAGTTTCGAGGGCAGTGTGCTGGGACATAACTGACTCTTCAATCAGTGTCAGAACAAGGAGTTTGTTAGGGACAGGTACTATCGTCCAATTGGGATCTCTGTAACATTACCCTGAGTGTTCCATCCTGTCAGACCAACACATACTTGAGTCCACCCAGCCAGGGATGGCAGGCTTGTGACACTGGGCTCACTCCTCACCTTTATTGCAGCATTCTGAACAATGCCCGAGGTTTGTGTATTCTAGTTCAACTGGTTCCATAGATTATACATCATTCAGAAGATAAAATAACTAATGTCCTTTTGGGAATGCCAGGAACACTGAACTGACTCGGTTCAAATGAGAACCTATGTCCTTTACTCTGGCTCTTATCCTAAGTGCAGGCTTGGCTGGGGCAAGAACAGGAATTGCAGTTTTAGCAGTTCAGAGTAAAAATTGTAATGCTTTAAAGGCTGATATAGACCAAGATATTCAATGCCTAGAAAATTCAATCTCCCAACATGAAAGAAGTGTTGACTCTTTGGCTGAAGGGGTTCTAAAAATAGAAGAGTGTTAGGCCTTCTATTTTTACAACAAGGAGGCTTATGTGTGGCCTTAGAAGAAGAATGTTGTTTTTATGTCAACCACTCCGGAATTATCAGAGAAACTTTAACTAAGATCAGAGAAAGTCTAGAACAAAGGTAAAGAGAAAGAGAGGAATCTAAAGGATGGTTTGAGTCTTGGTTTGATGCACCCCCCTGGCTGACGACTCTAATAACTACTCTCCTGGATCCTCTTTTTATTCTTGTAGTACTTTTTGCCTTTGGTCCTTGCACCTTAAAGAAGCTTCTACAGTATGAAACAGAGATTGGGAACAATACAGTTAATGGTTATGAGATCCAACTACCACTAATTGCATGAAGGATCCCATGATTATTCATGAGAAGTTTCCAGTAGAGGGGCAAATGAGAGAAAAAGAGCTGTACTAAGTCTTTCTTTTTTTCAGATTCCATTTTGAATGGCCCTGTCCTTTAAGTGACCCAAGTTCTCCCACCAGGAACCCTTGTGTGTTTGCATCAGACTTGTGTTACTGGTGGTCTCTTGGGGAGGGTCTCAAGATAAAGTATAACACCAGCACACAATTACCTGTAATAAAGAAACCTCTAAGTCTGTACAACTTGTGCAGGCAGATACATTTGATGATGTAACAGATACATTTGATGATGTAACAGAGTCAACCACGTGTTGTTGATTGTGAAGTAATGAAAGGCTCTTTGACAAGTGCTGAGGCTTCTGTGATTCAGCCAGAATACTTGAAGACAGGTGAAAAGGAGGCATCCATAAGACTCATAGCAGTACAGAAACCAGCATGTTAGGGAAGCCATGAGAAGAGCACCAAGAATAGTAGTAAATATTTGTTTGTTTGTTTGTTTTAGGATTAAAACACAGGATTCCATTGTGCTCAAGGTCAGTGTGGTGGTTTGAATAAGAGTAGCTCTCAAGGCTCCTGTGTCTGAATGCTTGACATGTTGGGAGTGGCAAGGTTGAGTAGTGGGGCCTTGTTGGAGAGGGTATGGCCTTGTGGGAGGAAGTGTGTCACTGGGAAGGTGGGATTTGACTTCTCATATGCACAAGCAGGCTTGGGTTACTCTGCAACTGACTGATCAAGATTTAGAACTGTCAGCTCCTTCTCCAGCCCCATCTCTGCCTGCCCACTGCCATGTTTCCCTCCATGGTAATCATGGACTAAACCTCTGCAAATGCAGCATGCTCCTATTCAATCTTTTTCCTTTCTATGTGCTTCCAAGATCACCACATGTTTTCATAGCAACAAAACCATAAGAAGAGTTAGCTCACCTTCAATGGATGGTGAGCTCAACACTCATTAGTCACATGGCCCTGTGGGATAAATGGTTTAGATGAGTCCAGTCAGACTCCCTTTTCTTTATAAAAGCATGTTAGTTTGGCCTGGATACAGGAGGAGAAGATTTCTATGGCTGGGGAACAAAGGAAAGAATACTGTTGTCTCAATCAGAAACTGTGGAGTCCATATATCTTAGCACAGGAACTGCAACTGTGGAAGCAAAGCCTTGTCATCCAGAGGTTGTACCTCCTCAGTACACAGACACAAGAGGTTCCCTGACCCCACTGTATTGTGGTTGACTGTGACAGGGCTGAGTTCAGATGGATCTGGGAAATTTATATTGAGAGACCAAAAAGATTAAAAATTAGCATCTATTATTAAGGGCTGAACTATGTGGGTGGAGAAGTCTGTTGATGCCCTTAGGGGAAGGACCACCTTACTGCCTTCTTTCCCCACCTACTAGAGATAACAGTTGCTAGGAAACTGGCCCATCCCCCTAGGGAGGGACACCAGGTCAGTATGGTCTGGGGACCTTCCTATAGCCAATCAATTCAAAATGTAACATTTTGACAAATAGATGCTTGCCAGGCAGGAATTGCCCCTGCCTTGGGGGCAGAATCTATAAATCACCCAACTAACCTGGGGCAGCGCGCTCAGCTCCCACCACTTTGGCGGTGGGGCTGTGTGGGCCCGAGCTGCAGCTTGTAATTTTCAATAAAAAGACCCTCATGTGTTTTGCAACGGAGTCGATTCCAGGAGATCTTTTGGGGGCTCGTGAGCTGGGTATGACAATATGAGCTGGGATTTAATACTTTGGGAAACACGTTTTCTGAAATAGTTTATCATAAGTAAAATATTGGCAGTTTGTGTGTGTGTATGTGTCACTTTTCCTCAGGAAAGCATTGTCATATGGCATTGAAGACAGTCAAAATTAACCACCCCAAGAGACTGCCATTAACTGCAGAGCTGACCTAAATGTTCCCATCTTTTTCTGTGGGGACTGGTCGGGAGGGAAACTACAGATAATGATACACACACAGAGGATAGAGACTTGAACCAAAGTCTGAAGCCTGGATTGGAACCTAAATTGGAAGCCTTGCAGTGTTCAATCTGTCCCTAGTCAGGGTAGGGCAGGTGAGATGAAGGAAGCCTGTCACACAGCAAGAGAGGAGTTGGCTGTCCTGTGCTAACAGGAAATGATTTTTCTCTTCAGTTTATCTGTTTCTACTTTCTCTTTCTCTAGAGCTATCTCTACCTAGGTGGCTCACCCATGTTGGTTTACATTTTGCTCAATGTCTTTTTATGAGATTTCTTGCACCCAAATTTCATATCAAACACATGTCTCAAACCTGAGATGACCCAATTACCAAAGCAGTACTTTTTGGTTATCTATAGCATTTCTTAATTTTGGTGTATGTACAGGTGGTTCCTGTTGCCCTGGTAATTTCCTTGGTTCACAGTCACTGTAATGTCTAGAGACCTGCACCCCAGGGGTTCTTTTACTCAGCTGGAGAATTGTCAAGGTACAAGGCCATTACAGAAGCTGGTGGGAGGCATTTATCTTTAGAGGATAATTCAGGTGGTTCCTTAACTGACTTACCTTCTGAGACTAAAATATGAATTGCTACAAATAATTGCCCAGACAAGACTACCTTTTCTCTTCATCAGGAGGATGTGCTTGTAAAAAGGGAACTTTCCAGGTTGGAAGAAAAACAGTTTCTCAATAGCAAATGCACTTACTTTTATCCTAAAGAATGTGGTGACTGAATTTTTTTCCTCCAAAATTTGTGGTCAGAGCTCACAATATCCTTCACAATGTGAGTATGAAAGGATCTAGTACATATGGAAAGAAGGAGGAAGGGGAAGGAAGACATTGCTCCAGGGAAAGAAAGGTCACTGATCCTGGTCATCAAACAACTAGAAAACAGTCATGTTCCTGGGAAGGAAGTATATTATGCTGAATGGAGGACATGTTGAGATTTGACTTCCATATGTTAAATACAAGTTTTACACTCTTTGAGAGAAAAGACTTAAGGTTGACATTTCTTTTTATATTTCTTTTAATTTTTATATTCATTTTAATTCTCAATCACAGTCCTCTGTTTCCTCTCCTTCCTGTGCCTCACCCTATTTGTCCCTCCTCTTGTCCTCAATAAAGGGAGCCCTTTTCCACCTACGACACATCAATTCATATCAAGACTGAACTCCTCATCCTCAGGCCAGGCAAAGCAGCCTGGTAAAGATGAAGTAGTGAAAATCAGGTAACACAGTCTATGTCATAGATATCACTTATTTCTTACAAGCATCTGTATGGCTGCATCTGTAGAAACCAGAGATTAACTGGAGAAGCATAGTAGGCTATTCTGATCTACCCCATGTCTGGAGAAAACTCTAGAGAGGGATGCCTCTCTATCTGGAAAAAAAGAATCTCAGTTCCTGGAAAGTCAGTAACCCATTTCTTGGAATATCTGTGTTTTTCAATTGTTGCTGTGTTAGCTTGTGGTTTTCCTACTGAAATGATTAAGATGGCTAATACATTGGTTTTAAATTGTTAAAAATTCTTATACCTTGTCTGTGTGTGCTCCTTAGCTTTAGCTATCAATGTTCTATAGCTTAGCATGATGTGAGGGAGTACCAATGGGGGTTCCCCAGATGACAATCTCTTGTGGCTCTGTTTGTGGGTGAATACAGTTGTTGTGAATGCAATGGTAAACTCCAGGCACTGATGGTCTAAATTTATCTCAACACATGGTGTGGGCTGGTTAAGAAAACATACAGAGAAGTAGACAGTCACCTTGTAAAAGAACATAGCAAGAAACAGTGTTTCATCATAATCCATGCCTTCATTTGATAGCCTGAGTTTCATTTTTGAGCTCCCTCAATGTTTGGGGCCTGCTAACATCAGCCAAAGAAGCCAACTTATCACCTGAGTCATTTTCGGTTCGTGGAGTTAATGACAACAACAGAGTGGAAAGGAAGAACAAAATTTGTATCCTCAAAATATGCTTGTCATTGTTAGAAAATTCGAATATTATCGGTTTAACCAATACACAATATATAAGAAATCTAGATATCAAAAGCCACTTTATGTTTAACATGGAGCTTAATGTTTTATTCCAGGAAGTACTGAGAGAAGATAGTGGCAAGAGAAATACAAGCTGTGGAGGTCAAGGTAAGGAGGATTCAGTGGAAAATAAACTGTGAAAATTTAGCTAGAGATTACATGATGGTTTGAATGATGATGGCCTAATATGCTTATGTAATTAAAGGCTTGGTGCTCAGCTAATGGAACTGACTGAGGAAATTTAAAGAGATAATGGAATAATTGGATGGGGTGTGTCACCCTGTGAGGTCTAAGTGTGGCCCCATTTCAAAAAGAATACGGTTAGAGGGACAAACTTGTGAAAGAGGTGTCACCACACAATCTTCTATTTTCTGAGTTACAGGGCCAGTTGAGGACACTGTGCTGGTGGAGTTCATGGAGATGTGTGCATGTGTGAATGTGTTTTTGTGTGTGAGAGAGACAGAGAGAAAACAAGAGAACAAGCACCCAAAGGGCCTGGGACTGTGTTATGCCCCTAGGATGATGTATGTGTTATAGCTATGTAAGTCCCCCAAGTCTGTGTGTGAATCACTCAGTCAGAAGAAATGGGAGGCTGTGTCCATGGAAGATACGATTCAGCATTATCTTTTGTGAAGTCCTGAGTGAGTTTTCCTAAACAACGAGCCATCTTCTTAGCCCTAAAAGAGCCACTTCTTAAAGTTTTGTATATCTTTCATTTATTTGGATGTTTTGTATGCATGTGTCCTTGTGTCATACTTGGAAAGGCCAAGGAAGACATCAGATTCTTTGGGATTCATTTACAGGGTATACGTAGCTAGCTTGTGATTCCTGCAATGGAACCTGTCTTCTATAACAACACCCAGTGCTAGTAACTCCCATGCCCTCTATAGACAATTTTTATTTAAAGTTATTTTTACAGGTGTCAATTAAAATATATTACAGCATTTCCCCCATTGTTGTCCTTTCTTTACCCTGTTCCAAATTCTTTCCTTCCAATGTCTTAAAAAAGAATGTGTGAGTAAGTATGGACCAATATACATAACAAAAAACCTTACTGAGTCCATTTATATGGTTTGTGTGGGTAAGGGTTTGTGTGCTTAACCCTTTATATAGGATATATAAATATGGAACTCATCAGTGCCTGAGACCAATTCTCCCACTTCCAAGACTGTTCTAATCTTCAATGCCCAAAATGAGTCTGACTCTGAAGGGACCTGAGCTGTCTTGGACAGGAAACATTAACAAGCAAGGGGTGACAAATTCTTTACGTTACACATGATGCTGGCATAGCCTTGAAGTTCTGGAGCTGTAGGGAGGACTATGCACATTGATCTTAGCCAGTCACTCTCCCTTTGTTCTGTGGACGACCCATTATATCATTGATTTAGGATGTTTCCTTGGATGATACGCTGATGGCATGGCCTGGGTGTTCTGGAGCTGTAGGGAGGACTATGGACATTGATCTTAGCCAATCAGTCTCCCTTTCTTTTGTGGACCATTGGCCTAGGATGTTTCCTTGGATTACTTTGACATTTTGAAACTCTTGCCTCCTCTTTCTGAACACCATGACTAAAGGCCTGTGTTACCATGCCTGGCTTAGGTGGTTTTAACCTCCGTTATTTAATAGAATGTTAGGATGAGTCTAACACATAGTTACACTTAAGTATATTGAGAACTTACTTATATCTATGAAGCTGGTTTTTACTATATGTTGCATAATGATAGAACTCTAATCTACTATGATGAGCATTAAAAACACAATTGTAAAGAAAAACAATTTTCTTTAAAATTAAACAAGAAGATTTCAAGACAATCAACTCTAAATGAAGAACACTTTCTTCCTATTACTGTAGTTAGGACCAGAGCCTGTTTCCTACCTACCATGACTATTTGGACTCAGTGACTCATTTTCAAAAATCCCATTGAAAGAACTATATTATTGAGGTAGACAATGCCCAAATATCCTGTAGAAACTAGAGAGGCAAGTTAAGCAGATCTAGTATGTACACTAAGTTCCAGGAAAGCCTGAGAATCATACTGAGACTATTCGTTCAACTAAAAAAAAAGAGCGAGAACAATGTTTGAAAAAATTATTTTTAGGTATTTATTTATCACAATTTATTCATTTTGTATCCTGGCTGTATCCCTTTCCATCTCCACCCATTCCCACCCACCCTCCCCATTTCTACATGTGCACCTTCCCTAGTCCTCTGATAGGGGGCTAAAGAAAATAGAGAACATAATGGTTAAAACACAAATTATTAGTGAAAACTGGAAACATATTAACATATTTATTCAGTGTTAATAATTTTGACCATTGGGAGGAAGGGCAAGATGGCGGAGCCGGGAGGACTCTCATTCTGAGCAGCAGCACAGCAGGATCAGCACAGTGACCAGCAATCAGAACTCTCGGCCATAAAACACAGTCATTGTGTTTCCCAGGTGAGAGGATACCCCACGGTGGGGGATTCAATCAGCTTTTAACTCACCCGGCTAAACCGCGGAAGAGATCCCGGTTCCGCCAGACGCTTGGCTGCCGGCCGCCAGCCCCAGCCCCAGCCCAGAGCCACAAGCCAGTTTCTCTGGTCACGGTCCCAGACTGAACCGTGGGCACCACACTATCAGAGACTGGAATTTTCAGTCGAGAGATAACCCCAGGGTACAGGAAACAATTGGGACCGGCCTTAGGTCACCCAGACATCCCCTGGAAAAGACTCGGGTGGGTTCCACGGGCACCCCAGGAGCCAGCCCGGAGCCAGAGCTGGGGACCCAGGTTCCGGCACAGAGCCCTGCCTGCCTGCGCACCTGATTCGCCGCCAGAGATAGAAACGGCGGGTCTGATCTCAGAGTACTCAGCTCACCCCCGACCTGAAAAGGTCCCTGGAAAATTACCCAGCTCAGGGAGCCACTCAGGCTCCCAAAAGCCGCAAAGGCAGACACAGGCAGTTTCTGTGCACCAGACAGCTGGCAGAGACTGAGCCGCCATCACACAGCTGTGCTCCAGGCACAGGCAATTTCTGCGGCCAGCCAGCTGGCGGACACTGAGCAGTGTGCACCAGGGCAAAAAAAGACACTAGGAGTCCCTGTCTCCAGAGAATCCATGGGGAAGGAAGGAAACTGTACTGATCTAAATCACCCAATCCTTCCCTAGAAAAAGTCTAGCAGTCTAGTGGGGCCGAGGCGCCAGCACTCAGCTGTGCTCCAGACACAAGCACAAACAGTTGAGGCGCTCCTGATGTCCAACTGGGTCACAGCAGCTGATCATTAAATTTGCAACAAGAAACCCAGAAACAGGGCAGCTGCCCTCAGGACTTCCCTGGGTGAGAGGAGAACCCTCTCGACTAACAAAGACCACAGTTACCACTCAGGTCTATATCCCTGAGGTGAGCAACTCCTGAAAAAACACCAGCCATCCAGGGACTATACCCAAAAAGCTGAGAAGACATCCTTCAGGAAAAACCAGCTTTCTGCAAAGGGGATTCTCTCCACCACAGGATCCCCAGGAACCACCAGAAAATAACCCCAAACACCTAAGATAACACAATGGGTAGAGGCCAGCGTAAAAGCTCAAGCAACAAAAGACAGAGCAATATGGCATCTCCAGAACCCAGTTACCCAGGGGCAAGTAGCCCTGGACACCCCACCATAACTGAAATCCAAGAAGATGACCTAACAAGTATGCTCATGAAGATGATAACAGAGGAAACAAATAAGATTCGTAAAGACATAGAGGAAGATAAACTCAAACAGAATATTGCCATCCGTAAAGAAATAGAGGAAGCTGCAGCCAAACAGTTTATGGCCTTTAGAAAGGAAATGCTTAAAACACTGAATGAAATGATAGAAACAGAGTTGAAGGAACTAAAAGAAAAACAGGAAAGTACAATCAGACAGGTGAAGGAAGTAAACAAAACAACTCAAGACCTGAAGATAGAATTGGAAAAATTAAAGAAAACACAAATGGAAGAAATAATGGAAAGGAAGAATCTAAGGAAGAAAACAGGAACTGCAGAGGTAAGTATAACCAACAGACTACAAGAGATGGAAGAAAGAATCTCAGGTGTAGAAGATACAATGGAGGAAATCGATGTATCTGTCAAAGAAAATGTTAAATCTGAAAAATTCCTGACACAGACCGTCCAAGAAATGCAAGACAATATGAAAAGACAAAACCTAAGAATAATAGGTATAGAGGAAAAAGAAGACTCCCTTCTCCAAGGCCCAGAAAATATTTTCAACAAAATCATTGAAGAAAATTTCCCCAAGCTAAAGGAGAGGCCAATTAGAATACATGAGGCCTACAGAACACCCAACAAATTTGACCAGAAAAGAAAATCCTCCTGCCACATAATAATCACAACAGTAAGTATACAGAACAAAGAAAAAAAATACTAAAAGCTGCAAGGGAAAAAGGGCAAGTAACATATAATGGCAAACCCATTAGAATCAACCCTGACTTTTCAACGGAGACTATGAAAGCCAGAAGGGCCTGGACGGATATCATGCAGACCCTAAGAGAACACAGATGTCAGCCCAGGCTACTATACCCAGCAAAACTCTCAGTCCTCATAGATGGAGAAAACAAGATATTCAATGACAAATACAAATTTCAACAATACCTACACACAAATCCAGCATTACAGAAGACACTGGAAGGAAAATACAACCCAAGAAAGGTAGCTACATTCAAGAAAACACAGGAAATAAATAACCTCACTTCAGTAAAACAAAAAGCAACCAAGCACACAACCTGATGACCACAGCCAACATCAGAATCAAGAGATCTAACAGCCACTGGTCATTAATCTCTCTCAACATCAATGGACTCAACTCTCCAATAAAAAGACACAGATTAACAGAATGGATACGTAAACAAAACCCAGCAATCTGTTGCATATAAGAAACACACCTAAGACACAAAGATAGACATTACCTGAGGGTAAAGGGTTGGAAGACGACTTTCCAAGCAAACGGACCCAAGAAGCAAGCAGGAGTAGCCATTCTAATATCTGATAAAATAGACTTTCAACCAAAATTAATCAAAAGAGATGGGGAAGGACACTTCATACTCATCAAGGGAAAATTCCACCAGGAAGACATCACAATCCTGAACATCTATGACCCAAATACAAGGGCACCAACATTTGTGAAAGAAACATTGATAAAATTTAAAGCACATATAGATCCACACACATTAATAGTGGGAGACTTCAACACCCCACTCTCAACAAAGGACAGGTCAAACAAACAGAAATTAAACAAAGAAACAATGTCTCTGACAGAGGTCATGAATCAAATGGACCTAACAGACATTTACAGAACTTTACACCAAAGCACAAAAGAATTTACCTTCTTCTCAGCACCTCATGGAACCTTCTCCAAAATAGACTACATAGTGGGTCACAAAGCAAGCCTTAACAGATACAAGAAGATTGAAATAATCCCATGTATCTTGTCTGATCACCATGGAATAAAGCTGGACCTCAACAATAACAGAAATAACAAAAAGCCTACACACACATGGAAACTGAACAACTTGTTACTAAATGACAGTTGGGTCAGGGAAGAAATAAAGAAAGAAATTAAAGTCTTTCTAGAAATCAATGAAAATGAAGACACAACATACCCGAACTTGTGGGACACAATGAAAGCAGTGCTGAGAGGAAAGTTCATAGCACTAAGTGCCTTCAAGAAGAAATTCGAGACAGCTCATTCAAGCACCCTAATGGCTCACTTAAAAACCCTAGAAAAAGAAGAAGCAGACACACCAAGAAGGAGTAGATGGCTGGAAATAATCAAACTCAGGGCTGAAATCAATCAATTGGAAACAAATAAAACAATTCAAAGAATCAATGAAACCAAGAGCTGGTTCTTTGAGAAAATCAACAAGATCGACAAAACCTTAGCCAGGCTAACTAAAAGGCAGAGAGACACCACCCAAATCAACAAAATCAGAAATGAAAAGGGGGATATAACTACAGACACTGAGGAAATCCAAACAATCATTAGGACTTACTTCAAAAGTCTATATGCCACAAAATTTGAAAATCTAAATGAAATGGACAATTTTCTTGATCGATTTGACTTACCAAAGCTGAACCAGGACCAGGTAAATCAACTAAATAGACCTATATCCCCCAAAGAAATAGAAGTGGTCATCAAAAGTCTCCCATCCAAACAAAGCCCAGGACCAGATGGCTTCAGTGCAGAATTCTACCAGACCTTCAAAGAAGAGCTAACACCAATTCTCTTCAAACTATTCCACAAAATAGAAACAGAAGGAATATTACCAAATTCATTCTATGAAGCCACAGTCACCTTGGTACCTAAACCTCACAAAGACTCAAAAAAGAAAGAGAATTTCCGGCCAATCTTCCTTATGAACATTGATGCAAAAATACTTAATAAAATACTTGCAAACCGAATCCAAGAACACATCAAAGATATTATCCACTATGACCAAGTAGGCTTCATCCCAGGTATGCAGGGGTGGTTCAATATATGGAAATCCATCAATGTGATCCACCATAATAACAAACTGAAAGAAAAAAAAAACCACATGATAATCTCCCTAGATGCTGAAAAAGCCTTCGACAAAATCCAACATCCATTCATGTTCAAAGTATTGGAGAGATCAGGGATACAAGTCACATATCTAAACATAGTAAAGGCGATATACAGCAAGCCTATAGCCAACATCAAAGTGAATGGAGAGAAACTTAAAGCAATCCCACTGATATCAGGGACAAGACAAGGCTGCCCACTCTCTCCATATCTCTTCAACATAGTGTTGGAAGTCCTTGCTAGAGCAATAAGACAGTTGAAGGAGATCAAGGGGATACAAATTGGAAAGGAAGAAGTCAAATTATCACTATTTGCAGATGATATGATAGTATACGTGAGTGACCCCAAAAACTCTACCAGGGAACTCCTACAGCTGATAAACACCTTCAGCAAAGTGGCAGGATACAAAATTAACTCAAAAAAATCAGTAGCCCTCCTGTATACAAAAGACAAAAGGGCTGAGAAAGAAATTAAGGAAACAACACCATTCACAATAGCCACAAATGACATAAGGTACCTCAGAGTAACCCTAACCAAGGAAGTCAAAGACTTGTATGAAAAAAATTTCAAATCTCTGAAGAAAGAATTAGAAGAAGATATGAGAAGATGGAAAGATCTCCCATGCTCATGGCTTGGTAGGATTAACATAGTAAAAATGGCCATCTTACCAAAAGCAATCTACAGATTCAATGCAATGCCCATCAAATTACCAACACAATTCTTTACAGACCTGGAAAGAAAAATTCTCAACTTCATATGGAATAACAAGAAACCCAGAATTGCTAAAACAATCCTCTACAATAAAAGATCTTCCGGAGGTATCTCCATCCCTAATCTTAAGTTGTACTATAGAGCAACAGTTTTAAAAACTGCATGGTACTGGCATAGAAACAGAATGGTGGATCAATGGAACTGAACAGAGGACCTGGAAATAAACCCACACACTTATGGACACCTGATCTTTGACAAAGATGCCAAAACCATACAATGGAGAAAAGATAGCATCTTCAACAAATGGTGCTGGTCTAACTGGATGTCTACATGTAGAAAAATGAAAATAGATCCATACTTGTCACCCTGCACAAAACTGAAGTCCAAGTGGATCAAAGACCTCAACATAAAACCAGACACATTAAATCGGCTTGAAAAAAAAGTGGGAAATACCCTAGAACTCATTGGTACAGGGGAAAACTTCCTGAACAGAACACCAACAGCACAGGCTCTAAGAGCAACAGTCAATAAATGGGACCTCATGAAACTGAACAGCTTCTGTAAAGCAAAGGACACTGTCATCAAAACAAAGCGACCACCTACAGATTGGGAGAGAATCTTCACCAACCCTTTATCTGACAGAGGACTCATATCCAGTATATATAAAGAACTAAAGAAGCTGAAAAGCAGCAAACCAAGTAATCCACTTAAAAAATGGGGAACAGAGCTAAACAGAGAATTCTATGTAGAGGAATACCGAATGGCAGAGAATCACTTAAAGAAATGCTCAACCTCACTAGCCATTAGGGAAATGCAAATCAAAACAACCCTGAGATTTCACCTTACACCCATGAGAATGGCCAAGATAAAAAACTCAAGTGACAACACATGCTGGAGAGGTTGTGGAGAAAGGGGAACCCTTATGCACTGCTGGTGGGAATGTAAACTTGTACAACCACTCTGGAAATCAATCTGGCGCTTTCTCAGACAACTAGGAATAGCGCTTCCTCAAGATCCAGCCATACCACTACTGGGCATATATCCAAAAGAGGCTCAAGTACACAAAAAGGACATTTGCTCAACCATGTTTGTAACAGCTTTATTTGTAATAGCCAGAAGCTGGAAACAACCCAGATGCCCCTCAACTGAAGAATGGATGCAGAAATTGTGGTACATCTACACAATGGAATATTACTCAGCAATGAAAAATAAGGAAATCATGAAACTCACAGGTAAATGGTGGGATCTAGAAAGGATCATCCTGAGTGAGTTGTCCCAGAAGCAAAAAGACACACATGGTATATACTCACTCATATAGACATACAACATAGGACAAACCCACTAAAACCTGTGCATCTAAAGAAACTAAGCAAGAGAGAGGACCCTAACTAAAATGTCCAATCCCCATCCAGAAAAGCAAAGAGGATGGACATCAGAAGAAGAAGAAAACAGGAAACAACCTAGGAACCTACCACACAGGGCCTCTGAAAGCCTCTGCCCTACAGACTATCAAAGCAGATGCTGAGCCTGATGGGCAACTGTTGGGCAGAGTGAATGGAATTTTAGGTAAGAACTGGGAAATAGTAAGAGCTGGAGAGGACAGAGTCTCCACAAGGAGAGCAACAGAACAAGAAAATTTGAACAAAGGGAACTTCCCAGAGACTCATACTCCAACCAAGGACTATTCATGGTGATAACCCAGAACCCCTGCACAGATGTAGCCCAGGGCTGTTCAGAGTCCAATTGGGTTACATAGTAATGTGAAGAGGGACTGCCTCTGACATAATCTGATTGGCCTGCTCTTTGATCACCTCCCTCTGGGGGGGGAGCACCCTTACCAGGCCATAGTAGAGGACAATGCAGCCACTTTTGATGTGAACTGACAGACTAAGATCAGAAAGGAGAGGAGAACCTCCCCTATTAGTGGACTTGGGGAGTGGCATGCAAGCAGAGGGAGGAGGGAGGTTGGGATTGGGAGGGGAGGAGGGAGGGGTTTATGGGGGGATGCAGAATGAATAAAGTGTAATTGGTGAAAAATTTTAAAAAAAAATCAAAAGGAAAAAAAAATTAAACTGTGAATCAATTTTGTCAATGCCAATTAAAAGAATGGCATAATAAATTTTGAGGATATTATAGCCAAGGATTTATTGGCCATGTACTGCTGAAGTTCTCATTAGAGACATTTGTTATTTCTCAGTCAGTTTTAGAGTTGTTCCCATGTAAAGGGATTATCAATTTATATTACCTGTTCTCTTTGGTCTTCTTGTTTTCTCTCTTCTTGTGTGTGGCTATGTCTTCAGGTGGTCTTCCTCTGTGATATCTGATTTTTATTAGTTTTGAAGGAACCCATAATTTCTCTTCTCCTGTGTGAATATATGCAAAACCTCTTCCCCAGTGTGAAACCCATTCCCTACTGTCCATTGTGAAGTGAGGGTATCTTTGAAATATATAGGCTGAAATAATTCAGCAGTTTTTTTTTATATAACCCAGTGTCTTTGTGCAGCTGTTGTTTGTTGTTACATTTAAGAAATTTAAGGTCAATAAAGCATTATGTAATCTATCTCTGGGGGGGTTAATAACCCTCTTTGTTTTGTAAGCATGTCCCTTAAAGTACGATATGATTTTTCAATGACTGCTTGTGAGGTATACCTGTTACATGTTTTATCTTATAATATGTAAAAAATCTTTCCATTTTATTAGAGACATGTGCTGTAGCATTATCAGTCTTAATTTGTGTAGGAATAATCATAGCTTCCATCACTTCTAATAAATGCATAATAACTGAATCAGCCTTCTCATGACTTATGGCTTTTGCTCATTGGAACCCTGAATGTGTGTCTATAGTATGGTGCACATATTTCAGTTTACCAAACTCTATAAAATAAAACAAAACGTGATTTGCCAAGTTTCATTTCTTTGGTTATCATTAGGGTTACTTCCTGCAGGTAGTGGAGTTTAGTTATATAAAGAAAGAACAAGTGGGACATTTTCACACAATTTCTTTGGCTTTTGTCAAGTGACAGAAAACTCTCTTTTTAAACCTTTGTGGTTAACATGGTGTTTTTTAAATGAAATTCTGAGGCCTCTCACATGCTTCCTGTCAATAGTTGATCAATTTCATCATTTCCTTGTGCTAGAGGGTCTAGTGGACCCATATCATATCTGATCTATGTTATATACAATGGATTATTTCTATTTCTGATTACTTGTTGTAATTGAAGAAACAGTGAAGTTAAGTCTAAATTATCCTGAATTACATCAGAAGTTTCTATGTAGAACAACTCTTTCTGCATATTGAGGGTCAGTGACTATATTAAGAGATTCTTGAAAATTTGATAACACCAAGAGAATTGCATATAATTCTGATTTTTGAACTGAATCATAAGGACTCTCCACTACTTTACTCAGGTTTTCTGACTTACAACCTGCCTTTTTTTGATTTATTGGCATCCATATAAAATGTGGGAGTTCCAAAATTTGGAGTTCCTTTTATTATACAAGGGAGAATCCAATTGTTTCTTTTTATAAACTGAAGTGACTTTATTTTTGGGTATCTGTTGCTGATTTCTCCCAAAAACTCACAACAAGCTCTTTGCCAATATCGGTTCTCTGCCCATAATGATACAATCTCAGCACCACAATTTAAAGGGCACCACAATTTCAGCTGGTTCTGTTCCAGCCAAGTGATGAAGTCTCATTTTTTCCTTTTAGGACCAATTCAAGAGCTTTTCTATATAGGTTTTTAATTTTTTATTTGTTTGAGTGCCAAAAATATCCATTCTAAGACACAGTCCACCTTCTGCATAAGAATTCCTGTGCCAAAGAGGATGGACATCAGAAGAAGAAGAAAACAGGAAACAACCTAGGAACCTGCCAGAGGGCCTCTGAAAGCCTCTGCTGTGCAGACTGTCAAAGTAGATGCTGAGCCTGATGGCCAACTGTCGGGCAGAGTGAGTGGAATTTTATGTAAGAAGTGGGAAATAGTAAGAGCTGGAAAGGACAGGAACTCCACAAGGAGAGCAACAGAACAAAAATTTTGAACACAGGGAACTTCCCAGAGACTCATACTCCAACCAAGGACTATTCATGGAGATAACCTAGAACCCTGACAATGCAGCCACTTCTGATGAGAACTGATAGACTAAGATCAGAAAGAAGGAGAGGAGGACCTCCCCTATCAGTGGACTTGGGGAGGGGCATGCATGCAGAAAGGGGGAGACTGGGGGGGAAGAGGGAGGGGCTTATGGGGGGATACAAAATGAATAAAGTGTACTTAATAAAAGTTAAATAAAAAAAATTAAAAAAAATTTCTGTGGGAGAATAAGTGGAAAGGAAGATAACCAAAATACAGGCCCTTTTTGGATCAATATGGTCTATATATGCATCTTGTAATTTCCTTTATGCCTGAGCCAATTCATTTTCATCTTCAGTTGATAACGTTCTTGGACTTTTAAAGTCCTTATCATCCTGTAAGTTTTGAAATAAGTTATTTAGCTCTTGAGTAGCTAAACCAAATGTAGGTTATAGCCAGTTAATATCTCACAGCAATTTTTGAAAATCATTGAGAGTTTTAACTGGGTTTTTCTAATTTATACTTTTTGTGGTCGAGTTTTCTATAGAACCATTTTGTATCCTAGGTAATTAATAGAATCTCCTTTTTGTACCTTTTCAGGTGCAATCTCTAAACCCCAACAAGGCAAAGTTCTATTTATTTCATCAAAAATATTTTCTAATGTTTTTCTATTTGAATCAGCCAATAAGATATCATCCATATAGTGGTAAATTATGGATTGAGGAAACTGCTTATGGATTATCTCAAACAGCTGTTGTACAAAATATTGGCACAAAGTAGGACTGTTCAACATCCCCTGTGCTAAGACTCTTGAGTGATATCTCTTTATTGGACAGCTTCTATTCAAAGTGGGTCCTGAGAAAGCAAACCTTTCCATATCATGTTCATGCAAAAGAATTATGAAAAAGCAATCCTTTAACTCAATCACTATAATAGGCCATTCTTTAGGTAACAAGGAAGGCAATGGGATTCCGGATTGTAATGACCCCATTGGCTGAATAATTTTGTTAATTGCTCTTAGATCTGTTAACATCCTCCATTTGTCAGTTTTCTTTTTGATGACAAATACCGGAGAATTCCAAGGGTTGTTGGACTCCTCTATATGCTGAGCCTCCAGTTGTTCCAGGACTAGCTGTTCTAGTGCCAGTAATTTTTCTTCACTCATAGACCATTGTTCAATCCAAATAGGTTGGTCAGCCAACCACCTTAGTGGTAAGGCTGTGTGAATTTTATTAGCAGTGGCTTTCCAACAGGCAGTTGAAAAGATGGCCTCTGCTGTATTTTGTTTATGGACAGCCTGGACAGTCTGAAACTGTTTTTGATGACATTTTAAAATAATTTTAGCTTCTTTATCAGGAGTATTGCCTGTTTTTTGGCTTGTCTCAGAACTTGGGGGGATGTTAATCTGGATCTTCCATTGTTATAACAGATCTCTTCTCCATAAGTTTATGGCTATCTCACATATGGTCTTAGTTTTCTTATTTGACCTTCTGGTCCTGTACATTTAAGCCATCTAACACTTTGTTTCACTTTAGATAAAGTTCCAACTCCTTGGAATTGAATATTCACCTCAGGTCTAGCACTTCCACAGGGTGCCATTCAGCCTCATGGTAATCCTGTGGGTGATCATCTTCTGCTGGTCTCTGTTGTACACTGACTAAATAAGCTAACTTTTGTTTTCTAACCACCTTTGTTTGGCTTTCTTTATTATTATCTTTTTCATCTGCCTGAGTATTTTCTTTACTTAGTATTCTAAACTCTTCTTTAAGGTCGGTACCCATATTTCACACATATCTCTCTGTTGTTTGTTTTGTTCAATAATCTCTTGAATATCTTGTTTTATGCCTTGCTCCTAACTTTTAAATTTTCTTTATATTGTTCTAGTTGTTCTTTGTGTTTTCCAGTATCTTTTCTAAAACCTCTGCCCTCTTTTCCTGTTGTTTATAATGTTCTGTATGTAAGTTTTTATATCTCTTGTTTTATGTCCTGTTTCCAACCTTCATTTTTTCTTCATATTGTTCTAGTTGTTCTTTGTATTGTTCCAGTATCTTTTCTGAAGCCTTTGCATTTGAGAAGACATAAAAGGCTAAATCAATTATTAAAGTTAAATTGAGAAATATGAATGTAACCATAGTCATAATTTCTAAATTTTCCTTTATTTCTGTCTTAAAACCGTAGAAGAGATTATCACCCAAGTTCAAAGAAGTCTGTTTTAATATTTCTCTCATCCTGTTAGACTGTAGTGGCAACCAGTTTTATTCAGTCTCAGGTCTGCCCACAGTAGGCTGTCTTTTGCTCTGAGGCATGTTTAAGAGTCTCTTTTAAAGAGCCAGTAATTTATCTGGGAGTTTTTAGGTTTAAAGTTTGGGTTGTATCGCTGAGAGCTTATTCCTCTCCCCCACCAAATTAAATTAAAGGAGGATTTAAATGGTGTGGATAGTTAGATTAGTTGAGTGTCATTTGTTGTAGATATTAATATTTACTATTGATAAATCTTTTGGTTAAGCAGTGGTTATTCCTAAACAGCTGTATAACCAAATCACCACACAGAGACTAGGATTTAATTAATTAACCTAGAGCACGATGTTGGCCAACAGTTACTCCATCCTAAACCTCCAAGCCTGCAGAGTTTCCTACCATTCAGATTCACCCATCATACTTGCTTTTTGTGATATTTTAGTTCCAGTTAATTTCTGCATGTGATGCCAAGACCTCTCCTTCAGATTCTCCTCCTCTCCTCTTCTGCCTCCTACCTCTTCCTTCCACTCTGGACCAGGATGTCTCACCCTATCATCTCCATTGCTCACTATTGGGGCTGGTTGTTTTAATTGACAATATAAACAACAAATGGTGGCATGTTTATGCAAACTTGAGACAGGTGATGCTTAGAAAAAGCATCACAATAGAATACCTGGATTGAAACCAGACAGTGGAGGAGAGAAATCAGCATTTGAATGAACAAGGGTAAATTGTATATATTCCAAAAAAAGAACATTATACCAATATAATCCCTTGTATCATATTAGAACAACATGGTCTAAAGCTAGACTTCAATAGTAACAAAAAAATAATAAAAAGCCTGCATATGCATGGAAACTGAACTCTACTCAATGACAGCTGGATTATGAAAGAAATAAACTAATTAGACTTTCTAGAATTTAACAAAAATGAAGGCACAACTTATCCAAACTAATGAGACATAATGAAAGTAATTCTAAGAGGAAAGTTTATAGAAGTAAGTGCCTTCATAAAGAAATCTGAGGCATCTCAAATCAACATAACAACACATGTGAAAGACTTTGTCAAAAGGAAGCAGACATACACAAGAGAAGTATAAATAATCAAACTTAGGGCAAAAATCATAAATTAGAAACAAAGAAAACAATTCAAAGAATAAACAAAAGGAAGAGCAGGTTCTTGGAGAAAATTACAAAGATTGACAAATCTTTAGCCTAACTAACTAAAGCACAGGGAGACACTATACAAATCAGCAAGATCAGAAAATAAAATGGAGTATAATTACAGACACTGAAGAAATTCAAAGAATCATTAGGTTTTACCTTAAAAGTCTATATGCCACAAAATTTGAAAATCTAAACGAAACAGAATATTTTCTTGCTAAATTCCACTTATCAAAGTTGAATCTGGATCAGGTAACTAAATTCATAGACCTATATGCCCTAATGAAATAGAAGCAGTCATCAAAACTCTCCCTGCCAAACAAAGCCCAGAGCCTGATGGTTTCAGCAGAGATCTTCAAAGAAGAGGTAACGCCAATACTCTTCAAACTATATCAAAAAACAAAAAAAGAAGGAACATTATCAAACTCATTCTATGAAGCTACATTCACCTTGATAGCTAAACCTCACAAAAGCTAACTAAAAGGCAGGGATACACTAAGAAAGATAATTTCAGACCATTCTTTCTTATAAATATTGAAACAAAAATACTCAATAAAATACTCACAAAATGAATCCAAGAAAACATCAAAGATCTCATCTACCATGACCAAGTAGGCTTCATTCTAGGAATGCAGGGGAGGTACAATAAACAGAAATCCATCAGTGTAATTCACCCATAAACAAACTGAAAGAGAAAAACCACATGATCATCTCAATAGATGCTGAAAAGCATTTAATAAAATCCAAGCTCAATTAATGTTTAAAGTCTTAGAGATATCAGAGATAAAAGGCACATGCTTAAACACATAATATACAACAAGCTTATAGCAAACTCAATGGAAAGCAATTTAAATCAATCCCACTGAAATCAGAGACAAGTCAAGTTTGCTCACTCTCTCCTTTCTCTTCAACATAGTACTGGAAGTTCTAGCTAGAGCAGTAAAACAACTAAAGGAAATGAAGGGGTACAAAGCAGAAAGGAAGAAGTCAAAGTATCACTATTCACAGATGATATGATAAGTACACATGAGTGACCCTGAAAATTCTACCAGAGAACTACTACAGCTGATAAACACCTTCAGCAAAGTGGCTGGATACATTTACCAAAAAATATCTGAAACCCTTTTGTATATAAAAGACAAGAGGGCTGAGAAAGAAATTAGGAAAAAAAAACTTGCAATAGCCACAAATAACATAAAGTGCACTGGTGTGACTCTAACGAAGCAAGTGAGAAATCTGTACAAAAAAATTTCAAGTCTTTGAAGAAAGAAATTGAAGAAGATATCATAAGATGGAACTATCTCCCATACTCATGGATCAGTAGGAATAACAGCAAAATGGCCATCCTACCAAAAGAAATGTAAAGATTCAATGCAATTCCCATCAAAATAACAACAAAATTGTTTACAGACCTTGAAAGAACAATTGTCAACATCACATAAAAACACAAAACAGCCAGAATAGTTAAAAGAATCCAGTACAATAAAAAACTTCTGGAGGTATCTCCATCCTGGATCTCAAGCTGTACTACAGAGAAACAGTAAAAACGATGTGGTACTGCCATAGAAACATACTGGTGGATCAGTGGAATTGAATCAAACACCCAGAAATAAACCCACACACCTACAAGAGCCGATTTTTTACAAAGAAGCCAAAACCTTTCGATGGAGAAAAGAACATCTTCAACCAATGGTTCTTGTCTAACTGGATGTCCATATATAGAAAGATACAAATAGATCCATACTCATCACCCTGCACAAAAGCAAAGTCTTTGTGGATCAAATAACTCAACATAAAACTAACACTCTTAATCTGTTATTTAAAAAAGTGAGGAAGAGCCTTGAACACATTGGCACAGGAGACAACTTCCTGAACAGAACACCAGCAGCACAGGCTCTAAGATTAATAATCAATAAATGGAACATCATGAAACTAAAAATCTTCTCTAAAGCAAAGGACACTCTCAGCAGAACAAAATGATGGCTTACAGACTGGGAAAGGATCTTCATCAACTCTGCATCTGACAGAAGGCTAATACCCAGAATATATAAAGAACCCAAAAATCAAATAATCCAATTAAAAATTGGGTACATTGCTAAACAGAAATTCTCAACAGAGGAATATTGAATGGCGTAGAAACACTTAAAAAATGCTCAATGTCCTTAAAAATCTGAGAAATGAAAAACCAATTCCTGTCATAATGCAATGTCTGTACTTCATATCTTTGTAGAATGTATTTATGTGCTAAATCTAAGTATTCTTTCATTATTTTGGTCATACAACACCACAGTGATACTGTGCAAGCTAATATTTCTAGGAAAAGGAAGTCCTAATACAAACTTTGTTTGCCTTTTAAGAATATGTTGTTCTGATTATTTTCTTCTTGAGGAAGCACAGGGGTAGATTTTGTAAGACTATCTTGGAGCTGAAGTCTCATAAGGAGTTATCTGCCATTTTTATGTGAGTTACAACTTCCATGAGGAAGACATTTATGTAGGGCCAGATAATTGATATTTCCCCTAAAAATGAGAGGGGCAGTCTGCTCAGGTTTTTTCTGGGAAAACTTAGAAGCAGTACTCCAGGGTGAAGGCATAAATGATTCATTAAAAAAAATTTGCCATTGCTCCAATGTCCCCAGGTTGTACATGTATTGAAAACCCTATAAGCATGTAGCAAGTGGAGATCAAGACCAAGCCTGAATGATAGCATGAAGGCTATTGTAACATGCAACTCAGCTATGCTGGATCTTTGTCAAATAGCTGTGCTGACTTCAAGACTTTAACTGTATATAAACTTTGGTGAGGTTTTAATCCATTTGGAGGTGACTTTTGAGTGAAAATAAGCATCTATTTCCATGTTTCTACATATAGGCATCTAGTTTGGTCAGCATCATTGGTGAAGATTTTATGTTTTTCCAGTGTGTATTTCTATTTTTGTTATAGTACTAGTGTATTTACATAATCAAATATTACTCAGACATTTAAAAAAATCAAATCATGAAACGTGAAGGTAAATGCACGTTTGCAGGTAACTGAGAGTGAGAGAACCTAGACCCCCAAAGACAAATAAGGTATGTATTTGCTTTTACATATATATTAGTTGCAAGATATATGATATGCAAGCAACTGAACATAATACCACAGGGGATACATACAGATTAAGAACTGGAAGTTAGGGGAGGCAGAGATTTCTCCATAGGAAAGGGAAACAAAATACTTGGAACAAATAGAAGATGGGCTAAAAAGATAGAATTGAAGGGGATTGGGAAAGGAAGAGGGCAATGAAAGGTAACATGAGGAAAGACAGGTAAAATTAAGGGTCATTTGTCTGGTACAGTGGAAACCTAATGCAATAGAAACTTTCTAAAATATATACATATAAGAAGCCAATATAAATGAAATCACCACACAAGAAGAAAGTACCAACTGGAAATCTCTTGTCACTAAATTAAGCATCCAGTACTGGTAATGGTTTATATTTAACTGAGGTATTGGCCAAAGTAGTGTGATTGTAATGCCAAAACAATACAGACTTTTGCCAAGACTATAGGCAGCTTTCCACAAATTGACTGCAATGCCCTTTTGCTGAAGATGACACTTACACTTACATGGAACACAAATAAATAGAGCTCGTACTTACATTGAACCTTCAGACTTACATTCTAGCAACTTTGATATGGGAAGTGCTCTGCAACTACAAGAGGAGAAATATAAACACTAACCCAGCTACCAAACTTTTGAACTATAACAATGTCCTACCTGTAAGACATACTAGTGCAAGAGTTGTAGGAGTGAATAACCAATCTATAGTTTGACTAAAGGCCCACTTCACATAATGGAATCCACACCTGACACTGGTTTATTGATCAAGAAAAAGAAATTACACAGCCCATGGTTCTGGGGGAAAAACAAATACTACATTCTACTAAAAGTAATGAAATGACCATTGACACCATTCTGCTATACTCATAGACCAGTATCTTGTTCAGCCATCATCAAAAAAAAGTCATCCTGCATCTGATGGAGACAAATTCAGAGACCCATAGAGAAATAGACAGTCAGTGAGAGATGTCAGAATATGCCCTTCAGGCTCTTAAGTAATTCAGCTAGAAGAGTGTAAGATCCAGAAAGGATAGAGGATATCAAAGAACAAAGCACTATAAATTAAGAGGACTGAAGAATAGATAAACTGTGAGAGACTGAGGCAGCATGCACAAGGCCTTTAGTGTTCTGTCCCTAGCCCTATCTCTAATTGATACGTGTTTGCAAATGAAAATGTAGTTTTCTCCAAGGGACACTCATTTTATCCCAGGCACTACTTTTAATTGTATTTTTAAGAGTACATTCCAAAAGGTAGATGGCCAAAAATTTCCCTCACTGGCAAGTTTGGATTCTCATGTCCTAGAATTCTGGCATGCATTTAAAAGTTTTTTTTTATCATAGTTCTTATTTTAATTTGCTGAATATTTGTTTCTATTTTTAAAGCTACAGGTTCTCTGTGTGTATACTATTGTTTCAAGTTTAATATTTTATGAAAGTCCTGCATGTATGATCAAGTCTTCATCATTTCCCAACTTGGGCTCTTTTTATTTTTCTTTTCCTACTCAGATGTGTTTGCTTTTGTCTTTTTGCTATTTTATTTTCTTATTATACATTATAGCCCTCCTTTTCTAATATGAGGGTGAATTTAGACAGGATAGAAGGGGAGATATGAAAGATGCCAGGATTAAAGGAAGGGAAAACTTTAATCCGGATGAATATATAAGTAAAGTGACTATTTTTAAAAGAAAAAAGGAGAAGGAGGAGGATGAAGAGAAAGAAAAAAGAAGGAGGAGTTGGAGAAAGAAAAGAGAAGCAGGAGGAGGAGAAGGATGAGAAGATGATGATGATGATGATGATGATGAAGAAGAAGAAAAAGAAGACTAACAACAATTGTGTCAAAAGAAACATTAAATAGCCATGCACAAAAGATCCAGAAAATCTGAAAAGTTCAAAAAAGTAATTTATGAATAATAGAAATAGAAAAAAAAAGAAAAAAACTCACATCAAAATCCTAGAAAATATTTTCAGCAAAAAAAAAAAGAAGAATGTATCCTTAACCTAATGAAGAAGGAGTAGCCTGTAAAAGTACAAAAAGTATATAGAACAACAATTAAAGTGTACCGAAAAGAAATTGTGCTCAGCACACAAAATCAAAACATTAAATGTAAAGTATATTGAACAAAGAAGGGATATTAAAAGTTATAAATTGAAAATACTAAGTTGCATATAATTTTAGGCTCTTTAGAATAACTCCTGATCTCTCAAGAGAGATTCTAAACCTAGAATGGCTGAGACAGATTACATATAATCTTTAAGGGACCCTTATTCGTATATCCAGTAAACTTTCAATAATAAATGATGAATAAAGATATATTGCATAATAAAACCAAATATGAGCAGTATCTCTGTAAAACTTCACTACAGAAGCCAATCAATCGAACACTCCAATCTAAAGTGTTAACCATACCCAAGACAACACAAAGAATGAATAATCCCAAGCATCAAATCAGGAGGCAAAACCCCACACCATTACTACAAAATAAAGGGAAATAATAAACATTGCTCATTGAAATCTTTCAACTTGGATGTTCAATTCTCCAATAGAAAGACAGGAACTAACAGAATGGACTAGACAACAATGTCCATTCTTCTGCTGCACCTACTGAACACTCTTTATCATCCAGGTTGGAGAGCATCTCTGTGTAAAAGGATGAAAGGAGACAGTAGAAGAAAGTGGACCAAAAAAGAAGTTTAGTGGAACTTTATTTTATAATGTTTACACAAACAAATACTAAAATTCTTGAGTCAATTTAAAAGAGAGTATGTACTGTACACACTGAATGAGGAGTTCCACCATTATCCATATGAAACAGGTGACTTGCACTGATCCAGCACACATCTACACTCATGTTTACTGAAGCAAAGCTTACCATGTGCTTAGAATGGACTTGATTGTCCTGAATCACATGAGTGCAAAATATAATATTATTCAATTTTTTTTATTCATGGAAAACATGTACTTTTGTTTTTTGAGATTTTTAATATAATAACATTATTTCTCGTTTCTCTGTCCTACCTACAAAATCTCTCATATATCCCTCTTTTGTCTCTTTCAATTTCAAGTCTTGGGTTGCCAATAACTGCTATTACATTTATCATGTGTGTGTGTGTGTGTGTGTGTATGCGTGTATGAGAGAGGGAGAGAGATCATTTAACATTTCAAGAAAGGCAATCATTTTACTTTGAAATTGTGGATGAACTCAAAATGTATCATCAAAAGTTATGACCTGCGTTAGACACAGAAATCAAACATTGTTTGACTTCAGTCCTAATTTGGCTAAAAGCAGTCAGTGCTCTGAAATAAGAATTGAATACTCAGTATTAGAGCCTAAACATCACGGTGTAGTGGCATGACTTGTCAAAGAACACATTTCAGTGACAAGAGGAATAATATAAAGAAATACTTTGGGGTGTGTGCATAAGAGCTATTAATAATATTAATAATAGCTTACATTGTTTACTTGAGAAATATTCTGTGTATATTTTTTTAAATCTCAATAACCAAAATGTTATAATTACTGTGTAAGAGATATTAATTTATTTATATATTATTTATTCTTCCATCAATTTTCCTTCCATTTTCACTCTCCTGAGTTTTGAGTAATCATTCTTTGCTCTTTTGAAAATTCAAGCCACTTTTTCATAAAGTATTTTTACACACTTAACATATCAAAATTTGATTTGTAAAATATTTTATAATATTATAATACTAGGAATATATAACTAACCACTGAATTTTATCAAGGGTATTTATTATATATAGTATTACAGGAAAAAGGAAAATGTGAAGAGATGAAGTACTATTCTTTCTAGTTGTTTTTAAAAGACAGTTGCCTGAGTCCAACCATTTCAGGAAAAAAAAAACCCTCATTTTTTTCTTTTTTATTGAATATTACAATTTATTCAGTTTGTTTTCTGGCTGTAAGCCCCTCCCTCATCTTCAACCAGTTACAACCTACCTCCCTCTTCTACACCTATGCTGTCTCTCCTACTCCACTAATAGGGGAAGTCGTACTTCCCTACTATCTTATGCTAGCCTATCTTAACAAGTCTGACAAAGAATGACTGCACCTTCTTCCTCCTTAGCCAGGCAAGGCTGCACCTTCCAGGAGTAGGTGATCAAGGAGCCTTCCACTGAATTCATGTCAGAGACAGCCCCTGTTACCCTTAATAGGGAACTCACATGGAAACTGAGATACTTATGAGCTACATCTGAGCAGGGGTTCTAGATGTTCTTCATGCATGGTCCTTGGTTGGAACAGGACCCCCTGGGCCCATATTTTTGGGCTCAATTGGCCTCCTTGTGGAGGGCCTCTCACATCCAGGTCTTTCTACCTCCTGAATCTTCCATATTAATCCATGCTTTCTGCCCCAAATTTGGCTATGACTCTAATCATCTGCTTCAATACCCTGCTATGTAGATTCTTTCAGAGGCCCTCTGTGGTAGTTTCCTGCCCTGTTCCCTATCTTCCCCCATTACCGATGTCTATCCCATTTGCCTTTCTAAATGAGGATTAAGCATCTTCCTTAGGGTTCTTCCTGTTGTTTAGATCTTTTAGGACTCTAGATTTTAGTATTTTTAAACCCTATATTATATGACTAATATCCACATATAAGTTAGTATATACCATGACTGCCTTTCTCCTTCTGGATACCTCACTCAGAGTGATCATTTCTAGTTGCATCCACTTGCCTGCTGATTTCCTTGTTTTTAATTGCTGAATAGTATTGCATTGTATAAATGTGCCACAATTTCTGTGTCCATTCCTCGGTTTGGGGACATCTAAATTGTTTCCAGATTCTGGATACTGTCAATAAATTTGTTATGAGCATAGTTGAGCAAATGTCCTTGTTGTATGGTTGACAATCTTCTGAATATATGCCCAGGGTTGGTATAACTGAATATTCTAGTAGCACTATTCATAATTTTCTGAAAAAACACCAGATTGATTTCCAAAGTGGTTGTAGAAGTTTACATTCCCACCAGCAATGGAGGAGGGTTCACTTTTCTCCACATCCAGTCCAGCTTGTGTTGCAAATGATGTGATAGTATCCATGAATAACACTAAAAATTCAACCAAGTAACTCCTACAGCTGATAAACAACTTCATCAAAATGACTGGATACAAAATTAAATTTAAAAAAAAAGTGAAGCCCTCCTGTATACAGAAGACAAATGGGCTCGGAAGGAAGTTAGAGAAACAAAACCCCTTCACAAAAGCCACAAATAACATAAAGTATCTTGGTGTGACTCTAATCAAGCAAGTGAATGACTTGTATGAAAAAAAAAAATAACTTCAAGGAAGATATCAGAAGATCTCCCATTCTCCAGAATTGGTATGATTAACATAGTAAAAATGGCCACTCTACCAAAAGAAATCTAAAGAGTCAATGCCATTCCAATCAAAATACAAGCACAACTCATTACAGACCTTGAAAGAACAATTCTCAGTTTCATACAGAAAAACAAAAAAACCAGAATTGATTTAAAAAAATGCCTGTACAATAAAAGCTTTTCTGGAGGTATCTTCATGTGAGATCTCAAGTAGTACTATAGCACAACAGTAATAAAAAATGGCATGGTACTGGCACCTGTACTTTAAATCTTGAAGGGGAGTGCATCTACTCATTAATCATTTTTATTAAACCATATCAAGAAGCTGAGGGGAAAAACAAATATAGGTGAATCAACTGCTGTCTCAGTTTTAGACCCAGTTTGAGAGTGCCCAGACAGCCAATGCTGTCTTGGGCTATTTTTTCTGCTCATCAACCTTAAAGCGTTCCTGCTTTTCTATTAAGAGTTTACTTTTCTTAACTTAAAATTGTTCTCCAAGATTTTTTACATTAGCAAAAACATCTTCCCTGAATTTGTTACACAATCTATTTTTCCAAATTCTTTCTAAGTGTAATGGCTATTGCTAACAATCTACATTTATGGCTCTTTTCAAGGGCAGTGGTTAATTCATTAAACTGCTCCAGTAAACATGTGAAAAGAGATCAAGCATTGTTAGTTTTAAATGCCAGTGATATTGCCCAGTGATGAGATAGAAGCTTTCTATAAGTTTTCATACAACTCATGTTATAAGGAATATGGGCATCATAAGGGCAGCAAGCAGAGATATGCTACATAAGAACACAAAGTCCTCCAGAAAATCAGTTCTTGGGATTATGCTTCTCCAAGACAAACTCATCATGATTATGCTAACAGGGGAGCCACATTCCATGAGTTCTACAGCTGTTCTGCTGTTGCTCCTGCATGGTGCTTGACAGAACCAGGTAGCCAAAATAGTTTGCCTATATGTGGGTGAGGGTGGGGTAAGGTTATCTCAGGCCCTGGGAAGGAGAATTCAGGGTATTGCATGGGCTGTACTAGTCTGGACGGCCAGATAACATGGAAGTACTGAAGGATTTCTGAGAGAAAATGGCAGGTAGCTTTGATTTGATATGTTAACTAGGAAACTCTGCCATTAGTTTCAGGTTTGAATCCTACTTCTATGGTAACATAAACTTCAGAGAGAGAATCATGGTCTCCATTGCATAATGATCTTCAACTGAGCTCACAGGGAAGATAGGTGACAAAGACAAAGATTCTGTTTTTCTTTTCTTTCTATATATCTTCTTTCTTTTCTTTGAGGGAGGGCAGTTAACCAAACTAGACTCAAATTTTTGCTGTTTTGCTTTGTTTTTCTTACTATATTTTATTTTATTAATTGTTTTTATTTTTCACAATTTATTCACAATTTATTCATTATATATGCTGATTGAAGGTCACTCCCTCAACTCCTACTGGTCCCTCCCTCCACCTTCCCCCATCCCCTTCCCATAGACTACTCAAAAGGAGAGTTCCTCTCCCCTGCCATTCACCCTTACATTATCAGAACAGTACTCAGCTATTAAAAACAGAAAAATAAAATTTCTGCTTGTATTTATTTTCCATGGGCCACTGTACTCACCTTAGAAGATTTCATACCATGAAGCTTGCCTGCAAACTTACCTTGAACTAAACACTAAGTATAACTCATTTTAATGAGTCCCATCCTAAGATACTGTTTGATTGACCATCTCAAATCCAGAAACATGTGAAATTTTAAATGCTATGCAGTCTAAAATATTTTATCACAGGCATTTCAGAGAATGTGATTCTCTTGCTCCCTGGAGGGCTGTTTCCCACCAGCCCAGGAAGGCATGAGGGGTAGAAGATGAGTAGTATAAAGCTTGGAAAGCTTGCGAGCATAACAGTGGTTAGCCACTCTGGGAACCACCTCAGAAAGTAAGTTCAACTTTAATTCTAGAAAACAGAACACAGTGGCTTATATCTATTGGGGAGTACCTGGGATGGTCCAAGCATAGGTGTAGATAATTGTTTAATACTAGGAAATTCAAGAATGCTAGATTTGCATTAAACAGCACATTCCTATTATATGAAAAAGAAGAACAAGAACACAGAACCAAATTATTCTATATTTGAAGGGAGGGGAGAGTTATCAGTGATCTGTGTCAAAGGCCATCTATCAACTTTGATTGGCGGTTTCCATGTCTAAAGATACTCTCCAGATGAAGTCAGGCAGAGAAAACGCACCCTTGACAGGGTTACCCATCTAGGCCAGAAGGAGAGTCATACATGGAAAAGAAAGCTTCCCCCCTCATATCTCAAAATTCAGTGTGGGTTGTGATTTTTTTCAGTAGTACCTCTGGAACAATAGGTATGTGTACACAAAGAAACTTCTACAGGCTACCACTGTTGTGATACTCTCAGAGAACTTCCTGGCTGGTGAAAGTTCATTTCCTACATGTTCATCCACTGAACTAAAAGTTTCTTGTGTAAATTGAGGGAATTGAAAACACTAAATGTTGAGAATCAGGATTATCAATGTCTTCCATAAACACCTTATTATATAATACTGTTGCGTGTAATTGATATTCACTATTCATTGTATTCTTTTAAAAAAATTAGTTTATTTACTTTACATCCCAATCTAAGTCTCCCTCCTTTCACTCCCCGATTACTACCCTCCATTCCTATTGCCTCTATTCCCTTTCCCCTTCAGAAATGTGAGGTCATTTCCATTGAGCTAGTTTGACAGTTCTGTTGCATCTCAGTGGACCAAAGTACACAAAGGCCTTTCCACCTTGCTTATAGTCACAGAATTCCTCTCCAGTAAGGATACTTTTATGATGATGATGACGACTCTAGATTTGTGCAAGGCCTCACCATTTTAACACATTCATAAGTTCTCTCAAGTATGAATCGTTTCATGATGATGAAGATTGTACAAATATAGAATGGTTTCACCATGTTAAAAGCACTCATAGGCTTTCTGTCCATTAGGATTTCTTTCAGGAGTTTGAAGATGATTCTGAAGTGCAAAAGTTTATTCACATGCAGTCAGACAGCTTCTTTCCAGTATGTGTTCTTTTATGTATTAAGAGATGTTATATGCAAAGGCTTTGCCACATAATTATAATCATATGGTTTCCCTCCAGAATGTGTTGTTGTCTTAGGAGATGACTGTTACATGCAAAGGTTTTATCACACTAATTACCCTCACCAGGCTTCTCTCCACTGTGTGTTTTTTCATGTTTTTGGAGACTACTCTGTTGTGCAAGGGCTTTATCATGTTGAGTATACGTATAAGGTTTCTTTCCAGTATGTGTTCTTTTATGGCTTAAGAGATGACTGTTTTGTGCAAAGGCTTTACCACACTGGTTACATTCATAAAGTTTCTCTCCACTGTGTGTTCTTTTATGGCTTATGAGAGCACTGTTTTGTGCAAAGGCTTTACCATACTGGTTACATTCATAAGGTTTCTCTCCAGTGTGTGTTCTTTTATGGCTTAAGAGAGTACTGTTTTGTGCAAAGGCTTTACCACACTGGTTACATTCATAAGGTTTTTCTCCCGTGTGTGTTCTTTTATGGTTTATGAGATGACTGTTTTGTGCAAAGGCTTTACCACACTGGTTACATTCATAAGGTTTCTCTCCAGTGTGTGTTCTTTTATGGCGCATGAGATGACTGTTTTTTGCAAAGGCTTTACCACACTCTTTACATTCATAAGGTTTCTCTCCAGTGTGTGTTCTTTTATGGCTTATGAGATGACTGTTTTGTGCAAAGGCTTTACCACATTGGTTACATTCATAAGGTTTCTCTCCAGTGTGTGTTCTTTTATGGCTTAAGAGAGTACTGTTTTGTGCAAAGGCTTTGCCACACTCATTACATTCATAAGGTTTCTCTCCAGTGTGTGTTCTTTTATGGCTTAAGAGAGTACTGTTTTCTGCAAAGGCTTTGCCACACTCATTACATTCATAATGTTTCTCTCCAGTATGTGTTCTTTTATGCCGTGAGCTGACTGCTTTTTGCAAAGGCTTTACCACATTGATTACATTTGTAAGGCTTCTCTCCAGTGTGTGTTCTTTTATGGCTCATGAGATGACTGTTTTGTGCAAAGGCTTTACCACATTGGTTACATTCATAAGGTTTCTCTCCAGTGTGTGTTCTTTTATGGTTTATGAGAGTACTGTTTTGTGCAAAAGCTTTGCCACACTCATTACATTCATAATGTTTCTCTCCAGTATGTGTTCTTTTATGCCATATGAGCTGACTGCTTTTTGCAAAGGCTTTACCACATTGATTACATTTGTAAGGCTTCTCTCCAGTGTGTGTTCTTTTATGCCATATAAGAACAGTGATATAGGGGAAGGTTTTCCCACATAGAGTGCATTTAAAGGGTTTCTCTCCAGTATGACTGCTTTCATGCCTGCAAAGAAAATTGGCACATGTGAAAGATTTACCACCATCATTTCATTACACTAATAAATATATTTTTCTATATGAATTAATTTCATAATTTGGTCTAACGGTAAAGAAGAATCAAATTTTAAAGTTTTATCACATTATTTACATTCACGGTATTCACCTTCATTATGGGTATTTTTGAAGATCCCTTTGATGGTAAGAGAATTTGTTATGTGGATCACTTTTATAGCATCATTTTTCTATAAGAGGTTTTCTCCTATATATGAAGAGTATTTAAGAATTCAGAGTTTTACCACAGCAATCCCATTCACAAATTTTTGTACTGTATGAATGATACTTCATTTACAAAGTGAGCCAGGAAAAGCAGAAGTTCCAAATTTCTAGTATTCATAGGTATTTTCAGCAATATGAGTTTGCTGATAAATTCTCAGTGAAGTTGCAAAACCAATTAACAGTAACCATTTATCACATTCAGAAAATTTACTCACATTGGGGACTACTACCAAATCAATTGTTCTTGGAGAAAGACAGGGACACTGCTTCTTTCAATATCCTTATGCTCATGTGTCTTAGAATCATTTTGACATATGATATACCAGTTTAATTTACAAAAATAATAAAGATTCCCACATTGAATTAACACAGTTTGTTTTTTGTTCATCATAGACATGTCATATAGGGATTAAGGTTTCTCCACAACAATATTCTTGATTCTCATAAGCTGCTTCTTTCACTAAACTTTACAAAGTTACTGCACGAAAATGAGTAACACTGGTTCTACTATGAAATTTTTGCTTATTAGAAGGTTTTGGACACATACTGATCACCAATTCAGTGTGTATACCTCTTACAATATCTGAGTAGATAAAATGAGACTAAACAGATTGGCAGTTCAAGTCAGTAGCTGTAATGTCAATATGATTCAAATGGTATTTTTGTTACAATATTATTTTATTTTCTTCTATCTTAGGGGAGTGCCTTGTAAACACAAATCAGATACCTGACATTGAAGTACATGGAATTATGAGATTTTAATGATCATCAGTACACGTAAAGCAGTGCTGTTTTTACACTGTTGCTTTTCTTTAAAACTTCCAGGACACAGCCATGTGTGCTGGTACATGCCTTCAATCCCAGCACTTGTGGAGGCAGAAGCAGGCATATCTTGCTTGTTATTTTGAGGTCAGGCTGGTCTAACAAGCAAGTCTAAGAAAGTCACAGATACCCAGAAAAAATCTATTTCAAAAACAGAAAATAAAAAGCAGCCAATAAACAAACAAACACAAAACACCAAACTTCCAGGACACATTAAAATTTAAGATTCATATCTGTATCAGTGTGCACATAAATTTACCTTTTATTACTGGTAGAACTTTGAAAATGTTCTTCAATATTATGGTCATCCCAATTGTAGCCTAAAATATAGTACGAGAAAATATATATTATTGGAAATAACATGTTATTATTAAGGCAAAACTTAAATCATTATCTTCTGTGACCCTTAGAATCATGCCTGATTTATTTACCACATTCTTCCTCATTCTCAATTGGAATTACAGAAGAGGATCAATTAAAAAGTAAGAGTTGTCTCTTTATTTTAAAAGTGAAAGAAAAATTGCAGTCTTACCTATAGCAGTGAGGTTTTCACAGGTCTCTAGCATCACATCTTTGTAGAGTTGCTTCTGGGAAGGTTCCAGCAAGGCCCACTCTTCTTGGCTGAATTTCACATGCACATCATTGAAGGTCACTGAATTCTAAAATATGCCATACATTTGTACAACAGAAACAGTGGCAACAATATAATTTATATGTCATTGTCAATATAATCATATAATTCTACTGCTTCTTCCATTTATTTTCTGACACAGAAGTGTGAATGTTATACAGTTGGGTGCTGTGCGTGATGTGAAGTAGGGGAGATGAAAAAGCCTAAAGGTTAGATTGAAAAAAAAAACAAAAACAAACAAACAAACAAAAAACAAAGGCGTGCTTCAAAAACCTGTGTTTCATCAGTTTGTAAGACATGAATATAAAGTAGCCATTAGTTGGGTACTTGAGCAATCTATGAATCATTTTCAGTTACTTGGGTGAGTAGGTCAGGACCCTGTCATGACAAAGGTGGAAGGACAAAATACAGTCATGATATTTTATATAGCAACAAATGAGATGTGTTGATCAGGGGACACTGAACAGATGGGTAACATCAGTCAAAAGACAACATGGTACTGAATATTATGTTTTGACCAGGGCTCAGGGATGTGGCATATCAGTATGTGAAGAGGGGGGCTCATATATTTGTGGAAGGGAAAGTGGACTACAGTGAATACATGGATAAAAATAATGTGAGTGGCAAGCAACAACAATCATAGCCAATAGCACCATATTTCTGAGTGACCAGACAAAAGAAAAGGAATAGAACACATGATTATTCTTTGATCATTGTTTTGTATATCCTCCTTACTAAATAATGTAGTCTATAGATTAAAAATAAAGATTAAAACTTTTCTATTAAAAAAGAAGTATTAATGTTATCACTAAGTCATTTTAGAAGAAAACGGAATAACAAGTTTTAACTGTATCATATCTGAACTTTTTGAAGAGGATATAGCTTTGGAATAGACATGGCAATTAATGTGGACAAAGACAAACAGAGAGAAGGGTTTGAAATAGAGAGACAGAGACATAGAGACAGAGACACACAGAGAGAGAAATTAACAGATGATCAATACTAAGTACAGATCAGAGAAATTTATTAACAGTTACTAACTACAAAAAATGGTGGACAAGCTGGTTGTATTCTGTCATGCCTTCAATTCCATCACTCAGGAGGCAGACACAGCTGTATCTTATTGAACTGGATGTCAGCATTATCTATTCAAAGAGTTCTAGGACAGCCAGACCTATATAGTAAGACAGAGCCTCCCCTAAAAGTCAATCAAACAAACACAAAATATTGAAAGAACTCAGAGGTCTTTACTGAAGCTTCTACAAGGAATTATACATTCACTCCTGTTGTATATTTATTTTCCAGAAATCCGCAGTGCCCCAGCTTGAACTATAACTTCAATGATATCTTACTAAAAGGGAATGCATGTTTAAACAAGTAAAAATAGAAGACAAAAATATTAGCGGTGTAAATGATGATCATAAATGAGCAACATAAGATAGGAGAAATGGCTCAGCAGTGAGGAGCTCTTACTGCTCTTGCATATAATTGGGCTCAATTGTTAGTGTTTACCTGGGACCCGCTACTTTCAATTGCTATAAGTTCATGAATTCTGAAGACATCTTCAGACTGTGAGGATTAGGCACACAAGAGGTGCATATTCATGCATACAATCAAAATACTTATATTCAGTAAAACCTAAAAATAGATCCCAGATGGCTGGGGAGATTGTACACTGTGTCTGATTACCTGGGTAGCAGAGACTGCACAGTGACCAATAGTTGGATCTGTGGTCCCCAAACACCACTGACTGTGTTTCCAAGGTAAGAAGAAAACCAATGATGAGGGAAAAAATTGGGTCCAACCTCAGAGTGCCCAGCAAATCTCTGTGAAAATACCTTGGATGTTGAAGCAGGAATAAGTTTTTCAAGCAAAGGGACCCAAGAAGCAAGCAGGAGTAACTATTCTAATATCTAATAAAAAAGACTTTCAACCAAAATTAATTGAAAGGGATGAGGAAAAGGGAATCCAAGATGGCATTGCCAGGAGGACCAGGACAGGAACAAGACAGCAATGTTGGTACAGCAACTAAAAGACTGAACTCTGGGTCCTAAAAGAACAGCAATCGTGTTTCCCAGGTGAGAGGAAACTCAGTGGTGTGGGGATCATTCAGTTCCACTCTCAGGTCACTCAGTGTGAACCCGGAAAATATCTCAGGCGCAGGATGCACCTGTGTGTCCTGATCACCTTCCCAGGAAAAACTGTGTGCTCCTGGGCACCAGAGACTGGGAGCCCCAGTCTCAAAAAAAAAGAACAGGGAAGAAGAAAGTTGGACTGACCTCAGGTCACCCAGTCTATCCCTGGAAAAGGTCCTGCAGGCTGGTGGGTGCACAGCTGCCAGCCTTGAGTGGGCCTCCAGTTGCGAGACCTGCATGCCCTACTCTCCATCACAGACAGAACTCTGTGCCCCAGGACACTAGAGGATGGGTTTCCCTGTCTGGATAAAACCCCACAGGCAGGGAAAGAGCAGGTCCCAGCTTAGAGCACTCAGCCAACTCCCCCCCCACACACACTACCACCACCACACATGGGAACATTCTTGGAAATGTTTTCAGGTTCTTTCCCAGTCACCAGCTTGGTAGCCATCTGGCAAGTGCCTACCCATTCTATACACCATGTCAAACACCACAGACTAGGTCTTCATGTTGGGAGAAAACCCAAAGGTGGGGAAAACATCTGACCCTACCTCAGGACACCTAGCTCTGGAGAAGTTTCTGGTTATTCACAGGCTCCAGACTCTAGCCTCCTGCTGCACATGTGAGAGCAGTGATCAGCTGCCACGGGTTACTGCTTCGGTACTGGGGCACAGAGCTCTAACCTCAGACCAACAGAAGCCTGGGATCCCCAAGATCAACCCCCAGATACTGCTCTAAGGGACAACCAGTTATCCCTAACTAAGGTGACCAAACCATGGGGTAACCAGGTTACAGCTACAGCTTACTAAATTTACAGCAAGAAAGCCAGAAGCAGGACAGCTGTCTCCAGGACTTCTCTGGGTGAGAGAAGAGCCCCCTTGACTAACAAAGACCACAATTACTGCTCAGGTCTCTATGCCTGTGGTGAGTTTTGGCAATTCCTGAGAAATACCTGCTATTCAGTGACAGTACCCCAAAAGCTGAGGAGCCCTCCTTCATGAAAAATCATCTTCCTGCCAAGGGGATTATCCCCACCACAGGATTCCAGGAAGTGCCAGAAACTAACACCCAACACCTAAAATAGCCAAATGGGTAGAGGCAAGTGTAAAAGCTCAAAAAGACAGAGCAGTATGGCATCTCCAGAACCCGGTTATTCAGGGGCAAGCAGCCCTGGACACACCATGATAAATGAAATTCAAGAAGATGACCTTACATCTGTGCTTATGAACAGGATAATAGCAGAAAAAAATAAACTACATAAAGATCTAGATGAAGATAAAGTCAAACAGAGTATTGCCTTTTGCAAAGAAATGGAGGAAGATAAAGTCAAACAGATTATGGACATCCTTAAAGAAATACAGGAAGTTGCAGCCAAGTAATTTGTGGCTTTTAGAGAGGAAATACTTAAATCACTAAAAGATATTAAAGAAACAGAGGATTGTTTGAACAAACAGCTGAAGGAATTGAAGGAAAATACGGTCAGAGAAGTGAAGGAAATCAATAAAATGGCTCAAGATCTGATAAGAGAATTGGAAAAAAATTAAAGAAAACACAAGTGGAGGAAACTGTGGAGAGAAAGAACTTAGGGAGGAAAAGAGGAACTACAGAAGTAAGCATAAGCAATAGACTACGAGAGATGGAAGAAAGAATCTTAGGTGTGGAAGACACAATGGAATAAATAGATGTAGCTATCAAAGAAAATGTTAAATCTAAAAAATTCCTGACACAGACCATCCAAGAAATCCAAGACAACATGAAAAGCAAAACCTAAAAGTAATAGGAATCGAGGAAAAAGAAGATTCCCTCCTCCAAGGCCCAGAAAATATTTTCAACAAAATCATAGAAGAAAATTTCTCCAACTTAAAAGAGAGGTCTACAAGAATACAAGAGGCCTAAAGAACACCCAATAAATTAGACCAGAATAGAAAATCCTCCCACCACATAATAAACAGTAAGTATACAGAACAAAGAAAAAATACTAAAAGCTGCAAAGGAAAAAGGCCAAGTAACATATAATGGCAAACCAATCATTATCACACCTGACTTTTCATCAGAGACTATGAAAGCCAGAAGGGCCTGAACAGATATCATGCAGACCCTAAGAGAACACAGATGACCACCCAGGCTACTATACCCAGCAAAAGTCTCAGTCATCATAGATGGAGCAAACAAGATATTTAATGACAAAAACAAATTTAAACAATACCTACCCACAAATCCAGAGGTACAGAAGCTCCTAGAAGGAAAACTAACTACAACCCAGGAAAGCTAACTACATTCAGGAAAACACAGGAAAGAAATAATGTCACTACAGCAAAACTAAAAGTAACCAAGCACACAAACACACTACCACAAGCAACATCAAAATAAAAGGAGCTAACAGCCACTGGTCATTAATTTCCCTCAACATCAATGGACTTAACACTCCAATAAAGACACAGACTAACAGAATGGATATGTAAACAAGACCCAACAATCTGTTGCATACAAGAAACACATCTAAGTCAAAAAGATAGACATTACCTGAGAGTAAAAAGGTGGAGGGTTCCAAGCAAATGGACCCAAGAAACATGCAGGAGTAGCCATTTTAATATCTAATAAAGTAGATTTTCAATCAAAATTAATCAAAAGACACGAGGAAGGTCATTTCATACTCATCAAAGGAAAATTCCGCCAAGAAGAAATCATAATTCTGAACATCTATGCTCCAAATACAAAGGTACCCACATTTGTAAAAGAAACATTAATAAAACCTAAACCGTACACAAATCCTCACACATTACTACTGGGAAACTTCAACACCCTACTCTCAACAAAGGACAGGTAAACAACAGAAATTAAACAAAGAAACAATATCTCTAATAGAGGTCATGTATCAAATGGACCTACCAGATATCTACAGAATCTTACACCCAAAGACAGAAGAATTTACCTTCTTCTCAGCACCTCATGGAACCTTCTCCAAAATAAACCATATCGTTGGTCACAAAGTGAGTTTCAACAGATATAAGAAGATTGAAATAATGCCTTGTGTCCTATCTAATTACCATGGACTAAAGCTGGACCTCAACAACAACAGAAATAGCAAAAAGCCTACACTCACATGGAAACTGAACAACTCACTACTAAATGACAGCTGGGTCAGGGAAGAAATAAAGAAAGAAATTCAAGTCTTCCTAGAATTCAATGGAAATGAAGACACAACACAACCAAACTTATGGGAGACAATGAAAGCAGTGCTAGAAGGAAAGTTCATAGCACTAAGTGCCTTCAAGAAGAAATTTGTAACATCTCACACAATCAACTTAATAGCTCATCTAAAGGCCCTAGAAGAAAAGAATCAGAAACACCAAAAAAGAATAGACACCTGGAAATAATCAAACTCAAGACTAAAATCAATAAATTAGAAACAAATAAAACAATTCAAAGAATCAATGAAACCAAGACCTGGTTCTTTGAGAAAATTAACAAGATAGACAAACCCTTAGCCAAACTAACTAAAAGCAGAGAGAGATTATCCAAATTAACAAAATCAGAAATGAAAACGGGACAAAACAAAAGACACTAAGGAAATCCAAACAATCGTTAGGACTTACTTCAAAAGTTTATATGCCAAAAAATTGAAAATCTAAATGAAATGGACAATTTTCTTAATCAATTACACTTACCAAAGCTGAATCAAAAGCAGGTAAATCAATAAAATAGTCCTTTATCCAATAAGGAAATAGCATTCCTCAAAAGACTGCGATCCACAAAAAGCTCAGGACCAGATGGTTTCAGTGCAGAATTCTACCACACCTTCAAAGAAGAGGTAACTCCAGCTATCTTCCATTTATTCCACAAAATAGGAACAGAAGGAACTACGAAACTCATTCATTAAAGCAACAGTCACCTTGTAACCTAAACCTCACAAAGACCCAACAAAGAAAGAGAATTTCAGGCCAATCTCCCTTATGAACATTGATGCAAAAATACTCAACAAAATACTTTGCAAACCCAATACAAGAACACATCAAATATATCATCCACTATGACCATGTAGGCTTCATGCCAGGTATGCAGGGGTGGTTCACTATACAAATATCCATCAATGTGATCCACAATATTAAAAAATTGAAAGAAAAAAACACATGATAATCTCCTTAGATGCTGAAAAAGCATTTGAAAAAAATCAAGCATCCATTCATGTTTAAACTATTGGAGAGATCAGGGATACAAGGCACACACCTAAACATAGTAAAAGCAATATACAGCAAGCCTGTAGCCAACATCAAGTAAACAGAGAGAAACTTAAAGCAATCCCACTGAATTCAGGGACAAGGCAAGGCTGCTCACTCTCTCCATATCTATTCAACATAGTTCTTGAAGTCCTTGCTAGAACAAGAAGAAAATTAAAGGAGACCAAAAGGATACAAATTGGAAAGGAAGAAGTCAAAGTATCACTATTTGCAGATTATATGATAGTATACCTGAGTAACTCCAAAACTTCTACCAGGGACATGCTACAGATGATAAACACCATCAGCAAAGTGGCTGGATACAAAATTAACTCAAAAAAATCAGTAGCCCTTCTGTATACAAAAGATAAAAGGGCTGAGAAAGAAATTAGGGAAACAACACCCTTCAAAATAGCCACAAAGGACATAAAGTACCTTGGTGTGACCATATCCAAGCAAGTCAAAGACTTGCATGAAAAAAACTTCAAGTCTCTGAAGAAAGAATTAGAAGAAGATATCAGAACATGGAACTATCTCCGATACTCATGGCTTAGCAGGGTTAACATAGTAAAAATGGACATCTTACCAAAAGCAATCTACAGGTTCAATGAAATTTCCATCAAAATACCAACAGAATAGTATACAAACCTTGATAGAAGATTTCTCAACTTCATATGGGATGCAATGAAAGCAGTCCGAAGAGGAGTCTGAATACCAACAAAGGCCATCATAAGCTATTGGAGACATCCCATACAAGCAACTTAATGGCATACCTGAAAGACCTAAGAAAAAAGAAACAGACACACCCAGCAAGAGTAGAACACTAGGAAAAACCAAACTCAGGGATGATATCAATAAATTAGAAACAAAGATAATAATTCAAAGAATCAACGAAACCAAGAGCTAGTTCTTTGAGAAAATAAAAAAACACAGAAAATTCTTAGCCAAAGTAAGTAAATGGCAGAAAGACACTATCCAAATCAACAAAGTCTGAAAGAAAAAGATATAATAGACACTGAGAAAATCCAAAGAACCATTAACTTTTATGTCAAAAGCCTATATGCCCCAAAATTTGAAAATCCAAATGAAATATACAATTCTCTTTAAATTCCACTTACCAAAGTTGACTCAACATCAGGTAAAGATAATAAATAGTCTTATAGTGCCTAAGGCAATAGAGGCAGCCATCAAAATACTCCCAACCAAAAGAATCCAAGGGCCAGATGATTTCAGAGCAGAATTCTACAAGACCTTCAAAGAAGAGCGAATACTGATATTCTCCAAATTATTTCGCAAAATAGAAATGGATGCAACATGACCAAATTCCTTTACACAGTCACCTTGATAAATTCTCAAAGATCCCCAAAAAGAAAGACCAATCTCTTTTATGAACAATGATGTAAAAATACTCAATAAAATACTTGCAAACCAAATCCAAGAACATATAAAAGATATCATCCACCATGACCAAGTAGGCTTCATCCCAGGCATGCAAGGGCGGTTAAGTATATGGAATCCATCAATGTAATCCACTGTATAAACAAATTGAAAAAAGACCATTTACTTAGATGCTGAAAAAGCATTTGACAATATCCAACAGTTATTCTTGTTTAAAGTCTTGGAGAGACCAGGGACAAGGCACATATCTAAAAATAGTAAAGATAGTATACAGAATATATACAGAATATACAGAATATATACAGAATAGTATATAGCTAACATCAAACTAAATGAAAAGAATGTTTAAGTCAATTCCACTGGACTTGGGGACAAGACAAGGCTACACACTCTCTCCAAATCTCTTCAATACAGTACTCGAAGACCTATCTAGGGCAATAAGACAACTAAAGGAGATTAAGGGGATACAAATTGATAAGGAAGAAGTCAAAGTATCTCTATTCACAGATGATATGACAGTATACAAAAATGAGCCCAAAATTCTACTGTAGGGAACTCCTACAGTTGAAAAACACTTCAGCAAAGTGGGTGGATATAAAGTTCACTTAAAAAAAAAACTCAAAAAAATACACTCCTGTATGCAAAAGACAAATGGACTGAAAAAAATTAGGAAAATAACACCCTTCACAATAGCCAGTAAAAAAACAAAACAAAACAAAACAAAAAAAAACCAACAACAACCAAAAAAACATAATGTATTTTGGTGTTATCCTCAACAAGCCAGTAAAAAACCTATATGAACAACAACAACAACAACAAAAAACCCCAAAAACTTCAAGCCTCTGAAGAAAGAAATTGAAAAAGATACCAGAAGATAAAAATATCTCTCATGCTCATGGATCAGTAGGATCAACATAGTAAAAATTGCCATCGTAACAAAAACAATCTACAGATTCAATGATATTCCCATCAAAATATCAACATAATTCATTAAAGAACTTGAAAGAACAATTCTCAGCTTCATATGGAAAAATAAAAAAGCCAGAATAGCTAAAACAGTCCTGTACAATAGGGGATCTTTAGTAGGTATCACCATTCTTCATCTCAAGGTCTATTATATATCAATAGTAATAAAAACTGCATGGTACTATAATAAAAACAATCAGTGGATCAATGGAATTGAAGTGAAGACCCATAAATAAACCCACACACCTATGTTCACTTGATTTTTGACAAAGAAGCCAAAACCATGCAATGGAAAAAGGACAGCATCTTCAACAAACAGTGCTGGTCTAACCTGAAGTTTACATGTGGAAACATGAAAATAGATCCATATTTATCACCCTGCACTAAACTGCAGTCCAAGTTGTTCAAAGACCTCAACATAAAACCAGATACACTAAATCTGTTAGAAAAAAAGTGGGAAAGATTCTCGATCTCATTGGCATAGAAGGTAACTTCCTCAACAGAACACCAAGAGCACTTGCTCTAAGATCAGGAATTAATGAATAGGATCTCATGAAACAAAAATCTATGAAGCAAAGAACACTGTCAATAGAACAAAATGACTGCCTACAGCCTGATAAAAGATCTTCACCAACCCTACATACAACAGAAAGAGCTAATAAACAATATATATAAAGAGCTCAAGAAATTAAACTCCAACAATCCAAATAATCCAATTTAAAACTGGGGTACAGAACTAAACAGAGATTTATCCACAGAGGAATATCAAAATGGTGGACATTAAATGCTCAATATCTATAGCCATCATGGAAATGCAAATGACATTCCATCTTAAACCCATCATGGTTAATGTTAAAACCTGAAGTGACAGCAAGCTAGCAAGAATGTGGAGAAAGAGTAACACTCCTCCATTGCTGGTGGGAGTGCAAACTTATACCACCGCTTTAGAAATCAATCTGATGCTTTCTCAGACAATTGGAAATAGTTTTACTTCAAGACCCAGCTATACCATTCCTGGGCATATATAAAAAAGATGCTCCACCATTCAACAAAGATATTTGCTCAACTATGTTCATAGCATCTATATTCATAATAGTCAGAATAGGGAAACAAACTACATGTCTCTCAAACAAACCATTGTTTTACAGAAATTGTGGTACATTTACACAATGGAATGCTACTTGGGTATTTAAAACAAAAAGGAAACCATGAAATTTTCAGGCAAGTGGATGGAACTAGGAATTATCATCCTAAGCGAGTTATTCCAAAACCAGAAAGACATGCATGATATATACTCATTTGTAAGTGGATAATAGCCATAATACAGGATAAACATACTCCAAGCCACAGGCCTAAAGGAGCTAAATAAAAAGAGGACCCTATGGAGGATGGTCAATTCTTATTCAAAAGGGCAAATAGAATTGACATCAGAAGTGACTGAGGAGAGGGAAAAGGATGAGAGCCTAACATACATATTCTCTGAAAGACTCTACCCAGCAGGGGATCGAAGCAGATGTTAAGACTCACAGCCAAACTTTGGGCAGAGCACAGGGAGTCATAGGAAAGACTGGGAGGATAGAAAGACCCAAAGCTGACAGGAGGTCCATAAGAAGACCAACAAGTCCAATGAATCTGGGCCCAGGGGACCTGCAGAGACTGATGCACCAACCAAAGACAATTCATGAAGAGGACCCAGACCCCTGCTCAGATGTAGCTGATAGGCAGCTCAGTCTCCATGTGGGATCCATAGTAAGAGGATCCCACGTCTCTCACATGGACTCTGTTACCTGCTCTTTAATCACTTCCCCGTGGTGGAGCGGGCATTGCATGTCACAAAGGAAGAGGATACAGGCAGTCCTAGTGAGAATTGATAGGAGGGCTCCTACCATCTGAGAAGTAGAAAATTAGATAAGGGGGAAAGAGGAAAGGAGGGTAAGGCCAGCAAGAGACAAGGGAGGGGTTTCAACTGGGATGTTAAGCAGATAAATTATTTTTAAATGCTATTTATTTATTTATTACAATTTATTCACTTTGTATCCCTACTGTAACTCCCAGTCCCATCCACCCTCCTTCTTCCCTCCCATGCCCTTTTTCTAGTCTCCTGATAGGGGAGGAACTCTTCCCCTTCTGTCTGATCCTAGCTTATCATGTCTCATCAAGGATGGCTGCATCATTTTCCTCTTTGGCCTCACAAGGCTGCACCCTCCAGGAGGAGGTGATCAAAGAGCCAAGTTCATGTCAGAGAATAAATTATTAAGAAACAAATTTAAATTAAAAATGAATTAAATGTGAATAAATAAATAAATAAAGTTAAAAAGAACCAAACAGAACAAGTAGGAAGGTTGTCATACACCTGACCCTACATTCCAGGCTCAGCGGCCAATGATGATGATGTTCATGCCAGGCATGTTGGACTAAATTTAAGCCAAATACTCAACTGCAGTTAGACTTGTAAGTTCAAAACCTGCCTGGTCTACATACCAACTTTCAGGACAGCCACAGCTACATAGAAACTTTTTCTTCAATGTCAAAACAGAAACATTATCTTCTCTGGGAGCTATTTTGATTCAATCAAATATGTTCTGACCAAATTCACTGTAGAATTATTGTCATCCCATAATGAAAATGTAGTCTAATTTCAATGATCCTAAAATTCTGCAATAGCTCATACACTGTCCAAATGTCCAAAGTCTCTACTGACACAGAAGAAAAATCTCTTGGGTGCCACATCTTGTAACATCAGAAACAAGTTACATCATTCCAACATAGATGCACAGAATACCCATTTTCATTCCAGTATATAGTGATGGGAGACTGGACCAAGGAAAAAAGATCAGCAAGGAAAACAACAAATCCTGTTGCTGATTCAAAAGGCTTAGATGGTCCTATCCCTGCAATGTATCATACATCTCTGTTTGGTTACTTCCACTTCCTAAAGGCAGCACTATATTAGATGTGTCTCATAACTTAGGTATCTGAACATCTTGTAGTGTCAAGGTACAACTTGACCCTGCTTCATGCAATGAACCTTTACAGCATCTTCGCTGGGGATCTGATTCTGCCAAACACAGATGGCTGGCACAGTGCTGAACAGAAACCACAAAGAAAGCATCCATTACCTTAAATTTTGAATCTTTCTTGTTTCCAGAACCAGCACAACATGGGTGAGCCTGTCAAGTTGGATTCTAAATTGGGATGGACGTTGTCACACTTTGACCACATTTGGAGCAGCTTTTATATGAAGTTCTTTCCTGGCACTAGGAATCACGTTGCCTACTCCTTCCATTAACAGAAGAATTAGCAAGAGGGAGTATTAATCTATGTAAACCATCTTAGGCTTCAGATCCAAAGCTAGGACCTTCTCTTTGATGGCAATAATCTCCTTGAAAATTCCTGTCTCTGTTTCACCACGTTTCTGCCATCTAAAACTACCTAGTGTTTTTCTCTACAAACCAAAGACCTTACATTTATTTCTGCTCCACTTGGCTCATTCTTTTACTCTGGCCCTGAACATCTCACTAATAATATCCATTCAACAGATTCAACATTCCATGTAAGAAATCCAGCCCATTATTTTTTAATTCTACTTTACTCAATTTCTCAAGGCATGGGCAGAATAAGCATGATTTGCAGCTAAAATATCACACAAATGACCTCTAGCTTAATTTTCCATGGAGTCTATTTTTCCCTGAAATCCTATGACCTGGACTTACTTTGTCTGCATTACTGTCAACACTCTGATCAACTAAGTCCTACCAGAATAGCCGATGAAGCTCTGTATACAGCTTTCTAAAGTTTTTCCCATCTTAAATCCTGATGTTTTCCATATTCCTTAAAAAGTGAATATTCCAAGGTTGTGTCCAGCAGTGAAATCACTCTTTGTATATATATATATATATATATATATATATATATATATATATATATATATATATGTTCTAATTTGCTACTTTGTTCTGTGACTACATCCCGTAACCAAAAGAATCCCAGGTCACAAATGGGTTTACTCATTGAGTTTGGTTGTGTCAGATCACAGTCCATCATTTTGGGAGCTTAGCATAGAAAGTCAAGTTTGAATGAAATTAAGGCAAAAGCCATGACAAACGTTTTTGGGTTGGTCTCCTACTTAATCACTGTCTCATGCTCAGGTAGTTATCTTACGTGGGCCAAGCCCATTTTCTTAGGGTTATTGCATCTCTCAGTGGAAGAGCCTTCCCACACCAATCATCTGTCAACACAATCTCTCACAGATATAGCAGCCAGCTTCTCTGTTGAGGGCATGCCCTTAATTGAGGCTCCCTCAGATGACTGTAGGCTTTGAAATGTTGACAACTGAAGCTAATAAGGACAAAGATACAACAATATATGAAAAAGTAAGAGGGAACAAGTCAGGAGCCTGACACAGAGGACCCATGAAAAGCTCTGCCCTGCAGACTATCAATGTAGATGCTGAGACTTATGGGCAACCTTTGGGCAGAGTGCATGGAATCTTAGGAAAGAAGTGGGAAACAGTAAGATCTGGAGAGGACAGGAACTCCACAAGGAGAGCAACAGAACCAAAATACCTTAGCACAGGGGACTTTCCTGAGACTGATATTCCAACCAAGGACTATGCATGGAGAAAACCTAAGACCCCTGCACAGATGTAGCCCATGGCAGTTCAGTATCCAAGTGGGTTCCATTTTAATAGGAACAGGGGCTGTCTCTGACATGAACTGATTGGCCTGCTCTTTAATTACCTCCCCCTGAGGGAGAAGCAGCATTACCAAGCCACAGAAGAAGACAATGCAGCCATTCCTGATAAGACCTAATTGACTAGGATCAGAAAGAAGGAAAAGAAATCCTCCCCTATCAGTGGACTTGGGGAGGGGCATGCATGCAGAAGGTGGAGGAAGGGAGGGATTGGGATGGGAGAAGGGAGAGAATCACAGGGGGGATACAAAGTGAATAAAGTGTAATTAATAAAGAAAAAATATAAAAAAACAAAAATATTGTGTTAATTCTATCAGTCACTTAAGTAGTAAAAACCGATACATTGACGATTGCAAGAATTTGAAAACACAGATATACCAAGGAATGAGGAGAGGGAAGCCTTTAAGATCAAGAAGAGAAAAGTAAAACTGTTTCTCTAAATCAAGTCCCCAAATCAACAGAAACTCAAGGAATTATAGCATAATATAATAAATTTTCAGAAGGCAAAAATATGTGAAGGTCTATTCCTTTCAAGAGAAAAAATTAATATAATATAATATAATATAATATAATATAATATAATATAATATAATATATATATAAACAAATCACACAATATACATAGCACCCCTGTCAAAAGGAAACACAAAGATAGGCCTATAAATATAACATAGTCCTATAAGCAAATACAATAGGATTATAGTCAAAATCAAAATCAAAGACATCACTGGCCATTACTCAACTTGTGCAATCTGGTTATTTCCTTTGGCAACAATAAAAAATGTATTGGAGGTGGAGGGCTATTCCAATTGAAGAGATTCCATTAAAGCATACAAATGTTTCAACATTAGAATAAAATAATTTTGACTACTAAAATTATCTCCTACTCTTATGATAAAGAAAGGGATATCTGTTATGATCATTTGGGAACCATATTATTTTCTGTGATTGATGATTGGATATATGTCTGCACCAGTGTCAGAAAACGTAAACTTTTAAATGTCAAGTAGAAGAAAGCAGATTTTTATAGAAACAGTATGCTTGTATTATATACTTAAACACCTCCTTTTGCACCAATTGCTGTAATGACCAATATCATCTTCATCATCTTCATGATGTTTGTTTGTTTAAAGATTTTTTTTGTGTATCTTTCAGCTATGTTTGTATATTCAGGATGTGCTGTGGTATGTGATATGAATAAATTCCATAAGGAAATCCAGGCAAAACATAATCACACTATTGGAGGAAACCAATAAATTCCTTAAATAAAGCCAACAAACATTTGAGGGATGTGAGGCTTTGCTGGATTAGGGTAAACTCTGACATCTTTGGTTAGCCATTTATTTGCACTCAGTCTATGAAGGTGAACTCTGTTTTCTCAAGGAAGGGCCTAAAAATCCACTCCCTGATATGTTTGACCCCAAGTCTGGTAAAGAGCCTCAGGGCAGATTATTAGCCAAACCCTTTCCTGATAAGAAAACTGCTCCAACAAGCATCTCTAAATTCCTAGAAATGCATCACCCTGCTTAGGATCTTATTCTTCATCAGTGACTTTCAACTGTACTCAGAGATTTTCCCCCTACAAATAGGATAATTAAGTACTGTGTTCTCCTTCTTGCAATAGGACCATGATACTGCATGGAAAATGAATATACATTTTCATGCATACATAAGCCAAGTATCCTTGACCCCTAGACCATAGTAAATCAAACATTCATCCTCAAAATCCTTCTCTTTGCCCAAGGTTTATAAATCCCTGACTTCAAATAAACATGCTGGGTGTGAATCCATGTGGTTGGTTGTATGCCACTTGATACCATCAGCCTTCCATCATGGCCCCTGAGAGTCATCATTTATCTCCCTTTGGGCCTGCTCAATGGCTCACTGGGCCTAGGACTCACTGGGTCTGTGTCTCACCAGGCCTGAGTCTTGGTTGCAACCAACCAGGCATGGACTTTCACCTGCACTTCTGAGGTGCTTAGCACAGCAGCTTAACCAAGAATGGTAACACTTTGGTATTGCCATAGGCTAGAACACCCGAATTTCCACTACCACTGGTGATCTCATTCTAGCTGTAACAGTCCATAGAAAATTCTTTTGATACTCCAGCCTAGTGAACATATCAGATTCAGAAGCCAGAAAAATATCAATTGAATTTTTGGCTTTTGAAAATGCTTATTTAAAATGCAAAAAGGTAATTAGACCTTTAAAAGCAAGATCAGCACCAAGAGAGGCATGGATTAGAAATACAATGGATATTTGATCTCAGGTTTATGATACTAACCTGATAGGAGAAGAACTTTCTAAGAATCTAAGTAAAGGAAAGGGGTCCAGCATGGCAGCAAACAGTGTGCAATGTTTCTGAGGGGAACAGGATCTAAAATTCTGAAATTTGTGAATGGAGGGGCTGCTGAAGCCAGAACATCCACATTGAGGTTTCCTGGGTGAGAGGGGAAAATCTGTGAGTTTGGAGAGTTTGTAGCCAGGTCACCCATGGACATCTCTGAGGATTGAGAGTGTCGAATATTCAACCCCCCCTGTACTTCCCCTTGCCCAAGCATGGGTCTCCCTGCTCAGCAGAGGTGGCAATAGTTGTCCCATGCATATGATGATATACATGAGTGATCCCATAATTTAACCAGAGAACTCCTTCAGCTGATAAACACTTTCAGCAAAAGGGCTGGATACAAAATTAACAAAAATTCTGTAGCCCTCCTATATATGAAAGACAAAAGGGCCAAGAAAGAAATTAGGGTAAAAACAACCTTCAAAATAGCCACTAATAACATAAAGCACCTTGGTGTGACTCTAACCAAACAACTGAAAGACCTGTTTAAAAAACAATTCAAGTTTCTGAAGGAAGTAATTGAAAAAACATATCAGAAGAAGAAAAGAGCTCCCATGCTCATGGATTGGTAGGATTAAAACAATGAAAATGGCCATCCTGCCAAAAGTAATCTACAGATCCAGTACAATTCCCATCACATACCCATACAATTCTTTACAGACCTTTAAAGAAAAAAAAGTCAGTTTCATATAGAAAACAAAAAATCCAGAATTGCTAAAACAATCTGTACAACAACAGATCTTCTGGATCTCAAACTGTTCCACAGAGCAATAATAAAATAATAATAAACTGCATGCTACTAGCATAGGTACATAATGGTGGATCAATGGAATCAAACAGAAGACTCAGAAATAAACCAACACAGCTACGGATACTTTATTTATTTTTTTGACAAAAAAACCAAAACCATACAATGGAAAAATGACAGAATCTTCAATAAATGGTGCTGCTCTAACTGAATGTCTACATGTAGAAAATGCAAATAGATCCATATTCATCACCCTGAACCAAATTAAAGCACAAGTGGATCAAAGATCTCAACATAAAACCAGATACACCAAATCTGTTAGAAGAAAAAGTGGGGAAGAGCCTTGAACTCATTGGCACAGGAGACAACTTCCTGAAAAGAACACCAACAGCACAGGCTCTAAAATCAACATTTAATAAATAGGACCTCATGAAACTGAAAATCTTCTGTAAAGCAGAAGACTGTCATCAGATCAAAACAACATCCTACAGACTAGGAAAGTACCTTCTCCAACCCTAAATCTTACAGAGGAATATTGAATGGCAGAGAAACATTTAAAGCAATGCTCAAAGTCCTTAGTCATCAGGGAAATGCAAATCAAAACTACCCTGAGATTTACCTTACACCCATCACAATGCCTAGGATAAAAAACTCAATTGACAACACATGCTGGTGTGGATGTGGAGAAAGGGGAACCCTCCTCCATTGTTGGTGTGAATATAAACTTGTAAAACCACTTTGGAAATCAATCTGGCTCTTTCTCAGACAATTAGGAATAGTGCTTCCTCAAGATCCAGCTATACCACTCCTAGGCATATATCCAAATGATGCTCAAGTACATAACATGGAAATTTGCTCCACCATGTTCAAAGCAGCTTTATTCATAATAGCCAGAAGCTGGAAACAACCCAGATGTCCCTCAGTTGAGGAATGGATACAGAAATTGCACATTTACACAATGGAATACTACTTAGTAATTAAAAACAAGGAAATCATGAAATTTGCAGGCCATTGGTGGAATCTAGAAAAGATGATCCTGAGTGAGGTATCCCAGAAGCAGAAGGACACATATGGTGGATATTAGACATATAATATAGGATAATGATACTGAAATCTGTATAGCTAAGGAAGAAGGAGGACCCTGGGTAAGATAATCAATCCTCACTCAGAAAGGCCAATGGGATGGACATCAGAAGAGGGAGAAAACAGGGAACAGGGCAGGATTCTACCACAGAGAGCCTCTGAAAGACTAAGGAATATGGAGACCACTGGACAAATAAAACTTTGGAAGAAAAAGGATAGATCACCTAAAGAAAATGTCCAAAGAAAAGGAGTAAACTGGCCAAGTGGTATGACCTACCTCCATGTTGTCTCTTCTGCCTTCTACAGACATAAGTGCAAATGATCTTTATGTGCTTGTTAAAGGAGAATTCAAAATCTCAATCTCATATCAGAAAAGCCACCTGGTAAGAAACAGAGGAAAACAGAAAAATAAGGGATGATTCTATTGTCATGAATCTCATAATCTTCTGGCAAGATGTGATTTCTGTACTTACCACAAACTTCAATAATCAAGAAGAATGTGTACAGTGTTTGTGAAAGAATGAAGGGGTGAGAGAAAAAGCCAAAAACATAAGCCTAAAATATAGCCAAGTTTACGTGAAAAGACCTAAGGAAACTCTAGCATGAAAAATGTGCACTGGACCAGAGATAACTTTTATTTTGTAATTAATACAAATTAAATAAACACAGATTTCACAACTGCTACAAGACAAACACAAAGCGACACCTAAACTGTTATATTTCTGACACTCCAGCTACTACTAACCTCCTTTACAGAGAGTCCTTTTACTCTGGAAGTCTCTTGGAAAATGGAGGTGATCATAAAGCTGGGCTATGGCTTGCAGTCCCTCATGTCCCCTTGTGGGTTCAGGCACAGCCCAGCCCTTGCCAACACTTACACACAAAAAATGTTGGAGAATAATTTAGTATCTTTTTCTTGCTGCATGAATTATGTCACAAGATGTGGAATCTGTCCTATCCACTTACCTAAAACCGGGCACACCTGACCAAATTCTGCATCTCAGAAATTCCTTTTATACCCTCGAATTGAATTTCCCTAAATCACACCATTGTGACTAGTGGTAGTTGAAAGGTAAACAACAACAACAACAACAACAAAACGTAATCAAGTATTGCTGAAAGATGACCACCACCACCTCTTTTCTTCTAGTTTCAAATGATTTGTAAAATTTGTTACACAAAACTGTATGTGGAATACAACGTTCATCATTTCTAGAAATGAGACCTTCAGTTTTCCAATTTGTCCACTGCAATACCAATGCCTGTGTGTGCACACTAGGTAGTCAAATTATAAGCACCACAACTTTCTACTGCTCAGGTCACAAAATCCTCATTTCTCTGGTCAATAAACACTCAGGAAGGGTTGAAGGCCAAGGGTCTCTGCCGAGATCACCACATGGAGACCAACAGAACCACAGCCTGAACCACAGTCTGAACCACAGTCCATCTCTTTCAAAGCAGATCAGGCTGTGAGAGCTCAGCAGCCTTCTCTTCCTGGCCTGGGGAAAATGGCCCCACACTCAGCATGACATGGCCTCTGGTCTCACTCACAGCTCTTTAGAGCTACATCAGAGGAAAATCCCAGAACAAACCCATCAACTACCTCCCACTATTGCTCCTGACTGCTAGCTATGCCTGCCCAGAGTTCCTCATTAGCTTGAACAATAAAGCTGAGTCTCAGAAAAGTAGTAGCCCCTCTACCAGTGGATCAAAGGTCAAATGATGCAGATAACAGAGGCATTCTAGCTTTGCCCTAACCCCTATGGGTACACAGAGCCCTAGTTTTGTTCTAAAAGAATGAAAATCCCAATTATTCGATTTTAAAACCTGCTAGCGTAGAAAAGGCAAAGAGAGCACCCATCTGATTTTGCTACTCACCTCACCTCTAAGAGGAAGAAGCTCCAAAAGCTCACCAGTTCAGATGACAGCTCTGGGGGCGATAGGCGAAAGGAACCCAAGGCCAAAGGCTTCTAGCTCAAAGCTCAAAAAGCCCAAAATCTACAAAGCTAAAACTCCTTCCACTTTTACACTCTGTCTTAAATACATTTCAGCTGAAAGTTCCACTTACTCCTTAATCCCTGTTAGCTGGTTTCTTGCTTTACCTCTTGACCTAGAATTAACATTAATAAATCCTGTGCACAGAGAGCTTTTGAATTAAAGGCATGTTCTAGGGCTGATGGAACCATACCGTAATGACCTGTTTACAATAAATTGTAAGTTCTTGGAATTAAGGTTTGTATTAGGGCTCACCCACAATCTCAGGTATCACACTGGGATCAAATATCCTGCAACATCCTCATCTTCGAAATGTTTTAAAATACAATCTTCCACTTTTCCAGGGCACCACCTCATCTTCCCAGATACAAGCCATTTATGTTGCACATTCCATTACACATTCAGTGTCCAGTGCAATCACCTCTACCTCATAGTTGGGAAGTCCTTCATCAAAACTTCAGTCAAAGCCAAAGAGTAACAACCATTAAAGAAACAAATGGCCATGGATTTGAGAGCAAGGAGTAGTTAATGAGAGCTCAATGAAAATGAGAAATAAAACAAAAAGGATATGGCTGTACCTAGAAATGTTGGAGTAAAAAGTTTATTATAGATAGACAAGAGAACATAGTCAGACACAGGAAAATCTGGGACAGTTTAGAGTTGACATGACCCTGAGCTATGTGAGATGAGAGGAGAGAGGGAAGTGGAGAGCCAGAACAAAGGTCTAGAAGGATAAATGATAAATGAAAATGACCAGGTAACTAAAACGGTTAGAATACATAAGGAAGGACAGCTGGGAGGAGGGCAGCTCCACTCCTGGGCTAGAGATCTGTGTTTGACACCCATACCTTGTAACAGGTAAGGACTGAGGGATGCTGGGAGGACCTGACAGCAAGGTCTACTTTTCTTTGGTAAGTAGGCTCCTCAACCATTCATCCCAGCATTTGAGACCTAAGAGTAGAGAGGAATGAGTAGGTTAAAACAATTTCATTATAATCTTAAAATTATTTTTAAAAGTTGAAAATGGCCTTATGGTCCAATATTCTTCGAGGACTTCAGGTATATATTAGCGCACATCAATTGTTACTCACCTTTTCTCTCTGGTTTTGCAATTTCAAATGGGGGAAACATTCCTGTTAGGCAGTACCACAACAGTTTCTCCAGATCCTCTGTATTGTTTTAACTAGTTCAACTATCAAAATTTGCTTTCCAGAAACAATCTCAACTCTTAATACATATTCTTGATTTCATTGTGTATGAATCCCCTCAAACATCCAGTTTTCACTTTTACTGACTGTCTGAAATTGATTACCTGACTCATTACCATCTTTCCTCCTCCTCCTCCCTTTTTGTGTTGTAACCAGCTTCAAAGTAGGTCAGTGAACTCAATTCTCACACAAGTCCCATCTTCAAAAAAAAAAAAAAACCAAACAAACAACAACAACAACAACAAAAAAAAACAGGAAAACCAGGGCTGTCAGTGGACACTCATTCACTGGTCTCTTTTACTTCACAGAGACCAGTCAGGGCCCACCTGAAAAGACTTGCAAGACTGTGTTCTAGGCACTGGGCAGTAGAGGTAGCATTCAGTGTTGAAATAAAGTGTAAACTATATAACAAGTGAAAAGCTGATCTACAGGAGACATTGCTTTAAACAAAACAAATATCAAAGTACTAGAGAAAAAGGAATGAAATTCTTAATGACTGGGGATTATCAGAGAATATTAACTAATAAGAGACTAGGAAAATGATGCATCAACAAAAATTTAATAATACCAACAACTGACTTTTCTAAGTATTTATTTATTTATTATTATGTATACAATGTTCTACACGCATGCACACCTGTACACTGAAAGAGGGCACCATATCTCATTATAGATGGTTGTGAGCCACCATGTGCTTGGTGAGAATTGAACTCATGACTTCTGGAAGAGCAGCCAGTGCTCTTAAGCTCTTAGTTGAAAAAAACACATAGGCATACAGACTTTGAAAAACACAGGCCATTCTGTGGTAGAGGGAAAGCCATTAATAAGATACTGTTTAATGTTGCCCCTGTGTCCAATATTAGCTGCTGAGACTGGTAACCTGACAGACATAGCTTTATCCACTAGCCTGTGTCTCAAATTTGAACTGACAGAACTATGTCAATGAGGATTGTACATACAGGCATAGGACAGTCCCTTAATTTGAAATTCAATATTCACTGGATCAAGCTACCTGACCCAAATTGTACACCCACCAATCTGGTATGTTTTCATTCACATTCATGAATTAATAAATACACGTTGGAAAATTACAAATTAGAAACCTCATCCTGCCACATTTCTAGATAATCCTCATGAGCAAACATGTATCCCAGGATCCTAATCTCTAACAGGCCTGGTTAGCATACTACTTCTCTGTGGAGTGTTTTACAGGCAGTCTTCCCTCATCTAAATTCTAACTGGTGTCACTCATTTCTAAGCAATAGTAAATACTTTACATCATCAGTTCTAATCTTCTATATCACAGCTTAATATTGGAGTGCTCTCTGACACAGGACATACCATTTACAACCCCCACAAAATCCAAATGCATCATTAGAATTGAGAGAACCAGACCTGGCACCTCCAAAGGTAACCATGAATTAGGCCTAAAAATGGTTACCTAAAGGTCACCAAACTAGTGGCCCCTCCACAAGGTCACCACAAAGTAGGTTATGGGTCACCAATTCCAGAAATAAGGTCATAAGATTCCCTACCCAAGGAACAGTCTGAGGATAACTACAAGAATGTGAAAGTATCTTATCTCAATTTGGGATATTTGTGCTGAGCAGCCCACCAACCTTGTATTAGAACATTCCATGGCACAGAAATTAACTAACATTCCTGAGACCTATAGCTACCTCACTCAGTGTTAGTTATGTTAGCTAGCCAATCACTTTGTAAAATGTTTGCCCTCACTGAATGTCACCCAATCCTGTAACTGTTAAACTGGAACTTCCTGTTCCTTCTTCAGACTCCAATCAAAACCCTGCCATGCAACTTCTCAGGGCTTTCCTCTCTGGTCTGCTGTGTTGGTGATCATGGAGGGACTGGGGTTAAGCCCCTATAAAGCTCTCTGCTCTTGCATATGTTGTCCAGCTCCTGATGATCTTTGAGGACCCTAAGATCTGGGCATAACATTTGGGTGCTCATACAGGATTCCCAAGAGCCCCAAGCACCACTGGCACATGAAGCTGAACACCAGCCTGTTAAGTGAGCACTCTGCCCATGTCTGTTTGTCTGCATCTGCCTCTGTGTTTCCGTAGTTTCTGTTTTCAAGCCTTGAGGCAAAATCTATAATCTATGTGGTCAGAAAGGTTAAAGCTGATGCTCTGGAGAGCTGTGAGCCACACAGGGCCTGGAAGACAGTCCATATCCCCCTTGAAGGGGCGCATCTGTAAAGAGAGTTGAACACCCAGTTTTCTGTGATCTCTGGATCTCAGAGGGCATGAATGTGCCCCTATCTGTAAAGGGTGGTAGATAACTCAGTTTTCTGTGATCTCTGGATCATTGGATAAGGACAAGGCAGCTAGCTCCTGCAGCACAGATTTGCTGATTTCCTACTTTCATTTTTTCCACTGCAGGAGTGGTGGGATCTGTTGTCTGGCTCTGTGTATTTTTCTACTGCACAAGCAGTGGGATCTGGCTGTTTTGTCTTTTTGTTTGACTGTCTTGTCTGTCACTGTCTGGTTTTTGTTATTGGGCCTGACTGAGGACATGGGACAGAATCCTTCTACCTCCCTAAATTCTATTATTTCCCATTTCAAGGAGCCTTGAGCCATGCTCCAAAGGCTAAGTGACAGTGGTAAGGAGGTGCCAAGGGATGTATGTGGTATGCAGAAGCCCCAGGCTTGGCACCTCTGCCACTGGTCTCTGGTCTCTGGTCTGGCATAGCTTGGCTACTGCTCTGGGTCTCAGATCTGGTAAAGATCAACAGATACTGGAGTTGCTACTCCAGTCTCTGGTCTGGCTGAATGCTTGCCGTTCCAAATTCTGGTGTAGTTGGGTGGATCCTGATTTCAGGGCAGGCCACCACGAATGGAACAGGATAGAGGGCCCATAGAGAGACAGGCCACTGTTCTGAGTTTTGGTATTTTCTTCTTCCATTCTCTTTGCGTGCATTGTACCCAGTACATTTTTTCTTGTGTTGTTCTTTTGTGGTTTTGTTTGCTTGTGATGGTCTCAGTGGGCCAGTGACCAAACAGTTGTGCTCCACGGTGACTTTGCCTTCCCCACACACCCAGAACTACAAGTTGAGGCACCTCTGGTCTCCAGTGGGAGCACACATTTCCACATGCTTGGGTCAGAAGGCTTGGTTGGAGAGGGGTATGTATGCAGAAAATCCTGTTGCGCTGGACCTCATTGTTTCCTTGCTTCCTCTCTGAGGAAAGTTGGTGACCTGAGGTTAGCTCTGACTTGGAACAATAATCGTCAAATATGCTCTTAGCCAAAACATATTGTGGTTATTACTGTTATTATTATTTGGTTAGGATCCCCTGTAGCCCAGCCTGGCCTGAAACTAAACAGCTATAAGATGACCTTGAATTCCTGATCCTTCTGCTCCGCCTCTTGACAACTTTCTTCCTTGCTCAGTGTGACTTTACAAACATTGCTCTTGAAAAGATGCAATTATGTGAAAGCATTGCCAAAGGGACCCCTGCTGTCAGGAGGGGAGGGGAGGAACATGTTCAAAAATTTCCTGGCATGAAAAGAGAAAGGAAAAAACCCCTGCTTAATTAACTTCCACATTTTGTGTGTATGCCCAAGAATTCTTAAGTTGTGTTTATATGTACATCCTTACATCATATATATACTCTAAAAGCTTGCTGAATAATGGTGTTTCAATGTCTTCCTCACATTTCAACTGAATTATTTTGGGGCCCTAAATCTAAACCTAATTCTTATTAATATTTGAAGGTTTTGCTTGTTTTGAATGTATGGTTTTATTTTCTTAGTTAACAGTGTGTGCACAGTCCCTTACACCAGGGTCATCATACTTGGGTCTCTAGAAAAGTAATGATAAACAACAAACAGTACTAATAATGTTAGTGACTAAAATGAAAGTTACTGAGTTCATTGTACAATGATCTCAGATGCTCTTTTCAGACAGGACATTTTATGATGAATTTTTCTTTAATGAGGCACAAAATGGCTCTTAAGCTTAGGGCTGGTTTACAGCATGCTCTTGAAAACAAGGTTCAAAATGCATCCTGAAGTCATAACATCAAATGATTTACAGAAATGGACACAATCAACTTTATAGATATGGTCTTCTGGGGATAAGTATGGCAGGACGCAAAACCCTGGACATTTTCTTATAAAACCTAATGAAAATATACATTCTTCCCAGAAAATGAATATTTTCATAAAACCAACTATGTATAAAGCAGGTATTCAGTGAATGTCAGGAGAGGGACCAGGTTAAAAACTAACACCAAATAAATAGCACTGTTGCTGTATCTGGAATTTCTATCTTGTTTGGAAGGCAGATACAAGAAGACAGTTAATCCCTGTATTTAAGGCAGAGCATCTGCATAAAGAGAAGCAATGCTTTGCATCTCCTGTTCCTTTTCTTTCTCCTCCTCTTCTTCCTCCTTCTTTACCTTGTATATGTGAAGCAAATGTTCTACCTCTGAGCTGCATTCCTAGCTTCTGTGCAAAACAAGTAGATACAGATAGTCTTTGCATATGATAAAGCCAGATGCTAAATCTCACTAAAGCTTAAAGGAAGTAACTTGTTATGGGACAAATGAAAGAGAACACAGAGAAGGCAACAGGCATAGAGGAGGATGTCTTAGTAACAGCAGTAACAGAACAAGATAAAAAGACTTCAAGAGAAGTTTATTACAGTCGGCACAATGGCTGGCATTAATAAATAAAATGCTACATGCTCCCATCCTTTAGGTGGGAATTCTGTATTACTATCAGATTACGAAGTCTTTGTTCAAGGCATTTACTACTTAAAAGGTTATTTGTCCTTCTACAGAGAGTTACTGTTTGTGGATTAGTTACCCAGTACTGTGCTAAGTCCTGAACACACAGAAAATGATTCATGAAAGCACCATTCTTTCTCTAAAAGCTTACAGCCTTGTGGGGTATTCCACCATAAACAAACCTATAGACCATGCAAAGAAATGTATACATCACTATAAAATCCACTATGAAACCTAAAGAAAAGCAAGAGGGATCTAACACCCCAGAAGGGATAAAGAACATACGTATTCAAAGGTCCAGAGTTGAGAACATTTTAGTTCCATAGGGGAAATGAAAGAAAGTGAATTTGTTTGGAATATAAATGGGAAGAAAGTAATAATAATATTAACAACAACAATAATAATAGTAATTGCCAGAGCCCGCCAGTAGAGTTGAATTGTTCTTGAGTCTGGAGTGAGGACTGAAATTGATAAACCAACAGACAACACATGGGACCTTTCCCAGAGGCTCTAGTGGAAGCTAGATGCCTTGCTTTATATCAGACTCCTCTTAAGACAGAGTAAAAGCACTTTAGTATATTGAGTTAAATTCACAAGTAGGTGAAACAAGAGGTGTGATTTTGACAAGGTATCCTACATGCTGTCTCAAAGAAAAGAAGCTAGACTTGGAAATTCTTCACTAACTCCAGTGAAGGCCTTAAAAAGCAGTCTTTCTGCTGAGACTTAAATATCAAAGCAGCTGGTAAAACAGCAGTTCCCAACAAGAAATAACAAAGACTAAAGAGGAAGCTGAGGAGATGGTTTAGTGATGAAAAATACTTTCTGTGGGGCTGGAGAAATGGCTCAGATGTTAAGAGGACTGGCTGCTTTTTGTCATGAGTTCAATTCCCAACAATCACATGGTGGCTCACAACCATCTATAATGAAAATTGTTGCCCTCTTCTGGCATGCAGGTGTATATGAAAACACAACATTATATACATAATAAATCTTAGAACAAAGCAAAACATTCTCTACTTTTTTGCAGAGTTCCTAGCATGTCCATGGTGGTTCACAATCTTCAGTAGCTCCTGTTACAGGGAATTTGATGCCGTATGGCCTCCTGGGAAATAAGACACACATGTGGTACACTTCTATACATACAAGTTAAATAATCTTATCACTCATCTACACAAAAGATAAAAATACCCTCTCAAAAAAAAGAGGTCAGCAGGTGTGGTGGCACACACTGGATCTCAGTGATTTTGAGGCCACCCTGGTCAACAGAGCTAGTCCAGTCAGGCAAAGCTACATAGAGAAATCCTGTCTTGAAAAGCAAAGCAAAATGACAACCAACCAAACAAACAAACAAACAAACAAAACAAAACAAAAAAGATCATAAAACAAGTGTGGTGATACATGCCTGTAAATGGAGCATCAGGAAGGTCAGGAATGAAGGACAACCTGGACTATATGAAACTCAGTCTCAAAAACAAAACAGCAGCAGCAACAACAAAACAACACAAGAATCTGAGTGCCTGAGATGCTTTGGGACATTAAAATTTTTATCTTAATTCCTGTCTCCATAGGAAGCTATTGAGGAGTGTAGTTCTTTGAATGAAAATGACCCCTACTATCTCATATGTTCGAAAATCTGGTCCCCCGTTGGTGGAACAATTTTGGAAACATCAGTAAGTGTGATCTGGTTGAAGAGTTGTGTCACTGTGGGTGGGCTTTGAAGTTTTAAAATCCCACACCATTCTCAGTTAGCTCTTTGCCTCATACTTATAGATCAGGATGTAAGCTCTTAACCACTGTTTGCTCTGGTGCTCTGCCTGCCATTACTGTCTGCCACCATGGTCTCTGCCATGATATTCACGGACTTATCATCTGAAACTCTAAGTACCCAAACAACTGTTTCTTCTATAAGCTGCTTTGGTCATGATATCTTAGCATAGTGATAGAAAAATAACTAAGACAAGTGATTTGAAAATAGGATAGAATTGATTTGGTGTACACTTATCTCAAGGACCTTTTTGTTCTATAAAATTAATAGTAAGATTACAAAAATTTAAACATACACACACTTTTATGCACTGCCTGGGGATGGGTCCATGTGGTCTTGTTCTCAATTCCCATAACTTAAAGGGGAAACTTACACAATGTTCTGAGCCCTTGATGTCCTGCAGATGAAGGAGGAGGATGTCCTCAAATTCCTTGCCACAGGAACCCAGTTATGTGGCACCAACCTTGACTTTCAGATGGAGCAATGCATCTACAAAAGGAAGAGTGATGGTATCTACATCATAAATCTGAAGAGGACCTGTTGCTTTCGGCTCAGACTACTGTTGCCATTGAGAACCTTGCTGATGTCAGTGTCATCGCCTCCAGGAACACTGGTGAGCAAGCTGTGCTGAAGTTTGCCGCTGCCACTGTAGCCACTCCAATTGTTGCCCCCTTCACACCTGGGATCTTCACTAACCAGATGCAAGCAGCTTCAGGGAGCCATAGCTTCTAATGGTAACTGATCTCAGGGCTGAAACCTGCCCTTCCCAGAGGCTGCTTAGGTGAACCTGCCTACCATTGCTCAGTGCAAGACAGATTCTCTGCACTATGTGGACATTGCCATCCACGTAACAAGGAAGTTCACTCAGTGGTGGATGCTGGCCGAGGAAGTACTCCTCATGCATGGCACTATCTCCTGTGAGCAGTCATGGGAGGTTATGCTTGGTCTTTACTTCTACATATACCCAGAGGAGACTGAGAAAGAATAGCAGGCTGCTGCTGAGAAGGCCATGACCAAGGAGGAATTCCAGGGTGAATGGATTGTGCCAGCTCCTGAGTTCACTGTCGCTCATCCCAAGGTGGCAGACTGGTCTGAGGGTATGCAGGTGCCCTCTGTACCCATGCAGAAGTTCTCTACTGAAGACTGGAGTGTCCAGCCAGACACTAAGGACTGGTGAACAGCTCCCACAGCATAGGCCACTGATTGGGTTGGAGCCACCCTTGAGTGGTCCTGAGCTCCTCTGCAGAAACCTGTGCAAACAGCAAAGGTGGAAGGAAAATAAAGTTCCTAAAAGCTGAAAATATGCACACACACACACACACACACACACACACTTTAGAAACAATAGTTTTGACTGTTGGGTGTAATGGTACACTTCTGTAATCCTGGCTCTTAGGAGGTTGGGGCAGAAGGATGGTGAACTTGGGCTATGTAGTGAGATCATCTCAACAATAATGACAAGACTAGAACAACTAGAGATTGTTTTGAGGCTGGGGTATGTAGCTCAGTGGTAAATCATGTGCTAAGCATGCACAAGGTGGTTCTAGGTTTCATTGTTATCTCCAAAATACCAAACAACCAAAGCAGAATATTGGGGCTGGAGAGATGACTTGGAGGCTAATAGAACTGGCTGTCCTTCCAGAGGACCTGAGTTCAATTCCTGGCAACCACATTGTGGTTCACAACCACCTATACAGGGATCTGATGCCCTCTTCTGGCATGCAGGTGTATATGCATGTAGAGAACTCATAGACATAAAAATCAAAATCAAAAAAAGAAAAAAAAAATGGGCCGAAGAGATGGCTCAGAGGTTAAAAACACTAGCTACTTTTCTAAAGGTCCTGAGCTCAATTCCCAGCAACCACCCCCCCTCTCTACTCCAGCATGCACACAGACTGCACCAACAGAGTCAGCTTTGTGGAAACACACCCTGTTCAGGTACTAGGGATCTGCAGTCAGAGGAGCCCACCTTTGTTCTAATGCTCTGCTAAAGCTTTTGAAATCTTTAACTTTTGAACAAGGGATCCTTCACTTTTGTTTTGCACTGGACTCTGCAAATTATGTAGCCAAGGCCTGTGTACCAAATATTCAATCTATATAAGAACAGCCTGCAAAGCCTCTCAGTAGCACTGTGACCACTGCAGTCCCAGATACTTCGAAAAAAAATGTCAAGACACAATGGCCTAAGACACAGTCTGTCAGCCATCTCTGGATTTCTCTTTCCTGCACTCCAAACATAGTTCAAACTGAAAATGTCTGCTTGGTACACTAACTTTTTTTTCTCAAAATAGGGCTTTTCTGTGTAGACCAGGCTGGCCCTGAACTCAGTGCGACCCACCTGCCTCAGCTTCTCTGAGTGTGGGCTCACAGGTGTGTGCCACTGCTCCAGGCTTACAGACTTAATTTTAAGACTGGGTCAATATCTTGCTTTTTGTCTTTAGGTTTTCTATATAAGGACTTGGAACATAGCTCAGTTGGTAAAGTGCTTGCCTTGCATCCATGAAACCTCGTGTTTTGTACACACCTGTAATCCCAATAAGGAGGTGCAGTCAGGGGCATCAGAAGTTCAACATCATCTTAATGTGCTTGGAATTTTTGAGGCTAGCCTGAGATAAGTAAAACCTGATTTTCAAAAATAAGTTTTACATATAAAAAGCCATTTTTTTACACACATGGAACCAATGGAGAGGGAAAAGGGTAAGGAAGGTATTATAAACTATCAAGATGGGAAATGACAATGATGTGAGTGTGAAATGGACATGTGGGAAGTAGGAGCAACAGGACTGAAAGACAAATGTGGGCCTGAGTGAAAGGCCAGTATCGAGGGTAGCAGTCATTGAGATTTTTGCTTAGGCAACTTCCTGTTTTGAGATATGGCAGTCATCAGGGAAATTTCCACATCTCTCAGTCTCCTAAGTTATGGGTTGGGAGAAGAAATCTGAAGGAGCCCTGGTTGTGGCTGCAGGAAATATGATCAAATCCAACTCTCAGACTGCCTGCCTAAACTGTAGTGGCTAACCACAGCAAGCATTGGCAATGCCTGTACAGTAAAACCACTTACCCCACCACAGTCCACACAGGGAGTATCAGGCTGAGAAATCCCCCCACACTAGGAATCAGCTTCATCTTGTCTTGTAAGGCAAGAAAGGCTGTCTTCTCTCTTGCATAGCTTCATCACTTGAGGCTCCCAGCCCTCAGCAAAACAAATCTGGACTTGGATTGTTCTCTCCCTTGTTAGTGAAAGATGATGGTAGTTATCTTAGGGGGTGGAATGGCCTTTAGCCAGCCTCATCAATCAGGCTGTCCTGTCCAGGCTTATCAGTTTCAGCAGCCTGGCAGTTGTTAGGTGAGAAACCAAAGTATATCTTCAGTGGATGTTACTGTGTTCATGCATAGATAGAAACACACAGTACTTTTAGGCCTTTACCTTATGTCATGGGAAAACTTCATTTACAAAACAGCCATTTAAATGTCCACTAGTCTATCTAAGACCTTAATAGAATAAACATAGTCAAGAAGGTAGTGCTCAATTCTAGGTTTGGGAAACAACTTCGATAAAGAAAAAGAAATTAAAATAAACTTGCAAGTTGGGAATGTAGTTTAGTATTACTAGGATGAACAATGATTACCTCAGGTTAATGTCAATATTTTCAAAGAGAATTTAAACAATATGCATTTAAAGAGTAAATGGGGGCTGGGGAGATGGCTTAGTGGTTAAGAGAACTTGATTCTCATCCAAAGAACTAAGTTCAGTTCCTAGCATCCATGCTGGATGCTCACAGTTGTCTCTCCCTCTAGATCTGGGGTCTCTGACACTCTCTTTTGGTCATCACATGCACACTCATACATATGTACACACAAAGAGTTATACACACACAAAATAAACATAGATCTTTTAAAAAAGGTAAAATGAGAACCCTATCATTACAAAGTCAACCCAAAATGGATCAAAGGCCAAAATATAAGAGCTATAAGTGTGCAAAGGTTACATAGTAGTGAACTTTCATGATGTTAAATTCAATAATTAATTTTTAAATATGACACAAAAATCATAGAAAACCAATAAAACTTTGGACTTCATCAAAGTAAAATAATTTTTTGAACCAAAGGGTAATATCAAGAAGATAACATGACAGTCTACAGAAAGAAAGTCTGCAGAGTTTTTATTTGACAGAAGTCTAGTTTTTAGAATAACAAACACAACAAAAACAAACAGGGCTGGGCTAGGGGTATGGCTCAGTAGAACAGAGCTTGCCTAGCATGGGGGAAGCCAAGGGTCAGACACCTCAGCAGGGTGTGGTAAAGGTGTAGTTAGGCAGAGGACTAGAATAGATATTTCTTCAAGGAAGATTTAGAAATGGCAGTCATACAGAGGAAAATATGCTGAACACCATGAGTCATTAAAGAAATATAAATCAGGAGGACAGTAAGACATCTACTCAGCTAGGCCTGGTGGTTAATTCCATGCTGTTAACCTCAGTATTGGGGATGAAAATTAGGCTGGAGGATCCAGAGTACAAGAGTAAACTAGGTCACAGGTTAGTTGGGTCTCTAGTGAGACCCTGTCTTAAGAGCAACAGCATAAGTTAATAATTCACACTTATTGGGACAGGCAGTGGTGGCACACTCTTAATCCCAGCACTCACTCAGGAGTACAAGGCAGATAGATCTCTGAGTATGAGGCCAGCCTGGTCTACAGAGTGAGTTTTAGGACAGCCAGGGCTACACAGAGAAAACCCCCCTTTTTTTAAACAAGCTAAAAAAGTAAAGCAAAACAACAAAACCCCAAACAAACAAACAAAAAGTAATCTATACCTCTTAAGATATCTATAATATTTTAAAAAAACAACCAAGGAAACAACTGTTGACAAAGATATAAAGATAGAAATAAAGTTAGAATTCTTGTTCAGTGTTGGTAGGTAAAATCATTACCATATGTAATTTACTACTGTCCATTAGTGCTACTCTTAAGGATATACCAAGAGAATTGCAAACTGGTACTCAGGCACTTTTTTTTTCTTTTAAGATTTATTCATTTTATGTATGTGAGTGCTCTATCTGTATGTACACTTGCATGCCAGAAGAGGGCATCAGATCCCAGTACAGATGGTTATGAGCTACCATGTGGGTGCTGGGAATTGAACTCAGGACCTCTGAAAGAGCAACCAGTACTCTTAACCACTGAGATATCTCTTTAGCTCCACTCACATATTTTCTATACATGGTCATGGCGCTAGACAGAAACAATGCTCTATGCTCTAAATCACCAGTGGATAAGCAAGGCCTGATTTGTACATAGAGAAGAGGGTTATTCAACAGTAAGGAAGAATGCAGTACTGATGCTCTGATATAGTACAAGGCAGCACTAATGATAGAGCATGGATAAAACTAGGAAAAAAGCCAGGTGGTGGTGTGATGGCTCACACATTTAATCCCAGCACTCAGGAGGCTGAGGTAGGCAGATCTCTGTGAGTTCAAGGCCAGCCTTTTCTACAAAGAAAGTTCCAGGACATCCAAGGCTACACAGAGAAACCCTCGCTCAAAATATCAACCAACCAACCAACCCAAAAGCAAAAACCCAAAACCTAGGAAACAATATTCCAGACAAGATTAATTCAAGTTATAGGAAACACGCAAACCCATAGAATCAGAAAGTGAGTGGTTATTGCCAGGGCCTAGAGAGAGAAATGGTAGTGTCTATTTAAGGGATTTTGGGTGGGTGATGAAAATGGTTTGAAACAAAAATGACAGCTGTATTCGTTGTCCAATGGTGAGATATATTAAATGCCACTGGAGTGTATATTTACTTTTATGGTATATAAATTTATTCCAAGTATAAAAAGATTGTTTATTTTATGTGTATGGATTTTGCATGTCTCTGACATGAACTGACTGCCCTGCTCTTTGATCACCTCCCCTTTAGGGAGCAGCCTTACCAGGCCACAGAGGAAGACAGTGCAGCCAGTCCTTATGAGACCTGATAGACTAGGATCAGAATGAAGGGGAGGAAAACCACCCCTATCAGTGGACTGGCAGAGGGGCATGGGTGGAGAAGGGAGAGGGTGAGTGGGATTGGGAGAGGAGGAGGGAGGGAGCTACAGGGGGGATACAAAGTGAATAAATTGTAACTAATGAAAATTAAAAAAAAATATAAAAAGAAATAAAAAATAAACTCAATCGACTAGGATAATCTCTAGACTGGACAAAGAGCCCCATGAATTTATCTGATTGCACTTTTGCAATAGAGCAACTTGGAAGTTAATACCTGTTTCAGCTACCAGAGCTTTGAAACAAAAAAGCAGTGAAATTCAGGTGAGCAGGGCTCCCTGGGGAGCGACAGGACCATTTCAGGAGGATCCCTGGGATGCCCTGTTCTTAGGTGGAACCCAACTCTCTTGGGCACTCAGAGGAAAGCCCAAGGTGAACGCTCCCAGCCCAGGAATCCCAGAAACCATAGGTGTCTCTGAAGATTGCGCAAGTCTTTTCCTCCCCCGCCAGCTCGGTGGCATGTTTCTAAAATCCCAATCTGCACAACATAAACAGAAAACGTTCAGCCAGAAAGCCTCGGTGGTGCAAATTAAAAGCTTCCAGCAGAGGGCGGGAGAATCTTTGCTGCGCGGCCAGTGGCAAGCAGGCAGCAGAGAAGAGCAAGCTTTCCAGTGACCTCACGACCCTCCATGCCCTTCTCCCCCCACTGCAAAAGGGAGAGAGAAGGCGGAAGGAAAGACCCCTGATAGAGGAAAATAAAGAATAGGGGAGTGGGGTGTTGAGGCAGAGGGCGGCCTCTAAGAGCTCCCCCTCGGAGCAGTCGCCCACTTCCTGAGCCAAGGGTCCAAGCCGCCTCGGGGAACCCGAAGGCCAAGCCCTCGCAGATGGGGCGGGGGAGGGGCTTGCGCGAGGCCCAGCGCAGGCGCAGTGCGCGCCTCCATTGTCAAGCGTGACGTAAGCGCCATTGCTATGGCAACAGCCGCCAAAGGGAAAAGGAAAATCCCTTTGGGTTGCGGCGACGGCGGCAGCGGCGAGGGTTGGCGACTGGAACCCGCTTCCCGGGCACGATGGCGGCGGTCGTGGCTTGGCTAGTGGACTACTTCATCGTGGAAGGCTGAGACCAGGAGAAGCCAGGTAAGGGTGTGGGGCAGGCTCCGTCCCGGGCTCCGCCTCCGCCCCAGGCTCAGCCTCTGCACACACTAGGCTCCGCCTCTGCTACTATGGGCTCCGTCTCCCTCTTCCGCGGGACTCCTCCCCTGCCCCCCCTGGCTCCGCCTCCGCCCCTCGGGCTCCGCCTCCGCCTACAGGCTCCTCCCCCGCTCTGCTTCTGGACTCCGCCTCCGCCCCCAGCAGCCATCCAGTGGGCTAGGCAGTGCTGGGCCTGGCATCGAGGCTGGGAGGCTGAGAGGAGAGAGGGTTGGGTCCCAAGGTGGAGGAGCCTGTTGGCCATCGCGGAGCAGGCGATGTGTGTGAGGGACGCGCTAGATGGCAGTTGCGAGGCAAGGCAGGGCTGTGCAGCTGGGGGCTGGAGGGCTGGGCGGGTCCGGAGAGCCTGTCTGAGTTCTGCCAAGAGCTTTTGTGGAGGATGCTGGTACCTGGGACCGCGCCCTCTTGCTGCCAGGGTTGGGAGGGCGGGAGTACACTCTGAGGGGTTTCTAGGATACCCTTGTGCTCTGCATCCTGAGGAAGAGTGATGCTGGGGCCAGTCCTCCAGGAATGGAAGTGCAGAGTCCGGTGCTGCCTCCTGCCTGCCCTAGGGCGGGTAGAGTGGGGGAGCTTGGACATCCCAGTCGAATGAATGCCTTAAAAATGTACTTAAAAAGGCTACAGGATCCGTGCACATTTCTAGGAATATTGTTTCAGGACGTATGTGCCAGCATTCCAGAATGAAATGACTCTTCTTAAGTAAAGACAGCCACTGCAGGTGCTCTCTCTCATTTAGATTTCACGTGATTTAATTGTTCTCTTTATTCATCAGAGAATTCTTCATAAGGAACAGTTTGGCAAATACACTGCTGTTTATACTTTGATGGACTTGTACAACCAGGAGTTTACAGGGTTCATGCGGGCTTATTTTCCTATTTGTATTTCTTTGGGTTGCTATGTGTAGATAATCAGGATATAATAACAAGGTTACTGTAGAGCTGGGAAAGCTCTTTTATTTCAGGTTTATTCCAGTTTTACACTTGCAAGGAATTTTAGCTACCAGCCCTGCAGCCCCTTGTCTCAGGAGGTGCTTGGTTGTGTTTGGATGATTGTTAGTCGTTGGTAGCACTAGTGTACTAATGTTCTACTCATCTCTTTTTTATTATTTATTCATCCCTAAGAAATTGTTTAAGAGCAGGGACCCTTCACATTTTTTTCTCACTATTATCTAATTGAGGTCATTTAAGAGAATCACTTGCAGGTCGGTAGGATGGCTTGCTGGGCAAGCCTGGAAACCTGAGTTTGATCCCTGAATTCCTGAAAAGGTGGAAGGAAAAAATGATTGCACAGAGTTGTCATCTGACCTTCCCATATGTTCACTGATATTCATCCTTTACCCACATCATGAACACTCCCCCCACACACATACACAATAACAAAAGAAGACTATGGGCTGTATTTAGAGAATCTTCTTGCTGCTCCAAAATGTCATGTCATTTCACTTTTCCGTCTCTTACAGACATAGTCTTACCCAGACTGCCAGTGTGGAGAATCAGCTTTGTTTTTAATCTTGTTCAGTTTTCAGTTACATTGTTCTTCTCCTTACAACAATTTTATTTAGTTTGTTTTTTTGACACAAATTCTCTCTACAGAGACCTGGTTGTCCTGGGCTTCCCTATGTAGAGCAGGCTGACCTTGAACTTACAGAGATCTGCCTTCCTCTGCCTCCCAACTGCTGGAGTTAAAGACCACACACAACTTCCCCACAACAATTTTAAAACAATAACAAACTTGAAGATAGTTCCAAGTATGTACAGTTAATTGTTGTTTTACTTTGCACATTTTGAAAGGAAGCTGCTGACCTTATGCCCTGTCACCCAGAATGGTCTAGTGTTGATTTTATACAAACAAGAACTTTGTCTTACATAATGACAGTTCAGTTATCAAATTTGGTAATTCACACTGACACAGTATTACATTTAATTTGGGTTGTGTTGACTATGTTATTACTCACATAATTGTCGAGGAAGTGTGTACATTTAAGTGTTGCATTGTTTCCTTATCTTTTTAGTCTCTTTCAATATGGAATAGTTCTGTCATCTTTTTCATAATCCTGTCACTTGTGATGACTGTGGGTCAGTTATATTTTTTCTTCATTAATTTATTTATTTGTTCATTTTACATCTCACAACCCCACTCCCTCCTCTCCTCCCAGTCCTGCCCTCATCCCACTCACCCATATTCCCCAGATAGCCCCCAACCAACCCACCCTGGCACATCAAGTTACATCAGTATTAAGTACCTCCTCTTTCACTGAGGCAAGACAAGGCAGCCCTGCAAGGAAAATGGGATCCAGAGGGAAGCAACAGAGATAGGAGCCCAAGTCAGAGACAGCCCCTGCTCTAGTTGTTAGGGGACCCACTTGAGGACAAACAGCCCATCAATTTCATATGTGGAGGGATCCTAGGACTAGTCCAGGCATGTACTCTTATTGGTTCTTCAGTCTCTATGAGTCCCCATGGTCCCAGATGAGCTGGCTATGTAAGTCTTGTGGTGTACTACCCCCTCCCAGCTCCCTAAATCTTTCCTTTAACTCTTCCACAGGACTCTCCAAATTCTGCCTAATGTTTGTTTGGCTGTGGGTCTCTGCAACTGTTTCCATTATCTATTGGATGAAGCCTCTCAGATGATAGTTATGCTAGTGTCCTGTCTACAAGCATAGCAGAGTATTATTAATAGTGTCAGAAGTTGAGTCTTTTCTATGGGTTGGGTCTCAAGTTGTGCCAGTCACTGGTTGGCCATTTCCTCAATCTCTGTTCCATCTTTTATTCCTGCATATCTTGTAGATGACAAATTTGGGTTGAGGGATTTGTGAGATGGTTGGGGTCCCCCTCCCTCCTCTGGCTACAGGATGTGTCTACTTCAGTTTCAATATCCCTGCTGCTAGGAGTCTCAGCCAGGGTCAACCTCATATCTTCCCAGGCACCTCCAAAATTCCAGGTCTTCATCTTATCTCAGAGATGCCTCAACACCAATTTCCCTTCTTTCTTAGCCCTCTTACTCCCCCATCTCCACTTTACCCACACATGATCCCCCCTCCTGTTCCTCTCTTCACCCCCCTCTCCCACCCACTTCCTCTCTCACTCCACTTCCCATGTCTGTCCCCTTCTTAGTGGGATTCAAGTATCCTCTCTTCTACCCTCCATGTTACCTAGTTTATTTAGGTCTGTGGGCTGTACCATGGTTATTTTGTGCTATATGGCTAATATCCCAGGTTAGTTATTTTTATAGACTCTCTCTAAGTTCTTTGTGTTCTCATAGATCAATACATAAACTGGGACAAGGGTATCACAAAAGTATAACACATTGTGTCCTATCAGGTGGTACATATTTTGACTTTGATTACTTGTAATCAGTGTTTTCCAGGATTTTCTACTACACAGTTAATACCTTGCACCCCCATGAGTGCCTTGACACTCTGTGTCTTGGTCCTCATCAGAATGTTAATGCATTTGCCATACACTTACATCAATATGGATTCATGATTTATGTGCCTTCTGTAGTGGACTGGACTGTTACTGTTTGTTTTAGTCTGCTGCGGCTAAGTGACAAATGATTTATAAACAAAGGCTTTACTTTTCAGAGTTGTGAACTCTGGAAAGTCTAAAGTTAAATTATGAGGTCTAGTTGGGGGCATGCTTATCTAGTCCTGTTCTCACTTTAAACTCAGTGTTATAGGATCTCTTCAATAAGGTTATGAACCTATTTATAAGGGCTTCACCTCCCAGACCTGGGTACCTCCCAAAGATCTCATGCAGCTCTGTTACTTTGGGTCTTAGGACTTCAACATAGGAATTTTGGGAGGACATAGATATACATATCATTTTGATGTTTAAATTGTTTTGTCATTTGACCAATGAGAGCTTATAAATCTTGCTTCTGTGTCTTTTATTTTCTTTCCATTTTTAATCTTAATTTTTACTCATTACACTTTATTCACATTGAATCCCTCCATGCCCCCTCCCTCCTCCTCTCCCAATCCCATTCTCCCTCCTCCTTCTCCACACACGTGCCTCCCCAAGTCCACTGATAGGGGAGGTCCTCCTCTCCCTTCCCCTGATCATTGTCTATCAGGGCTCATCAGGAATAGCTTCACTGTCTTCCTCTGTAGTCTGGTAGGGTTGCTTCCTCCTCAGGGGGAGGTGATCAAAGAGCAGGCCAATCAGTTCATTTCAGAGACAGTCACAGTTCCCATTACAATGGAACCCACTTGGACACTGAACTGCCATGGGCAACATCTGTGCAGGTTTCTAGTTTATCTCCATCAATGGTCCTTGGTTGGAGTATCAATCTCAGAAAAGACCCCTGTGCCCAGATTTTTTTAGTTCTCTTGTTCCCTTTGTGGAGTACCTGACCTCTCCAGGTCTTATTATTTTCTACTTCTTTCATGAAGTGCTCTGCACTCTGCCCAAAATTTGGCTACAAGTCTCAGCATCTTCTATGATATCCTGCAGGGAAAAGCCTTTCAGATTCCCTCTGTGGCAGGCTCCTATCATGTTCCCTGTTTTCTCCCTCTTCTGATGTCCATCCTCTTTGTCTTTCTGAATGTGGATTCAGCATCTTAGCTAGAGTCCTCCTCCTTCATAAGTTTCTTTAGTTGTACAGATTTTAGTATGTTTATCCTATATTGTATATCTAGTATCCACTTATGATTGAGTATACACCCTGTGTGTCTTTCTGCTGCTGAGATACCTCACTCAGGGTGATATTTTCCAGTTCCCACCATTTGCCTGCAATTTTTATGATTTCCTTGGGGTTTTTTTGTTGTTGTTTTTGTTGTTGTTGTTGCTGAGTAATATTCCATTATGTAGATGTAACACAATTTTTGAATCCACTCCTCAGTTGAGGGGCATCTGGGTTGTTTCCAACTTCTAACTATTACAAATAAAGCTAATAAAGCTGTTACAAACATGGTTGGACAAATGTCTTTGTTGTATACTTGAGCATCTTTTGGATATATGCTTAGCAGTGGTATAGCTGAATCTTGAGGAAGCAGTATTCCTAACTGTCTGAGAAAGTGCCAGATTGATTTCCAATGTGATGTACAAGTTTACATTCCCACCAGGAGTGCAGGAGGGTTCCTCTTTCTCAATATCCTCTTCATCATGTATTGTCACTTGAGCTTTAGATCTTAGCTCTTCTGATGGGTGTAAGGTGAAATCTGAGGGTTGTTTTGATTTGCATTTCCCTGATGATTAAGGGCATTGAGCATTTAAGTGTTTCTCTGCCATTCCTCTATTGAGAATTCTCTGTTTAGCTTTGTACCCCCCCTTTTTTTAATTGGATTATTTGATTTATTGCTCTTTAACTTCTTGAGTTCTCTATATATTCTGGATATTGGCCCTCTGTCAGATATAGAGTTAGTGAACATCCTTTCCCTATCTGTAGACAGTATCCTTTGCTTTACAGAAGCTTTTCAATTTAATGAAGTCCCATTTATTGATTGTAGCTCTTAGAGCCTGTGTTTTTGGTGTTTTGTTACACCAGAAAAGACACAAGACCTGAGAAAGAGATTTTCCTGGCACAGGCAAGAAGAGCATAAGAGTCCTTTCCAAAGCAATGGTTTGCTTCAAGAAAGCAAGCACCGGAATTTAACTTATGGCATATGGATAAGTTCAAATGTGGGTTTGTCTACTCAGAGACATTCTAAATTAAGTCCTATTCTGAATGTGAAAATAATGTAAAAATAAGAGATAAAAAGGCACTCTTGTCATTTCTTGGCACAAATAGATGTAAAAAATTTTAAAATTATGGACAGAAATGCCTCTGGAATGTTTACTTTTGACCACAGTTCTTAGCTGAAAATGAAGTAAATGAGGCCATGAAAGTAGATTTCTCAGGGAGCAATGACATCTGGTAATAATATCTGATCTATGAGAGGGATATTACAATGCTACAGTTCTCACTCACAGAAAGGACAGAGAGCCCAATTTCAGAAAACTTCTAACATCGCTGTGTACACTATCCCTCAGGAAAAAAATCTATTACTTGAAAGATAGTTTGCATTTTGAAATCATTTTGATACATGATATTCCTACATAGTCAGGCCTGTTTTAGAAGTGTCCGTGGAGTTGGGCATGGTGGCACACACCTGTAATCCCAGCACTCAATGAGGAAGAGGCAGACAGATTTATGTAATTTTGAGGATGGCTGGGTCTACAAAGTGAGTCCAGAACAATCAAAGCTACACAAGAAAATTGTGTCTCAAAAACAAAAAAAAAACTGAGAATACAGTCTGTGGAACAATCTGGCCTCAGTCTCAGAGAGATCAGCCTGGCACTGAATCCTAGGTTTAGGGTGACAAGGATGCACTTCTGAGCCAAGCTATGATTTTTAAGTCGTCTATCCTTGAATTAATAAATTAAAGGATAAAATAAGATATACAGAGGAACCATTTTCCTTTTCAAGAACAACAATAAGTCTTCAAATTCTACAAATAATTTCTGTCATCTATAAGTGGCTCCATTGCTTTGTTAATTTGATCATTTATAACTGGATATAAGGTATATAATACTAAAATCTGCACAGCTAAAGAAGCTAATCAAGAAGGAGGACCCTGGGTAAGATGCTCAATCTTCATTCAGAAAGGCAAATGGGATGGACATCAGAAGACAGAGAAAACAGGGAACTGGACAGGAAACTACCACAGAGGGCCTCTGAAAGACTCTATCCAGCAGAGTATCAAAACATATGCTGAGACTCATAACCAACCTTTGGGCACAGTATAGGTAATCTAATGAAAGAAGGTGGAGATAGAAAGACCTAGAGGGGACAGGAGCTCCATGAGGAGAGAAATAGAATGAAAAACTCTGCACACAGGGATATTTGGAGACTCATAATCCAAACAAGAACCACAAATGGAGATAATGTAATATCCGACAGATTTAGCCCATTGCAGCTTAGTGTCCAAGAGGGTACCCTACTAATGGGAACAAGGACTGTCTCTGACATGAACTCAGGGCCTGGCTCTTTGATCACCTCTGCCTGCAGGGGGAACAGCCTTACCAGTCTACAGAGGAAGACAATGAAGACAGTCCCCATGAAACCTGATATACTAGGTTCAGATGGAAGGAGAGAAGTACCTCCCCTATCCAGTGGACTGGGGGAGGGGCATAGGAGAAGAAGAGGGAGAGAGGGTAGGATTGGGAGGGGATGAGGAGGGGTCTATAGCAGGGATACAAAGTGGATAAACTGTAATCAATAAAAATAAAAATTAATTAAAAAATGCTGGAGTGTATTTGTGTATACATAAATGTTATTGTGTATATGTGATAGAGTACAACTTATTGCTATTTATTATCTACATCCCATATATAAGTTCTTGACATGGAACACAATGAGTCTTTTGGCCAGTGACCACACTGGCCCTTATTTAGCCTGAAAATATATTTACGTTTATGCTAGTGTGTGATTTTGCATATACAGCAGCCCAACTATAGAAACATTAGAAAAATCTATAGCACTAATATGAACTACTCAGGGATTGAGCTCAAATCATCAGGCTTAGCAATAACTAAATTTACCCACTGAGACAATTCTCTGACCTTCACTTGCAGTTTTGAGAAATTCTTAAGAATAAGTCTTTACTCCTAAGAAGGAACTAACACATTCCAAAACAAGACAGGAGTGTATAATTTTCATTTGCAAGTAGAATTTATTATTCAAATAATTTCTTTTTCTTCCATCCTCAGATGACAATATAGTCATAATCAGAATAGAAGACAATATTGTACTGATGTAATTTTTCAAGTAAGTTTTATGAGTCTCAATGAGCTTAGTGGGGAGTGTTTGTGGTATGCAAAAGAGACCATATACCTTGAAGATCATAGAACCATGACGAAAATAGATCCCACACTCTTCGTATATCTGTCATAGCCTAAGAATGAATAGTCCATCACACACATAACATGTCTTTTTGAAATAAATCTTGTTGCTGTTACATTAACTTTCACTTCTAGATAAATCTCTAAGAAGGCAATACTTCAAGATGATGTGCCATATAGTAAATATGGGAACATGTAGAAGCATGAATCTTCAAACAATATATACATACATACGTACACACATACTATTAAGCATCAATTAATTATTTATATCCAAGCAAGGCTTAAAAAAAACATCTTAAATGAATTTGTGAAAACATAAAAAAGTACAAGTTCTCATAGACCCTTTCTTGAAAACTATGATCTCACACTGTCTGATATAAATGAGCAATGCGCCACATAGAGGATGTGGATTCCATTCTATGCATTGCAGCAGAAAAATACCTATAACCAAGTGGAAATGCATTAGAACATGAACAGCCACCACAGAAGGAATATCAGAACAACCTAATAAACTTCTGTGAATGGATTTGCTACACACACATCAAATTTAATACCTACTCCAATGTTTCAAAATTCAGACCACAACCACAATTGGTGATCTCCTCCATTATAATGAAGTGAACATGGTAAATAATTACTTCTTCTGAGGCTCTGATAAAACCAGATTCAAAATAGTTTCTTTTCTTGGAAATGAATACATTTATTATGTCCAAAGTAATAAACACTTTTGCATAAATAAGATTGCTCTCTTCTACGAATGCTTTTCTACTTCCTGACATCAAGATGATATATTAATATTTAAGATATTTACAGTACTGGATACATGGTTTTGCAGTTAAGACAAGTTCATTCCCAGGAACTAGGTCAGGTTTTTGACAACTTTCTATAATTTTTGTTATGAGAAAATCAGTGGGTCTGGTCTATATGGAAAGTAAAGTGGACAGGCACATGAACAGACAAAGACAAACTGTTATCACGTAAGAAAAATTAGAACAAATTCTTAAATATACTCATGTTTTACCTTTATAAGCATTCATTACTGAACTCATGTGTTGAGGGAACTACAGGCTTATCTACAAATGTCTTCATCATGAATTCCTTCATGTAACAGAAATCAAACATGTAGGTTTGAAATCAGAGAAATGAATCCTTTTCAGTTGGTGGTATCATTTTGGGAATGTTTAAAAAAATGTATCCCTGCTGGAGAAAGTATGTTACTTGGGGTGGGCTTGATAGTTTTCAGCTGCATACCATCTGTAGTTCCCACTCTCTGTTTCATGCTGCAGGTGGAGGTTGTGAGCTCCAAGCTTCCTACTTTATCTGCCATGTATGACATTTGTTTTGCCCAATTTAAAGTGATCCCATATCCTCTCCCATATCATAAGGCAAAGTAAACACATTTGGAACTTGCAATAGACATTGTGTTTGGTCACAGAATATGCACTAATATGCACACATAAATTTTACAACTGGATGATTTATTTCATGTAATTGAAGTGAATTGTGAAATAAAAATGGATTATCTTACTGTTTCAATCCATATGCCTTTGGTCCATGAGATTTCAATTGGAAACAAAATAAGGATGGATGTCACAAACACATGCATACATCGTTGACACTTCTTAGAATTTTCCTCCAAACTAATCTAGTGTAATTGAATGCAAGTTGGTGGGTCAAAGACCTTTACAAATCTTTTATTCTAATAGATATTCTACAGAATGAGTTCTTTTAGGTTCTCAAAGGCTACTGTGATATGCAAAGGCTTTAAGATGTAGCCCACAGAGTAAAGCTTTTACTCTTATATAATGGTAGCATGAAGCAGAAAACCTTATCATACTGACTATATTCATGGTTTTTCTCTGCAGCATGACTTTTTCTCATGATTTCAAGGAAAACCCTATGAAAAGGATTTACCACATTGCTTATTCAGAGGGTTTCCCTGCAGTGTGTTTTCTTTTATATATTTGGAGATAACTGTATTAAGAAGAGGCTTTATCACATTGAAGACATGTATAAGGTTTCTCTCTACTATCTGACCGTTTGTATACTTGAAGATGACTTTGATATGCAAAACATGTAAAAGCAAATTGTATGTGGGAACATGCAAAAGCAATTTGTCCTAAGTATTTCCTTTTAGTTACCAGCATTCATTGATATATAGGGTGAACATAAGTTCAAGTTCATAGTCCCTAGGAAAGCTGTAGACTTCTCAATAGCTGACCGGCTTTAATTACTTAACTTTTGTTGCCCAAAATGACTGTTCCATACCATGATTTCTGGTCCCCTAACATAATGACTGACCCAAACCACAAATTCTCTTTATTAAAACACAATACCTTTTCCTAACCACAAAAGAACAAATGGATATGATTGTTTTGACTGTTAAACCTACATTTTGCATCAGGTGACTTCCTCTAAGACATAAACAAATCCCATATCCCTAAACCAAGACTAATGGAAATAATTCAGTTGTAAAACGCTAAAGATGTTTATGATTTTCAAGCTCAGAACCTCTGTAACTTTCTGGCTCATTGGATGGGTAGGCATCACAGTTAAACATTATGTGTCCTTCATCAAACTGGATGACAATATTTTTTTTATCGGTATTGATCTGTTTGAGTTATAATGGATTCAGTGGACAGAAGAACACAAAAGCCTTACCATATTCATTATATTCTCAGATTTTTCTCTCCATTTTGAAACGTTTATGATGATGTAGAATATAGATATGTGCAAAGGTCTCCCATTTTAACACATTCATAAATTTTCTCTCTGTATGAATTCTTTCCTGATGAAGAAGATTATACAAATGTGGAGTAGCTTCACCATGTAAATACACTCATAGTCTTTTGTTCCAGTATGAATTCTTTCATGACATTGAAGATAATTGTGAAGAGCAAAATTTTATTAGGAGATGACTGTTTTGTGAAAAGGCTTTACCACATAGATTACATTATTAAGGTTTCTCTCAAGGGTGAGGTCTTTTATGTATTAGGAGATGACTGTTACATGCAAAGGCTTTCACACATTGATTACATCCATAAGAGTTCTCTCCAGTGTGAGCTCTTTTTTGTATTAGGAGACTACTGTTACATGCAATGGCTTTATCACCTTAGTTACATTCATAAGGCTTCTCTCCAGTGTGCTTTCTTTATGTCATAGGAGATTACTATTATGTCAAAATGCTTTATCACATTGGTTGCATTCATAAAGTTTCTATCCAGTGTGCTTCTTCTATGTACAGGGAGATTATTATGGCATGCAAACTTTTTCACTCATTGGTTATATTCATAGGGTTTCACTCCAATAAGTGTTCTTGTTCAAGATAAGTCTTACATGAAAAGACTTCATGACATCAGTTATATTCATAAGGATTTTCTGCAACATGAATTTTTATGTCTTCGGAGAACACTGTTATCTGCAAAGGCTTTACCACATTGGTTACATTCATAAGGTTTCTCTCCACTGTCAGTTCTTCTATGTAGCAGGAGATGACTGTTACATGGAAAGGATTTACCACATTCATTACACCCATAAGGTTTCTCTCCAGTGTGAGTTCTTTTATGTCTTAGGAGATGACTGTTCGATGCAAAGGCTTTACCACATTGGTTACATTCATAAGGTTTCTCTCCATTGTGAGTTCTTTTATGTACTAGGAGACCAGTGTTACATGCAAAGGCTTTACCACATTGGTTACATTCATAAGGTTTCTCTCCAGTGTGAGTTCTTTTATGTACTAGAAGACTACTGTTACGTGCAAAGGCTTTACCACATTGGTTACATTCATAAGGTTTCTTTCCACTGTGAGTTCTTCTATGTAGCAGGAGATGACTGTTACATGCAAAGGCTTTACCACATTCATTACACTCATAAAGTTTCTCTCCAATGTGAGTTGTTTTATGTATTAGGAGATGACTGTTACGTAGAAAGGCTTTACTACATCGGTTACATTCATGATGTTTCTCTCCTCTATGTATCCTTTTATGTCTTAGGAGATGACTTTTATGTGCAAAGGCATTGCTATATAGGCTACATTCATAGTGATCTGCACCAGTATGCATACTTTTACATGTGTGGGGACTACTGTGATGTGCAAAGACTTCATATTGAGTATCTTCAGGGAGTTTGTCTGCACAATGATTGTTTTCACACCTGCAAAGATAATTGTCACATATGACAACTTTTCCACATTCATTACACTAATGGATATTTTTGACACATGACTTAATTTTGCAATTTGAATTAAAGGTAAAGAAGAATTACATTTTGAGTTTTCATCATTATTTTTATATTTATGATGTTCTTCTCTACGGGTTGTTTTGCATATTTGAAAATACCTGTGATGGTAAAAATATTTTTTTTACCTGGCACACATTTATCATATACTTTCTTCTATAGGATGTTTTACCACATATTTATAGAAAACTAGAATACCTCAGAGCTTTAACACACTAACTGGATTAATAACTTTCCCTATACTGTGTGCCAAACTAAATATGTAAAGATAATTGTTAGAAAAAGAATAATTTGTATATTCCTAAAACTTATATTTTTTGCAGTGTGATTTTGTGAGAATTCCTAATGAAGGTGAATAGCCAGGTAAATGATGTTAGTGTATATTCTGTGAAAATGTGCCAGTACAGGTGAATGTTGATTGATGAGCCAGCAACCAGCTAAGTACTGATGAAATCATATTATTGTTGGTTCTGTGGCTGATCACCTGTCATATATTTTGTAAACATTTGTCCTTCCTTACTTATCTATTGGAAATAATAAAGAGCTAACAAGTGATAGCACTGCACAAAATGGAGGACAGAACTTCTGAGTGAGAGAGGGTTGCTGGGAAGAAAGCAAATGATAGGCTACTCACCAGCATGACAGTGAGGTTAACAGATGGACATGACCATGAACAAAGAAGTAGATCTGGCCATGCATCCGGACACTGTGCTAGGTTTGTGTTAGGGAAAAAAAGGGTTCAGAATCTGCCCAGTTAAATTGCCTAAGCTTTAAAATATTAAAAATATTAAAAATAGTTGTTCTGGGTGGTACATTGTTTCTTTCAATATACATATGTTATAATGACTTGTATACATTGTGATACATGATTATATCACTATTAAAGAATAATAATAAATAACATGATTTCATGATGCATTCACACATATCTGAGTTGTAGGAGACTAAACAAATTTCACTTTTACCTCATAGCGCTAATGAGTAAACCATTTAAACATTGATCTTGTGTAAGTATGATTTCCTTGCATTCTTTCTTAGAGGAGTGCCTTGCAAGCACGCATCAAATACCTAACATGGAGGTACATGGTTTAGTAACAAGTTAGACATCATCAATTAATACACTTAAAACAGTTCATTTACACTCTCCCTTCTCTTTCAAACTTCCAGAACATATTAAAATTTTCTCAGAACGATATTCATTCATAAAAATTACCTTGCATGTCTTCTAGAATTTTGAAAATGCTCTTCTATATTATGACTTTCCCAATTGTAGCCTAAAATACAATAACACAATATGTATGATTCATTATCGGAAATAAGACAAAACTTAAGTCGTGCTCTATGGTCAATGAAAGAACCATTCACCTCATTCTTGCTCATCCTCAAGAAAAATTGCAGAAGCACTTCAATAATGAATAAAGAGTTTTCCGCATATTTTAAAAGGTAAAAAAAAATTCACTGTCCTACCTATAGCAGTGAGGTTCCTGTAGGTCTCCAGCATTACATCTTTGTAGAGATTCCTCTGGGAAGGATCCAGCAAAGCCCACTCTTCTCGAGTGAAATTCACATGCACATCATTGTAGGTCAATGCTGTCTAAAATATACACACACATGTAAACAGAAAGCATGATATTTAGAATACTGGAAATGTATCCTTCATTTAAAATATTTTTAGGGGGAGCCAAGATGGCGGCGCCGGGAGAACAGTGCGTCTGAGAAGCAGGACAGCACTCTCCGTGCAGAGACCAGGAGACTGAACTCAGGACCCTGAAACTACATCAATTGTGTTTCCCAGGTGAGGGGAGGCTCCCACAGCGTGGGAATCGGTCGGGTCCTCTCAGGGCTACCCAGCGAGAACCCGGAAGAAATCCCAGGTAACGCAGGCTTTGGGTATCCAGGCTGGAGCCGCAAGCAGGCGTGTCCCAGTCACTTTCCCAGACTGATCTGTGGGCACAAGGGTACATGAGACTGGGAGTCCCAGTCGTGGGGGAACCCCACGGGGAAGCAGGGTTGCGGGTCTGATCGCAGGTCACCCAGTCTTTCCCCGGAAGGTCTCTGCCGCCATCACAGTTGAGCTCCTGCCGTGCACGGAGAGCTTTGCGCTCAGCTCAGCAGTACAGACAAGCTGCGCACCCCAGTACAACAGGGACTGGGAACCCCTGTCCGGAGAGGACCCCACAGAGAAGGAAGAAACCGTGGTGCTGGGGTCACCTAGGGAAAGTCTAGCAGACTGCAAATTGCAAACAGGTGAGTACAGCCACCCATCACAGATCTGGGCCCAAACACGGAACACAGAGTGATTGGAAACTCAGCTCCTGCAGACTAGCAGGTGGGCGCATGCTCCACCAGCTCAGAGGCCTGCTTCATAGCAACTACTCCTTACAGACAGAACTGAGTGCCCCAAGACACCGGAGCAGTACTCACCCACCACAGATTATCTCTTGGGTTCTGGGGCACAGAGCCCCAAGCTCAGACCTGCAAAAGACCGGGAACCCTGAGATCAACCCCCAGATACTGCTGCAAGGGGCAACCAGTTATCCCTAACAAAAGCGACCAAACCACGGGACACACAGGTTACAGCAGCTGATCACTAAATTTACAGCAAGAAAATCCAGAAGGAGGGGAGCTGTCTCCAGTACTTCTTCCGGTGAGAGGAGAGCCCTCTTGACTAATCAGGACCACAGTTACCACCCAGGTCTCTATGTCTGAGGTGAGCTGTAGCAACTCCTGAAAAACACCAGACATCCAGGGACGATACCCAAAAAGCTGAGAAGGCTTCCTTCAGGAAAAAGTATTTTCCTGCCAAAGGGATTCTCTCCACTACAACAGTCCAGGAACAACCAGAAACTAAATTCAAACAACTAAGATAGCCCAATGGGTAGAGGACAGCGTAAAAGTTCAATCAACAAAAGCCAGAGCATCATGGCATCTCCAGAAGCCAGTTATCCAGGGGCAAATAGCCCTAGACACCCCAGCATAAATGAAATTCAAGGAGACGACCTAACATCTATGCTCAAAAAGATGATAACAGAGGAAACATATAAAATATGAAAAGAAATAGAAGAAGCTGCAGCCAAGCGGTATGTGGCCTTTAAAGAGGAAATGCTTAAATCACTGAATGAAATAAAAGAAACAGTGGATTGTTCAAACAAACAGCTGAAGGAATTGACAGAAAAACATGAAAATACACTCAGACAGGGGAAGGAAACCAACAAAATAGCTCAAGACCTGAAGATAGAATTGGAAAAATTAAAAAAAAAAACACAAATGGAAGAAATTGTGGAGAGAAAGAACTTAGGGAAGAAAGCAGGAACTACAGAGGTTAGCATAACCAATAGGCTATAAGAAATGGAAGAAAGAATCTCAGGTGTGGAAGATACAATGGAAGAAATAGATGTATCTGTCAAAGAAAATGTTAAATCTAAAAAATTCCTGACACAGACCGTCCAAGAAATTCAAGACAACATAAAAAGACAAAACCTATCTGCATTGCCCCCGTGGCACGCCTGGGTTGGCTACCCAGAGGCTATTTAAGCTGTGGGCTGGCTTTCCCCGGGGTCCGAGGATTGTTCAATGTTCCTGAATAAACTGCATTGAAAAAAAAAAAAAAAAAAAAAAGACAAAACCTAAGAATAATAGGAATAGAGGAAAAAGAAGATTCCCTGCACCAAGGCCCAGAAAATATTTTCAACAAAATCATTGAAGAAAATTTCCCCAACTTAAAGGAGAGGCCAATAAGAATACAAGAGGCCTATAGAACACCCAATGAATTAGACCAGAAAAGAAAATCCTCCCGCCTCATAATAATTAAAACTGTAAGTATACAGAACAAAGAAAAAATACTAAAAGCTGCAAGAGAAAAAGGCCAAGTAACATATAATGGCAAACCCATTAGAATCACACCTGACTTTTCAACAGAGACTAGGGCCTGGACAGATATCATGCAGACCCTAAGAGAACACAGATGTCAGCCCAGGCTACTATACCCTGCAAAACTCTCAGTCCTCATAGACGGAGAAAACAAGATATTCAATGACCAAAACAAATTTCAACAATACCTACAAACAAATCCAGCATTACAGAAGACACTGGAAGGGAAAATACAACCCAAGAAAGCTAGCTACATTCAAGAAAACACAGGAAATAACCCTACTACAGTAAAACAAAAAACAACCAAGCACACAACCGTATGACCACAGCCAACATCAAGTTCAAAGGATCTAACAGCCACTGGTCATTACTCTCTCTCAATATCAATGGACTTAATTCTCCAATAAAAAGACACAGACTAACAGAATGGATGCGTAAACAAAACCCAGCAATCTTCTGTATACAAGAAACACACCTATGTCACAAAGATAGACATTACCTGAGGGTAAAGGGATGGAAGATGGCTTTTCAAGCAAATAGACGCAAGAAGCAAGCAGGAGTAGCCATTCTAATATCTGATAAAATAGTCTTTCAACCAAAATTCATCAAAAGAGATGGGGAAGGACACTTCATACTCATCAAGGGAAAATTCCAAGAAGACAACACAATCCTGAACATCTATGCCCCAAATACAAGGGCACCCACATTTGTGAAAGAAACATTGATAAAACTTAAACCACATATAGATCCCCACACACTAATAGTGGGAGACTTCAACACCCCACTCTCAACAAAGGACAGGTCAACAAAACAGAAATTAAGCAAAGAAACAATATCTCTAACAGAGGTCATGAATCAAATGGACCTAACAGACATTTACAGAACCTTACACCCAAACACAAAAGAATTTACCTTCTTTTCAGCACCTCATGGAACCTTCTCCAAAATAGACCACATAGTTGGTCACAAAGCAAGCCTCAACAAATACAGGAAGATTGAAATAATCCCTTGTATCCTGTCTGATCACCAAGGAATAAATCTGGACCTCAGTAACAACAGAAATAGCAAAAAGCCTACACATACATGGAAACTGAACAACTTGCTACTAAAAGACAGCTGGGTCAGGGAAGAAATAAAGAAAGAAATTAAAATCTTCCTAGAACTCAATGAAAATGAAGACACAACATACCCAAACTTGTGGGACACAATGAAAGCAGTGCTAAGAGGAAAGTTCATAGCACTAAGTGCCTTCAAGAAGAAATCTGAGACAGCGCATTCAAGCAACTTAATGGCTCACTTAAAAACCCTAGAAAAAGAAGAAGCAGATACACCAAGAAGGAGCAGGCGGCTGGAAATAATCAAACTCAGGGCTGAAATCAATCAATTAGAAACAAATAAAACAATTCAAAGAATCAATGAAACCAAGAGCTGGTTCTTTGAGAAAATCAACAAGATAGACAAACCCTTACCAAGCTAATTAAAAGTCAGCGAGACACCATCCAAATCAACAAAATCAGAAATGAAAAGGGGGACATAACTACAGACACTGAGGAAATCCAAGCAATCATTAGGACTTACTTCAAAAGTCTATACGGAACAAAATTTGAAAATTTAAATGAAATGGACAATTTTCTTGATCGATTCCACTTACCAAAGCTAAATCAGGACCAGGTAAATCAATTAAATAGTCCTATATCCCCCAAGGAAATAGAAGCAGTCATCAAAAGTCTCCCATCAAAAAAAGCCCAGGACCTGATGGTTTCAGTGCAGAATTCTACCAGACATTCAAAAAAGAGCTACCTCCAATTCTCTTCAAACTATTCCACAAAATCGAAACAGAAACAGTACCAAACTCATTCTATGAAGCCACAGTCACCTTGGTACCTAAACCTCACAAAGACCCAACCAAAAAAGAGAACTTCAGGCCAATCTCCCTTATGAACATTGATGCAAAAATACTCAACAAAATACTCGCAAACCGAATACAAGAACACATCAAAGATATCATCCACCATGACCAAGTAGGCTTCATCCCAGGTATGCAGGGGTGGTTCATTATACGGAAATCCATCAATGTGATCCACCATATTAACAAATTGAAAGAAAAAAAAAACACATGAAAATCTCCCTAGATGCTGAAAAAGCTTTGACAAAATCCAACATCCATTCAGGTTTAAAGTACTGGAGAAATCAGGGATACAATGCACATATCTAAACATAGTAGAGGCAATATACAGCAAACCTATAGCCAACATCAAACTGAACGGAGGGAGAGAAACTTAAAGCAATCCCACTGAAATCAGGGATAAGACAAGGCTGCCCACTCTCTCCATATCTCTTCAACATAGTTCTGGAAGTCCTTGCTAGAGCAATAAGACAGTTGAAGGAGATCAAGGGGATACAAATTGGAAAGGAAGAAGTCAAATTATCACTATTTGCAGATGATATGATAGTATACGTGAGTGACCCCAAAAACTCTACCAGGGAACTCCTACAGCTGATAAACACTTTCAGCAAAGTGTCCGGATACAAAATTAACTCAAAAAATCAGTAGCCCTCCTGTATACAAAAGACAAAAGGGCTGAGAAAGAAATTAGAGAAACAACACCCTTCACAATAGCCACAAATGACATAAGGTACCTTGGTATAACCCTAACCAAGGAAGTCAAAGACTTGTATGAAAAAAATTTCAAGTCTGTGAAGAAAGAATTAGAAGAAGATATCAGAAGATGAAACTATCTCCCATGCTCATGGCTTGGCAGGATTAAAATAGTAAAAATGGCCATTTTACCAAAAGCTATCTACAGATGCAGAAATTGTGGTACATCTATACAATGGAGTATTACTCTGCAATGAAAAATAAGGAAATCATGAAATTTGCAGGCAAATGGTGAGACCTGGAAAGGATCATCCTGAGTGGGTTGTCCCAGAAGCAAAAAAACACACAAGGTATATACTCACTCATATAGACATACAACATAGGAGAAACCCACTAAAATCTGTGCATCTAAAGAAACTAAGCAAGACAGAGGACCCCGACTAAAGCGCTCAATCCCCATCCTGAAAGGCAAAGAGGATGGACATCAGAAACAGAAGAAAACAGGAAACAAACTAGGAACCTGCCACAGAGGGTCTCTGAAAGCGTCTACCCTGCAGACTATCAAAGCAGATGCTGAGCCTGATGGGCAACTGTTGGGCAGAGTGAATGGAATTTTATGTAAGAAGTGGGAAATAGTAAGAGCTGGAGATGACAGGAACTCCACAAAGAGAGCAACAGAATAAGAAAATTTGAACACAGGGACTCATACTCCAACCAAGAACTATTCATGGAGATAACCTAGAACCCCTGCACAGATGTAGCCCATGGCAGTTCAGTGTCCAAGGGGGTTACATAGTACTAGGAAGAGGGACTGCCTCTGACATAATCTGATTGGCCTGCTCTTCGATCTGAACATTATTTACCAAGACCACAGTGACTTTGGAACTGATGAGGGTATCTCCAGGTGTTAGAAAGAGTTGGGTTCTCAGAATCTGAAGGAAACCCTCCTCAAACCCTCCTTCCTGAGGTGGGGAGCAGCCTTACCAGGCCGCAGAAAATGACAATGCAGCCACTTTTGATGAGAAATGATAGACTAAGATCAGAAAGGAGAAGAGAACCTCCCCTATCAGCGGACTTGGGGAGGGGCATGCCTGCAGAAAGCGGAGGGAGGGTGGGATCGGGAGGGGAGGAGGGAGGGGCTAATGGGGTGATACAAAATGAATAAAGTGTAATTAATAAAAAATTAAAAAAAAACAAATTATCTTCTAGATATAACTGATTATTTTTCAAAGAAAATACCCATGCTCTAGACCTCTATCTGTAAATGGAGGTCACCAGAAAGGTGGGCTATGGGGTTATAGCTCATGTGCCCCCAGTGATTGAAGATAAACACAGTTCTACTGAATCCCATAAACAAAACAATGTGAAATAGTAATTTTAAGTCTCGTTCTTGCACATGTATTCCAGCACAAGATATGAAATCTGTCCTATGTAACTGCATAACACTATGTACACTTGAGATACCTCTGCAGCTCAGAAACTCCTTTTAATCCTGGAATTCTGTTCTTAAGTCACATCATCGTGGCTGCTGTGAGTGGAAACATAAAAGGATGCTAATCAAATACTGCTGAAGACTGATCTACATTTCTTCCTTGACACCATTTTGAAGCCTATTTGTAAACTTGTAACATTCATCACAAAACAACTGAATTAGGAAACAATGTTTAAAGCTTCTTGAAATCTGACTTTCATTTTTTCCAAGCTGTCTTCCTACTGCACACACAGTAGACAGCTCATTGTATGTCTCAAATGAGTAATTTTTAAGACTCTGATGTGCACAGCCTTGAACTTCAGAATTTAGGAATTTTAACCAAGAGGAAAGCAAAGTCATGCATCTGGGGAACAAGAGACTAGGAAAAATGTGACTTGAGCCAACAACACTTGTCTCAGAAATATTTTTCCAAAACAATGAAGATGCAGCTATTCTAGAGTTAATATCCACCATCAGGGAGAATGTATGCCACACACAATTAAATGGTTAATTAAAAAAGTTTTCTTTAATAATAGCATGTATCTAGCTCTAGTTAATGCTATAAGACAACCTAAAACTGATTTTGTACTCCATACATGCAGTCTTCCTTAAGTCTCTTTTAGGCTCCAGTTTATATATTAAACAATTTCAATATGGACCAGAGAGTTCAAGTCTAGCCACTGAGCCAGTTGGGAGATTTACATAGCAAAGATATTCCTAGAATGATTTATGTACTCCACTCCCCTAATACAGTAGGTCATTATTCAGTGACAGGGTATAAGTGAGATGTCTCAGAGGTTTCAAATATTAGGAAAAGTAGAAGGTAGAAAATGTAGAAGCTAGGGTGGGAAGGTTTTGCACAAACTATATCTTATCCTAATTAAGCTTCTTAAGGAGCATAGCATATTGTACACTCCTTGGGGAGAATTGGAAGGAAACAGGAGACATCTATGAATTGATCAGACAATCTCATACAATGGTATAAAACCATGAAAAGTCTAATAAACAACACTGCACAAGGGGAACACAGGATCTCAAGAACATTATTTACCAAGAACACAGTGACTTTGGAACTGATGAGGGTATCTCCAGGTGTTAGAAAGAGTTGGGTTCTCAGAATCTGAAGGAAACACTCCTCAAATGCCCTGAACCTGCAGCTCACCCTATTCCTGGTTTTAGAATAGGAACAGTGCTTTATTTTAAATACCTCATAATCTTGGGCAAATCTCCCAAAGACTAGGCCACAGGTTGATCTGGTTCTGCCAAGCATATCTGAGGAGTACGAGAAGAAGTTAGGTCACTCTCCATACACGAGGCTCTTGGGGAAAGCTTTGTTTGATCAGGGCAGTGTTTTCCCTGTTCAATTGGTTTTCACCAGATGTCTTCCCCATGTGACAGAGCTATGCTTTTCTCAAGAAAACTGTAACTTTATGGCACAACAGTCTTTAATGCTGGCTGTCAGTCTGTAATGGCAATTAAGCAGCTTGTTAGATGCCTGTTCTTTGACATGGACATGGGCCAGTGCTTCATATGAATCAGGGCTGTCTCCCTGGTTATGACTGTAGACAAATTTGTTGACTATCGTCTTATGCAAACATGTATTTCCGAGCATCCTTATCTCAAGCATGCCTGGTTGGCATGCTACTTATCTATGTAGCCCTTAGCTAAATTCTACTTGGTGTGACTTCCTGTCACCTAAGTATTGGTAAATCCTTTACATAAACAATTCTAGGTGTTTACACCACAGCTTTATAATGAAGTGCTAACTCAACACATATGTTATTTACAACCTCCACAAAATTAATTCCAAAGGAATCTTATACCTGAATGTTAAATGCCAAGGTCAGTACTTGGAAAAGATACTAGAAACTAGGCCTCTCTGAGTTTGCATCCTACCAAGGACATTTCTGTGTTCAAGCCCCTCTTGCAAATACTTTGTAAACATGCAAGCCCATAGTGTGTAAGGAGGCAGCCTCCAGTGCCCCAGCCCTCTCCAAGCAACTCTTCCACTTTACTAGCAAGATTAAATTAACTTCACATTCCAAACCTTTCAGCGCCATCTCCCATTGAACCCCTTGAAACATTTTCCTAATTATCAGTTAACTGGTAAAACTTGCTGCTACCTTAACCAATGTGCCTGAATTGTAAAAATATATCACTTACAAAGCCCTGCCTTATTACAGACAGAGCACTCATGTCTTTGTTTCTGTTTCTTTATCACCTTGAGCTCCAGACCACGTGTCAAGGGATATAAATGAAGGGCCTTGGAATCCAGACCAAATGTCTTGGAAAACAGTTAAAGGCCTTGAGCCCAGTGGATCAACACAGCCTCCAACAGAAACTCCCTTGCCTAACCCACAATGTTAAAATTTGATTGGATGACCCCAGGACTCACCAAGGTGCCCTCGCCGTGTGGATTTAACTCTTTAAATATACAATAAAGCTTACTCTGGGTCACCTTTCAGATCCTGAACTGGCTGCCTCCCTGAGCTCAGAAAATAAAGCTTTCATTTTAACCTTCTGTTCTGGAAATGAGTTTTCTTTGCTCCCAACCAAAAGCTAACATAGCCAAGATATTCAGATGCTCTGCTCTGTTCAGAGCTAGGAAAAGGGACATCTCCCATGGCTGATTCTGGCTGCTGGTTCCCACCCAGCCCCATGAAAGACCCTACACAGAAGCTCTTGTCATTCACCCTCCTGCTCCACCAGGATGGGGGCACTGACCACAAACTCACCAAACTTGTCTGAAATCGCCTCACAGCACACAGCAGCTGCACTCATACCAGAGCACACCAACCATTCAATCCAGCTCAGCTATAGAGGGAACATGCACCATGTCGCCAAGAAGAACCGGCCTCTTCCTCAAATGGAGGGATGGAAGATTCTGATTGGCCAGTGAGTCTTGAGTGACATGAGCACCTCCCTTAGGTTTACACTGTAATGAAGGGACAAGACTTAGTTATCTATGGCTCAGGCTTCGGTTTCAGTACCAAATCTTCTTCAGATATGCAGAGATTTGCATTTCATCATTTGTGCCTGTCCTCCCCTAGCCTACCCTCTGTCTTCCACACTCACAATGCAATTTCCCTCTTCCTGCTGGAATCAAGTGGACATTGCACAACTGTTATTCAACCTGTAGCAGAGCGAACAGCCTGTCCCAAAGGAGGAAGGGTGCCAAGAGTATTAAAAATTATAGAGAGATTTTAGAAAAGGGAAGGAGATTTTATGTTCTGTGAATTCACGCTGGGGTCAGGTAAACTGCAGCCACTTTTCTCCTGGAAGATCAGAGAAAACCCAGGAGAAAAAAAAAGCAGGAAAAACATGACACATTGGAGTACTATCATCAGGTAAAAATTTCTCCTCAATGGGAAGATGTAGAAAACAGAAAGTTATACTAGTGAAGGCTCTACCCATGAAAAGAACTGACAGAATAAATTTCTCTGTGTATGTATACAGCTAATACATATATGTATACACACACATACAGACACAGAGATATATATTATGATTTGGTATTTTGAGACAGGGCTTTTCCTTTTAGCCTTTGCTGTCTTGGACTAGATCTGTAGACCAGGCTGACCTTAAACTCACAGAGACTGGCCTGCTTCTTTCTGCCAGAGGACTGGGATTTAAGGCCTGTGCCACCAAATCCATCTCAGATTTTCTGTTTTGTTTAGGCCTGTTATTTTCAACCAGCCTGAACTCACAAAGAACAGCCTGTGTCTGCCTTTCATGTGCCTAGATTAAAGGCTTGTGCAAGCATGACTGGCAAGACCTTAGGCTTTAAGGATTTGTTTAAGGGAGGGTTTCTTATATAACTAAATTTTTATAAGATTTTTGAGTGGGTGGATGAGGGGACCTCTAATTATTATTGTATGTGCACAGACACTAAATCAGACATTGCTGCCATCCTCACAAAACCTTCTTATATCAGAGCTTTTAATCTTATTCTTAAGAAATTTTATTTTATTTTTTTGAAAAACATCTCACCAGGCAGTGAGTTCTGTGCTGAGCATCAATTGCACTGTGGGTCCGGTCCTCTGAGGGCAAGGAATCATATGAAAGAAGAGAGAGTTAGTATTACATGGAGAGGACAGGAGTGCCACAAGGACCAATTAATTATATATGGGAACAGGGGTCCTTTATGAGACTATATCTCCAACCAAGGACCATGTATGGATATAACCTAGAATCCCTGCTAAGTTGGAGCCCATGGTAGCTTGGTATCTAAGTGTGTACCCTGGTAAGGAGAACAGGGTTTATTTCTGACATGAACTCAATGGCTGGCTCCTTGACCTCCCTCTTCTGCGGGAGGAGCAGCCTTGCTAGGCCACAAAAGTGGACACTGCAGCCAGTCCCAATGATACCTGATAAGCTAAAGTCAGATTGAAGGGGAGGTGGACCTCCCCTATCAGTGGACTTGGAAAAGGGTAGGGAGGAGGGTGGGAATCAGAGGTAATGAGGGAGCAGGCTACAGCTGGGATACAAAGTTAATAAACTGTAACTTATATTTAAAAAATAAAAATATAAAATAAAAAACAGAGAACAGATCTCAATAAAGAATTCTCAACAGGAGAATCTCAAATAGCTGAGAAACACTGTTCAGGTTCAGCATCCTTAGCCTTTAAGGTTTGAGGTTTAATTTTACACATGTCAGAATGGTGAAGTTTATCAGGACAAGCGACAACTCACTCATACTGAAGGTGGAGAGGTGGACCAGGTGCAGGCTGAAAGGCTTCACCCCTATGTTCTAGTCTCTTTGGGGTGAGACAGTACTGTACAGGCTCCCGAAAGAGAAACCTGGACACAAACCCAGAATAAAAACCACTCCACCTAAAATCTGTACTGCTTACAAGATGTAAAGGGGTGGTGGTGGCACCAAACTTGCTTGAGTGGTGAGCTAATGTTTGGTTTAACTTGCAGCCTAAGCCATGGGATGGAACCCACTCCCTGCATGGCCAGGAATGTCACAGAGACATAAATGGCAAGCATTGCATGTGCATGTCTCAGCACCAGGTCCTCTACTGAGGTGTCATGGCTGTTAGCTCTGTATTTTTGTGGGAATCCTAACATTAGGAACAGGTGTAGCTTTGACTCTCTCACCTGCTCTTGAGAATCTTTTTCCCCTATCAGGTTCCTTTTCAATCCTCAATGTGAGGTCTGTTTGCTTTATCGTTTTGTATCTTGTTTAGTCTTGTTTGGCAGTCCTATCTTGGAGGCCTGTTCTTTTCTGAAAAGGATACAGAGTGGAAGGAGTGGATCTGGGGAAGAAGGGAGGTATGCTGGACGTGGGAGAAGTAGAGGGAGGGTAAACAGTGGTCAGAATATATTGTATGAGGGAAGAATCCTTTTCAATTAAAAAGCATTAATTAAATTTTCCTACCTAAAAACTGGGAAGAAGGGATGCAATCAAAGAGAAGTGAAATAGTGACGACTAGGCAAACACAATCATGACATACAGTTAGTGTTCTCTGTGCATAGAGAGAAAGCATCACTCAGGAGTTTAACAAGCTTATTCTTTAGTCCCATCTAGATCTGTGAAATCAGAAGTTTTGCTCTCACCAATGTGAAATATATATCATGCAGGTAAAAAAAATGGTAATTTTCTGCTGTTATGTGGAATTATAGGGGTCCCTGCTCACTTAATTCCAAAAGAGTACTCTTTCTTCTCTATAATAAAAACTAAAGTTTGGTGCTGGAGAGGTGGCCCAGCGGATAAGAACACTCTCTGTTCTTTCAGAGCTCCTGAGTTCAATTCCTAGCAACCACATGGTGGCTCACAACCATTTATACTGTGGTCTGTTGCACTCTTCTGGCATGCAGGCGCATGTGCAGACAGAACATTAATTAAATAAATAAAATCTTTAAAAAGAAGCAACCAAAAAGAATATTTGAATAATATTCACAATAACAGAAATAAATGCATAATGTTATACACTATACATTAAATATATAATACATTAAGTATATACAAACTGATGTTTTAAAATGTTAAGTGTTTAGACATGTTTTTCCAATAAAAATAAAAGTATTACCATCTAAGACAGGTTAGCTGATCAGAACAAAACTAAGAAAAGTGTCACTTGTGTAAGACTATTACATTTTTAATCAACTGTAATTTATTGTCATTATTTCAATTCAAACAAAACAAGTCAGTCTGTTTCTTAACTCATTTTCACTTCGTGTAGCATGACTCATTGGCATAAAGCTCTCAGACCATCAAAATAAACCAACTATCTGTATTTTTATACTATACTATAAAAGCACATTTGCTTTTTTTCCATAACAACTTTTCCATAATAATTTTGTTCCATAACAAATTATTTCATGAGTCATTGGCTAAAGCTCTCAGACCATCAAAATAAACCAACTATCTGCATTTTTATACTATACTATAAAAGCACATTTGCTTTTTTTCCATAACAACTTTTGCTCTAAAAAGTCTGATATTTGATTTTCCTTCTCCACATACCAACTAAAAAATGTTATAAAAATTCTTTGAAAGTGATTGCTTCACCTAGGTTGTGTTGTTTCTGCCTTTCATTAGGTAGACAAGATAATTGAACGTCTCCTACCCAATGGACAAATAGAAATGCAGCAAGATTGAAATTAGAGAGAGAAAGAGAAGTTTGTTGATTTAACACTGTTTATGCTGTACTTATATCCTCTTTCATGACTAATACAGCACTGACTGTGAGAGTCTTTTAAAAGTGTGTAATCCTTTAACCATTGCTATTGTCTTCATTTATTTACCATACTGTCCTCCTGAGATACTCAGAGTGACCTCAACAAATGAAGAATTAGGTTATTTTGAAAGGTATGCCACCACGAACATAAATGCAATAAGCATGAGAATTCAGATACTTATTTAAAACCAATCTAAAGTACCTGAAAATTTACTGAGAAGACTGTTAGGATCCATAGCAATTCTGTCATTTTATGAGAACTCTGTGCAATGTAGGCACACATAAACATGGAAACAATGAGAATGTGTAAAAACATGGTTTATTGTGTTGCTTTTGGTAATGAGGGTGTGTGGGTAGGGGTAATATCTGCAAAACCATCAGATTACATACATTAAATACTTGCAGTTTTACATTGACTCTAAAACTACTTGATGTTACCTAATTTTAGTTTGTATCCACAGGAAATCCCAAATTCTGCTATCAAGAGTTGATTTTGTATGCTAATACACGATCCCATATCACATTCAAATTTATAATTCAATTCTGGACCATGCATTATTTTCACTTTTTGTCTTCTCAAATTATACTTGATGAGATAGCTTTTCTGACTGTAACAATGTTTTTTTCTGTCAGTAAACTCTATACTGGTCTTCTTTTTATAGATTGAAAATTATTTCATAACACTTTCAATTTTATGTACTAACTGTAGTTTGCTAAACAAATGATTATGTAGGATAATATCATTTACCCTTTTATACTAGAGTAAACGACACTAATGAAATGATCTATTTAAAAATACAAAGATGTTGGCTATTTTTCAACATGAATTCAACAGAATCTGAAGAAAATTTCTATGAATTTCTAAGAGGAAAGATGATTCCAAAGCTATATCCCATGAAAAATGATACAGAATTCCAAATAGGATTATGAAGTAAGAGTACACACATGGGCAGCTGTGACCTCAGAATGTATCTCAGAGCTACAACTACCAAGAATATGTACAACAGTTTTGACAAAATTAGGAGATGAAGAGAAAAAGTGAAAACCATAAGCTTAAAAATATATTCCAATTTCCCTCAAAATTCCCAATGAAACTCTGCCAGGAAAAATGTGTACTTGACCAAGTTACCTTTGGTTATATATGTGTAGAAATTAAATAAACACAGACTTCAAAACTCTTACAAAAGCAACTCAAACTGACCGCTAAAGTATATTTGTGACTCACCAGCTACTATAGATTGTTCTTCCAAAAGGAGAGAAAACATGCTCTATGCTCTGGAGCTCTCTGTTAAAAAAAAAAAGTGATCCAAAAAGTGGGCTACGATTCTACAGCCCCTCATGCATTCTTGTGGTTTCAGACAAATCCAGCCCCAATGAAAGCCACACACAAACTGATGTGGTGAGTGTTTTCATGTTTGCTTACTCCCACATGGATTGTGCCACAAGATATGGAATCTGCATTACACACCTACCCAACACCATGCACACCTTAAAAACCTCTGCATTTCAGAAATTCACTTTGTGTCCTGAAATTAAATTTTCCTGAGTCACAACACTGTGGTTGAAAGTAGTGAAAAGATAAAAAGATTGCAAACAAAAATTGCTGGAGGATGCACATAGCCCCTTCTCTACCAGCTTTAAAACTATTTATAAAATTGTCCACACAAACCTGAATGTGGAATGCAAGGTTCAGAACTTCTAGAGAGCAGACTATTAGTTTTCCAGTCTGTCTTCCCAGTACACACCAAAAGCAATGTATGTGTGTGCACACTGGACAGTGATATTTTAAGCATCATTTTAAACTGCCAGGGCTGCAGAGGAATTCTCCCAGATCCCCACCCAAGGCCCCCAAGAAATCCATACTCAAGGGAGAATCAGTGACAAAGGACCACTCCCCAAGTCACCACATAGATCAACAGAACTACAGTAGACTCACAGTCTCAGCATCACCATATAAGACTCAGAGAGCTTAGCAGACCTGTTCCTCCTGGTTTTTGGGACAGTGGCCCACAGACTCACCATTGCATGGTTTGTGGTTCCCCTCACAGTTCTCTTCAGCTGCATCAGAGAAGAATCCTGAAAAGAAAATATGAGCTACCTTCCAGTAGTGCTGCTGATTGGTAGGTCTGCCCAGAGTCCCTTGTTTCCTTCAGCCACCTGGCTGGGCTTCAGGACAGTAGCAGCTCCTCTACTGGGGAATCCAATCAAAAGACTCAGACAGCTGAGGCCTTCCCAGTTGGGCCCTTCCACCTTAGGGTCAGACAGAGCCCTACTATAAGAAATCTGTATTTTAGTACAACATTCCAGTCTCCAAGACACAAGGAGACAGTTCCTCTTCCAAGACACAGGGTCGTTTGTGTGCATATTCCAACACACAATCAATGTTCAGTGCAGCTATCCCTACCTCATAGCTGAGAAATCCCAAAGCCAAACAAGTCAAAGTCAAACAGTAACAACAATTACAGCAAAAAGTGACCATGAATTTAAAAGTAAGGAGTGGTAAATGAGAAATGAATGAAAAAAAGAAAAAAAGGTAAGGACATGGATGATTCTAGGTATGTTACAGTAGAAAGTTTATTATACATAAAAGAGACAGAATAGCAAGAGGCAGGGATGTCTGGGAGAGTTCAGAGGGGACATGACTGCGAGCCTTACAAGGAAAGGGAGGAGAGGAGAGGGCAAAGCCAGACCAAGAGGCTAGGATATTAAATAATAGATGAAAAAGACCAGGTAACCAAAATGGTTGGATTACATTAGTAAGACCATCCAGGGGAAGGGGAACTCAGACCCTAGGCTAGAAGGCTGAAATGCCAACCATTAACCTATGGCAGGTAGAAACAGAGTTATGCTGGGAGAACCAGCAACTGGGCCTGCTTTGAGTTGTTAAATAGGTATCTCAGCCATTTGTCCCAGCATTTGAGACTTAACAGTAAGGAAGAATGAGGAGGCTGAAATGATTTAATTATAATCTCAAAAACTGTTGTAAAAGTTGAAACAGGGTTCATGCTCCAATAGTTTTCTAGGACTAGACATGCCTAGCAGGGCACACCAAGTATTATTCACTCCTTTTATCTTGGGACGCACCATTATTGTTAGAGTAATAACATTCCTGTTAGGCTCGGGCACACCATTTTGTCCAGATCTTCTGTGTTTGTTGAATCAATGTAACTACAGAAGTTTGGTTTCTAGAAATAACTTTAGTTCCTCTTCCAGAATCTTAATTGCCTTGGTATGTGAAATCCAAGTATTACTAGTTTGGACTTTTCCTAACCATCTAAAATTGAATAACTGACACTTCCTGTCCAAGCAGGAAAGCTCTCACCATCCTTCTTCTCCATCCCTTTTTGTGCTATGATGACACCAGCTTCATAGTTGGTCAGTGAACTCATTTCATACACAGGTCCCTCTTTATTTGTAATTGCCCACCCTATAAAAGCCAGGGATGTTTGAGGAACCTCATTCACTGGTCTCTTTTCCATTTCACTGACCAGGTTAAGGTCCAGCCTGAAATGAGTTGCAAGGCACTGGGCCACAGACGCAGGATTACGTGTTCAAAGCAACTCTTAAACTACACAGCGTGAAGAAAGGATGCATTTTGGGAGACAGTGCTCTAAACAGAAACTAATGAGAAATCCCTTTTTAAATGGGAATGAAATTCTTTAAAAAAATCATTTAATATTATTTTTGTGCAGTACTGTGAAGGTATCAGATCCCTTGGAATTAGCATTACATACAGTTGTGAGCTGCTATGTGGGTGCTGAGAATTGAATCTGGGTCCTTTAGAAAAAGAGACAGTGCTCTTAACCACTGAGACATGTCTCCCGTCCCAGGAATGAAATTCTTAATAACTGGGAAATGTTGGAAAAGAGAAACAAATAAGAGATTAGAGCAGTGATACATAAAGAAAATAAAACTTAGTAGGTAATACCAACAATTGACTTTTTTAGAAAGATAAATATAATTGAAAAATGCATAGGTATACTGACTTTTAATAAAAGCAGGCCCTTTTCTGGTAGAACTATTGGCATTAATTGGATACAGTTTGGACTTGATTCTACCTGCAGTGTTAGCTGCTGAGATTATTGCCACTAGCACTAGTCTCAAATTTCTGAGCAGACATAGCCCTGTCCAAGAAGACTGCACATAAATGCATAGGATAGACCTTACTTGGAAATTCAATATTCACTGGCTCCATCCAAGGTACCTAAATTGAACACCCACCAATCTGGTCTATTTTCACTCACATGCAAAAGTTAATATGTGCTAGAAATTGAAAAATCTCACTAACCCTGTGGGGATCATGTCCTTCTTCATAGGGTGACCCTTGCAGCTGACTGCCTTAAATTTTAGTCCTTGATCTAGCTATTGCCTATCCTGTTTCACCCAGCAATTGTACATAAAAAAAATGTTCTTCCTGTTCTGAACAGAAGGCAGAAACCATGCTCCACATGGAAATCCTTTCACTGTAACTACAATGGACAGTATATCACTAATTCAAATTATAAAGTTCTTTTTTGGTACAGCCCTTTAACTAAAGAATTTAGAAAGTTTAACCAAGAGGAAATCAAGGTCATTGCCCTAGGAAGAAACAGACTGGGATGAAGGTGACCTCAGTCTGAATAGCTTGTCTTGGAAACATTTATCTACCAGGCTGAAGATGCAGCTGGTCTAGAATTAATATCCCCTCCCAAGGAGAAATCACTGCAAATACAATTAAAAGATTAAGACAGCATGCAATTAATGACAGCATACATTCAGCTCTGGCCAATGCTCAAAAGGAGCCAGCTGAGGACAAAATTTTGCATTATACATATCTTGTAACCTTTAAGTCACTTTTAGGTTCAGTCCCCAGGTTATGTTTTCAACAATTTAAATGGGGACTGGAGACTTGTAAGTCTAGCCACTTAGAAAGATTTACACAGCAAAAATATTGCCAGAAGTAGACTAGTGCCCTCAAACAGCAGGTCATTCTTCAGTGACAGGGTCCTGAAGTGAGTGTGCCAGAAGAGAAAAAGGCAACATTGGAAAAAATAAAAGCTGGGGTGGGGATGTCTTATACAAGCTATGTGTTAAGCTGAGTAGGTCTTTTTATCCTTCAGTTCATTTATTTAATCACTTAACAGCCAGATGGAAAAATCCACCCTCCTTTCCTCCCTGTCTCATCCCCACACCCACTCCTCCCTACCTCTATCCTCATAGGAGCAGATCTCCTTCCCCACTTAAGTACCAACATACCCTGATGCATCAAGTCTAAATGGAACCAATTTTACCCTTTCCCACTGAAGCTAGGCAAGGCAGTCCAGGTGGAGGAAAGTGATCCAAACCCAGGTACAGAGTCAGAAACAGCCAGGACTCCCATTGTTAGGAGAGCTACATGATGACCAAGATACACATCTGCTACATATGTGGAGGGGTTTTATGTCCAGCCCATGAATACTATTTAGTTGGTGGTTCAGCCTCTGAGAGGTCCATGGCCATGTTAGCTTCTCAAGAATAACATCTGGTATACTACTTTCAAGGGTTTTGTAGGAGACGATTAATATTTACTATTGGTTTATCTACCGGTAATGCTTGCAGTTAATCTTAAACAGCTGTATAACCAAATCACCACACAGAGACTTAGCTTTTAGTTAACCTAGAACACAATGCTGGGCAATATTTACTCCCTCCTAAACCTCCAAGCCCTCAGTTTCCTAATATTTAGATTTCCCACATTAAACTTGCTTTTTGTGAAATCTTAGGTCTGGTTCATGTTCCATGTCCTCCAAGATCTCTCCTCCAGCTCTGCTCTCCTCACTCTCCTCTCACCCCTTCTCCTCCCACTCATTCCTGCTTTCTGGCTCCTCCCCTCTTTCCTGTCCTCTGCCTCCTCCCTGCTCAACACTGTGTCTAATTGCTTTATATTGTCCTGTTTACAGAAGAGTTGAGACAGGATGCCTAAAATGAGTATCACAATGCAATATCCGGATTGAAACCAGAGAGTTGGGGGTGGGGTGCAGAAGAAATCAGTATTTGAATGAACAAGGGTAAGGTGTATACATTAAAAAATATATCAACACAGGGGAAATGGAAGGAAATGGTTAACTTCTATAATGTCAGCAGAAAATATCATATGTAGGAACAAACTCATGAGGAGTCTAATGAAACAAAGCTGCATTAAGAGGAACACAGGGTCTCTCAAGAACATTATTAACTAAGCCTACAGTGGCCTTGGAAGTGACAACCACAGCCCCAAGTGGTGGAAAGAGCTAGTATCTTATGATCTGAAGCAATGCCCCCCCCAAAGGCCTGGGGCTCAGACCATTACAGGCTCTCCCAAACATGTTCCTCACTTTTGAGAAGGAACTCCATTTTATTCTAAATACATGGATAACTTAGTGAAAGCTCCCAAGGCCTAGGCCCCTGTCTGTTACTGGCTATGCCAAGAATGTTAATGGGTTTGAGAAAGAACTATGCCATTCCTCTTACATGAAGGCCTCATGGAATGCCTTCATTGATCATGTCAGCCATGAACACAAAGACATTTTTTGTTTGTTTGTTTGTTTGTTTTTTCTGTTGTTGTTGTTTTCCTTTTCAAAGTGTTGTCAACCAGTATAGACTTGCCCCTGTGGAAAAAACTATTCTTTTCCCAAAAACAAATCTGGACCTTTAGGTAAATGAATTTTAATTCAGAACATGACTGTTCTAGCAAGAGATCAAATCCAAAGACTTTCTAGGTCTATACAGTCTGGTTGGAATACAAACACAACTTTAATCACAGGAGAGAGAGATAAGCTGATCCTTGTGGACTAGGCAAGCCAGGTATAGTGCAAGCTTCAGGAAAGAAAAGCTTAGGTTGGGTGTGATGGTATAAACCTTTAATCCTAACCCTCAGGAAACTGAGGCATGCAGATGTTTGAGTTCTAGCCATTTCTGCTCAGGCTGCTCAGCTGAGTGAGTCAGTGAGTTGAGAGGCAATGCAGTCAAGTTGAGTTTGCAGAATTCAGAAAAAAAGTTTTACTGGGAGACTTTTACAGACACAAGTTGAAGAGAGAAACTAGGCACAGGTGAAGACAGACAGAGCCAGAGGATGAGAACCATCTAGAGGATTATAACATATTGCCAAAGTTAGTATGAGGTCAAACAGAGCAATTCAGTCAGAAACTAAGAGAAGCCAGACTGGAGGGGAGTCTGAGCCAGAACAGCTGAGTTGAACAGCCTAGCAAGAGTTCTAAAAGAAATAGAAAGGGTGTTTATTCAGCACCAAGTCTCAGAGGATGAAAACATTCTAAGCCTAGATTTGATTGTATGGAGGCTAGAAGCTTGCAGGACTAGGCCTAGGTTAGCAGATGAAGGCACTAAGTTCCTGGAGGAAAACTACATCAGGGGAATAAATGTTACTTTAACACCTTTATGTCACCACAGGCTATAATGTTGGTAGTGACCCTGAGACCGCCTTGAGCCACTCCGTAGAGGCCTGTTCTTTGATATGAGGATCGGCCCGGTAGCTGGTTGTAAATCACATTTATCTCTCTTTTTGCTAGGGTTAGAGCCAAATTTCTGGACAAGCCCGGTCAGCATGTGTTTGCTAGCATGCTAATCTCTAACAGGCCTGGTTAGCATACCTGTGGGGTGACTGAGAGGCAGTCCTCTCCCCTGGCGAAATTCTATTTAGTGTCGCCTATACTTCCCAATCCTTTACATCATCAATTCTACTCTTCCTCATCACAGCTTAATATTGGAGTGCTACCCAACACACGAGATGCCATTTCCAACCCCCACAAAACTACCTCTGAATGGATCTCACACCCAAAGGTTAAATGCTAAGAGCAGAACTTGTAGAAGACACTAGAGAAACTGGAACACTGAAGACAAACTCAAGTATTCCGAGTTTGGTGTCCAGCCACGAGGATGATTCTGCACAAGAACCCCTGCTGCAAACGCTCTGCGCGGATGCGATCCCCTCAGTGAAGTGACTCAGATGCCACCACTGGTTCCAGCTAGAGCTCAGGACCAAAAGGTTCCTCCCCAGGGGCCGCCGCTGACTAGCCAGTCCTGGAAGAGACCCCGCACACCAGCTCCCGCCGCTCAGCCGCCTTCTTCTCCCTGCACTCACCATGTTGCAACTTCGTAGCTTGCCTCAGTTCCCTTACAGCACCCAAGCAGCGGCGGCAGCGATCAGAGCTCTTCACCTGGAACCCTGAGAACCTGCTCAGCAGCAGGAGCTGAACCCATACAAAGGCACACGGAAGAACACGGCCTCTCTCTTGACTGGCAGGTCCGGTCAGAGGCTCTGATTGGCCAGAGATTTTTGTGTGACAGGAGGGCTCCCTTAGGGTTAGGGTGTCTCCCTTAGGGTTAGAGTGTGTGGAAGGGACTCAGCCCGTTATTCCCTGACCCTGGCTTCCAGGCCAGGACCGTGCCTTCTTCAGGTCTAAGGAGATTCACATTTCAGCAGCACTAACGCCTGTCCTCCCAGCCTCGGGACCACCCAGCCCTCCCACACTTGCCGCTCAGCCACTTGCTGCTCTCCTCTGTGGGAGAGGACCCTAGGCTCCCAAATTCAAGATCTCAGGGCATGCCGGAGGCCCCACAGCACTCAGTAAGCAGTTCTCTTTCTTCCTCCTGGTGGATCAGGCTTCCTTAGCCCATTCCTCAACTGCAGTGGAGTTACCCATCTGTTCCACAAATGGAAGGTGCCCTTGAATATTAACAAGTAAAGAGCATTTTTTTTAATTATTTATACATTTTATAATTGAAGAACAAAATACAAATTAAGGTGAATTCTTTATTAAATTACCATGGTGTTTAAATGCTTTAGCAGTAATATACATATATAATATATAATATAATATAATATAATGTAATATAATATAATATAATATAATATATAAAAGGTAGGAATCACATACACCAAGAAGCCCATTCTTGTGAGATGATTAATATGATTAATATGTCTAGAGAACATACTTAGTAGAATCAAACAATGCTGACAAAATGATTGCAGGATTCTTAAGTTATGCTACATCATATTCATCTTTGGTGAAATGTCGAGTTTACAGTGATTTACAAGTACTACAGAGGAGTTTATTAGGATTTATAAATGACTCCCACAGGAGTCATATAGTCTTCTCAGAGAACAATATGGATTGTGTTTTGTAATAAATGCAAACTGCCCTCTTGGCAAAAAGTGTAAAAGCTGCTAACAAAATTTGGGTTGAGACTGAGTTCCTTATACATTTCATTTCTGAATATAAATGATTTTTTTAACATTTTATTTTTTATAATATTCCAAGTTTATTCACTCTCTATCCCATCTATAGGCCCCTCCTTCAATCTCTCCCGATCTCACCCTTGCTCCCTCATTTCCATCCATGCCCCACTCCATCTTTTCTGAGACTTATTCTCCAACCAAGGACCATGCATGGAGATAACCTAGAACTCCTGCTCAGATGTAGCCCATAGCAGCTCAGTATCCATGTGGGAACTCTAGTAAGGGGAACAGGGACTGTTTCTGACATGAAATCAGTAGTTGGCTCTTTAATCACCTCCTCCTACGGGGGGAGAGCAGCCTGACCAGGCCACAGAGTAATACAATGCAGCCAGTCCTGATGAGACCTGATAGGCTAGGGTCAGATGAAAGGGGAGGAGGACCTCCCCTATCAGAGAAATTTCAAGAAACAATATTTTTGTTTTGTGGCTTCATGCTGGGCTCAGATAACTGCACCTAAGTTTCACCTGGTACCTGTGAAATACCGTGTGCCCGCAAGGACCAATGAGAGAGGTTGTGTGTGTGTGTGTGTGTGTGTGTGTGTGTGTGTGTGCATGTGCAGGTCTTGGGGAGGTTTTCCCTGCAGATAAAAATTATGCACAAAAAAGCCGGACACTTTTCTTTATTTGGTGAGGGTGCTTTGATGGGGAATCATGAGAAACCAGAACTTAAGGGCTGAAGAGCTGAATGGCCTTATCTGATTTAAAAACTCATGGGTGGGTGCTGGAGAGATGGCTCAGTGGTGAAGAGCATTGGCTGCCCTTCCAGATGGTCTGGAGTTCAATTCCCAGCAGCCCACATGATGACCCACAACTGTCTACAATGGGATCTGGTGCTCTCTTGTTTCATACAGGCATATATTCAGACAGAGTGCTCATGTATAAATAAATAAATATTAAAAAAAAACAAATCATGGGTTTCTCTTTAAGGTTTAAAGCTTAAAACATATGCTCTGTTTGGTGCAGATCCAAAGAATTTGAAGGGAGCCAGTATGCTGGTGAACCACTTAAAAGACAGGCCTATCCACAGCCAGGTCAGGGTCACCTTGGCTCCCAAAGTACAAACCTTCCAGAAGTTCTTATCAGGGGCTGTTCTGAAAACACAGTCCTCACTTAAACTGAACAAGATTATATTGAACTTTGGAGGGGAAGTCGAGGCCTGTAATCTGAAAAAAAAGTTCTCACCTCAATATCTCCAAAAGGAAACAGTGCAAATTCTGGCTGTGGAGGAGGCCCTTAATGAGATGGTTTCCCTTGGAAATGGACATGTTTGGGGAAGGTGCAGGAACTGACTATATGGAAAGGATATGGGCCCTGCATACTAGTTTGATTTTTGCAGGAAGGATATTAAGTCACTAGGTGAACTCTTGGTTGTGCAAGGACTCGCTTGAATGGAAACAAAAATGTTTCCTAGTGGCCTTATTTAACAATGCATTCAGCCAGTAAAAATACACAGGAGCAAGTTCGGCAGCACATAGACATATCTGAGATGTCTCCCCAGTCCTTAAAAGACACATTGCTTTAAGTCCTTTTGGGATAATGGTGGTTTTGGTTGAGTTGCCCCTGGAAGTTGGTCCTACTTCTATATGTGTCCAGTGTCTCTGTCTATTTTGGCTTTTGCATAACTAGAACCTGGGTGGCGGCCTCCTCCTTTTATTCAGGGTAACAAGCCTGATTGGAGTCAAATGGGTTCCCGACAGTTGGAGGCCACAGTGAGGAGACAGAATGGAAGTGCTGGGAATGTTGTGTGAATTTGTTTCCATCTTAATCCTGAGTGTGGGATTTCAGTTTGCACGTAGTTCATCCACACCTATTAATGGTCTCTCAGGACATGGCTTTTTGACAGCTGATAACAGGCCTGCCTCGTGCACTGAGAGGGCCTCTGAGCACATCCTGGAGTAGAGAGAAGGTGGCTGTATCTGCAGTTGATGGGGACTGATATGGAGACTCTCAAAGGACCCTTGATCAACAACAGCCCAGAGAAGTAAAGCGGTCTGTTTTACGTATTCCCCACAATGGGGAGGCTGAGGCTTAAACACCCCCAAATAAAGCAGAATTGTAAAAAAACAAAAACAAAACATAACAAGCACTTATAAGAAAATAGGAAAGAATTGCTACCCTCCCATGATTCAGAAGTCATGATGTGTTAATATTATAAAGCATTCAGTGAGCAGAAGCATAGTGATTTTTTCTTAATTGGGTTTACAAAATTTATTTTTAATATATTATATATATATTAATATAGATATGTGATATATTATATACTGCATAACATATATTTATATGTAATTGTATATATTATATATTTTTATATATTTATGGATTGTTATTTTATATAAATATATTAATATAGTTATAGAGATATATTTATATATATTATGTATACCATATATATTTATATATAATTATATATTATATATTTATTGATTGGTTTTTATATACATATATTTATATAGATATATTTTATATATTTATGGATTGTTTGTTCACACAGTACCCTAGTAGTGCAGGACACCAGACTTATGTTACTAAAAAACAAACCTTTAATCGTCAGATGAGAGTGCATATAGAGTTGACACAGCCTTACACTCGTGTATGCACATCTTGAAAAGTTGGCAAAATCACAAGGCTCTGCTTTATACATTCCAAAGAACCACTGGATAATGTAATTCATGGTTATGGTTTCTCGTTGATGGTGGGAAGACTACAGAGAGGAGTAGGTTGTTGGCCCATGACCTCATTCTAGTGAGCTCATCATCGAAGGGCAGGGACATGATTCATTGGGGTGCGGGTGGCAGGGAGGGAAAACAAGGGAAGAGAAATAATGGAACCCTTTGATGCCGCATCAGATCAGAATTGAAACCCAAGCCAGGGATGAATCCAAGGCTGCTTGTCTCATGGCCAATCGTTTCTCTTGCCTCTGATGCAACTGCTCTGTAGTGAATCCTATCTAAAAAGAGGTTCAGTTGCTGCCCTTTCCAGCCTGTCCTTATATGATTCAACTGTGAAATTGTTGCAGAAGAAATAGAAGAGAAATAGTACTCACTAGGACCTCAGCAGTTATTTTCCTCAGTAGGAGGCACTGGGGAACAGAGAGAAAAGTGAGTGTGGATGTGAAGGTTGAGTTAAGGCCATGACAAGATAGAAGCTGGGTTTATTTCCTAAATTTTATATAGTAAAATACATACAATTTCAACTTCCCATAGCAGCTGTTTGTGTTTGTCTGTTTTGATTTGTTTTGGATGGTTGGATTTTGTTTGTTTGCTTGTTTTTGTTTTTCTAGGCTGTCCAGGACTCTGTAGACCAGGCTGGCCTTGAACTCACAGGCCAGGCTTCAGTCAGATCTTACTGAAGAAAGGAAAAAGAGGCTCTATGTCAACAGTCTTTCACTACAGTGGCAGTTTCCCGAACTTGGCTTATGGGAAAGAAATATGATTTCCATTGTCATATTGTAATGTTCTCTGTGTTCCTTTGTGTCAGTCATTCTTCAAATACAAGAATAGGAAACTGAGGGACTTAAACAGAACTCGAGAAAGACCCATGAAGGAGCCACAGCATCTCAGCCCATGTGGAGGTCAGGCAGTGGCTTCAAATTTTTTCTCAAGAAATTAGCATAGTGAATTCAGGTGGCACTAACCGCTCTGGTGACTGCAGGGAATTCAAAACTCCTCCAGAACTCCTCTCGTCCAAGGGTTTGGATGAATTCCTCTGCGAAGGTTCCTATGTGTGTCTGAGCTTGGAGAGCATCCCTGAAGAGGAGGAGAGGGTCTTCCTCCCCTCACCCTTAAATGTCTCTCATCATCTACCTGTGCAGGCCTGACCCAGGTGCATTTACCATTTATAAAACCATGAGGGTGTGCATTTGTGGCCTGTGGTCTCCTTAAATGTCATAATCACTATGACACTATTCTATCCTATTCTATTCTGATTCCTGTAATCCTAGAGAAACTTCTTTTTCTCAGGGGTCCCGATCTGATCGTGAAATTGTTGTCATATGTAGCCAATATGGAGGAGGGGATGGGGTGGAGTGGGTAAGGTGTGTCTATGCAGGCTCAGAGTAAGATTTCTTTCCCTGATAAGAAACAGAGAATTCAGATAATCTCACAGATGGCTGGGGAAAGCAGTGGAAGCTGATTGCTTTGTTTTTAATGGCTGAGTATATGCTTTTGTGTAAATGTGCCACAGTTTCTTTATCCATTCTTCAGTTGTGGGACATCTAAGTGGTTTCCAGATTCTGACTATTACAAATAAAACTGCTATGAATGTAGTTGATTAGGTGTCCTTCTTATAGAGCTTCTTGGGGGGATATATCCATTAGTGGTATAGCTAGCTCTTTCCAAATTTCTGAGAAATCGCTAGATTGATTTCCAAAGTGCTTGTAAAAGTTTCCACTCACACCAGCAAGGAAGGCTTGTTCCCCTTTGTCCTCATCCTCACCAGGATCTGCTACAACTTGAGATTTTTGATCTTAGCCTTTCAGACTGGGTATGAGATAGAATCTCAGAGTAATTTTGATTTGCATTTCTCTGATGATGATGGAAGGTGAGCATTTCTTTAAGTGCTTCTAAGCCATTCAAGATTTCACTGTTGAAAATTCTTTGTTTAGTTCTATAAAATTATTTAATTGGGTCATTTTTTATTGTAGTTTGATTTCTTGAGTCCATTGTTTAGTTTCAATATTTGTTGAAAATAGGATTGATGTGTTCTTTTCCTAATGTGTAGATTGACATTTAGTTCCATTGATAGTGTTTACTCCTTACAGATCTGTTGGTGTTCTTTTCAGAAAGTTGTCTCCTGTGCCAATGAGTTCAAGGCTCTTTCCAGGTTTCTCTTCTAACAGATTTAGTATTTCTGCAGTTATATTGAGGTCTCTGATCCACTTGGATTTGAGATTTTTTTTCAGGGAGAAAAATATATATCTATTTGCATTTTTCTACATGAAGAGATAGTTAGACCATCATGGTTTGTTGAAGAGGCTGTGTTTTTTCCATTGTACGGTTCTGGCTTCCTTGTCAAAAATCAATTGACCAAAGGTATGTGGGTTTATTTCTGGGTCTTTGATTCAATTCCATTCATCAACCAACCAGTCTATCTCTATGCCAGCACCATGCAGTATTATTACTATTGCTGTGTGTTGTAGCTTGAAGTCAGGGATGTAGATAACTCCAGAAGTTCTTTTGTTGTCTAGGACTGTTTAAGCTGTTCTGGGTTTTTTTATTCTTCCATATAAAGTTTAGAATTGTTCTTTCAAGATCTGAAAAGAACTGCATTAGTATTTTGATGTGATTACATTGAATCTGTAGATTGCCTTTGGTTAGATGGCCATTTTCACTATGTTAATCCTATGGATCCAGGAAATTGGGAGATCCTTCCATTTTCTGACATCTTCATTTTCTTTCTTCAGACCATTGAAGTTCTTTTCATGCAGGTCTTTCACTTATTTGGTTAGAGTCACACCAAGATACATTATAACATTTGTGGATATTATGAATGGTGAAGTTTTCTTAATTTCTTTCTCAACACATATGTCCCTTATGTACAGGAGGGCTATGGATTTTTTTAAAACATTAATCTTGTATCCAGCTACTTTGCTGAAGCTGTTTATCAGCTATAGGAGTTCTCTTGTGGAATGTTTGGGGTCGCTTACATACACTGACACCTGGTCCGAAAATAGCAATATTTTGACTTCTTCCTTGCTGATTTGTATGCCCTTGATCTCCCTTCATTGTCTTATTGCTCTAGCTAGAACTTAAAGTACTATATTGAAGAGGTACAGAAAGAGTGGACATTCTTCTTCTGTCCCTGATTTTAATGAAATTGCTTTGAATTTTTCCACATTTATTCTGATGCTTGCAATTAGCTTGCAGTATATAGTCTTTATTATGTTTAAATGTAGATATTGTATCCTTAATCTCTCTAAGACTTTCATCATGATGGCATGTTGGATTTTATCAAGCACATTTTCTCCATCTAATGAGATGACAGTGATTTTTTCTTTAAATTTTTTAATGTGGTGGATTACATTGAAGACATTTTGTATGTTGAACCATCCCTGCATCCCTGGGATAATGTATATGATGTGTCCTTGGATTCAGTTTGTATTTTATTGAGTTTTTTTACATGGAAGTTCATGCATGAAATTGGTCTGGAATTATCTTTCTTTGTTGGGTTTTTATGTAGTTTAGGTTTCAGCATGACTGTGGCCTCATAGAATGAATCTGGCAATGTTCCTTCTGTTTCTATTTTGTAGAACAATATGAAGAGTATCTGTATTAGTTCTTTTTTGAATGTCTGACAGAATTCTGCACTAAAACCATCTGGGTCTGGGCTTTTTTTTTTTTTTTTTTTTTTTTTGATGAGAGGTTTTTGATGATTCCTTCTATTTTCTTAGTGGTTATTGGACTGTTTAAACTTTTTCCTGATCTTGATTTATCTTCGGTAGGTGAAATCTATCCAGAAAAATCCTTTGTTTACTTTAGATTTTTTAATTTTGTAAAATACAGGCTTTTGAGTTAAGTCCTAATGATTTTTTTTATTTCCTCATTGTCTGTAGTTATGTTCCCCTTTTTGTTTCTGATGTTTACCTGGATACTCTCCCTCTGTCTTTTAGTTAGTTTGGCTAAGGGTTTGTTTATCTTGTTGATATTTTCAAAGAATCAGATTTTGGTTTTATTGATTCTTTGTATCAGTCTCTTTGCTTCCAATGTATTGATTCCAGCCTCAAGACTGAATATTTCCTGTCAACTGCTACATGTTGGTGTGTTTGCTTCCTTCTCTTAGAGAGCTTTCAAGTATGCTGCTAAATTACTAATTTGGGATCTCTCCAATTTCTTTATGAAGGCACTTCATTTATCAAAAGGCTGTGAGCTTTTCTCTTAGGACTACTTTCATTGTGTCTCATAAGCTTGGGTATGTTTTGCCTTCATTTTTATTGAAAACTAAAATGTCTTTTATTTCTTCCTTTGTTTCTTCCATGATCATGTGGTGTTTCTCTTGTTGAAGTCTAGCTTTAATCCATGGATGTCTAATAAGATTCATGGAGTTATTTCAATCTTCTTATATCTTCTGAGGCTTGCTTTGTGACTGATTTTATGGTCAAATTTGGAGGTTTCCCGAGCCACTGAGAAATGTTCTGTATATATCTGTTAGGCCCATTTGATTCAAGATGTCTGTAAGTTTATTTATTTCCCCACTTACTTTCTGTCTTGATCTGTCCTTTGGAGAAAGTCTGTGCTGAAGTCTCTGACTATTAATGTGTGAGATCCAATGTGTGATTTAAGCTTTAGTAATATTTCTTTTATGAATGACACTACCCTTACATTTGCATCATAGATGTTCATTATTGAATGGTTGTAGTGGTGGATTTTTCCTTTAGTGAGTATAAAGTGTTCTTCCCCATCTCTTTTGATTAATTTTGATTGAAAACTTATTTTGAGACATGAAAATGGCTACTTCATCTTGTGTTTTTTTTGGGTCAATTTGCTTTCAAAACCTTTTCCAGCCCTATACTCTGAGGTAAGGGCTATCTTTATGCATCATTATTTTTTAGTGTAATCACCCACACCTCAGAACACTCTCTTGATAGTATCCCTAATGACCTATCTATCAAGGCACACACTCAGAAGAATTCTCTACAAGACAATAAACAGCCAACATCCTTTCCTAAGATCCACAGAGAGAAACAGAAGTGAAGAATTTAAACATCATAAACCTAAAATAGACAAGTGAAGATAGCAACAACTAGAATCACAATTATCCCAAACCCAGATAACTAGACACCAGAGTGAAATCAAAATCATTAACACCCAAGACAGCAAATCACCACAACCCTACTAGATGAGACCCTGAGGAATTCAATATAGCCACAGAACAAGACAATGATTTCAAAACAAAGATAAATCAAGGATATAGCACAGGATATATATAAAACCTCAATGATGTCTGTGAAAACAAAAAGTGAAATAAAACACTGAAGATAATTGAAGACATTTTATTACAAAAGGAATCGATAAAATGAAAAACTGAGATATATCTAGAAATAAAAAATGGCTGAAGAAGTCTAACAAAAACTCAAGTGATAAGCCTCACCAACACAGTCCAAAACATGAAAAAGACATTCTCATGACTAGAGAAAAATGCTATTCCTTAATTTCTCATCCATCATATTCTCTGATTCTTGATTTTACTGAGCTCTTTAATCTATTTTGGTGAGTTTTGTTCAGAGTGATACATAAGGATCCTTTGAATTATTTTATGTGCACACTTCTAGTTTGACCACAACAATGTGATGAAGATGCTGTCTTTTTTTCCAGTGTTTATTTCAAGATTTCTTATTTTAAAAATATTAACTGTCCATAGGTATTTGGATTTCTGCATGGGTTTTTCATCTCATCATCAAGCAAAGTGTTTGTTACTCTGCCAGTACCATGCTGTTACTACTATAGTTTTTAGTTCAATTTAATCTTTGGATGGGTGATCCCTCTTGCAGTTCTTATTTAGGATTGTTTTAGGTTTCATGGTTTGTTTGTGCTTCTATTTAAAGCTGAAAATTGTCCTTGCAACAACTGTCCTTTCAACAATTGACAACAGAATTGTCTGGAATTTTGATGAAGATTGCACTGAATGATTGCAATGAGGATTGCATTTTTTTATGATGGAGAGTTTTGCTGTATTAATCTTAGTTGTCAATGAGTAGGGGAGATCTTCCTAGCCCTTGCCCAGGCATAAAGATAAACCATCTTCAATATTACAGCAGATAACTGAAAATCCTCTTCATAACAAAGGACTGCCATCATTCTGAAAATGAAGAAGTGTACAAAAAGCTAAAATACGTTCACCAACTACACACCCAAATATATTCTAATATTCAAATGAATAAATAAGTCAAAAGAAAAATTAGATATCAAGAAAATATACAATACAAATAATACACAATATAATTCTAAATAAAGAATTCTTTATTACTATTATTAATTACAGTTTATTCACTTTGTATCCCAGGTGTAGCACCCTCCCCATCCCCTCCCAATCCCACCCTCCCTTTTCTTCTCCTATTACCCTCCCCCAGTCCAATGATATCGTAGGACTTCATCCTCTTCCATCTGACACAAGTCTATCAAGGCTCATCAGGACTGGCTTCATTGTTTTCCTCTGTGGACTGGTAAGGCTGCTACCCCCTCACATGGAGGTGATCAAAGAGCCAGCCCATGACTTCATGTCATGTCACAATTTGCAGATGATATATGGTAGTAGACCTGAGTGATCCCAAAAATTTTCCCAGGGAACACCTACAGCTGATAAATCTATTCAGCCAAGTGCCCGGATACATAATCAACTCAAAAAATTAGTAGCACTCCTGTATACAGAAGACAAAAGGGCTGAGAAAGAAATTGGGAAAACAACACCCTTCACAATAGCCACAAAGGACATAAAGTACCTTGATGTAACTCTAACCAAACAAGTGAAAGACTTGTATGAAAAAAAAAACTTCAGTCTCTGAAGAAAGAAATAGAAAAAGATATGAGAAGAGAATTCTTAAAGAAATAATTCAAATGGCTGAGAAACATTTAAAGATATGTGCAAGATCGATAGTCACCAGGGAAATGGAAACCAAATGTAGTTTCAGGTATGGTGTAAAGAGAGTCACATTGGCTAAGAATATTCAGACATTGCTAGTAGGAGTACAAAAATGTATAGCCACTAAGGACATATTTGTGGCTTTTCCTCAGCAATATGGAGAATGTTCTGCCTCAAGAACCAGCTATACCACTCTTGGGCATATATCCAAAGAATGTTTCATCTTTCCATGGAGACATTTATGCAAACATGTTTATGATCGCTGTAATCAACACTTCCAGAAATTGGATAAAACCCAGATGTCCATAACAGAAGAATAGATAAAGAAAATGTGGACATTTATACAACAAAACAGTACTCAGTCATTTTACAAAGTAAATCATGAAATTCGAAAGAATATGCATATCTGCAAGCAAACTAGAAAAAAATCATTCTGAGTATATAGTAACACAAGTTCAAAAATACAAATATGGCACGTATCTTCTCACATGTTAATATTACTTTTAAAGTGAATGATAAGCAATGTACAGCACATAAAACCATGTAGGATACACACAGAATAAGGGACTAGTGTTTGAGAACAAATAACTAGATCTCCCTAGGAGAGGTTAATAAAATAGTTATTGATAGATGGAAGATGGGCTCATAAAGAAGAATCGGTTGGAAGTGGGGAAAAGGACATTATGGAAAGTAATATGAAGAGAGACAGTGAAGATGAAATGTCAATTGAATATTACTGTAGTAACCTAATACAGCAAAAGCTGCCTAAAATGTATACATATCTGAAGGTGATCCAAATGAAATAATACGAGAGAGTCCCAACAGCATGTCATTTGTCATCAAATGAAGTATGTGTTATATCTACTTGAGGTGGTGGACAAAAGAGTCTTATTAGAATGTTTAAACAATGCACACTTTTATCAAGATTATAATTTGCTCTCCATAAATTCACTACAAGTCTCTATCGCTGAATACAGCATTTACACAACTCACTGAATATAGAGAAATTAAGCTAGTGCCTACATAGAAATTTCACTATATAGGTACATTTATCTATATCTGAATTGATATATATATAGAGAGAGAGAGAGAAAGAGAGAGAGAGAGAAATAGATTTATGTGTGTAATCTGTATATGTATTTTTAAATTCCAATAACCAAATATTGCAAGATTATACATAGGAGGCATCAATTAATTATTTTGTTTGTTTATATATAAGAGTTAACAGTACATCATTTTTTCACTTTGCTACGTTCAAAGCCTCTTGCAGTTTTAGCTCTTGAAATTTCATGGCTGCGTTTTCATGAATGGAGTTTACATAAGTTAGATATCAAATTTTGATTTGCATTATATTGTATATATCTCATTATAATAATGTATATAGTAAAAATACCATGAAATTATATCAGTAGTAATTATGATAAACAGTATTACAGTAAACTAGAAAAGTATAGAGATGAAGTACTTTTCGTTTTGGTTGTTGTTATGAGATAGTTGACTGAGCCCAGCCACATCAAGATTTCTGTTGCCAGGTTCAAAACTGAGTTCATAATCACGGGCTTCAAAACTTACTCCTATCCTGATTCTTAAAGTGATTAATGTTTGTCTTTTAATCAGGAAAGAATGTAAAGAGGAAAGTGGCTGATAATCTAAGCTAAGCATACAACTTATAAATTTGTTGTCTGTCTTGATTTAAATTGCTTATGAGCAGCTTGCGCCCTCTTTTGGTCCTGTATAATTCTGAATTTGGTGCCAGACTTCCAGGAGGAAATCTGAATACAAAAGCTGAGTTGAGAACCCTGAACCCAGGTGTCCTGCATAAGGCTGAGTCACTAGTATTTACTTTCTTGGTCAAAACCCCATGTCAAAATATGAATGAATTCTCTCCCTCTCCAGCCCCCACACCAATGTCCCTATTCTAGTCCACTGATAAGGGATGTCCTCCTCCTCTACTATCTTACTGTAGCCTATCAAGTCTCATCAAAATTGTCAGGATCTACTTTCCCTGTTGCTTAGTTTAGCCACTTTGACTGAAAGAAGTGATCAAAGAGGTAGCAAAGTGATCAAAGAGTGACTGCCCCTGCTCCCCTTACTAAAGGAAATCAAATGTTCAAAGTACCCTTCACAACAGCAATCCAAAACAAACAAGCTGTTTTTTTTTTTTATGACCTACAATTTTGTCTCAGACCCTGGTGTTCTCCAAAGTCACTGTGGACCATGATGAAATCATACAGGTTGTAGAAGAAAGAACCAAACATGTTTTTCACCTGGAGGAACCAGGTGTAGAGCCCCAGGGCTATGGGATTCCAAGAGTACATGGATGACAGGGAAATAGAACAACAAAAAGACAGCAAATTCAGAGCAAGTCTGGCTACAGTGACAGAAATATCTCAGTACTATGACCCTCAGTTGTCTGGACTTTGCTACAGTGTTTGTACTGACCTGTCATGTAAAACTTTGGGTGTGCACAGACTAAGAGCCTGAAGCAACAGTAGGAAGCAGCTGTAGCATACAAAGTCTTCTCTAACACTGCTGAGGTCTGAGCCTGTTACAGGACCTAAGCCAAGAATCTCCTTGGATCAGCCTCAATGCAGGGTACTGTCTCTGCATAGTGAAGAGTCTGACATGTCCCTTCCTTTGCTTTGTCTCAGCCTCCTCCTGAAAACTTTGTTTACATCAATGAGGATGCCTCTGCTCAGTTGTTGTTATTACTGGGGGCCCAACAACTACATGGAGGCAGACGTTAACCTTGCTACATTTATTCCCATTTCCATCCCACTTGACTTACATTATAAAGTCCGGAATGTTTTTGACAGAAAACCAAGTCAACTATGGAATGCCGATCTGTGAGTACTTGCTTGAATGTGCTATGGTTGTTCTGGTTAAAAGACAGTACATGACCTGCTAAACACATGTAATTCCATTGAGAATAATGAACTAGATAGAGGACAATGTGAAAAACAGTTTCACATTTTTTTTTCTGCTTCATTGTGCATTGCAAACATTGACACTTCTCTGTGTTGTTTCCAGCCAGAAATAAATCAGGGATAGGAAAAACCTAACTTTTGTGTCTGATCCATGGTGTGATTCCATGGTCAGGCTTATATATTAATAACACACTGACTCTAATATGTCCTGATAAGTTTCAATTCTTCTCAGGTCTATTTAGCCATCTAAAGATCTTATGTTTAAATATCTGTTTCTTTCCAGAGACTTGGAGAGTTCTGCTAAATTGAACTTGAATATCCCTATGTCTTCAGTACAACTCTTAGGATCTCATGTTTCTCATATTCTGGCTTTAGTATCTTTAAAGTATCTCAGAGTTTAGATGCTGTGGTCATAATCATTACTTAATTATTTATCATTGACATTGTAATATAGTGTTCTGAAATTCGTGTGTTTCATGTCCATATTCTGTCTTCTACTTAGATCTGCTGGAAACCCAGTGTTCTGTGATTTGATTGGAAGCTCTATGATTTTCATTTCCAACCTTTCTGTCTTTCTCTTCCTTCAGAATATCAGTTTTATCTTAGGATTTATTTTACATGGTACTGAGCATTGTCTGTGTATTGCTGTTTATTCCATCCCTCATCGAAGTTCTCCTGGAAACTGTTGATTCTTGTCTCAATGCCCAGTTGAATTCATTGCTTGATTCTGTCTTCTTTTCTGTTGTTCATCTCTTCACTTTCTGAAGTATTCATCTGCCACTTTATCTCTCTGATAAACTGTGAGTTAGGTTGTTGGTTATTTATGATACTGTAGAGGAGTCATTAGGCTTTTTCATATTTCTATTGTTTAGTTGATACTATAAATGGTACACATGTTCATCTGAACATCAATTTTGGGATTAGTGTGGTCCTTTGATGAAAAGTACCTTATTGAAACCTCAATACATATTTCCTCTCTGAGCAGGAAACAAACATACAAGCCTGTGGTCCTGGTACTTGTATTGTTATGGAGTACTTAAATAGAAAAACAGACACACTAGAATTCCTAATTTATTTTGGAAGTAAGGGACTCTTAGGAATGCTTTCACAAGATGGAGAAACCATAGTTCAGTAGCTCACTGCCGCTGGAGAGAGAAGGAATTCCAACACAGGAGGAAGGAAAGAGCCAATCCTCAGAGATAGACAAGAGACAGAAAAGACTGAATTGTTAATTGACAGAAGTCTTAATCTAGATTCTTTTTGTCCTGTGATAGGTGGATCTAGTCTTAATTCCTTGAAGTAGTTTACACAAAGAAATAAAATTTTAAATATATTAACATGTCCACAATCTGTAATCTATTCTGAAATCCTCACTTTAGGAAAAGCAAGTGTATGTAAACAGCTGGGTTAGACTCATGCTTTAGAGCTAAAGCTGGGGTACCAAAAAGGGTGGTTCTGGGCTACAAAATGAACAGCCTTTCCTCTCTCTGAATGTGTAATGGCAGATAAGATTTCAGCACAATGAGAAGCATTGAGGTATATCTTCAGCAGGAATGAAAGGACATTAAAAAGTTTGATTTTGTAACTATGACAAGACTAGCCATACTGTCAACATGTCAAGAGATCTGAGAGAAATTTGAGCAGGCAGTATAATCCAAATTTCTTTTATATCTGTCAAAATGACAGAGACTTAACAGATCCCTGGCACCCAGTCGGAGATCCTCCATGGCAATCTCAAAGACTTCATAGCCATCAGAGTTTGGCAGTCTTTTGATGCCACACCAAACAACATTAAGGCTTCAACTGCCACACAGGGCATCATCGGCCTCCAAACACCAGACTCATGAGGCCTGAAAGATTTTTTTATGAAGGAGGCACTTGGGAAAATTCACCTACCCTAGCCAGGCAGAGTATGGCATTTAACTCTACAATTTCCATAGGTTGGGCAGGGACAAACTGGTGGGAGAAACATGTGGCAATTCATTGTTCAGTTTTCAGCATTACCGCAGTTAAAATATGATCAAAGAAAAGGCCATTTCTGTCCATTTTATTTGTGGATAGGCATAGCTAATGACTCCAGATGTCTGTCAGAGAAAGCCTTTTTCATTAAATTAATTCCATATTTGACAGAGCTCTCTGGGATTTGAGGAGGAGCATCTCATTTATTACCATACCTTTTCACTTGAATATTTTTACTAATTAAATCAATTCACATCTTAGTAATATGTTGGACCCTTCTTTACTCCCAATTCCACCCTCTCTCCCACATCCCCCTCCCCTATCTTTTCCCATAAATACACACTGCATCTCCTGTAGTCTTAGGATAAGTGAGTTGTCTCCATCCCCTGTGGTCTGTTAGGGTAGCACAATCAGGGGAAAGTGATCAACAATCAGAAAACATATTGCATGTCGGAGTTATCTTCCTCTTCCCTAACTACTGGACCCACATGAAGCCTAATCATCCCTTCAACTACTTATATGTAGAGGACCTAAGTTCAAACCATGCATTGTCCTTGGTGGTGCTTCAGACACTGTAGAACCCTCTGGGCCCTGTTGCATTGGCCCTGATAATCTTCATGTGGAGTTCCTGTCACACATATATACATGAATGAGTATATGGATATAACCAACTGAATCAATTGTTTACTCTTTAGAATTACTTTTATGTGATTGGAAAAACATCAGCACTCAGCTCAAATGGAAAAAATGGAGAACGAATTTATTGTTGAATAAATTTGAGAGTCTGGGAACACAATTAAAGTCATCCCAAATCCCATGTTTCAATATGGAAGTAGATTCATGCATTTTTCATAGTAAGTGAATAAAGACAGCTATAAGTCCAATATATCACTGGAAACATCAGAGAGGAGGTAGACAGCAAGATGGAGAAATTTATCATACAGGCCTAAGATGCTGTATGATGTAATTCTTGTCTTTTAGAGAGGCAGAAGCCAGTGGTGTTCTGGGTTACTGAATTCCAAAATGATTTTGTTCACTGTCTGTAAGAGATCATCTCAACATTAGAGGTGTCCAAGAAACGGCGACTCAGGATGTGTCAGGTAGTCTGAACTATGGTAATGAGGCCCCAGAGCTACTACATTCCAATCTCTCCATATCATTAAAGTTTTTATAGCCAGTCTTTGCAGACACAGCTGTTTCCAGGAGTTCTCATTGATACATGTATACAATCATACAGTTCAATATTACTTTGGGATAATCCCTGGGAAAGACTAATTTTCTTTCTCTCAGTTGTTCCTCATTGCCTGGTGTTGACCAATAGATTCTCTCTTAACATAGCATCTGGCCATATATCTCAGATTAATGCAGTACAACCAAATGGTGTTTCTTCCCAGTGATGGTAGGGCTGAAAGCAGAATCGTTCCTTCAGTAGAACCTAGTGGCCTATAGACTCATGATTTCTGTTAAGCTCCCTCTGTAAGGGTTACCCAGACTCTTATCTACCACAGGTTTTGAAAGAAGCTTCTGAAGTCCCTTCCCTAAACACTGAAGACCATGAGTGAGAAAGTTCAGCCCACCTATGTGCAACAAAGTTACACCTTCTCCCAAGGACGTTCAGCCAACCAACCTGCAAAAAAGTTACACCACCTCCCCTTGAGAGCACTTTTGAACTGTCTTAAAATGCTTGTGGTTTTCCTCTCTTTTATATGCTAGTATAACTTACTTTTTTCTTTCACTGCCTTACCTAGGAAACTCTAATTCTTTATTTAATTTGCAAGCTTCATGAAATACCTTTTCTTTAGTTATTACTATTTACATTTTGTAAAGAAAATTAATTTTTACATTAGATTTACATGTGTTTTGCCTACATGTCTGTGTGTGCATGGTTACTTCAAAGGCCAGTGAAGGATGTGGATACCCTAGAAGTGGTGGTACATATTTTTGGAACCTAAAACTGGCTACTGGGACTTGAATCAGGGTCCTCCACAAGAGCAGCAAGTAGTCATAATATATCAGTCATTTCTCAGGGCCCTAGAACACTATTTTACACAGGTTTATTTCTTTTTATTTCATGTCTTGAGTGCTTACCTCCTTGTATATGTGTGAATGCCCAGGTATGCTGGTGCCCAAAGATGCCAGAAAGGATCTTATGACCTAGAGCTACACATGGATCCAAGGCTTCCCAGTGGGCACTGAGAACTGATACTAGCTTTTACTCAAAGGGGTCTGTGTGCTTAAATGCCTGGGCATCTGCCTATCCACCAAAGAGATACTTTAACAGTAAGAGTGCATACAAACTTGTTAAAATTTTTAAGTGAGTATAAAATTAAATCATTTCAAAATAAAAGGACATGAAGTGGTTAATCATATTCCTAGTGAACACCTTAGTAACTCTTCCATACCCCAATGCCTCCACAAACAGAAAGATCATCAGCACCTATATATTCAGCAGTCATACGACATAGACAAGTGACAATGCATAGAAAAAAAACTATTACTAGATGCAGTTTAATTTCTTAGGTTTTAGGAGCCATTCTATGATGTTCCTAAGTTGTCTGGGCTCATTCACAAAAGCTTCAAATGTCACAGGAAAAGTCATGGCCTAAGACCTCTAAGTTTCTGAATTTGATAAAGAATTTCTGGAAAAAAAATTGACTGACTATACTCATTGCTCTATCCCTATGTGTTTAGAATGAAATGGAAAAACTATCAAATTTTGCTGACTGTATACTTTGCCATGGAGGAGATCAATAAGGACAAACAATTGCTTCCTAATATAACCATGGGTTTCCATGTCTACAATTCCTTTAATTCTAACAAAAGAACCCTGGAGGGCCCTCTGATGTTCTTGTCTGGGAGGAGTGATTATATCCCTAATTACAAATGCAAAACAAAACACAAAGCTCTAGGAATCATTTCAGGAACCTGGCCAGAATTTTCTGCTGCTATTGGAACACTTTTGGAGCTCTACAAAGTCCCACAAGTAAGTTAGGAAAGTATTTTTGTTCACAGTCACTTAGGAAACTTGACCAAAAGAAAACAAACAATTGTTTACTTTAGACAGATTTCAAAATCATTGAATGAATTACCTTAGTATGGCAATGATTAGTAGGGGAAAGAGTGTGGTGAAAAGCATGAGCAGGACATGAGCAGTATATTCTGATAATTTCAAAGCAGATAACTTAATAATACTCGTGATTCTATCTCTAAATGCTGGCAAGATGTTCTGTGAATACTGAGGCTGTATTTGCTCACAAATCAAATTTTACAACACCTAAGTGCCAAATCTTGCATATAAATATCTCATAATACATAGAATGGTCAATGTCTGACATAAGAAAATAAAAAGTACAGGACATGTTACTAAATTTGCAACAATCCTCAAATGAAAAATTTTCAAGGAATTTTTATGATATCATTCAGGATAATACACCTCAGAGAGCAAAGAATATCTACATAGGTATATTCCAAATACTGACTATTGCCAGCCTATACTGAAGCAAAGCATCCATCAAAAGGCATTAGTATAAACAAAGAAAACATTGGGTGAGTGTAAGGGTAGGGAATAATCAAGATCACAAAACCCACAGTGTGGCTCTGATTGTTATCACTCAGTTAAACAATTCATATGTGAAGAATGAACCTATTTCCTCTCTTAAGGTGATGGCCCCAAATACATAGAACATCAGAATCACTTTTGTTCCTGTGTTTCTTCAGGTCACATATGGACCTTTTAATGCCGAGCTAAGTGACAAAGTTACATTCCCATCCCTTTATCAGATGTCTCCTAAAGACAGAGGCCTAACCCATGGTGTGATCTCTTTATTGCTCTGCTTTGGCTGGAATTGGGTGGGGCTTTTTGTGGTTGATGATCTGAATGGAAAAGAGTTACTCTCTCACCTGAAAGCAGAAATGGCAACAGAAGATATCTGTGTGGCTTTTACACAAAAAATCCCTGCTTATTGGAAGCTAGGGTTGAAAAATATTGCTGGTTTGGTGGACCTGAACCAACATACACAAGTGAATGTACAGGTATTCTATGGTGATATAGATGACTTGTTGATATTCTGCCTTAATAATAGAATATTTTTAGCCAGAGGTAAGGTGTGGATCATGGCAAAGCAACACTTAATACATTTAGATTCTGCAGCAGATGAGTATTATTTGATATACTTTTTCAGAGGAAGTGTATCATTTTCAAAGAAGAGAACTATCCCTGGTTTCAAGAACTTTCTTGAGGATCTTACACCCTCCAGATACCGAGGAGATTTTTATTTCTCTAAATTCTGGATTGACAATTTTCTTTGTTCACTTCCTTCTTTGCCATGTGAATCTCTTAATCCCTGCCCAGCGAATATTTCCCTAAAGATTAATCACAAAAAAATTGATCTGATGACCATTTCTGAGTCCAGCTATTCCATATGGAATGCAATGTATTCCATGGCCCATGCACTCCATAAACTGCTATTGAACAAAACTGAAATGGGATCTACCGAAGACAGAAACACAGACTGGCTTCTACCATTGCAGGTAAGTCTCACTCATATGCAAGGGAAGCTCAGGATCTAACATTATTACTAAGTAATTACTGTGGTCAAGCCATTAAAACGTTTTTCTCATTTTATAATAAAAGTATAAGTTAAAATGGAAAAGCTTCTGTCACAGTGTATGTGTATACATCTGTAATTATCTTATATGATTTTGGGACTGAAAGCACTGACTTGAAGACAGTAAGTTTGAATGTCTTTTAACAAATACTTTCATAGTTTGAGATGAAATTCTGTAACATATAAATGTAATCCATGTAAAGATAAAGCAAGTTTAATATTAAAATTTATGTGCTTTCATGGAATATGCCAAGTTCCATGACGTATAGACATAGTGACCACATCCAAAGCTGCTTTTTCACATAAAATGAAATTTAGGTTAATAATACAAGACTATAAGAAGAACCTTTCATGGAAAATAAATTCCCTGTTCTAGAGTCATGAGTAACTGAAAAGTAATTGCTTGTACAAGTTCTTTATTCTTAATTGCATAAAATGAAGTTAAAACCAAACAGTGCTTCCATCTTAAAGGTTAGAGCATAAACCAGTTAATAAGCTGAGACTATATCTCCATGCATTAGAGATAAATGGATGTGTTTAGGTTTTAAACCAAAAAGATATAAACAGGAATCATCCACACACATACGAGCCTTGATGATCACCTTCAAATAGGGTATCATTAAGAAGACTGTTGAACAAGTAAATTTAACTTTAAATTCTATCAAAGACAGATGAACAAAAAATAAATTTTGAATATATAGTGTACTATGTAATCTTGAGTATTATGGAAAGCAATAATATTTAACATAGACATTGTCACGGTTTCTGAACATGGTCTACCAGAGATGTGATATTAGGTAAGTTTGTATAAGCCTTCTCTAGATAACAGAGTACCTAAGCAACAGTTCTATAATATGAGTAGGAATTAGATAACAAAATATTGAACATCATAATTTGAAACATTAACCTGTTTAATTTGTTAAATATAGAATTAAATCACGCTAGGGGCATGATTCAGCAAGTATAAGCATGTGCTTCTCATACAGGGTCCCTGAGTTTGGTTGTCAGCACACATATGGTGGCTCACAACTGTCTTAATTTCAGCTCCATGGAATCTGACACACGCTTTTGCTTTCTGCAGGAGTCAGATATGTACTTTGTGTACATGTATACACACTCGTAGGCAATAAACAAAAACAAAAATAACACATATGTAGGGGGCCTGAAGTGGCTCAGTGTTTAGAAGTACTTTGTGCTATTTAAAGACCCACAATTCCTGTTATCTAGATAAAAGCTTACAACTATCTGTAACTCTACTCTGGGCAGTACCGTCTTCTGGCCTCCAGAGGCACCAGACACATTTGTAGTGAACATTGTACCAGATAGTGTTCATATCAAAGCTGAAAGTCAAATGTTGTGACAGAAAACAAACCAACGAGAAATGAAGGCAGGTAGTGGGTCTCTTTTCAGTTTCCTGAATTATAACTGACATAAAGTTTGCACATATTTATTGTACATTTTTAAATGAATCTGGAGTTTTGCATAAACTCCTAATAATATTATCTCATTGTAATCTCACATACATGTATACCAATTTACCAAATTGAAATACACTCATATTCATTGTGTGGCATCAGAAAAGACATATCTTAAGACATATGAATCCACTGATTTTCTCTAAAAAATTATATTTTCTAATTAGAAATATTTTGCTGGTGCTGGGGAAAGTTACAGGGCCTTGTTTACTCTAAGAACATGCTCCACATGTTCCATATCTTAGATATTTTTCTTTGTGTTCAGTAGCTCTTGTATTACTTTCATGGGGAGAACTTTTCATCTCACTAAAACAAGTGTGGGGGGACACCTAAACAAACTAAGCCTCTTCAAAAACAAAGCTATGTTAGAGAGAGAAAGAGAGAAGAGATAGATAGATAGATAGATAGATAGAGAGAGAGAGAGAGAGAGAGAGAGAATGGATTTCTCTTAAAGGTCATCAAACAGTAATTTGCATGGGCCACTCATATCAAATGATGTCTCTCTTCAGCTGCATCCAATTCTGAGTAAAATTAAAGTGACAAATGCTGCTGGAGATGAAATAAGCTTCGATGAGAACAAGAAAATTATGGAAACGTATGATATACAAAATTTTGTGGAACATACTCAGCACATTTCATTACTAGTTAAAGTGGGAGAGTTTGTCTTCAAGAGTCCACAAGATCAAGGCTTTTTCATCAATGAAGTTCTGATTAAATGGCCAAGCAACTTCAATCAGGTCTGGAAGTTTTCAATATTTAATTTGTAGAGAATATTTGTAAAGGATTACTAAAATTAATTGTGTGATGTCTTTTAGATATTTTTAAATAAATGTTTTTAAATTTCAGTTCACTTTCTTTACATCCCCCAAAATGGTTCCTCTTGCCTCACCTCTCAGCTTCCCCTCTCCTCCTTTTCCTCTCTCCTACTCTCTTTCCCCCAGAAAAAAAAATGATCTCCCCTCCCACCATATCAACCCTCTCCAACACATCAAGTCACATCATAACTGACCATATCTCATCCACTGAGGCCAGTTCAAGCCAGCCTGCCAGGGAAAAGTGCTCCAAAATGAGGCAATAGAGTTCATGTTTGAAACAGCCTCCGCCCCTCCAACTACATTTGCCAGGCTACAAAGATGAAGAACAAACAACTCATTGGCCAACTATGTGCAGAGGGCCAATGCCCAGACCATACATGCTCCTTAGTTGATGTATCAGTCTCTGTAAACCCCCATGATTCTTAGTTAGTTGTCTCTGTTAGTCTTATTTTGGAGTTCCTGTCCCTTCCAGGGCCTTCCAACACTTCCACAAAATGGATAGAACTCCACCCCATGCTTGTCCCAGTATCATCAACCAACTACAGGGTGGAGCCTCCCAGAAACCTGTTCTGTAAGACTCTCTACTGTTGTGGTGTGTCTCAGGTTGGGTCAATTATTATTTGGAGTTTTCCCTCAATCTTTATTCCTGCACTTCCTGTAGGCAGGGTAAGTTTTGGATCAAAGGTTTTGTTAATGGGTTGATTTCCCCTCACTCCACTAGTCCTGCCTGGCCAAGAGGTGGTCACTTCAGGCTTCACGTCTCTCCCTGTTAGGGGTCTCAGTTATAGGAACACCCACATCCTCCCACCGACCTCCATCTTGACAAATATATTACCTTAGTTTCCCTTTTGTTCCCAGCCCTAGAACCTCCCACTGACATTGCCCCTACATCTGATCCCAACTCTTGTTTCTCTCCCAATTACATCTCTTATCCAGTCCCTCCTCTTTATCCACTTCTGCTGTCTAATCTATGTCCCCTTCTGAGTGACATTCCAGCACTCTCCCTTAGACCTTCCTTCTTACTTATCTTCTTCGTGTCTGTGGATTGTTGCCGGAGCCCGCCAGCAGAGTTGAACGGTTCTTGAGTTGGGAGTGAGGATTAAAATTAAAAAACTAATACACAACACACATGGGCCTTTTCCAAGAGGCTCCAGTGGAGATATTAGACTCGACCAGCCAGCAGCCTGACTTTATTGCAGAGAGCTTTTAAGCCAGAGTAAAAACAGCTCAGAAAAATGGGTTAAATTTATGAGGAGGTGAAACAATAGGTATGATTTTGAAAAGCTCTCCCACCTGCTGTCACAAACAAAGGGAGATGGACTTGCAAATTCTTCCCTGGCTTCAGTGAAGGCCTGATAAAAGCAGTCTTCCTGTTGAGATTTAAACATCAAAGCAGCTACCAGAGCAATGGCTTCCAACAGATCGTGGTAGGTTTATCCTGTACTATAGGTCTAATATCCTCTTGTAAGTGAATATATACCACATGTGTCTTTCTGCTTCTGGATTACCTCACTCAGGATGATCTTTTCTAGTTCCCACCATTTGCCTGCAAATTTCATGATTTCCTTGTTTTTAACAGCTGTGTACAGTTCCATCGTGTAAATGTAGCACAATCTCTTTACCCACTCTTTGGCTGAGGGACATCTAAATTGTTTCCAGTTTCTGGTTATTAAAAATATATCCTGTATAAACATAGCTGAGCAAATGTCCTTGTTGTATGGTAGAGCATATTTTGGGTAAATGCCCAGGAGTGGTATATCAGGGTCTTGAGTTAGAACTATTCCCAGTTTTCTGAGAAATTGCCCGCTTGATTTCCAGAGAGGTGTGTAAATTTCCACACCCATCAGCAACGCAGGAGTGTTCCCCTTTCTCCACATCCTTGCCAGCATGTGTTATCACATGAGTTTTTGATCTTAGCCATTCTGACAGGAGTAAAATTGAATCTTAAAGTCATTTTGATTTGCAATTCTCTGATGGGTAAAGACATTGAGAATTTAAGTGCTCCTCAGCCATTTGTGATTCCTGCTGTGAATTCTCAGTTTACCTTTGTACCTCATGTTTTAATTGGATTATTTGATATGCTGATGTTTGATTTCTTAAGTTCTTTGTGTATTTTGGATATCAGCCCTCTCTGTGATGTAGGGTTGGTAAAGATCTTTTCCCAATCTGTAAGCTGCTGTTTTGTTCTTTGATTTCTTTGGTTTACAGAAGCTTTATAGTTTCATGAGATCCCACTTATTAATTGTTGATCTCAGAGCTTGTTCTATTGTCATTCTATTGTCTGCTATGCTAATGAGTTCCAGGCTTTTCCTCCATTTTATCTTCTAATAGATTTAGAGTCTCTGGTTTTACTTCAATGTCTTTGATCCACTTGGACTTGAGTATGTGCAGGATGATACATACAGGTCTATTTGCATTTTCTACATGCAGACATCTAGTTAGACCTTCAATTTGGTTCGGCTGATCAACCTGTCTGTTTCTGTACCAATACCATGCAGGTTTTATTTCTATTACTATGTAGTATAGCTTGAATCAGGAATGTTGATACTGCCAGAAGTTTTTATTATACAGAATGTTTTTGGCTATCCTGGGTCTTTTATTTTTCCATATGAAGTTAATGGTTGAACTTTCCAGGTCTGTAAAGAACTGTGTTGGAATTTAATGGGAATTGCATTTAATCTGAGGATGGCTTTTGGCAGGATGACCATTTTTAGTATGTTAATCCTAACAATCTATGATCATGGGAGTTCTTTCCATCTTCCAAAATCTTCAGTTTATTATTTCAAAGATTTGAAGTTCTTGTCATACAGGTCTTTCAATTGCTTGGTTGGTGTTACCCCAAGATATCTTATAGTATTTGTGGCTCTTTGTGAAGTGTGTGTGTGTGTTCACCTACTTTCTTTCTCAGCCTTATTGTTGCTTGTGTACAGAAAGTCTATTGAATTTTTTTGAAATAATTTTATATCCAGACACTTCACTGAAATTGTTTAGTAGCAGTAGGAGTTCACTGGTAGAATCTTGGGGGTCACTTATCATCTTCAAAGAATGATACTTTCAGTTCTTCTCTTCTTGTTTTATATCCCTTTGATCTCTTCTTTTATCACTCTAGGTAGAAATTGAAGCACTGTATTGAAGAGATATGGTGCAATTGGCAGCCTGGTCTTGTCCCTAATTTTAGCAGGAATGCTTGAAGTTTTTGTGCATTTAACTTGATGTTGGTTATTGGCTTGCTGTATATTGCCTTTATTGTGTTTAGGTGTGTGTCTTGCCTCCCTGATTGTATGATGTCTCTTTGAAAATTTAAAATTATTATTATATTCTCTATTCTTAGCTCTATTGTGATTGTGAGCTTGTGTGTGACTGAGCACATGTACTTGTTAGGGCCACACTCAACACTGATTATCTTCCTCTGTTGCTCTCCCTTTTATTTTTAAACCGGTTATCTCTCTGAAACCTATGCTTATGGTCTTGCTGTATTCAGTGGAAAGCATATCCTTGAATTTCTCACTGTCTTCATGACCACAAAATTTCTATTACAGGAATATATTCTACACCCAACTTTTCTTTCAATCCTTTCAGGATGATCAGTTCAGGTATTCATGTTCATGTGACAAGAATGTTAAATGCTAAATCATCTCTTCAGTCCAATTTGATTATTTTCAGAAATAAACCACTACTTAACTACTTCCTGCAGATTCAATTAGATGAAGTAAATTTAAATGTGTGTTCATTCATGCTGCAGTTAATGAATGAGTGTACATGGTTATATAGGTGTGTAGGTGTGTGGTTTATGTGTACATACACATGCATACAAATGTATGTACATATTGACATATTTATTATACATGCATGATCATGCTCAAGCGTCCTTCCATTTATACAACTCATACTCAAGCATCTCAATAATTTTGCACATTTGTGAATTAGCGTGAACAGAAAATAAACTATGGATTTTGATAGAACACTTTTCTGTAACAAATGTATATGAGCTGCCAGATATGTGTGCCAGGAACTGAACTTATATTTCTCTGCAAGAAAAGTATGAGCTCTTAACTGCTGAGCCAGTTATCCAGAAGTATATTCCTGTTAATATATTAAAATTTATGAGATAGAAAATGAATCCAAATAAAGGCAAAAAAGAGGTCTAAGAATAGATAGAAATGTTTGTTCCTGTCCTACACAATTTTTAACATATAACAAACTAAAGTTGTGCTAGTTTAGTAGTTAATGTGATTAACTAATGTGCAACTGGTGAAAATCCTATGTAACAGTGTAACTAATATTTAAAAAGAAAGAAGTATTCCTAGCATTGGGAATTAAAGGTAAAAGTCACAGTAATAGATCATAATTCACCAATGGCCAAACCATCTTTCATGAGAAAAGTAAACTTCCTTTTGCAGCTGAATCAGAGTGCATGGGTATTACTACATGATTGGAAATGTAAAGGTAGAAATAGATGAGGAAAGATGGACTGGGTTTCTGTCTGACAATCCAACTGTTTCATAATTCATATGAAAAATGAGTTCTGGCTTGCTGCCTCACAGGAGAAAATATATGGACATTGTACACATTTCACAAAGGCTAGGAAGAAGTGAGTCACAGATTAGTCACCATAAAAGGATGTTGAACATTTAGCATTGGAAAGTGTGCTAACTTCAAATTTCCTTTCTACACTCTTGTATTAAACACTCTGATTTCCTCATAAACCCATAGAATTTCCATAAGATATATGAATTTAAGTTATTTAGCCTAAATTATTTTAAATTAATGTACAATATTACTACCAGTTTTTCTGTGTTTCCCTCAGATTCCTCAATCTGTATGTTCACAGAGCTGTGGTCCAGGATTCTTGAAAGTTCCACAAGAAGAGAGACCTATCTGCTGTTTTTCTTGTGTATTTTGTCCAGAGCAGCACATTTCCAACCAGACAGGTATAAAAATAATATCTTTTCTCAAAGATATATATTATATGTTATATGTTAATATCTTACATGCTTGGGAATGTAGAATCAGAAAGCTAAGAAGTGACCATGGTATCATAATGTAGTACTCTTCTCTATGTCTCTTTCACTCATCCCTGAATCCATTAGTAACCACTGCTGATTCCACACGATGTGTGAAGGTTTGAGTGGCAGTTCTTTTGCTATTGTGTCAAAATCAACCTACTTAAAAATTCTTCCTTTTGGTTCATGAAATGGCCATCTCAACTCTTGCAGTGATACTTGCTTTAGGCTACCCATTGAATGTGAGATATCCAGTTGTTCAAGATTGAATTATATTTCTGTAATAAACAAATGTAATGATCGGTGCCTGAAAGTAACTCCGGGAAAAGTAGATGTGTAATTGTTTCCTCAATACACAAGAAATGGAACTGCATTTAAAACACTTAAAAGTTGACATTTCAAGTACCAACAATAGCAGAAAAAGCCAGTCTTCATAAATGAAAGTATGGCTGCCTGTTTAAGGTTATTGTCATCCATGTGATAACATATACATGTAACATCACATGGAATGAGCAATTAGTATTTATGAATAAAAAGACAAAGACACAAATACAACATTTAATGAGAAAGAGTCCATGAATTTGAGAGACACTAAATATAAGGTGGGTCCAGGAGAAGGTCTGGAAAGAAGAACAAAGAGGTATAGTAAGGTAAATGTGTTATTTTAAAAATGAAAAATGTTATTAAAAAAATAAAAAGTCATAAGGAAGAAGCATTATTATAATGATGAGAATCTATTATTATTTATTAAACTGAAAAAGGCCAACCCTTAGGCAATTTTATAAGGCTTGTCTATGCTGTTGATTTTCTCAAAGAAATCAAAAAATGGTTTTGTTGGCTCTTTGAATCATTTTGGTTTTAGTATATTGATTTTAGCACTGAGTTTGATTATTTCCAGCCATCTACTCCTCTTCAGTGTGTCTATATCTTTTTTTATTTACTTAGGGGAGATAGGCCTATTTAATTTATTTACTTGATCTTGATTTCACTTTGGTAAGTGGAATCTATCAAGAAAATTGTGCATTCTATATAAAGTTTTTGTAAAGTATAGGCTTTTGAAGTACCACTTAAAGATTCTTTTTTATTTCCTTTGTGTCTGTCCTTATGTCCCCTTTTCATTTTCAACTTTGTTCATTTCAGTACTGTCTTTCTGCCTTTTGTTACTTTGTTTCAGGGCTTGTCTATGCTGTTGATTCTCTCAAAGAAGTAAAAAAATGGTTTTGTTGGCTCTTTTAATCATTTTGGTTTTAGTATATTGATTTTAGCACTGAGTTTGATAATTTCCAGGCATCTACTCCTCTTCAGTGTGTCCATATCTTTTTTGCTGTTTTGTTTCTAGGTCTTTCAGGTGTGACCTTAGATTGCTTGTATGAGATGTCTCAAATTTCCTTAAGAAGCACCGAGTGCTATCAACTTTCTTGTAAGCAGTGCTTTCATTGTGTCCCATAAGTTTGGGCATGTTGTGTCTTCATTTTCATTGAATTATAGAAAATCTTTGATTACTTTATTTCTTTGATTGCCCTGACCCTCAGGGCTTCAATGGGGTTCCTAAGGTGGATAGATTGGAAGGAATGGGGGGGGGGGGAAAGGAACAAGAGAAGCAAGAAATGAAAGCCAAGTCTGTTCATCTGATCAAGGCTTCTGTTTATTAAAATTTTTTACCCAACTTATATAGGGAGAAGGCAGGAAAGGGGGAAGGTTAATCTACTGCTGCAGGAAATAGGAAGAGTGCTTTCATGGGTTAAATATTGTACCTGCAAGATACCATAAGGATGTTCTCTTAAGATATCTTACAGATGCTCTAACAAAGGATGTCCTCACAAGGCACTTCTCTATACAAGTTTCACAGTACAAACACAGACTAATGATTACACAAGTGATTCAGAGTGGGTGTATGATTTTTTTCAATTACATATCCAGCGTTACAAGTTCAGTTGCAATTTAAAAAATACAAAAGGAACAGATATTATTGTTAGCTCAATAACTCTACTTTAAGGAATCCAAAGGATGTCTCCTTAAAAGAAAACACATTTACTATATTACAGCCTGCTTTTAGGCTGGCAGTGTTTGCAGAATGATTGCAGTCTGATTGCAGTCCAGAGATACAGAAAATACATGAACTTGTCTTTTATGAATAGAAAATGATAATAAACAACTCCTTTTACTAAATGTATCATCATCTATGCTATAAATTAGATTTAGTCTATTTTAGTCAATTCTTATTTATTAAATTTTATTTCATCAGGAATGTATGCTCCATTGCCTCATATCTTTAAACAACATTTACAGGGAGTTCTCAGCCTATAATAAAAGAAATATAAATTTTAACACAAATCTCTTGGCTTCTCAGGGTTTGCATATTGTCTTTGTTTACCCTGCACCAATATACTGTTTAGGGGCATATAGCCCAAGAAAACTCCTGAAATGATGGCCTCATCTCTCTATCTGTTTGTCTGTGCTTAATGATCTCCAGGGCCTATAGAAGATTTCCAAACAGTGGACAGATATAGTTAAGTTTAGGCTTTTCATAAAAAAGACTCAAACATAACTCTTGTGTAGGAAAAACAAACAAACAAACAAACAGAAATTGAATCATATTGCAGAAAGTCCCCTGTAATACAACACATGGAAAAAGAGTTAGATATAGAATAACAGTGATCCTAACAATCTGGGATTGTGTCAAGCAACTTTGCTGGCTTCATGACTCTCAATAATTTCAGTGAATATGGCTCTGTCATTCTCCCTTTTTGATTTAATATTTATAGATTTATGGCACTATTATATGACATGTAGGTCATTTTTCAGTCTTCAGAATATTACTGAAAGAACAAGACTGAAAATTAGAACAATTCCCAGGATTATTTTGGAATTAATAATGAAATATTAAGAGTCCTGTCCTGAGTCAAAGGATGTCAAAGACTATAGAAATTTATTTGCAACTTCCACATCTGAGATAGGTACTAGTTGATCTGAGCAGATAGCTGCTCTTTGTTGATGCAACTGTTGTATGTTTACTGCCAAATCAGAATTGCTCCATAGTCTATGGAGGCCAGATATAACTTATTCCCATGTTACCTTAGAAAAATTATATAGAAGTGGGGTAACAAATATCCATTAAAACTGTGAGTAACAAGAAAATTGAGAAGAACCCACAATGGCACAATGGTGGAATTAATGAAGTATATTTTTATACATGGAAGTGATCAAAGTACTTTGTATTGTATACATACTTAGAAACTCACAGTATATAAAAAAGCATTTGAAGGATTGCTTGACAGTGTTACTGCATCTGAATATGAGTAATATATATTTCACTGCCCTAGAGAAATTGATAAATTCTTCAGCAGAAAGTTTATTGTTAATTAAAGAAGATAAAGAGTAAAAATGGGAATTATAAAGATTTCCTTCCTTGGCAGTATCAGAAAGCAGAATATGCCAGGCTACACTTATCAATGGAAAGCACTCTCATGAATTAAATGTGCAATGACTAAATAATTGTAAAAGCTTAAATGTTAATTCACTTCCTCCCCTCAGATCAGCAGGTGTGTATCCCTTGCTCAAGTCAAGAGTACCCAAACCCTGAGAGAAACTATTGCCTGCCCAAGAGATTGACCTTCTTGTCCTTTGAAGATCCTCTGGGCATGGCTCTAGCCTGCACAGCTCTATGCTTCTCTGTCAGCACAACTGCAGTTTTGGGGATCTTTCTTAAACACCGAGAATCACCCATTGTTAAGGCCAATAACCGGACTCTCAGCTACATCCTGCTCATCTCCATCCTCCTCTGTTTCCTCTGCTCTTTTTTCTTCATTGGCCGTACAAACACAACCTCCTGCATACTGCAACAAATAACATTTGCACTGTGTTTACCTTGGCTATTTCCACCGTTTTGGCAAAAACTATAACTGTAATTCTGGCCTTTAGAGTCATGAAACCAGGGAGAACAATGAGAAGATTCTTTGTCTCAGGTGTCTATAATGCTGTCATTCCCATCTGTGTCCTGATCCAACTTATTCTCTGTGGAGTCTGGCTGGGAACCTCACCTCCCTACATTGACACAGATGCACACTCTGAAAATGCTCAAGTCATCATTTTATGCAACAAGGGCTCAGTAACTGTTTTCTACTGTGTGCTGGCCTACTTAGGGTCCCTGGCCCTAGGCAGTTTCACTGTGGCTTTTCTGATGAGGAACCTGCCTGACACATTCAATGAGGCCAAGTTCCTGACATTCAGCATGCTGGTGTTCTGCAGTGTCTGGGTCACCTTCATCCCTGTCTACCAGAGCAACAAGGGCAAAGCCATGGTGGCTGTGGAAGTCTTCTCCATCTTGGCCTCCAGTGCAGGACTTCTGGGATGCATCTTTTTCCCTAAGTGCTACATTATTCTCTTAAGACCTGATATGAACTCTTTGAGATGTATTAAAAACAAAAAATAGCAAATAAAAATTGATCGTTTTGATGTATTAGTTTTCTAATAAACCCATTAGTATACTAAAATTAAATTATTTACATACTTTTAAGTAACCTTTTTCTGAAATGTATATTTAAACAAAAATAAGAGCTCCTCACTTTGTCTCACAATCACAGACATTCTATTTCAGAATAGAAGCTGCTGCTGAAATAATTTTAGTAAGATATTCATGTTACTTATTAATTTGTGGACAATATTAAAAATGTAATTACATGATAGTAATTTAGATAAACAGTGCATGAACTAAATACTTGTTTTATTTCTTATTTTTGGGAGTATAACAGGGCTTTTGGTCGTATTTGAGATTCTTCTATAGAACAGGCATGAAAATAGATCTCTGGAAAGGGGGAGGGTCTTTTAAACAGTTCAGCCATTCCAAAAATCAGAGTAGAGAATTTTCTAAAAGAAAAAAAATAAATCTACTACCTGGCCCTGCTCTCCTTTCCTAGATTCAGCACCCCACTCTAGAAATACTTGCTCAGTCACCTTCATTGCTATTGTGTTCACAATAGGTAGGAAATGGAAAATTATAAATATGTTTAACATGATAAATATCATACACATAATTAGTTGTAAGTAGAAAAATTATAATTTAGGTAACCCATATCCAGAAGACAAATATCTCTCATTCTCTATACTGGGGCATCTAGATCCCATGTTTCAGATGTGAGTATCACCATGTAGAAACAAGAAAAAATGTTGGGCAAGCAATAAAATGGCAGGTACAATTGATCTGATTGGGATAATGTGGGGAAGGTCCCCTAATTATCAAGGTGGATAAATATGAAAGAAGGAAGCAGAACAAATAACAGTAAATATTTGTTAAAGGGTTTTAAGCAATCATACTGGGAATTTATCTACATAAAATCCCTATAATACATGTAAGTCCATGCATGAATATGTTACATGTTACAACCTAAATATTTTTAATAATGAACACAGATAAGTACAGTTCACCACTGTCAGAAGAAGCTTTTCTTTGCAACAGCAATCATGACTGAAAAACACAACCAATCACAAGGCAGAATTCTGGAGAACACTCACACCTGATAAATCTACAAAACAATTCCCAGATCTAAGGCTCAGAGATTATGCAGAACAGATGATGAAAAATTATATAAGGCAGAGGATCAGAGTATGTTCTGGTAGTGTGTCTCCTAATAATACCAGAAGCTACACCCATAAGATGAACCAATATTAAAAAAAAAGAAAAAGAAAAAAAGGCTTACCAACGTACCTGCACAAACATGAAGTGAAAAATGGAAAACGCCAATAGGCATGCAAAAGTGGTCCAGGAAGAAACCGTTGTCTTTAATCCTATGTAAAAAAAAAAAAATATGTAGGGAACTAATAAAAGCTGCGAGTGTGAGAAAAAAAAAATCTTTCCAGGAAAGAGCATAAAATCAGTTAGTTATTCAACACCAAACAATCAACCCTGAAAACATACAGGGGACCCAGAAATATCCTGAAAAGCCCTTTCCAGTTGCCACATTGCACACAGAGTTTCCCCTGGTTCCCGGTGTCATGTAAATGTCCCCATCCTTCACAACTGGCTGTCTTCAGGATCCAGAGCTTTCAGGGATTCGGGATTCCTGATGCCATCGCCCCGCCTATCTGCTTTCGGAAGTAAACAGGCCCGGATGCTGGAAGTCTCATTTGTGCGAAGGAAAAATGTGCCCTTTGATTTCTCCTGATCTGACATGGTCCGGCTGGTCCCTGGTCCCTGGAGAAGGGATTCTGGGGTTTCTGCCCCCCTTTTATAGTCATTTTGACTCTCCCAGTCAAAACAGAGCTGGTCTCTGGAAGGCAAAAAGGCACTCACACAGATAATAAATCTGTTTTAAAGATTTAAAAAAAAGCTGGAGGCTGGAAAGATGGCTCAAAGGTTAACAGAGCTGACTGCTCTTCCAAAGGTCCTGAGTTCAATTCCCAGCAACCACATGGTGGCTCACAACCATCTATAATGAGATCTGGTGCCTTCTTATAGTGCACAGGCATAATGCTGGAGAATGAATGAATGATGAATGAATGAATGAATCTAAAAAAAATAAGAAAGAAACAAATCACCGGACTCAGTGTCTCATGCCTGTCATCCCAAAAGCCAGGGGGCTCTCTGAAGCAGAGAATCCCTCTCTCTTCCCTAGGTGCCTGGTTCTATCCCCACGGATCACAGCGTCATCTGTCAAGGGATGTGGTGCCCTCTCGTGGCAAGCATGTGTCACTTAATAACGAGCTTTACATAGATGCTGTAATTAATTTAATACTATGTATTTATTTCAATTTAATAAGAGCAAGGAGTGTCTCCAGAGCCGGCCTCCTCCTCGAGTCTTGTGGGGTTGGAACTCAGGAGGATTCTATGCTAGATCAAAACAGGGCCTGGGAACCACCTAACTTGAGTCCACCCTCTTCTGCTCTCCCAAACGTGATGGTAAGATTCTATTGCTGAGAACAACACCTCCGTTCATTGGACACAGAGAATCCCAGCTGGCACCTACCTAGAACCTTCACCTCCTTTGGACTACTGTTCATGATACTGGAACATTCACTGAGTGCCACCGGAAGAGAAAGGTCCACACCAACCAAGCCATGCAGCCTTTGCTCTCCAATGGTGACATGCCTACAAGATTTGCTGGTGCACTTGTTGTACAAACATCATGGAAGTGACCAACTAATATCTGGTTGGGTTTCAGGAGGCCCACGCCATGAGAAGGAACCTCGATCCAATACTGCTTGGGTACCCAGGAGCCTGAGTCTACACATGCCAGGAATATAAGAGAAATATAAATGCTACAGTTACTCTAAAGGAGAACAGCCATAGTCACAGATCTGTGCCTTCTTTGGACATCATTGGGAACTTCCTCCTGCAGCAGATGGGAACAAATAAAGAGGCCCATGTCCAGTCGACCTGCAGAGAGAGAGAGGCCTTGAACTATCCCACCCTAAATGAGATGTCTCCAGCAAACTCTCACCCCTAAGGGCTCAAGGTACTCTTGTGTCTAGAGTGTAAGTGCCAGAGGGGATGAAGGACAGGAGGGTAACAATGCCTTGTAAACACTTCAGGACCAACACACATAAGAATGCACCCTGACCCACAAGCTATCTTTTCTATCACTTTCCCCTTTCAGGGCTACCTCACCAGGCCACAGGGGAAGAGGAGGCTTTCAGTCCTGATGTGACTTGATATGCTGACATGGGTGGACTTGGGGTTGGCGGATCCCATTCTCTGAGGAGCCAGGTGAGGGGTGATAGGGGAAACAGGGAGGGTAGGCCTGGAAAGAGAGGAGGAAGGGGTCTACGACAGGGATGTAAAATGAATAAATACAAATAAAAATTAAGGGAGCTGGAGTGATGGCACAAAGCTTAAGAGCACCAGCTGTTCTTTCAAAGGTTTGGAGTTCGATTCCCAGCATCCACGTGGCAGCTCATAATCATCTATAGTAAGACTTGGCGACTTCCTCTGGCATGCAGACAGAATACTGTACAAATAATAAACAAATCTTCTATAATAAAAAGAACTACACCACGAATCATAAATAAAGTTTCACTCCAAAAAGAACACTCTTTATCTCTTTAAATACTACTACTACTACTACTAATAAATGAAACACTTAGTTTTCTCCAAGAGAGTCTCATTGGGGCAACAAACCAGACTAAAATCCTAGGTCCCATGAACAGCAACAAATGGCAACAGAAAAGCTCAAGGGTATACTTGTGGTTTGTCAATGCTTTATATGTATATAAACACACACACACATATATAAACATATATATATATGTATATATATATATATACACACACTTCTGCCTACATACACACACACACACACACACATATTTATATACTGTTCCTTTGTGTACATTATGGCTTCTGGTTTCATGCTTTTATGGTATTTCTTTGTGAATGGACATCTGTATCTCTGCACCCACATGTATCCCACATGTTCTTTCTTTGCTGTTTTATTAATTACAATAGACATGTAAATCATTTTAATGATTTCTGGAAAACTGGAGCCTAACAATTTCCTCTTCATGAAATAGGAAAGTGTGTGTCCATGAGATAAAGCCACTTCCCCAAACAAATGATCTGCCCCACCTTTTAGGGTCCTCTGGTTATCGCTTTGGCACAGCTCTGTCGGTCTTTGTTATCACTGCTGTGGGTTCCAGTCATTGTGTAGATTACTAAGCCTTGACCCTTTGTTGATGGTCCCAGAATTCTAAGACATATCTTGATTATCTGGTGCTGCTGCTGCTTCATCTGCAGTGATGTGATGATGTTGGTATGTCCAGAGCCTAATAACGATTTGTGTTGGGCCATCTTTAGCCCTTATTGGCCATTCTTTGCCAGCCTCTTTGGTGGACCTACTCTACTAGGACTGAGGAATACCTGTACGGTTGTGCTATCTGTAACACAAACTTCTACCAGACCCGGTGTTAAGAATTTTACCTGATGGCACTGGAGGCCCATAGCTGAGTTTTCTATGCTCTGCCATAACCCACTTTTGTAAGGTATAACTGAGAGAATTTATGGCTGTTCTTATAGTAGAAATACTTCGTGTGACTACCTCAGATGTGCTCAGTTCATGAGACCACAAAAGACCACCAGGAGTTGAATCCATTGCAGAACACATGAGGATCTTTTTATTACAAGCTATAGGGCCCACACCCTCACTGACTCAGCGGTTGAGAGTAGAGTACCTTGTGCTTAGGGTAGGCAGACTTGACTCCTTTCTGTTACAGAGTGCCAACTCTCCTAGTCAAAACAGGGCTGGTCTCAAAAAGGCAGACACATACACAGAGAGTATAAATCATTTTTAATGATTATAACAAGAAGCCAGGTGTGGTGTCACACACCTGTGACCATCAGTGGGGCAAGCAGAGGCAGGTGTCAGTTCCAGGACATCCAGGTTTGTAAAGCAAGTCCAGGACATGAAAGACCACACAGAGAAACCCTGTCTCCAAAAAAAGGGCTTGCATCCCCTGCCAGCTCATCACACTCACATGTCTAGACATGTTCTAAGTTACATAGTATGACTTTAACCAGGCTATAAGAGCATGCTGCCAAGCATGGTGGCACAGAACTTTAATCCCAGCACTGGAGAGGCAGAGGCAAGAAGATGTTTCTGAATTTGAGGCCAGCCTGGCGTACAGAGCAAGTCCAAGACAGCCAGGGATACACAGAGAAACCTTGTTCAAAAAATTAAAAATATTATTAATATTAATATTAATATTAAACCAAACATCAGAGCCATGCCTGCAGGCAGTTTGCAGGGTTCCTTTCACAAGGAAGGCACACAGTAGAGTTAATAGAAAAAATGGCAGATGGAAGAAAGATTTAAATCTTGATTTTATTTCAATATTTAAATCTCCATTATAAGAAATTCTTAATGGGTTGAAAACAAAAAAAGTCAAAGATGGCAGGAGAAACTACAGAAGACCCATGGGGCAAGGGCTAGGGGGAGACACAGGGTTCTATTTTTATTTTGTATAGAGAACATGTGAACACCTTCTACTGAAGAAGAATGGTATGAAACACTTGAGGAAATATTCTGCACATTAAGGTCACATTATCACGGTGCTTCTCAGCTACATCTCTTCAAAATGTGCTTTTCTGGTTGTGATGCCGATTACACATTTACTTTTTAAAAGACACATTTGTTCATGTGTGTGTGTGTCCCTGGAGGATAGAAGAGGATAGTGGATTCCCTGGAATTGGAATTTCAGTTGGTTAGGGGTTGCCTGACATGGCAGAGTGATACATTTTAATATCTTATTAAATGTGTGAGACATATTAAACATATCAAGTTTGGAAATCTTAAAAGGTGATAATCATCACAAACAGATAAATATACCATCTGCTTCAGTATTCTTACTTTAGTGGCCCAAGCTTTGAACTCCAGCATTCAGAAGGCTGAAACAGGAGGATCACAAGTTCAAGGTTGGCCTCCCCACCTCCTGATGAAAAGGCACAATTTACTCATCATCCACTTAGCTCAGCTAAGGCAGCATACAGCCTCCTAGTGGTCATGAGTAAGAAACACCATCCTGAAAACACAATGATAAATTTGATTCACCACATGGTGATATAAACTGTTGAGATATACTCGACAGTATTCAAACTTATGTGTGACCATAGTAAAGAATCATTAAGACATCTGTTAATCATCTTTTCATTTTCTTCCTTGAAAAAAAATGCCTCCTTCTACATATGTTCGTAACACATCATTTATGTTTTAGAAAATTTAAGTAACATGAAGTAAAGAAAAGTGAGACCAGGGCTAGAGAGGTGGCTCAGATGTTAAGAGCATTGGCTGCTCTTGTAAAGGTCCTGACTTCAATTCCCAGCAACCACATGGTGGCTCACAACCATCTATAGTGAGATCTCATGCCCTCTTATGGCTTGCAGTGGTACATGCAGGCAGAACACTGTAAAATAAGTAAATAGATAGATAGATAGATAGATAGATAGATAGATAGATAGATAGATAAACTAATAAATCAGAAGAAAGAAAGTAGGAAAGAAAAAAAGCACCATGAACAAATTAATACCTTAAATTCCTTCTTAATGTTTTTGGATGATGCTGGAGAGGTGGCTCAGAGGTTAAGAGCACTACTCGATATTCTTCCAAAGGCCATTAGTTCAATTCCAAGCAACCACATGGTGGCTCACAAGCATCTATACAGAGATCAAGTGTGCAGGCAAATGTTGTATAAATAGTAAAAAAATCTTTAAAAAGTTTTGGAAATGTGATCCTCCTGCGTCTGCCTCCTGAGTGCTTACCTTGCAGGTGTGTTCCCCACACCTAGCCTTACCAGGCCACAGAGGAATACACTGCAGCCACTCCTGACTAGTCCTTATAGACTAGAATCAGAGGGAAGGGGAGGTGGACATCCCTTATCAGTGGACTGGGGAAGGGGCACTGCTGGGAGAGATGGAGGGAGGGTGGGGTTAGGAGGGGAGGTGGGAGGGAACTACAAGGGGGATACAAAATGAATAAACTGTAATTAATAAAAATAAATTAAAAAATTCAAAAACATGATGTAGCCTTGTAAGAGAAACGCTAATTAATAGACATAAAGAAGGGGAGACAATTAAACAGATCAACTGTGCTTAGCCCACCTCAGAGAAATTGTATGAACAGTTCCTAAGTATAAAAACAATGGGTAAGCTGGGTGTATTTTGTCATGCCTTTAATTCCAACAACCCTCAGGAGGCAGAGGCAGGTATATCTCATAGAGTTGGATGGTAGCCTGGTCTATACAATGAGTTCCAGAATAGTCAGGGGCACAGAATACTCTACCAAAAATTAATCAAACAAACGAAAATTAATCAATCAAATCAAAGAACTGACAGCTCTTTGCTCAATTTTCTACACAAGCTATTCATTCCCTCTAATTATGTACATATCATCTAGAAACTTGAAGTGCCTCACTTTAAATTATAGCATTGATATGATCTTCCTAAAATGAAATCTATATATAAACAGTTACAAATAACAGATGAAAGCATCGGCAATGTAAATGGTGATCAAAAATAGGCAACATAGGGCATGAGAGTTGGCTCAGCAGAGAAGAGGTTTTGCTGGTCTTGCAGATAACTAGTCCTGATTGCCAGTATTTACATAAATATGGAAATCAGGAACCATGGGGAACTGGAATGAGTGGCAACAGGGCCCACGCAGAATCCTGGGAATCAAACACCAGAGACAAGACTAAGAGGGGCATATCTAACTTTATTATCCATTGTAACAGCCTGTAAATGACAGAAAGCCCAATCAGAACCTCCCATGCTATCCTCAAGTACCAGGAACAATCAATGCAGTTGGTTCAACTATAAGGAAAAGTGGGAGTTGAGTGGAGAGGCAAGGTCATGTTAGGAGACACATTGGGAAAGAATCTTCACCAAACCTTTATCTGACAGAGGGCTAATATCCAGTATATATAAAGAACTAAAGAAGCTGAAAAGCAGCAAACCAAGTAATCCAATTTAAAAAATGTGGAGCAGAGCTAAACAGAGAACTCTCTGTAGAGGAATATCAAATGGCAGAGAAACACTTAAAGAAATGTTCAACGTCATTAGCTATTAGGGAAATGCAAATCAAAACGACCTTGAGAATTCACCTTACACCCATCAGAATGGCCAAGATGAAAAACTAAAGTGACAACCCATGCTGGAGAGGTTGTGGAGAAAGGGGAACCCTCCTCCACTGCTGGTAGAAATGTAAACTTGTACAACCACTCTGGAAATCAGCTGCCGATTTCTTAGACAACTAGGAATAGTGCTTCCTCAAGATCCAGCCATACCACTACTAGGCATATATCCAAAAGAGGCTCAAGTACACAATAAGGACATTTGCTCAACCATGTTTGTAGCAGCTTTATTTGTAATAGTCAGAAGCTGGAAATAGCCCAGATGCCCCTCAACTGAAGAATGGATACAGAAATTGTGGTACATGCACACAATGGAGTATTACTGTGCAATGTAAAACAAGGAAACCATAAAATTTGCAGGTAAATGGTGGGACTTGGAAAGGATCGTCCTGAGTGAGCTGTCCCAGAAGTAGAAAGACACACACGGTATATACTCACTCATATAGACATATAACATAGGATAAACCTACTAGAATCTGTACATCAAAAGAAACTAATTAAGAGAGAGGATCCTGACTAAAATGCTCAATCCCCATCCCAAAAGGCAAACAGGATGGACATCAGAAGAAGAAGAAAACAGGAAACAACCTAGAAACCTCTGAAAGGCTCTGCCCTGCAGACTATCAAAGCAGACACTGAGACTTACGGCCAACTGTTGGGCAGAGTGCATGGAATCTTATGTAAGAAATGGGAAATAGTAAGACCTGGAGAGGACAGGAACCCCACAAGGAGAGCAACAGAACCAGAAAATTTGAACACAGGGGTCTCCCCAGAGACTCATACTCCAACCAAGTACCAGGCATGGAGATAACCTAGAACCCCTGCACAGATGTAGCCCAGGGCAGTTTAGTGTCCAAGTAGGTTCCATAGTAATGGGAAGAGGGACTGACTCTGACATAATCTGATTGGCCTGCTCTTTGATCACCTCCCCCTGAGGAGGGAACCAGCCTTACCAGGAAACAGAAGATGACAATGCAGCCACTCCTGATGTGATCTGATAGACTAAGGTCAGAAGGAAGGAGAGGAGGACCTCCCTTATCAGTGGACTTGGGGAGGGGCATGGGTAAAGAAGGAGGAGGGAGGGTAGGACTGGGAGGGGAGGAGGGAGGGATTTATGGGGGGATATAAAGTGAATAAAGTGTAATTAATAAAATTAAATTAAATTAAAAAAATTCAGGCTTGGCATGAACACTCATTTTCTGGGTTTTTACCCATTTTTATTGAATAAAATTCCTAGGGTTTAGGAAGATGTGCTGCTATTCAGATGAATTAATTCCTGATTATATAATTTCTGATTTGATTCAAACAATTGTAGAAGTTAACTTGCTTAGAACTTCTAAAACAATTTTACAGTTTTATGGCTGCAATAAATACTTTTGTGGTTCTCCATAAGCCTCACTAAGAGAAGGGCTTGAAACTAATTGTGGCTTCAGATAAGCTCTCACTCTAGGGATAGCTCCATTCATTCTTGTATACAGCAAAAATATAGGCAAGTTTACACTTCTAAAATGCAAATTATAATGGGGCAACCAAGAAATGACTAAATTAAATACAAAACTTGATGTCAATATATACGAATTGTTTCACTGTAATTCCTATGCCTTGTCAGCTTATGGCATAAAATACTGTCAGTCTAAATTCACTTTGTATCTTGGAATGGAAGACAGATAAAATTTTGGCCCTGAACTCACTACAAACTAAGAGATAGCTGGATAATGTGTAGCCAGGTCAGTCCTAATTGAGCAGACATATATCTTCTTCTAATCTCTTGGACCCTGTTAACCTTTAACCCCTGTCAACCTTTGTCATTCTGAACTCACCATGAAATTCTATAATGGATACACAAATACAAAATATTTAGTTTTAATGAAAATACATGTAACCTGTTACATTTTTTAATTCCTCTTTATCTGTAATCAATTACTTTTTTGATTATGAATTTATTCCTTTGTCTCAGAAATAAAAAAAAAAGCTAAGACCAGGCCATAAGCAGGACTGAAGCCCCCTGGAAGTTGCTTCATCCATGAGTTGTAAATATATAAATATGTGTATTGATGTGTTTGCATGAAATATGTCTGCTTTTGTACATGTTAAATGAGTGTATGTCAATTGCTGCCTGTAAGGTGCTCCTCTTTTGCATCATCCATGGAATATGTGCATAAATATGTACAGGTTTATATATCTGATCATTTGTCTATGTGATTGTATGTGGGAGCCAGCCATAACTGGTGAACAGGGAAGATCTTCTCCCAAAGGCAGCCTAAATTTGCTGCAGTTTATGCAGAGGAAATGCTAGCTAAAACCAACACCATCATCATTATCATATGTAAGCTTGTGGGAATTTGTTTGAAATGTTTCAGTGAGTGTGTATGCCTGAGACCTCTTTCTTTCCTCTCCATTTCTCATTCATCATTCACAGAAGGGCAATGGGACCCTAAACCTCTACCAGCCCTGGGAGCCTACCTCAGAGAGAGGACAGAGGATGGCCAGTGAGCCCATAGTGTCCTGAAGAAAGTGTCTGAGTAAACAAGCCTGAAGCACTTTGTCAGTCTAATTAAGACCACCTGTTGTTAAGCAATAACAACATTAGGGAAAGAGTAATTTTGGTGGGAGGGAGACCAAAAATCCTTAAGTGGCTCAAATGGTAAAGCACCAGGCTCCAAGTAAGGAGACTGGGGGTTAACACCTAAATAAAACTACTTTTGACTTCCTCATCAAGATGCTCAAACTAAGTTTAGGTATACAGAAAGATACAAATATCAGTCTCTGACCCTGAATTCATGTGCCACAGTCTTTTCACCCTCAGTATTTACTTCTGGATATTAAAATTTATCAATTATTTTGAGTCTATGGTTTCATCACAAAATTTCTTCCTTCCTTTTTTTCTCCCTCCAGGCCTTCCCACATACCCCCCCACACATACTCACCTTCAAATCAAAGACTTCTTTCTTCATTATTACTTCATGTGGGATATATATATATATATATATATATATATATATATTTTGAAATACAAACTGCTTATTTTTTACAATGCTAACTATATGTATGTTTTCAAGAATGAACATTTCTTTATATAAGACTAAGATCAGAAAGAAGGAGAGGAGGACCTCCCCTATCAGTGGACTTGGGGAGGGGTATGCATGCAGAAGGGGGGAAGGGTGGGACCGGGAGGGGAGGAGGGAGGTGCGTATGGGGGGATACAAAATGAATAAAGTGTAATTAATAAAATTTAAAAAAAGAAAAGAAAACTAAATATTCTAAGTGATTGTACTTATAGTTAAATACAGGAATGAAAGTAACCAATAATAATCAATTTTAAAAAAACTAAGGAAACACCAAAATGAACAAAATAATGGGAATTTATAAACATCTTTCAGTAAAACCTCAGTAGTAAGAGACCCAATCCTACAACAAAGTGGCAAAGATTGTTAGACAAAACATTTAGACAAAACAATTAGAATTTTTGCTGCATTCAAAGTTTAATACATCAATTACAGTGATTTTATTTGTTGTTTTTATTATTTTTTATTTTATTAATTACAATGTTATTTCAAGCATAATGTAATTTCATCATTACCCTTCTCATTCCTCCTTTGAAACACTCTCATATACTCCTCATTGTTTATTTGCAAAATTGTGGTGTCTTTTTTCATTATTATTACACACACACAAAAACAAACACACACAGTTTTTGAGCATAGCATTAGAAACAATAACAAAGAAAAAATATCAGGCTGGAAAATGCTTGCTTAAAAACTACCCCACACTCAAGAATAACTGCCAGCACTCACAATTCCTGAATGAAACCTCAGAGGCAGAACTAAGTCCAGAAATTTATACACTGAAACCCCACAATATGTCCTCCAGCATATCAAGCCACTTAAAATCCCCAGCCCCTAGTACTACAGCACAGATTCTCCACTTCTTTCCTCAAAAGACTAGCACATCAGTGTTCTGACTGAGAAAAATCCTGCTTCTGGAAATACCTGTCTTCTCTCTATTAATTCCGTGTCAACTGCATCAATTTCGATATAACAGACACTATAGCATGCATTGAGGAAAACAGGAATCATAGGTTCATATTTTAACTCTTCTTTCAAATAAACATTCAAATGTAAAATATAAATTGGTAGAGTTCTACATGTATAAAAATCTAACAAGATTAAATCAAGATGAAGTAAGTTATTTAAACAGACATATAACAACCAAAATAGAAAAAGTAATTTAAATTTTTCAAATAAAAAGAAAAAAAATAAAAGAAAGCAAGCATAGGTTTAGATTCAGCATGAATTCTACAAAATTCTCAAAGAACTCACTGCAATACTCCTTAAAGTATTCCACAGAAGGGAAAAGGAAGAAACACTTCTATATTTTGGTAAGACACCAGTATTATCCTGATAACAAAAAGTCAACTCCTGAAAATTAGTAACTAAACCTAATACTGTGATAACTAATTCATAACTCATGTTATTAAAGAACTTCTGTATAGGTATACAGTTATCTGAACAAGAGACATATTAACTTACCGAACATATTATGACTAGAAGCCATGATTATAGACTATGTCAATATCTATGTCAAATATTACTTATTCCCCTAACACTAAGTTACACAGTACACTAAAGATTCAGAGTTCATCTTATATTTACCTATCATTGACTGAATGAAGAGATCTTGAAGAGACTTGCTCAACAATATTCTTGATGATACCCTATTTGGAGGTGATCTCCAAGGCTTGTTAAGTGTAAATGAGTCCTAAGTTTATATATTGTTTGTTTAAAATCCTCATATTACATTTATCACCAATACAATGAAATACGTCCCAGGCTCAAGAGCACTGTCTGTATTCCAAAATTTCATAATGGAAGCAGTTTTGGTTTCAACTTCATCTTACTTTACTAATACTAAATAATACAAAATACTAAATTAAAATTTGAAAGCAAATTACTTTTCAGTTACTGTTGACTCTAGGACAGAGTATTTATTGTCCACAAAGGGATCTTCTTATGTCTTGTGTCATAAATATAGATTGTAATTTTGGTGAAATGGCTACTTTGGATATGATCTCCTTGTTTATATCTTATGGTGTTGGACATATTCCATGAAATATAAAAAAAAATTGTTACTGAACTTGCTATATTTTTGCAATGATTACACTTACAACTTACAGAATTTTATCTCACATTGGAGAAACATTTGTTGAAATATATTCAAATTTAATGTCTTGAAATTGGTGCTTTCAGTCTCAAAATCATGTAAGATAATTATATTCATACATGCATACATTGTAATAGTTCCCTTTTCCATTTGAACTTATACTTTTAATTATAAGATGAAAATGTTTTATTGGCTTGAACACAGTAAATAACTTACCAATAATGTAAGATCCTGGTGCTTCTCTTGCTTATGGGTGAGGCTTACCAACCATGGTAGAAGTCCACCCTTGTTTTTGTCTTATTTAGATCCAATTTTTTTATTTCCTCAAAAGCATTTCATGGACGGTATAGGCCACTGCATACACTACATTCCATATAGAATGGCTGGGCTCAGAATTGATCATTACAGCCATTTCTTCTAGATTAATCTTCATAGAAATATGTTCTGGGTATGGATTACAATTTCTACAAAGCAAAGCTGGATGCGAGCAATCAAAATTGTCAATCCAGGATTTATGGAAGTAAGAATCTCCTGGGTACTGGGTAAGTCTAGGTGCCTTGAGAAAATGCTTTAAGCAAGGGATGGTTCTTGTCTTTGAATATGTGAAGCTTCGTCTGAAAGTTCATCAAATCATTCTAATTTGATACAGACTCTAAATACAATGTGCTGCTTTGCCATGTTCAACAACTTCCTTCTAGTTGAAAATGTTATTTGCCATGAGGAAAAACATCAATTATTTATATAACTATAGAGAACGTGAACATTTTCCTATGTATTCTGGTTCAAGTTCAGCAAATTAACACCAAATATTACCCAAGTTTCAAATAGGTGGGAGTTTTTTTGAAAAAAAAATCACAGACTGATCGATCTTTCTTCTTTCTTTCCTTCCTTCCTCCTCCACCTCCTCCTTTTTCTCTTTGCCCATGTGTGTATGCCTTCAGGTCAGCAGAGGTGGCAGGATTCTTATGTACTGTGTACCCAGCACCCTAACCACTAAGCACAGAGCAATTTTCCTACTCAGCCCCTAACTCCCTAAGCGTTATTTACAGTGTCCTGCCTGCTCGGGCACCTGCAAGACAGCAGAGGGCGCCAGAACACCCTTTACAAGGTCGTGTACAACCTCAGCCCTGGCAGGGGTAAACCCATTTCCCCAGGATGCACGCAGGTAGAGTGGGAGAGGCTTGTGCCTCTCTCTTCCCGCCATCCCCTGCCTATGGTCGGCCCCACGCACGAGTCGCTCGAGGACTCTAGGCAGGCGGGCGGTGGACTGGGAATCCCGCAACCTCCTGATTGTGGAGTTCTGGCGAAGAGCTTGCATAAAGATGCTGACCTGGAAAAACCCGCAAAGGTACTGGCGCACCTATTGCGGAAGTCCCACCCCTTCCGGCTTTGTTTTCGAATCTGCCCTGCAGAGAGCAGAGACTTCAGGGCTTGGAGGCTCTGAGTCCCCTCCCCCACCCGCTTTCCACTTCCCAGAATCTCCCTGGCCTCGGACACAGGTTCGTAAATACAAAGCTTCTAGTCACAGACCAACCATTGTCATTGGTTTCCCACTTGGGAGCGCTCACTGGTCAGTGAAGTACCAACAGTCCCAAGATGCATCGCGGCAGAGACCCACCTGCCTGAGAACTACAAACATGGCTTCGGAGCAAAGACTTCTGGGATTGTATCTGAGAAATGGCGTCCGGTCGCGCGATGCCTTCTCCCGCATACACCGTTGCCAGGGTACCGCCTACAAATCCCAGAACACCCCGCGTGCTGGACCCACCATCACATGTGGGCGTTCCTGGGCTTAACTCTCGGATGGTTAGGCGAGTAGCCCGGCAGTAGGCCCAGTAAGCCTCTTCACCATGCTGATGGCCGCTGTGGCATAACGTCGTCCTCAAAGCCCACAGAGCCTTTCCCCTGGTCGGGGTGTATGTAAATCTCCCTGCCACGCCATACTGATTCTAGCATCACGATTGGTCAGAAGCTTTGTGATGTCACCGCCCCGGCCCCTGTCCCGGAATTTAACACACTTAGCTGCTGTTTCTGCTTCTTCTGCTGCTGCTACTACATACAGTAATAAAGGCCCAGGCCCTGGTAGTTGGAGAAGGAGTCCTTGGGTCTCCTTTAATTACGTCATTGGGAGTCAGACACAGATATTAATTGTCTTTCAAATATTAAAAAAAAAGATTGATGAGGCGGCACACGCCTGTCATCCCAGCATTCTTACAGGCAGTGGGAGGAGCGTCTCTGAATTTTATTCACTGCAAAAATTTCACTATCTGATGAATTGTACCATTTTGTTTGACAGTGATTGTACTATATTTTTAAAATTACATAATGAACAGTGGATAAAGCAGTGTCTACTCTTCGAGGTGAACCTAGGTTCAATCCCTAACACCTACCACTATCTGTGAATCCAGATCCAGGGTATATCACACCCTCACACAAACAGGAAGGCTGAGAGATATTTTTTTTTCTAAAAATATAACATAAAATTTCTTATTCATGAGAATAAAAGCTCTGTTCTGAGAAGGACTGTGAGAAAGGCAGCAATGACTGATTTAACATCTATGCACCCACAGACACACACACTGATAATAATAATCAGAGGTCCCCTCATTCACACACTCAGAAACTTTTTAAAAAAGATTAGGATATATGAATCCCTCCCTTAAACAAATTCTTAAAAGTCTAAGGTCCTGCCAGGTGTGCTTGCACAAGCTTTTAATACAGGCACATGAGAGGCAGACACAGACCAATCTCTGTGAGTTCAATGTCTGTCTGGTTGGCAAAGAGAGTCCAGGGTAGACAGGCCTACACAATGAAACCCAGTCTAAAAAAAAATAAGATTAAAACAAACAAACAAAAAAAAAAAACTGAGCCAGGCATGTTGGCACATGTCTCTAATCCCATCTCTCCAGGAGACACAAACATGCTGCTGTATGAGTTCAATGTCACTGGGGTCCACAAAACAAGTCCAGGACATCATGGCTACAGAGAGAAACCTTGTCTAAAAAAACAGGTTCCTTTGCACCCACACGACTAGATATGTCTGAAATCACATAGTGTGCCTTGGCTATAAGAAAGTCTTGTTAGGCATGGTGGTACACATCCTTTGTCCCAGCACTTTGGAGACAGATGAAGGTGGGTCTCTGTGAGTTCAAGGTCAGCCTGGTTTACAAAGAGAATCGTGGACTGGCAACGATGCACTGAGACACCATGCCTCAAAATTAAAACACATTAAATTAAATTAAATATTAAATTAAAAGAAAAATCAAAGCCTGGACTGGTAGCAAATGCTTCTAACACCAGCATTATGACTGGCAGAGGGAGATGGATCTGTGTTAGTTCAAGGCTTGCTTGGTCTAGAAAGCACGACAGGTCAGTCAAAGCCATTCAGAGAATCTCTTTCAAAAAACAAAACATCCTAGGATGTAAACAAAAACATTCTAATGATGAAAGATAATTTCGTTTCTTCACTTTTTAAAAAAATTATTTATGATTTTATAAATTACAGTTTATTCACTTTGTATCCATGTGGTAACCCCATCCTTCTTCCTCTCTTCCTCTCTTTAACCATCCTTCCAAACTTCCTCCCATTCCCACCCCCAAGTCAACTGATAGGGAGGTCCTCCTCCACTTCAATTTGATCCTAGCCTATCAGGTCTCATCAGGACTGGCTGCATTGTCTTACTCTGTGGCCTGGTAAGGCTGCACCCCCTGAGGGGGAGATGATCAAAGAGCCAGACACTGAGTTCATGTCAGAGACAGTTCCTGTTCTCATTACTAGGGATCTCAGTTGGAGACTGAGCTGCCATGGAATACATCTGGGCAGGGGTTGTAGGGGTTCTAGGTTATTTCCATGCATGTTCCTCAGTTGGAGTATCAGGCTCAGAAAAGATCCCTGTGCTCAGTAGTTTTTCATCTGTTGCTTTCCTTGTGGAACTCCTGTCCCCTCAAAAGTCTTTCTTAGTTATCAGAAGAAAATGCAAATCAAAATGACCCAGAGATTTCACATTACACCCAGCAGAATGAATAAGATAAAAAACTCAAGTGACAACACATGCTGGAGAGGACGTGCAGAAAGCAGAACCCTCCTCCACTGCTGGTGGGAATGTAAACTTGCACAACCACTTTGGAAATCAATCTGGCACTTTCTCAGAAAATTAGGAGTAGCGCTACCTCAAGATCCAGCACATGTCCAAAATATGCTCAAGTATAAAACAAGGACATTTGCTCAACCATGTTTGTAGCTGCTTTATTTGTAATAGCCAGAATCTGGAAACAACCCAGATGCTCCTCAGTTGAGGAATAGTTACAGAAATTGTGGTACATTTACACAATGGAATACTACTCAGCATTTAAAAATAAGGAAGTCATGAAATTGGCAGGCAAATGGTGGGATCTAGAAAATATCATCCTGAGTGACTTATCCCAGGGCATAAAGACACACAGGGTATACACTCACTCATAAGTGGGTATTAGACATATAATACAGGATAAACATACTAAAATCTGTACACCCCAAGAATTTAATCACGAAAAGAAACATTTTTTGATCTGTTTTTCATCATAGCTTTGGAGGAAGTAAATTATTTACCATGTTCACTTATAATGTAATGGAGGAGGTCACCAATTGTGGTTTGTGTGCTATATTTTGAAACATTGGTGTAGGTATTGAAGTTTGCTGTATGCGTATCAAATCCAATCACAGAAGCTTATTAGGTCTTTCTGATATTATTTCTGTGGCTGTAGTTGATATAATGAATTTCTACTTGGTGATAGGTATTTTTCTCCTGCAAAGTATAGAATGGAATTCCCATCATCTATATAATCCATTGCTTATTAATATTAGGTAGAGTGTGATCATGCTTTTCAATGAAGGGTCTCTGAGAAAGTGTGGTGATTTTTTTTCATTTTCACAAATTCCTCTAAGATGTTTGTTTTCAAGCCTGATTTGGATGTCAGTAATTAGGCAAAGCTACATTTGAAATCTTGATTATCATGTGTCAGCCATCTGAGTACACGTCCAAGGGTGGAAGATGTTCCCCAATGTGTTCTATTTTTACCAACATTAATGTTAAAATGCTTAATAGTGTGTATGAATGTATGACTATATATATATATATATATATATATATATATGTGTGTGTGTGTGTGTGTGTGTGTGTGTGTGTGTGTGTGTGTACAGTTTGAAGTTCCATTCTTCTTCATGTTCCCTTTAGTTACTATATGGCACCTAATGTTGAAGTACTGCCTTCTGAATGAATTAGCTAGAGGTGCTAAATAATGTAACAGCAATTATATTTATTTCAAAAAAGGATGTTATGGTGTGTAATGTTATTATGGGTTCTTAGGCCATGACAGATGTGTGAAGACCGGGTGACAGCTTTGTGGGGCTTATTTTGGTCATTGTTATATGATATTCAAAGTCATGTTGCCAGTTTTGCTTAACACAGACATTCTCCACTCATTTCATTGATACTCAAATAACCTTAAATGAAATATTACATCAGTAAAATATTGTCTTCTATCCAGATTATAAACTTATTGTTATATAAGGATGGAATAACATGAAATAATTTGAATAATAAATGCTATTTCCAAATTAAAATTATATAATCCTTTTGTGTTTTGGAATATGTTTGTTCAGTCTTAGGAGTAAAGACTTGCTCATGACACTGTCTCAGTTCTATAAGTGAATGTCAGAGAACTGTCTCAGTGGGAATAGTTGGTTGTTTCTGAGCCTGATAATTTGAACTCAATTTCTGGGTAGCCCATATTACTCCTATAGATTTTTCTAATATTTCTATACTTGGGCACTTGTATATACAAATTCACACACCAGCACATACATAAATCATTTTTAAACCTAAATAAGGGCCAGTTTTTTCACTGGTCAAAAGACTCTTTGGGTTTCATGTTGAAAACTCATATATGGGATGCAAACAGATAGCAAACAGCAATAAGTTGTCCTCTCACTGGCAGATAAAGTAAAGGAGAAAACTCACCTATTGACAACATCAGAAATGATTTGCAATTGTAAATAAATGTAGATATTGAAGACTTATTACTGTTCATTAAAAGAAAAATGGTAGCTTTGTACATCTTATTTTATCCTTTCATTCCTTGATTCAAGAATAGGTCATTAAAAATATCTTAGCTTGGCTCAGAGGTGCATCCCTGTCATCCTAGACCTGGAAGTCCATGGTAAGCTAATCTTTCTGAGACTGTGGTCAGCTTGGTCCACAGAGTGAGTTCTCTTTGGGTTTGTTCATTAGTTTCTATATTTGTTTGTTTGTTTGTTTGTTTGTTTAGACAGAATTTATTTGGTGTAAGCTTGGATGTCCTACAGTCACTTTATAGACCTGGCTGGACTCAAATTCAGGCCGCTTCCTCCCTGAGTGCTGGAATTTCAGGTGTGTGCCACCATGCCCAGCTCCAAAGATTGAGTTCTAAAACAGGTGTGCTATGTAGACATATCATGTATTTAAATGATCCACCAAAATGTACTCTATATCTCAAATTATAGGTCCCCCCCTCAGGGATAGTGCCCAAAAAGCTGGGTCTTGGTACTGGTCCTGGTCCTTGACCTCAGATCCTAGCCCTAGACCCAGCTGTGGCCCCAAAAGTCTACTGTCAAGTGCTGACTCTGTTGGCTTTCTCTCTGGGACTCAATCTATCCCAGTAGACCCCCTGGGCACCAACTACACACCTGGCAGCATCGTCTATAGATGGATGCACATTCCCAATTCACAGGAAACTCTCAACAAAAACAGGCTCCATACCTCTTGGCTTAGTCAGGAACACAACCCAGGAATGGCTCCAACCACTGTGGGCAAATAGGGAGGCCCCATCTCCAAATATATCACTTAAGATGAGTAAGCAACACCTTTTTAATAATAATATGAAACCAATAACAATAATGCAACAGTGAAAAACAGCAATTTAAAAATATACAAAATTAAGGCAATCTTTTCTCTAATGGGAATAGGTGCTGGGTGTGCTCAGTCGGTGATTGTACCAACTATATGTCTACCTTGGGCAGTGAGTACACAGGATCAGGTGCCCCCAAGTGCACCACATTGGAGAGAAACAGTAGCTCACTCTCCAAGTCCACAAGGGACTGTGTGTCCTCTGATACTAAAGCTGGAGGTTGCACTGGTCCAGGTTCTGGCAAGACTGGGGGTCCCGCATAGTCCAGCAGCCACCTCACAATGGCCAGTTCCGGGGCTCCAGAGAAATCCTGGGGGAATTTCTGCAGCCACTGGGACAAGAACGAGAAGATGGCACTGTGGGTGAGAGCAGGGCAGAGGGACAAAGGGTTGGGAGCCTGGCCTAGCTTCGCTGCTGCGGGGGGCGGGCATTGGTATCCTTCCTTTCCTGTCCCTCCCTCTGCTGCTCAAAACCCAGGAGCCTGGTGGGACAGTCCCTAGGGAGAGAACCACAAAGGTGAGGCTCCTGGCCAAAATTGGCCCTCCACCATGGCCTCAAACGTCCCTCCCCGCTCACCTCCCCCTCCACCCCAAGCCCACTCACATCGTTGTCTGCTGGTCCCCATCACAGTCTGACCTGAAGGATCTATACCTGTGACAGTCCACGGGGGTGTTACCCCTAAGGTCCTGTGTCCCCAACCCACCCAGACATCTAGAAGGAACTATTATAATCTTCCAGGGTGGGGTACGGGGGTGCTAGGGGCTCCATCCATAACAAACACTGCAAATGGGGTCCAGAATCCTTTACACAAATGGGGAAAGGACGCTCAGGGCATGAGAAAGGGTGGTGTCTGACATTCCCTGGGGAAGGTGAATGGCACCTGCTAGAGCCCCACCTCTGTCCCAATTGCCATGTATGGACATGTCACTTTAAAGGGCTAGGCCCGGCACCTAGGCTGCTGCAACTCCGTCGTCCCGGTTCTGTGTGGGCACAGGCCCTAGGAAACAGCAGGAGGAGGACTGAGGGCTGCCTCCCTGGTGGAGCCGCTCAACTGCCTTTTCAGGATCAGGTCCAGAACCACTCCTGTGGTCGCAAACTTTGGATAAAGGGCCAGAAAGAGTGGTGGGCAAATAGGGGATCATCTGCTCCACGAAGTTCACGCCATCATTGCTGAGCAATGGGGATACCATGCTGGAAGGCTCGCTTCCTCTCTCTCTGAGAAAGGACCAGGGCAGGAGGTAGGCGTGAAGTGTGCAAACCCCGAGGGGCACCAATGACTTCTTTGCCTACACCAAAGCGGGCTTGAAAAGTGTTCCTCAGTGACCCAATAGGAACACTTGCCCAGGCCGCGACCACGGTGGATAGGGGGTGAGAGTGGACCAGAAAGCTCCCCCACCACATAGAGGCCGTGGTTACCTTGGTCTCCCGGTGGGGAACAGGCCAGAAACGTGTCAGTGAGCGCACCATATGTCTCCAGCAGCGGCCCAGGTGACCACCGCTGACTTCCAAGAGACCTGAGACCCTGGAAGTCTGGAAGCAGAAGAACAGATTCATCTCTCCAGCTCCTCTGGACCAGCTGGTCTGTCCAGGCAGCTGTTGCTGCTACTGGCTTCTGGTTACCTGGCAACCAGGGTTCCGAGTTCCACCTGGAACAATGCTGAGGAAGCATGGTCACTTCCTGGAGTCACCTGCCCAAGCCTCCCCAACATGGGCTCTCCCTGGGAGCCACCAGCCCTGCAGGCTCTGCAACAGTTCCAGAGAGAAATGATGGAGAAGTTGCCTCCCATCACCACTAGAGGGCACAGAGGCACATGAGAGGGTGCAAGGATGAAAAGAAAAGCAGCAGCAGAGAGGGATGGCTATCATCCCTCTTTAATCTTTTGTCATTATTATTATTATTATTATTATCATCATCATCATCATCATCATTATCATTCCTTTCTTCTTCCCTAGTACACTTCAAACAAATTCACCTTCTTTCATTTCCCCTATTGAACTAAAATGTTCTCATCTCTCAGCCTTTGAATATGTGTGCTCTTTATCATTTCTGGGGTGTTAGGTCCCTCTTGCTTTCCTTTAGGTTTCATAGTGTAATTTATAGTGATGTAAACATTTCTATGCATGATCTCTGGGTTTGTTTATGGTGGATTACCCCACAAGACTGTAAGCTTATAGAGAAAGAGTGGTGTTTACATCAATCATTTTTGTGTGTTTAGGACTTAGCACAGTATTGGGTACCTAATTCACAATTTGTCCTTCTGTGGAAGGACAAATAACCTTTTAAACAGTAAATTCCTTTAACAAAATCTTCATAATCTCATAGTACTACAGAATTCCCACCTAAAGGATGGGAGCATGTAGCATCTTATTTGTTAATGCCAGCCATTGTGCCATCTGTAAAAAACTTTTCCTCAAGTCTTTTTATCTTGTTCTGTTACTGCTGTTACTAGGACAGCCTCCTCTATCCCTGTTGCCTTCTCTGTGTTCTCTTTAATTTATCCCATAATAAGTTACTTCCTCTAAGCTTTAGTGAGCTTTAGCACCTGGGTTTATTATATCTAAAGACTATCTGTTTCTGCCTGTTTTGTACAGAAGGCAGGAATACAACTCAGAGGTAGAACATTTGCTTCACATATAGAAGGTAAGGTAGGAGAAGAAAGGGGAGGAGAAAAAAAGGAAGAGGAGAAGTGAAACATTGCTTTTCTTTATGCAGATGCACTTCCTTAAATACAGGGGTTAACAGTCTTCTTGTCTCTGCATTCCAAATAAAGTAGAAATTCCAGATACAGCAACAGTGATACTTATTTGGTGTTAGTTTTTAACCTGATCCTTCTCCTGACATTTACTCTGTACCTGCTTTATATGTAGTTGGTTTTATGTACATGTTCATTTTCTGGGAAGAGTCATTTTTTTTTCATTAGGTTTTATGAGAAGTCATATCCTCAGAAAGTGTCCTGGGCTTTTAATCCTACCATACTTATCCCTAGGAGACCATATCTGCAATGGTGATTATGTCCTCTCTGTACATAATTTGATGTTATGACTTCAGCATGCATCTTGAACCTTTTTTTCAAGAGACTGTTATAAACAAGCCTTAAGCTTAACAGGCATTTGTGCCTCATGAAAAAATTTTCATCATAAAATGTCCTGTCTGAAAAGAACATCTGAGATCATTGTAAAATGCACTCTGTTACTTTCATTTTAGTCATTAACATTATTAGTACTATTTACTGTTCTTCATTATTTTGTTAGAGATCCAAATATGATGACTCAGGTGTAAGAGACAGTGTACACACTGTTAACTAAAAAAATAAAACCAAACATTCAAAACAAGTAAAACCTCCAAATATTGATAAGAATTAGGTTTAGATTTAGTGCCCAAAAATAATTCAGTTGAAATGTGGGAAAAACATTGAAACACCATTATTCAGCAAGCATTTAGAGTATATATGTAAATATGATGAAAGGAATGTACACATAAACACAACTTAAAAATTCTTGGCACACGGTATATACTCACTCATATAGACATATAATATAGGATAAACCTACTAAAATCTGTACATCTAAAGAAACTAATCAAGAGGGAGGATCCTGACTAAAATGCTCAATCCCTATCCTGTAAGGCAAAGAGGATGGACATCAAAAGAAGAAGAAAACAGGAAACAAGTTAGGAACCTTCCACAGAGGCCCTCTAAAAGGCTCTGCCCTGCAGACTATCAAAGCAGATGCTGAGACTTATGGCCAACTGTTGGGCAGAGTACATGGAATCTTATGAAAGAAGTGGGAAATAGTAAGATCTGGAGAGGACAGAAACTCCACAAGGAGAGCAACAGAATGAGAAAATTTGAATACCAGGGTCTTTCCAGAGACTCATACTCCAACCAAGTATCATGCATGGAGATAACCTAGAACTCCTGCACAGATGTAGCCCATGACAGTTAGTGTCCAAGTGGGTTCCATAGTAATGGGAAGAGGGACTGCTTCTAACATAAACTGATTGGCCTGCTCTTTGATCTCAGGCCACAGAGGAAGACAATGCAGCCACTCCTGATGAGACCTAACAGACTAAGATCAGAAGGAAGGAAATGGAGACCTCCCCTATCAGTGGACTTGGGGAGGATCATTCATGAAGAAAGGGAAAAGTAGGTGGGATTAGGAGGGGAGGAAGGAGGGGTTTATGGGGGGATACAAAATGAATAAAGTGTAATTAATAAAAGTTTAAAAAATTAAAAAATATTTAACACAAAAAAATTAAATAAATAATAAAAAAATTCTTGGGCACACATACAAAAAGTGGGACTTCATTAAGATTTTTTTTCATTTTTGTTTTCTTGACAGGAAAAGTTTGAACATGTTCCTCCCCTGTCCTCCTTTTTATTCTCCTCCCCTCCCCTTCCCTTCCCTGCCTTCCTTGCTCAGTATGAATTTACAAACATTGCACTTGAATGGATGCAGTTCTTCGAAAGCATTGCCAAAAGGACCCCTGCAGCCTCACTTCTAAACTTTGAACCTCAAATGCATTCTAGCTATTTTTTTTCTTGCATTGGTGATTAAGTAAAGCAACTCATTTTCTGGGGCATAGGGGTAGATACCCAGACATGGTGAATTCCTCATCTACCCCTCCCCGTTCCCCATGCTTACGTCCTTTAGCACTTTGGGGAGCACATTGATAGAGGTTCCCCACCCATTCAAACCACAATCAAACATGTGCTTTCTAATATTTTCTAATAAAATTCTTTTAGTTGCCAGTATGAGACCTTGACTAAAAAAGAATTGGCTTCATTCTCAGGTGACAATCTCATAAGTACAGCCAGGTTAATAAGTGACATATCAAGGTGCTCAGGTGGGTATTCTGTGTACAGTGCTAGTACACAGGCTCAGACCCAGGAGCTCAGTGGAGCCAAGCCTTCCCTATTTGAGTTCGGTTCACTTCCTTGTTGAAGCCACCTATGGGTAAAAAAAAAAAAAAAGAAGTTTGTGGGATTGGGATTGTAGCTCAGTTGATAAGTGGTGAAGCAGAAGAATCAGAAATTCAAGGTCATCTTATAGCTGTTTAGTTTAAGGCCAGGCTGGGCTACAGAGGACCCTAACCAAATAATAACAACAACAACAACAACAATAATAATAATAATAATAATAATAATAATAATAACTACAATACGTTTCAGCTAAGAGCATTATTTGGCGGTCATTGTTCCAAGCCAGAGCTATCCTCAGGTCACCGACCTTCCTCATAGAGATAGCAAGGAGGCAAGAAGGTTGAGCCCAGCAAGATTTTCTGTACACAGACCCCTCTCCAACCGAGCCTTCCTAGACAAATATGTGGAAATATGTGTTCCCACTGATGACCAGAGGTGCCCCAGCTTGTAGTGTTGGGAACATGGGGAAGGCAAAGTCACAATGGAGCACAGCTGTTTGATCATCAGCCCACTGAGACCATCACAAGCAAACAAAATCACAAAAGTACAACAAAGGAAAAAAATGTACTGGGTATAATGTGCTCAAAGAGTATGGAAGAAGAAAATACCAAAACTCAGAACAGTGGCCGGTCTCTCTATGGGCCCTCTATCCTGTTCCATTAGTGGTGACCCACCCCCAAATCAGGCTCCACCCAACTACACCCGAGTTTGGAATGGTGACCTGCATTCAGCCAGACCAGAGAATGGAGCAGCAACATATCTGTTGATCTCTGTCTACCAGACCACAGGTCAAAGCACCAGCCAAACTCTGCCAGACCAGAGACCACAGCAGCAGGAAATCTTTCCAAGATCAGAGTCCAGAGCAGGGGACACGCTCTGCCAAACCCGAGGCCAGAGTAGTGGATAAGATCTGCCAGACCAGAGACCAGAAAACATTGGCAGAGGTGCCAAGCTTGGGGCTCTACATACTGTATCAATCCCTTGCCACCTCCTTGCCACTCTCACTGGAACTTATGAAGCATGGCTTAAGCCTCCCTGAAATGGGAAAGAATCAGGTCTAGGGGGATAGATGGATTTTGTCCCATGTCCTCAGTCAGTCCCAGAGACAAAAAAAAATGCAGTGAGAGTCAAAACAGTTAAACAAGACACAGACTAGATCCCATTGCTTGTGAAGCAGAAAAATACACAGAGCCAGACAGCAGATCCCACCACTCCTGCAGTGGAAAAATGAAAGTAGGATATCAGTGAATCCCTGATGCAGGAGCTACCTGCATTGTCCTTGTCCAAAGATCCAGAGATCACAGAAAACTGGGTACTCTACCACCCTTTACAGATAGGGGCACATTCCTCCTCTCTGAGGTCCAGAGAACACAGAAAAGTGGATGCTCAACTCCCTTTACAGATGTGGCCCTTCAAGGGGGGGTCTGGAATGTCTTCCAGGCTCCCTGTGGCCCACAGTTGTCCAGAGCATCAGCTCTAACCTTTCTGACCACATAGATGCATTTTGCCCCATGGCCCGAAAAAAGAAACTAGAGAAACACAGAGACAGACACAGACAGATACAGACAGAGTGCTCACTTACTGGCTGTTGTTCAGTTCCTTGTGCCCGGGGTGCTTGGGAGTCTTGAGGATCCAATATGAGACCCCACATGTTATGCGCAGATCTTAGGGTCCCCAAAGATCATCAGGAGCTGGACCACATATGTAAGAGCAAAGAATTTTATTTGGGCTTAAGCTTGGTCTCTCCAACATCACCAACAGAGTGGATCAGAGAAAAGAACCCTGAGCAGCTGCATGGCAGGGTTTTGACTGGGGTTTTAGGAAGGATCAGGAAGTTCCAGTTTAACAGTTACAGGATTGGGTGACATTCAGCAATGGCAAGCTTTTTATAAAGTGATTGGCTAGCTAACATAACTAACATTGAGCAAGCTATCTCTAGGCCTCAGGAATGTTAGGTATTTTCTGTGTCACTGAATGTTCTACTACAAGATTGGTAGGGTGTTCAGCACATATATCCCACTTTAAGATACTTTTCCATCCTTGTGGTTATCCTCAGACTGTTCCTTGGGTAAGGAATCTTACAACATGCCCCAATTCCTGGTGACCTTATGGTAGAGTCACTAGTCTGGTGACCTTTAAGTGACCTTTTAAGGCCTAGGTCTTGGTGTCCTTTGGGAGGTGTCAGATAGGTTCTATCAGTTCTAAAAGATCCATTTGAATTTTGTGGGGGTTGTAAATGGTATGTCCTGTGTCAGAGAGCACTCCAATATCAAGCTGTGATATAGAAGAGTAGAACTGATGATGTAAAGGATTTACTATTGCTGAGAAACTAGTGGTCCCATTAGAATTTAGCTGAAGGAAAGCTGCCTGTAAAATACTTCACAGATAAGTAGTATGCTAACCAGGCCTGTTAGAGATTAGGATCCTGGATTATGTAGAAATGTGGCAGGGTGAGGTTTTTTAATTTGTAATTTTCCAACGTGTATTTATTAATTCATGAATGCGAATGAAAACAGACCAGATTGGTGGGTGTTCAATTTGGGTCAGGTTGCTTGATCCAGTGAATATTGAATTTCAAATTAAGGGACTGTCCTATGCCCATATGTCCAATCCTGATTGACACAGTAATGTCAATTCAAATTTGAGACACAGGCTATTGGCTAAAGCTGTTTCTGTCAGGTTACAGGTATTAGCAGCTAATATTGTACACAGGGGCAAGGTCAAATAGTATCTTATTAATTGCTTTCCCTCTATAAGAGAATGACCTGTGTTTTTCAAAGTCAGTATACCTATGTGTTTTGTTTTTATTTTTGTTTTTTTGTTTTTTTTTCAACTAAGAGGTTAACAGCACTGGCTGCTCTTCCAGAAGTCAAAAGTTCAATAAACCACTGATAAACCACATGGTGGTGACTCACATCTATAATGAGATCTGGTGTTCTTTTCTGGCATGCAAGTATACATGCATGCAGTACACTGTACACGTAATAAATGAATATTTAAAATAGTCAGTTGTTGGTATTATTACATTTTGTTTTGTTGATGCATCATTGCTCTAGTCTCTTATTAGTTAATATTCTCTGATAATCCCCAGTCATGAAGAATTTCATTTCTTTTCTCTAGTCTTTGACATTTGTTTTTGTTTAAAGCAATGACTCCTGTAGATAAGCCTTTCACATGTTTTGTAGTTTACATTTTATTTGAACACTGAATGCTACCTCTAATGTCCAGTGCTTAGAACATAGTTCTGCAACTCTTTTCAGGTGTATCCTGACTGGTCAGTGTGAAGTAAAGAAGACCAGTGAATGAGTGTCCATTGACTTTCCTGGTTTGTTTGTTTGTTTGTTTTTGGAGGTGGGTAATTACAACTAAAGAGGGACCTGTGTAAGAACTGAGTTCACTGACCTACTTTGAAGCTTTAGTTACAACACAAGAAGGGAGGGGGAGGAGGGAAGATGGCAATGAGTCAGGTAATCAACTTTAGACAGTAAAAGTGAAAACTGTACATTTGGAGGGATTCATATACAGTGAAATCAAGAATATGGATTAGGAACTGAGCTTGTTTCTGGAAAGCAAATTTCTATAGTTGAACTATAGATCTGGAGAAACTCGTGTGGTAATTCCTAACAGGAATGTCCCCTCTGTCCCTGTTTGAAAATGCACAACCTGAGAGGAAAAAAAAAAGGTTTGAGTAATAATTGATGTGCCCTAATACATACCTGAAGTACCTGAAGAATATTGGACCATAAGGCCATTTTCAACTTTTAAAAATAATTTTTGAGACTATAATGAAATCATTTCATCCTTCTCTCTTCTCTCTACTCTTACATCTCAAATGCTGGGATGAATCGTTAAGGAGGCTACTTAACAATCAAAGCAGACGTGGCTGTCAGGTTCTCCCAGGATCCGTCAGTCCTCACCTGTTATAAGGTATGGGTGTCATACACAGATCTCTAGCCCAGGAGTTGAGTTGCCCTCCTCCCAGCTGTCCTTACTATGTATTCTAAATGTTTTGGTTACTTGGTCTTTTTCATTTGTCGTTTATCCTCCTGGCCCTTTGTTCAGGCTCTCCACTTCTCTTTCTCCTCTCTTCTCACATAGCTCAGGGTCATGTCAACTCTAGACTGTCCCAGATTTCCCTGTGTCTGACTATGTTCTCTCGTCTATCTATAATAAACTTTCTACTCCAACATACGTAGGAACAGCCACATCCTTTTTGTTTTATATCTCATTTTCATTGAGCTCCCATTAACTACTCCTTTCTTTCAAATTCATGGCCATTTGTTGCTTTATTGGTTGTTACTCTTTGGCTTTGACTGAAGTTTGGCTGATGGACTTCCCAACTATGAGGTAGAGATGAATTCACTGGACACTGAGTGTGTAACATAAATTACCTGTATCTTGGAAAATGAACAGGTGCCCTGGGAGAGTGGAAGATTGAATTTTAAATAATTTCCAAGATGAGGGTGTTGGAGGATATTTGATCCCAGGGTGATCCCTGAGATTGTGAACTGTAAAATCCCGTGCTTTGTTTGGTGTGGATGAGCCCTAACACAAATCTTAATTCCAAGAATTTACAATTTATTGTAAACAGGTGATTACGGTATGGTTCCGTCAGCCCTAGAACATGCCTTTAATTCAAAAGCTCTCTGTGCACAGGATTTAATAGTGTCAATTCTAGGTCAAGAGGCAAAGCAAGAAACCAGCTGACAGATATTAAAGAGTAAGTGGAACTTTCAGCTGAAATATATTTAAGACAGAGGGTAAAAGTGGAAGGAGTTTTAGCTTTGTAGATTTTGGGCTTTTTGAACTTTGAGCTAGAAGCCTTTGGCCTTGGGTTCCTTTAGCCTATCCTCCCTGAGCTGTCATCTGAACTGGTGAGCTTTTGGGGCTTTTTCCTCTTAGAGGTGAGGTGAATAGCAGGGTCAGATGGATGCTTTCTTTGCCTCTCTGCACTAGCAGGTTTTAAAATCGAATAATTGGGATTTTCATTCTTTTATAACAACACTAGGTTTCTGTGTGCCCATAGGGTTTAGGACAAAGCTAGAATGCCTCTGCTATCTGCATCATTTGATCTTTGATCCACTGGTAGAGGAGCTACTACTGTCCTGAGACTCAGCTCTATTGTTCAAGATAATGATGTACTCTGGGCAGGCCTAACAATCAGGAGCAACAGTGGGAGGTAGTTTATGGGTTTGTTCTGGGATTTTCCTCTGATGTAGCTCTAAAGAGCTGTGAGTGAGACCAGACCATGTCATGCTGAGTGTGGGGCCATTGGCCCCAGGCCAGGAAGAGCAGGCTGCTGAGCTATCACAGCCTGTTCTGCTTTGAAAGAGATGGACTGTAGTTCAGACTGTGGTTCAGGCTGTGGTTCTGTTGGTCTCCATGTGGTGATCTCGGCAGAGACCCTTGGCCTCCAACCCTTCTTGAGTGTCCAGAGAAGTGAGGACTTTGTGGCCTGGGCAGTAGAAAGTTGTGGTGCTTATAATATCACTTTCTAGTGTGCACACACATGCATTGGTTTTGCAGTGGACAGATTGGAAAACTGAAGTTCTCATTTCTAGAAATGATGAAAGTTGTATTCCACATAGAGCTTTGAGTAACAAATTTTACAAATCGTTTTGAAACTGGAAGAAAATAGGTGGTGGTGCTCATCTTTCAGGAATACTTGATTATGTTTTTTTTTTACCTTTCAACTACCACCAGTCACAATGGCATGCTTTAGAGAAATTCAATTCCAGGGTACAAAATGAATTTCTGAGATGCAGAATTTTGTCAATTGTGCCTGGTTTTAGGTAAGTGGATAGGGCAGATTCCACATCTTGTGACATAATCCATGCATCAGAAAACATATTAAATTATTCTCCAACATTGCTTTGTGTGTGACTTTTGGCAAGGGCTGGGATGTGCCTGAACCCACCAGGGAACATGAGGGACTACAAGCCATAGCTTATCTTTATGATCAACTCCATTTTCCACTTCCAGAACTCTCTGGAAAGGAGGTTAGTAGTAGATGGAGGGTTAGAAATATAACAGTTTAGGTGTCACTTTGAGTTTGTCTCATGTGATTTGTGAAATCTGTGTTTATTTGATTTTTATTAAAAAACAATCAAAGTTATCTCTGGTCCAGTGCACATTTTTCATGTTAGAGTTTCCTTAGGTCTTTTCATGTAAACTTGGCTATATTTTAGGCTTATGTTTTTGACTTTTTCTCTCACCCCTTCATTCTTTCACAAACACTGTACACGTTCTTAATTATTGAAGTTTGTGGTAAGTACAGAAGTCACATAATGCCAGAAGATTATGAGATTCATGACAATAGAATCATCCCTCATTTTTCTGTTTTCCTCTGTTTCTTACCAGGTGACTTTTCTGATATGAGATAGAGATTTTGGATTGTTCCTTAGCAATCCCATAAAGACAATTTGCACTATGTCTGTAGAAGGCAGAAGAGACAACATGAAGGTGAGTGATACCAGTTGGACAGTTTATTCTTTCCTTTTGACAATTTCTTTTGGTGATCTGTCATTTTCTTCAGAAGTTTCATGTGTCCAGTTGTCTCCATATTCATTAGTTGGAAGATTTTATTCTCCTGAAAAGATTAAATCAAAACCCTGCCCCATCCCTAATTCAGGGGAGAGGGTCCTACCTTTTTAGGCATGTTATATCTTTTATAGGGCAAATTGGTTTTTTGGAAATAGAAAAAGTATAATATCTCAATTAAAGTTAAAAGATCTTTGAAAGTTTATAAATATACCTTAAAGTGTATTTATTTCTAGATAATAAAGTGCATTCACTTTGATTTTCAGCCTGTCTTTTACATGTAGCTTTTAAATGAAATCAATGTAAATCATATGTGCCTGCCTCTGCTTCCCAGGTGGTATGTAAAAGGCATGTGCCTCCCAAATGCTGGGATTAAGGCTGTGAACCACCAACACCCTGTCATTGTAACTCCTGAATTCAGAAAACAACTAATTAATAGTGAACTGCTTGTCTCTGCTGGGATTAAAGGCACTGTCTGTCACTACACTGCTCAAAAATTTTATATTCACTCCAAATTATTCCATCTCAAACAAGTTTATAACTTTGAATTTACTTAAAACATTTAAACCTCTTAACTGTTTTTCATATGAAACAACAAAAGTATCCTTTTTATTTAAGAAGAAAAAACTAGTCTTTATAAGTTTGTGTGGACTCAATGACCAAGCTGTCTGATGAACAGTTACCTCTGCTTATTCAGGGGATCTCCACTATTCAAATCTAATCATTATCAATTTTGATAGGATCCACCATTCCTTTCCTGTGGAGACATTTAGTTTTACCTGTGAAGACACAGTTCAACAGTTTCTCATTGTCTACTCCTTTTAGTTTTGTTTACTTCTTTTTGTTGTACAGTATTTAGGTGTGCTGTTAAGTTGCTAGTAAGAGATCTTGCAGATTATTTTTTCTAAATGTACTTAGTGCTATGAACTGTCTTCTGGTCAACATTTCTATTGTGTACTATGAGTTTTGATATGTTATATATTCATTTCATGGAATTATTGCAAGTTTCTTATATCTTTTGATACTTCCACTGTTCAAGTATATCATCTTTGGAGAACAATGTATGAGTTGCTGAGAAGATGGAACAATCTTTTGTGCTTGGGTGGATGTTCTGTAAACATCATTTGGGTATATTTAGTTTTTTGATGTTAGTTAGCTGGAGCATTTCTCTGTTTAGTTTGGTCAGGAGTGTCCATTGGTGAGAGTGATATATTGAAGTCTTCCTCTATTGGTTTATGAGGGCCAGGATGTGATGCAAGCTGCAGAAGTGTTTCTTTCATAACTTGGGTGCTCTTAGGTTGGGGGCATAGATGTTAAGTGTTGAAATGTTATATTGCTGGATGTTTTATTTTAATATGTCATGTCATTTGCCATCTTTTGATTAGTTTTTTTGGAAACTGTTTCGTTACATATTAAAATTTCTATACAAGCTTGATACTCTAGTCCATTTATTTAGAATATCTTTTTCCAACCCTTTACCTTGAGATAATGTCTATCTTGATGTGAAGCTTTGTTTGTTGTACTTAGAAGAAGGGTGGATTCTATTTTATCATCAATTTTGTGAGTCTGTGTCTTTTTATTGGTGAATTTGGGTTGATGTTATTAAGAAATATCATTGAACAGTGATTGTTATTTTTGTGGTGGTGGTGGTTTTAGCACCTTGAATGGGGCTGTATTTATAGATACATATTATTTAAAATTGACCTTTTTATGGAACATCTTATTTTCCCCATTCCATGATTGAAACTTTCTGGGCATGGTTAGTAATTTGTATTGTATTGTATTGGTTTCTGCAGTTTTTTAGAGTCAGAAGCACTCTGTCTAAGCCCTTCATCTTCTAGCATTTTTGCTGAGAATACAGGATTAATTCCAAGAGATCTGCCTTTTTTGTTTTTTGCTTGGTTTTTGTTTGTTTTGGTTTGTCGGATTGGTTGGTTAGTTTGGTTTGTTTGTTTGTTTTCAGCTGCAGCTTTTCATATTCTTTCTTCGTTCTGTATATTTAGAGTTTTGATTATTCTCTGGTAAGAGGACTTTCTTTTCTGATCCAGTATCTTTGGTATTTTGTATGCTTCTTGTGCTTTGATAGACATCTTCTTCTTTAGGTTAAGAAATTTTTCTTGTATGATTTTGTTGAAAATGTCTACTGGACCTTTGATCTCATCCTTCTTCTTCTAATCTGATTATCAGCATGTTGTGTGTTGTCATAATGTTTCAGAGTTCCTGGATGTTTCCTGAAAGTTTGTATGTAGACAGGCTGGTTTTGAACTTCTAGCTCTAACTCCAGTCGAGTGTTGGGCTTAAATGTAGGCCAACATGCCTGGCATCAACATCACCATCATTGGCTGCTGAGCATGGAATATATGGTTTTAGGTATTTATTTTGTTTTGTTTTGTATATGTAAGCATAGGCTATTGTGTTGATTTTCATCAACATCATGCATTTGAAATTTGGCAGGGAGTATATTTAATTTCTTAGGATGGCATTTAATGATGACACTAACACTATCTGAGCTTTCTGAGTCATTGAATTGTGGGTTTGTGACACTCTCCTTACCTGTTGTATTTGGTTTTTTTTAAATTTTATTTGTTTGTTTTATTCCCATTTAATTCATTTTTAATTTAAATTTGTTTTTTTTTTTAAATTTATTTTCTGACATGAACTCGAGTCTTTGATTACCTCCTCCTGAGTGTTGCAGTCTTGCAATGCCACAGAGGAAGATGATGCAGCCATCCTTGATGAGTCCTGATAAGCTAGAAGGGGAGGAATTCCTCCCCAATTAGGAGACTAGAGAAAGGGCATAGGGGCATAAGAAGGAGGGTCGGTGGGCCTGGGAGGAGATGAGGGAGGGGGCTATGGCAAGGATACAAAGTGAACACATTGCAATAAATAAATTAATTAAATTAAAAAATAATTTAACCACTAAACATCCCAATTGTAATCTTCTCCCTTGACTCTTCCTTGTCTCACCCTCCATTCTTCTTTCCTCCTTATCCTACTTCCTATATCTCAGATACAGGGAACCTTCCTCTCCTATCATCTGAACCCAGCCTATCAAGTCTCACTACAACTTCCTGCATCCTCTTCCTCTGTGGCATAGCAATGCCCCCTCCACCAAGGGGAAATGATCAAATAGCAGACAACAGAGTCCATGTCAAAGCCAGCACCTTCTCCCCTTACTATGGATCAAACATGGAGACTGAGCTGCCTATCAGCTACATCTGAGCAGGGATCTGATTCCTCTTCATGAATGGTCTTTGGTGGGTCCATCAATCTCTGCAAGTCCCCATGGGCCCAGATTTGTTGTCCTTGTTGGTCTTCTTATGGAGGTCCTGCCAGCTCTGGGTCTTTCTACATTCTATTCTCCCACTCTTTCCTATGATTCCCTGTGCTCTACCCAAAGTTTGGCTGTGAATCTTAGCATCTGTTTCAAACCCCTAATGGGCAGAGTCTTTTGGAGGATATGTATGTTAGGCTCTCATCCTCTTCCCTCTCCTCAGTCACTTCTGGTGTTGATTCTATTTCCACTTTTGCATAAGAATTGAGCATCTTTCATAGGGTCCTCCTTTTTATTTAGCTCCTTTAGGTCTGTAGATTGTAGTATGTTTATCCAATATTATGGCCATTATCCATTTACAAATGAGCATATACCATGCATGTCTTTCTGGTTTTGGAATAACTCACTTAGGATGATCATTTCTAGTTCCATCTACTTGCCTGAAAATTTTATAGTTTCCTTTATTTTTTAAATATCCGAGGTGCATTCCATTGTGTAAATGTACTACAATTTCTGTAAAACAATGGTTTGGTTGAGAGACATGTAGTTTGTTTCCCTGTTATGGCTATTATGAATAGAGATGCTATGAACACAGTTGAGCAAATATCTTTGTTGAATGGTGGATCATCTTTTTGATATATGCCCAGGAATGGTAGAGCTGGGTCTTGAAGTAACACTATTTAAAATTGTCTGAGAAAGCATCGGATTGATTTTTATAGTGGTTGTATAAGTTTGCACTCTCACCAGCAATGGAGGAGTGTTCCTCTTTCTCCACATTCTCACTAGCTTGCTGTCACTTCAGGTTTTGACCTTAATCATGATGGGTTTAAGATGGAATGTCATTTGCATTTCCATGATTACTACAGATATTGAGCATTTAATGTCCACCATTTGATATTTCTCTGTGGAGAAATCTCTGTATAGTTCTGTACCCCAGTTTTAAATTGGATTATTTGGATTATTGGAGTTTAATTTCTTCAGCTCTTTATATATATTGTTTATTAGCTCTTTCTGTTGTATGTAGGGTTGGTGAAGATCTTTTGCCAGGCTGTAGGCTGTCATTTTGTTCTGTTGACAGAGTTCTTTGCTTCATAGAAGCTTTTTGTTTCATGAGATCCTATTCCTTAATTATTGATCTTAGAGCCAGTGTTCTTGGTGTTCTGTTGAGGAATTTTTTTTTCATTTTTTTTAACTTTTATTAATTACACTTTATTAATTTTGTATCCCCCCATATGCCCCTCCTCCCCTCCAGGTCCCACCCTCCCCCCTTTTCTGCATGCATGCCCCTCCCCAAGTCCACTGATAGGGGAGGTCCTCCTCTCCTTCTTTCTGATCTTAGTCTATCAGTTCTCATCAAAAGAGGAATTTATTATCTATGCCAATGAGATCAAGACTCTTTCCCACTTTTTCTTCTAACAGAATTAGTGTATCTGGTTTTATGTTGAGGTCTTTGAACAACTTGGACTGTAGTTCGATGTGGGGTGATGAATATGGATCTATTTTCATTTTTCTACATGTAGACTTCCAGTTAGACCAGCACCATTTGTTGAAGATGCTGTCCTTTTTCCATTGCATGGTTTTGGCTTCTTTGTCAAAAATCAAGTGTCGATAGGTGTGTGGATTTATTTATGACTCTTCACTTCAATTCCATTCATCCACCATTCTGATTTTATTTCAGTACCATGCATTTTTTTATTACTATTGATTTATAGTAGAGCTTGAGATCAAGGATGGTGATACCTAATGAAGATCTGCTATAGTACAGGAGTGTTTTAGCTATTCTGGCTTTTTTATTTATCCATATGAAGCTGAGAATTGTTTTTTTAAAGTTCGTTAAGGAATTGTGTTGATATTTTGATGGGAATATTATTTAATCTATAGATTGATTTGGTATGATAGCAATTTTTACTATGTTGATCCTACTGACCCATGAGCATGAGAGATATTTCTCTCTTCTGGTATCTTTTTCTATTTCTTTCTTCAGAGGCTTAAAGTTGTTTATTTTTTTTTTTCATACAGGTTTTTCACTTGCTTGTTGAGGATAACTCCAAGATACATTATGTTGTTTTGTTTTTTCCTACCTATTGTGAAGGGTGTTGTTCTCCTAATTCTTTCTCAGTCCATTTGTCTTTTGCATACAGGAGTGCTACTGACTTTTTTTTAGTTAACTTTATATCCAACCATTTTGATAAAGTGTTATTCAACTGTAGGAGTTTCCTACATTAGTATATTTGGGGTCACTTTTATATACTGTCATATATGTGAATAGCAATACTTTGACTTCTTATCAATTTGTATCCCCTTGATCACCTTTAGTTGACTTATTGCCCTAGATAGAACTTTGAGTACTGTACTGAAGAGATTTGGAGAGAGTGTGTGGCCTTGTCTTGTCCCTGAGTTCAGTGGAATTGATTTAACTTTTTTTTCATTTAGTTTGATGTTAGCTATAGGACTGCTGTATATTGTTTTTACTATTTTTAGATCTGTGCCTCTGTCCCCAGTCACTCCAAGACTTTAAACAAGAATAACTGTTGGATATTGTCAAATGCTTTTTTGGCTTCTAAGGAAATGATCCTGTGCTATTTTTTTTTTCAATTTGTTTATATGATGGATTAAGATTCCATATATTGGACCATCCCTGCATGCCTGGAATGAAGCCTACTTGGTCATGTTGGATGATATTTTTGGTATGTTCTTGGATTTGGTTTGTGGTTAATTTATTGAGTATTTTTGCATCATTGTTCATAAAAGAGATTGGTCTGAAGATTTCTTTCTCTTTTGGGGTCTTTTAGGATTTATCAAGGTAACTGTGGTCTTACAAAAGGAGTTTGGTCATGTTGTGTCCATTTCTATTTTGTGGAATAATTTGAAGAATATCGGTTTTCACTCTTCATTGATGTTCTTGTAGAATTCTGCTCTGAAATCATCTTGCCCTTGGCTCTTTTTTTGGAAGGATTTTGATAGCTGCTTCTATTTTTTTAGGCAGTATAAGTCTCTTTAATATCTTTACCTGATTTTTATTCAACTTTGGTAAGTGGAATCTAACAAGAGAATTGTATATTTCATTTAGATTTTTCAAATTTTGTGGCATATAGGCTTTTGACATAAGAGCTAATGGTTCTTCAGATTTTCTCAGTGTCTGTTATCTCTCTGTCTTCCTTTCAGACTTTGTTGATTTGGATAGTGTCTTTCTGCCATTTACTTAGTTTGGCTAAGAGTTTGTCAATATATTTGATTTTCTCAAAGAACTAGCTCTTGGTTTCGTTGATTTTTTTAAATTATTTTCTTTGTTTCTAATTTATTGATTTCAGCCCTGATGTTGGTTATTCCTAGTGGTCTACTCCTGTTGCGTGTGTTTGCTTCTTTTTTTTTTTTTCTAGGGCTTTCTGGTGTGCCATTAAGTTGCTTGTATGGGATGTCTCTAATAGCTTATGAAGGCCTTTAGTGATATTAAAAGTCCTCTTAGGACTGCTTTCATTGCATCCCACGAGATTAGGTATGATGTGCATTCATTTTCATTGAACTGTAGGAAGTTCTTTCTTTATTTCTTTCCTCACCTAGATTTCATTGAGTAGGGAGTTGTTCAGTTCCCACGTGTGTGTAGGCTTTTTATTATTTCTGTTATTGTTGAGGTTCATCTTTAGTCCATCATGGTCTGATAAGATACAAGATATCATTTCAGTCTTGTTGTATCTTTTGAGGCCTGGTTTGTGACCTACTGTATGGTCAGTTTTGGAGAAGGGTCCATGAGGTGCTAAAAGAAGATAGATTCTTTTCTTTTTGGGTTTAAAAATTCTCTAGATATCTGTTAGGTCCATTTGATTCATGACATCCATTAGTGTCATTATCTCTCAGTTTAAGTTCTTTTCCATTGCTCTGTCCCTTGATAATAGTGACATGTTGACTTCTCCCACTATTAATGTACGGTGATTGATATGTTCTTTAAGTTTTATTAATGTTTCTTTTACAAATGTGGGTGTCCTTGTATTTGAGGCATTGTTGCTCAGAATACAGATGCCATCTTGGTGGAATTTTCCTTTGATGAGTATGAAGTAGTCTTTCTCATTTTTAATTTATTTATTTATTTATTTATATATTTATCTATTTATTTATTTATTTATTTATATTCAGGAGCAATAACTGACATCAGGCAATATTTTCATAGTTTGAAACTATGTGTAACAGCATAGTTTTTAAAAAAATCTTTCAACATTTTATTGTGTTCTTTTTACATTTTTATTAATAACAGTTTATTCACTTTGTCTCCCCCCTGTACCTCCCTTCCTCCTCCCATTCCAATCCTACCCTCCATCTTTCCCACCCCTGTCCCTTTCCCAGTCCACTGATAAGGGAGGTCCTCCTCCCCTTCACTCTGATCCTAGTCTATCAGGTCTCATTAGGAGTGGCTGCATTGTCTTCTTCTGTGGCCTGGCAAGGCTGATTCCCCCTCAATGGGAGGTGATCAAAATCAAAAAGCAGGCCAATGAGTTCCTGTCAGAGACAGTGCCTGTCCCCATTACTATGAAGCCCACTTGAATACTGAACTGCCATAGGCTACCTTTTGTGCAGGGGTTTCAGGCCATTTCCATGAGTGGTCCTTGGCTGGCGTATTTGTTTCACAAAAGACCCCTGTGCCCAGAATTTTTGGAACAGTTACTGTCCTTGTGGAGCTCCTGTCCTCTCCAGGTTTACTATCTCCCAGTTCTTCCATAAGATTCCCTGCACTCTGCCCAAAGTTTGGCAATGAGTCTCAGCATCTGCCTTGACACCCTTCTGGGTTAGAGCCTTTCAAAGGCCCTCTGTGGTAGGCTCCTGTCCTGTTCCTTTGTTCTCCATCATCTGATGTCCATCCTCTTTGCCTTTTTGCATGGGGTTTGAGCATCTTAACCAGCATACTTCCTGATTAACTTCCTTAGGTGTACAGATTTTAGTATTTTTATCCTATATATTATATTCTATATCCACTTATAAGTGAGTATATACCCTGTGAGTCTTTCTGCTTCTGGGATACCACACTCAGCATGATCTTTTCCACTTCCCACCATTTACCTGCAAGTTTCATGTTTTCCTTGTTTTTCATTGCTGAGTTATATTCCATAGTATAGATATACCACAATTTCTGTATCCATTTCTCAACTGAGGGCCATCTCTGCTGTTTCCAGCTTCTGGCTATTACAAATAAAGCTATTACAAACATAGCTGAGTAGATGTCCTTGTTGTATACTTGAGCGCCTTTTGGATATATGCTTAGGAGTGGTATAGCTGGATCTTGAGGAGGCGCTATTCCTAATTGTCTGAGAAAGTGTCAGGTTGATTTGTAAAGTGGTTGTATAAGTTTACATTCCCACCAGCAATGAAGGAGGGTTCCCCTTTCTCCAAATCCTATCCAGCATGAGTTGTCACTTAAGTTATTCTTCTTAGTCATTTTGATGGGTGTAAGGTGAAATCTCAGGGTGGTTTTGATTTGCATTTCCCTGATGACTAAGAATGTTGAACATTTCTTTAAGTGTTTCTCTGCCATTCTATATTCCTCTATTGAGAATTCTCTGTTTTGCTTTCTACCCCATTTTTTAATTTGGGTTACTTGATTTGTTGCTGTTTAACTTCTTGAATTCTTTATAAATACTGGATATTAACCCTCTGTCAGATATAGGGTTAGTGAAGATCCTTTCCCAATCTGTAGGCAGTCGTTTTGTTTTGAAAACAGTTTCCTTTGACTTATAGAAGATTTTCAGTTTCATGAGGTCCCATTTATTGATTGTTTCTCTTAGAGTCTGCACTGTTGGTGTTCTGTTCAGGAAGTTGTAGCCTGTGCAAATGAGTTCAAGGCTCTTCCTCACTTTTTCTTCTAACAGGGTTAGTATGTCTGGTTTTATACTGAGGTCTTTGATCCACCTGAACTTTAGTTTTGTGCAGAGTGATAAACATGGATCTATTTTCATTTTCCTACATGTAGACATCCATTTAGACCAGCACCTTTTGTTGAAGATGCTATCTTTTTTGCGTTGTATGGTTTTGGCATCTTTGTAAAAATCAGGAGTCCATAGTGTGTGGGTGTATTTCTGGGACTTCTATCCAATTCCTTTGATCCACTAGTTAGTGTCTATGCAAGTACCATGCAGTTTTTATTACTCTATAGTACAGCTTGAGATCAGGGATGGAGATACCTCCAGAAGATCTTTTATTATGGAAGATTGTTTTAGCAATTCTGGGTTTCTTGTTATTCCATATGAAGTTGGGAATTTTTCTTTCAAGGTCTGTAAAGATTTGTGTTGGTAATTTGATTGGAATTACATTAAATCTGTAGATTGAATTTGGTAAGAGGACCGTTTTTACTATGTTTATCCTGCCAAGCCATGAGCATGAGAGATCTTTCCATCTTCTGATATCTTCTTCGATTTCTTTCTTTAGAGACTTGAAATTTTTTCATACAAGTCTTTGACTTGCTTGGTTAGGGTCACACCAAGGTACTTTATGTCCTTTTTGACTATTGTGAAGGGTGTTGTTTACCTAATTTCTTTCTCAGCACTTTTGTCATTTGTATACAAAAGGGCTACTGATTTTTTGAGTTGATTTTGTATCCAGCTACATTGCTGAAAGTATTTGTCAGCTTTAGGGGTTCCCTGGTAGAATTTTGGGGGTCACTCAGGTATACTCTCATATCATCTACAAATAGTGATACTTTGACTTCTTCTTTTTCCATTTGTATCCCCTTAATCTTCTTTAATTGTCTTATTACTCTAGCAAGGACTTCGAGAACTATGTTGAAGAGATATGGAGAGAGGGGGCAGCCTTGCCTTGTCCCTGAATTCAGTGGGATTGTTTTAAGTTTCTCTCCATTCAGTTTGATGTTGGCTATATGTTTTCTCTATATTGCCTTTACTATGTTTAGGTATATGCCCTGTATCCCTGATCTCTCCAATACTTTAAAAATGAATGGATGCTGGATTTTTTCAAATGCTTTTTCAGCATCTAAGGAGATTATCATGTGTTTATTTTTCTTTCAGTTTGTTAATATGGTGGATCATATTGATAGATTTTTGCATATTGAACCACCCCTGAATACCTGGCCTGAAGCCTGCTTTGTTGTACTGGATGATATCTTTGATGTATTTTTGTATTGGGTTTGCAAAGTATTTTGTTGAGTATTTTTGCATCAATGCTCATAAGAGAGATTGGCCTGAAATTGTCTTTATGCTGGGGTATCCAGGGCTGCTTGCTCCTGAATAACTGGGTTCTGGAGATGCCATATTTTTTGTCTTTTGTTGGTTGAGCTTTTACACTGGCCTCTACCCATTGGTATATCTTAGGTGTTGGGTGTTAGTTTCTGGTACTTCCTGGAATCCTGTGGTGGGTCGAATCCCCTTGGCAGAAAGACTTTTCCCAAAGGAGCTCTCCTCCGTTTTTTAGGTATGGTCAATGAATGGCAGGTGTTTTTCAAGAATTGCCACAGCTCATCTCAGGCATACAGACCTGAGTAGTAATTGTTGCCTTTGTTAGTAAAGGGGGCTATCCTCTCACCCAGAGAAGTTCTGGAGACAGCTGCCCTGCTGCTAGGTTTCTTGCTGTAAATTTAGTGAGCTGCTGCTGTAACCTGGGTGCCTTCTGGTTTGGTCAGTTTAGTTAGGGAAAACTGGTTGTCCTTTGGAGCAGTATCTGGGGGTTGATCTCAGGGAACCCAGGCTTCTGTAGGTTTGGGTTTGGAGCTCTATACCACAGTAGCCAAGTGGTAATCAGTGGCAGGTGAGCACCACTTTCATGTATACAGCAGGAGGCTAGAGTATGGATCCTGTGGATAACCAGAAACTTTTCTGGAGCTAGGTGTCCTGAGGTAGGGCCAGATATTTTCCCCACCTTAGGGTTTTCTCCCAATAGGAAGACTCAGTCTGTGGTGTTTGACGTGGTGTGTAGAATGCATAGGCACTTGCCAATGATGGCTCCAAGCTGGTGACTGGGAAAGAAGCTGAGAACTTTTCCAAAAATATTCCTGTGTATGGTGGATGTAGTGTGTGTGTGGAGAGTTGGCTGAGTTCTCTAAGCTGGGACCTGCTGTTTCCCTGCCTGTGGGGTTTTCTCCAGACAGGGAAACCCAGCCTCTAGTGTCCGGGGGCACACAATTCTGTGATGGAGAGTAGGGCATATAAGCCTAGCAGCTGGAGGCACACTCAGTCCTGGCGGCTGTGCACCCACCGGTCTGCAGAACCTTTCCAGGGATAAAATGGGTGACCTGAGGTCAGTCCTGCTTTCTTCCCTGTTTTTTTTTTTTCCTAGACTGGGGCTCCCAGTCTATGGTGCCCTGGAGAACATAATTTAGTCTGGAAAGTTTATCAGGACAGAAAGGTGTATCCTGGGACCCGGGATATCTTCCGGGTTCTTGCTGAGTGACCTGAGAGTGGACCTGACTGACTCCCACACCGTGGAGTTTCCTCTCACCTGGGAAACAGGATCTCTGTTGTTTTAGGGCCCAGAGTTCAGTCTTTTAGTTGCTGTACCAACATTGCTGTCCTACTCCTCAGACCCAATGTCCTTCTGGCACCACCATCTTGGATTCCCCCCTTCCTCATCCCTTTCAATTAATTTTGGTTGAAAGTCTATGTTATTAGATATTAGAATAGCTACTCCTGCTTGCTTCTTGGGTCCATTTGCTTGAAAACCTTATTCCTGCTGCAACATCCCAGGAACTTTCCCAGAGATTAGCTGGGTGCTCTGAGGTTGGACCCGATTGTTTACCTCATCATTGGTTTTCTTCTTACATTTGAAACACAGTCAGTTGGGACCCACAGATCCAACTATTGGACGCCATGCAGTCTCTGCTACCCAGCTTATCAGACACAGTATGCAATCAGCCCAACCATCTGGGATCTATTTTTTTTACAGTTTTTTTTCTTTATTTTTTTTTATCAGTTACATTTTATTAACTCTGTATCTCAGCCGTGTCCCGATCCCTCATTCCCTCCCAGTCCCTCCCTCCCTCCCTCATCTCCACCGTGCCCCTTTCCAAGTCCACTGATAGGGGGGACCTCCTCCCCATTCATCTGATCCTGTTTTATCAGGTATCTTCAGGACTGGCTACAAAGCCCTCCTCTGTGGCCTAACAGGACTGCTCCTCCCTTCAGGGGTAGGGAGACCAAAGAGAAAAAAGATAATCAATTGAGCGGACATGGGGTAAGATGATCAATCCTCATTTAGAAAGACAGATGGGATGTGCATTGAACGTATGACAGGAGTCTACTGAGCACATCTGAAAGACTAACTAGCAGTGTTTTCAAAGCAAAGACTCATGACCAAACCTTTGGCAGAGTACAGGGAATCATAAGAAAGAAGGGGAGTTAGTCTGATGGGGAAAGGATAGGAGCTCCACAAGGACCAAATATATCTGGGATCTATTTTTAATTTTTACTGAATATGAGTATTTTGATTGTATGCATGAATATGCACCTCTTGCGTGCCTAATCCTCCCAGTAGTCTGAAGATGTCTTCAGAACTCATGAACTTATAGCAATTGATAGTAGTGGGTCCCAGGTAATCACTGACAATTGAGCCCAATTATTTGAAAGAGCAGCAAGAACTCCTGACTGCTGAGCCATCTGTCCTGTTTTATGTTGCTTATTTATGATCAGCATTTACATTTACATGTTAATATTTTCATCTTTCTATTTTTAGGTGTTTAAACATGCATTCCCTTTTTGTAAGATATCATTAAAGTTACAGTTTAAGCTGGGGCAGTGCAATTTCTGGAGAATAAATATACAACAGGAGTGAATGTATAATTCCTTGTAGGAGCTTCAGTAAAGACCTCTGAGTTCTTTCAATATTTTGTGTTTGTTTGATTGATTTTAGAGGAGGCTCTGTCTTACTATATAGGTCTGGCTGTCCTAGAACTCTTTGAATAGATAATGCTGACATCCAGTTCAATAAGATACAGCTGCGTCTGCCTCCTGAGTGATGGAATTGAAGGCATGACAGAATACACCCAGCTTGTCCACCATTTTTTGTAGTTAATAACTGTTAATAAATTTCTCTGATCTGTACTTAGTATTGATCATCTGTTAATTTCTCTCTCTCTGTGTCTCTGTCTCTATGTCTCTGTCTCTCTATTTCAAACCCTTCTCTCTGTTTGTCTTTGTCCACATTAATTGCCATGTCTATTCCAAAGCTATATCCTCTTCAAAAAGTTCATATATGATACAGTTAAAACTTGTTATTCCGTTTTCTTCTAAAATGACTTAGTGATAACATTAATACTTCTTTTTTAATAGAAAGTTTTAATCTTTATTTTTAATCTATAGACTACATTATTTAGTAAGGAGGATATACAAAACAATGATCAAAGAATAATCGTGTGTTCTATTCCTTTTCTTTTGTCTGGTCACTCAGAAATATGGTGCTATTGGCTATGATTGTTGTTGCTTGCCACTCACATTATTTTTATACATGTATTCACTGTAGTCCACTTTCCCTTCCACAAATATATGAGTCCCCCTCTTCACATACTGATATGCCACATCCCTGAGCCCTGGTCAAAACATAATATTCAGTACCATGTTGTCTTTTGACTGATGTTACCCATCTGTTCAGTGTCCTCTGATCAACACATCTCATTTGTTGCTATATAAAATATCATGACTGTGTTTTGTCCTTCCACCTTTCTCATGACAGGGTCCTGACCTACTCACCCAAGTAACTGAAAATGATTCATAGATTTCTCAAGTACCCAACTAATGGCTACTTTATATTCATGTCTTACAAACTGATAAAACACAGGTTTTTGAAGCACGCCTTTGTTTTTTGTTTGTTTGTTTGTTTTTGTTTTTTTTCAATCTAACCTTTAGGCTTTTTCATCTCCCCTACTTCACATCACGCACAGCACCCAACTGTATAACATTCGCACTTCTGTGTCAGAAAATAAATGGAAGAAGCAGTAGAATTATATGATTATATTGACAATGACGTATAAATTATATTGTTGCCACTGTTTCTGTTGTACAAATGTATGGCATATTTTAGAATTCAGTGACCTTCAATGATGTGCATGTGAAATTCAGCCAAGAAGAGTGGGCCTTGCTGGAACCTTCCCAGAAGCAACTCTACAAAGATGTGATGCTAGAGACCTGTGAAAACCTCACTGCTATAGGTAAGACTGCAATTTTTCTTTCACTTTTAAAATAAAGAGACAACTCTTACTTTGTTATTGATCCTCTTCTGTAATTCCAATTGAGAATGAGGAGGAATGTGGTAAATAAATCAGGCATGATTCTCAGGGTCACAGAAGATAATGATTTAAGTTTTGCCTTAATAATAACATGTTATTTCCAATAATATATATTTTCTCGTACTATATTTTAGGCTACAATTGGGATGACCATAATATTGAAGAACATTTTCAAAGTTCTACAAGTAATAAAAGGTAACATTATGTGCACTCTGTTACAGATATGAATTTTAAATTTTAATGTGTCCTGGAAGTTTGGTGTTTTTTGTTTGTTTGTTTATTGGCTGCTTTTTATTTTCTGTTTTTGAAATAGATTTTTTCTGGGTATCTGTGACTTTCTTAGACTTGCTTGTTAGACCAGCCTGACCTCAAAATAACAAGCAAGATATGCCTGCTTCTGCCTCCACAAGTGCTGGGATTGAAGGCATGTACCAGCACACATGGCTGTGTCCTGGAAGTTTTAAAGAAAAGCAACAGTGTAAAAACAGCACTGCTTTACATGTACTGATGATCATTAAAATCTCATAATTCCATGTACTTCAATGTCAGGTATCTGATTTGTGTTTACAAGGCACTCCCCTAAGATAGAAGAAAATAAAATAATACTGTAACAAAAATACCATTTGAATCATATGGACACTGCAGCTACTGACTTGAACTGCCAATCTGTTTAGTCTCATTCTATCTACTCAAATATTGTAAGAGGTATGCACACTGAATTGGTGATCAGTATGTGTCCAAAACCTTCTAATAAGCAAAAATTTCATAGTAGAACCAGTGTTACTAATTTTCGTGTAGTAACATTGTAAAGTTTAGTGAAAGGAGCAGTTTATGAGAATCAAGAATATTATTGTGGAGAAACCTTAATCCCTATATGACATGTCTATGATGAACAAAAACAAACTGTGTTAATTCAATGTGGGAATCTTTATTATTTTTGTAAATTAAACTAGTATATCATATGTCAAAATGATTCTAAGACACACGAGCATAGGGATATTGAAAGAAGCAGTGTCCCTGTCTTTCTCCAAGAACAATTGATTTGGTAGTAGTCCCCACTGTGAGTAAATTTTCTGAATGTGATAAAAGGTTACTGTTAATTGGTTTTGCAACTTCACTGAGAATTTATCAGCAAACTCATATTGCTGAAAATACCTATGAATACTAGGAATTTGGAACTTCTGCTTTTCCTGGCTCACTTTGTAAATGAAGTATCATTCATACAGTACAAAAATTTGTGAATGGGATTGCTGTGGTAAAATTCTGAATTCTTAAATACACTTCATATATAAAAGAAAACCTCTTATAGAAAAAATGATGCTATAAAAGTGATCCACATAACAAATTCTCTTACCATCACAGGGATCTTCAAAAATACCCATAATGAAGGGGAATACCGTGAATGTAAATAATGTGATAAAACTTTAAAATTTGATTCTTCTTTACCATTAGACCAAATTATGAAATTAATTCATATAGATAAATATATTTATTAGTGTAATGAAATGACGGTGGTAAATCTTTCACATGTGCCAATTATTTTTGCAGGCATGAAAGCAGTCATACTGGAGATAAACTCTTTAAATGCACTCTATGTGGGAAAACCTTCCCCTATATCACTGTTCTTATATGGCATAAAAGAACACACACTGGAGAGAAGCCTTACAAATGTAATCAATGTGGTAAAGCCTTTGCAAAAAGCAGTCAGCTCATACGGCATAAAAGAACACATACTGGAGAGAAACATTATGAATGTAATGAGTGTGGCAAAGCCTTTGCCGAAAACAGTACTCTCTTAAACCATAAAAGAACACACACTGGAGAGAAACCTTATGAATGTAACCAGTGTGGTAAAGCCTTTGCACAAAACAGTCATCTCATAAGCCATAAAAGAACACACACTGGAGAGAAACTTTATGAATGTAATGAGTGTGGTAAAGCCTTTGCAAAAAACAGTCATCTCATGAGCCATAAAAGAACACACACTGGAGAGAAACCTTATGAATGTAATGAGTGTGGCAAAGCCTTTGCAGAAAACAGTACTCTCTTAAGCCATAAAAGAACACACACTGGAGAGAAACCTTATGAATGTAACCAGTGTGATAAAGCCTTTGCAGAAAACAGTACTCTCTTAAGCCATAAAAGAACACACACTGGAGAGAAACCTTATGAATGTAACCAATGTGGTAAAGCCTTTGCACAAAACAGTCATCTCATAAGCCATAAAAGAACACACACTGGAGAGAAACCTTATGAATGTAACCAGTGTGGTAAAGCCTTTGCACAAAACAGTCATCTCATAAGCCATAAAAGAACACACACTGGAGAGAAACCTTATGAATGTAATGAGTGTGGTAAAGCCTTTGCAAAAAACAGTCATCTCATGAGCCATAAAAGAACACACACTGGAGAGAAACCTTATGAATGTAATGAGTGTGGCAAAGCCTTTGCACAAAACAGTACTCTGTTAAGCCATAAAAGAACACACACTGGAGAGAAACCTTATGAATGTAACCAGTGTGGTAAAGCCTTTGCACAAAACAGTCATCTCATAAGCCATAAAAGAACACACACTGGAGAGAAACCTTATGAATGTAATGAGTGTGGTAAAGCCTTTGCAAAAAACAGTCATCTCATGAGCCATAAAAGAACACACACTGGATAGAAACCTTATGAATGTAATGAGTGTGGCAAAGCCTTTGCACAAAACAGTACTCTCCTAAGCCATAAAAGAACACACACTGGTGAGAAACCTTATGAATGTAACCAGTATGGTAAAGCCTTTGCACAAAACAGTACTCTCTTAAGCCATAAAAAGAACACACAGCAAAGAGAAACCTTATGAATGTAACCAGTGTGTTAAAGCCTTTGCAGAAAACAGTCATCTCATAAGACATAAAAGAACACATACTGGAAAGAAACCTTATGAATATACCCAACCTGATAAAGCCTTTGCACAGCAGAGTAGTCTCCAAAAACAGGAAAAGACACACAGTGGAGAGAAGCCTTGTGAGGGTAATTAGTGTGATAAAGCCTTTGCATGTAACAATCATCTCCTAAGACAACAGCACATTCTGGAGGGAAACCATATGAATATAACTATGTGGCAAAGCCTTTGCACATAACATCTCCTAATACATAAAAGAACACATACTGGAAAGATGTCTGACTGTAACCAATGTGAAAAAACTTTTGGACTTCAGAATAATCTCCACACTCATGAAAGAAATCCTAATGGACAGAAAGCCTGTGAGTGTTTTAAACATGGTGAAACCATTCCACATTTGTATAATCTTCATCATCATGAAAGGATTCATAATAGAGGAAAAACTTATGAATGTGTTAAAATGGTGAGGCCTTGCATAAATCTAGAATCATCATCATCATAAGAGTATCCTTACTGGAGAGGAATTCTGTGAGTATAAGCAATGTGGAAAGGCCTTTGTGTACTTTGGTCCACTGAGATGCAACGGAACTGTAAAACTAGCTCAATGGAAATGACCTCCCTTTTCTGAAGGGAACATGCAACAGTATTATATAATAAGGGGCAATAGGAACGGAGAGTAGTCATGGGGCAGAGAAGGGAGGGGGATTACTATTGGAATTTAAAGTAAATAAACTTATTTTTGAAAAGAATACAATGAATGGTGAATATCAATTACATGCAACAGTATTATATAATAAGGTATTTACGGAAGACTTATTGATAATCCTGATTCTCAACATTTAGTGTTTTCAATTGCCTCAGTTTACACAAGAAACTTTTAGTCCAGTGGATGAATATGTAGGGAATGGTGAATTAACACCAGCCAGGAAGTTCTCTGAGAGTATCACAACAGTGGTAGCCTGTAGAAGTTTCTTTGTGTACACATACCTATTGTTCCAGGGGTTCTATTGAAAACCATCACAACCCAGACTGAAGTTTGAGATGTGAGGGAGGAGGCTTTCTCTTCTATGTATGACCCTGCTGCTGGCCTAGTTGTATAACCATGGCAAGGATGAGTTTTCTCTGCCTGACATCATCTGGAGAGTGTCTTTACACATAGATGCCATCAATCAAGTTTGATACATGGCCTATGACACAGATCCCTGATAACTCTCCCCTCCCTTCAAATATAGGATAATTAGGTTCCATGTTCTTGTTCACATGATAGGAATGTGCTTTTTAATGCAAATCAAGCATCCTTGAAGTGCCCAGTTTTAAACAATTATGTACACCTATCCTTAGAGCATCCCAGTCACTCCCCAAGGGGTACATACCCTCTGTTTTCTGGAATTAAAGTTTAACTTACTTTCTGAGGTGGTTCCCAGAGTGTTCTGATCACTGTTATGCTTGTGGGTCTTCCAAGCTTTCTACCTCATCTTCTGGCCCCTCCTTCCTTTCTGGGCTGGTGAGAAACAGCCTCCAGGCAGCAAGAAAACCACGTTCTTGGAAATGCTTGTGATAAAATGTTTTACATTTCATAGCATTTCAAATTTCATATGTTTCTGGATATGAGATGGTAAATAAAACAGTGTCTTTGGGATGGGACTCTTTGAAATGAGTTATACCTAGTGTTGATTTCACTAAAAGCTTGCAGGCAAGCTTCATGGTATGAAATCTTCTGAGTTGAGCACAGTGGCCTATGGAGGAGAAATAAGAGCAGAAATTTTATTTTCCTGTTTTTAATAGCTGAGTAGTGTTCTGATAATGTATGGGTAGATGGCAGAGGAGGGGAACTTCTCTTTTCAGTGGACTAAGGAAAAAGGATTGGGGGAAAGAGGGAAGGAGGGTGGGACCAGTAGAAGTTGAGGGAGTAGCCTTTAATAGGGATATATAATGAATAAATTGTGAAAAAATAACAATGATTAATAAAATAAAAATGAAGTAGAAAAACTAAACTTATAAGCAAAACTTCGAGTCCAGTCTGGGTACCCACCCTCCATCAATGAAAAGAAAGAAGATATAAAGAAAGAAAAAAAAATTAGAAAGATATAAAGAAAGAAAAAATATTTTCTTGTATCTGTTGAGCCTTTCTTCCTTGTGAGCTCATTTTTTAATCATTGCCTAATGGAGAACATGCTGCTCTCTCTAGAGTTTATATTTCCATAAACATAGGTTTCATACCTGGAACAAATGGCAGAGGTTCATATTTAACATATCAAAACAGACATAGCTGCTAAATTTCTCCCAGCAATCCCAAGTCCTTCCATGTTATATGGTCCTCCAGGCTGGCATAGTGAACCCAATACCCTGAATTCTTCCCAGGGCCTGAGCTAAACTCATTTCCCCCTTCCCCATATGTAGGCAAACTATTTTGGCTTCCTGGTCCTGTTGATAGCCATGCAAGAGTAACAGCAAAACATCTGTAGCACTCGTGGAATGTGGCTCCCCCGTTAGCATAGTCATGATGAGTTTGTCTTGGAGAAGCATAACCCCAAGAACTGCTTATACTGAGGACTTTGTGCTGTTGTGGAACATAGCTCTATTTGATGCCATTATGATGCCCATATTCCTCATTTGGTGTCTGTTGTTATGCCCCCATTTTCATTTCTTATGTTGCTGATTTGCATATTTTCTCTCTGGCTTTTAGTTAGTTTGGCTAAGGGTTTGTCTACCTTGTTGATTTTCTCAAAGAATCAGCTCTTGTTCCCATTGATTGTTTGAATTGTTTTCTTTGTTTCTAATTCATTGATTTCTTAGTTTGAATATTACCAATCATCTACTCCACTTGGGTGTGTCTGCTTAAGTTGAAGTCACACCATAATTCTTCCAGACATTTAAAAGGAGCTACAATAATCCTTCCTAAACTATCAAGAAAAGAGAAGATAAGAAAAAAGGAAAAGAAACAGAAGGAACCCTTTGAAACTCTTTCTAGAAATCCAGCATTGCTGTCATAAGCAATCCAGTAAAACACAAAAAACAACAACAAAAGAAAACTACAGGCCAAAACTGTTGATAAAAATAGACTTTCAGCCAAAGTTAAACAAAAAAGATAAGGAGGGGGTGCTGGAGAGATGTCTCAGAGGTTAAGAACTGACTGACTGCTCTTCGAAAGGTCCTGAGTTCAATTCCCAGCAACCATATTTTGGCTCACAACCATCTGTAATGAGATCTGGTGTTCTCTTCTGGTGTGCAGGTGTACATGCTGGCAGAATAATGTACACATAATAAATAAATAAATAAATAAATCTTAAAAAAGAAATTAAAAAAAAGATAAGGAGGGACAATTCATTCTCATCAAAGGAAAATTCCACCAGGAGGACATCACAGTCCTGAACATCTATGCCCCAAATACAAGAGCACCTGCTTTTGTAAATAAAAACATGATTAAATCTTAAATCACACATCCCAACACCTTAATAGTGGGAGACTTCAACACTCCACTCTCATCAAGGGACAGATCATCTAGACAAAAGCTAAATAGGGAGAAATGACACTTACAGAGCAAATTTACTGAAGCAAATAGACCTAATGTCTACAGAACTTTTCAACCAAACACAATGGAGTATGCCTTATTTTCAGTACCTCATGGAAATTTCTCAAAAATTGACCACATAGTCAGACACAAAGCAAGTCTCAACAAATGCAAGAAAATAAAAATAATTTCTTGTATCCTTTCAGACCACCATAGCCTAAAACTGGACCTCAACAACAACAGAAACTACAAAAGCATACATACATATGGTAACTAAACAACTCTCTACTCAGTGACAGCTTTCTCAGGAAAGAAACAAAAAAAGAAATTGGAGACTTCCTAAAATTCAATGAAAATGAAGGCACAACATACCAAAAGTTATGGGAAATGATGAAAGTGCTCCTAAAAGGAAAGTTCATAGCACTAAGTTTCTTCAAAAAGAAGTTCTAGACAAGCAATTTAATGGCAAACCTAAAATCCCTAGTATAAAAAGAAGTAGACACACACAAGAAGAGAAGATGATTGGAAATATTCAAACTCAGAGCTGAAATCAATGAATTAGAAACAAAGAAAACAATTCGAAGAACCAATGTGACCAAAAGCTGGTTCTTTGAGAAAATCAACAAGATAGACAAACCTTTAGTGAAACTAACTGAAAGGCTAATAGAAACTATCCAAATCAGCAAAATCAGAAATGAAAATGGGGGCATAACAACAGACACTGAGGAAATCTAAACAATCATTAGGTCACACTACAAAAGCCTATATGCCACAAAATTTGAAAATCTAAATGAAATGGACAATTTTCTTCATAGATTCCATCTATCAAAATTAAATCAAGATCAGGCAGAAAGACTGAATAGTCCTATATCCCCCAAGGAAATAGAAGCAGTCACCACAAGTCTCTCTTCCAAAAAAAATGCCCAGGCCACATGGTTTCAGCACAGAATTCTACCAGACCTTCAAAGAAGTGCTAACTCCAATTCAACTTAAATTAGTCCACAAAATAGAAACAGAAGGAACATTACCAAATTCATTCTAGATAGCCACAGTCACTTTGAAACCTAAACTACACAAAGACCCAACCAAAAAAGAGAAATTCAGACCTATTGCTCTTATGAGAATTGGTGGGAAAATATTCAATAAAATATTGGCAAACCTAATTCAAGAATATATAAAAGATATCATCCACCATGACCAAGTAGGCTTCATCTCATGCATGCAGGGGTGGTTCAGTAAATGGAAATCCATCATTTAAACAAACTGAAGGAGGAAAACCACATGATCATCTCCTTAGACATTTGACAAAATCCAACATCCATTCATGTTTAAAGTCTTGGAGAGATCAGATATACAAGGCACATAGCTAAACATAGTGAAGAAAATACACAGCAAGTCTATAGCTAACATCAAACTAAATGGAAAAAAAACTTACATCAATCCCACTGAAATCAGGGACAAGGCAAGGCTGCCCAAGTACTGGAAGTCTTTGCTAGAGCAATAAGACAACTAAAGGAGATCAAGGGGATACAAATTGGAATGGAAGAAATCAAAGTATCACTATTTGCAGAAGATATGATAGTCTACATGAATGACACCAAAAATTCATCCAGAGAACACCTTCAGCTGATAAACACCTTCAGCCTTGCCAGGCCACAGAGGAGGACAATGAAGTCAGTTTGGATGAGATCAGATAAGCTAGGGTCAGATGAAAGGGGAAGAGGAGCTCCCTTATCTCTGGACTTGGAGAGGGGCATAGGAGGAGATGAGGAGGAGTAGGTGGAATTGGGAGGGGAGGAAAGAGGGGGCTACAGCTGGGATACAAAGTGAATAAGCTCTAATTAGTATAAAAAATAAAAACTTAATTTAAAAAATTGAACAGCAAAAAGTTTAAAGAAAAAAGTTGCACTTAGCACTTTTGGAACTGAATACAGCTGGCAGCCTTCAACAAAAATAGTGGTAAAACCATGGCTCCACCTTCTTTATCCATGAACCAACATAGTGGCTAGCCATGTGTTGCTGCATACTGTGGCCGCCAATGCAAAACAGCCATTAGGTGTCACTGATGGTGTTACTACAGCCTACAGTATAGCACTGTGGAGCATTTACAGTTCCCCATAACTAAAATTTCTAAAATTGTAATCAAATATGTTTTAGAACCAACTGCATAAAAGAACAGTACTTTAACTATTCTGGCCATACCAAACCTGTCAGCCAGAAAGAAACGGCATTAATCCATTCACTCAGGAGCTGGTGGTAGGTATATAATGGTTAACAATTACCTGAATACAACCCAGTATAACCTTATGGTAACATGGAGCTGCAGTTTTATTCTCCTGTTAAAGAGCATAAGCAGACATTTTGCATCGAATAATCTCCAGCGTTTTAAGTGAAAAACAACATATTTTACAGTTCTTTCTCAAATCATATTTGCAGGAACGCAAAACCAAAGCAAATACAGTTCATATGTCCTCTGGCTTTCTATACATACTCTGATCTTCCATAAAATTCTATATAACTTCCGGTTACTTTGGACAAGCTATTCCTTTCTTTTTTTCTTCTTTTCTTTTCTTTTCTTTTCCTTTCCTTTCCTTTCCTTTCCTTTCTTTTCTTTTCTTTTCTTTTCTTTTCTTTTCTTTTCTTTTCTTTTCTTTTCTTTTCTTTTCTTTTCTTTTCTTTCCCTTTCCTTTCCTTCCCTTTCTTTTCTTTATTGTCACAGTCTCTTGCCTTCTCTCTTGCTTTTCAGACAACATAAAAACCTTCATCAAAATCCTCTCAACATTTCTTTACTAAGCCATGGGTTTTTTACCATCTTGAGATGATACACTGTAAAAACTGCACTTTTCTTAATTGCTTCAAACAATATGGCTTAGTTTCATTTGGTAAAATGAATAAAATAAATACCAAGGTCTCTTGACCTTCCCAAAGGGTCAAGAAACTGTTCCATGTTCTTTGTTAGATAGCCCAAGGTCATTATTTTAAATGCCTGATAAACTTTAAAATGTGTCATAGTCTTAAACATTTAAACATTCTCCAAAACTTGTTTTTGCTATATGAAAATAAATTACTCTTTTTATGAGTAAAACCACAAAGCATAACCATAGTTTTGAAAGTCAGAATCAAATTTTAAAACCAAATTTTATCAGTGCGAACAATCCAATCTCTAAATTCAATACCAATTTAGAATGAGTCTTGTTTTCTTAGTCTAAAAGGAAACGGGATAAACAAAATTCATTTTGACTAAGAGGTTCTGTAACCACTCTTTTCCTTTGTTCTACCCCACGTGGCAATTTCAAAATGGTATAGTCACATCAGAATGCATGACAAGCCACATGGTTGCTATTTAAAAACATCTGTGCTTCTGTAGATCTAATAAACACATATGCACACATATATGTTCTAAACAAGAGTTTGAATTTAATCTTTAGACATATTCAATAACTGTTAAGCTATAAACAAGACATACAGAGCATATTAACCATTTAAGATCAGTCAAAAATATGAAGTGGCAATATATACATTTAAACTGAGAAAACTTCTCTTACTCCATCCAGCTGTTATTGTCCTATCAGTCTGGGAAAGCTCTCACAGCCCACCCTGCTCTTGAGAGTCCTCTATCTGTCCCGCCCCGAGGCATGCTCCCACCAAAGACAAAAGGCTTCCCAGCTTATAGTGCTAGGAGCATGGGGCAAGCAAAGTCACCATAGTGCACAGCTGTTTGGTCACCTGCCTATTGAGAGCATCATAAAAAAACAAACCCATAAAAGAACACAAGAAAATAATGTACAAATACAATGTGTACAAAATGAAAGGGAGAGGAAGGAAAGCCCAAAGGGGAAGTGGACCATCTCTCAATGGCCCTCTTCCCTGTTCCATTAGGGGTTGGCCTTCCCCCAAATTGGGCGTCATACAATTACACTAGCCTTAAATGGCAGCCTGTTATTATACCAGACCAGTTGATCTGAAATCTCAATTCCCTCAGCCCACTCCTGCCATGGGGCATTGCTGCTGCTTCCCCCACCATGAAGAAAATGCACTCAACAATCATAGCTCCTAGCTGGGCAGGAGCAGTCCTGACAATTTCATCCCCAGACCCACCCTCGTATTCTCTCCCTCTGGCTGCCAGAACACCTGATTCTGCCACAGCAGGAAGTGGAGAAGGTGAACAGGACGAGGGTGGAGGGGGTGAAAGGAACAAGGAAGGATTACAGCAAGTCTGTCTCATAGCATCCATCACAGTCCCATACTCCAATACAAATAAACATTCATAAACACAAGGAACAAAATAGACAGACAAATGCATGCATACTTGCTGCTACACTACTGAAAACAAAACCAGAACCAAGTGTCTGGCTTTTGTTCATGGTTGGAAAGGCAAAAGCAGAAACAGGTTCTTCCTCTGGGAAAGGCACATCTGTCCCAAAGAAGTTTCTAAACACAAGGAATAAAATAGGACAGGTGCAGACTGAGTGGCCATGTAGCCAGATCATAAGGTAAGCTCAGATCCATGGAACTTCAGATCACTGCTCTGGTTTCCCTGCCACAAAAGCTCCAGAGCAGTGGGTGATTCTGAATCACCTCCCAACCTCAGGACTCTACTCAAGTGCCCACCAAAAAAAAAAAAAAAAAGAAAAAACAATGAAGCCAGGGGTAATCCCCTGACTTTGGCAGCTGTGTTTACCCTGAAGTCTTCCTCTGATCACATCCTGCTGCCATCACAAATATGAACACCTGAGGATTTTTTAGAATAGAGGACAGAAAGTAATCACACACATGCACACTTAGATACTTACGAGCCGCAATAAGACCATCTAGGTCAGGGTCCTGGAGTCTTGGGGATCCTGATGAGCCCCCCAAATGTTATTCTCAGTTCGTGCGACCCCAAAAGGCCACCAGGAATTGACTCCACTGAAAACATATGAGGGTTTATTTAATACAAGCTCAAGTCCAGGTCACAAACAACCTCCTTGGTGAAGAGGAGGAGTATGGCAGGGTGGTCTAGGGCAACAAGGTTTTTAAAGGGAAAAGCCATAAGCAGTGAGTTACATGCCTTGGAGTTACATGACTGTGTAAGGGAAATTTACTTTTGAAATGATTGGTTTACTTTACATGCTAAGACACTAAATGGTTCTGGCCTGAACATCTGGTCTGGTAACCTAGCAACTATATCTCTACTGGGCAAGAAAAGAATGTGGTAGGGCTAGTTCACCCCTGAAGGTGGCTGGACATGTATACACCTGTCTGGTCTTTCTTCAGTCTTATGCTTTAAACTTTAAACCAAAGCCCCTCCCCAAAAAATTAAAAAATAAAACCTAAATTTTGATTCTTTGGTCTCTCACTGTGTAGTAATTCCTTTGTCTCAGAAATGTAAAAACTATGAAGCCCACTGGAATTTGCTTCACCCATGTGATGTAAATATGTAAATATGTATATTGATGTGTTTGCATGAACTAGGTCAGTCTGTTTTTTTGGTATATTTTACATGAGTGTATGTCAATTATCTGGCTATAAGGAGTTCCTTTTTCATCGTCCATGGAATATGTGCAAATATATACAGATTTATATATCTGATCATTTGTCTACGTGTATGTATGGGAGAACAGGCCACAACAGCTGGTCAGGGAAGATGGTTTCTTAAAGGGAAGCTTGAACTTGCTACAGTTCCTGCAGAGGACATGCTAGCTGAAATCAGCATCATCGTCATAAGTAAGCTTGTAGGACTTTGTTAGTAAAATTTCTTGTTTCACCCACTTTTTTCAGTGAGTGTGTGTGCCTGTGACCTCTATCTTTTCTATCCATTTCTCTGTAGATCATGGAGGGTTAATGGGACCCTAAAACTCTACCAGACCTCTGAGCCTGCCTCAGAGACAGGAAAGATGATTGCCACTGAGCCCATAGTGGCCTGAAGAGTATCTCGGGGTAAACAAGCCTGGAATTCTTTGTCAGTCTAATTAAGACCACCTGTTGTTAAGCAATAAAAACATTAGGGAAAGAGTGACTTTGTTGTCAGAGTGACCAGAAAGCCTTAAGTGGCTCAATTGGTAAAGCACTAGGCTCCAAGTAAGGAGACTGGGGATTAACACCTAAATAAAACTGCTTTTGACTTCATCAAGATGCCCAAATCAAGTTTAGATATACAGAAAGAGACAAATATCAGTCCCTGACCGTGAATTCACATGCTTCAGTCTTTCCAAGCTGGGTATTCAGTTCTGGATATTAACAATTATCAATTATTTTGAGGCTAAAATTTCATCGTGAAATTTCTTTCTTCCCTTTTCTTTCTCCAGGCCTTCCCACACACTGCCCCATGCTCACCTTCAAATTCATGGCTTCTTTCTTCATTGTTACTTCATGTGTTATATATACATGTATTTTGAAATATAAACTGCTTGTTTTTTGAAGTATATGCAAATTTATTGTCTTTAATCAGTGCTTTCAGTTCCAAAATCATGTAAGATAATTACAGACATATATACATAAACTGTGACAGAACCCTTTTCCATTTTAACTCATATTTTTAATTATAAGATGAAAATGTTTTACTGTCTTGATCACAGTAAATTACTTACAAATGATGTAAGATTGTGAAGCTTCTCTTGCTGATGAGTGAGGCTTACCTGCCATGGTAGACTCTCACCCTTGTTTGTGTCTTCTTTAGATCCCGTTTCAGTTTTGCTCAACAGCATTTTCTGGAGGGCATGGGCCACTGCCTACACTACATTTCATATGGAATAGCTGGGCTCAGACTTGGTCATCCCATCATTTTCTTCTGATTTAATCTGTATTGAAATGTTTGCTGTGTATGGTTTATGATTTCTACATAGCAAAGCAGGTGAGTAATCAAAGTTGTCAATCCAGAATTTATGGAAGAATCTCCTGGGTACTGCGGGGATATAGGTGACTCAAGAAAATGCTTTAAGCGAGGGATGGTTCTTTTCTTTTAACATGAGAAGATTCCTCTGAAAAAGTTTATAATATCATTCTTATTTGATACAGACTCTAAATATAATGTGTTGCTTGGCCATCTTCCACACCTTCCTTCTGGTTGAAAATATTTTATTTGCCATAAGGAAAACACATCAATTATTTATATCACTATAGACTACCTGTATATTTGCCTGTGTATTTTGGTTCAAGTTCAGCAAATCAACACCAACTAGTACCCAAGTATCAATTAGCTGAGATTTTTTTTCCGAAAACAGACACACACATAGATTGATCTTTCTTCCTTCTTTCTTCCTCCTCCACCTCTTCCTTTTTTTCTTGGCCCATGTATATATGCCTTCATGTCAGCAGAGGAAGCCTTATGCACAGAGCTTACCACTGAGCACAGAGCACCTTACCTACTAAGCCTCCAGCACACCAAGCATTAGTGTCCTGCCTGCTCACACACCGCTGGCCAGCAGAGGGCGCCAGAACACCCTAAACAAGGTCATGATGCCCAACCTGAGCTCAGGCGGGTTGGACCAATCCCCCCAGGATGCAGGCAGCAGTGTGGGAGTGCAGGATTGTGCATCTCTCTTTAGTCACCCCCCGCCGTCTGCGGTTCTGCCCCACGCACGAGGCGTTAGGGGACTCCAGGCAGACGGACTGACAGATGTCGGTGGACAGGGGAGGGATTGCTTGCAGTCAAATATCTGAGTCCCCAACCCCGTCTCCCTCATGAATCCTGTCCCTTGTGCTGCCTATAAAGCCCCTGCGGGCTAGTCCCTAAATCACGTGCCGGGGTCCCTCAGCTTTGCTCATGGGTGGCATGGCAAAAAGCCTGGAAGTAGGCTGGGGAAGCCTCTTCACGCTACTGCAGGCCTCAGTGGCATACAGCCAACACAGCCTTTCCCCTGGTCCCTGTGTTGGTAAATCTAAGGTCTTGCCAGACAAGCTTGCAATAGCCTTTAATCCAGGCACATGGGATGCAGACACAGGATGATCCTTGTGATTTCAATGTAAGCCTGGTTGGCAAAGACAGTCCAGGACAGTCAGGCCTACACAGAGAAACCCAGTCTTAAAAATCAAATCAGAAAATAAGATTAAAACAGAACATTTGCGCTGGGTTTGGTGGCACAGGCCTTTATTCCCAGCAGTCTAGCAGGCAGAAGCAGGCCAATCTCAGTGAGTTCAATATCAGCCTGGTCTACAAATTTAGTCCAAGTTAGCCAGGGCTAAAACAGAGAAACTCTGTCTCAAAATACCAAATCATTCATGTATATAAATTCATGCATATAAATTTTAATATATATTTAAATACATCTTTAATATATTTATTAAATATAAAGTTATTGAATGTATTAATATGAGTTAATGTTTTATAAATATATAATGTAGTTAATATATTATATATTTAATATATATCAATACATATTTTGTTTTAATCATATATATAAAATCTGAGCCAGGCATGGTGGCACAAGTCTGTAATGCCAGCTCTCTGGGAGGCACAACTATGCTGATCTGCATGAGTTCAATGTCACCCTGGTCTACAAATCAAGTCTAGGACATGCAAGGGAACAGAGTCTAATAAAACAGGGTCCTTCACACCCACATATCTAGAGTTGTCTGAAATAACAGAGTGTGACTTAAACTATATTATAAGAAAGTCTTGCCAGGCATGGTGGCACACATCCTTAGTCTCAGCACTTGAGAGGCTGAAGAAGGTGGGTCTCTGTGAGTTCAAGGTTAAACTGATTTACAGAGAGAGTCCTGGACAGGCAACAATGCACAGAGACACCATGTCTCAAAAAAAGCACATTAAGTTAAATTAAATGAAATGAAAAGAAAATATCAAATCCTGGCATATTGGCACATGCCTTTAATACCAGTACTCTGGCTGGCAAAGGGGGTGGATCTATGTGAATTTAAGGCCTGCTTGGTCTAGAAAGCATGTCCAGATCAGTCAAAGCCATACAGAAAAAAACTGTGTCTCAAAAAACTGCTTCCTGAGATGTAAACAAAAAAGGTTAATTTCTTTACTCATTTCTGAGGGCTCAGGTTGGAGCTGAGGACAGAGATCTACTTGAGTGGGAAAACGACCTCAGGCATGTTTCTTTCTTTCTTTGTTTCTTTGTGTGTTTTTATTTTTAAATTATTCACATGGCCCAGGTTCATGTCCACTTTGGATTTTCCCAGGTGTCCCTGCTCTGTCTATACTCTTCCTCAGATCTGAAATAACTTACTCCTCCCCCATACCTAGTACCCATCAGGTTCATTTCTTTTATATTTCTTTTTTATTCACTGAACACTTCAAGTCTCTCACTCAAGGGGGAAGAAACTTTTCATTTTCCTGTAGAGACATTGAACCCTCCTAAGCTGACCAGGCTGGAAACCCAGTCCCCAGCAAGCAGCCAGAAAGAAGAAATGTTAATATTTACAAGAAATTGTGAACATCATGATTTATTGTACATAAAAACATTTTCTGGTCCTGGAATTACCATGATTAGATGAATTTTTAATGCTGTGACAGTTCAGGCAGACTGTTGGGTGAACGTTTTGAAAGGCAAATGTTGTTATAAACAAAAATGAAAATTCCAACCATTCTATTTTACCAATAAAGATTCAGGAGCCAGATGCTGCAGAGAAAAGATTCTAGCTCAGAGATGCAGATAAAGCACCCAGCTGGCCTTCCTTCTCAGCTTCAGTCCAAATGGAGAAAAAAAAAATGTTCACTAGCTCAACTCATGCCCAGGAGAAAAAAAGCCAAAAATCTTGAGGCCAAAGGCTTCCTAGAAATCCCAGGGTGCTAAGGAGCTGAAGCTTAAGCTAAAGCTAAAGCAAAAGTCTGAGATAAGCCTTTCCACACTGTCTTAAATACCCCTCAACTCAAAGTCCCTCCTGCTCTTTAATGTCTGTAAGCATGTTTCTGGCTTCAATTCTTGACCTAGGGTTAACTTTAGTAAATCTTGTGTCCAGAAAGTTCTTGGATTAAAGGTGTCTGCTAGAGCTGGTTGAACCATACCATAATCACCTGTTTACAATAAACAAAAATTTCTTGGATTGTAGGTGTGTGATAGGGCTCAATCACACTGATCAATAAACAGTGTTTTACCATTCACAATTCTGGGGTTCATAATGGGATCAAATACCCTGCAACATTTCCCCTTTAGGCTAAATGAAAGAGTTCTCCCTCTAACATCAATAAACTATCTACTATCAGGTATAAATGACATTCACAATGTCTAGTCTGTATGTAATTAGCAAACTTGAAAAAAGTATTCTACTCTCTATCTTGATGAATCAAAAGTTCTGTACCAATTTTAGTAGGTTTATCCTCTTTTATATGTCTATATGAGTGAGTATATACAGTGTGCATCTTTCTGCTTCTGAGATAGCTCACTCGGGATGATCCTTTCCAGGTCCCACCATTTACCTGCAAATTTCATGATTTCCTTGTTTTTTTTTTTTATTGCTGAGTAATATTCCATTGTGTAGATATACCACAATTTGTGCATCCATTCCTCCACTGAGGGGCATCTGGGCTGTTTCCAGCTTCTGGCTATTACAAATAAGGCTGCTACAAACATGGTTGAGTAAATGTCCTTATTGTGTACTTGAGCCCCTTTTGGGTATATGTCTAGGAGTGGTATAGGTGGATCTTGAGGAAGTGCTATTCCTAGTTGTGTGAGAAAGCGCCAGATTGCTTTCTAGAGTGGTTGTACAAGTTAAACTCTGTACACCTAAAGAAACTAATCAAGAGGGAGGACTCTTGCTAAAATGCTCAATTCCTATCCAGAAAGGCAAAGAGGCTGGACATCAGAAGAAGGAGAAAAGAGGGATCAATTCAGGAGCCTGACACAGAGGACCTCTGAAAGGCTCTGCCCTGCAGAATATCAATACAGATCCTGAGACTTATGGGCAACCTTTGGGCAGAGTGCAGGGAATCTTATCAAAGAAACAGGAAACAGTAAGATCTGGAGAGGATAGGAACGCCACAAGGAGAGCAACAGAACCAAAAAATCTGAGCACAGGGGTCTTTCCTGAGATTGTTAATCCAACCAAGGACTCTGCATGGTGATAACCTAAGACCTCTGCACATACGTAGTCCATGGCAGTTCAGTATCCAAGTAGGTTCCATTGTGATAGGAACAGGGACTGTCTCTGACATGAACTGATTGGCCTGCTCTTTAATTACCTCCCTTGGAGGGGGAATTAGCATTTTCAGGCCACAGAAGAGGACAAGGAAGCCACTCCTGATGAGACCTAATTGACTAAGATCAGAAGGAAGGAAATGAAGTCCTCCCCTATCAGTGGACTTGGGGAAGGGCATGCATGCAGAGGGCTGAGGAAGGGAGGGATTGGGACAGGAGGAGGGAGGGAACCACGGGGGGATACAAAGTGAGTAAAATGTAATTAATAAAAAATAATGATAATTAAATAATTATAAATAAAATAAATAAATAGTAAATAAATAATTAATTCTAAATTAAAAAAATAATTATAATTAAAGAAAAATTGTGGTTTTTATTTTTTTGAGGTATTTCTGCATTGGGATTTTTATGTAATGAGTTATTTCATAGGTAACATGGTTTTCAAACCACCTTTGATTTTTTTTCCCCCCAGAAGTGTTCATAGTGTTCAGAATGGGGCAACTCATAGCAGTCTTGGAAACATTTAAACAGTTTTACTATTTTTATGTGTTTTCGTGTTTTCCCACGTGTATGTCTGTGCATGACATGCATGCCTATTGTCTGCAGGGGCCAGAAATAGGCAATGGATCTTCTGAAATTGTTCTTACACAAAGTAGTGAGATACTATGCCCATGCTGGTAAGAGAATTCAAGACTGTGGAAGTCTTATCAGTGATTTGATTTGATTTTAGTTCTTAATTTTTTTTCACAATTTCTTGTTATATAGCCTGATTGAAACCCCCTTCCTCCAATCCCCCCAGTCCCACCATCCCTCCTTCTTCCTCCTCTCCCCTTTTCCTAGTGCAGGTAAAGGGGGAGTGCTTCACCATTGCCATCTCACATAGCCTGTTAAGTCCCATCAGGAGTGCATGGATCCTCTTCCTCCATGGCGGCATCCCAAGGGGTGAGTAATTAAAGAGCAGGCAATGGAGAATTTCTTTACCTATATATATATATATATATATATATATATATATATATATATATATATATATATCACCCCAAAAAATTTACTTTAGAAATCATGAAAATAACATAATATCTTCCACAAGCCAAAAACAAACAAACAAACAAATAACCAGACATTTTACTCTTTGGGCCATTATACTGAAAAATAAAATTTAAAAGCTTGAACATTATCACAGCTTTGAGTTTATTACTTTCATATTTATACCATTGAGAATTTATTTAGTCTTCCTACATGTGTATGAGTGTTTAATTAATGTTTTCTTGTGTGTCCCTGGTTGTATGCCCTTGCACCAACCACAGGCATGCACTGCTTTCGGGAAATTCTGAGCCTCTGACTGAGTGATCAAAATCCTTTACATGAACTGCCAGAGTTCTTAAATGAGGAGCCATCTCTCAAGACACATTATTTATTTATTAATGAAATTCCCTTTTTATTTTCCATATTATTGTCTGTTCACTCAAATGTGATCAACATGTTTGCTTATAATAATTTTATTAGTGAATCTGTTATTTAAGTGAAAGTATATTATTTTTTTATTAAAAATATTTCATTATGAATTTTTAATTTATTTTTATTATTACAATTTATTCACTTTGTATGCTATCTGTAGCCCCATCCCTCATCTCCCCCAAATCCCACCCTCCTTTCCTCATCTTCTCCTATACCCTTCCTCAAGACAACTGATAGGGAGATCCTCCCCTCCTTCCATCTGACCCTAGCCTATCAGGTCTCATCAGGACTGGCTGCCTTGTCTTGCTCTGTGGCCTGCTAGCACTGCACTCTGCTTCAGGGAAAGGTAATCAAAGAGTTCATATCAGAGATGGCCCCTGCTCCCCTTACTAGGGTGTTGACTTGGAGGCTGAGCTGCCACGGGCTCCATCTGAGTATGGGGTTTAGGTATCTCCACGAATGGTCCTTGGTTGGAGTATCACTCCTTGAAAGAAACCCTGGGCCCAGAATTTTTCATCTGTCGCTCTCTTTGTGGAGCTCCTGTCCCCTCCAGGTCTGCCCAGCTCCCCCTTCTTTCATAAGATTCCCTGTGCTCTGCCCAAAGTTTGGCTGCGAGTCTCAGCATCTGCTTGGCTACCCTGTTAGACAGAGGCTCTCGGAGGCCTTCTCTGATAGGTCCCTGTCCTTTCACTTCTTATCCCGCTCCCCCCCACCCATGTACATCACATTGGCTTTCTGGGTGAGGACTGAGTGGTTTCCCGAAGGTCCTCCTTCTTGTTCTGCAAATTTTCACATGTTCATTCTGCATGATATGACTCAAAGTTCCTTATAAGTGAGTCTCTACCAGGCCTGTCTTTCTGCTTCTGAGATACCTCGCTCGGGATGACATGGGAAGACTAAATAAAATCTCAGATATAGAAATACGAAAGTAATAAACTCAAGGCTGTTAAAGTGTTCAAGCTTTACTTTTCGGAAGGGCCACTCTCTTTCTCTAGTGGCCCCAAAAAAATAAAATGTATGTTGTTTTGCTTGTGGAAGATATTATGTCATTTTAAAGATGTGTCTAAGGTAGATTATTGGGCTGTCTTTTCTTTTTTTTTAAATAAATTCTCAGTTCCATAGAATTTATTATTTATTTATTTATTATTGATTATTTTATTGATTTTTATTACAGAGTTAATAAAATGTAATTAATAAACAACAACAATAATAGTAGTAGTAGTAATAAAAAAATAATAAAACACTTCTCAAAAAAAATTCTCAGTTGCTTGCTCCTTGATTACTCACCCCCAGTGATGTAGCCTTGCCAGGCCCCAGACAAAGAGGTTCCATGTCCTCCTTATGGACGTTAAGAAGGTAGGGGAAGATGGCAATGGTGGAGAGGGCTCCCCCTTTCAGTGGAACAGGGGAAGAAGATAGGGGGAAAAGGGAGGGAGGGTGCTACTGGAAGGGGAGTTGTGGAATGGGTCTCCATTAGGTAATGATTAAAAAATGAGCTCACAAGGAAGAAAGGTGGCAAAGACAAAGATTCTATTGTTCTTTGCTTTCTTTATATCATCTTTCTTTTCTTTGAGGGAGGGCGGGTACCCAGACTGGACTCAAATTTTTGCTGTCAAGTTTGGTTTTTCTAATTAATTTGTATTTTATTAATCATTTTTATTTTTTCACAATTTATTCATTGTATACCCCTTTTTAAAGGCCACTTCCTCAACTCCTACTGGTCCCATACTCCTTCCCTCTTTCCCCCAAACCCTTTCCCCTAATCCTTTCAAAGGGGGAGTCCCCCTCCACTCCCATCCATCCACACATTATCAGAACACTACTCAGCTATTAAAATGAGGGAAATAAAATGTCTGCTCTTATTACTTCTGCATAGGCCACTGTGCTCAACTCAGAAGACTTCATACTATGAAGCTTGCCTGTAAGCTTACTGTGAAATAAACAATAGGTATAACTCGTTTTAGAGAGTCCCACCCCAAAGACACTCTTTGATTTACCATCTCACATCAAGAAACATGTGAAATTTGAAATGCTATGAAGTGTGAAACATTTTTTTCACAAGCATTTCAGAGAACGTGGTTCTCTTGCTGCCTGGAGGCTGTTTCCCACCAGTCCAGGAAGGAAGGAGGCGCAGAAGATGAGGAGGCCACCCAGAAGATGAGGAAGCTTGGAAGCCACCCAAGCATAACAGTGATCAGAACACTCTGGGAACCACCTCAGAAAGTAAGTTCAACTTTAATTACAGAAAACAGAGGGTATGTACCCCTTAGGGAGTGACTGGGATGCTCTAAGGATAGGTGTAGATAATTGTTTAAAACTGGGCACTTCAAGGATGCTTGATTTGCATTAAACAGCACATTCCTATCATGTGAAAAAGAACATGGAACCTCATTTTCCTATATTTGAAGGGAGGGGAGTAATCAGGGATCTGTGTCAAAGGCCATGTATCAATTTTGGTTGCTGGCATCTATGTCTAAAGGCACTCTCCAGATGAAGTCAGGCAGAGAAAACTCACCCTTGCCATGGTTATACAACTAGGCCAACAGCAGGGTCATACATGCAAGAGAAAGCCTCCTCCCTCACATCTCAAACTTCAGTCTGGGTTGTGATGCTTTTCAATCGAACCCCTGGAACAATAGGTATGTGTACACAAAGAAACTTCTACAGGCTACCACTGTTGTGATACTCTCAGAGAACTTCCTGGCTGGTGTTAGTTCACCATTCCCTAGATATTCATTCACTGGACTAAAAGTTTCTTGTGTAAACGAGGCAATTGAAAACAGTAAATGTTGAGAATCAGGATTATCAATAAGTCTTCCGTAAACACCTTATTATATAATACTGTTGCATGTAATTGATATTCACCATTCATTGTATTCTTTTTAAAAATATGTTTATTTACTTTAAATTCCAATAGTAATCCCCCTCCCTTCTCTGCCCCATGACTACTCTCCGTTCCTATTGCCCCTTAATATATAATACTGTTGCATGTTCCCTTCAGAAAAGGGAGGTCATTTCCACTGAGCTAGTTTTACAGTTCTATTGGATCTCAGTGGACCAAAGTACACAAAGGCCTTTCCAAATTGCTTATACTCACAGAATTCCTCTCCAGTAAGGATACTTTTATGATGATGATGACTCTAGATTTGTGCAAGGCCTCACCATTTTAACACATTCATAAGTTTTTCCTCTATTATGAATCCTTTCATGATGATGAAGATTATACAAATGTGGAATGGTTTCACCATGTTAAAAGCACTCACAGTCTTTCTGTCCATTAGGATTTCTTTCATGAGTGTGGAGATTATTCTGAAGTCCAAAAGTTTTTTCACATTGGTTACAGTCAGACATCTTTCCAGTATGTGTTCTTTTATGTATTAGGAGATGTTATGTGCAAAGGCTTTGCCACATAGTTATATTCATATGGTTTCCCTCCAGAATGTGCTGTTGTCTTAGGAGATGATTGTTACATGCAAAGGCTTTATCACACTAATTACCCTCACAAGGCTTCTCTCCACTGTGTGTCTTTTCCTGTTTTTGGAGACTACTCTGCTGTGCAAAGGCTTTATCAGGTTGGGTATATTCATAAGGTTTCTTTCCAGTATGTGTTCTTTTATGTCTTATGAGATGACTGTTTTCTGCAAAGGCTTTACCACACTGGTTACATTCATAAGGTTTCTCTTTGCTGTGTGTTCTTTTATGGCTTAAGAGAGTACTGTTTTGTGCAAAGGCTTTACCATACTGGTTACATTCATAAGGTTTCTCTCCAGTGTGTGTTCTTTTATGGCTTAAGAGAGTACTGTTTTGTGCAAAGGCTTTGCCACACTCATTACATTCATAAGCTTTCTCTCCAGTGTGTGTTCTTTTATGGCTCATGAGATGACTGTTTTTTGCAAAGGCTTTACCACACTGGTTACATTCATAAGGTTTCTCTCCAGTGTGTGTTCTTTTATGGCTTAAGAGAGTACTGTTTTGTGCAAAGGCTTTACCACACTCATTACATTCATAAGGTTTCTCTCCAGTGTGTGTTCTTTTATGGCTCATGAGATGACTTTTTTTTGCAAAGGCTTTACCACACTCATTACATTCATAAGGTTTCTCTCCAGTGTGTGTTCTTTTATGGCTTATGAGATGACTGTTTTGTGCAAACGCTTTACCACACTGGTTACATTCATAAGGTTTCTCTCCAGTGTGTGTTCTTTTATGGGTTAAGAGAGTACTGTTTTCTGCAAAGGCTTTGCCACACTCATTACATTCATAAGGTTTCTCTCCAGTGTGTGTTCTTGTATGGCTTAAGAGAGTACTGTTTTGTGCAAAGGCTTTGCCACACTGATTACATTCATAATGTTTCTCTCCAGTATGTGTTCTTTTATGCCGTATGAGCTGACTGCTTTTTGCAAAGGCTTTACCACATTGATTACATTTGTAAAGCTTCTCTCCAGTGTGTGTTCTTTTATGCCATATAAGAACAGTGATATAGGGGAAGGTTTTCCCACATAGAGTGCATTTAAAGGGTTTCTCTCCAGTATGACTGCTTTCATGCCTGCAAAGAAAATTGGCACATGTGAAAGATTTACCACTGTCATTTCATTACACTAATAAATATATTTATCTATATGAATTAATTTCATAATTTGGTCTAATGGTAAAGAAGAATCAAATTTTAAAGTTTTATCACATTATTTACATTCACGGTATTCCCCTTCATTATGGGTATTTTTGAAGATCCCTGTGATGGTAAGAGAATTTGTTATGTGGATCACTTTTATAGCATCATTTTTCTATAAGAGGTTTTCTCCTATATATGAAGAGTATTTAAGAATTCAGAGTTTTACCACAGCAATCCCATTCACAAATTTTTGTACTGTATGAATGATACTTCATTTACAAAGTGAGCCAGGAAAAGCAGAAGTTCTAAATTCCTAGTATTCATAGGTATTTTCAGCAATATGAGTTTACTGATAAATTCTCAGTGAAGTTGCAAAACCAATTAACAGTAACCATTTATCACATTCAGAAAATTTACTCACAGTGGGGACTACTACCAAATCAATTGTTCTTGGAGAAAGACAGGGACACTGCTTCTTTCAATATCCCTATGCTCATGTGTCTTAGAATCATTTTGACATATGATATATCAGTTTAATTTACAAAAATAATAAAGATTCCCACATTGAATTAACACAGTTTGTTTTTTGTTCATCATAGATATGTCATATAGGGATTAAGGTTTCTCCACAACAATATTCTTGATTCTCATAAGCTGCTTCTTTCACTAAACTTTACAAAGTTACTGCACGAAAATGAGTAACACTGGTTCTACTATGAAATTTTTGCTTATTAGAAGGTTTTGGACACATACTGATCACCAATTCAGTATGCATACCTCTTACAATATCTGAGTAGATAGAATGAGACTAAACAGATTGGCAGTTCAAGTCAGTAGCTGTAATGTCCATATGATTCAAATGGTATTTTTGTTACAATATTATTTTATTTTCTTCTATCTTAGGGGAGTGCCTTGTAAACACAAATCAGATACCTGACATTGAAGTACATGGAATTATGAGATTTTAATGATCATCAGTACACGTAAAGCAGTGCTGTTTTTACACTTTTGCTTTTCTTTAAAACTTTCAGGACACAGCCATGTGTGCTGGTACATGCCTTCAATCCCAGCACTTGTGGAGGCAGAAGCAGGCATATCTTGCTTGTTATTTTGAGGTCAGGCTGGTCTAACAAGCAAGTCTAAGAAAGTCACAGATACCCAGAAAAAATCTATTTCAAAAACAGAAAATAAAAAGCAGGCAATAAACAAACAAAAAACCCCAAACTTCCAGGACACATTAAAATTTAAGATTCATATCTGTATCAGTGTACACATAATGTTACCTTTTATTACTTGTAGAACTTTGAAAATGTTCTTCAATATTATGGTCATCCCAATTGTAGCCTAAAATATAGTACGAGAAAATATATATTATTGGAAATAACATGTTATTATTAAGGCAAAACTTAAATCATTATCTTCTGTGACCCTGAGAATCATGCCTGATTTATTTACCACATTCCTCCTCATTCTCAATTGGAATTACAGAAGAGGATCAATAACAAAGTAAGAGTTGTCTCTTTATTTTAAAAGTGAAAGAAAAATTGCAGTCTTACCTATAGCAGTTAGTTTTTCACAGGTCTCTAGCATCACATCTTTGTAGAGTTGCTTCTGGGAAGGTTCCAGCAAGGCCCACTCTTCTTGGCTGAATTTCACATGCACATCATTGAAGGTCACTGAATTCTAAAATATGCCATACATTTGTACAACAGAAACAGTGGCAACAATATAATTTATACGTCATTGTCAATATAATCATATAATTCTACTGCTTCTTCCATTTATTTTCTGACACAGAAGTGCGAATGTTATACAGTTGGGTGCTGTGTGTGATGTGAAGTAGGGGAGATGAAAAAGCCTAAAGGTTAGATTGAAAAAAAAACAAAAACAAACAAACAAACAAAAAACAAAGGCGTGCTTCAAAAACCTGTGTTTCATCAGTTTGTAAGACATGAATATAAAGTAGCCATTAGTTGGGTACTTGAGCAATCTATGAATCATTTTCAGTTACTTGGGTGAGTAGGTCAGGACCCTGTCATGAGAAAGGTGGAAGGACAAAACACAGTCATGATATTTTATATAGCAACAAATGAGATGTGTTGATCAGGGGACACTGAACAGATGGGTAACATCAGTCAAAAGACAACATGGTACTGAATATTATGTTTTGACCAGGGCTCAGGGATGTGGCATATCAGTATGTGAAGAGGGGGACTCATATATTTGTGGAAGGGAAAGTGGACTACAGTGAATACATGTATAAAAATAATGTGAGTGGCAAGCAACAACAATCATAGCCAATAGCACCATATTTCTGAGTGACCAGACAAAAGAAAAGGAATAGAACACACGATTATTCTTTGATCATTGTTTTGTATATCCTCCTTACTAAATAATGTAGTCTATAGATTAAAAATAAAGATTAAAACTTTCTATTAAAAAAGAAGTATTAATGTTATCACTAAGTCATTTTAGAAGAAAACGGAATAACAAGTTTTAACTGTATCATATATGAACTTTTTGAAGAGGATATAGCTTTGGAATAGACATGGCAATTAATGTGGACAAAGACAAACAGAGAGAAGGGTTTGAAATAGAGAGACACAGACATAGAGACAGAGACACAGAGAGAGAGAGAAATTAACAGATGATCAATACTAAGTACAGATCAGAGAAATTTATTAACAGTTATTAACTACAAAAAATGGTGGACAAGCTGGGTGTATTCTGTCATGCCTTCAATTAAATCACTCAGGAGGCAGACACAGCTGTATCTTATTGAACTGGATGTCAGCATTATCTATTCAAAAAGTTCTAGGACAGCCAGACCTATATAGTAAGACAGAGCCTCCTCTAAAAGTCAATCAAACAAAATATTGAAAGAACTCAGAGGTCTTTACTGAAGCTTCTACAAGGAATTATACATTCACTCCTGTTGTATATTTATTCTCCAGAAATTGCACTGCCCCAGCTTAAACTGTAACTTCAATGATATCTTACAATGCATGTTTAAACACCTAAAAATAGAAAGATGAAAATATTAACATGTAAATGTAAATGCTGATCATAAATAAGCAACATAAAACAGGACAGATGGCTCAGCAGTGAGGAGTTCTTGCTGCTCTTTCAAATAATTGGGCTCAATTGTCAGTGATTACCTGGGACCCACTACTATCAATTGCTATAAGTTCATGAGTTCTGAAGACATCTTCAGACTACTGTGAGGATTAGGCACACAAGAGGTACATATTTTTGCATACAATCAAAATACTCATATTCAGTAAAAATTAAAAATAGATCCCAGATATATTTGGTCCTTGTGGAGCTCCTATCCTTTCCCCATCAGACTAACTCCCCTTCTTTCTTATGATTCCCTGTAGTCTGCCAAAGGTTTGGTCATGAGTCTTTGCTTTGAAAATACTGCTAGTTAGTTAGAGTCTTTCAGATGTGCTCAGTAGACTCCTGTCATACTTTCAATGCACATCCCATCTGTCTTTCTAAATGAGGATTGATCATCTTACCCCATGTCCGCTCAATTGATTATCTTTTTTCTCTTTGGTCTCCCCACCCCCGAAGGGAGGAGCAGTCCTGTTAGGCCACAGAGGAGGGCTTTGCAGCCAGTCCTGAAGATACCTGATAAAACAGGATCAGATGAATGGGGAGGAGGTCCCCCCTATCAGTGGACTTGGAAAGGGGCACGGTGGAGATGAAGGAGGGAGGGAGGGACTGGGAGGGAATGAGGGATCAGGACACGGCTGAGATACAGAGTTAATAAAATGTAACTGATAAAAAAATAAAGAAAAAAAACTGTAAAAAAAAATAGATCCCAGATGGTTGGGCTGATTGCATACTGTGTCTGATAAGCTGGGTAGCAGAGACTGCATGGCGTCCAATAGTTGGATCTGTGGGTCCCAACTGACTGTGTTTCAAATGTAAGAAGAAAACCAATGATGAGGTAAACAATCGGGTCCAACCTCAGAGCACCCAGCTAATCTCTGGGAAAGTTCCTGGGATGTTGCAGCAGGAATAAGGTTTTCAAGCAAATGGACCCAAGAAGCAAGCAGGAGTAGCTATTCTAATATCTAATAACATAGACTTTCAACCAAAATTAATTGAAAGGGATGAGGAAGGGGGGAATCCAAGATGGTGGTGCCAGAAGGACATTGGGTCTGAGGAGTAGGACAGCAATGTTGGTACAGCAACTAAAAGACTGAACTCTGGGCCCTAAAACAACAGAGATCCTGTTTCCCAGGTGAGAGGAAACTCCACGGTGTGGGAGTCAGTCAGGTCCACTCTCAGGTCACTCAGCAAGAACCCGGAAGATATCCCGGGTCCCAGGATACACCTTTCTGTCCTGATAAACTTTCCAGACTAAATTATGTTCTCCAGGGCACCATAGACTGGGAGCCCCAGTCTAGGAAAAAAAAAACAGGGAAGAAAGCAGGACTGACCTCAGGTCACCCATTTTATCCCTGGAAAGGTTCTGCAGACCGGTGGGTGCACAGCCGCCAGGACTGAGTGTGCCTCCAGCTGCTAGGCTTATATGCCCTACTCTCCATCACAGAATTGTGTGCCCCCGGACACTAGAGGCTGGGTTTCCCTGTCTGGAGAAAACCCCACAGGCAGGGAAACAGCAGGTCCCAGCTTAGAGAACTCAGCCAACTCTCCACTACACACTACATCAGCCAACACACACACTACATCCACCATACACAGGAATATTTTTGGAAAAGTTCTCAGCTTCTTTCCCAGTCACCAGCTTGGAGCCATCATTGGCAAGTGCCTATGCATTCTACACACCACGTCAAACACCACAGACTGAGTCTTCCTATTGGGAGAAAACCCTAAGGTGGGGAAAATATCTGGCCCTACCTCAGGACACCTAGCTCCAGAAAAGTTTCTGGTTATCCACAGGATCCATACTCTAGCCTCCTGCTGTATACATGAAAGTGGTGCTCACCTGCCACTGATTACCACTTGGCTACTGTGGTATAGAGCTCCAAACCCAAACCTACAGAAGCCTGGGTTCCCTGAGATCAACCCCCAGATACTGCTCCAAAGGACAACCAGTTTTCCCTAACTAAACTGACCAAACCAGAAGGCACCCAGGTTACAGCAGCAGCTCACTAAATTTACAGCAAGAAACCTAGCAGCAGGGCAGCTGTCTCCAGAACTTCTCTGGGTGAGAGGATAGCCCCCTTTACTAACAAAGGCAACAATTACTACTCAGGTCTGTATGCCTGAGATGAGCTGTGGCAATTCTTGAAAAACACCTGCCATTCATTGACCATACCTAAAAAACGGAGGAGAGCTCCTTTGGGAAAAGTCTTTCTGCCAAGGGGATTCGACCCACCACAGGATTCCAGGAAGTACCAGAAACTAACACCCAACACCTAAGATATACCAATGGGTAGAGGCCAGTGTAAAAGCTCAACCAACAAAAGACAAAAAATATGGCATCTCCAGAACCCAGTTATTCAGGAGCAAGCAGCCCTGGATACCCCAGCATAAAGACAATTTCAGGCCAATCTCTCTTATGAGCATTGATGCAAAAATACTCAACAAAATACTTTGCAAACCCAATACAAAAATACATCAAAGATATCATCCAGTACAACAAAGCAGGCTTCAGGCCAGGTATTCAGGGGTGGTTCAATATGCAAAAATCTATCAATATGATCCACCATATTAACAAACTGAAAGAAAAATAAACACATGATAATCTCCTTAGATGCTGAAAAAGCATTTGAAAAAATCCAGCATCCATTCATTTTTAAAGTATTGGAGAGATCAGGGATACAGGGCATATACCTAAACATAGTAAAGGCAATATAGAGAAAACATATAGCCAACATCAAACTGAATGGAGAGAAACTTAAAACAATCCCACTGAATTCAGGGACAAGGCAAGGCTGCCCCCTCTCTCCATATCTCTTCAACATAGTTCTCGAAGTCCTTGCTAGAGTAATAAGACAATTAAAGAAGATTAAGGGGATACAAATGGAAAAAGAAGAAGTCAAAGTATCACTATTTGTAGATGATATGAGAGTATACCTGAGTGACCCCCAAAATTCTACCAGGGAACCCCTAAAGCTGACAAATACTTTCAGCAATGTAGCTGGATACAAAATCAACTCAAAAAATCAGTAGCCCTTTTGTATACAAATGACAAAAGTGCTGAGAAAGAAATTAGGTAAACAACACCCTTCACAATAGTCAAAAAGGACATAAAGTACCTTGGTGTGACCCTAACCAAGCAAGTCAAAGACTTGTATGAAAAAATTTCAAGTCTCTAAAGAAAGAAATCGAAGAAGATATCAGAAGATGGAAAGATCTCTCATGCTCATGGCTTGGCAGGATAAACATAGTAAAAACGGTCCTCTTACCAAATTCAATCTACAGATTTAATGTAATTCCAATCAAATTACCAACACAAATCTTTACAGACCTTGAAAGAAAAATTCCCAACTTCATATGGAATAACAAGAAACCCAGAATTGCTAAAACAATCTTCCATAATAAAAGATCTTCTGGAGGTATCTCCATCCCTGATCTCAAGCTGTACTATAGAGTAATAAAAACTGCATGGTACTTGCATAGACACTAACTAGTGGATCAAAGGAATTGGATAGAAGTCCCAGAAATACACCCACACACTATGGACTCCTGATTTTTACAAAGATGCCAAAACCATACAACGCAAAAAAGATAGCATCTTCAACAAAAGGTGCTGGTCTAAATGGATGTCTACATGTAGGAAAATGAAAATAGATCCATGTTTATCACTCTGCACAAAACTAAAGTTCAGGTGGATCAAAGACCTCAGTATAAAACCAGACATACTAACCCTGTTAGAAGAAAAAGTGAGGAAGAGCCTTGAACTCATTTGCACAGGCTACAACTTCCTGAACAGAACACCAACAGTGCAGACTCTAAGAGAAACAATCAATAAATGGGACCTCATGAAACTGAAAATCTTCTATAAGTCAAAGGAAACTGTTTTCAAAACAAAACGACTGCCTACAGATTGGGAAAGGATCTTCACTAACCCTATATCTGACAGAGGGTTAATATCCAGTATTTATAAAGAATTCAAGAAGTTAAACAGCAACAAATCAAGTAACCCAAATTAAAAAATGGGGTAGAAAGCAAAACAGAGAATTCTCAATAGAGGAATATAGAATGGCAGAGAAACACTTAAAGAAATGTTCAACATTCTTAGTCATCAGGGAAATGCAAATCAAAACCACCCTGAGATTTCACCTTACACCCATCAAAATGACTAAGAAGAATAACTTAAGTGACAACTCATGCTGGATAGGATTTGGAGAAAGGGGAACCCTCCTTCATTGCTGGTGGGAATGTAAACTTATACAACCACTTTACAAATCAACCTGACACTTTCTCAGACAATTAGGAATAGCGCCTCCTCAAGATCCAGCTATACCACTCCTAAGCATATATCCAAAAGGCGCTCAAGTATACAACAAGGACATCTACTCAGCTATGTTTGTAATAGCTTTATTTGTAATAGCCAGAAGCTGGAAACAGCAGAGATGGCCCTCAGTTGAGAAATGGATACAGAAATTGTGGTATATCTATACTATGGAATATAACTCAGCAATGAAAAACAAGGAAAACATGAAACTTGCAGGTAAATGGTGGGAAGTGGAAAAGATCATGCTGAGTGTGGTATCCCAGAAGCAGAAAGACTCACAGGGTATATACTCACTTATAAGTGGATATAGAATATAATATATAGGATAAAAATACTAAAATCTGTACACCTAAGGAAGTTAATCAGGAAGTATGCTGGTTAAGATGCTCAAACCCCATGCAAAAAGGCAAAGAGGATGGACATCAGATGATGGAGAACAAAGGAACAGGACAGGAGCCTACCACAGAGGGCCTTTGAAAGGCTCTAACCCAGAAGGGTGTCAAGGCAGATGCTGAGACTCATTGCCAAACTTTGGGCAGAGTGCAGGGAATCTTATGGAAGAACTGGGAGATAGTAAACCTGGAGAGGACAGGAGCTCCACAAGGACAGTAACTGTTCCAAAAATTCTGGGCATAGAGGTCTTTTGTGAAACTAATACGCCAGCCAAGGACCACTCATGGAGATGGCCTGAAACCCCTGCACAAAAGGTAGCCTATGGCAGTTCAGTATTCAAGTGGGCTTCATAGTAATGGGGACAGGCACTGTCTCTGACAGGAACTCATTGGCCTGCTTTTTGATTTTGATCACCTCCCATTGAGGGGGAATCAGCCTTGCCAGGCCACAGAAGAAGACAATGCAGCCACTCCTAATGAGACCTGATAGACTAGGATCAGAGTGAAGGGGAGGAGGACCTCCCTTATCAGTGGACTGGGAAAGGACCAGGGGTGGGAAAGATGGAGGGTGGGATTGGAAGGGGAGGAGGAAGGGAGGTACAGGGGGGATACAAAGTGAATAAACTGTTATTAATAAAAATGTAAAAAGAACACAATAAAATGTTGAAAGATTTTTTTAAAAACTATGCTGTTACACATAGTTTCAAACTATGAAAATATTGCCTGATGTCAGTTATTGCTCCTAAATATAAATAAATAAATAAATAAATAATGAAGAAGACTACTTCATACTCATCAAAGGAAAATTCCACCAAGATGGCATCTGTATTCTGAGCAACAATGCCCCAAATACAAGGACACCCACATTTGTAAAAGAAACATTAATAAAACTTAAAGAACATATCAATCACCGTACATTAATAGTGGGAGAAGTCAACATGTCACTATTATCAAGGGACAGAGCAATGGAAAAGAACTTAAACTGAGAGATAATGACACTAATGGATGTCATGAATCAAATGGACCTAACAGATATCTAGAGAATTTTTAAACCCAAAAAGAAAAGAATCTATCTTCTTTTAGCACCTCATGGACCCTTCTCCAAAACTGACCATACAGTAGGTCACAAACCAGGCCTCAAAAGATACAACAAGACTGAAATGATATCTTGTACCTTATCAGACCATGATGGTCTAAAGATGAACCTCAACAATAACAGAAATAATAAAAAGCCTACACACACGTGGGAACTGAACAACTCCCTACTCAATGAAATCTAGGTGAGGAAAGAAATAAAGAAAGAACTTCCTACAGTTCAATGAAAATGAATGCACATCATACCTAATCTCGTGGGATGCAATGAAAGCAGTCCTAAGAGGACTTTTAATATCACTAAAGGCCTTCATAAGCTATTGGAGACATCCCATACAAGCAACTTAATGGCACACCTGAAAGCCCTAGAAAAAAAAAGAAGCAAACACACCCAACAGGAGTAGACCACTAGGAATAACCAACATCAGGGCTGAAATCAATAAATTAGAAACAAAGAAAATAATTTAAAAAAATCAACGAAACCAAGAGCTAGTTCTTTGAGAAAATCAAATATATAGACAAACTCTTAGCCAAACTAAGTAAATGGCAGAAAGACACTATCCAAATCAACAAAGTCTGAAAGGAAGACAGAGAGATAACAGACACTGAGAAAATCTGAAGAACCATTAGCTCTTATGTCAAAAGCCTATATGCCACAACATTTGAAAAATCTAAATGAAATATACAATTCTCTTGTTAGATTCCACTTACCAAAGTTGAATAAAAATCAGGTAAAGATATTAAAGAGACTTATACTGCCTAAAAAAATAGAAGCAGCTATCAAAATCCTTCCAAAAAAAGAGCCAAGGGCAAGATGATTTCAGAGCAGAATTCTACAAGAACTTCAATGAAGAGTGAAAACCCATATTCTTCAAATTATTCCACAAAATAGAAATGGACACAACATGACCAAACTCCTTTTGTAAGACCACAGTTACCTTGATAAATCCTAAAAGACCCCAAAAGAGAAAGAAATCTTCAGACCAATCTCTTTTATGAACAAGGATGCAAAAATACTCAATAAATTAACCACAAACCAAATCCAAGAACATACCAAAAATATCATCCAACATGACCAAGTAGGCTTCATTCCAGGCATGCAGGGATGGTCCAATATATGGAATCTTAATCCATCATATAAACAAATTGAAAAAAAAATAGCACAGGATCATTTCCTTAGAAGCCAAAAAAGCATTTGACAATATCCAACAGTTATTCTTGTTTAAAGTCTTGGAGTGACTGGGGACAGAGGCACAGATCTAAAAATAGTAAAAACAATATACAGCAGTCCTATAGCTAACATCAAACTAAATGAAAAGAAAGTTAAATCAATTCCACTGAACTCAGGGACAAGACAAGGCCACACACGCTCTCCAAATCTCTTCAGTACAGTACTCAAAGTCCTATCTAGGGCAATAAGACAACTAAAGGTGATCAAGGGGATACAAATTGATAAGGAAGAAGTCAAAGTATTACTATTCACATATATGACAGTATATAAAAGTGACCCCAAATATTCTACTGTAGGAAACTCCTACAGTTGAATAACACTTTATCAAAGTGGTTGGATATAAAGTTAACTAAAAAAAAAAAAATCAGTAGCACTCCTGTATGCAAAAGACAAATGGACTGAGAAAGAATTAGGAGAACAGCACCCTTCACAATAGGTAGGAAAAAAACAAAACAACATAATATATCTTGGAGTTATCCTCAACAAGCAAGTGAAAAACCTGCACGAAAAAAAAAAAATAAACACCTTTAAGCCTCTGAAGAAAGAAATTGAAAAAGATACCAGAAGAGAGAAATATCTCTCATGCTCATGGGTCAGTAGGATCAACATAGTAAAAATTGCTATCATACCAAAAACAATCTATAGATTAAATAATATTCCCATCAAAATATCAACACAATTCCTTAACGAACTTGAAAAAAACAATTCTCAGCTACATATGGATAAATAAAAAAGCCAGAATAGCTAAAACACTCCTGTACTATAGCAGATCTTCAGTAGGTATCACCATCCCTGATCTCAAGCTCTACTATAAATCAATAGTAATAAAAAATGCACGGTACTGAAATAAAATCAGAATGGTGGATGAATGGAATTGAAGTGAAGAGTCATAAATAAACCCACACACCTATCGACACTTGATTTTTGACAAAGAAGCCAAAACCATGCAATGGAAAAAGGACAGCATCTTCAACAAATGGTGCTGGTCTAACTGGAAGTCTACATGTAGAAAAATGAAAATAGATCCATATTTATCACCCCACATCAAACTACAGTCCAAGTTGTTCAAAGACCTCAACATAAAACCAGATACACTAAATCTATTAGAAGAAAAAGTGGGAAAGAGTCTTGATCTCATTGGCATAGATAATAAATTCCTCAACAGAACACCAAGAACACTGGCTCTGAGATCAAGAATTAAGGAAAAGGATCTCATGAAACAAAAAGCTTCTATGAAGCAAAGAACTCTGTCAACAGAACAAAATGACAGCCTACAGCCTGGCAAAAGATCTTCACCAACCCTACATACAACAGAAAGAGCTAATAAACAATATATATAAAGAGCTGAAGAAATTAAACTCCAATAATCCAAATAATCCAATTTAAAACTGGGGTACAGAACTATACAGAGATTTCTCCACATAGAAATATCAAATGGTGGACATTAAATGCTCAATATCTGTAGTAATCATGGAAATGAAAATGACATTCCATCTTAAACCCATCATGATTAAGGTCAAAACCTGAAGTGACAGCAAGCTAGTGAGAATGTGGAGAAAAAGGAACACTCCTCCATTGCTGGTGAGAGTGCAAACTTATACAACCACTATAAAAATCAATCCGATGCTTTCTCAGACAATTGGAAATAGTGTTACTTCAAGACCCAGCTCTACCATTCCTGGGCATATATCAAAAAGATGATCCACCATTCAACAAAGATATTTGCTCAACTGTGTTCATAGCATCTCTATTCATAATAGCCATAACAGGGAAACAAACTACATGTCTCTCAACCAAACCATTGTTTTACAGAAATTGTAGTACATTTACACAATGGAATGCACCTCGGGTATTTAAAAAATAAAGGAAACTATAAAATTTTCAGGCAAGTAGATGGAACTAAAAATGATCATCCTAAGTGAGTTATTCCAAAACCAGAAAGACATGCATGGTATATGCTCATTTGTAAATGGATAATGGCCATAATATTGGATAAACATACTACAATCTACAGACCTAAAGGAGCTAAATAAAAAGGAGGACCCTACGAAAGATGCTCAATTCTTATGCAAAAGTGGAAATAGAATCAACACCAGAAGTGACTGAGGAGAGGGAAGAGGATGAGAGCCTAACATACATATCCTCCAAAAGACTCTGCCCATTAGGGGTTCGAAACAGATGCTAAGATTCACAGCCAAACTTTGGGTAGAGTACAGGGAATCATAGGAAAGAGTGGGAGAATAGAATGTAGAAAGACCCAGAGCTGGCAGGACCTCCATAAGAAGACCAACAAGGACAACAAATCTGGGCCCATGGGGACTTGCAGAGATTGATGGACCCACCAAAGACCATTCATGAAGAGGAACCAGACCCCTGCTCAGATGTAGCTGATAGGCAGCTCAGTCTCCATGTTCGATCCATAGTAAGGGGAGAAGGTGCTGGCTTTGACATGGACTCTGTTGTCTGCTATTTGATCATTTCCCCTTGGTGGAGGGGGCATTGCTATGCCACAGAGGAAGAGGATGCAGGAAGTTGTAGTGAGACTTGATAGGCTGGGTTCAGATGGTAGGAGAGGAAGGTTCCCTGTATCTGAGATATAGGAAGTGGGATAAGGAGGAAAGAAGAATGGAGGGTGAGACAAGGAAGAGTCAAGGGAGAAGATTACAATTGGGATGTTTAGTGGATAAATTATTTTTTAATTTAATTAATTTATTTATTGCAATGTGTTCACTTTGTATCCTTGCCATTGCCCCCTCCCTCATCTCCTCCCAGGCCCACCGACCCTCCTTCTTCTGGCTCTATGCCCTTTCTCTAGTCTCCTAATTGGGGAGGAATTCCTTCCCTTCTAGCTTATCAGGTCTCATCAAGGATGGCTGCATCATCTTCCTCTGTGGCATTGCAAGACTACAACACTCAGGAGGAGGTAATCAAAGACTCGAGTTCATGTCAGAGAATAAATTAAAAAAAAACAAATTTAAATTAAAAGTGAATTAAATGGGAATAAAACAAACAAATAAAATAAAAAAAAAAACAAAATACAACAGGTAAGGAGAGTGTCACAAACCCACAATTCAATGACTCAGAAAGCTCAGATAGTGTTAGTGTCATCATTAAATGCCATCCTAAGAAATTAAATATACTCCCTGCCAAATTTCAAATGCATGATGTTGATGAAAATCAACACAATAGCCTATGCTTACATATACAAAACAAAACAAAATAAATACCTAAAACCATATATTCCATGCTCAGCAGCCAATGATGGTGATGTTGATGCCAGGCATGTTGGCCTACATTTAAGCCCAACACTCGACTGGAGTTAGAGCTAGAAGTTCAAAACCAGCCTGTCTACATACAAACTTTCAGGAAACATCCAGGAACTCTGGGACATTATGACAACACACAACATGCTGATAATCAGATTAGAAGAAGAAGGATGAGATCAAAGGTCCAGAAGACATTTTCAACAAAATCATACAAGAAAAATTTCTTAACCTAGAGAAGAAGATGTCTATCAAAGCACAAGAAGCATACAAAATACCAAAGATACTGGATCAGAAAAGAAAGTCCTCTTACCAAAGAATAATCAAAACTCTAAATATACAGAACGAAGAAAGAATATGAAAAGCTGCAACTGAAACCATACAAACCAAACTAACCAACCAATCCGACAAACCAAAACAAACAAAAACCAACCAAAAAACAAAAAAGGCAGATCTCTTGGAATTAATCCTGTATTCTCAGTAAAAATGCTAGAAGATGAAGGGCTTAGACAGAGTGCTTCTGACTCTAAAAAACTGCAGAAGCCAATACAATACAATACAAATTACTAACCATGCCCAGAAAGTTTCAATCACCAAATGGGGAAAATAAGATGGTCCATAAAAAGGTCAATTTTAAATAATATGTATCTATAAATACAGCCCCACTCAAGGTGCTAAAACCACCACCACCACAAAAATAACAATCACTGTTCAATGATATTTCTTAATAACATCAACCCAAATTCACCAATAAAAAGACACAGACTCACAAAATTGATGATAAAATAGAATCCACCCTTGTTCTAAGTACAACAAACAAAGCTTCACATCAAGATAGACATTATCTCAAGGTAAAGGGTTGGAAAAAGATATTCTAAATAAATGGACTAGAGTATCAAGCTTGTATAGAAATTTTAATATGTAACGAAACAGTTTCCAAAAAAAACTAATCAAAAGATGGCAAATGACATGACATATTAAAATAAAACATCCAGCAATATAACATTTCAACACTTAACATCTATGCCCCCAACCTAAGAGCACCCAAGTTATAAAAGAAACACTTCTGCAGCTTGCATCACATCCTGGCCCTCATAAACCAGTAGAGGAAGACTTCAATATATCACTCTCACCAATGGACACTCCTGACCAAACTAAACAGAGAAATGCTCCAGCTAACTAACATCAAAAAACTAAATATACCCAAATGATGTTTACAGAACATCCACCCAAGCAAAAAAGATTGTTCCATCTTCACAGCAACTCATACATTGTTCTCCAAAACTGATGATATACTTGAACAGTGGAAGTATCAAAAGATATAAGAAACTTGCAATAATTCCATGAAATGAATATATAACATATCAAAACTCATAGTACACAATAGAAATGTTGACCAGAAGACAGTTCATAGCACTAAGTACATTTAGAAAAAAAAATCTGCAAGATCTCTTACTAGCAACTTAACAGCACACCTAAATACTGTACAACAAAAAGAAGTAAACAAAACTAAAAGGAGTAGACAATGAGAAACTGTTGAACTGTGTCTTCACAGGTAAAACTAAATGTCTCCACAGGAAAGGAATGGTGGATCCTATCAAAATTGATAATGATTAGATTTGAATAGTGGAGATCCCCTGAATAAGCAGAGGTAACTGTTCATCAGACAGCTTGGTCATTGAGTCCACACAAACTTATAAAGACTAGTTTTTTCTTCTTAAATAAAAAGGATACTAGAAATAAATTGGGACTTTGTACAGATGTTCATTTAGGTGTCATCCACCCAAAGAGCATCAGACCCGTCCGATACCTTTTTCTCAGAGGCGGGACCTGGGGCATCAACCCGCATGCCAATTTATTTCTAATATCAGAGATCAGACCTCTGCTCTTGCCTGATGTGTCTAAAACAAAAAGGGGGAACTGTAGAGAGCTGCGGAATGCTATGCCTTAAAGATGTAGCTGGTTTCCGCCTTCCATCTTCCCGATGGTGAGTGCTCTCTGTCACGAACAACTCCACATTTGGCCTAGGCCGAGGATCTGGCTTGCTTCCATGTATGAGGACCTATCTGCATTGCCCCCATGGCACGCCTGGGTTGGCTACCCAGAGGCTATTTAAGCTGTGGGCTGGCTTTCCCCGGGGTCCGAGGATTGTTCAATGTTCCTGAATAAACAGCATTGAAAAAAAAAAAGGATACTTTTGTTGTTTCATATGAAAAACAGTTAAGAGGTTTAAATGTATTAAGTAAATTCAAAGTTATAAACTTGTTTGAGATAGAATAATTTGGAGTGAATATAAAATTTTTGAGCAGTGTAGTGACAGACAGTGCCTTTAATCCCAGCAGAGACAAGCAGTTCACTATTAATTAGTTGTTTTCTGAATTCAGGAGTTACAATGACAGGGTGTTGGTGGTTCACAGCCTTAATCCCAGCATTTGGGAGGCACATGCCTTTTACATACCACCTGGGAAGCAGAGGCAGGCACATATGATTTACATTGATTTCATTTAAAAGCTACATGTAAAAGACAGGCTGAAAATCAAAGTGAATGCACTTTATTATCTAGAAATAAATACACTTTAAGGTATATTTATAAACTTTCAAAGATCTTTTAACTTTAATTGAGATATTATACTTTTTCTATTTCCAAAAAACCATTTTGCCCTATAAAAGATATAACATGCCTAAAAAGGTAGGACCCTCTCCCCTGAATTAGGGATGGGGCAGGTTTTGATTTAATCTTTTCAGGAGAATAAAATCTTCCAACTAATGAATATGGAGACAACTGGACACATGAAACTTCTGAAGAAAATGACAGATCACCAAAAGAAATTGTCAAAAGGAAAGAATAAACTGTCCAACTGGTATCACTCACCTTCATGTTGTCTCTTCTGCCTTCTACAGACATAGTGCAAATTGTCTTTATGTGATTGCTAAGGAACAATCCAAAATCTCTATCTCATATCAGAAAAGTCACCTGGTAAGAAACAGAGGAAAACAGAAAAATGAGGGATGGTTCTATTGTCATGAATCTCATAAACTTCTGGCATTATGTGACTTCTGTACTTACCACAAACTTCAATAATTGAGAACGTGTACAGTGATTGTGAAAGAATGAAGGGGTGAGAGAAAAAGCCAAAAACATAAGCCTAAAATATAGCCAAGTTTACATGAAAAGACCTAAGGAAACTCTAACATGAAAAATGTGCACTGGACCAGAGATAACTTTGATTGTTTTTTAATAAAAATCAAATAAACACAGATTTCACAAATCACACAAGACAAACTCAAAGTGACACCTAAACTGTTATATTTCTAACCCTCCATCTACTACTAACCTCCTTTCCAGAGAGCCCTTTTGCTCTGGAAGTGGAAAATGGAGTTGATCATAAAGATAAGCTATGGCTTGCAGTCCCTCATGTTCCCTGGTGGGTTCAGGCACATCCCAGCCCTTGCCAAAAGTCACACACAAAGCAATGTTGTAGAATAATTTAATATGTTTTCTGATGCATGGATTATGTCACAAGATGTGGAATCTGCCCTATCCACTTACCTAAAACCAGGCACACCTGACAAAATTCTGCATCTCAGAAATTCATTTTGTACCCTGGAATTGAATTTCTCTAAAGCATGCCATTGTGACTGGTGGTAGTTGAAAGTTAATAAAAAAAACATAATCAAGTATTCCTGAAAGATGAGCACCACCACCTATTTTCTTCCAGTTTCAAAACAATTTGTAAAATTTGTTACTCAAAGCTGTATGTGGAATACAACATTCATCATTTCTAGAAATGAGACCTTCAGTTTTCCAATCTGTCCACTGCAAAACCAATGCATGTGTGTGCACACTAGAAAGTGATATTATAAGCACCACAACTTTCTACTGCCCAGGCCACAAAGTCCTCACTTCTCTGGACACTCAAGAAGGGTTGGAGGCCAAGGGTCTCTGCCGAGATCACCACATGGAGACCAACAGAACCACAGCCTGAACTACAGTCTGAACCACAGTCCATCTCTTTCAAAGCAGAACAGGCTGTGATAGCTCAGCAGCCTGCTCTTCCTGGCCTGGGGACAATGGCCCCACACTCAGCATGACATGGTATGGTCTCACTCACAGCTCTTTAGAGCTACATCAGAGGAAAATCCCAGAACAAACCCATAAACTACCTCCCACTATTGCTCCTGATTGTTAGGCCTGCCCAGAGTACATCATTATCTTGAACAATAGAGCTGAGTCTCAGGACAGTAGTAGCTCCTCTACCAGTGGATCAAAGATCAAATGATGCAAATAGCAGAGGCATTCTAGCTTTGTCCTAAACCCTATGGGCACACAGAAACCTAGTGTTGTTATAAAAGAATGAAAATCCCAATTATTCAATTTTAAAACCTGCTAGTGCAGAGAGGCAAAGAAAGCATCCATTTGACCCTGCTATTCACCTCTCCTCTAACAGGAAAAAGCCCCAAAAGCTCACCAGTTCAGATGACAGCTCAGGGAGGATAGGCTAAAGGAACCCAAGGCCAAAGGCTTCTAGCTCAAAGTTCAAAAAGCCCAAAATCTACAAAGCTAAAACTCCTTCCACTTTTACCCTCTGTCTTAAATATATTTCAGCTGAAAGTTCCACTTACTCTTTAATATCTGTCAGCTGGTTTCTTGCTTTTCCTCTTGACCTAGAATTAACACTATTAAATCCTGTGCACAGAGAGCTTTTGAATTAAAGGCATGTTCTAGGGCTGACGGAACCATACCGTAATCACCTGTTTACAATAAATTGTAAATTCTTGGAATTAAGATTTGTGTTAGGGCTCACCCACACCAAACAAAGCACGGGTTTTTACAGTTCACAATCTCAGGGATCACCCTGGGATCAAATATCCTCCAACACCCTCATCTTGGAAATGATTTAAAATTCAATCTTCCACTCTCCCAGGGCACCTGTTCATTTTCCAAGATACAGGTAATTTATGTTACACACTCAGTGTCCAGTGAATTCATCTCTACCTCATAGTTGGGAAGTCCATCAGCCAAACTTCAGTCAAAGCCAAAGAGTAACAACCAATAAAGAAACAAATGGCCATGAATTTGAAAGAAAGGAGTAGTTAATGGGAGCTCAATAAAAATGAGATATAAAACAAAAAAGATGTGGCTGTTCCTACGTATGTTGGAGTAGAAAGTTTATTATAGATAGACGAGAGAACATAGTCAGACACAGGGAAATCTGGGACAGTCTAGAGTTGACATGACCCTGAGCTATGTGAGAAGAGAGGAGAAAGAGAAGTGGAGAGCCTGAACAAAGGGCCAGGAGGATAAACGACAAATGAAAAAGACCAAGTAACCAAAACATTTAGAATACTTAGTAAGGACAGCTGGGAGGAGGGCAACTCAACTCCTGGGCTAGAGATCTGTGTATGACACCCATACTTTATAAGAGGTGAGGACTGAGGGATGCTGGGAGAACCTGACAGCCACGTCTGCTTTGATTATTAAGTAGCCTCCTTAACGATTCATCCCACCATTTGAGATGTAAGAGTAGAGAGAAGAGAGAAGGATGAAATGATTTCATTATAGTCTCAAAAATTATTTTTAAAAGTTGAAAATGGCCTTATGGTCCAATATTCTTCAGGTACTTCAGGTATGTATTAGGGCACATCAATTATTACTCAAACCTTTTATTTCCTCTCAGGTTGTGCATTTTCAAACAGGGACAGAGGGGACATTCCTGTTAGGAATTACCACATGAGTTTCTCCAGATCTATAGTTCAACTATAGAAATTTGCTTTCCAGAAACAAGCTCAGCCCCTAATCCATATTCTTGATTTCACTGTATATGAATCCCTCCAAATGTACAGTTTTCACTTTTACTGTCTAAAGTTGATTACCTGACTCATTGCCATCTTCCCTCCTCCCCCTCCCTTCTTGTGTTGTAACTAAAGCTTCAAAGTAGGTCAGTGAACTCAGTTCTTACACAGGTCCCTCTTTAGTTGTAATTACCCACCTCTAAAAACAAACAAACAAACAAACTAGGAAAGTCAATGGACACTCATTCACTGGTCTTCTTTACTTCACACTGACCAGTCAGGGTACACCTGAAAAGAGTTGCAGAACTATGTTCTAAGCACTGGACATTAGAGGTAGCATTCAGTGTTCAAATAAAATGTAAACTACAAAACATGTGAAAGGCTTATCTACAGGAGTCATTGCTTTAAACAAAAACAAATGTCAAAGACTAGAGAAAAGAAATGAAATTCTTCATGACTGGGGATTATCAGAGAATATTAACTAATAAGAGACTAGAGCAATGATGCATCAACAAAACAAAATGTAATAATACCAACAACTGACTATTTTAAATATTCATTTATTACGTGTACAGTGTACTGCATGCATGTATACTTGCATGCCAGAAAAGAACACCAGATCTCATTATAGATGTTGTGAGTCACCACCATGTGGTTTATCAGTGGTTTATTGAACTTTTGACTTCTGGAAGAGCAGCCAGTGCTGTTAACCTCTTAGTTGAAAAAAAAACAAAAACAAAAACAAAAACAAAACACATAGGTATACTGACTTTGAAAAACACAGGTCATTCTCTTATAGAGGGAAAGCAATTAATAAGATACTATTTGACCTTGCCCCTGTGTACAATATTAGCTGCTAAGACCTGTAACCTGACAGAAACAGCTTTAGCCAATAGCCTGTGTCTCAAATTTGAATTGACATTACTGTGTCAATCAGGATTGGACATATGGGCATAGGACAGTCCCTTAATTTGAAATTCAATATTCACTGGATCAAGCAACCTGACCCAAATTGAACACCCACCAATCTGGTCTGTTTTCATTCGCATTCACGAATTAATAAATACACGTTGGAAAATTACAAGTTAAAAAACCTCACCCTGCCACATTTCTACATAATCCAGGATCCTAATCTCTAACAGGCCTGGTTAGCATACTACTTATCTGTGAAGTATTTTACAGGCAGCTTTCCTTCAGCTAAATTCTAATGGGACCACTAGTTTCTCAGCAATAGTAAATCCTTTACATCATCAGTTCTACTCTTCTATATCACAGCTTGATATTGGAGTGCTCTCTGACACAGGACATATCATTTACAACCCCCACAAAATTCAAATGGATCTTTTAGAACTGAGAGAACCTATCTGACACCTCCCAAAGGGCACCAAGAACTAGGCCTTAAAAGGTCACTTAAAGGTCACCAGACTAGTGACTCTACCATAAGGTCACCAGGAATTGGGGCATGTTGTAAGATTACTTACCCAAGGAACAGTCTGAGGATAACCACAAGGATGGAAAAGTATCTTAAAGTGGGATATATGTGCTGAGCACCCTACCAACCTTGTAGTAGAACATTCAGTGACACAGAAAATACCTAACATTCCTGAGGCCTAGAGATAGCTTGCTCAATGTTAGTTATGTTAGCTAGCCAATCACTTTATAAAAAGCTTGCCATTGCTGAATGTCACCCAATCCTGTAACTGTTAAACTGGAACTTCCTGGTCCTTCCTAAAACCCCAGTCAAAACCCTGCCATGCAGCTGCTCAGGGTTCTGCTCCCTGATCCACTCTGTTGGTGATGTTGGAGAGACCAAGCTTAAGCCCAAATAAAATTCTTTGATCTTACATATGTGGTCCAGCTCCTGATGATCTTTGGGGACCCTAAGATCTGCGCATAACATGTGGGGTCTCATATTGGATCCTCAAGACTCCCAAGCACCCCGGGCACAAGGAACTGAACAACAGCCAGTAAGTGAGCACTCTGTCTGTATCTGTCTGTGTCTGTCTCTGTGTTTCTCTAGTTTCTTTTTTCAGGCCATGGGGCAAAATGCATCTATGTGGTCAGAAAGGTTAGAGCTGATGCTCTGGACAACTGTGGGCCACAGGGAGCCTGGAAGACATTCCAGACCCCGCCTTGAAGGGCCACATCTGTAAAGGGAGTTGAGCATCTACTTTTCTGTGTTCTCTGGACCTCAGAGAGGATGAATGTGCCCCTATCTGTAAAGGGTGGTAGAATACCCAGTTTTCTGTGATCTCTGGATCTTTGGACAAGGACAATGCAGGTAGCTCCTGCATCAGGGATTCACTGATATCCTACTTTCATTTTTCCACTGCAGGAGTGGTGGGATCTGCTGTCTGGCTCTGTGTATTTTTCTGCTTCACAAGCAATGGGATCTAGTCTGTGTCTTGTTTAACTGTTTTGACTCTCACTGCATTTTTTTTTTGTCTCTGGGACTGACTGAGGACATGGGACAAAATCCTTCTATCCCCCAGACCTGATTCTTTCCCATTTCAGGGAGGCTTAAGCCATGCTTCATAAGTTCCAGTGAGAGTGGCAAGGAGGTGGCAAGGGATTGATACAGTATGTAGAGCCCCAAGATTGGCACCTCTGCCAATGTTTTCTGGTCTCTGGTCTGGCAGATCTTATCCACTACTCTGGCCTCGGGTTTGGCAGAGCGTGTCCCCTGCTCTGGACTCTGATCTCGGAGAGATTTCCTGCTGCTGTGGTCTCTGGTCTGGCAGAGTTTGGCTGGTGCTTTGGCCTGTGGTCTGGTAGACAGAGATCAACAGATATGTTGCTGCTCCATTCTCTGGTCTGGCTGAATGCAGGTCACCATTCCAAACTCGGGTGTAGTTGGGTGGAGCCTGATTTGGGGGTGGGTCACCACTAATGGAACAGGATAGAGGGCCCATAGAGAGACAGGCCACTGTTTTGAGTTTTGGTATTTTCTTCTTCCATACTCTTTGAGCACATTATACCCAGTACATTTTTTTCCTTTGTTGTACTTTTGTGTTTTTGTTTGCTTGTGATGGTCTCAGTGGGCTGGTGATCAAACAGCTGTGCTCCATTGTGACTTTGCCTTCCCCATGTTCCCAACACTACAAGCTGGGGCACCTCTGGTCATCAGTGGGAACACATATTTCCACATATTTGGCTAGGAAGGCTCGGTTGGATAGGGGTCTGTGTACAGAAAATCTTGCTGGGCTCAACCTTGTTGCCTCCTTGCTATCTCTATGAGGAAGGTCGGTGACCTGAGGATAGCTCTGGCTTGGAACAATGACCACCAAATAATGCTCTTAGCTGAAACGTATTGTAGTTATTATTATTATTATTATTATTATTATTATTATTATTTGGTTAGGGTCCTCTGTAGCCCAGCCTGGCCTTAAACTAAACAGCTATAAGATGACCTTGAATTTCTGATTCTTCTGCTTCACCACTTATCAACTGAGCTACAATCCCAATCCCACAAACTTCTTTTTTTTTACCCATAGGTGGCTTCAACAAGGAAGTGAACCGAACTCAAATAGGAAAGGCTTGGCTCCACTGAGCCCCTGGGTCTGAGCCTGTGTACTAGCACTGTACACAGAATACCCACCTGAGCACCTTGATATGTCACTTATTAGCCTGGCTGTACTTATGAGATTGTCACCTGAGAATGAAGCCAATTCTTTTTTAGTCAAGGTCTCATACTGGCAACTAAAAGAATTTTATTAGAAAATATTAGAAAGCACATGTTTGATTGTGGTTTGAATGGGTGGGGAACCTCTATCAATGTGCTCCCCAAAGTGCTAAAGGACGTAAGCATGGGGAAAGAGGAGGGGTAGATGAGGAATTCACCACGTCTGGGTATCTACCCCTACGCCCCAGAAAATGAGTTACTTTACTTAATCACCAATGCAAGAAAAAAAAATAGCTAGAATGCATTTGAGATTCAAGGTTTAGAAGTGAGGTTGCAGGGGTCCTTTTGGCAATGCTTTTGAAGAACTGCATCCATTCAAGTGCAATGTTTGTAAATTCACACTGAGCAAGGAAGGCAGGGAAGGGAAGGGGAGGGAGGAGAATAAAAAGGAGGACAGGGGAGAAACAGGTTCAAACTTTTCCTGTCAAGAAAACAAAAAGGAAAAAATCTTAATGAAGTCCCACTTTTTGTATGTGTGCCCAAGAATTTTTTTATCATTATTTATTTAATTTTTTGTGTTAAATATTTTTTTAATTTTTTAAACTTTTATTAATTACACTTTATTCACTTTTTATCCCCCCATAAACCCCTCCTTCCTCCCCTCCTAATCCCACCTACTTTTCCCTTTCTTCATGAATGATCCTCCCCAAGTCCACTGATAGGGGAGGTCTCCCTTTCCTTCCTTCTGATCTTAGTCTGTTAGGTCTCATAAGGAGTGGCTGCATTGTCTTCCTCTATGGCCTGAGATCAAAGAGCAGGCCAATCAGTTTATGTTACAGGCAGTCCCTCTTCCCATTACTATGTAACCCACTTGGACACTAACTGTCATGGGCTACATCTGTGCAGGGGTTCTAGGTTATCTCCATGCATGGTACTTGGTTGGAGTATGAGTATCTGGAAAGACCCTGGTGTTCAAATTTTCTCATTCTGTTGCTCTCCTTGTGGAGTTTCTGTCCTCTCCAGATCTTACTATTTCCCACTTCTTTCATAAGATTCCATGTACTCTGCCCAACACTTGGCCATAAGTCTCAGCATCTGCTTTGATAGTCTGCAGGACAGAGCCTTTTAGAGGGCCTCTGTGGCAGGTTCCGAACTTGTTTCCTGTTTTCTTCTTCTTCTGATGTCCATCCTCTTTGCCTTACAGGATAGGGATTGAGCGTTTTAGTCAGGATCCTCCCTCTTGATTAGTTTCTTTGGATGTACAGATTTTAGTAGGTTTATCCTATATTATATGTCTATATGAGTGAGTATATACCGTGTGCCAAGAATTTTTAAGTTGTGTTTATGTGTACATTCCTTTCATCATATTTACATATATACTCTAAACGTTTGCTGAATAATGGTGTTTCAATGTCGTTCCCACATTTCAACTGAATTATTTTTGGGCACTAAATCTAAACCTAATTCTTATCCATATTTGGAGGTTTTACTTGTTTTGAATGTGTGGTTTTATTTTCTTAGTTAACAGTGTGTACACAGTCCCTTACACCAGGGTCATCATATTTGTGTCTCTAACAAAGTAATGAAAAACATTAAATAGTACTAATAATGTTAATGACTAAAATGAAAATAACTGAGTGCATTGTACAATGATCTCAGATGCTCTTTTCAGACAGGACATTTTATGATGAAATTTTTTTCATGAGGCACAAAATGCCTGCTAAGCTTAAGGCTTGTTTACAACATTCTCTTGAAAACAAGGTTCAAGATGAATCCTGAAGTCATAACATCAAATGATGTACAGAGAGGACATAATCACCTTTGCAGATATGGGCTCCTAGGGATAAGTATGGTAGGATTCAAAGCTCAGGACACTTTCTGAAAATATGACTTCTCATAAAACCTAATGAAAAAATTGATTCATCCCAGAAAATGAACATATACATAAAACCAAATACATATAAAGCAGGTAATTGTCAGGAGAAGGACCAGGTTAAAAACTAACACCAAATAAGTATCACTGTTGCTGTATCTGGAATTTCTACCTTATTTGGAATGCAGAGACAAGAAGACTGTTAACTCCTGTATTGAAGGAAGTACATCTGCATAAAGAAAAGCAATGTTTCGATTCTCCTGTTCTTTTTTTTCTCCTCCCCTTCCTCCTCCTTCCTTACCTCCTATATATGAAGCAAATGTTCTACCTCTGAGTTGTATTCCTGCCTTCTGTACAAAACAGGCAGAAACAGATAATCTTTAGATATAATGAAGCCAGATGCTAAATCTCACTAAAGCTTAAAGGAAGTAACTTGTTATGGGATAAATCAAAGAGAACACAGAGAAGGCAACAGGCATAGAGTAGGGTGTCCTAGTAACAGCAGTAACAGAACAAGATAAAAAGACTCCAGGAAAAGTTTTTTACAGATGGCATAATGGCTGTCATTAACAAATAAAATGCTACATGCTCCCATCCTTTAGGTGAGAATTCTGTTTTACTATCAGATTATGAAGACTTTGTTAAAGGAATTTACTTTTTAAAAGGTTATTTGTCCTTCCACAAATAGTTATTGTGAATTAGGTACCCAATATTCTGCTAAGTCCTGAACACACAAAAATGATTGATGTAAACACCACTTTCTCTATAAGCTTACAATCTTGTGGGGTAATCCACCATAAACAAACCCATAGACCATGCATAGAAATGTATACATCACTATGAATTCCACTATGAAACCTAAAGGAAAGCAAGAGGTACCTAACACCCCAGAAAAGATAAAGAACATACATATTCAAAGGCTGAGAGATGAGAACATTTTAGTTCAGTAGGTGAAATGAAAGAAGGTGAATTTGTTTTCAGTATACTAGGGAAGAAGAATTGAATGATGATGATAATAATAATAATAATAAAAGATTAAAGAAGGATGGTAGCCATCCCTCTCTGCTGCTGCTGTTTTTTTCATCCTTGCACCCTCTCATGTGACTCTATGCCCTCTAGTGGTGACGGGAGGCAACTTCTCCATCATTTCTCTCTGGAACTGTTGATGGTTTGTTTAATCAGCAGAGCCTGCAGGGCTGATGGCCTCCAGGGAGAACCCATGAACCGGAGGCTCTGGCAGGGTGACTCCAGGAAGTGACCATGCTTCCTCAGCCCGGTTCTGGATGGAACTTGGAACCCTGGTTGCCAGGTAACGGGAGGCCAGCAGCAACAACAGCAGCCTGGACAGACCAGCTGGTCCAGAGGAGCTGGAGAGATGAGTCTGTTCTGCTTCCAGACCTCCACGGCTCAGGTCTCAGAGAAGACAGCGGTGGTCGCCTGTGCCGCTGCTGGAGACATGTGGTGCGCTCCCTGACACATTTCTGGCCTGTTCCCCACTGGGAGACCAAGGTAACCAGGGCCGTCCTGCAGCAGGGAAGCTTTCTGGTCCACCCCACCCCCCATCCACCGCGATCGCAGCCTGGAAGAGTGTTCCTGTTGGGACACTGAGGAACGCTTTTCATGCCTGTTTCCCGCTTAGGTGTAGGGAAAGTGGTCATTGGTGCCCCTCGGGGTTTGCACACTTAAAGCATCCCTCCTGCCCTGGTCCTTCCTCATAGCGAAAGGTAGTGAGCCTTACTGCATGGCATCCTCATGCTCAGCAATGATCGCATGGACTATGTGAAGCAGATGATTCCCTATTTGCCCACCTTCTGGCCCTTTATCCAAAGATTGCCACCATCTGGTTGGTTCTGGACCTGATGCTGAAAAGGCAGGAGAGTGGTTCCACCGGGGATCTAGCCAGCTCTCAGATCTTCTCCTGCTGTTTCCCAGGGCCAGTGCCCTGTGCCCTCACAGAACCGGACGTGTGAGTCCCAGCAGCCTGAGTCCCAGGCCAGACGCCTTAAAGTGACATGGCCAAACATGGGTGATTGTGGCAGGGTGGGGCTCTAACAGGTACCATTCACCTTCCCCAGGGAATCTCACACACCACCCTTTCTCATGCCCTGAGCGACCTTTCCCAGTTTGTGTAAAGGATTCTGGACCCCATTTGCGGTGTTTGTTATGGATGGAGCCCCTAGCACCCCCACACCCATCCCTGGGAAGATTCTAATAGTTCCTTCTAGATGTCTGGGTGGCTTGGGGACACGGGGCAGTAGGGGTAACACCCCCGTGGACTGTCACAGGTATAGATCCTTCAGGCGGAAAAGCAGACAAAGACATGAGTAAGCTTGGGGTGGAGGGGGAGGTGAGCAGGAAGGGGCGTTTAAGGCCAGGGTGGAGGGCCAATTTTGGCCAGGAGCCTCACCTTTGGGGTTATCTACCTAGGGACTGTCCTCACGACCTAACCTGCTGGTAGAGGACAGAGGTTTCCCACTGGGCTCCTAGGTTTTGAGCAGCAGAGGGAGAGACAAAAAAGGAAAGGCCCTGGGGGATACCAATGCCCCCCCCACAGTTCCAAAGAGAAGCCAGGCTCCCGACACAGTGTCCCTTTTCCCTGCTCTCACCCACAGTGCCATCTTCTCGTTCTTGTCCCAGTGGCTGCAGAAATTCTCCCAGGATTTCTCTGGGGCCACCGGACCTGGCCATCGTGAGGCAGCTGCTGGACTATGCCAGGATCCATGTGCCCACTGCAGAGTTGGACTGCCAATCTGGGGAGATCCTCCGGGCAATGGATAAGCCCGGGATAAGCTGAAGCCCGAGAAGGAGAAGGAGGATTAGGAGGAGGAGGAGGACCCGGGGGAGGCGCCTGTTGAGGCAGCAGCTGATTCCAACCCCGTGTCCCACAGGGGACGTGTCCTGAACCTCTGGCCAAGGAAGCAGAGGAGGAAGACTGTCAAATCGACTGTCCTGCGGGTAAGAGAGGGGACTGTGCCTTCCCTGGCATGGAGAGGCCATCTTGGGTTAGCTCATCCCATTCTGCGTGCCTTCAGGCTGCTCCCTTATCCCAGATGACGGCTCACCCCTTTCTTTGCTCAGATCCGGGGCTACTTGGGGCCTCAACTGCAGAGCTGCCCATGCAAGACACCTTGGTGGCAAAGGAGAAATGGAGCCTGGCTTTGGGGGCAGATGCTAAGCCCCAAGAGGATGCTGAGCTCCTGGATCCCATGGCTGCAGGATCCCCAGTCTTGCCAGAAGCTGGACCAGTGCAACCTCTGGCTTTAGCATCAGAGGACGCACAGGCCCTTGTAGACTTGGAGGATGAGCTACTGTTTCTCTCCACTGTAGTGCACTTGGGGGCACACATTCCCCTGTCCTCGATGCCCGAGGTAGACATATAGTTGGTACAATTGCTGGCTGAGCTGCACCCAGCGCCTGCTCCCCTTAGAGAAAAGATTCCCTTAATTTTGTATATTTTTAAATTGCTGTTTTTCACTCTTGTGTTATTGTTGTTGTTTCATACTATTATTATTTAAAAAGTGCTGCTTACTCAACTTAAGTGATGTATTCAGATATGGGGCCTCCCCATTGGCCCACAGTGGGTGGTTTAGCCAAGGTGTATGGAGCCTGTTTTTGTCGAGAGTTTCCTGCGAGTTGGGCACATGCATCCATCTATAAAAGATGGTGCCAGGTGTGTAGTTGGTGCGCAGGGGGTCTACTGGGATAGATTGAGCCCCAGAAAAAAATAGCCCAACAGGGCCAGTGCTTGAGAGCAGAATTTTGGGGCCACAGCTGGGCCAAGAGATAGGCTCTGAGGACCAGGACCAGGAACAGTACCAGGACCCAGGTCTGTGGACACTATCCCTGATGGGGAAAAAACCCTATAATTTGAGATACAGAGTACATTTTGGGGGAATCATTTAAATACATGATATTTCTACATAGCCATGCCTGTTTTAGAACTCAGTCTTTGGAGCTGGGCATGGTGGCACACACCTGTAATCCCAGCACTCAGGGAAGAAGAGACCTGAATTTGAGGCAAGCCAGGTCTACAAAGTAAGTCTAGGATAGCCAAGACTACACAAGAAAATTCTGTCTAAAAAACAAAAAAAATAAATGAACGAACAAACAGAAAAAAGAAATCACTCTGTGGACCTAGCTGACCATAATCTCAGAAAGATTAGGTTGCCATGGACTTCCAGGTCTAGGATGACAGGGATGCACCTCTGAGCAAAGCTAAGATATTTTTTTAATTACTTATTCTTGAATCAAGGAATGAAAGGATAAAATAAGATGTACAAAGGTAACATTTTTTCTTTTAATGAACAGTAATAAGTCTTCAAATTAAATATTTATTTACAATTGCAAAATCATTTCTGATGTTGTCAGTAAGTGGGTTTTCTCCTTTGCTTTAATTTCATCCATTGAAAAATGTTTGAGTATGTATGTGCCAGTGAGAGGACAACTTATTGCTATTTACTATCTGTTTACATCCCATATATGAGTTTTTGACATGAAACCCAAAGAGTGTTTTTAAACCTAAATAAGGGCCAGTTTTTTCACTGGCCAAAAGGTTTAAAAATTATTTATGTATGTACTGGTGTGTGAATTTGTACATACAAAGGCCCAAGTATAGAAATATTAGAAAACTTCTATAGGAGTAATATTGGCTACTTAGAATTTGAGCTCAAATCATCAGGCTTAGAAACAACCAACTATTCCCACTGAGACAATTCTCTGACATTCACTTGTGGATCTGAGACAGTGTTATGAATAAATCTTTACTCCTAAGAATGAACTAACACATTCCAAAAAAAGACAGCATTATATAATTTTAAATTTGTACATAGTAATTATTATTATTATTATTATTATTATTATTTCATGTTCTTCCATCCTTACATGACAACAGGTTTATAATCTGGATAGAAGACAATATTTTACTGATGTAATATTTCAATTAAGTTTATTTGAGTATCAATGAACTTAGTGGGGAATGTCTGTGGTAAGCAAAACTGGCAACATGACTTTGAACATCATATAACAATGACCAAAATAAACCCCACAAAGCTGTCACCAAGTCTTCACACATCTGTCATGGCCTAAGAACCCGTACTAACATTACACACCCACGACATGCTTTTTTGAAATAAATATCATTTCTGTTACATTATTTAGCACCCCAAGATAATTCTCTCAGAAGGCAGTACTTCAACAATAGGTGCCATATAGTAACTAATGGGAATATAGGAAGAATGGAACTTCAAACAATATATAAATTGTTCAATATATATATATTGAAGTTACATACATACATACACACATATACACTATTAAGCATTTTAACATTAACGTTGGTAAAAACAGAACACATTGGGGGAACATCTTCCACTCTTGGATATGTACTCAGAAGGCTGACACATGAGAATCAATACTTCAAAGGCAGCTTTGCATAATTACTGACATCCAAATCAGGCTTGAAAACAAACATTTTATAGGAATTTGTGAAAATGAAAAAAAAATCCACACTTTCTCAGAGACCCTTCATTGAAAATCACATTGAAGATCACACACTGCCTGATATAAATAAGCAATGGAACGAACATATTGATGATGGGTATCTCATTCTATACTTTTCAGTAGAAAAATACCTATCACCAAGTGGAAATGCATTAGATCAACAGCAGCCACAGAAAGAATATCAGAATGACCTAATAAACTTCTGTGATTGGATTTGATACACATACAGCTACAATATTTACTCGAATGTGTACAAATACAGAACACAACCATAACTGCTGATCTCCTCCATTACATTATAAGTGAACATGTAAATAATTTATTTCCTCAAATGTTATGATGAAAAACAGATTAAAAATGTTTCTTTTCATGATTAGCTTTCTGGGTGTACAGATTTTAGTATGTTTATCCTATATTATATGTCTAATACCCACTTATCATTGAGTTTATACTCTGTGTGTCTTTCTGATTCTGGGATACCTCATTCAGGATGATCTTTTCTAGATCCCCCCATTGGCCGGCCAATTTCATGATTTCCTTATTTTTAAATGCTGAGTAGTATTCCTTTGTGCAAATGTACCACAATTTCTGTATCCATTACTCAACTGAGTGGCACCTGGGTTGTTTCCAGCTTCTGGTTATTACAAATAAAGCAGCTACAAACATGGTTGAGCAAATGTCCTTGTTGTATACTTGATCATATTTTGGACATATGCCTAGGAGGGGTATAGCTGGATCTTGAGGTAGCACTATTCCTAATTTTCTGAGAAAGGGCCATATTGATTTTCAAAGTGGTTGTACAAGTTTAAATTACCATCAGCAGTGGAGGAGGGTTCCCCTTTCTCCACATCCTCTCTAGCATGTGTTGTCACTTGAGTTTTTGATCTTAGCCATTTTGGTGGGTGTAAGGTGAAATCTCAGGGTCATTTTGATTTGCATTTCCCTGATGACTAAAGAAGACTTGGAAGGGATAGGAGTTCCACAAGGAGAGCAACAGATAAAAAATACTGGGCACAGAGGTCTTTTCTGAGACTGATACTCCAACTAAGGAACATGCATGGAGATATCCTAGAATTCCTACAACCCCTGCCAGATGTAGTCCACGGCAGTTCAGTCTCCAAGTGAGTTCCCTAGTAATCAGAACAGGAACTGTCTCTGACATTAACTCAATGGCTGACTCTTTGATCACCTCCCCCTGAGGGGGCAGCAGGATACCTAGGAAGATAATGCAGCCAGTCCTGAGGAGACCTGATCGGCTCTGGGAATATAGAAGTGGAGGAGGACCTCCCTATCAGTGGACTTGCAGAGGGAAATGAGAGGAAGTTTAGAGGGGGGGTAAAGGAGGGGATAAAGGATGGGACTAGAGCATGGATACAATGTGCATAAACTGTAATTTATAAAAACATAAATGATTTTTTAAGTGAAAAAGGGGAAATGATCTTCTGTTATTAGAAGGTTTTTGTTTACATCCCAGGGCGTTATTTTTTGAAAAAGAGATTCTCTGTATGGCCTTGACTGACCTGTTGTGCTTTTTAGACCAGGTAAGCCTTGAACTAACACAGATACATCTCCCTCTGCCAGTCATAGTGCTGTTATTAGAGGCATTTGCCAACAGTGCACTTTTTGATTTTTTAATTTAATATTTAACTTAATTTAATGTGTTTGGTTTTTGAGACATGGTGTCTCAGTGCATCATTGCAGTCCGGGACTCTCTTTGTAACCAGGCTGACCTTGAATTTACAGAGACCCACCTTCATCTGCCTCCCAAGTGCTGGGACTAAGGATGTGTGCCACCGTGCCTGGCAAGACTTTCTTATTGTCTAGTTTAAGTCACACTATGTGATTTCAGACATATCTTGTCATGTGGGTGTGAAGGAGCCTGTTTTTTTAGACAAGGTTTCTCTCTGTTGCCCTGTATGTCCTGGACTTGCTTTGTGCCACCATGTCTGGCTCAGATTTTCTATTTTAATTACATATATATGATCAAAACATATCTATAATATATGTGATTAAAATATATTTCATTTAAATAATATGATATATATGATTATATATTATATGAAGTATAATATATAATTATAATATGTAATATTATATTATAATATATAATATAATTATATTGTATGTAATATTTATGTATAATATATAATAAAAAATCATATATATCAAAAGATTATATATCATATAATCATATATTATATATATCTGATTAAAACAAAATCATATGTATATCAAAATGATATATAATATGATTATATATGACTAAAACAAAATGTATATAATATATTAAACATATATTAATATAATGTATATTTATTAATATATGAGTTAATATTACTATATTAATAATTATATATACTATATGATTATATTATATTAATAATATTACTAGTATTAATAATACTATATTAATATTACTATGTATATCTACAGGGTTTCTCCTTTTAGCCCTGGCTATCTTAGACTAGATGTGTAAACCAACCTGACCTTGAATTCACAGAGAATGGCTATGCTTTTTTCCTGGCAGAGTGCTAGGATTAAAGGCCTGTTCCACCAAACCTGGCTTACATTTTTTTGTTTTAATCATATATTTTTTTAAATCTGGTTTCATTGTGTATACCTGTCTATCCTGGACTCTCTTTGTCAACCAGGCACACACTGAACTCACTGACACTGGCCTATGCCTGCCCCTTATGTGCCTGGATTAAAGGCTTGTGCAAGCACACCTGGCAGGACCTTAGACTTTTAAGGATTTGTTTAAGGGAGGGATCTTTTTATAAGGTTTCTGAGTCGGTGGATGAGGGGACCTCTGATTATTATCAGTGTGTGTGTGTCTGCGGGTGAATAGATGTTAAATCAGTCATTGCTTCCTTTCTCACAGTCCTTCTCAGAGCAGAGCTTTTATTCTCATGACTAAGAAATTTTATTTTATGTCTTTAGAAAAATATCTCTTCGCTTTCCTGTGTGTGTGAGGGTGTGATATAACCTGGATCTGGATTCACAGACAGTGGTAGGTGTTGGGAATTGCACCTAGGTCCATCTGGAAGAGTAGACACTGCTTTAACCACTGTTCGTTATGTAATTTTAAAAATATAGTATTAATCACTGTCAAACAAAATGGTACAGTTCATCAGATAGTGAAATTTTTGTGGTGAATAAAACTCAAGAGATGCCACTCCCACTGCCTATAGGAATGCTGGGACGACAGGCATGTTTTTGACTCATCCATCTTTTTTTAACATTTGAAAGAGAATTATTATCTGTGTCTGACTGCCAATAATGTAATTAAAGGAGACACAAGGACTACTCCATCCACCAGGAACTGGGCCTTTTTTACTGTAGTAGCAGGAGCAGCAGAAGCAAAAACAGCAGCTATGTGTGTTAACTTCCGGGACAGAGGGCGGGGCGGTGACATCACAAAGCTTCTGACCCATCGTGATGCCAAGGTCAGTATGGTTTGGCAGGTAGATTTACATACACCCTGACCAGGGTAAAGGCTGTGTGGGCTCTGAGGACGACGTTGTGCCACAGTGGCCATGAGCACGGTGAAGAGGCTTACTGGGCCTACTGCCAGGCTACTGGCCTAACAACCGGAGAGTTAAGCCCAGGAACGCCAACATGTGCTGGTGGGTACAGCACGCGTGGTGTTCTGGGATTTGTAGGCGGTACCCTGGCAAGGTGTATGCGGGAGAAGAGAGAGGCCAATGCTTGACTGCAAGATATCCCGGTAGGCATCTCGCGGACCAGATGCCATTTTTTTAGTTCTCAGATGCAATCCCAGAAGTCCTTGCTCCGAAGCCATGTATGTAGTTCCCAGGCAGGTGGGCCTCTGACGCAGTGCATCTTGGGACTGTTGTTACTTCACTGACCAGCAAGCACTCCCAAGCAGGAAACCAACGATAATGATCGGTCTGTGACTAGAAACTTTGTGTTTACATGTATGGCCTCGGACATGTCCGAGGCCAGGGAGATGGTGGGAAGTGGAAAGGGAGGTGGGGGAGGAGAGCCTCAGAGGCTCCAAGTCCTGAAGTCCCTGCTCTCTGCAGGGCAGATTCGGAATCAAAGCCGGAAGGGGCAGGACTTCCACAATAGGAGCGCCAGTACCTTTGCGGGTTTTTCCAGGTCAGCATTCTTCCTATTCAAGCTCTTCGCCAGAATTCCGCATTATGATCATCCGAGGGGAGGTTGCGGGCGTTTCCCCGTCCACTGCTCGTCTGCCTGCCCAGCGGCTTGTGCGTGGGGCCGACCACAGGCAGGGGGATGGCAGGAAGAGAGAGGCATAGGCCTCCTCTCCCACTCCGCCTGCGTGCATCCTGGAGAAATGGGTTAACCCTTCCCATGACTGAGGTTGTGCACGACCTTGTACTGGGCGCCCTCTGCTGGCCGACAGATTCACGAGCAGACAGGTCAGTATAAATAACGGTTAGAGGGTAAGGCACTGAACAGGTAAGTTGTACTGTGCTTAGTGGTTAGGGTGCTGGGGACACAGTACATAAGGATCCTGCCACCTCTACTGACCTCAAGGCATACACACATGGGCAAACAGAAAAAGGAGGAGGTGGAGGAGGAAGGAAGGAACATGAATCAATCTGTCATTTTTTTCAGAAAAAATTTTTGAAACTTGGGTATTATTTGGTGTTGATTTGCTGAACTCGAACCAGACACAGGCAAATGTGCACATACTCTCTAATTGTATAAATAAATGATGTTTTTCAGCGTGGCAAATAAAATATTTTCAACTAGAAGGAAGGTGTGGAACATGGCAACGCAGCACATTATATTTAGAGTCTATCAAATAAGAATGACTTGATGAACTTTTTCAGAGAAAGCTTCTCATATTCAAAGATAAGAACCATCCCTTGCTTAAAGCATTTTTCTCAAGGCACCTACACTCACCCAGTACCCAGGAGATTCTTACTTCCATAAATTCTGAATTGACAATTTTAATTCCTCGCATCCTGCTTTGCTGTGTAGAAATTGTAAGCCATACCTAGCACGTATTTCTATGAAGACTAATCCAGAAGAAATTGCTGTAATGACCAATTCTGAGCCCAGCTATTCTATCTGGAATGTAGTGTATGCAGTGGCATATACTATCTGTAAAATGCTGTTGAAGAAACCTGAAATAGGATCTAAACAAGACAAAAATCAAAGGTAGATTTCTACCATGGCAGGTAAGCCTCACTCAGAAGCAAGGGAAGCGCTAGGATCTTACATTATTGGTAAGTTATTTACTGTGGTCAAGCCAATAAAACATTTTCATCTTATAATTAAAAGTATAAGTTAAAATGAAAAAGGAAACTTACAATGTATGCATATATGTCTATATATATCTTACATGATTTTGAGACTGAAAGCACCAATTTGAAGACATTAAATTTGAATTTATTTCAAAAAGTGTTTTCCCAATGTGAGATAAAATTCTGTAAGTTGTAAGTGTAATCATTGCAAAAATATAGCAAGTTCAGTAACATTTTTTTTATAATTCATGGAATATGACCAACACCATCAGATATAAACAAGAGGATCATATCCAAAGTAGCCATTTCACCAAAAGTACAATCTATATTTATGACACAAGACCATAAGAAGATCCCTTTGTGGACAATAAATACCCTGTCCTAGAGTCAACAGTAACTGAAAAGTAATTTGCTTTCAATTTTTAGTTTAGTATTTAGTATTATTTAGTATTAGTAAAGTAAGATGAAGGTAAAACCAAAACTGCTTCCATTATGAAATTTTAGAATACAGAAAATGCTCTTGAGCCTGGGACATATCTCAATGTATTGGTGATAAATGTAATGTGAGGGTTTTATTTTTATTTTTATTTTTTTCAATGCAGTTTATTCAGGAACATTGAACAATCCTCGGACCCCGGGGAAAGCCAGCCCACAGCTTAAATAGCCTCTGGGTAGCCAACCCAGGCAATGTGAGGGTTTTAAACAAACAATATGTAAACTTAGGAATCATTTACACTTAACAAGCCTTGGAGATCACCTTCAAATAGGGTATCATCAAGAATATTGTTGAGCAAGTCTCTTCAAGATCTCTTCATTCAGTCAATGATAGGTAAATGCAAGATGAACTCTGAATCTTTATTGTACTATGTAAGTTAGTGTTATGGGAATAAGTAATATTTGACAAAGATATTGACATAGACTATAATCATGTCTTCTAGTCATAATATGTTCACTAAGTTAGTATGTCTCTTGTTCAGATAACTGTATACCTATACAGAAGTTCTTTAATAACATTAGTTATTAATTAGTTATCACAGTATTAGGTTGAGTTATTAATTTTCAGGAGTTGACTTTTTGTTATCAAGATAATACTGGTGTCTTAACAAAATATAGAAGTGTTTCTTCCTTTTCCCTTCTGTGGAATACTTTAAGGAGTATTGCAGTGAGTTCTTTGAGACTTTTGTAGAATTCATGCTAAACCTATGCTTGCTTTCTTTTATTTTTTTTTAATTGAAAGATTACTTTTTCTATTTTGGTTGTTATGTTTCTGTTTAAATAATCTACTTCATCTTGATTTAATCTTGTTAGATTTTATACACATAGAAGTCTACCAATTTATATTTTACATTTGAATGTTTAGTTGAATGAAGAGTTAAAATATGGACCTATGTTTTCCTCAATGCATGTTGTATTGTCTGTTATATCAAAATTGATGCAGTTGACATGGAATTAATAGAGAGAAGGCAGGCATTTCCAGGAGCAGGATTTTTCTCACAGTCAGTTTTTAAGCAAGCATTTTCCAGCCTGATTTTTTTTCTTTGTTATTGTTTCTAATGCTATGCTCAAAAACTGTGTGTGTTTGTTTGTGTGTGTGTGTGTGCCTGTGTAATAACAATGAAAAATGACACCACAACTTTGCAAAAGAAAAATGAGGAGTGTATGAGAGTGTTTCAAAGGAGGAATGAGGGGGGTAATGATGAAAGTACATTATGCTTGAAATAACATTGTAATTGAAAAAATTAAAAAAATAATAAAAACAACAAATAAATTCACTGTCATTGATGTATTAAACTTCTTTGAATGCAGCAAAAATTCTAATTGTTTTGTCTAAATGTTTTGTCTAACAATCTTTGCCACTTTGTTGTAGGATTGGGTCTCTTACTACTGAGGTTTTACTGAAAGATGTTTATAAATTCCCATTATTTTGTTCATTCTGGTGTTTCCTTAGTTTTTTAAAATTGATTATCGTTGGTTACGTTCATTCGTCTATTTAACTATAATTTAAATACAATCATTTAGAACATTTAGTTTTCTTATAAAAAGAAATGTTGTTCATCCTTGAAAACATACTTATAGTTAGCATTGTAAAAAATAAGCAGTTTATGTTTCAAAATACATGTATATATCACACATGAAGTAACCTTTGATTTGAAGGTGAGTATGTGTGTGTGTGTGTGAGGGGTATGTGGGAAGGCCTGGAGGGAGAAAAAAAGGAAGAAAGAAATTTTGTGATGAAACTATAGACTCAAAATAATTGATAAATTTTAATATCCAGAAGTGAATACTGAGGGTGAAAAGACTGTGGCACATGAATTCAGGGTCAGAGACTAATATTTGTATCTTTCTGTATACCTAAACTTAGTTTGAGCATCTTGATGAGGAAGTCAAAAGTAGTTTTATTTAGGTATTAACCCCCAGTCTCCTTACTTAGAGCCTGGGGCTTTACCATTTGAGCCACTTAAGGCTTTTTGCTCTCCCACCAAAATTACTCTTTTCCTAATGTTGTTATTACTTAACAACAGGTGGTCTTAATTAGACTGACAAAGTTCTCCAGGCTTGTTTACTCAGACACTTTCTTCAGGCCACTATGGGCTGACTGGCCATCCTCTGTCCTCTTTCTGAGGCAGGCTCCCAGGGCTGGTAGACATTTAGGGTCCCATTGCCCTCTGTGAATGAATGAGAAATGGAGAGAAAAGAGGTCTCAGGCATACACACTCACTGAAACAAATTTTTCAAACAAATTCCCATAAGCTTACATATGATGATGATAATCATGTTGGTTTTAGCTAGCATTCCCTCTGCATAAACTGCAGTAAATTCAGGCTGCCTTTGGGAAAACATCTTCCCTGTCCACCGGTTATGGCTGGTTCCCACATACAAAGACATAGACAAATGATCAGATATATAAACCTGTGCATATTTATATACATATTCCATGGATGATGCAAAAGGAGCACCTTACAGGCAGCAACTGACATGCACTCATGTAACGTGTACAAAAACAGACATATTTCATGCAAACACATCAATACACATATTTACATAATTACAACTCATGGATGAAGTAACTTCCAGTGGGCTTCAGTCCTGCTTATGGTCTGGTCTTAGCTTTTTTATTTCTGAGAAAAAGGAGTAAATTCATAGTCAAAAAGGTAATTGATTACAGATAAAAAGGAATTAAAAATGTAACAGGTTACATGTATTTTCATTAAAACTAAACATTTTGTATTTGTGTATCCATAATAGTTCATGCAAGTTCAGAATGACAAAGGTTGACAGGGGTTGAAGGTTAGCAGGATCCAAGAGATTACAAGAAGATATATGTCTGCTCAATTAGGACTGACCTGGCTACACATTCTCCAGCTATCTCTTAGTTTGTAGTGAGATCAGGACCAAAATTTTATCTGTCTTTCATTCCAAGATACAAAGTGAATTTAGACTGACAGTATTTTATGCCATAAGCTGACAAGGCATAAGGAATTACAGTGAAACAATTTGTATATATTGACGTCAAGTTTTGTATTTAATTCAGTCATTTCTTGGTTGCCCCATTATAATTTGCATTTTTGGAAGAGTAAACTTGCCTATATTTTAACTGTATACAAGAGTGAATGGAGCTATTCCTAGACTGAGATTATCTGAAGCCACAATCTATCTCAAGCCCTTCTCTTAGTGAGGCTTATGGAGAACCACAGAAGTATTTATTGCAGCCATAAAACTGTAAAATTATTTTAGAAGTTCTAAGCAAGTTAACTTCTAAATTTGTTTGAATCAAATCAGGAATTAGATAATCAGGAATTAATTCATCTGAATAGCAGCACATCTTCCTAAAGATCCCATGAGAATTTTATTCAATCAGAATGGGTAAAAACACAGAAAGTGAGTGTTCATTCCAAGCCTGAATTTTTTTAATTAAATTTTATTTAATTAATTACACTTTATTCACTTTGTATCCTCCCATAAGTCCCTCTCTCCTCCCCTCCCAGTCCCACCCTCCCTCCTTCTTCACCCATATCCCTCCCCAAGTCCACTGATAGGGGAGGTCCTCCTCTCCTTCCTTCTGATCTTAGTCTATCAGATCACATCAGGACTGGCTGCATTGTCAACTTCTGTGGCCTGGTAAGGATGCTTCCCCCTCAGGGGGAGGTGATCAAGGTGCAGGCCAATCAGATTATGTCAGAGGCAGTCCCTCTTCACATTACTATATAACCCACTTGGACACTAAACTGCCCTGGGCTACATCTGTGCAGGGGTTCTAGGTTATCTCCATGTCTGGTACTTGGGGTATGAGTCTCTGGGGAGACCCCTGTGTTCAAATTTTCTGGTTCTGTTGCTCTCCTTGTGGGGTTCCTGTCCTCTCCAGGTCTTACTATGTCCCACTTCTTACATAAGATTCCATGCACTCTTCCCAACAGTTGGCTATAAGGCTCAGCATCTGCTTTGATAGTCTACAGGCCAGAGCCTTTCAGAGGCCCTCTGTGGCAGGTTTCTAGGTTGTTTCGTGTTTTCTTCTTCTGACGTCCATCCTCTTTGCCTTTCAGGATGGGGATTGAGCATTTTAGTCAGGATCCTTTCTCTTAATTAGTTTCTTTAGATGTACAGATTTTAGTAGGTTTATCCTGTTATAAGTATATACGAGTGAATATATACCAGGTGTGTCTTTCTACTTCTGGGACAGCTCATTCAGGATGATCCTTTCCAAGTCCTACCATTTACCTGCAAATTTCATGATTTCCTTATTTTTCATTGCACAGTAATACTCCATTGTGTAGAAATACCACAATTTCTGCATCCATTCTTCAGTTGAGGGGCATCTGGGATGTTTTCAGCTTCTGGCTATTACAAATAAAGCTGCTACAAACATGGTTGAGAAAATGTCCTTTTTGTGTACTTGAGCCTCTTTTGGATATATGCCCAGGAGTGGTATAGCTGGATCTTGAGGAATCGCTATTCCTAGTTGTCTGAGAAAGTGCCAGATTGATTTCCAGAGTGGTTGTACAAGTTTACATTCCCACCAGCAGTGGAGAAGGGTTCCCCTTTCTCCACAACCTCTCCAGCATGTGTTGTCACTTTAGTTTTTCATCTCTGCCATTCTGATGGGTGTAAGATAAAATCTCAGGGTCATTTTGATTTGCATTTTCCTAATGGCTAATGACGTTGAACATTTCTTTAAGTGTTTCTCTGCCATTTGATATTCCTCTACAGAGAATTCTCTGTTTAGCTCTGTTCCCCATTTTTTAACTGGATTACTTGGTTTGCTGCTTTTCAGCTTATTTAGTTATTTATATATACTGGATATTAGCCCTCTGTCATATAAAGGGTTGGTGAAGATTCTTTCCCAATCTGTCTCCTAACATGACCTTGCCTCTCCACTCAACTCCCATTTTTCCTCATAGTTGAACCAACTGCGTTGATTGTTCCTGGTACTGAGGATGACATAGGAGGTTCTGATTGGGCTTTCAGTCATTTACAGGCTGTTACAATGGATAATAAAGTTAGATCTGCCCCTTTTAGTCTTGTCTCTGGTGTTTGGTTCCCAGGATTCTGCATGGCTCTGTTGCCACTCATTCCAGTTCCCTATGGTTCCTGATTTCCAAATTTATGTAAGTAATGGCAATCAGGACTTGTTATTTGCAAGACCAGCAAAACCGCTTCACTGCTGAGCCAAATCTCATGCCCTATGTTGCCTATTTTTGATCAACATTTACATTGATGATGCTTTCATCTGTTATTTGTAACTGTTTAAATATATATTTCATTTTAGGAAGATCATATCAATGTTACAATTTAAAGTGAGGCACTTCAAGTTTCTAGAAGATATGTACATAACTAGAGGGAATGAATAGCTCTGTGTAGAAACTTGAGCAAAGAGCTGTCAGTTCTTTCTATTTATTGTTTGTTTGATTAATTTTTGGAGAGTATTTTGTGCCCCTGACTGTTCTGGAACTCATTGCATAGACCAGGCTACCATCCAGCTCTATGAGATATACCTGCCTCTGCCTCCTGAGGGTTGTTGGAATTAAAGGCATGATAAAATACACCCAGCTTGCCTACTCTTTTTATATTTAGGAACTGTTCATACAATTTCTCTGAGGTGGGCTAAGCACAGTTGATGTGTTTACTCGTCTCCCCCTCTTTATGTCTGTTAAGTAACATCTTACAAGGCTACATGTTTTTTTTTTATTTTTATTAATTACAGTTTATTCACTTTATATCCCCCTTGTAGTTCTCTCCCTCCCACCTTCCCTCCCAATCCTACCGTCCCTCCCTCTTCCCCTACCAGTACCCCTCCCCCAATCCACTGATAAAGGAGATCCTCCTCCCAGTCCCTTTGATCCTAGTCTATAAGGACTCATCAGGATTGGCTGCATTGTCTTCCTCTGTGGCCTGATAAAGCTAGGTGTGGGGAACAAACCTGCAGGGTAAGCACTCAGGAGGCAGAGGTAGGGGGATCATGTTTCCAAAACTTTTTAAAGAATTATTTATTATTTATACAACATTCTGCCTGCACATTAGATCTCAGTATAGATGGTTGTGAGATACCATGTGGTTGCTGGAAATTGAACTCATAACCTTTGGAAGGATAGCGAGTAGTGCCCTTAACCTCGGAGCCACCACTTCAGCCTCATCCAAGAACATTAAGAAGGAATTTAAGGTATTAATTTGTTCGTGATCTTTTCTTTCCTTCTTTCTTCTAATTTATTGATTTATTGGTTTATTTATTCATTTATTTTACAGTGTTCTGCCTGCATGTACCACTGCAAGCCATACGAGAGCATGAGATCTTACTATAGATGGTTGTGAGCCACCATGTGGTTACTGAGAATTAAACTTAGGACCTTTACAAGAACAGCCAATGCTCTTAACATCTGAGCTACCTCTCTAGCCCTCGTCCCACTTTTCTTTACTTCATGTTACTTAAATTTTCTAAAATATAAATGAATGTGTTATGAACATCTGTAGAATGAGGCATTGTTTTTCAAGGAAGAAAATGAAAAGATTATTAACAAATGTCTTAATGATTCTTTACTATGGTCACACATAAGTTTGAATGAATACTGTCGAGTATATCTCAACAGTTTATGTCACCATGTGGTGAATGAAATTTATCATTGTGTTTTCAGGATGTTTCTTACTCATGACCACTGGGAGGCTGTATGCTGCCTTAGCTGAGCTAATTGGATGGGTGAGTAAATTGCACCTTTTCATGGGGAGGTGGGGAGGCCAGCCTTGGACTTGTGATCCTCCTGTGTCAGCCTTCTGAATGCTGGGGTTCAAAGCTTGGGCCGCTAAAATGAGAATACTGAAGCAGATGGTTCATTTATCTGTTTGCGAGGATTATCACCTTTTAAGAATTCCAAACTTGGTATGTTTAATGTATCTCACACATTTAATAAGATATTAAAATGTATAGATGTCAGGCAACCCCGAATCAACTGTAATTCCAACTTTAAGGGATCCACTATCCTCTTCTATCATCCATGGACACACACACATACACACACACACACAACATATGTGTCTTTTAAAAAGTAAATGTGCAATCACAACTAGAAAAGCACACTTTGAAGCAATGTGCAACTGAGAAGCACCGTGATGATATGACCTTGATGTGCAGAACATTTCCTCAAGTGTTTCACACAATTCATCTTTAGAAGGATCTTAAATGTTCTCTATACAAAATAAAAATAGAACCCTGTGTCTCCCCCTAGCCCTTGCCATGGGTCTTCTGTAGTTTCTCCTGCCATCTTTGACTTCTTTCATTTTCAACCCATTAAGAATTTCTTGTAATGGAGATTTAGAAATTGAAATGAAATGAAGATCTAAATCTTTCTTCCATTCACTATTTTTTTCTATAAACTACTGTGAGCCTTCCTTGTGAAAGGAACCCTGCAAACTGCCAGCAGGTGTGGCTCTGATGTTTGGTTTATTATTATTATTATTGACTTCTTTTAGACAGGGTTTTTCTGTGTAGCCCTGGCTGTCTTGGACTTGCTGTGAAGGCCAGGCTGGCCTCAAAGTCAAAGAGATCCTTCTGCCTTTTCCTCTCCAGTGCTGGGATTAAAAGTCTGCCACCATGCTTGGCAGGATGTTCTTATAGCTCGGTTGAAGTCATACTATGTAACTTAGGACATGTCCAGACATGTGAGTGTGAAGAGCTGGCAGGGGGTGCAAACCCTTGTTTTTGGAGACAGGGTTTCTCTGTGTGACCTTGTGTGTCCTGGACTCACTTTGCAAACCTGGATGATTTGAAACTGACACCTGCCTCTGCTTGCCCCACTGATGGTCACAGGTGTGTGATGCCATACCTGGCTTTTTTTTTTAATAATCTTTAAAATGATTTATAATTTCTGTGTATGTGTCTGCCTTCCTGAGACCAGCCCTGTTTTGACTAGGAGAGTTGGCACTCACTGAAAGAAAGGAGTCAAGTCCACCTACCCTAAGCACGAGGTACTCTACTCTCAACTGCTGAATCATTGAGGGTGTGGGCCAAAGCTATAGCTTGTAATAAAAAGATCCTCATGTGTTCTGCAACAGCTCGACTCCTGGTGATCTTTTGTGGTCTCACAAACTGGGCACAACAGAGGCAGTCCCATGAAGGATTTATACTTTCAGAACAGCCATAAATGCTCTTTAGTTAGACCTTAGAATAAAGGGTTATGGGAAAGCATAGAGAACTCAGCTATGGGCCTCCAGTGCCATCAGGTGAAATTCTTAACATCAGGCTTGGCAGAGGCTTGTGTTCTAGTTATCATGATCCTAAAGGTATTCTTAGTCCTAGTACACTAGGTCCAACAAAGAGGCTAGCAAGGAATGACTAATAGGTACTAAAGATGGCCCAAGACAAATTGTTATTAGGCTCTGGACACACAAACATCTCCACATCACTTCAGTTCTGCTCAGTCAGTCAGATTCTGTCGACAACACTCCTCTGTGGAAGTGCTCATTCCCATGATGAGGAGGGCAGTCAGGGTCAGGGTGTGCAAATCTGTCAACATGGGAGAGACCTTCCCACCAAACTCCACAGAGAACAAGTCGAATCCAATCACAAATGATGACAGACAGGCGACTGATACCAGCAAACATGTCAGTGTTTCTGAATTATAGCAATATCCACACACACACATATAGCAATATTCTCTCTCTGTCTCTGTCTGTCTGTCTCTGTCTCTCTGTCTCCCTTTCTTTCTCTCTCTCTCTCAAACATATACACCCCAAATGACTCATGAACAGAGCCTCAGAAAGGCTTGCTGGGTGACACAGATGACTGTGCTGTGGTGGCCAATGAAGAATAAATAGTAGAGGAAGCAGTAGCAGCAGACAATCAGGAGATGGCTTAGAATTCTGGGATTGCCCTTGACAATGGCCAGGAAAAGCTTAATACTTCACAAATTGACCCAAAACCACAGCAGTGATAGCAAAGAAGGACAGAGATGCACCAAACCGAGGACCAGAAAACCCTAAATGGCAGACCAGATTATTAGTTTGGGGAGGTGGATTTATGTCACAGGCACACACTTTCATATTTCATAAAGAGGAAATTGTCAGGCTCCAATCTTCCAGAAATCAATAATACCGCTGAGGTGTCTAATGTTATTAATAAAAAGAGCAAAGAAAATTCATGAGGGAAACGTGGGTGCAGAGGTACAGATATTCGCTCACACAGAAATACTATGAAAGCATGAAACCAGAAGCCATATGCATACAAAAGAACTGAATATATATTGTAGCCTTGACAACTCACAAATATGCCCTTGAGTTATTTCTGTTGCCATCTGTTGCTGCTCATGGGGCTAACCAGTTAGTCTGGTTTGTGGCCCCTTGAAGAAAACTAACTTTAAAATTTTTATTATTATTATTATTATTATTATTATTATTATTATTTAAAGAGGTAGTGAGTGTTCTATTTGGAAGGAAGGGAACTTTATTGGTGATCCATGGTACATTTCTTATTGTCTTTGAAAACTTATTATTTGTAGAGTATTCTGTCTGCATACCAGAAAAAAAGAGCCAGATCTCACTATAGATGGTTGTGAGCCACCACGAGGGTGCTGGAAATCGAACTCCAGATCTTTGGAAGAAAAGCCTGCACTCTTAAGCTCTGTGTCGTCTCTCCAGCCCCATCGTTTATTATTATTTTATTTTTTAAATTTTTATTGATACATTTTACATCCCTATTGTAGACTCCTCCCTCCTCTCCTCCTGGTCCTACTCTCCCTGTTTCCCCTATCACCCCTCACCTGGCTCCTCAGAGAAGGGGATCACCCCTATCCTATGTCCACCATATCAAGTTGCATGAGGACTCAGTGCATCCTCTTCTCCTGTGGCATGGCAAGGTAGCCACAACAGGGGAATGTGATAGAAAGCTAGCTTGTGGGTGAGGGTGCATTCATATGTGTGTTGGTCCTGCTGTGTTTAAAAGACCTTGTTACCCTCGTGTCCTTCATCCCCTCTGGTGCTTACACTCTGCACAGAGTTCCTTGAGCCCTTAGGGGAGGGAATTGCTGGAGACATCTCATTTAGGGTGGAATGGTCCAAGGCCTCTCACTGTCTGCAAATCAACTGGATGTGGGTCTCTGTATTTGTTCCCGTCTGCTGCAGGAAGAAGTTTTCTATGATGGCTGAGTAAGGCATCTATCTGTGATTATGGCTGTGCTCCTTTAGCGCAACTATAGCATTTACATTTCTCTGATGTCCCTGGTCTGTGTAGACTCAGGCTCCTGGCCACCCAAGTCATGTTGGATCAAGGTTCCTTTTCATGGAGTGGGCCTCCTGAAACTCAACCAAATATTAATTGGTCACTTCCATGAAATTTGTTCCAGAAGCACACCAGCAAATCTTGTAGGCAAGTTACCATTGAAGAGTGAAAGGTGTATGGCTGGATTGGTGTGTACATTCCTCTTTAGGTGGACTATGGTGAATGTTAAGGGAAACACGAGCACCCACAAGCATGCATGCCATGTCTTCAATGTCTTATGTATTGTTGAAAAAGCAGGCACTTGAGAATAACTATAAAGTTATGCTCCAAGAATCTGACACTTGGTGGAAATTAAACTTTCAGGAGTTAGCATGGCTCCTCTTCATTTTCCTACTTCCTCCTGTATCATGTTATTTTCAGGTATTGCAGACCGAACAAAAAAACATCTTTTCAGGCTGGAAATGGACTGTAGTTTTCAGGTTAGATGGCAGTAGCATAAAATTTGTTCAGTGGTGAACTATACTTATCTGTGTGCATTATTGAAAATATCTAGATTGCAACATGTTTATATTCATGAATGGACTTACATGTATTATAGGGATTTTATGTAGATAATTCACAGTATGATTGCTTAAAACTCTTTCAAAAATTTACTGTTATTTCACCCACTTCCTTTTTTTTATATTTATCCTCCTTCATAATTATAGTACCTCCCCTGGTTTATTTCAATCGGATCAATTGTATCTGCCATTGTATTGCTTACCCACCATGCCTTCTTGTTTCTATAGTTATTCCATGATGAATACTCACAAATCAACATTTGGAGCTAGATGCCCCAGAGTAGAGAATGAAATATATTTGTCTTCTGGATATGGGTTACTTAAATTATGTTTGTTTTTTTTTTTACTTACATCTATTTATATGTATGATATTTATCATGATAAACATATTCATGAGTTTCCATTTCTACCTATTGTGAACAGAATAGCAACGAAGGTGACTGAACAAGTATTTGTAGAGTGGGATGTCGAGTCATTTTTACGTATGTCAAGGAAAAGAGAGCAGAGTCAGGCAGCAGATTTATAATTTCTGTTTAGAAAATTCTCTACTCTGATTTCTGGAATGGCTCAACTGTTTAAAAGACACACCACCAACCCCTTTCCAGAAATTGATTTTCATGCTTGGTCTATAAAAGAATCTCAGATATCACCCAAAGCCCTGTATACTCCCTAAAATAACAAAGAAAACAAGTATTTGTTCATGTACTGTTTATCTCAATTACTTTCATGTAACTACATTTTGAATATGTATATTTTCCAAAAATTAATAAATAACATGCATAACTTACTAAAATGTGTTTTCAGCAGCAGCTTTTATTCTAAAATAGAATGTCTGTGACTGTTCGACAAAGTGAGGGGCTCTTATGTTTGTTTAAATATACATTTAAGAAAAAGTTACTTAAAAGTGGGTAAATAATTTAATTTTAGTATACTAATGGGTTTTATTAGAAAAAAGAAAAGTAATACATCAAAATGATCATTTTTTATTTGCTATTTTTTGTTTTTAATAAATCTCAAAGAGTTTTTATCAGGTCTTAAGAGAATAATGTAGCACTTAGGGAAGAAGATGCACCCCAGCAGCCCTGCACTAGAGGCCAATATGGAGAAGACCTCCACAGCCACGACGGCTTTGCCCTTGGTGCTCTGGTAGACAGGGATGAAGATGACCCAGACACTGAGGAAGACCAGCATGCTGAATGTCAGGAACTTGGCCTCATTGAATGTGTCAGGCAGGTTCCTTACCAGGAAAGCCACAGTGAAGCTGCTTAAAGCCATAGTCCCTAAGTAAGCCAGCACACAATAGAAAGCAGTAACTGAGCCCTTGTTGCATAAAATGATGACATGAGCATGTTCAGAGTGTTCATCTGAGTCAATGTAGGGAGGCGAGATTCCCAGCCAGACTCCAGAAAGAATAAGTTGGATCAGGACACAGACGGGAATGACAGTATTATAGACGCCTGAGACAAACAACCTTCTCATTGTTCTTCCTGGCTTCATGACCTTAAAAGCCAGAATTACAGTTATAGTTTTTGCCAAAACAGTGGAAAGAGCCAAGGTGAACACAAGTGCAAATGTTATTTGTTGCAGTATGCAGGAGACTATGTTTGGGCGTCCAATGAAGAAAAAGGAGCAGAAGAAGCAGAGGAGGATGGAGATGAGCAGGATGTAGCTGAGAGTCCGGTTATTGGCCTTAACAATTGCTGATTCTCGGTGTTTGAGAAAGATCCCCAGAACTGCAAGTGTGCTGATAGAGAAGCACAGAGCTGTGCAGGCCAGAGCAATGCCCAGAGGATCCTCAAAGGAAAGGAAGGTCACTGCCTTGGGCAGGCAGTGGTTTCTCTCAGGGTTTGGGTACTCTTGACTTGGGCAAGGGATGCACTCCTGCTGATCTGTGTGGAGAAATTGGATCAACATTTCACCTTATACAAGTATCTATTCATTGCACATTTAATTCATTAAAGTGCTTTCGAATGATGTGTGTACCCTGGTGTATTCTGCATCCTGTTTATTGCCAAGGACACGAACTCTTTACAATTCGCATTCCTATTGTTTATCTTGTTTAATTAACAATAAGATTTCTGCTCAACAGCTTATCACTGTTTCTTTGGGGCACTGAAAACTATTTTATTTATATTCAGATAAAGTAATACTGTTACGTATGCCTTCAAATGATTTTTTTACACTTTGAGTTTCTAAATACGTGTACATTGTGTTTTGATGACATCAATGTATAAAAATGCACTTCCTTGTTTCCATCATCATGGGTTCTTCTCATTTTTCTTGTTATTCACTGTTTCAGTGGATATTTGTTATCCCACTCCTATAATTTTTCTAAGGTAACATGGGAATAATTTAGGTCCCACCTCCATGACCTATGGAACAGTTTCTGATTTGGCAATAAATATACAACACTTGCATCAACAAACTCCCGCTATAATCTCAGACCAATCTTTACCTATCTCAGCTGTGGAAGTTGCAAATAAATTTCTATAGTCTTTGATATCCTTTGATTCAGGAGAGGACTCTTTGATTTTCATTATTAAGTCCAGAATAATCCTGGGAATTGTTCTAATTTTCACTCTTGTTCTTACAGTAATATTCTTAAGACTAAAAAATGACCTACATGTCATAAATACCATAAATCTACAAAATGTTAAATCAGAAAGGGAGAATGACAAAGCCATATTCACTGAAATTGTTGAGAGTCATGAAGCCGGTACAGTTATTGGTGCTATTCCAGCAAAGCTGAGCAGATTGTTACAATCATTGTTCTTCTATTTCTAACTTCTGTGTTTTTTTTTTTTGTGTGTGTGTGTGTTTGTGTGTTTTGCATTACTGGGGTATTTCTGCACTAAGATTCAATTTCTGTTTTTTTTTTCTACAGAGAAATTATGTCTGAGTCATTTTTTAAATTAGGCATTTTAAATTAATTATAGTTTCTTCACTTTGTATCTTAGCTGTAGCACCCTTGCTCATTCCCTCCACACCTTCCCATGCTCATCTCCTCCCATACCCCTCTCCAAGTCTTCTGATAGGGAGGTCCTCCTCCCCTTCCCACTGACCCTAGCCTATCAGTTCTCATCAGGACTGGCTGCATTGTAAGGGTACCAGGGACTCCCTATGACATAAACTCAGTGGCTGGCTCTTTGATCACCTCTCCTTAACAGGGAGCAGCCTTACCAGGCCATAGAGGAAGACAATGCAGCCAGCCCTAATGAGACCTGAGCCTTATGATAATACTAAACTTAACATTATCTATCCACTGTTTTAAAATCTTTGTGACCTGGAGATTGTTAAGCAGAGTTAAGCAGAGAGAGAGTTGAGGCCATTATTTCAGGAGTTTTTTGGGGTATATGCCCCTAAACAGTATATTGGTACAGGGTAAACAGAGGCAATGTGACTACCCTGAGAGGCCTGGAGATTCATGTATAGGTTTAAGATCCTTTATTATAAGCTTAGAGCTCCTGGAAAATGTAGTTTAATGATAGAAGGTCACAGAGGGTACACTCCTGACAGAATAAAACTTAGTAAATAAGATAGATTGACTTAAATAAACTTTTTCTAGTTTGTAGCATAGATGGTGATACATATAGTAAAGGGAGCTATTTATTTGTATTTGCTGTGCATAAAAAGACCAGTTAAAGTATTTTCTGTTTCTCTGGACTGCACTCATACTGCAAACAATGCCAGCCTAAAAGCACACTTTCACATATTGAATGTGTTTTCTTTGAAGGAGACATTCTTTAGATTATTTAGAGTAGAGTTATAGGGCTAATAATGATAATCAAATATGTTCTGTGTGTACTTTTTAAATTGTAACTGAGCTTTTATTCCTGCATAATAAAAAAAATCAAACACCCATTCTGTACCACTTGTATAATCATTAATCTGTGTTCGCACTGTGAAACTTGTATAAACAAGAAGAGCCTTGTCAACAATAAGTCAGAGACAAAGAAAGGTCTGAATTTTAGACGTCAGCTGCTAGAGTACCCTGAACACTTGAGCTGACTAACTTCCTCTCATTGCTGACCCCTCATCTGCTCTCTGGAGCACCCTGTAGGCAAAGACCTCTCTTTTCCATGCTCAGAATTGCCCCACAGAAAGGCTCCTGGCACAAGCTCACAGAGAATGAACTCCCAACAATAGAGCATGCATGGGACAGATATGGGATCTCTGCACATACATAACAGTTGTGAAGCCTGGTCCTTATGGGGACACATAACAGAAAGACCAAAGCTGTCTCTGACTCTTTTTCTCCTAATTTTACTGCCTTATGTAGTCTCAATGACAGAAGTTGTGCTGAATCTTATTTCAACTTTATATGCCAAGGCTGATTGATATCCATAGGGGACTTCTTTTTTTTTTTAAAGAAAGGGAAGAGGGGCACATTAGGTTGGTAGATGAGGTGAGAGGGAGGGTCTGAGAGGACAGGTGTGAGCAGATGCTGCGATAGTACACAAATTAATAATATAATAAAAAGAAATAATATTGTAATGAAAATGAGTGAAACAGAAACAAAGAAAACAATACATACAATTAACCAAAGGAAGAGCTGGCTCTTTCTGAAGATAAAGAAAATTGACAAACTTATATATCAAGTGAATTAAGGAAAAAATTGAGTACTTAAATTAAAGGAAATTACAGGAAAAAAACATTACTACAGAATTCAATGAAATTCAGACTATTCTAAGGAAATATTTTTAAAACATACTATATTCTAGTCAGCTTAAAAATGGTCATGAGATGGATGTTTTAGATTTAGTCAAGCAACCATTATTCAAAGATATATTCAACAATAATTCAGCAACCTAAATAGAACTAAACAGACCCAAGTGTAAATTCAAAAGATCAGAAAAGGCTCCCACCCAAAAACGAAAATGATGAAAGATCAAAACAAGGAGACTCCAATATGGTGGAGACCAGTGTGCACCATATCTGAGGGGCAGAGATTCAGAGATTCTGAGACCAGTGTATGGACAGGTGGCTAGATCCAGAGCATCAAATTTGCTGCTTCCTTTTCTAGACAGGTCGTCCAGAAAATGGAGTTGATCTGATCCAGGCTCTCTGTGGCCATCTCACGGAGTCAGGAGTAGCAAAATTTGGGCCACCTGCCCCTTCACATATTCCAGTGAGTTTGGATCCCCATATCCAGGGACAGTTTGCGCTAGCAGCCAGAATTCGGATTCCTCCTGCTCCCTGTAGAGCAGCTTCAGGATTTCTTGGAGAGCATCCAAGCCACCAAGCCACTGTACTACTGGTCATCCTGTGGACACGAGGTGAGCAATAAAATTACAGGGATCCCAGATCCAAGAAGAAAAATCTCAGAGGAATCTGAGTACAGGGAGCACCATTTGGGGCAGGCCTGCAAGTGGCAGCCCAGCTTTATTCTGAGGAATCCAGGGATGCCACTTGAGGCACCTGCACCTTGATAATGATGAGCACCAGTAAATGCACCCCAAAATTCAGGGTTCCAGTGCATGCACACCCTCCTTCAATTCACCAGTCCCTACATGTTTATGTGTCCATACACTGCCATGTGCCTTGCCCTTCAAGGTGCTTGCATCTGAACTGCCAGTATCCATTCTTGAGCCACTGCACATTTGATATCTTCCTGAATACTACTTTAAACTCCAAAGACAAGAGGATCTAGTCTTTTCTGCAGTTTCCAGGAAGAAACAGGTAAGGCTACAGACAACCAGATGGCTAAAGGCCAGCATAGAAACACAGTCAACAAAAAACTGGGATATCCTGGCTCCACCAGAACCCATCCCCAAGAGCAATGGATATTGTAATACAGCTGAAACACAGAAAAAGGACATTAAATCTATGTTTATTCAGTTATTAGAGACATATAAAAAGGAAAAGAAAAAAATGTTTCAAAGAAATACAGGAAAATACAGGGCAAACAAAGAGAGGTCATCAAAGACAAGAAACCACAATTAAACAGGTGAAGGAAATTATTAAAATTATTCAATTCTTGAAGACAAAATTTGAATCAATAAGGAAACACACAAAAAAACCTGGAGATGGACTATGTAGAGAAGAGATCAAGTACCACAAAGATAAGCATCACCCACAAAATATAAGAAATGAAGGAAAGAATCTCAGGAATTGAAGATACAATTGAAGAAACTGATCAATCTCTCAAAGAAAACATACAATCAGAAAAGTTCAAGGACTCCATGAAAATGTGAAACCTAAGAACAATAGGAATAGACTAAATAGATGATTCCAGGCTCCAAGGTAAAGAATATATTTTTAATAAAATCATAGAAGAAAATTTCTCCAACCTTAATAAAGAGATGACTTTAAACATACAAGAGGCTTACAGTACCCCAAATAGAGTAGACCAGAAAAGAAAATCCTCTTGCCATAAAATAATCAAAACAATAAATATACACAATGAAGAAAAATATCAAAAGCAGCAAAGGAAAAAGATCAAGTGACATATAAAGGCAGACTTATCAGAATCACACCAGATTTTCCAACAGAGGCTATGAAACTCAGAAGAGCCTGGGGGATGTCATGCAGATGTGAAGAGACTACAGATGCCAGAGCAGGCTACTGTACTCAACAAAATTTATAATCAACAGAGATGGAGGAAACAAGATAGTCCATGACAAAACTAAATTAAAACAATACCTATGCATTATCCCTGACCTTGAGAAGCTACTAGAAGGAAAACTCCAACCCAGTGAGATCAACTACACCCATGAAACACACAATATAGATAACTTCAGAACAAAAATTAAAACAAGCACAAAAACACACTATCCACAATAATGCCACAATAAATGGAGCTGATATTCATTGGTGACTTGTATCTCTCCACATCAATGGAATCAGCAATCCAATAAAAAGACACATGCTAACAGAATAGTTATGGAAACAAGATCCAACATTCTGCTGCATACAATAAACACACTTCAGCCCCAAAGATAGACACTACCTTGGAGTAAAGTGCTAGAAAAGGTTTTCCAATCAAATGGACGCAAGGAGCAAATGGCAGTACCATCTTAATATCTAATAAAATAGTCTTCCAACCAAACTTAATCAAAAGAGAAGTGAAGGATACTTCATTCTCATTATAGAAAAATCCACCATGAGGACAACAATATCTTGAACAACTATGCCCCAAATAGAAGGGCACCTGCATTTGTAAAAGAAACATTATTAAAACTTCAATCACACATCAGTTCCAACACAGTAATAATGGTAAACTTCATTACCTCACTCTCACCAAGTGACAGATCATTGTCACAGAAGCTAAACAGTGAAATAATGAAGCTTACATAGGTCATGAATCAAATACCTAATAGAAGTCCTCAAAAATTTTCACCCAGGCACAAATATGCCTTATTCTCTGAAAATCAAGGAACTTTCTCCAAAATTGAACATATATTCAGGCAAAAAGAAAGTCTTAACATATACAATAAGACTGAAATAATCCCTTGGATCCAATTACACAACCATGTTCTAAATCTGTACTTCAACAATGACAGAAAGAGCAAAATGCCTACTCATATACATGGAACCTAAACAACTCTACTCAATGACAGGTGTCATGGAAGAAATAAAGAAAGTATTTAAAGATTTCCTAGAATTCAGTAAAAATTAAAGCACAGCATGCCCAAACTTATGGGACACAATGAAAGCCGTGCTAAGAGGAAAATTCATAGCACTAAGTACCTTCATATAGGAATTTGAGACATCTCTTACAAGCAATCTAATGACACAACTGAAAGACCTAGAATAAAACAAGATGTAGACAGGGCCAAGAGGATTAGAGGTCTGGAAATAATAAAATTCAGTGCTGAAATCAACATACTAAAAATGAAATGATTCAATGAATCAACAAAACCAAGAGCTGGTTCTTTGAGAATATCAACCAGAGAGACAACCTCTTAGCCAAAGTAACTAAAAGGCAGAAAGACACTATCCAAATGAACAAAATAAAAAAGGATAAGAATTATAGAAGTACAGAAATCAAAGGAATCATTAGGTCTACTTCAAAAGTGTATACATCACAAAAATTTAACATCCATATAAAATGGACAATTTTCATGATAGATCCTACTTACCAAAGTTAAATCAAGATCAGATAAATAAAACATCCTATCTTCCCTAAGGAAAGAGAGGAAGTCATCAAAAGTACCCATCCAAAATGCCCAGGGCCAGTTGGTTTCAGCTCAGAATTTGACCAGACCTTCAGAGTATAGTAAATACCAATATTCTTCAAACTATCCCACAAAATAGAGACAGAAGGATCATTAACAAATTAATTCTATGAAAGCCACATTCAGGTCACAGTCAAGACCCAAGAAATATAAGAACTTCAGACCAATTTCCCTAATGAACACTGACACAAAGTACTCAGTGAAATACTCACAAACCAAATACAAGAACACGTAAAAGATATTATCCACCACTATCACATAGGCTTTATCCCAGGCATGCAGGAGTGGTTCAGTCTATAGAACTCCATCAATTTAATCTACCACATCAACAAAGAGAAGGAAAAGATTCACATCATCATTTCCATAGAAGCCAAAAAATGCAATGCCTGTTCTGTATAAAATTTTGGAGAGATCAGAGACACAAATTACATACCTAAACATAGTAAAGTCAATATACAGCAACCATATAGCCAGCATTAACCTAAATAGAGAGAAATTCAAATCAATCCCACTGAAATCAGGGACAAGACAAGGATTCCTGCTCTCTCCATATCGTTTTAACATAGGAATTGAAGTCATGTATCACTCTGCAAGGAATTTAACTTATGATAGCATTACATCTAAGAATATAAAGAATATTTAATTAATTTTTCAACATTTGATCATTTGCAATAATACATAAAAATTCTGTTTGTATTATGGAAGTCTAAGGATTGGCCTTTTTAAATATATAGTAGATTCTCATCATTAATATTAATGTATTAATGTAAATATTACTGTATTTTCCTTCTGACTTTTTTTCATAAAAATTTCATTTTAAAAAGAATATAATTACCTCACTATGCCTCTTCTTTTTGATCACTCTAAACCTTCTCCAACACCCACTTTATATTTATTCTCTCTCAAATATATGGTTCTCATTAGATGTGTTTCTGTCTTTGTGTGTGTGTTTGTATATAAAAATGCAACCTGCTCATTCCATATGATGTTACTTATATATGTTATCACAGTGTTGACCACAACCCTAAACAACCAGTAAATGTTTTCATTTACAAAGACTTGCTTTTTCTATTGTTGATACTGAAAATGACAACTGTGTTGTAAATGCAGTTCAGTTCCTTGTGCATTCAGAAACCGTCAGACATGTAGCTTTCCTGGAGTTATTTTGAGGCAGGAATCGTTAGGTTTGTTAATCACAGAAATACAAATCGATCCTGGACAACTGCATATCTCACATTTAATGGGTAGCTCATAGCATGGATCACTGCAAGAGCTGAGATGGCCATTCCATGCACCAAAAGGCAGGTTTTTAAAAGTAGGGTGTATATGTCACAATAGCATGAGAATTGCCACTCTAAACTTCACACATTGTGTGGCTTCAGTGATGATTAATAATGGATTCAAGGATGAGTGTTAGAGCATTACATTAGGACACCACGGTCACTTCTTAACTTTTCCTGTCTCCATTCCCAAGCAGATGGAGGAAAAGTATCATTTTTCTACCTGTTTGGTTGGAAATGTGCTGCTCTGGACAAAATGCACAAGAGAAACAGCAGACTGGTCTTTCTTTTTGTAGAACTTTCCAGAATCCTGGACCACAGCTGTGTGTACATACAGATTGAGGAGTCTGAAGGCAACACAGAAAGACTGGCCATGATATCAAACATCAGTTTAAAATAGTTTAGGGTAAATACACGTAATTTATAGAAATTGTATTTGTTTATGAGGAACTCTGAGGTTTTAATGTGGGAATATAGAATGGAGATTTGAATTTACCACACTTTCCAATACTAAATGTTCAACATCCCTTTATGGTAAACAAACAATGACTCATTACTGCCTATCCTGTGTGAAATGTGTAGGGCATTAAGATATTCTCTTCTGTGGGGCAGGAAGCCAGAACTCATTTTATTGTATGGATTTTGGGACGGTTGGATTTTAAGACAGGAATCCAATCACACCTGCCTCCAAGCACACTTGTAGGACAGGAAATATTTCTATCTTAGACCTCTTTTCTGCCTTGGTTTGGATTCAGTTTCTGTGTAACAAATATGTACATATTAACAGGAATAAGTTTCTGGATAACTGGATCAGGTTTTAAGAGTGCATGCAACTCTTGTACTGAAATATGAGTTCAGTTCCTGACACACATATTAGGCAGCTCATATACATTGGTTACAGAAATGTCTTGTGTCTAAATCCATAATTTATTAATCATTTATGCTAGCTCACAACCTTGTAAAATTATTGATATGCTTGAGTGTGAATTGTGTGAATGGAAGGATGTTTGAGCATCAGCTAGCCTGTATAATTAACATATGTGAAAATTTACATAATTTTCTGTGCGTGTGTGTTTACATATAGAAACATTCATACATGCCTCTATATAACCGTGAACATGCATTCATTCATTCACTGCATTATGAACGAACACAAGCATTCAAATTCAATTCATCTAATTCTAGCTAAGTAATTAGCTGACATTATGTGTGCATTTGTATATATATATAAGCATGAAAATGAATTTGATTAAGATGAAAAGATGGAAGAAAAGTTGGGTGCAGAAAATAAGCCTGTAATCCAAACTTTATGATCATAAAGACAGAGAGAGAACCTAGGTAACGCTGTCCACTGAGTTCAGCAAAATCAAAAAGTAAGGGTTTCACAGAGATAAAAATAAAGTTGACAGCAACTGAGGAAGATAACCACAGTTGACTGTGGACTTAGCAAGCACATGTGCTCGTGTGCATGAACACCGACACACAAGCTCACAGTCAAAATAGAGCTAAAAAATTAAAATTTCACAATTATTTTAAAAAGTTCAAAGAATTGTTACCCAATCAATTTTTATAATTCTGTACAAATAATTCCCATCATATTAAATACTGAGAAATTTCCAGACCTGTTTGAAGTTGCTTGGCCATTGAATCAGAACTTCATTGATGAAAAAGCCTTGATCTTGTGCACTCTTGAAGACAAACTCTCCTACTTTAAGTAGTGACACATTTCGAAAACTGTATGCAATAAAGTTGTTTATATCATACGTTTCCATGATACTCTTGTTCTCATCAAAGCTTATTTCATCTCCAGCAGCATTTATAAATTTAATTTTCCTCAGAAATGGATGCAGCTGAAGAGAGACATCATATAATGTGAGTGGCCCACACAGATTACTGGCTGACTTTAAAGAGAAGCTCATTTTCCCTCTCTCTAACATGGCTTTCTTTTTGAAAGGGCTTAGTTTGTATAGTTGTTTTTCCAGTTGTTTAGTGAGATTAAAATTCCTCACCATAGAAATAATGCAAGAGTTACTAAACACAAGTAGAAATATTGTCTGTGAGATGGAAGATAGTATAGTGTGTAACATGTCCTTAGTTGGAAAAAGGTCCATTGTCTTTCTCCAGCACCAGAAAATAATATTTCCTTTTAGAAGATGTAGATTTGAAGAGGATCCAAAATGGCAACACCCAGTGCACATGGTTACTAAGGCTTGGACTGTAGTGACTTCACAGCAAGTGGGAGAGCATGCTCTGAACTCAAAAGTGCAAGTGTCCAGGCTTCACAACTGTACAGAAGATACCAGAAGGAATACCCCAACCAAAAGAAGTACACAACACCCAGAGAATAACAGAAAATTAATAACACCGCTGTTGCAAAACCAAAAGAAGACAAACACATAGACTCACTGCAATCATAAAAATCAAAATAACAGGCACTAGCAATCACTAATCATTAACATCACTCAACATCAACAGATTCAAATCCTCAATAAAAAGACACAGACTAACAGAATGGATGCTTAAACAGAATGCATACAAAAAACACATCTTAAAACACAGGAGGACATTACCTCAGGGTGAAGGGCTGGAAATTGGTTTTTCTAGGAAACTGACCCAAGAAGCAAGTTGAAAGAAGCCATCATGATATCTAATAAAATAATCTTTTAACTAAATTTATTCAAAACAGATGTGAAAGGTCACATATCATAGCAAAAAGATACAAAATCCACAAAGATGACATCTCAATTCTGAATACTTTGGTCCAAATACAAGGGCACCTACATTTGTAAAAGTAACATTTCTAAAGCTTAAATCATACACTAATACCTCCACAGTCATAGGAGAAGACTTCAAAACCCCACACTCACCAAAGACAGGTCATGAAGACAGAAACTAAACAGAGAAACAAACTAACAGATGGACAGATCAAATGGATTTAACAGACATGTACAGAATTTTCACCCAGACAAAAGAAGACTATACCTTCTTTTCAGCACCTCACAGAAGCTTCTCCAAAAGTGCACATTGACTTGGTCAGAAAGCAAGCCTCAACAGGTACAAGGAAGTTGAAATAACTCCTTATATTTTATCAGACCACCATAGATTAAAGCCACATTTCAATAACAATGGAAAAAAGAGAAAAACCTAAAAAAGTCATGGAAATGGAACAACTCAGTGACCACTGGGTCAGGGAAGAAATAAATTAAAGATTTTCTAGAATTCAATGAAAATGAAGGGACAACATGCTTAAACTTCTGGGACACAACGAAAGCAGTGTTAAGGAGAAGTTTCATAACATTAAGTGCCTTCCTAAAAACAATTAATGAATTCTCATAGTAGCAATTTAAAAACACGTGCTCTAGAACAGACAGAAGTAAACACACCCAAGAGGAGTTGACAGCAGGAAATAATCAAACTCTTGGATGAAATAAGTATCATAGAAAAAAAAATGGAAACAATACAAAGAATCAGTGAAACCAAAAGCTGTTTTTTTTGAGAACATCAACAAGATAGACATACCTCTAGACAAACTAACAAAAAGCCAGAGAGACGGTATCCCAATAAAGAAAATCAGAAATGAAAAAGGGGAATAACTCTAAAGAATCATTAGATATTATTTCAAATGACTAAATTCCACAAGTTTGGAAAATCTAAAGGAAATGGAATATTTTCCTGATAGATTTCACTTACCAAAGTTAAATTAAGATCAGGTAAGCAGGATAAAGAGTCCTATAACCCCTAAGAAAATAGAAGCAGTCATCAGAAGTCTCCCAACCAAAAAGAAAGTAATAATAATCCCAGAACCAGATGGCTTTAGCATGGAATTACACCAGACTTTCAAAGAAGGGTTTATACCAACTTCTGAAACTGTTGTATAAAATCAAACAGAAGGAACATTGCCAAACATATCCTATGAATCCACAGTCACACTGGTACCTAAACCACACAAGGAACCAACAAAGAAAGAAAAGTTCAAACCCATTTCCCTTATGGACTTTGATGGAAAAATGCTCAATAAGATACTGGTAAACCCAGTCCAAGACCACATCAAATACAGCATCCACCATGATCAAGTAGGCATCATCCAGCATGCAGGGATGGTTCAACATACTTAAATCCATCACTGTAAACACTGAAAGAAAAAAAAAATTAAATAAACATGTTCATCTCATCAGATGCAAAAAAATGTCTTTGATGAAATTGCGTACCACTTTATGATAAAAGCCCTGTAAAGATCAAGGATACAAGATAATATAACAACAAGCCAAAAGTCAAAATCAAATTAAATGGGGAAAAACTCAAAGCAATCACACTAAAGCCAGGGACAATGCAAGGCTTCCCACTCTCTTCATAGCTTTTCAGTGTAGTACTCTAATTTCTAGCTAGAGCAATAAGACAACTAAAAGAGATCAAGGGGTCCAAATTGGAAAAGAAGAAGTCAAAATATCCCTACTCACAGATGATACACTAGGATATATAAGTGATCCACAAAATTTTACCAGAGATGTTCTACAGTAGACAAACCCCTTCAGAAAACTGGCTGCTATAAAATTAGTAGTCCACATGACTTTAAATGATAAATTGGTTGATAACAAAATTAGGAAAAAAAAAACATACTTCACAATAACCAGAAATAATATAATATATCTTGGTATAACTGCCCAAGCAACAGAAAGACCTCTATGACAAGAACTTCACATTTCTGAAAAAATAAACTGAAAAATATATGAGAAGATGGAAAGATCACCCATTCTCATGGATCGGTTGAATTAACATAGTAAAAATGTCCATCCTACTAAAAGCAATCTACGGATAAAATGCAATTACTATAAAAATACCAACCCAATTCTTCACAGACCTTGAAAGAACAATTCTCATTTTCATATGGAACACCAAAACAAAAACAAAAAACAGAATAGCTAAAACTTTTTTGTATAATAAAAGAACTCTGGAGAGTGTCTCTGTCCCTGACTTCAATTTGTACTACAGAGCAATAGTAATAAAATCTTATGGGACAAAAAGAAAGCAGTGCAAAGAGGAAGATCCTAGCACAACTTGCCACCAGTAAGAAGTTTGAGACATCACAAGCAACTTAATGACACACCTAAAATCCCTAGGGGGGGAAAACAAGCAGACACCCCCATGAGGAATAGACAATTGGAAATAATCAAACTCAGAGCTGTAATCAATGAACTAGAAACAAAGAAAACAATTCAAAGAATCAATGAAACCTAGAGCTGGGTCTTTGAGACCATCAACAAGATAGACAAACCCTTAGGCAAACTAACTAAAAGGCAGAGAGAAACTGTCCAAATCAATAAAATCAGAAACGATAAAGGGGACATAATGACAGATACTGGGGAAATCCAAACAGTCATTAGGTTTTACTACAAAAGCCTGTATGCCACAAAATTTAAAAATCTAAATGAAAAGGACATTTTTCTTGATAGATTACATTTACCAAAATTAAATCAAGATCAGGTAAATAGATTAAATAGTCCTATATGCCCCAAGGAAATAGAAGCAGTCTCAAAAGTATCACTTACAAAAAAAGCCCAGGACCAGAGGGTTTCAGTGCAGAATTTTACAGACCTTCAAAGAAGAGCTAACGCCAATTCTCCTCAAACTATTCCACAAAACAGAAGCAGAATGAACATCACCAAATTAATTCTATGAGGCCACAGTCACCTTGGTACCTAAACCTCACAAAGACACAACAAAAAAAAGAAAACTTCAGTCCAATCTCTTTTATAAACATCGATGCAAAAATAGTCAATAAAATATTTGCAAACTGAAACCCAGAACACATAAAAGATATCATCCACCATGACCAAGTAGGCTTCATCCCAGGCATGCAGGTTCAATACACAGAAATCCGTCATTGTAGTCAATCATATAAACAAACTAAAGGAGAAAAAACACATGATCATCTTCTTAGATGCTGAAAAAGCATTTGACTAAATCTAACACCCGTTCATGTTTAACTAAGTCTTGGAAAGATCAGGGATGATACAATGTACATCCCTAAACATAGTAAAGGCAAAATACAGCAAGCCTATAGCCAACATCAAACTAAATGTAGAGAAACTTAAACCCTTTTCCATTTTAACTTATACTTTTAATTATGAGATGCAAATGTTTTATTGGCTTGACCCCAGCAAATTACTGACTAATAATGTGAGATTCTAAGCTTCCCCTGCTTGTGAGTGAGGCTTACCTGCCATGGTAGAAGCCAGTCTGTGTTTCTGTCTTCTTTAGATCCCATTTCAGTTTTGCTCAATAGCATTTTATGTAGGGCATGGGCCACTGCATACACTGCATTCCATATGGAATAGCTTGGCTCAGAAATAGTCATCATATCATTTATTTTATCCTTAGTATTTAGGGAAATGTTCACTGGACAGGGTTTATAATCTCCACATCGAGAAGCAGGAGGTGAGCAATCAAAATTGTCAATCCAGAATTTAGAGAAGTAAACATCTCCTGGGTAACGGGAGGGTGTAAGGGCCTCAAGAAAGTGCCTGAAGCCAGGGATAGTTCTCTTCTTTAAAAATGAGAAGCTTCCACTGAATAGGTTTATCATAACATGCTTTTCATTTATTATAGACTCCAAGTATGTCGAGTGTGGCTTTGCAAAGATCCACACCTTCCTTCTGGTTACAAAAATATTATGAATGTCTACACAGAAGAACAGCAAGTCATCTATATCACCATAAAATAAATTCACATTTACTCGTGTGTGTTGTTTCAAGTTCTGCAAACCATAACCATATTTTACATTTGCATTGAAATTATCTAGGAGTTTTTCTGTAAAAGCCACACAGATATCTTCTGACACCATCTCTGCTTTCAGATCAGAGAGAAACTCCCTTCCTCTCCAGTCATCAGACACGATGAGCCCCACCCACTTCCAGCCAAAGTGGAGCAATATAGAGATCAGCCCTTGGGATAGACCTCTGTCTTCAGTAGACATCTGATAAAGGGATGGAGATGTATCTTTGTCACTAAGCATGGAATCATACAGTCCATATGTGACCTGAAGGAGCAAAGAAAAAAAAAAGGATTCTTAGTTTCAGATATTTGTAATCATCACCCCGAGTGAGGAATTGACTTCATTCTTCACATATGAGGGTTAAAAGACTGAATATTGGTGAGGAGGACATCTTCTGTGAGATTAGCTTGTCCCTAAATCATGTGTTGGAATACGGTCTTTTACAAATACCATAGGCTCCAAAGTTACTAAGGTGTCTGAAGCAGCCAAGAAGTGAACAATGAGCTCTTCAGTGGCTCTGAAAGCTATGATAGATCTCTCTTGTTGCAATAACAATGCAAAGAGCATCTGATGTGGAGAAAACCTCAGAAAGCATTAACAGTTACTTTCTAGTTAACTAACACTATACTTTGAGAACCTTCACCTTTGGGAAAGTAAATATGGAAAGAGACTAACAAAGATTTTTTAGAGATTCAGTTTCTTAAGTTAAAATGGTTGAAGTTGTGAAGATCTGAAGCCACATTGCCAGGAGTTTATTGCATTATCCTTCTTGATAGATTTGATAGAGACAAAACTCAGACAGATGTAAATTCTTGTGTGTATTTTTTGTTACATTAGCTTAAAATATATTTACGAATTGTTCAACTGAGTGATAACAATGAGAGTCACCGTGTGGGTTTTTTGAATCTTGATTATTGCTGACTCTTGTGCTTACTGTGTCTTTTCTCTTTTTATTAATGCTTGCTGACAGATGCATTTCTTAGGTGTAGCCTGGCAAGAGTCAATGGTGACAATACAGATAAGTGGTTGGTCTCTGTGGGTTCTATTCTGAGATCTACTTTCCTGAATGAGATCATTAATTCCTTGAGATAGTTTTCATCAGTGACAGCATTAAACATTGTTCCAAACTTACATGTCCTGGACTTTCTTTTTCCATATTTCAGGTATTGACAATCATAGGAATTTTGAGACATTTTTATGCTAGATTGGGTAGTTAGGAATCTTTGCTGTAGAATTAGAGTTATGATCAAATGCAGACTGAATATCCACAGTACATCATCCATTGTTTGGAGATAGAATCATGGATACTCCAAGGCGATCTGCTTAGAAATTCCCAGAATTTGCTGTCCATGCTTTTTAACACACTCTGTCATCTGTTACCTGTCACCATATCAAAATAATTCCTTCACTGCTATTTGAAATCTGCCTACACTAGACATAATCCACTTCTCTGTTTTCTTTTGTTTGTTCTGTTATTGTTCTTTTGTTGGTTTGTTTGTTTCAGTCAGGCCTAAAATGTGTCTGTGCTTAAAAATATGTTTCTAACTTACTTGTGGGACATTGTAGAGCTCTGAAAGTGTTGCAATTGCAGCAGAAAATTCTGGCTTGTTTCCTGAAATGATTCCTAGAGCTTTGTATTGAGTGTTGCACTTATAGTTAGGGATATAATCACTCCTTCCAGATAGCCATGCCAGAGGGCCCTCTAAGGTTCTTTTGTTAGAACTGAAGGCATTATAGATGTGGGAACCCAAGGTCATATTGGGAAGCAGGTTTGAGTCCTTATTGATCTCTTCAATGGCAAAGTATAAGGTCAGGAAATATTGATAGTTTCTCCAATTGAATCTATACCAGAGGAACAGAATGATGGGTATTGTCAGTACATTTTTCTCAAAAAGTCTTTTTCAAATATAGGAACCTAGAGGTCTTAGCCTTTGACTTTTCCTATGACGTGTAAATCTTGTGTGAATAAGCCCATGACAACCCAGGAACATCATCAAATGGCTCCTAAACTCTCATAAGTTTAACTGTAGCATTTTGGGGTGTATGCTGTGTGCATAAAATATCACTTGTTTGTATCCTATGAGTACTGAATACATAGCTGCTTATGATGTTTCGGCTCATGGAAGCACTGGGTTATGGAAGAGTCACTAAGGCGTTCACTAGGAGTATAAGCAAGAGCTTCATCTCCTTTTCTTTTGTAGTGATTCAATTTCATACTCACTTATGAAAATCCTAACAAGTTTATATTCACTCCTATTGTCAAAGTGTCGCTCTCTGGTATAGACAGATGCCCGGGCATCTCTCTATAGATAGACCACTTTGAATCAAAGCTAGCATCAGTTCTCAGTGTCCACAGGGTGGCATTGGAAACATGTTTAACTCCAGTTCATAAGATCCCTTCTGGCATCTTTGGGCACCAGGCAGAGCTGTGATATTCACACCACTATAAGAAGTGTGCTCTGAGCTCTTGATCAGAAGGAAGGCAAAGAAGACCTCCCCTATAAGTGGACTTGGGGAGGGGCATGCATGCAGAGGGTGGAGGAAGGGAGTGATTGGGATGGGAGGAGAGAAAGAACCACAGGAGGGATACAAAGTGAATAAAATGTAATTAATAAGAATTTTCTAAAAATGTTAAAAAAGAAAGATCAACCTGCCTTATAAACCATGGCTCAATGACTGATAACTAGGACTGTTTGGATATGTGTAATTTAAATAGAACATGGGAAAAAAAGCCCAACATATGAATGGAATATTTTTTCTGGCATTGTAGTTTAAAGGGCAATGATTTAATGTAAAAGTCTATTCCCTGCCACCCCCTAATGAGGGAACAGCCTGGCTAGGCCGCAGAGGAAAACAATGCCACCCGTTTTCTAATGAGACCTGATAAGCTAGGGTCATATGGAAAAGAGGAGGACTGCCCCTATACTTGGAGTTGGAGAGGCGCATAAGAGGAGATGAGGGAGGGTGGACGGAATTGGGAGGGAAAGAGGGATAGGCCTACAGCTGCGATACAAGTGAATAAACTGTAATTAATATAAAAAATAAAAATGTAATTAAAAAAAGGTGAGCTCTCGAGTACATGAAATAAGAATAAATAAGCATGTGCAAAATAGTGTTCTTGGGTTTGAAAAATGACTGATATGTTATGACTAGTTGTTGTTCTTGTGGAGGGCTCTGATTCAAGTCACAGTAGCCAGTTTTAGGTTCACATGGTATGTAACACCAGTTCTAGGGTATCCGTGTCCTCCACTGGCCTCTGAAGGGACCATGCAAACAAGTGGTATACACACAAACATGTAGGTAAAACATTTGTAAACATACTGTGAAAATTAATAAATCTTTACAAAATACAAAAAGTAGTAAAGGAAAGGTGTTTCTCTAAGCTTGCAGATAAAATGAATGGGTAGAGTTTCCTTGGTAAGGTAGGGGGAAAAAAGTAAGTTAAAGTAGCATATAAAAGAGGAAAACCCCAAGTACATGAAGACAGTACAAAAGTGCTCACAATGGGAGAAAGTGGAACTTTGTTGCAGGTAGGTAGGTTGAACTATGTCACTTATGGCCTTCAGTGCTTGGGTATGAGTCCTCAGAAGCTTGTTTCAAAACCTGTGGTAAATAAGAGTCTGGGTGGCCCTAACAGAGGGAGCTTAACAGAAATCATGAGCCTGAAGGCCAACTGGGTTGTAATGAAGGAAGGATTCTGCCTTCTGACCTACCATCACCAGGAAGATATTCCATTTGGTTATACTACACGAATCTGGGATCTGTGGCTAGATGTTCTGTTAAGAGAGAATCTATTGGGCAAAAACGGGCAAAGAGCAAAAACCAAGAGAAAGAGAATTAGTTTTCCCCAAGGATTATCCCATAGTAAATCTTGAACTGCAGGGATGTATGCATGTATCAATGAGAACTCCTGGACAGAACTGTGTCTGCAAAGTCTGGCTATGAAAACTTCATTGATGTGGAGAGATTGCAATGTTGTAGCTGGAGAGGCTCATTACCATATCCTGAGCTATCTGCAGCAACCTGAGTAGCCATTTCTTAGACACCTCTGCAGTTAAGATGATAGCTATATCTATATCTGTATCTATATCTGTATCTCTTTATCTATCTATCTATTTTTTAATTTTTAATTTAACTTTTATTAATTACACTTTATTCATTTTGTATCCCCCCATAAACCCCTCCATCCTCCCCTCCCAGCCCCACCCTCCCCCCTTTCTGCATGCATGCCCCTCCCCAAGTCCACTGATAGGGGAGGTCCTCCTCTCCTTCTTTCTGATCTTATTCTATCAGTTCTCATCAGAAGTGGCTGCATTGTTAGGGTTCTAGGTTATCTCCATGAATAGTCCCTGGTTGGAGTATGAGTCTCTGGGAAGTTCCCTGTGTTCAAATTTTCTTGTTCTGTTGATCTCCTTGTGGAGTTCCTGTCCTCTCCAGCTCTTACTATTTCCCACTTCTTACATAAAATTCCATTCACTCTGCCCAACAGTTGGCCATCAGGCTCAACATCTGCTTTGACAGTCTGCATGGCAGAGGCTTTCAGAGGCCCTTTGTGGCAGGTTCCTAGGTTGTTTCCTGTTTTCTTCTTCTGTCTTTCAGAGGCCCTCTGTAGCAGGTTTCTAGGTTATTTCCTGTTATCTTCTTCTTTTGATGTCAATCCTCTTTGCCTCTCTTTAGCTGAGTTTGTTTAGATGTACAGATTTTAGTGGGTTTATCCCATGTTGTATGTTTATATGAGTGAGTATATACCATGTGTGCCTTTTGGCTTCTGGGGCAACTCACTCAGGATGATCCTTTCCAGGTCCCACCATTTACCTGCAAACTTCATGATTTCCTTATTTTTCATTGCTGACTAGTACTCCATTGTATAGATGTACCACAATTTCTGCATCCATTCTTTAGTTGAGGGGCATCTGGGCTGTTTCCAGCTTCTGGCTATTACAAATAAAGCTGCTACAAACATGGTTGAGCAAATGTCCTTATTGTGTACTTGAGCCTCTTTTGGATATATGCTTAGAATTGGTATGGCTGGATCTTCAGGAAGTGCTATTCCTAGTTGTCTGAGAAAGTGCCAGATTGATTTCCAGAGTGGTTGTACAATTTTACATTCCCACCAGCAGTGGAGAATGGTTCCCCTTTCTCCACTGCCTCTCCAGCATGTGTTGTCACTTGAGTTTTTGATCTTGGACATTCTGATGGGTGTAAGGTGAAATCTCAGTGTTGTTTTTATTTGCATTTCCCTAATGGCTAATGAGGTTGAGCATTTCTTTAAGTGCTTCTCTGCCATTCGATATTCCTCTACAATGAGTTCTCTGTTTAGCTCTGTTCCCCATTTTTAAGTGGATTATTTGGTTTGCTGCTTTTCAGCTTCTTTAGTTCTTTATATATACTGGGTATGAGTCCTCTGTCAGATAAAGGATTGGTGATGATTCTTTCCCAATCTGTAGGCAGTCGCTTTGTTTTGATGATGGTGTCCTTTGCTTTACAGAAGCTTTTCAGTTTCATGAGGTCCCATTTATTGATTGTTGCTCTTAGAGCCTGTGCTGTTGGTGTTCTGTTTAGGAAGTTTTCTCCTGTACCAATGAGTTCTAGGGTATTCCCCACTTTTTTTTTTCTAGCCAATTTAATATGTCCGGTTTTATGTTGAGGTCTTCTATCCATTTGGACTTCAGTTTTGTGCAGGGTGATAAGTATGAATTTATTTTCATTTTTCTACATGTAGACACCCAGTTTTACCAGTACCATTTGTTGAAGATGCTATCTTTTTTCCATTGTATAGTTTTGGCATCTTTGTCAAAAATCAGGTGTCCATAAGTGTGTGGGTTTATTTCTGGGTCTTCTGTTTGGTTCCATTGATCCATCATTCTGTTTCTATGCCAATACCATGCAGTTTTTATAACTTTTGCTCTATAGTACAGCTTGAGATCAGGGATGGAGATACCTCCCAAAGATCTTTTATTGTAGAGGATTGTTTTAGCAATTCTGGGTTTCTTGTTATTCCATACAAAGTTAGAATTTACCTTCTTCTCAGAATCTCATGGAACCTTCTCCAAAATAGACCATTATAGTTGATCACCAAGCAAGCCTCAACAGATACAAGAAGATTGAAATAATCCCTTGTATCTTGTCTGATCACCATGGAATAAAGCTGTACCTTAACAACAACAGAAATAGCAAAAAGCCTACACACACATGGAAACTGAACAACTTGTTACTAAATGATAGCTGGGGCAGGGAAGAAATAAAGAAAGAAATTAAAGTCTTCCTAGAACTCAATGAAAATGAAGACACAACATACCCAAACTTGAGGGACACAATGAAAGCAGTGCTAAGAGGAAAGTTCATAGCACTAAGTGCCTTCAAGAAGAAATTTGAGACAGCTCATTCAAGCAACTTAATGGCCCACTCAAAAACCCTAGAAAAAGAAGAAGCAGACACAACAAAAAGGTGTATATGGCTGGAAATAATCAAACTCAGGGCTGAAAGCAATCAATTAGAAACAAATAAAACAATTCAAAGAATCAATGAAACCAAGAGCTGGTTCTTTGAGAAAATCAACAAGATCGACAAACCCTTAGCCAAGCTAACTAAAAGGCAGAGAGACACCACCCAAATCAACAAAATCAGAAATGAAAAGGGGGACATAACTACAGACACTGAGGAAATCCCAACAATCATTAGGACTTACTTCAAAAGTCTATATGCCACAAAATTTGAAAATATAAATGAAATGGACAATTTTCTTGATCGGTTTGACTTACCAATGAAGAGCTTAAGATAGCCTGAATATAACTCCATTTTGAAATAAAGATCTTGACTGGGAACTGAATTCAGGTACCAGGAAATATCACAGAATGTACACCTGGCAGAAAACAAAGTTAACTCTCCTAGCAACAGCCTCCAGGAAATATAACAGAATCAATGCTTCATAGAAAATAGAGACAAACACCCTGGCAATAATCAATGGGAATTGGTTGGGAATCGGGTGGGAAAATTCTCCCCAATGTTTCAGTTATGGTTTAGAAAAATAGCCATTGTGATTATATGCCTTAGCCATTGTGATTATGTGCCTCAGAAAAGGTCACCCCGCCCTGCTAAACTTCACCCAATTCTGTAACACCAAGGCTTGTGCCCCCCTGCTTTCTGCCATGGAAACCCCCTGCTCACAGACTTTCCCTTTAAAAATCCTGTTCACTCAGAGCTCGGGGTCCCACTTCTCTACTGCTGCGCCAGTGAGACTTGGGTCCCGAGTTCGATCGCTCTCGTAATAAAGCTCTCTTGCAGTTGCATCCAGTCATCTCCTGGTGGTCTCTGAGGGTCCTGTGAACCTGGCATAACATTTGGAGGCTCGTCCGGGATGCCTCAGGACCTCCAGGACTCCTGACCTGGAGAGCTTAGTCCCGCAGGTAAGTGTAACGTCTTCTATGTTGTCTGTCTGCTTTAAATGTTTGTTTGCCTTTATTCTTTGTTTCTTTTCCTGAAAAGCCTCGAGGTGCTTACGGGAGCAGCCAGATTAGGTATGACAGACGTGTCGGGGCCTAGGCTGTGGGGGCTTCAAAAGACGTTTTGATGTCCTGGAATTTCTGCCTCCTCGGGACCCCTGGGATAGGGGGACTGGAGTGAGGATCTGTTTCTGCCTCCGGAGTGAGGATCGGTTTCCTGGAACTTCTGTGGCAGAGAAGTCCAGGTTTTGTCTGTTTCTGCCTCCTCAGAACCCCTGGGATAGGGGGACTGGAGTGAGGATCTGTCTTTACCTCCTCGGAATTCCTGGGATAGGGGAACTGGAGTGAGGATCAGTTTTCTGGCACTTCTGTGGCAGAGAAGTCCAGGTTGTCAGTGTTACTTGGTTTCTGTGTGTGATTAATTGTCCCCCCCATTGGTGTTGTGCCCAGGCTTACTGTTTAATTTTTGTGATTGTTTCTGGTTTTGCGTCTACTTGAGAGTGCTTGATTTTACTTTTGTTTAAAACTGTGGCTGTTTTCGTTTCTATGATTTCAGTTTTGTCCTGTGATGTTAGCCTGGGTATAGGCTGTAAGTTGTTGCCTTTGGTTTCATTTTTGTCTTAGACAACCGGTTCTTTTTGTGCATGAGTGATTTACTATTTGTTGAAATTGTTCTCCTTACTTCTTCTGCGTTCTCTTGAATTCTCTTGACGAATAGACTGACTGACAATATGGGACAGACTACTTCCAAACCCCTTGACTTGATTCTGACTCATTTTGGAGAGGTTAAAACTAGAGCTCACAGTCTTTCAGTTGATGTGAGAAAAGGAAAAATGATGACTTTTTGCAGCTCAGAATGGCCCACCTTCAATGTGGGCTGGCCACCAGAAAGAACCTTCCACCTTCCCACCGTCTTAGCAGTGGAAGATAAAGTTTTTCAGAAAGCATGCGGGCACCCAGATCAGGTGCCATATATTGTGGTTTGGAAGAACCTGGTGACTCATCCACCTCCATGGATTAAGCCCTTTCTGATTCCCACTAACAATTCTCCTTCCATAGAATCTCCAGAACCAGAGGTCACTGCTCTGATGACTGAGACCAAGAAAAAAGACCCCAAAGGTGCCCCTTCAACTCCCTCTGCTCCCCTTCACCCTATTTTGCAGGATGGAACTCCAGAGGGAACCATTTTTCCACCCCCTCCATATAGACCTCCTCCCACCCCTCAACCAGCTCCTTCAGTGCCAGACACTTTACCACCATCTGGCCCAGCGCAGAGGACCCGGAGCCGCTGGGCAGCCTCTCCTTCTGAAGTGACAGAGGCAGATTCTATGGTCCTTCCCCTACAGGCCACAGGACCACCAGATGATGATGGCAATCAACCTCACCAATATTGGCCTTTTGCCACATAAGATCTTTATAACTGGAGAACTCAGAATGCCAAGTTCTCTGACAACCCTAGAGATTTGATTGATCTCCTTGAAACTGTTCTTTTCACCCATCAGCCCACCTGGGATAATTGCCAGCAGCTTTTACAGGTTTTGTTTACCACAGAGGAGCATGGACATATTATTTCAGAGGCATGAAAAAATGTCCCAGATGCTACAGGAATTCCAACTACAAATCAAGCCTGTATTGATGATTATTTTCCCTACAGGAGGCCCAACTGGAATTACAACACAGCTGAAGGTAGGGAGCGTCTCCTAGTCTACCGTCAGGCTCTGTTGGCAGGTCTCAAAGCGGCTGCAAGACGGCCCACTAATTTGGCCAAGGTATATGATGTCAGGCAGGGAATGGATGAAAGCCCAGCCACCTTCCTGGAGAGAATTAGTGAAGCCTTTCGCAGATATACACATGTAGATCCAGAAAAGCCTGAACATACAGGTACAGTTGCTTTGGCTTTCATTAACCAGTCTGCTCCAGACATTAAAAAAAAAAATTGCAGAAACAGGAAAGAATAGGACAGATGACATTGCAAGATTTGGTTCAGATAGCTGAGAGAGTGTATAATAACAGGGACAGCTCTGAGGAAAAGCAGTTAAAAACGAGAAAGGCTTTAAATCGGGATCTGGCACAAGTCTTCTTGGCCAACAATGTTTCGGACCCTAGAGAAAGGAGGCGCCAACTTCAGTGGATAGCTCAAGACAAAGGACCCAAGGGATGAAGCAAACCACCACTGGGTAAGAACCAATGTGCATACTGCAAGGAGGAAGGACATTGGGCTAAAAACTGCCCTCATAAGGAACTCAGGTCCCAAACTAAGGTCCTGGCTTTGGGGGAAGACTGAGGGGGACAGGGTTCGGATCCCCTCCCCGAACCTAGGGTAACTCTGAGAGTGGAGGGGAAACCTTTGGACTTTTAAGTAGATACTGGAGCTCAGCATTCAGTGCTCCTGAAACCTGAAGGACCAGTCTCATCAAAAAGGTCTTGGGTCCAAGGGGCCACCAGTATGAAACAATATTCATGGACTACCCGAAGAATGGTGGACATAGGAAATGGCCGGGTAACCCATTCATTCATGGTAATTCCAGAGTGTCCTTATCCCCTGTTGGGGAGGGACCTGCTTACCAAAATGAAAGCTCAAATTCATTTCAAATCAGAAGGGCCTCAGCTATTAGATGAAAAAGGCAACCCAATACAGGTGTTGACTCTAAATTTAGCCTCTGAGGTGGAATATAGATTGTTTGAAGAGCCAATTACCCCTTTCAAGTGACTTGCAGACATGGCTGGCACGATATCCCCAAGCCTGGGCAGAAACTGGAGGAATGGGATTGGCAAAACACCGACTAGTGTTTGTTGAACTCAAGCCTGGGGCAGATCCTGTTCGAATACATCAATATCCCATGCCCCAAGAGGCTCGAAAGGGGATAACTCCTCACATTCGAAAACTACTGGCTGAGGGGGCTTTAAGGCCATGCCAGTCAGCCTGGAATACTCCCTTACTACCAGTAAAAAAGCCTCATACAAATGACTATCGCCCTGTCCAGGATTTGAGGGAAGTCAACAAGCGAATAATGGATATACATCCAACAGTGCCTAATCCTTATACTCTTCTGAGTTCTTTGTCACCTGAGCAGACTTGGTATATGGTATTAGATTTAAAAGATGCTTTCTTCAGCTTATTATTAGCCCCCAAGAGCCAAAAATATTTTGCCTTTGAATGGAATGACCCTGAGAGAGGATAAATGAACAATTGACATGGACTCGTTTGCCACAAGGATTTAAAAACTCTCCCACCATCTTTGATGAAGCCCTCCATGAAGATCTGGGTGAGTACCGAAAAGAAAATCCAGATATTACTTTAATTCAATATGTTGATGATCTCCTAGTAGCAGCAGGGTCAGAGCAAGCTTGTCTGGAAGGCACACAGAGACTTTTGCAGACCTTGGGGGACTTGGGCTATCGAGCATCAGCTAGAAAGGCACAACTTTGTAAGACTGAAGTGACATATTTGGGCTATATTCTAAAAAAGGGACAGAGATGGCTATCGGATGCTAGAAAGAAAACAGTCCTCAGTATTCCTCCACCTACAAGACCGAGTTTCATTGTGTAGGCCTGTCTAGCCTGGACTCTTTTTGCCAACCAGACAGACAATGAACTCACAGAGATTGGTCTGTGTCTGCCTCTCATGTGCCTTGATTAAAGGCTTGTGCAAGCACACCTGGCAGGACTTTAGACATTTAAGCATTTGTTTAAGGGAGGGACTCATATATCCTAATCTTTTTATAAGGTTTCTGAGTCGGTGGATGAGGGGACCTCTGATTATTATTATCAGTGTGTGTGTGTCTGTAGGTGCATAGATGCTAAATCAGTCATTGCTTCCTTTCTCACAGTGCATCTCAGAGCAGAGCTTTTATTCTCAGGACTAAGAAATTTTATTTTATATTCTTAGAAAAATATCTCTTAGCCTACCTGTATGTGTGAGAGTGTGATATACCCTGGATCTGGATTCACAGATAGTGGTAAGTGTTGGGGAGTGCACAAGTAGGTCCATCTGGAAGAGTAGACACTGCATTAACCACTGTTCGTTATGTAATTTTAAAACTATAGTATTAATCACTGTCAAACAAAATGGTACAATTAATCAGATAGTGAAATTTTTGGAGTGAATAAAACTCAGATATGCTCCTCCCACTGCCTGTAAGAATGCTGGGACGACAAGCGGGTGCTGCCTCATCCATCTTTTTTTTTAATATTTGAGAGAGAATTATTATCTGTGTCTGACTCCCTATGACGTAATTAAAGGAGACCCAAGGACTCTTTCTCCAGCTACCAGGGCCTGGGCCTTTTTTACTGTAGTAGCAGGAGCAGCAGAAGCAGAAACAGCAGCTAAGTGTGTTAACTTCCAGGACAGGAGGCGGGGCGATGACATCACAAAGCTTCTGACCAATCGTGATGCCAGGGTCTGTATGCCGTGCCAGGGAGATTTACATACACCCGGACCAGGGGAAAGGCTGTGTGGGCTCGGGGGATGATGTTATGACACAGCAGCCATCAGCATAATGAAGAGGATCAATGGGCCTATTGCCAGGCTACTCGCCTAACCACCCGAGAGTTAAGCCCAGGAACACCAACATGTGATGGTGGGTACAGCACATGGGGTTTTCTGGCATTTGTAGGCGTTACCCTGGCAACGGTGTATGTGGGAGAAGGGGAGAGAGGCCAGTGCTTGACTGCAAGCAATCCCAGTAGGCATCGCGTTGCCTGTACGCCATTTTGGTACTTCTCAAATTCAATCCCAGAAGTCCTTGCTCCGAAACCATGTTTGTAGTTCTCAGGCAGGTGGGTCTCTGCTGCAATGCATCTTGGGACTGTTGGTATTTCACTGACGAGAGAGTGCTCTCAAGTGGGAAACGAAGGTTAATGGTCGGTCTGTGACTAGAAGCTTTATGTTTACGAACCCGTGTGGGAGGCCAGAGATGGCGGAAAGTAGAAGGGAGATTGGGGAGGAGGACTCAGAGCCTCCAAGCCCTGAAGTCTCTGCCCTGCCGGGCAGATTCGGAATCAAAGCTGGAATGGCAGGACTTCCGCAATAGGTACGCCAGTATCTTAGCGGGTTTTCCCAGGACAGCATCCTTCCTATTCAAGCTCTTCGCCAGAACTCCACAGGCAAGGAGGCTGCTGGGTTCCCTAGCCACCATCCGTCTGCCTGGAGTCCCCTAGCGGCTTGTGAGTGGAGCCGACTGCAGGCAGGGAGATGGCTGGAAGAGAGAGGCACAAGTCTCCACTCCCAACCCTCCAGCTTGCATCCTGGGGAGATGGGTTTACCCCTCCTGGGTGTGAGGTTGTGCACGACCATGTACATGGTGTTCTGGTGCCCTCTGCTGGCTTGAAGTTGCACGAGCAGGCAGGACACTATACATAATGTTTAGGGTGCTGGGGGCTGAGTAGTTAAGGTGCTCTGTGCTTAGTGGCTAGGGTGCTGGGGACTAAGTACACAAGGATCTGGCCACATTTGCTGGCCTGAACCATACACATTTGGGTAAAGAGAAAAAGTAAGAGGTGGAGGAGAAGGAAGAAGATGAAAGGAAGGAAAGAAAGACAAATGTCTGTATGAGTTTTACAGAAAAGCCCTCAAATAAGGCTTTTGGTGTTGATTTGCTCAACTTCAACCAACATGCACAGGAAAATGTACAGGTATTCTATAGTGATATCAATAATTGATGTTTTTCCTCATGGCAAATGGCATATTTTCAACTAGAAGGAAGTTGTTGAACATATCAAAGCAGCACAATATATTTAGAGTCTGTATCAAATGAGAATGATTTGATGAACTTTCAGAGGAAGCTTCTCATATTCAAAGACAAGAACCATCCCTTGCTTAAAGCATTTTATCAAGGCACTTAGACTTACCCAGTACCCAGGAGATTCTTACTTCCATAAATCTTGGACTGACAATTTTGATTGCTCGCATCCAGTTTTGCTTTGTAGAAATTGTAAGCCATGCCTAGAACATATTTCTATGAAGATTAATCTAGAAGAAATGGCTGTAATGATCAATTCTGAGCCCAGCCATTCTATATGGAATGTAGTGTATGCAGTGGCCTATACGGTCCATGAAATGCTGTTGAGGAAATAAAAAAAATGGGATCTAAATAAGACAAAAAAAGGGTGGACTTCTACCATGGCAGGTAATCCTCACTCAGAAGCAAGGGAAGCACCAGGAACTTACATTATTGGTAAGTCATTTACTGTGGTCAAGCCAAGAAAACATTTTCATCTTATAATTAAAAGTATAAGTTAAAATGGAAAAGGGAACTATTACAATGTATGCATATATGTCTATAATTATCTTACACGATTTTGAGACTGAAAGCACCAATTTGAAGACATTAAATTTGAATATATTTCAACAAGTGTTTTCCCAATGTGAGATAAAATTCTGTAAGTTGTAAGTGTAATAATTGCAAAAATATAGCAAGTTCAGTAACAAATTTATTTTTATAATTCATGGAATATGTCCAGCACCATAAAATATAAACTAGGGGATCATATCCAAAGTAGCCATTTCACCAAAATTACAATCTATATTTATGAAACAAGAGCATAAGAAGATCCCTTTGTGGACCATAAATACCCTGTCCTAGAGTCAACAGTAACTGAAAAGTAATTTGCTTTCAAATTTTAATTTCATATTTAGTATTATTTAGTATTAGTAAAGTAAGATGAATGTGAAACCAAAACTGCTTCCATTATGAAATTTTAGAATACAGACAGTGCTCTTGAGCCTGGGACATGTCTCAATGCATTGGTGATAAATGTAATGTGAGGGTTTTAAACAAACAATACATAAACTTAGAACTCATTTACAGTTAACAAGACTTGGAGATCACCTTCAAATAGGGTATCATCAAGAACATTGTTGAGCAAATCTCTTCAAGATCTCTTCATTCAGTCAATGATAGGTAAATACAAGATGAATTATGAATCTTTAGTGTACTATGTAAATTAGTGTTGTGGGAATAAGTAATATTTGACATAGATATTGACATAGTCTATAATCATGGCTTCTAGTCATAATATGTCCAGTAAGTTAGTATGTCTCTTATTCAGATAACTGTATACCTATATAGAAGTTCTTTAATAACATGAGTTATTAATTAGTTATCACAGTATTAGGTTGAGTTATTAATTTTCAGGAGTTGACTTTTTGTTATCAAGATAATACTGGTGTCTTAACAAAATATAGAAGTGTTTCTTCCTTTTCCCTTCTGTGGAATACCTTAAGGAGTATTGCAGTGAGTTCTTTGAGAATTTTGTAGAATTCATGCTGAATCTAAACCTATGCTTGCTTGCTTTTATTTTTTTTTTATGGAGAGAGTAGGCAGACTGGCCTTGTCCCTGATTTCTTTTCTTTTCTTTTTTTTAGTCTCTACTTTATTTGTTTTTTGTTTTTGATTTTTTTTAATTTTAATTTTTCTTTTTAGTTACATTTTGTTAACTCTGTGTCCCAGCTGTATCCCGATCCCTCATTCCCTCCCCAACTCCACACTCCCTCCCTGGTCTCCTCCCTGCCCCTTTTAATTGAAAGATTTAAATTTACTTTTTCTATTTTGGTTGTTATGTTTCTGTTTAAATAATCTACTTCATCTTGATTTAATCTTGTTAGATTTTATACATGTAGAAGTCTACCAATTTATATTTTACATTTGAATGTTTAGTTGAATGAAGAGTTAAATTATGAACCTATGATTCTCTGCTTTCCTCAGTGCATGCTGTATTATCTGTTATATCAAAATTGATGAAGTTGACATGGAATTAATAGAGAGAAGACAGGCATTTCCAGAAGCAGGATTTTTCTCACAGTCAGAACACTGATGTGCCAGTCTTTTGAGGGAAGAAGTGAGAATCTGTGCTGTAGTACTAGGAGCTGGAGATTTTAAGTGGCTTGATATGCTGGAGGACATATCGTGGGGTTTCAGTGTATAAATTTCAGAAATTAGTTCTGCCCCTGAGGTTTCATTCAGGAATTGTGAATGCTAGCAGTTATTCTTCAGCATGGGGTAGTTTTTAAGCAAGCATTTTCCAGCTTCTTTGTTATTGTTTCTAATGTTGTGCTCAAAACTTGTGTTTGTTTGTTTGTGTGTGTGTGTAATAACAATGAAAAAAGACAGCACAATTTTGCGAAAGAGCAATGAGGAGTGTATGAGAGTGTTTCAAAGGAGGAATAAGGGGGTAGTGATAAAATTACATTATGTTTGAAATAACATTGTAATTGAAAAAATAAAAAATAAAAACAACAAATAAAATCACTGTCATTGATGTATTAAACTTGTTTGAATGCAGCAAAAATTCTAATTGTTTTGTCTAAATGTTTTGTCTAAGAATTTTGCCACTTTGTTGTAGGATTGGGTCTCTTACTACTGAGGTTTTACTGAAAGATGTTTATAAATTCCCATTATTTTGTTCATTTTGGTGTTTCCTTAGTTTTTTAAAATTGATTATTATTGGTTACTTTCATTCCTGTATTTAACTATAAATTAAATACAATTACTTAGAACATTTAGTTTTCTTATATAAAGAAATGTTGTTCATCCTTGAAAACATACATATAGTTAGCATTGTAAAAAATAAGCAGTTTATGTTTCAAAATACATGTATATATCACACATGAAGTAACAATGAAGAAAGAAGCCTTTGATTTGAAGGTGAGTATGTGTGTGTGGGGGGGGCATATGTGTGAAGGCCTGGAGGGAGAAAAAAGGAAGGAAGAAATTTTGTGATGAAACTATAGACTCAAAATAATTGATAAATTCTAATATCCAGAAGTGAATACTGAGGGTGAAAAGACTGTAGCACATGAATTCAGGGTCAGAGACTGATATTTGTATCTTTCTGTATACCTAAACTTAGTTTGAGCATCTTGATGAGGAAATCAAAAGTAGTTTTATTTAAGTATTAACCCCCAGTCTCCTTACTTGGAGCCTGGTGCTTTACCATTTGAGCGACTTAAGGCTTTTTGGTCTCCCACCAAAATTACTCTTTTCCTAATGTTCTTATTGCTTAACAACAGGTGGTCTTAATTAGACTGACAAAGTGCTTCAGGCTTGTTTACTCAGATACTTTCTTCAGGACACTATGGGCTCACTAGCCATACTCTGTCCTCTCTGAGGCAGGCTCCCAGGGCTGGTAGAGGTTTAGGGTCCCATTGCCCTCTGTGAATGATGAATGAGAAATGGAGAGAAAAGAAAGAGGTCTCAGGCATACACACTCACTGAAACAAGAAATTTTTCAGACAAATTTCCACAAGCTTACAAATGATGATGATGATGATGTTGGTTTTAGCTAGCATTTCCTCCGCATAAACTGCAGCAAATTCAGGCTGCCTTTGGGAGAACATCTTCCTGGTCCACCGGTTATGGCTGGTTCCCACATACAATCACATAGACAAATGATCAGATATGTAAACCTGTACATATTTATGCACATATTCCATGGATGATGCAAAAGGAGCACCTTACAGGCAGCAACTGACATGCACTCATGTAACGTGTACAAAAAGACATTTCATGCAAACACATCAATACACATATTTACAACTCATGGATGAAGCAACTTGCAGGGGGCTTCAGTCCTGCTTATGGCCTGGTCTTAGCTTTTTTTATTTCTGAGACAAAGGAGTAAATTAATAGTCAAAAAGGTAATTGATTACAGATAAAGAATTAAAAAATGTAACAGGTTACATGTATTTTCATTAAAACTAAATATTTTGTATTTGTGTATCCATTATAGAATTCATGGTGAGTTCAGAATGACCAAGGTTGACGGGTTAAAGGTTAACAGGGTCCAAGAGATTACAAGAAGATATATGTCTGCTCAATTAGGACTGACCTGGCTACACATTCTCCAGCTATCTCTTAGTTTGTGGTGAGTTCAGGACCAACATTTTATCTGTCTTTCCTTCCAAGATACAAAGGGAATTTAGACTCACAGTATTTTATGCCATAAACTGACAAGGCATAAGGAATTACAGTGAAACAATTTGTACATAGTGACATCAAGTTTTGTATTTAATTTAGTCATTTCTTGGTTGCCCCCTTTATAATTTTTAGAAGTGTAAACTTGCCTATATTTTTGCTGTATACAAGAATGAATGGAGCTATCCCTAAAGTGAGAGCTTATCTGAAGCCACAATCTGTCTCAAGCCCTTCTCTTACTGAGGCTTATGGAGAACCACAACAGTATTTATTGCAGCCATAAAACTGTAAAATTGTTTTAGAAGTTCTAAGCAAGTTAACTTCTAAAATAGTTTGAATCAAAACAGGAATTATATAATCAGGAATTAATTAATCTGAATAGCGAAGCATCTTCCTAAAGATCTCATAAGAATTTTATTCAATCAGAATGGGTAAAAACACAGAAAGTGAGTGTTCATGCCAAGCCTGATTTTTTTAATTAAATTTTATTTTATTAATTACACTTTATTCACTTTGTATCCCCCCATAAGTCTCTCCCTCCTCTCCTCCCAGTCCCGCCCTCACTCCTTCTTCACCCATGCCCCTTCCCAAGTCCACTGATAAGGGAGGTCCTCCTCTCCTTCCTTCTGATATTAGTCTATCAGATCACATCAGAAGTGGCTGCATTGTCATCTTCTGTGGCCTGGTAAGGCTGCTTCCCCCTCAGGAGGAGGTGATCAAAAAGCAGGCCAATCAGATTATGTCAGAGGCAGTCCCTCTTCACATTACTATGTAACCCACTTGGACACTAAACTGCCGTGGGCTACATCTGCGCAGGGGTTCTAAGTTATCTCCGTGCCTGGTATTTGGTTGGAGTATGAGTCTCTGCGGAGACCCCTGTGTTCAAATTTTCTGGTTCTGATGCTCTCCTTGTGGGGTTCCTGTCCTCTCCAGGTCTTACTATTTCCCACTTCTTACATAAGATTCCATGCACTCTTCCCAACAGCTGGCCATAAGTCTCAGCATCTGCTTTGATAGTCTGCAGGACAGAGCCTTTCAGAGGCCCTCTGTGGCAGGTTTGTAGGTTGTTTCATGTTTTCTTCTTCTTCTGATGTCCATCTGTTTGCCTTTAGGGATGGGGATTGGGCATTTTAGTCAGGATCCTCTCTCTTAATTAGTTTCTTTAGATGTACAGGTTTTAGTAGGTTTATCCTATGTTATAAGTCTATATGAGTGAGTATATACCATGTGTGTCATTCTACTTCTGGGACAGCTCACTCAGGATGATCCTTTCCAAGTCCCACCATTTACCTGCAAATTTCATGATTTCCTTATTTTTCATTGCAGAGTAATACTCCACTGTGTACATGTACCACAATTTCTGCATCCATTCTTCAGTTGAGGGTCAGCTGGGATGTTTCCAGCTTCTAGCTATTACAAATAAAGCTGCTACAAACATGGTTGAGCAAATGCCCTTATTATGTACGTGAGCCTCTTTTGGATATATGCCTAGTAGTGGTATGGCTGGATCTTGAGGAAGCACGATTCCTACTTGTCTCAGAAATCACCAGCTGGATTTCCAGAGTGGTTGTACAAGTTTACATTTCTACCAGCAGTGGAGGAGGGTTCCCCTTTCTCCACAACCTCTCCAGCATGTGTTGTCACTTTAGTTTTTCATCTTTGACATTCTGATGGACGTAAGGTGAAATCTCAGGGTCGTTTTGATTTGCATTTCCTTAATGGCTAATGATGTTGAACATTTCTTTAAGTGTTTTTCTGCCATTCAGTATTCCTCTACAGAGAATTCTTTGTTTATCTCTGTTCCCCATTTATTAATTGGATTACTTGGTTTGCTACTTTTCAGCTTCTTTAGTTCTTTATATATACTGGATATTAGCCCTCTGTCAGATAAAGGGTTGGTGAAGATTCTTTCCCAATGTGTCTCCTAACATGACCTTGCCTCTCCACTCAACTCCCACTTTTCCTTCTTTTCCTTATAGTTGAACCAACTGCATGGATTCTTCCTGGTACTTGAGGATAGCATGGGAGGTTCTGATTGGGCTTTCAGTCATTTACCGGCTGTTACAATGGATAATAAAGTTAGATCTGCCCCTTTTAGTCTTGTCTCTGGTGTTTGATTCCCAGGATTCTGCGTGGGCTCTGTTGCCACTCATTCCAGTTCCCTATGGTTCCTGATTCCCATATTTATGTAAGTACTGGCAATCAGGACTAGTTATTTGCAAGACCACCAAAACCGCTTCACTGCTGAGCCAACTCTCACGCCCTATGTTGCCTATTTTTGATCAACACTTACATTGCTGATGCTTTCATCTGTTATTTGTAACTGTTTAAATATAGATTTCATTTTAGGAAGATCATATCAATGTTACAATTTAAAGTGAGGCACTTCCAAGTTTCTAGAAGATATGTATATAACTACAGGGAATGAATAGCTCTGTGTAGAAACTTGAGCAAAGAGCTGTCAGTTCCTTCTATCTATTGTTTGTTGGATTAATTTTTGGAGAGTATTCTGTGCACCTGACTATTCTGAAAGTCATTGCATACACCAGGCTACCATCCAGCTCTATGAGATATACCTGCCTCTGCCTCCTGAGGGTTGTTGGAATTAAAGGCATGATAAAATACACCCAGCTTGCCTATTGTTTTTATATTTAGGAACAATATAATTTCTCTGAGGTGGGGTAAGCACAGTTGATCTGTTTACTTGTCTCCCCTTCTTTATGTCTGTTAAGCAGCATTTATCTTACAAGGCTACATGTTTTTTTTTTATTTTTATTAATTACATTTTATTCTCTTTGTATCCCCCTTGTAGCTCTCTCCCTCCCACCTTCCCCCCAATCCCACCGTCACTCCCTCTTCCCCTACCATTACCCCTCCCCCAATCCACTGATAAAGGAGGTCCTCCTTCCATTCCCTTTGATCCTAGTCTATAAGGACTCATCAGGATTGGCTGCATTGTCTTCCTCTGTGGCCTGATAAGGCTAGATGTGGGGAACAAAGCTGTAGGGTAAGCACTCAGGAGGCAGAGGTAGGAGGATCATGTTTCCAAAACTTTTTAAATAATTATTTATTATTTATACAACATTCTGCCTGCACAATAGATCTCAGTATAGATGGTTGTGAGATACCATGTGGTTGCTGGAAATTGAACTCATAATCTTTGGAAGAATAGTGAGTAGTGCCCTTAACCTCAGAGCCACCACTTCAGCCTCATCCAAGAACATTAAGGAATTTAAGGTATTAATTTGTTCATGGTCTTTTCTTTCTTTCTTCTATTTTATTGATTTATTGGTTTATTTATTTCTTTATTTTACAGTGTTCTGCCTGCAGGTATCACTGCAAGCCATACGAGGGCATGAGATCTTACTATAGATGGTTGTGAGCCACCATGTGGTTACTGGGAATTAAAATTAGGGCCTTTACAAGAACAGCCAATGCTCTTAACATTGGAGCTACCTCTCTAGCCCTGGTCCCACTTTTCTTTACTTCATGCTACTTAAATTTTCTAAAATATAAATGAATGTGTTATGAACATCTGTAGAATGAGGCATTGTTTTTCAAGGAGGAAAATGAAAAGATTATTAACAAATGTCTTAATGATTCTTTACTATGGTCACACATAAGTTTGAATGAATACTGTCGAGTATATCTCAACAGTTTATGTCACCATGTGGTGAATGAAATTTATCATTGTGTTTTCAGGATTTTTCTTACTCATGACCACCGGGAGGCTGTATGCTGCCTTAGCTGAGCTAACTGGATGGATGAGTAAATTGCACCTTTTCATGGGGAGGTGGAGAGGCCAGCCTTGGACTTGTGATCCTCCTGTGTCAGCCTTCTGAATGTTGGGGTTCAAAGCTTGGGCCGCTAAAATGAGAATACTGAAGCAGATGATACAGTTCTCTGTTTGCGAGGATTATCACCTTTTAAGAATTCCAAACTTGGTATGTTTAATGTATCTCACACATTTAATAAGATATTAAAATGTATAGATGTCAGGCAACCCCTAATCAACTATAATTCCAACTTTAAGGGATCCATTATCCTCTTCTATCATCCATGGACACACACACACACACAAACACAAACACACACAACATATGTGTCTTTTAAAAAGTAAATGTGCAATCACAACTAGAAAAGCACATTTTGAAGCAATGTGCAACTGAGAAGGACCATGATGATATGACCTTGACATGCAGAATATTTCCTCAAGTGTTTCACACAATTCATCTTCAGTAGAAGGATCTTAAATGTTCTCTATACAAAATAAAAATAGAACCCTGTGTCTCCCCCTAGCCCTTGCCATGGGTCTTCTGTAGTTTCTCCTGCCATCTTTGACTTCTTTTATTTTTAACCCATTAAGAATTTCTTGTAATGGAGATTTAAAAATTGAAATAAAATGAAGACTTAAATCTTTCTTCCACCCACTATCTTTTTCTATAAACTTTACTGTGAGCCTTCCTTGTGAAAGGAACCCTGCAAACTGCCAGCAGGTGTGGCTCTGATGTTTGGATTATTATTATTATTATTATTATTATTATTATTGACTTCTTTACACAGGGTTTCTCTGTGTAACCCTGGCTGTCTTGGACTTGCTGTGAAGGCCAGGCTGGCCTCAAACTCAAAGAGAACCTCCTGCCTTTTTCTCTCCAGTGCTGGGATTAAAAGTCTGCCACCATGCTTGGCAGGATGTTCTTATAGCTCGGTTGAAGTCATACTATGTAACTTAGGACATGTCCAGACATGTGAGTGTGAAGAGCTGGCAGGGGGTGCAAACCCTTGTTTTTGGAGACAGGGTTTCTCTGTGTGACCTTGTGTGTCCTGGACTCACTTTGCAAACCTGGATGACTTGATACTGACACCTGCCTTTGCTTGCCCCACTGATGGTCACAGGGGTGTAATGCCATACCTGGCTTTTTTTTAATAATCTTTAAAAATGATTTATAATTTCTGTGTATGTGTCTGCCTTCCTGAGACCAGCCCTGTTTTGACTAGGAGAGTTGGCACTCACTGAAAGAAAGGAGTCAAGTCCACCTACCCTAAGCACGAGGTATTCTACTCTCAACTGCTGAGTCATTGAGGGTGTGGGCCAAAGCTATAGCTTGTAATAAAAAGATCCTCATGTGTTCTGCAACAGCTCAACTCCTGGTGATCTTTTGTGGTCTCACGAACTGGGCACAACAGAGGCAGTCCCATGAAGGATTTATACTTTCAGAACAGCCATAAATGCTCTTCAGTTAGACCTTAGAAAAACGGGTCATGGGAAAGCATAGAAAACTCAGCTATGGGCCTCCAGTGCCATCAGGTGAAATTCTTAACATCAGGCTTGGCAGAGGCTTGTGTTCTAGTTATCATGTTCCTAAAGATATTCTTAGTCCTAGGACACTAGGTCCAACAAAGAGGCTAGCATGGAATGACTAATAGGGACTAAAGATGGCCCAAGACAAATTGTTATTAGGCTCTGGACACACCAACATCTCCACATGACTCCAGTTCTGCTCAGTCAGTCAGATTCTGTCGACACAACTCTGTGGAAGTGCTCATTCCCATGATGAGGTTTGCAGTGAGGTTCAGGGTGTGCAAATCTGTCAACATGGGAGAGACCTTCCCACCAAACTCCATAGACAACAAGTTGAATCCAAGCGCAAATGAGGACAGACAGGCGACTGATACCAGCAAACACCTCAGTGTTCCTGAATTATAGCAATATCCACACACACACACACACACACATATAACAATATTCTCTCTCTGCCTTTGTCTGTCTCTGTCTCTCTGTCTCCCTCTCTCTCTCTCTCTCTCTCTCTCTCTCTCTCTCTCTCTCAAAAATATACACCCCAAATGAATCATGAACAGAGCCTCAGAGAGGCTTGCTGGGTGACACAGATGACTGTGCTGTGGTGGCCAATGAAGAATAAATAGTAGAGGAAGCAGTAGCAGTAGATAATCAAGAGACGGCTTAGAATTCTGGGATTGCCCTTGACAATGGCCAGGAAAAGCTTAGTACTTCATTGATCCAAAACCACAGCAGTGATAGCAAAGAAGGACAGAGATGCACCAAACCCATGACCAGAAAACCCTGAATGGCAGACCAGATCATTAGTTTGGGGAGGTGGATTTATGTCACAGGCACACACTTTTGTATTTCATAAAGAGGAAATTGTCAGGCTCCAATCTTCCAGAAATCAATAATACTGCTGAGGTGTCTAATGTTATTAATAAAAAGAGCAAAGAAAAAACATGAGGGCAACGTGGGTGCAGAGATACAGATATTCACTTACACAGAGATGCCATGAAAGCATGGAACCAGAAGCCATATGCATACAAAAGAATTAAATATATATTGTAGCTTTGACAACCCACAAATATGCCCTTGAATTTTTCTGTTGCCATCTGTTGCTGCTCACGGGGCTAAATGGTTAGTTTGGTTTGTGGCCCCTTGGAGAAAACTAACTTTAAAATTCATTATTATTATTATTATTTAAAGAGGCAGTGAGTGTTCTTTTTAGAGGGAGGGGAACTTTATTGATGATCCATAGTGTATTATTTTTTTTTCTTTAAAAATTTATTATTTGTAGAGTATTCTTCCTGCATACCAGAAATGGCACCAGATCTCACTATAGATGTTTGTGAGCCACCACATGGGTGCTGGAAATCAAACTCAGGACCTTTGGAAGAGAAGCCTGCACTCTTAAGCTATGTGATGTCTCTCCAGCCCCATCATTTATTATTATTATTATTATTATTATTATTTTAATTTTTACTGTTTCATTGTACATCCCTGTCATAGACCCCTCCCTCTTCTCCTCCTGGTTCCACACTCCCTGTTTCCCCTATCACCCCTCACTTGGCTCCTCAGAGAAGGGGATCACCCCTACCCTATGTCCACCATATCAAGTCGCATCAGGACTCAGTGCATCCTCTTCCCCTGTGGCATGGCAAGGTAGCCACAACAGGGGAATTTGATAGAAAGCTAGCTTGTGGGTCAGGGTGCATTCATATGTGTGTTGGTCCTGCTGTGTTTAAAAGACCTTGTTACCCTCGTGTCCTTCATCCCCTCTGGTGCTTACACTCTGCACAGAGTTCCTTGAGCCCTTAGGGGAGGGAATTGCTGGAGACATCTCATTTAGGGTGGAATGGTCCAAGGCCTCTCACTGTCTGCAAATCAACTGGATATGGTTCTCTGTATTAGTTCCCATCTGCTGCAGGAAGAAGTTTTCTATGATGGCTGAGTAAGGCATCGATCTGTGATTATGGCTGTGCTCCTTTAGCGCAACTATAGCATTTACATTTCTCTGATGTCCCTGGCCTGTGTAGATGCAGGCTCCTGGCCACCCAAGCCATGTTGGATCAAGGTTCCTTTTCATGGAGTGGGCCTCCTGAAACTCAACCAAATATTAATTGGTCATTTCCATGAAATTTGTTCCACAAGCACACCAGCAAATCTTGTAGGCAAGTTACCATTGGAGAGTGAAAGGTGTATGACTGGATTGGTGTGTACTTTCCTCTTTAGGTGGACTATGGTGAATGTTAAGGGAAACACGAGCACCCACAAGCATGCATGCCATGTCTTCAATGTCTTATGTATTGTTGAAAAAGCAGGCACTTGAGAATAACTATAAAGTTATGCTCCAAGAATCTGACACTTGGTGGAAATTAAACTTTCAGGAGTTAGCATGGATCCTCTTCATTTTCCTACTTCCTCCTGTATCATGTTATTTTCAGGTATTGCAGACTGAACAAAAAAACATCTTTTCAGGCTGGAAATGGACTGTAGTTTTCAGGTTAGATGGCAGTAGCATAAAATTTGGTCAGTGGTGAACTATACTTATCTGTGTGCATTATTGAAAATATCTAGATTGCAACATGTTTATATTCATGAATGGACTTACATGTATTATAGGGATTTTATGTAGATAATTCACAGTATGATTGCTTAAAACTCTTTCAAAAATTTACTATTATTTCACCCACTTCCTTTTTTTATATTTATCCTCCTTCATAATTATAGTACCTCCCCTGGTTTATTTCAATCGGATCAATTGTATCTGCCATTGTATTGCTTACCCACCATGCCTTCTTGTTTCTATAGTTATTCCATGATGAATACTCACAAATCAACATTTGGAGCTAGATGCCCCAGAGTAGAGAATGAAATATATTTGTCTTCTGGATATGGGTTACTTAAATTATGTTTGTTTTTTTTTTTTTACTTACATCTATTTATATGTATGATATTTATCATGATAAACATATTTATGAGTTTCCATTTCTACCTATTGTGAACAGAATAGCAACGAAGGTGACTGAACAAGTATTTGTAGAGTGGGATGTCGAGTCATTTTTACGTATGTCAAGGAAAAGAGAGCAGAGTCAGGCAGCAGATTTATAATTTCTGTTTAGAAAATTCTCTACTCTGATTTCTGGAATGGCTCAACTGTTTAAAATACAGACCACCAACACCTTTCCAGAAATTGATTTTCATGCTTGGTCTATAAAAGAATCTCAGATATCACCCAAAGCCCTGTATACTCCCTAAAATAACAAAGAAAACAAGTATTTGTTCATGTACTGTTTATCTCAATTACTTTCATGTAACTACATTTTGAATATGTATATTTTCCAAAAATTAATAAATAACATGCATAACTTACTAAAATGTGTTTTCAGCAGCAGCTTTTATTCTAAAATAGAATGTCTGTGACTGTTCGACAAAGTGAGGGGCTCTTATGTTTGTTTAAATATACATTTAAGAAAAAGTTACTTAAAAGTGGGTAAATAATTTAATTTTAGTATACTAATGAGTTTTATTAGAAAAAAGAAAAGTAATACATCAAAATGATCATTTTTTATTTGCTATTTTTTGTTTTTAATAAATCTCAAAGAGTTTTTATCGGGTCTTAAGAGAATAATGTAGCACTTAGGGAAGAAGATGCACCCCAGCAGCCCTGCACTAGAGGCCAATATGGAGAAGACCTCCACAGCCACGACGGCTTTGCCCTTGGTGCTCTGGTAGACAGGGATGAAGATGACCCAGACACTGAAGAAGACCACCATGCTGAATGTCAGGAACTTGGCCTCATTGAATGTGTCAGGCAGGTTCCTTACCAGGAAAGCCACAGTGAAGCTGCCTGGTGTATTCTGCATCCTGTTTATTGCCAAGGACACGAACTCTTTACAATTCGCATTCCTATTGTTTATCTTGTTTAATTAACAATAAGATTTCTGCTCAACAGCTTATCACTGTTTCTTTGGGGCACTGAAAACTATTTTATTTATATTCAGATAAAGTAATACTGTTACGTATGCCTTCAAATGATTTTTTTACACTTTGAGTTTCTAAATATGTGTACATTGTGTTTTGATGACATCAATGTATAAAAATGCACTTCCTTGTTTCCATCATCATGGGTTCTTCTCATTTTTCTTGTTATTCACTGTTTCAGTGGATATTTGTTATCCCACTCCTATAATTTTTCTAAGGTAACATGGGAATAATTTAGGTCCCACCTCCATGACCTATGGAACAGTTTCTGATTTGGCAATAAATATACAACACTTGCATCAACAAACTCCCGCTATAATCTCAGACCAATCTTTACCTATCTCAGCTGTGGAAGTTGCAAATAAATTTCTATAGTCTTTGATATCCTTTGATTCAGGAGAGGACTCTTTGATTTTCATTATTAAGTCCAGAATAATCCTGGGAATTGTTCTAATTTTCACTCTTGTTCTTACAGTAATATTCTTAAGACTAAAAAATGACCTACATGTCATAAATACCATAAATCTACAAAATGTTAAATCAGAAAGGGAGAATGACAAAGCCATATTCACTGAAATTGTTGAGAGTCATGAAGCCGGTACAGTTATTGGTGCTATTCCAGCAAAGCTGAGCAGATTGTTACAATCATTGTTCTTCTATTTCTAACTTCTGTTGTTTTTTTTTTTTTTTTTTGTGTGTGTGTGTTTGTGTGTTTTGCATTACTGGGGTATTTCTGCACTAAGATTCAATTTCTGTTTTTTTTTTTTTTCTACAGAGAAATTATGTCTGAGTCATTTTTTAAATTAGGCATTTTAAATTAATTATAGTTTCTTCACTTTGTATCTTAGCTGTAGCACCCTTGCTCATTCCCTCCACACCTTCCCATGCTCATCTCCTCCCATACCCCTCTCCAAGTCTTCTGATAGGGAGGTCCTCCTCCCCTTCCCACTGACCCTAGCCTATCAGTTCTCATCAGGACTGGCTGCATTGTAAGGGTACCAGGGACTCCCTATGACATAAACTCAGTGGCTGGCTCTTTGATCACCTCTCCTTAACAGGGAGCAGCCTTACCAGGCCATAGAGGAAGACAATGCAGCCAGCCCTAATGAGACCTGAGCCTTATGATAATACTAAACTTAACATTATCTATCCACTGTTTTAAAATCTTTGTGACCTGGAGATTGTTAAGCAGAGTTAAGCAGAGAGAGAGTTGAGGCCATTATTTCAGGAGTTTTTTGGGGTATATGCCCCTAAACAGTATATTGGTACAGGGTAAACAGAGGCAATGTGACTACCCTGAGAGGCCTGGAGATTCATGTATAGGTTTAAGATCCTTTATTATAAGCTTAGAGCTCCTGGAAAATGTAGTTTAATGATAGAAGGTCACAGAGGGTACACTCCTGACAGAATAAAACTTAGTAAATAAGATAGATTGACTTAAATAAACTTTTTCTAGTTTGTAGCATAGATGGTGATACATATAGTAAAGGGAGCTATTTATTTGTATTTGCTGTGCATAAAAAGACCAGTTAAAGTATTTTCTGTTTCTCTGGACTGCACTCATACTGCAAACAATGCCAGCCTAAAAGCACACTTTCACATATTAAATGTGTTTTCTTTGAAGGAGACATTCTTTAGATTATTTAGAGTAGAGTTATAGGGCTAATAATGATAATCAAATATGTTCTGTGTGTACTTTTTAAATTGTAACTGAGCTTTTATTCCTGCATAATAAAAAAAATCAAACACCCATTCTGTACCACTTGTATAATCATTAATCTGTGTTCGCACTGTGAAACTTGTATAAACAAGAAGAGCCTTGTCAACAATAAGTCAGAGACAAAGAAAGGTCTGAATTTTAGACGTCAGCTGCTAGAGTACCCTGAACACTTGAGCTGACTAACTTCCTCTCATTGCTGACCCCTCATCTGCTCTCTGGAGCACCCTGTAGGCAAAGACCTCTCTTTTCCATGCTCAGAATTGCCCCACAGAAAGGCTCCTGGCACAAGCTCACAGAGAATGAACTCCCAACAATAGAGCATGCATGGGACAGATATGGGATCTCTGCACATACATAACAGTTGTGAAGCCTGGTCCTTATGGGGACACATAACAGAAAGACCAAAGCTGTCTCTGACTCTTTTTCTCCTAATTTTACTGCCTTGTGTAGTCTCAATGACAGAAGTTGTGCTGAATCTTATTTCAACTTTATATGCCAAGGCTGATTGATATCCATAGGGGACTTCTTTTTTTTTTTAAAGAAAGGGAAGAGGGGCACATTAGGTTGGTAGATGAGGTGAGAGGGAGGGTCTGAGAGGACAGGTGTGAGCAGATGCTGCGATAGTACACAAATTAATAATATAATAAAAAGAAATAATATTGTAATGAAAATGAGTGAAACAGAAACAAAGAAAACAATACATACAATTAACCAAAGGAAGAGCTGGCTCTTTCTGAAGATAAAGAAAATTGACAAACCTATATATCAAGTGAATTAAGGAAAAAATTGAGTACTTAAATTAAAGGAAATTACAGAAAAAAAAACATTACTACAGAATTCAATGAAATTCAGACTATTCTAAGGAAATATTTTTAAAACATACTATATTCTAGTCAGCTTAAAAATGGTCATGAGATGGATGTTTTAGATTTAGTCAAGCAACCATTATTCAAAGATATATTCAACAATAATTCAGCAACCTAAATAGAACTAAACAGACCCAAGTGTAAATTCAAAAGATCAGAAAAGGCTCCCACCCAAAAACGAAAATGATGAAAGATCAAAACAAGGAGACTCCAATATGGTGGAGACCAGTGCGCACCATATCTGAGGGGCAGAGATTCAGAGATTCTGAGACCAGTGTATGGACAGGTGGCTAGATCCAGAGCATCAAATTTACTGCTTCCTTTTCTAGACAGGTCGTCCAGAAAATGGAGTTGATCTGATCCAGGCTCTCTGTGGCCATCTCACGGAGTCAGGAGTAGCAAAATTTGGGCCACCTGCCCCTTCACATATTCCAGTGAGTTTGGATCCCCATATCCAGGGACAGTTTGCTCTAGCAGCCAGAATTCGGATTCCTCCTGCTCCCTGTAGAGCAGCTTCAGGATTTCTTGGAGAGCATCCAAGCCACCAAGCCACTGTACTACTGGTCATCCTGTGGACACGAGGTGAGCAATAAAATTACAGGGATCCCAGATCCAAGAAGAAAAATCTCAGAGGAATCTGAGTACAGGGAGCACCATTTGGGGCAGGCCTGCAAGTGGCAGCCCAGCTTTATTCTGAGGAATCCAGGGATGCCACTTGAGGCACCTGCACCTTGATAATGATGAGCACCAGTACCTGCACCCCAAAATTCATGGTTCCATTGCATGCACACACTTGTCTTCAATTCACCAGTCCCTACATGTTTATGTGTCCATATGCTGCCATGTGCTTTGCCCTTCAAGGTGCTGGCATCTGAACTGCCAGTATCCATTCTTGAGCCACTGCACATTTGACATCTTCCTGAATACTACTCTAAACTCCAAAGACAGGAAGATCCAGTCTTTGCTGCAGTTTCCAAGAAGAAACAGGTAAGGCTACAGACAACCAGATGGCTAAAGGCCAGCATAGAAATGCAGTCAACAAAAACTGGGACATCCTGGCTCCACCAGAACCCACCCCCAAGAGCAATGAATATTCTAATACAGCTGAAACACAGAAAAAGCACATTAAATATATGTTTATGCAGTTATTAGAGACATATAAAAAGGAAAAGAACAAATGTTTCAAAGAAATACAGGGCAAACAAAGAGAGGCCATCAAAGACAAGAAACCACAATTAAACAGGTGAAGGAAATTATTAAAATTATTCAATTCTTGAAAACAGAATTTGAATCAATAAGGAAACAAACAAAAAAAACCTGGAGATGGACTATGTAGAGAATAGATCAAGTACCACAGAGATAAGCATCATCCACAAAATATAAAAAATGAAGGAGAGAATCTCAGGCATTGAAGATACAATTGAAGAAACTGATCTATCTCTCAAAGAAAACATACAATAAGAAAAGTTCAAGGACTCCATGAAACTGTGAAACCTAAGAACAATAGGAATAGACTAAATAGATGATTCCAGGCTCCAAGGTACAGAATATATTTTTAATAAATCTTAGAAGAAAATTTCTCCAATCTTAAGAAAGAGATAACCTTAAACATACAAGAGGCTTACAGTACACTAAATAGACTAGAACAGAAAATTTTCTTGCCATAAAATAATCAAAGCAATTAATCTACACAACGAAGAAAAGTATGTCAAAAGCACAAACGAAAAAGATCAAGTGACATATAAAGGCAGACTTATCAGAATCACACCCGACTTTCCAACAGAGGCTATGAAACTCAGAAGGGCCTGGGGGATATCATGTAGATGTGAAGAGACCACAGATGCCAGAGCAGGCTACTGTACTCAGCAAAACTTACAATCAACAGAGATGGAGGAATGAAGATATTCCATGACAAAACTAAATTAAACCAATGTCTATGCACTATCCCTGACCTTGAGAAGCTACTAGAAGGAAAACTCCAACCCAATAAGATCAACTACACCCACAAAACACATGATATAGATAACTTCAGAACAAAAATAAAAAGAAAACAAGCACACAAACACACTATCAACAATAACACCACAATAAATGGAGCTCATATTCATTGGTGACTACTATCTCTCAACATCAATGGAATCAGCAATCTAATAAAAAGACACATGCTAACAGAATAGTTATGGAAACAAGATCCAACATTCTGCTGCATACAATAAACACACTTCAGCCCCAAAGATAGACACTACCTTGGAGTAAAGTGCTAGAAAAAGGTTTTCCAATCAAATGGACCCAAGGAGCAAGTGGCAGTATCATCTTAATATCTAATAAAAAAGTCTTCCTACCAAAATTAATCAAAAGAGAAGTGAAGGATACTTCATTCTCATTACAGAAAAACCCACCATGAGGACAACAATATCTTGAACAACTATGCCCCAAATAGAAGGGTACCTGCATTTGTAAAAGAACCATTATTAAAACTTCAACCACACATCAGTCACAACACAGTAATAATGGTAAAGTTCATTACCTCACTCTCACCAAGTGACAGATCATTGTCACAGAAGCTAAACAGTGAAATAATGAAGCTTACGTAGGTCATGAATCAAATACCTAATAGAAGTCCTCAAATATTTTCACCCAGGCACTAATATGCCTTCTTCTCTGCAAATCAAGGAACTTTCTCCAAAATTGAACATAAATTCAGGCAAAAAGCAAGTCTTAACACATACAATAAGACTGAAATAATCCCTTGGATCCAATTACACAACCATGTTCTAAATCTGTACTTCAACAATGACAGAAAGAGCAAAATGCCTACTCATACACATGGGACCTAAACAACTCTACTCAATGACAGGTGTCATGGAAGAAATAAAGAAAGTATTTAAAGAATTCCTAGAATTCAATAAAAATTAAAGCACAACATGCCCAAACTTATGGGACACAATGAAAGCAGTGCTAAGAGAAAAATTCATAGCACTAAGTGCCTTCGTGTAGGAATTTGAGACATCTCTTACAAGCAATCTAATGACACAACTGAAAGACCTAGAATAAAACAAGATGTAGACAGGGTCAAGAGGAGTAGAGGTCTGGAAATAATAAAAATCAGTGCTGAAATCAACATACTATAAATGAAATGATTCAATGAATCAACAAAACCAAGAGCTGGTTCTTTGAGAATATCAAACAAAGAGACAACCTCTTAGCCAAAGTAACTAAAAGGCAGAAAGACACTATCCAAATGAACAAAATAAAAAAGGAAAAGAATGATAGAAGTACAGAAATCGAAGGAATCATTAGGTCTTACTTCAAAAGTGTATACATCACAAAAATTTAATATCTATATAAAATGGACAATTTTTGTGATAGATTCTACTTACCAAAGTTAAGTCAAGATCAGGTAAATAAAACATCCTATCTTCCATAAGGAAAGAGAGGAAGTCATCAAAAGTCCCCATCCAAAATACCCAGGGCCAGATGGTTTCAGCTCAGAATTTGATCAGACCTTCAAATAAGAGTAAATACCAATACTCTTCAAACTATCCCACAAAAAGAAACAGAAGGAACATTAACAAATTGATTCTATGAAGATGCAGTCACATCACAGTCAAGACCCAAGAAAGACATGAACTTCAGACCAATTTCCCAAATGAACACTGACACAAAAACCTCAGTAAAATACTTGCAAACTAAGTACAAGAACACATAAAAGATATCATCCACCACAGTCCCATAAGCTTTATCCCAGGTATGCAGGAGTGGTCCAGTCTATAGAAATCCATAAATTTAATACACCACATAAACAAACAGAAGGGTAAGAATTCCATGATCATGTCCATAGAAGCCAAAAATCCAACGCCTATTCATGTATAAAATTTTGGAGAGATCAGGGACACAGATCACATACCTAAACATAGTAAAGTCAATATACAGCAACCCTACAGAAAACATTAACCTAAACAGAGAGAAACTCAAATCAATCCCAATTGAGGACTTCTATTAGGTATTTGATTCATGACCTATGTAAGCTTCATTATTTCACTGATATCAGGGCCAAGGTAAGGCTGCCTGCTCACGCCATATCTTTTTAACATAGGGATTGAAGTCATGTGTCACTCTGCAAGGAATTTAACCCATGATAGCTTTAGATCTTAGAATTAATTTTCAACATTTGATCATTTGCAATAATACATAAAAAATTCTGCTTGTATTATGGTTGTCTAAGGATTGGCCTTTTTAATATAATAAATAGTTTATTCTCGACATTATATTAATGTATTTTTCTTCTGACTTTTTATTTTCTTGTAAAAATTTTCATTTTAAAAATAAGATAATTACCTGACTATGCTTCTTCTTTTTCATTTCTCTAAATGTTCTCCTGGACCCACCTTATATTTATTCACTCTCAAATACATAGCCTCTTTTCTTATTAAATATTTTTGTGTCTTTGTGTGTGTGTTTGTATATAACAATGCAACCTGCTCATTCCATATGATGTTACTTATATATGTTATCACACAGTTGACCACAACACTAAACAGGCAGCCATGTTTTCATTTACAAAGACTTGCTTTTTTTCTATTGTTGATACTGAAAATGACAACTGTGTTGTAAATGCAGTTCAGTTTCTTGTACATTCAGAAACAATCAGTCGTAGTTTTCCTGGAGTTACTTTGAGGCAAGAATCATTAGGCTTGTTAAACACAGAAATACAAATAGATCCTGGACAACTGGAGATCTCATATTTAATGGGGAACACTGCAAGAGCTGGTACACTGCAAGAGCTAAGATGGCACTTCCATGCACCAAAAGGCAGGTTTTTAAAAGTAGCGAGCATATGACACATTAGCATGAGAATTGCTACTCTAAACTTCACACATTATGTGGCTTCAGCAATGATTAATAATGGATTAAGGGATGAATGTTAGAGACATAGGGAACAGCACTACATTATGACACCAAAGTCACTTCTTAACTTTCCCCCTCTGCATTCCCAAACATTTTGAGTAAAAGTATTATTTTTCTACCTGTCTGGTTGGAAATGTGCTGCTCTGGACAAAATGCACAAGAAAAACAGCAGACCGGTCTGTCTTTTTGTAGAACTTTCCAGAATCCTGGACCACAGCTCTGTGTACATACAGATTGAGGAGTCTGAAAGCAACACAGAAAAACTGGTCATGATATTGAACATCAGTTTAAAATAGTTTAGGCTAAATACACATAACCTATGAAAGTTGTATTTGTTTATGAGGAACTCTGAGGTTTTAATGTGGGAATGTAGAATGGAGATTTAAACTTACTATGTTTTTCAATACTAAATGTTCAACATCCCTTTATATGACCAAACCATGACTCAATACTGCCTAGCCTGTGTGAAATGTATAGAGCATCAACATATTCTCTTCTGTGATGCAGCCAGCCAGAACTCATTTTATTGTATGAATTTTGGAACAGTTGGTTTTTAAGACAAGAATCCAATCATACTTGCCTCCAGGCACACTTGTTTCTACCTTTATATTTCCAGTCTTGTAGTAACACCCATGCACTCTGATTCAGCTGCAAAAGGAAGTTTAATATTGTCATGAAAATGGTTTTGCCATTGGTGAATTATAATCTGTTACTGTGACTTTTACCCTTGACTCCCAATGTTAGTGATTGTTCTTTGCCTTTCTTTTCAAACGTTAGTGTAGTCATCAAATGGGATTTCAGTAGTTGCATTCTTAGATAATCACATAACTAATAAAATTCTAATGCAATTTTAATTTGTTATATATTAGAAATTTTGTAGGACAGGAAATATTTCTATCTTAGACCTCTTTTCTGCCTTGGTTTGGATTCAGTTTCTGTCTAATATGTACATATTAACTGAAATGTGTTTCTGGATAACTGGATCAGCTGTTAAGAGTGCATACAGCTCTTGCACTGAAATATGAGTTCAGTAACTAACACACATTTTGGGAAGCTCAGATGCATTGTTTACAGAAATGTCTTGTGTCCAAATCCATAATTTATTGTTTATGCTAGCTCACAACATTGTGGAATTATTGATATGCTTGAACATAAGTTGTGTGAATGGAAGAATGCTTGAGCATCAGCTAGCATGTATAATTAACATATGAGAAAATTTCATAAGTTTCTGTGCATGTGCATGTTTACATATAGAAACACTCTTACATACCACCATATAACCATGAGCTCTCAATTATTCATTCATTGCATTATGAACAAACACAAACGTTTAAATTCAATTCGTCTAATTCTAGCTAAGGAATTAACTGACCTTATGTATGCATTTGTATGTGTATTTATGTATATATACATATATGTAATTCTGAAATATTGGTTTATTTCTGATTTAAAGTCATCAAACAGAACTAAAGAAATGTTGTAGTATTTAACATGCTTGCCACATAAGCAGGAAAATGTGAATTTGATCATGATGAAAGGATGGAACACAAGCTGGGTGCAGAAAAATAGGCCTGTAATCCAAACTTTATGATCATGAAGACAGAGAGAGAACCTAGGTAATGCTGGCCACTGTTTTCAGCAAAATCAGAAAGTACGGGTTTCACACAGATAAAAATAAAGTTGACAGCAACTGAAGAAGATAACCACAGCTTACTGTGGACTTAAGAAGCACACATGCTCATGTGCATGAACATCCACACACAAGCTCACAGTCACAATAGAGCTAACAATTAAAATTTCACAATTATTTTAATAGGTTAAAGAATCATTACACAATCATTTTTTATAATTTTTTTACAAATAATTCCCTTCATATTAAATACTGAAAAATTTCCAGACCTGTTTGTAGTTGCTTGGCCATTGAATCAGAACTTCATTGATGAAAAAGCCTTGATCTTGTGCACTCTTGAAGACAAACTCTCCCACTTTAAGTAGTAATGCATTTCGAAAACTATATGCAATAAAGTTTTGTATGTCATACGTTTCCCTAATATTCCTGTTCTCATTAAAGCTTATTTCATCTCCAGCAGCATTTATAAATTTAATTTTTCTCAGAAATGGATGAAGCTGAAGAAAGACATCATATGATATGAGTGGCCCACGCAGATTACTGGCTGACTTTAAAGAAAATTTCATTTTCCCTTTCTCTAACATGGCTTTCTTTTTGAAAGTGCTTAGTTTGTTTATTTGTCTTCCCAGTTGTTTAGAGAGATTAAAATTATTCCCCATAGAAATAATGCAAAAGCTACTGAACACAAGTAGAAATATTGTCTATGAGATGCAAGATAGTATAGTGTGTAGCATGTCCTTAGTTGAAAAAAGGCCCTGTGTTTTTCTCCAGGACCAGAAAATAATATTTCCATTTAGAAGATGTAGATTTGAAGAGAATCCAAAATGGCAACACCCAGTGTACATGGTTACTAAGGATTTGACTGTAGTGACTTCACAGCAAGTGAGAGGTCATGCTGTGGACTAGAAAATGCCAGTGTCTATGTTTCACAACTGTAAAGAAGATACTAGAAGGAAAAGCCCAACCAAAGAAAGTAAACAACACCCAGAGAAACACAGAAAATAAATAACACCGCTGCTGCAAAACCAAACGAACAGAAACACAAAAACTTGCTGCAATCTTAAAAATCAAAATAACAGGCACTAGCAATCATTAATCATTAGTATCATTCAACATCTATAGACACAGTCCCTCAATAAAAAAACACAGACTAACACAGTGGATGCATAAAACAGGACTTATCAATTTGCTACATACAAAAAAATCTTAAAAACAAAGGAAGACATTACCTCAGAGTGAATGGATGGAAATAGGTTTTTCAAGGAAACTGACCCAAGATGAAAGTTGAAAGAAGCCATCGTAATATCTAATAAAATGATCTTTTAACTGAATTTATTCAAAACAGATATGAGAGGACACATATCATAGCAAAAGGATACATAAAATAGAAAAAAATACACCAAGATGATGTCTAAATTTTGAATATTTTGCTCCAAATACAAGGGCACCTACATTTGTAAAAGTAACATTACTGAAGCTTAAATTATACACTAATACAGCCACAGTAATAGAGGGAGACTTCAAAACCCCACACTCACTAAAATACAGGTCATGAAGACAGAAAATAGAGAAAAAATTACACTAACATATGCACAGATCAAATAGATTTAACAGACATATATAGAATTTTTACCCAGACAAAAAGAATATACCTTCTTTTTAGCAACTTACAGAAGCTTCTCCAAAATTGCCCATTGACTTGGACAGAGAGTGAGCCTCAAAAGTTACAATAAAGTTGAAATAACCTTTTTATCTTATCAGACCACCAAGGATTAAAGATAGATATCAATAACAATGGAAACAAGAGAAAACCTAAAAAAACAAAACAAACAAACAAACAAAACAAAAAAGAACTCATGGAAACTGAAAAACTCAGTGGCCACTGAGTCAGGGAAGAAATAAATTAAAGATTTTCAAGAATTCAATGAAAATGAAGGGGCAACATGCCTAAACTTCTGGGACACAATGAAAGCAGTGCTAAGAAGAATTTTATAAGTTATAAAATTAACATATAAAATCAGTAGTCCACATGACTATAAATGATAAATGGGCTTATAAAAAATTAGGAAAACAGCATACATCACAATATCCAGAAGTAATATAATATATCTTGGGGTAACTATCCAAGCAAGAGAAAGACCTCTGTGACAAGAACTTCACATATCTGAAAAAAGAAACTGAAAAAGACATCAGAAGATGGAAATATCACCCATGCTCATGGATTGGTCAAATTAACATAGTAAAAATGACAGTCCTACTAAAAGCAATCTACAGATTCAATGCAATTACTATCAAAATAGCAACACAATTCTTCACAGACCTTGAAAGAACAATTTTCACCTTCATATGGAACACACACACACACACACACACACACACCAGAATAGCTAAAACTTTTTGTATAATAAAAGAACTTCTGGAGGCATTTCCATACCTGACTTCAAGTTGTACTACAGAACAATAGTAATAAAATCTTATGGGACAAAACGAAAGCAGTGCCAAGAGGAAGTTCATAGCACAAAGTGCTGCCAGAAAGAAGTTTGAGACATCTCATACAAGCAACTTAATGACACACCTAAAATCCCTGGGGGGAAAACTAGCAGACATGCCCAAAAGGAGTAGAGAAATGGAAATAATCAAACTCAGAGCTGTAATCAATGAATTAGAAACAAAGAAAACAATTCAAAGAATCAAAGAGACCCAAAGCTGGTTCTTTGAGAAAAATCAACAAGATAGACATATCCTTAGGCAAACTAACTAAAAGGCAGAGAGAAACTGTCGAAATCAGCAAAATCAGAAAAGATAAAGGGGACATAACAACAGATACTGAGGAAATCCAAACAATCATTACGTCTACTACAAAAGCCTATATGCCACAAAATCTGAAATTCTAAATGAAATGGACAATTTTCTTGATAGATTCCATTTACCAAAATTAAATCAAGATTGGGTAAATAGATTAAATATAGAACTCTATATGCCCCAAAGAAATATAAGCAGTCTCAAAAGTATCCCTTACAAAAAAGTCCAGGGCCAGAGGGTCTCAGTGAAGAATTTTACAGACATTAAAAAGAGCTAACTCCAATTCTTTTCAAACTATTCCACAAATGAAAAGCAGAATGAACATTACCAAACTAATTTTATGAAGCCACAGTCACCTTGATACCTAAATCTCATGAAGACCCAACAAATAGAGAACTTCAGACCTATCTCTCTTAAGAACATTGATGCAAAAATACTCAACAAAATAATTGCAAACTCAAACCCAAAACACATAAGAGATATCATCCACCATGACCAAGTAGTTTTAATCCCAGGAATGCAGGTTCAATATACAGAAATCCATCATTGTAATCAATCATATAAACAAACTGAAGGAGAAAGACCACATGATCATCTTCTTAGATGCCAAAAAAGCATTTGACAAAATCCAATACCCACTCATGTTTAACTAAGTCTTGGAGAGATCAGGGATACAAGGCACATTCTGAAACATAGTAAAGACAAAAATATAGCAAGCCTATAGCCAACCTCAGACTAAATGGAGAGAAACTTAAACCATTTTCCATTTTAACTTATACTTTCAATTATAAGATGAAAATGTTTTATTGGCTTGACCACAGCAAATTACTTACTAATAATGTAAGATTCTCAGCTTCCCCTGCTTATGAGTGAGGCTTACCTGCCATGGTAGAAGCCAGTCTGTGTTTTTGTCTTCTTTAGATTCCATTTCAGTTTTGCTCAATAGCATTTTATGCAGGGCATGGGCCACTGCATACACTGCACTCCATATGGAATAGCTTGGCTCAGAAATAGTCATCATATCATTTATTTTATCCTTAGTCTTTAGGGAAATATTCACTGGACAAGGTTTATGATTTCCACATCCTGAAGCAGGAGGTGAACAATTAAAATTGTCAATCCAGAACTTAGAGAAGTAAACATCTCCTGGGTAATGGGAGGGTGTAAGGGCCTCAAGAAAGTGCTTGAAGCCAGGGATAGTTCTCTTTTTTAAAAATGAGAAGCTTCCACTGAATAGGTTTATCAAAACATGCTTTTCATTTAGTATAGACTCTAAGTATGTCGAGTGTGGCTTTGCAAAGATCCACACCCTCTTTCTGGTGACAAAGATACGCATGTTTACACAGAAGAACAGCAAGTCATCCAAATCACCATAGAATAAATTCACATTTACTCCTGTATGTTGTTTCAAGTTCAACAAACCATAGTCATATTTTATATTTTCATTCCAATTATCTGGGAGTTTTTCTGTAAAAGCCACACAGATATCTTCTGATACCATCTTTACTTTCAGGTCAGAGAGAAACTCCCTTCCTCTCTGATCATCAGACACAATGAGCCCCACCCACTTCCAGCCAAAGTGGAGCAATAAAGAGATCAGCCCTTGGGCTAGACCTCTGTCTTTAGTAGACATCTGATAAAGGGATGGTGATGTATCTTTGTCACTAAGCATGGAATCAAACAGTCCATATGTGACCTGAAGGAGCAAAGAAAAAAGTGATTCTGAGTTTTAGGTATTTGGAATCATCACCCTGAATGAGGAAGTGACTTCATAATTCAAATATGAGCCTTAAAGGACTGAATATTGTTAAGGAGGATGTATTCTGTGAGATCAGCTTGTTCCTAAATTATGTGGTGGAATACAGGCTTTTACAAATACCATAGGTTCCAAAGTTACTAAGGTGTCTGAAGCAGCCAAGAAGTAAACAAAAAGCTCTTCACTGGCTTTGAAGGGCAAGATAGATCTCTCTTGTTGCAGTAACAATGCAAAAGAGTATCTGACATAGAGAAAAGTGCAGAAAGCATTAACAGGTACTTTCTAGTCACAAAACACCATATTTCCGAGAACCTTCACCTTTAGGAAACAAATATGGAAAGAGACTAACAAAGTTTTTAGAGACTCAGTTTCCTAAGGTAAAATGGTGCAAGCTGTGAAGATCTGAGGCCACATTGCCAGGGGTTTATTGCATCATCCCTCTCGATAGATTTGATAGAGACAAAACTCAGACAGATGTAAATTCTTGTCTTTTATTTTTTGTTGTATTAGCTTAAAATACATTTATGAATTGTTCAACTGACTAATAACAATAAGAGTCATCCTATGTTTTTTTTTTAATCTTGATTATTGCTGACTCTTGTGCTCACCGAGTCTTTTCTGTTTGTAGTAATGCCTGCTGATAGATGCATTTCTTTGGTGTAGCCTGGCAAGTGTCAATGGCGATGGTAGAGCTAAGTGGTTGGTCTCTGTGGGTGCTATTCTGAGATCTACTTTCCTTAATGAGATCATTAAGTCCTTGAGATATTTTTATCGGTGATGGCATTAAACAGTGTTCCAAACTTAGTTACATGTCCTGTACTTTCTTTTTCTATATGTCAGGTATTGATAACCATACGAATTTTGAGACATTTTTATGCTAGATTGGGTAGTTAGGAATCTTTGCTGTAGAATTAGACTTATGATCAAATGCAGACTGAGTATCCACAGTACATCATCCATTGTTTGGAGATAGAATCATAGATACTACTAAGCAATCTGCTTAAATTTTCTGTCTATGCTTTTCACCACACTCTTTCATCTTTTAACTGTCACCATATCAAAATAATTCCTTCACTACTATTTGAAATCTGCCTACACTAGACATAATCCACTTCTCTGTTTTCTTTTGTTTGTTCTGTTATTGTTCTTTTGTTGGTTTGTTAGTTTTGGTCAGGCCTAAGATGTGATTGTGCTTTAAAATGTTTGGAACTTACTTGTGGGACATTGTAGAGTGCTGAAAGTGTTGCGATTGCAGCAGAAAATTCTGGCTTGTTTCCTGAAATGATTCCTAGAGCTTTGTGTTGAGCATTGCACTTGTAGTTAGGGATATAATCACTCCTTCCAGATAGCCACACCAGAGGGTCCTCTAAGGTTCTTTTGTTAGAACTGAAGGCATTGTAGATGTGGGAACCCAAGGTCATATTGGGAAGCAGGTTTGAGTCCTTATTGATCTCTTCAATGGCAAAGTATAAGGTCAGCAAATATTGATAATTTCTCAGATTGAATCTAAACCAGAGGAACAGAATGATGGGTATTGTCAGTAGATTTTTCTCAAAACTTCTTTATCAAATACAGGAACCTAGGGGTCCTAGTCTTTGATTTTTCCTGTGACATGTAAATCTTGTGTGAATAAGCTCATGACAACCTAGGAACATCATCAAATGGCTCCTAAACTCTCAGAAGTTTAACTGTTTCTAATATTTTTGGGTGTTCATTGTGTGCATAAAATATCACTTGTTTGTATCCTATGAGTACTGAATACATACTTATGTATTTTGGCTCATGATGTTTTGGCTTATGATGTTTTGGCTCATGGAAGCACTGGGTTATGGAAGTTCACTAAGGAGTTCACTAGGAATATAAGTAAGAGCTTCATCTCCTTTTCTTTTGTAGTGATTCAATGTTATACTCACTTATGAAAATCCTAATAAGTTTATATGCACTCCTAGTGTTAAAGTGTCTCTCTGTGGTATAGACAGATGCCCGGGCATCTCTCTATATATAGGCCACTTTGAATAAAAGCTAGCATCAGTTCTCAGTGCCCGAAGGGTGGCCTTGGAAACATGTTTAGCTCCAGTTTATAAAATCCCTTCTGGCATCTTTGGGCACCAGGCACAGCTGTGATATTCGCACCTCTATAAGAAGGTGAGCTCTCTATCAGAAGGACAAAAAAGAAGACCTCTCCTATCAGTGGACTTGGGGAGGGGCATGCATGTAGAGGGTGGAAGAAGGGAGGGATTGGGATGGGAGAAGAGAGGGAACCACAGGGGGAATACAAAATAAATAAAGTGTAATTAATAAAGAATATTTAAAAATATTCTGTTAAGAGAGAATCTATTGGGCAAAAGTAGGCAATGAGCAAAAACCAAGAGAAAGAGAATTAGTTTTCCCCAAGAATTATCCCATACTAAATCTTGAACTGCAGGAATGTATGCATTTATCAATGAGAACTCCTGGACAGAGCCATGTCTGCAAAGACTGGCTATGAAAACTTCATTGATGTGGAGAGATTGCAATGTTGTAGTTGGAGAGGATCATTACCATAGCCTGGGCTACCTGCAGCACCCTGAGTAGCCATTTCTTGGACACCTCTGCGGTTAAAATGATAGCTCTATCTATATCTGTATCTGTATCTATATATCTATATCTCTATGTCTCTATATCTCTATCTCTCAATCTATCTATCAATCTATCTATCTATCTATCTATCTATCTATGTATCTATCTATATATTAGGTGATGAATAAAATCATTTTAGAATGTAGTAACCCAGTGTTGTGACCCGCGTAATCGTCTCGCCAGCAAGAACACACTCGAACAACAGGATCCTTCTGCAGCAAGCTTTATTGCAGTCAAAGGATGAAAGGAGGAAGACCCCGAGCCCCGAAGTGGCGCTGTTTATATAAGCCCTGCTCGCACCAGAGTGGTGTGAGATGACATATCATTCCCTGATTGGCTGCTCACCCATGGTGTGAGATGACGTATCATCCCCTGATTGGCTGCTCACCCATCACCCCATATGACGCCCAGGGCTGGGCTCGTAATGACGGTTGCCCAACAGTCATAATGGTTTACCAGTTTTGAGGGAGGAAGCCAGCACCATGGCAACCAAACCCCGGCTCTCCACAACCCAGCACACTCCTGGCTTTTGCCAATGTAAAAGACAAGAATGCCATCACATAGCCATCTTGGGCCTGTATGATAACTTGCCCCATTTTGCTGTCAACGTCCTCTCTGAGGTTTCCACTCCTGTATTGGATTCATAGTTTTCTTTATTTATTCTGTTACTATGAACATTGATGAAGCTGCTTCCACATTGTTTCATGGAATTTGGGATAACCTAAATTGTGTTCATAGACTCTCAAATTTATTCAAGAAGAAATTCTTTCTTTTTTCATTTGAGCTGAGAGCTTATGTTTTTCCAGTCACATAAAAGCAATACTAAAGACTAAAGAATTAATTCAGTTGGTTACATCTGTATATTTATTCATTTATATTTGTGTGACAGGAATGCCACTAGAACATCATCAGAGACAATCAACCAGGGCCCAGGGGGTCCTAAGGAGTCCGATGCACCCACCAAGGACAATACATGGTCTCAAAATAGGTCCTCTACATAAAAGTAGCTGATGTGCTGATTAGGCTTCACATGGGCCCACTAGTTAGTGGAGTGGACATGGACTATATTTTCTGTTTGTTGATCACTTTCCCCTGATGGAACTGCCCTAACAGACCACAGGGGAGGAAAACAAACTCAGTCATCATAAAACTACAGGGGCTGGGTAGGTAGGAAACAGAATACTGGAGGACAATGTGGGAGAGAGAGTAGGATTGGGAGGAGAAGAGTGTGGGGCCTCTGAACAATATGTAAATGGAATTAATTAATAAAAAGTATTCAAGTGAAAAAATATGGCAATAAGTTAGATGCTTTCCCTCAAAGTCCTCAGAGAGTTCTGCTGAGTATGGATTTAAGATGTAATGAAAATGATGTCTCTGCCAGACATCTGGAGTTGGTAGCTAAGGTAGGCAGAAATGGCCTTTCCTTTGATCATATTTCAACTGTGATGATGATGATGACTGAACCATGAATTGCCACATGCTTCACCCAACAATAAATCCCTGTCTAACCTTTGGACACTGTTGAGTTAAATGCTCTACTCTGCCTGGCCAAAATAGGTTACTTTTTCAAGTTCCTGCTCCATAAAAAAAAAAAAAAAATCTCAGCCCGCACGAGTCTGATGTTTGGTGGATCATGATGCCTTGCATGGCAGCTGAAGACAATGTTGTTTTGTGTGGCATCCAAAGACCGTTAACCCTTACTTCATACAAAGTCTTTGAGAACGCCATGGAGGACCCAGACTGGGTGTCCAGGTTTCCATTTAGTCTCTGTCATTTTGACTGATATAGAGGCCATTTAGATTATACTTCCTGCTCAAATTGACTCCTCTTATATCTCTTGTCATGTTCACAGCAGGTTGTCACTCTAGAAGTTTAGCAGAGGTTATGAAACTTTAGGCAGCTCCTGTTAAAAAGGCTGCAGCTGCATGGTCTGTCCATATCATGCATGAAAGCCAGGCCTTGTTCTTTTCTACAGATATCTAGATTCCCTGCTGAAGAAGGCATTACCTTGCTGGCTTGACATTGAAAAATCTAATCTCACAAAATTAGATTTAAATGAGATTCAAACTGAAGCTACTAATACCTAACAGTTTACATTTTACGGTTCTTTCATTTAAAATAACTTTCTTGTCAATCATTTATCCCAGTAATCAAACAAATCTGCCTCCTGGTAAATGCCTAGATTGGGGAAACACATGCTTTAAAGTTTATGTAAATTTTGAATGTCTAAGAAAGTGATTTAGGGTATGTAATTGTAAGATGTAAATGTCTGAGAAAGTATTTTAAAGTATGTGAAAATGAGACTTAAAGAGTTTAAAGTTTCAGAGTTTTAAAATATTAATCAGTGGAGTTCTGATGTGCTATGAAAACCACCAGGTAAAAATCCTGGCTAGTCTTCTCATAGTTACAGGATCAAACTTTTTTTATTAATTACACTTTATTCATTTTGTATCCCCCATAAGCCCCTCCCTCCTTCCCTCCCAATCCCACCCTCCCTCCTCCCTCTGCATGCATGCCACTTTCCAAATCCATGAATGACACTCCCCAAGTCCACTGATAGGGGAGGTTCTCCTTTCCTTTCTGATCTTAGTTTATCAGTTCTCATCAAAAGTGGTTGAATTGTCCTCTACTGTGGCCTGGTAAGGCTGCTCCCCCCTCAGTGGGAGGTGGTCAAAGAGCAGACCAATCAGATTATGTCAGAGGCAGTCCCTCTTCCCATTACTATGAAACCCACTTGGACACTGAACTGCCATGGGCTACATCTATGCAGGGGTTCTAGGTTATCTCCATGAATAGTCCTTGGTTGGAGTATGAGTCTCTGGGAAGTTCCCTGTGTTCAAATTTTTTAATGTCCTTTCATTCCTGTTGAAGACATACTTCAATGCTTCTCGTTTTGCTGAAACTTATCTGTGATTACATCTTCAGAGAGAGGAAAGGCTAGTTTTTGTTTGTTTGTTTGTTTGTTTGTTTTTGCTCAGAACCATCCTTTTTTGGAACCCAAACTTATCTGTAAAGCATCAGTCTACTCCAACTGTTTACAGACACTTGCTACCTGCTTTTCCTACACTGAGATTTTCAATGTAGATTATAGATTGTGGTCATGATAATATATTCAGAACTTTTATATCTGTGTGTAAACTTTAAACAACCATGATTTAAACTTCAAGGAGTTGAGACTTGATCCACCTATCACAGGTCAAACAGAATCTAGATTAAGACCGCTCAATTGACAATTTAGTTTTTTTCTGTCTTTTCTTTATCTCTGAGGATGGGCTATTTTCTTCTTCCTGTGTTGGGATTCCTTCTCTCTCTGGCTGCGGTGGGCTACTGAACTATGCTTTCTATATCTTGTGAAAACATTCGCAAGAGTTGTTTACTTCCAAAAAAATAGGAATCCTGATGTGTGTGTGTGTGTGTTTTCTATGCAAATACTCCATAACAATACAACTACCAAGCTTGTATGTTTATTTCCTGCTCAGAAAGGAAATATGTACTCAAGTTTCAAGAAGGTACTTTTCAGCAAAGGACCACCCTAATCCCAAAATTGATGTTCAAATGAACACATGTACCAATTATAGCATCATCTGAAAAATAGGAATATGAAAAAGCCTAATGACTCCTCCACAGTATCACAAATAACCAACAACCTAACACACAGTTTCTCAGAGAGATAAAGTGTCTGATGAATACTTCAGAATGTAAAGAGATGAACAACAGAAAAGAAGACAGAGCCAATCAATGATTTCACCTGGGCATTGAAGCAAGAATCAGCAGTCTCCACCAGAACTCGGATGAAGGATAGAATAAACAGATGTACACAGGGAAAACTGAGTACCATAAAATACAAATCCTAAAACCAAATTGAGATTGTGGGGGAGGAGAAAGACAGACAGAAAGGTTGCAAATTAAAATCATAAATCCACCAATCAAATCAGAGAACACTGGGTTTCCAGCAGAGCTAACTAAGAAGGGGCCAGAATATGGGCATGAAAAACATGAATTTCAGAACACTCTATTACAGTATCAGTAATAAGTACTACCACAGTGTCTAAACTCTGAGATACTTTAAAAGATAATAAAGCCAGAACATGTGAAACCAGAGAGTCTAAGATTTGTACTGAGGACATAGGAATATTCAAGTTCACTTTAGCAGAATCTCTCCAAGTCCCTGGAAAGAAACAGATATTTAATCAAAAGACATTTAGATGGCCAAATGGACCTGAGAAGAATGGAAACTTATCTTGACATATTACAGTCCTTGTGTTAAAAATATGTTAAGTCTGACCATGGAATCACACCATGGAGCGGACACAAAGGTTGGTTATTTCACTGTCTGATTTCTTCCTGATTGGAAACATAACAAAGAGAAGTGGAAATGTTTGCAGAAGCACAATGAAGCAGAAAAAATATGAAACTTTTTCACATTGTTCTGCATCTAGTTCATTATTCTCATTGGAATTATTTGTATTTAGCAGGTCATGTACTATCTTTGAACCAGAACAAACATAGCACATTCAAACAAGTACTCACAGGCTGATATTCCATAGTAGACTTGGTTCTCTGTCAAAAAGGTTCTGGCGGTATTGGGGTAGATCAAGTGGGATGGAAATGGGGATAAATGTAGCAAGGTTAACGTCTCCCTCCATGTAGGGGTTGGTTTCCTCGTAATAAGCACAATCAAACAGAGGCATCTCCATCGATGTATACACAGGTTTTAGGAGGAGGCTGAGGCAAAGCAAAGGAAGGGACATGTCAGGCTCTTCACTACACAGAGACAGTCTGCATCAAGGTGGATCCAAGGAGATTATTGGCTTAGTTCCTGCAATAGGCTCAGACCTCAACAATGTCAGAGAAGACTTCATATGCTACAGCTGCTTCCTACTGTTGCTTCAGGCTCTTAGTCTGTGCCTACCCAAAGGTTTTGATAACAGGCCATCGCACACACTGTAGCAAAGTCCAGACAACTGAGGCTCACAGTGCTGAGATATTTCTGTCATTGTAGCCAGACTTGCTTTGAATTTGTTGTCTTTTTATTGTTCTGTTTTCCTCTCATCGTGGTGTTCTTGGAATCCCATAGCCCTGAGGCTCTGCACCTGGTTCCTCCATGTGGGTGAAAAACATGTTCGGTTCTTTCTTCAACAATCTGTATGATTTCATCATGGTCCACAGTGACTTTGGAGAGCACAAGAATCTGAGACAAAATTGTAGTTCATCCAAAAACAGCTTGTTTGTTTTGGATTGCTGTTGTGAGAGTAGTTTGAACATTTGATTTCTCCTAGGATGAGGAGCAGGGGACGTCATGCTTTGATCACTTTGATAGCTCTTTGATCACTTCCACTAGTCAAGGTGGCTAAACTAAGCAACAGGGAAAGTAGATCCAGACAGTTTTGAAGAGACCTGATAAGCTACTGTAAGATAGAGGAAGAGGACATCCCTTATCAGTGGATTAGAGGAGGAACATGGGAGGAGGCTGGAAAGGGATATTTCAATCATACTTTGACATGGGGTTTTGACCAAGAAAGTAAACACTACTGACTCAGCCTTATGCAGGACACCTGGGTTCAGGGTTCTCAACTCAGCTTTTGCATTCAGACCTCCTCCTGGATATCTGGCACCAAATTCAGAATTATACAGGACCAAAAGAGGGGGCAAGATGCTCATAGGCAATTTAAGTCATGACAGACAACACATTTACAACTTGTATGCTTAGCTTAGCTTATCAGCCACATTACTCTTTACATTCTTTCCTGATTAAAAGACAAACATTAACCATCTTAAGAATCAGGATAGGAGTAAGTTTTGGAGCCTGTGATTATGAACTCAGCTTTGAACCTGGCAGCAGAAGTCTTGAGATGGCTGGAGTCAGTCAACTATCTCATAATAACAACCAAAAAGAAAAGTACTTCATCTCTATACCTTTTCTACTTTACTGTAATACTGTTTATCATAATTACTACTGATATAATTTCATGGTATTTTTATTATATATATTGTTATAATAAGACATATACAATATAATGCAAATCAAAATTTGATATCTAACTTATGTAAACTCCATTCATGAAAATGCAGCCATGAAATTTCAAAAGAGCTAAAACTACAAGAGGCTTTGAAGGGAGGAAAGTGAAAAATAATTATGTACTGTTAATTCTTGTATATAAACAAACAAAATAATTAATTGATGTCTCCTATGTATAGTCTTGCAAAATTTGTTTACTGGAATTTTAAAAAAATATATAGTGGTTACACACAAATCTATCTATCATCTATCTGATATAGATAGATAGATAGATAGATAGATAGATAGATAGATAGATAGATAGATAGACAGATAGATTACACACACAAATAAATCTATTTGTCTATCTATCTATCTATCTATCTATCTATCTATCTATTTTTTCTACATCAGTCCAGATATAGATAAATATACCTATACAGTGAAATTTCTATGTAGGCACCAGCTTAATGTCTCTGTGTTCAGTGAGTTGTGTAAGTGCTGTATTCAGCGATAGAGACTTGCAGTGAAGTTATGGAGAGCAAATTATAATCTTGATAAAAGTGTGCATTGTTTGGGCATTCAAATAAGACTCTTTTGGCCACCACCTCAAGTCGATAAAACCCATTCTTCATTTGATGACAAGTGACATCCTGTTGAGACTCTCTTGTATTATTTCATTTGGATCACCTTCAGATATGTATACATTTTAGGAATCTCCTGCTGTATTAGGTTACTACAGTAACATTCAATTGACATTTCATCTTCGCTCTCTCATAATATTACTTTCCTTAATGTCCTCTTTCTTCCCCACTTCCAACTAATTCTTCTTTATGAGCCCATCCTCCATCTATAAATAACTATTTTACTGACCTATCCTAGGGAGATCTAGTTACTTGTTCTCGAACACTAGTCCCTTATTCTGTGTGTATCCTACATGGTTTTATGTACTGTAGGTTGCTTGTCATTCACTTTAAAAGTAATGTTAACATGTAAGAAGATACATGCCATATTAGTATATTTGAACTTGTGTTACTAGATACTCAGACTGACTTCTTTCTAGTTTGTCTGCAGATAAGCATTTACTTTCACATTTCATGATTTACTTTGTAAAATGACTGAGTACTATTTTGTTGTGTAAATGTCCACATTTTCTTTATCTATTCTTCTGCTATGGATGTCTGGGTTATATCCAATTTCTGGAAGTATTTATTGGAGCAATCATAAACATGTTTGCACAAATGTTTCCATGGAAGGATGAAACATTCTTTGGATATATGCGCAAGAGTAGTATAGTTGGTTCTAGAGGCAGAACAATTCCCACCTTGCTGCAGAAAAGCCACAAGTATGTCCTTAGTGGCTAAACATGTTTGTACTCCTACTAGCAATGTCTGAATATTCTTAGCCATTGTGACTCTCTTTAGACCATACCTCAAACTACTTTTGGTTTCCATTTCCCCAGTGGCTATGGATCTTGCACATATCTTTAAATGTTTCTCAGCCATTTGAATTATTTCTTTAAGAATTCTCTTGTTTCCTGTTTTCTTCTTCTTCTGATGTCCATCCTCTTTGCCTTTCAGGATGGGGATTGGAACCTTCTATAGAGGGCTTCTGAAAGCCAGAAGAAGAAAACAGGAAACAAAATAGGAACCTACCACAGAGGGCCTCTGAAAGCCTCTGCCCTACAGACTATCTAAGCAGATGCTGAACCTGATGGTCAACTGTTGGGCAGAATGAATGGAATTTTATGTAAGAAGTGGGAAATAGTAAGAGCTGGAGAGGACAGGGTCACCACATAGAGAGCAACAGAACAAGAAAATTTGAACACAGGGAACTTCCCAGAGACTCATACTCCAACCAAGGACTATTCATGGAGATAACCTAGAGCCCCTGCACAGATGTAGCCCATGGCAGTTCAGTGTCCAAGTGGGTTACATAGTAATGGCTTCCCATTACTGCCTCTGACATAATCTGATTGGCCTGCTCTTTGATCACCTCCCCCTGAGGGGGGAGCAGCCTTACCAGGCCACAGTAGAGGACAATGTAGCCACTTTTGATGTGAACTGATAGACTAAGATCAGAAAGGAGAGGAGAACCTCCCCTATCAGTTGATTTGGGGAGTGGCATGCATGCAGAAATGGGAGGGAGGGTGGGGTTGGGAGGGGAGGAGGGAGGGGCTTATGGGGGGATCCAAAATGAATAATACAATAAAATAATAAAAAAGAATTCTCTTGTGATATCTTCTTCCATTTTCTTTTTTCAGAGACCGAAAGATTTTTTTTTTATACAAGTCTTTCACTTGCTTGGTTAGAGTTACACCAAGTACTTCATGTCCTTTGGGGATATTGTGAATTTCTTTCTCAGCCCTTTTATCTTTTGTATACAGGAGTGCTACTAAATTTTTTGAGTTGATTTTGTATCCAGGCACTTGGCTGAATGGATTTATCAACTGTAGGAGTTCCCTGGTAGAACTTTTGGGGTCATTCAGTTAAAATATCATATATCATCTGTAAATAGTGACATGACATGAACTCATGGGCCGGCTCTTTGATCACCTCCACATGAGGGGGTAGCAGCCTTACCTGTCTACAGAGGAAAACAACAAATCCAGTCCTGATGAGAACTGATAAACTGGTGTAAGGTGGAAGGGGAGGAAGACCTACCCTATCATTGGACTCGGGGAGGGGCATAGGAGAAGAAGAGGGAGGGTGGGCTTGGGAGGGGGTGGGGGCTACACCTGGGATACAAAGTGAATAAACTGTAATTAATAATAGTAATAAATAATTCTTTATTTATAATTATATGTGTTTTATTTGTATTGCATATTTTCTTGATATCTAATTTTTGTTTTGACTTATTTATACATTGGAATGTTAGCCTTTATTTGGGTGTGTAGTTGGTGAAACTATTTTACCTTTGTTTACACTGCTACATTTTCAGAATGATGGTGGTCCTTTGTTATGCAGAAGGCTTTCAGTTATCTGCTGTATTTTTTTAATTTTTCATCAATTACACTTTATTCATTCTGCATCCCCCTATAAGCCCCTCCCTCCTCCCCTCACAATCCCACCCTCCCTCCTCCCTCTGCATGCATGCCACTCACCAAGTCCACTGATAGGGGAGGTTCTCCTCTCCTTTCTGATCTTAGTCCATCAGTTCACATCAAAAGTGGCTGCATTGTCCTATACTATGGCCTGGTAAGGCTGCTCCCCCTCAGGAGGAGGTGATCAAAGAGCAGGCCAGTCAGTTCATGTCAGAGGTAATCCCTCTTCACATTACTATGTAACCCAATTGGACTCTGAACTGCCCTGGGCTACATCTGTGCAGGGGTTCTGGGTTATCTCTATGAATAGTCCTTGGTTGGAGTATGAGTCTCTGGGAAGTTCCTTGTGTTCAAATTTTCTTGTTCTGTTGCTCTCCTTGTGGAGACCCTGTCCTCTCCAGCTCTTACTATTTCCCAGTTTTTACATAAAATTCCCTTCACTATGCCCAACAGTCGCCCATCAGGCTCAGCATCTGCTTTGATAGTCTGTAGGGCAGAGGCTTTCAGAGGCCCTCTGTGGTAGGTTCCTAGGTTATTTCCTGTTTTCTTCTTCTTCTGATGTCCATCCTCTTTGCCTTTATGGATGGGGATTGGACATTTAAGTTAGGGTCCTCTCTCTTGCTTAGTTTCTCTAGATGCACAGGTTTTAGTGGGTTTGTCCTATGTTGTATGTCTATATGAGTGAGTATATACCATGTGTGTCTTTTTGCTTCTGGGACAACTCACTCAGGATGATCCTTTCCAGATCCCACCATTTACCTGCAAATTTCATGATTTCCTTATTTTTCATTGCTGAGTAATATTCCATTGCGTAGATGTACCACAATTTCTGCATCCATTCTTCAGTTGAGGGGCATCTGGGTTGTTTCCAGATTCTGGCTATTACAAATAAAGCTGCTACAAACTTGGTTGAGCAAATGTCCTTTTTGTGTAGTTGAGCCTCTTTTGGATATATGCCCAGGAGTGGTATGGCTGGATCTTGAGGAAGCACTATTCCTAGTTGTCTGAGAAAGCGCCAGATTGATTTCCAAAGTGGTTGTACAAGTTTACATTCCCACCAGCAGTGGAGAAGGGTTTCCCTTTCTCCACAACCTCTCCAGCATGTGTTGTCACTTGAGTTTTTGATCTTGGCCATTCTCATGAGTGTAAGGTGAAATCTCAGGGTTGTTTTGATTTGCATTTCCCTAATGGCTAGTGAGGTTGAACATTTCTTTAAGTGCTTCTCTGCCAATCGGTATTCCTCTACAGAGAATTCTCTGTTTAGCTCTGTTCCCTATTTTTTAAGTGGATTACTTGGTTTGCTGCTTTTCAGCTTTTTTAGTTCTTTATAGATACTGGATATGAGTCCGCTGTCAGATAAAGGGTTGGTGAAGATTCTTTCCCAATCTGTAGGCGGTCGCTTTGTTTTGATGATGGTGTCCTTTGCTTTGCAGAAGCTCTTCAGTTTCATGAGGTCCCATTTATTGATTGTTGCTCTTAGAGCCTATGCTGTTGGTGTTCTGTTTAGGAAGTTTTCTCCTGTACCAATGAGTTCTAGGGTATTTCCCACTTTTTTTTCAAGCCTATTTAATGTGTCTGGTTTTATTTTGAGGTCTTTGATCCACTTGGACTTCAGTTTTGTGCAGGGTGATAAGTGTGGATCTATTAATCTGCTGTATTTTTGAAGATGGTTTATTTTTATGCCTGGGCAAGGGCTAGGAAGATCTTCCCTGCTCATTGATAAGTAAGATTAATGGAGTAAAACTCTCCATCCAAAAAAAAAAAAATCAAAGTCAACATTCAGTGTAATCCTCATCAAAATTCCAGACAATTCTTACCAGATGTTGAAAGGACAATTTTCAGCTTCAAATAGAAGCACAAACAAACCATGAAACCTAAAACAATCTTAAATAAAAACTGTGAGAGGGATCCCCATCCAAAGATTAAATTGAACTAAAAACTATAGTAGTAACAGCATGGTATTGGCAGAGTAACAAACACTGTGGTCGATGATGAGATCGAAGACCCAGGCAGAAATCCAAATACCTATGGAAACTTGATATTTTTAAAATAAGAAATCTTGAAATAAACACTGGAAAAACAGACAGCATCTTCAACACATTGTTGTGGTCAAACTAGAAGTATGCACATAAATTAATTCAAAAGATCCTCATGTATCACTCTGCACAAAACTCACTAAAAATAGATTAAAGAGCTCAGTAAAATCAAGAAACAGAGAACCTGATGGATGAGAAATTAAGGAATAGCATTTTCTCTAGTAATGAGAATGTCTTTTTCATGTTTTGGACTGTGTTGGTGAGCCTTATCACTTGATTTTTTGTTAGATTTCTTCAGTTTTTTAATTTCTAGATACATCTCTGTTTTTAATTTTATCTGTTCCTTTTGTAATAAAATGTCTTCAACTATCTTCAGTGTTTTATTTCACTTTTTCTTTGTTTTCACATACATCATTGAGGTTTTATCAATATCCTCTGTTATACCCTTGAGTTATCTATGTTTTTAAGTCATTGTCTTGTTCTGTGGCTATATTGAATTTCTCAGGGTCTCCTCTAGTAGGGTTGTATTGCCTTGGTGTCTTGGGTGTTAATGATTTTGGTTTCACTCTGGTGACTAGTTATTTGGGTTTTGGATGATTGTGATTCTAACTGTTGCTATCTGGACTAGTCTATTTTAGGTCTATGATGTTTAATTTCTTCTCTTCTGATTCCCTCTCTGGATCTTAGGAAAGGGTGTTGGCTGTGTATTGTCTTATAGAGAATTATTCTGAGTGTGTGCCTTGATAGGTCATTAGGGATACTAGACAGAGACTTTTTTTAGGAATGGGTGATTACACTAAAAAATAATGATGAATAAACAGAAATTACCTCAGAATATAGGACTGGAAAATGTTTTGAAAGTGAATTGAACAAGAAAAAAAAGATGAAGTAGCCATTTTCATGTCTCAAAAAATAAGTTTTCAGTCAAAATTAATCAAAAGATATGGGGAAGAACACTTTATACTCACCGAAGGAAAAATCCACCACTACAACCACTCAATAATGAACATCTCTGATGCAAATGTAAGGGTGGCATCATTCATAAAAGAAATACTACTAAAGCTTAAATCACACATTGAATCTCACATAATAATATTCGGAGACTTCAGCACTGACTTTCTCCAAAGGACAGATCAAGACTGAAAGTAAATGGGGAAATAAAGAAACTAACAGACATCTTGAATCAAATGGGCCTAACAGATATCTACAGAACATTTCTCAGCACCTCATGAAACCTTCTCCAAATTTTACCATATAATCAGTTATAAAGCAAGCTTCAGCAGATATAAAAACATTGAAATAACTCTGTGAATCTTATCAGACATCCATGGATTAAAGCTAGACTTCAACAAGAGAAACACCACTTGATCATGGAAGAAATAAAAGACATTCTAGTTTTCAAAGAAAATGAAGGCACAATTTTATGTAAGAAGTGGGAAATAGTAAGAGCTGGAGTGGAAAGGAACTCCACAAGGAGAGCAACAGAACAAGAAAATTTGAACACAAGGAACTTCCCAGAGACTCATACTCCAACCAAGGACTATTCATGGAGATAACCTAGAACCCTGACAATGCAGCCACTTCTGATGAGAACTGATAGACTAAGATCAGAAAGAAGGAGAGGAGGACCTCCCCTATCAGTGGACTTGAGGGGCATGCATGCAGAAAGGGGGGAGAGGGGACTGGAAGGGGAGGAGGGAGGGGTTCATGGGGGGATACAAAATGAATAAAGTGTAATTAATAAAAAAGAGAAAAAAAATCATACCAAACTTATGAGACACAATGAAAGCAGTGCTAAGAGAAAAGCTGACAGCATTTTGAAAAATGAAGTACCTTCATAAAGAAATTGAAGAGATCCTATACTCATGATTTAGCAACACACTTGAAAGCTCTCTAACAGAAGAAAGCAAACACACCAACATGGAGCAGTTGACAGGAAATATTCAAACTTGCGGCTGGAATCAATACATTGGAAACAAAGAGTCTGATACAAAGAATCAATAAAACCAAAAGCTGGTTCTTTGAAAATATCAAGATAAACAAACCCTTAGACAAACTAACTGAAAGGCAGAGGGAGAGTATCCAGATAAACATCAGAAACAAAAAGGGGGACATAACTACAGACAATGAGGAAATCCAAAAAAATCATTAGGACTTACTTCAAAAGCCTGTATTCTACAAAATTAAAAAATATAAAGTAAACAGATGATTTTCTGTATAGATTTCACCTACCGAAGATGAATCAAGATCAGGAAAAACTTTAAATAGTCCAATAACCACTAAGAAAATAGAAGGTATCATCAAAAATCTCCCAAACCCCCCAAAAAAAATTTCAGATCCAGATGGTTTTAGTGCAGAATTCTGTAAGACATTCAAAAAAGAACTAATACAGATATTCTTCAAATTATTCCACAAAATAGAAACAGAAGAAACATTGCCAAATTCATTCTATGAGGCCACAGTCATGCTGACAACTAAACAGCAGAAAGACCCAACAAAGAAAGATAATTCCAGACTAATTTCATGCATGAACTTCCATGCAAAAAAATATCAATAAAATAGAGACTGAATCCAAGAACACATCATATACATCATCACGGGGATGCAGGGGTGGTTCAACATACAAAATGTCATCAATGTAATCCACCACATTAAAAAATTTAAAGAAAAAAAATCACATGGTCATCTCATTAGATGGAGAAAATATGGTTGACCAAATCCAACATCCCATCATGATGAAAATCTTAGAGAGATCAAAGATACAAAGTCTATATTTAAACATAATAAAGGCTATATACAGCAAGCTGATTGCAAGTATCAAAATAAATAAATGAAGAAATATTGTAGAAAATAAATAAATGTAGAAAAATATAAAGCAATTCCACTAAAATCAGGGACAGGAGAAGAATGTCCACTCTCTCTGTTCCTCTTCAATATAGTACTTTAAGTTCTAGCTAGAGCAATAAGACAACTAAGGGAGATCAAGGCATACAAATCAGCAAGGAACAAGTCAAAATATTGGTATTTGCGGATGAGGTGATAGTGTATGTAAGCAACCCCAAATATTCCACCAGAGAACTCCTACAGCTGATAAACAGCCTCAGCAAAGTAACTGGATACAGGATTATTTTTTTAAAAATATCCGTAGCTCTCCTGTACATAAGGGACATATGTGTTGAGAAAGAAAATAAGGAAACTACACCATTCATAATATCAACAAATGCTATAATGTGTCTTGGTGTGACTCTAACCAAATAAGTGAAAGACCTGCATGAAAAGGACTTCAATGGTCTGAAGAAAGAAAATTAAGAAGATGTCAGAAATGGAAAGATCTCCCAATTTCCTGGATCCATAGGATTAACATAGTGAAAATGGCCATCTAACCAAAGGCAATCTACAGATTCAATGCAGTCACATCAAAATACCAACACAGTCCTTTTCAGACTTTGAAAGAACAATTCTAAACTTCACATGGAGGAACAAATATATCCAGGCACAGGGTCTTTTCTGAGACTGAGACTCAACCAAGGACCATCTATGGATATAACCTAGAACTTCTGCTCGGATTTGGCCTGTGGTAGCTCAGTAACCAAGTAGTTTTCCAAAGTAAGGGTAACAAGGAGTATTTCTAACAGGATCTCAAGGGCAGGCTCTTTGACCTCCCCCCCAGGGGAGGAGCAGTCCTGTTAGGCCACAGAGGAGGACTTTGCAGCCAGCCCTGAAGACACCTGATAAAACAGGGTCAAATGAAAGGGGAGGAGGTCCTCCCCTATCAGTGTACTTGGAAAGGGACAGGGAGGAGACCAGGGAGGGAGTGTGGGGTTGGGGAGGGAATGAGGGAGCGGGATACAGCTGGGACACAGAGTTAACAAAATGAAACTAAAAAGAAAAATTAAATTTAAAAAAAATCCAGAACAGCTTAAACAATCCTACACAATAAAAGAACTTCTGGAGTTATCTCCATCCCTGACTTCAAGCTACAACACACAGCAATAGTAATAAAAAATGTCTGGTCCTGGCATAGAGATAGACTGGTTGGTTGATCAATTGTATAAAATCAAAGACACAGAAATAAACCCACATACCTTTGGTCAATTGATTTTTTGACAAGGAAGCCAGAACCATACAATGGAAAAAAGACAGCCTCTTCAACAAACCATGCTGGTCTAACTGTATCTCTCTGCATATAGAAAAATGCAAATAGATACATATTTTTCTCCCTGAAAAAAAATCTCAAATCCAAGTTGGTCAGAGACCTCCATATAACTGCAGACACACTAAATCTGTTAGAAGATAAAGCTGGAAAGAGCCTTCAACTCATTGGTACAGGAGACAACTTCCTGAACAGAACACCAACAGATCAGGCTCTAGAATCAAAAGTTAACAAATGAGACCTCACGAAACTGAAAACTTCTGTAAGGAGTAAACACTATCAATGAAACTAAATGTCAGTCTACACATTAGGAAAAGAACACATCAATCCTGTCTTCAACAAAGTGCTACTATCCAAACTATACAATGGACTCAAGAAATCAAACTCAAAAAAAAATGACCCAATTAAATAATTGTCACAGAACTAAACAAAGAATTTTCAACAGGGAAATCTTGAATGGCTTAGAAGTACTTAAATAAATGCTCACCTTCCCTCATCATCAGAGAAATGCAAATCAAAATTACTCTGAGATTCTATCTCATATCAGTCTGAAAGGCTAAGATCAAAAATCTCAAGTTGTAGCACATCCTGGTGAGGATGAGGACAAAGGGTAACACGCCTTCCTTGCTGGTGTGAGTGGAAACTTTTACAAGCACTTTTGAAATCAATCTAGCTCTTTCTCAGAAAAGAAGCTCTACAAGAAGGACACCTAATCAACTACATTCATAGCAGTTTTATTTTTAATAGTCAGAATCTGGAAACCACTTAGATGTCCCACAACTGAAGAATGGATAAAGAAACCGTGGCACATTTACACAAAAGACTATACTCAGCCATTAAAAACAAAGCAATCAACTTCCACTGCTTTCCCCAGCCATCTGTGAGATTATCTGAATTCTCTGTTCCTTATCAGGGAAAGAAATCTTACTCTGAGCATGCATAGACACACCTTACCCACTCCACCCCATCCCCTCCTCCCATATTGGCAGCATATGACAATAACTTCACGATCGGGTCGGGACCCCTGAGAAAAAGAAGTTTCTCTAGGATTACAGTAATCAGAATAGAATAGGATAGAATAGTGTCATAGTGATTATGACATTTAAGGAGACCACAGGCCGCAAATGCACACCCTCATGGTTTTATAAATGGTAAATGCACCTGGGTCAGCCCTGCACAGGTAGATGATGAAAAACATTTAAGGGTGAGGGGAGGAAGACCCCCTCCTCATCTTCAGTGATGCTCTCCAAGCTCAGACACACGTAGGAACCTTCTCAGAGGAATTCATCCAAACCCTTGGACGAGAGGAGTTCTGGAGGAGTTTTGAATTCCCTGCAGTCACCAGAGCGGTTAGTGCCACCTGAATTCACTATGCCAATTTCTTGAGAAAAAATTTGAAGCCACTGCCTGACCTCCACATGGGCTGAGATGCTGTGGCCTCCTTGATGGGTCTTTCTCGAGTTCTGTTTAAGTCCCTCGGTTTCCTATTCTTGTATTTGAAGAATGATTGACACAAACAAACACAGAGAACATTAGAATATGACAATGGAAATGATATTTCTTTCCCATGAGCCAAGTTTGGGAAACTGCCACTGTAGTGAAAGACTGTTGACATAGAGCCTCTTTTTCCTTTCTTCAGTAAGATCTGACTGAAGCCTGGCCTGTGAGTTCAAGGCCAGCCTGGTCTACAGAGTCCTGGACAGCCTAGAAAAACAAAAACAAGCAAACAAACAAAATCCAACCATCCAAAACAAATCGAAACAGACAAACACAAACAGCTGCTATGGGAAGTTGAAATTGTATGTATTTTAGTATATAAAATTTAGGAAATAAACCCAGCTTCTATCTTGTCATGGCCTTAACTCAACCTTCACATCCACACTCACTTTTCTCTCTGTTCCCCAGTGCCTCCTACTGAGGGAAATAACTGCTGAGGTCCTAGTGAGTACTATTTCCCTTCTATTTCTTCAGCAACAATTTCACAGTTGAATCATATAAGGACAGGCTGGAAAGGGCAGCGACTGAACCTCTTTGTAGATAGGATTCACTACAGAGCAGTTGCATCAGAGGCAAGAGAAACAATTCGGCCATGAGACAAGCAGCCTTGGATTCATCCCTGGCTTGGGTTTCAATTCTGATCTGATGTGGCATCAAAGGGTTCCATTATTTCTCTTCCCTTGTTTTCCCTCCCTGTCACCCACACCCCAATGAATCATGTCCCTGCCCTTCCATGATGAGCTCACTAGAATGAGGTCATGGGCCAACAACCTACTCCTGTCTGTAGTCTTCCCACCAGCAACAAGAAACCATAACCATGAATTTCATTATCCAGTGGCTCTTTGGAATGTATAAAGCAGAGCCTTGTGATTTTGCCACCTTTTCAAGATGTTCATACACAAGTGTAAGGCTGTGTCAACTCTATATGCACTCTCATCTGACGATGAAAGGTTTGTTTTTTAGTAACATAAGTCTGGTGTCCTGCACTACTAGGGTACTGTGTGAACAAACCAATCCATAAATATATAAAATATATCTATTAAATATATGTATATAAAAACCAATCCATAAATATATAATATATAATTATATATAAATATATATGGTATACATAATATATATAAAATATATCTCTATAACTATATTAATATATTTATATAAAATAACAATCCATAAATATATAATATATATACAATTACATATAAATATATGTTATACAGTATATAATATATCACATATCTATATAAATATATTAATATATTTATATAAAATATATTAAAAAATAAATATTGTAAACCCGGTTAAGAAAAAATCACTATGCTTCTGCTCACTGAATGCTTTATAATATTAACACATCATGACTTCTGAATCATTGGAGGGTGGCAATTCTTTCCTGTTTTCTTACAAGTGCTTGTTATGTTTTGTTTTTTGTCTTGTTTTGTTTTTGTTTTTTTTACAACTCTGCTTTATTTGGGGGTGTTTAAGCCTCAGCTTCCCCATTGTGGGGAATAGGTAAAACAGACCTCTTTACTTCTCTGGGCTGTTGTTGATCAAGGGTCCTTTGAGAGTTTCCATATCAATCCCCATCAACTGCAGATACAGCCACCTTCTCTCTACCCCAGGATGTGCTCAGAGGCCCTCTTAGTGCATGAGGCATGCCTGTTATCAGCTGTCAAAAAGCCATGTCCTGACAGACCATTAATAGGTGTGGACGAACTATGTGCAAACTGAAATCCCACACTTGGGATTAAGATGGAAACAAATTCACACAACATTCCCAGCACTTCAATTCTGTCTCCTCACTGTGGCCTCCAACTATCAGGAACCCATTTGACTCCAACCAGGCTTGCTACCCTGAATAAAAGGAGGAGGCCGCTACCCAGGTTCTAGTTATGCAAAAGCCAAAATAGACAGAGACACTGGACACATATAGAAGTAGGACCAACTTCCGGGGGCAACTCAATCAAAACCACCATTATCCCAAAAGGACTTAAATCAATGTGTCTTTTAAGGACTGGGGAGACATCTCAGGTATGTCTATGTGCTGCCAAACTGGCTCTTGTGTATTTTTACTGGCTGAATGCATTGTTAAATCGGGCCACTAGGAAACATTTTTGTTTCCATTCAAGCGAGTCCTTGCACAACCAAGAGTTCACCTAGTGACTTAATATCCTTCCTGCAAAAATCAGACTGGTATGCAGGGCCCATATTCTTCCCATATAGTCAGTTCCTGCACCTTCTCCAAACATGTCCATTTCCAAGGGAAACCATCTCATTAAGGGCCTCCTCGACAGCCAGAATATGCATTGTTTCCTTTTGGAGACATTGAGGTGAGAACTTTTTTTCAGATTACAGGCCTCGACTTCCCCTCCAAAGTTCAATATAATCTTGTTCAGTTTAAGCGGGGACTGTGTTTTCAGAAGAGCCCCTGGTAAGGGCTTCTGGAAGGTTTGTACTTTGGGAGCCAAGGTGACCCTGGCCTGGCTGTGGATAGGCCTGTCTTTTAAGTGGTTCACCAGCATACTGGCTCCCTTCAAATTCTTTGGATCTGCACCAAACAGAGCATATGTTTTAAGCTTTAAGCTTTAAAGAGAAACCCATGAGTTGTTTTTTTAATTATTTATTTATACATATGAGCACTCTGTCTGAATATATGCCTGTATGAAACAAGAGAGCACCAGATCCCATTGTAGACAGTTGTGGGTCACCATGTGGGCTACTGGGAATTGAACTCAGGACCATCTGGAAGGGCAGCCAATGCTCTTCACCACTGAGCCATCTCTCCAGCACCCACCCATGAGTTTTTAAATCAGATAAGGCCATTCAGCTCTTCAGTCCTTAAGCTCTGGTTTCTCACGGTTCCCCATGAGAACAGCCTCACCAAATAAAGAAAAGTGTCCGGCTTTTTCCATGCATAATTTTTATCTGCAGGGAAAACCTCCCCAAGACCTGCACATGCACACACACACACAACCTCTCTCATTGGTCCTTGTGGGCACAGGTGAAACTTAGGTGCAGTTATCTGAGCCCAATATGAAGCCACAAAACAAAAATCTTGTTTCTTGAAATTTCTCTGATAGGGGAGGTCCTCCTCCCCTTTAATCTGATCCTAGCCTATCAGGTCTCATCAGGACTGGCTGCATTGTATTCCTCTGTGGCCTGGTCAGGCTGCTCCCCCCCCCCGTAGGAGGAGGTGATTAAAGAGCCAACTACTGATTTCATGTCAGAAACAGTCCCTGTTCCCCTTACTAGAGTTCCCACATGGATACTGAGCTGCCATGGGCTACATCTGAGCAGGAGTTCTAGGTTATCTCCATGCATGGTCCTTGGTTGGAGAATAAGTCTCAGAAAAGATGGAGTGGGGCATGGATGGAAATGAGGGAGCAAGGGTGAGATTGGGAGAGATTGAAGGAGGGGCCTATAGATGGGATAGAAAGTGAATGAACTTGGAATATTATAAAAAATAAAATGTTAAAAAATCATTTATATTCAGAAATGAAATGTATAAGGAACTCAGTCTCAACCCAAATTTTGTTAGCAGCTTTTACACTTTTTGCCAAGAGGGCATTTTGCATTTATTACAAAACACAATCCATATTGTTCTCTGAGAAGACTATATGACTCCTGTGGGAGTCATTTATAAATCCTAATAAACTCCTCTGTAGTACTTGTAAATCACTGTAAACTCGACATTTCACCCAAGATGAATATGATGTAGCATAACTTAAGAATCCTGCAATCATTTTTGTCAGCATTGTTTGATTCTACTAAGTATGTTCTCTAGACATATTAATAATATTAATCATCTCACAAGAATGGGCTTCTTGGTGTATGTGATTCCTACCTTTTATATATTATATTATATTATATTATATTATATTATATTATATTATATATTATATATGTATATTACTGCTAAAGCATTTAAACACCATGGTAATTTAATAAAGAATTCACCTTAATTTGTATTTTGTTCTTTAATTATAAAATGTATAAATAATTAAAAAAATGCTCTTTACTTAATATCCAAGGGCACCTTCCATTTGTGGAACAGATGGGTAACTCCACTGCAGTGAGGAATGGGCTAAGGAAGCCTGATCCACCAGGAGGAAGAAAGAGAACTGCTTACTGAGTGCTGTGGGGCCTCCGGCATGCCCTGAGATCTTGAATTTGGGAGCCTAGGGTCCCTTCCCACAGAGGAGAGCAGCAAGTGGCTCAGCGGCAAGTGTGGGAGGGCTGGGTGGTCCCGAGGCTGGGAGGACAGGCGTTAGTGCTGCTGAAATGTGAATCTCCTTAGACCTGAAGAAGGCACGGTCCTGGCCTGGAAGCCAGGGTCAGGGAATAACGGGCTGAGTCCCTTCCACACACTCTAACCCTAAGGGAGACACCCTAACCCTAAGGGAGCCCTCCTGTCACACAAAAATCTCTGGCCAAACAGAGCCTCTGACCGGACCTGCCAGTCAAGAGAGGGGGCGTGTTCTTCCGTGTGCCTTTGTATGGGTTCAGCTCCTGCTGCTGAGCAAGTTCTCAGGGTTCCAGGTGAAGAGCTCTGATCGCTGCCGCCGCTGCTTGGGTGCTGTAAGGGAACTGAGGCAAGCTACGAAGTTGCAACATGGTGAGTGCAGGGAGAAGAAGGCGGCTGAGCGGCGGGAGCTGGTGTGCGGGGTCTCTTCCAGGACTGGCTAGTCAGCGGCGGACCCTGGGGACGAACCTTGTGGTCCTGAGCTCTCGCTGGAACCAGTGGTGGCATCTGAGTCACTTCGCTGAGGGGATAGCATCCGCGCAGAGCGTTTGCAGCAGGGGTTCTTGTGCAGAATCATCCTCGTGGCTGGACACCAAACTCGGAATACTTGAGTTTGTCTTCAGTGTTCCAGTTTCTCTAGTGTCTTCTACAAGTTCTGCTCTTAGCATTTAACCTTTGGATGTGAGATCCATTCAGAGGTAGTTTTGTGGGGGTTGGAAATGGCATCTCGTGTGTTGGGTAGCACTCCAATATTAAGCTGTGATGAGGAAGAGTAGAATTGATGATGTAAAGGATTGGGAAGTATAGGTGACACTAAATAGAATTTAGCCAGGGGAGAGGACTGCCTCTCAGTCACCCCACAGGTATGCTAACCAGGCCTGTTAGAGATTAGCATGCTAGCATACACATGCTGACCGGGCTTGTCCAGAAATTTGGCTCTAACCCTAGCAAAAAAGAGAGATAAATGTGATTTACAACCAGCTACCGGGCCGATCCTCATATCAAAGAACAGGCCTCTACGGAGTGGCTCAAGGCGGTCTCAGGGTCACTACCAACATTATAGCCTGTGGTGACATAAAGGTGTTAAAGTAACATTTATTCCCCTGATGTAGTTTTCCTCCAGGAACTTAGTGCCTTCATCTGCTAACCTAGGCCTAGTCCTGCAAGCTTCTAGCCTCCATACAATCAAATCTAGGCTTAGAATGTTTTCATCCTCTGAGACTTGGTGCTGAATAAACTCACCCTTTCTATTTCTTTTAGAACTCTTGCTAGGCTGTTCAACTCAGCTGTTCTGGCTCAGACTCCCCTCCAGTCTGGCTTCTCTTAGTTTCTGACTGAATTGCTCTGTTTGACCTCATACTAACTTTGGCAATATGTTATAATCCTCTAGATGGTTCTCATTCTCTGGCTCTGTCTGTCTTCACCTGTGCCTAGTTCAACTTGTGTCTGTAAAAGTCTCCCAGTAAAACTTTTTTTCTGAATTCTGCAAACTCAACTTGACTGCATTGCCTCTCAACTCACTGACTCACTCAGCTGAACAGCCTGAGCAGAAATGGCTAGAACTCAAACATCTGCATGCCTCAGTTTCCTGAGGGTTAGGATTAAAGGTTTATACCATCACACCCAGACCTAAGCTTTTCTTTCCTGAAGCTTGCGCTATACCTGGCTTGCCTAGTCCACAAGGATCAGCTTATTTCTCTCTGCTGTGATTAAAGTTGTGTTTGTATTCCAACCAGACTGTGTAGACCTAGAAAGTCTTTGGATTTGATCTCTTGCTAGAACAGTCATGTTCTGAATTAAAATTCATTTACCTAAAGGTCCAGATTTGTTTTTGGGAAAAGAATAGTTTTTTCCACAGGGGCAAGTCTATACTGGTTGACAACACTTTGAAAAGGAAAACAACAACAACAGAAAAAACAAACAAACAAACAAACAAACAAAAAATGTCTTTGTGTTCATGGCTGACATGATCAATGAAGGCATTCCATGAGGCCTTCATGTAAGAGGAATGGCATAGTTCTTTCTCAAACCCATTAACATTCTTGGCATAGCCAGTAACAGACAGGGGCCTAGGCCTTGGGAGCTTTCACTAAGTTATCCATGTATTTAGAATAAAATGGAGTTCCTTCTCAAAAGCGAGGAACATGTTTGGGAGAGCCTGTAATGGTCTGAGTCCCAGGCCTTTGGGGGGGGGCATTGCTTCAGATCATAAGATACTAGCTCTTTCCACCACTTGGGGCTGTGGTTGTCACTTCCAAGGCCACTGTAGGCTTAGTTAATAATGTTCTTGAGAGACCCTGTGTTCCTCTTAATGCAGCTTTATTTCATTAGACTCCTCATGAGTTTGTTCCTACATATGATATTTTCTTCTGACATTATAGAAGTTAACCATTTCCTTCCATTTCCCCTGTGTTGATATATTTTTTAATGTATACACCTTACCCTTGTTCATTCAAATACTGATTTCTTCTGCACCCCACCCCCAACTCTCTGGTTTCAATCCGGATATTGCATTGTGATACTCATTTTAGGCATCCTGTCTCAACTCTTGTGTAAACAGGACAATATAAAGCAACTAGACACAGTGTTGATCAGGGAGGAGGCAGAGGACAGGAAAGAGGGGAGGAGCCAGAAAGCAGGAATGAGTGGGAGGAGAAGGGGTGAGAGGAGAGTGAGGAGAGCAGAGCTGGAGGAGAGATCTTGGAGGACATGGAACATGAACCAGACCTAAGATTTCACAAAAAGCAAGTTTAATGTGGGAAATCTAAATATTAGGAAACTGAGGGCTTGGAGGTTTAGGAGGGAGTAAATATTGCCCAGCATTGTGTTCTAGGTTAACTAAAAGCTAAGTCTCTGTGTGGTGATTTGGTTATACAGCTGTTTAAGATTAACTGCAAGCATTACCGGTAGATAAACCAATAGTAAATATTAATCGTCTCCTACAAAACCCTTGAAAGTAGTATACCAGATGTTATTCTTGAGAAGCTAACATGGCCATGGACCTCTCAGAGGCTGAACCACCAACTAAATAGTATTCATGGGCTGGACATAGAACCCCTCCATATATGTAGCAGATGTGTATCTTGGTCATCATGTAGCTCTCCTAACAATGGGAGTCCTGGCTGTTTCTGACTCTGTACCTGGGTTTGGATCACTTTCCTCCACCTGGACTGCCTTGCCTAGCTTCAGTGGGAAAAGGTAAAATTGGTTCCATTTAGACTTGATGCATCAGGGTATGTTGGTACTTAAGTGGGGAAGGAGATCTGCTCCTATGAGGATAGAGGTAGGGAGGAGTGGGGTGTGGGGATGAGACAGGGAGGAAAGGAGGGTGGATTTTTCCATCTGGCTGTTAAGTGATTAAATAAATGAACTGAAGGATAAAAATGCTTACTCAGCTTAACACATAGCTTGTATAAGACATCCCCACCCCAGCTTTTATTTTTTCCAATGTTGCCTTTTTCTCTTCTGGCACACTCACTTCAGGACCCTGTCACTGAAGAATGACCTGCTGTTTGAGGGCACTAGTCTACTTGTGGCAATATTTTTGCTGTGTAAATCTTTCTAAGTGGCTAGACTTACAAGTCTCCAGTCCCCATTTAAATTGTTGAAAACATAACCTGGGGACTGAACCTAAAAGTGACTTAAAGGTTACAAGATATGTGTAATGCAAAATTTTGTCCTCAGCTGGCTCCTTTTGAGCATTGGCCAGAGCTGAATGTATGCTGTCATTAATTGCATGCTGTCTTAATCTTTTAATTGTGTTTGCAGTGATTTCTCCTTGGGAGGGGATATTAATTCTAGACCAGCTGCATCTTCAGCCTGGTAGATAAATGTTTCCAAGACAAGCTATTCAGACTGAGGTCACCTTCATCCCAGTCTGTTTCTTCCTAGGGCACTGACCTTGATTTCCTCTTGATTAAACTTTCTAAATTCTTTAGTTAAAGGGTTGTACCAAAAAAGAATTTTATAATTTGAATTAGTGATATACTGTCCATTGTAGTTACAGTGAAAGGATTTCCATGTGGAGCATGGTTTCTGCCTTCTGTTCAGAACAGGAAGAACATTTTTTTATGTACAATTGCTGGGTGAAACAGGATAGGCAATAGCTAGATCAAGGACTAAAATTTAAGGCAGTCAGCTGCAGGGGTCACCCTATGAAGGACATGATCCCCACAGTTTTAGTGAGATTTTTCAATTTCTAGCACATATTAACTTTTGCATGTGAGTGAAAATAGACCAGATTGGTGGGTGTTCAATTTAGGTAGCTTAGATGGAGCAGGTGAATATTGAATTTCCAAGTAAGGTCTATCCTATGCATTTATGTGCAGTCTTCTTGGACAGGACTATGTCTGCTCAGAAATTTGAGACTAGTGCTAGTGGCAGTAATCTCAGCAGCTAACACTGCAGGTAGAATCAAGTCGAAACTGTATCCAATTAATGCCAATAGCTCTACCAGAAAAGGGCCTGCTTTTATTAAAAGTCAGTATACCTACACATTTTTCAATTATATTTATCTTTCTAAAAAAGTCAATTGTTGGTATTACTTACTAAGTTTTATTTTCTTTATGTATCACTGCTCTAATCTCTTATTTGTTTCTCTTTTCCAACATTTCCCAGTTATTAAGAATTTCATTCCTGGGACAAGAGACATGTCTCAGTGGTTAAGACATGTCTCAGTGGTCTCTTTTTCTAAAGGACCCAGATTCAATTCTCAGCACCCACATAGCAGCTAACATAACAGCTAACAACTGTTAACATAACACTGTTTCTACCTGCCATAGGTTAATGGTTGGCATTTCAGCCTTCTAGCCTAGGGTCTGAGTTCCCCTTCCCCTGGATGGTCTTACTAATGTAATCCAACCATTTTGGTTACCTGGTCTTTTTCATCTATTATTTAATATCCTAGCCTCTTGGTCTGGCTTTGCCCTCTCCTCTCCTCCCTTTCCTTGTAAGGCTCGCAGTCATGTCCCCTCTGAACTCTCCCAGACATCCCTGCCTCTTGCTATTCTGTCTCTTTTATGTATAATAAACTTTCTACTATAACATACCTAGAATCATCCATGTCCTTACCTTTTTTTCTTTTTTTCATTCATTTCTCATTTACCACTCCTTACTTTTAAATTCATGGTCACTTTTTGCTGTAATTGTTGTTACTGTTTGACTTTGACTTGTTTGGCTTTGGGATTTCTCAGCTATGAGGTAGGGATAGCTGCACTGAACATTGATTGTGTGTTGGAATATGCACACAAAGGACCCTGTGTCTTGGAAGAGGAACTATCTCCTTGTGTCTTGGAGACTGGAATGTTGTACTAAAATACAGATTTCTTATAGTAGGGCTCTGTCTGACCCTAAGGTGGAAGGGCTCAACTGGGAAGGCCTCAGCTGTCTGAGCCTTTTGATTGGATTCCCCAGTAGAGGAGCTGCTACTGTCCTGAAGCTCAGCCAGGTGGCTGAAGGAAACAAGGGACTCTGGGCAGACCTACCAATCAGCAGCACCACTGGAAGGTAGCTCATATTTTCTTTTCAGGATTCTTCTCTGATGCAGCTGAAGAGAACTGTGAGGGGAACCACAAACCATGCAATGGTGAGTCTGTGGGCCACTGTCCCAAAAGACAGGAGGAACAGGTCTGCTAAGCTCTCTGAGTCTGATATGGTGATGCTGAGACTGTGAGTCTACTGTAGTTCTGTTGATCTATGTGGTGACTTGGGGAGTGGTCCTTTGTCACTGATTCTCCCTTGAGTATGGATTTCTTGGGGGCCTTGGGTGGGGATCTGGGAGAATTCCTCTGCAGCCCTGGCAGTTTAAAATGATGCTTAAAATATCACTGTCCAGTGTGCACACACATACATTGCTTTTGGTGTGTATTGGGAAGACAGACTGGAAAACTAATAGTCTGCTCTCTAGAAGTTCTGAACCTTGCATTCCACATTCAGGTTTGTGTGGACAATTTTATAAATAGTTTTAAAGCTGGTAGAGAAGGGGCTATGTGCATCCTCCAGCAATTTTTGTTTGCAATCTTTTTATCTTTTCACTACTTTCAACCACAGTGTTGTGACTCAGGAAAATTTAATTTCAGGACACAAAGTGAATTTCTGAAATGCAGAGGTTTTTAAGGTGTGCATGGTGTTGGGTAGGTGTGTAATGCAGATTCCATATCTTGTGGCACAATCCATGTGGGAGTAAGCAAACATGAAAACATTCACCACATCGGTTTGTGTGTGGCTTTCATTGGGGCTGGATTTGTCTGAAACCACAAGAATGCATGAGGGGCTGTAGAATCGTAGCCCACTTTTTGGATCACTTTTTTTTTAACAGAGAGCTCCAGAGCATAGAGCATGTTTTCTCTTCTTTTGGAAGAACAATCTATAGTAGCTGGTGGGTCACAAATATACTTTAGCGGTCAGTTTGAGTTGCTTTTGTAAGAGTTTTGAAGTCTGTGTTTATTTAATTTCTACACATATATAACCAAAGGTAACTTGGTCAAGTACACATTTTTCCTGGCAGAGTTTCATTGGGAATTTTGAGGGAAATTGGAATATATTTTTAAGCTTATGGTTTTCACTTTTTCTCTTCATCTCCTAATTTTGTCAAAACTGTTGTACACATTCTTGGTATTTGTAGCTCTGAGATACATTCTGAGGTCATAGCTGCCCATGTGTGTACTCTTACTTCATAATCCTATTTGGAATTCTGTATCATTTTTCATGGGATATAGCTTTGGAATCATCTTTCCTCTTAGAAATTCATAGAAATTTTCTTCAGATTCTGTTGAATTCATGTTGAAAATAGCCAACATCTTTGTATTTTTAAATAGATCATTTCAATATTGTCGTTTACTCTAGTATAAAAGGGTAAATGATATTATCCTACATAATCATTTGTTTAGCAAACTACAGTTAGTACATAAAATTGAAAGTGATATGAAATAATTTTCAATCTATAAAAAGAAGACCAGTATAGAGTTTACTGACAGAAAAAATGTTGTTACAGTCAGAAAAGCTATCTCATCAAGTATAATTTGAGAAGACAAAAAGTGAAAATAATACATGGTCCAGAATTGAAGTATAAATTTGAATGTGATATGGGATCGTGTATTAGCATACAAAATCAACTCTTGATAGCAGAATTTGGGATTTCCTGTGGATACAAACTAAAATTAGGTAACATCAAGTAGTTTTAGAGTCAATGTAAAACTGCAAGTATTTAATGTATGTAATCTGATGGTTTTGCAGATATTACCCCTACCCACACACCCTCATTACCAAAAGCAACACAATAAACCATGTTTTTACACATTCTCATTGTTTCCATGTTTATGTGTGCCTACATTGCACAGAGCTCTCATAAAATGACAGAATTGCTATGGATCCTAACAGTCTTCTCAGTAAATTTTCAGGTACTTTAGATTGGTTTTAAATAAGTATCTGAATTCTCATGCTTATTGCATTTATGTTCGTGGTGGCATACCTTTCAAAATAACCTAATTCTTCATTTGTTGAGGTCACTCTGAGTATCTCAGGAGGACAGTATGGTAAATAAATGAAGACAATAGCAATGGTTAAAGGATTACTCACTTTTAAAAGACTCTCACAGTCAGTGCTGTATTAGTCATGAAAGAGGATATAAGTACAGCATAAACAGTGTTAAATCAACAAACTTCTCTTTCTCTCTCTAATTTCAATCTTGCTGCATTTCTATATGTCCATTGGGTAGGAGACGTTCAATTATCTTGTCTACCTAATGAAAGGCAGAAACAACACAACCTAGGTGAAGCAATCACTTTCAAAGAATTTTTATAACATTTTTTAGTTGGTATGTGGAGAAGGAAAATCAAATATCAGACTTTTTAGAGCAAAAGTTGTTATGGAAAAAAAGCAAATGTGCTTTTATAGTATAGTATAAAAATGCAGATAGTTGGTTTATTTTGATGGTCTGAGAGCTTTATGCCAATGAGTCATGCTACACGAAGTGAAAATGAGTTAAGAAACAGACTGACTTGTTTTGTTTGAATTGAAATAATGACAATAAATTACAGTTGATTAAAAATGTAATAGTCTTACACAAGTGACACTTTTCTCAGTTTTGTTCTGATCAGCTAACCTGTCTTAGATGGTAATACTTTTATTTTTATTGGAAAAACATGTCTAAACACTTAACATTTTAAAACATCAGTTTGTATATACTTAATGTATTATATATTTAATGTATAGTGTATAACATTATGCATTTATTTCTGTTATTGTGAATATTATTCAAACATTCTTTTTGGTTGCTTCTTTTTAAAGATTTTATTTATTTAATTAATGTTCTGTCTGCACATGCGCCTGCATGCCAGAAGAGTGCAACAGACCACAGTATAAATGGTTGTGAGCCACCATGTGGTTGCTAGGAATTGAACTCAGGAGCTCTGAAAGAACAGAGAGTGTTCTTATCTGCTGGGCCACCTCTCCAGCTCCAAACTTTAGTTTTTATTATAGAGAAGAAAGAGTACTCTTTTGGAATTAAGTGAGCAGGGACCCCTATAATTCCACATAACAGCAGAAAATTACCATTTTTTTACCTGCATGATATATATTTCACATTGGTGAGAGCAAAACTTCTGATTTCACAGATCTAGATGGGACTAAAGAATAAGCTTGTTAAACTCCTGAGTGATGCTTTCTCTCTATGCACAGAGAACAATAACTGTACGTCATGATTGTGTTTTCCTAGTCGTCACTATTTCACTTCTCTTTGATTGCATCCCTTTTTCCCATTTTTTAGGTAGGAAAATTTAATTAATGCTTTTTAATTGAAAAGGATTCTTCCCTCATACAATATATTCTGACCACTGTTTACCCTCCCTCTACTTCTCCCACATCCAGCATACCTCCCTTCTTCCCCAGATCCACTCCTTCCACTCTGTATCCTTTTCAGAAAAGAACAGGCCTCCAAGATAGGACTGCCAAACAAGACCAAACAAGATACAAAACGATAAAGCAAAGAGACCTCACATTGAGGATTGAAAAGGAACCTGAGAGGGGAAAAAGATTCTCAAGAGCAGGTGAGAGAGTCAAAGCTACACCTGTTCCTAATGTTAGGATTCCCACAAAAATACAGAGCTAACAGCCATGACACCTCAGTAGAGGACCTGGTGCTGAGACATGCACATGCAATGCTTGCCATTTATGTCTCTGTGACATTCCTGGCCATGCAGGGAGTGGGTTCCATCCCATGGCTTAGGTTGTAAGTTAAACCAAACATTAGCTCACCACTCAAGAAAGTTTGGTGCCACCACCACCCCTTTACATCTTGTAAGCAGTACAGATTTTAGGTGGAGTGGTTTTTATTCTGGGTTTGTGTCCAGGTTTCTCTTTCGGGAGCCTGTACAGTACTGTCTCACCCCAAAGAGACTAGAACATAGGGGTGAAGTCTTTCAGCCTGCACCTGGTCCACCTCTCCACCTTCAGTATGAGTGAGCTGTCGCTTGTCCTGATAAACTTCACCATTCTGACATGTGTAAAATTAAACCTCAAACCTTAAAGGCTAAGGATGCTGAAGCTGAACAGTGTTTCTCAGCTATTTGAGATTCTCCTGTTGAGAATTCTTTATTGAGATCTGTTCTCTGTTTTTTATTTTATATTTTTATTTTTTAAATATAAGTTACAGTTTATTAACTTTGTATCTCAGCTATAGCCTGCTCCCTCATTACCTCTGATTCCCACCCTCCTCCCTACCCTTTTCCAAGTCCACTGATAGGGGAGGTCCACCTCCCCTTCAATCTGACTTTAGCTTATCAGGTATCATTGGGACTGGCTGCAGTGTCCACTTTTGTGGCCTAGCAAGGCTGCTCCTCCCACAGAAGAGGGAGGTCAAAGAGCCAGCCATTGAGTTCATGTCAGAAATAAACCCTGTTCTCCTTACCAGGGTACACACTTAGATACCAAGCTACCATGGGCTCCAACTTAGCAGGGATTCTAGATTGTATCCATACATGGTCCTTGGTTGGAGATATAGTCTCATAAAGGACCCCTGTTCCCATATATAATTAATTGGTCCTTGTGGCACTCCTGTCCTCTCCATGTAATACTAACTCTCTCTTCTTTCATATGATTCCTTGCCCTCAGAGGACCGGACCCACAGTGCAATTGATGCTCAGCACAGAACTCACTGCCTGGTGAGATGTTTTTCAAAAAAATAAAATAAAATTTCTTAAGAATAAGATTAAAAGCTCTGATATAAGAAGGTTTTGTGAGGATGGCAGCAATGTCTGATTTAACGTCTGTGCACAGACAATAATAATTAGAGGTCCCCTAATCCACCCACTCAAAAATCTTATAAAAATTTAGTTATATAAGAAACCCTCCCTTAAACAAATCGTTAAAGCCTAAGGTCTTGCCAGTCATGCTTGCACAAGCCTTTAATCTAGGCACATGAAAGGCAGACACAGGCTGTTCTTTGTGAGTTCAGGCTGGTTGACAATAACAGGCCTAAACAAAACAGAAAATCTGAGATGGATTTGGTGGCACAGGCCTTAAATCCCAGTCCTCTGGCAGAAAGAAGCAGGCCAGTCTCTGTGAGTTTAAGGTCAGCCTGGTCTACAGATCTAGTCCAAGACAGCAAAGGCTAAAAGGAGAAGCCCTGTCTCAAAATACCAAATCATAATATATATCTCTGTGTCTGTATGTGTCTGTGTATACATATATGTATTAGCTGTATACATACACAGAGAAATTTATTCTGTCAGTTCTTTTCATGGGTAGAGCCTTCACTAGTATAACTTTCTGTTTTCTACATCTTCCCATTGAGGAGAAATTTTTACCTGATGATAGTACTCCAATGTGTCATGTTTTTCCTGCTTTTTTTTTCTCCTGGGTTTTCTCTGATCTTCCAGGAGAAAAGTGGCTGCAGTTTACCTGACCCCAGCGTGAATTCACAGAACATAAAATCTCCTTCCATTTTCTAAAATCTCGCTATAATTTTTAATACTCTTGGCACCCTTCCTCCTGTGGGACAGGCTGTTCGCTCTACTACAGGTTGAATAACAGTTGTGCAATGTCCACCTTGATTCCAGCAGGAAGAGGGAAATTGCATTTTGAGTGTGGAAGACAGAGGGTAGGCTAGGGGAGGACAGGCACAAATGATGAAATGCAAATCTCTGCATATCTGAAGAAGATTTGGTACTGAAACCGAAGCCTGAGCCATAGATAACTAAGCCTTGTCCCTTCATTACAGTGTAAACCTAAGGGAGGCGCTCATGTCACTCAAGACTCACTGGCCAATCAGAATCTTCCATCCCTCCATTTGAGGAAGAGGCCGGTTCTTCTTGGCGACATGGTGCATGTTCCCTCTATAGCTGAGCTGGATTGAATGGTTGGTGTGCTCTGGTATGAGTGCAGCTGCTGTGTGCTGTGAGGCGATTTCAGACAAGTTTGGTGAGTTTGTGGTCAGTGCCCCCAACCTGGTGGAGCAGGAGGCTGAACGACAAGAGCTTCTGTGTAGGGTCTTTCATGGGGCTGGGTGGGAACCAGCAGCCAGAATCAGCCATGGGAGATGTCCCTTTTCCTAGCTCTGAACAGAGCAGAGCATCTGAATATATTGGCTATGTTAGCTTTTGGTTGGGAGCGAAGAAAACTCATTTCCAGAACAGAAGGTTAAAATGAAAGCTTTATTTTCTGAGCTCAGGGAGGCAGCCAGTTCAGGATCTGAAAGGTGACCCAGAGTAAGCTTTATTGTATATTTAAAGAGTTAAATCCACACGGCGAGGGCCCCTTGGTGAGTCCTGGGGTCATCCAATCAAATTTTAACATTGTGGGTTAGGCAAGGGAGTTTCTGTTGGAGGCTGTGTTGATCCACTGGGCTCAAGGCCTTTAACTGTTTTCCAAGACATTTGGTCTGGATTCCAAGGCCCTTCATTTATATCCCTTGACACGTGGTCTGGAGCTCAAGGTGATAAAGAAACAGAAACAAAGACATGAGTGTTCTGTCTGTAATAAGGCAGGGCTTTGTAAGTGATATATTTTTACAATTCAGGCACATTGGTTAAGGTAGCAGCAAGTTTTACCAGTTAACTGATAATTAGGAAAATGTTTCAAGGGGTTCAGTGGGAGATGGCGCTGAAAGGTTTGGAATGTGAAGTTAATTTAAGCTTGCTAGTAAAGTGGAAGAGTTGCTTGGAGAGGGCTGGGGCACTGGAGGCTGCCTCCTTACACACTATGGGCTTGCATGTTTACAAAGTATTTGCAACAGGGGCTTGAACACAGAAATGTCCTTGGTAGGATGCAAACTCAGAGAGGCCTAGTTTCTAGTATCTTTTCCAAGTACTGACCTTGGCATTTAACATTCAGGTATAAGATTCCTTTGGAATTAATTTTGTGGAGGTTGTAAATAACATATGTGTTGAGTAGCACTTCATTATAAAGCTGTGGTGTAAACACCTAGAATTGTTCATGTAAAGGATTTACCAATACTTAGGTGACAGGAAGTCACACCAACTAGAATTTAGCTAAGGGCTACATAGATAAGTAGCATGCCAACCAGGCATGCTTGAGATAAGGATGCTAGGAAATACATGTTTGCATAAGACGATAGTCAACAAATTTGTCTACAGCCATAACCAGGGAGACAGCCCTGATTCATATGAAGCACTGGCCCATGTCCATGTCAAAGAACAGGCATCTAACAAGCTGCTTAATTGCCATTACAGACTGACAGCCAGCATTAAAGACTGTTGTGCCATAAAGTTACAGTTTTCTTGAGAAAAGCATAGCTCTGTCACATGGGGAAGACATCTGGTGAAAACCAATTGAACAGGGAAAACACTGCCCTGATCAAACAAAGCTTTCCCCAAGAGCCTCGTGTATGGAGAGTGACCTAACTTCTTCTCGTACTCCTCAGATATGCTTGGCAGAACCAGATTCAACCTGTGGCCTAGTCTTTGGTAGATTTGCCCAAGATTATGAGGTATTTAAAATAAAGCACTGTTCCTATTCTAAAACCAGGAATAGGGTGAGCTGCAGGTTCAGGGCATTTGAGGAGTGTTTCCTTCAGATTCTGAGAAGCCAACTCTTTCTAACACCTGGAGATACCCTCATCAGTTCCAAAGTCACTGTGTTCTTGGTAAATAATGTTCTTGAGATCCTGTGTTCCCCTTGTGCAGTGTTGTTTATTAGACTTTTCATGGTTTTATACCATTGTATGAGATTGTCTGATCAATTCATAGATGTCTCCTGTTTCCTTCCATTTCTCCCCAAGGAGTGTACAATATGCTATGCTCCTTAAGAAGCTTAATTAGGATAAGATATAGTTTGTGCAAAACCTTCCCACCCTAGCTTCTATATTTTCTACCTCCTACTTTTCCTAATATTTGAAACCTCTGAGACATCTCACTTATACCCTGTCACTGAATAATGACCTACTGTATTAGGGGAGTGGAGTACATAAATCATTCTAGGAATATTTCCCAACTGGCTCAGTGGCTAGACTTGAACTCTCTGGTCCATATTGAAATTGTTTAATATATAAACTGGAGCCTAAAAGAGACTTAAGGAAGACTGCATGTATGAAGTACAAAATCAGTTTTAGGTTGTCTTATAGCATTAACTAGAGCTAGATACATGCTATTATTAAAGAAAACTTTTTTAATTAACCATTTAATTGTGTGTGGCATACATTCTCCCTGATGGTGGATATTAACTCTAGAATAGCTGCATCTTCATTGTTTTGGAAAAATATTTCTGAGACAAGTGTTGTTGGCTCAAGTCACATTTTTCCTAGTCTCTTGTTCCCCAGATGCATGACTTTGCTTTCCTCTTGGTTAAAATTCCTAAATTCTGAAGTTAAAGGCTGTGCACATCAGAGACTTAAAAATTACTCATTTGAGACATACAATGAGCTGTCTACTGTGTGTGCAGTAGGAAGACAGCTTGGAAAAAATGAAAGTCAGATTTCAAGAAGCTTTAAACATTATTTCCTAATTCAGTTGTTTTGTGATGAATGTTACAAGTTTACAAATAGGCTTCAAAATGGTGTCAAGGAAGAAATGTAGATCAGTCTTCAGCAGTATTTGATTAGCATCCTTTTATGTTTCCACTCACAGCAGCCACGATGATGTGACTTAAGAACAGAATTCCAGGATTAAAAGGAGTTTCTGAGCTGCAGAGACATCTCAAGTGTACATAGTGTTATGCAGTTACATAGGACAGATTTCATATCTTGTGCTGGAATACATGTGGCAAGAACGAGACTTAAAATTACTATTTCACATTGTTTTGTTTATGGGATTCAGTAGAACTGTGTTTATCTTCAATCACTGGGGGCACATGAGCTATAACCCCATAGCCCACCTTTCTGGTGACCTCCATTTACAGATAGAGGTCTAGAGCATGGGTATTTTCTTTGAAAAATAATCAGTTATATCTAGAAGATAATTTGTTTTTTTTTTAATTTTTTATTAATTACACTTTATTCATTTTGTATCACCCCATTAGCCCCTCCCTCCTCCCCTCCCGATCCCACCCTCCCTCCGCTTTCTGCAGGCATGCCCCTCCCCAAGTCCGCTGATAGGGGAGGTTCTCTTCTCCTTTCTGATCTTAGTCTATCATTTCTCATCAAAAGTGGCTGCATTGTCATTTTCTGCAGCCTGGTAAGGCTGCTCCCCACCTCAGCAAGGAGGGTTTGAGGAGGGTTTCCTTCAGATTCTGAGAACCCAACTCTTTCTAACACCTGGAGATACCCTCATCAGTTCCAAAGTCACTGTGGTCTTGGTAAATAATGTTCAGATCAAAGAGCAGGCCAATCAGATTATGTCAGAGGCAGTCCCTCTTCCTATTACTATGTAACCCCCTTGGACACTGAACTGCCATGGGCTACATCTGTGCAGGGGTTCTAGGTTATCTCCATGAATAGTTCTTGGTTGGAGTATGAGTCCCTGTGTTCAAATTTTCTCATTCTGTTGCTCTCTTTGTGGGGTTCCTGTCATCTCCAGCTCTTACTATTTCTCACTTCTTACATAAAATTCCATTCACTCTGCCTAACAGTTGCCCATCAGGCTCAGCATCTGCTTTGATAGTCTGCAGGGTAGACGCTTTCAGAGACCCTCTGTGGCAGGTTCCTAGTTTGTTTCCTGTTTTCTTCTGTTTCTGATGTCCATCCTCTTTGCCTTTCAGGATGGGGATTGAGCGCTTTAGTCGGGGTCCTCTCTCTTGCTTAGTTTCTTTAGATGCACAGATTTTAGTGGGTTTCTCCTATGTTGTATGTCTATATGAGTGAGTATATACCTTGTGTGTCTTTTTGCTTCTGGGACAACCCACTCAGGATGATCCTTTCCAGGTCCCACCATTTGCCTGCAAATTTCATGATTTCCTTATTTTTCATTGCAGAGTAATACTCCATTGTATAGATGTACCACAATTTCTGCATCTGTAGATAGCTTTTGGTAAAATGGCCATTTTTACTATTTTAATCCTGCCAAGCCATGAGCATGGGAGATAGTTTCATCTTCTGATATCTTCTTCTAATTCTTTCTTCAGAGACTTGAAATTTTTTTCATACAAGTCTTTGACTTCCTTGGTTAGGGTTATACCAAGGTACCTTATGTCATTTGTGGCTATTGTGAAGGGTGTTGTTTCTCTAATTTCTTTCTCAGCCCTTTTGTCTTTTGTATATAGGAGGGCTACTGATTTTTTGAGTTAATTTTGTATCCGGACACTTTGCTGAAAGTGTTAATCAGCTGTAAGAGTTCCCTGGTAGAGTTTTTGGGGTCACTCACGTATACTATCATATCATCTGCAAATAGTGATGATTTGACTTCTTCCTTTCCAATTTGTATCCTCTTGATCTCCTTCAACTGTCTTATTGCTATAGCAAGGACTTCCAGAACTATGTTGAAGAGATATGGAGAGAGTGGGCAGCCTTTTCTTGTCCCTGATTTCAGTGGGATTGCTTTAAGTTTCTCTCCGTTCAGTTTGATGTTGGCTATAGGTTTGCTGTATATTGCCTTTACTATGTTTAGATATGTGCATTGTATCCCTGATTTCTCCAGTACTTTAAACATGAATGGATGTTGGATTTTGTCAAAGGCTTTTTCAGCATCTCGGGAGATTTTCATGTGGTTTTTTTTCTTTCAATTTGTTAATATGGTGGATCACATTGATGGATTTCCGTATAATGAACCACCCCTGCATACCTGGGATGAAGCCTACTTGGTCATGGTGGATGATATCTTTGATGTGTTCTTGTATTCGGTTTGCGAGTATTTTGTTGAGTATTTTTGCATCAATGTTCATAAGGGAGATTGGCCTGAAGTTCTCTTTTTTGGTTGGGTCTTTGTGAGGTTTAGGTACCAAGGTGACTGTGGCTTCATAGAATGAGTTTGGTACTGTTTCTGTTTCGATTTTGTGGAATAGTTTGAAGAGAATTGGAGGTAGCTCTTTTTTGAATGTCTGGTAGAATTCTGCACTGAAACCATCAGGTCCTGGGCTTTTTTTGGATGGGAGACTTTTGATGACTGCTTCTATTTCCTTGGGGGATATAGGACTATTTAATTGATTTACCTGGTCCTGATTTAGATTTGGTAAGTGGAATCGAGCAAGAAAATTGTCCATTTCATTTAAATTTTCAAATTTTGTTCCGTATAGACTTTTGAAGTAAGTCCTAATGATTGCTTGGATTTCCTCAGTGTCTGTAGTTATGTCCCCCTTTTCATTTCTGATTTTGTTGATTTGGATGGTGTCTCGCTGACTTTTAATTAGCTTGGCTAAGGGTTTGTCTATCTCGTTGATTTTCTCAAAGAACCAGCTCTTGGTTTCATTGATTTTTTGAATTGTTTTATTTGTTTCTAATTGATTGATTTCAGCCCTGAGTTTGATTATTTTCAGCCGTTTGCTCCTTCTTGGTGTATCTGCTTCTTCTTTTTCTAGGGTTTTTAAGTGAGCCATTAAGTTGCTTGAATGCGCTGTCTCAGATTTCTTCTTGAAGGCACTTAGTGCTATGAACTTTCCTCTTAGCACTGCTTTCATTGTATCCCACAAGTTTGGGTATGTTGTGTCTTCATTTTCATTGAGTTCTAGGAAGATTTTAATTTCTTTCTTTATTTCTTCCCTGACCCAGCTCTCTTTTAGTAGCAAGTTGTTCAGTTTCCATGTATGTGTAGGCTTTTTGCTATTTCTGTTGTTACTGAGGTCCAGCTTTATTCCATGGTGATCAGACAGGATACAAGGGATTATTTCAATCTTCCTGTATTTGTTGAGGCTTGCTTTGTGACCAACTATGTGGTCTATTTTGGAGAAGGTTCCATGAGGTGCTGAGAAGAAGGTAAATTCTTTTGTGTTTTGGTGTAAGGTTCTGTAAATGTCTGTTAGGTCCATTTGATTCATGACCTTTGTTAGAGATATTGTTTCTTTGTTTAATTTCTGTTTTGTTGACCTGTCCTTTGTTGAGAGTGGGGTGTTGAAGTCTCCCACTATTAGTGTGTGGGGATCTATATGTGGTTTAAGTTTTATCAATGTTTCTTTCACAAATGTGGGTGCCCTTGTATTTGGGGCATAGATGTTCAGGATTGTGTTGTCTTCTTGGAATTTTCCCTTGATGAGTATGAAGTGTCCTTCCCCATCTCTTTTGATTAATTTTGGTTGAAAGACTATTTTATCAGATATTAGAATGGCTACTCCTGCTTGCTTCTTGTGTCTATTTGCTTCTTTGTGACATAGGTGTGTTTCTTGTATACAGCAGATTGCTTCGTTTTGTTTACGCATCCATTCTGTTAGTCTGTGTCTTTTTATTGGAGAATTAAGTCCATTGATATTGAGAGAGAGTAATGACCAGTGGCTGTTAGATCCTTTGAACTTGATGTTGGCTGTGGTCATACGGTTGTGTGCTTGGTTGTTTTTTGTTTTACTGTAGTAGGGTTATTTCCTGTGTTTTCTTGAATGTAGCTAGCTTTCTTGGGTTGTATTTTCCCTTCCAGTGTCTTCTGTAATGCTGGATTTGTTTGTAGGTATTGTTGAAATTTGTTTTGGTCATTGAATATCTTGTTTTCTCCGTCTATGAGGACTGAGAGTTTTGCAGGGTATAGTAGCCTGGGCTGACATCTGTGTTCTCTTAGGGTCTGCATGATATCTGTCCAGGCCCTAGTCTCTGTTGAAAAGTCAGGTGTGATTCTAATGGGTTTGCCATTATATGTTACTTGGCCTTTTTCTCTTGCAGCTTTTAGTATTTTTTCTTTGTTCTGTATACTTACAATTTTAATTATTATGAGGCGGGAGGATTTTCTTTTCTGGTCTAATTCATTGGGTGTTCTATAGGCCTCTTGTATTCTTATTGGCCTCTCCTTTAAGTTGGGGAAATTTTCTTCAATGATTTTGTTGAAAATATTTTCTGGGCCTTGGTGCAGGGAATCTTCTTTTTCCTCTATTCCTATTATTCTTAGGTTTTGTCTTTTTATGTTGTCTTGAATTTCTTGGATGGTCTGTGTGAGGAATTTTTTAGATTTAACATTTTCTTTGACAGATACATCTATTTCTTCAATTGTATCTTCCACACCTGAGATTCTTTCTTCCATTTCTTATAGCCTATTGTTTATGCTAACCTCTGTACTTCCTGCTTTCTTCCCTAAGTTCTTTCTCTCCACAATTTCTTCCATTTGTGTTTTTTTTTTAATTTTTCCAATTCTATCTTCAGGTCTTGAGCTATTTTGTTGGTTTCCTTCCCCTGTCTGAGTGTATTTTCATGTTTTTCTGTCAATTCCTTCAGCTGTTTGTTTGAACAATCCACTGTTTCTTTTATTTCATTCAGTGATTTAAGCATTTCCTCTTTAAAGGCCACATACCGTTTGGCTGCAGCTTCTTCTATTTCTTTTCATATTTTATTTGTTTCCTCTGTTATCATCTTCTTGAGCATAGATGTTAGGTCGTCTCCTTGAATTTCATTTATGCTGGGGTGTCTAGGGCTATTTGCCCCTGGATAACTGGCTTCTGGAGATGCCATAATGCCCTGGCTTTTGTTGGTTGAACTTTTATGCTGTCCTCTACCCATTGGGCTATCTTAGTTGTTTGAATTTAGTTTCTGGTTGTTCCTGGACTGTTGTAGTTGAGAGAATCCCTTTGGCAGGAAAATGCTTTTTCCTGAAGGAAGCCTTCTCAGCTTTTTGGGTATAGTCCCTGGATGTCTGGTGTTTTTCAGGAGTTGCTACAGCTCACCTCAGACATAGAGACCTGGGTGGTAACTGTGGTCCTGATTAGTCAAGAGGGCTCTCCTCTCACCAGGAGAAGTACTGGAGACAGCTGCCCTCCTTCTGGATTTTCTTGCTGTAAATTTAGTGATCAGCTGCTGTAACCTCTGTGTCCCGTGGTTTGGTCACTTTTGTTAGGGATAACTGGTTGCCCCTTGGAGCAGTATCTGGGGGTTGATCTCAGGGTTCCCAGTCTTTTGTAGGTCTGAGGTTGGGGCTCTGTGCCCCAGAACCCAAGAGATAATCTGTGGCGGGTGAGTACTGCTCTGGTGTCTTGGGGCACTCAGTTCTGTCTGTAAGGAGTAGTTGCTATGAAGCAGGCCTCTGAGCTGGTGGAGCGTGCGCCCACCTGCTAGTCTGCGGGAGCTGAGTTTCCAATCACTCTGTGTTCCCTGTTTGGGCCCAGATCTGTGATGGGTGGCTGTACTCACCTGTTTGCAATTTGCAGTCTGCTAGACTTTCCCTAGGTGACCCCAGCAGCACGGTTTCTTCCTTCTCTGTGGGGTCCTCTCTGGACAGGGTTTCCCAGTCCCTGTTGTACTGGGGTGCGCAGCTTGTCTGTACTGCTGAGCTGAGCGCAAAGCTCTCCTTGCACGGCAGGAGCTCGACTGTGATGGTGGCAGAGACCTTCCGGGGAAAGACTGGGTGACCTGCGATCAGACCTGCAACCCTGCTTCCCCGTGGGGTTCCCCCACGACTGGGACTCCCAGTCTCATGTACCCTTGTGTCCACAGATCAGTCTGGGAATGTGACTGGGACACGCCTGCTTGCGGCTCCAGCCTGGATACCCAAAGCCTGCGTTACCTGGGATTTCTTCCGGGTTCTGGCTGGGTAGCCATGAGAGGACCCGACCGATTCCCACGCTGTGGGAGCCTCCCCTCACCTGGGAAACACGATCGATGTAGTTTCAGGGCCCTGAGTTCAGTCTCCTGGTCTCTGCACGGAGAGTGCTGTCCTGCTTCTCAGACGCGCTGTTCTCCCGGCGCCGCCATCTTGGCTCCCCTTAAAAATATTTTAAATGAAAGATACATTTCCAGTATTCTAAATATCATGCTTTCTGTTGTACATGTGTGTGTATATTTTAGACAGCATTGACCTACAATGATGTGCATGTGAATTTCACTCGAGAAGAGTGGGCTTTGCTGGATCCTTCCCAGAGGAATCTCTACAAAGATGTAATGCTGGAGACCTACAGGAACCTCACTGCTATAGTAGGACAGTGAATTTTTTTTTACCTTTTAAAATATGCGGACCTTTGAAAGAGAAGGGAGAGTGTAAATGAACTGTTTTAAGTGTATTAATTGATGATGTCTAACTTGTTACTAAACCATGTACCTCCATGTTAGGTATTTGATGTGTGCTTGCAAGGCACTCCTCTAAGAAAGAATGCAAGGAAATCATACTTACACAAGATCAATGTTTAAATTGTTTACTCATTAGCGCTATCAGGTAAAAGTGAAATTTGTTTAGTCTCCTACAACTCAGATATGTGTGAATGCATCATGAAATCATGTTATTTATTATTATTCTTTAATAGCGATATAATCATGTATCACAATGTATACAAGTCATTATAACATATGTATATTGAAAGAAACAATGTACCACCCAGAACAACTAAAAGGTATAGTAGTCCCCATTTTGAGTGGATGTTTAAAAATTGATACCTATTATACTTTATATGGGCTATTTACAGCTGCCAGCAGTACAGATAATGACACAGAGGCTTTTTAATATTTTAAAGCTTAGGCAATTTAACTGGGCAGATTCTGAACCCTTTTTTTCCCTAACACAAACCTAGCACAGTGTCCGGATGCATGGCCAGCTCTACTTCTTTGTTCGTGGTCATGTCCATCTGTTAACCTCACTGTCATGCTGGTGAGTAGCCTATCATTTGCTTCCTTCCCAGCAACACTCTCTCACTCAGAAGTTCTGTCCTCCATTTTGTGCAGTGCTATCACTTGTTAGCTCTTTATTATTTCCAATAGATAAGTAAGGCAGGACAAATGTTTACAAAATATATGACAGGTGATCAGCCATAGAACCAACAATAATATGATTTCATCAGTACTTAGCTGGTTGCTGGCTCATCAGTCAGCATTTACCTGTACTGGCACATTTTCACAGAATATACACTAACATCATTTACCTGGCTATTCACCTTCATTAGGAATTCTCACAAAATCACACTGCAAAAAATATAAGTTTTAGGAATATACAAATTATTCTTTTTCTAACAATTATCTTTACATATTTAGTTTGGCGCACAGTATAGGGAAAGTTATTAATCCAGTTAGTGTGTTAAAGCTCTGAGGTATTCTAGTTTTCTATAAATATGTGGTAAAACATCCTATAGAAGAAAGTATATGATAAATGTGTGCCAGGTAAAAAAAATATTTTTACCATCACAGGTATTTTCAAATATGCAAAACAACCCATAGAGAAGAACATCATAAATATAAAAATAATGATGAAAACTCAAAATGTAATTCTTCTTTACCTTTAATTCAAATTGCAAAATTAAGTCATGTGTCAAAAACATCCATTAGTGTAATGAATGTGGAAAAAGTGTCATATGTGCCAAGTATCTTTGCAGGTATGAAAACAATCATTGTGCAGACAAACTCCCTGAAGATACTCAATATGAAGTCTTTGCACTTCACAGTAGTCCCCACACATGTAAAAGTATGCATACTGGTGCAGAGCACTATGAATGTAGCCTATATAGGAATGCCTTTGCACATAAAAGTCATCTCCTAAGACATAAAAGGATACATAGAGGAGAGAAACATCATGAATGTAACCGATGTGGTAAAGCCTTTCTACGTAACAGTCATCTCCTAATACATAAAACAACTCACACTGGAGAGAAACTTTATGAGTGTAATGAATGTGGTAAAGCCTTTGCATGTAACAGTCAACTCCTGCTACATAGAAGAACTCACAGTGGAAAGAAACCTTATGAATGTAACCAATGTGGTAAAGCCTTTGCACGTAACAGTAGTCTTCTAGTACACAAAAGAACTCACACTGGAGAGAAACCTTATGAATGTAACCAATGTGGTAAAGCCTTTGCATGTAGCAGTAGACTTCTAGTACATAAAAGAACTCACAGTGGAGAGAAACCTTATGAATGTAACCAATGTCATAAAGCCTTTGCATTCAAGAGTAGTCTTCTAGTACATAAAAGAACTCACACTGGAGAGAAACCTTATGAATGTAACCAATGTGGTAAAGCCTTTGCATGTAACACTGGTCTCCTAGTACATAAAAGAACTCACAATGGAGAGAAACCTTATGAATGTAACCAATGGTGTAAAGCCTTTGCACGTAACTGTAGTCTTCTAGTACATAAAAGAACTCACACTGGAGAGAAACCTTATGAGTGTAATGAATGTGGTAAAGCCTTTGCATGTAACAGTCATCTCCTGCTACATAGAAGAACTCACAGTGGAGAGAAACCTTATGAATGTAACCAATGTGGTAAAGCCTTTGCATGTAACAGTAACCTTCTAGTACATAAAAGAACTCACACTGGAGAGAAACCTTATGAATGTAACCAATGTGGTAAAGCCTTTGCATCGAACAGTCATCTCCTAAGACATAAAAAAACACTGGAGAGAAACCTTATGGGTGTAATGAATGTGGTAAAGCCTTTCCATGTAACAGTCATCTCCTGCTACATAGAAGAACTGACAGTGGAGAGAAACCTTATGAATGTAACCAATGTGGTAAAGCCTTTGCAGATAACAGTGTTCTCCGAAGACATAAAAATTCATGTTGCAGAAAATCCTTATGAATATAACTGATGTCATGAAGTCTTTTCATGTAAGACTTATCTTGAACAAGAACACTTATTGGAGTGAAACCCTATGAATATAACCAATGAGTGAAAAATTTTGCACGCCATAATAATCTCCATGTACATAGAAGAAGCACACTGGATAGAAACTTTATGAATGCAACCAATGTGATAAAGCATTTTGACATAATAGTAATCTCCTATGACATAAAGAAAGCACACTGGAGAGAAGCCTTATGAATGTAACTAAGGTGATAAAGCCATTGCATGTAACAGTAGTCTCCTAATACAAAAAAGAGCTCACACTGGAGAGAACTCTTATGGATGTAATCAATGTGTGAAAGCCTTTGCATGTAACAGTCATCTCCTAATACATAAAAGACCTCACCCTTGAGAGAAACCTTAATAATGTAATCTATGTGGTAAAGCCTTTTCACAAAACAGTCATCTCCTAATAAAAATTTGCTCTTCACAATTATCTTCAATGTCATGAAAGAATTCATACTGGAACAAAAGACTATGAGTGTATTTACATGGTGAAGCTACTCCACATTTGTATAATCTTCGTCATCAGGAAAGAATTCATACAGAGAGAAAATTTATGAAATGTGTTAAAATGGGAGACCTTTGCACATATCTATATTCTACATCATCATAAACGTTTCAAAATGGAGAGAAAAATCTGAGAATATAATGAATATGGTAAGGCTTTTGTGTTCTTCTGTCCACTGAATCCATTATAACTCAAACAGATCAATACCGATAAAAAAAAATATTGTCATCCAGTTTGATGAAGGACACATAATGTTTAACTGTGATGCCTACCCATCCAATGAGCCAGAAAGTTACAGAGGTTCTGAGCTTGAAAATCATAAACATCTTTAGCGTTTTACAACTGAATTATTTCCATTAGTCATGGTTTAGGGATATGGGATTTGTTTATGTCTTAGAGGAAGTCACCTGATGCAAAATGTAGGTGTAACAGTCAAAACAATCATATCCATTTGTTCTTTTGTGGTTAGGAAAAGGTATTGTGTTTTAATAAAGAGAATTTGTGGTTTGGGTCAGTCATTATGTTAGGGGACCAGAAATCATGGTATGGAACAGCCATTTTGGGCAACAAAAGTTAAGTAATTAAAGCTGGTCAGCTATTGAGAAGTCTACAGCTTTCCTAGGGACTATGAACTTGAACTTATGTTCACCCTATACATCAATGAATGCTGGTAACTAAAAGGAAATACTTAGGACAAATTGCTTTTGCATGTTCCCACATACAATTTGCTTTTACATGTTTTGCATATCAAAGTCATCTTCAAGTATACAAACGGTCAGATAGTAGAGAGAAACCTTATACATGTCTTCAATGTGATAAAGCCTCTTCTTAATACAGTTATCTCAAAATATATAAAAGAAAACACACTGCAGGGAAACCCTCTGAATAAGCAATGTGGTAAATCCTTTTCAAAGGGTTTTCCTTGAAATCATGAGAAAAAGTCATGCTGCAGAGAAAAACCATGAATATAGTCAGTATGATAAGGTTTTCTGCTTCATGCTACCATTATATAAGAGTAAAAGCTTTACTCTGTGGGCTACATCTTAAAGCCTTTGCATATCACAGTAGCCTTTGAGAACCTAAAAGAACTCATTCTGTAGAACATCTATTAGAATAAAAGATTTGTAAAGGTCTTTGACCCACCAACTTGCATTCAATTACACTAGATTAGTTTGGAGGAAAATTCTAAGAAGTGTCAACGATGTATGCATGTGTTTGTGACATCCATCCTTATTTTGTTTCCAATTGAAATCTCATTGACCAAAGGCATATGGATTGAAACAGTAAGATAATCCATTTTTATTTCACAATTCACTTCAATTACATGAAATAAATCATCCAGTTGTAAAATTTATGTGTGCATATTAGTGCATTTTCTGTGACCAAACACAATGTCTATGGCAACTTCCAAATGTGTTTACTTTGCCTTATGATATGGGAGAGGATATGGGATCACTTTAAATTGGGCAAAACAAATGTCATACATGGCAGCTAAAGTAGGAAGCTTGGAGCTCACAACCTCCACCTGCAGCATGAAACAGAGAGTGGGAACTACAGATGGTATGCAGCTAAAAACTATCAAGCCCACCCCAAGTAACATACTTTCTCCAGCAGGGATACATTTTTTTAAACATTCCCAAAATGATACTACCAACTGAAAAGGATTCATTTCTCTGATTTCAAACCTACATGTTTGATTTCTGTTACATGAAGGAATTCATGATGAAGACATTTGTAGATAAGCTTGTAGTTCCCTCAACACCTGAGTTCAGTAATGAATGCTTATACAAGTAAAACATGAGTATATTTAAGAATTTGTTCTAATTTCTCTTACGTGATAACAGTTTGTCTTTGTCTGTTCATGTGCCTGTCCACTTTACTTTCCATATAGACCAGACCCACTGATTTTCTCATAACAAAAATTATAGAAAGTTGTCAAAAACCTGACCTAGGTCCTGGGAATGAACTTGTCTTAACTGCAAAACCATGTATCCAGTACTGTAAATATCTTAAATATTAATATATCATCTTGATTTCAGGAAGTAGAAAAGCATTCGTAGAAAAGAGCAATCTTATTTATGCAAAAGTGTTTATTACTTTGGACATAATAAATGTATTCATTTCCAAGAAAAGAAACTATTTTGAATCTGTTTTTATCAGAGCCTCAGAAGAAGTAATTATTTACCATGTTCACTTCATTATAATGGAGGAGATCACCAATTGTGGTTGTGGTCTGAATTTTGAAACATTGGAGTAGGTATTAAATTTGCTGTGTGTGTAGCAAATCCATTCACAGAAGTTTATTAGGTTGTTCTGATATTCCTTCTGTGGTGGCTGTTCATGTTCTAATGCATTTCCACTTGGTTATAGGTATTTTTCTGCTGCAATGCATAGAATGGAATCCACATCGTCTATGTGGCGCATTGCTCATTTATATCAGACAGTGTGAGATCATAGTTTTCAAGAAAGGGTCTATGAGAACTTGTACTTTTTTATGTTTTCACAAATTCATTTAAGATGTTTGTTTTTAAGCCTTGCTTGGATATAAATAATTAATTGATGCTTAATAGTATGTGTGTACGTATGTATGTATATATTGTTTGAAGATTCATGCTTCTACATGTTCCCATATTTACTATATGGCACATCATCTTGAAGTATTGCCTTCTTAGAGATTTATCTGGAAGTGAAAGTTAATGTAACAGCAACAAGATTTATTTCAAAAAGACATGTGTGTGATGGACTATTCATTCTTAGGCTATGACAGATATACGAAGAGTGTGGGATCTATTTTCGTCATGGTTCTATGATCTTCAAGGTATGTGGTCTCTTTTGCATACCACAAACACTCCCCACTAAGCTCATTGAGACTGATAGAACTTACTTGAAAAATTACACCAGTAAAATATTGTCTTCTATTCTGATTATGAATATATTGTCATCTGAGGATGGAAGAAAAAGAAATTATTTGAATAATAATTCTACTTGCAAATGAAAATTATACACTCCTGTCTTGTTTTGGAATGTGTTAGTTCCTTCTTAGGAGTAAAGAGTTATTCTTAAGAATTTCTCAAAACTGCAAGTGAAGGTCAGAGAATTGTCTCAGTGTGTAAATTTAGTTATTGCTAAGCCTGATGATTTGAGCTCAATCCCTGAGTAGTTCATATCAGTGCTATAGATTTTTCTAATGTTTCTATAGTTGGGCTGCTGTATGTGCAAAATCACACACTAGCATATACGTAAATATATTTTCAGGCTAAATAAGGGCCAGTGTGGTCACTGGCCAAAAGACTCATTGTGTTCCATGTCAAGAACTTATATATGGGATGTAGATAATAAATAGCAATAAGTTGTACTCTATCACATATACACAATAACATGTATGTATACACAAACACACTCCAGCATTTTTTAATTCATTTTTATTTTTATTGATTAGTTTATTCACTTTGTATCCCTACTATAGACCCCTCCTCATCCCCTCCCAATCCTACCCTCTCTCCTTCTTCTTCTCCTATGCCCCTCCCCCAGTCCACTGGATAGGGGAGGTACTTCTCTCCTTCCATCTGAACCTAGTATATCAGGTTTCATGGGGACTGTCTTCATTGTCTTCCTCTGTGGACTGGTAAGGCTGTTCCCCCTGCAGGCAGAGGTGATCAAAGAGCCAGGCCCTGAGTTCATGTCAGAGACAGTCCTTGTTCCCATTACTAGGGTACCCTCTTGGACACTAAGCTGCAATGGGCTAAATCTGTCAGGTATTACATTATCTCCATTTGTGGTTATTGTTTGGATTATGAGTCTCCAAATATCCCTGTGTGCAGAGTTTTTCATTCTATTTCTCTCCTCATGGAGCTCCTGTCCCCTCTAGATCTTTCTATCTCCACCTTCTTTCATTAGATTACCTATACTGTGCCCAAAGGTTGGTTATGAGTCTCAGCATATGTTTTGATACTCTGCTGGATACAGTCTTTCAGAGGCCCTCTGTGGTAGTTTCCTGTCCAGTTCCCTGTTTTCTCTGTCTTCTGATGTCCATCCCGTTTGCCTTTCTGAATGAAGATTGAGCATCTTACCCAGGGTCCTCCTTCTTGATTAGCTTCTTTAGCTGTACAGATTTTAGTATTATATACCTTATATCCAGTTATAAATGATCAAATTAACAAAGCAATGGAGCCACTTATAGATGACAGAAATTATTTGTAGAATTTGAAGACTTATTGTTGTTCTTGAAAAGGAAAATGGTTCCTCTGTATATCTTATTTTATCCTTTAATTTATTGATTCAAGGATAGACGACTTAAAAATCATAGCTTGGCTCAGAAGTGCATCCTTGTCACCCTAAACCTAGGATTCAGTGGCAGGCTGATCTCTCTGAGACTGAGGCCAGATTGTTCCACAGACTGTATTCTCAGTTTTTTTTTTTTGTTGTTTTTGAGACACAATTTTCTTGTGTAGCTTTGATTGTTCTGGACTCATTTTGTAGATCCAGCCATCCTCAAAATTACATAAATCTGTCTGCCTCTTCCTCCTTGAGTGCTGGGATTACAGGTGTGTGCCACCATGCCCAACTCCACGGACACTTCTAAAACAGGCCTGGCTATGTAGGAATATCATGTATCAAAATGATTTCAAAATGCAAACTATCTTTCAAGTAATAGATTTTTTTCCTGAGGGATAGTGTACACAGCGATGTTAGAAGTTTTCTGAAATTGGGATCTCTGTCCTTTCTATGAGTGAGAACTGTAGCATTGTAATATCCCTCTCATAGATCAGATATTATTACCAGATGTCATTGCTCCCTGAGAAATCTACTTTCATGGCCTCATTTACTTCATTTTCAGCTAAGAACTGTGGTCAAAAGTAAACATTCCAGAGGCATTTCTGTCCATAATTTTAAAATTTTTACATCTATTTCTGCCAAGAAATGCCAAGAGTGCCTTTTTATCTCTTATTTTTACATTATTTTCACATTCAGAATAGGACTTAATTTAGAATGTCTCTGAGTAGACAAACCCACATTTGAACTTATCCATATGCCATAAGTTAAATTCCGGTGCTTGCTTTCTTGAAGCAAACCATTGCTTTGGGAAGGACTCTTATGCTCTTCTTGCCTGTGCCAGGAAAATCTCTTTCTCAGGTCTTGTGTCTTTGCTGGTGTAACAAAACACCAAAAACACAGGCTCTAAGAGCTACAATCAATAAATGGGACTTCATGAAACTGAAAAGCTTCTGTAAAGCAAAGGATACTGTCTACAGATAGGGAAAGGATGTTCACTAACTCTATATCTGACAGAGGGCCAATATCCAGAATATATATAGAGAACTCAAGAAGTTAAAGAGCAATAAATCAAATAATCCAATTAAAAAAAGGGGGGGTACAAAGCTAAAAAGAGAATTCTCAATAGAGGAATGGCAGAGAAACACTTAAATGCTCAATGCCCTTAACCATCAGGGAAATGCAAATCAAAACAACCCTCAGATTTCACCTTACACCCATCAGAAGAGCTAAGATCTAAAGCTCAAGTGACAATACATGATGAAGAGGATATTGAGAAAGAGGAACCCTCCTGCACTCCTGGTGTGAATGTAAACTTGTACATCACATTGGAAATCAATCTGGCACTTTCTCAGACAATTAGGAATACTGCTTCCTCAAGATTCAGCTATACCACTGCTAAGCATATATCCAAAAGATGCTCAAGTATACAACAAAGACATTTGTCCAACCATGTTTGTAACAGCTTTATTAGCTTTATTTGTAATAGTTAGAAGTTGGAAACAACCCAGATGCCCCTCAACTGAGGAGTGGATTCAAAAATTGTGGTACATCTACATAATGGAATATTACTCAGCAACAATAACAACAAAAACAAAAACAAAAACAAAAAACCCAAGGAAATCATGAAAATTGCAGGCAAATGTTGGGAACTGGAAAATATCACCCTGAGTGAGGTATCTCAGCAGCAGAAAGACACACAAGGTGTATACTCAATCATAAGTGGATACTAGATATACAATATAGGATAAACATACTAAAATCTGTACAACTAAAGAAACTTATGAAGGAGGAGGACTCTAGCTAAGATGCTGAATCCACATTCAGAAAGACAAAGAGGATGGACATCAGAAGAGGGAGAAAACAGGGAACATGATAGGAGCCTGCCACAGAGGGAATCTGAAAGGCTCTACCCTGCAGGGTATCATAGAAGATGGTGAGACTTGTAGCCAAATTTTGGGCAGAGTGCAGAGCACTTCATGAAAGAAGTAGGAAATAATAAGACCTGGAGAGGTCAGGTGCTCCACAAGGGGAACAAGAGAACTAAAAATATCTGGGCACAGGGGTCTTTTCTGAGATTGATACTCCAACCAAGGACCATTGATGGAGATAAACTAGAAACCTGCACAGATGTTGCCCATGGCAGTTCAGTGTCCAAGTGGGTTCCATTGTAATGGGAACTGTGACTGTCTCTGACATGAACTGATTGGCCTGCTCTTTGATCACCTCCCCCTGAGGGGGAAGCAACCCTACCAGACCACAGAGGAAGACAGTGAAGCTATTCCTGATGAGCCCTGATAGACAATGATCAGGGGAAGGGAGAGGAGGACCTCCCCTATCAGTGGACTTGGGGAGGCACGTGTGTGGAGAAGGAGGAGGGAGAATGGGATTGGGAGAGGAGGAGGGAGGGGGCATGGAGGAATTCAATGTGAATAAAGTGTAATGAGTAAAAATTAAGATTAAAAATGGAAAGAAAATAAAAGACACAGAAGCCAGATTTATAAGCTCTCATTGGTCAAATGACAAAGCAATTTAAACATCAAAATGATACGTATATCTATGTCCTCCCAAAATTCCTATGTTGAAGTCCTAAGACCCAAAGTAACAGAGCTGCATGAGATCTTTGGGAGGTACCCAGGTCTGGGAGGTGAAGCCCTTATAAATAGGTTCATAACCTTATTGAAGAGATCCTATAACACTGAGTTTAAAGTGAGAACAGGACTAGATAAGCATGCCCCCAACTAGACCTCATAATTTAACTTTAGACTTTCCAGAGTTCACAACTCTGAAAAGTAAAGCCTTTGTTTATAAATCATTTGTCACTTAGCCGCAGCAGACTAAAACAAACAGTAACAGTCCAGTCCACTACAGAAGGCACATAAATCATGAATCCATATTGATGTAAGTGTATGGCAAATGCATTAACATTCTGATGAGGACCAAAACACAGAGTGTCAAGGCACTCATGGGGGTGCAAGGTATTAACTGTGTAGTAGAAAATCCTGGAAAACACTGATTACAGGTAATCAAAGTCAAAATATGTACCACCTGATAGGACACAATGTGTTATACTTTTGTGATACCCTTGTCCCAGTTTATGTATTGATCTATGAGAACACAAAGAGCTTAGAGAGAGTCTATAAAAATCACTAACCTGGGATATTAGCCATATAGCACAAAATAACCATGGTACAGCCCACAGACCTAAATAAACTAGGTAACATGGAGGGTAGAAGAGAGGATACTTGAATCCCACTAAGAAGGGGACAGACATGGGAAGTGGAGTGAGAAAGGAAGTGGGTGGGAGAGGGGGGTGAGGAGAGGAACAAGAGGGGGGATCATGTGTGGGTAAAGTGGAGATGGGGGAGTAAGAGGGGTAAAAAAGAAGGGAAATTGGTGTTGAGGCATCTCTGAGATAAGATGAAGACCTGGAATTTTGGAGGTGCCTGGGAAGATATGAGGTTGACCCTGGCTGAGACTCCTAGCAGCAGGGATATTGAAACTGAAGTAGACACATCCTGTAGCCAGAGGAGGGAGGGGGACCCCAACCATATCACAAATCCCTCGACTCAAATTTGTCATCTACAAGATATCCAGGAATAAAAGATGGAACAGAGATTGAGGAAATGGCCAACCAGTGACTGGCAGAACTTGAGACCCAACCCATAGAAAAGACTCAACTTCTGACACTATTAATAATACTCTGCTATGCTTGTAGACAGGACACTAGCATAACTATCATCTGAGAGGCTTCATCCAATAGATAATGGAAACAGTTGCAGAGACCCACAGCCAAACAAACATTAGGCAGAATTTGGAGAGTCCTGTGGAAGAGTTAAAGGAAAGATTTAGGGAGCTGGGAGGGGGTAGTACACCACAAGACTTACATAGCCAGCTCACCTGGGACCATGGGGACTCATAGAGACTGAAGAACCAATAAGAGTACATGCCTGGACTAGTCCTAGGATCCCTCCACATATGAAATTGATGGGCTGTTTGTCCTCAAGTGGGTCCCCTAACAACTAGAGCAGGGGCTGTCTCTGACTTGGGCTCCTATCTCTGTTGCTTCCCTCTGGATCCCTTTTTCCTTGCAGGGCTGCCTTGTCTTGCCTCAGTGAAAGAGGAGGTACTTAATACTGATGTAACTTGATGTGCCAGGGTGGGTTGGTTGGGGGCTATCTGGGGAATATGGGTGAGTGGGATGAGGGCAGGACTGGGAGGAGAGGAGGGAGTGGGGTTGTGAGATGTAAAATGAACAAATAAATAAATTAATGAAGAAAAATATAACTGACCCACAGTCATCACAAGTGACAGGATTATGAAAAAGATGACAGAACTATTCCATATTGAAAGAGACTAAAAAGATAAGGAAACAATGCAACACTTAAATGTACCCACTTCCTCGACAATTATGTGAGTAATAACATAGTCAACACAACCCAAATTAAATGTAATACTGTGTCAGTGTGAATTACCAAATTTGATAACTGAACTGTCATTATGTAAGACAAAGTTCTTGTTTGTATAAAATCAACACTAGACCATTCTGAGTGACAGGGCATAAGGTCAGCAGCTTCCTTTCAAAATGTCCAAAGTAAAACAACAATTAACTGTACATACTTGGAACTATCTTCAAGTTTGTTATTGTTTCAAAATTGTTGTAGGGAAGTTGTGTGTGGTCTTTAACTCCAGCACTTGGGAGGCAGAGGAAGGCAGATCTCTGTAAGTTCAAGGCCAGCCTGGTCTACATAGGGAAGCCCAGGACAACCAGGTCTCTGTAGAGAGAATTTGTGTCAAAAAAACAAACTAAATAAAATTGTTGTAAGGAGAAGAACAATGTAACTGAAAACTGAACAAGATTAAAAACAAAGCTGATTCTCCACACTGGCAGTCTGGGTAAGACTATGTCTGTAAGAGACTGAAAAGTGAAATGACATGACATTTTGGAGCAGCAAGAAGATTCTCTAAATACAGCCCACAGTCTTCTTTTGTTATTGTGAATGTGTGGGGGGGGGGGAGTGTTCATGATGTGGGTAAAGGATGAATATCAGTGAACATATGGGAAGGTCAGATGACAACTCTGTGCAATCATTTTTTCCTTCCACCTTTTCAGGAATTCAGGGATCAAACTCAGGTTTCCAGGCTTGCCCAGCAAGCCATCCTACCGACCTGCAAGTGATTCTCTTAAATGACCTCAATTAGATAATAGTGAGAAAAAAATGTGAAGGGTCCCTGCTCTTAAACAATTTCTTAGGGATGAATAAATAATAAAAAAGAGATGAGTAGAACATTAGTGCACTAGTGCTACCAAAGACTAACAATCATCCAAACACAACCAAGCACCTCCTGAGACAAGGGGCTGCAGGGCTGGTAGCTAAAATTCCTTGCAAGTGTAAAACTGGAATAAACCTGAAATAAAAGAGCTTTCCCAGCTCTACAGTAACCTTGTTATTATATCCTGATTATCTACACATAGCAACCCAAAGAAATACAAATAGGAAAATAAGCCCGCATGAACCCTGTAAACTCCTGGTTGTACAAGTCCATCAAAGTATAAACAGCAGTGTATCTGCCAAACTGTTCCTTATGAAGAATTCTCTGATGAATAAAGAGAACAATTAAATCACGTGAAATCTAAATGAGAGAGAGCACCTGCAGTGGCTGTCTTTACTTAAGAAGAGTCATTTCATCCTGGAATGCTGGCACATACGTCCTGAAACAATATTCCTAGAAATGTGCACGGATCCTGTAGCCTTTTTAAGTACATTTTTAAGGCATTCATTCGACTGGGATGTCCAAGCTCCCCCACTCTACCCGCCCTAGGGCAGGCAGGAGGCAGCACCGGACTCTGCACTTCCATTCCTGGAGGACTGGCCCCAGCATCACTCTTCCTCAGGATGCAGAGCACAAGGGTATCCTAGAAACTCCTTAGAGTGTACTCCCGCCCTCCCAACCCTGGCAGCAAGAGGGCGCGGTCCCAGGTACCAGCATCCTCCACAAAAGCTCTTGGCAGAACTCAGACAGGCTCTCCCGACCCGCCCAGCACTCCAGCCCCCAGCTGCACAGCCCTGCCTTGCCTCGCAACTGCCGTCTAGCGCGTCCCTCACACACATCGCCTGCTCCGCGATGGCCAACAGGCTCCTCCACCTTGGGACCCAACCCTCTCTCCTCTCAGCCTCCCAGCCGCGATGCCAGGCCCAGCACTGCCTAGCCCACTGGATGGCTGCTGGGGGCGGAGGCGGAGTCCAGAAGCAGAGCGGGGGAGGAGCCTGTAGGCGGAGGCGGAGCCCGAGGGGCGGAGGCGGAGCCAGGGGGGGCAGGGGAGGAGTCCGGCGGAGGAGGGAGACGGAGCCCGTAGTAGCAGAGGCGGAGACTAGCGGAGGGGGGCGGAGCCCGGGAACGAAAGCGAACTCGGGGTAGAGACGGGGAGAGGCCCGGAAGCGGAGGGAGGCGGAGCCCTGTGAGGTGAAGGCGGAGCCCGGCGGATGAGGGAAGCGGAGTTTGGGAGAGCAGAGGTGGAGCCTAGTGTGTGCAGAGGCTGAGCCTGGGGCGGAGGCGGAGCCCGAGGGGACGGAGGCGGAGCCCGGGTCAGGCGGAGGCGGAGCCCGGGACGGCGCCTGCCCCACACCCTTACCTGGCTTCTCCTGGTCTCAGCCTTCCACGATGAAGTAGTCCACTAGCCAAGCCACGACCGCCGCCATCGTGCCCGGGAAGTGGGTTCCAGTCGCCAACCCTCGCTGCCGCCGCCGCCGTCGCCGCCGCAACCCAAACGGATTTTCCCTTTCCCTTTGGCGGCTGTTGCCATAGCAATGGCGCTTACGTCACGCTCGACAATGGAGGCGCGCACTGCGCCTGCGCTGGGCCTCGCAAGCCCCTTCCCCGCCCCATCTGCGAGGGCTCGGCCTTCGGGTTCCCCCGAGGCGGCTTGGACCCTCGGCTCAGGAAGTGGGCGGCTGCTCCGAGGGGGAGCTCTTAGAGTCCGCTCTCTGCCTCAACGCCCCCCTCCCCTATTCTTTATTTTCCTCTATCAGGGGTCTTTCCTTCCGCCTTCTCTCTCCCTTTTGCAGTGGGGGGAGAAGGGCATGGAGGGTCGTGAGGTCACTGGAAAGCTTGCTCTTCTCTGCTGCCTGCTTGCCACTGGCCGCGCAGCAAAGATTCTCCCGCCCTCTGCTGGAAGCTTTTAATTTGCACCACCGAGGCTTTCTGGCTGAACGTTTTCTGTTTATGTTGTGCAGATTGGGATTTTAGAAACATGCCACCGAGCTGGCGGGGGAGGAAAAGACTTGCGCAATCTTCAGAGACACCTATGGTTTCTGGGATTCCTGGGCTGGGAGAGTTCACCTTGGGCTTTCCTCTGAGTGCCCAAGAGAGTTGGGTTCCACCTAAGAACAGGGCATCCCAGGGATCCTCCTGAAATGGTCCTGTCGCTTCCCAGGGAGCCCTGCTCACCTGAATTTCACTGCTTTTTTGTTTCAAAGCTCTGGTAGCTGAAACAGGTATTAACTTCCAAGTTGCTCTATTGCAAAAGTGCAGTCAGATAAATTCATGGGGCTCTTTGTCCAGTCTAGAGATTATCCTAGTCGATTGAGTTTATTTTTTATTTCTTTTTTTATTTTTTTTTAATTTTCATTAGTTACAATTTATTCACTTTGTATCCCCCCTGTAGCTCCCTCCCTCCTCCTCTCCCAATCCCACTCACCCTCTCCCTTCTCCACCCATGCCCCTCTGCCAGTCCACTGATAGGGGTGGTTTTCCTCCCCTTCATTCTGATCCTAGTCTATCAGGTCTCATAAGGACTGGCTGCACTGTCTTCCTCTGTGGCCTGGTAAGGCTGCTCCCTAAAGGGGAGGTGATCAAAGAGCAGGGCAGTCAGTTCATGTCAGACACATGCAAAATCCATACACATAAAATAAACAATCTTTTTATACTTGGAATAAATTTATATATCATAAAAGTAAATATACACTCCAGTGGCATTTAATATATCTCACCATTGGACAACGAATACAGCTGTCTTTTTTGTTTCAAACCATTTTCATCACCCACCCAAAATCCCTTAAATATACACTATCATTTCTCTCTCTAGGCCCTGGCAATAACCACTCACTTTCTGATTCTATGGGTTTGCCTGTTTCCTATAACTTGAATTAATCTTGTCTGGAATATTGTTTCCTAGGTTTTGGGTTTTTGCTTTTGGGTTGGTTGGTTGGTTGATATTTTGAGCGAGGGTTTCTCTGTGTAGCCTTGGATGTCCTGGAACTTTCTTTGTAGACAAGGCTGGCCTTGAACTCACAGAGATCTGCCTACCTCAGCCCCCTGAGTGCTGGGATTAAATGTGTGAGCCATCACACCACCACCTGGCTTTTTTCCTAGTTTTATCCATGTTCTATCATTAGTGTTGCCTTGTACTATATCAGAGCATCAGTACTGCATTCTTCCTTACTGTTGAATAACCCTCTTCTCTATGTACAAATCAGGCCTTGCTTATCCACTGGTGATTTAGAGCATAGAGCATTGTTTCTGTCTAGCGCCATGACCATGTATAGAAAATATGTGAGTGGAGCTAAAGAGATATCTCAGTGGTTAAGAGTACTGGTTGCTCTTTCAGAGGTCCTGAGTTCAATTCCCAGCACCCACATGGTAGCTCATAACCATCTGTACTGGGATTTGATGCCCTCTTCTGGCATGCAAGTGTACATACAGATAGAGCACTCACATACATAAAATGAATAAATCTTAAAAGAAAAAAAAAAGTGCCTGAGTACCAGTTTGCAATTCTCTTGGTATATCCTTAAGAGCAGCACTAATGGACAGTAGTAAATTACATATGGTAATGATTTTACCTACCAACACTGAACAAGAATTCTAACTTTATTTCTATCTTTATATCTTTGTCAACAGTTGTTTCCTTGGTTGTTTTTTTAAAATATTATAGATATCTTAAGAGGTATAGATTACTTTTTGTTTGTTTGTTTGGGGTTTTGTTGTTTTGCTTTACTTTTTTAGCTTGTTTAAAAAAAAGGGGGGTTTTCTCTGTGTAGCCCTGGCTGTCCTAAAACTCACTCTGTAGACCAGGCTGGCCTCATACTCAGAGATCTATCTGCCTTGTACTCCTGAGTGAGTGCTGGGATTAAGAGTGTGCCACCACTGCCTGGCCCAATAACTGTGAATTATTAACTTATGCTGTTGCTCTTAAGACAGGGTCTCACTAGAGACACAACTAACCTGTGACCTAGTTTACTCTTGTACTCTGGATCCTCCAGCCTAATTTTCACCCCCAATACTGAGGTTAACAGCATGGAATTAACCACCAGGCCTAGCTGAGTAGATGTCTTACTGTCCTCCTGATTTATATTTCTTTAATGACTCATGGTGTTCAGCATATTTTCCTCTGTATGACTGCCATTTCTAAATCTTCCTTGAAGAAATATCTATTCTAGTCCTCTGCCTAACTACACCTTTACCACACCCTGCTGAGGTGTCTAACCCTTGGCTTCCCCCATGCTAGGCAAGCTCTGTTCTACTGAGCCATACCCCTAGCCCAGCCTTGTTTGTTTTTGTTGTGTTTGTTATTCTAAAAACTAGACTTCTGTCAAATAAAAACTCTGCAGACTTTCTTTCTGTAGACTGTCATGTTATCTTCTTGATATTACCCTTTGGTTCAAAAAAGTATTTTACTTTGATGAAGTCCAAAGTTTTATTGGTTTTCTATGATTTTTGTGTCATATTTAAAAATTAATTATTGAATTTAACATCATGAAAGTTCACTACTATGTAACCTTTGCACACTTATAGCTCTTATATTTTGGCCTTTGATCCATTTTGGGTTGACTTTGTAATGATAGGGTTCTCATTTTACCTTTTTTAAAAGATCTATATTTATTTTGTGTGTGTATAACTCTTTGTGTGTATGTATGTATGTGTGTACATGTGATGACCAAAAGAGAGTGTCAGAGACCCCAGATCTAGAGGGAGAGACAACTGTGAGCATCCAGCATGGATGCTAGGAACTGAACTTAGTTCTTTGGATGAGAATCAAGTTCTCTTAACCACTAAGCCATCTCCCCAGCCCCCATTTACTCTTTAAATGCATATTGTTTAAATTCTCTTTGAAAATATTGACATTAACCTGAGGTAATCATTGTTCATCCTACTAATACTAAACTACATTCCCAACTTGCAAGTTTATTTTAATTTCTTTCTTTTTCTTTATCGAAGTTGTTTCCCAAACCTAGAATTGAGCACTACCTTCTTGACTATGTTTATTCTATTAAGGTCTTAGATAGACTAGTGGACATTTAAATGGCTGTTTTGTAAATGAAGTTTTCCCATGACATAAGGTAAAGGCCTAAAAGTACTGTGTGTTTCTATCTATGCATGAACACATTAACATCCACTGAAGATATACTTTGGTTTCTCACCTAACAACTGCCAGGCTGCTGAAACTGATAAGCCTGGACAGGACAGCCTGATTGATGAGGCTGGCTAAAGGCCATTCCACCCCCTAAGATAACTACCATCATCTTTCACTAACAAGGGAGAGAACAATCCAAGTCCAGATTTGTTTTGCTGAGGGCTGGGAGCCTCAAGTGATGAAGCTATGCAAGAGAGAAGACAGCCTTTCTTGCCTTACAAGACAAGATGAAGCTGATTCCTAGTGTGGGGGGATTTCTCAGCCTGATACTCCCCGTGTGGACTGTGGTGGGGTAAGTGGTTTCACTGTACAGGCATTGCCAATGCTTGCTGTGGTTAGCCACTACAGTTTAGGCAGGCAGTCTGAGAGTTGGATTTGATCATATTTCCTGCAGCCACAACCAGGGCTCCTTCAGATTTCTTCTCCCAACCCATAACTTAGGAGACTGAGAGATGTGGAAATTTCCCTGATGACTGCCATATCTCAAAACACAAAGTTGCCTAAGCAAAAATCTCAATGACTGCTACCCTCGATACTGGCCTTTCACTCAGGCCCACATTTGTCTTTCAGTCCTGTTGCTCCTACTTCCCACATGTCCATTTCACACTCACATCATTGTCATTTCCCATCTTGATAGTTTATAATACCTTCCTTACCCTTTTCCCTCTTCATTGGTTCCATGTGTGTAAAAAAATGGCTTTTTATATGTAAAACTTATTTTTGAAAATCAGGTTTTACTTATCTCAGGCTAGCCTCAAAAATTCCAAGCACATTAAGATGATGTTGAACTTCTGATGTCCCTGACTGCACCTCCTTATTGGGATTACAGGTGTGTACAAAACACGAGGTTTCATGGATGCAAGGCAAGCACTTTACCAACTGAGCTATGTTCCAAGTCCTTATATAGAAAACCTAAAGACAAAAAGCAAGATATTGACCCAGTCTTAAAATTAAGTCTGTAAGCCTGGAGCAGTGGCACACACCTGCGAGCCCACACTCAGAGAAGCTGAGGCAGGTGGGTCGCACTGAGTTCAGGGCCAGCCTGGTCTACACAGAAAAGCCCTATTTTGAGAAAAAAAAAGTTAGTGTACCAAGCACACATTTTCAGTTTGAACTATGTTTGGAGTGCAGGAAAGAGAAATCCAGAGATGGCTGACAGACTGTGTCTTAGGCCATTGTGTCTTGACTTTTTTTTTCGAAGTATCTGGGACTGCAGTGGTCACAGTGCTACTGAGAGGCTTTGCAAGCTGTTCTTATATAGATTGAATATTTGGTACACAGGCCTTGGCTACATAATTTGCAGAGTCCAGTGCAAAACAAAAGTGAAGGATCCCTTGTTCAAAAGTTAAAGATTTCAAAAGCTTTAGCAGAGCATTAGAACAAAGGTGGGCTCCTCTGACTGCAGATCCCTAGTACCTGAACAGGGTGTGTTTCCACAAAGCTGACTCTGTTGGTGCAGTCTGTGTGCATGCTGGAGTAGAGAAGGGGGGTGGTTGCTGGGAATTGAGCTCAGGACCTTTAGAAAAGTAGCTAGTGTTTTTAACCTCTGAGCCATCTCTTCGGCCCATTTTTTTTTTCTTTTTTTGATTTTGATTTTTATGTCTATGAGTTCTCTACATGCATATACACCTGCATGCCAGAAGAGGGCATCAGATCCCTGTATAGGTGGTTGTGAACCACAATGTGGTTGCCAGGAATTGAACTCAGGTCCTCTGGAAGGACAGCCAGTTCTATTAGCCTCCAAGTCATCTCTCCAGCCCCAATATTCTGCTTTGGTTGTTTGGTATTTTGGAGATAACAATGAAACCTAGAACCACCTTGTGCATGCTTAGCACATGATTTACCACTGAGCTACATACCCCAGCCTCAAAACAATCTCTAGTTGTTCTAGTCTTGTCATTATTGTTGAGATGATCTCACTACATGGCCCAAGTTCACCATCCTTCTGCCCCAACCTCCTAAGAGCCAGGATTACAGAAGTGTACCATTACACCCAACACTCAAAACTATTGTTTCTAAAGTGTGTGTGTGTGTGTGTGTGTGTGTGTGTGTGTGCATATTTTCAGCTTTTAGGAACTTTATTTTCCTTCCACCTTTTCTGTTTGCACAGGTTTCTGCAGAGGAGCTCAGGACCACTCAGGGGTGGCTTCAACCCAATCAGTGGCCTATGCTGTGGGAGCTGTTCACCAGTCCTTAGTGTCTGGCTGGACACTCGTCTTCAGTAGGGAACTTCTGCATGGGTACAGAGGGCACCTGCATACCCTCAGACCAGTCTGCCACCTTGGGATGAGCGACAGTGAACTCAGGAGCTGGCACAGTCCATTCACCCTGGAATTCCTCCTTGGTCATGGCCTTCTCAGCAGCAGCCTGCTATTCTTTCTCAGTCTCCTCTTGGTATATGTAGAAGTAAAGACCAAGCATAACCTCCCATGACTGCTCACAGGAGATAGTGCCATGCATGAGGAGTACTTCCTCGGCCAGCATCCACCACTGAGTGAACTTCCTTGTTACGTGGATGGCAATGTCCACATAGTGCAGAGAATCTGTCTTGCACTGAGCAATGGTAGGCAGGTTCACCTAAGCAGCCTCTGGGAAGGGCTGGTTTCAGCCCTGAGATCAGTTACCATTAGAAGCTATGGCTCCCTGAATCTGCTTGCATCTGGTTAGTGAAGATCCCAGGTGTGAAGGGGGCAACAATTGGAGTGGCTACATTGGCAGCGGCAAACTTCAGCACAGCTTGCTCACCAGTGTTCCTGGAGGCGATGACACTGACATCAGCAAGGTTCTCAATGGCAACAGTAGTCTGAGCCGAAAGCAACAGGTCCTCTTCAGATTTATGATGTAGATACCATCACTCTTCCTTTTGTAGATGCATTGCTCCATCTGAAAGTCAAGGTTGGTGCCACATAACTGGGTTCCTGTGGCAAGGAATTTGAGGACATCCTCCTCCTTCATCTGCAGGACATCAAGGGCTCAGAACATTGTGTAAGTTTCCCCTTTAAGTTATGCTGGGAATTGAGAACAAGACCACATGGACCCATCCCCAGGCAGTGCATAAAAGTGTGTGTATGTTTAAATTTTTTTAATTTTACTATTAATTTTATAGAACAAAAAGATCCTTGAGATAAGTGTACACCAAATCAATTCTATCCTATTTTCAAACCACTTGTCTTAGTTATTTTTCTATCACTGTGCTAAGATATCATGACCAAAGCAGCTTATAGAAGAAACAGTTGTTTGGGTACTTAGAGTTTCAGATGGTAAGTCCATGAATATCATGGCAGAGACCATGGTGGCAGAAAGTAATGGCAGGCAGAGCACCAGAGCAAACAGTGATTAAGAGCTTACATCCTGATCTATAAGTATGAGGCAAAGAGCTAATTGAGAATGGTGTGGGATTTTAAAACTTCAAAGCCCACGCACAGTGACACAACTCTTCAACCAGATCACACTTACTAATGTTTCCAAAATTGTTCCACCAACGGGAGACCAGATTTACAAACATATGAGATAGTAGGGGTCATTTTCATTCAAAGAACTACACTCCTCAATAGCTTCCTATGGAGACAGGAATTAAGATAAAAATTTTAATGTCCCAAAGCATCTCAGGCACTCAGATTCTTGTGTTGTTTTGTTGCTGCTGCTGCTGTTTTGTTTTTGAGACTGAGTTTCATATAGTCCAGGTTGTCCTTCATTCCTGACCTTCCTGATGCTCCATTTACAGGCATGTGTCACCACACTTGTTTTATGATCTTTTTTGTTTTGTTTTGTTTGTTTGGTTGGTTGGTTGTCATTTTGCTTTGCTTTTCAAGACAGGATTTCTCTATGTAGCTTTGCCTGACTGGACTAGCTCTGTTGACCAGGGTGGCCTCAAAATCACTGAGATCCAGTGTGTGCCACCACACCTGCTGACCTCTTTTTTTTTTTTGAGAGGGTATTTTTATCTTTTGTGTAGATGAGTGATAAGATTATTTTACTTGTATGTATAGAAGTGTACCACATGTGTGCCTTATTTCCCAGGAGGCCATATGGCATCAAATTCCCTGTAACAGGAGCTACTGAAGATTGTGAACTACCATGGACATGCTAGGAACTCTGCAAAAAAAGTAGAGAATATTTTGCTTTGTTCTAAGATTTATTATGCATATAATGTTGTGTTTTCATATACACCTGCATGCCAGAAGAGGGCAAAAATTTTCATTATAGATGGTTGTGAGCCACCATGTGATTGTTGGGAATTGAACTCATGACAAAAAGCAGCCAGTCCTCTTAACATCTGAGCCATTTCTCCAGCCCCACAGAAAGTATTTTTCATCACTAAACCATCTCCTCAGCTTCCTCTTTAGTCTTTGTTATTTCTTGTTGGGAACTGCTGTTTTACCAGCTGCTTTGATATTTAAGTCTCAGCAGAAAGACTGCTTTTTAAAGCCTTCACTGGAGTTAGTGAAGAATTTCCAAGTCTAGCTTCTTTTCTTTGAGACAGCATGTAGGATACCTTGTCAAAATCACACCTCTTGTTTCACCTACTTGTGAATTTAACTCATTATACTAAAGTGCTTTTACTCTGTCTTAAGAGGAGTCTGATATAAAGCAAGGCATCTAGCTTCCACTAGAGCCTCTCGGAAAGGTCCCATGTGTTGTCTGTTGGTTTATCAATTTCAGTCCTCACTCCAGACTCAAGAACAATTCAACTCTACTGGCGGGCTCTGGCATTTACTATTATTATTGTTGTTGTTAATATTATTATTACTTTCTTCCCATTTATATTCCAAACAAATTCACTTTCTTTCATTTCCCCTATGGAACTAAAATGTTCTCAACTCTGGACCTTTGAATACGTATGTTCTTTATCCCTCCTGGGGTGTTAGATCCCTCTTGCTTTTCTTTAGGTTTCATAGTGGATTTTATAGTGATGTATACATTTCTTTGCATGGTCTATAGGTTTGTTTATGGTGGAATACCCCACAAAGCTGTAAGCTTTTAGAGAAAGAATGGTGCTTTCATGAATCATTTTCTGTGTGTTCAGGACTTAGCACAGTAATGGGTAACTAATTCACAAACAGTAACTCTCTGTAGAAGGACAAATAACCTTTTAAGTAGTAAATGCCTTGAACAAAGTCTTCGTAATCTGATAGTAATACAGAATTCCCACCTAAAGGATGGGAGCATGTAGCATTTTATTTATTAATGCCAGCCATTGTGCCGACAGTAATAAACTTCTCTTGAAGTCTTTTTATCTTGTTCTGTTACTAAGACATCCTCCTCTATGCCTGTTGCCTTCTCTGTGTTCTCTTTCATTTGTCCCATAACAAGTTACTTCCTTTAAGCTTTAGTGAGATTTAGCATCTGGCTTTATCATATGCAAAGACTATCTGTATCTACTTGTTTTGCACAGAAGCTAGGAATGCAGCTCAGAGGTAGAACATTTGCTTCACATATACAAGGTAAAGAAGGAGAAAGAAGAGGAGGAGAAAGAAAAGGAACAGGAGATGCAAAGCATTGCTTCTCTTTATGCAGATGCTCTGCCTTAAATACAGGGATTAACTGTCTTCTTGTATCTGCCTTCCAAACAAGATAGAAATTCCAAATACAGCAACAGTGCTACTTATTTGGTGTTAGTTTTTAACCTGGTCTCTCTCCTGACATTCACTGAATACCTGCTTTATACATAGTTGGTTTTATGAAAATATTCATTTTCTGGGAAGAATGTATGTTTTCATTAGGTTTTATAAGAAAATGTCCAGGGTTTTGCATCCTGCCATACTTATCCCCAGAAGACCATATCTATAAAGCTGATTGTGTCCATTTCTGTAAATCATTTGATGTTATGACTTGAGGATGCATTTTGAACCTTGTTTTCAAGAGCATGCTGTAAACCAGCCCTAAGCTTAAGAGCCATTTTGTGCCTCATTAAAAAAAAATTTCATCATAAAATGTCCTGTCTGAAAAGAGCATCTGAGATCGTTGTACAATGAACTCAGTAACTTTCATTTTAGTCACTAACATTATTAGTACTGTTTGTTGTTTATCATTACTTTTCTAGAGACCCAAGTATGATGACCCTGGTGTAAGGGACTGTGCACACACTGTTAACTAAGAAAATAAAACCATACATTCAAAACAAGCAAAACCTTCAAATATTAATAAGAATTAGGTTTGGATTTATGGCCCCAAATAATTCAGTTGAAATGTGAGGAAGACATTGAAACACCATTATTCAGCAAGCTTTTAGAGTATATATATGATGTAACAATGTACATATAAACAGAACTTAAGAATTCTTGGGCATACACACAAAATGTGGAACTTAATTAAGCAGGGTTTTTTTCCTTTCTGTTTTCATGCCAGGAAATTTTTGAACATGTTCCTCCCCTCCCCTTCTGACAGCAGGGGTCCCTTTGGCAATGCTTTCACATAATTGCATCTTTTCAAGAGCAATGTTTGTAAATTCACACTGAGCAAGGAAGAAAGTTGTCAAGAGGCAGAGCAGAAGGATCAGGAATTCAAGGTCATCTTATAGCTGTTTAGTTTCAGGCCAGGCTGGGCTACAGGGGATCCTAACCGAATAATAATAACAGTAATAACCACAATATGTTTTGGCTAAGAGCATATTTGACGATTATTGTTCCAAGTCAGAGCTAACCTCAGGTCACCAACTTTCCTCAGAGAGGAAGCAAGGAAACAATGAGGTCCAGCGCAACAGGATTTTCTGCATACATACCCCTCTCCAACCAAGCCTTCTGACCCAAGCATGTGGAAATGTGTGCTCCCACTGGAGACCAGAGGTGCCTCAGCTTGTAGTTCTGGGTGTGTGGGGAAGGCAAAGTCACCGTGGAGCACAACTGTTTGGTCACTGGCCCACTGAGACCATCACAAGCAAACAAAACCACAAAAGAACAACACAAGAAAAAATGTACTGGGTACAATGCACGCAAAGAGAATGGAAGAAGAAAATACCAAAACTCAGAACAGTGGCCTGTCTCTCTATGGGCCCTCTATCCTGTTCCATTTGTGGTGGCCTGCCCTGAAATCAGGATCCACCCAACTACACCAGAGTTTGGAACGGCAAGCATTCAGCCAGACCAGAGACTGGAGTAGCAACTCCAGTATCTGTTGATCTTTACCAGATCTGAGACCCAGAGCAGTAGCCAAGCTATGCCAGACCAGAGACCAGAGACCAGTGGCAGAGGTGCCAAGCCTGGAGCTCTGCATACCACATACATCCCTTGACACCTCCTTACCACTGTCACTTAGCCTTTGGAGCATGGCTCAAGGCTCCTTGAAATGGGAAATAATAGAATTTAGGGAGATAGAAGGATTCTGTCCCATGCCCTCAGTCAGGCCCAATAACAAAAACCAGACAGTGACAGACAAGACAGTCAAACAAAAAGACAAAACAGCCAGATCCCACTGCTTGTGCAGTAGAAAAATACACAGAGCCAGACAACAGATCCCACCACTCCTGCAGTGGAAAAAATGAAAGTAGGAAATCAGCAAATCTGTGCTGCAGGAGCTAGCTGCCTTGTCCTTATCCAATGATCCAGAGATCACAGAAAACTGAGTTATGTACCACCCTTTACAGATAGGGGCACATTCATGCCCTCTGAGATCCAGAGATCACAGAAAACTGGGTGTTCAACTCTCTTTACAGATGCGCCTCTTCAAGGGGGATATGGACTGTCTTCCAGGCCCCGTGTGGCTCACAGCTCTCCAGAGCATCAGCTTTGACCTTTCTGACCACATAGATTACAGATTTTGCCTCAAGGCTTGAAAACAGAAACTACGGAAACACAGAGGCAGATGCAGACAAACAGACATGGGCAGAGTACTCACTTAACAGGCTGGTGTTCAGCTTCATGTGCCAGTGGTGCTTGGGGCTCTTGGGAATCCTGTATGAGCACCCAAATGTTATGCCCAGATCTTAGGGTCCCCAAAGATCATCAGGAGCTGGACGACATATGCAAGAGCAGAGAGCTTTATAGGGGCTTAACCCCAGTCCCTCCATGATCACCAACACAGCAGACCAGAGAGGAAAGCCCTGAGAAGTTGCATGGCAGGGTTTTGATTGGAGTCTGAAGAAGGAACAGGAAGTTCCAGTTTAACAGTTACAGGATTGGGTGACATTCAGTGAGGGCAAACATTTTACAAAGTGATTGGCTAGCTAACCTAACTAACACTGAGTGAGGTAGCTATAGGTCTCAGGAATGTTAGTTAATTTCTGTGCCATGGAATGTTCTAATACAAGGTTGGTGGGCTGCTCAGCACAAATATCCCAACTTGAGATAAGATACTTTCACATTCTTGTAGTTATCCTCAGACTGTTCCTTGGGTAGGGAATCTTATGACCTTATTTCTGGAATTGGTGACCCATAACCTAGTTTGTGGTGACCTTGTAGAGGGGCCACTAGTTTGGTGACCTTTAGGTAACCATTTTTAGGCCTAATTCATGGTTACCTTTGGAGGTGCCAGGTCTGGTTCTCTCAATTCTAATGATGCATTTGGATTTTGTGGGGGTTGTAAATGGTATATCCTGTGTCAGAGAGCACTCCAATATTAAGCTGTGATATAGAAGATTAGAACTGATGATGTAAAGTATTTACTATTGCTTAAAAATGAGTGACACCAGTTAGAATTTAGATGAGGGAAGACTGCCTGTAAAACACTCCACAGAGAAGTAGTATGCTAACCAGGCCTGTTAGAGATTAGGATCCCGGGATACATGTTTGCTCACGAGGATTATCTAGAAATGTGGCAGGATGAGGTTTCTAATTTGTAATTTTCCAACGTGTATTTATTAATTCATGAATGTGAATGAAAACATACCAGATTGGTGGGTGTACAATTTGGGTCAGGTAGCTTGATCCAGTGAATATTGAATTTCAAATTAAGGGACTGTCCTATGCCTGTATGTACAATCCTCATTGACATAGTTCTGTCAGTTCAAATTTGAGACACAGGCTAGTGGATAAAGCTATGTCTGTCAGGTTACCAGTCTCAGCAGCTAATATTGGACACAGGGGAAACATTAAACAGTATCTTATTAATGGCTTTCCCTCTACCACAGAATGGCCTGTGTTTTTCAAAGTCTGTATGCCTATGTGTTTTTTTTTTCAACTAAGAGCTTAAGAGCACTGGCTGCTGTTCCAGAAGTCATGAGTTCAATTCTCACCAAGCACATGGTGGCTCACTACCATCTATAATGAGATATGGTGCCCTCTTTCAGTGTACAGGTGTTCATGCGTGTAGAACATTGTATACATAATAATAAATAAATAAATACTTAGAAAAGTCAGTTGTTGGTATTATTAAATTTTTTGTTGATGCATCATTTTCCTAGTCTCTTATTAGTTAATATTCTCTGATAATCCCCAGTCATTAAGAATTTCATTCCTTTTTCTCTAGTACTTTGATATTTGTTTTGTATAAAGCAATGTCTCCTGTAGATCAGCTTTTCACTTGTTATATAGTTTACACTTTATTTCAACACTGAATGCTACCTCTACTGCCCAGTGCCTAGAACACAGTCTTGCAAGTCTTTTCAGGTGGGCCCTGACTGGTCTCTGTGAAGTAAAAGAGACCAGTGAATGAGTGTCCACTGACAGCCCTGGTTTTCCTGGTTTTTTTTTTTTTGGTTGGTTTTTTTTTTTTTTTTTTGAAGATGGGACTTGTGTGAGAATTGAGTTCACTGACCTACTTAGAAGCTGGTTACAACACAAAAAGGGAGGAGGAGGAGGAAAGATGGTAATGAGTCAGGTAATCAATTTCAGACAGTCAGTAAAAGTGAAAACTGGATGTTTGAGGGGATTCATACACAATGAAATCAAGAATATGTATTAAGAGCTGAGATTGTTTCTGGAAAGCAAATTTTGATAGTTGAACTAGTTAAAACAATACAGAAGATCTGGAGAAACTGGTGTGGTACTGCCTAACAGGAATGTTTCCCCCATTTGAAATTGCAAAACCAGAGAGAAAAGGTGAGTAACAATTGATGTGTGCTAATATATACCTGAAGTCCTCGAAGAATATTGGACCATAAGGCCATTTTCAACTTTTAAAAATAATTTTTAAGATTATAATGAAATTGTTTTAACCTACTCATTCCTCTCTACTCTTAGGTCTCAAATGCTGGGATGAATGGTTGAGGAGCCTACTTACCAAAGCAAAGTAGACCTTGCTGTCAGGTCCTCCCAGCATCCCTCAGTCCTTACCTGTTACAAGGTATGGGTGTCAAACACAGATCTCTAGCCCAGGAGTGGAGCTGCCCTCCTCCCAGCTGTCCTTCCTTATGTATTCTAACCGTTTTAGTTACCTGGTCATTTTCATTTATCATTTATCCTTCTAGACCTTTGTTCTGGCTCTCCACTTCCCTCTCTCCTCTCGTCTCACATAGCTCAGGGTCATGTCAACTCTAACTGTCCCAGATTTTCCTGTGTCTGACTATGTTCTCTTGTCTATCTATAATAAACTTTTTACTCCAACATTTCTAGGTACAGCCATATCCTTTTTGTTTTATTTCTCATTTTCATTGAGCTCTCATTAACTACTCCTTGCTCTCAAATCCATGGCCATTTGTTTCTTTAATGGTTGTTACTCTTTGGCTTTGACTGAAGTTTTGATGAAGGACTTCCCAACTATGAGGTAGAGGTGATTGCACTGGACACTGAGTGTGTAATGGAATGTGTAACATAAATGGCTTGTATCTGGGAAGCCACCTGGGAAGATGAGCAGGTGCCCTGGAAAAGTGGAAGATTGTATTTTAAAACATTTCGAAGATGAGGATGTTGCAGGATATTTGATCCCAGTGTGATACCTGAGATTGTGAACTGTAAAAACCCGTGCTTTGTTTGGTGTGGGTGAGCCCTAATAAAAACCTTAATTCCAAGAACTTACAATTTATTGTAAACAGGTCATTACGGTATAGTTCCATCAGCCCTAGAACATGCCTTTAATTCAAAAGCTCTCTGTGCACAGGATTTATTAATGTTAATTCTAGGTCAAGAGGTAAAGCAAGAAACCAGCTAACAGGGATTAAGGAGTAAGTGGAACTTTCAGCTGAAATGTATTTAAGACAGAGTGTAAAAGTGGAAGGAGTTTTAGCTTTGTAGATTTGGGGCTTTTTGAGCTTTGAGCTAGAAGCCTTTGGCCTTGGGTTCCTTTCGCCTATCGCCCCCAGAGCTGTCATCTGAACTGGTGAGGTTTGGAGCTTCTTCCTCTTAGAGGTGAGGTAAGTAGCAAAATCAGATGGGTGCTCTCTTTGCCTTTTCTGCGCTAGCAGGTTTTAAAATCGAATAATTGGGATTTTCATCCTTTTAGAACAAAACTAGGGCTCTGTGTACCTATAGGGGTTAGGGCAAAGCTAGAATGCCTCTGTTATCTGCATCATTTGACCTTTGATCCACTGGTAGAGGGGCTACTACTTTTCTGAGACTCAGCTTTATTGTTCAAGCTAATGAGGAACTCTGGGCAGGCATAGCAGTCAGGAGCAATAGTGGGAGGTAGTTGATGGGTTTGTTCTGGGATTTTCCTCTGATGTAGCTCTAAAGAGCTGTGAGTGAGACCAGAGGCCATGTCATGCTGAGTGTGGGGCTATTTTCCCCAGGCCAGGAAGAGAAGGCTGTGAGCTCTCACAGCCTGATCTGCTTTGAAAGAGATGGACTGTGGTTCAGACTGTGGTTCAGGCTGTGGTTCTGTTGGTCTCCATGTGGTGATCTCGGCAGAGACCCTTGGCCTTCAACCCTTCCTGAGTGTTTATTGACCAGAGAAGTGAGGACTTTGTGACCTGAGCAGTAGAAAGTTGTGGTGCTTATAATTTGACTACCTAGTGTGCACACACAGGCATTTGTATTGCAGTGGACAAATTGGAAAACTGAAGGTCTCATTTCTAGAAATGATGAACGTTGTATTGCACATACAGTTTTGTGTAACAAATTTTACAAATCATTTGAAACTAGAAGAAAAGAGGTGCTGGTGGTCATCTTTCAGCAATACTTGATTACGTTTTGTTGTTGTTGTTGTTGTTTTTTACCTTTCAACTACCACTAGTCACAATGGTGTGATTTAGGGAAATTCAATTCGAGGGTACAAAAGGAATTCCTGAGATACAGAATTTTGTCAGGTGTGCCTGGTTTTAGGTAAGTGGATAGGGCAGATTCCACATCTTGTGACATAATTCATGCAGCAAGAAAAAGATACTAAATTATTCTCCAACATTTTTTGTGTGTGAGTGTCGGCAAGGGCTGGGCTGTGCCTGAACCCACAAGGGGACATGAGGGACTGCAAGCCATAGCCCAGCTTTATGATCACCTCCATTTTCCAAGAGACTTCCAGAGTAAAAGGACTCTCTGTAAAGGAGGTTAGTAGTAGCTGGAGTGTCAGAAATATAACAGTTTAGGTGTTGCTTTGTGTTTGTCTTGTAGCAGTTGTGAAATCTGTGTTTATTTAATTTGTATTAATTACAAAATAAAAGTTATCTCTGGTCCATTGCACATTTTTCATGCTAGAGTTTCCTTAGGTCTTTTCACGTAAACTTGGCTATATTTTAGGCTTATGTTTTTGGCTTTTTCTCTCACCCCTTCATTCTTTCACAAACACTGTACACATTCTTCTTGATTATTGAAGTTTGTGGTAAGTACAGAAATCACATCTTGCCAGAAGATTATGAGATTCATGACAATAGAATCATCCCTTATTTTTCTGTTTTCCTCTGTTTCTTACCAGGTGGCTTTTCTGATATGAGATTGAGATTTTGAATTCTCCTTTAACAAGCACATAAAGATCATTTGCACTTATGTCTGTAGAAGGCAGAAGAGACAACATGGAGGTAGGTGATACCACTTGGCCAGTTCACTCCTTTTCTTTGGACATTTTCTTTAGGTGATCTATCCTTTTTCTTCCAAAGTTTTATTTGTCCAGTGGTCTCCATATTCCTTAGTCTTTCAGAGGCTCTCTGTGGTAGAATCCTGCCCTGTTCCCTGTTTTCTCCCTCTTCTGATGTCCATCCCATTGGACTTTCTGAGTGAGGATTGATTATCTTACCCAGGGTCCTCCTTCTTCCTTAGCTACACAGATTTCAGTATGATTATCCTATATTATATGTCTAATATCCACCATATGTGTCCTTCTGCTTCTGGGATACCTCACTCAGGATAATCTTTTCTAGATCCCACCAATGGCCTGCAAATTTCGTGATTTCCTTGTTTTTAATTACTAAGTAGTATTCCATTGTGTAAATGTGCAATTTCTGTATCCATTCCTCAACTGAGGGACATCTGGGTTGTTTCCAGCTTCTGGCTATTATGAATAAAGCTGCTTTGAACATGGTGGAGCAAATTTCCATGTTATGTACTTGAGCATCATTTGGATATATGCCTAGGAGTGGTATAGCTGGATCTTGAGGAAGCACTATTCCTAATTGTCTGAGAAAGAGCCAGATTGATTTCCAAAGTGGTTGTACAAGTTTATATTCACACCAACAATGGAGGAGGGTTCCCCTTTCTCCACATCCACACCAGCATGTGTTGTCAATTGAGTTTTTTATCCTAGGCATTCTGATGGGTGTAAGGTAAATCTCAGGGTAGTTTTGATTTGCATTTCCCTGATGACTAAGGACTTTGAGCATTGCTTTAAATGTTTCTCTGCCATTCAATATTCCTCTGTAAGATTTAGGGTTGGAGAAGATACTTTCCTAGTCTGTAGGATGTTGTTTTGATCTGATGACAGTCTTCTGCTTTACAGAAGATTTTCAGTTTCATGAGGTCCTATTTATTGAATGTTGATTTTAGAGCCTGTGCTGTTGGTGTTCTTTTCAGGAAGTTGTCTCCTGTGCCAATGAGTTCAAGGCTCTTCCCCACTTTTTCTTCTAACAGATTTGGTGTATCTGGTTTTATGTTGAGATCTTTGATCCACTGTGCTTTAATTTGGTTCAGGGTGATGAATATGGATCTATTTGCATTTTCTACATGTAGACATCCAGTTAGACCAGCACCATTTATTGAAGATTCTGTCATTTTTCCATTGTATGGTTTTGGTTTTTTTGTAAAAAAAATAAATAAAGTATCCGTAGCTGTGTTGGTTTATTTCTGAGTCTTCTGTTTGATTCCATTGATCCACCATTATGTACCTATGCTAGTAGCATGCAGTTTTTTATTATTATTGCTCTGTGGAACAGTTTGAGATCCAGAAGATCTGTTGTTGTACAGATTGTTTTAGCAATTCTGGATTTTTTGTTTTCTATATGAAACTGACTTTTTTTTCTTTAAAGGTCTGTAAAGAATTGTGTGGGTATATGATGGGAATTGTACTGGATCTGTAGATTGCTTTTGGCAGGATGGCCATTTTCATTGTTTTAATCCTACCAATCCATGAGCATGGGAGATCTTTTCTTCTTCTGATATGTTTTTTCAATTACTTCCTTCAGAAACTTGAATTGTTTTTTAAACAGGTCTTTCAGTTGTTTGGTTAGAGTCACACCAAGGTGCTTTATGTTATTAGTGGCTATTTTGAAGGTTGTTTTTACCCTAATTTCTTTCTTGGCCCTTTTGTCTTTCATATATAGGAGGGCTACAGAATTTTTGTTAATTTTGTATCCAGCCCTTTTGCTGAAAGTGTTTATCAGCTGAAGGAGTTCTCTGGTTAAATTATGGGATCACTCATGTATATCATCATATGCATGGGACAACTATTGCCACCTCTGCTGAGCAGGGAGACCCATGCTTGGGCAAGGGGAAGTACAGGGGGGGTTGAATATTCGACACTCTCAATCCTCGGAGATGTCCATGGGTGACCTGGCTACAAACTCTCCAAACTCACAGATTTTCCCCTCTCGCCCAGGAAACCTCAATGTGGATGTTCTGGCTTCAGCAGCCCCTCCATTCACAAATTTCAGAATTTTAGATCCTGTTCCCCTCAGAAACATTGCACACTGTTTGCTGCCATGCTGGACCCCTTTCCTTTACTTAGATTCTTAGAAAGTTCTTCTCCTATCAGGTTAGTATCATAAACCTGAGATCAAATATCCATTGTATTTCTAATCCATGCCTCTCTTGGTGCTGATCTTGCTTTTAAAGGTCTAATCACCTTTTTGCATTTTAAATAAGCATTTTCAAAAGCCAAAAATTCAATTGATATTTTTGTGGCTTCTGAATCTGATATGTTCACTAGGCTGGAGTATCAAAAGAATTTTCTATGGACTGTTACAGCTAGAATGAGATCACCAGTGGTAGTGGAAATTCGGGTGTTCTAGCCTATGGCAATACCAAAGTGTTACCATTCTTGGTTAAGCTGCTGTGCTAAGCACCTCAGAAGTGCAGGTGAAAGTCCATGCCTGGTTGGTTGCAACCAAGACTCAGGCCTGGTGAGACACAGACCCAGTGAGTCCTAGGCCCAGTAGGCCATTGAGCAGGCCCAAAGGGAGATAAATGATGACTCTCAGGGGCCATGATGGAAGGCTGATGGTATCAAGTGGCATACAACCAACCACATGGATTCACACCCAGCATGTTTATTTGAAGTCAGGGATTTATAAACCTTGGGCAAAGAGAAGGATTTTGAGGATGAATGTTTGATTTACTATGGTCTAGGGGTCAAGGATACTTGGCTTATGTATGCATGAAAATGTATATTCATTTTCCATGCAGTATCATGGTCCTATTGCAAGAAGGAGAACACAGTACTTAATTATCCTATTTGTAGGGGGAAAATCTCTGAGTACAGTTGAAAGTCACCGCTGAAGAATAAGATCCTAAGCAGGGTGATGCATTTCTAGGAATTTAGAGATGCTTGTTGGAGCAGTTTTCTTATCAGGAAAGGGTTTGGCTAATAATCTGCCCTGAGGCTCTTTACCAGACCTGGGGTCAAACATATCAGGGAGTGGATTTTTAGGCCCTTCCTTGAGAAAACAGAGTTCACCTTCATAGACTGAGTGCAAATAAATGGCTATCCAAAGATGTCAGAGTTTACCCTAATCCAGCAAAGCCTCACATCCCTCAAATGTTTGTTGGCTTTATTTAAGGAATTTATTGGTTTCCTCCAATAGTGTGATTATGTTTTGCCTGGATTTCCTTATGGAATTTATTCATATCACATACCACAGCACATCCTGAATATACAAACATAGCTGAAAGATACACACAAAAAAAAAATCTTTAAACAAACAAACATCATGAAGATGATGAAGATGATATTGGTCATTACAGCAATTGGTGCAAAAGGAGGTGTTTAAGTATATAATACAAGCACACTGTTTCTATAAAAATCTGCTTTCTTCTACTTGACATTTAAAAGTTTACATTTTCTGACACTGGTGCAGACATATATCCAATCATCAATCACAGAAAATAATATGGTTCCCAAATGATCATAACAGATATCCCTTTCTTTATCATAAGAGTATGAGATAATTTTAGTAGTCAAAATTATTTTATTCTAATGTTGAAACATTTGTATGCTTTAATGGAATCTCTTCAATTGGAATAGCCCTCCACCTCCAATACATTTTTTTATTGTTGCCAAAGGAAATAACCAGATTGCACAAGTTGAGTAATGGCCAGTGATGTCTTTGATTTTGATTTTGACTATAATCCTATTGTATTTGCTTATAGGACTATGTTATATTTATAGGCCTATCTTTGTGTTTCCTTTTGACAGGGGTGCTATGTATATTGTGTGATTTGTTTATATATTATATTATATTATATTATATTATATTAATTAATTAATTTTTTCTCTTGAAAGGAATAGACCTTCACATATTTTTGCCTTCTGAAAATTTATTATATTATGCTATAATTCCTTGAGTTTCTGTTGATTTGGGGACTTGATTTAGAGAAACAGTTTTACTTTTCTCTTCTTGATCTTAAAGGCTTCCCTCTCCTCATTCCTTGGTATATCTGTGTTTTCAAATTCTTGCAATCGTCAATGTATCGGTTTTTACTACTTAAGTGACTGATAGAATTAACACAATATTTTTGTTTTTTTATATTTTTTCTTTATTAATTACACTTTATTCACTTTGTATCCCCCCTGTGATTCTCTCCCTTCTCCCATCCCAATCCCTCCCTTCCTCCACCTTCTGCATGCATGCCCCTCCCCAAGTCCACTGATAGGGGAGGATTTCTTTTCCTTCTTTCTGATCCTAGTCAATTAGGACTTATCAGGAATGGCTGCATTGTCTTCTTCTGTGGCTTGGTAATGCTGCTTCCCCCTCAGGGGGAGGTAATTAAAGAGCAGGCCAATCAGTTCATGTCAGAGACAGTCCCTGTTCCTATTAAAATGGAACCCACTTGGATACTGAACTGCCATGGGCTACATCTGTGCAGGGGTCTTAGGTTTTCTCCATGCATAGTCCTTGGTTGGAATATCAGTCTCAGGAAAGTCCCCTGTGCTAAGGTATTTTGGTTCTGTTGCTCTCCTTGTGGAGTTCCTGTCCTCTCCAGATCTTACTGTTTCCCACTTCTTTCCTAAGATTCCATGCACTCTGCCCAAAGGTTGCCCATAAGTCTCAGCATCTACATTGATAGTCTGCAGGGCAGAGCTTTTCATGGGTCCTCTGTGTCAGGCTCCTGACTTGTTCCCTCTTACTTTTTCATATATTGTTGTATCTTTGTCCTTATTAGCTTCTGTTGTCAACATTTCAAAGCCTACAGTCATCTGAGGGAGCCTCAATTAAGGGCATGCCCTCAACAGAGAAGCTGGCTGCTATATCTGTGAGAGATTGTGTTGACAGATGATTGATGTGGGAAGGCTCTTCCACTGAGAGATGCAATAACCCTAAGAAAATGGGCTTGGCCCACGTAAGATAACTACCTGAGCATGAGACAGTGATTAAGTAGGAGACCAACCCAAAAACGTTTGTCATGGCTTTTGCCTTAATTTCATTCAAACTTGACTTTCTATGCTAAGCTCCCAAAATGATGGACTGTGATCTGACACAACCAAACTCAATGAGTAAACCCATTTATGACCTGGGATTCTTTTGGTTACGGGATGTAGTCACAGAACAAAGTAGCAAATTAGAACAAAAAATATATATATACAAAGAGTGATTTCACTGCTGGACACAACCTTGGAATATTCACTTTTTAAGGAATATGGAAAACATCAGGATTTAAGATGGGAAAAACTTTAGAAAGCTGTATACAGAGCTTCATCGGCTATTCTGGTAGGACTTAGTTGATCAGAGTGTTGACAGTAATGCAGACAAAGTAAGTCCAGGTCATAGGATTTCAGTGGAAAATAGACTCCATGGAAAATTAAGCTAGAGGTCATTTGTGTGATATTTTAGCTGCAAATCATGCTTATTCTGCCCATGCCTTGAGAAATTGAGTAAAGTAGAATTAAAAAATAATGGGCTGGATTTCTTACATGGAATGTTGAATCTGTTGAATGGATATTATTAGTGAGATGTTCAGGGCCAGAGTAAAAGAATGAGCCAAGTGGAGCAGAAATAAATGTAAGGTCTTTGGTTTGTAGAGAAAAACACTAGGTAGTTTTAGATGGCAGAAACGTGGTGAAACAGAGACAGGAATTTTCAAGGAGATTATTGCCATCAAAGAGAAGGTCCTAGCTTTGGATCTGAAGCCTAAGATGTTTTCCATAGATTAATACTCCCTCTTGTTAATTCTTCTGTTAATGGAAGGAGTAGGCAACGTGATTCCTAGTGCCAGGAAAGAGCTTCATATAAAAGCTGCTCCAAATGTGGTCAAAGTGTGACAACGTCCATCCCAATTTAGAATCCAACTTGACAGGCTCACCCATGTTGTGCTGGTTCTGGAAACAAGAAAGATTCAAAATTTAAGGTAATGGATGCTTTCTTTGTGGTTTCTGTTCAGCACTGTGCCAGCCATCTGTGTTTGGCAGAATCAGATCCCCAGCGAAGATGCTGTAAAGGTTCATTGCATGAAGCAGGGTCAAGTTGTACCTTGACACTACAAGATGTTCAGATACCTAAGTTATGAGACACATCTAATATAGTGCTGTCTTTAGGAAGTGGAAGTAACCAAACAGAGATGTATGATACATTGCAGGGATAGGACCATCTAAGCCTTTTGAATCAGCAACAGGATTTGTTGTCTTCCTTGCTGATCTTTTTTCCTTGGTCCAGTCTCCCATCACTATATACTGGAATGAAAATGGGTATTCTGTGCATCTATGTTGGAATGATGTAACTTGTTTCTGATGTTACAAGATGTGGCACCCAAGAGATTTTTCTTCTGTGTCAGTAGAGACTTTGGACATTTGGACAGTGTATGAGCTATTGCAGAATTTTAGGATCATTGAAATTAGACTACATTTTCATTATGGGATGACAATAATTCTACAGTGAATTTGGTCAGAACATATTTGATTGAATCAAAATAGCTCCCAGAGAAGATAACGTTTCTGTTTTGACATTGAAAAAAAAGTTTTTATGTAGCTGTGGCTGTCCTGAAAGTTGGTATGTAGACCAGGAAGGTTTTGAACTTACAAGTCTAACTGCAGTTGAGTATTTGGCTTAAATTTAGTCCAACATGCCTGGCATGAACATCATCATCATTGGCCGCTGAGCCTGGAATGTAGGGTCAGGTGTATGACAACCTTCCTACTTGTCCTGTTTGGTTCTTTTTAACTTTATTTATTTATTTATTCACATTTAATTCATTTTTAATTTAAATTTGTTTCTTCATAATTTATTCTCTGACATGAACTTGGCTCTTTGATCACCTCCTCCTGGAGGGTGCAGCCTTGTGAGGCCAAAGAGGAAAATGATGCAGCCATCCTTGATGAGACATGATAAGCTAGGATCAGACAGAAGGGGAAGAGTTCCTCCCCTATCAGGAGACTAGAAAAAGGGTATGGGAGGGAAGTAGGAGGGTGGATGGGACTGGGAGTTACAGTAGGGATACAAAGTGAATAAATTGTAATAAATAAATAAATAGCATTTAAAAATAATTTATCTGCTTAACATCCCAGTTGGAACCCCTCCCTTGTCTCTTGCTGGCCTTACCCTCCTTTCCTCTTTCCCCCTTATCTAATTTTCTACTTCTCAGATGGTAGGAGCCCTCCTATCAATTCTCACTAGGACTGCCTGTATCCTCTTCCTTTGTGACATGCAATGCCCGCTCCACCACGGGGAAGTGATTAAAGAGCAGGTAACAGAGTCCATGTGAGAGACGTGGGATCCTCTTACTATGGATCCCACATGGAGACTGAGCTGCCTATCAGCTACATCTGAGCAGGGGTCTGGGTCCTCTTCATGAATTGTCTTTGGTTGGTGCATCAGCCTCTGCAGGTCCCCTGGGCCCAGATTCATTTGACTTGTTGGTCTTCTTATGGACCTCCTGTCAGCTTTGGGTCTTTCTATCCTCCCACTCTTTCCTATGACTCCCTGTGCTCTGCCCAAAGTTTGGCTGTGAGTCTTAACATCTGCTTCGATCCCCTGCTGGGTAGAGTCTTTCAGAGAATATGTATGTTAGGCTCTCATCCTCTTCCCTCTCCTCAGTCACTTCTGATGTCAATTCTATTTGCCCTTTTGAATAAGAATTGACCATCCTCCATAGGGTCCTCTTTTTATTTAGCTCCTTTAGGCCTGTGGCTTGTAGTATGTTTATCCTGTATTATGGCTATTATCCACTTACAAATGAGTATATATCATGCATGTCTTTCTGGTTTTGGAATAACTCGCTTAGGATGATTATTCCTAGTTCCATCCACTTGCCTGAAAATTTCATGGTTTCCTTTTTGTTTTAAATACCCAAGTAGCATTCCATTGTGTAAATGTACCACAATTTCTGTAAAACAATGGTTTGTTTGAGAGACATGTAGTTTGTTTCCCTGTTATGGCTATTATGAATATAGATGCTATGAACATAGTTGAGCAAATATCTTTGTTGAATGGTGGAGCATCTTTTTTATATATGCCCAGGAATGGTATAGCTGGGTCTTGAAGTAAAACTATTTCCAATTGTCTGAGAAAGCATCAGATTGATTTCTAAAGCGGTGGTATAAGTTTGCACTCCCACCAGCAATGGAGGAGTGTTACTCTTTCTCCACATTCTTGCTAGCTTGCTGTCACTTCAGGTTTTAACATTAACCATGATGGGTTTAAGATGGAATGTCATTTGCATTTCCATGATGGCTATAGATATTGAGCATTTAATGTCCACCATTTTGATATTCCTCTGTGGATAAATCTCTGTTTAGTTCTGTACCCCAGTTTTAAATTGGATTATTTGGATTGTTGGAGTTTAATTTCTTGAGCTCTTTATATATATTGTTTATTAGCTCTTTCTGTTGTATGTAGGGTTGGTGAAGATCTTTTCTCAGGCTGTAGGCAGTCATTTTGTTCTATTGACAGTGTTCTTTGCTTCATAGATTTTTGTTTCATGAGATCCTATGCATTAATTCCTGATCTTAGAGCAAGTGCTCTTGGTGTTCTGTTGAGGAAGTTACCTTCTATGCCAATGAGATCGAGGATCTTTCCCAATTTTTTTCTTTCTAACAGATTTAGTATATCTGGTTTTATGTTGAGGTCTTTGAACAACTTGGACTGCAGTTTAGTGCAGGGTGATAAATATGGATCTATTTTCATGTTTCCACATGTAAACTTCAGGTTAGACCAGCACTGTTTTTTGAAGATGCTGTCCTTTTTCCATTGCATGGTTTTGGCTTCTTTGTCAAAAATCAAGTGAACATAGGTGTGTGGGTTTATTTATGGGTCTTCACTTCAATTCCATTGATCCACTGATTGTTTTTATTATAGTACCATGCAGTTTTTATTACTATTGATATATAATAGACCTTGAGATGAAGAATGGTGATACCTACTAAAGATCCCCTATTGTACAGGATTGTTTTAGCTATTCTGGCTTTTTTATTTTTCCATAGGAAGCTGAGAATTGTTCTTTAAGTTCTTTAATGAATTATGTTGATATTTTGATGGGAATATCATTGAATCTGTAGATTGTTGTTGTTACGATGGCAATTTTTACTATGTTGATCCTACTGATCCATGAGCATGAGAGATATTTTTATCTTCTGGTATCTTTTTCAATTTCTTTCTTCAGAGGCTTGAAGTTTCTGGGGTTTGTTGTTGTTGTTGTTGTTGTTGTTCATATAGGTTTTTTACTGGCTTGTTGAGGATAACACCAAAATACATTATGTTTTTTTGGTTGTTGTTGTTTTTTTTTTGTTTTGTTTTTTTACTGGCTATTGTGAAGGGTGTTATTTTCCTAATTTTTTTCAGTCCATTTGTCTTTTGCATACAGGAGTGTATTTTTTTTGAGTTTTTCTTAAGTGAACTTTATATCCACCCACTTTGCTGAAGTGTTTTTCAACTGTAGGAGTTCCCTACAGTAGAATTTTGGGCTCATTTTTGTATACTGTCATATCATCTGTGAATAGAGATACTTTGACTTCTTCCTTATCAATTTGTATCCCCTTAATCTCCTTTAGTTGTCTTATTGCCCTAGATAGGTCTCCGAGTACTGTAGTGAAGAGATTTGGAGAGAGTGTGTAGCCTTGTCTTGTCCCCAAGTCCAGTGGAATTGACTTAAACATTCTTTTCATTTAGTTTGATGTTAGCTATATACTATTCTGTATATATTCTGTATATTCTGTATATATTCTGTATACTATCTTTACTATTTTTAGATATGTGCCTTGTCCCTGGTCTCTCCAAGACTTTAAACAAGAATAACTGTTGGATATTGTCAAATGCTTTTTCAGCATCTAAGAAAATGGTCTTTTTTTCAATTTGTTCATACAGTGGATTACATTGATGGATTCCATATACTTAACCACCCTTGCATGCCTGGGATGAAGCCTACTTGGTCATGTTGGATGATATCTTTGATGTGTTCTTGGATTTGGTTTGCAAGTATTTTATTGAGTATTTTTACATCATTGTACATAAAATAGATTGGTCTGAAGTTTTCTTTCTTTTGGGGAATCCTTGTGGATTTATCAAGGTGACTGTGTTCTTACAAAAGGAATTTGGTCATGTTGCATCCATTACTATTTTGTGAAATAATTTGGAGAATATCAGTATTCGCTCTTCTTTGAAGGTCTTGTAGAATTCTGCTCTGAAATCATCTGGCCCTTGGCTTTTTTTGGTTGGGAGTATTTTGATGGCTGCCTCTAATGCCTTAGGCACTATAAGACTATTTAATATCTTTACCTGATGTTGATTCAACTTTGGTAAGTGGAATCTAAAGAGAATTGTATATTTTAGATTTTGAAATTTTGGGGCATATAGGCTTTTGACATAAGAGTTAATGGTTCTTTAGATTTTCTCAGTGTTTGTTATATCTTTTTCTTTCAGACTTTGTTGATTTGGATAGTGTCTTTCTGCCATTTACTTAGTTTGGCTAAGAATTTGTCCGTGTTTTTTATTTTCTCAAAGAACTAGCTCTTGGTTTTGTTGATTCTTTGAATTATTATCTTTGTTTCTAATTCATTGTTATCAGCCCTGAGTTTGGTTTTTCCTAGTGGTCTACTCTTGCTGGGTGTGTCTGCTTCTTTTTTCCTAGGTCTTTCAGGTATGCCATTAAGTTGCTTGTATGGGATGTCTGCAATAGCTTATGATGGCCTTTGTTGGTATTCAAACTCCTCTTCAGACTGCTTTCATTGCATCCCATATGAAGTTGAGAAATCTTCTATCAAGGTTTGTAAAATATTCTGTTGGTATTTTGATGGAAATTTCATTGAATCTGTAGATTGCTTTTGGTAAGATGTCCATTTTTACTATGTTAACCCTGCCAAGCCATGATTATTGGAGATAGTTCCATATTCTGATATCTTCTTCCAATTCTTTCTTCAGAGACTTGAAGTTTTTTTTCATACAAGTCTTTGACTTGCTTGGATATGGTCACACCAAGGTACTTCATGTTCTTTGTGGCTATTGTGAAGGGTGTTTTTTCCCTAATTTCTTTCTCAGCCCTTTTATCTTTTGTATACAGGAGGGCTACTGATTTTTTGAGTTAATTTTGTATCCAGCCACTTTGCTGATGGTGTTTATCATCTGTAGGAGTTCCCTGGTAGAAGTTTTGGAGTTACTCAGGTATACAATCATATAATCTGCAAATATTGATACTTTGACTTCTTCCTTTCCAAATTGTATCCTTTTGGTCTCCTTTAATTTTCTTCTTGTTCTAGCAAGGACTTCAAGAACTATGTTGAAGAGATATGGAGAAAGTGAGCAGCCTTGCCTTGTCCCTGAATTCAGTGTGATTGCTTTAAGTTTCTTTCTGTTTACTTGATGTTGGCTACAGGCTTGCTGTATATTGCTTTTACTATGTTTAGGTATGTGCCTTGTATCCCTGATCTCTCCAATAGTTTAAACATGAATGGATGCTGGATTTTTTCAAATGCTTTTTCAGCATCTAAGGGAGATTATCATGTGTTTTTTTTTTCTTTCCATTTTTTAATATTGTGAATCACATTGATGGATTTTTGTATAGTGAACCACCCCTGCATACCTGGCATGAAGTCTACATGGTCATAATGGATGATATATTTGATGTGTTCTTGTATTGGGTTTGCAAAGTATTTTGTTGATTTATTTTGTTACATCAATGTTCATAAGGGAGATTGGCCTGAAATTCTCTTTCTTTGTTGGGTCTTTGTGAGGTTTAGGTTACAAGGTGACTGTGGCTTCAATGAATGAGTTTCGTAGTTCCTTCTGTTCCTATTTTGTGGAATAAATGGAAGATAGCTGGAGTTACCTCTTCTTTGAAGGAGTGGTAGAATTCTGCACTGAAACCATCTGGTCCTGAGCTTTTTGTGGATTGCAGTCTTTTGAGGAATGCTATTTCCTTAGTGGATAAAGGAATATTTTATTGATTTACCTGCTCTTGATTCAGCTTTGGTAAGTGTAATTGATTAAGAAAATTGTCCATTTCATTTAGATTTTCAAATTTTGTGGCATATAGTCTTTTGAAGTAAGTCCTAACGATTGTTTGGATTTCCTTAGTGTCTTTTGTTTTGTCCCGTTTTCATTTCTGATTTTGTTAATTTGGATAATCTCTCTCTGCCTTTTAGTTAGTTTGGCTAAGGGTTTGTCTATCTTGTTAATTTTCTCAAAGAACCAGGTCTTGGTTTCATTGATTCTTTGAATTGTTTTATTTGTTTCTAATTTATTGATTTCAGTCCTGAGTTTGATTATTTCCAGTGTCTATTCTTTTTTTTGTGCGTCTGCTTCTTTTTTCCTAGGGCCTTTAGATGAGCTATTAAGTTGATTATGTGAGATGTTACAAATTTCTTCTTGAAGGCACTTAGTGCTATGAACTTTCCTCTTAGCACTGCTTTCATTGTCTCCCATAAGTTTGGTTGTGTTGTGTCTTCATTTCCATTGAATTCTAGGAAGACTTTAATTTCTTTCTTTATTTCTTCACTGAACCAGCTGTCATTTAGTAGTGAGTTGTTCAGTTTCCATGTGAGTGTAGTCTTTTTGCTATTTCTGTTGTTGTTGAGGTCCAGCTTTAGTCCATGGTAATTATACAGGATACAAGGCATTATTTCAATCTTCTTGTATCTGTTGAGACTCACTTTGTGACCAATGATATGGTCTATTTTGGAGAAGGTTCCATGAGGTGCTGAGAAGAAGGTAAATTCTTTTTTCTTTGGGTGTAAGATTCTGTAGATATCTGTTAGGTCCATTTGATACGTGGCCTCTATTAGAGATATTGTTTCTTTATTTAATTTCTGTTGTTTACCTGTCCTTTGTTGAGAGTGGGGTGTTGAAGTTTCCCAGTAGTAATGTATGGGGATTTGTGTGTGGTTTAGGTTTATTAATGTTTCTTTTACAAACGTAGGTACCTTTGTCGTTGGAGCATAAATGTTCAGAATTGTGATTTCTTCTTGGTGGAATTTTGCTTTGATGAGTATGAAATGACCTTCTTCATGTCTTTTGATTAATTTTGGTTGAAAATCTACTTTATTAGATATTAAAATGGCTACTCCTGCATGTTTCTTGGGTCCATTTGCTTGGAACCTTCCACCTTTTTACTCTCAGGTAATGTCTATCTTTGCGACTTAGATGTGTTTCTTGTATGCAACAGATTGTTGGGTCTTGTTTACATATCCATTCTGATAGTCTGTGTCTTTATTGGAGTGTTAAGTCCATTGATGTTGAGGGAAATTAATGATAAGTCGCTGTTAGTTCCTTTTATTTTGATGTTGCTTGTGGTAGTGTGTTTGTGTGCTTGGTTACTTTTAGTTTAGACATTATTTCTTTCCTGTGTTTTCCTGAATGTAGATAGCTTTCCTGGGTTGTAGTTAGTTTTCCTTCTAGGAGCTTCTGTACCTCTGGATTTGTGGGTAGGTATTGTTTAAATTTGTTTTTGTCATTAAATATCTTGTTTGCTCCATCTATGATGACTGAGACTTTTGCTGGGTATAGTAGCCTGGGTGGTCATCTGTGTTCTCTTAGGGTCTGCATGATATCTGTTCAGGCCCTTCTAGCTTTCATAGTCTCTGATGAAAAGCCAGGTGTGATAATGATTGGTTTGCCATTATATGTTACTTGGCCTTTTTCCTTTGCAGCTTTTAGTATTATTTCTTTGTTCTGTATACTTACTGTTTATTATGTGGTGGGAGGATTTTCTATTCTGGTCTAATTTATTGGGTGTTCTTTAGGCCTCTTGTATTCTTGTAGACCTCTCTTTTAAGTTGGAGAAATTTTCTTCTATGATTTTGTTGAAAATATTTTCTGGGCCTTGGAGGAGGGAATCTTCCTTTTCCTCTATTCCTATTACTTTTAGGTTTTGCTTTTCATGTTGTCTTGGATTTCTTGGATGGTCTGTGTCAGGAATTTTTTAGATTTAACATTTTCTTTGATAGCTACATCTATTTATTCCATTGTGTCTTCCACACCTAAGATTCTTTCTTCCATCTCTCGTAGTCTATTGCTTATGCTTACTTCTGTAGTTCCTCTTTTCCTCCCTAAGTTTTTTCTCTCCACAGTTTCCTCCACTTGTGTTTTCTTTAATTTTTTTCCAATTCTCTTATCAGATCTTGAGCCATTTTATTGATTTCCTTCACTTCTCTGACTGTATTTTCCTTCAATTCCTTCAGCTGTTTGTTCAAACAATCCTCTGTTTCTTTAATATCTTTTAGTGATTTAAGTATTTCCTCTCTAAAAGCCACAAATTACTTGGCTGGAACTTCCTGTATTTCTTTAAGGATGTCCATAATCTGTTTGACTTTATCTTCCTCCATTTCTTTGCAAAAGGCAATAATCTGTTTGACTTTATCTTCATCTAGATCTTTATGTAGTTTATTTTTTTCCGCTATTATCCTGTTCATAAGCAGAGATGTAAGGTCATCTTCTTGAATTTCATTTACCATGGTGTGTCCAGGGCTGCTTGCCCCTGAATAACCAGGTTCTGGAGATGCCATACTGCTCTGTCTTTTTGAGCTTTTACACTTGCCTCTACCCATTTGGCTATTTTAGGTGTTGGGTGTTAGTTTCTGGCGCTTCCTGGAATCCTGTGGTGGGGATAATCCCCTTGGCAGGAAGATGATTTTTCCTGAAGGAGGGCTCCTCAGCTTTTGGGGTACTGTCAGTGAATAGCAGGTATTTCTCAGGAACTGCCAAAACTCACCACAGGCATAGAGACCTGAGCAGTAATTGTGGTCTTTGTTAGTCAAGGGGGCTCTTCTCTCACCCAGAGAAGTCCTGGAGACAGCTGTCCTGCTTCTGACTTTCTTGCTGTGAATTTAGTAAGCTGTAGCTGTAACCTGGGTACCCCATGGTTTGGTCAGCTTAGTTAGGGATAACTGGTTGTCCCTTGGAGCAGTATCTGGGGGTTGATCTTGGGGATCCCAGGCTTCTGTAGGTCTGAGGTTAGAGCTCTGTGCCCCAGTACCGAAGCAGTAACCCGTGGCAGCTGATCACTGCTCTCACATGTGCAGCAGGAGGCTAGAGTCTGGAGCCTGTGAATAACCAGAAACTTCTCTAGAGCTAGGTGTCCTGAGGTAGGGCCAGATGTTTTCCCCACCTTTGGGTTTTCTCCCAACAAGAAGACCTAGTCTGTGGTGTTTGACATGGTGTGTAGAATGGGTAGGCACTTGCCAGATGGCTACCAAGCTGGTGACTGGGAAAGAACCTGAAAACATTTCCAAGAATGTTCCCATGTGTGGTGGTGGTAGTGTGTGTGTGTGGGGAGTTGGCTGAGTACTCTAAGCTGGGACCTGCTCTTTCCCTCCTGTGGGGTTTTCTCCAGACAGGGAAACCCATCCTCTAGTGTCCTGGGGCACAGAGTTCTGTCTGTGATGGAGAGTAGGGCATGCAGGTCTCGCAACTGGAGGCCCACTCAAGGCTGGCAGCTGTGCACCCACCAGCCTGCAGGACCTTTTCCAGGGATAGACTGTGTGACCTGAGGTCAGTCCAACTTTCTTCTTCCCTGTTCTTTTTTTTTTGAGACTGGGGCTCCCAGTCTCTGGTGCCCAGGAGCACACAGTTTTGCCTGGGAAGGTGATCAGGACACACAGGTGCATCCTGCGCCTGAGATATTTTCCGGGTTCTCACTGAATGACCTGAGAGTGGAACTGAATGATCCCCACACCACTGAGTTTCCTCTCACCTGGGAAACACAATTGCTGTTCTTTTAGGACCCAGAGTTCAGTCTTTTAGTTGCTGTACCAACATTGCTGTCTTGTTCCTGTCCTGGTCCTCCTGGCAATGCCATCTTGGATTCCCTTTTCCTCATCCCTTTCAATTAATTTTGGTTGAAAATCTGTTTTATTAGATATTAGAATAGTTACTCCTGCTTGCTTCTTGGGTCCCTTTGCTTGAAAAACTTATTCCTGCTGCAACATCCAAGGAATTTTCCCAGAGATTTGCTGGGCACTCTGAGGATGGACCCAATTGTTTCCCTCATCATTGGTTTTCTTCTTACCTTGGAAACACAGTCAGTGGTGTTTGGGGGACCACAGATCCAACTATTGGTCACTGTGCAGTCTCTGCTACCCAGGTTATCAGACACAGTGTACAATCACCCCAGCCATCTGGGATCTATTTTTAGGTTTTACTGAATATAAGTATTTTGATTGTATGCATGAATATGCACCTCTTGTGTGCCTAATCCTCATAGTAGTCTGAAGATGTCTTCAGAATTCATGAACTTATAGCAATTGAAATTAGCGGGTCCCAGGTAAACACTAACAATTGAGCCCAATTATATGCAAGAGCAGTAAGAGCTCCTCACTGCTGACCCATTTCTCCTATCTTATGTTGCTCATTTATGATCATCATTTACACCGCTAATATTTTTGTCTTCTATTTTTACCTGTTTAAACATGCATTCCCTTTTAGTAAGATATCATTGAAGTTACAGTTTAAGCTGGGGCACTGCGGATTTCTGGAAAATAAATATACAACAGGAGTGAATGTATAATTCCTTGTAGAAGCTTCAGTAAAGACCTCTGAGTTCTTTCAATATTTTGTGTTTGTTTGATTGACTTTTAGGGGAGGCTCTGTCTTACTATATAGGTCTGGCTGTCCTAGAACTCTTTGAATAGATAATTCTGACATCCAGTTCAATAAGATACAGCTGCGTCTGCCTCCTGAGTGATGGAATTGAAAGCATGACAGAATACACCCAGCTTGTCCACCATTTTTTGTAGTTAGTAACTGTTAATAAATTTCTCTGATCTGTACTTAGTATTGATCATCTGTTAATTTCTCTCTCTGTGTGTCTCTGTCTCTATGTCTTTGTCTCTCTATTTCAAACCCTTCTCTCTGTTTGTCTTTGTCCACATTAATTGCCATGTCTATTCCAAAGCTATATCCTCTTCAAAAAGTTCAGATATGATATAGTTAAAACTTGTTATTCCGTTTTCTTCTAAAATGACTTAGTGATAACATTAATACGTCTTTTTTAATAGAAAAGTTTTAATCTTTATTTTTAATCTATAGACTACATTATTTAGTAAGGAGGATATACAAAACAATGATCAAAGAATAATCATGTGTTCTATTCCTTTTCTTTTGTCTGGTCACTCAGAAATATGGTGCTATTGGCTATGATTGTTGTTGTTTGCCACTCACATTATTTTTATCCATGTATTCACTGTAGTCCACTTTCCCTTCCACAAATATATGAGCTCCCCTCTTCACATACTGATATGCCACATCCCTGAGCCCTGGTCAAAACATAATATTCAGTACCATGTTGTCTTTTGACTGATGTTACCCATCTGTTCAGTGTCCCCTGATCAACACATCTCATTTGTTGCTATATAAAATATCATGACTGTGTTTTGTCCTTCCACCTTTCTCATGACAGGGTCCTTACCTACTCACCCAAGTAACTGAAAATGATTCATAGATTGCTCAAGTACCCAACTAATGGCTACTTTATATTCATGTCTTACAAACTGATGAAACACAGGTTTTTGAAGCACGCCTTTGTTTTTTGTTTGTTTGTTTGTTTTTGTTTTTTTTCAATCTAACCTTTAGGCTTTTTCATCTCCCCTACTTCACATCATGCACAGCACCCAACTGTATAACATTCACACTTCTGTGTCAGAAAATAAATGGAAGAAGCAGTAGAATTATATGATTATATTGACAATGACGTATAAATTATATTGTTGCCACTGTTTCTGTTGTATAAATGTATGGCATATTTTAGAATTCAGTGACCTTCAATGATGTGCATGTGAAATTCAGCCAAGAAGAGTGGGCCTTGCTGGAATCTTCCCAGAAGCAACTCTACAAAGATGTGATGCTAGAGACCTGTGAAAACCTCACTGCTATAGGTAAGACTGCAATTTTTCTTTCACTTTTAAAATAAAGAGACAACTCTTACTTTGTAATTGATCGTCTTCTGTAATTCCAATTGAGAATGAGGAGGAATGTGGTAAATAAATCAGGCATGATTCTAAGGGTCACAGAAGATAATGATTTAAGTTTTGTCTTAATAATAACATGTTATTTCCAATAATATATATTTTCTCGTACTATATTTTTAGGCTACAATTGGGATGACCATAATATTGAAGAACATTTTCAAAGTTCTACCAGTAATAAAAGGTAACTTTATGTGCACACTGATACAGATATGAATCTTAAATTTTAATGTGTCCTCGAAGTTTGGTGTTTTTTGTTTGTTTGTTTATTGGCTGCTTTTTATTTTCTGTTTTTGAAATAGATTTTTTCTGGGTACCTGTGACTTTCTTAGACTTGCTTGTTAGACCAGCCTGACCTCAAAATAACAAGCAAGATATGCCTGCTTCTGCCTCCACAAGTGCTGGGATTGAAGGCATGTACCAGCACACATGGCTGTGTCCTGGAAGTTTTAAAGAAAAGCAACAGTGTAAAAACAGCACTGCTTTACATGTACTGATGATCATTAAAATCTCATAATTCCATGTACTTCAATGTCAGGTATCTGATTTGTGTTTACAAGGCACTCCCCTAAGATAGAAGAAAATAAAATAATATTGTAACAAAAATACCATTTGAATCATATGGACATTACAGCTACTGACTTGAACTGCCAATCTGTTTAGTCTCATTCTATCTACTCAGATATTGTAAGAGGTATACACACTGAATTGGTGATCAGTATGTGTCCAAAACCTTCTAATAAACAAAAATTTCATAGTAGAACCAGTGTTACTCATTTTCGTGCAGTAACTTTGTAAAGTTTAGTGAAAGAAGCAGCTTATGAGAATCAAGAATATTGTTGTGGAGAAACCTTAATCCCTATATGACATGTCTATGATGAACAAAAAACAAACTGTGTTAATTCAATGTGGGAATCTTTATTATTTTTGTAAATTAAACTGGTATATCATATGTCAAAATGATTCTAAGACACATGAGCATAGGGATATTGAAAGAAGCAGTGTCCCTGTCTTTCTCCAAGAACAATTGATTTGGTAGTAGTCCCCACTGTGAGTAAATTTTCTGAATGTGATAAATGGTTACTGTTAGTTGGTTTTGCAACTTCACTGAGAATTTATCAGCAAACTTATATTGCTGAAAATACCTATGAATACTAGAAATTTGGAACTTCTACTTTTCCTGGCTCACTTTGTAAATGAAGTATCATTCATACAGTACAAAAATTTGTGAATAGGATTGCTGTGGTAAAACTCTGAATTCTTAAATACTCTTCATATATAGGAGAAAACCTCTTATAGAAAAATGATGCTATAAAAGTGATCCACATAACAAATTCTCTTACCATCACAGGGATCTTCAAAAATACCCATAATGAAGGGGAATACCGTGAATGTAAATAATGTGATAAAACTTTAAAATTTGATTCTTCTTTACCATTAGACCAAATTATGAAATTAATTCATATAGATAAATATATTTATTAGTGTAATGAAATGACGGTGGTAAATCTTTCACATGTGCCAATTTTCTTTGCAGGCATGAAAGCAGTCATACTGGAGAGAAACCCTTTAAATGCACTCTATGTGGGAAAACCTTCCCCTATATCACTGTTCTTATATGGCATAAAAAAACACACACTGGAGAGAAGCCTTACAAATGTAATCAATGTGGTAAAGCCTTTGCACAAAACAGTCATCTCATAAGCCATAAAAGAACACACACTGGAGAGAAACCTTATGAATGTAATGAGTGTGGTAAAGCCTTTGCAAAAAACAGTCATCTCATGAGCCATAAAAGAACACACACTGGAGAGAAACCTTATGAATGTAATGAGTGTGGCAAAGCCTTTGCACAAAACAGTACTCTCTTAAGCCATAAAAGAACATACACTGGAGAGAAACCTTATGAATGTAACCAGTGTGGTAAAGCCTTTGCACAAAACAGTGCTCTCATAAGCCATAAAAGAACACACACTGGAGAGAAACCTTATGAATGTAACCAGTGTGGTAAAGCCTTTGCATAAAACAGTGCTCTCAGAAGCCATAAAAGAACACACACTGGAGAGAAACCTTATGAATGTAACCAGTGTGGTAAAGCCTTTGCACAAAACAGTGCTCTCATAAGCCATAAAAGAACACACACTGGAGAGAAACCTTATGAATGTAACTAGCGTGGTAAAGCCTTTGCACAAAACAGTCATCTCTTAAGCCATCAAAGAACACATACTGGAAAGAAACCTTATACGTATACTCAACATGATAAAGCCCTTGCACAACAGAGTAGTCTCCAAAAACATGAAAAAAACACACAGTGGAGAGAAGCTTGGTGAGGGTAATTAGTGTGATAAAACCTTTGCATGTAACAGTCATCTCCTAAGACAACAACACATTCTGGAGGGAAACCATATGATTATAATTATGTGGCAAAGCCTTTGCATATAACATCTCTTAGTACATAAAAGAACACATACTGGAAAGAAGCTGTCTGACTGCATCCAATGTGAATAAACTTTTGCACTTCAGAATCATCTTCAAACTCCTGAAAGAAATCCTAATGGACAGAAAGCCTATGAGTGCTTTTAACATGGTGAAACCATTCTATATTTGTACAATCTTCATCATCATGAAATGATTCATACTTGAGAGAACTTATGAATGTGTTAAAATGGTGAGGCCTTGCACAAATCTAGAGTCGTCATCATCATCATAAAAGTATCCTTACTGGAGAGGAATTCTGTGACTATAAGCAAGGTGGAAAGGCCTTTGTGTACTTTGGTCCACTGAGATGCAACAGAACTGTAAAACTAGCTCAATGGAAATGACCTCACTTTTCTGAAGGGGAAAGGGAATAGAGGCAATAGGAATGGAGGGTAGTAATGGGGGAGTGAAAGGGGGGAGACTTAGATTGGAATGTAAAGTAAATAAACTAATTTTTTAAAAGAATACAATGAATAGTGAATATCAATCACACGCAACAGTATTATATAATAAGGTGTTTATGGAAGACTTATTGATAATCCTGATTCTCAACATTTAGTGTTTTCAATTGCCTCAATTTACACAAGAAACTTTTAGTTCAGTGGATGAATATGTAGGAAATGAACTTTCACCAGCCAGGAAGTTCTCTGAGAGTATCACAACAGTGGTAGCCTGTAGAAGTTTCTTTGTGTACACATACCTATTGTTCCAGAGGTACTACTGAAAAAAATCACAACCAACACTGAATATTGAGATATGAGGGAGGAGACTTTCTTTTCCATGTATGACTCTCCTTCTGGCCTAGATGGGTAACCCTGTCAAGGGTGCGTTTTCTCTGCCTGACTTCATCTGGAGAGTATCTTTAGACATGGAAACCACCAATCAAAGTTGATAGATGGCCTTGGACACAGATCACTGATAACTCTCCCCTCCCTTCAAATATAGAATAATTTGGTTCTGTGTTCTTGTTCTTCTTTTTCATATAATAGGAATGTGCTGTTTAATGCAAATCTAGCATTCTTGAATTTCCTAGTATTAAACAATTATCTACACCTATGCTTGGAGCATCCCAGGTACTCCCCAAGGGATATAAGCCACTGTGTTCTGTTTTCTAGAATTAAAGTTGAACTTACTTTCTGAGGTGGTTCCCAGAGTGGCTAACCACTGTTATGCTCGCAAGCTTTCCAAGCTTTATACTACTCATCTTCTACCCCTCATGCCTTCCTGGGCTGGTGGGAAACAGCCCTCCAGGGAGCAAGAGAATCACATTCTCTGAAATGCCTGTGATAAAATATTTTAGACTGCGTAGCATTTAAAATTTCACATGTTTCTGGATTTGAGATGGTCAATCAAACAGTATCTTGGGATGGGACTCATTAAAATGAGTTATACTTAGTGTTTAGTTCAAGGTAAGGTTGCAGGCAAGCTTCATGGTATGAAATCTTCTAAGGTGAGTACAGTGGCCCATGGAAAATAAATACAAGCAGAAATTTTATTTTTCTGTTTTTAATAGCTGAGTACTGTTCTGATAATGTAAGGGTGAATGGCAGGGGAGAGGAACTCTCCTTTTGAGTAGTCTATGGGAAGGGGATGGGGGAAGGTGGAGGGAGGGACCAGTAGGAGTTGAGGGAGTGACCTTCAATCAGCATATATAATGAATAAATTGTGAAAAATAAAAACAATTAATAAAATAAAATATAGGAAGAAAAACAAAGCAAAACAGCAAAAATTTGAGTCTAGTTTGGTTAACTGCCCTCCCTCAAAGAAAAGAAAGAAGATATATAGAAAGAAAAGAAAAACAGAATCTTTGTCTTTGTCACCTATCTTCCCTGTGAGCTCAGTTGAAGATCATTATGCAATGGAGACCATGATTCTCTCTCTGAAGTTTATGTTACCATAGAAGTAGGATTCAAACCTGAAACTAATGGCAGAGTTTCCTAGTTAACATATCAAATCAAACCTACCTGCCATTTTCTCTCAGAAATCCTTCAGTCCTTCCATGTTATCTGGCCGTCCAGACTAGTACAGCCCATGCAATACCCTGAATTCTCCTTCCCAGGGCCTGAGATAACCTTACCCCACCCTCACCCACATATAGGCAAACTATTTTGGCTACCTGGTTCTGTCAAGCACCATGCAGGAGCAACAGCAGAACAGCTGTAGAACTCATGGAATGTGGCTCCCTTGTTAGCATAATCATGATGAGTTTGTCTTGGAGAAGCATAATCCCAAGAACTGATTTTCTGGAGGACTTTGTGTTCTTATGTAGCATATCTCTGCTTGCTGCCCTTATGATGCCCATATTCCTTATAACATGAGTTGTATGAAAACTCTAAGAAAGCTTCTATCTCATCACTGGGCAATATCACTGGCATTTAAAACTAACAATGCTTGATCTCTTTTCACATGTTTACTGGAGCAGTTTAATGAATTAACCACTGCCCTTGAAAAGAGCCATAAATGTAGATTGTTAGCAATAGCCATTACACTTAGAAAGAATTTGGAAAAATAGATTGTGTAACAAATTCAGGGAAGATGTGTTTGCTAATGTAAAAAATCTTGGAGAACAATTTTAAGTTAAGAAAAGTACACTCTTAATAGAAAAGCAGGAACGCTTTAAGGTTGATGAGCAGAAAAAATAGCCCAAGACAGCATTGGCTGTCTGGGCACCCTCAAACTGGGTCTAAAACTGAGACAGCAGTTGATTCACCTATATTTGTTTTTCCCCTCAGCTTCTTGATATGATTTAATAAAAATGATTAATGAGTAGATGCACTCCCCTTCAAGATTTAAAGTACAGGTGCCAGTACCATGCCATTTTTTATTACTGTTGTGCTATAGTACTACTTGAGATCTCACAGGAAGATACCTCCAGAAAAGCTTTTATTGTACAGGCATTTTTTTAAAATCAATTCTGGGTTTTTGTTTTTCTGTATGAAACTGAGAATTGTTCTTTCAAGGTCTGTAATGAGTTGTGCTTGTATTTTGATTGGAATTGCATTGAATCTTTAGATTTCTTTTGGTAGAGTGGCCATTTTTACTATGTTAATCATACCAATTCTGGAGAACGGGAGATCTTCTGATATCTTCCTTGAAGTTCTTTTTTTTTTCATACAAGTCATTCACTTGCTTGATTAGAGTCACACCAAGATACTTTATGTTATTTGTGGCTTTTGTGAAGGGGTTTTGTTTCTCTAACTTCCTTCCGATCCCATTTGTCTTCTGTATACAGGAGGGCTTCACTTTTTTAAATTTAATTTTGTATCCAGTCATTTTGATGAAGTTGTTTATCAGCTGTAGGAGTTCCCTGGTTGAATTTTTAGTGTTATTCATGGATACTATCACATCATTTGCAACACAAGCTGGACTGGATGTGGAGAAAAGTGAACCCTCCTCCATTGCTGGTGGGAATATAAACCTCTACAACCACTTTGGAAATCAATCTGGTGTTTTTTCAGAAAATTATGAATAGTGCTACTAGAATATTCAGTTATACCAACCCTGGGCATATATTCAGAAGATTGTCAACCATACAACAAGGACATTTGCTCAACTATGCTCATAACAGATTTATTGACAGTATCCAGTATCTGGAAACAATTTAGATGTCCCCAAACCGAGGAATGGACACAGAAATTGTGGCACATTTATACAATGCAATACTATTCAGCAATTAAAAACAAGGAAATCAGCAGGCAAGTGGATGCAACTAGAAATGATCACTCTGAGTGAGGTATCCAGAAGCAGAAAGGCAGTCATGGTATATACTAACTTATATGTGGATATTAGTCATATAATATAGGGTTTAAAAATACTAAAATCTAGAGTCCTAAAAGATCTAAACAACAGGAAGAACCCTAAGGAAGATGCTTAATCCTCATTTAGAAAGGCAAATGGGATAGACATCGGTAATGGGGGAAGATAGGGAACAGGGCAGGAAACTACCACAGAGGGCCTCTGAAAGAATCTACATAGCAGGGTATTGAAGCAGATGATTAGACTCATAGCCAAATTTTGGGCAGAAAGCATGGATTAATATGGAAGATTCAGGAGGTAGAAAGACCTGGATGTGAGAGGCCCTCCACAAGGAGGCCAATTGAGCCAAAAAATATGGGCCCAGGGGGTCCTGTTCCAACCAAGGACCATGCATGAAGAACATCTAGAACCCCTGCTCAGATGTAGCTCATAAGTATCTCAGTTTCCATGTGAGTTCCCTATTAAGGGTAACAGGGGCTGTCTCTGACATGAATTCAGTGGAAGGCTCCTTGATCACCTACTCCTGGAAGGTGAAGCCTTGCCTGGCTAAGGAGGAAGAAGGTGCAGTCATTCTTTGTCAGACTTGATAAGATAGGCTAGCATAAGATAGTAGGGAAGTACGACTTCCCCTATTAGTGGAGTAGGAGAGACAGCATAGGTGTAGAAGAGGGAGGTAGGTTGTAACTGGTTGAAGATAGGGAGGGGCTTACAGCCAGAAAACAAAGTGAATAAATTGTAATATTCAATAAAAAAGAAAAAAATGAGGGTTTTTTTTCCTGAAATGGTTGGACTCAGGCAACTGTCTCTTAAAAACAACTAGAAAGAATAGTACTTCATCTCTTCACATTTTCCTTTTTCCTGTAATACTATATATAATAAATACCCTTGATAAAATTCAGTGGTTTGTTATATATTCCTAGTATTATAATATTATAAAATATTTTACAAATCAAATTTTGATATGTCAAGTGTGTAAAAATAGTTTATGAAAAAGTGGCTTGAATTTTCAAAAGAGCAAAGAATGATTACTCAAAACTCAGGAGAGTGAAAATGGAAGGAAAATTGATGGAAGAATAAATAATATATAAATAAATTAATATCTCTTACACAGTAATTATAACATTTTGGTTATTGAGATTTAAAAAATATACACAGAATATTTCTCAAGTAAACAATGTAAGCTATTATTAATATTATTAATAGCTCTTATGCACGCACCCCAAAGTATTTCTTTATATTATTCCTCTTGTCACTGAAATGTTTTCTTTGACAAGTCATGCCACTACACCGTGATGTTCAGGCTCTAATACTGAGTATTCAATTCTTATTTCAGAGCACTGACTGCTTTTAGCCAAATTAGGACTGAAGTCAAACAATGTTTGATTTCTGTGTCTAACGCAGGTCATAACTTTTGATGATACATTTTGAGTTCATCCACAATTTCAAGGTAAAATGATTGCCTTTCTTGAAATGTTAAATGGTCTCTCTCCCTCTCTCTCTCTCTCTCTCTCTCTCTCTCTCTCTCACACACACACACACACACACATGATAAATGTAATAGCAGTTATTGGCAACCCAAGACTTGAAATTGAAAGAGACAAAAGAGGGATATATGAGAGATTTTGTAGGTAGGACAGAGAAACGAGAAATAATGTTATTATATTAAAAATCTCAAAAAACAAAAGTACATGTTTTCCATGAATAAAAAAATTGAATAATATTATATTTTGCACTCATGTGATTCAGGACAATCAAGTCCATTCTATCTTAGCACATGGTAAGCTTTGCTTCAGTAAACATGAGTGTAGATGTGTGCTGGATCAGTGCAAGTCATCTGTTTCATATGGATAATGGTGGAACTCCTCATTCAGTGTGTATAGTACATACTCTCTTTTAAATTGACTCAAGAATTTTAGTATTTGTTTGTGTAAACATTATAAAATAAAGTTCCACTAAACTTCTTTCTTGGTCCACTTTCTTCTACTGTCTCCTTTCATCCTTTTACACAGAGATGCTCTCCAACCTGGATGATAAAGAGTGTTCAGTAGGTACAGCAGAAGAATGGACATTGTTGTCTAGTCCATTCTGTTAGTTCCTGTCTTTCTATTGGAGAATTGAACATCCAAGTTGAAAGATTTCAATGAGCAATGTTTATTATTTCCCTTTATTTTGTAGTAATGGTGTGGGGTTTTGCCTCCTGATTTGATGCTTGGGATTATTCATTCTTTGTGTTGTCTTGGGTGTGGTTAACACTTTAGATTGGAGTGTCCGATTGATTGGCTTCTGTAGTGAAGTTTTACAGAGATACTGCTCATATTTGGTTTTATAATGCAATATATCTTTATTCATCATTTATTATTGAAAGTTTACTGGATATACGAATAAGGGTCCCTTAAAGATTATATGTAATCTGTCTCAGCCATTCTAGGTTTAGAATCTCTCTTGAGAGATCAGGAGTTATTCTAAAGAGCCTAAAATTATATGCAACTTAGTATTTTCAACTTATAACTTTTAATATCCCTTCTTTGTTCAATATACTTTTCTTTACATTTAATGTTTTGATTTTGTGTGCTGAGCACAATTTCTTTTCGGTACACTTTAATTGTTGTTCTATATACTTTTTGTACTTTTACAGGCTACCCCTTCTTCATTAGGTTAAGGATACACTCTTCTATTTTTTTTTTTTTTTTGCTGAAAATATTTTCTAGGATTTTGATGTGAGTTTTTTTTTCTTTTTTTCTATTTCTATTATTCATAAATTACTTTTTTGAACTTTTCCGATTTTCTGGATCTTTTGTGCATGGCTATTTAATGTTTCTTTTGACACAATTGTTGTTAGTCTTCTTTTTCTTCCTCTTCTTCATCATCATCATCATCATCTTCTCATCCTTCTCCTCCTCCTGCTTCTCTTTTCTTTCTCCAACTCCTCCTTCTTTTTTCTTTCTCTTCATCCTCCTCCTTCTCCTTTTTTCTTTTAAAAATAGTCACTTTACTTATATATTCATCCGGATTAAAGTTTTCCCTTCCTTTAATCCTGGCATCTTTCATATCTCCCCTTCTATCCTGTCTAAATTCACCCTCATATTAAAAAAGGAGGGCTACAATGTATAATAAGAAAATAAAATAGCAAAAAGACAAAAGCAAACACATCTGAGTAGGAAAAGAAAAATAAAAAGAGCCCAAGTTGGGAAGTGATGAAGACTTGATCATACATGCAGGACTTTCATATAATATTAAACTTGAAACAATAGTATACACACAGAGAACCTGTAGCTTTAAAAATAGAAAAAAATATTCAGCAAATTAAAATAAGAACTCTGATAAAAAAAAAAAAAACTTTTAAATGCATGCCAGAATTCTAGGACATGAGAATCCAAACTTGCCAGTGAGGGAAATTTTTGGCCATCTACCTTTTGGAATGTACTCTTAAAAATACAATTAAGAGTAGTGCCTGGGATAAAATGAGTGTCCCTTGGAGAAAACTACATTTTCATTTGCAAGCACTTATCAATTAGAGATAGGGCTAGGGACAGAACACTAAAGGCCTTGTGCATGCTGCCTCAGTCTCTCACAGTTTATCTATTCTTCAGTCCTCTTAATTTATAGTGCTTTGTTCTTTGATATCCTCTATCCTTTCTGGCTCTTACACTCTTCTAGCTGAATTACTTAAGAGCCTGAAGGGCATATTCTGACGTCTCTCACTAACTGTCTATTTTCTCTATGGGTCTCTGAATTTGTCTCCATCAGATGCAGGATGACTTTTTTTTTTTGATGATGGCTGAACAAGATACTGGTCTATGAGTATAGCAGAATGGTGTCAATGGTCATTTCATTACTTTTAGTAGAATGTAGTATTTGTTTTTCCCCCAGAACCATGGGCTGTGTAATTTCTTTTTCTTGATCAATAAACCAGTGTCAGGTGTGGATTCCATTATGTGAAGTGGGCCTTAAGTCAAACTATAGATTGGTTATTCACTCCTACAACTCTTGCACTAGTATGTCTTACAGGTAGGACATTGTTATAGTTCAAAAGTTTGGTAGCTGGGTTAGTGTTTATATTTCTCCTCTTGTAGTTGCAGAGCACTTCCCATATCAAAGTTGCTAGAATGTAAGTCTGAAGGTTCTATGTAGGTACGAGCTCTATTTATTTGTGTTCCATGTAAGTGTAAGTGTCATCTTCAGCAAAAGGGCATTGCAGTCAATTTGTGGAAAGCTGCCTATAGTCTTGGCAAAAGTCTGTATTGTTTTGGCATTACAATCACACTACTTTGGCCAATACCTCAGTTAAATATAAACCATTACCAGTACTGGATGCTTAATTTAGTGACAAGAGATTTCCAGTTGGTACTTTCTTCTTGTGTGGTGATTTCATTTATATTGGCTTCTTATATGTATATATTTTAGAAAGTTTCTATTGCATTAGGTTTCCACTGTACCAGACAAATGACCCTTAATTTTACCTGTCTTTCCTCATGTTACCTTTCATTGCCCTCTTCCTTTCCCAATCCCCTTCAATTCTATCTTTTTAGCCCACCTTCCATTTGTTCCAAGTATTTTGTTTCCCTTTCCTTTGGAGAAATCTCTGCCTCCCCTAACTTCCAGTTCTTAATCTGTATGTATCCCCTGTGGTATTATGTTCAGTTGCTTGCATATCATATATCTTGCAACTAATATATATGTAAAAGCAAATACATACCTTATTTGTCTTTGGGAGTCTAGGTTCTCTCACTCTCAGTTACCTGCAAACGTGCATTTACCTTCATGTTTCATGATTTGATTTTTTTAAATGTCTGAGTAATATTTGATTATGTAAATACACTAGTACTATAACAAAAATAGAAATACACACTGGAAAAACATAAAATCTTCACCAATGATGCTGACCAAACTAGATGCCTATATGTAGAAACATGGAAATAGATGCTTATTTTCACTCAAAAGTCACCTCCAAATGGATTAAAACCTCACCAAAGTTTATATACAGTTAAAGTCTTGAAGTCAGCACAGCTATTTGACAAAGATCCAGCATAGCTGAGTTGCATGTTACAATAGCCTTCATGATATCATTCAGCTTGGTCTTGATCTCCACTTGCTACATGCTTATAGGGTTTTCAATACATGTACAACCTGGGGACATTGGAGCAATGGCAAATTTTTTTTAATGAATCATTTATGCCTTCACCCTGGAGTACTGCTTCTAAGTTTTCCCAGAAAAAACCTGAGCAGACTGCCCCTCTCATTTTTAGGGGAAATATCAATTATCTGGCCCTACATAAATGTCTTCCTCATGGAAGTTGTAACTCACATAAAAATGGCAGATAACTCCTTATGAGACTTCAGCTCCAAGATAGTCTTACAAAATCTACCCCTGTGCTTCCTCAAGAAGAAAATAATCAGAACAACATATTCTTAAAAGGCAAACAAAGTTTGTATTAGGACTTCCTTTTCCTAGAAATATTAGCTTGCACAGTATCACTGTGGTGTTGTATGACCAAAATAATGAAAGAATACTTAGATTTAGCACATAAATACATTCTACAAAGATATGAAGTATAGACATTGCATTATGACAGGAATTGGATTTTCATTTCTCAGATTTTTAAGGACATTGAGCATTTTTTAAGTGTTTCTACACCATTCAATATTCCTCTGTTGAGAATTTCTGTTTAGCAATGTACCCAATTTTTAATTGGATTATTTGATTTTTTGGGTTCTTTATATATTCTGGGTATTAGCCTTCTGTCAGATGCAGAGTTGATGAAGATCCTTTCCCAGTCTGTAAGCCATCATTTTGTTCTGCTGAGAGTGTCCTTTGCTTTAGAGAAGATTTTTAGTTTCATGATGTTCCATTTATTGATTATTAATCTTAGAGCCTGTGCTGCTGGTGTTCTGTTCAGGAAGTTGTCTCCTGTGCCAATGTGTTCAAGGCTCTTCCTCACTTTTTTAAATAACAGATTAAGAGTGTTAGTTTTATGTTGAGTTATTTGATCCACAAAGACTTTGCTTTTGTGCAGGGTGATGAGCATGGATCTATTTGTATCTTTCTATATGTGGACATCCAGTTATACAAGAACCATTGGTTGAAGATGTTCTTTTCTCCATCGAAAGGTTTTGGCTTTTTTGTAAAAAATCGGCTCTTGTAGGTGTGTGGGTTTATTTCTGGGTGTTTGATTCAATTCCACTGATCCACCAGTATGTTTCTATGCCAGTACCACATCGTTTTTACTGTTTCTCTGTAGTACAGCTTGAGATCCAGGATGGAGATACCTCCAGAAGTTTTTTATTGTACTGGATTCTTTTAACTATTCTGGCTGTTTTGTGTTTTTATGTGATGTTGACAATTGTTCTTTCAAGGTCTGTAAACAATTTTGTTGTTATTTTGATGGGAATTGCATTGAATCTTTACATTTCTTTTGGTAGGATGGCCATTTTGCTGTTATTCCTACTGATCCATGAGTATGGGAGATAATTCCATCTTATGATATCTTCTTCAATTTCTTTCTTCAAAGACTTGAAATTTTTTTATACAGATTTCTCACTTGCTTCGTTAGAGTCACACCAGTGCACTTTATGTTATTTGTGGCTATTGCAAGGTTTTTTTTTTTTTCCTAATTTCTTTCTCAGCCCTCTTGTCTTTTATATACAAAAGGGTTTCAGATATTTTTTGGTAAATGTATCCAGCCACTTTGCTGAAGGTGTTTATCAGCTGTAGTAGTTCTCTGGTAGAATTTTCAGGGTCACTCATGTGTACTTATCATATCATCTGTGAATAGTGATACTTTGACTTCTTCCTTTCTGCTTTGTATCCCCTTCATTTCCTTTAGTTGTTTTACTGCTCTTGCTAGAACTTCCAGTACTATGTTGAAGAGAAAGGAGAGAGTGAGCAAACTTGACTTGTCTCTGATTTCAGTGGGATTGATTTAAATTGCTTTCCATTGAGTTTGCTATAAGCTTGTTGTATATTATGTGTTTAAGCATGTGCCTTTTATCTCTGATATCTCTAAGACTTTAAACATTAATTGAGCTTGGATTTTATTAAATGCTTTTCAGCATCTATTGAGATGATCATGTGGTTTTTATTTTTCAGTTTGTTTATGGGTGAATTACACTGATGGATTTCTGTTTATTGTACCTCCCCTGCATTCCTAGAATGAAGCCTACTTGGTCATGGTAGATGAGATCTTTGATGTTTTCTTGGATTCATTTTGTGAGTATTTTATTGAGTATTTTTGTTTCATTATTTATAAGAAAGAATGGTCTGAAATTATCTTTCTTAGTGTATCCCTGCCTTTTAGTTAGCTTTTGTGAGGTTTAGCTATCAAGGTGAATGTAGCTTCATAGAATGAGTTTGGTAATGTTCCTTCTTTTTTTGTTTTGTGATATAGTTTGAAGAGTATTGGCGTTACCTCTTCTTTGAAGATCTCTGCTGAAACCATCAGGCTCTGGGCTTTGTTTGGCAGGGAGAGTTTTGATGACTGCTTCTATTTCATTAGGGCATATAGGTCTATGAATTTAGTTACCTGATCCAGATTCAACTTTGATAAGTGGAATTTAGCAAGAAAATATTCTGTTTCATTTAGATTTTCAAATTTTGTGGCATATAGACTTTTAAGGTAAAACCTAATGATTCTTTGAATTTCTTCAGTGTCTGTAATTATACTCCATTTTATTTTCTGATCTTGCTGATTTGTATAGTGTCTCCCTGTGTTTTAGTTAGTTAGGCTAAAGATTTGTCAATCTTTGTAATTTTCTCCAAGAACCTGCTCTTCCTTTTGTTTATTCTTTGAATTTTTTTTTCTAATTTATGTTTTCTGCCCTAAGTTTGATTATTTATACTTCTCTTGTGTATGTCTGCTTCCTTTTGACAAAGTCTTTCACATGTGTTGTTATGTTGATTTGAGATGCCTCAGATTTCTTTATGAAGGCACTTACTTCTATAAACTTTCCTCTTAGAATTACTTTCATTGTGTCTCATTAGTTTGGGTAAGTTGTGCCTTCATTTTTGTTAAATTCTAGAAAGTCTAATTAGTTTATTTCTTTCATAATCCAGCTGTCATTGAGTAGAGTTCAGTTTCCATGCATATGCAGGCTTTTTATTATTTTTTGTTACTATTGAAGTCTAGCTTTAGACCATGTTGTTCTAATATGATACAAGGGATTATATTGGTATAATGTTCTTTTTTTGGAATATATACAATTTACCCTTGTTCATTCAAATTCTGATTTCTCTCCTCCACTGTCTGGTTTCAATCCAGGTATTCTATTGTGATGCTTTTTCTAAGCATCACCTGTCTCAAGTTTGCATAAACATGCCACCATTTGTTGTTTATATTGTCAATTAAAACAACCAGCCCCAATAGTGAGCAATGGAGATGATAGGGTGAGACATCCTGGTCCAGAGTGGAAGGAAGAGGTAGGAGGCAGAAGAGGAGAGGGGGAGAATCTGCAGGAGAGGTCTTGGCACCACATGCAGAAATTAACTGGAACTAAAATATCACAAAAAGCAAGTATGATGGGTGAATCTGAATGGTAGGAAACTCTGCAGGCTTGGAGGTTTAGGATGGAGTAACTGTTGGCCAACATTGTGCTCTAGGTTAATTAATTAAATCCTAGTCTCTGTGTGGTGATTTGGTTATACAGCTGTTTAGGAATAACCACTGCTTAACCAAAAGATTTATCAATAGTAAATATTAATATCTACAACAAATGACACTCAACTAATCTAACTATCCACACCCTTTAAATCCTCCTTTAATTTAATTTGGTGGGGGAGAGGAATAAGCTCTCAGCGATACAACCCAAACTTTAAACCTAAAAACTCCCAGATAAATTACTGGCTCTTTAAAAGAGACTCTTAAACATGCCTCAGAGCAAAAGACAGCCTACTGTGGGCAGAACTGAGACTGAACAAAACTGGTTGCCACTACAGTCTAACAGGATGAGAGAAATATTAAAACAGACTTCTTTGAACTTGGGTGATAATCTCTTCTACGGTTTTAAGACAGAAATAAAGGAAAATTTAGAAATTATGACTATGGTTACATTCATATTTCTCAATTTAACTTTAATAATTGATTTAGCCTTTTATGTCTTCTCAAATGCAAAGGCTTCAGAAAAGATACTGGAACAATACAAAGAACAAGTAGAACAATATCAAGAAAAAAATGAAGGTTGGAAACAGGACATAAAACAAGAGATATAAAAACTTACATACAGAACATTATAATCAACAGAAAAAGAGGGCAGAGGTTTTAGAAAAGATACTGGAAAACACAAAGAACAACTAGAACAATATAAAGAAAATTTAAAAGTTAAGAGCAAGGCATAAAACAAGATATTCAAGAGATTATTGAACAAAACAAACAACAGAGAGATATGTGTGAAATATGGGTACCGACCTTAAAGAAGAGTTTAGAATACTAAGTAAAGAAAATACTCAGGCAGATGCAAAAGATAATAATAAAGAAAGACAAACAAAGGTGGTTAGAAAACAAAAGTTAGCTTATTTAGTCAGTGTACAACAGAGACCAGCAGAAGATGATCACCCACAGGATTACCATGAGGCTGAATGGCACCCTGTGGAAGTGCTAGACCTGAGGTGAATATTCAATTCCAAGGAGTTGGAACTTTATCTAAAGTGAAACAAAGTGTTAGATGGCTTAAATGTACAGGACCAGAAGGTCAAATAAGAAAACTAAGACCATGTGTGAGATAACCATAAACTTATGGAGAAGAGATCTGTTATAACAACGGAAGATCCAGATTAACATCCCCCAAGTTCTGAGACAAGCCAAAAAACAGGCAATACTCCTGATAAAGAAGCTAAAATTATTTTAAAATGTCATCAAAACAGTTTCGGACTGTCCAGGCTGTCCATAAACAAAATACAGCAGAGGCCATCTTTTCAACTGCCTGTTGGAAAGCCACTGCTAATAAAATTCACACAGCCTTACCACTAAGGTGGTTGGCTGACCAACCTATTTGGATTGAACAATGGTCTATGAGTAAAGAAAAATTACTGGCACTAGAACAGCTAGTCCTGGAACAACTGGAGGCTCAGCATATAGAGGAGTCCAACAACCCTTGGAATTCTCCGGTATTTGTCATCAAAAAGAAATCTGACAAATGGAGGATGTCAACAGATCTAAGAGCAATTAACAAAATTATTCAGCCAATGGGGTCATTACAATCCGGAATCCCATTGCCTTCCTTGTTACCTAAAGAATGACCTATTATAGTGATTGAGTTAAAGGATTGCTTTTTCATAATTCCTTTGCATGAACATGATAGGGAAAGGTTTGCTTTCTCAGGACCCACTTTGAATAGAAGCTGTCCAATAAAGAGATATCACTCAAGAGTCTTAGCATAGGGGATGTTGAACAGTCCTACTTTGTGCCAATATTTTGTACAACAGCTGTTTGAGATAATCCATAAGCAGTTTCCTCAATCCATAATTTACCACTATATGGATGATATCTTATTGGCTGATTCAAGTAGAAAAACATTAGAAAATATTTTTGATGAAATAAATAGAACTTTGCCTTGTTGGGGTTTAGAGATTGCACCTGAAAAGGTACAAAAAGGAGATTCTATTAATTACCTAGGATACAAAATGGTTCTATAGAAAACTCGACCACAAAAAGTATAAATTAGAAGAACCCAGTTAAAACTCTCAATGATTTTCAAAAATTGCTGTGAGATATTAACTGGCTATAACCTACATTTGGTTTAGCTACTCAAGAGCTAAATAACTTATTTCAAAACTTACAGGATGATAAGGACTTTAAAAGTCCAAGAACGTTATCAACTGAAGATGAAAATGAATTGGCTCAGGCATAAAGGAAATTACAAGATGCATATATAGACCATATTGATCCAAAGAGGGCCTGTATTTTGGTTATCTTCCTTTCCACTCATTCTCCCACAGGAATGTTTTTTTAATTTTTTATTTAACTTTTATTAATTACACTTTATTCATTTTGTATCCCCCCATAAGCCCCTCCCTCTTCCCCCCCTAGTCCCCCCCTTTATGCATGCATGCCCCTCCCCAAGTCCACTGATAGGGGAGGTCCTCCTCTCCTTCTTTCTGATCTTAGTCTATCAGTTCTCATCAGAAGTGGCTGCATTGTCAGGGTTCTAGGTTATCTCCATGAATAGTCCTTGGTTGGAGTATGAGTCTCTGGGAAGTTCCCTGTGTTCAAAATTTTTGTTCTGTTGCTCTCCTTGTGGAGTTCCTGTCCTTTCCAGCTCTTACTATTTCCCACTTCTTACATAAAATTCCATTCACTCTGCCCGACAGTTGGCCATCAGGCTCAGCATCTACTTTGACAGTCTGCACAGCAGAGGCTTTCAGAGGCCCTCTGGCAGGTTCCTAGGTTGTTTCCTGTTTTCTTCTTCTTCTGATGTCCATCCTCTTTGGCACAGGAATTCTTATGCAGAAGGTGGACTGTGTCTTAGAATGGATATTTTTGGCACACAAACAAATAAAAAATTAAAAACCTATATAGAAAAGCTCTTGAATTGGTCCTAAAAGGAAAAAATGAGACTTCATCACTTGGCTGGAACAGAACCAGCTGAAATTGTGGTGCCCTTTAAATTGTGGTGCTGAGATTGCATCATTATGGGTAGAGAACCGACATTGGCAAAGAGCTTGTTGTGAGTTTTTGGGAGAAATCAGCAACAGATACCCAAAAATAAAGTCACTTCAGTTTATAAAAAGAAACAATTGGATTCTCCCTTGCATAATAAAAGGAACTCCAAATTTTGGAACTCCCACATTTTATATGGATGCCAATAAATCAAAAAAGGCAGGTTGTAAGTCAGAAAACCTGAGTAAAGTAGTGGAGAGTCCTTATGATTCAGTTCAAAAATCAGAATTATATGCAATTCTTTTGGTGTTATCAAATTTTCAAGAATCTCTTAATATAGTCACTGACCCTCAATATGCAGAAAGAGTTGTTCTACATAGAAACTTCTGATGTAATTCAGGATAATTTAGACTTAACTTCACTGTTTCTTCAATTACAACAAGTAATCAGAAATAGAAATAATCCATTGTATATAACATAGATCAGATAGGATATGGGTCCACTAGACCCTCTAGCACAAGGAAATGATGAAATTGATCAACTATTGACAGGAAGCATGTTAGAGGCCTCAGAATTTCATTTAAAAAACACCATGTTAACCACAAAGGTTTAAAAAGAGAGTTTTCTGTCACTTGACAAAAGCCAAAGAAATTGTGTGAAAATGTCCCACTTGTTCTTTCTTTATATAACTAAACTCCACTACCTGCAGGAAGTAACCCTAATGATAACCAAAGAAATGAAACTTGGCAAATCACGTTTTGTTTTATTTTATAGAGTTTGGTAAACTGAAATATGTGCACCATACTATAGACACACATTCAGGGTTCCAATGAGCAAAAGCCATAAGTTATGAGAAGGCTGATTCAGTTATTATGCATTTATTAGAAGTGATGGAAGCTATGATTATTCCTACACAAATTAAGACTGATAATGCTACAGCACATGTCTCTAATAAAATGGAAAGATTTTTTACATATTATAAGATAAAACATGTAACAGGTATACCTCACAAGCAGTCATTGAAAAATCAAATCGTACTTTAAGGGACATGCTTACAAAACAAAGAGGGTTATTAACCCCCCCAGAGATAGATTACATAATGCTTTATTGACCTTAAATTTCTTAAATGTAACAACAAACAAGAGCTGCACAAAGACACTGGGTTATATAAAAAAAACTGCTGAATTATTTCAGCCTATATATTTCAAAGATACTCTCACTTCACAATGGACAGTAGGGAATGGGTTACACACTGGGGAAGAGGTTTTGCATATATTCATACAGGAGAAGAGAAATTATGGGTTCCTTCAAAACTAATAAAAATCAGATATCACAGAGGAAGACCACCTGAAGACATAGCCACACACAAGAAGAGAGAAAACAAGAAGACCAAAGAGAACAGGTAATATAAATTGATAATCCCTTTACATGGGAACAACTCTAAAACTGACTGAGAAATAACAAATGTCTCTAATGAGAACTTCAGCAGTACATGGCCAATAAAGCCTTGGCTATAATATCCTCAAAATTTATTATGCCATTCTTTTAATTGGCATTGACAAAATTGATTCACAGTTTAATTTTTTTTTCCTTTTGATTTTTTAAAAATTTTTCATCAATTACACTTTAGTCATTCTGCATCCCCCCATAAGCCCCTCCCTCCTCCCCTCCCAATCCCAACCTCCCTCCTCCCTCTGCTTGCATGCCACTCCCCAAGTCCACTAATAGGGGAGGTTCTCCTCTCCTTTCTGATCTTAGTCTGTCAGTTCACATCAAAGTGGCTGTATTGTCCTCTACTATGGCCTGGTAAGGCTGCTCCCCCCCCCAGAGGGAGGTGATCAAAGAGCAGGCCAATCAGATTATGTCAGAGGCAGTCCCTCTTCACATTACTATGTAACCCAATTGGACTCTGAACTGCCGTGGGCTACATCTGTGCAGGGGTTCTGGGTTATCTCCATGAATAGTCCTTGGTTGGAGTATGAGTCTCTGGGAAGTTCCCTGTGTTCAAATTTTCTTGTTCTGTTGCTCTCCTTGTGGAGACCCTGTCCTCTCCAGCTCTTACTATTTCCCAGTTCTTACCTAAAATTCCATTCACTCTGCCCAACAGTTGCCCATCAGGCTCAGCATCTGCTTTGATAGTCTGAAGGGCAGAGGCTTTCAGAGGCCCTCTGTGGTAGGTTCCTAGGTTGTTTCCTGTTTTCTTCTTCTTCTGATGTCCATCCTCTTTGCCTTTCCGGATGGGGATTGGACATTTTAGTTAGGGTTCTCTCTCTTGCTTAGTTTCTTTAGATGCACAGGTTTTAGTGGGTTTGTCCTATGTTGTATGTCTATATGAGTGAGTATATACCATGTGTGTCTTTTTGCTTCTGGGACAACTCACTCAGGATGATCCTTTCCAGATCCCACCATTTACCTGCAAATTTCATGATTTCCTTATTTTTCATTGCTGAGTAATATTCCATTGTGTAGATGTACCACAATTTCTGTATCCATTCTTCAGTTGAGGGGCATCTGGGTTGTTTCCAGCTTCTGGCTATTACAAATAAAGCTGCTACAAACATGGTTGAGCAAATGTCCTTTTTGTGTACTTGAGCCTCTTTTGGATATATGCCCAGTAGTGGTATGGCTGGATCTTGAGGAAGTGCTATTCCTAGTTGTCTGAGAAAGCGCCAGATTGATTTCCAGAGTGGTTGTACAAGTTTACATTCCCACCAGCAGTGGAGAAGGGTTCCCCTTTCTCCACAACCTCTCCAGCATGTGTTGTCACTTGAGTTTTTGATCTTGGCCATTCTCATGGGTGTAAGGTGGAATCTCAGGGTTGCTTTGATTTGCATTTCCCTAATGGCTAGTGAGGTTGAGCATTTCTTTAAGTGCTTCTCTGCCATTCGGTATTCCTCGACAGAGAATTCTCTGTTTAGCTCTGTTCCCCATTTTTTAAGTGGATTACTTGGTTTGCTGCTTTTCAGCTTCTTTAGTTCTTTATATATACTGGATATGAGTCCTCTGTCAGATAAAGGATTGGTGAAGATTCTTTCCCAATCTGTAGGTGGTCCCTTTGTTTTGAGGACGGTGTCCTTTGCTTTAGAGAAGCTTTTCAGTTTCATGAGGTCCCATTTATTGACTGTTGCTCTTAGAGCCTGTGCTGTTGGTGTTCTGTTCAGGAAGTTTTCCCCTGTACCAATGAGTTCTAGGGTATTTCCCACTTTTTTTCAAGCCGATTTAATGTGTCTGGTTTTATGTTGAGGTCTTTGATCCACTTGGACTTCAGTTTTGTGCAGGGTGACAAGTATGGATCTATTTTCATTTTTCTACATGTAGACATCCAGTTAGACCAGCACCATTTGTTGAAGATGCTATCTTTTTTCCATTGTATGGTTTTGGCGTCTTTGTCAAAGATCAGGTGTCCATAAGTGTGTGGATTTATTTCTGGGTCCTCTGTTCGGTTCCATTGATCCACCATTCTGTTTCTATGCCAGTACCATGCAGTTTTTAAAACTGTTGCTCTATAGTACAACTTAAGATCAGGGATGGAGATACCTCCAGAAGATCTTTTATTGTAGAGGATTGTTTTAGAAATTCTGGGTTTCTTGTTCTGGGGGGGAGCAGCCTTACCAGGCCATAGTAGAGGACAATGCAGCCACTTTTGATGTGAACTGACAGACTAAGATCAGAAAGGAGAGGAGAACCTCCCCTATTAGTGGACTTGGGGAGTGGCATGCAAGCAGAGGGAGGAGGGAGGTTGGGATTGGGAGGGGAGGAGGGAGGGGCTTATGGGGGGATGCAGAATGAATAAAGTGTAATTGATGAAAAATTAAAAAAAAGAAAAAAAAAGAATTTATTATTAATAATATTATCACTATTATTATTATTTAAAAAAAGAAAACGCATGTTTTAAGTAAAATTTATATAAACTCCTTTTTAATTTAGAATATAAGCATACCGTAAGTGTCTTGTACCTGTTTAGAAGTTTAGCCCTAGATTTTTTATAGATGTTGTAGCTATGTGCCCTATCCCCTTTTTATATAGAATCGGTAGTTATGCCTTTATAGCCAAACTTTATATAAACTCCCTCTTACCTTTAGCATTTAAGCATACCCTAGTCATCTTCTACCTGGGCTTTACATTGATTATGGCTATTTTTTGGCTTGCCCCTTTTTCATGCATAGTGGACAGTTATGCCTTTACAGCCAAACTTTATATAAACTCTCAGGATTAAGCATATAAACTCTCTTACCCTTAGCACTTAAGTATATCGTAAGCATCGTGTACCTGGGTTTTTACAATGGTTTGGGCTATTCTTTGGCTTGCCATCTTTTTGATATAGGATGGACAGTTTTGTTTTTTGAACATATGAATATAATTTTTGAGTGTTTTGACCAAACCAGGTTGGCATGTACTTTGCCATCTTTAAGCCTCTTGTATCTTTTTTACATAGGCATGGCCAGCATTTTTCCCCTGTGAAAATGTCTCATGTTTAAAAGGATAAGGCAGTTTCCAGAGCAGTGTGACATTATGTCTCTTTACATAAACCTAAAATATATGTGAATCCAACCTTTAGATCAGTAAGGACATAACATCTATTATTAAGAAAAAAGAATTTACATGGTAACCTTAAGGAAAATTTTGTCATTTTTTAAACTTAGAGTATCTCTGCAAGTGGCCAAACAGCAGAAGTTGCCATCTTGGCTTTTATTATGTAAATTAGCTTGATCCTGAACTTAGAGACTTGCCTGTTTCTTTTTATTTTGTGTTGGGAAGACAGGCATGTGCCTTCACTAGCTTGTTCAAATCATTATCATTGTAACTCAAAGCCCTTAAATAAAAATCAAACAAAGAGACAAGAAAATTTTAAGTTTAGGTTCAGTTGTTCCAGTTTACGCTGTAACAAACAAAGCTCAGTCGGTTATTTTAGTTGATGTTTTGGTGAATTGGAGGACCCTAACTAGAAAGAGCTGACAAGCATCTTGTAGCCAGAGAGCTTTGAATTTTAGCTGTTATTAATCTAATTATTAGGAAGAGTGCCCTTTCTCTTGTGTGTAACTTAGTATTCCAATCCCTGTTTTTTTTTCCCCCATTTTTCTCCTTGAACTTTCTTGGAGAAGGCATGGAGAAGAACCATCACAATTAAACATATTGCAACTAGATCCATGACTATGACAGCCAAAATGAAGCCAAAAGGGATTAAAACACCCTCTGCCATGGCATTTTTTAAAATTTAAGATACAGTTTAGGCCAAACTCAGTCTAGAGGTTTTTCTGCCTCCAATTCCTCTCCTTCCCACCATGGCTGCTGAGCTGAGCTGAGCTGAGCCAGCCACATTGTAAGGAAGCCATGCATGTTTACCCCTCAGTTAAACTGCTGCAGCAGTCGGTTTTGTTATGGAAGTCTCAGGTCTGCCCACAGGAGGCTATTCTTTGCTCCTTGGCTGGTTTAAGAGTATCTCTTAAAGAGACAGTAATTGACCTGGGAGTTTTTAGGTTTTAAGTTTGGGTTTTATCACTGGGAGCTTATTACCCCCACCAAGTTATGATAAAGTGTGATTTAAAGGGTGTGGATACTTAGATTACTTGGGCATCATTTGTTGCAAGTTGCTGTTAAAATGTACTATTAATTATCTTTTAGTCAGGCTGGCTATTAATCTTAAACAGCTGTGCAAGAAAATCACCACACAGACACGGGGATTTCTTTAGTTAACCTAGAACACAGTGCTGGGCAATATTTACTCCATCCTAAACCTCCATGCCTTCATAGTTTCTTAACATTTAGATTTCCCACATTATACTTGCTTTTAGTGATAACTTAGGTCCATTCCATCTCCACATAGTTTCAAAATCTCTCCCCTAGCTCTCTCCTCCCTTAGCTCTCCTCTCACCTTTTCTCCTCCCACTCATTTCCTGTCCTCTATCTCCTCCCCACTTTCCTGCCCTCTGGCTCCTCCCATTGCTCAACATTGTGTCTAGTTGCTTTATTTTGGCCTGTTTACACAAAGTTGATGCTTAGAATAAATATCACAATGTAATGTCCGAATTGAAGCCAGAGAGTTGGGGGAGGGGAGAAGAGAAATCAGCATTGGAATGAACAAGAGTAAGGTGTATACATTTCAAAGGAACATTAAAAAAGAGAACACACTAGCACTCCATGTGACTGGGTCTGTGTCCAGCCGTAGGATGATGTATGTGTTAAGGGTATGTATGTGTTAAGGGTATATACACACCCTAGTCTGTGTGTATATATCACTAAGTTGAATGGGGAGAGCTGGTCTATGAGGCATGGGATTTAGCATCATCTTTTGGGAAGTCTGAATGTTCATTTCTTCAGGAAGTTGGTATCTAGATGGGTCAAGATCAGCAACAGGGTGTGATCCCCTCAGAAGACTGTAAGTGATGTGTTTGGTGGTGTCCTTGACCAGAAGTGGTGCCAGGGAGCAGGTTGAGCTGATGTCTGTGGATTCAGTTGGTAATTTTCACACTGACGAGGCAAGGCACTAGTTTCTGGAAAAGGAAAGAGTACAAGGCTCTGATCTTTGGTGTCCTTGGAGATGGTGATGGTGCAGGCCAGACACAGAAGACAGGAGGTTAAGTGAGGGGTTTAGGAGGAAGAAAATGCAAGGGATTTTGTGTCAGACTTTGTGTCCCTGTCACTCAGACTCATTTGGGCTTGGCCATCCTATGGGAAGCACCATGATCCAGGTGCTTCCACTGTTTGCCTGGTCTGGGTGACCAGTGAACTGTGGCTTCAATGTTGGGAACTCATCCCCAGGAACCCCAATACTGCTTTCAGGGGACCAGGAAGGATCCAATGTTTGGGTGCTGGAGAGGAAAGTGCCTGGACCTGGTGATCTCCATTCACTGGCATATCTGTCAAGTGCTGGGGGTCCAGGTTTCCTGACTGTCAGACCAGGGAAACAGCTGTAGGGGTACCAGATCTATTGATACCCAAATGTCCCAAGAATCCTGAAGATGCCTGAAGGGGAGCAGGAGGTATCATATATATGGCTGCAAGAATGGAGGTTCCCTAGGCCTGGGGGTCCACAGTCACTGGCATAAGCCTAAAGTTTAGGGCCCCCATGGTTTATTACTCTCAGATCTGGGAGACAGCCATGGAGGGGCCTGGATGCAATTGACCATAACTGTCCCAGGAATACTAAAGCTCCCTTGAGGGGAGCATGGACCATCTGATGTCTGGTTGCTGGAGTGGAGGTTCCTGGACCTGGGGCTCCTCACTGGCTGGATATGCAGAAAGTGCAGGAGCTCCAATGTTTGTTCCTTTCAAACTAAGGAGATGGCCCTGGAGGCCTGCATCCAATTGGCCTCAACCAAATGCTATGCCCCTCTAATACAGTGCGGATTGGTCACCACCATCTTGGAATCCCCCCCGCACAGACCACACTTAGAACAATTTCAGTAGAAATTGAAGACTGCAAGTCTAGCTCCAAAAGCAGGTGGAGATATACTGAGCAAAAGTACCTTTAAGTTCATCATGTATGATATAAATGGTACATTAACAAGATTCATCAAAGCAACAATTCTCTCACATACCAAGGGGAGAGATCACAAATACAGAAATCAATGTAATGACACCTATCACCATTGTTTGCAATTCTTAGATGGACAGCTATGCAGAGCTAGTCTAACCTCGGAATAAGGCTGCCTTTGCCTTTAGGTAGATTGACTCAATAAAGGAAAAGGAGTTCATTGCAGCTACCCAAGTCTGCTTTCTTTCTCAGAACTGTGACATCAATATAGAAAATTCCCTTTCAAATTCCTTTTATTTCATGTGCATTGATGTATTGTGATAGTGATGGACCCTGGAGTTCTAGACAGCTGTAAGATGCCATGTGGTTGTTGGGATAAAACCCAGGTCATCTGGAAGACCAGTCACTGCTTCAAACCACTGAGCACTCTGACCCTGAGAAAGCCACTTTGTTAAGCTTTAAATGTCTTTCAGATATACGGATGATTTGTGTTCATGTGTCTATGTACCCTACTTGAAAGGGCCAAAGTGGGCACCAGATCCATGGAAACGCATTTAGAGGATATTTGCTGGCTAGGAAGTGATATCTGAAATGGAACTTGTCTTCCGTAACAACACCCAGTTCTTATATCTTCCATGCTATCTCCAGCCACCATTTATTTAAAACTTTTCCTACAGATGTTAATTAAAATATATTACACCATTTCCCCTTCCTTCTCTTTTCTCCATGCCTTTCTGAATTCTCTCCTTCCAATGTCTTAAAAAAGAATGTGTGAATAAGTGTGGACCTGCATATATATATATATATATATATATATATATATATATAACTACATTAGTAGTGTATATATATATATTACTAATTATATATATATATATATATATATATATATATATATTACTAATTCTAGTCCTATTGGTTGTGAGGATAAGATCTAAGGTTTCTGTGCTGAACCCTTTGTGTAGGATATATAATTATGGAGTGTATCCTTGCTAATCCCACAACTTGGATGGAGTTCTAGTCTCCAATGCCCACAGGAGTCTAACCCTGAAGTGACCTTAGCTGTCTTGGACAGGAAACATTAGAAAGCACAGGGTGACAAATTCCTTAGATAACACATGGTGCTGGAATGGCCCTGATGTTCTGGAGCTGTGGGGAAGACTATGGACATTGGTCTTAGCCAATCAGTCCCCTTTGTTCTGTGGACCTCCCATTATACCATTGACCTGGGATATTTCCGTCGATTACTTTGTCATCTTGAACTTTCTGCATTCTCTTTCTGAACACCATGACTACAGGACTGTGTTACCATGCCTGGCTTGGATGGTTTTAACCTCAGTGATTTGCTAGAATGTTGGGGCAAGTGTAATGAGTTGTTACACTTAACTATATTGAGAATCTCCTTATGTCTGTGAGGCTACTTTTCACTATCTGTTGAATTAAGAACAGAACTCCAATCTACTTTGATGTGTCATAAAATCGCAATGTTAAAGAAAAAAACAATAATTTTCTTTATACTTAAAGGAGAGGATTTTAAGCCAAACAACTGCATCTGAACAATGCTTTTTTCCATTACTGGACTTAGGAACAGAGTCTGTGTGTTGCCTACCATGACCATTTGAAGCCAACAATTTACTCTCAATAAGCCCACAGAAAAAACTGAATTATTGAGGTAGACCATGCCCAACTATCCTGCAGGTACTAGGGAGGCAAGGTAAGCAGATCTATTATGTACACTAAGTTCAAGGTCAGCCTGGAATTCATCCTGAGACTATTATTTCAAATAAAAAAGAGAGAAAACAATGTTTGAAAATGAAAATACATTTAATTAAGCTATTTATTTATTACAGTTTATTCCCTTTGTATAATGGCTGTATCCCCTTACAACCCCGACCATTCTCACCCAGCCTCCCAATCTCCCCCTTGCACCTTCCCTAGTCTACATACAGGAGACTAGGGAAAAATAAAAAACAATGGTTAAAACACAAATTATTAATAAAAACTGGAAACATATTCACATATTTATTCAGTGTGACAAATTTTGATCAGTGATGAATATAAAACGTTATGCTGTTTCTTTCTACCCACAGGTAATATTTGCTAATTGAAGACATGGTAAAGTATTTAATTGCAAGCTTATGCAAACAGTTCTCAGGGGGTTCCCAGTTCCCAAGGAATAAGGCCATGGAAGGTACCCTAGAGGAATCCTAAATGTGGGCAAAGAGAAGAGTGGAGAGAGAGAGAGAGAGAGAGAGAGAGAGAGAGAGAGAGAGAGAGAGAGAGAGAACAGAAAACAGAGAAAGAGAAGAAAAGCATATAGAAGAAAATAAAATATCTGGGTACCTCTGGGAGAGGGCAGGCCCATTCTACTGGACTGAAAATTTAAGGGTCGAGGTGCAGAATGCCAATCATACCCTTTAGAAGGTAGGGACTGAAGGATGCTGGGAGAACCTGGAAGCCAGAAAACCTTCTGTCAAAAAGGCACCTCAGCAGCTTGTCTTAGTTTTGAAGTACAACAAACGTTCATCCTTCAGGTTTAATAGGTGTAGAGAGCAGAGATAGACAACTCAGTAATCTCTCCAAGCCATACATTAAAAACTTCCTGCCTATAAGTTGCTCCCTCATTCTCAGCTTATTTCTCTCTTGCAAGGTATTCAAATAATGACATAATGCTATTGATCAGAAAATATCTCATTTAGGGGAATAGGTCTTTTCATCAATGACATTCCAGAACAGATTATAATTTCATGGAGTCCATTGATTTATTAGATATTCACCTAAGGGAGATATAGGAATTTTTATTCAGAATATCCCAATTCCTGCCAGGGAGAGAGATTACAGGGATGACAGTGAGAGGAGAGAGATTTAAAATCAATTTGAGACCACCAAGTGGTGACCTGCATAGCATTCTGACTGACATGTACACGTATCTGAGAAGACAAGGAAAGGGTGAAAGAAGTGGTGAATTGATCCACCACAGATGAGTAGATACAGAGAAGTAGGAGGCAGCTTGTCCTCAGGTACAGCCCAAGAATAAATTGCTCTCTAGGACTTTTATCCTTTTTTTAACATCGAAATCTTCCTCCCTTTCTTTAACACCAAATCTCCTTCTCCATGTTCCTCAGGTCTCTGTAAATGCCTGATTTCTCCAGCCTTCTATTGACATCTGTTTGAACCTCAGGCTCCCCTGACAACAACCTCCACAGCATCTGAAGTCTTGACCAGTCATGCCTCCTAACTGAATGTTTCCATCAGGAGAACAGAATAAAATCCATTTCAGAAAAGTTGGTCTTCATGCCTTCAAATTCATTTTCTGTCTTTGCACTAGGCATAATCTCAAAAAAGGATATACCTGACATATGTCTTGGTGGGTTCCCATTGATACCTATTTACCACCTGTGAAATAAACTCAGTGTGGTGGCTTTGGTTCAGTGGTCAGGCACTTTTAAAACACTTGTATTGTCAGTTGCTCTCCTGGCCATTTTTTGGATACTTCCATATTTTTGTGAAGATATTGGCTCAGAAACTACTTTAAGCACCAAGCCTAAGTTACTTTCTTATGTTCTCAATCTTCTCTTTTGTCTGGGTCATCAGAGCTGAGTTAAAGATGTAGTTAGGATCAACCTTTCACACCTAAATGCTATTCATCACACTTTCATGGGGCTAAACACGTGGCTCAGTGCCTAGGAGAACTGGCTGCACATCTTCATTTTCAAACAAATTTTATCATTAAAATTGCCATGAATTCATCAATTATTACATAACAATGTTTATAATGTGAGAAAAGACAATCTTTTATCGATGTTATATCTCACCTAATCTTATTGGAGCATCAGGGAAACAGAGCTGTAGGAAAGGATTTTGGTGTCCGAAGCTGGTAACCAGACCTCAATCCTCATATTAACATGCCAAATGATATGCAACAAAGTTGTCTCCCACTCTTTACATATCTGACATGGATTAAAACCACATAATCCTGTCACATGCACACACCAGAAGTGTTTCATTTTAAGTAAATACTCTTGCTGTTACATTGTATAGAATCTTTATAGTATAAACTTCTTATAGAATGCAGGACTTCAAGATGAAGTGACAAATGGATGATTTGGAGGAACATACAGAATCACAGAACGTCCAATCATATATACATGTTCATATCACATCAAGCTATGCAGTCAGTTGCAGTTGATTACTGATTAGACCACTTCATTACATCTCTATGAAACATGAAAACAAAGCCTTGAGTTACCATATGAAACACATTCCTAGGGCTTCCCTTCAGTATCATTTATTCATGAACGTGAAGCCTATAGAAATGTACAAAGGTTTCGTTATACTAAAAACATTCACAAGGTTTTCTCTCCAATATGATTTCTTTCAAGGCTTTGAAAAAATGTGACAAGGGTTTGCTGGTAATTGATTTCATAGGGTTTCACTCTGGTATGAAATCTGTCATGCCTTTTTGAGATCAATGTAATGTGTGAAGGCTTTACCACCTTGATTACATTCACAGGGTTTCTCTCCAGTATGTGTTCTTTTATTATTTTGGAGATTTCCGTTTCGTGAAAAGGCTTTCCCCCACAGATTACATTTATATGGCTTTCCTCCAGTATGTGTTCTTTTATGCACTTAGAGACAACTGGGTTGTGAAAAGCATTTAACACAATGATTACATTCATAAGGTTTCTTTGCAGTTTGAATTCTTTCATGTCTCTGAAGACCACTACAACATGCAAAGGCTTTACCATATTGATTACATTTGTAGGGTATCTCTCCATTGTGTGTTCCTTTATGCCTTTGAAGACTACTGGGTATTGAAAAGGCTTTACCACATTGATTATATTACTAGGGGTTCTCCCTAGTATGTGTCCTTTTGTGCGCTTGGAGAGAATTGGACTGTGTAAAGGCTTTACCACACTGATTACATTCGTAGGGTTTCTCTCCAGTATGAATTCTTTCATGTTTCTGGAGACCACTACAACAAGCAAAGGCTTTACCACATTGATTACATTTATAGGGTTTCTCTCCAGTATGTGTTCTTTTATGCACTTGGAGTGTACCGAAGTGTGAAAAGGCTTTATCACATTGACTACATTCATATGGTTTCTCTCCAGTATGTGTTCTTTTATGAATGTGGAGACTAATCAATTGTGAAAAGGCTTTCCCACACTGAAAACATTCATAGGGTTTCTCTCCAGTATGTGTTCTTTTATGCTTTTTGAGATTTCCGCGTAGTGAAAAGGCTTTCCCACACTGATTACATTCATAGGGTTTTTCTCCAGTATGGGTCCTTTTGTGCGCTTGGAGAGAATTGGACTGTGTAAAGGCTTTACCACATTGATTACATTCGTAGGGTTTCTCTCCAGTATGTGTTCTTTTATGCACTTGGAGTATACTGAGGTTTGAAAAGGCTTTACCACATTGACTACATTCATAGGGTTTCTCTCCAGTATGAATTCTTTCATGTTTCTGGAGACCACTACAACAAGCAAAGGCTTTACCACACTGATTACATTTACAGGGTTTCTCTCCAGTATGTGTTCTTTTATGCCCGTGGAGTGTACGGAGTTGTGAAAAGGCTTTACCACATTGACTACATTCATAGGGTTTCTCTCCAGTATGTGTTCTTTTATGCACTTGAAGTGTACTGAGGTGTGAAAAGGCTTTACCACATTGACTACATTCATAGGGCTTCTCTCCAGTATGTGTTCTTTTATGCTTTTTGAGATTTCCGCGTAGTGAAAAGGCTTTCCCACACTGATTACATTTGTAAGGCTTCTCTCCAGTATGTGTTCTTTTATGCCTTTTGAGATTTCCGTTTTGTGAAAAGGCTTTCCCACACTGATTACATTCATAAGGTTTTTCTCCATTATGTGTTTTCTTGTGCATTAGAATACCACTGGGTGGGGAAAAGGCTTTACCATACTGCTTACATTCATGCTTCTCAAAAATATGTCTTCTTTCATTCCTGTAAAGATAATTGGGTATCTGAGATTTACCATACTCATTACACTGATGAATCTATTTGTCAGTGTAAATTAAGTTTTCAATTTCATATACTTGTAAAATGAAGTTGCCTCTTAACCTTTTATCACTTTGTTCAAAATCATAGCTACTCCCTTGACTGTGGGTGTTTTGTACCTTCCAAGATACCTTTGGTGGTAAGAAACTTTATTACATGCCTCCCTTATACCATCATTTTTATGTAAGTGGGTTTTCACATATTTAAAAAAGACCTAGGCGTCAGCTTTATCACAGTGACTGAATTCATAAACTTTCCTGTTGTTGCTGACATACTACATTTGTAAATGAACCATAATAGACACAACAGTTTCCACAGGGCCAGAAATTATATGGATTTTCTGTAGTGAGAGGTTTTTTGGCTATAATCCCAATGAGTTTGAAAAACTCATTAAGTATGTTAGTATAATTTATTAATAGTCCCCTGCTTTGCCTAGACTTTCTGAATGTGATACAAGTTTATGATTCATTTTTTATTAAGAATGAATGAATGAACACATGAACAAATATAAACTTATAGTGTTGTCACCATCATGCTTTCTGTTGTATACATGTATAGGATAGTTTAGAATGCAATAGGATAGTTTAGAAGCACATGATGATGTGCTTCTGGAAAATGCCTACTCAGGAAAAGCAGGCTTTGCTGGATCCTTCCAAAAAGTATCTCAACAAAAATGTAATGATGGAGATCTACAAGAACATCATAGCTATGGAGGATATGATGAACATTCTTCAACAATTAAATAATTATTTCATTATGAATAATTATTAGTAAATTCAATGAAAACTTGCAGCACATTCAAAAAATATACTCAAGTAAGTACTACGACATCTTCTAATTGTTTTGGGAGAGTGAGGTATGTTTCTTCTTTCCATATCCTTACCCTCACATGACTTGTATGAATTATGACAAAGGATACACCTATTAAAAGAGGAATGACAAATGAAAATTACCCAAATTCACAGAGTTTGACTCGTTCATCTTCAAAGACATGAGCTATAGGGATTATGGTTCCTCCACAACAATATTCTTAACTCTCATACCTTCTGTCTAACTTAGCTTAGCAACTTCGAGGATTTGAATAATGTCACCTTTGCTATGGAATATTTTCTCACAAGGAGGTTTTGCACATAAAATTTTCACCTATTCAATGAATATTCCTTTTGCAGTATGAGCGATATGAACTTCTACAGACTATCTAAAGTGTGGATGTAAGTAATGATTTATCATTTATATAGAGGAATTTAAATTTAGAATAAGGCTGATGTGGTAAAAATATCCCATCCAAAGTCCTTCGATGTGTATGCGATCTGGCTGGAATATATATACACCTTTAATCCAGGAGACAGAGGCAAGCAGATCTGACTTCAATGCCAGCCTGGTTTAAAGCAAGTCTCGTAAAGTAAAGCTATGGTTCAGGCATGGTAGTACATGCCTTTAATCTCAAACAAAGGGTGTAAAGTATTGTTACAATGAAGCTCCCACATTTGAAAAAGATGTCTAGTTAAGTGGCACAAATGGGATCAAAATCTGAAAAAATAATTGACGGATTAGGATGGTGTATCTCTCATGAGAAGAGAGAAGAAAGGAAGCTCATTAACGGCCACTGCATGGAAAGAGGACAGAATTTTACTGGGACAGTAATTGAAAGACAGGTTGCAGGGAAAGAATTAAGGTTAAGATCAAATGATCCAGAAAATTTGAAAGAGCTTGATGATTAGAAAAAAATGCTGGAGTTATATGAAGTCAAACAATGCAATTCAGAGGGTGGGAGAAAAGCCAGATGTAATAACTTAGCTAGGAGAGTTGTTGGGCCAGAACTCTGAAAGAACAAGATAGGGTGTGCATATGAAGCAGTAATTCACACAGGCTGAAAAACTTCTACACCTAAGATAGATCATATGGAACTTAGAAACTGCCCTGCTCAGGCCAAGAATAGCAGACAGAGGAGCAGTAATCCTTGGAGACAGGAATTATGAGAGGTGAAGAAAAGTGCTTTTTACAGTGATATCTGTTTAACAAGGGTTTCACCATCTTCTCTTGTTTCAAAATGCCTTGCTAACATAAATAATATACCTGACAGTGAGGAACATGGGATTGTGAGAATTTAATATTCCTTAATACTCTTAGAGTGGTGTTTGTTTTCACACTTTTGCTTTTCTTTAAAACCTCTGGGACACATTATTATTTTTTACAGGGGCTGGGGATATGACCTGGAGGTTAATAGCACTAGTGGTTCCTCCAGAGGTCCTGAGTTCAATTCCCAGCAACCACAAGGTGGCTCACAACCATCTAAAATGAGATCTTATGTCCTCTTCTGGTGTGCAGGTAGAATAACATATAAATAATGAATAAATAAATCATCTTTGAAAATTATTTTCACAAGAATATTTATATCAGCTTTCATGAAATAATTACCTTCCATATCTTCTAGAAGGTTGATAATGTTCTTCCATATTATGGTCTTCCCAATTGTAGCCTAAAATATGTACCAGAAAGGGTATAATATATTATTGAAAAATACCTAAATTTTCTGTTACTATGTTCAGTAAATCTCAGAAACATGCCTGATTTTTAACCTCAATCATCCCGATTCCAATTAAAATTATATAAGAGTATCAATAAAAACAAACAAAAGTAACAACAGATGTCCCCTTTATATTGATAATGAAAAAAAATTTACTGTCTTACCTATAGCTGTAAGGTGCTTGTAGGTCTCTATCATCACATCTTTGTAGAGACTCTTCTGGGAAGGATCCAACAGAGCCCACTCTTTCTGAGTGAAGTTTATATCCACATCAACATAGGTAATTGAATTCTAAATGATCCCATACATGAGGATAGCATAAAGGACAATGGTGACAACAGTGTAAATGCATACTTCATTGACAATATATTCATATAATTCTGGTGCTTCCCTGACATCTCCTGACACAGAAGTTTCAGTGTACTCACCAAGTCATTTTAGAAGGAAACTTAATGAGGAGGTTCACCTCATTTCGGCAACCTTTGAATAGAATATAGCCTTCCAAGAGAAATGTCAATTAACAGACATAAAGTAAGCAAGTCAAGGATGCTGATGAACAGAACAGACCGCAGATCACAGAAATTGTATGCACAATTACTAACTACAAAAATTAGGAGCAAGCAGGATATACTGGTTCAAAACTTTAATTCCCGCACTCAGGAGGGAGAGGTATGTGTATCTCATTGAGTCAGAGGCCAGCCCAGCCTCTGAAACTAATTTCATGACATGCAGAGGTACATTTAAGACCTGAATCCACCACAATCATTCAAATAAGAAAGATATAATGAACTCCATGGTATTTCTGAAGTTCCTACAAAGAATTATATATTCACAACATTTCTGTATCTATCTTAGAGAAACATGAACTGTCCCAGTTTAAACTCTAATATGAATGAGAGTTTACTAAAAGGGAATCCGTGTTCAAACAGGCACAAATGGACAGATGAAAACATTAGTACTGGAATAGCTGGTCATAAATGAGCAACATAAGACGATTGAAGTGGATCATCAATGAAAAGCTCTTGTTTGTCTGGATATAACTGGTCTCAATTGCCAGTGCTTACATTCAGGCTCACAACTACCCATTACCCCAAATTCTGAAGTTCTGAGGCCATTGGCTGACTATTGTGAGGACCAGGTACACAAGAGGTGCATAGTCACACATACAGGAAAAATACTACTCGTATTACCTCATTTAAAAACTCAAAACAAACACAAGAGGTAGGAAGAATGTTACAGACTTGCAATTCAATGACACAGAAGTCTCAGGAAGTATTAATGTCATGAGCACATGACATCCTGAGACAAAGAATATACTCTCTGGCAAATATTAAAATATAAGGGTGGATTTGGATCAGCACAATAGCATATGCTTGCATGGAGTCTAAGGTGGTATACTGGGGATCTTCCCCAATATCTTTGTTAATTGAAACCCAATTCTCAGGATCTTCCCTAGTGCTCTAACTAAAAACATGTGGCTCCTTCCTCTCCATACCATCCAGCAAACAGAACACCATGAATACAGTAGTCAAGCAGGCCATTAAAATAGCAACACTCATCCCACACTTTCTGAAACTTCAGAGTGCTAACAGAACCCCAAGAACAAAACTCCCACACATCAAATCAGCACTTGGCCTATAATTGCCCCAAACCCAGATGCATAGACACCAGTTTAGGGATAGATTCAAGAACAGTCAGGTAATATGTCACCACCTGAGCTCAGCTATATTACCACAGCAGGGACTAACTATCTGAAATTTACAAAACTTTTTACAGAAACGTAAAGAAATACATCTTCTCATCATTTCTTGAAATATCCATAGCTTTGCGCAGTGGCAATATCATAGCCAATGAGGTTTATCCGAGGCACGATTATTGCTAATTGAAATATCCTCTATAATTGACCAAATACTCAAACAGAATATAAGTTTTTAGAGCACATTGAAATAACATCATGTATCCTATCAGACCACCCTGGCTTAAGGCTGGATATATATAGCATCAGAAAGAACACAAAGCTTACAAACTCATGGAAAGTGAATAACCTTCAAACAAGTGAAAAAAATAGTTTCAAACAGAAATAAAACATTTGAAAAGCATAAAATTCATAGAAAATAAATACATATCACATGCAAACTCATGGAAAATAATGAGGAATGAAAAGTGATACTAAGAGGAAACTTCATAGCACAAAATGCCTACATAAAGATACTGGAGAACATTCATACTATCCATGTAACAGCAGACCTGAAATGTCTAGAAGAAAAATATATAAGCACACAAAAGGAGTAGAGATCAAGAAATTATCAAATTGAGAGCAGAAATTAAAAAAATATATAAAGAGATGATAAAGAATCCATAAAATAAAGGTTTGGGTTTGGGAGAAAATAAAACAGATGGACACACTCTAATCAAAACTAACTAAAAGAGAGAGAAGATATTAAATTATAAAATCAGAAACTGTGTTAAGAATTTTTGTTTCTTTAAAATCCCACTCATGTTATGTGAATGTGTTTTTCTTTTAACCCCAGGTGTGGAGCGCAAGGCTGCTTCAGTTTGTTCACAGCTGTTAGTTATGATTGTCTCGTGCTCTAGCAGGCCTGTGGTTTTGTCACCTGCACATAGTTATTTCTGAGTCTTCTGGAGAAAGTTCACATGACAGAGCCATGAGAGGGACCGGGTTTTTGAAGAAGGAAGAAGCTGCTGCTCTTCCTGATGCTGTTCACCCACACTACTACTCCATTTGTCAGTGCTGGTTTGTTGGACTGCTGGATATCCTGGTGACTAACAGGTATTGCCCCAAAGAACCTGGCCACCCTAAACCTCACAGAGTAGCTTTAAGGGACTTATAACTCTTTCCCTTCTAGCTTTTGTTCTCTTTCACCTAGTCAGGGTGTTGGAAGGAATAAAGTTTCGAAGGGAGGTAGACATTAAGAAATGGACAAAGAAAAGAGATTCAAGAAAACAGTTCCATTTGCTGTTTTAGTGGACTTCTAAAATCCAGATGACAGAGACTGGTAATGCCCTAAAGAAGTCAATTGCCGTAACTCATTTTGTGTTCTCTTTCAATAGCTTAAATTGTGGCATTCCGGCTCATTTCATTCCAAAGCAAAATGTTTGCTTCTTAAAAAACAAAAACAAAAACAAAAAATACTAAACAACCTGTGACCTGTCCCTTCAAGGCATCTGTTCCCATGTTTCATCCTTTAGGTCACCTGTGCCTGTGTCCTTACATCAAAGCACCCACTACTGTGTGGCTACAACTGAAAGCCAACACCCATTTGTGTTCTCCTGGACATATTTTTTCAGACAAAGATTACTTCAGCCTAGAATGATGAACTTCTGGTAGTATCTCCATACGTGTTTTCAAGATATACTAATAGCAATAGTAATAAAAACTACCTGGGGCTGGCATAGAAATAAGCTGAGTGATCAATGGAAACAAATAAAAGACACAGATAAATAAATAAATACAATGGAAAAGACAGTATCTTCAACAAATAGTGTTGCTCCAAATACATGTCCACATGTAGAAAAATGCAAACAGATCCATATTTCTCACCCTGCAGAAAACTCAAATCCAAGTAGATCAAAAACTTAAACATAAAGCCAGATTCCCAAAATGTGCAAGAGGAGAAAGTAGGTAACACTCTTGAACTCATTGGTCCAGGAGAGACAACTTCCTGAACAGAATATCTGCAATGCAGGCGATAAGATCTACAATTAATAAATGGAACATCTTGAATCTCAAAAGCTTTGTAAAGCAATGGACACTATCAAGATGAGAAGATGGCTATCGACAGATTGAGAAAAGGTCTTCACCACCCTACATCTGAAAAAGGGCTAATATCCAGAATTATGTTAAAGATATCAAGAAATTAAGCACCAACAGACCAAATAATCCAATTAGTAATAGGACACAGGGATAGAGAATTCTCAACAGTGCATAAATACTTTAAAAAGTGCTCAACATCCTCACTCATCAGGGAAATGCAAATCAAAACTGTCTGTGAGACTCCATCTTACACTTGTCAGAATGTGTAACCATGAGACTATGGCCAAAACCTCAAGTAGCAACATATGCTGGCAAGGATGTGCAGAAAGGGGAACACTCCTCCATTGCTGGAGGGGAAGCAAATTTATATAACCACTTTGGAAATCAATCTGGCAATTTCTCAGAAAACTGGGAAAAGTCACACCTAAAGACCCAGCTATACCACTCCTGGGCACACACCTGAAAGTTGCTCCACCATCCAACAAGGACATTCCGTCAAAAATGCTCATAGCAGCATTATTTCTACTAACCAGAAACTGGAAACAATCTATGTGCCTCTCAACCGAAGAATGGATAAAGAAACTGATATTTACACAATAGAATACGACCCAGCCATTAAACACAAGGAAATCATGAAATTTGCAGGCAAATGGATGCAACTAGAAAAGATCTTCCTTGGTGACATACACAGACCTCAAAAGACAGTACTAAGCCTCAAGGACAAATATGAGAGGAGAATAATGAAAATCCCTTTTACAGGACAGAGCTGTAGAATCTCCTCCTCCCCAGGGAATCGACACTCAGAAAGGCTGACAGGACAAGGGACTCTGTCCAGGGCACCACATACATACTGGCTCACAGTCCATCCCACTTCTAACACATCGGACTCTCCTAGCTCAGCAGACCAGCTTTTCTGGGACTGTCAACAATGAATCCCATGGTCTCCATGGCATAGCTAGCTTATTTTCCAGGATATTGATCACTATATAAGCAACAGAGAAGAATCTTGGAAAGACTCTGCAAGGTACTTTGTACTGTTCCTCCTTCCAGGATGTGAACTTTCCCCAGAGTCCATCATAATATGCTTACACCAAGCATTTGGTCCTCACGACTCGGGCAGATCCTCTACTGGAGGATGAGAGATCAGGTGTCTCAGACAGCACAAACCATCTCAGCTCTGCCCTTCCATTCTAGGGGCAGACAGAGCCTTAGCCTAGTAAATTAGTAGTTTAATAAATGTTTCCTCTCTCCCAGGGGACATGTTTATTTTACAAGTCACAGGGTCCTGCATGTATACATTTCATTACCCTCTCACTGTCCAATGCAGCCATCTCTACCTCACAGCTGAGAATTTTTGGAGCAACCCTCAGTCAAATGCAAACAGTAACAACAACTAAAGCATAAGGGAGCTTTGCATTTGAAAGAAAGGAGTGGCAAATGGGAGGTGAGTGAAAAAATAAAAATTAAGTGACATGACTCTTCCTAGGTATGGTGGGGAGAAAGTTTATTATACATAGAAAGACACACCCACAGGCTGGAACATTTGGGAGAGCCCAAGGTAACCATACCTGTGAGCCATGTGAGGACAGGGAGGAGAGGAGAGGGGCACGCCAAACCATGAGACTATGACAGTAAATATTAGATGAAATAGAGCAGGTAACCGAATTGGATAGATAACAGAAAGAAAGGCAGCTGGGTTAAGGGCCTGAGCCCTGGGCTAGAGGGTAGTGTATGCCAGCCATAGCCTGTAAACAAATAGGGACTCAGAGATGCTGGGCAAACCTGGTAGCTAATTCTGCTCTGAACTGTTAAATAGGCACCTCAGCCATTTGTCCCAGGATTTGAGTCTTAACAGTGCCCAGGTCGCCACATCCAGTCTGCGCACAGTCCATCACACTTCTAACACGTGGGACTCAGAGTGCTAAGGCCAGGACAAAGGACCTCACAAGCAGCTGATGGATGCCGGTTTCCATCCAGCCCGGGAAGGAGAAACCACACCAGCTCCGGCTCTTCAGCCTCCTACTCCACCACCACGTTGGGGGGCAGCAGCCACACACTCACCATGTCGCCTCTTTGGAAGTCGCCTGAAATGCCCTCACAGGACCCAGCAGCTGAGCTCAGACCACTGGATGCCAAATACTCTGCAGAGCTCAGCTTCCAAAGCGAACCTGCAACAAACCACCAGGAAAAACCCTCCCCTTCCTCTGATTACAGGCCTCGCCTGGAAGTCCTGATTGGTCTAGAGCGACATGAGCACCTCCCCTAGGCTCACAGTATACTGAAGAGACAAAGCATAGTGCTTCCTGGCCCAGGAGGCATGAATGCATGTTTGCTAATTACAAAGAGCAACTAGGGCCTGGTTTAGGGAGGAAGCTATGCTCAGGGCAGGGACCTTGGATCCATGACTTGAACTTTGGGTCCATATGTGGAGAATCAAGGCCACACCATTTCCAGATCTGCAGAGATTTCTTTGTCAGTAGACTTGTGCCTGTTGTCTGCTAGCCTACCCTTCTGTCTTGCAGCACACAGTAGGGACTTCCCCTCCTCCTGGAATCAAGTGGATTAACTTGAACACCCTGTTATTCAACTTGCAGTGGAGTGAACCATCTGTCCACAGGAGGAAGGCTGCCAAAAATGCTGACAATTAAAGAGAGATTTTAGGAAACCAAATGAAATTGTTATTGTGTGAATTCACAAATTCACAGTGGGGTCAGTGAAACTGCAGCTACTTTTCACCTGGTCAGTATCAGACAACCCTGGGAGAAAAGCAAAAACAAACAAACAAACCAAAAACCAAAACAACAACAACAACAAAACCCAGGTGATATATAATTTAGAAGAGGCATGTCTTCCTCTTGAGAAGGTTAGTTTTTTATTCTGATTCTTGAATGCCTGCGATCTAGAACACACAAATGACCAATCAGGACATTTATTGATCATCTGTAAGTGACTACCTCACTTCATATTGTTAATGTCAACTACTGTCAAAGCATGAAAGCTTCCTCCCTCTTCTTGCCCATCCTTTTCAGTGCTGTGACTACAAAAGCTGCAATAGTGGTCAGTTATCTCACTTCTTGCACAGTTCCTTCTTCATTTCTAAGGCCCCAATAAAGGCCAGAGAGGTTGGAGGACTCTCAATCACTGGCCTACTTTTTCTTCTCATTGACCAGTTAGGCCCAGCCTGGAAGGAGTTTCAGGACTGTCTTCTCAGCACTACGAAGCAGACACAGGTCTCGGTACTCAAGGCAATTTGCAATTACATAGCATGAGACAAGCCTGGGCTATAGGAGACAATGTTCTATATGGAAGTAAATAATACAGAGTACTTGAGAAAATAAAAAATAACATTGTAAGTACTAAGAAACACTAGGGACAAAATAATAATAAGAGATTAGAGCTATGATGCATTTAAAGAAAATGCAATTTAAAGAGAGAAACCAAGAGTTGCCTTTTTGAAAAGACGAATAAAGCTGAAAAATGCATAGCTATAGTGACCTTGAGAAGTTCAGGCCATTCCCTGGTAGATAGAATGTTGTTAATAAGACATCTCTAAGACATGTGTATGTGTCTATGTAAACATACATATAGTTTGTAAAAAGTTATGACACATGGGCCGTTAATGCTCCCCACAGAGGACATAGACTACTATGTAATAAAAGCACTAGTGCCATGCATGGAAAATATGCTCTTTCACATGAACAGTGTCCAACACACGTGAAAAACCCTTAGGTTGCTGCTGTTACCTTTGGTTCTATTCCAGAGTTTGAAGGCAAGCCCCCATTTTTGAAGCCAACGTGAACTTCAGAAACAGGCTTGGAGAATTCAAGTTGGATTTGACCTGAAAGCCTCCTGCATGAAGACTAGCTTTCATAGCACTGGATGTTTTTATATGGGCTTATAATGTACGCAAGCAACCAACAGTGTTACACAGCTGTACCTATAAACTACAGCAGTGATTAACATGGCAAGATATTCCTATGGTTTCCATAGAGGCACTCATATCTTGATGGTAACTAACACCTCTTCAGTTGAACTGAAGGCCCAACAAAGAAAATGGAAAACATGTCTGGTCTTAGAAACCTAGCCAAGTATTCCAGGAGAGTGAAGTCATGGATCTTAGAAAAAGAACCTTCAGCATTCAACTTAATAAATGACAGCTATTGACCTAATTCTAATTTATACACTTCTATCTACTTCTCTGTATCCACTGCCTTCCTCATAGAAAATCCTTATCATATGAAAATTAGTTGAAATGCCATAACAACATATTGCACAATAACCAGGCTCTCTCTCTAAATATATGTTGGGAGCCCCGTGAGCGTTTTGCCAGCAGAAATGCACGCGACCACAGGAATTCTTCAGCAACAAAATCTTTATTAGTCAAGTGATGAAAACGGAGAGGAGAGAGGCCGCCCGGCCACCTCGCGGGCACGGGCAATGTCCCGCGGGCCAAGGCCCCGGGCAGGGAAATGGGGAAGGAGGAGAGGGAAGAGGAGAGGGGAGGAGAGAGGGAGCCCCCGATGTGGCGCTGTTTATATAAGCCCGGGTCGCACCTGAGTGACGTGTGAATACCCTGACTGGCTGCTCACTTTTACCCCGCCGGAGGACTTGGGCCCATCATGCTTAACGGGCTTGTGATGTGTCAATACCCTGACTGGCTGCTCACTCTTACCCGGCATGCTTACGCAATCCTTAGCATGCTTACGCAATCTGCACATGCACACTGGAGGTTTACAGTTTTGAGGGCGAGATGTCAGCGCCACCTAGTGGCGTCTGAGTCTCGGCTCTCCACAAATATATACATATAAAGATGAACATAAATATAGCATTATTTATAAATATGTCATATGTAACTATATAAAATGTAAAATTCTAAAATTTATGCAAGACGTAAAAATCAACTCTAATGTTAGGATCAAGAACCATGAATATTATGACTATGTTTAAAAGAGATTGTCATTAAAGTAGAATCCAATGCAATATAATTGGGATAATGGTGAATATTAAGTGTATGTGTAAAAAGCAATCTGTAATACCAGGCAAAACTGTTCAAAAAGTATTCATCACTTGGTGAACAAACTAGCTGTTTAACAGTGTATGATCTGAGTAAAATTATAATTATTCCCTGCATTATATATGAAAATATAAAAATTCTTATGTGAAGCTCACAGGTTTCTTACCAATGTTTTCGGTAGGGATAAGGTTATTGTGTAATTAAAACGCCTATTTCACTATTCTCTTTTGTGGTTGGAAGCCTTGTTCTGAGAATCTCCTACTTAATGTTGTATGAACTTTGCTCCCCGGTGATCCCCTGATACATCAATAAAGCAGCTATAACCAGTTGCTGAGCAGGACAGATAAATAAGGCTGGACTTCCTGACAGACAGAGGAGAAGGATTTAGAAGAGGAATTAGGGAATTAGGCTTGGAGATTCAGCCACAGGAGAGGACCAGGAGACAGACCAGGAGAGAGAGCTTAGCAGGAAAGTTACGAAGAGCAATTATCCTGGGATGTATGCTGGGAGAAAAGCAGATCAGCTCAAAGGGTTAAGAGTCAAGTAATAACTACTCAGTTCTCTTGTTGTGAAGCTTATTATTAAGCAAATATTACAGAATCTCATTTTTTTGTATGTTAGTTGGGTTAAAAGAGAAACCGAGAAATTAACACAGTGGTATAAGAATAAGCATAACAAATGGCGTACCACAGTGGGGCAGAATTTACAGTATTCTAGCAATAGTTTATGTAGAAAACAAAAGTACAGAGCAGTTTCTTAGTTCTGTACAAAAAGAGAGGAACCCCAGTTTATAAGGTAGAAGCTCACAGCTTCCTGTTCAGAAGAAGCAGCCAGATCTCAAGCCTGCTGCAGAAAGACAAACACTGTTACAAAACACAGAGAGAGAAAACAGAGGCAGTCCCTTCAGGAACTTAGCACTTACAAATAAAAAGAAAGTGGCTCTTTAACACAGGCAAAGTTCTCAAAGCCAGAACTTTCTAGCCAAGAAAAAATGATGAATCTCTTTGAGAAAGGTCTAGTGCACACATGACAGAGGCAACCTAAGGGGAGCAAACACTTGTGGATCCAGTAACTAACCAGAGTTGGTGAGGGGTGAGAATCCAGTGAGGAAGGCAGATAAAAGCCTCTCCTTGGAAGCAGGAGCCAAACACAAATGGAGAAGCTTCAAGCACCTGAACTGGTGAGGTCTAGAAGGGAAGCTGAGTCTAAGAAAGTAAGGTCCTTAGGATGAGATTTTGAGATTAAAGAAAATTAATTTCTGTGTTGAAAATGGAGGAAGGCACAGTGACACAGTGCTTCTGGATTCCATTTGACTTTGTTTCTCTTAGCATACATATAATTTATAGCACCAATGATTACAGTTTTTTATATCCTCTTTGGGAGAAATCAGGAATAGACAGACTTGGAGAAGGAAGAGATTGAGAAATTATAGACTATATTAAAGGACACAGAACATAGGTTTGAGGAATGTTTGAAACAAAATAGGAAACCTTCAGAGAACTCCAATCTGGAATTAAAATAACACCAAAAGAGATAGCTCCAGATGAGGCAAATCCACAAAGGCTTAAAGAAATTGCAGAAATGCGTTTCGTTGACACGCTGGATAGAAAAGCTTCGGCAAGAGGCCAACTTGGTCAGACTGGGCATTGTATGTGTATTATCAAGGTTCAGAAAAACGATATGCTAAAGTAGAAATGAAGATTCTAATTGGCATTGCCTCAGAACGAGGTCATGCAGTGACATGTGTGCTCCATTTTGCAGGGTTTGGGGAACTGAAGCATATGTACCATGCCATAGGTTGATATACAGAATTCCATCGTCCTATTGCCTTAAATTCTGGAAAGCATCATTCTAAGGTCATGCAATTGTTAGAGATGGCAACTGTGTTCGAGATACCTCTGCACATTGAGGTTAATGGCGCTTCAGCATGTTTACCCATTGGAATGCAACAATGTTCTAGACATTATGACATGAAAGCTTTCCAAAATATAAAATATAATTCTGAAGGTCAAACAGTTATGAAAAGATCTAAACATTTTAAAAGGGTGGCCATAAAACAGATAGGCAAAATAATATCTCCACAAAATAGATTAAAAAATGATTTTTTAAAAATTGTCTAAATGAGAAAAGTCGCACACACCAGCTAACATACATTGGAGTTTAAAAAAGACTGCTGAGTCAGATCAACACATAAATGTCCCAATTCCAAAATGTATGTCAGGAAATATAATGTGTTGGGCTGGAGAATATGCTCTTGGTTCAACATGACACAAAACGCTATATATTCCGTCTAAACTGAAAGAAATCAGATTTGATGGGGAAGACCTCCTAAAGATCCTGGCTGCAGACAGATAAAAGGGAAATCGAAAAGGCCAAACAGGCCAGGTAACCTAGTTTGCTGATCCTGCCCAGGGGAATATCTCTGAGACTGAACTGTGCTCAGTATACAGACCGTACATTTATCTTGAATATAAAACATATATGATGCCCTTGGAAGTTATTCTTTTGCAGATCAAGAGAACCAGACACCAAAACAGAGAAGACAACTAGCCCAGGTGATCCTGCCTTACAGATGGCCTTACTGACAATGCTTCTTCAAAAATCTGCTACGGGGGCCACTTAAAAATGGCTAGCTAGATTGTCCAGCACTGCAAACTGCTCCTGTCAAGACTTCAGATAAGCCCTGAACTTGTGTTAGCATGCAGATACTGGAAAGCACATGTTACCAGCTAGCTTTCTTAAGACTGGACAGTATCCCACCCACTGGGTGAGAAAATCCCTTCCCATCTATTAGAGCCTCAATGCTGTCCAAACAGGACAAATGGCACACTGGAAATTTGACTGCAGATCTTTGCAAGGACAAGGTAGGCAAGTCTTTAACTTGCTTCAAAGAAAAGTCTGACAAATGTTCTGAGCCAGAAGGCTAAAGGTGTTGCAGCAAACAATTTGGAAGGATTCTGAGGAAGTGTCCAGGCAGCCAAATATCTACGTCATTTCTATACTTTTAGAGGCTACTTGCCTGCACTTCTACATATTGGGTAATATTTATTTCTTCTTAAGTAAGTCCCTGACAGGGTTGAAGAGTAGATATTATAGTCTCATAGTTAAACTGAAATTGTTTAGGATGATAGGAATTGATAGTAAAATACTTTCTCCGAGGTTTCTAAAAACATACAAACGTCAATCTTACATGATAATTTTTATAATTGTTATTATTAGATATAGTTTGTTATTGTAAGAAAAAGCCCTTCATTAGGCTAAAAGGGGGGTATGTAGGAACAAGGTTACTGTGTAATTCAAATGCTGATTTCTGTATTCCCCACATCTGGTGGCAAGCCTTGTTCTGAGAATCTCCTCTCTTACTGTGCATAAACTCTGCCCCCCCAGTGTTCCCCTGATAAGTCAACAAAGAGGCTTACAGACAGATGCTGAGCAGGGGAGAGAGCACAGCTAGACTTCCTGCAGGTCAGGAGAGGAGGAGTTAGAAGAGGAATTAGAAAATTCAGACAGGGGAGTCAGCTGCAGGAGAGGTTCAGGAAAGAATAGGAGAGAGATTTCAGCAGGCAAGTTACAAAGTGTTAGAATACTGTCATGTATTCTGGGAGTGTTAGTATTTAGGCGGCCTGCTTCTGGGTTGCCTAGCAACCTATGATGTCATCATGTGTTGCCTGCCAGGTAGTCCCACCTGGCTTGCATGGTTCAATGGCTCCATAAAGGGACCAACCTACCAATTTGTGGCTCTCTGGCTCTCCACTCACTCTGTCGAGCGCCCCCTCCTCCTACCTTGTCTCTCCTTCCCTCTCTCTTTCGACCTCCATCTCCACCCAATAGACCTCATTGGATATCAGAATGTTTCTATGCATGGTCCTTTTATCTAAATAGTAACATTTAGTGTTGTAACCCAGGAGGCCTTTTCCTACAACATTAAGACATGCTGGACTCCTCTCCTCATGCCCACTCACTACAGATCTTTCTCTCACACCCTCATTTCCTGTTTTTTTTTGTTTTTTTTTTCTCCATGGCTACACCTGTGTGCCTACTGCTGCTGCTACAGCAACATACATCTATCCCTCTTCTGTCAGCTGCTTGGAAACTTTTCTCACCAACCCCCTCATCTCCTCAGGTCTTTTAGCTTGCTACCTTGTGGTGGACTTCACTATTAGGTAATCCAGGCCTCAGGACCCAATCACATATTATGGATGGTTTTTAAACTGCCCTCCAATGGCTTTAAATATTGCTACTGCCTCAGGACTCAAGAATTAGAGTTTTAAATTTCCAGCCTCACTTGTGGCTGCACTCGACTCATGGCTAGCCACCATGTTGATTCTGGGATAAAGAGGGTGGAGCTATGGCTTCACTGACATATCCAAAAAGGGCATGGCTTCACTGCCATGTTAATCCAGGGCAATCAAGGGAAGTCACGTGATTGGCAGAGAACTTGGTTATAAAAAATGTGGTTTCCCTAGCTGCCAGCTGCTCTTACTACTTTTTTTCTGTCTCATTGTTTACACAGGTACAGAACTACCCTCTCTTATAGGTACTAAAAGGCTGTTGAACCCCTTCCTATCTCCATTTAAAGCTGCCTATCTACCCCATCCTTTCCCACAGATGAGATTCCCTCTAGGAGAACTCAGCCCACTGCTGATAATGACCTGGTACTAGTCAAGGAGGTTCCTGGTCTTAGCTGGCCTAAGCCCCTGACCTGCAGTCCTATTTGGTTGACGAACAACTAGTCACATGGTCCAGTTCTATTTCCCTTTTCTCATGCACAGGAATGGCTTCTTCATATTCTCTTCTTTTTGGGAAACATCTAGTTTCTACACTGATATTTGCCCTACTCAAATGTCTAATACCAAGGAACACTAAGAGTGATCAGAAAGAAAAAGAGATTCTCTGTATTTCTTTTCTCAAAGCCCTGTCTAATTTTCTCTTCCTGTTATCCAACTAAATAATAATACTCCCTGGTTGCTTTTCATACTCTCAAAAGAAATCTTAAGATTAAACTGTAAACTTTAAGTTGACCACATGGTATGAACAATTTTAATCATAATTAATTCTCTGTTCATTTTATCCCCTTTTAGATAAGGACAGGAACAACTCTCATTTTAAATTGAATGGATTTTTATAAAAATTCCAAGTTATATTTTACAACATGCTATGCAATATGCTTCAAACCTGGTTCAACATAATTTTTATAAGATGCTAAAATTTCAGGATTATAAAAGTCTATTCAAATTAAGCTAATTTAAAATGTCTGTCTAACTGCCTGTGACTATCTATTCCTAAATTAATAAATAAATACCGTTTTTTCTGCTATGAGCTGCCTGTGATACAGATGTACCACTAGACTTTCTGGCTAATGCATTTGGTAAAATAAATTCAAATGTAATTTTAAAGTTGCTTTTTAAAAAATATTGCTTTATACTGTTTTACTATATTGTTGTTTATTCTAAATCTCACAGCTCGAGGGTTAGTAAGTAAAAGTTTTGGCCTAAATACCTTAAAACTATATGATATAATTCCAAGCATACTATAAATTGATATCTGTTAATTTTAGAGTCATTTATTTATTCATGTTAAAACTTGGTCATTATGCTATATCTTCACTATCAAGGTTAAAATATACTTTTTCTTATTTTCTAAATATAAAACATTATTGATCTACAATACAGCCTTAGACTTTTATAAGTTATAGACTATGCTTATGACTTTTAAGGCTCTACCTTGACAGGGACAAAACCTAAAGTCCTAATATTTGATGGTTAAAAAATGCAAGTTAACAGTCAGTCATCTCACACACAATCAATTCTTCAAACATGTCCAAAATTATATTTATAGTCCGACAGATGCAAACATGGTCTCACTGCTATCTTAATAAAACATGTAAGGATGGTTCCTGAATCACCAGGTAGGATCAGGTAAAAAAGAATAAGAGAGGTGTCTTCCCGACAGGCTCATCTATGGCATGAACTATGCTCCAGACTTTGGCTGCTGCTCTGAGGCTTTTGGCATTCCCACACAGAAAACCAGAGGTCTTCAGTGCCCCATCCAGTGGGGGTGTAGTCAAAAGTCAACTTCACCAGGTGACTGCTTGAAATGTAGCCAAAGGGGACACTGGTCCCATGGCTGCCTCCAAAATCCATGACTACCTGCTAGCAGACTGGCTTCTGATAGTCAGAATGCTCCCATGCAGGCTTTTTCTCTATGCCAAGCCATGGAGGCTCAACCAGTACAAGAGCCACAGATACTTCCAGCCTTCCTGCTCCTTGGCCTGGTAGAGAACAAATAGCTCCTAGATTCATCAACCCCCATCACCCTTGCCCAGCCCAGGGTAACACTTCAGGTCTGTTTTGCCCTCACACTATGGTTCCTTGGTCATATTGTCAATTCTGCATTGGGAGACTTCAGAAGCCTCCTCAGTTCTCTTTATAGGCAGGAGACCAGGCCTTAAGCCTCACTGGTAGAGTTGTAAGGTCTAGGTGGTCTAGTTTGCTTCAGACTCAAAAAACAAGCCTCAGATGTAACCTTTTGCAATCCCTTTGGCTAAAGAACAATAAATGTTCACAGAAGTCTCACATGTTTCTCATGCTAAGCAACTAGATACATAGGCCTATGGAGAAGAAGTTTAAGTTATAAAGATTCTACTAAATGTTTAAGGGTCTAAGAAAGTGTTTTAAAGTTGGTAAATGCAAGTTATAAACGTTTGAGGATCTAAGAAAGTGTTTTAAGGTTGATAAATGCAAACTTAAGAATTGGTAAGCCTCTTTTCCATAAGGTATAATCATAGTAAAAGTTAAGACCAAACGAGCTTTTGTCCCTTCTACTTCATGAAAGGCTTCTGCCGTTCCACAGTTCACCTTTGAAAATGTTGATGCTGTTAACACAAAGGTGTATGTCTACCACCTTTTCTGCAATGTGTATTTCAATGCAGGTTACAATGGTGATGCTACCATGTGTAAAGTTTTATCTGCCTTATAAAACTTAAAAGGGATCCTTGTAAGCTGCAGAAAAGCCACCTGAACCCACCGCTCAGCTCAATTAGATGCCAGATAAGTACTGCACCTATTGTCTGTCTTAAAAGTTGGGATTCCTCCCTCTCCTTTCCCTGGTTTTGGAACTCCTCCTTTTTGGCTACCCAGTTGCTATATCCACACATCCAACACCAGTTAACTGATGCTTTTCCTTTCCATGTTCTGCAGAAATGTTCCCATTTGTCTGAGAGACTGATGGGTATCTTTCCATTTTCCTGGGAAAAGGAGGAATTCTCCCTTTTGGCCGACCCCCACACAAATGCCCTCCCTTGGGTGAATCTTTTTTTTTTCTTTTTACCAACAAGGTTTCTTGGCTTTCCTTTCCTCTCCTGTGTAGGGTGTTTCCTCTGAAAATCTTAGTACTAGGTGAGGTGTGTCTCCCTGTGGCCCCTGTGTTGTAAGCGGTGATTAATATTTACTATTGGTTTATCTTTTATTAAAGCTTGCTGTTAATCCTATTCAGCTGTATAAAATATCACCACACATAGACCTGGTTTATTTAGGTAACCTAGAACACAATGCTGGGCAATAGTTACAGTCTCCTAAACCTCCAAACCCTCATAGTTTCCTAACACTTAGATTTTACCCATTAAACTTGCTTTTTTTTGAAATCTTAGGTCTGGTTCATTCTCTCCATGCTGTTCCAAGATCTCTCCTCCACGTCTCTCTCATAGCTCTCCTCAAGCCTTGCTCTCAGCTCTCTTCCCATCTTCCTGTCCTCTGGCTCTTCCCTTTCTGCGTGCTTCCTTTCCCTGCTCAACATTGTGCCTAGTTACTTTATTTTGGATGTTTGCACAAAGTTGAGACAGGTGATGTTTAGAATAAGTATCACAATGCAATGTCTGGATTGAAACCAGAGAGTGGGGGAGAGAAATCAGCATTTAAATGACCAAGGGTAAAGTGTATACATTTCAAAAGAACATTATACCAACATTTCCCACTTTAAGTCCAATAAAAGGCTCCTTTTCTTTCAATACAATAATAATTTTGAAATTATGAAAACTGTTAGGTAAAATCTACATGTGCAATGTCCAGTGCATGTGTATTTAGCAACATAGGAGAAAGTATCTGATCATCCTATCTATCTTGACAAGTTTAACCTTCTATACCTAAATTAACTTTTATCCATATTGTTATTACCTATATGAAAGCATTTCTTAACTTCTAAACAACTTAAGCTTAATTGTGGCACTATAACTCTTTGATCATCAACCCCATCAGAGACTTGAGAAGGAATAAAATTAGGTATTAGAGTAAATAGGAAGTGCATGTCAGCAACTTCCAAAAATTAAAAATTGACAGAAACAGTTTTCTGACTGAACAGTCATCCATAACTCTCTGTAAGGTTGGAGCATCATCTTCAGCCTTCTGGCTGAGAATATTTTACAGACATATATGTGAAACAGGAACTATTTATGACTTGCTTACCCTGTCTTGGCAGAGTTCAGGAGTCAACTTGTTCTGCTTAAGCTTGCCCATTTTGGGCAGAATTTGTATGTTGTGAAGCAAGGGTTTTATCTTTACCTGAGTGGCTTGTTTGCCACATTTGAAGCCATTTCCATATGGAGGTTCTTCAATGCTCATTATCTTCATTCAAGTAGGTGGGGTGGTGTCAGGAAATGACCTGTCTCATTGTCAAAGAATCTTTAAAATAATAAAGACATTTTAAAATGCCATGTTCTGTAGGTTTCTGAAGTTTTTGAAGGCTGCCTATCTTTATATCATCGATCTGTCTACAAAATCATATCTATCTGTTAAAGCTCAGATGTAAGCTCATGTGATAAATTAGACTAGTGTCTGACATGACTATGAGTTAAATAACTAGCAATTAACTTGCATTACCTAATATCCTAACCAGTTTTTAATAGCAGTTTAAAAGTATTGGAAGTAACTTTGAATTTGTATCAATATACTAAAGCTTATACCAATGTATCAAAACTACTTATTTTTGTATCAGTATGCAAATTTCTATACCAGAGTTAAAATTAACCTTACTTGAGAATAACAAATAAAACCCTAAGTTGAGTAGATTCAATAATCTACCTTTTGTCTTATTCCTATAAGTAGTCTCTGTATACTATTTTCTTTTTAACCGCTTTTCTCCTTATCTAAGAAAGAAAGATAGAAAAAGGAAAAGAGAGAAATCCCGGAGTATAACCTTGTTTCACTCTGAATATGACCATTACTAATTATAAACATCTCCCAATGACAATAAAATTTCATAGCCATTGCAAACAACCAAATACACACCCAACCCCCTTTAAGGAAAATCAGAAGTTGTTCTCATGGATTTCTTCTAGCTGACATTTTGGACATGTAGAAATCCTGTAGGGGGCCCAAGTAAAATTGGGAAAAGAATGGTTAATTAAGCAAACAATCACATTTGTGATCCAGTCTTTGAATGTTGAGAAATTTCAGGCTTAATAAAAGTTCTCTTTGGACCAGTCTAAAATACTGGACCAATTAAGATTAGTAGCTTTCTTCAATGTTCTTTTGTGAGCAGGCTTTGATGAGATACAGCAGTTGAAGCAGTTGAGGCAGGAACAAGCAGAATGCTGGGACATGCAAGATGCTGGAATAGATGTGTCAATGTCTGAGCATGCTGAAGAATGATTCTGTTAGGTTTGATCCATCATCTCTGGTGTCCATTTCTTTTGTTCTGCAAATACATAATTTCACACAAGCATTATAGTGTTCTAAAATTATGAATGTATGAGATGTGTAGGATGCAACTAAATTGTAAGGCAATTCTATCTATGCAAATTAAAATATTAGAATAATATATTTTACGGACATTTTAGCCAAGGATTTATTGGCCAAGTATTGTTGAATTTCTGGCTAGAGACATTTTTTTTTAATCTCTCAGTTAGTTTTAGTGTTGTTCCCATGTAAAGGGATCAGAGCAATTCAAATTACCATTATTATTGAACATAGAGTCATTATCCTGTTGAAATCAAAACAAGGTTGGCTAAGTTAAAATAGCTTTTTGGGCTCTTGCATGCCTGTTGTATTAGGCCAAGTTGCTACCTATTTCCCTAGAAAATCCTCCCATTCCAGAGAGAAGCTGGAATTGTCTTGATCAATAGAAAACCCATGTTTTAAGTAAACTTTATATAAACTCCTTTTTAATTGAGAATATAAGCATAAATTAAGTGGCTTGTACCTGTTTAGAAGTTTAGCCCCAGATTTTTTTAGATGATGTAGCTATGTGTCCTTTCCCTTTTTTATACAGAATGGGTAGTTATGCCTTTACAGACAAACTTTATATAAACTCCCTCTTACCTTTAGCATTTAAGCATACCCTAGGCATCTTGTACCTGGGCTTTACATTGATAATGGCTATTTTTTGGCTTGCCCCTTTTTTATACAGAGTGGACAGCCTTTATAGCCACCCTTTATATAAACTCTCAGCATTAAGCATATAAACTCTCTTACCCTTAGCATTTTAGTATATCCTAAGCATCTTGTACCTGGGGTTTTACATTGGTTTGGGCTATTCTTTTGCTTCCCTTCTTTTTGATATGAGATAGACAGTTTTATTTTTTAAACATATGAATATAATTTTTCAGTGTTTTTGACTAAAGTAGGTTGGCATGAACTTTGCCATCTTTAAGCCTCTTGTGTATTTTTTACATAAGCATGGCCAGTATTTTTTCCCTGTGAAAATATCTCATGTTTAAAAGGATAAGGCAGTTTCCAGAGCAGTGTGACATTATCTCTCTTTACATAAACATAAAATATATGTGAATCCAACCTTTAGATCAGTAAGAACATAACATCTATTATTAGGAAAAAAGAATTTACATGGTAACCTAGAGGAAAATGTTGTCATTTTGAACCTTAGAGTATCTCTGCAAGTGGCTAAACAGCAGGAGTTGCCATCTTGGCTTTTATTATGTAAATTAGTTTGATCATGAACTCAGAGACTTGCCTGTTACTTTTTATTTCATGTTGGGAAGAAAGGCATGTGCCTTCACTACCTTATCCAAATCATTATCATTTTAACTCAAAGCCCTTAAATAAAAATCAAACAAAGACACAAGGAAATTTAAGTTTAGGTTCAGTTGTGCCAATTTATGCTGTAAATAACAAAGCTCAGTTGATTATTTTAGTTGAAGTTTTAGTGAATTGATGGACCCTTACCTGAAAGAGCTGACAAGTATCTTGCAGCCAGAGAGCTTTGAATTTTAGCTTTTATTAATCTAATTATTAGGAAGAGTGCCCTTTTTCTTGTCTGTAACTTAGTATTCCAATCCTTGTTTTTTTTGTTTGTTTTTTTTTTTCCCATTTTTCTCTTTGAACTTTCTTGGAGAAGGCATGGAGAAGAACCATCACAATTAAACATATTGTAACTAGGTCCATGACTATGACAGCCAAAATGAAGCCAAACACGGGTAAAACACCCTCTGCCATGACATTTTTAAAAATTTAAGATGCAGTTCAGGCCAAACTCTGTCTAGAAGTTTTTCTGCCTCCAATGCCTCTCCTTCCCACCATGGCTGCTGAGCTGAGCTGAGCTGAGCCAGCCACAACATAAGGAAGCCATGCTTGTTTACCCCTCAGTTAAACTGCTGAAGCAGTCAGTTTTGTTATGGAAGTCTCAGGTCTGCCAAAAGGAGGCTATTTTTTGCTCCTCACTGTGTTTAAGAGTCTCTCTTAAAAAGACAGTAACTGAACTGGGAGTTTTTAGGTTTTCAGTTCTTGTTTTATCACTGGGAGCTTATTACCCCCACCAAGTTATGATAAAGTGTGATTTAAAGGGTGTGGATACTTAGATTACTTGGGCGTCATTTGTTGTAAGTTGCTGTTAAAATTTACTATTATCTTTTAGTAATGCTTGCTGTTACCCTTAAACAGCTGTGCAACCAAATCGCCATACAGAAACGGGGATTTCTTTAGTTAACCTAGAACACAATGCTGGGCAATATTTACTCCATCCTAAACATTTATGCCCTCATAGTTTCCTAACCTTTAGATTTCCCACATTATACTTGCTTCTAGTGATAACTTAGGTCTAGTCCATTTCCACCTAGTTCCAAGAACTCTCCCCCAGCTCTCTCCTCCCTTAGCTCTCCTCCCACTCATTTCCTATCCTCTAGCTCCTCCCCTCTTTCCTGCCCTCTGGCTCCTCCCATTGCTCAACACTGAGTCTAGTTGCTTTATTTGGGCCTGTTTAAATAAAGTTGAGACAGGATGCTTAGAATAAGTATCACAATGCAATATCCGAATTGAAGTGAGAGAATGGGGGGAGGGAGGAGAGAAATCAGCATTGGAATGAACAAGGGTAAGTTGTATACATTTCAAAGGAACATTAAAAGAAAAGAGAACACACTAACACTCCATGTGAGTGGGTCTGTGTCCAGCCCTAGGATGATGTATGTGTTAAGGGTATGTAAGTGACCCTAGTCTGTATGTGTATACCACTAAGATGAATGGGTAGTGTTGGTCTATGTGGGATGGGATTCAGCATCATCTTTTGGGAAGCCCTGAATGTTCATTTCTTCTGGAAGATGGGATCTACATGGATCAAGATCAGCAACAGTGTGTGATCTCCTCAGAAGAGTGTAAGTGATGTGTTTGGTGGTGCCCTGGACCAAAGAAATACCAAGGAGCAGGTTGAGCTGATGTCTGTGGATTCAGTTGGTATTTTTCACACTTAAGAGGCAAGGCACTAGTTTCTGGAGAATGAAAGAGTACAAGGATCTGTCTTGGCATCCTTGGAGAGAGTGAGGGTGCAGGGCAGACAGAGAATACAGGAGGCCAACTGAGGGGTTTACGGGGAATATACAAGGGATTTTGCGCCAGACTTTGTGTCTCTGTCACTCAGACTCATTTTGGATGGGCCATCCTGGATCCATGTTCCAGGTGCTTCCACTGTTTGCTTGGTCTGGGTGACCAGTGAACTGTGGCTTCAATGTTGGGTACTCATCCCCAGGAACCCCAATACTGTTTTCAGTGGACCAGGAGGGATCCAATGTCTGGGTGCTGGAGAGGAAAGTCCCTGGACCTGGTGGTCTCCATTCACTGGTATATCTGTCAAGTGCTGGGGGTCCATGTTTCCTGACTGTCAGACCTGGGAAACAGCTCTGGGGGTACCAGATCTATTGACCCCAAAATGTCCCAAGAATCCTGAAGATGCTTGAAGGGGATTAATAGAGATTAGATGTCGGGCTGCAAGAACAGAGGTTCCCTAGACCTGGGGGTCTTCACTCGCTGGCATCAGCATAAAGTGTAGAGCCCCCATGGTTCATGACTCTCAGAACTGGCAGACAGCCATGGGGGGACTGGGTGCAATTGAGCCTAACTGTCCCAGGAATACTGAAGCTCCCTTGAGGGGAGCATGGACCATCTGATGTCTGGCTGCTTCAGTGGTGGTTCCTGGACCTGGGGATGCTCACTGGCTGGGATGGGCAGAAAGTGCAGGAGCTCCGCACTTTGACTCTCAAACATTAGAGATGACCATGGTGGGGCTGGGTCCAATAGGCCTCAACTCACAGAATGTCCCCTCTAATCAGGGAAAATTCAAGGTTGATGCTCTGGATCCAGCTTCCTATCCCCTCACCAGTTTCAGAGTCTCAGATCCTCTGCCCATCTAATACAGGGCACACTGTTCACCACCATCTTGGAAACCTCCCACACTTTGAATAATTCCAACAGGAAATGAAGACTGCAAGTCTAGTTCCTGAAGCAGATGAAGATTTCCCAGCAAAACTATCTTCTAGATCCACATGTGTGATATAAAAGATACAATTGCAAGATTCATCAATGCCAAAAGTCTCTCACATACCAAGGGGAGAGATCACAAATACAGAAAACATCAAGGAAAAGTCACCAATCAGGACTGTATTTGCAATTCTTAGATGAACAGCTATGTTGAGCTAGTTCAACCTTAGAATAAGGCTGTTTTGCCTCTAGGCAGGTTGGCTCAATAAAGGAAGAGGAGTTCATTGCAGCTACCCAAGTCTGCATCTTTCTCAGAACTGTGACATCAATATAGAGAATTCTGTTTGTAAAATGTGTTACTTTTTATATCATGTGCATTGATGTATTGTGAAATTGTTGGACCCTGGAGTTCTAGGCAGCTGTAAGATGCCATGTGGTTGTTGGGATAAAATCCAGGTCATCTGGAAGACCAGTCACTGCTTCAAATCACTGAGCACTGGAAACAATCTCTATGCCTCTCAACCGAAGAATGGGTAAAAAAACTGATATTTACACAATAGAATACTACCCAGCCATTAAAAACAAGGAAATCATGAAATTTTCAGTCAAATGAATGCAACTAGAAAAGATCTTCCTGAGTGACATGACATAGACCCGGAAAGACACACAGAGAAGACAGTAGTAAGCCTCAAGGACAACATAAACAGGACATTGAGAGTCCCTTTTAGAGGACAGAGCTGCAGAGTCTCCTCCTCACCAGGGAATCCACACTCAGAAAAGCTGATAGGGCAAGGGCCTCTGCCCAGGGCACCACATACATACTGGCTCACAATCCATCCCACTTCTAACTCGTGGAACTCTCCTAGCTCAGCAGACCAGCTTTTCTGGGACTGGCATCAATGAACCCCATTGTCTCCATGGCATAGCTTGTGGTCCTGGATATTGATCACTTTAGAAGCATCAGAGAAGAATCTTGGAAAGACTCTGCAAGGTACTTTGTACTGGTCCTCCTTCCTGGTTGTGTAGCTTCCCCAGAGTCCATCATCATTTGCTTAAATCAAGCATTTGGGCCTCAGGGCTCTGGCAGATCCTCTACTGGAGGATTAGAGATGAGGGGACTCAGACAGCACAAACCATCTCAGCTCTTCCCTAGGACAGACAGAGCCTCAGCCTAGTAAATTAATAGTTTAATAAATGTTTCCACTCTTCCAGGGTACATGTTTATTTTACAAGTCACAGGGTGCTGCATGTACACATTTCATTACCCTCTCACTGTCCAAAGCAGCCATCTCTACCTCACAGCTGAGAATTCCTGCATCACCCCTCAGTCAAATGCAAACAGTAACACAAACTGAAGCCTAAAGGAGCCTTGAATTTGAAAGAAAAGAGTAGCAAATAAGAGATGAATGAAAAACTAAAAATTGAATGACATGATTCTTCCTAGGTATGGTGGGGAGAAAATTTATTATCCCTAGAAAGGCACACACACCGGCAAGTACTTCTGGGAGAGCCCAAGTTGAACACATCCCTTAGCCATGGGAGGACAGGGAGGAGAGGAGAGGGGCACGCCAAACTATGAGACTATGACAGTAAATAGATGAAACAGATCAGGGAACCAAATTGCGTAAATAACAGAAAGAAAGGCAGCTGGGTTAAGGGCCCGAGCCCTGGGCTCGAGGGCAGTGTATTCCAGCCACAGCCTGTAAACAGGGAGGGACTCGGCGATGCTGGGCAAATTTGGTAGCTAATTCTGCTCTGAACTGTTAAATAGGCACCTCAGCCATTTGTCCCAGGATTTCAGTCTTAACAGTGCCCAGGTCGCCACATCCAGTCTGCTCACAGTCCATCCCACTTCTAACACGTGGGACTCAGTCAGCTCAGCATTCCTAAGGCCAGGACAAAGGACCTCACAAGCAGCTGCTGGCTTCCAGGTTCCATCCAGCCAGGGAAGGACCAACAACACCAGCTCCTGCTGCTCAGCCCTCAGCCTCCTACTCCACCACCATGTTGGGGGCTTCTGACACACACTCACCATAGTGCCGTTTTGGAAGTCGCCTGAAACCCCTCACAGGACCCAGCAGCTGAGCTCAGACCACTGGATGCCAAACACTCCTGAGAGCTCAGCTTCCAAATGGAACCTGAAACCTGGCACCCGGAAGAACCCTCCTCTTCCTCTGAGTACAGGATTCGTCTGGAAGTCCTGACTGGCCAGTGATTCTTGAGCGACAGGAGCACCTTCCATAGGGTCACAGTGTACTGAAGAGACAAAGCAAAGTGCTTCCTGGCCCAGGAGGAATGAATGCATGTTTGCTAATTACGAAGAGTAGTGAGGGCCTGGCTTAGGGAGGAAGCTCAGGAGAATCCTATGCTCCAGGCAGGGACTTTGGATCCATGATTCGACCTTTGGTTTCATATGTGGAGAATCAGGGTCACACCTTTCCCAAATCAGCAGAGATTTTTTAAGTAGATTTGTTCCTGTTGTCTAATAACCTACCCTTCCATCTTTCAGCTCTCTGTAAGCTCTTCCTCCTCCTGGAATCAATTGGGATAGCTTGAACAGCCCATTATTCAACTTGCAGTGGAGTGAACAATCTGTCCACAGGCAGAAGGCTATCACGAATATTAACAATTAAAGAGCGATTTTAGAAAAAAAAGGAGATTTTTTGTGACTTCACACTGGTACAGGTTAACTACAGCTACTTTTCACGTGGTTGGTATGAGATAACCTTGGGAGAAAAGCAGGAAACAGATGATACATAATTTGGAGCATGTGTATCATCCTCATGATAAGGTTAGTTCTTTGTTCTCACTCCTGATTTGGTCCTCTATAGGCCACACAGGACATTTATTGATCATGTACAACTGATTACCTCACTTCACATTGTTACTGTCAACTCCTCTCACAGCAAGAATGCTTTCTCCCTCTTTCTTGCCCATTCCCTTTGGTGCTGTGACTATAAAAGCTCCAATATTTGTCAGTTATCTCACTTCATACACAGTTCCTCCTTTATTTGTAAGGCACCAATTAAAGCCAGAGAGGTTGGAAAAACTTCAGTCCCTTATAGGTCCTATAAGACCACTGAACCCCTTCTTATCTCTACTGTAAAGCTGCCCATCTACCCCAGCCTTTCCCACAGATGACATTCTCCCTATGAGAACTTGGCCTTTCTGCCCATAAAGCCCTGGTACTAGGCAAGGAGGTTCCTGGTTTTAGCTGGGCTAAGTCCCTGACCTGCAGTCCTATTTGGTTGATGAACCACTAGCCACATGGTCCAGTTTCATTTCCCCTTTCTCATGCACAGGAATGGCTTCTTCATATTCTCTTCACACATATTCTAAAGCGGGAAAGCAGACCTCAATCCTCATATTAAGACGGACAAATGAGATGCAATAAAGTTATCTCCCACTCTGAACATATCTGTCATGGCCTAAAACCCCATAAACACTTTACACGCACACCCCAGAAGTGTTTTTATTTTTAAGAGAAATCCTTGTTGTTACATTATTTAGAACCTTTATATTATATATTTCCTAAAGAATGCAGTACTTCAAGATGAAATGACAAATGGATGAGTAGGAGGAACATACATAATCACAGAACGTCCAATCATATTTACATGTTCATATCACATCAAGCTATGTAGTGAGTTGCAGTTGATTACTGATTAGATCACTTCATTACATCTCTATGAAACACGGAAACACAAAGCCTTGAATTCCCATGTTAAACACATTCATAGGGCTTCTCTTCCGTCTGATTCATTCATGAACGGGAAGCATATAAAAATGTACAAAGGTTCCATTATACTAAAAACATTCACAAGGTTTTCTCTCTAGTATACTTTCTTTCAAGGCTTTGAAAAAATGTGACATGCAAAGGGTTTACTGGTTATATTCATAGGGTTTCACTCCAGTATGAAATCTTTCATCCATATGGAGATCACAGCAATGTGCAAAGGACTTACAACATTGAGTATATTCATTGGGTTTCACTCCAGTATGAAATCTTTCATGCTTTTCGACATCACTGCAATGTTTGAAGGCTTTGCCACCATGATTACATTCACAGGATTTCTCCCCATATGTGTTCTTTTATTATTTTGGAGATTTCCATTTCATGAAAAGGCTTTCCCACACAGATTACATTTTTATGGATTTCCCTCCAGTATGTGTTCTTTTATGCAATTTGAGACAACTGGGTTGTGAAAAGCATTTAACACACTGATTACATTCAAAAGGTTTCTTTGCAGTGTGAATTCTTTCATGTCTCTAACGACCACTACAAAATGCAATGGCTTTACCGTTTTGATTACATTCGTAGGATATCTCTCCATTATGTGTTCCTTTATGCCTTTGAAGACCACTGGGTTTTGAAAAGGCTTTTCCACATTGATTATATTCCTAGGGTTTCTCTCCAGTATGTGTCCTTTTGTGCACTCGGAGACTACTGGATTGTGAAAAGGCTTTATCACAGTGATTACATTTGTAGGGTTTCTCTCCAGTATGTGTCCTTTTGTGCGCTTGGAGAACATTTGACTGTGTAAAGGCTTTCCCACACTGATTACATTCGTAGGGTTTCTCTCCAGTATGAATTCTTTCATGTCTCTGTAGACCACTAAAACATGCAAAGGATTTACCACACTGATTACATTTATAGGGTTTCTCTCCACTATGCGTTCTTTTATGCACTTGGAGATTTCCGTGTTGAGAAAAGGCTTTGCCACACTGAATACATTCATAGGGTTTCTCTCCAGTATGTGTTCTTTTATGAATGTGGAGATTAATCAATTGTGAAAAGGCTTTCCCACACTGATAACATTCGTAGGGCTTCTCTCCAGTATGTGTTCTTTCATGCTTTTTGAGATTTCTGTGTTGTGAAAAGGCTTTCCCACACTGATTACATTCATAGGGTTTTTTTCCAGTTTGTGTTCTTTTGCGCATTAGGATACCACTGGGTTGGGAAAAGGCTTTACCATACTGCTTACATTCATGCTTCTCAAAAATATGTCCTCTTTCATTCCTGTAAAGATAATTGGGTATCTGTAAGATTTACCATAGTCATTACACTGATGAATTTATTTGTTGGTATAAATTAAGTTTGCAATTTCGTCTAATTGTAAAATGAAGTTGACTCTTAACCTTTTATCACTTTGCTTACATTGATAGTTACCCCCTTGACTGTGGGTGTTTTGTACCTTCCAAGATATCTTTGGTAGTAAGAAACTTTATTACATGTCTCACTTATAGCATCATTTTTATGTAAGTGGGTTTTCACATATTTAGAAAAGACCTAGGATTCAGCTTTACCACAGTGACTGAATTCATAAAATTTTCTGTAGTTCAAGTCATACTACATTTGCAAATGAACCATAATAGATGCAACAGTTTCCACAGGGCCAGAAATTATACGGATTTTCTGTACTGAGAGGTTTTTTTGGCTGTATTCCCAATGAGTTTGGAAAACTATTTAAGTATATTAGTATAATTTATTAATAGTCCCCTTCTTTGCCCAGACTTTCTCAATGTGATACAAGTTTAAGATTCATTTTTTTATTAATAATGAATGAATGAACACATGAACAAATATAAACATATAGTGTTGTCACCATCATGCTTTCTGTTGTATACACGTATAGGATAGTTTAGAATGCAATAGGATAATTTAGAAGCACATGGTGATATGCTTCTGGAAAATGCCTACTCAGGAAAAGCAGGCTTTGCTGGATCCTCCCAAAATGTATATCAACAAAGATGTAATGTTGGAGATGTACAAGAACATCAAAGCTATGGAGGACACACTGAATATTCTTTAACAATTAACTAATAATTTTATTATTAATAAGTATTAATAAATTAATGTAAACTTGCACTACATTCAGAAAGTCTACTCAAAGTAAGGACTAGTACATATATTCTAATTGTTCTGGGAGAGTGAGTTATGTTTCTTCTTTCCATATCCTTACCCTCACATGACTTGTATGAATTATGGCAAAGAATATACCTATTAAAAGAAGAATAACAAATGAAAGATTACCAAATCCACAGAGTTTGACTCTTTGCTTGTCAAAGACATGTGCTATTGTGATTATGGTTCCTCCACCATATTCTTGACTCTCCTACCTTCTGTGTAAATTAGCTTAGCAACTTCCAGGATTTGAGTAAAATCACCTTTGCTATGGAATATTTTCTCACAAGGAGGTTTTGAACATTAAATTATCACCTATTCAATGAATATGACTTTTGCAGTATAAGTGGTATGATACTCAACAGATAGGAAATTTAGAGTATCTAAAAAGGGATATGAGTAATGATTTATCATTTTTATAGAGGAATTTTAACACTGCATTTGTAAAGTGAACCAGAACGTACACAACAATTTCGACAGTTCCAGTAATCATAGGGATATTCTGTAGTGTGAGTTCTTTGACTATATTCTCAATGAGTTTGATCAAGTAATTAAGTATATTAGTTTAATTTATTAATAGTCTCCTGTTTTGACTAGACTTTCTGAAAATGATGAGAGTTTATGATCCAGTTGTTATTAGTAACGAATGAATGAACACATGAAAATATATTAATTCATATGGTAATCACTATCATGCATTCTGTCATACAGAAGTATAGTATAGTTTAGAATGCCCTAGGAAAAAATGGGGCAGACACACCCAAGAAGAGTAGATGAATGGAAATATACAAGCTCAGGGCTGAAGTCAATAAATTAGAAACAAATAAAACAATTCAAATAATCAATAAAACCAAGAGCTGTTTTTTGTTTTTTTGTGAAAATCAACAAGATAAACAAACTCTTAGCCAAATTAACTGAAAGGCAGAGAAAAACTATCCAAATCAGCAAAATCAGAAACAAAAATGGAGACATAACAACAAACACAGAGGAAATCCAAACTATCACTACGTCTTAGTACAAAAATGGACACATAACAAACACAGAGGAAATCCAAACTATCATTACATCTGAGTACAAAAGCGTATATGCCAGAAAATTTGAAAATCTAAATGAAATGTACACTTTTCTTGATAGACTCCATTTGCCAAAATTAAATCAAGATCGGGTAAATAGACTGAATAGTCCTATATTCAACCCCACCCCAAAAAGAAGTAGTCATCAAAAGTCTCCCTTCCAAAAAGAGCCCAGGGTCTGATGGTTTCAGTGCAGAATTCTAGCAGACCTTCAAAGAAGAGGTAACTCCAGTTCTCTTCAAACTATCCCATAAAATAGAAAAAGAAGGAACATTACCAAACTCATTCTGTGACGCCAGAGTCACATTGATACCTAAACTACACAAGGACCCACCAAAAAAGAGAACCTCAGTCCTATCTCTTTTATGAAATTAAAAGCAAAAATACTAAATAATATACTTGCACACTGAATCCAAGAACACATAAAAGATATCATCCACTAAGACAGAGTAGGCTTCACCCTAGGTATGCAAGGGTAGTTCAAAAGAGGGAAACCCATCAATGTAATCCACCATATAAACAAAGTGAAAGAGAAAAACCACATGATCATCTCTTTAGTTGAAGAAAAAGCATTTGACAAAATCCAACACCCATTCATGTTTAAAGTGTTGGAGAGATCAGAGATACAAGGCACTTACCGAAACATAGTAAAGGCAATATACAACAAGCCAATAGCCAACATCAAACTCAATGGAAAGAAATTTAAATCAATCCCGCTGAACTCAGGGACAAGGCAAGGCTACCCACTCATTTCATGTGTCTTCAACATAGTACTTGAGGTCCTAGTTAGAGCAATAAGACAATTAAGGGAGATCAAGAGGATACAAATAAGAAAGGAAGAAGTCAAAGTATCACTATTCACAGACAATATGATAGTATACATGACTGATCCCAAAAATTTCAACCAGAGAACCCCTTCAGCTGATAAACCCCTTCAACAAAGTGGCTGGATAGAAAATTAATTCAAAATAATCCGAAGCCCTCCTGTATACCAAAGACAAAAGGGTTGAGAAAGAAATTAGTGAAACAACACCCTTCATAATGGCCACTAATAACATGAAGTACCTTGGTGTGACTCTAAACAAGCAAGTGAAAGACCTGTTTGAAAAAAAAAAACAACAAAAAACAGAAAACAAAAAAAACAACTTCAAGTTCCCGAAGAAAGAAATTGAAGAAGATGACAGAAGATGGAAAGATCTCCCATGCTCATGGATCCATGGGATTAACACAGTGAAAATGGCCACCCTGCCAAAAGCAATCTACAGATTCAGTGCAATTCCCTTCAAAATAGCAATATAAATCTTTGCATACCTGCAAAGAACAAATCTTAACTACATATGGAAAAAGAAAAAACCCAAATAGCCCAAATGATCCTGTACAACAACAATTTGTCTGTAAGTATCTGCATCCCTGATCTCAAGCTACACTACACCGCCATAGTAATAAAAACTACATGGTACTGGCATAAGAACAGAATGGTGGATAAATGGAACCAAATAGAAGACTCAGAAAAAAACCCACACACCTAGGATCACTTGATGTTTGACAAAGAATCCAAAACCATACAATGTAAAAAAGACCAGCACCTTCACCAAATGGTGCTGGTCTAACTGGATATCTACCTGCAGGAAAATGCAAATAGATCCATACTACTCACTCTGCACAAAAGGAAAGTCCAAGTATATCAAAGACCTCAACATAAAACCAGACACACTAAGTCAGAAGAAAAAGTAGTGGCAGAAAAGCTGACAGAATCAGGAAAATATTTGGCAGAATATGATACATGCATCTCTCACGAGACAAGAATGGAAATGAGCTTCTTAAGGGGTACTACATGGAGATGGAGGGAGTTTTACTGGGACAGTAATAGAAAGACAGGTTGGAAGGAGAGAACTGAGGTTAAGATCAAATGAGCCAGAGAATAAAAAAGAGCCTGAAGATTGGAAAAGACAGATGGAGTTAGTTTGAGACTATACAAAGGAAGTAGGTGACAGTAGAAAAGCCAGATTTAATAAGGAAGCTAGGAGAGGAGTTTGAGCCAGAAAAGCTGAATTGAATCATCCATCTATGAGCTCAGAAAGAACAAGATAGGGTGTGTCTATTGAGCAGTAATTCTCAGAGGCCAAAAAACTCCTAGGCCTAAGGTAGGTTGTATGGAACCTAGAATCTGCCCTGCCCAGGCCTAGGGTAGCAGACAGAGGGGCAGTAATCTTTGGATATCATGATTTCTAGATTGAATAAAAGTCCTTTTTACAGTAAGATCTGTTTAGCAAAGGTTTCACTGTCTTCATTCATAAACTTTCTTACTCATGAAAACATAAGTAAGATAGCTTACATTGAGGAACATGGGTTTGGGAGAATATTCCTTAATACTCTAGAATATTGGATTCTTTACACTATTGCTTTTCTTTAAAACTCCTGGGACACATTGAAAATTTTTCACAGGCATATTTATATCAGCTTCCATGAGATAATTACCTTCCATATCTTCTAGAACGTTGACACTGTTCTTCAATATTATGGTCTTCCCAATTGTAGCCTAAAATATATACCAGAAAGAGTTGATATTTTATTGAAAATTAGGGAAAATTTAACTTTCTCTCTTCAGTGACCTTAGAAACATGATTGATTTATTCTTCCTCATTCCAACTGAAATTACATAAGAGCATCATTGAAAAAAGGCAACAACAGATGTCCCCTTTACCTTAATAGTGAAAGAAAATTCAGTGTCTTACCTATGGCTGTAAGGTGCTTGCAGGTCTCTATCATCACATCTTTGTAGAGACACTTCTGGGAAGGATCCAGCAAAGCCCACTCTTCCCGAGTGAAGTACACATTTACATCATCATAGGTGAGAGAATTCTAAATTATCCCAAACATGGGTATAAGAGAAAGCACAATAGTGGCAACAATGTAAAAGTCTACTTCATCGACAATATATTCATATAATTCTGGATCTTCCCTGACTTATCTCCTGACAGAGAAGTTCTGATGTACTCACCTGGTCATTTTAGAAGTAAACTAAATGAGGAGGTTCATCTCATTTCTGCACCTTTTGAATAGAATATAGCCTTCCAAGAGAAATGTCAATTAACAGACAAAAAGTAAGCAAGTCAAGGATGTTGATGAACAGTACAGATCGCAGATCACAGAAATTGTATGCACAATTACTAACTACAATAATTATGGACAAGCAGGATGTATTGCCTCATGACTTTAATTCCAGTAGTCAGGAAGCAGAGGTTTGTGTATCTCATTTAGCTGTAAGCCTGTCTGGCACCAAAACAAATTTCATGACATCCAGTTGAGGTAGAGTTAAGGCCTTTTTGCTGCAAAAATCATTCAATTAAGAAAGATTCAAAGAACTCCATGGTATTTCTGAAGTTCCTACAAAGAATTATATACTCAATACAGTTCTGTATCTATCTTCCAGAAACCTGAAGTGTCCCAGTTTAAACTCCAATATGAATGAGAACTTACTAAAAGGGAATGAGTGTTCAAACAGGTACAAATGCACAGGTGAAAACATTAGTACTGGAATAGTTGTTCATTAATAAGCAACATAAGGCAACTGAGGTGGATCAGCAATGAAAAGCTCTTGGTCTGGATATAAGTGGGCTCAATTGCCAGTGCTTATTTGGAGGATCACAACTCCCCATTACTTGAAATTCTGAAGTTCTGAGGCCATCTTCTGACTATTGTGAGGACCAGGTACACAAGAGGTGCATAGTCACACATAAAGGCAAAATGCTACTGATATTACCTCATTTAAAAACACAAAACAAGCACAATAGGCAGGAAGAATGTCACACACCTGCAATATAATGACTCAGAAGTCTCAGGCAGTGTTAATATTATGAACATATGACATCCTGAGACTAAGAATATATGCTCAGGCAAATATTAAAACATAAAGGTGGACGTGGATCTGCACAATAGCATATGCTAGGCCATGCTTGTATGGAGACTAAGGTGGTATACTGGGGATCTTCCCCAATATCTTTGTTACCACAAACCCAATTCTAAGAATCTTCCCTAGTGCTCCAACTTAACACATGTGGCTCCTTCCCCTCAATACTATCCAGCAAACATAATACCATGAATTCAGTAGCCAAGCAGACCATTAAAATAGCAACACTCATCCAACACACTTTCTGAAACTTCAGAGTGCTAACAGAACCCCAAGAACAAAACTCCCACACATCAAATAAGCACTTAGTCCTATAATTGCCCCAAACCCAGATGCCTAGACACCAGTTTAGGAATAGATTCAAGAATAGTCAGGTAATATGTCATATGTCACCACCTGAGCTCAGCAAGATTACCACAGCAGGAACTAACTATCTGATTATTACAAAACTTTTTACAGAAACATAAAGGAATATATCTTCCCATAATTTCCTGAAACATTCTCTATAATTTACCACATACTCTGAAACAATGTAGGTCTTTAGAGCAAATGGAAATAACATCCTGTATCCTATCAGTCCACCATTGCTTCAGGATGGATATACATAGCATCAAAAAGAACAGAAAGCTTACAAACCCATGGAAAGTGAATAACCTTCAACCAAGTGAAAACAATGTTTTCAAACAGAAATAAAAATTTTGAAAAGCATAATATTCATAGAAAATAAATACATATCACATGCAAACTCATGGAAAATAATGAGGAATGAAAAGTGATGCTAAGAGGAAACTTAATAGCACAAAGTGCCTACATAAAGATATTGGAAAGGATTCATGCCATCAGGGTAACAGCAGACCTGAACAGTCTAGAACAAAAATATGTTAGCACACAAAAGGAGTAGAGATCAAGAAATTATCAAATTGAGAGCAGAAATAAAAAAAAATAAAGAGAAGATAAAGAATCCATGAAATAAAGGTTTGGGTTTTTGAGAAAAATCAACAAGAAGGACAAACTCTAGTCAAAACTAACTGAAAGAGAGACAGAATATATCAAATCACAAAATCAGAAATTGTATTAAGAATTTTTGTCTTCTTCTCATTCCTTCTGATCTTAGTCAATTAGGTTTCATCAGGAGTGGCTGCATTGTCTTCTTCTGTGGCCTGGTAATGCTGCTGCCCCCTCAGGGAGAGGTGATCAAAGAGCAGGCCAATCAGAAGGAAGGAAAAGAAGACCTCCCCTATCAGTGGACTTGGGGAGGGGCATGGGTGCAGAGGGTGGAGGAAGGGAGGGATTGTGACAGGAAGAGGGAGGTAAGCATGGGGGGATACAAATTGAATAAAGTTTAATTAATAAAGAAAAAAAAAGAATTTTTTCTTTCTTTAAAATCCGACTCATATTATGTGAATTTGTTTTTCTTTTAACCCCAGGTGTGGAGCATGAGGCTGCTTCAGTTTGTCCACAGCTGTTACTTATGATTGTCTCTAGGAGGCTTGTGGTTGTGCACCTGCACATAGTTTAATTCTGAGTCTTCTGGAAATGGTACACATGCAGAGCCATGAGAGGGCCCGGGGTCTTTGAAGAAAGAAGAAGCTGCTGCTCTTCCTGATGCTGTTTACCCACGATGCTGCTCTGTTTGTCACTGCTGGTTTGTTGGACTGCTGGATATCCTGGGGATCAACAGGTATTGCCCCAAAGAACCTGGCTACCCTAAACCTCACAGAGCAGCTTAAAGGGACTTATAACTGTTTTCCTTCTAGCTATTATTCTCTTTTACCTAGCTAGGGTGTTGGAAGGAATAAGGTTTGGAAGAGAGGTAGAGTTTTAGAAATGAATAAATAAAACAGTTTTAATAAAATAGTTCCATTTGCTGTTTGAGTGGACTTCTGGAATCCAGAGGACAGAGACTGGCAATGCCCTAAAGAAGTCAATGACCCTAACCAGCATTTAGTTAGTAGCTGTAGAGATACAAGCTCCTTGTCTGTACTAACCTGTTTCTCTCCTGTCTAGGACAGTGGGGTTGAAGGAAGATAGAGGCATTTAAGAACCATAAATAAAGTAGGTTTTTGAAAAAGGAAAGACTACAGTTTTGCTCTCAGCAATATAAAATATAAATCCTTATTGAAAAAAAACAACCTCATGTCACATTTTGTGTTTTCTTGCCATAGCTTAAATTGTGGCATCCCTGCTCATTTCATTCCAAAGCAACACTTTTCCTTCTACTGGGGGAGGATGAGAGATCAGGGAACTCAGACAGCACAAACCATCTCAGCTCTGCCCTTCCATTCTAGGAACACACAGAGCCTGGTAAAGAAGTAGTTTAGTAAAATTTTCCACTCTCCATGGGTACATGTTTATTTTACAAGTCACAGAGTCCTGCATGTATACATTTCATTACCCTATCACTGCCCAATGCAGCCATTTTTACCTCACAGCTGATAATTCTTGTTGCAAGCCTCGGTCAAACGCAAAGAGTAACAACAACTGAAGCTAAAAGGAGCTATGAATTTGAAAGAAAGGAGTGGCAAATGGGAGGGGAATGAAAAAATAAAAATTAAGTAACATGACTCTTCCTAGGTATGGTGGGGAGAAAGTTTATTATAGATAGAAAGGCACACCCACAGGCCGGAACATCCGGGAGAGCCCAAGGTGAACACAACCTTGAGCCATGAGAGGACAGGGAGGAGAGGAGAGGGGCACGCCAAACCATGAGACTATCACAAGGCAGCTGGGTTAAGGGCCCGAATCCTGGGCTAGAGGGCAGTGTATGCCAGCCATGTCCTATAAACAGGTAGGGACTGGGGGATGCTGCGCAAACCTGGTAGCTAATTCTGCTCTGAACTGTTCCATAGGCCCCTCAGCCATTTGTCCCAGGATTTGAGTCTTAACAGTGCCCAGGTCGCCACATCCAGTCTGGTCACAGTCCATCCCAGTTCTCACAAGTGGGACTCAGATAGCTCAGCAATACTAAGGCTAGGACAAAGGACCTCACAAGCAGCTGATGGCTGCGGATTCCTGCCCAGCCCCCGAAGGACCAACCACACCAGCTCCTCCTGTTAAGCCTCCTGTTCTACCACATTCAGAGCGGCGGCCACACACTCACCATGTTGCCTCTTTGGAAGTCGCCTGAAATCCGTTCACAGGACCCAGCAGTTGAGCTCAGACCACAGCACGTCGACCATTCCAGACAGCTCGGCTTCCAAACCAAACCTCGAACTTGGCACCCGGAAGAACCTTCCTCTTCCTCTGAGTACAGGATTCGTCTGGAAGTCCTGATTGGCCAGTGAGTCTTGAGCGACATGAGCACCTCCCCTAGGGTCACAGTGTACTGAAGAGACAAAGCATAGTGCTTCCTGGCCCAGGAGGAATGAATGTATGTTTGCTAATTACAAAGAGCAGTTAGGGCCTGGCTTAGGGAGGGAGCTCAGTAGAATCCTATGCTCTGGGCAGGGACTTTGGATCTATGATTTGACCTTCGGGTGCATATGTGGAGAATCAGGACCACACGTTTCCCAAATTGGCAGAGATTTTTAAGTAGATTTGTTCCTATTGTCTAATAACCTACCCTTCCATCTTTCAGCTCTCTGTAAGCTCTTCCTCCTCCTGGAATCAAGATGAATAGCTTGAATAGCCAGTTATTCAACTTGCAGTGGAGTGAACCATCTGTCCACAGGCAGAAGGCTATCACGAATATTAACAATTAAAGAGCGATTTTAGGAAACAAAAGGAGATGGTTGTTTTGTGACTTCACACTGGTTCAGGTTAACTACTACTTTTCACCTGGTAGGTATGAGATAACCTTGGGAGAAAAGCAGGAAACAGATGATACATAATTTGGAGCATGTGTTTCATCCTCATGATAAGGTTAGTTCTTTGTTCTCACTCCTGATTTGGTCCTCTATAGGCCACACAGGACATTTATTGATCATGTACAACTGATTACCTCACTTCACATTGTTACTGTCAACTACTGTCACAGTAAGAAAGCTCTCTCCCTTTTTCTTGCCCATTCCCTTTTGTGCTGTGACTATAAAAGCTCCAATACTTGTCAGTTATCTCACTTCATACACAGTTCCTCCTTTATTTGTAAGGCACCAATTAAAGCCAGAGAGGTTGGAAAAACTGCAGTCCCTTATAGGTCCTAAAAGACCACTGAACCCCTTCTTATCTCCACTCTAAACCTGCCCTTCTACCCCTTTCTTTCCCACAGATGAGATTCTCCCTATGAGAACTCAGCCTTTCTACTGATAAAGCCCTGGTACTAGGCAAGGTGGTTCCTAGTTTTAGCTGGGCTAAGCCCCTCACCTGCAGTACTATTTGGTTGATGAACCACTAGCCACATGGTCCAGTTCCATTTCCCCTTTCTCATGCACAGGAATGGCTTCTTCGTATTCTCTTCTCTTTGGGAAACATCTAGTTTCTCCACTGATATTTGCCCTACTCAAATGTCTCATACCAAGGAACACTAAGAGTGATCAGAATGTAAAAGCGATTCCCTGTGTTTCTTTTCTCAAAGTCCTGTCTCTTTCTCTCTTCCTGCTATCCCACTAAATAAAAACACTCTCTGGTTTCTTTTTATACTCTCAAAAGAAATGTGAAGATTAAACTGTAAACCTTAAGGGGACCACATGGTATGAACAATTTTAATCATAACTAATTCTCTGTTTATTTTATCTCCTTTTAGATAAAGACAGCAACAACTCTCATTTTAAATTGGAATGGAACTTTATGAAAATTCCAAGTTATATTTTACAACATGCTATGTAATATGCTTCAACCATGGTTCAACATAATTTTTATAAGATGCTCAAATTTTAAGATTATAAAAGTCTATTCAAATTAAGATAACTTAAAATGCCTGTCTAATTGCCTGTGACTTTATCTATTCCTAAATTAATAAATAAATGCCTTTTTTCCTGCCATGAGCTGCCTGTGATCCAGATTTACCACTAGGTTTTCTGGCTAATGCATTTGGTAAAATAAATTCACATGTAATTTTAAAGTTGCTTTATAAAAAAATTGCTTTATAATATTCTACTATATTGTTGTTTATTCTATATCTCACAGCTTGAGGGTTAGTAAGTAAAAGTTTGACCTAAATACCCTAAAACTATATGATATAATGCCAAGAATACAATAAATTAAGATCTGTTAATTTTAGACTCATTTATTTATTCATGTTAAAACTTGGTCATTATGCTATATCTTCACTATCAAGGTTAAAATATTCTTTTTCTTATTTTCTAAATATAAAAACATTATTGATCTACAATACAGCCTTAGCCTTTTATAAGTTACAGACTATGTTTATGACTTTTAAGGCTGTACCTTGACAGGGACAAAACCTAAAGGCACAATATTTGATGGTTAACAAATGCAAGTTGACAGTCAGTCATCTCACACATGATCAAGTCTTCAAACATGTCCAAAATTATATTTATAGTCCTACAGATGCAAACATGGTCTCACTACTACCTTAATTAAACATGTAAGGATGGTCCCTGAGTCACCATATAGGATCTGGTAAAAAGAATTAGAGAGGTGCCTTCCCGACAGGCTCATCTCTGGCTTAAACTATTCCAGACCTTGGCTGATGTTCTGAGACTGTTGGCATTCCCACACAGAAAACAAGAGGTCTTCAGTGGCCCATCCAATGGGGGTAAAGCCAAAAGTCAACTCTGTCAGGTGACTGCTTGAAATGCAGCCCTCAAGAAGCCATGACTACCTGCCAGCAGACTGGTTTCTGGTAGTGAGAATGCTCCCATGCAAGCTTTTTCTCTATGCCAGGCATGGAGGGTCAAACAGTACAAGAGCCATAGATTCTTCCAGCCTTCCTGCTCCTTAGCCTGGTAGAGAACAAGTGGCTCCTAGATTCAGCGACCCCCACCATCCTTGCACAGCCCACGGTAACACTTCAGGTCTGTTTTGACCTCAAACTAGGGTTCCTTGGTCATATTGTCAATTTCTGTGTTGGGAGACTTCAGATGCCTTCTCAGTTCTCTTCATATGCAGGAGACCAGACCTTAAGCCTCACTGGTAGAGTTGTAAGGTCTAGGTGGTCTAGTTTGTTTCAGACTGAAAAAAAAAATAAGCCTCAGTTGTAACCTTTTGTCATCCCTTTGGCTAAAGAACAGTAAATGTTCACAGCAGTCTCACATAAGTCTCATGCTAAGGAACTAGATACAAAGGCCTATAGAGAAATTATAGAGCTTCTACAAAATGTTTAAGGGTCTAAGAAAGTGTTTAAGAAAGATAAATATAAACTTAAAACTGGGTGAAGCCTGTTTTCCATAATGTATAAGCTTGGTAAAAGTTAAGACCAAGTGAGCTTTTGTCCCATCTACTTCATGAAAGGCTTCTGCCTTTCCACAGTTCACCTTCGAGAATGTTGATGCTGTTAACACAAAGGTGTATGTCTACCACCTTTTCTACAATGTGTATTTCAATGCATGTTACAATGGTGATGCTGCCATCTCTAAAAGTTTATCTCCTTTATAAAACTTAAAAGGGATCATTGTAAGCTGCACAAAAGCCACCTGAACCCACTGCTCAGATCAATGAGGCTCTAGATAAGTACTGCACCTATCGTCTATCTCAAAAGGTGGGATTCCTCCCTCTCCCTTCCCTGGTTTTGGACCTCCTCTTTCTTGGCTACCCAGTTGCTATATCCACACATCCAACAACAGCTGACTGATGCTTTCCTTTCCATGTTCCACATAAATGTTTCCCTTTGTCTGAGAGACTGATGGGTATCTTTCCATTTCCCTGGGAAAAGGAGGTATCCTCCCTTTTGGCCGACCCCCACACAGATGCCTTCCCTTAGTTGAATCATCTTTTTCTTTTTACCAACAAGGTTTCTTGGCTTTCCTTTCCTCTCCTGTGTAGGGTGTTTCCTCTGAAAATCTTAGTACTAGTTGAGCCGTGTCTCCCGACACTCTTCCCTGTGGCGCCTGTGTTGTAAGTGGTGTTTAATATTTACTATTGGTTTATCTTTTATTAAAGCTTGCTGTTAATCCTAAACAGCTGTATAACCAAATCACCACAAAGAGACCTGGTTTATTTAGTTAACCTAGAAGACAATTCTGGGCAATAGTTACACTCTCCTAAATGTCCAAACCCTCATATTTTCTTAACATTTAGATTTTACCCATTATAATTGCTTTTTGTGAAATCTTAGGTCTGGTTCAATCTCTCCATGCTGTTACAAGATCTCTCCTCCAGGTATCACACTTAAGATGCAAGGCACTAGTTTCTGGAGAAGGAAAGAGTACAGGGCTCTCTATTGGTGTCCTTGGAGAGAGTTGAGGGTACAGGGCAGACACAGACAACAGGAGGTTAAGTAAGGGGTTTAGGGGGGGATTACAAGGGATTGTGTGCCAGACTTTGTGTCTCTGTCACTCAAACTCATTTGGGCTGGGCCATCCTGGATCCATGATCCAGTTGCTTCCACTGTTTGCGTGGTCTGGGTGACCAGCAAACTGTGGCTTCAATGTTGGGAACTCATCCCCATGAACCCCAATACTGCTTTCAGGGGACCAGGAGGGATCCAATGTCTGGGTGCTGGAAAGGAAAGTCCCTGGACCTGGTGATCTCCATTCACTGGCATATCTGTCAAGTGCTAGGGCTCTATGTTTCCTGACTGTCAGACCTGGGAAACAGCTCTGGGGGGTACCGGATCTATTGACCCCCAAATGTCACAAGACTCATGAAGATGCTTGAAGGGGATTAAGAGAGATTAGATATCCTGCTGCAAGAACAGAGGTTCCCTAGACCTGGGGGTCTTCACTTGCTGGCATAAGCATAAAGTGTAGAGCCCCCATGGTTCAAGACTCTCAGACCTGGTAGAACACCATGGGGGGGGCTTGGTGCAATTGAGCCTAACTGTCCCAGGAATACTGAAGCTCCCTTGAGGGGAGCATGGACCATCTGATGTCTGGTTGCTGGAGTGGGGGTTCCTGGACCTGGGGTTCCTCACTGGCTGGGATGGGCAGAAAGTGCAGGAGCTCCACACTTTGACTCTCAAACATGAGAGATGACCATGGAAGGGCTGGGTCCAATAGGCCTCAACTCACATAATGTCCCCTCACACCAGGGAAAATTCAAGGTTGATGCTCTGGATCCAGCTTCCTATCCCTTCACTGGTTTCAGAGTCTCAGATCCTCTGCCCCTCTAATACAGGGCACACTGGTCACAGACATCTTGGAAACCTCCCACACTTTGAATAATTCCAACAGGAAATGAAGACTGCAAGTCAAGTTCCTGAAGCAGATGAAGATTTCCCCAGCAAATCTATCTTCTAGATCCTCATGTGAGATATAAAAGATACATTTACATGATTCATCAATGCCACAAGTCTCTCACATACCAAGGGGAGAGATCACAAATACAGAAAACATCAAGGAAATGTCACCAATCAGGACTGTGTTTGCAGTTCTTAGATGAACAGCTATGTTGAGCTAGCTCAAGCTTAGAATAAGGCTGTTTTGCTTCTAGTCAGGTTGGCTCAATAAAGAAAGAGGAGTTCAGTGCAGCTACCCAAGACTGCTATCTTTCTCAGAACTGTGACATCAATATAGAGAATTCTGTTTGTAATTTTTTTTAATTATTTCATGTTCATTGATGTATTGTAAAAGTGATGGACCCTGAAGTTCTAGGCAGCTGTAAGATGCCATGTGGTTGTTGGGATAAAACCCAGGTCATCTGGAAGACCAGTCACTGCTTCAAATCACTGAGCACTCCAACCCTGAGAAAGCCACATTGTTAAGCTTTCCATGTCTTTCAGATATATGCACGTTTTATGTTCAAGTGTCTGTGTACCCTACTTGCAATGGCCAAACTGGGCACCAGATCCCATGGAAACGCATTTACAGGGAACTTGCTGGCTAGCAAGTGATATCTGAAATGGAACTTGTCTTCTGTAACAACACCCAGTGCTGTTAACTTCCATGCTATCTCCACCCATTTATTTAACTTTTTCTACAGATGTTAATTAAAATATATTACACCATTTCCCCTTTCCTTCTGCTTTCTCCATGCCTTTCTGAATTCCCTCCTTCCAATGTCTTAAAAAATAATGTGTGAATATATATGGACCTGTATATATATAAAACCTACCAAGTCTATTCCTATTGGTTGTGTAGATAAGGTTTCTGTGCTGAATCCTTTGTATAGGATATATAATTCAGGAGTGCATCCCTGCCTGAGGTTAATCCTCCAACTTGGAGGGTGTTCTAGGCTTCAATGCCCACAGGAGTGTAATCCTGAAGTGAACTAAACTGTTAACTAACTTCCATGCTATCTCCAGCCATTTATTTAACTTTTTCTACAGATATTAATTAAAATATATTACAACATTTCCCCTTCGCTTACTCCATGTCTTTTTAAATTATTTCCTTCCAATGGCTTAAAAAAGAATGTGTGAATAAGTTTGAACCTGTTTATATATATATATATATATATATATATATATATATATATATATATATTACTAAGTCTATTCCTATTGATTGTGTGAATAAGGTTTCTGTGCTGAACACCTTGTATAGGATATATAATTAAAGAATGCATCTCTGCCTGAGGCTAATCCCCCAACTTGGAGGGAGTTCTAGTCTTCAATGCCCACAGGAGTCTAACCCTGAAGTGACCTTAGCTGTCTTGGATAGGAAACATTAGAAAGCACAGGGTGACAAATTCCTTAGATAACACATGGTGCTGGAATGGCCCTGATGTTCTGGAGCTGTGGGGAGGACTATGGACATTGATCTTAGCCAATCAGTCCCCTTTGTTCTGTGGACCTCCCATTATACCATTGACCTGGGATATTTCCGTGGATTACTTTCTCATCTTGAACTTTCTGCATTCTCTTTCTGAATACCATGACTACAGGACTGTGTTACCATGCCAGGCTTGGATGGTTTTAACCTCAGTGATTTGCTAGAATGTTGGGGCAAGTGTAATGAGTTGTTACACTTAACTATGTTGAGAATCTCCTTATGTCTGTGAGGCTACTTTTCACTATCTGTTGAATTAAGAACAGAACTCCAATCTACTTTGTTGTGTCATAAAATCCCATTGTTAAAGAAAAAAACAATAATTTTCTTTATACTTAAAGGAGAGGATTTTAAGCCAAACAACGGCAACTGATCAATGCTTTTTTCCATTACTGGACTAAGGAACAGAGTCTGTGTCCTGTCTACCATGACCATTTGGATTCAGCAATTTACTCTCAATAAGCCCACAGAAAAAACTGAATTATTGAGGTAGACCATGCCCAACTATACTGCAGATACTAGGGAGTTAAGGTAAGCAGATCTATTATGTACACTAAGTTCAAGGTCAGCCTGGAATTTATATTGAGGCTATTATTTCAAATAAAAAAGAGAGAAAACAATGTTTGAAAATGGAAATACATTTAATTAAGCTATTTGTTTATTACATTTTATACCCTTTGTATCATGGCTGTATCCACTTACAATTCTGACCATTTCCAGCCAGCCTCCCAATCTCCCCCATGCACCATCCCTAGTCCTCATATAGGGGGCTAGGGAAAAATAAAAAAACAATGGTTAAAACACAAATTATTAATAAAAACTGGAAACATATTCACATATTTATTCAGTGTGACAAATTTTGATCAGTGTTGAATATATAATGTTATGCTGTTTCTTTCATCCCACAGGTAATATTTGCTAATTGAAGACATGGTAAAGTATTTAATTGCAAGCTTATGCAAACAGTTCTCAGGGGGTTCCCACTTCCCAAGGAATAAGGCCATGGAAGGTACCCTAGAGGAATCCTAAATGTGGGCAAAGAGAAGGGTGGAGAGAGAGAAAGAGAGAGAGAGAGAGAGAGAGAGAGAGAGAGAGAGAGAGAGAGAACAAACAGAAAACAGAGAAAGAGAAGAAAAGCATATAGAAGAAAATAAAATATCTGGGTACCTCTAGGAGAGGGCAGCCCATTCTACTGGACTGAAAATTTAAGGGCGGAGGTGGGGAATGCCAATCTTACCCTTTAGAAGGTAGGGACTGAAGGATCCTGGGAGAACCTGGAAGCCAGAAAACCTTCTGTAAAAAAGGCAACTCAGCAGCTTGTCTTATGTGTGAAGTACAACATATGGTTAAACGTTCATCTTTTAGATGTAATAGGTTTAGAGAGCAGAGATACACAACTAAGTAATCTCTCCAAGCCATACATTAAAAACTTCCTGCCTATAAGTTGCTTTCTCATTCTCAGCTTATTTCTCTCCTGTAAGGTATTCAAAGAATGACACAATGCTATTGAGCAGAAAATATCTCATCTAGGGGAATAGGTCTTTTCATCAATGGCAATCCAGACCAGATTAGAATTTCAAGGAGTCCATTGATTTATTAGATGTTCACCTAAGGGAGATATAGGAATGTTTATTCAGAATATCCCTATTCCTGCCAGGCAGAGAGGTTGCAGTGATGACAGATGGGGGAGAGAGATTTAAAATCAAATTGAGACCACCAACTGGCAGCCTACATGGTATTCTGACTGACATACATATACATGTATTTGAGAAGACAAGGAAAGAGTGAAAGAACTGTAGAGTTGACCTACCATAGCTGAGTAGATACAGAGACTACAGTAGGAGGCAGCTTGTGCTCAGGTACAGACCTAGAATTAATTGCTCTCTGGGACTTTTATCCTTTCTTTAACATCCAAATCTACTTCCCTTTCTTTAACACCCAAATCTCCTTCTGCATGTCTCTTCGGTCTCTGTAAATGCCTGATTTCTCCAGCCTTCTATGGACATCTGTTTGAACCTCAGGCTCCCCTGAGAACAACCTTCACAGCACCTGAAGTCTTCAGCACTCAGGGCTCCTAACAGAATGTTTGTGTGCATCAGGGAAGCAGAATACAATCCACTTCAGAAAAGTTGGTCTTCATGCCTTCAAATTCTTCACTTTTTACACTAGGTATCATCTCAAGCAGGTGTCCTTGTGGGCTCTCATTGCTGCCTATTTACGACGTGTGGGATAAACTCAGTCTGGTGATTTTGCTCAAGTGGTAATGCACTTTTTAAACACTTGTAGTCTCAGTTTCTATCCTGATAATTTTGTATACTTCCATATTTTTGTGAAGATATTGCATTAGAAACTTCTTTCAGCCCCAAGCCTAAGTTACTTTTTATGCTCTCAATCTTCTCTTTCTCCTGGGTCATCAAGGATGAGTTAAAGATGAATTTAGGATTAACCTTTCATACCTCAAAAGGCTATTCATGACATGTTTATGGGGCCAAATACATGGCTCAGCACCTAGGAGAACTGGCTGCACACTATCATTTTCCAACAAATTTTATCCTTCAAATTGCCCTGAATCCCTCAATTATTACATGACAGTATGTTTACAATGTAAAAAGAAGACAGTATTTTATTGATGTAATATCCTAACTAATCTAATTTGAGTATCAGGGAAACAGAGCTGTAGGAAAGGATTTTGGTGTCCAAAGATGACAATCAGTCCTCAATCATCATATTAAGAAGGCCAAAGGAGTTCCAACAAATTTGTCTCCCACTCTGTACATATCAGTCATGGCCTAAAAGCCCATAATCACCTTACACACACACCAGAAATATTTCTTTTTAAGTAAATATCTTTGCTGTTACTTTATCTATAACCTTTATATTACATATTTCCTATAGAATGCAGTACTTTAAGATGAAATGACATATGGATAATTCGGAGGAACGTATGGATTCAAAGAATCCAATCTTATGTATATATTCATATCACATCAAGCTATGTAGTGAGATGCAGTTGATGGATGATTAGACCACTTCATTACATCTCCAGGATAGTTCAAAACACAAAGCTTTGAGTTAACAAAATGAATACATTCATAGGGTTTCTCTTCAGTATGTTTCATTCATGAAAGTGAAGTCTATAGAAATTTACAAAGGGTTCATCACAGTGAATATATTCATAATTTTTTTTCTCTTGAGTATGATTTCTTTTATGGCTTTGAAAATTTGTGACATGCAAAGGCTTTACTAGTTATAGTCATAGGGTTTATTTCTAGTATGAAATCTTTCATGCCTTGGGATATCATATCAATGTGCAGAGGCTTTACCACACTGATTACATTCTTAGAGGTTCTCTCCAGTATGTGTTCTTTTATGTACTTGAAGACTACTGAATTGTGAAAAGGCTTTACCACCTTGATTACACTGAAAATGTTTCTCTCCAGTATGAATCCTTTCATGCCTCTGGAGGTAGCAGCAAATTGGAAAGGCTTTAAATCATTGATTACCTTCATAGGTTTTCTCCTCAGTAGGTGTTCTTTTATGCTTTTTGAGATTTCTGTGTTGTGAAAAGGCTTTCTCACACTGATTACATTGATAGGGTTTGGCTCCAGTATGAATACTTTCATGTCTTTGGAGGTTGCAGCAACTTGAAAAGGCTTTATCACATTGATTATATTCATAGGATTGCTCCCCAGGATGTATTCTTTTATGCTTCTTGAGATTTCTGAGTTGTAAAAAAGCTTTCTCACACCGATTACATTCATAGGGTTTGGCTCCAGTATGAATTCTTTCATGTCTGTAAAGGTTGCACCCTTGTGCCAAGGCTTTACCACATAGATGACATTAATGGGGTTTCTCTCAAGGATGAATTCTTTTATGCCTTTGGAGATTTCCGTGTTGTGAAAAGTCTTTCCCACACTGATTACATTTGTAGGGTTTCACTCTAGTATGTATTCTTTTATGCACTTGGAGATTTCCTTTTCTTGAAAAGGCTTTACCACACTGATTACATTCGTAGGGTTTCTCTCCAGTATGTGTTCTTTTATGTAGTTTGAGATTACTGATTTCTGAAAAGGCTTTCCCACACTGATTACATTCGTAGGGTTTCTCTCCAGTATGTGTTCTTTTATGTAGTTTGAGAGTACCGTTTTCTGAAAAAGCTTTACCACACTGATTACATTTGTAGGGTTTCTCTCCAGTATGTGTTCTTTTATGCCTCTGGAGATTTCCGTGTCGTGAAAAGGCTTTCCCACAGTGATTACATTTGTAGGGTTTCTCTCCAGTATGTGTTCTTTTATGCAGTTGGAGACTACTAGGTTGGGAAAAGGCTTTCCCACACTGTTTACATTCATAGGGTTTGTCATAAATATGTATTCTTTTCTTTCTGCAAAAATAATTCAGATATGTGTAAGCTTTACCATATTCGTTACCCTCATGAATCTTTTTTTAAAGATTTATTTACTTAATATTTATACTGTGTTCTGACTGCATGCTAGATGAGGACACCAGATCTTAGTATAGAGGGTTACAAGCCACCATGTGGTTGGCTGGAAAATGAATTCAGGACCTTTGGAATAACAGCCAGTGCTCTTAACCTCTGAGCCATCTCTCCAGCCACTGATGAATCTTTATGTCAGTACAAACTATGTTTGCAATTTGGTTTAATCATAAACTGAAGTTACATCTTAACCTCTTATCACTTTCTTTACATTCATAGTTTCCCCCTTGATTGTGGGTTTCTGTACCTTACAAGATACCTTTGATGGTAAGAAACTTCAATACATGGCTCACTGACAGCACCACGTTTCTATGAGTGGTTTTTCATATTTAAAAAGAACTAGAAGGAGCCAGCTTTAACACAGGGACTGCATTCATAAATTTTCCTATAGTTGTAATCACACTGCATTCATAAAGGGAACCAAAATAAACACAACAATTTCTACAGGGCTAGTAATCATAGGGATTTTCTGTAATGTGATTTCTTTGGCTATATTTTCATTGAGCTTGGAAATCTAATTAAGTATATTAGTTTAATTTTTACAGTCCTCTCTTTTGAGCAGACTTTCCGAAGGTGATAGGAGTTCATAATTCATTCGTTATTAATCATGAATGGATGAATGAACACATGAACAAATATAAATTTATAGTGTTGTAACTATCATGCTTTCTACTGTACACATGTACAGGATAGTTTAGAATGCAATAGTGTATGATTATGTGCATCTGGAAAAACCCAACCAGGAAAAGTGGGCATTGCTGGATCCTTCCCAAAAGCATCTCTACACAGAGGTAATGATGGAGATCTACAAGATCATCACTTCTATTGAGGAGACAATAAATACTCTTTAACAATTCTCTGCAGAGTGGAGGGAATTTTATGAGTGAAGGGAAGATAGCAAGGGGAGGACAGGAGCTCCACAAGGAGAACAATTGAATCAATATACTTGGGCACAGGGTTCTTTTCTAAGACCAATACCCCAACCAAGGACAATTCACAAATATAACTTAGAACCCCTGCTCAGATATAGCCCATGGCAGCTCAGTGTCCAAGTGAAATTCGCTAGTAATAGAAACAGGAACTGTCTCTGATATGAACTCAGTCACTAGCTCTTTCACTAACCGTTGCTGCAGGCGCAACAGCCTTGGCAGGCCACAGAGGAGGACTATGTAGCCTGTCCTGATGAAACCTGGGAAGCTAGGGTCAGACAGAAGAGGAGGAGCGACTCATATATCAGTGAACTTGAGGAGGGGATTGAGAGGATATGAAGAAGGGAGGGAGAATTGGGAGGTAATGGGGTACAGCTGGGATACAATGTGAATAAACAGTAATTAATATTAAAATATAAATAAAAACTGAAGAACAACAAATGAAACATTTCCACATACACACAATTTTGCTTTTTGTTCTTCAAAGACATGGTTATTATGGTTCCTCCACAACAGTATTATTGACCCTCATAATTTCCATCTGATTAAACTTCACAACTTTGCTTCAAGTATTTGAGTAACATAACCTTTGTTATGGAATATTTGCTCATCAGTAGGTTTTGTACACAAAATTATCACCTATTTTATGAGTATGCTGTTTACAATATGAGTGGCGAGAGATGATCAACAGATAGGGATTTCTACAGAATATCTGCAATGTGCATATGATTAATGATTTATCATTTACAGAGGAATTTTAATTTAGAACATGGCTGCTCTGTCAAAAGACTCCATTCAAATACCTTCTATGTCAACGTGATCTGGCTAGAATACATACACTCCTTTAATCCAGGAGACAGAGGCAAGCAGATCTGACTTAAATGCCAACCTGGTATAGAGCAATGTCCAGTAAAGAAAAGCTTGGATTCAGGCATGGTAGTACATGCTTTTAATCCCAAACTATGGGTGTAAAAATAGCAGGTAGAAGGAAGCACCCATATTTGAAAATGCTGTCTCATTCAGTTTCAGGAAAGGTGACAAATTCAGAGAAATAATTGACTGCATAAGATACATGTATCTCTCATGAGAAGAGAGAGGAAATGAGTCTCCCAAATGTGGCGCTAGCAGGAGAGAGAAGTAAGTTTTACTGTGCAGTAATAGGCAGGTTGGAGAGAGAAAACTAAGGTGAAGATCAAGTGAAGCAGAGAATAAAAAAGAGCTGAAGATTAGAAAAGACTGATGGAGGTAGTTTGAGACTAAATAAAGCAATTTAGAGGTCAGGACAAAAGCCAGATTGAGCAGTAATTCTCAAGGACAGAAAATCTTCTAGGCCAAAGAGTGTATGGAACCTAGAAGCTACCCTGCCCAGGCCTAGGGTAGCAGAAAGAGTGGCAGTAATTTTCAGAGATCATAATTTCTAGATTGAGTAATTGTCATTTGTACAGCAATATCTATTTAGCAAGGATTTCACTGTCTTCCTTTGCATTGAAATTCCTGGCAAACATAAATAATATAATATACCTAACAGTGAGGAACATGGGTTTGGGAGAATTTAATGTTCCGTACTACTCTTAAATTGGTGTTTGTTTTTCCACTGTTGCTTTTCTTTAAAATTTCTGGGACACATTAAAATTTTTTCACAGAGCTGGCGAGATGATTCAGAGGTTAAGAGCACTGGCTGTTCCTACAGAGGTCCTGAATTCAATTCCCTGAAACAACATGGTGGCTCACAAGCATCTATAATGAGATCCCATGCCCTCTTCTGGTGGGCAGGCACATGTGCAGGTAGAATAATATATAAATAATGAATAAATAAATCATCTTTAAACATTTCTTCATAGGCATATTTATATAAGCTTCCGTGATTAATTACCTTCCATATTTAGTACATAATCGATAATGTTCTTCAGTATTATGTTCTTCCCAATTGTAGCCTGAAATATGGACCAAAAGGTGAATGAGAGAGGATTAAAAATTAGGCAAAATTTAAGTTTCTATATTCAGTGAACCTTAGAAACATGCCTGATTTTTTCTTCCTCATTCCAAGTGAACTTATATAAGAACATCAATAAGAAAAGTCAACAGTAACAATAGTTGTCCCATTTACCTGAATAGAGAAAGAAAATTCACTGTCTTACCTATAGCTGTAAGGTGCTTGAAGGTCTCCAGCATCACATCTTTGTAGAGATTCTTCTGGGAAGGATTCAGCAAGGCCCACTCTTCCCGAGTGAAGTTCACATCCACATCAGCATAGGTAATTGAATTCTAAATGATCCCATACATGAGTAGAACAGAAAGCACAATGGTGACAACAGTGTAAATATATACTTCATTGACAATATATTCATATAATTCTGGTGCTTCCCTGACATCTACTGACACAGAAATTTCAATGTACTCACCAAATCATTTTAGAAGGAAACTAAATGAGGAGGTTCACCTCATTTCAGCAACTTTTGAATAGAATTCAGCCTTTCAAGAGAAATGAAAATTAACAGAAGTAAAGAAAGCAAGACATGCAAATAGATGAAAAGTACGGAACACAGATCACAGACATTGTATGCAAAATTACTACCTAAAAACAGGGGCAAACAGGAAGTACTGGTTCATAACTTTAATTCCAGCATTCAAGAGGCAGAGGTATGTGTATCTCATTGAGTCAAAGGCCAGCCTAGTCTCTGAAACAAGTTTCATGACATGCAGAGGTATATTTAAGACCTGAATCCACCACAAAAATCATTCAAATAAAAAAAAATACTGCAAACTCGGTGATATATCTGAAGTTCCTACAAAGAATTATATATTCAATATATTTCTGTATCTATCTTCCAGAAACCTGAAGTGTCCCAGGCTAAACTGTAATATTAATGAGAGCTTACTAAAAGGGAATGCTTGTTCAAACAGGTATAAATGGACGGATGAAAACATTAGTCCTGGAATAGTTGGTCATAAATGAGCAACATAAGGCAGTTGAGGTGGATCAGCAATGAAAAGCTCTTGTTGGTCTTGCCAACAACTGGGCTCAATTGCCAGTGCTTATATGGAGGCTCACAACTACCCATTATTCCAAATTCTGAAGTTCTGAGGCCACCTGCTGACTATTGTTAGGATCACGTACATATGAGGTGCTTGGTAACACATACAAACAAAATACTACTCATATTCACTCAGTTAAAACAAAACAAACACATGAGACAGGAAGAATGAGACACACCTGCAATCCACTGACTCACAAATCTCAGTCAGTATTAATGTTATGAATACAAGACATCCTGAGAAACAGAATGTACTCTCTGCCAAATATAAGACTTCAGTAGACTCAGAAGGGGGCAGGGAGGAGATGAGGGAGGGAGGGGAGGATTGGGAGGGAAAGAGGTAGTGGGATGCAGTTGGGATACAAGTGAATGTATAAAATTATTTAAAAATAAAAAAATATTAATAAAAAACTAAATAAATAAAATAAAAATAAATAAAAGAATTCAAGAGTGGATATGGATGAAGATCAATCAGGATGGTAGCATATGCTTGACATGTACAAAAAGCTACATACCACATCAGCCAACATAGCAAAAGAAAAACTGCCAGGCATATTGGGCCACATTGAATCCTAGCCCGCTGGAGCCAATATGAGGTGGACTTCTAAGTTTGAGGCTGGGATAGATTGCATTCCTACATCTAGGACAGCTAAATCAACACAAAAAACTTGGTCTTCAAAAACAATAAAATTAAAAATGTAAAACCCTCAGGATACCAAAATAGATTAGCAATGAATAGCAATTTCTTTGACTCTTTCTTGTGATTTAGAGTAAGACTGGATAACAATGAAGACCATGTGAGCACTGAAGGAAACAGAATGATCAGTTTCAATCATAAGACAGTAGACAGAAACAAAAGGAAATGGTTTGAGATCATAGACACTCAAATCTAATCTCCAGTAAGGAATCTAGACAATTTCCTTCTAGAAAACCTTTTATACCTTCCTCCAAAGAAGCACACAAAGAAAAAATAAATGTTCAATGGTATTCTCCTACTTGATTCTGTGGACCTTTTCTACTCTCTGTTACTGAAGACTCAATTCTCAATGCCCCTAGCATTCCAAAAGAACAGCAGTGGCAGCTCCCCTTTCCTGTGTCCAAGTCTCCCGTGGATTACACACTTCCACTCTCTGTTCTGCTTCTGGGATCCCACTCCCAAGTCTTCAGGTAAACCATAGGCCATGCTTGCATAGAGACCAAGGCAGTGTACCAGGGATCTTCTCCACTACCTTTGTTACATCACTCTCAATTCTCAGGATCTTCCCGAGTGTTCCAACAGAACACATATGGCACCATCCACTCCATACCATCCCAGCAAGCCTAACACCGTGAATACACTAGCCAAGCAGGTCATTAAAAAAGTAACACTCCGCCAACACACTTTCTGAAATTTGAGATAACTAACAGAAAACTAAGAACAAAATCCCCACACAAGAAAAGAGCACTTGCACCTATAATCAATAAAGTAGAAGGAGAAGATGAAGAAACAATGAAACAAAGGGTTGGTTCTTTGCGAAAAACAAACAAGATAAACCCTTACCTAAACTAAATAAAAGACAGAGAGGAAATATCCAAATTAATAGCATGAGCAATTGTATTAAATATTTTTGTTTCTTTAAAATCCCACTCATGTTATGTGAATTTTTTTCTATTATCCCCAGGTGTGGAGCAAGAAGCTGCTTCAGTTTGTCCACAGCTGTTACTTATGATTGTCTCGTGCTCTAGCAGGGCTGTGGTTTTGCCACCTGCACATAGTTTAGTTCTGAGTCTTCTGGAGAGGGTACACATGCAGAGCCATGAGAGGACACTGGGTCTTGGAAGAAGAAAGAAGCTGCTGCTCTTCCTGATGCTGTTCACCCACACTGCTACTCTGTTTGCCATTGCTGGTTTGTGGGCTGCTGGATATCCTGGTGACTAAGAGGTATTACCCCAAAGATCCTGACCACCCTAATCCACAGAAAGTAGTTAAAGAGACCTCTGTTTCTTTCCCCTCTAGCATTCTCTCTCCTTTACCAATTGGGGGTTTTGGAAGGAATAAGGGTTGTAAGGGGGGTATAGGTTTAAGAATCCAAATAAAGGGCTGAAGAGATGGCTTAGGTTAGGAGCACTGGCTGCTCTTCCAAAAAACCCAAATCAATGAGATTTAAACAAACAGTGCCATTTGTTGTTTGCTGTTTCAGTGGGGTTCTGGAATCAACACAAGTAAGACAGCTATTGCACTAAAGAACCCAATGAACCCTAATCAGCATTAAGTAGCTGGAAATCTGCATTCCTTGTCTGTACTAACTGTTTTCTCTCCTAACAAGGGGTGGTGAGTGAAAGGGAGGTAGAGGTATTTAAGAACCAAGAATAAAGTAGGTATTTGAAAAAGGAAAGCTTACAGTTTTGCTCTCAGTAATATCAAATATAATTCCTAGTTGAAAAAATAAAACCTCATGTCACATTTTGCGTTCTTTCCATTGCTTAAATTGTGGCATTCCTGCTCATTTCATTCCAAAGCAATACTTTTGCTACCAAAAAAAATCCCATGCCTCAACCTTCAGGTCACCTGTGTCTGTGCCCTTACATCGAAATACCCACTACTGTGAGGCTACATCTGAAAGCCAGAACCCATTTGGGTTCTCCTGGACATATTTCATCAGATGTAAGACTGTTCCAAAGTCTGGAGATGAACTACTGGAGGCATCTCCATACCTGACTTCAAGATATACTAGGAGCAATAGGAATAAAAACTGCATGGTACTGGCATAGAAGTACGCTGGGTGATCAATGGAAACAAATCAAAGACCCTGAAATAAACCCACACACCTATGCACAATTGCTTTTGGACAAAGGAGCCAAAACCATACAATGGAAAAAGACAGCATCTTCAACAAATAGTGCTACTCAAAATACATGTCCACAAGTAGAAAAATGCAAACAGATCCATATTTCTACCCTGCACAAAACTCAATTCCAAGTGGAACAAAAACTTAAACATAAAGTCAGATTCACGAAAAATGCCAGAGGAGAAATTGTGTAAATCCCTTGAACTCACTGGTCCAAGAGACAACTTCCTGAATAGAACACCTGCAGCTCAGGCTCTAAAAGGTACAATTAAAAAATGGAACAAAAGCTTTTGTAAGGCAATTGACACTGTGAACAAGAGGAAATGGCCATCTACAGATTGAGAAAAGGTCTTCACAACCCTCCATCTGGCAAAGGGCTAATATCCAGAATTATATTAAAGAAATCAAGAAATTAAACATCAACAGACAAAAATAATCCAAATAATTAAAAATGGGACACAGGCATAGAGAATTCTCAACAGTACATAAACACATAAAAAAAGGGCTCAACATCCTTATCATCAGGGAAACACAAATCAGAACTGTCTGTGAGACTCCATCTTACATTTGTCAGAATGACTATGGCCAGAACCTCAAGTAGCAACACATGCTGGCAAGGATGTACAGAAAGGGGAACACTACTCCATTGCTGGTGGGGGAGCAAATTTATATAAACACTTTGGAAATCAATCTGGCACTTTCTCAGAAACCTGGGAAAAGACACACCTAAAGACCCAGCTATACCACTCCTGGGCACACACGTGAAAGTTGCTTCACCATGCAACAAGGGCATTCCCTCAACCATTCTCATAGCAGCATCATTTCTACTAACCAGAAACTGGAAACAATCTCTATGCCTCTCAACTGAAGAATGGTTAAAGAAACTGATATTTACACAATAGAATACTACCCAGCCATTAAAAACAAGGAAATCATGAAATTTTCAGTCAAATGGATGCAACTAGAAATGATCTTCCTGAGTAACATGACATAGACTCAGAAAGACACACAGAAAAGACAGTAGTAAGCCTCAAGGACAACATAAACAGGACAATGAGAGTCCCTTTTAGAGGAGAGAGCTGCAGAGTCTCCTCCTCACCAGGGAATCCACACTCAGAAAAGCTGACAGGGCAAGGGCCTCTGCCCAGGGCACCACATACATACTGGCTCACAATCCATCCCACTTCTAACATGTGGAACTCTCCTAGCTCAGCAGACCAGCTTTTCTGGGACTGGCATCAATGAACCCCATGGTCTCCATGGCATAGCTTGTGGTCCTGGATATTGATCACTTTAGAAGCACCGGAGAAGAATCTTGGAAAGACTCTGCAAGGTACTTTGTACTGGTCCTCCTTCCTGGCTGTGTAGCTTCCCCAGAGTCCATCATCATTTGCTTAAACCAAGCATTTGGGCCTCAGGGCTCTGGCAGATCCTCTACTGGAGGATTAGAGATAAGGGGACTCAGACAGCACAAACCATCTCAGCTCGGCCCTAGGGGAGACAGAGCCTCAGCCTAGTAAATTAGTAGTTTAATAAATGTTTCCACTCTCCCAGGGTACATGTTTATTTTACAAGTCACAGGGTGCTGCATGTACACATTTCATTACCCTCTCACTGTCCAATGCAGCCATCTCTACCTCACAGCTGAGAATTTTTGCAGCAACCCTCAGTAAAATGCAAACAGTAACAACAACTGAAGTCTAAAGAGCTTTGAATTTGAAAGAAAGGAGTGGCAAATGGGAGGTGAATGAAAAAAATAAAAATTAAGTGACATGACTCTTCATAGTTATGGTGGGGAGAAAATTTATTATAGATAGAAAGACACACCCACAGGCCGGAACATCTGGGAGAGCCCAAGGTAAACATACCTTTGAGCCATGTGAGGACAGGGAGGAGAGGAGAGGGGCACGCCAAACCATGAAACTATGACAGTAAATAATAGATGAAATAGAGCAGGTAACCAAATTGGGTAGATAACAGAAAGAAGGGCAGCTGGGTTAAGGGCCCAAGCCCTGGGCTAGAGGGCAGTGTATGCCAGCCGTGTCCTATAAACACGTATGGACTCAGCGATGCTGGGCAAACCTGGTAGCTAATTCTGCTCTGAGCTGTTAAATAGGCACCTCAGCCATTTGTCCCAGGATTTGAATCTTAACAGTGCCCAGGTCGCCACATGCAGTCTGGTCACAGTCCATCCCATTTCTAACACGTGGGACTGAGATAGCTCAGCATTCCTAAGGCCAGGACAAAGGACCTCACATGCAGCAGATGGCTGCCGGATTCCATCCAGCCGGGGAAGGACCAACCACACCAGCTCCTGCTGCTCAGCCCTCAGCTTCCTACTCCAGCACCATGTTGGGGGCAGCGGTCACACACTCACCATGTCGCCTCTTTGGAAGTCGCCTGAAATCCCCTCACAGGACCCAGCAGCTGAGTTCAGACTACAGCACGCCCAACATTCCAGACAGCTCAGCTACCAAATGGAACCTGAAACCTGGCACCCGGAAGATCCTTCCTCTTCCTCTGAGTACAGGATTCGTCTGGAAGTCCTGATTGGCCAGTGATTCTTGAATGACATGAGCACATCCCATAGGGTCACAGTGTACTGAAGAGACAAAGCAAAGTGCTTCCTGGCCCAGGAGGAATGAATGTGTGTTCGCTAATTACAAAGAGCAACGAGGGCCTGGCTTAGGGAGGAAGGTATGCTCACTGCAGGGATCTTTGTTCTATGAATTGAACTTTGGGTCCATATGTGGAGAATCAGGGCCACACCATTTCCAGATCTGCGGAGATTTCTTTGTCAGTAGATTTGTGCCTGTTGTCTGTGAGCCTACCCTTCTGTCTTCCAGCACTCAGCAGGCACTTCCTCTCCTCCTACTGGAATTAAGTGGGATAGCTTGAACAGCCCATTACTCAACTTGCAGTGGAGTGAACCATCTGTCCACAGGAGGAAGGCTGCCAAAAATGTTGACAATTAAAGAGAGAATTTAGGAAAGCAATTGACATTGTTATCGTGTGCCTTTATAGTGGGGTCACTGAAACTGCAGCTACTTTTCACCTAGTAGGTATCAGACAACCCTGGGATAAAAGCAAAAACAAACAAACAAACAAACAAAAAACCCAAAACGACAACAACAACAAATCCCCATGTGAAATACAATTTAGAGCAGGCATGTCTTCCTCTTGAGAAGGTTAGTTCTTTATTCTGATTCTTGAATACCTGTGCTCTAGAGCACACAAATGTCCAATCAGGACATTTATTGATCATCTATAATTGACTACCTCACTTCATATTGTTAATGTCAACTACTGTCAAAGCATGAAAGCTTCCTCCCTCTTCTTGCCCATCCTTTTCAGTGCTGTGACTATAAAAGCTCCAATACTGGTCAGTTATCTCACTTCTTACACAGTTACTTCTTCATTTGTAAACCTCCAATAAAGGCCAGAGAGGTTGGAAGACTCATTCACTGGCCTAATTTACCTTCTCATTGACCAGTAAGGCCCAGCCTGCAAGGAGTTTCAGGACTGTCTTCTCAGCACTAGGAGGCAGAGACAGGTCTTGGTATTCAAGACAATTTGTAATTACATAGCATGAGGGAAGCCTGGGCTATAGGAGACAATATTCTATACCGAAGTAAATAATACAGAGCACTTGAGAAAATAAAAAATAACATTGTAATTACTAAGAAACACTAGGGACTAAATAATAATAAGAGATAAGAGCTATGATGCATTTAAAGAAAATGCAATTTAAAAAGAGATGCCAAGAGTTACCTTTTTGAAAAGATGAATAAAGCTGAAAAATGCATAGCTATAGTGACCTTGAGATAGTTCAGGCCATTCCCTGGCAGAAAGAATTTTATTAATAAGACACCTCTAAGACATGTGTATGTGTCTATATAAACATACATATAGTTTGTAAAAAAGTTATGACACATGGGCCACCAATGCTCCCCACAGAGGACATAGACTACTATGTAATAAAAGCACCAATGCCATGCATGGAAAAAATTCTCTTTCACATGAAAAGTGTCCAACGCACGTGAAAAACCCTTAGGTTGCTGCTGTTACCTTTGGTTCTATTCCAGAGTTTGAAGGCAAGCCCCCACTTCTTGAAGCCAGCATGAACTTCAGAAACAGGCCTCAGAGAATTCATCTTGGATTTGACCTGAAAGCCTCCTGCATGCAGACTAGATTTCACAGCACTGGATGTTTTTATGTGGGCTTATGATGTCGGCAAGCAACCAACAGTGTTACACAGCTGTACCTATAAACTACAGCAGTGATTACCATGGCAAGATATCCCTATGGTTTCCATAGCGGCACTCATAGTTTGGTGGTAACTAACATCTGTTCAATGGAACTTAAAACTCAACCATGAAAATGGAAAACATGTCTGGTATTAGAAACCTAACCAAGTACTCCGGGAGAGTGAAGTCATGGACTTTAGAAAAAGAACCTAACGTGTTCAACTTAATAAGCCACCATAATTATTGACTGCATTCTGATTTCTACATTTCTACAAACTTTGTATCTTTTGCCTTCCTCATAGAAGCCTGATATAACAATTAGTTAAAATGCAGTAACAACTTATTACACAGTAACCAGGCTCTCTCTCTCTCTATATATATATATATACATGTATATATATATATATATATATATATATATATATTACATATATGTCATATATAATTTTAAAAGGTAAAATTCTATACCATGGAAGAAATAAAATTTAACTCTAATGTTAGGATCAAGGACCTTGAATATCATGATGTGTTTCAAAGAGATTGTCATTAAAGCAGAATTCAAAAAATTTAATTGGTATAATCTTGAAAATTAAGTGTATGTTTAGAAAGCATTCTATAATACTATCCAGAACTATTTTAAAAGTATTAAAACCTTGGTGAACAAACTAGCTGTTTAACAGTGTATGAACTGAGTAAAGTAATTATTATCTGCAGTATACATGAAAATATAAAAAGTGTTATATGAAGCTCACAGGTTTCTTATCTATGTTTTTCCTAGGCATAAGGTTATTGTGTAATTCAAGTGCTGATTTCTGTATTACATATATATGGTTGCAAACCTAGTTCTGATCATCTATATGAATGTTTTATAATCTTGAGGTTTAGATCCAGGATATAGAGGACTCCCAGAATAAAGATCTGTGCTCGGGCTAGGTGAACCACACTGTAATCATAGGTTTACAATTAACAGAAAGTTCTCAGATTAAAGGTGTGTATTATGGCTCAAGCAATAGTAAACAGGGTTTTACAATTCTCAATTTTGGGATTCTCAAGGGGATTAAATACCCTGTCAAAAAAAAAAAGAAAAAAAAAAACAGACTCATAGACTTTGGTGAAATAGAATCAATAAAAGATCTTCTGGAGCTATCTCCATCCCTGTTTTTGAGCTGTACTATAGAGCAACAGCAATAAAAAAGGCTTGGTACTCGCATAGAATCATACTGCTGGATCTGTGGACTCGAGAAGAACACCCAGAAATAAACACATATACCTACAGATTCTTGATTTTTGACAAAGAAAACACCACCATACAATGGAAAAATGATAACATCTTCAAGAATTGGTGCTGGTCTAGCTGGATGTCTACATGTAGAAGAATGCAAATACATCTGTACTTTTCACCCTACACAAAACTATAGTCCACCTGGATGAAAGAACTCAACATAAAACTAGACACACTACGTCAATAAATGGAACATCACGAAACTGAATATCTCATGTAAAGCAAAGGATACTGTCATCAGAACAAAACAACAAGCTAAAGACAAGGAAAGGATATTCACCAACCTATATTTGATAGAGGGCTAATATCCAGAATATATAAAGAACTCAAGAAGTTAAACAACAGCAAAGCAGTTTTTAAAATGGGGTACAGAGCTACTCAGAGAATTCTAACAGAGGACTATCAAATGGCAGGGAAGCACTTAAAGAAATGCTCAACATTCTTAGTCATCAAGGAAATGCAAATCAAAACAATCCTGAGATTCCACCTTACACCCATCAAAATGACTAAGTTTAAAAACTCAAGTGAGAACATATGCTAAAGAGGTTGTGGAGAAAGGAGAACTCTCTTACAAAGCTGGTAGGAATGTAAACATGTACAACCTCTTTGGACATCATTCTGGCATTTTCCCAGAAAATTAGCAATAGTGCTACCTCAAGATCCATCTAGAGCATTCCTGGGTACATATTTGAAAGATGCTCAACCATACAACAAGGACATTTTGTTCAACTATATTCATTGCAGCTTTATTCATAATAGCAAGTTTCTTGAAATACCCTGGTTGTCCATCAACAGAGGAATGGAAGAAGAAATTGTGTTACATTTCCACATTGGAATATTACTCGGCCATTAAAAATGAGAAAATCATGAAATTTTCAGGCAAATGGAGAGCACACACACACAAAAAAGATGATCCTAAATCAGGTAACCCAGAAGCAGAAAGACACCATGGTATATACTTACTTATAAGTGGATATTAGACATATGATATAGGATAAACATACTAAAACACAGATTCCTAAAAAAAGTAAACCACAACAAGGACCCTAAGAAAGGGGCTTGATCCTCATTCAGAAGAGCAAACAGGACAGACATAGGAAATAGGAGAAGACAAGGAACAGAACAGGAGCCCTCCATAGGGTCCTCTGAAAGACTCTAGTTAGCAGGGTATCAAAGCAGATGCTGACGCTAATTGCCAAAATTTGGGCAGAGTGCAGGGAATCTTATGAAATAAGGCAGAGAGAGAAAGACCTAGAGGTGACAGGAGATCCACAAGGAGATCAACAGAGCCCAAAAATCATGGCCCAGGGGGCCTGCAGAGACTGATGACTCAACCAAGGACTCTACATGGAGAGGACCTAGGCCCCAGTTATTTTATTGTGGGTATTCAGTATTGCCTTTTCTGTTTCTGTGAGGAAACACAGTGTCTAAGGCAACTTTTTACAATAGTTTCCCTTGGCTCATGGTTCCAGAAGGATACGGGATCACTATGAAATTCGTGTGACAGCAAGTTTCAGATCTGGCAGCTGAAGAACCCACATCATCATCTTGAGGCATGAGGCAGAGAAGGAAACTGGAAATGCTGTGGGGATGTAAACTCTCAAAGCCCACCTCATATTACTTCATCAGGACAGAATTTCTGAATTCTTCCCAAATGGCACCACCAACTGAGAAGGATTACTCTCTCTGACATCAAGCCTACATGCCTGTTTCCTGTTACACGAGCCAATTCATGAGGAAGAAAAACTCTTTAAGTCAACCTTTAGAGGCATCAGAATCTGGGTTACAGAAAGGAATGCATAGGCAGTATCCTAGCAACTGAATCTCCAGTGGGCAGGAAAAGAATGTAGTGAAGCTCGTTCCTTTCCCCAGGTGGCCGGACTTGTCTGCACCTGGCTGGCTTTCCTTCAGGCTTGTGCTTTAACTTTAAACCAATGCCCAAAATTCTTTGGTGTCTCAAGGTCACATATTTAGTAAAAATCAGGTGATACCCAGAGAGCTCATTGACAGCAGGAAGTTTATGGATGCCTCCATTTTCTTCTATGCAACAATAACCAAGAAGTCACATGGCATTTACCTTTTCATGAAATCGTTAGTAAAGAACATGGCAAATTCATGGTTGCCTCCATGGTGGTAAGGTTACTAGCCAAAAGAAGATCAAACCACATGGTTCCATTGTTCTCAAGGTCAATGGGGTGGTTTGAAAAAGAATGGCCCAGACATGTTCATGTATTTGAATGTTTGACAAATTGGCAGTGCCAAGGTTGAGTAGTGGGGCCTTGTTTCAGGGGGTATGGCCTTGTTGGAGGTAGTGTGTCACTGGGAAAGTGGGATTTGACTTCTCATATCCTCAAGCAGGCCTAGGGTGACTCTGCAGCTGGCTGATCAAGATCTAGAACTGTCACCTCCTTCTCCAGCCCCATCTCTGCCTGCCCACTGCCATGTTTCCCTCCATGGTAATCATGGACTAAACCTCTGCAAATGTCAGCCAGCTCCTATTCAATCTTTTTCCTTTCTATGTGCATCCAAGGTCACCGCATGTTTTCATAGCAACAAAATCATAAGAAGAGTTAGCTCACCTTCAATGGATGGTGAGCTCAACACTCATTAGTCACATGGCCCTGTGGGATACATGGTTTAGATGACTCCAGTCAGACTCCCTTTTCTTTATAAAACCATGTTAGTTTGTCCTGGATACAGGAGGAGAAGATTTCTATGGCTGGGGTAATTAGGCATGGAACAAAGGAAAGAATTCTGTTGTCTCAATCAGAAACTGTGGAGTCCACATATTTTAGCACAGGAACTGCAACTGTGGAAGCAAAGCCTTGTCATTCAGGGGTTTTACCTCTTCAGTCCCCAGGTACAAGAGGTTTCTAGACCCCACTGTATTGTGGTTGACTGTGATGGGGCTGAGCTCAGATGGTTCTGGGACCTTTTATATGATCTGGAATTTAATACTTTGGGAAACACGCTTTCTGAAATAGTTTATCATAAGTAAAATATTGGTAGTGTGTGTGTGTGTGTGTGTGTGTGTGTGTGTGTGTGTGTGTGACTTTTGCTCAGAAAAGCATTGCCTTATGGCATTGAAGACAGTCAAAATTAACCACCCCAAGAGATTGCCATTAACTGCAGAGCTGACCTAAATGTTGCCATCTTTTTCTGTGAGGACTGGTAGGGAGGGAAATTACAGATAATGATACACACAAAGAGGAGAGAGACTTGAACTAAATTATGAAGCCTGGATAAAAATCTACGTTGGAAAAGTTGCAGTGTTCAATCTCTCCCTAGTCAGCGTAGGTCAGGGGAGATGAAGGAAGCCTGTCACAGAGCAGGAGGAGTTGGCTCCCCCGTGCCAACAAGAAATGATTTCTCGCTTCAGTTTTTTTCTACTTTCTTTTTCTCTAGAGCTATCTCTTCCTTGGTGGCTCACCCATGCTGGTTTACATTTTGCTGAATGTCTTTTTATAAGATTTCTTGCACCCACATTTCATATGAAGCACATGTCTCAACCCTGAGATGACCCAATTACCAAAACAGGACTTTTTGGTTCCCCACAGCATTTCTTAATTTTGGTGTATGCACAGATGGTTCTTGTGGCCCTGCTAATTTCCTTGGACCACACTCACTGTAATGTCTAGAGACCTGCACCCCAGGGGTTCCTTTACTCAGATGGAGAATTCTCAAGGTACAAGGCCATTACAGAAGCTGGTGGGAGGCATTTATCTTCAGAGGATGATTCAGGTGTTTCCTTAACTGACTTACCTTCTCACACTAAAATATGAATTGCTACAAATAATTGCCTGGACAAGACTACCTTTTCACTTCATCAGGAGGATGTGCTTGTTAAAAGGGAACATACCTATTTGGGAGAAGAACAGTTCCTCAATAGCAAATGCACTTTGTTTTATCCTAAGGAATGTGATGGTGACTGAATTTTTTTCTTCAAAATTTGTGGTCAGAGCTCATAATCTCCTTCACAATGTGAGTATGAAAGGAACTCGTGCATGTGGAAAGAAGGAGGAAGGGGAAGGAAGACATTGCTCCAGGAAAAGAAAGGTCACTGATCCTGGTCATCAAACAACTAGAATTCAGACATGTTCCTGGGAAGGAAGAATATTATGCTGCATGGAGGACATGTTGAGATTTGAATTCCATATGTTAAATAAAAGTTTTACACTTTTTGAGAGAAAAGACTTATGGTTGATATTTCTTTTTATATTTATTTTTAATTTTTGTATTCATTTTACATCCCAATCACAGTCCTCTCCCTCCTCTCCTTCCTATGGCTCCTTCTCACCCTATTTGTCCTTCCCCTTGTCCTCAAAAAAGGGAGCCTCTTTCCAGCACTGACACATCAATTCATATCAAGACTGAACTCCTCCTCATCCTCAGGCGAGGCAAAGCAGCCTGGTAAAGATGAAGCAGTGAAAATCAGGCAACACAGTCTATGTCATAGACAGCACTTATTTCTTACAAGCATCTGTGTAGCTGCATCTGTAGAAACCAGAGATTAACAGGAGAAGCATAGAAGGCTATTCTGATCTGCCCCATGTCTGGAGAAAACTCTAGAGATGAATGTCTCTCTATCTAGGAAAAAAAAAATCTCAGTTCCTGAAAAGTCAGCAACCCATTTCTTGGCATATCTGCGTTTTTCAATTGTTGCTGTGTTAGCTTGTGGTTTTCCTACTAAGATGATTGAGATGGCTAATACATTGGTTTTAAATTGTTAAAAATTCTTATACCTTGTCTGTGTGTGCTCGTTGGCTTTAGCTGTCAATGTTACATAGCTTAGCATGATCTGAGGTAGTACCAACTGGGGGTTCCCCAGATGACAATCACTTGTGGCTATGTTTGTGGGTGAATACAGTGGTTGTGAATTCAGTGGCAAACCCCAGGCACTGATGGTCGAAATTTATCTGAACACGTGGCCTAGGCTGGTTAAGAAAATTTACATAGAAGTAGACAGTGACCTTTTAAAAGAACATAGCAACAAAAGTGTTCCACCATAATCCATGCCTTCATTTGATAGCCTGAGTTTCTTTCCTGAGCTCCCTCAATGTTTGGGGCCTGCCAGCATCAGCCAAAGTAGCCAACTTATTACCTGAGTCATTTTCCATTAGTGGAGTTAATGACATCAACAGAGAAGAAAGGAAGAACAAAATTTATACCCTCAAAATATGCTTGTCATTGTCAGAAAATCCAAGTATTGTTGTTTTTACCAATACACAATATATAAGAAATCTACATATCAAAAGCCACTTTATGTTTAACATGGAGCTTAATGTTTTATTCCAGGAAGTACTGAAAGAAGGGAGTGGTGAGAAAAATACAGGTCATGGAGGTCAAGGTAAGGAAGATTCAGTGGAAAATAGACTCAATGAAAAGTTGGCTAGAGGTTACATGATGATTTGAATGATGATGGCCCAATATGCTTATGCAATTGAAAGCTTGGTACTCAGCTAATGGAACTGACTGAGGAAAATTAAGAGATAATGGAATCATTGGATGGGGTATGTCCCTCTCTGGAGTCTAAGTATGGCACCATTTCAAAAAGAATATGGTGAGAAGGACAACCTGGTCACCACACAATCTTCTATTTTCTGAGTTATGGGGCCATGTGAGGGCACTGTGCTGGTGGAGTTCATGGAGATATGTGCATGTTTGAATGTGTATGTATGTGTGTGAAAGACAGAGAGAGAACAATCACCCAAAGGGTCTGGGACTGTGTTGAGCCCCTTGGAAGATGTATGTTACAGGTATCTAAGGGCCCCAGTCTGTGTGTGAATCTCTCAGTCAGAAGAACAGGGAGGCTGTGTCCATGGGGATAGGATTCAGCCTTATCTTTTGTGAAGTCCTGAGTGAGTTTTCCTAAATACAGAGCCATCTCATCAGCCCTTAGAAAGCAACATTTTAAAGCTTTGTATGTGTTTCTTTTATTTGGATGTTTTGCATTCACCTGTCTGTGTGTCTTAACTGCAAAGGCCAAAGAGGACATCAGATCCCTTGGGGATGCATTTACAGCTTATGCTTAGCTAGCTTGTGATTCCTGAAATGGAACCTGTCTCCTATAACAACACCCAAATCTGCCCCATGTCTGGAGAAAACTCTAGAGATGAATGCCTCTCTATCTAGGAAAAAAAAATCTCAGTTCCTGAAAAGTCAGTAACCCATTTCTTGGCATATCTGCGTTTTTCAATTGTTGCTGTGTTAGCTTGTGGTTTTCCTACTAAGATGATTGAGATGGCTAATACATTGGTTTTAAATTGTTAAAAATTCTTATACCTTGTCTATGTGTGCTCATTGGCTTTAGCTGTCAATGTTACATAGCTTAGCATGATCTGAGATAGTACCAACTGGGGGTTCCCCTATGCCCTCTATAACCAATTTTTATTTGAATTTAATTTTACATATTTTAATTAAAATATATTACATCATTTCCCCTATTTTTGTCCTTTCTCCACCCCATTTCAAATTCTTTCCTTCCAATGTCTTAAAAAAGAATGTGTGAATAAGTATGGATCGATGTATAGAAACAAAACTTAGTCCATTTATATGGCATGTGTGGGTAAGGGGTTTTGTGCTTAACCCTTTCCATAGGGTATATAAATAAGGAACTCACCACTGCCTGAGGCTAATTCTCCCACTTCCAAGAGTATTCTAATCTTCAATGCCCAAAATAATTCTAACTCTGAAGTGACCTGACCTGTCTTGGACAGGAAACATTAGCAAGCAAGGGGTGGCAAATTCCTTAGGTAACACATGGTGCTGGCATGGCCTGGATGTTATGGGGCTGTAGGGAGGACTATGGACATTGGTCTTATCCAATCAGTCTCCGTTTCCATTATGGACCTCCCATTATATCATTGACCTTGGATATTTGCTAGGATGACATTGAAATCTTCAAGTTCCTGCCTCCTCTTTCTAAGCATCATGACTATAGGCCTGTGTTACCAAGCCTGGCTTAGGTGGTTTCAACCTCAGTGACTTAGTAGAATGTTGAGATGAGTGTAATGAGTGGTTACACATAAGTATACATACTTATGTCTGTGAGGCACCTGTTCACTATTTGTTGAATAAGGACAGAACTCGGATTTAATATAATGAGTGATAAAAACTCAATGTTAAAGAAAAAAAATCATTTTTCTTAATAATTATAGGAGAGGATTTTAAACCAAACAATTGTAATTGAACAAAGATTTTTTTCTCTTAATGGAGTTAAGACAAGAGCGTGTGTCCTTCCTACTATGACCATTTGAACTCAGCGATTCATTCTCAATAAGCCCATTGAAAGAACTGAGTTACTGAGGAAGACCGTGCCCAACTATACTGCAGACACTAAGAAGGCAAGGTAAGCAGATCTAGTATGTATACTAACTTCCAGGTAGGCCTGAGACTCAGAGTGAGACTATTCTTTCAAATGAAAAAACAAACAAAAAAAAGAAAACAATGATTGACAATGAAATCATCTTTAATTATTTATTTCTTACAATTTCTTTATTTTGTATCCTGGCTGTATCCTCTTCCATATCCACCCATTCTCACCCACTCCCCATCTTCCCATATGCACCATCCCTAGTTCACCGATAAGGGGGTAGGTAAAAAAGAAAAAAAAAAAAAACAATGGTTAAAACACAAATTATTAACGAAACCTTGAAACATGTTAACATATTTTTTCATTGTGACTAATTTTGACCAGTGATGAATATATAAGTTTTCACTTTATCTTTCTTCCTACAAGTGAAATTTGGTAATTGCAGACATGATAATGCATTTAAAAGCAGGCTTATTGCAAACAGTTCTCAGAGGGTTCCTGGTTCTTAAGGAATTGCATTAAAGGTCCACGCAGAAAACATAAATGTGGCCAGAGAGAGGAAGGGAGCAAAAGAAATAGAGAGAGAACACACAGAGATTAAACAGAAAGAGAGAGAAGTAACATAGAAAGAAAGAGTTAGAGAAGAAAAGTATATAGAAGAAAACAAAATATCTAGCTATATGGGGAAGAGCCTCTGGGAGATAGCAAGCCCATTCTACAGGACTGGAAAATTAATGTTAGAGGTTGAGTATGCCAATCATGTCTTTTAGAAGGTAGGGATTGAGGGATGCTGGGAGAACCTGGAAGCCAGATCCCTTCTGTCAAAAAGGCACCTCACCAGCTTTTCTCAGGTGTGAAGTACAACATATGGTACCTAATTCATCCTTTAGGTTTAACAGGTTTAGACAGCAGGCAAGAGATACACAACTTAGTAATATAACCAAGCCACATATTAAAAACTTCCCATCTGTAAATTCCTCCCCCATGCTCAGCTTATCTTCTGCAAGGTATTCAAAGAATGACATAATGTTATTGAGCAGAAAATACCTCATCTACAGGAATAGGTCTTTTGAACAATGACATTTCAGAGGAGATCAGAATTTCATGGAGTTCATTGATTGACTAGATATTCACCCAAGGGAGATATAGGAATGTTTATTCAGAATATCCTTATTCCTGCTAGGCAGAGAGATTACAGGGATGACAGAGTGGGGACTGAGGAGATTTAAACTCCTATTTGAGACCACAAAGTGGTGGCCTGCTTGGTATTCTGACTGACAAGTACACATGTCTGAGAAGACAAAAGAAGAGGGGAAGAACTGGAGAATTGACTCACCATAGCTGAGTAGATACAGAGAATATAGTAGGAGGCAGCTTGTCCTCAGGTTTTCTAAAGCAGGCAACCAGACCTCAATCATCATATTTAGATGGCCAAAGGAGATGGGACAAAGTTGTCTCCCACTCTGTACATATCTGCCATGGCCTCAAACCCCATGAACCTTACACACACACACACACACCAGAAGTGGTTCTTTTTAAGTAACTATCCTTGCTGTTACATTATCTAGAACCTTTTATATATTTCCTATAGAACATAGTACTTCAAGATGAAATGACAAACGGATAATTAGCAGAAACATACAGAATCATGGAACATCAAATTATATATTCATATTCATATCACATCATGCTATGTAGTGAGATGCAGTCAATTGCTAATTATACCACATTCATCAGCTTTCTCTTCAGTATCAATCATTCATGAAAGTGAAGCCTATAGAAATGAACAAAGATTTTTATCATACTAAATACATTCATAAGGTTTTCTCTCTAGTATGATTTTATTCCTGGCTTTGAAAAAAAAATGTGGCATGCAAAGGCTTTACTGGTAATATTCAGAAAGTTTCACTCCAGTATGAAATCTCTCATGCTTTTGGAGATTACAGCAATATTCAAATGCTTTACCACATTGAGTACATTCTTAGGGTTTCTCTGAAGTATGAATTCTTTTATGCCTCTGGAGACCACTACAACTTGCAAAGGCTGTATCACATTGATTACATTCGTAGGGTTTCTCTCCAGTATGTGTTCTTTTGTGCACTTGGAGCCTATTGTATAGTGAAAAGGCTTTCCCACACTGATTACATTTGTAGGGTTTCTCTCCACTATGTGTTCTATTATGTACTTTGAGATTACTGGTTTCTGAAAAGGCTTTACCACACTGATTACATTCATAGGGTTTCTCTCCAGTATGTGTTCTTTTATGCCTCTGGAGACTGTTCCAACATGAAAATGCTTTACCACATTGATTATATTCATAGGGTTTCTCTCCAGTATGTGTTCTTTTATGCTCTTGGAGATGTCTGTGTTGTGAAAAGGCTTTACCACACTGATTACATTTGTAGGGTTTCTCTCCAGTATGTGTTCTTTTATGCACCTGGAGATTACTGTAGTGTGAAAAGGCTTTCCCACACTGATTACATTCATAGGATTTCTCTCCAGTATGTGTTCTTTTATGCACATGGAGAGTACTAGGGTGTGAAAAGGCTTTACCACACTCATTACATTTGTAAGGTTTCTCTCCAGTATGTGTTCTTTTATGCTTTTCGAGACTACTGGGTTGTGAAAAGGCTTTCCCACACTGATTACATTTGTAGGGTTTCTCTCCAGTATGTGTTCTTTTATGCACATGGAGACCACTGGATTGGGAAAAGGCTTTACCACACTGATTACATCTGTAGGGTTTCTCTCCAGTATTCTCCAGTGTTCGTTTGTGCACCTGGAGAATATTAGTGTTTGAAATGGCTTTCCCGCACTGACTATATTTGTAGGGTTTCTCTCCAGTATGTGTTCTTTTATGCACCTGGAGATTACTGTGGTGTGAAAAGGCTTTACCACACTCTTTACATTTGTAGGGTTTCTCTCCAGTATGTGTTCTTTTATACTTTTGGAGACTACTGGGGCATGAAAAGTCATTACTACTTTGGTTACATTCATAAAGTTTCTCTCTAGTATGTGTTCTTTTATGCATTTGGAGACTACGATGTTGTGAAAAGGCTTGACAACAATGATTATAGTCACAGGACTGCTGTCCCGTATGAGTTCTTTCATGCTTTTGGAGATCACTGCAATATACAAAGGCTTTATCACTTTGATTACATTGGTATGGTTTCTCTCCTGTTTGTGTTCTTTTATGAATTTGGAGATTTCCATGTTGGGAAAAGACTTTCTCACCCTCATTACATTCATAGGGTTTCTCTCCATCATGTGTTTTTCTATGTAGGTGGAGTTGACTGTGTTGTGAAAAGCCTTTACCACATTGATTATATTTGTAGAGTTTCTCTCCAGTGTGATTCCTTTTATGCCTCGATAGATCAGTGGGATGTGTGAAGGCTTTACCCCAGTGGTTACATTCATAGGGATTTTCATATATAGGTGTTCTTTCATTCCTGCAAAGATCATAAGTATACATGTAAGCTTTAGCATGTTCATGACACTGATGAATCTTTTTATCGGTGTAAATTAAGTTTGCAATTTGGTCTCATTGTAAAATGAAGTTACATCTTAAACTTTTATCACTTTGTTTACATTCATAGTTTCCCCCTTGACTATGGGTGTTTTGTACCTTCCAAGATACCTTTGATGGTAAGAAACTTATAGCATCATTTTTCTATATGTGGTTTTTCACATATTTAAAAGGACCTAGGAGGACTCAGCTTTAACAGAGTGAATGCATTCATAAATTTTCCTATATTCATAACCACACTGAATTTGTAAATTGAACCAGAATGAACACAACAATTTCCATAGGGCCAGGAATCATAAGAATTTTTTGGAATGTGATTTCATTGGTTATATTTCCAATGAGGTTGGAAAACTAATTATATTAGTTGAATTTATTAATAGTCTCATGCTTTGACTAAACTTTCTGAATGTGATACAGGTTTATGATTCATTTGTTATTAATAATGAATGGATGAACACATGAACAAATATTAATTTATAGTGTTGTCACTATCATGCGTTCTATTGTACATAAGTATAATGAGGTTTACAATGCAATAGGCTGTGATGATGTTCATCTGGAAAAAGCCTGCTCAGGAAAACTGAACTTTTGTGAATCCTTCTGAAAAGAACCTCTACACAGATGTAATGATAGAGACCTACAATATAATAACTGCTTTTGGGGAGACAATGAACACTCTTTAACATTTTAATTAATACTTCAGTACTGAATAATGATCAATAAATTAAATATAAACTGGCACCACATTCAGAAAGTCTGCACAAAATAAGGACTACTACATATCTTCTACTTGTTCTGGGAAAGAGAGGTATGTTTCCATTTTCCATGTCCGTATGCCCACGTGAGTTGTATCACACTTGACAAAAATAGTTATTTAAAAAAGAACAATGGGGGATCCAAGATGGTGGCAACCAGCGTACATCATATCTGAGAGGCCAAGGATCTGAAACTCTGAAATTGGTAAGTGGAGGGGCAGCTGAAGCCAGAACATCTACATTGCAGCTTCCTTGGTAAGAGGGGACAACACATGAGCTGAGACCATTTAGTTCCATGTCATCCAAGGACTCCTCTGGGGACTGAGAGTGGGAACAATCGATCCCTCTGCACTTTCCCTTCTCAGGTCTCCCTTCTCCTTAGCCGAGGCAGCCCACTGTGCCCTGCAGCTCCTAGCAGAGCACTCCCTGCTTCCTGACTAAGTCAGCAGGGGCAGGCCTCCTAAGTCCTCAGTGGCAGTTGCTGGCTATACCAGCCTTCCATGTCCCAGGTCTACAAGCAACTGTATTGGCCTTTCAGAGCCTCCCAGCAAGTGAATGTACCAGGTTCTCAGACCCTAAGTGGAGGGCAGCTGGATGTACAGGCCACCCAGCACTGCAGACTGGTGTAGGGTCTCCACAAGGCTTCCCATCAGACATCTGTACCTGCCTCCCACTTCTGCAGCTGTGGCTGGACTCCCAGTGGACTGTTTTACCATCTTCCAAGTTTTGCAGCTGCAGCACCACTGAGCTGATAGATCTCCTACACCCACATTTGCCCCAGCAGGGACACATCTGGGAGTAGAAAACAGGGGGAAACCCTGTGTTCTCTCATTAGACCAAAGAGAGAATGGGTATGCCTTCAAATGAGTGCCTGCAGAGCCCCACATCCAGGGTCTCTCTACTCTAGCAGCCAGACATCAGATCCCTCCCACCCACACACCCACTGTGGACAACATTGGTATTCTTGGGACAGTGTTCTCAACATGGAAGGACAAAATCTATATAAAGAACTAAGGAAGTTAGTTCTTTATATAGTTAGCAAAAAATCAAGTAATCCACTTAAAAAATGGAGTACAGAACTAAACAGAGAATTCTGAATAGAGGAATATTGAATGGCAGAGAAATACTTAAAAAAGTTAATCCTCACTAGCCTTTAAGGAAATGCATATGAAAAAGACCCTACAATTTCACCTTACACGTATCAGAGTGGCTAAGATCAAAAACTCAAGAGACAACACATGCTGGAGAGGTTGTGGAGAAAGGGGAACCCGCCTCTACTGCTGGTGGGAATGTAAACTTCTACAACCACTCTGGAGAGCAATCTGGCACTTTCTCAGACAACTAGAAATAGCACTTCCTCAAGATCCAGATATACCACTCTTAGGCATATATTCAAATGAGGCTCAAGTATACAATAAGGACATTTGCTAAACAATTTTTGTAGCAGCCTTATTTGTAATAGCCAGAAGCTGGAAACAGCCCAGATGCCCCTCAGTGGAGGAAGGGAAGCACAAATTGTGGTATACCTACACAATGGAATATTACTCAGCAATAAGAAACAAGAAAATCATGATATATGCAGGTAAATGGTAGGAAGAAAAGACATTAAGAGCAGAAAGGGAAAAAGGCCAAGTAACAAAAAAAAAGGAAACCTATCAGAATCACACTAAACTTCTCAACAGAAACTAAGAGAGCCAGTATGGCCTGGACAGATGTCACGCATAATTGAAGGGATCACAAATACCAGCCTCCACTACTATACCCAATGAGGCTTTTGATCAAAATAGATGGAGAAAAGAAAATATTCCATGACAAACTAAACTTAAACATAGCTACACAGCAACCCAGCCTTACAGGAGATGCTAGAAGGAAAACACCAATCCAATGAAAAGAACTACACAAAAGAAAACATATGATATAGATAACTGCACAACAAAAAATTAAAAGAATACATGCAAAAGAGCACAGTAACACCCCCAACTCCACAAGAAGAGAAACTAACATTCATTGGTCACTATTGTTTATCAACATCAATGGAATCAGCTCTCCAAAAAACAATTCAAAGAATCAAAGAAACCAAGATCTGGATATATGAGAAAATCAACAAAAGAGGTAAACCCTTATCTAACTAACTAAAAGGCAGAGAGAAACTATACAAATTAACAAAATCATAAATGAAAGGGAGGACATAATAAGAGACACTGAGGACATCCAAACAATCATTAGGTCTTACTACAAAAGTATATACACCACAAAATTTGAAAATCTAAATAAAATGGACACTTTTCTTGTAGATTCCATTTACCAAAATTAAGTCAAGATAAGGTAATAGATTGAATAGTCCTATATCCCCTAGGAAATAGAAGCAGTCATCAAAAGTCTCCCTTCCAAAAAATGCCAAGGACCAGATGGTTTCAGCAAAGAATTCTACCAGACCTTCAAAGAAGAGTTCACTCCATTTCTCTTCAAACTATTCCACAAAATAGAAACAGAAAGAACATTACCAAACTCATTCTATGAAGCCACAGTCACCTTGATCCCTAAAACACTCAAAGATGCAACCAAAACAAGGGAATTTCAGCCCTATCTCTCCTGAACATTGATGCAAAAATAATCAAAAATTTCAAGCCAAATCCAAGAACACATAAAATATATCATACACCAAGACGTAATAGGCTTTATCCCAGGCATGGAGGGTGGTTCAATATATGGAAATCCATCAATGAAATTCACATATAAACGAACTGGATGAGAAAAACCACCTCATCATCTCCTTAGATGCTGAAAAAGCATTTGACAAAAATCCAACACCCATTCAAATTTAAACTCTTGGAGAGATCAGGAATACAGGCACATACCTAAACATAGTGAAGACAATATACAGCAGGCCTAGAGCCAACATCAAAATAAAAGCAGAGAAACTCCAATCAATCCTACTGAAAACAGGAACAAGGCAAGGTTACCCACTCCATACCTGTTCAACACTGTACTTGAAGTCCTAGCCAGAGCAATAAGAAAACTAAAGGAGAGAAGAGGATACAAATAAGAAGGGAAGAAGTTAAAGTATTGCTAATCACAGATGATATGATAGTACACATGAGTGACCCCAAAAATTCAACCAGAGAACTCCTTCAGCAAAGTGGCTGAATACAAAGTTAAGTTAAAATAATCAGAAGCCCTACTGTATACCAAAGACAAAAGGGCTGAGAAAGAAATTAGGGAAACACCACCATTTACTAATGACATGAAGTACCTTGGTATGACTCTAACCAAGCAAGTGAAAGACCACTTTGAAAAGAAAAACAACTACAAGTTCCTGAAGAAATAAATTGAAAAGGATATCAGAAGATGGAAAGACCTTCCATGCTCATGGATGCATAGGATTAACATACTGAAAATGGACATCCTGCTAAAAGCAATCTACAGATTCAAAGCATTTCCCTTCAAAATAGCAACATCAATCTTTGAAGACCTGCAAAAAATAATTCTCAACTACATATGGAAAAAGAAAAAAACCAAAATTGCCCAAATGATCCTATACAACAACAGTTCATCTGTAAGTATCACCATCCTTGATCTCATGCTATACAACACAGCCATAGTAATAAAAACTACATGGTATTGGCATAAGATCAGAATAATCGATCAATGTAACCAAATGGAAGACTCAGAAAAATACCCACACACCTCCAGTCACTTGATTTTTGACAAAGAGTCCAAAAGCATACAATGTAAAAAAGACCAGCACCTTCAACAAATGGTGCTGGTCTCACTGGATATCTACCTGCAGGAAAATGCAAATAGATCCATACTACTCACTCTACAAAAAACAAAAGTCCAAGTACATCAAAGATATCAACATAAAACCAGACACACTAAATCAGTTAGAAGAAAAAGTAGTGGCAGAAAAGCCGACACAATAAGAAAGATATTTGGCAGAATAGGATACATGCATCTCTCACAAGACAAGAATGGAAATGAGATTCTTAAGGGGTACTACATGGAGAGAGGAGGGAGTTTTACTGGGATAGTAATAGAAAGACAGGTTGGAAGGAAAGAACTGAGGTCAAGATCAAATGAGCCAGAGAATAAAATAGAGCCTGAAGATTAGAAAAGACAGATGGAGTTAGTTTGAGACTATACAAAGCAATTAGGTGACAGCAGAAAAGCCAGATTTAATAAAGAAGCTAGGAGAGGAGTTTGAGCCAGAAAAGCTGAAATGAATCAGCCATCTATGAGATCAGAAAGAACAAGATAGGGTGTGTCTATTAAGCAGTAATTCTCAGAAGCCAAAAAACTCCTAGGCCTAAGGTAGGTTATATGGAACCTAGAATCTGCCCTGCCCAGGCCTAGGGTAGCACACAGAGGGGCAGTAATCTTTGGAGACCATGATTCCTAGCTTGAATAAAAGTCCTTTTTACAGTAATATCTGTTTAGCAAAGGTTTCACTGTCTTGATTCTTATCAAGCTGCCTTGAAAACAAAATAACATAGCTTACATTGAGGAACATGAGTTTGGGAGAATTTAATATTCCTCAATACTCTAGAATATTGGATCTTTACACTATTGCTTTTCTTTAAAACTCCTGGGACACATTGAAAATTTTTCACAGGCTAATTTATATCAGCTTCCATGAGATAATTACTTTACATAACTTCTCGAACTTTGACACTGTTCTTCAATATTCTGGTCTTCCCAATTGTAGCCTAAAATATATACCAGAAAGAGTTGATATTTTATTGAAAATTAGGGAAAATTTAACTTTCTCTTTTCAGTGAATTTTAGAAACATGATTGATTTACTCTTCCTCTTTCCAACTGAAATTACATAAGAGCATCATTGAGAAAAATCAACAACAGATGTCCACTTTACCTTAATAGTCAAAGAAAATTCACTGTCTTACCTATGGCTGTAAGGTGCTTGTAGGTCTCTATCATCACATCTTTGTAGAGACTCTTCTGGGAAGGATCCAGCAAGGCCCACTCTTCCCGAGTGAAGTACACATTCACATCATCATAGGTGATAGAATTCTAAATTATTCCAAATATGGGTATAAGTGAAAGCACAATAGTGGCAACAATGTAAAAGTATACTAAATTGACAATATATTCATATAATTCTGGTTTTGGTTCTTCCCGGACTTATCTCCTGACAGAGAAGTTCTGATGTACTCACCTGGTCATTTTAGAAATAAACTAAATGAGGAGGTTCATCTCATTAGGCACCGTTTAAATATAATTTAGCCCTACAAGAAAAATGTCAATTAACAGACATAAAGTAAGCAAGTCATGGATGTTGATTAACAGTACAGACCGCAGATGAGAGAAATTGTATGCACAATTACTAACTACAATAATTATGGACAAGCAGGATGTATTGGCTCATGACTTAAATTCCAGTAGTCAGGAAGCAGAGGTATGTGTATTTCATTGTGCTGCAAGCCTGTCTGGCCTCCAAAACAAATTTCATGACATCCAGATGAGGTAAAGTTAAGGCCTTTATCTGCTGCAAAAATCATTCAATTAAGAAAGATTCAAAGAACTCCATGGTATTTCTGAAGTTCCTACAAAGAATTATATACTCAATACAGTTCTGTATCTATCTTCCAGAAAGCTGAAGTGTCCCAGTTTAAACTCCAATATGAATGAGAACTTACTACAAGGGAATGAGTGTTCAAACAGGTACAAATGCACAGGTGAAAACATTAGTACTGGAATAGTTGTTCATTAATAAGCAACATAAGGCAACTGAGGTGGATCAGCAATGAAAAGCTCTTGGTCTGGATATAAGTGGGCTCAATTGCCAGTGCTTATTTGGAGGATCACAACTACCCATTACTCGAAATTCTGAAGTTCTGAGGCCATCGTCTTACTATTGTGAGGACCAGGTACACAAGAGGTGCATAGTCACACATACAGGCAAAATACTACTGATGTTACTTCATTTAAATATTCAAAACAAACACAACAGGTAGGAAGAATGTCACACACCAGCAATCCAATGACTCACAATTCTTAGGCAGTATTAATGTCATGAATACATGACATCCTGAGACAAAGAATATACTCTCTGGCAAATATTAAAACATAAGTGTGGATTTGGATCAGTACAATAGCATATGCTAGGCCATGCTTGCATGGAGACTAAAGCGGTATACTGGGGATCTTCCCCAATATCGTTGTTACTACAAACCCAATTCTAAGAATCTTCCCTAGTGCTCCAACTGAACACATGTGGCTCTTTTCTCTCCATACCATCCAGTAAACATAACACCATGAATACACTAGCCAAGCAGGTCATTAAAATAGCAACACTCATCCAACACACTTTCTGAAACTTCAGAGTGCTAACAGAACCCCAAGAACAAAACTCCCACACATTAGATCAGTACTTAGTCCTATAATTGCCCCAAACCCAGGTACCTAGCACCAGTATAGGTATAGATTCAAGAATAGTCAGGTAATATGTCACCACCTGAGCTCAGCTATATCACCACAGCAGGGACTAACTATCTGAAAACTACAAAACTTTTTGCAGAAACATAAAGGAATATATCTTCTCATCATTACATGAAACATCCTCTATAATTGACCACATACTCAGACACAATGTAAGTTTTTAGAGCACATTGAAATAACATCCTGTATCCTATCAGACCACCCTGGTTTAAGGCTGGCTACATATAACATCAGAAAGTACACAAAGCTTACAAACTCATGGGAAGTAAATAACCTTTGACCAAGTGAAAAAAAAAAAAAGGTTTCAAACAGAAATAAAACATTTGAAAAGCATAAAATTCATAGAAAATAAATACATATCACATGCAAACTCAAGGAAAATAATGAGGAATGAAAAGTGATACTAAGAGGAAACTTCATAGCACAAAGTGCCTACATGAAGATACTGGAGAACATTCGTACCATCCATTTAACAGCAGACCTGAAATGTCTAGAAAAAAAATATGTAGGCACACAAAAGGAATAGAGATCAAGAAATTATCAAACTGAGAGCAGAAAAAAAATATAAAGAGATGATAAAGAATCCAAAAAATAAAGGTTTGGGTTTTTGAGAAAATCAACAAGATGGAAACACTCTAATCAAACTAACTGAAAGAGAGAGAACATATCAAATTATAATATAAGTAATTGTATTCAGAATATTTGTTTCTTTAAAATCCCACTCATGTTATGTGAATGTGTTTTTCTTTTAACCCCAAGTGTGGAGCACGAGGCTGCTTCAGGTTGTCCACAGCTGTTATTTATGATTGTCTCTAGGAGGCCTGTGGTTTTGCCACCTGCACATAGTTATTTCTGAGTCTTCTGGAGAAGGTACACATGCAGAGCCATGAGAGGGCTTGGGGTCTTTGAAGAAGGAAGAAGCTGCTGCTCTTCCTGATGCTGTTTACCCACAATGCTTATCTGTTTGTCACTACTGGTTTGTTGGACTGCTGGATATCCTGGTGACTAACAGGCATTGCCCCAAAGAACCTGGCCACCCTAAACCTCACAGAGCAGATTACAGAGACCTATATCTCTTTCCCTTCTAGCTTTTATTCTTTTACCTAGCTGGGGTGTTGGCAGGAATAAGGTTTGGAAGGGAGGTAGAGTTTTAGAAATGAATAAATGAAACAGTTTTAATATAATAGTTCCATTTGCTGTTTGAGTGGACTTCTAGAATCCAGATAACAGAGACTGGTAATGCCCTAAAGAAGTCAATGACCCTAACCAGCATTTAGTAGCTATAGAGATACAAGCTCCTTGTTTGTACTAACCTGTTTCTCTCCTGTCTAGGGCAGTGGGGTGGAAGGGACGTTACATGCGGGAAGACTACCTCCTGAGTTAAAGCAAATTGCAAAATAGGATGTTTTGGATAATGATTATCAATTGAACCACTAAAAGAGGTAACCAGAACCGCCCAAATATCAGAGGTAGCAGTTAATACCTGAACTTGGTGAGCTGTATAAGGCACTATTAAAGACTTTGGCTCCTTTCCAAAGTATGTAATGGCTGTTTTTAACCCACGAAGTGCAAGTTGAGCGACGGCATCCGGATACCATTTAATAATTTTTGTAGGAGAAGCATTGGGATGAACCCACACTAAGGGTCCATCTTGCCATAATACAGCAGTTGGTAAATGTTTAGTTTTAATGACACACAGGTCAAAGGCCTTAGTTTCATCTACACGTTTTAATTGGGCATCCTGTAAAGCGTTTTGTACCACTCGCAGGGCGTGGCTTGCAGCCGGTGTTAAGGCTCTGGGTGAAGAAATATGAACATCCCCTTCCAAAATATCAAATAGGGGCTTTAATTCAGTAGAAGGAATCTTTAAATAAAATTGAACAGTACCTGAACAACATGGTGGCAAACTTATAGTTTTATGCTCTTTATCTCCGGACCAGTATGGCGGCTGGCCACATGCAACTGAACTCAGCTGGAAATGCGACTGACAACACCAAGTATAGCCACTAGGTGTTGTTGATATAGTAAACACTGTGGAGCATCTATAATCCCCCACAACCAAAATTTTTTAGTGATTAAACAAGCTTTAAAATTAACTGCTTAACAGAACAATTTTAAACTGTAAAAATTATTTTAGCCATATTAAACCTATTAGCTAGAATTTTTTTCTTAAAAGAGCATAAAAAACATTTTGTAATGAACAATCACCAGTCTTTTAAATGAATTATATGGAGAGCACATGGGAGGCAGGGCCTCTTAGCCCGAATCAAAGATGGCGCCGGCCACGTGGGGCGGGGCCTCCTTGTCTGAACTAAAGATGGCGCCGGCCACATGGAAACCTCTGATACACCCTAAGGTCCCGCCCATTCTTCCCAAAGCCAAGATGGCTGCGCCCAGTTGCCAGCCACGTGGAAGCCTCTGATGAAAGCCAAGATGGCTGTGCCCAGGCATTTAGCAGGAATTTTAATCTTATTGGATAAAGAGGCCTTTTTATTGGTTTTTTTCTTTTCCTTTTATCTCTTTTTACCAGGGCGTTCTTTCCCTGACCTCTCTCTTCCGTGGCTTTAACGTCCACAGAAGGGTCTTTTTTTCTTAGAGACATCCCTATCTCTATCCATTGGGGCCACTAACCTCGTCTCACGTCCTGATTCTGGCATGTCGTCTCGCATCCCCCCTATCCTTAACCTTTTGCTACTCCTTTTTCTTCCGAGGCAGCCCTTGAGTTTGCACGAGACCAAAAAAAAGGAAAGCTATGGCGGCTATCACAGCAGAGAAGGCCATAAGGGCTTCTGCTAGCCGAAATGAGAAACGGGATAAGTCAAGATCAAACATGTCTTCCAGGACAAACCTTAATGTTGCGGTTCTGAATTCCTCCCCACTAACGGGGGCCCTCCTTACCCAGCACTGCTCCCAGGTTTCAGCACCAGATGTTGGGAGCCGCGTGAGCGTTTCGCCGGCAGAAACGCAAGCGACCACAGGAATTCTTCCGCAACAAAATCTTTATTAGCCACCCGATGAAAGTAGAGGAGAGAGAGAGAGCCCCCGATGTGGCGCTGTTTATATAAGCCCGGATCGCACCTGAGTGATGTGTGAATACCCTGACTGGCTGCTCACTATTACCCCGCCTGATGACTTGGGCCCATCATGCTTAGCGGGCTTGTGACGTGTCAATACCCTGATTGGCTGCTCATTCTTACCCGGCGTGCTTACGCAATTCTTAGCGTGCTTACACAATCTTTAGTGTGCTTACGCAATCTGCGCATGCGCCCTGGAGATGTCAGCACCACCTAGTGGCGTCTGAGTCTCGGCTCTCCACATACATGCCTACAGATTCTTGATTTTTGACAAAGAAAACAATACCCTACAATGGAAAAAAGATAGCATCTTCAAGAATTGGTGCTGGTCTAGCTGGATGTCTACATGTAGAAGAATGCAAATACATCTGTACTTTTCACCCTACACAAAACTATAGTTCACCTGGATGAAAGTCCTCAACATAAAAGTAGACACACTAAGTCTCTTAAAAGAAAAGTTAGGGAAGAGCCTTGAACTCATTGGCAAAGGAGACAACTCCCTGAACAGAACACCAACAGCACAGACTCTTAGAGCAACAGTAAACAAATGGGACTTCATGAAACTGAAAATCTCATGTAAAGCAAAGGATACTGTCATCAGAACAAAATGACAAGCTAAACACAACCTATATTTGATAGACGGATAATATCCATAATATATAAAGAACTCAAGAATTTAAACAACAGCAAAGCAGTTTTTAAAATGGGGTACAGAGCTACTCAGAGAATTCTAACAGAGGACTATCAAATGGCAGGGAATCACTTAAAGACATGCTCAACATTCTTAGTCATCAAGGAAATGCAAATCAAAACAATCCTGAGATTCCACCTTACACCCATCAGAATGACTAAGTTTAAAAACTCAAGTGAGAACACATGCTAAAGAGGATGTGGAGAAAGGAGAACTCTCTGACATAGCTGGCAGGAATGTAAACATGTACAACCTCTTTGGCATTTTCCCAGAAAATTAGCAATAGTGCTACCTCAAGATCCAGCTAGACCATTCCTGGGTATATATTTGAAAGATGCTCAACCATACAACAAGGACATTTTGTTCAACTATATTCATTGCAGCTTTATTCATAATAGCAAGTTTCTTGAAATACCTTGGTTGTCCATCAACAGAGGAATGGATGAAGAAATTGTGGTACATTTCCACAATGGAATATTACTCAGCCATTAAAAATGAGAAAATCATGAAATTTTCAGGCATATGGAGGGCACAAGAAAAGATGATCCTAAATCAGGTAACCTAGAAGCAGAAAGACACCAAGGTATATACTTACTTATAAGTGGATATTAGACATATGATATGGGATAAAAATACTAAAACACAGATTCCTAAAGAAGGTAAACAACAAGGATCCTAGGGAAGAGGCTTGATCTTCATTCAGAAGAGCAAACAGGATAGACATAGAAAATAGGAGAAGACAGGGAACAGAACAGGAGCCCTCCATAGGGTCCTCTGAAAGACTCTAGTCAGCAGGGTATCAAAGCAGATGCTGAGACTAATTGCCAAATTTTGGGCAGATTGCAGGGAATCTTATGAAAGAAGGCAGAGAGAGAAAGACCTGGAGGTGACAGGAGATCCACAAGGAGATCAACAGAGCCAAAAAATCATGGCCCAGGGGGCCTGCAGAGACTGATGAATCAACCAAGAACTCTGCATGGAGAGGACCTAGGCCCCAGGTATTTTTTGTGGGTATTCAGTATTGCCTTTTCTGTTTCTGTGAGGAAACACAGTGTCTAAGGCAACTTTTTACAATAGTTTCCCTTGGCTCATGGTTCCAGAGGAATATGGGATCACTATGAAAGTGGTGTGACAGCAAGTTTCAGATCTGGCAGCTGAAGAACTCACATCTTCTTCTTGAGGCATGAAGCAGAGAAGGAAACTGGAAATGCTGTGGGGATGTAAACTCTCAAAGCCCACCTCATGTTACTTCAGCAGGACAGCATTTCTGAATTCTTCCCAAATGGCACCACCAACTGAGAAGGATTACTCTCTGACATCAAGCCTACATGCCTGCTTCTTGTTACAGGAGCCAACCCATGATGAAGGAAAACTCTTTAAGTCAACCTTTAGAGGCATCAGAATCTGGGTTACAGAAAGGAATGCATAGGCAGTTTCCCAGCAATTGAATCTCTAGTGGGGAGGAAAAGAATGTAGTGAAGCTTGTTCCTTTCCCCAGGTGGCCGGACTTGTCTGCACCTGGCTGGCTTTCCTTCAGGCTTGTGCTTTAACTTTAAACCCATACCCAAAATTCTTTGGTCTCTCAGAGTCACATGTTTAGTAAAAATCCGGTGATACCCAGAAAGTTCAATGACAGCAGGAAGTTTATGAATGCCTCCAAATTCTTGTATGCAACAATAACAATAAGTCACATGGCATTTACCTTTTTATGAAATTGTTAGTAAAGAGCATGGCAAATTCATGGTTTCTTCCATGGTGGTAAGGTTACTAGCCAAAAGAAGATCAAACCAAATGATTCCATTGTACTCAAGATCAATGGGGTGGTTTGAAAAAGAATGGCCCAGACAGGTTCATGTATTTGAATGTTTGACACATTGGCGGTGCCAAGGTTGAGTAGTGTGGCCTTGTTGGAGGGGGTATGGCCTTGTTGGAGGAAGTGTGTCACTGGGAAAGTGGGATTTGACTTCTCATATGCTCAAGCAGGCCTAGGGTGACTCTGCAGCTGGCTGATCAAGATCTAGAACTGTCAGCTCCTCTCCAGCCCCATCTCTGCCTGCCTGCTGCCATGTTTCCCTCCATGGTAATCATGGACTAAACCTCTGCAAATGCAGCAAGCTCCTATTCAATCTTTTTCCTTTCTATGTGCTTCCAAGGTCACGGCATGTTTTCATAGCAACAAAACCATAAGAAGAGTTAGCTCATCTTCAATGGATGGTGAGCTCAACACTCATTAGGCACAAGGCACTGTGGGATACATAGTTTAGACTCCCTTTTCTATATAAAAGCATGTTAGTTTGGCATGGATACAGGAGGAGAAGTTTTCTATGGCTGGGGTAATTAGGCAAGGAAAAAAGGAAAGAATTCTGTTGTCTCAATCAGTAACTGTGGAGTCCATATATCTTAGCACAGGAACTGCAACTGTGGAAGCAAAGCCTTGTCATCCAGGGAGTGTTCCTCCTCAGTCCCGAGACACAAGAGGTTGCTTGACCCCACTGTACTGTGATTGACTGTGACGGGGCTGAGTTCAGATGGACCTGGGAACTTTTCTATGAGCTGGGATTTAATACTTTGGGAAACACACTTTCTGAAATAGTTTATCATCAGTAAAATATTGGCAGTTTGTGTGTGTGTGTGTGTGTTTGTGTGTGTGTATGTCACTTTTGCTCAGAAAAGCATTGCCTTATGGCATTGAAGACAGTCAAAATTAACCACCCCAAGAGACTGCAAATAACTGCAGAGCTGACCTAAACGTTCCTATCTTTTTCTGTGGTTACTGGTAGGGAGGGAAGCTACAGATAATAACACACACACAGAGGATAGAGACTTGAACCAAAGTTTGAAGCCTGGATTGAAACCTAAGTTGGAATTCTTGCAGTGTTCAATCTCTCCCTAGTCAGGGTAGGGCAGGTGAGATGAAGGAAGCCTTTCACACAGCAAGAGATTAGTTGGCTGGCCTGTGCTAATAGGAAATGATTTTTCTCTTCAGTTTATCTGTTTCTACTTTCTTTTTCTCTAGAGCTATCTCTACCTAAATGGCTCACCCATGTTGGCTTACATTTTGCTCAGTGTCTTTTTATGAGATTTCTTGCACCCAAATATTATATCAAACACATGTCTCAACCCTGAGATTACCCAATTACCAAAGCAGTACTTTTTGGTTATCTATAGCATTTCTTAATTTTGGTGTATGTACAGGTGGTTCCTGTTGCCCTGGTAATTTCCTTGGACCACAGTCACTGTAATATCTAGAGACCTGCACCCCAGGGGTTCTTTTACTCAGCTGGAGAATTGTCAAGGTACAAGGCCATTACAGAAGCTGGTGGGAGGCATTTATCTTTAGAGGATAATTCAGGTGGTTCCTTAACTGACTTACCTTCTGAGACTAAAATATGAATTGCTACAAATAATTGCCCAGACAAGACTACCTTTTCTCTTCATCAGGAGGATGTGCTTGTAAAAAGGGAACTTTCCTAGTTGGGAGAAGAACAGTTTCTCAATAGCGAATGCACTTCCTTTTATCCTAAAGAATGTGGTGACTGAATTTTTTTTCTCCAAAATTTGTGGTCAGAGCTCACAATATCCTTCACAATGTGAGTATGAAAGGATCTGGTGCATATGGAAAGAAGGAGGAAGGGGAAGGAAGACATTGCTCCAGGGAAAGAAAGGTCACTGATCCTGGTCATCAAACAACTAGAAAACAGTCATGTTCCTGGGAAGGAAGTAGATTATGCTGAATGGAGGACATGTTGAGATTTGACTTCCATATGTTAAATACAAGTTTTACACTCTTTGAGAGAAAAGACTTAAGGTTGACATTTCTTTTTATATTTATTTTAATTTTTATATTCATTTTAATTCTCGATCACAGTCCTCTGTTTCCTCTCCTTCCTGTGCCTCACCCTATTTGTCCCTCCTCTTGTCCTCAATAAAGGGAGCCCTTTTCCACCTACGACACATCAATTCATATCAAGACTGAACTCCTCATCCTCAGGCCAGCAAAGCAGCCTCGTAAAGATGAAGTAGTGAAAATCAGGTAATACAGTCTATGTCATAGATAGCACTTATTTCTTACAAGCATCTGTATGGCTGCATCTGTAGAAACCAGAGATTAACTGGAGAAGCATAGTAGGCTATTCTGATCTACCCCATGTCTGGAGAAAACTCTAGAGAGGGATGCCTCTCTATCTGGAAAAAAAGAATCTCAGTTCCTGGAAAGTTAGTAACCCATTTCTTGGCATATCTGTGTTTTTCAATTGTTGCTGTGTTAGCTTGTGGTTTTCCTACTGAGATGATTAAGATGGCTAATACATTGGTTTTAAATTGTTAAAAATTATTATACCTTGTCTGTGTGTGCTCCTTGGCTTTACATATCAATGTCATATAGCTTAGCATGATGTGAGGGAGTATCAACTGGGGGTTCCCCAGATGACAATCACTTGTGGCTATGTTTGTGGTTGAATACAGTTGTTGTGAATGCAATGGTAAACTCCAGGCACTGATGGTCGAAATTTATCTCAACATGTGGCCTGGGCTGGTTAAGAAAACATACATAGAAGTAGACAGTGACCTTGTAAAAGAACATAGCAAGAAACAGTGTTCCATGATAATTCATGCCTTCATTTGATAGCCTGAGTTTCTTTTTTGAGCTCCCTCAATGTTTGGGGCCTGCTAGCATCAGCCAAAGAAGCCAACTTATCACCTGAGTCATTTCCATTTAGTGGAGTTAATGACAGCAACAGAGAAGAAAGGAAGAACAAAATTTGTACCATCAAATTATGCTTGCCATTGTCAGAAAATCTGAATATTGTTGTTTTTATCAATACACAATATATAAGAAATCTAGATATAAAACCCACTTTATGCTTAACAAGGAGCTTAATATTGCATTCCAGGAAGTACTGAGAGAAGATAGTGGTGAGAGAAATAGAGGTCGTGGAGGTCAAGGTAAGGAGGATTCAGTGGAAAATAGACTCTGTAAATATTTGGCTAGAGAGGTTACATGATGATTTGAATGATGATGGCCCAATATGCTTATGTAATTGAAGGCTTGTTGCTCAGCTAATGGAACTGACTGAGGAAAATTAAGAGATAATGGCATCATTGGATGGGGTGTGTCACACTCTGATTTCTAAGTGTGGCCCCATTTCAAAAAGAACACGGTGGGAGGGACCACCTGGTGAAAGAGCTGTCACCACACACTCTTCTATTTTTTTGAGTTATGGGGCCACTTGAGGACACTGTGCTGGTGGAGTTCATGGAGATGTGTGCATGTGTGAATGTGCATGTGTGTGTGTGAGAGACAGAGAGAGAACAAGCAACCAAAGGGCCTACAACTGTGTTGAGCTCCTAGGATGATGAATGTGTTACAGGTATCTAAGTGCCCCCTGTCTGTGTGTGAATCCCTCAGTCAGGAGAACAGGGTGGCTGTGTCCATGGAAGATAGGATTCAGCATTATCTTTTGTGAAGTCCTGAGGGAGTTTTCCTAAACAACGAGCCATCTCGTTAGCCCTGAAAAAGCCACTTTTTAAAGCTTTGTATGTCTTTCATTTATTTGGATGTTTTGCATTCATGTGTCCCTGTGTCATACTTGGAAAGGCCAAGGAGAACATCAGATCCTTTTGGGATGCATTTACAGGTTATGCTTATCTAGCTTGTGATTCCTGAAATGGAACCTGTCTTCTATAACAACACCCAGTGCTAGTAACCCCCATGCCCTCTATAGCCAATTTTTATTTAAAGTTAATTTTACAGATGTTAATTAAAATATATCATTTCTCCTCTTCTTTTCCTTTCTCCATCCTATTCCAAATTCTTTCCTTTCAATGTCTTAAAAAAGAATATGTGAATAAGTATGGACCGATATACATAAAAAAACTTACTGAGTCCATTTATATGGCTTGTGTGGGTAAGGGTTTGTGTGATTAACCCTTTATATAGGATATATAAATATGGAACTCATCACTGCCTGAGACAAATACTCCCGCTTCCAAGAGTGTTCTAATCTTCAATGCCCAAAATGAGTCTGACTCTGAAGTGACCTGGGCTGTCTTGGACAGGAAACATTAGCAAGCAAGGGGTGGCATATTCCTTAGGAGCTGGAATGGCCTGGAAGTTCTCGGGCTTATCCAATGGACATTGCTCTTATCCAATCAGTCTCCCTTTGGAATGTGGACCTCCCATTATACCATTGACCTTGGATATTTGCTTGGATGACATTGAAATCTTCAAGTTTCTGCCTCCTCTTTCTGAACACCCTGACTACAGGCCTGTGTTACCATGCCTGGCTTAGGCGGTTTTAACCTCCGTGATTTAATAGAATGATGGGATGAGTGTAACACATAGTTACACTTAACTATATTGAGAACTTATTTATGTCTGTGAGGATGGTTTTCACTATCTGTTGCATAACGATAGAACTCCAATATACTATGATGAGTATTAAAAACTCAATGATAAAGAAAAAAAATAATTTTCTTTGAAATTAAAGGAGAGGATTTCAAGACAATAAACTGCAATTGAAGAACATTTTCTTTCTAATACTGTAGTTAGGACCAGAGCCTGTTTCCTAGCTACCATGACTATTTGGACTCGGTGACTCATTCTCAATAATCCCATTGAAAGAACTATGTTATCGAGGTAGACCATGCCCAAATATTCTGTAGACTCTAGGGAGGCAAGGTAAGCAGATCTAGTATGTACACTAAGTTCCAGGAGAGCCTGAGAATCATACTGAGACTATTCGTTCAACTAAAAACAAAAACAATGGTTGAAAATAAAATTATTTTTAATTATTTACTTATCACAATTTATTCATATTGTATCCTGGCTGTATCCCTTTCCATCTCCACTCATTCCCTGCCACCCTCCCCATTTCTACCTGTGCACCTTCCCTAGTCCCCTGATAGGGGGTTAAGGAAAAAAAAGAACATAATGGTTAAAACACAAATTATTAATTAAAACTGGAAACATATTAATATATTTATTCAGTGTTACTAATTTTGACCATTGATGAATACATAGGTCATACTTTATCTTTCTTCCCACAGGTGAAATTTGCTAATTGAAGACATGATAAAGCATTTAAATGCAGGCTTGTTGAAAACAGTTCACAGAGGGTTCTCATACCCTAAGGAATAGAGCTATGGAAGCTCCCATACAGGAGACATAAGTGTAGGCAAAGAGAAGTGTGTGTAGAGAGAGGGAGAGAGAACAGAGAGAAAAAAGACAGGAAGAGAAGAAACACAGAAAGAAAGACGGAGAGAAGAAAAGCATATAGAAGAAAAAAAAATCTGGCTCTACAGGGAAGAGCCGCGTGGAGAGGGCAAGCCCATTCTACTGGACTGGAAAGTTAAGGGTAGTGGTAGGGTATGTCAATCATGCCCTTTAGAATGTAGGGACTGAGGGATGCTTTCAAAGAGGTAACTCAGAAGCTTGTCATGGGTGTGAGGCACTACATATGATAAGTAAGTCATCCTTTAGGTTTAATAGGTTTACATAGAAGAACAGAGATGCACACAACTAAGTAATCTCACCATGCCATATATTAAAAACTTCTCATCTATAAATTCCTCCCCAATTCTCAGATTATTTCTTTCCTGCAAGATATTCACATGACATAATGTTATTGAGCAGAAAATATCTCATCTAGGGGCATAGGTCTATTCAACAATGACATTCCTGAGGAGAATGGAATTTCATGGAGTCCATTGATTGACTAGATGTCAACCTAATAGAGATATAGGAATGTTTATTCAGAATATTGTTATTCCTGCCAGGTAGAGATGTTACAGGGATGACAGAGTTGGGACTGAGGAGATTTAAAGTCTTATTTGAGACCACCAAGTGGCCACCTGCATGGTATTCTGACTGACACTTACAGGTATCTGAAAAGACAAGGAAACAGTGGAAGAACTGGAGAATTGACCCACCACAGCTGAGTAGATACAGAGAATACAATAGAAGGCAGCTTGTCCTCACATACAACCCAAGAATTAATTGCTCTCTGGGACTTTAATCCTTTCTTTAACATACAAATTTCCTTCCTTTATAGTTCGTCCAGGCTCCACAGGTCTGTAAATGCCTGATTTCTCAAGCCTTCTGTTGACTTCTGTTTGAATCTCAGGATCCCCAGACAACAATCTCTACAACATATGGAGTCTTCACCACTCAGGGCTCCTAACTGAATGTTTGCATGCATTAGGGAAGCAGAATACAATTCACTTCAGAAAAGTTGTCTTCATGCCTTCAAGTTTTTTCTCTCCTTACATTAGGCATAATCTCAAGAAGGGGTACACCTGACACATGTCTTGTGGACTCCCATTGCTGCCTATGTGAGATAAACTCAGTTTGTGGCTTTGGAAATGTGGTCAAGCACTTTTTAAACACGTGTACTTTCAGATTCTGGCCTGAATTTTTGGATACTTCCATACTGAATTTTGGATCCAAAACCATTTTTGGATACTTCCATATTTTTTGTGAAGATATTGGATTAGAAACTTCTTTCAGCACCAAGACTAAGTTACTTTTTATGCTCTCAATCTTCTCTTTCTTCTGGGTCATCAGGGCTGAGTTAAAGATGAATTTAGGATTAACTTGTCACACCTAAAAATGCTATTCAAGACACATTTATGGGACTAAATACATGACTCAGTGCCTAGGAGAACTGTCTGCACACTCTCATTTTCAAACAAATTTTATCCTTCAAATTGCCCTGAATCCCTCAATTATTACATGACAGTATGTTTACAATGTAAAAAGAAGACAATATTTTATTGATGTAATATCTCAACTAATCTAATTTGAGTATCAGGGAAACAGTGCTGTAGGAAAAGATTTTGGTGTCCAAAGCTGGCAATCACTCCTCAATCATCATATTAAGATGGCCAAAGGAGATCCAACAAACTCATCTCCCACTCTATACATATCAGTCATGGCTTAAAAGCCCATAATCACCTTACACACACACATGAAGTGTTTCTTTTTAAGTCAATATTCTTTCTGTTACTTTATATATAAACTTTATATTACATATTTCCTATAGAATGCAGTATTTTTAGATGAAATGACATGGCTAATTTGGAGGAACATATGGATTCACAGAACATCCAATTTTATGTATATATTCATATCACATCAAGCTATGTATTGAGATGCAGTTGATGGATGAATAGACCACTTCATTATATCTCTAGGATACTTGAAAACACAAAGCTTTGAGTTAACAAAATAAACACATTCATAGGTTTTTCTTCAGTATGTTTCATTCATGAAAGTGAAGTCTATAGAAATTTCCAAAGGCTTCATCACAGTGAATATATTCATAATTTTTTGTCTCTTGAGTATGATTTCTTTTATGGCTTTGAAAATTTGTGACATGCAAAGGCTTTACTAGTTATATTCATATCTTTTCACTCCAGTATGAAATCTTTCATGCCTTCAGAGATGACATCAATGTTCAGAGGCTTTACCACACTGCTTATATTCTTAGGGTTTCTCTCCAGTATGTGTTCTTTTATGTACTTGAAGACTACTGGATTGTGAAAAGGATTTACCACGTTGATTACCTTCATAATGTTTCTCTCCAGTATGAAGTCTTTCATGCCTCTGGAGATTGCTACAACGTACAAAGGCTTTACCACATTGATTACATTCATAGGGTTTCTCTCAAGTATGTGTTATTTTATGCGTTTGGAGATGTCCGTGTTGTGAAAAGGCTTTCCCACACTGATTACATTCATAGGGTTTGGCTCCAGTATGAATCCTTTCATGTCTCTGGAGGTTGCACCAACGTGCAAAGGCTTTACCACATTGATTACATTCATGGGGTTTCTCTCCAGTATGTATTCTTTTATGCGTTTGGAGATGTCCATGTTGAGAAAAGACTTTCCCACACTGATTACATTCGTAGGGTTTGGCTCCAGTATGTATTCTTTCATGCTTTTGTAGATTACTGAGTTGTGAAAAGGCTTTACCCCAATGAATACATGCATAGGGTTTCACTCCAGTATGAAGTCTTTTATGCCTCTGGAGACTGTTACAATGTGCAAAGGCTTCACCACATTCATTACATTCATAGGGTTTCTCTCCAGTATGTGTTCTTTTATGCTCTTGGAGATTTCCTTTTTTTGAAAAGGCTTTTCCACACTCATTACATTCATAGGGTTTCTCTCCAGTATGTGTTCTTTTATGTACTTGGAGACTACTGAGGTGTGAAAAGGCTTTCCCACACTGATTACATTCGTAGGGTTTCTCTCCAGTATGTGTTCTTTTATGCGTCTGCAGATGTCCATATTGTGAAAAGGCTTTCCCACACTGATTACATTCATAGGGTTTCTCTCCAGTATGTGTTCTTTTATGCAGGTGGAGACCACTGGGTTGTGAAAAGGCTTTCCCACACTGATTACATTCATAGGGTTTCTCTCCAGTATGTGTTCTTTTATGCAGTTGGAGACTACTGGGTTGTGAAAAGGCTTTCCCACACTGATTACATTCATAGGGTTTCTCTCCAGTATGTGTTCTTTTATGCAGTTGCAGACTACTGGGATTGGAAAAGGCTTTACCACACTGTTTACATTCATAGGGTTTCTCATGAACATGTATTCTTTTCTTTCTGCAAAGAAAATTCAGATATGTGTAAGCTTTACCCTATTCATTACTCTGATGAATCTTTTTTTAAACGATTTATTTACTTATTATTATTTACTTATTATACTGTGTTCTGCCTGCATGCTACATGAGGACACCATATCTTAGTATAGATAATTATGAGCCACCATGTGGTTGGCTGAGAAATTAACTCAGGATCTTTGGAAGAACAGACAGTGCTCTTAACCTCTTAGCCATCTCTTCAGCCACTGATGAATCTTTATGTCAGTGTAAATTAAGTTTTCAATTTGCTTTAATCTTAAAATGAAGTTATATCTTAACCTTTTATCACTTTCTTTACACTCATAGTTTCCCTCTTTATTGTCAGGTTCTATAACTTACAAGATACCTTTGATGGTAAGAAACTTCATTACATGGATCACTGGTAGCATCATTTTTCTATAAGTGGTTTTTCACATATTTAAAGACCTAGAAGGAGTCAGCTTTACCCCAAGGACTGCATTCATAAATTTTCCTATAGTTGTAATCACACTGCATTTATAAATTAACCAAAATAAACACAGTAATTTCCACAGGGCCAGTTATCACAGGGAATTTCTGTAACGTGATTTCTTTGGACATGCATCTCTCATGAGAAGAGAGAGGAAATGAAGCTCCCTTAAGAGAGAGGGAGTTTTACTGGGATGGTAATAGAAAGACAGGTTGGAGAGAGAGAACTAAGGTCAAGATCAAATGAGCCAGAGAATAAAAAAGAGCCTGAAGATTAGAAAAGATTGATGGAGTTAAGTTTGAAACTAAACAAAGCAATTTAGAGGACAGTAGAAAAGCCAGATGTAATAAGTAAAGTAGGAGAGAATTTTGAGCCAGAACAGCTGAATTGAATCAGCCATCCATGAGCTCAGAAAGAACAAGAGAGGGTGTGCATATGAAGCAGTCATTCTAGGAGGCAGAAAATCTTCTAGGCCTAAGATAGATTGTATGTAACCTAGCAACTGCCCTGTCCATGCCTATGGTAGCAGACAGAGAGGCAGTAATCTTCAGAGACCATAATTTCAATTTTGAATAAAAGTTGTTTTTACAGTAATATCTGTTTACCAAGGTTTTCACTGTCCTTTTTTGCATTGAAATGCCCAGGAAACAAACAATATACCTGACAGTGAGGAACATGGATTTGGGAGAATTTAATGTTCCTTAATACTCTTAAAATGGTATTCGTTTTCCCACTGTTGTTTTTCTTTAAAACCTCTGGGACACATACAAATTTCTTCACAGGGCTGGTGAGATGACTCGGAGGTTAAAAGCAGTGGCTGTTCTTCCTGAGGTCCTGAGTTCAATTCGCAAAAACCTCAACATGGCCCACAATCATCTATAATGAGATCCCATGCCCTCTTCTGGTGTGCAGGTATACATGCAGGCAGAATAATATATAAATAATGAATAAATAAATCATCTTTAAATAATTTTCCCTGGCATATTTATATAAGCTTCCAAGAGATCATTACCTTCCATATCTTCTAAAAAGTTGATAATGTTCTTCAATTTTATGCTCTTCCCAATTGTAGCCTGAAATATGTACCAAAAAGTGAATCATAGATTATTAAAAATTAAGCAAAATATAAGTTACTCTCTTCAGTAAACCTTAGAAACATGCCTGATTTATTCTTTCTCATTCCAAGTGAACTTATATAAGAGCATTAATAAGAACAGTCCACAATAACAACAGATGTCACTTTTACCTTAATAGCGAAAGAAAATTCACTGTCTTACCTATAGCTGTAAGGTGCTGGCAGGTCTCCAGCATCACATCTTTGTAGAGACTCTTCTGGGAAGGATCCAGCAAGGCCCACTCTTCCTGAGTGAAGTTCACATCCACATCGTCATAGGTTACCGAACTCTAAAGGATCCCGACATGAGTATAACAGAAAGCACAATAGTTGATAACAGTATAAATGTATACTTTATTGATAATATATTCATATAATTATGGTGCTTCCCTGATATGTCCTGGCACAGAGGTTTCAATGAATTCACCAAGCCATTTTAGAAGGAAAGTAAATGAGGAGGTTCACCTCATTTCTGCACCTTTTGTATAGAATACAGCCTTACAAGAAAAATGCCAATTAACAGATATAAAGAAAGCAAAACAAGGAAGTCAATGAACACTACACACCACAGATCACAGAAACTGTATGCACAATTACTAACTAAAAAATTATGGGCAAACAGGAAGTATTGGCTCATGATTTTAATTCCAGTACTCAGGAAGCGAAGACATGTATTATCTCATTGAGTCAGAGGCCAGCACAGCCTCTGAAACAAGTTTCCTGACATCCAGAAGTACAGTTAAGACCTGTATTCACAGCAAAAATCAATCAAATAAGAAAGATAAAATAACTCAATAGTTTTTACTTAAGAGCCTATATATATATATATTCACTAAAGTTCGGTATCTATCTTCTAGGAACCAGAAGTGGCCCAGTTTAAACTGTAATATTAATGAGAGCTTACTAAAAGGGAATTCATGTTCAAACATGTACAAATGGACAGATGAAAACATTAGACCTGGAATAGCTGGTAGTAAATGAGCAACATAAGGCAGTTGAGGTGGCTCAGCAATGAAAACCTCTTGTTGGTGTTGCAAATAACTGGGCTCAATTAGCAATGCTTACATGGAGGCTCACAACTATCCATAACTCCAAATTCAGGAGATCTGAGGTCATCTCTGACTATTGTGAGAACCAGTACACAAGAGGTGCATAGTCACACATACAGGCAAAATACTACTCATATTCACTTATTTAAAGTAATCAACACAAACACAAGAGGCAGGAAAAACGTCACACACCTGTAATCCAATGACTCAGAAGCCTCAGACAGTAACAATGTCATGAATACATGACATCCTGAGAAATAGAATATACTCTCTGCCGAATAGAAAATTCAAGTGTTGCTAAATAAGTGAGTACTGAACAGCATTTTTACCCTTTCATACAACTGTAAACAACACCATTAATATAATGTATTTTCAAAATAAGCGTTTGGTATCTTCAATTTGCAGCATAAATCAATACATTCCAAATCAAGTTCCTAACAACTTAGAACAAGAAAGCTGATTTCAAAACTATGTGATATGTGAAATAGAATACAGGTAGGAACAATATGACTTCTGTACTTACCATGAAGCTAAAACTACCACAAAGTGCATATTTGTGAAGAAAAAAAAAACAGATATAGAAAAAAAAGACAAAAAAATTATACTTAATTTTTATCAAAATTCCTAAGGAAAATAAGCCAGGAAAAATGTGAACTTGACCAATGTTACCTATGATTGCATGTGATTAAAAATGAAACAAACACAGAGGTTACCACTCCTACAAAAACACCCAAGCAGACAGTTTGTAGACAGTTTTTAGACAGAAGTTTGTAGACAGAAGCACCATGTTTGAAAGCAATGTTTAATTGAGTGGCAGAAAGAGTGTCCAATCAGGGAAAAAGACTTGACAGAATAGGTTAAGCCCAACTTTCAGGAGAGGAAAGAGGAAAGTGAAGCTATTTCAGGGGCAATGCATAGAGACAGAAAGTCATTTTACAGAGATGTTTACACAGAGAGGTTCACTGAGAGAACAAGCTAGTCAACAGTGAAGACAGAAAGATCCAGAGACTGAGAAGGAGCCTGAAGATTAGAGCAGATTGCTGGAGTTAGTTTGAGGCCAAGAAAAACAACTCAGAGACTGAGAGAGAAACCAGATTGAATCACTAAGCATAGAGAGGAGTCTGAGCCAGAGCAGCTCAAATGAACAAGTCAGCCAGAACTCAGAATGAACTAGAGAGTGCGAGCTTATTAAGCAGTAAGGCTCAGGGGCTGAAAACTTTCCAGGCCTAGATTACAGTATATGGAAGCTAGATGCATCCACGACTAGATCTAGGTAAGCAGGAGATGGTACTAAGCCTCAAAGACAACTAAAACAGGAGAATAAAAGTCCCTTTTACAGGCCAGTGCTGCAGTCTCCTCCTCTCCAGGAAATCCCCAGTCACAGAGGCTGACGGGGCAAGGGCCTCTTTCCAGTTCACCACATGCAGTCTGGATCACACTCCATCCCACTGCTAACACGTGTGACTCAGGCAGCTCAGCATTCCTAACGCCAGGACAAAGGATCTCACAAGAAGCTGATGGCTACAGGTTCTCACCAAGCCCAACCACACCAGCTCCTGCTCTTCAACCTCCAGCACCACCACCACCTTGGGGTGGCGGCCACACACTCACCATGTTGCCACTTTGGAACGCGCCTGAAATCCTCTCACAGGGCTCAGACTCACAGCTGAGCTCAGACTACAGCATGCCAAACATTCCACACACCTCAGCTACCGATCTGAACTTGCAACATGGCGCCCGGAAGTACCCGCCTCTTCCTCTGAGTACAGGCCTCATCTGGAAGTCCTGATTGGCCAGTGTGACTTGAGCGACATGAACACTTCCCCTAGGATCACCGTGTACTTAAGAGACAAAGCATTGTGCTTCCTGGCCCAGGAGGGATGAATGCATGTTTGCTAATTACAAAACTAATGAGGGTCTGGCTTGGGAAGGAAGCTGACCCTGGAGAAGCCTATACTCCGGGAGGCGACCTTGGATCCATGACTTGAACTTTGGGTCCATATGTGGAGAATCAGGGCCACACCTTTTCCAGATCTGCAGAGATTTCTTTGTCAGTAGACTTGTGCCTGTTGTCTAATAGCCTACCCTTCTATCTTCAAGCACTCAGGAATCACTTCCCCTTCTCCTCCTCCTGAAATCAAGGTGGATAGATTGAACAATCCATTACTCAACTTGCAGTGGAGTAAACAGTCTATCCACATGAGGAAGGCTACACAAAATACTAACAATTTAGAAAGATTTTAGGAAACAAAATGAGATTGTTCTGTGACTTCACACTGAGGTCCGCTAAACTGAAGCTACTTTTCCCCTGGTAGGTATCAGACAACCCTGGGAGAAAAGCAGGAAACACATGATACACAATTTGGATCAAGCATGTCCTACTCTGTGATATTTTGAAAACAAACAAACAAGAAACTGGAAAAACACAGTGGTATCAGCAAAGGATGTGTAGGTGAACAGAACAGATAGACTGAATCTGTCTATGGATGAAGAAACTGGATCTATAAGAATTACCCGCAGTTCCTATTCTACCTAATCCAACAACCACTGTCTGCAAATGGAAATTTGAAGAATCCAGTAGCCACTCAGACCATGTAGCTGGATGTCTCAGCTGGTCTTCAGCAGATATCAGAATTCCAAAGATTAGGCTTTATTCCCAGTTCCAAAAGATATGAACTTGATAGCCAGAGTTTGAGCAAGCAGAAAACAAGAAAGAGCTATCATCTTCAAAGGACTTTATAGGTGTACACTGCTGTCAGAAATGTGGCTTAAATGAAAGAGATAGCTTTTCACCTCAAATTATCCAGATTAATCGCCAGGGAGTGGTGGTACATACCTTTAACTCTAGCAATCCAGAGACAGAGGCAGGCAGATCTCTGTGACTGAAAGGCCCACAAGGTATACAGAGGGAGTCCCAGGACATGCATGGCTACCCTGTCTCAAAAAAGCAAAATAAAAAATAAATATGAATAAAAACAAAATTAAGATTAAGGAAGGGGTTTCCTACTTCACAATACCCAACTGTGTGGGATTTAGTTAACAGAACTAGCATAAGTAGTGGTCCATACCACTACCTTGGATGGTCTCATGAAACCTCTGCCCAATTTCTGCTGGGAAACTCTGACCCTCTTTGGGACATGATGATCAGTAACAATCAGGTTTTAAAAGAATCAAGATCGGATCAGACTGAATCCTGTTGGCTATGCTACAGTTCACACCCCCTAATTATGAAGGTATAGGTATAATTGAAAATTATATCATTGAAGCTTTTTCCAGCAGTGTTGAGGACAGTGTGCTGGGACATAACTGACTCTTCAATCAGTGCCAGGACAAGGAGTTTGGTTGGGACAGGTACCATTGTCCAACTGGCATCCATGTAACATTACCCTGAATGTTCCATCCTATCAGACCAACACATACTTGAGTCCACCCAGCCAGGGATGGTGGGCTTGTGACACTGGGCTCACTCCTTGCCTTTACAGCAGCATTCTGAACAATGCCCAAAACATTTGTATTCTAGTTCAACTGGTTCCATAGATTACACATCATTCAGAAGATAAAATAGCTAATGTTCTTTTGGGAACGCCAGGAACACTGACTCAGTTAACATGAGAACCCATGTCCTTTACTCTGGCTCTCATCCTAGGTGCAGGCTTGGCTGGGACAGGAATAAGAGTTTTAGTTTTAGCAGTTCAGAGTAAAAATTGTAATGCTTTAAAGGCTGATATAGACCAAGATATTCAACCCTTGAAAATTCAATCTCCCAACATGAAAGAAGAGTTGACTCTTTGGCTGAAGTGGTTCTAAAAATAGAAGAGGGTTAGACCTCCTATTTTTACAAAAGGGGGCTTATGTGTGGCCTTAGAAGAAGAATGTTGTTTTTATGTCAATCACTCTGGAGTTATCAGATAAAGTCTAGAACAAAGGTAAAGAGAAAGAGAGGAATCTAAAGGATGGTTTGAATCTTGGTTAGATGCACCCCCCCGGCTGACAACTCTGATATCTACTCTCCTGGATCCTCTTTTTATTCTTCTAGTACTTTTTACTTTTGGTCCTTGCACCTTAAAGAAGCTTCTACAGTATAGGAAGCAGAGATTGGGAACAATACAGTTAATGGTTATGAGATCCAACCACCACTAATTGCATGAAGGAGCCCATGATTTTTCATGAGAAGTTTCTAATAGAGGGGCAAATGAGAGAACAAGAGCAGAACTAACTCTTTCTTGTTTTTTTTCAGATGCCATTTTGAAAGGCCCTGTCCTTTAAGTGACCCAAATTCTCCCACCAGGAAACCTTGTGTGTTTGCATCAGACTTGTGTTACTGGTGGTCTCTTGGGGAGGGTCTCAAGATAAGGCATAACACCAGCACACAATTATCTGTAATAAAGAAAGCTCCAAGTCTGTACAACTTGTGCAGGCAGATAAATTTGATGATGTAACAGAGTCAACCAGGTGTTGTTGATTGTGAAGTAATGAAAGGCTCTTTGACAAGTGCTGAGGCTTCTGTGATTCAGCCAGAGTACTTGGAGACAGGTGAAAAGGAGGCATCCATAAGACTCGTAGCAGTACAGAAACCAGCATGTTAGGGAAGCCATGAGAAGAGCACCAAGAACAGCAGTAAATATTGGTTTGTTTGTTTGTTTGTTTGTTTTTTGGAGTTGACTGGACTTACAGATAAGCAGTGTGATGTGTGCACAGCAAAACAGGAAACAGAGAGCTGCCTAGGTCCTTCAGAGAACAGAAGATTATGAGTTTCAGATATTAGACACTAAGGTATTTAACATGCTTTTATTTTGGTTTGGGTTTCATCTGATTGTGATTTGATATTTCTTCCCTTTTAAGTAAGATTGGAAGGATAACATTTTGTGTAGGGATAATTTTATGATTTCAAATAGATAAATAATGCATAGTATACACAAAGATGCTGTCCTATTTTCTCCTGTAGTATAAAGGTAAAAGTCTCAAATTCTGTAGTCTTTGGCAGTGCAAAATTTACTGTAATGAAGTTTGTATACATGGCACAATTGAACATTAAAACAAGTTCAAATCAAGAAATGTGTTTTACAAATATATGTTAAATGGAAGAGGAAAGCAGCATATTCTTTACATGTAAGGGCTTTTTCCTTATATAATTTGAAATAAATTCCTTAAATACATTGTTTAAAACTTTTAAATAATGATATTTTTGCTAAAAATGAGCAATATAATTTACCTTAAATACCAAATGCATAACAGCTGAAAAAATATACACATTACAACATGAAAGGGAAAAAAATCTAAGACTTGTAATGGATGTGTAAAGAAATTCATTATTTCTCCATATTATTGGTTTAAATCTCCTTGATCTTTTCCACAAAGAAATTGTGGTAATAGGATATAATGGATCACTTCTGTATACAACTGTGATGTTCAGGTAACATCCTTTCCCCAAGGGAATGGCTCAATCTTTCCAAAGCATATTTTATAAAAATTAACTGTATTCACTCAGAGTTATATGAAATTATAAGATTCTAATAAAACTTATAAATGCCTGTACCTTGTATTTCATACACAATCTATAAACGTTTTAAAAATTGTATGGCTTATACCTGCCTTGACACTGAAAAAGCTCATTTCTTTTATAATACTCATACATTTGTGTTATAGACCTTATGAACTGTGAGATTAGTGGATGGTTTTATTTTTTCTAGTAGTATCTTAGTCTCAGTTTCTTCTGACACTATTGGAAATTGCCACACCCACGCCAGTGTCGCCATAGTAGCATAAGCTACAGGGCGGGGGATATGATTTCCCCGGAAATAATGCCCCCTGGAAGGTCCCTGGCAAACTCATCCCACTTGGAAAAGAGACGTGTTCTGAGATTTCTATGCTTCTTCAGTTGTGGCTCTGGGGCTGGAATAATGAATTCTTTGATCTTTCCCTGTGACACCTGAAACAGCACAACTAACTTTATAAAGAAATTTATTATTAGTAGATTGTTAAAGGCTTTAATAAAAATAAGTTTAAGGAAAGTAATGAATTAGATTTAGTATTAATAGGCATTAAGAATAGTAAAATAATAATAGGCTCCTTCTTAAGAAATAATAGCATGAGAGGTGCAGCTGGCGGGAGTTTCCCCCTCCCTTCAGTGCCTTGTTCTTAGAGAAGATCATAAATCTTGGGCAGGACATATGGGAGGAGGGTTAACAAAGGTGTAGTTAGATTTTGATATAGAGAAGGACTTTGGCAGGCATCTGACTTAGCTCCTGACTTTCCTCTTCATTGGTTAGCAATAATGAAACTATATTTGAGGTTTCTTTTCCTTTGTTTGCTCTGATCAAAAAGCTTTTAGGCCAAGATTATTTGTGGGTACTGCTTTATGTTTGATTGCATTTTGAGTTAAAATGTAAACTTTGTATTCTTGGTAAAAGTCTGAATGTTCTGGGAAGTATGCCAATTTTAAGGTGCCTTTTGTGAAATCATTATAAAAATACTAGCTTGATTTCAGTAAAGTTGCAGCAGAGTCAAAACCATCAAGGTGTCTCTGTCTGTCAATTCTTCGCCGAAACCGTGTCTTCCTGTCTAAAGCCTTGTTCTTCCGCGGACGACGGGAGCCCGACTGGGCCGGTCCATGGCAGGAAATAGTAAAATCAATACTATGATTTGTTGGAAAACAATTTTCCCAACTAAAAAAGATATATGTATTAAAGAACAACAGGAAAACAGAACACATAATTGATAGGATCAGAAATGATATCCCCCATTGAACATAATTATGGAAACACTAAATGTACATGGCTAAGAAACTACTGAATGCTACAAAGGAAGAAAAGCAAGGCTTCACCAATAGACTAACCAATGACCTTAACATAGGTATTCTGAAATATACAGGTGGAAGCAATTCTGTTTGCAGCACACAGTCTAGAACTCACATTTTCTCCACAGGGGCTTCCTAGACTCTGCTTCCCAAGAGGCTGAGTTTACAGACATGATCCACTATTCCTGGTTGTAAATGTAGTTTTGCCTTGATAAAAGTTCTTCCAGGTATCATTTAGAGTCACTCAAAGTTGTTGTCTTTCCTATCATTAGCTACACGTTAATTTTATATTCCGTTATAGGTTCAATTTTGTCATAGCTAATACACAATTATAATGATACCTGAGACTCTATTGGAGATAAACTCCTTTTTATTATCAAAGGCATTTATGAAATGTTTCTTCAAGATTAAACATATCATGCATTCCTGCTGCTGACTCACTCTTAGCAGTGTGGCAGAAAAATGATTCGATATGGAGTCAAATGGCTAGTGATAGAAGTATTGTTAGTTTATTGCAAAAACAAAGGACCCATGGAGCCTCCAAAGCCTAACTACTGTAAAGTTCCAGATTTCCATCCTGACTAGTGTTGGAGGCACATGATGATGAAAATTCTACAATCGTCTCTGGAACTCAATTCATATATTATACACAGTATATATAACATATGTGTCAAAAATAAATCAAAACAAACACATATCATACATCATGCAAGTCTGGTGTCCCCTGTTAATAAAATTGGCATAGTACCCTCAAAGCTCAGTGAGAGAAGGAAGTTAATGAATGCCTCTATATTCCTTTATGCCACAGTAAGCAGTAAGTCACATGGCATTTATTTTTTTATCAAAGCATTAGTAAAATCTTGGCTAATTCATGGTTGCTTCCATGGTGGTAAGGTCACCAGCCAAAATAGGATCAAAACACAGGATTCCATTGTGTTCAAGGTCAGTGTGGTGGTTTGAATTAGAATAGCTCTCAAGGCTCCTGTGTCTGAAAGCTTGACATGTTGGGAGTGGCAAGGTTGAGTAGTGTGGCCTTGTTGGAGAGGGTATGGCCTTGTGGGAGGAAGTGTGTCACTGGGAAGGTGGGATTTGACTTCTCATATGCACAAGCAGGCCTAGGGTGACTCTGCAGCTGGCTGATCAAGATCTAGAACTGTCAGCTCCTTCTCCAGCCCCATCTCTGTCTGCCCACTGCCATGTTTCCCTCCATGGTAATCATGGACTAAACCTCTGCAAATGCAGCATGCTCCTATTCAATCTTTTTCCTTTCTATGTGTTTCCAAGGTCACAGCATGTTTTCATAGCAAGAAAACCGTAAGAAGAGTTAGCTCACCTTCAATGGATGGTGAGCTCAACTCTCATTAGGCGCAAGGCACTGTGCGATACATGGTTTAGATGAGTCCAGTCAGATTCCCTTTTCTTTATAAAACCATGTTTGGCCTGGATACAGGAGGAGAAGATTTCTATGGCTGGGGAACAAAGGAACAAAGGAAAGAATTCTGTTGTCTCCATCAGAAACTGTGGAGTCCATATATGTTAGCACAGGAACTGCAACTATGGAAGCAAAGCCTTGTCATCCAGGGAGTGTACCTCCTCAGTCCCCAGACACAAGAGTTTTCTGGACCCCACTGTATTGTGGTTGACTGTGATGGGGCTGAGTTAAGATGGATCTGGGACCTTTCATATGAGCTGGGATTTAATACTCTTGGAAACACACTTTCTGAAATCATTTATCATCAGTAAAATATGGGCAGTTTGTGTGTGTGTGTGTGTGTGTGTGTGTGTGTGTGTGTCACTTTTCCTCAGGAAAGCATTGTCATATGGCATTGAAGACAGTCAAAATTAACCACCCCAAGAGACTGCCTTTGACTGCAGAGCTGATCTAAATGTTGCCATCTTTTTCTGTGGGGACTGGTAGGGAGGGAAACTACAGATAATGACACACACACAGAGGATAGAGACTTGAACCAAAGTTTGCAGCCTGGATTGAAACCTAAATTGGAAGCCTTGCAGTGTTCAATCTCTCCCAGGTCAGGGTAGGGCAGGTGAGATGACTGAAGCCTGTCACATAGCAAGAGAGGAGTTGGCTCCCCTCTGCTAACACTAAATGATTTATCTCTTCAGTTTATCTGTTTCTACTTTCTTTTCCTCTACAGTTATCTCTACCTTGGTGGCTCACCCATATTGGTTTGCATTTTGCTCAGTATCTTTTTATGAGATTTATTGCACCCAAATATCATATCAAACACATGTCTGAAACCTGAGATGACCCAATTAACAAAGCATTACTTTTAGGTTCTCCACAGCATTTCTTAATTTTAGTGTATGCACAGATGGTTCTTGTTGCCCTGGTAATTTCCATGGACCACAGTCACTGTAATGTCTAGAGACCTGCACCCCAAGAGTTCTTTTACTGAGCTGGAGAATTGTCAAGGTACAAGGCCATTAAAGAAGCTGGTGGGAGGCATTTATCTTCAGAGGATGATTCAGGTGGTTCCTTAACTGACTTACCTTCTGAGACTAAAATATGAATTGCTACAAATAATTGCCCAGACAAGACTACCTTTTCTCTTCATAAGGAGGATGTGCTTGTTAAAAGGGAACTTACAAAGTTGGGAGAAGAACAGTTCCTCAGTATCAGATACACTTGGATTTATCCTAAGGAATGTGGTGGTGACTGAGTTTTTTTCTCCAAATTTTGTGGTCAGAGCTCACAATCTCCTTCACAATGTGAGTATGAAAGGAACTGGTGCATATGGAAAGAAGGAGGAAGGGGAAGGAAGACACTGCTCTAGGGAAAGAAAGTTCACTGATCCTCGTCATCAAACACCTAGAATTCAGACATGTTCCTGGGAAGGAAGAATATTATGTTGGATGGAGGACATATCAAGATTTGAATTCCACATGTTAAATACAAGTTTTGCACTCTTTGAGAGAAAAGACTTATGGTTGACATTTCTTTTTATATTTCTGTTTAATTTTTATATTCATTTTACATCCCAAACACAGTCCTCTCCCTCCTCTCCTTCCTGGGGCTCCTTCTCACCCTATTTGTCCCTCCCCTTGTCCTCAAAAAAGGGAGCCCCTTTCCACCAATGATGCATCAATTCATATCAAGACTGAACTCCTCCTCATTCTCAGGCCAGGCAAAACAGCCTGGTAAAGATGAAGTAGTGAAAAACAGGCAACACAGTCTATGTCATAGACAGCACTTATTTCTTACAAGCATCTGTGTGGCTGAATTTCTATAAATAAGAGATTAATTGGAAAAGCATAGCAGGCTATTCTGATCTGCCCCAGGACTGGAGAAAACTCTAGAGAGGGATGCCTCTCTATCTGGAAAAAAAATCATCTCAGTTCCTGGAAATTCAGTAACCCATTTCTTGGCATATCTGTGTTTTTCAAATGTTGCTGTGCTAGCTTGTCGTTTTCCTACTAAGATGATTGAGATGGCTAATACACTGGTTTTAAATTGTTAAAACCTTATCTGTGTGTACTCGTTGGCTTTAGCTGTCAATGTTAAATAACTTAGCATGATGTGAGGGAGTACCAACTGGGGGTTTCCCAGATGACAATCACTTGTTGGTATGTTTGTGGTTGCCTACAGTGGTTGTGAATTCAGTGGCAAACCCCAGGCACTGATGGTCTAAATTTATCTCAACACGTGGCTTGGGCTGGTTAAGACAATTTACAGAGAAGTAGACAGTGACCTTGTAAAAGAACATAGCAACAAACAGTGTTCTATCATAATCCATGCCTTCATTTGATAGCCTGAGTTTCTTTTTTGAGCTCCCTCAATGTTTGGGGCCTGCTAGCATCAGCCAAAGAAGCCAACTTATCACCTGAGTAATTTTCGGTTCATGGAATTAATGACAGCAACAGAGTGGAAAGGAAGAACAAAATTTGTACCCTCAAAATATGCTTGTCATTGTTAGAAAACCCGAATATTATCGGTTTTACCAATACACAATATATAAGATACACGAAGATTGAAATAATCCCTTGTATCTTGTCTGATCACCATGGAATAAAGCGGGACCTCAACAATAACAGAAATAGCAAAAAGCCTACACACACATGGAAACTGAACAACTTGTTACTAAATGACAGCTGGGTCAGGGAAGAAATAAAGAAAGAAATTAAAGTCTTTCTAGAAATCAATGAAAATGAAGACACAACATACCCAAACTTGTGGGACACAATGAAAGCAGTGCTAAGAGGAAAGTTCATAGCACTAAGTGCCTTCAAGAAGAAATTCGAGACAGCTCATTCAAGCACCTTAATGGCTCACTTAAAAACCCTAGAAAAACAAGAAGCAGACACCCCAAGAAGGAGTATAAGGCTGGAAATAATCAAACTCAGGGCTAAAATCAATCAATTGGAAACAAATAAAACAATTCAAAGAATCAATGAAACCAAGAACTGGTTCTTTGAGAAAATCAACAAGATCGACAAACCCTTAGCCAGGCTAACTAAAAGGCAGAGAGACACCACCCAAATCAACAAAATCAGAAATGAAAAGGGGAATATAACTACAGACACTGAGGAAATCCAAACAATCATTAGGACTTACTTCAAAAGTCTATATGCCACAAAATTTGAAAATCTAAATGAAATGGACAATTTTCTTGATCGATTTGACTTACCAAAGCTGAACCAGGACCAGGTAAATCAACTAAATAAACCTATATCCCCCAAAGAAATAGAAGCGGTCATCAAAAGTCTCCCATCCAAAAAAAAGCCCAGGACCAGATGGCTTCAGCGCAGAATTCTACCAGAACTTCAAAGAAGAGCTAACACCAATTTTCTTCAAACTATTCCACAAAATAGAAACAGAAGGAATATTGCCAAATTCATTCTATGAAGCCACAGTCACCTTGGTACCTAAACCTCACAAAGACTCAACAAAGAAAGAGAATTTCCGGCCAATCTCCCTTATGAACATTGATGCAAAACTACTTAATAAAATACTTGCAAACTGAATCCAAGAACACATCAAAGATATTATCCACTATGACCAAGTAGGCTTCATCCCAGGTATGCAGGGGTGGTTCAATATACGGAAATCCATCAATGTGATCCACCATATTAACAAACTGAAAGAAAAAAACCACATGATAATCTCCCTAGATGCTGAAAAAGCCTTTGACAAAATCCAACATCCATTCATGTTCAAAGTATTGGAGAGATCAGGGATACAAGGCACATATCTAAACATAGTAAAGGCGATATACAGCAAGCCTATAGCCAACATCAAACTGAACGGAGAGAAACTTAAAGCAATCCCACTGAAATCAGGGACAAGACAAGGCTGCCCACTCTCTCCATATCTCTTCAACATAGTGTTGGAAGTCCTTGCTAGAGCAATAAGACAGTTGAAGGAGATCAAGGGGATACAAATTGGAAAGGAAGAAGTCAAATTATCACTATTTGCAAATGATATGATAGTATATGTGAGTGACCCCAAAAACTCTACCAGGGAACTCCTACAGCTGATAAACACCTTCAGCAAAGTGGCAGGATACAAAATTAACTCAAAAAAATCAGTAGCCCTCCTGTATACAAAAGACAAAAGGGCTGAGAAAGAAATTAAGGAAACAACACCCTTCACAATAGCCACAAATGACATAAGGTACCTCGGAGTAACCCTAACCAAGGAAGTCAAAGACTTGTATGAAAAAAATTTCAAATCTCTGAAGAAAGAATTAGAAGAAGATATGAGAAGATGGAAAGATCTCCCATGCTCATGGCTTGGTAGGATTAACATAGTAAAAATGGCCATCTTACCAAAAGCAATCTACAGATTCAATGCAATGCCCATCAAATTACCAACACAATTCTTTACAGACCTGGAAAGGAAAATTCTCAACTTCATATGGAATAACAAGAAACCCAGAATTGCTAAAACAATCCTCTACAATAAAAGATCTTCTGGAGGTATCTCCATCACTGATCTTAAGTTGTACTATAGAGCAACAGTTTTAAAAACTGCATGGTACTGGCATAGAAACAGAATGGTGGATCAATGGAACCGAACAGAAGACCCAGAAATAAACCCACACACTTATGGACACCTGATCTTTGACAAAGACACCAAAACCATACAATGGAAAAAAGATAGCATCTTCAACAAATGGTGCTGGTCTAACTGGATGTCTACATGTAGAAAAATGAAAATAGATCCATACTTGTCACCCTGCACAAAACTGAAGTCCAAGTGGATCAAAGACCTCAACATAAAACCAGACACATTAAATCGGCTTGAAAAAAAGTGGGAAATACCCTAGAACTCATTGGTACAGGGGGAAACTTCCTGAACAGAACACCAACAGCACACGCTCTAAGAGCAACAACCAATAAACGGGACTTCATGAAACTGAAAAGCTTCTGTAAAGCAAAGGACACCGTCATCAAAACAAAGCGACCACCTACAGATTGGGAAAGAATCTTCACCAACCCTTTATCTGACAGAGGACTCATATCCAGTATATATAAAGAACTAAAGAAGCTGAAAAGCAGCAAACCAAGTAATCCACTTAAAAAATGGGGAACAGAGCTAAACAGAGAATTCTCTGTAGAGGAATACCGAATGGCAGAGAAGCACTTAAAGAAATGCTCAACCTCACTAGCCATTAGGGAAATGCAAATCAAAACAACCCTGAGATTTCACCTTACACCCATGAGAATGGCCAAGATCAAAAACTCAAGTGACAACACATGCTGGAGAGGTTGTGGAGAAAGGGGAACCCTTCTCCACTGCTGGTGGGAATGTAAACTTGTACAACCACTCTGGAAATCAATCTGGCGCTTTCTCAGACAACTAGGAATAGCGCTTCCTCAAGATCCAGCCATACCACTACTGGGCATATATCCAAAAGAGGCTCAAGTACACAAAAAGGACATTTGCTCAACCATGTTTGTAGCAGCTTTATTTGTAATAGCCAGAAGCTGGAAACAACCCAGATGCCCCTCAACTGAAGAATGGATGCAGAAATTGTGGTACATCTACATAATGGAATATTACTCAGCAATGAAAAATAAGGAAATCATGAAATTTGCAGGTAAATGGTGGGATCTGGAAAGGATCATCCTGAGTGAGTTGTCCCAGAAGCAAAAAGACACACATGGTATATACTCACTCATATAGACATACAACATAGGACAAACCCACTAAAACCTGTGCATCTAAAGAAACTAAGCAAGAGAGAGGACCCTAAGTAAAACATCCAATCCCCATCCAGAAACGCAAAGAGGATGGACGTCAGAAGAAGAAGAAAACAGGAAACAACCTAGGAACCTACCACAGAGGGCCTCTGAAAGCCTCTGCCCTTCAGACTATCAAAGCAGATGCTGAGCCTGATGGGCAACTGTTGGGCAGGACAACGGAATTTTAGGTAAGAACTGGGAAATAGTAAGAGCTGGAGAGGACAGGGTCTCCACAAGGAGAGCAACAGAACAAGAAAATTTGAACATAGGGAACTTCCCAGAAACTCATACTCCAACCAAGGACTATTCATGGAGATAACCTAGAACCCCTGCACAGATGTAGCCCAGGGCCGTTCAGAATCCAATTGGGTTACATAGTAATGTGAAGAGGGACTGCCTCTGACATGAACTGACTGGCCTGCTCTTTAGTCACCTCCTCCTGAGGGGGAGCAGCCTTACCAGGCCATAGTAGAGGGCAGTGCAGCCACTTTTGATGTGAACTGATGGACTAAGATCAGAAAGGAGAGGAGAACCTCCCCTATCAGTGGACTTGGGGAGTGGCATGCATGCAGAAGGAGGAGGAAGGGTGGAATTGGGAGGGGAGGAGGGAGGGGCTTATGGGGGGATGCAGAATGAATAAAGTGTAATTGATGAAAAATTAAAAAAAAAACAAGAAAAAAAATAATTTAAGAACCTTAAATGACTTTCAAAAGTGGAGGAAAACATGGAGTTAGTCAATTTACATGGAGCATGTCTCGCCCCTGGGGGCAATGGTCTCCTGAACCTACTCAGACCTCGGACACCCCCACTGCTAGTTCTAGAACTGATGCAGGATATTCCAACTAGGGGGTTAAGGCTTCTCATAACATTTCCTATAAGCCCACACCTGTTTGTTTATATCCCCCATTTTTATTCATTATTAGCCAGATAGAGCCAAGTAATTGTGTTAATGATACTTGCTTTTTTGCCCAATGCTGGAATTCTAGTGAATTTAGGTATGCCCTGGTTACTCGCATGCCTCGCTGGATGCCTGTGCCCATTGATGCCCCTCATGCTATGACTCTCTTCAGACAGAAAAGCGATCTTGGAATTACAGCCGCCATTGTTACTGCCATCTCATTGGCGGCTGTTGGAGCTACCACCGTGGCATTAGCCATGAGTCATAGTATACAGACTGCTCAGACCCTGAATAATCTTTTAGCCAATGTAGCTCATGCCTTAGATGTACAAAAAGGAATTAATGCTCAACTAAAAGGAGACTTGATGGTGTTCAATCAGAGAATTGACCTCGTGCAGGAGCAAATTGATACCCTATGGCAAATTGATCAACTTGGCTGTCAATGGAAGTATGCTGGACTTTGAGTCACTAGCATACAACATAAGAATTTTTCCTGTGCTGCAAATCTGTCTAAACAATTGTCTAGCTATATTTTAGGTAATTGGACTGGAGAATTCGATACTACGATGGAGCAGCTGAGAGTGGCCATTGTCACGGTAAATTCTACCAGAGTGGACGCAGGACTAGCCATAGGATTATCATCATGGATTGCTGTAGCCATGAATCATCTGAAGGAATGGACGGGCATGGGAGCGTCAGCTGGCCTTCTGGTGTTGGTCTCCTTGGTTTGCCTGTGGTATATATGCAAGATTAGAGTCTCATAACAGCGTAATGCAGCCATGACCATTCAGGCCTTTACAGCCATTGAAGCAGGACAGTCTCCCTAAGCATGGTTGGCTACCATAAAAAGCTAAAATGTTACTCTCAGGATGTGAGGCTATGCACTGCACTCAGGATCAGCCACTTTCGACCCAGAGAAGAGCAAGTCTGATTGCATGCGGGTTGATGCCCCAGGTCCCGCCTCTGAGAAAAAGGTATCGGGTGGGTCTGATGCTCTTTGGGTGGATGACACCTAAATGAACATCAGTACAAAGTCCCAATTTATTTCTAATATCAGAGATCAGACCTCTACTCTTGCCTGATACGTCTAAAACAAAAAGTGGGAACTGTAGAGAGCTGTGTAATGCTGCGCCTTAAAGAGGAGCTGGTTTCCGCCTTCCATCTTCCCGATGGTGAGTGCTCTGTCACGAATAACTCCACATTTGGCTAAGGCTGAAGATCTGGCTTGCTTCCATGTATGTGGACCTATCTGCATTGCCCACTTGGCATGCTGGGGTTGGCTACCCAGAGGCTATTTAAGCTGTGGGCTGGCTTTCCCCAGGGTCAGATGATTGTTCAAGGTTCCTGAATAAACTGCATTGAAAAAAAAAAAGAAAACAAAAAATCTCCATCTAAGGAATCAGTCCCCAATTATTAATTCTTCCTTTCTTAATTTCTTATAACATGAGCAGAATAAGAAAGATCTAGGGACAAATTACCACACAAAAGAACTCTAGCTTAATTTTCCATGGAGTCTATTTTCCACTGAAATCCTATGACCTCCACTTCCTCTGTATGCACTACACTCAATATTATGACCTTCCAGGTCCTACAGGAAGAGCTAGTTAAGGTCTGGATGTTTGTCATCTCAAGACCTGATATTTTCCACATCCCTCAAAAAAGAGAACATTCTCAGGTCTTTCCAGGAGCAAAGGCACTTTTGGCATACCTTTTTTTTTTTTCTATTCTAACTTGCTACTTTACTGCTATAATTGAATCCCCTAACTATAAACATCTCAGGTCATCAATGGGATAACTTTTTTGGTCCTGTCAGATCACAGTCCATCTTTTTGGAGGCCAAAAACAGAAAATCAAGTTCCAAGAAAAGTAAGGCAAAAATATGCCAAATATTGTTTCCTGCCTTGCTCTTTTGTTTCTTTATAGTCTCATGCTCAGCTAGTTTTCTTATGCAGCCCAGGGCCACTTGCTTAAGGATATTGCCACCCCCAGTGGTAGAACCCTCTATAGAAATCATCAGTCAACACAATCTCTCACTTACATAGAAACCAGCCATTTTTCTCATTAGTTTATTTCTTTTTTCACTTTATATCTTGCTTGCAGCTCCATACTTCCTCTCCTCCTGGTGTCACCCTCCCACCCTCTTCCCCTACTCCTCCTCCCCTTTTTCTCTGGAAGCCTCCACATACCAGTTCTCCTCAGCACATCAAGTTGCATATAAACTAAATGCATTTCCTTCCACTAAGGCCAAAAAAGGCCGCCCAGCTATGGCAAACTGATTTATAAACAGGCAACTGTGTCCATGTCACAGCCAACACCAATTTCAATTGGTAGGTGACCAACATGGAGACAAATCTGCCCATCAGCTAGATATGTGTAGGGTGCATTTTATGGGTAGTGGCAACCAGCAATTTTATGATAACATGCTGTCAACTGAATTTATCATGTGAAAAAAAAACTCAGAATTCTCAGCAGGATTAAAAAGACATGTTACACACAAAATATGATGACTGTACTGACTGTATAGCAATAATAATGAAGATTGTGCACAATATTTATGAAAGAATAAAGCAAAAATGCCAAGAATATAAGCCAAATAATCTAGTCAAATATCCATCGAGATACCTAAGGAAATCCAACCAAGAAAAAATGTGAAGCAGACCCATGTTAACTATGATTGTATACATATAGAAATTAAATAAACACAAATGTCACAACTCCCATGAAAATAACTCAAAGTGTTCAAATTACTTGTTCAAATTACCCTCTAGATACTACTGACATTTTTTTTCAAACATAGCCCTCATGCTCTAGACATCTCTCTGTAAATGGAGATCACCAGAAAGGTAGACTATGGTGCTACAGCCCCTCATGGCCCCCTAGTGATTGCAGGTAAACCCAGTCCCCCTGATGTCCATAAACAAAACAATGTTAAATAGTAATTTTATGTCTCTTTCCTGCCACACCTATTACAGCACAAGATGTGAAATCTGACCCATCTATCTATATTACACCATGTACACTTGAGACATATGTTATTTACAACCTACATGAAAATAACTCCAAATGAATCGTATACCTAAATGTTAAATGCCAAAGTCAGAACTTGGAAAAGATATTAGAAACTTGGCCTCTCTGAGTTTGCATCCTACCAAGGACATTTCTACATTCAAGCCCCTACTGCAAATACTTTGTGAAGATGCAGACCCATGGTGTGTATGGAGGCAGCCTCTAGAGCCCCAATCTTCTCCAAGCAGTTCATCCATTTTACTAGCAAGATTAAACTAACTTCACATTCCCAAGCTTGCAGCGCCATCTCCCACCCAACCCCTTGAAACATTTTCCTAATTATCAGTTAACTGGTAAAACTTGCTGTTACCTTAACCGAGGTGACTAAATTGTAAAAATATATCCCTTACAAAGCCCTGCATTACTATGGACAGAGGACACGCTTCTTTGTTGCTTTGTCACTTGAGCTCCGGACCACATATCGAGAGATATAAATTAAGGGCCTTGGATTCCAGACTGAATGTCTTGGAAAACACATAAAGGCCTTGAGCCCAGCGGCCTGGATCAGCACAGCCTCCAACAGAAACTGCTTTGCCTCACAACGTTAAAATCTGATTGGATGACCCCAGCAATCACCAAGGGTCCCTCTCCTTGTGGATTTAGCCCTTTAAATATACAATAAAGCTTACCCCTGGGCACTGTTCAGATCCTGAACTGGCAGCCTCCCTGAGCTCAGAAAAATAAATCTCTCATTTTAACCTTCTGTTCCAGAAAAGAATTTTCTCTGTCCCCATTCCGAATCCAATATAGTCGATATATCAGATGCCCTGCTGTGTTCAGGGCTAGGAAAAGGGACCTTTCCTGTGGCTGATTCTGACTGCCCGCTCATACACAGCCTCAGAAAGGATCCTACACAGCTGCTCCTGCTGTTCAGCCTCCTGATCCACCAAGTTGGGGGCAGAGGCTACACAGTCACCATTTTGCGACTTTGGAAGTTGTCTGAAATCCCCTCAAATTGAAAGACCAAAAGATAAGCAGCGATTGTTAACACTATGTAGAGTAGGCGCGGTATAGCAAGAGCTACCTTGCTGCATTCTTTCCCGCCTTCCCGGTTCCGGGTGGGTACATGACTCGGCTCACAATCTGCTTTCCCGCCTTCCCTGTTCTGGGTACGTGACTTAACTACAGCTTTGTTCAAACCACCCAATCAGACCCCTGTAACTATGCTTCTCGCTTCTGTAACCACGCCTCCTGCTCCTGAGCCCTATAAAAACCCGTCACCCCAACCGAGAGGCGCGCAAGTCCTCCGATAGGCTTGATCGCCCCGGGTACCCGTGTATCAAAATAAACCTCTTGCGGCTTGCATCCGAAGGCTGGTCTCGCTGTTCCTTGGGAAGCAGGGTCTCCCTGTCTAGATAGGCTCCTGGGAGTCTTTCATTTGGAGGTTCCACCAAGATCTGAGACCCCCGCCCAGGGACCACAGACCCAGCGTCGGGAGGTAAGACCTGCCGACTTTTTGTTCTGTGAGTCTTGTGTATCGTTGTGTTAAACGGTCTGTCTTTGTGTGAGTTCGTTTCCAGGGAGTTCGAGTCCCCCTGTGGTCTGGACTTGGCCAGGTCATCTGTATCAGACGGAAACTAGAAGGAGCCGACGGGCTCGTACTTCTTTTCCGTGCCTCCTGGGAGACGTCTCAGGAGTGCCTGTTAGGAGAATCATTTGCTTCCCCATCTGAAAGGTAACCCTTCTTGGGTTCCCTCCTGTCTGGAAACACGAGCCCAGTGGGACTCTTTGGGGCGAAGCCCTTGAGAGAAGGCTACGTGCTTCATCTGGGAGATGGAGGAACCGGACCTCCGACACGGTCTCCATCTGAATTTTTGTGTTCGCTTTGGCGCCGATCTCGTACCGCGCGGTTTGTGTTGTCTTCTGTCTGCCTGATTTTTGTCATAAGTGTAGTGAGTGTTTGTCTGTCTACCTTTTGTTTTCTGTTCTGAAAGGCCTCACGAAATTTGTTTAAAATGTGTGCCTATGCGCCTTATTAGATCCATAAGCGCATATTGTATAGGCTGCCATGTGGTCTAAAGTGTCTCAGTGTCTCGCCGCCATCTTGACTTCACCATGTGATTCTATAATGTAACCGCCATCTTGGTATGGGTAAAAAAAAAAAGAAAAAGAAAAAAACCTTGGTCAAATCTCATTTCCTTCTAGATTAAAAGGATAGCTTATTTTAAATTGGTATTGGTTTTAAAAATTAAATTGCTTGCACTGGTAAATTCTGGTTTTAAAATCTGGTTTTAATTTTAAAGATTATGTTTATGCCTTGTGACTTCTACAAAAGGGGTACTTTGTTTTAATATTGCAAAAACGGGTTTTAAAAAATTGTTTAAAGTTTATCAGACATTTGGGTATGACTATGACTGAGAAAATTGCAGTTTTTAAAATGTATCTCATGGAGAGCTGTTTGTTTGATAAGCTGCTTTGTTTATAAAAAAACATGTTTACACCCTGTTCTTTATCTTGAGACAAAGAAAAGGGGAAGTTTCACCAAGTTCCTTAAAGCTTGTTCTAAGTTCCTTAGAGTTTGTTTGTTACCTTTATGTTATCAGATGCAGGAAAGTTATTTAAAAAAAAAATTGGCAGTTTCAGAACTCCTCTTTATAGTAATGTAACTTGCTTTTGCTTTGCCTATAAAAAGCAAATCGTACGTAGACTCTGGGCTTCAGCAGGATCATGTCAGAATGGAAAGGATTTTAGTGAGAGTTTTTATGTCGTCTGAAAAGCAAGAAAGAGAGCAAAAAAAGTAAGCATGTCTGGTTAAGCCAGAAAAGAAAAGCTAGAAATCTAAATGTATATAGCATGTTGCAGAAGGTTAGTGGATGTGTTATAAAAAGCCAGAGAGTTAATATGATTTAAAGAAAAACTGTATTTTAAAATGTTATACTTCATTTAAAAGGCTGGTGATTCCTCATTACAAAATGTTTTTTATGCTCTTTTAAGGAAAAAATTCTAGCTGATAGGTTTGGTATGGCTAAAATAATTACAGTTTAAAATTGTTCTGTTATGCAGTTGGTTCTAAAGCTTGTTCAATTACTGGGAACTTTTAGTTGTGGGGGATTATGGAAGCTCCGAAGTGTTTGCTGTATCATCAGCACCTAATGGCCATGTTTGGTATTGTCAGTCACAGCCTGTGCTAATGCTAGCACATGGCCAGCCGCCATGATGGTTCAGCAATGGAGAGCTCATAAAGCTGTAGTTTGGCTGCCATATTTGTTTAAGACTTCCAGCTGAGTTCAGTTACACGTGGCCAGCCGCCATGATGGTTCAGCAATAGAGAGCGCGTGAAGCTGTAGTTTGACTGCCATGTTTGTTTAAGGATTCCAGCTCAGTTCGGTTACACGTGGCCAGCCGCCATGCTGGTCCGGAGATATGTTTAGTCATTAGTGCTAAATGCAAAGCTTTTTAATGTTCAATTTTAATGCAAGTGGTAGGAGCAGCAAGATTAGCTAGTCTCTCTATAAACTGTATCCGATTAAAAGGTTTGCTTTGATTTTAGTTCAGAAAGAACAGATTTAAAGTTATGCTAAATACTGCAGTTGAGCCTTACCTAGTCTCTTATCTATTTGTCTTAAAATATATACTTCTAGGACATGCATCTCGAAAATATGCTAGAATCAGAGATCATAGCATTCTGTTTTATAGGACAGAGTTTAGAGCAGATGATAAAAACAGAGTAACTCGGATATGCTGGCCCTCAAGCTTGTCAGAAATCTGAATTAGGCATTTTAACATGTGTAAGCTTATTGTGACAGGAAGTCCCGCAATCCTGGCAGTAGGTCCCCCAAGGTCTCCGAGAAGATTTGGGCACAATGACAGATGAATGCTACTCTGGATTGTGGTATGCTAACCACTGGGCAATATTGCCTCAACTGGCCCACTGTTAGGGCCCAGCCAAAACTGTGGACACCTGGAGTCAATGTTTCACGTTGCTAAGGGCGAGGTGAGGCCATTCTCTCGTTTCTTTCTCCACAGAAACAGTCTCTCATCTTATGTGCCTGGCAGAACTGCATCTGTTCAGGATGCTGAAACACAGGAGCCAGGGACACTGCCTAGGTAATGGGCTAACTAGTCATCCCTGTCATTTTGATTGGCACATGGATTGGTATTTATTTAGCTTATAATTTATCCTTCTCAGGTCTCTGAACACCTTGACGGCTATGCTAAGCTTACGGTAGCTTTGCAGCTAGAGAAAAGACAATTAGATCGACTGTTAGCTCATTGATCAGCTCATTAGCTAGAACCACAGAGTACTAGATACCTTATTTAGAAAAAAAGACAGGTTTGCCTTGCTCACAGGACTCATGTCTTTGTAGACCAGCCTGGCCTCAAACTCACAAAGATTTGACTGCAGATACCTCCCTGAGTGTTGGGATTACAGGCATGCACCACCATGGCCTGCTTTATAAGAGTACTTTTTATAGGGAAGAAAATGTACAATATCTTGGTTGTGGTGGTGATTATACTAGTTATATAATTGTTTAAAACCACTGAACTGTTTGCCCTATTTTTCACACAAAGTTTATGCTTGAATAAACCACAAAAATCATACAAAAATATAACAGTAAAAAGTATACACTTCACACTTCAGATTAGAATGTATGCAACAGTCTGAGTTCCATTTAAAAAACCAAAGGAAAGAAAGAAATCTTCCCTTTGTTCATGTGGTCAGAGAATGGCCAAAGTCAAACACATTGTATCAGAAACTGTGGGTCAAAGTTGAAGGAACAAACTGGCCTTCAGCATTAAGATAGAAAGGGGGTGAGGTTGAAGATGCCTAAATGTGAGGTCAGAGCATGAGCAGAATGAGAAGAGTGTCCACAGAAACCATCATAAATACAAGCACCATCAGAGCACAAGCAAGTTTTGTAGACCCTGAGTTCACAACTGTGAAAAGTAAAGCCTTTGTTTATAAATCATTTGTCATTTAGCTCCAGCAGACTAAAACAAACAGTAACAGTCCAGTCCACTACAGAAGGCACATAAATTATGAATCCATATTGATGTAAGTGTATGGCAAATGTATTAATATTCTGATGAGGACCAAGACACAGAGTGTCAAGGTACTCATGGGGGTGCAGGGTATTAACTGTGTAGTAGAAAAGCCTGGAAAACACTGATTACAAGTAATCAAAGTGAAAGTATGTACCACTTGACAGGACACAGTATGTTACACTTTTGTGATAACCTTGTCCAAGTTTATGCATTGATCCATGAGAACACAGACAGCATACAGAGTCTACAAAAATAAACAACCTGAGATATTAGCCATATAGTACAGGATAACCATGGTACAACCCACAGACCTAAATAAACTAAGTAACATGGAGTGTAGAAGAGAGGATACTTGAATCCCAGTAAGAAGGGGACAGACATGGGAAGTGGAAGTGGGTCGGAGAGGGGGTGAAAAGAGGAACACGATGGGGGATTATATGTTGGAAAAGTATGGATGGGGTGAGAGGGCTAGGAGAGAAGGGAAACTGGTGTTGCAGCATCTCTGAAATAAAATGAAGACCTGGAATTCTGGAGGTACCTAGGAAAATATGGGGGTGTGAGCCTGGCTGAGATGCCTAGCAGCAGGGATATTGAGACTGAAGTGGACACATCTTGTAGCCAGTGGAGGGAGGGGGACACCAACCAACTATCAAAACCCTTGACACAAATTTGTCGACTACAAGATATGCAGGAATAAAAGAGAGAAGAGATTAAGGAAATGGCCAACCAAAGACTGGCACAACTTGAGACCCAACCCATGGGAGAGACCCAACATCTGGCACTATTAATAATACTCTGGCATGCTTGTAGACAGAAGACTAACATAACTGCCATCTGAGAGGCTTCATCCGGCAGATAATGAAAGCAGATGCAGAGACCCACAGCCAAACAATTAGGCAGAACTCAGGGATTCTTGTGGAAGAGTTAGAGGAAGGATTAATGAATCTAGAGGGGTAGGACACTACAAGAAGACCTACATAGGCAGCTTACTTGGGAACATGGGGCCTCATAGAGCCTGATCCACCAACAAAAGTACATGCCTGGAATACTCCTAGGACCCCTCCACATATGAAACTCCACATATGATGGGCTGTTTGTCTGGAAGTAGGTCCCCTAACAACTAGAGCAGGGGCTGTCTCTGATTTCGGCTCCTATCTCTGTTTCCTCCCTCTGGATCACATTTTCCTAGCAGGGCTGCCTTGTCTTGCATCAGTGAAAGAAGAGGTACTTAATACTGATGTAACTTGATATGCCAGGGTGGGTTGGTTGGGGGGTTATAGGGAAAGTGGTTGGGAGGGTGGAACTGGGACGATAGAAGGAGTGAGGTTGTCAATCGGATGTAAAATGAACAAATAAATTAATGAAGAAAAATGTAACTGACCTTGTAGTCATCAAAAGTGACAAGATCATGAAAAAGATGAGGGAACTGTTCCATATTGAAAGAGATTAAAGAGATAAAGAAACAATGCAACACTTAAATGTACCAACTTCTTTCAACAATGATGTGAGTAATAACATAGTCAACAAAACCCAAATTAAATGCAATACTGTGTCAGCGTGAATTACCAATTTTGATAACTGCACTGTCATTAGGTAAGACAAAGTTCTTGTTTTTATAAAATCAAGACTAAACCATTCTGAGTGACAGGGCATAAGGTCAGCAGCTTCCTCTCAAAATGTCCAAAGTAAAACAGCAATTATCTGTACATACTTGGAACTATCTTCAAGTTTGTTATTGTTTCAAAATTGTTGTGGGGAAGCTGCACGTGGTCTTTAACTCCAGCACTTGGGCGGCAGAGGAAGGCAGATCTTTGTAGGTTCAAGGCCAGCCTGGTCTACATAGGGAAGTCCAGGACAACGAGGTCTCTGTAGAGAGAATTTGTGTCAAAAAAAAACAAACTAAATAAAATTGTAAGGAGAACAATGTAACTGAAAACTGAACAAGATTAAAAACAAAGCTGATTCTCCACACTGGCAGTCTGGGTAAGACTATGTCTGTAAGAGACTGAAGAGTGAAATGACATGACATTGTGGAGCAGCAATAAGATTCTCTAAATACAGCCCATAGTGTTCTTTTTTTTATTGTGTATGTGTGGGGGGGAGGGAGTGTTCATGATGTGGGTAAAGGATGAATGCTAGTGAACACAGGGGAAAGTCAGATGACAACTCTGCAATCATTTTTGCCTTCCATCTTTTCAGGAATTCAGGGATCAAACTCAGGTCTCCAGGTTTGCCCAGCAAGAGCCTTTATCTGCTATGCCATCCTACCGACCTGCAAGTGATTCTCTTAAATGACCTCAATTAGGTAATAGTGAGAAAAAAATGTGAAGTGTCCCTTCTCTTAAACAATTTCTTAGGGATGAATAAATAATAAAAAAGAGATGAGTAGAACATTAGCACACTAGTGCAACCAATGACTATCATCCGAACACAACCTAAGCACTTCCTGAGACAAGGTAGCTGAGCTGGTAGCTAAAATTCCTCGCAAGTGTAAAACTGGAATAAACCTGAAATAAAAGAGCTTTCCCAGTTCCACAGTAACTTTGTTATTACATCCTGATTATCTACACATAGCCACCCAAAGAAATACAAATAGGAAAATAAGCCCACATGAACCCTGTATACTCCTGGTTGTGCAAGTCCATCAAAGTATAAACAGCAATGTATATACCAAACTGTGCCTTAAGGAGAATTCTCTGATGAATAAAGAGAACAATCAAATCACTTGAAAGTTAAGTGAGAGAGAGCACCTTCAGTGGTTGGCTGTCTGTCTTTACTTAAGAAGAGTCATTTCATTCTGGAATGCCGGCACATATGTCCTGAAACAATAGTCCTAGAAATGTTTCAAGGTGCAAGGATCCCGTGGCCTTTCCAAGCAGCAAGTGTTCATTCCACTGGGATGTCCAAACTCCCCCACCCCCACCCCCGCCCCAGGCCAGGCAGGAGGCAACACCGGATTCTCTACACTTCCTTTCCGGGAGGAATGGCCCCAGCATCACTCTTCCTCAGGATTCAGGGCACAAGTGTACCCCTAGAACTCCACATAGTGTGCTCCCGCCCTCCCAACGGCCCGAGGGCGCAGTCCCAGGTACCAGCAGCCTCCACAGAAGCTCTTGGCAGAACCTGGGCAGGCTCTCCCGACCTGCCCAGCCCGCCAGCCTCCAACTGCACAGCCCCAGCCTCACCCCCGACTGCCATCCTGCGGGTCCTTCACACATGCCCACAGCCAGCCAGGGTCAACTGCTTTGCAATGGCCAACACCCGTGGACCTGCCGCTCCTCGGCCGCGGGACCCAAAGCTCTCCCCTCCCCACCTCCCAGCCACAACTAGCCCACTGGATGGCTGCTGGGGGCGGAGGCGGAGCCCAGAGGCAGCCGTGGGGGAGGAGCCCAGCCGGGGGGCGGAGCCCGGGAGAGGAGGGAGGCGGAGCCCAGGGGCGAAGGAGGAGCCCAAGGCTGCGCCCGCCCCACACCCTTACCTGGCTTCTCATGGTCTCAGCCTACCACAATGAAGCTGTGCCACGACCGCCGCCACCGCGCCCGGGAAGCAGATTCCCGTCGCTGCCCTCGACGCTGTCGCCCACCAGGCCCGGGTTGAGCTCAGCTTCTGTAGCCATAGCAATGGCGCTTGCATCATCCTTGACAATGGAGGCGCGCAGTGCGCCTGTGCAGCGCCTCGGGCAAGCCCCTCCCCGCCCCACCCGAGTAGGTTCTGCATTCTGGGTCCGGGTGCTGTGAGGCCTGAAATTTACTATTAATTTTACGGGACAAAAGGATATTTGAGATAAGTGTACCTCCAAGCATTTCTCTCCTGTTTTCAAACCCCTTGCCTTAGTTACTTTTCTATCACTGTGCTAAGATATCATGACCAAGGCTGCTTACCTAAAGTACCTACAATTGGTTGGGTACCTAGAGTTTCAGAGGGTACGTCCATGACCATCATGGAAAGGACCATAATGGCAAACAGGAATGGCAGGCTGAGAACCAGAGACAACAGTGGCTGTGAGCCTACATCCTGATCTATAAGTATGAGGCAAAGAGTGAACTGAGAATGGTGTGGGATTTTAAAACCTCAAAGCCCACCCACAGTGATACACCTCTTCAACAAGAGCATACTTGCTAATTTTTCTAAAACAGTTCCATCAACTGGGGACCATATTTTCAAACATATCATTCAAACAACTACACTCCTCAATAGCATCCTATGTAGCCAGGAATTAAGATAAAACATTTCAATGTCCAAAAGCTTCCCAGACACTCAGATTCTTGTGCTGTTTTGTTGTTGCTGTTGCTGTTTTGTTTTTGAGACAGAGTTTCTTATAGTCCAGGTTGACCTTCATTCCTGACCTTCCTGATGCTCCATTTACAGGTATGTGTCAACACACTTGCTTTATGATCTTGTTTATTTTTGTATTGTTTTGCTTTGTTTTGTTGTTGTTGTTGTTTTGCTTTTCAAGACAGTTTTTCCCTGTGTAGCTTTAGCTGGTCTGGTCTCACTCTGTAGACAAGGATGGCCTCAAACACACAGAGATCCAGTGGGTGCCACTATGCCTGCTGACCTCCTTTTTTGAAGGGGGGTATTTTTAAATTTTGCATAGATCAGTGATAAGAATATTTTACTTGTATGAATCTAAGTGTACCACATGTGTGCCTTATATCCCAGGAGGTCTAATGGCATCAAATTCCCTGAAATAGGATCTAGAGAAGATTGACAGCCACCATGAACATGCTAGGTATTCGGAAAAAAGAAAGCAGAGAATGTTTTGTTTGGTTTGGTTTTAAGATTTATTATTTATTATGTATACAACGTTGTGTTTGCATGTACACCTGCATGCCAAAAGGGGGAACTAGATTTCATTATAGATGGTTGTGATCCACCACATAGTTACTAGGAATTGAACAGATGACCTCTGGAAGAGCAGCCAGTGCTCTTAAACTCTGAGCCATCTCTCCAGTCCCAGAGAAAGTATTTTTCATCACTAAGCCATCTCTTCAATTATTATTATTATTATTATTATTATTATTATTATTATTATTCCTTTCTTCTTCCCTAATTTATTCCAAACACATTCACCTTCTTTCATTTCACCTACTGAACTAAAATGTTCTTAACTTTAGGCCTTTGAATATATATATTCTTTATCCCTTTTGGGGTGTTAACTACCTCTTGCTTTTCTTTAGGTTTCGTAGTGTAATTTATAGTGATGTACACATTTCTATGCAAGGTCTATAGGTTTATTTTTGGTGGATTACCCCACAAGACTGTAAGCTTATAGAGAAAAAATGATGTTTGCATGAATTATTTTTGTGTGTTCAGGACTTAGCTCAGTATTGAGTGCCTAATTCACAAACAGTAACTGTCTGTGGAAGGACAAATAACATTTTAAACAGTAAATGCTATTAACAAAGGTTTCATAATCTGATAGTAATACAGAATTCCCACCTAGAGGATGGGAGCACTTAGCATTTTATTTGTTAATGACAGCCATTGTGCCATCTGTAATAAACTTGTCTTGAAGTATTTTTTACCTTTGTTCTGTTTCTGCTGTTATTAGGACAGCCTCTATGTCTGTTGCCTTTTCTGTGTTCTCTTTCATTTATCCCAAAACAAGTTACTTCCTTTAAGCTTGAGTGAGGTTTACCATCTGGCTTTATCATATGCAAAGGCTATTTGTATCTGTCTGTTTTGTACGGAAGCTAGAAATACAGGTCAGAGGTAGAACATTTCCTTCACATATATGAGGTAAAGAAAGAGGAGGAAGAAGAGGAGGAAGAAAAGGAACAGGAGAAGCAAAGCATTGCTTTTCTTTATGCAGATGCTCTGCCTTAAATACAGGAGTTAACAGTCTTCCTGTTTCTGCCTTCCAGATAAGATAGAAATTACAGGTACAGCAACAGTGTTAATTATTTGGTGTTAGTTTTTATCCTGGTCCTTCTCCTGACATTTGCTATATACATGCTTATACAGAGTTGGTTTTATGTACATGTTCATTTTCTGCAAAGATTCTATGTTTTCATTAGGGTTTATGAGAGGCCAGGTCCCCAGAAAATGTCCTGGGCCTTGCATCCTGCCATACTTACCCCTAGGAGACCATATCCACAAAGCTGATTGTGTCCTCTCTGTACATCATTAGATGTTATGACTTCAGGATGCATCTTGAACCTTGTTTTCAAGAGCATGCTGTAAACAAGCCCTAAGCTTAACAGGCATTTTGTTCCTCATGAAGAAAAGATTTCATGATAAAATGTCCTGTCTAAAAAGATCATCTGAGATCATTGTACAATGCACTCACTTACTTTCATTTCAGTCACTAGCATTATTAGTAGTGTTTATTGTTTTTCATTACTTTTCTAGAGACCCAAGTATGATGACCATGGTGTAATGGATTGTGGACACACTATTAACTAAGAAAATAAAAAAACACATTCAAAATAAGCAAAACCTCCAATACTGATAAAAATTAGGTTTAGATTTAGGGCCCAAAAATAATTCAGTTGAAATGTAAGGAAGACATTGAAACACCATTATTCAGCAAGCTTTTTCATCATATATGTAAATATGATGAAAGGATGTACACATAAACACAACTTAAGAATTCTTGGACACACAAAAGGTGGAAATTCATTAAGCAGGATTTTGTTTTGTTTTGTTTTCTTGCCAGGAATATTTTGAACATGTTCCTTCCCTCCCTGTTCATTCCCCTACTCTCTCTTCCCCTTCACTTTCCTCCCTTTCCTTTCCTTCATTGTTCAGTGTGAATTTACAAACATTACAAGTGAATGGATGCAATGCTGCAAAAGCATTGCCAAAAGGACCACTGCCGCCTCACTTTTAGACCTTGAACTTAAAATACATTCTAGCTATTTTTTTTGCACTAGTGATTAAGTAAATCAACTCATTTACTAGGGGGAGGAGTAGATACCCAGACATGGTGAATTCCTCATCTATCCCTCTCCCCACCCTCCACTGCACCCTTCACTTAAGTCCTTTTGTACTTTGGAGAGCACATTGACAGAAGTTCCCTGAGGAGTTTAAGTAAGCATGTGTGACTCCATTTTGAAATAAGGCACCATCTTGACTAGGAGCTGAACTCAGGTACCAGGAAATATCACAGAATGTGCACCTGGCAGAATGCAAATTTAGCTCTCCAAGCAACGGCCTCCAGGAAATATGACAGAATAAATGTTTAGTAAAAAATAGAGACAATCTCCTGGGGAATTGTGATTATGTAAATGGTCACCCCTCCCTTATGGCTTCTACCCAATTCTGTAACATCAAGGCATGAATCCCCCTGCTTTCTCTCATAGAAACATGTATCCCCCTGCTTGCTGTTATGGAAACCATCTGCTTAGAGTCTTCCCCTTTAAAAACTCTGCTCACTCAGGGCTCAAGGTCCCAGTTCTCTACTGCTGTGTCAGTGAGCCTTGGGCCCCAAGTTCAATAACTCTTGTAATAAAGCTCTCTTGCTCTTGCATCAAGTCATCTCCTGGTGGTCTCTGTGGGTTGTGTGATCCTGGTATTACATCCCCACCCAAGCAAACCACAATCATACATGTGCTTTCTAAGATTTTCTAACAAAATTCCTTAGTTGCCAACCTAAAAAAGACCTCACCTAAAAAAGAATTGGCTGGGCTGGAGAGATAGCTCAGAGGTTAAAAAGCAATGACTGCTCTTCCAAAGGTCTTGAGTTCAATTCCGAGCAACCACATGGTGGCTTATGACCATCTATAATGAAATCTGGTGCCCTCTTCTGGCCTGCTGTCACACATGCAGGCAAAACACTGTATAAATAAAAAATAAATCTTAAAAAAAAGAAAAAGAATTGGCTTAGTTCTCAGGTGACAATTTCATAAGTGCAGCCAGGCTAATAAACCATATGCCAAGGTGGGTATTCTTGGAAAGTGTCAGTACACTGGCACAGATGCAGGAGCTCAGTGCAGCCAAGCCTTCTCCTTTCCGGTTCAGCCCACTTCCTTGTTGAAGTCACCTATGGTTCAATACAAGAAGTTTGAGGGATTAGGTGTGTAGCTCAGTTGATAAGAGGTGGAGCAGATATTCAAGGTCATTTTATAGCTGTTTAGTTTCAGGTCAGGATGGGCTACAGGGGACCCTTACCAAATAATAACAATAGTAATAACCACAATACATTTTGGCTAAGAGCATATTTGGCAATCATTGTTCCAAGCCAGAGCTAACCTCAGGTCACCAACTTTCCTCAGAGAGGAAGCAAGGAGGCAAAGAGGTCCAGCCCAGCAAGATTTTCTGCCACAGACCCCTCTCCAACTGAGCCTTCCCAGCCAACCCTGTAGAAATGTGTACTCCTAGTAGTGACCAGAGGTGTCCCAACTTGTAGTACTGGGAGCATGGGGCAGGCAAAGTCACCAAGAAGCACAGCTGTTTGGTCACTGGCCTACTGAGACCATCAAAAACAAACAAAACCACAAAAGAACAACACAAGAAAAGAATGTTCCAGGTACAATGTGCACAAAGAGAATGGAAGAAGAAAATACTAAAACTCAGAACAGTGGCCTGTCTCTCTATTGGCCAACTATCCTGTTCCATTAGTGGTGGCCTACCACCAAATCAGGCTCCACCCAACTACACCAGAGTTTGGAATGGTGACCGCATTCAGCCAGACCATAGAATGGAGCAGCAACATATCTTTTGATCTCTACCAGATCAGAAGCCAAAGCAGCAGCCAATCTCTACCAGACCAGAGACCATAGCAGCAGCCAAGCTCTGCCAGACCAAAGGCCAGAGCAGAGGCTAAGTTCTGACAGACCAAAGACCAGAGAACATTTGCAGAGGTGCCAAGACTGGGGCTCCGCATACCTTACCCATTCCTTGGTGTCTCCTTGCTACTGTCACTGGAGCCTGTGGAGCATGGCTCAAGCCTCCTGAAATGGGAAAGAATCAAGTCTAGGGAGATAGAAGGAGTATGTTCCATGTCCTCAGTCAGTCCCATTAAAAACAAAACAAAACAACAACAAAAAAAAAACAGGCAGATGACAGCAACAGACAAGACAGTCAAACAAAAAGACACAAACAGCCACATCCTACAGCTTGTGCAGTAGAAAACACAGGGCCAGACAACAAATCTCACTACTCATGTAGTAGAAAAACTGAAAGTAGGATATCAGTGAATCAGTGCTGTAGGAGCTACCTGTCTTGTCCTTATCCAAAGATTCAGAGATCACAGAAAACTGGGTTCTCTCCCACCCTTTACAGATAGGGGCACATTCCATCATCTCTGAGATCCAAAGATCACCGAAAACTTGGTGCTCAAATCTCTTTACATATGCAACCCTTCCAGGGGGATCTGGAATGTCTTCCAGGCCCCCTGTGAGCCACAGCTCTCCAGAGCATCAGCTCTCACCTTTCTGATCACACAGATTACAGATTTTGCCCCAAGGACCTAAAACAGAAACTAGATAAACACAGTGGCAGACTCAGACAAACAGACATGAGTGCTCACTTACTGGCTGGTGTTCTGCTTTATGTGCTTGAGGTGCTTGGGAGCTTTGGGGATCTGGTACAAGCTCCCAATTGTTATGCCCAGATCATAGGGTCCCCAAAGATCACCAAGAGGTGGACCAGATATGCAAGAGCAGAGAGCTTTTTGGGGGTTTAAGCTCGGTCTCTCCACACAGTCTGACCCAACACAGTGGATCATAGAGGAGAGGCCTGAGCTGGTGCATGGTAGGGTTTTGATTGAAGTCTGAAGAAGGACCAGAAAGTTCCAGTTTAACAGTTACAGGACTGGGTGACATTCAGTAAGGGCAAGCTTTTTAAAAAGTGATTAGCTAGCTAACATAACTATCATTGAGCGAGGTGTCTATAGATAGGCCTCAGGAATGTTATGGAATGTTCTACTACAAGGTTGGTAGGCTGCGCAGGACAAATGCCCCATCTTGAGAAAAGATCCCTTCACATTTTTGTAGTTATCCTCAGGCTCTTCCATGGGTAGGAAATCTGATGACCTTGTTTCTGGAATTGTTGACCCATGGCCTACTTCCTGGTGACCTTGGGGTAGAGTCACTAGTCTGGTGACCTTTAGGTGACCTTTTTTAGTCCTAGTTCCTGGTGATCTTTGGGGGTGTCAGGTAGGTTCTCTAAGTTCTAAAAGATCTATTTGGATTTTGTGGGAGTTGTAAATGATACGTCCTGTGTCAGAGAACACTCCAATATCAAGCTATGATATAGAAGAGTAGAACTGATGATGTAAAAGATTTACTATTGCTGAGAAACTAGAATTTAGCTGAGGGAAGACTGCCTGTAAAACACTCCACAGATAAGTAATATGCTAACCAGGCCTGTTAGAGATTAGGATCCGAGGATGCACATGTTTGCTGACCAGGATTATCTAGAAATGTGGCAGGATGAGGTTTTTTAATTTGTAATTTTCCAATGTGTGTTTATTAATTCATGAATGCCAATGAAAACAGACCAGATTGGTGGGTGTACAATTTGGGTCAGGTAGCTTGATCCAGTGAATATTGATTTTTGATTTAAGGGACTGTCCTATGCCCATATGGACAATCCTCATTGACACAGTTCTGTCAGTTCAAATTTGAGACACAGGCTATTGGCTAAAGCTGTGTCTGTAAGGTTACAGGTCTCAGCAGCTAATACTGTACACAGGGACAACATTAAACAGTATCTTATTAATGGCTTTCCCTTTACAAGAGAATGGCCTTCAAAGTTATGTTTTTCAAAGTCAGTATGCCTATGCGTATTTTTCAACTAAGAGTTTAAAACCACTGGCTGCTCTTTCAGAGGTCACAAGTTCAATTCCCAACTTCCCAACAACCACATGGTGGCTCACAACCATCTATAATGAGATCTGGTGTTCTCTTCTGGCATGCAAGTGTACACGCATGCAGAACACTGTATACATACTAAATAAATAAATCTTTAAAAAGTCAGTTGTTAGTATGATTAAATTTTATTTGTTGATGCATCCCTGCTTTAGTCTCTAATTAGTTAATATTCTCTGATAATCCCCAGTCATTAAGAATTTCATTCTTTTTCCTCTAGTGCTTTGATATTTATGTTTAAAGTAATGTCTCCTGTAGATCAACATTTCACATGTTATGTAATTGAGACTTTCTTTGAACACAGAATGCTGCTCCTATTGCCCAGTGTCTAGACCCGCAGCTCTTTTTAGATGGGCCCTGACTTGTGAGTGTGAAGTAAAAGAGACCAATGAATGTGTGACCACTGAACACCCTGAATTTTTAGAGGTGCACATTTACAAATAAAGAGGGACCTGTGTAAGAACTGAGTTCACTGACCTACTTTGAAGCTTGTGTAGTCACAACACAGAAAGGGAGGGGGAGAAGGGAAGATGGTAATGAGTCAGGTAATCAATGTTAGACGGTCAATAAAAGTTAAAACTGTACATTTGGGAGCAGTCATACACAAAGGGAATCAAAAATATGGATTAGTTGGTGAACTTGTTTCTGGGAAGCAAATTTCTAGAGTTGCATGAGTTCAAATAACACAGACATTCTGGACAAACTGCTGTGGTAGTGACTAACAGTTATGTTTCCTCTCCCCCACCCCCCATTTGAAAATGAACAACCTGAGAGAAAAGGTATGAGTAATACTTGGTGTGCTCTAATACATACTTGAAGTACCTGAAGAATATTGGACCATAAAGACATTTTCAACTTTTAAAAATAATTTTTGAGATTATAATGAAATTGTTTCAAACTTCTCATTCCTCTCTACTCTTAGGTCTCAAATGCTTGCATGAATGGTTATGGTGGCTACTTAAAAATCAAAATGACTGTCAGGTTCTCCCAGCATCCCTCAGTCCTTACCTGTTACAAGGTATGGGTGTCAAACACACATTTCTAGCCCAGGAGTTGAGCTGCCCTCCTCCCAGCTGTCCTTCCTTATGTATTCTAACCGTTTTGGTTACCTGGTCTTTTTCATTTATCATTTTTCCTCCTGGCACTGTGTTCTGGCTCTCCACTTCCCTCTCTCCTCTCATCTCACATAGCTCAGGGTCATGTCAACTTTACACTGCCCCAGATTTCCCTGTGTCTATGTTCTCTCGTCTATCTATAATAAACTTTCTACTCCAATATTCCTAGGTACAGTAATATCCTTTTTGTTTTATATCTCATTTTTGTTGAGTTCCCATTAACTACTCCTTTCTTTCAAATTCATGGACATTTGTTTCTTTAATGGTTGTTACTATTTGTCTTTTACTGAGATTTTGCTGCAGGACTTTCCAACTATGAGGTAGAGGTGACTGCACGGGACACTGATCATGTAATGAAATGTGCAACATAAATGACCTGTATCTTGGAAGATGAGCAGGTGCCCTGGGAAAGTGGAAGATTGTATTTTAAAACATTTCCAAGATGAGGATGTTGCAGGATATTTGATCCCAGTGTGATCCCTTAGATTGTGAACTGTAAAAACCTGTGCTTTGTTTGGTGTGGTTGAGCCCTAACACAAACCTTAATAACAAGAACTTTCTGTTTATACTAAACAGGTGATTATGGTATGGTTTCATCAACCCTAAAATATACCTTTAATTCAAAAGCTCTCTGTGCACAGGATTAAATAATATTAATCCTACATCAAGGGGCAAAGCAAGAAACCAGCTGACAGGGATTAAAGAGTAAGTGGAACTTTCGGCTGAAATGTATTTAAGACAGAGTGTAAAAGTGGAAGGAGTTTTATCTTGGTAGATTTTGGGCTTTTTGAGCTTTGAGCTAGAAAGCCTTTGGCCTTGGGTTCCTTTGGCCTATCACCCTTGAGCTGTCATCTGAACTGGTGAGATTTTGTTTCATTTTCCTCTTGGAGGTAAGGTGAGTAGCAGGGTCAGATGGGTGCTTTCTCTGCCTCTCTGTGCTATCAGGTTTTAAAATTGAATAATTGGGATTATCATTCTTTTATAACAACATGAGGGCTCTGTGTGTCCATAGGGATTAGGGCAAAGCTAGAATGCCTCTACTATCTGCATCATTTGATCTTTGATCCACTGGTAGAGAAGCTATGACTGTCCTGACTCAGATCTATTGTTCAAACTGATAAGGGTCTCTGGGCAGTCTTAGCAGTCAGGAGCATCAGTGGGAGGTAGCTTATGGGTTTGTTCTGGGATTTTCCTCTGATGCAGCTGTAGAGGGCTGTGAGTGAGATTAGAGGCCTTGTCATGGTGAGTGTGGGGCCATTGTCCCTAGGCCAGGAAAAGCAGGCTGTTGAGCTATCACAGCCTGATCTGCTTTAACCGAGATGGACTGTGGTTCGGACTATGGTTCTGTTGTTTTCCATGTGGTGACTTCAGCAGAGATCCTTGTTCTCTGACCCTTCTTGAGTGTTAACTGTCCAAGGAGGAGGGGACCCTGTGGCTTGGGCAGTAGAAAGTTGTGGTGCTTATAGAATCACTATCTAGTGTGCACACCCAGGCATTGCTTTTGTTGTGCATTAATTAGATAGATTGGAAAACTGAAAGTCTCATTTCTAGAAATGCCTCATATTTTATTCCACACAAGGTTTTGCGTAACAAATTTTACATAGTTTTGAAACTGGTAAAAAAGAAGTGGTGGTGGTCATCATTAAGCAATAATTGCTCACCATTTTTTAAATTTATTTTTTACCTTTCAACTACCACCGGGCACAATGGTGTGATTCAAGGGAATTTAATTCCTGGGTTCAAATGGATTTTCTGAGATGCAAAATTTTGTCAGTGTCCGGTGTGCCTGGGTTTAGGTAAGTGGGAAGGGAAGATTCCACATCTTGTGCCGTAATCCACGCAGCAAGAAACAGATATTAAATTATTCTCCAACATTGTTTTGTGTGTGAGTGTTGGTGAGGGCAGGGCTATGCTTGAACCCACAAGGGAACATGAGGGACTGCAAGCCATAGCCCATCTTTATTATGGTCTCCATTTTCCAAGAGACTTCCAGAGAAAAAGGATTCTCTGGAAAGGAGATTAGCAGTAGCAGGAGGGTCATAAATATAGCAGTTTAGGTGTCACTTTGAGTTTCTCTTGTAGGAGTTGTGAAATCTGTGTTTATTTAATTTGTATTAAATTTAAAAAAATCAAAGTTATCTCTGATCCAGTGCACATTTTTCATGTTAGAGTTTCCTTAGGCCTTTTCATGTAAACTTGGCTATATTTTAGGCTTATGTTTTTGGCTTTTTCTCTTATCCCCTCATTCTTTCACAAATACTGTGCATTCTTGACTGTTGAAGTTTGAGCTAAGTATAGAAGTCATATCATGCCAGAAGATTATGAGATTAGTGGCAATAGAATTGTCAATTATTTTTCTGTTTTCCTCTGTTTCTTACCAGGTGGCTTTTCTGATATGAGATAGAGATTTTGTGTTGTCCTTTAACAAGCATACAATGACAATTTGCACTTATGTCTGTAGAAGGCAGAGGAGACAACATGAAGGTGGGTGATACCACTTGGCCAGTTTACTCCTTTTCTTTGGGCATAATCTTTTGGTGATCTGTCCTTTGTCTTTAGAAGTTCCATGTTTCCAGTGGACTCCATATTCTTTATTTGGATGTTTTTATTCTCCTGAAAAGATTACATCAAAACCCTGCCCCATACCTAATTCTGGGGTGAGGATAGTTCCTTTTCAGGCAGTTATATCTTTTATAGGGCAAAATGGTTTTTGGAAATAGAAAAAGTATAATCTCTCAATCTAAGTTTAAAAAAATCTTTGAAAGTTTACAAATATACCTTCAACTGTATTTATTTCTAGATAACAAAGGACATTTACTTTGATTTTCAACCTGTCTTTTACAAGTAGCTTTTAAGTGGAATCAGTGTAAATCCTATGTACCTGCCGCTGCCTCCCAGGTGGTATGTAAAAGACACGTGCCTCCCAAATGCTGGGATTAAGGCTATGAACCACCAACACCCTGTCATTGTAACTCCTGAATTTAGAAAACAACTTATTAATAGAGAACTGCTTGTCTCTGTGTGGATTAAATGCATGGTCTATCACCATGCTGCTCAAATATGTTATATTCACTCCAAATTATTCCAACTCAAACAAAGTTATTTCTTTGAATTTACTTAAAACATTTTCAACCTCTTAACTGTTGTTAATATGAAACAACAAAAGTATCTTTTTTTTATTTAAGAAGAAAACTTTAGTCTTTATTATGTTAGTTTGGACTGAATGACCACAATGTCTGATGAACAGTTACCTCTGATTATTCAGGGGATCTCTACTATTCAAATCTAATCATTATCAATTTTGATAGGATCCACCATTTTTTTCCTGTGGAAACATTTGGTTTTACCAGTGAAGAAACAGTTCAGTAGTTTCTCACTGTCTACTCCTTTTGGTTATGTTTACTTCCCTTTGTTCTAGAGTATTTTGGTGTGCTGCTAAGTTGCTACCACGAGATCTTTCTGATTATTTTTTTTTAATGTACTTAGTGTTATGAACTGTCTTCTGGTCAACACTTCCATTGTGTACTATGAGTTTTGATATGTTGTGAATTCATTTCATTGACTTCTAGAAAGTCTTTAATTTCTTTCTTTATTTCAGATTTGATCCATTTTTTATTCAATAGAGAGTTGTTCAATTTCTATGAGTTTGTAAGCTTTCTATTGATTTTGTTATTGGTGATGTGCTGCTTTAAACATTAGTGGTCTGACAGGATGCAGGAGGTTATTGCAAGTTTCTCATATCTTTTGAGACTTCCACTGTTCAAGTACATCATCAATTTTGGGGAAAAATATATGTGTTGCTGAGAAGAGAGAACAATCTTTTTGCTTGGGTGGATGTTCTGTAAACATCATTTGGGTAGTGTTTTGATGTTAGTTATCTGGACCATTTCTGTGTTCAGTTTGGTCAGGAGGACCTGTCCATTGGTGAGAGTGATATATTGAAGTCTTCCCGTATCAGTTTATGAGGGCCAGGTTGTGGTACAAGCTGCAGAAGGGTTTCTTTTATAACTTGGGTGCTCTTATGTTTGGGGCATAGATGATAAGTATTGAAATGTTATATTTCTGGTTGTTTTAATTTAATATGTCATATTTAATTTAATATGTCATGTCCTTTGCCGTCTTTTGATTAGTTGTTTTTGAAGTCTGTTTTGTTAGATATTAAAATTGCTTTACAAGCTTGATACTCTAATTCATTTATTTGGAATATCTTTTCCAACCCTTTACCTTGAGTAATGTCTATCTTGATGTGAAGTTGTGTTTGATGTGTTTAGAAGAAGGGTGGATTCTCTTTTATCATCCATTTTGTGAGCCTATGTCTTTTTATTGGTGAATTTGGGTCAATGGTATTAAGAGATATCAACAAACAGTGATTGTAAATCCTGGTATTTTGGTGGTGGTGGTGGTTGTTTTAGCACCCTGTGTTGGGCTATATTTATACATACATATTGTTTAAATTTGACCTTATCATGAAACATTTTATTTTCTCCATTTGCTGATTCAAAGTTTCTGGGCATGGTTAGTAATTTGTCTTCATTTCTGTAGTTTTTTAAGAGTCAGAAGTACACTGTCTAAGCCCTTCAACTTCCAGCATCTTTACTGAGAACACAGGATTAATTTCAAAGATCTGCCTTTCTTTATTTCTTGGTTGTTTTTTGTTTGTTTTGGTTTGTCTGTTTGATTGGTTGGTTAGTGCGGTCTGTTTTATTTTATTTTATTTTTTCTGTCGCGGCTTTTCATATTCTTTTCTTGTGCTGTATGTTTAGAGTTTTGATTATTCTGGTAAGAGGACTTTCTTTTCTAATCTCCTTGGTGTTTTGTATGCTGCTTGTGCCTTGATAGGCATCTTCTTCTTTAGGTTAAGAAATTTTTTTTGTATGATTTTGCTGAAAATATCTTCTGGACCTTTGATCTCATCCTTCTTCTGCTAATCTGATCATTAGCATGTTTTGTCTTTTCATAATATCCCAGAGTTCCTGGATGTTTTGTGGTAGAGAACGTTGAGATTTAACATTTTCTTTGACACATGTATCTATGTCATCTTTTTTTCTGTTCTTTTTTTATTGTTGTTTTATTTTATTTTCAGACAGGTTTGCTTTTTATAGCCTTTGCTGTCACTTTGTAGACCAACCAGGCCTTGAACTCACAATAGTCCAGTGGTTTCTGCCTCCCTGAGTTCTGGTATTAAAGGAGTGTACAAACACACCTGTCTTCCATTTCTTCTATTTGTTTTCAGTGCATATATTTCTCTCTTGATCTCTATTTTGAGTGTGAACCTTGCCTCTGTAGTTCCTTGTTGTAGTCTTTAAATTTTTCATTTCCAGGATTCCCTAACTTTCTGTTTTAAAAAAATTCTTTTGGTTTTTTGAGGCTGGAATTCTCTGTGTAGCATTGGCTCTGGTGGACTTGCTTTTTAGACCAGGCCAGCCTCAATGTCACAGAGATCTATCTGCCTCTGCCTACTCAAGTGCTGGGATCAACGGTGTGCACCACCATGGCCAGCTTGTTTGTGCTTTCTTTATTGCTTCTATTTCCATATTTCCAGAATGTGTTCCATTCTGTCATTCTCCATTTGGGAGAGGCCTGGAGATCAGCTTCCAGATGGAGAATGGTGATTCCATTTCTCTCAAGGGCAGCTAGACCACTGTAGGGCAACACTCATGTTCACTAGGCCGGAGTGAGGAAAGAATTTTCTATTGACTTTTACAGGTACTTAGCTCTTTTAGAATGAAATCACCAGTGGTAGTGGAAATTCTGGTGTTCCAGAGCCTATGATAATACCAAAGTCTTACTATTCTCAGTTAAACTGCTGTGCCTTGCTCTGAAGACTTTCACCTCAGATGTGCAGGTAAAAGTCCATAATTGGTTGACTTGGTTGACTGGTGAGACCCAGATCCAGTGAGGCCTAGGCCCAGTGGGTCAAAGAGCAGGCCCAGAGGAGGATAAATTATGAATATCAGGGGCAATGATGGAAGGCTGATGGTATCAGGTGGCATATAACCAGCCAGCATGCATGCACCCACAACTTGTTTATTTGAAGCCAGGGACTTAGAAACCTTGTGCAGAGGGAAGGATTTTGAGGATAAATTTCTGATTTGCTGGGGTCTAGGGGTCAAGGATACTTGGCTTACATATAGTGCTACCATGCCTCATTTTCCATGCAGTAGCATGGTCCTATCACAATAAGAAGAACACAGTACTCAATTATCCTATATGTGGGGAAAAAAATCTCTGAGTACAGTTGAAAGTCACTGCTGAAGACTAAGATCCCTAGCAGGGTGATCCATTTCTAGGAATTCCAAGATGCTTGTTTGAGCAGTTTTCTTCACAGGAAAGGGTTTGCCTAATAATCTACCCTGAGGGCTATGTGAGGCTCTTTATATGACCCAGGGTCAAAAAGATCAGGAGGCAGATTTTTAGGCCCTTCACTGAGAAAACAGAGTTCACCATCATAGACTGAATGTAAATAAGTGACTATCCGGAGATGTCAGAATTCACCCTAATCCAGAAAAGCCTCACATCCCTCAAATGTTTGTTGTTTCATGGCTTTATTTAAGGAATTTGTTTCCTCCAATTGTTTGATTATGTTTTGCCTGGATTTCTGTATGGAATTTATTCATCCACATACCACAGCATATCCTGAATATGCAAACATAGCTGAAAGCACAAGAAAAAGATCTGAAAACAAACTACATGAAGATGATATTGGCTCTTAAAGCAATTAGTGCAAAAAAGATGTTTAAGCGTATAATACAAACACAGTTTCTTTAAAATTCTGCTTTCTTCCACTTGGCTTGAGAAGTTTCCATTTTCTAATACTGATGCAGACATATATCCAGTCATCAGTCATAGAAAATAATATGGTTTCCAAGTGATTCTAATAGATATCTTTTGCTTTATCATAAGAATATGAGATAATTTTAGTAGTCAAAATCATTTATCATCTATTGAAACATTTGTATGCTTTAATGGAATCTCTTCAATGGGAATAGCCCTCCACCTCCAATACATATTTTATTGTTGCCAAAGGAAATAATCAGATTGCACAAGTTGAGTAATGGCCAGTGATTTCTTTGATTTTGATTTTATCTATAGTCCTATTGTATTTGCTTATAGGACTATGTTATATTTATAGACCTATCTTTGTGTTTGCTTTTGACAGGAGTGCTATGTATATTGTGTGATTTGATTAGTTATAATCTAACTATATTATTTCTCTTGATACTCATAGACCACATATTTTGCCTTCTGGAAATTTATTATATTATGCTATACTTTCTTTAGTTTTTGTTGATTAGGAGACTTGATTTGGAGAAACAGTTTTACTTTTCTCTTCTTGATCTTAAAGGCTTGCCTCTCCTCATTTCTTGGTATATCTGTGTTTTTAAGTTGTTGCAATCATCAATGTCTTGGTTTGTGCTTCTTAAGTGACTGATAGAATTAATACATTGTTTTTAGGTTTTTAAAACTTTCTCCTATATTGTTGTCTCTTTGTCCTTATTAGCTTCAGTTGTCAACATTTCAAAGCCTACAGTCATTTTAGAAAGCCTCAGTTAAGGGCATGTGCTCATCAGAGAAGCTGGTTGCTATATCTGTGAGAGATTGTGTTGATAGATGATTGATGTGGGAAGGCTCTTCCACTGAGAGATGCAATATCCCTAAGCAAGTGGGCCTGGGTTGCATAAGATAACTACCTGAGCATGAGATGGTGATGAAGCAAGAGAATGACCCAGGAAACATTTGCCCATGGCTTTTGCCTTAATTTTCTTCAAGCTTGATTTTCTATGCTAAACTCCCAAAATGATGGACTGTGATCTGACAGTACCAAACTAAGCGTGTAAATCCATTCATGACCTGAGATCCTTTTAGTTAGGGGATTTAGTCACAACAACAAAGTAGCAAATTAGAACAAAAAGTTATATGCAAAGAGTGATTTTACTGCTGGACAGAATTATGGAATGTTCTCTTTTTAAGGACTGTGGAAAACATCAGGATTTAAGATAACAAAAGCATTACAAAGCTGTACACAGAGCTTCATTGGCTGTTCTGGTAGGACCTAGAAGATCAGAGTATTGAGAGTAATGCAGACAGGGGAAGTCCATGTCATAGGATTTCCGTGGACAATAGACTATGGAAAATTAAGCTAGAGGTCACTTGTGTGACATTTTAGCTGCAAATCATACTTATTCTGCCCATGCCTTGAAATTGGCAAAATTAAAAATTGATGGACAGGATCTTAGATGGAATATTGAATCTGTTGAATGGGTATTATTACAGAGACATCCAGGACCACAGTGAAAGAAAGAGACAAGTGGAGCAGAAATAAATGTAAAGTCTTTGGTTTTTACAGAAAACAGTACTAGGTAGTTTCAGATGGCAATCACATGATGAAATAGAGGCAGAATTTTTCAAGGAGATTATCACTATCAAAGAAGAGGTCCTAGCTCTGGATTTGAAACCTAAAATGATATTCATAGAGTAAATTCCTTCCTGCTAATTCTTCTGTTAATGGAAGGAGGACTCAAAGTGATTCCTAGTGCCAGGAATGAACTTCATATAAAGCCTGCTGCAAATGGTCCAAGTGTGGCATGGTCCATCCCAATTTTGAATCCAAATTGACAGGCTCACCCATGTTGTGCTTTTTCTGGAAACAAGAAAGATGTAAAATTTAACGTAATAGATTCTTTGTGGTTTCTATTCAGCACTGTGCCAGCCTTCTGTGTTTAGCAGAGTCAGATCACCAGTGAAGATACTGTAAAAGTTCATTGCATGAAGCCGTGAAGGGGAAGCCTGAGTTGCATCTTGACACTACAAGATGTTGAGATACCTAAGTTATGAGATACCTGTCATGGAGTGCTGCCTATAGGGAGTGGAAGTAACCAATCTGAGAGATGTATGAGATATTGCATAGATAGGAACCTCTAAGCCTTTTGAAACAGCAACAGGATTTGCTGTTTTCCTTGCTGGTCTTCTTTCCTTGGTACAGTCTTCCCTCACTATGTATACATTCCTCTCTACTGGAATGGGAAGGGGTATTCTGTGTATCTATGTTGGAATGATGTCACTTGCTTTTGATGTGGCAGTCAAGAGATTTTCTTATATGTCAGAAGAGACTTTGGACATTTAAACAGTGTATGAGTTATTGCCAAATTTTAGGATCACTGAAGTTAGACTACATTTTCATCATGGGATGGCCATAAGCTAATAGTGAATTTGGTCAGAAATTATTTGATTGAATCAAAAAAGCTCCCAGAGAAGATGATGTTTCTGGTTTTGACATTGAATGAAAAAGTTTCTGTCCTGAAAGTCAGTATGTACACCAGGTAGGTTTTGTACTTACAGGTCTAACTCCAGTTGAGCGTTGGGGTAAAATTTAGGCCAACATGCATGGCATCAACAACATCATCATTGGCTGCTGAGTCTGGAATGTAGGGTTTTGGATTTTTTATTTTGTTTTGTTTTGTCTGTGTAAGCATAGGTTTTTGTGGTGATCTTCATCTACATCTTGCATTTGAAATTTGGCAGAGAGTATATTTAATTTTTTTAGGGGGCATGTATTCATGACATTAACACTGTCTGAGGTTTCTGAGTCATTGAATTGCAGGGGTGTGACATTCTTCCAACCTGTTGTGTTTTTTTAAAAACTTCATTTTATTCACATTTAATTTATTTTTATTTAAATTTGTTTTTTATAATTTATTCTCTGACATTAACTCAGCTCTTTAATCACTCCTCTTGGGGGGTGCAGCCTTGAAAGGCCACAGAGAATCATGATGCAGCCATCCTTGATGATACCTGATAAGCTAGGGTCAGATAGAAGGGGAGGAGTTATTTCCCTATCAGATTAGGGAAAGGGCATAGGAGAAAAGAAAGAGGGTGGGTGGGACTAATAATAGATGACAGAGGGGTCTACAGTGGGTATACAATGTGAATAAATTGTAATAAATAAAATTTAAAAATAATTTAACATCTCAATTGTAGCCTCCTCCCTTGTCTCTTCCTCATCTCATCCTCTATTCCTCTTTCCCCCGTGCCCCATTTTATCAGATAGGGGGAGCCCTCCTCTCCTACCAGCTGATCCAAACTTATCAAATCTCACTAGGACTGTCTACACCCTCTTCCTTTGTTGTGTACCAATGCCTCCTCCACCATGGGGAAGTGATCAAAGAGCAGGCAACAGAGTCCAGGTCAGAGCCAGACCCTGCTCCCCTTACTATGGATCCCACATGGAGACTGAGCTGCCTATCAGCTACATCTGAGCAGGGATATGGGTCCTCTTTATGATCGGTCTTTGGTGGGTGCATCAGTCTCTGCATGTCCCCACAGTCTCAAATTTGTTGGCCTTGTTGGTCTTCTTATGGAGCTCCTGTCAGCTCTGAGACTTTCTATCCCCCCACTCTTTCCTATGTCTCCCTGTGCTCTGCCCAAAGTTTGGTTGTGAGTATTAGCATCTGCTTTGATCCCCTACTGGGTTGAGTCTTTCAGAAGACATGTATGTTAGGCTCTCATCCTGTTCCCTCTCTTCAGTCACATCTGGTATCAATTCTATTTGCCCTTTTAAATGAGAATTGAGCATCCTCCATAGGGTCCTCCTTCTTATTTAGCTTCTTTAGGTCTGTGGATTGTAGTATGTTTGTCCTGTATTATGGCTATTATCCACTTATAAGTCAGTATATACCATGCATATCTTTCTGGTCCTGAGATACCTCACTCAGGATGATCTATTCTAGTTCCATCCATTTCCCTGAAAATTTCACGATTTCCCTGTTTTTAATACATAACTAGCATTCCACTGTGTAAATGTACCACAATTTCTGTAACTGTTGTTATATTGAGACATGTAGGTTGTTTCCAGATTCTGGCTATTATGAATATAGATGCTGTGAACATAACTGAGCAAATGTATTTATTGAATGGTGGAGCATGTTTGGAAATATGCCCAGGAATAATACATCTGAAACTTGAAGTAACACTATTTCCAATTGTCTGAGAAAGCATCAGAATGATTTCTAATGTGGTCATATATGTTTGCACTCTCACCAGTAATGGAGGAGTGTTTCCCTTTCTCCACATCCTCACTGGCATGTGCTGTCTCTTCAGGTTTTGATCTTAGTCATTCTGATGGAATATCAAAGTCATTTTGATTTGTATTTCCGTGAGGACTATTGATATTTAGCATTTATTTAAATGTTTTCCCACCATCTGATATACCTCTGTGGAGAATTCTCTGTTTAGTTCTGTACCACAGTTTTAAAGTGGTTTGTTGAAGTTTAATTTCTTGAGCTCTTTATATATCTTGTTTACTAGCCCTCTCTGCTGTATATAGGGTTGGTGAGGATCTTTTCCCAGGCTGTGGGCTGTTTATTTGTTCTATTGACAGAATTCTTTGATTCATAGAAAGTTTTTGTTTCATGAGATCTATTTATTAATTGTGATCTTAGAGCCAGTGCTCTTGGTGTTCTGTTCAGGAAGGTATCTTCTATGCCAATGTGATCCAGGCTTTTTCCCACTTTTTCTTCTAACTGATTCAGTGTGTCTGGATTTATGTTGAGGTCTTTGATCACCTTGGACTTTAGTTTAGTGCAGGGTGATAAATATGGATTTATTTTCATTTTTATAGATGTAGACTTCCAGTTATACCAGCACCATTTGTTGAAGATGTTGCCATTTTTTCATTGCATAGTTTTGGCTTCTTTGTCAAAAATCAAGTGTCCATAGGTTTGTGGGTTTATTTATGAGCCTTTGCTTCAATTCCATTGATTCACGAGTCTGTTTCTGTAATAGTACCATGCTGTTTTTATTACTGTTGCTTTATAGTATAGTTTGAAATAAGGGATAGAGAAACCTCCCGAAGATCTGTTTTTGTACAGGATTGTTTTAGCTATTCTAGTGTTTGTTTGTTTGTTTGTTTGTTTTGTTTTCACATGAAGCTGAGAATTGTTCTTTCGAGGTCTGTAAGAAATTGTGTTGATATTTTGATGGGGATATTATTGAATCTGTAGATTGTTTTTGGTAATACAGCAATTTTTACTATGTTGATCCTACTGATACATGAGCATGAGAGATCTTTCTATCTTTTGTTATCTTCTTCAATTTCTTTTTTCAGAGGCTTGAAGGGTTTTTGTTTTTCATATAGGTTTTTCACTTGCTTGGTTAGGGTAACACCAAGATACTTTATGTTTTTTTTTTTTTTTTCTGGCTATTATGAGGGGTGTTGTTTCCCAAATTCTTTCTCAGGCAGTTTGTCTTTTGCACACAGAAGTGCTACTGATTTTTTGTTAACTTTGTATCCAGCCACTTTGCTTTAGTGTTTGTCAATTGTAGGCATTCTCTGGTAAAACTTTGGGGGACACTTTTGTATACTGTCATTTCATCTGTGAATAGTAATACTTTGACTTCTTCCTTTTCAATTTGTATCCCTTTAAACTCCTTTAGTTGTGTTATTGCTCTAGATAGGACTTCAGATAATATATTGAAGAAATTTGGAGAGAGTGGGTAGCTTTGCCTTGTCCCTGAGTTCAGTAGAATTGATTTAACTTTCTTTCCATTTAGTTTGATGTTAGCTATAGGATTGATGTGTATTGCCTTCCCTGTTTTCAGGTATGTGCCTTATATCCTCGCTCTCTTTGAGATTTTAAAGAAGAATAAGCGTTGGATATTGTCAAATCCTTTTGTAGCATCTAAGGAAATGATTGTGTGGTTGTTTTTTTTTTTCAATTTATTTATATGTTGGATTACATTGATGGGTTCCATGTATTTAACCACTGCTGCATGCATAGGCTGGAGCCTACTTGGTCATGGTGGATGATATCTTTGATATGTTCTTGGATTTGGTTTGTGAGTTATTTTATTGAGTATTTTTGCATCATTGTTCATAAGAGTGATTGGTCTGAAGTTCTCTTTCTTTTTTGGGGTCTTTGAGGATATATCAAGGTGACTGAAGTCTTATAAAAGTAGTTTGGTCATGTTGCTTCCATTTATATTTTATGAAATAGTTTGAAGATATTGGTATTCTTTCTTCTTTGAAGCTCTGGTAGAATTCTGCTCTGAAATCATTTGGTCCTTGTTTGGGAGTCTTTTGATGTTTGCTTCTATTCACTGAGGGGATGTAAAACTGTTAAATTTTTTTACCTGATCTTGATTCAACTTTGGTAAGTGGAATCAATCAAAAAATGTATATTTCATTTTGATTTTCAAATTTTGTGACATATAGGCTTTTGACATTAGAGTTAATGGTTCTTTGGATTTTCTCAGTATCTATAATATCTCTCTATTTATCAGACTTGGTTGATTTGGATAGTGTATCTCTGCCATTTTCTTAGTTTGGCTATGAATTTGTCTGTTTTTGATTTTCTTAAAGAACTAGCTCCTGTTTTTTTTTTTTTGTTTCTTTGAATTGTTCTCCTTGTTACTAATTTATTGATTTTAGCCCCGAGTTTGGTTATGTAGTGGTCTACTCCTGTTGGGTGTGTCTGCTTCTTTTTTCCTAGAGTATTCAGGTGTGCCATTAATTTCCTTGTATGGGAAGTCTCCAATAGCTTATGAAGGCACTTAGTGCTATTAAATCTCTTCTTAAGACTGCTTTCATTGCATCCCATAAGTTTGGGTATAATGTGCCTTCATTTTCATTGATCTGTAGGAAGTTCTTTATTTCTTCCCTGACCCAGATTTCATTGAGTAGGGAGTTGTTCAGTTTCCATGTATGTGTAGGCTTTTTGCTATTTCTGTTATTGTCGAGATCCAACTTTAGTCCATCATGGTCTGATAGGATACAAGATATTACCTCAATCTTGTATCTGTTGAGGCCTGGTTTGTGACCTACTGTATGGTCATTTTTAGAGAAGTGTCTGTGAGGTGCTGAAAAGAAGATATATTCTTTTCTGATTGGGTGAACATTTTTCTAGATATCTGGTAAGTCCAATTAATTCATGATATCCATTAGTGTCATTATATCTCATTTTCGGTTCTGTTTCACTGCTCTGTCATTTTGTGATAGTGACTTGTTGTGTTCTCTCACTATTAATGTGTGAACACTAAAATGTTCTTTAAACTTTATTAATGTTTCTTTTACAAATGTGGGTACCTTTGAGTTTGGGCCATAGTTGCCCAGAATTGAGAAACAATCTTGGTGGAATTTTCCTTTTATGAGTTTGAAGTATTCTTCCTCATCTCTTTCAATTAATTTTGGTTAAATGTTTGTTTTATTAGATATTAGAATTGCTACTCCTGCTTGTTTCTTGGGTCAGTTTGCTTGAAAATCTCATTCCTGCTTCAACATCCTAGGAAATTTTCCAGGGTTTAGTTCAGTGCTCTGAGGTTGGAACCAATTTTTTCCTTCACCATTGGGTTTCCTTTCACATGGGAAACACAGTCAGTGGTGTTTTGTGGCCTACTGTTCCAACTACTGGTCACTGTGCAGTCTCTGCTACCCTGCTGATCAGACACAGTGTGCAACCATCTCTGCCATCTGGGATCTGTTTTTTTAATTTTTACTGAATATGAGTATTTTTCTTATATGCATGACTATACACCTCTTGTGTGCCTGCTCCTTACACCAGTCAGAAGATTGCTTCAGAACTCATGAACCTAGAATAATGGATAGTAGTGGGTTCCGTGTAAACACTGACAATTGAGCCCAATTATTTGCAAGAGCAGCAAGAGCTCCTCACTGCTGAGCCATCTCTCCTGCCTTATGTTGCTTATTTCTGATCAGTATTTACATTGCTAATATTTTTTTAACTTTGTAAACATGCATTTCTTTTTAGTAAGATCTTATTAATGTTACAGTTTAAGCTGTGGCACTGCTGGTTTCTGGAAGATTGATACAGAATTGGATTGAATGTATAATTTCTTGTAGGAGCGTCAGTAAAGACCTCTGAGTTTTTTCTACCTATTATATTTGTTTGATTGACTTTTAGGGGAGGCTCTGTCTTACAATATAGGTCTGGCTGTCCTGGAACTCTTTTCATAGATCATGCTGGCATCCAACTCAATGAGATTCACCTGCCTCTGCCTCATGAGTGATGGAATTAGAGGCATAACTGAATACACCCAGCTTGTCCATCATTTTTTGTAGTTAATAAATGTTCATAAATTTCTCTGATATGTAATCAGTACTGTTCATATGTTCATTTCTCTCTGTATCTCTCTCTATCTTTCTATTTCTATTTCACTCTCTTCTCTCTGTTTCTCTTTGTCTACATTAATTGGCATGTAAATTTCAAGGCTATATCCTATTGAAAAAGTTCAGATATGACACAGTTATTCAGTTTTCTTCTAAGAATGACTTATTGATAACATTAGCACTTCCATTTTAATATAAAAGCTTTAATCTTTATTTTTCAACTATAGACTATACATGATTTGGAAAGGAGGATATACAAAACAATTATCAAAAAAACATGTGTTCTATGCCTTTACTTTTGTCTGGTCACTCACAAATATGATCTTATCAGCTATGATTGTTGTTGATTGCCACCTAACATTATTTTTATCCATGTATTCACCATAGTCCACATTCCTGTCCACAAATATACAAGCACCCTTTTTCACATACTGATATGTCATATCTCTGAGGCCTGGTCAAAACACAATATTCAGTGCCACATTGTCTTTGGACTGATGCCAGTGTCCCCTGATCACAACATTTTATTTGTTGCTAAACAAAATATTGTGCCTGTGTTTTTGCTTCCACCTCTTTCATGACTGGGTCCTGACCAGCTCACCCAAGTAACTGAACCCAATTCATAGACTGCTCAAGAATCCAACTGCTGGCTTTTTAGACTCATGTTTCACAAACTGATGAAACTCCTATAACATAGGTCTTCAAAGCATGGCTTTGTTTTTTTTTTACAATTTAATAGTTAGGCTTTTCCATCTCCCCTCCTTCACCTGATGCACAACACCTAACTGTCTAACATTAGCACTTGTGTGTCAAATAATAAATGAAAGAAGTACTAGAAATATGTGAATATATTTCCAATGAAGTATAAATTTATATTGTTGCCTCTAATTCTGTTGTACACAAGTATCACATATTTTAGAATTCAGTAACCTTCAATGATGTGCATGTGAAATTCAGCCAAGAAGAGTGGGCTTTGCTGGAACCTTCCCAGAAGCAACTCTACAAAGATGTGATGCTAGAGACCTGTAAAAACCTCACTGCTATAGGTAAGACTGCTAATTTTTTTCACTTTTAAAATAAGGAGACAACTCTTACTTTATTATTAATCCTCTTATATAATTCTAATTGAGAATGAGGTGGAATGAGGTGAATAAATCAGGCATGGTTCTAAGGGTCACAGAAGATAGTGATTTAAGTTTTCCCATAATAATAATATGATATTTCCAATAATATACATTTTCTGGTACTATATTTTAGGCTACAATTGGGATGACCATAATATTGAAGAACACTTTCAAAGTCCTACAAGTAATAAAAGGTAACTTTATGTGCACGCTGATACAGATATGAATCTCAAGAAATTTTAATGTGTCCTGGAAGTTGTTTTTTTTGTTTGTTTGTTGGCTGCTTTTTTATTTTCTGTTTTTGAAATAGTTTTTTTTTTCTGTGTAGCTGTGGCTTAACTTAGAATTGCTTTTTAGACCAGCCAGACCTCAAAATCACACAGATCTGCCTGCTTTTACCTCCACAAGTGCTGGGATTGAAGGCATGTACCAGCACACATGGCTGTGTTCTGGAAGTTTTAAAGAAAAGCAACAGTGTAAAAACAGCACTGCTTTAAGTGTACTGATGATCATTAAAATCTCATAATTCCATGTACTTCAATGTCAGGTATCTGATTTGTGTTTACAAGGCACTCCCCTAAGATAGAAGAAAATAAAATAATATTGTAACAAAAATACCATTTGAATCATATGGACATTACAGCTACTGACTTGAACTGCCAATCCCTTTAGTCTCATTCTATCTACTCAGATATTGTAAGAGGTATACACACTGAATTGGTGATCAGTATGTGTCCAAAACCTTCTAATAAGCAAAAAATTTTATAGTAGAACCAGTTTTACTCATTTTCGTGCAGTAACACTGTAAAGTTTAGTGAAAGGAGCAGCTTATGAGAATCAAGAATATTGTTGTGGAGAAACCTTAATCCCTATATGACATATCTATGATGAACAAAAAAACAAACTGTGTTAATTCAATGTGGGAATCTTTATTATTTTTGTAAATTAAACTAGTATATCATATGTCAAAATGTTTCTAAGACACATGAGCATAGGGATATTGAAAGAAACAGTGTCCCTGTCTTTCTCCAAGAACAATTGATTTGGTAGTAGTCCCCACTGTGAGTAAATTTTCTGAATGTGATAAATGGTTACTGTTAATTGGTTTTGCAACTTCACTGAGAATTCATCAGCAAACTCATATTATTGAAAATACCTATGAATACTAGGATTTTGGAACATCTTCTTGTCTTGGCTCACTTTGAAAAGGAAGTATCATTCATACAGTACAAAAATTTGTGAATGGGATTGCTGTGGTAAAACTCTGAATTCTTACAATACTCTTCATATATAGGAGAAAATCTCTTATAGAAAAATGATGCTATAAAAGTGATCCACAAAACAAATGCTCTTACCACCACAGGGATCTTCAAAAATACCCATAATGAAGGGGAATACTGTGAATGTAAATAAAGTGATAAAACTTTAAAATTTTATTCTTCTTTACCATTAGATCAAATTATGAAATTAATTCATATAGATAAATATATTTATTAGTGTAATGAAATGACGGTGGTAAATCTTTCACATGTGCCAATTTTCTTTGCAGGCATGAAAGCAGTCATACTGGAGAGAAGCCCTTTAAATGCACTCTATGTGGGAAACCCTTCCCCATATCACTGTTCTCATATGGCATAAAAGAACACACACTGGAGAGAAGCCTTACAAATGTAATCAGTGTGGTAAAGCCTTTGCAAAAAGCAGTGAGCTCATATGGCATAAAAGAACACATACTGGAGAGAAACCTTATGAATGTAACCAGTGTGGGAAAGCCTTTGCACAAAACAGTCATCTCATAAGCCATAAAAGAACACACACTGGAGAGAAACCTTATGAATGTAACCAGTGTGGCAAAGCCTTTGCACAAAACAGTACTCTCTTAAGTCATAAAAGAACACACACTGGAGAGAAACCTTATGAATGTAACCAGTGTGGTAAAGCCTTTGCACGAAACAGTCATCTCATAAGACATAAAAGAACACACACTGGAGAGAAACCTTATGAATGTAACCAGTGTGGTAAAGCCTTTGCAGGAAACAGTACTCTCTTAAGCCATAAAAGAACACACACTGGAGAGAAACCTTATGAATGTAACCCGTGTGGTAAAGCCTTTGCACAAAACAGTAATCTCCTAAGACATAAAAGAACACATACTGGAAAGAAACCTTATGAATATACCCAATATGACAAAGCCTTTGCACAGCAGAGTAGTCTCCGAAAACAGGAAAAGACACACAGTAGAGAGAAGCCTTGTGAGGGTAATTAGTGTGATAAAGCCTTTGCATGTAACAATCATCTCCTAAGACAACAACACATTCTGGAAGGAAACCATATGAATATAATTATGTGGCAAAGCCTTTGCACATAACATCTCCTAATACATAAAATAACACATACTGGAAAAATGTCTGATTGTAACCAATGTGAAAAAACTTTTGGACTTCAGAATAATCTCCACACTCATGAAAGAAATCCTAATGTACAGAAAGCCTGTGAGTGCTTTTAACATGGTGAAACCATTCCACATTTGTATAATCTTCATCATCATGAAAGGATTCATAATGGAGGAAAACATTATGAATGTATTAAAATGGTGAGGCCTTGCACAAATCTAGAGTCATCATCATCATAAAAGTATCCTTACTAGAGAGGAATTCTGTGAGTATAAGCAATGTGTAAATGCCTTTGTGTACTTTGGTCCACTGAGATCCAACAGAACTGTAAAACTAGCTCAATGGAAATTACCTCCCTTTTCTGAAGGGGAAAGGGAATAGGGGCAATAGGAATGGAGGGTAGTACTGGGGGAGAGAACGGAGGGGTAGTAAAATTGGAATTTAAAGTAAATAAACTTATTTTTAAAAAGAATACAATGAATATCAATTACATGCAACAGTATTATATAATAAGGTGTTTATGGAAGACTTATTGATGATCCTGATGCTCAACATTAACTGTTTTCAATTGCCTCACTTTACACAAGAAACTTTTAGTCCAGTGGATGAATATGTAGGGAATAGTAAACTAACACCAGCCAGAAAGTTCTCTGAGAGTAACACAACAGTGGTAGCCTGTAGAAGTTTCTTTGTGTACACATACCTTTTGTTCCAGTGGTACTATTGAAAAATATCACAACCCACACTGAATTTTGAGATATGAAGGAGGAGGATTTCTTTTCCATGTATGACCCTGTTCTGGTCTAGTTGTGTAACTATATCAAGGGTGAGTTTTCTTTGCCTGACTTCATTTGGAGAGTGTCCTTAGACATAGACACCACCTATCAAATTTGATAGATGACCTTTGATACAGATCCCTGATAACTCTCCCCTCCCTTCAAATATAGGATAATTAGGTTCTGTGTTCTTGTTCACATGAGAAGAATGTGTTGTTCAATGAAAATCCAACATCCTTGAAGTGCTTAGTTTTAAAGAATTATCGACATCTATCCTTGGAGCATCCCAGTCACTACCCCAGGTGTACATGGCCTTTTTTTTCTGGAATTAAAGTTGAACTTACTTTCTGACGTGGTTCCAAGTGTGTCTGATCACTGTTACACTTGCCGGATTTCCAAGCTTTATACCTCATCTTATGCCCCTCATGGCTTCCTGGGTTGGTGGGAAACAACCCTCCAGGCAGCAAGAGAATCATGTTCTCTGAAATGCTTGTGATGAAATGTTTCGGACTTCATAGCATTTCAAATTTCACATGTTTCTGGATATGAGATGGTAAATAAAACAGTGTCTTGAAGGTGGGACTCTTTAAAATGAGTTATATCTAGTGTTTATTTCACAGTAAGTTTGCAGGCAAGCTTCATGGTATGAAATCTTCTGAGGTGAGTACAGTGGCCTATGGAGAAGAAGTAAATGCAGAAATTTAATTTCCCTATTTTTAATAGCTGAGAAGTGTTCCAATAAGGTATGGGTGGATTGCAAAGGGCAACTTTTGAATGGACTAGGGATGAGGGTTGGGGAAAAGAAAATTGTCTTTGCCACCTTTCTTCCTTGTGGGCTCACTTGATAATCATTACCCAATAGAGACCATGTTGCTCTCTCTGAAGTTTATGTTTCCATAGAAAGTAGGATTCAAACCTGGAACTATTGGCAGAGGTTCTTAAGATATTAAACCAAAGCTACATGCCATTTTCTCCCAGCAATCCTTAAGGTCTTCCATGTTATCTGATCCTCCAGGCTGGTATAACCCTTGCAATATCCTGAATTCTCCTTCCCAGGGCCTCACCCATATAGACACCCATATATAGGCAAACTATTTTGGCTACCTGGTCCTGTCAAGAGCCATGCAGGAGCAACAGCAAAACAGCTGTAGAACTCATGGAATGTGGCTCCCCTGTTAGCATAGTCACGATGAGTTTCTCTTGGAGAAGTATAATCCCAAGAACTACTTGTCCTGAGTACTTTGTTCTCTTATGTAGCATACTTCTGCTCATAGTCCTCATAACAAGAGTTGTATGAAAACTCTAAGGAGGCTTTTAGCCCATCACTGGGCAATATCTCTGGCATTTAAAATTAACAATGCTTGATCTCTTTTCACATGTTTACTGGAGCAGATTAATGAATTAACCAATGCCCTTGAAAGGAGCCATAGATGTAGAGTGTTAGCAATGACCATTATACTTAGAAACAATTTGGAAAAATAGATTGTTTAACAAGGTCAGGGAAGATGTTTTGGCTAATGGCTCTGACATAAAAAATCTTAGAGAACAATTTAAAGTTAAGAAAAGTACACTAGTAATAGTAAAACCATGGATGTTTTAAGGTTTATGAGCCGAAACAATAGCCCAAGGTAGCATTGGCTGTCTGGGCACCCTCAAACTGGGTCTAAAACTGAGACGGCAGTTGATTCCCCTATATTTGTTTTTCCCCTCAGCTTCTTGATATGATTTAATAAAAATGATTAATGAGTAGATTCACACCCCTTTAAGATTTAAAATACAGGTGCCAGTACCATGCCATTTTTTATTACTGTTGCGCTATAGTACTACTTGAGATCTCAGAAAATGATACCCCCAGAAAATCTTTTATAGTACAGGCATTTTTTTTTTTATCAATTCTCGGTTTTTGTTTTTCCATATGAAACTGAGAATTATTCTTTCAAGGTCTGTAATGAGTTGTGCTGGTATTTTGATTGGAATTGCATTGAGACTGTAGATTTCTTTTGGTAGAGTGTCCATTTTTACTATGTTAATCATACCAATCCTGGAGCATGGGAAATCTTCTAATATCTTCCTTGAAGTTCTTTTTTCATACAAGTTGTTCACTTGCCTGATTAGAGTCACACCAAGGTATTTTATGTTATTTGTGGCTTTTGTATAGGGGTTTTGTTTCCATAATTTCTTTCTGAGCCCATTTGTCTTCTGTATACAGAGGGCTTCGTATTTTTTTTTAAATTTAATTTTGTATCCAGTCATTTTGCTGAAGGTGTTTATCAGCTGTAGGAATTCCCTAGCTGAATTTTTAGGGTTATTCATGTATACTATCACATCATCTGCAACACAAGCTGGACTGGATGTGGAGAAAAGGGAACCCTCCTCCATTGCTGGTGGTAATGTAAACTTGTACAACCACTTTGGAAATCAATCTGGTGCTTTCTCAGACAATTCGGAATACTGCTACTAGAATATTCAGTTCTACCAACCCTGGGCATATATTCAGAAGATTATCAACCAAAAAACAAGGGCATTTGCTCAACTATACTCATAACAGGTTTATTGACAATAGCCAGAATCTGGAAATAACTTAGATGTCCTAAAACTGAGGAATAGACACAGAAATTGTGGCACATTTATACATTCCATTACTATTCAGCAATTAAAAACAAGGAAATCAGCAGGCAAATGGATGCAACTAGAAAAGATCACTCTGAGTGAGGTATCCAGAAGCAGAAAGACACTCATGGTATATACTCACTTATATGTGGATATTAGCCATATGATATAGGGTTCAAAAATACTAAAATCTATAGTCCTAAAGGATCTAAACAACAGGAAGAACCCTAAGGAAGATGCTTAATCCTCATTCATAAGAGCAAATGGTATAGGCATCGGTAATGGGGGAAAATAGGGAACAGGGCAGGAAACTACCACAGAGGGCCTCTGAAAGAATCTACATAGCAGGGTATTGAAGCAGATGGTTAGACTCATAGCCAAATTTTGGGCAGAAAGCATGGAATAATATGGAAGATTCAGGAGATAGATAGACCTGGATGTGAGAGACCCTCCACAAGGAGGCCAATTGAGCCAAAAAATATGGGCTCTGAGGGTCCTGTTCCAACCAAGGACCATGCATAAAGAACACCTGCTCAGATGCAACACATAAGTATCTCAGTTTCCCTGAGATTTCCCTATTAAGGGTAACAGTGGCTGTCTCTGACATGAACTCAGTGGCAGGCTCCTTGATCACCTACTCCTGGAATGTGAAGCCTTGCCAGGTCACAGAGGAAGACGGTGCAGCCATTCTTGGTAAGACTTGATAAGATAGGCTAGGCTAAGATAGTAGGGAAGTAGAACTTCCCCTATCAGTGGACTAGGAGATGGGCAAATGGGGAGAAGAGGGAGGTAGGTTGTAACTGGCAGAAGATGAGGGAGGGGCCTACAGCCAGAATGCAAAGTGAATAAACTGTAATAGTCAATAAAAAAGAAAAAATGAGTTTTTTTTGTGGAGAGCCGAGACTCAGATGCCACTAGGTGGCACTGACATCCCACCCTCAAAACTGTAAACAGCCTCTAGTACACATGCGCAGATTGTGTAAACACGCTAAGCATGCTGGGCCCAAGTCATCAGGTGGGGTAAAAGTGAGCAGCAAATCAGGGTATTCACACGTCACTCAGGTACGACCCAGACTTATATAAACAGCGCCACATCGGGGCTCTCTCTCTCCTTCCTTCTCCTCTCCTCTCCTCCTCCCCCTCTCCCCGCCCGGGGTGGGCAGCCCACGGGATGCCACGGCGTCTCTTGGCCAATGCCAGTGGCCCTCTCCTCTCCTCCTTTCATCGCTTAACTGTAATAAAGGCTTGTTGCGGAAGGATCCTTGTGTCTGTGTGTGTTTCTGCTGGCGGGTTGACCACGCGGCTTCCAACATTTTTTTCCTGAGATGGCTGGACTCAGGCAACTGTCTCTTAAAAACAACTAGAAAGAATAGTACTTCATCGCTTCACATTTTCCTTTTTCCTGTAATACTATATATAATAAGTACCCTTGATAAAATTCAGTGGTTTGTTATATATTCCTAGTATTATAATATTATAAAATATTTTACAAATCAAATTTTGATATGTTAAGTGTGTAAAAATAGTTTATGAAAAAGTGTCTTGAATTTTCAAAAGAGCAAAGAATGATGACTCAAAACTCAAGAGAGTGAAAATGGAAGGAAATTTGATGGAAGAATAAATAATATATAAATAAATTAATATCTCTTACACAGTAATTATAACATTTTGGGTATTGAGATTTAAAAAATATACACAGAATATTTCTCAAGTAAACAATGTAAGCTATTATTAATAGCTCTTATGCATGCACCCCGAAGTATTTCTTTATATTATTCCTCTTGTCACTGAAATGTGTTCTTTGACAAGTCATGCCATTACACCCTGATGTTCAGGCTCTAATACTGACTATTCAGGTCTTATTTCAGAGCACTGAGTGCTTTTAACCCAGTTAGGACTGAAGTCAGATAATGTTTCATTTCTGTGTCTAGCTCAGGTCATAACTTTTGATAATACATTTTGAGTTCATCCACAATTTCAAAGTAAAATGATTGCTTTTCTTGAAATGTTAAATGTTCTCTCTCACTCTTGCATACACACACACACACACACACACACACACACACACACACATGCATGATACATGTAATAGCAGTTATTGGCAACCCAAGACTTGAAATTGAAAGAGCCAAAAGAGGGATATATGAGAGATTTTGTAGGGAGAACAGAGAAATGAGAAATAATGTGATTATATTAAAAATCTCAAAAAACAAAAGTACATGTTTTCCATGAATAAAATTTGAATAATATTATATTTTGCACTCATGTGATTCAGGACAATCAAGTCCATTCTCTCTTAGCATACAGTAAGCTTTGCTTCAGTAAACATGATTGTAGATGTGTGCTGGAGCAGGCCAAGTCATCTGTTTCATATGGATAATGGTGGAACTCCTCATTCAGTGTGTACAGTAATACTCTCTTTTAAATTGACTCAAGAATTTTAGTATTTGTTTGTGTGAACTTTATAAAATAAAGTTCCACTAAACTTCTTTTTTGGTCCACTTTCTTCTACTGTCTCCTTTCATCCTTTACACAGAGATGCTATCCAACCTGGATGATAAAGAGTGTTCTATAGATGCAGCGGAAGAATGGACTTGTTGTCTAGTCCATTCTGTTAGTTCCTGTATTTCTATTGGAGAATTGAACATCCAAGTTGAGAGATTTCAATGAGCAATGTTTATTATTTCCCTTTATTTTGTAGTTATAGTGTGGGGTTTTTGCCTTCTGATTTGATGCTTGGAATTATTCATTCTTTTTGTTGTCTTGTGTGTGGTTAACACTTTAGATTGGAGTGTTCCATTGAATGGTTTCTGTAGTGAAGTTTTACAGAGATACTGCTCATATTTGGTTTTATTATGCAATATATCTTTATTCATCATTTATTATTGAAAGTTTACTGGACATAGGAATAAGGGTCCCTTAAAGATTATACATAATCTGTCTCAGCCATTCTAGGTTTAGAATCTCTCTTGAGAGATCAGGAGTTATTCTAAAGAGCCTGAATTTATATGCAACTTAGTATTTTCAACTTGTAACTTTTAATATCCCTTCTTTGTTTAATATACTTTTCTTTACATTTAATGTTTTGATTTTATGTGCTGAGCACAATTTCTTTTCTTAATTGTTTTTCTATATAGGTTTTGTACTTTTACAGGCTACCCCTTCTTCATTAGGTTAAGGATACATTCTTCTATTATTTTGCTGAAAATATTTTCTAGAATTTTGATGTGAATTTTTTCTTCTTTTTCTATTTCTATTATTCATAAATTACTTTTTTGCACTTTTCAGATTTTCTGGATCTTTTATGCATGGCTATTTAACGTTTCTTTTGACACAATTGTTGTTATTCTTCTTTTTCTTCTTCTTCTTCATCATCATCATCATCTTCTCATCCTTCTCCTCCTCCTGCTTCTCTGTTCTTTCTCCAACTCCTCCTTCTTTTTTTTCTCTTCATCCTCTTCCTTCTCCTTTTTTCTTTTAAAAATAGTCACTTTACTTACATATTCATCCGGGTTAAAGTTTTTCCTTCCTTTAATCCTGGCATCTTTCCTATCTCCCCTTCCATCCTATCTAAATTCACCCTAATATTTAAAAAGGAGGGCTATAATGTATAATAAGAAAATAAAATAGCAAAAAGACAAAAGCAAACACATCTGAGTAGGAAAAGAAAAAGAAAAAGAGCCCAAGTTGGGAAATGATGCAGACTTGATCATACATGCAGGACTTTCATAAAATATTAAACTTGAAACAATGGTATACACACAAAGGACATGCCAGTCAGTCAAGACTCTAAGTTTCTTTGGACAACCATGTCTGACTTATTTCTGCCCTGCCTTATCTTTCCCTCCTCTCTGGATACTATCAACTGCTGGGGCTGATCCCCAGTCTTTGCCACACTCTTTCTTTTCTTTCACACTAGGGTGAATACTCACAACTGAAGATCTAGAGCTACATGCTTCAGAGTAGATAGGACATGTGAAATCTGTTTTCTGGATTTGAGTTACCTAAATCAACATTGTCATTTATATTTCTATCTACTTATGTGCATAACATTTCACTTATCTATATCAGTTGAAGGATATTTAGGTGTTCCCATTTTGTATCTATTGTGAACAAAAGAGCAATGAGTATGGTTGAGAATATATTTTTGAAGGAGTATGTTGAGTCCATTGTGCATATGTCAAGGAAAGTTACAAGTGGTTCATATAGTAGAATTATTTTCATCATTTTGAGAATTCTGAACACTGATTTCTGCTATGGATGTACAAATTTGCAAGCTCCCTTTGCCAGAGATCAAGGTTTTGCCTGTCCAACAGAAGATGTCAACTGTCAACCTAATTTCTGTTTCCTCCAGAAAAATAAAATACTAGGGGAAAAGTATATAGTACCTGTATTATTTATCACAATTAGTATTATGTAATTAAAATTTGGATACTTATATGTCCACAAATTAAAAAGTAGCATGTATAACTTACTAAAATGTGTTTTCAGAAGTGGTTTCTATTCTGAAATAGAGTGTATCTATATAACAATGCTTAAATGAAGGCTCTTTTAATTATGGTTAGATATACACTTTATATAAACTTACTAAAAGTGCGGGTAAATAATTTCATTTGAAGACACTAAGGTATTTTATTATAGTCTGATTATTGGACTTAGTTATGGGTGAGTCATGGTGCTTGAGAAGGATCCCCAAAACTATAGCTGTGCTGACAGATAAGCACAAAGCCATGCAGGCCAGGGCCAAGCCCAGAGGTTCCTCAAATGACAGGAAGGTCACTGCCATGGGCAGGCAGTGATTTCTCTCAAGATTTGGGTACTCTTGAATTCAGCAAGGGATACATTCCTGCTGATATGTGGGGAGAAAGTAAATCAACATCTCAACTCCTACAAGTCACTCCATGAAGAAAGATTTCCAATGATATTGTCTGCATCCTATCACATTCTCTTTTACTATAGTGGCAAGAAGGCCACTAAACATACATTATTTGTCATTTGAGGTATTGGTTGCCTAAGTTCTTTTTTCTAGATAGATCTATGATTAAAGATGATGAGTATTTTTTGTGTTTCTCAGTAAATTGTGTCTTATTTATGCTTCATTCTGTCACCCATGTTTATCATTAATTTTTACAATTTATTCACTTTGTATCCCAATTGTAGCCCCCTCCCTCATCTACTCTATGTCCCACTATCCTTCCCTCCTCCTCCCTTGTCCTTTTCCTGTAGTCCTCTGATAGGGAAGGTCCTATCAGACCCTGTTCTATCAGGTTCCTTTAAGACTCCCTGTATCCTATTCATCTGTAGGTTGACTAGGTGGTCCCACCAGGGAGAAGTGATCAAGAAGCAGGCAGCCAAGTTCAGAGACTGTCTCTTCTCCCCTTACTAGGGATCCCATAGGGACACTGAGCTGTCTATGTGCTACATCTGAGCAGGGGGTCTAATTCCTCTCATGCTCTTTGGTTGATGCATGAGTCTATGCAGGGCCCCAGGACCCAGATTTTTTTTTGTCGGTCTCCTTGTGTGACTCCTGTCCCCTTTAGGTCCTTCTATCTCCCACTTCTTCAATAAGACATTTTGTGCTCTATACAAAATTTTGCTGTGGGTCTCTGTATCTGCTTCAATCACCTCTTGAGTGGAGTCACTTAGTGTTCATCTGTGAAAGGCTCCTATCCTGTTCTCTCTCTTCTATGCGTTCTGGCGTCTATCCTGTTTTCTTTTCTGAATGAGAAATAAGCATCTTCCCTATGTTTCTCTGTTTCTCCTTGTACTTTAGGTTTTTAAGGTCTGTAGATTTTAGTATGTCCAATCTATATTGTATGGGTAATAATCACTTGTAAATGAATATATACCATACATGTATTTCTGCTTCTGAGATATATCACTCAGGGTGATTTTTTTTAGTTCCATCCATTTGCCTGCAAATTTCATGATTTTCTTGTTTTTAATATCTGAGTAGTATTTCCTTGTGTAAATGTACCACAATTTCTGTATCCATTCCCCCATTGAGGGACATCTAGTTTGATTCCAGATTCTGGCTATTATGAATAAAGCTGTTATTGTCATAGTTGAGCAAATGTCCTTGTTGTATGGTTGAGCATCTTTCTGATATATGCCTAGGAGTTTTTTAGCTGAGTCTTGGGGTAGCAGTATTCCCAGTTTTCTGAAAAAGCACCAGACTGATTTCCGAAGCAGCTGTACAAGTTTAGATTTTCACCAGCAATGGAGGAGGGTTCTCCTTTCTGCACATCTTCTCCAGCATGAGTTGTCCCTTGAGTTTTTTCTCTTAGTCATTCTGTTGGGTGAGAGGTGGAGTCTCAGAGTCGTTTTGATTTTCATTTCTCAGATTTTTAAGGATGTTGAGCATTTTAAGTGTTTCTACACCATTCAATATTTCTCTGTTGAGAATTTCTGTTTAGCCTTGAATCATATTTTAAATTGGATTATTTGATTTGTTGGGTTATTTATATATTCTGGATATTAGCCTTCTGTCAGATGTAGAGTTGGTGAAGATCCTTTCCCATTCTGTAAGCCATCCTTTTGTTCTGCTGACAGTGTCCTTTGCTTTAGGGAAGATTTTCAGTTTCATGAGATCCCATTTATTGATTGTTGATCTTTGAGCCTGTGCTGCTGGTGTTCTGTTCAAGAAGTTGTCTCCTGTGCAAATATGTTCAAGCCTCTTCCTCAATTTTTTTAATAACAGATTAAGAATGTTAGTTTTATGTTGAGGTATCTGATCCACAAGGAATTTACTTTTGTGCAGGGTGATAAGTATGGATCTATTTGTATGTGTGGACATCCACTTAGACAAGCACCATTGGTTGAAGATGTTCTTTTTTCCATTGAATGGTTTTGGCTTCTTTGTCAAAAATCAGGCATTGTAGGTGTGTGGGTTTATTTCTGGGTCTTTGATTCAATTCCACAGATCCACCAGTATGTTTCTATGCCAGTACCACACCGTTTTTACTGTTTTTCTGTAGTACAGCTTGAGATCCAGGATGGAGATACCTCCAGAAGTTTTTTATTGTACTGAATTCTTTTAACTATTCTGGATTTTTTGTGTTTTTTATGTAATGTTGAGAATTGTTATTTCAAGGTCTGTAAAGAATTGTGTTGGTATTTTGATGGGAATTGCATTGAATCTCTACATTTCTTTTGGTAGAATGGCCATTTTGCTGTTTTTTCTTACTGGTCAATGAGTATGGGAGATCATTCCATCTTATGATATCTTCTTCAATTTCTTTCTTCAAAGACTTGAAGTTTTTTATACAGATTTTGCACTTGCTTGGTTAGTCACACCAGTGCACTTTATGCTATTTGTAGCTATTGCAAGGTTGTTTTTTTTCCCTAATTTCTTTCTCAGCCCTCTTGTCTTTTCTATACAAGAGGGCTTCAGATATTTTTTAGCATCTTTGTATACAGCCACTTTGCTGAAGGTGTTTATCAGCTGTAGTACTTCTCTGGTAGAATTTTTAGGGTCACTCATGTATACTGTCATATCATTTGTGAATAGTGATACTTTGACTTTTTCCCTTCTGCTTTGTATCCCCTTGATTTCCTTTAGTTGTTTTACTGCTCTAGCTAGAACTTCCAGTACTATGTTGAAGAGAAAGGAGAGAGTGAGCAAAGTTGGCTTGTCTCTGATTTCAGTGGGATTGATTTAAATTGCTTTCCATTTAGTTTGCTATAGGCTTGTTGTATATTATCTTTGCTGTGTTTAGGCATGTGCCTTTTATCTCTGATATCTCCAAAACTTTAAATATTAATGGAACTTGGATTTTATTAAATGCCTTTCAGCATCTATTGAGATGATTTTGTGGTTTTTGTTTCTCAGTTTGTTTAAGTCGTGGATTACACTGATGGATTTCTGTAGATTGTACCTCCCCTGCATGCCTAGAATGAAGCCTACTTGGTCAGGATAGGTGAGATATTTGATGTTTTCTTGGATTCATTTTGCGAGTATTTTATTGAGTATTTTTGTTTCAATATTCATAAGAGAGATTGGTTTGAAATTATCTTTTTTAGTGTATCCCTGACTTTTAGTTAGCCTTTGTGAGGTTTAGGTATCAAGGTGAATGTGGCCTCATAGAATGAGTTTGGTAATGTTCCTTATTTTTCTGTTTTGTGAAATAGTTTGAAGAGTATTGGTGTTACCTCTTCTTTGAAGGTCTAGTAAAATTCTGCGCTGAAACCATCAGGCTCTGGGCTTTGTTTGGCAGGGAGAATTTGATGATTGCTTCTATTTCATTAGGGCATATAGGTCTATTAATTTAGTTACCTGATCCAGATTCAACTTTGATAAGTGGAATCTAGCAAGAAAATATTCCATTTCATTTAGATTTTCAAATTTTGTGGCATATAGACTTTTAAGGTAAAACCTAATGATTTTTTAATTTCCTCAGTGTCTGTAATTATACCTCCTTTTATTTTCTGATTTTGCTGATTTGTATAGTGTCCCCCTGTGTTTTACTTAGTTATGCTAAAGGTTTCTCTATCTTTGTCATTTTCTCCAAGAACAAGCTCTTGCTTTTGTTTATTTTTTGAATTGCTTTCTTTGTTTCTAATTTATTGATTTCTGCCCTACGTTTGATTATTTCTAGCCATATACTCCTCTTGTGTATGTCTGCTTCCTTTTGACTAGGTCTTTCAAGTGTGCTGTTATGTTGATTTGAGATGCTTCAGATTTCTTTATGAAGTCACTTAGTTCTATGAACTTTCCTCTTAGAATTACTTTCATTATGTCTCATTAGTTTGGGTGAGTTGTGCCTTCATTTTTGTTAAATTCTAGAAAGTCTAATTAGTTTATTTTTTCCATAATCCAGCTGTCATTGAGTAGAGTTCACTTTCCATGCATATGCAGGCTGTTTACTATTTTTGTTACTATTAAGGTCTATCTTTAGACCATGTTTTTCTAATATGATACAAGGGATTATATTGGTATAATGTTTTTTTTTTGGATGTATACAATTTACCCTTGTTCATTCAAATGCTGATTTCTCTATTCCACTGCCTGGTTTCAATGCAAATATTGCATTGTGATGCTTTTTCTAAGCATCGCCTGTCTCAAGTTTGCATAAACATGCCACCATTTGTTCTCTATATTGTCAATTAAAACAACCAGCCCCAATACTGAATAATGGAGAGGATAAGGTGAGACATCCTGGTCCGGAGTGGGAGGAAGAGAAAGGAGACAGGAGAGGAGAGGAGGAGAATCTGCAGGAGAGGGCTTGGCACCACATGCAGAAATTAACTGGAACTAAAATATCACAAAAAGCAAGTATGATGGGTGAATCTGAATCCTAGGAATCTCTGCGGGCTTGGAGGTTTAGGATGGAGTAACTGTTAGCCAACATTGTGCTCTAGGTTAATTAATTAAATCCTAGTCTCTGTGTGGTGATTTGGTTATACAGCTGTTTAGGAATAACCACTGCTTAACCAAAAGATTTATCAATAGTAAATATTAATAATCTACAACAAATGGCACTCAACTAATCTAAGTATCCACACCCTTTAAATCCTACTTTAATTTAATTTGGTGGGGGAGAGGAATAAGCTCTCAGTGATACAACCCAAACTTTAAACCTAAAAACTCCCAGATAAATTACTGGCTCTTTAAAAGAGACTCTTAAACATGCCTCAGAGCAAAAGACAGCCTACTGTGGGCAGACCTGAGACTGAACAAAACTGGTTGCAACTACAGTCTAACAGGATGAGAGATAAAACAGACTTCTTTGAGCTTGGCTGATAATCTCTTCTACAGTTTTAAGACAGAAATAAAGGAAAGTTTAGAAATTATGACCATGGTTACATTCATATTCCTCAATTTAACTTTAAAAATTGATTTAGCCTTTTATGTGTTCTCAAAGGCAAAGGCTTTCGAAAAGATACTGGAACAACACAAAGAACAAGTAGAACAATATGAAGAAAAAAATGAAGGTTGGAAACAGGACATAAAACGAGATACAAAAACTTACAGAACATGATAAACAACAGGAAAAGAGGGCAGAGGTTTTAGAAGATATACTGGAAAACACAAAGAACAAGTAGAACAATATAAAGAAAAAATTAAAAGTTAGAAGCAAGGCATAAAACAAGACATTCCAGAGATTATTGAACAAAACAAAAAATAGAGAGATGGGTGTAAAATATGGGTACAGACCTTAAAAAAAGAGTTTAGAATACTAAGTAATACTCAGGCAGACGCAAAAGATAATAATATAGAAAGCCAAACAAAGTTGGTTAGAAAACAAATGTTAGCTTATCCAGTCAGTGTACAACAGAGACCAGCAGATGATTACCCACAGGATTACCATGAGGCTGAATGGCACCCTGTGGAAGTGCTAGACCTGAGAAAGTTTAAAGAGAGTGTCACCAATTTTGGAATGCATTCACCATTTGTTAAACAAATGCTGACTTCCTGGCCAATCAGTATAGTAATCCCAAAGGACTGGGAGGATATGGCAAAGACAATAAAAGAACCTGAGCCATATTTACAATGGCTATCATGGTGAAGAGAAGAGGCTAGAGAGATAGCATACAAAATAGAGCCAGGGCTGTTGGTATTTTTAAGGAATGGCTGCTTGGTGATGGCCAATAGGCTCACACAGAGATACAAGCTGTATATAATGAAGAAACCTTAGTATTATGTCACCTAGCAGCCTTAAATACCTGGGACAAGGTTGAGGGATCAGGAAAAAGGCTTGAGCCATTCTCTCAGGTCATACAAGCTCCAAGTGAAACATTCACTAATGTTTTGCAAAGCTGGGGATACAAGTATATCAGATCCACTAGCTAGAAAAGCACTAATAGAACCTTTAGCTTTTGAAAATGCAAAGATTTTGATTGTAAAGAGGTAATACGGCCATTAAAAGCAAGGTGTGCACAAATAGACGAATGTGTTATAAATAGGATTGACATCAGACCTCAATTTGACCTTGATAGGAGAAGCTACCCCTAAAAACATTGGGAAATGTCTTAATTTTGATGAGCAAGGTTGCTGCAAATGGAGTTACCAGGAAAAACAAAATAATTCAAAAAGGGAGCCTATACGTCCTAGAATATGCAGAAGATGTGCAAGGGTTGACATCGGATAAGTGAATATAGAGCACAGATAAATGGGGTAATTCTTTATCAAAAAATGCCTGAAGGGGCCTGTCTCAAGTGCCAATACAGGACAGGGATACTCCTCCACAAGAAAGATAAACACCACTGCTCTGGGAATAAACATTAAAAATTTCAACAGTGAGGCCAGGGTAGGTTTTATAGGTAAATAAATAAAAAAAAGGAAGAGAAGGGAACAAAAAAGCAAATATATTGGCAAACCTCTATAAATGATCATAGGGCAAAGTTAAAGATAATTTTAAATAGTATTGAAATTGAATGTGTGGTGGATACTGGGACTGATGTCACAATTATTACTTGTAAATCCTGGCCTCCAAATTGGCCACTTCAGGAGGTGGATATTCAATTCCAAGGAGTTGGGACTTTATCTAAAGTGAAACAAAGTGTTAGATGGTTTAAATGTACAGAACCAGAAGGTCAAATAAGAAAACTAAGACCATATGTGGCTGAGATAGCCATAAACTTATGGAGAAGAGATGTGTTACAATAATGGAAGACCCACATTAACATCCCCCCATGTTATGAGGCAAAAAACAGGTAATACTCCTGATAAAGAAGCTAAAATTATTTTAAAATGCCATCAAAAACAGTTTCAGACTGTCCAGGCTGTCCATAAACAAAATACAGCAGAGGCCATTTTTTCAACTGCCTGTTGGAAAGCCACTGCTGATAAAATTCCCACAGCCTTACCACTAAGGTGGTTGGAAAACCAACCTATTTGTATTGAACAATGGTCTATGAGTAAAGAAAAATTACTGGCACTAGAACAGCTAGTCCTGGAACAACTGGAGGCTCAGCATATAGAGGAGTCCAACAACCCTTGGAATTCTCTGGTATTTGTCATCAAGAAGAAATCTGGCAAATGGAAGATGTTAACAGATCTCAGAGCCATTAACAAAATTATTCCAGCAATGGGGTCATTACAATCCGGAATCCCATTGCCTTCCGTGTTACCTAAACAATGGCCTATTACAGTGATTGATATAAAGGATTGCTTTTTCACAATTCCTTTACATGAGTATGATAGGGAAAGGTTTGCTTTCTCAGGACCCACTTTGAATAGAAGCTGTCCAATAAAGAGATACCACTCGAGGGTCTTACCACAAGGGATGTTGAACAGTCCTACTTTGTGCCAATATTTTGTACAACAACTGTTGGAGGTAATTTGTAAGCAGTTTCCTCAATGAATAATTTACCACTATATGGATGATATCTTATTGGCTGATTCAGATAGAAAAACATTAGAAAATATATTTGATGAAATAAATAGAACTTTGCCTTGTTGGGGTTTAGAGATTGTGCCCGAAAAAGTACAAAGAGGAGATTCTATTAATTACCTAGGATACAAAATAGGTCTACAAAAAAACTCAACAACTTGGAAGAACCCAATTAAAAACTCTCAATGATTTTCAAAAAATTACTGTAAGATATTAACTGGCTATAGCCTACATTTTGTTTAGCTACTCAAAGCTAAATAACTTATTTTAAACCTTATATGATGATAAGGACTTTAAATGTCCAAGAACGTTATCAACTGAAGATGAAAATGAATTGGCTCTGGTAGAAAGGAAATTACAAGATGCATATATAGACCATATTGATCCAAAGACGGCCTATATTTTGGTTATCTTGCTTTTCACTCATTCTCCCACAGGAATTCTAATGCATAAGGTGGACTGTGTCTTAGAATGGGGTATTTTTGGTACACAAGCAAAATAAAAAAAAATTAAAAATCAATATAGAAAAGTTCCTGAATTACTCTTAAAAGGAAAAATGAGACTTCATCAGTTGGCTGGAATAGATCCAGCTGGAATTGTGGTGACCTTTCCCAATGCTGAGATTGTATCATTATGGGCAGTGAACGGATATTGGCAAAGAGCTTGTTGTGAGTTTTTCGGAGAAATCAGCAACAGATACCCCAAAATCAAGTCACTTCAGTTTATAAAAAGAAACAATTGGATTCTTCCTCATATAATAAAAGGAACTCCAATTTTTGGAGCTCCCATATTTTATACGGATGCCAATAAATCAAAAATGGCAGGTTCTAAGTCAGAAAATCTGAGTAAAGTGATGGAGAGTGCTTATGATTCAGTTCAAAAATCAGAATTATATGCAATTCTCTTGGTGTCATCAAATTTTCAAGAATTTCTTAATATAGTCACTGACTCTCAATATGCAGAAATTATTGTTCTACATATAGAAACTTCTGATCTAATTCAGGATTATTTGGACTTAACTTCACTGTTTCTTCAATTACACCGAGTAATAAGAAATAAAAATAATACATTGTATATAACATAGATCAGATCTGATATGCATCCACCAGGCACTCTAGCACAGGCAATGATGAAATTGATCAACTATAGACAGGAAGTTTGTTTGAGGCCTCAGAATTTCATTTTAAAAACAGTATGTTAACAGCAAAGGTTTAAAAAGAGAGTTTTCTATCACTTGGCAACAAGCCAAAGAAATTGTGCGAAAATGTCCCACTTGTTCTTTATATAATTAAACTCCACTACCTGCAGGAAGTAACCCAAATGGTAAACAAAGAAATGAAATTTAGCAAATCATGTGTTTTATTTTATAGAGTTTGGTAAACTGAAATATGTGTACCATACTATAGACACATATTCAGGGTTCCAATGAACAAAAGCCACAAGTTCTTTTTTCTTTTTTCAATGCAGTTTATTCAGGAACCTTGAACAATCATCTGACCCTGGGAAAAGCCAGCCCACAGGTTAAATATCCTCTGGGTAGCCAACCTCAGCATGCCACGTGGGCAATGAAGATAGGTCCACATACATGGAAGCAAGCCAGATCCTCAGCCTTAGCCAAATGCGGAGTTGTTTGTGACAGAGAGCACTCACCATCGGGAAGGTGGAAGGCAGAAACCAGCTCCATCTTTCAGGCGAAGCCACAAGTTCTAAGAAGGCTGATTTAGTTATTACAAATTTATTAGAAGTTCTGGAAGTTATGGTTATGCCTACACAAATCAAGTCTGATAATGTTACAGCATATGTCTTTAATAAAATGGAAAGATTTTTTTACATATTATAAGCTAAAACATGTAACAGGTATTCCGCAGAATCCTGCCAGTCAAGCAGTCATTGAAAAATTGAATCATACTTTAAGGGACATGCTTAACAAACAGAGAGGGGTTTTAACCCCCCCCCACGAGATAGATTACATAATGCTTTTTTGACCTTAAATTTCTTAAATGTTAATGAACAACAAACAACAGCTGCACAAAGACACTGGGTTATAGAAAAAAAATTGCTGAATTATTTCAGCCTATATATTTCAAAGATACCCTAACTTCACAATGAACAGTAGGGGATGTATTACATACTGGGGAAGAGGTTTTTCATATGTTCATACAGGAGAAGAGAAATTATGGGTTCCTTCAAAACAAATAAAAATCAGATATCACAGAGGAAGACCACCCGAAAACCTTGGTCACACACAAGAAGAAAGAAATTAAGAATACCAAACAAAACAGGCAATATAAATTGATAATCGCTTCACATAATTCTAAAGCTGACTGAGACATAAAAAATGTCTCTAGCCAGAACTTCAGCAGTACATGACCAATAAATCCTTGGCTATAATATCCTCAATTTTTATTATGTCATTCTTTTAATTGGCATTGATAAAATTGGTTTACAGTTTAATTTCATTCTGAACATCTCATACATTTATAATTTTAGAACTGTATAATGCTTGTGAGAAATTATATGTTTGCAGAACAAAAGGAGTGAATACTGGAGATGCTGGACCAAACCTGACAGAATTTTTCTTCCAGCATGCTGAGATATTGACACATCTGTTTGTATCTTGCATGTTCCAGAATTGTGCTTGTTCCTGCCTCAACAACTTCAATTGCTGTTTCTCATCACGGCCTGCTCCCAAGAGAGCTTTGAAGAAAGCTACAAATCTTAATTGGTCCAGCATTTTAAACTGTTCTAAACAGGACTTTTATTATTTTCTCAACATTCAAAGACTGGACCACAAATATTGCTTACTTAATTAAACATTTTTCCAATTTTCTTTGGGCCCCCAACAGGATTTCTGCATGTCCAAAATGTCAGCTAGAAGAAATCAATGAGAATGATGTCATATTTTCCTTAAGGGGGATTGGGTAGGTTTTTGGTTGTTTTCTGTGGCTACAAGTGTTTATTGTCATTGGGAGATGTTTATAAATTACTAATGGTATTATTCAGAGTGAAACTGTTATGCCATTTTAGGAAACCCAAAAGACCTGGGATACACTCTGCTGTAAATACATGAGGTTTTTAAAATTGTATACTTGTTCAGACATGGGACACAAGCTTCCTGTGGACACAGGACAGGAATGTAGCCCTGAGATCTAGGGAAGCAAGGTTTTTATGGGGCAAAACTGCAAGCAGGGACTTACATGCTTTGGCTTTACATGATTGTGTAATGGAAACTCAGTTTGAAATGATTGGTTACTTTGGGCATCAAGACCACAAACAGTTCTGGCCTGGTCCTATGGGCCAGTTTCCTAGCAACTGTATAATTAGTGGGCAGGAAAGAATGCAGTAAGGTTAATTTGTCCCCTTAAGGCTAGTTCTTCCCCAAAGGAGGCTGGACATGTTTCCAACTAACTAGGCTTTATTCATGCTTATGCTTTAAACTTTAAAACAATACCCACTGATTTTAAGTCTTTGCTCTCTCAAATCCACTAAGAATTAATGTAATTGAGATTTTAAAAATGAAATAAAATGAAGTTTCAAATCTTTCTTCCATCTGCTATTTTTCCCATAAACTCTACTGTGTGCCTTCCTTGGGAAAGGAACCTGTTTCTGACAATGTGCCAGCAGGCCTGACTCTGATTTTTTTTATTTCAATCTTATTATTATTATCATTATTATTATTAATTTGGGTTTTTGAGACAGGTTTTCTCTGTGTAGCCCTGGCTTTCCAGGCCTCATTGTATACCAGGCTGGCCTCGAACTCCCAGACATACTCACAGACATCTACCTGCCTCTGCCTCCCGAGTGTTGGGATTAAAGGTGTGTGCACTGTGCTTGGCAGGACTTTCTTATAGCCTGGTTGAAGTCATACTTTATGACTTAGGACATGTGAGTGTGAAGAGCTGGCAGGGGTGCAAACCCTTCCTTTTGGAGAGAGGGTTTCTCTTGTGGCCTTGCATGTCCTGAACTCGTTTTGCAAACCCAGATGGCCTGGAACTCACACCAGCCTCTGCTTGCCCCACTGACAGCCACAGGCATGCGACACCACACCTGGCTTCTTGTTATAGTCTTTAAGAATGATTTATAATCTCTGTCTGCCTTCCTGGGACCAGCTCTGTTTTGACTGGGAGAGTTTGCAATCACTAAAAGAAAGGGGGGCAGGGACCACAGGATTCCTTCTGCAGTGAGCAGGGACTGGCTGGGCCCTGGCTGAGCAGGGAATTTAAACTGGACACATTTAAACTGGGAATACATAAATTTAAGCTGGGGCTGTGTGTGCAATAAACTAGCTTTACTTACTAATGGACCCTTGTGCTTTTTTCCCTTCTTCTAAGAAGTGTAAATCCCATCTATTTGTTTATTTTTACACGTATGACTGTTTTGCCTGCATGGATAGGTGTGCCTGTGTACCAGGTGGATGCCTGGTGCCTGAAGAGGCAGCATTGACAACCCACAAGTATACCTTTGAGTTTTTCTTTTGCCATCTATTGCTTCTCATGGGACCTACACATTAGTCTGGTTTGTTGCCTCAATGAGAGTCCCTTGGAGAAAAATAAGATTTTCATTTATTATCATTGTTATTATTATTGTTATTATTATTATTAAATAGGGAATGAGTGTTCTTTTTGGAGGGATGGACACTTTATTTATGATTCATAGTGTAGTTCTCTTTATTATGGAAGATTTTTTTATTATTTGTACACTATTCTGTCTGTATGCCAGAGGAGGGCACCAGGTCTCACGATAGATTGATATGACCATGTGGGTGCTGGGAATTGAGCTCAGAAACTCTGGAAGAGCAGCCTGTGATCTTAAACTCTGTGCTATCTCTCCTGCCCCCTTATTTCTTATTTTTATTTTTTAAATTTTTATTTATTCATTTTACATCCCTGTCTTAGACCTCCCCTTCTTCTCCTTCTCCTTCCAGTCATACCCTCCCTTTTTTTCCACTATCATCCCTCACCTGGCTCTTCAGAAAAGAGGATCACCCTGCCTCTCCTGTGCATACCCACCCACCCCAGCATATCAAGTGGCATCAGGACGGAACACATACTCTTTGCCTGTTGAGGCAACCCCAACAGGGGAAAGTGAAAGAAAAGATAGCTTGTGGGTCAGGGTGCATTCATATGTGTGTTGGTCCTGCTGTGTTTACAAGGCCTTGTTACCCTTGTGTCCTTCATCCACTCTGGCGCTTACACTCTGCACACAGAGTTTCTTGAGCCCTTAGGGGCTTAGGGTTTCTTGCAGACATCTCATTTAGGGTGGAATGGTCCAAGGCTTCTCACTGTTTGCATATCAACTGGATGTGGGTCTCTGTATTTATTCCCATCTCCTGCAGGAGAAATTTCCAATGATGGCCTAGCAAGGCACTAATCTGTGAGTATGGCTGTGCTCCTTTAGCACAACTGTAGCATTTAGATTTCTCTTATGTCCTTGGCCTCTGTAGACTCAGGTTCCTGGCCAATCAAGCAGTATTGGATCAAGGTGCCTTCTCATGGAGTGGGCCTCCTGAAACCCAACTAGATATTAGTTGGTCTCTTCTGTGACCTTTATACCACAAGTGCACCAGAAAATCTTGTAGGCAGGTCACTGTTGGAGAGTGAAGGGTGTATGGCTGGGTTGGTGTGTACTTTTCTCTTCTGGTGGCATGCAGCGTATGTTCCTGTATCGCAAACAGCAGTCTATAAGGGTGAAGGTTCTCGGTAGGGGCCAGCTGGGATTCGCTGTGTCCAATGACTTGTGAAGGTGTTGTCCTCAGCAACAGAATCTTACCATCAGGTTGGGGAGAGCACTGGAGGATGGACACAGGTGGGGGGCCCCAGGCCCTGCTTTGATCTAGCACAGAGACCTCCTGCGTACCGACTCCACAGGACTCTGGGAAGCCTGCTCTCAAGACACGCCCTTGTCTGTTCTTATTAAATTGAAATAAATACATAGTATTAAATGAAAACATCATATAGATAAAGCTAGTTATTAAGTGACACGTGTGCTCCACCAGAGGGCACCAGATTCCTTGACAGATGGTTGGAGCGCCACCGTGTGGTCCCTGGGATGGAACCTGGCACCTTGATAAGAGAGGGATTTTCTGTGTCTGATGGCTGTTGCGATGACAAAGGTCGGCTTTTTTTTTTTAAGATTCATCCATCCATGTATTCATTCATCCATTCATTCATTCTGCTTGTGCACCAGAAGAGGGCACCAGATCCCATTACAGCTGGCTGTGAGCCACCATGTGGTTGCTGGGAATTGAACTCAGGAACTCTAGAAGAGCAGCCAGCGTTGTTAACCTCTGAGCCATCTCTCCTGCCTCCAGTTATTTTTTAATATTTAAAAGACATTTATTTTCCCTGTGAGCGCGTTTCTGCCTTCCCAAGACTAGTCCTCCTTTGACTGGGCGACTCAAAATTAATTTTAAAAAGGGGGAGGGACCTCAGGATCCCTTCTCCAGGGACCAGGGACCAGCTGGACTTCCTCTGATCAGGAGAATTCAAAGCGCTCATTTTTCCTGCACACAAGTGCAGCAGCCCTGTGTGTTTACTTCCGGTACCAGGGGGCGGGGCGATGGCATCACAAATTGGCTCCGAAAGGCTCCTGAACCTGAAGACTGCGAGGGGCACAGGGCAGGGACATTGACAGAACACCAGGGACCAGGGAAAACACTGTGCGCTTTGTGCCGACGGGGAAAGCGCTTCTGGGGGATACTTCTGGGTCCTGACAGAGCTCTAGGCTAAGTAGGGAGGAGGAGGATAGCTTGTGAGGGTGTAATGCGATAAATACAGCATTCTGGGAATTGTATTTTTGCGTCTGCAACTCGGCAAAGCGACGATATAGTGAGACCTGGCTATGTTACTACAAACAATCCCAGAAGTCCTTGCTCTGAGACAGTTCTCACTGAGGCTCCCAGCAGGCACAATGCACTCTGGGATTATTTGCAGTTCCCTGGCTATGGAGTGCTTGGCTTTAAGAATTTCCGTGTCTGGGACATTTCATCATGAATTCAGTAAGGATGTTCACAATCGTACAAGATAAAACAGATAATTTTTTTTTTTTTTGTCTATGAGACACCTATAATACAATGTGAGTGGCTGGAAGTGGAGCTGAAATGCGGTAGATAGATTTAAGATTGATTTAAAGCCTGGACAGCTCCTAAGAGGGTGGATGGGGTATTGGAGCTTTTGGACAGGACTGTGCTGGATGTTAAGTGGAACGCGAGCACCCACAAGCATACATGCCATGTCTTCAATGTGTTATGTACTGTTGAAAAAGCAGGCGCTTGAGGACAACTATAAGTTTATATTCCAAGAAGCTGGCAGTTGGCGTAAATTCAAAGTTCAAGAGTTAGCACAGCACCTCTTCATTTTCCTAGTTCCTCATTCTGCATCCTGTTATTTTCAGGTATTTCAGACCGAACAAACAGCATCTTTTCAGGCTGAAAATGGACTGTAGTTTTCAGTTCAGATAGGTAGTAGCATATGATTCTTGAGGATTCTCTTAGAAAACCCTTCCCAGTAACTCAAAAGTTGACTTCTCATGCCTGGTGTTGGAGTTTTTGTTAGATGGAGGGACAATTGTCATCACAGATGGCAAAATTTCATTTAAACTAAATTTTAGTTTTATACAATAGCTTACATGGATTATACATATCTTAGATAGTTACTAATATTATTCCATATTACTTTTTCAGACATCCTTACCTTACCATCTTCCCTTTTGTATTTCTTTCTGTCTTACCTCCGAAATTATTATACCCCCTTCAAGTTTTTCCCATTTCCTCTTTCAAATCTCTATACCTTTCTACTTCCTTCTGCCCCCACACACTTCCATTCTCACCTTGGAAATGGTCACTATTTCATTCTTGGTTTTTTAATTACTGCCGGATATAGACTCACATATGAGTACACACATATGAGTACACACATATGAGTACGTTTAAAGCTGGGAAACTTAGAAGAGAGAATATGTGGAATTTGTCTTTCTGTGTTTGGATTACCTCATATAACATGATTTTTTTTTCTAGTTCCATCTATCTACCTGCAAGTTTTATGTTTGCATACTACTCAATAGTGATACATTTTAAAATCATGACCTAAAGAGCTTATATTTAATTCATTTTTAAGGTTATTTAATAATTACATCATTTTGTGCCTTCTCTTTTCTTCCCTCCAAACCTTCCCACAGACCTCTCCTATTTCTCTTTCAAATTCATCTTCTTTTTTCAAATTTGTATTATGCTCTTAATATAAGTTGCTCAGCTTAATAATGTTACTTCCATGCATGTTTTCAGGGTTGATTGCTTGGTATTGGATAACTAAATGATTTTATGCTCTTTCCTGGAAAGATTTTTTTTCTCATACTCTCAGCATTTATTAGTTCCCTGCAGATTTTTGTGTAGGATTAAGGACAATGGTTTCTTCCTAGACCACTTTTGCATGTCTATTAGCATTTTCAATTTTTAGTTCGTTTTTATACAGGTATATTGGTAAGCCTTTTTTTCTTTATTTTTTTTTATATTGGTCCATCTTATGGGTGTAGCTTCTGGTATTATTAGGAGACACATTACCAGACCATACTCTGATCCTCTGAAAAATATATATATATTTACCTCCTGTTATGCATGATCACTGAGTCTTAGATCTGGGAATTGTTTTGTAGATGTATCAGATGTGACTGTTCTCCAGAATTCTGCCTTGTGATTGGTTGTGGTTTTCAGTCATGATTGTGGTTCAAGGAAAAGCTTCCTTGGTCAGTGGTGAACTATACTTATCTATGTGCATTATTAAAAGCATTTAGGTTGCTACATGTTTATATTCATGCATGTACTTACATGTATTATAGGGATTTATGTAGATAATTCACAGTATGATTGCTTAAAACTCTTTAAAAAATTTACTGTTATTTTACCTACTTCCTTCTTTTATATTTATCCTGTAAAAGACCTGGGGTCTTACAGCTCAGGAGTTCAAGATCGCACTCTTCTCAGGAATTCCCACAGACCACAACTCAATGCAAAAGCAAGAGCATTTTTTTTATTTCAATCGCGATAGGGTCACCCCTCAAAAGGCAGGAGATGGCCCCAAGCATGCAAAGCACAGGGTTTTTATACTTAAAAATCTGGCCACTTTTGCTCTATACATTGATTGGTCAGCAAGAATAGCATGAAGATAGTTTACGCCTAGTTGTTTGCAGTTTTTGGCCATTTGTGAGTTTTCTCAAAACAACTCACCCTGCCCTTCAAGAGCTACCTGCCTTTGGCTTCAATTCAAGGCTATCTCAGAGCAGTTCATCCTGCCATTTGAGACCTATGTGCCTCTGGCTTTAATTCAAGAATGGGAATGGTCACAGCTGTTTTTCTTTTACAGTTGTTTTCATTCTCGGGTGAGCTCTCATCCCCCTTTTCTTTGTGCTCCAATTTTAACCCTAAAATTGTGGATCAATCTCAGAGAGAGATCGATACTGCCTCTGGAGCATCAGGACCTGAACCACACTTAAACATTCCCTGACAAAGGCCAGTAATTGGTTAACAATACAGGGTAATATTGTGACAAGGAGCAAAAGGGTAGCAAAAGGTCCCAGTAAGAGAAGCACATAGGGGAGCATACCATTAAACCCATTCCAAAAAGGATATTCTATTAATTCTCATCTTCTGTTTTCAAGATCTTTTTTTTAATCTTTCCTTTAACAATGCCTGATTTATTAGTGTAAAAAACGGCATTTCTCCTGTGGGGCTAAGCAGATTCCTCCTTTTTCAACCGTAAGGAGGTCTAATCCCCTCTGGGTCTGGAGAACTACTTCTGCTAAGGAATTGAGCTGGTCTTGGAGGTCATTGATGGTGCTCAAAAGCAATTGTACATCATTAATTAACTGTTGGGACAGTTTGTTGTATTTATATAATAAAACACCCAAGCCAGCTGACCCAGCGCCTATGGAAGCAATCAGCCCAGTTCCCACTAACAGAGGAATGAACTGAATGGCTCTCTTCATTCTTCCAGCCATTAAGTCAAAGGTGGTGACTAGGACTGGCTCATCCCCTGGAATGATGCTAAGATCAGGGAGTTGCCTGTACACAGGTCCCAGTCCAATCTGTGGGCAAGAATGTATAGGCTTTATTATTCCTGCATAAGAAAACAGTGTTATTGTCAGGGCAGAGAGCTGTGGAGATGTCAATTGCTGAATCACAAATGGCAAAGGTAGCATCCCCTACAGGTAGATCTGAGCTATCATTTTTGTAGGGTTTTGTCAAACAAGTAACATTTTGCTTGAAGAGAGGCTGCACTCTCAGAGAGGGTGCTGAGTGTCAGGACCCCTCAGCAGTGGAATAAGTGGCGTTGGGGGGGAGCTCCAGAGGAACAGGCTGCCCTTGTCAGAGGCGGAGCCAGAAGTCACTTGCAAGCAAAGGGTTGGTGTCATTTAGGAGGCTATGAGTGGCAGTAATAACATCTACAGTCTGGGGGTCTAAAATAAAGTTTCCTCTACTATCAGGAAGAACCAGAGGGTGGTAATTGAGGGACGAGTATTCTTTTTTCTATTAACCCTTCAATGCATTGTTTAACCTGTTCTTGTCTGGCCTGATCCTGCACCCCTCCTCCATCTGAGAGGTGAATGGGAGGTACCTTTCTTCAGCGTACAGGCTTTCCTACCATCCCAGAACAAGGGGCTTGGAGTAATTAAGATCCATGGACTCCTGTTGGCATACTGTGGAAACAATCGTCTATCCTCATCTCCTCCCTGACTTGGTTCAATATGGCAGTGAAATAGGTGATGTTATCTTTTCCAGTACATTGTTGCACAACCCTATAGCAACTGCTATGCACAACCTGTTGATAGGTATCACAAGGGCAAGGCACGGGGCACCCATTTACATAAGGAATCATCTTAGGCTTAGTTACACAATGCCATTCTAAACTTGGGGTACTCCCTGAAGGTTGTAGGGCTCTATATGCCCATGTATCGCCAAACTCAACTTGAGCATAGGCCTTGTTGGGGCTCCAAATCTTACCAATAAGTAAGGCTCTGCCATTCATCACACCACCCTTGCAATCACAGGGTTTACCATACATTGCTTCCAGGGCCTTGTGAGCCTGGTGAGGATCACCAAAACTCCAATTGAGTAAAAACAGCACCACCCAGAGGTACCATTGTCTGTCCACTTTACTGGTCAAAGAGTTCATTGTCCCTGATGAGTTTCAGTTTTAACAGGTTGCTGGAGGCTTGGACTTTCCAGGTGTCAGAAGGTTTATGAAGAGCAGGCTTGACATATGACCCATGGATCCAAGCTGCAATGCTCTCTACTTTGACGGCTGTTGGGGTGTTGAGCAGGACACAATAAGGAACCTTCCAATGAGGTTCCAAATTCTGGCTGCGGTGTCATAACAAGTACACCATCTCTCCAACCTAGAACTAATGGGGGACCTCCAAGGACCTGGGCGCATATGCACTACCAACCTTGCTCCAAATCTCTTTCTGAATAAGTTGCAGTCCTTTTCACCTGGACAACAAGTCAGAGTTACCACTAATTATGTCAATGGGGTCCCCAAGAAGAGTCAGGGTAGCAGGAACCCCATATAGTAGTTCAAAGGGAGTTAAACCTAGTATGGAGGGAGTACTTCTGACTCTAAAGAGGGCCAAGGGAAGGGTCACTGCCCAGTCACCATCAGTCTTCATGGTCAATTTAGTGAGAGTCTCTTTGAGAGTTCTATTCATTCTCTCTACCTGTCCTGAACTTTGAAGTCTATAAGCACAATGTAACTTCTAATCAAGTCCCAGAAACCTGACCACCTCCTGGTTTACCTGAACAACAAAGGTTGGCCCATTGTTTGACCCAATTACCTTTGGAATACCAAACCGAGGAAAAATGTCTTCCAGAATCTTTTTGGCCATGACCAGGGAGGTTTCTTTCTTTGTGGGAAAAGCTTCCACCCATCCTGAGAAAGTGTACACAAAAACCAGGAGATATTTATTGCCATCTCTAGATGGTCTATTTTCAGTGAAATCCACTTCCCAATGCATTCCAGGTCTAGTTCCTTGTCACTGGCCAGCAGTGACACCTGAATACCACCTGAGAGAGGGCTGGGAAAGAGAGAGAGAGACAGGGTGACACAGAGAAGGACACTGAGTCTACATGCTGATCCAAGTGTCAGTTTAATGGACGTCAGGTTAACACTTAAGTAGGCCAAAAAGTACAAGCAGTTTCTCCTGTAGGAGCTTTACATGGTCAAAACATAGGAGAGCTCACTCAAGGTTACACAGCGCCTGCTGTCTGGTTACTATGGTTGCACACAGTTTCGCAGGGTCAGAGCTGTTTGCTGTAGGACCACCAAGGTCAGTTTATAAGAAACTGGACTTTGGAAAATAGCCAAAGCCAAGAGGCCAGATTCCACTGTTCAGATGCCATTAACTCCAAATTTGCCATATACTCCAAAAAGGCTGCCACAGTTCCTCTCAGCTGCTTCCCTGGAAGCAGCTCTGGAAACTCTTACCTATGTTTACCTACTGGCAAGGTTCACATGCCCTAGTCACTGTCTCAGTCAGGGTGGTGAGGTTTAGTATTCAGTACTGGGATGGGTAGGCAATTTCAGCTAAATTCTTTGCCCGCAAGTGAGTCCACTTATGCATCTGAGTAATTAATCTCTCAGCGTCTTCCTGTGGTAGAATGATCTTACCTTTAGAGTCAATCCATGCCCCCACATAGGTGTCAAATATCCCCTGTGTTTTACCATATTAACTTTAAGTCACTTTCTGAGTAGTTTAGTCATTCTTCTCTGGGCAGTTCAGCAGTTAGTACCACTAGGACAGTTTCCTCTAGCAGCTGCTTTAGCCTCCTGATCGGCCTTGTTATTCCCCTTTCCTGCCTCAGAAATCCCCTTCTGATGTCCCAGACAATGAATAATGCTTACCTTTTCCAGCAGCAACAAGGCATTGAGCAAAGTCAGAATCTCATTTTTATTTTTTATCTCTACCAGCTGATGTTAGCAGAAATCTCTGCTGATAGATGGCCCCATGTACATGGGCTGTTGGTAAGGCGAACCAACTATCAGTGTAGATGTTTATCTTTTTACCCTTTTCCAGTGTTAATGCCTGGATTAAAGCAATCAATTCAGCTCGCTGAACAGATGTGCCCTCCGGCAACGCCTGGGCCCATATTACCTGATGTCCATCTACCACCACTGCCTCTGCCTTTCTCTTCCCGTTCTACAAAAAACTGCTCCCATCCTTATAGTGTGTCACCTCAGCATCAGGAAGAGGTTGATCTTTCAAGGCCTTTAGCCATCCCTGTTCCTCTGCTAGAACCTGTAAGCAATCATGCTCCAGGGGCTGGTTTTCTGGATCTGGCAATAAGGTGGCAGGGTTTAGCCCTGTAGCCGGGGCAAAGGTGACTCTATCATTATTCAAGAGCAAGGCCTGGTAATGTGTCCTGCTGGCATTCATGAGCCAGAAATCAGGTGGCTGCCTTAAGACACTCTCAAGGGCATGAGGAGCACAGATGATGAGGTCCTGTCCCAGAGTCAGTTTGTCTGCATGTTTTACTAGTGCCGCCACTGCTGCTATTATTTACAGGCAGGTTGGCCATCTTGCCACTACTCAATCAAGTGTTTTGGATAGATAGGCTACTGGTCTCTTCCAGGGTCCAATTTTCTGTGTTAGCACCCCATTGGCCATTCCCTGATTCTCACACACATAGAGATGGAAGGGTTTGGTTACATCAGGGAGTCCCAATGCTGGGGCCAATATTAAGGCTTGTTTGTTATTACCAAATGCAGCTTGTTCATCCTTTCCCCAGATGAAAGAGTCACTGCCCTTTGTAAGGGCATGCAGAAGGGCTGCCATGTTGGCAAATCCCGGGATCCACAGCCGGCAAAACCCCGCTGTACCTAAAATTTCCCTCAGTTGTTCAGTAGTCTGTAGAGGGGGAATATGAAATACAGTCTTTTTTCTAGCCTCCGACGGCCATCTCTTTCCCTCTTTTAATATATATCCCAGATAACTGACCTGTTTCCTGCAGAGATGGGTCTTTTTCTCTGTAGCTGAGCTTACCCATCTCTTGCAACAGCTAGTCGGTGGCCTCAAAACAGGTTTATTTACAATTTGCAGCTAATAGAATGTCATCCACATATTGGAGAAGAGTTACCTGTGGATTGGTGGCCCGGAGGTGTGCCAGGTCCCAAAGAAGGGTTTCATCTTCCTTTTGGGACAATTCTTGATCCAGTGTCCTTTCTCCTTGCAATAGGCACACTGATCCTTAGACAGAGGGCCCTCTGATTTCCAGGATCTCTCTCCCTATCATTATGACTGCACTGCGGTGGCCAGGATCTTAGTCAACTTTCTGTCTTGCCTCTTATCCTTTCTCTTTCTCTTGCTTCCTGCTCTTTCTGCTTTCTTTCCTCTTTCTCTTCTTCCATCTCCCAGCTGTAGAAAACCTTTTCTGCTACCTGCACTAAATCCTTAAAGAACTTGTCCTGTAAACCCTCTATTTTCTGGAGTTTTCTACAAATATCTCTGGCTGACTGGTCTATAAAGGTAATAGTCACCATTGGTTTATGCTCATCTATGATACGGTCATAGGGCGTAAACTGACAGTATGCCTCTATCAGCCATTCCATAAAGGCTGCAGGAGATTCATGCAGCCCCTGAACCATCTCTCTTACCTTCATCAAATCAGTGGGATTTCAAGCAGCCCCATGGAAACCCGCAATTAGAGTCTGACGGTAGACCTCCAGTCATTCCCTACCTCCAGATGTGTTGTAATTCCCGTTCAGTGGGTGAGGGGAAAGCCATCATCAATCTCATTAGGGAGGATAGAAGGCCTCCTGTCCATTCCAGGCACAGTCTTTCTCTTCCCAAGGAGGACCCGTCTCGTTCCTCAGTAGTTAAGAGGGCCTGCAAGCGTTTCTGGCAATCATCCCAAGTGGGCTGGTGAATAGGACAGATTCAAACAAATATGTGCCTTTTATCTCACCTCCAAGAAATGATAGTCACCGCCTGTCCCATAATAAAGTCGTCCATTAAGAAAGTCAAAGAAGCAACAATGATAGAGACAAAGAAAACAAGAAAGGCAGTTACACAAGGACACCCTTACGGGTGGTACTACAGAATTCAGATTGAGAGGCTGCCTCATGGCGGCTGTCTCTGAAGAGAAACAGATGGGAGGAAAACCATCCCGGAACTAGCCTCCCAAATGGAATCTGGAAGGTCCTCCAGTTCCAGGCAACCGATATTCTGACAAGTTTGTCTATCGCAGGGAATGAGCAGATGACCAAAAATGTCTAGATAGGTGACTAAAGAGAAACAGTGGTATACCAAAAATCAGACTAACCTGTTCTGAGCTCACTTCTGAGCCCAGCCAGCTGAGTGTTAAGGAAGGGCACACTGTTTTCCGGGCAACGCACCAAAATGGAAGACCTAGAGTCTCACTTCTCAGGAGCTCAGGATCTCGCCCTTCACAGGAAAACTCACAGACCACAATTCAATGCAATAGCAAAAGGTTTTATTGCTGTTGAGATAGGGTCGCACCTACAAAGACAGGACATGACCCTGAACATACAAAACAGGATTTTTATGCATGAAAATCAGATCACTTTTGCTCTACACTTTACAGCTGGTTGTTCCTCAGAACAGTTCACCCCGCCCTTCAAGAGCTATCTGCACCTGGCTTCAATTCAAATAATAACAGTTGTTTTTCTCATTCCCAGGTGGTCCCTCATTTGTTCTGATGATGAAATCACTGAATAATGTCATGTTGCAGTGTTAAGGGTGCAGGGATCTGTTTAGGAGCCTGTGCAAAACAACAGCCTCATTCACTAAGGTAATTCAAGGCCCTGGAGAAAACTGTTCACCAACTTCATACAGAGATTGGATTCAGCTCTAAAGAGGGTAGTACCAGACTGACACCAGATAAGCACTGATGCCATTCTTGGCGCATGATACTGCAAATACCACATGTAGGAGAGCATTTAGAGCATGAAAAGGAGGAGCAGCCCCAAGAGAAGATTGATTAAGAGAAACAACTGCTATTGACTCTCAGGAACATCATGCCGACCTCACAGGACAAGCTACAGCTAGAGTTCCCAGTTCTCAAAAAAAAAAAAAAAAAAAAAAAAAAAAAAAAAAAAAAACGTTGTGCTATTTTGGGTGAATCCAGGAATTTACCAAAAGAACTGTGAGGTTAAAATCTCTAGAATGCAAAATAGGAGGTGTGTTAACACAGAGGCAAGTTGTGCCTTTACTCACAGAAGGGAACAAGCAGATTTTGGCTCCAAGGGAATTCAAAGGTTCCCGGGGTTTCATGGCAGCTGTGGCAAGGGAAAGCACAGGTCTAGGGATTACTGCTCTGAGAGGGACAAACAGGCTAACCTCTTGCCATCAGGAAACCAACAGAGGGGCCTGTCAGGCTTAGGCCCCTCATGCAACAATACGAGCTGTCTCCCATCACGCAGCCATGAGGTACTAGGAAGGTAGGAAAATCTCAACTGAGCGCAGCTTTGCATCTGGCTGCATATAAACCTCTGACCCTAAGCACAAGGGTTCTATGTCACAAAGGAAATACAGCTGTTTATGGACCTGTGTATTCAGGGATGCTAAAGAGGATCTCTGGAAGAAGCAGAATAACTTCTACAGGATCTATTGTACACCCAGGTACTGTAGATGGGGACTGCAAGGAAGAAGTTAAAATCATGGTGCATGTAAAACACGAGATGCAAAAATAAGGCAGGGGTAGAATTGCTCAGCTGTTACTGTTCTCCTCCATCTAGGGCAAAGCCGCACCCTTAGGAAGGACAGGCACATTTGGCAGTACCGGAAATTGTGTGTTCTGGAAAGCAGTGTCTAATGATCAGAGATCCAAATTAATGGCAGCAACAAGTGGTGTTCATTGAAATGCAGGAGGTGACTTCAGTATCCTCTCCCAAAAGTCTTGGGATCCACAATGTGTGCTTCTGAAGGTTCATATACAGTTTCTAGGAATCTGTAAAATTTCTCCAGTAGGACAAAGTGTATGGGGGATTAAATAGGTGGAACCAGAGGGTCCAAGAGGGAAGTTGACACCTTCTGTAGCCTGCCACTGAAGGAGAAATTCAGAAATAATTCCAGGAGTCTTTCTGCAGGATAAGTCTCCTCTCTGCCCAAATGCTTATACTTGCAGTTTCCTAACCATATTTAGATTGTTGAAATCATACACTGGGAGACTGAAGCTGAAAGGAACTTAAGGCAGAAGCACACGCAGAATGCAAGATCTGTTCTAGCCACGTTCCTCCTTGAGCATCAGCCAGAGCTGAATGAATGACTTCGTTAAAGTAGGCAAAGACTGCTCCTGGCTTCTGCCCCTTCTCCTTGCCTGATCATCAGAAGCCGTGCCTTAGACTCTCCCCTCAAACTCCTTGTGGGCCAACACAGGTGCGTACTGTGAGCTAAGCAGTGGAATTTGGGTAGAACACAAGACCACCTGTATCTGGAAAGGGTGCTTTAGGGTGGGATATGGGAAAATTCGCAGGAGGAAGGAAGGGTTTCACAGTTTGGAAGCAGAAGGGCGTTCCACGGTTTAGCCTGTAATTGGAAGCCTCGAGGGAGTGGGTGGTGCCTAGGTCGGTATTTAAGGGTGAGCAGCGGACCCCTTTACGCATTTGCCATAGCCTGCACTGTCCTGGGTGTTGTTCTGAGTACACACTGGAGAGGAAGAACCCCTGTCAAAGTGTCCTCGGCAGGATGGAAGATCAGGCAGATGTGAGTGGCTGCAGTAAGACAAAGACATCCTGGCGTCTAAAAACTGTTTGGCAGGCTAAGCAGAAGGAGGTCTTGCTCTCAGTTTTCGCCAAGACACCTTAACCGAGCTTCAGGCCCAGGCAGGAACTGGCCAGGGAATTTGGGGTTCCAGAGTCCTGCATCTGCATGTGGTTTCAAAACTGCAGAAATAAGACTGGCGTGTCGAGGAAGACCTCAAAACAGACCACCGCAGCCTCCAGCCTTGAAGCCTCCCAACAGCCTCCTGAAAAGCTTGTCGCCAGGGTACAACAAGCAAGAGGCCCGCCCTCAGAACGGAGAAGGCCTCGAACGCGGCTTAGTCCAGCGCAGATCAGCATGCTAATCTTTTGAGATCTCTCCATCCCCAGACTATGCCACGAGAGTGCAACTAGCACTGAGCACAGGTTTGCCTGAGGACACCGACCACATATGGTTCCAGAACAGAAAGGCCAGGCAGAAAGGCCGCGCTGGAGGCAGCACAGCTAAAGGTGAGGACCTGCCTGCCTCTCCTGACCCAGAAAGGGCTCCTGGAGCATCGTGTTGCATTGAGCAGGAGGCTTCCCGCGACAGCTTGTTGACACCGGGTTCTGCAGGAGGCGAGTATGGAGAAACGTTGATGCCAACATCCGAGCTCACCTTCTCCACAGAGGCCTACCCAGAACCCAGCAACTCCTGCCCTGCACAGCTTTTCCTGGATCAACTGCTGAGTACAGCGGAAGTCAAGGAACAGGTACCAGCTGCTCTGGACCCAGATGACCCATGAGAGCAGATCGAACCAACACTTGAGGCTCCTCTCACGGAAGAAGAATATCAGTCTCTGTTGTATGATATTTGACCCCATTGGTAACCCCTAGAATTGGGACTGTAAAACTCTGTTGCTTGGACCCTCACCTGACCATTGTCTCAGAGACTCCAGCCAGAAATGAGCTTGGACAGATGCTCAGGCTTGCACCTATGAAAGGTGCAGAGCTCTAGCGATCCTGAGTAAGTGTTGGGGAAAAGATGGAAGGCCCTGGAGGTGCGAGGAACCTCACAAGAAGACCAACAGAAACAGGTGACCCAGACCCCAGGGGGCTTGCAGAAACTGAGCCATCAAATAAGGAGCATGCTTGGTCTGGACCTAAGGACCCTGCACACACGTAGCAGGTGGGAGGTGAATCCTTGGGCTTAATGTGGGTTGCCCTATGAGGGAGGTGTTGTGGAGTGGCACAGCGGCGGTGGAAAGTTGTTTCTAGCCTGGACTTTGTTGTTTCTAACCTGGACGGTTTTTGAAGGACAGTTATATCATGTTAGCTTCAATTATGATGAGTATAAATATGTAATTTGTCTGTTATTGTACTCTGCATCATTAAATTACTTTTAGGCATTACTATGACCTGGTTATTGTTTTCATTTGGAAGTTAATGTAAAGAGGAGATATGATTATCTTTCAAGCTGAAAAGAGGTGTGATCATGAGTCTTGGTTTTTAACTTGACTGCATGTGGAATTAAGCAAAACACCTAAATTAAGGACACAATTGTGAAGTACTCTTCCTTATTTGAAGTAGTCTTCTCTACTTCTCTTCTGGATCTATAAGGCTGAAAAACACACCTTTAATCCATATCTTCATACTGCAAAACCAACCACTCACCTTTGCCTCATCTTCTACTGGAAACCTATACAAGGACATGGAAGAAGGAATATTTTACTCTTTTCCTGTTCCTTTTTGCTTTGGTAGCAAGTCTATTTCTTCATTGACTATAGAACCTTCTTCTTGAGGATTTCAGTGTATTTGAAGGTGAGTTGCACCAACCAGCCTCATGGACCAAGCCACTGATAGATTCCTTGATTTTCCATTTTTAGCCATCCACTGTTGAATTAATTGACTCACAGATTGTAAATCATTCTCATAAATCCTTTCCTATAAAGAGAGAGTTAGAGGGAAAATAAACTATGCATATAATTATCTTTCACATAGAACTACCAAATTTTCTGCTTTTAATAATGTTATGTAATTCATTCAGGAATCACTTAAACAACAGTAATTTTCATATGAGGAGTTATAGAAAAAATATTCATCACCATGCAAAATCAAAATGCTACATAACTTTTTGGGTATATTGATGGACTAGGAATTAATTTTTTTGATGCAGTTATATTCTAAAATATCGTAATTGAATTACAAGTATTTTAATTTTTTGCAGCATTTATATATAGTTTATTTTTACCTCAAATTAATCCCTTCTTTGTCTTAATTCCCTCAACACACATTAAAGTGTGTTCATTTTTCATTTTCATAGGTTACAGAGATTCTATTTTATATGGGGATGACATCATGAAAATTAACTGTTCTATGCATGACACTGCTAATACCAAAACATCATTCAAATAATAAGTAGACCTATCAGAATCACACTAGAATTCTCAGCAGAGATTATGAAAGCCAGAAGGGCTTGGATGGATATCATGCAGACACTAAGAGACCACTGATGCCAACCCAGACTACTATACCCAGTATATATGCAGCCATCCAGCCCTACAGAAGATACTAGAAGGAAAACCCCAACCCATTAATATTAAATACACTCCAGAAAACACATTGAGGCCCACACCATGAGGGGAAGTCCATGCCTGACACTGCCTGGATGACCATGAACCAGAGTCAAGATAACCTAGAGACACACGATATCTGTAAACATGACAGGCAAAAAAATGTCAATGAAAGATACTCCGCTATAATCATATATGAGTGCCTAGCCCAGTTGTCATCAGAGAGACATCACCCGGCATCTGATGGGAGCAGATGCAGAGAACCACAGCCAAACACAATTATGTATCTAGGGGAACGCCACAAATGATGGAATATGTATTGTAGGAATCAGAGATATCAAGGACAGAACAAGAACATGGCTCACTAAGTCAACTGGGCTCATAGGGAATCACAGAGACTGAAAGAAAAAGGCAAACATTCTATGAGTCTTGTGAGCTAGGTTGTCTGCATACATCTTAGATGTTGCTGAGGGACTTCCAACAGTGAGTGTGTGTGTGTGTCCGTGGGTGACTCTGACTCTTTTTCCTGCTCTAGCTACACTTTCCTCATGTATTGCTTTGACCAACTCTGATGTGAGGGATTGTTCCTAGTCTTATTGTAACTTGTTATGCCATCAGAATTTTTTTCATTGAAAATAAAGAAGCAGTGGATCTGAAGGAGAGGTGAGTTGGGCAGAGTAGAGGTGGATAGATTGTGGGTAGGAGGAATGGAGGAACAGGAAACTGCAGTTGGGATGTAGTGCATGAAGCAAGAACAAAAAATAAAATGCTAAAACAAAATAAACTATCAGCAGCTAGGGCTGTTGGTGAGTACCTGCAGTGCTAGCACTCAGGAAGTTAAAGGTAGGTGGGTCTCTGTGAGCACAGAGAGCACAGGCTGTTCTACAAACAGAGTCCAGGACAGCCAAAATTATTCAGAAAAATCCTGTCTTCAAACAAACAAAAAACTGTCAGCATTTTGTGTTTCATCTTTAGGAACTTTGTTTTATGTCCTACTTTTTTAATTTTTTATTTTTTAATATGAGATACAGTTTCTTAACTTTGTATCCTAGCTGTAGCCCAGTCCCTCATTTCGTCCCTTTCCCACCCACCCTCTCATCTCCTCCCTACCCCTTTCCAAGTCCACTGATAGGGAAGGGCCTCCTCCTGTTCCAACTGACCATAGCTTATCAGGTATCATCAGGACTGGCTGTAATGTCCTCCTCTGTGGCCTAGCAAGTCTCATCCTCCCTTGGGAGGGGGGAGGTCAAAGAGCCAGCCATTGAGTTCATGTCCAAAATAGTCCCTGTTGCACTTAGTATGGTACCCACTTAGATACAGAGCTGACATGGATATATTTGAGCAGGGGTGCTAGGTTACATGCATACATGGTCCTTGGGTAGAGATACAGTCTCATAGAAGACCCCTGTGCCCTGATATATTTGGTTCTTGTGGAGTTCCTTTCCTTTCCAGGTCACACAAACAACCCCTTCTTTCATATGATTCTCTGTGCTCTGCCCAAGGTTTGGTTATGAGTCTCAGCATCTGCTTTGATACACTGCTAGGTAGAGTCTTTCACAGGGCCTCTGTGGTAGGCTTCTGTCTTGTTTCTTGTTTTCTCCTATGTCCATCCCATTTGTTTTTTTAAGTGAGGATTGATCATCTTAACCCAGGTCCTCTTTCTTGTTTGTCATCTTTAGGTGTACAGATTTTAGTATGTTTTTCCTATGTTATAGGTCTAGCATCCACTTAAAAGTGAGTGTATACCATGTATGTCTTTCTGCTTCTGGGATACCTTACTCAGGATGATCTTTTCTAGATTTTTTTTTGTTTCTTTATGTTTATATCTCATGATTTCTTTGAATGGACTAGATAAAAACCTGTCTGTTGCACAGCTGGTAAATAGGTTTCCCATTTTATAAGCTGCTTCACCACCTAAAGAATGGATAGCAAAAGCATTTTAGTCTCCTGTTGTTAGACCTGGAGTCTCACTGCTCATGAGCTCAGGATTGTGCACTTCCCAGGAACACTCAGAGACCACAACTCGATGCAAAATCAAGAGTTTTATTCCAATTGTGATAGGGTCACCCCTCCAAAGACAGGAGATGACCCTGAACATGCAAAGCACAGGGTTTTTATACCTGAAATTCAAACCACTTTTGCTGTATCCATTGATTGGTCAGCAAGAATAGTATGATAGTGTACAGCTGATTGTAGATAGTGTACAGCTGGTTGTAGATCGTGTACAGCTGGTTGTAGATAGTTTTTCTCAGAACAGTTGACCCTTCCCTTCAAGAGTTATCTACACATGACTTTTCAATTCAAATAATCACAGTTGTTTTTCTCATGCTGAGGTTGTCCCTCACCCCCCCTTTTTTCCTCAATTGTAACCCTAAAATTGTGGATCAACATCAGGGAGAGGTCCAACTGTCTCTGGAGCATCAGGAACTGAACTGCACTTATAAGTTCCCTGACAAAGGCGAGTTCTGGTCGGAGAGTTTATTGTCCTTGATGAGTTTCAGTTTTAGCAGGTTGTTGGAGGCTTGGACTTTCCAGGTGTTGCAGGTTGATGAAGGGCAGGCTTTACATGTCACAGGTGGACCTGAGCTGTGATGCCCTCTACTTTGACATCAGTTGGGGTGTTGAGCAGGAGGTAATAAGGACCCTTCCACCCAGGTTCCAGATTTTGGCTGCAGTGTCATGACACATATACCAGATCTCCAACCTGGGATTGATGGGGCACCTCCAAGGACTCAGGTGCATATGCACTGCCATCCTTGCTTCAAATCTCTTTCTGAATAATTTGCAGTCCTTTTAGCATGGACAATAAGTCAGAGTAACCACTACTGATGTCAAGGGGGTCCCCAAGAAGAGTCAGGGGAGCAGGAACCCCATATCATAGTTTGAATGGAGTCAGGCCTTGTACAGAGGGAGTATTTCTGACTCTAAAGAGGGCCAAGGGAAGGAGCACCACCCAGTCACTGCCAGTCATCACTGTCAATTTGGTGAGATTCTCTTTTAACAGTCTATTCATTCTCTCTACCTGTCCTGAACTTTGGGGTCTATAAGCACAATGTAACTTAGAGTCAAGCCCCAGAAACCTGGCCACCTCCTGGCTTACCTGAGCAACGAAGGCTGGCCCATTGTCTGACACAATTACTTTTGGAATACCTTACTGTGGAAAAAATGTCTTCCAGAATCTTTTTGGCCATGACCAGGGTTGTTTCTTTCTTTGTGGAAAAAGCTTCTTCCCATCTTGAGAAAGTGTCCACAAAAACCAGGAGATATTTATTGTCGTACCTGGTTGGTTTAATTTCACTGAAATCCACTTCCCAATGCATTCTGGGTCTAGTTCCTCTCAGCTGCTTCCCTGGGCTCTGGAAATTCTTACCTATGTTTACCCTCTGGCAAGGTTCACATGCCCTAGTCACTCTCTCATTCAGGATGGTGAGTTTTAGTATTTGGTACTGGGATTTGTGGGCAACTTCAGCCAATTTCTTTGCCCTCAAGTGAGTCCATTTATACATCTGAGTTATTAATCTCTCAGTGTCTTCCTGGGGTAGAATAATCTTACCTTTGGAGTTAATCCATGCCCCCAAGTCAGTGTCAAATATCTCCTGTTGTTGCCATATTAACTTTAAGTCACTTTCTGAGTAGTTTAGTCATTCTTCTCTGGGCAGTTCAGCAGTTAGTACCACCAGGACAGAGTTTCCTCTAGCAGCTGTTTTAGCCTCTTGATCAGCCATGTTATTCCCCTTTGCTGCCCTGGAAGTTCCCTTCTGATGTCCAGGGAAATGAATAAAGCTTCGCTTGGCAGGCAGCAACAAGGCATTGAGCAAAGCCAGAATCTCGTTTTTATTTTTTATCTCTTTACCAGCTGATGTTAGCAGGCCTTTCTGATGATAGATGGTCCCTTGCACATGGGCTGTTGCGAAGGTGTACTGACTATCAGAGTAGATGTTTCTTTTTACCCTTTCCCAGAGTTAATGCCTGTGTTAAAGCAACCAATTCAGCTCGCTGAGCAGAAGTGCCCTTCAGTAACGCCTGGACCCATATTAACTTATGTCCATCTATTACTGCTGCCATTGCCTTTCTTTTCCCATTCTCCCAAAACTGCTCCCATCCATATAGTATGTCATCTCACAGTAGGGCAGAGGCTGATCTTTCATGTCCTTTCGCCATCCCTGTTCCTCTGCTAGAACCTGGATTTGTGGATCTGGCAATAAGGTGGCAGGGTTTAGCCCTGTAGCCGGGGCAAAGGTGACTCTATCATCATTCAAAAGCAAGGCTTGGTAATGTGTCATGCGGGCATTCATGAGCCAGCAATCAGGTGGCTGCCTTATGACACTCTCAAGGGCATGAGGAGCACAGATGGTGAGGTCCTGTCCCAGAGTCAGTTTGTCTGCATGTTATACTAGTGCCGCCACTGCTTCTATTATTTCCAGGCAGGTTGGCCATCTTGCCACTAGTGAATCAAGTGTTTTGGATAGATAGGCTACCGGTCTCTTCCAGGGTCCAATTTTCTGTGTTAGCACCCCATTGACCATTCCCTGATTCTCAGCCACATAGAGATGGAAGGGTTTGGTTACATCAGGGAGTCCCAATGCAGGAGCCAATATTAAGGCTTGTTTGATATTATCAAATGCAGCTTGTTCATCCTTTCCCCAGATGAAAGAGTCACTGCCCTTTGTAAGGGCATGCAGAAGGGCTACCATCTTGGCAAATCCCGGAATCCACAGCCAGCAAAACCCTGCTGTACCGAAAATTTCCCTCAGTTGTTCAGTAGTCCCTGGAGGGGGAATGTGAAATACAGTCTCTTTTCTAGCCTCCGAAGGCCATCTCTTTCCCGCCTTTAATATATATCCCAGGTAACTGACCTGCAGGATGGGAGTTTTTCGCTGTAGCTGAGCTCACCCATCTCTTGCAACAGCTGGTCGGTGGCGTCAAAACAACTTTCTTTACAATCTGCTGCTAATAGTATATCATCCATATATTGGAGATGAGTTACCTGGGGATTGTTAGCCTGGAGGTGCGCCAGGTTTAAGTGTAGGGCTTCATCTTCCATTTGGGACAATCCTGGATCCAATGTCCTTTCTCCTTGCAATAGGCACACTGATCCTTAGACAGAGGGCCCCTCCGATTTCCAGGAACTCTCTCCCTATCATTATGACTGCACTGTGGTGGCCAGGATCTTAGTCAACTTTCTGTCTTGCCTCTTATCCTTTCTCTTTCTCTCACTTCCTGCTCATTTTGCTTTCTTTCCTCTTTCTCTTCTTTCATCTCCCGGCTGTAAAAAACCTTTTCTGCTACCTGCACTAAATCCTTTAACGACTTTTCCTGTAAACCCTCTATTTTCTGGAGTTTTCTACAAATATCTCTGGCTGACTGGTCTATAAAGATTATAGTCACCATTGCCTTATACTCATCTGAGGTAGGGTCATAAGGTGTAAACCAGCTATATGCCTCCATCAGCCATTGAAGAAAGGCTGTGGGAGATTCATCTGGCTCCTGAACCATCTCTCTTACCTTCATCAAAATGGTGGGCTTTTGAGCGGCCCCATGGACACATGATAGTAGAGTCTGGCGGTAGACCTGCAGGCATTCCCTACATCTGGATACGTTGTAATCCCAGTTGGGGTGGGTGAGGGGAAAGCCATCATCAATCTCATTAGGGAGGATGGAAGGCCTCCTGTCCATTCCTGGCACAGTCTTTCTTGTCTAAAGGAGGACCCGTCTCCTTCCTCACTAGTCAAAAGGGCCTGCAAGAGTAGCTGGCAATCATCCCAAGTGGGCTGGTGTGAGAATAGGACATATTCAAAGAAATATGTGCCTTGTATCTCACCTCCAAGACATGATAGTCACAGCCTGTCCTATAATAAAGTCATCCATCAAGAAAGTCAAAGAAGCAACAATGATAGAGACAAAAAGAACAAGACAGGCAATTTGACAAGGACACCCTTTTGGGTGGTACCACAGAATTCTGATTGAGAGGCTGCCTCACGGCAGCTGTCTCTGAAGAGAAACAGATGGGAGGAAGACCATGCAGGACCTAGCCTCCCCAAATGGAATCCGGAATGTCCTCCAGTTCCCAGTCAATCGATATTCTGACAAATATGTCTATCGCAGTGACTGAGCAGACGACCAAAAAGGTCCAGTTAGGTGACTAAAGAGAAACAGTGGTATACCAGAAATCAGACTAACCTGTTCCGAGCTCGACCTCTGAGCCCAGTCGGTTGAGGGTTAAGGAAGGGCACGCTGTTTTCTGGGCAACGCACCAAAATGTAAGACCTGGAGTCTCACTGCTCAGGAGCTCAGGATTGCGCCCTTCACAGGAACAATCACAGACCACATCTCAATGCAATAGCAAAAGGTTTTATTGCTGTCGAGATAGGTCGCACCTCCAAAGACAGGACATGACCCTGAACATGCAAAGCACAGGGTTTTTATGCCTGAAAATCAGATCACTTTTGCTCTATACTTTAGAGCTGGTTGTTTCTCAGAACAGTTCACCCTGCCCTTCAAGAGCTATCAGCACCTGGTTTCAATTCAAATTATCACAGTTGTTTTTTTTTTCATTCCCAGGTGGTCCCTCATTTGTTCTGATGATGAAGTCACTGAATAATGTCATGTTGCAGTGTTAAGGGTGCAGGGATCTGTTTAGGAGCCTGTGCAAAACAACTGCCTCATTCAGTAAGGTAATTCAAGGCCCTGGAGAAGACTGTTCACCAACTTCATACAGAGATTGGGTTCAGCTCTAAAGAAGGCAGTAACAGACTGACACCAGATAAACACTGATGCAATTATTGGCACATGATATTGCAAATACCACATGTAGGAGAGCATTTAGAGCATGAAAAGGAGGAGCGGCCCCAAGAGATGAATGATTAAGAGAGACAACTGCTATTGGCTCTCAGGAGCATCATGCCGACCTCACAGGACAAGCTACAGCTAGAGTTCCCAGTTCTCAAAACACCTGGTGTGCTATTTTGGGTGAATCCAGGCATTTACCAAAAAAAAAAACTGTGAGGTTAAAATCTCTAGAACCCAAAATAGGAGGTGTGTTAACACAGAGGCAAGTGGTCCCTTTACTCACAGAAGGGAACAAGCAGATTCTGGCTCCAAGGGAATGCAAAGGTTCCCGGGGTTTCATGGCAGCTGTGGCAAAGGAAAGCACTGTACTAGGGATCACTGCCCAAGAGGGACATACAGGCTAACCTCTTGCCATCAGGAAACCAACAGAGGGGCCTGTCAGGCTTAGGCCCCTCATGCAACAATACGAGCTGTCTCCCATCATGCAGCCATGAGGTACTAGGCAGGTAGGAAAATATCAACTGAGGATTTTAGACTTGATACACACCACTGCATGCAGCAGCACAGCTTTGCATCTGGCTGCAGATAAACCTCTAACCCTATCCACAAGGCTTCTATGTTACAAAGGAAATACAGCTGTTTATGGACCTGTGTATTCAGGGATGGTAAAGCGGATCTCTGGAAGAAGCAGAATAACTTCTACAGTATCTATTGTACACCCAGGTACTGTTGATGGGGACTGCAAGGAAAAAGTTAAAATTATGGCACATGTAAAACATGAGATGCAAAAATAAGGCAGGGTTAGAATTTCTCAACTGTTACTGTTCTCCTCCATCTAGGGCAAAGCCGCACCCTTAGGAAGGACAGGCACATTTGGCAGTACCGGAAATTGTGTGTTCTGGAAAACAGTGCCTAATGATCAGAGATCCAAATTAATGGCAGCAACAAATGTTGTTCCTTGAAATGAAGGAAATGACTTCAGTATCCTCTCCCAAAAGTCTTGGGATCCACAATGTGTGCTTCTGAAGGTTCATACAGTTTCTAGGAATCTGTAAAATTTCTCCAGTAGGACAAAGTGTATGGTGGATTAAATAGGTGGAACCAGAGGAACTGCCACACCCACGCCAGTGTCGCCATAGTAGCATAAGCTACAGGGCGGGGGATATGATTTCCTCGGAAATAATGCCTCCTGGAAGGTCCCTGGCAAACTCATCCCACTTGGAAAAGAGACGTGTTCTGAGATTTCTAAGCTTCTTCAGTTGTGGCTCTGGGGCTAAAATAATAAATTCTTTGATCTTTCCCCGTGATACCTGAAACAGCACAATTAACTTTATAAAGAAATTTATTATTAGTAGATTGTTAAAGGCTTTAATAAAAATAAGTTTAAGAAAAGTAATGAATTAAATTTAGTATTAATAGGCATTAAGGATAGTAAAATAATAATAGGCTCCTTCTTAAGAAATAGTAGCATGAGAGGTGCAGCTGGCGGGAGTTTCCCCCTCCCTTCAGTGCCTTGTTCCTAGAGAAGATCATAAATCTTGGGCAGGACATATGGGAGGAGGGTTAACAAAGATGTAGTTAGATTTTGATATAGAGAAGGACTTTGGCAGGCATCTGATTTAGCTCCTGACTTTCTTCTTCATTGGTTAGCAATAATAAAACTATATTTGAGGTTTCTTTTCCTTTGTTTGCTATGATCAAAAAGTTTCTAGGCCAAGATTATTTGTGGGTACTGCTTTATGTTTAATTGCATTTTGAGTTAAAATGTAAACTTTGTATTCTTGGTGAAAGTCTGAATGTTCTGGAAAATATGCCAATTTTAAGGTGCCTTTTGTGAAATCATTATAAAAATACTAGCTTGATTTCAGTAAAGTTGCAGCAGGGTCAAAACCATCAAGGTGTCTCTGTCAATTCTTTGCCGAAACCGTGTCTTCCTGTCTAAAGCCTTGTTCTCCCGCGGAAGACAGGAGCCCGACTGGGCCGGTCCGTGGCAGTGAACCAAGAGGGAACTTGACACCTTCTGTGGCCTGCCACTGAAAGAGAAATTCAGAAATAATTCCAGGAGTCTTTCTGCAGGATAAGTCTACTCTTTGCCCAAATGCTTAGACTTGCAGGGTCCTAACCATATTTAGATTGTTGAAATCATACACCAGGTGACTGGAGCTCAAAGGAACTTAAGGCATACGGCACACGCAGAGTGCAAGATCTGTTCTAGCCACGATCCTCCTTGAGCATCAGCCAGAGCTGAATGAATGACCTTGTTAAAGTAGGCAAAGACTGCTCCTGGCTTATGCCTCTTCTCCTTGCCTGATCATCAGAAGCCGTGCCTTAGACTCTCCCCTCAAACTCCTTGTGGGCCAACACAGGTGCGTACTGTGAGCTAAGCAGTGGAATTTGGGTAGAACACAAGGCCAACTGTTTCTGGAAAGGCTGCTTTAGGGTGGGATATGGGAAAATTCGCAAGAGGAAGGAAGGGTTTCACAGTTTGGAAGCAGAAGAGCGTTCCACGGTTTGGCCTGTAATTGGAGGCCTCGAGGGATTGGGTGGGGCTTCAGGTCGGTATTTAAGGGTGAGCAGCGGACTAATTTACGCATTTGCCATAGTCTGCACTTTCCTGGGTGTTGTTCTGAGTACACACTGGAGAGGAAGAACTCCTGTCAAAGTGTCTTCAGCAGGATGGAAGATCAGGCAGATGTGGGTGGCTGCAGCACGGCAAAGACATCCCGGCGTCAAAAGACTGTTTGGCAGGCCAAGCAGAAGGAGGTCTTGCTCTCAGTTTTCGCCAAGACACCTTACCCGAGCTTCAGGACCAGGCAGGAACTGGCCAGGGAATTCGGAGTTCCAGAGTCCTCCATCCGCGTGTGGTTTCAAAACCGCAGAAACAGAACTGGCATGTCGAGGAAGACCTCAAAGCAGACCACCGCAGGCTCCAGCCATGAAGCCTCCCAACAGCCTCCTGAAAAGCTTGTCGCCAGGGTACAACAAGCAAGAGGCCCGCCCTCAGAACGGAGAAGGCCTCGAACGCGGCTTAGTCCAGCGCAGATCAGCATGCTAGTGCAAGCTTTTGAGATCTCTCCATCCCCAGACTATGCCACGAGGGTGCAACTGGCCCTGAGCACAGGTTTGCCTGAGGACACCGTCCACATATGGTTCCAGAACAGAAAGGCCAGGCAGAAAGGCGGCGCTGGAGGCAGCACAGCTAAAGGTGAGGACCTGCCTGCCTCTCCTGGCCCGGAAAGGGCTCCTGGAGCATCGTGTTGCATTGAGCAGGAGGCTTCCCGCGACAGCTTGTTGACATCGGGTTCTGCAGGAGGCCAGTGTGCAGAAGCGTTGATGTCAAGACCCGAACTCACCTTCTTCACAGAGGCCTACCCAGAATCCAGCAACTCCTGCCCTGTCCAGCTCTTCCTGGAGCAACTGGCGAGAACAGTGGAAGAGGAACAGGGACCAGCCGCTCTGGACCCAGATGTACCATGAGAGCAGATCGAACCAACACTCGAGGCTCCTCTCACAGAAGAAGAATATCAGGCTCTGTTGGACGATATTTGACCACATTGAGAACGCCCAGAAATGGGAATGTAAAACCCGGTTGCCTGGACCCTAACCTGACCATTGTCTCAGAGACTCCAGCCAGAAATAAGCTTGGACAGATGCTCAGACTTGCACCTAAGAAAGGTGCAGAGCTCTAGCGATCCTGAGTAAGTGTTGGGGAAAAGATGGAAGGCCCTGGAGGTGCGAGGAACCTCACAAGAAGACCAACAGAAACAGCTGCCCCAGCCCCCAGGGGGCTTGCAGAGACTAAGCCATCAAATAAGGAGCATGCTTGGTCTGGACCTAGGGACCCTATATACACCTAGCAGGTGGGAGGTGAATCCTTGTGCTTAATGTGGGTTGCCCTATGAGGGAGGTGTTGTGGAGTGGCCCAGCGGCGGTGGAGAGTTGTTTCTAACCTGGACTTTGTTGTTTCTAACCTGGACGGTTTTGAAGGACAGTTATATAATGTTAGCTTCAGTTATTATCAAGATAAATATGTAATTTGTCTGCTGTTGTACTCTGCGTCATTAAATTATTTTTAGGCATTACTATGACCTGTTATTCTTTTCATTTGGAAGTTAATGTAAAGAGGAGATATGATTATCTTTCAAGCTGAAAAGAGGTGTGATCATGACTCTTGGTTTTTAACTTGACTGCATATGGAATTAAGCAAAACACCCAAATTAAGGACACAATTGTAAAGTACTCTTGCTTGTTTGAAATAGTCTTCTCTACTTCTCTTCTGGATCTATAAAGCTGAAAAATATAACTTTAATCCATATCTTCATACTGCAAAACCAACCACTCATCTTTGCCTCATCTTCTACTGGAAACCTATACAAGGACATGGAAGAAGGAATGTTTTACTCTTTGCCTGTTCTTTTTCGCTTTGGTAGCAAGTCTATTTCTTCATTGACTATAGAACCTTCTTCTTGAGGAGTTCTGTGTATATGAAGGTGAGTTGAGCCAACCAGCCTCATGGACTAAGCCACTGATAGATTCCTCGATTTTCCATTTTTAGGCATCCACTGTTGAATTAATTGACTCACAGATTGTAAATCATTTTCATAAATCCTTTCCTATAAAGAGAGAGTTAGAGGGAAACATAAACTATGCATATAATTATCTTTCACATAGAACTACCAAATTTTCTGCTTTTAATAATGTTATGTAATTCATTCAGAAATCACTTAAACAACAGTACTTTTCATATGAGGAGTTATAGAAAAATATTCATCATCATGCAAAGGCAAAATGCTACCTACATTTTTGGGTATATTGATGGCATAGGAATTAAATTTTTTGATGCAGTTATATTCTAAAATATCATAATTGAATTACAAGTATTTTAATTTTTTGCAGCATTTATATATAGTTTATTTTTACCTCAAATTAGTCCCTTCTTCGTCTTAATTCACTCAACACACTTTATAGTGTGTTCATTTTTTATTTTCTCAGGTTACAGAGATTCTATTTTATATGGGGATGACACCATGAAAATTAACTGTTCTATGCATGACACTGCTAATACCAAAATAGCATTCAAATAATGAGTAGACCTATCCGAATCACACTAGAATTCTCAGCAGAGACTATGAAAGCCAGAAGGGCTTGGATGGATATCATGCAGACACGAAGAGACCACCGATGCCAACCCAGACTACTATACCCAGTATATATGCAGCCATCCAGCCCTACAGAAGATACTAGAAGGAAAACCCCAACCCAATAATGTGAAATACACTCCAGAAAACACATTGAGGCCCACACCATGAGGGGAAGTCCATGCCTGACACTGCCTGGATGACCATGAACCAGAGTCAAGATAACCTAGAGACACACGATATCTGTAAACATGACAGACAAAAAGTGACAATGAAAGATACTATGCTATAATCATTGATGAGTGCCTAGCCCAGTTGTCATCAGAGAGACATCACGAGGCATCTCATGGGAACAGATGCAGAGACCCTTATCCAAACACAATGATGTATCCAGGGGAACCCCACAAATGAGGGAATATGTATTGTAGGAACCAGAGATATTAAGGACACAACAAGCACATGGCCCACTGAGTCAACTGAGTTCATAGGGGATCAGAGACTGAAGGACAAAAACATAAACATTCTATGAGTCTTGTGAGCTAGGTTGTTGGCATACACCTTATGATTATTATCCTGATTTCGCTGAGGGACTTCCAACAGTGAGAATGGGGGTGTCTCTGACTCTTTTTCCTGCTTTAGCTACACTTTCTCTCCTCATGTATTGCTTTGACCAACTCTGATGTGAGGGATTGTTCCTAGTTTTATTATAACTTGCTATGCCATCACATTTTTTTTTCATTGAAAATAAAATAAATGGAAAAAAAGCAGTGGATGAAGGAGAGGTGAGCTGGGCAGAGTTGGGCAGAGTAGTGGTGAATAGATTGTGTCTGGGAGGAGTGGAGGAAGAGGAAACTGCAGTTCAGATGTAGTGCATGAAACAACAACAAAAATAAAATGCTAAAACTAAATAAACTGTCAGCAGCTAGGGCTGTTGGTGAGCGCCTGCATTCCTAGCACTCAGGAAGTTAAAGGTAGGTGGATCTCTGTGCGTTCAAGCACAGGTTGTTCTATAAAGAGAGCCTGGGACAGGAAAATTGTTCAGAAAAAAAATTCTGTTTTCAAAGAAACAAAAAACTGTCAGCATTTTGTGTTTCATCTTTAGGAACTTTGTTTTATGTTCCACTTTTTTACTTTTTATTTTTTTAATATTAGATACAGTTTATTAACTTTGTATCCAAGCTGTAGACCAGTCCCCTCATTCCCTCCCTTTCCTACCCTCCTTCCCTCATCTACTACCTACACCTTTCCAAGTCTACTGATAGGCGAGGGCTTCTGCCTGTTCCAACTGACCCTAGATTATCAGGCATCATCAGGTTTGCTGCAATGTCCTCCTCTGTGGCCTAGCAAATCTGATCCTGCCTTGTGAGGGGGGAAGTCAAAGAGCCAGCCATTGAGTTCATGTCTGTAATAGTCCCTGTTCCACTTAGTATGGTACCCACTTGGAGACAGAGCTAACATGGACTATATTTGAGCAGGGGTGCTAGGTTCTATGCGTACATTGTCCTTGGTTGGAGATACAGTCTCATAAAAGACCCCTGTGCCCTGATATATTTGGTCCTTGTGGAGTTCCTGCCCTCTCCAGGTCACACTAACTCCCCCTTTTTTTATATGATTCCCTGTGCTCTGCCCAAGGTTTGGTTATGAGTCTCAGCACCTGCTTTGATATACTACTAGGTAGAGTCTTTCCCAGGTCCTCTGTGGTAGGCTAGGGTCCTGTTTCTTGTTTTCTCCTATGTCCATCCCATTTGTCTTTCTACGTGAGGATTGATCATCTTAACCCAGGTCCTCTTTCTTGTTTATCTTTTTATAGATTTTAGTATGTTTATCCTATATTATAGGTCTAGCCTCCACTTAAAATCGAGTATATACCGTGTATGTCTTTCTGCTTCTGAGATACCTCACTCAGGATGATCTTTTCTAGATGGTTTGTTTGTTTGTTTCTTCATGTTTACATTTTATGACTTCTTTGAATGGTCTAGATATAAACCTGTCTGTTGCATAGCTGGAACAGTGGTTTCCCATTTTATAAGCTGCTTCACCACCTAAAGAATGGATGGCAAAAGCGTTTTAGTTTCATGTTGTTAGACCTGGAGTCTCACTGCTCAGGAGCTCAGTATTGTGCACTTCCCAGGAACACTCATAGACCACAACTTGAGGCAAAAGCAAGAGTTTTATTCCAATTTCTATAGGGTCCCCCTACAAAGACAGGAGACAGCCCTAAATATGCAAAGGACAGGGTTTTATACCTGAAATTGAAACCACTTTTGCTCTATACATTGATTGTTCAGCAAGAATAGCATGAAGATAGTTTACACCTGGTTTTAGGTAGTATACAGCTGGTTGTAGATAGTTTACAGGTGGTTGTAGATAGTTGTTCTCAGAACAGTTGACCCTTTCCTTCAAGAGTTATCTACACCTGACTTCAATTCAAATAATCACTGTTGTTTTTCTCATTCCCAGGTGGTCTCTCACCCCCCCCCCTTTTTTGCCTCAATTTTAACCCTAAAATTGTGGATCAACCTCATGGGGAGGTTGATACTCTTTCTGGAGCATCAGGACCTGAACTGCACTTATACTTTCCCAGAAAAAGGGGAGTTCTTGTCTGAGAGTTTATTGTCCCTGATGAGTTTCAGTTTCAGCCGGTAGCTGGAGGCTTGGACTTTCCAGGTGTTGCAGGTTGATGAAAAGCCGGCTTAACATGTGACACGTGGATTCAAGCTATGATGCCCTCTATTTTGACGGCAGTTGGCGTGGTGAGGAGGATGTAATAAGGACCCTTCAACTGAGGTTCCAGATTCTGGCTGCCATGTCACTGCACATATACCAGATCTTCTGATGGGGCACCTAAAAGGACCCAGGCACATATGCACTGCCAACCTTGCTCCAAATTTCTTTCTGAATAAGCTGCAATTCTTTCAGCCTGTACAAGTCAGATTTACCACTAGTTTTATCAAGGGGGTACCCAAGAAGAGTCAGGGAACAGAAACCCATATAGTAGTTCGAAGGGTGTTAAAGCTATATGGAGAGAGTATTTCTGACCCTACAGAGGGCCAAGGAAAGGAGCACCGCCTTGTCACCGCCAGTCTCCATGTTCAATTTGGTGAGAATCTCTTTGAGAGTTCTATTCATTCTCTCTAAATGTCCTGAACTTTGGGGTCTATAAGCACAATGTAACTTACAGTCAAGCCCCAGAAACCTGGCCACCTCCTGGCTTAACTGAGCAATGAAGGTTGACCCATTGTCTGACCAATTACCTTTGGAATACCAAACCGAGGAAAAATGTCTTCCAGAATCTTTTTGGCCATGACCAGGGAGGTTTCTTTCTTTGTGGGAAAAGCTTCCACCCATCCTGAGAAAGTGTCTACAAAAACCAGGAGATATTTATTGCTGTACCTGGATGGTTTACTTTCAGTGAAATCCACTTCCCAATGCATTCCAGGTCTAGTTCCTTGTCACTGGCCAGCAGTGACAGCTGAATACCACCTGAGAGAGGGCTGGGAGAAAGAGAGAGACAGGGTGACACAGAGAAGGACACCAAGTCTACATGCTTATCCAGGTGTTGATTTAATGGACGTCAGGTTAACACTTAAGTAGGCAGAAAAGTACAAGCAGTTTCTCATGTAGGAGCTTTACTTGGTCAGGACATAGGAGAGCTCACTCAAGGTTACACAGAGCCTGCTGTCTGGTTACTATGGTTGCACACAGTTTCTCAGGGTCAGAGCAGTCTGCTGTAGGACCACCAAGGTCAGTTTATAAGAAACTGGACTTTGGAAAATAGCCAAAGCCAATAGGCAGCGTTCCACTGCTCAGAGGCCATTAACTCAAAATTTGCCATATACTCCAAAAAGGCTGCCACAGTTCCTCTCAGCCACTTCCCTGGGCTCTGGAAATTCTTACCTATGTTTACACTCTGGCAAGGTTCACACGCCCTAGTCACTCACTCACTCAAGGGGGTGAGGTTTAGTATTAGGGACTGGGATTGGCGGACAACTTCAGCCAATTTCTTTGCCTTCAAGTGAATCCATTTATACATCTGAGTTATTAATCTCTCAGCATCTTCCTGGGGTAGAATGATCTTACCTTTGGAGTTAATCCATGCCCCCACGTCGGTGTCAAATAACCCCTTTTGTTTTTTTGTTTGTTTGTTTGTTTGTTTGTTTGTTTTTTGCCATATTAACTTTAAGTCACTTTCTGAGTAGTTTAGTCATTCTTCTCTGGGCAGTTCAGCAGTTAGTACCACCAGGACAGAGTTTCCTCTAGCAGCTGCTTTAGCCTCCCGATTGGCCATGTTATCCCCCTTTGCTGCCCTGGAAGTCCCCTTCTGCTGTCCCGGGAAATGAATAATGCTTACCTTGTCGGGCAGCAACAGGGCATTGACCAAAGCCAGAATCTCATTTTTTATTTTTTATCTCTTTACCGGCTGATGTTAGCAGGCCTCTCTGCTGATAGATGGCCCCATGTACATGGGCTGTTGGTAAGGTGAACCAACTATCAGTGTAGATGTTTGTCTTTTTACACTTTTCCAGAGTTAATGCTTGGATTAAAACAATCAATTCAGCTCCCTGAACAGATGTGCCCTCCGGCAACGCCTGGGCCCAGAATACATTATGTCCATTTACCACCACTGCCTCTGCCTTTCTCTTTCCGTTCTACAAAAAACTGCTCCCATCCATATAGTATGTCACCTCCGCATCAGGAATTGGTTGCTCTTTCAAGTCCTTTCGCCATTCCTGTTCCTTTGCTAGAACCTGCAAATCATGCTCCATGGTCTGGATTTCTGGATCCTACAATAAGGTGGCAGGGTTTAGCTCCATAGCCAGGACAAGGGTGACTCTACCTTTATTCAATAGCAAAGCCTGGTATTATGTCATGCAGGTGTTCGTGAGCCAGCGATCAGTTGGCTGCCTTATGACACTCTCAGGGGCAAGACGAGCATAGATGGTGAGGTCCTGTCCCACAGTCAGTTTGTCTGTATCGTTTACTAGTGCCGCCACTGCTGCTATTATTCACAGGCAGGTTGGCCATCCTGCCGCTGCTGAATCAAGCCTTTTGGATAGATAGGCTACTAGTCCCTTCCAGGGTCCAATTTACTGTGTTAGCATCTGTTGGCCATTCCCTGATTCTCGGCCACATAGAGATGGAAGGTTTTGGTCACAATCTGAGTACCAAAGCTGGGGCAGACATTAAGGCTTGTTTGATATTATCAAATGCAGCTTGTTCATCCTTTCCCCAGATGCAAGAATCAATGCCCTTTGTAAGGGGATACAGAGGGGCTGCCATCTTGGCAAATACTTCTTTACTTAAAATTTCCCTCAGTTGTTCAGTAGTCCATGAAGGGGGAATATAAAATACAGTCTCTTTTCTAGCCTCCGATAGCCACCTCTTAACTGACCTGTTTCCTGCAGAGATGAGCATTTTTCGCCGACAGTCTATAGCCAAGGTCACCCAGCTCTTGCAACAGCTGATCTGTGGCTTCAAGTAAGGTTTCTTTATAATCTGCAGCTAATAGTATATGATCCACATATCAGAAAAGAGTTACCTGGGGATTGGTGGCCCAGAAGTGTGCCAGGTCCCGGTGTAGGGCTTCAATTTTCTTTTGGGACAATTCTTGATCCAGTGTCCTTTCTCCTTGCAATAGGCATACTATTCCTTAGACAGAGGGCCCCTCTGATTTCCAGGAACTCTCTCCCTATCATTATGACTGCACTACAGTGGCCAGGATCTTAGTCAACTTTCTGTCTTGCCTCTTTTCCTTTCTCTTTCTCTCACTTCCTGCTCTTTCTGCTTTCTTTCCTCTTTCTCTTCTTCCATATCCCAGCTGTCTAAAACCTTTTCTGCCACCTGCACTAAATCCTTCAACGACTTGTCCTGTAAACCCTTTATTTTCTGGAGCTTTCTACAAATATCTCTGGCTGACTGGTCTATAAAGATTATAGTCACCATTGGCTTACACTCATCTGAGGTAGGGTCATAGGTTGTAAACCAGCTGTATGCCTCCATCAGACATTCAAGAAAGGCTGTGGGAGATTGCCTTCTACACGCACAAAGTGTATGGTGGATTAAATAGGTGGAACCAGAGGGTCCAAGAGTGAAGTTGACACCTTCTGTAGTCTGCCACTGAAGGAGAAATTCAGAAATAATTCCTGGAGTCTTTCTGCAGGATAAGTCTACTCTTTGCCCAAATGCTTAGACTTGCAGGGTCCTAACCATATTTAGATTGTTGAAATCATACACCGGGTGACTGGAGCTCAAAGGAACTTAAGGCAGACGGCACACGCAGAGTGCAAGATCTGTTCTAGCCACGTTCCTCCTTGAGCATCAGCCAGAGCTGAATGAATGACCTTGTTAAAGTAGGCAAAGACTGCTCCTGGCTTATGCCTCTTCTCCTTGCCTGATCATCAGAAGCCGTGCCTTAGACTCTCCCCTCAAACTCCTTGTGGGCCAACACAGGTGCGTACTGTGAGCTAAGCAGTGGAATTTGGGTAGAACACAAGGCCAACTGTTTCTGGAAAGGCTGCTTTAGGGTGGGATATGGGAAAATTCGCAAGAGGAAGGAAGGGTTTCACAGTTTGGAAGCAGAAGAGCGTTCCACGGTTTGGCCTGTAATTGGAGGCCTCGAGGGAGTGGGTGGGGCTTCAGGTCGGTATTTAAGGGTGAGCAGCGGACTAATTTACGCATTTGCCATAGTCTGCACTTTCCTGGGTGTTGTTCTGAGTACACACTGGAGAGGAAGAACTCCTGTCAAAGTGTCTTCAGCAGGATGGAAGATCAGGCAGATGTGGGTGGCTGCAGCACGGCAAAGACATCCCGGCGTCAAAAGACTGTTTGGCAGGCCAAGCAGAAGGAGGTCTTGCTCTCAGTTTTCGCCAAGACACCTTACCCGAGCTTCAGGACCAGGCAGGAACTGGCCAGGGAATTCGGAGTTCCAGAGTCCTCCATCCGCGTGTGGTTTCAAAACCGCAGAAACAGAACTGGCATGTCGAGGAAGACCTCAAAGCAGACCACCGCAGGCTCCAGCCATGAAGCCTCCCAACAGCCTCCTGAAAAGCTTGTCGCCAGGGTACAACAAGCAAGAGGCCCGCCCTCAGAACGGAGAAGGCCTCGAACGCGGCTTAGTCCAGCGCAGATCAGCATGCTAGTGCAAGCTTTTGAGATCTCTCCATCCCCAGACTATGCCACGAGGGTGCAACTGGCCCTGAGCACAGGTTTGCCTGAGGACACCGTCCACATATGGTTCCAGAACAGAAAGGCCAGGCAGAAAGGCGGCGCTGGAGGCAGCACAGCTAAAGGTGAGGACCTGCCTGCCTCTCCTGGCCCGGAAAGGGCTCCTGGAGCATCGTGTTGCATTGAGCAGGAGGCTTCCCGCGACAGCTTGTTGACATCGGGTTCTGCAGTAGGCCAGTGTGCAGAAGCGTTGATGTCAAGACCCGAACTCACCTTCTTCACAGAGGCCTACCCAGAATCCAGCAACTCCTGCCCTGTCCAGCTCTTCCTGGAGCAACTGGCGAGAACAGTGGAAGAGGAACAGGGACCAGCCGCTCTGGACCCAGATGTACCATGGGAGCAGATCGAACCAACACTCGAGGCTCCTCTCACAGAAGAAGAATATCAGGCTCTGTTGGACGATATTTGACCACATTGAGAACGCCCAGAATTGGGACTGTAAAACCCGGTTGCCTGGACCCTAACCTGACCATTGTCTCAGAGACTCCAGCCAGAAATAAGCTTGGACAGATGCTCAGACTTGCACCTAAGAAAGGTGCAGAGCTCTAGCGATCCTGAGTAAGTGTTGGGGAAAAGATGGAAGGCCCTGGAGGTGCGAGGAACCTCACAAGAAGACCAACAGAAACAGCTGCCCCAGCCCCCAGGGGGCTTGCAGAGACTGAGCCATCAAATAAGGAGCATGCTTGGTCTGGACCTAGGGACCCTACATACACCTAGCAGGTGGGAGGTGAATCCTTGTGCTTAATGTGGGTTGCCCTATGAGGGAGGTGTTGTGGAGTGGCCCAGCGGCGGTGGAGAGTTGTTTCTAACCTGGACTTTGTTGTTTCTAACCTGGACGGTTTTGAAGGACAGTTATATAATGTTAGCTTCAGTTATTATCAAGATAAATATGTAATTTGTCTGCTGTTGTACTCTGCGTCATTAAATTATTTTTAGGCATTACTATGACCTGTTATTCTTTTCATTTGGAAGTTAATGTAAAGAGGAGATATGATTATCTTTCAAGCTGAAAAGAGGTGTGATCATGACTCTTGGTTTTTAACTTGACTGCATATGGAATTAAGCAAAACACCCAAATTAAGGACACAATTGTAAAGTACTCTTGCTTGTTTGAAATAGTCTTCTCTACTTCTCTTCTGGATCTATAAAGCTGAAAAATATAACTTTAATCCATATCTTCATACTGCAAAACCAACCACTCATCTTTGCCTCATCTTCTACTGGAAACCTATACAAGGACATGGAAGAAGGAATGTTTTACTCTTTGCCTGTTCTTTTTCTCTTTGGTAGCAAGTCTATTTCTTCATTGACTATAGAACCTTCTTCTTGAGGAGTTCTGTGTATATGAAGGTGAGTTGAGCCAACCAGCCTCATGGACTAAGCCACTGATAGATTCCTCGATTTTCCATTTTTAGGCATCCACTGTTGAATTAATTGACTCACAGATTGTAAATCATTTTCATAAATCCTTTCCTATAAAGAGAGAGTTAGAGGGAAACATAAACTATACATATAATTATCTTTCACATAGAACTACCAAATTTTCTGCTTTTAATAATGTTATGTAATTCATTCAGAAATCACTTAAACAACAGTACTTTTCATATGAGGAGTTATAGAAAAATATTCATCATCATGCAAAGGCAAAATGCTACATACATTTTTGGGTATATTGATGGCATAGGAATTAAATTTTTTGATGCAGTTATATTCTAAAATATCATAATTGAATTACAAGTATTTTAATTTTTTGCAGCATTTATATATAGTTTATTTTTACCTCAAATTAGTCCCTTCTTCGTCTTAATTCACTCAACACACATTATAGTGTGTTCATTTTTTATTTTCTCAGGTTACAGAGATTCTATTTTATATGGGGATGACACCATGAAAATTAACTGTTCTATGCATGACACTGCTAATACCAAAATAGCATTCAAATAATGAGTAGACCTATCCGAATCACACTAGAATTCTCAGCAGAGACTATGAAAGCCAGAAGGGCTTGGATGGATATCATGCAGACACGAAGAGACCACCGATGCCAACCCAGACTACTATACCCAGTATATATGCAGCCATCCAGCCCTACAGAAGATACTAGAAGGAAAACCCCAACCCAATAATGTGAAATACACTCCAGAAAACACATTGAGGCCCACACCATGAGGGGAAGTCCATGCCTGACACTGCCTGGATGACCATGAACCAGAGTCAAGATAACCTAGAGACACACGATATCTGTAAACATGACAGACAAAAAGTGACAATGAAAGATACTATGCTATAATCATTGATGAGTGCCTAGCCCAGTTGTCATCAGAGAGACATCACGAGGCATCTCATGGGAACAGATGCAGAGACCCTTATCCAAACACAATGATGTATCCAGGGGAACCCCACAAATGAGGGAATATGTATTGTAGGAACCAGAGATATTAAGGACACAACAAGCACATGGCCCACTGAGTCAACTGAGTTCATAGGGGATCAGAGACTGAAGGACAAAAACATAAACATTCTATGAGTCTTGTGAGCTAGGTTGTTGGCATACACCTTATGATTATTATCCTGATTTCGCTGAGGGACTTCCAACAGTGAGAATGGGGGTGTCTCTGACTCTTTTTCCTGCTTTAGCTACACTTTCTCTCCTCATGTATTGCTTTGACCAACTCTGATGTGAGGGATTGTTCCTAGTTTTATTATAACTTGCTATGCCATCACATTTTTTTTCATTGAAAATAAAATAAATGGAAAAAAAGCAGTGGATGAAGGAGAGGTGAGCTGGGCAGAGATGGGCAGAGTAGTGGTGGATAGATTGTGTCTGGGAGGAGTGGAGGAAGAGGAAACTGCAGTTCAGATGTAGTGCATGAAACAACAACAAAAATAAAATGCTAAAACTAAATAAACTGTCAGCAGCTAGGGCTGTTGGTGAGCGCCTGCATTCCTAGCACTCAGGAAGTTAAAGGTAGGTGGATCTCTGTGCGTTCAAGCACAGGTTGTTCTATAAAGAGAGCCTGGGACAGGAAAATTGTTCAGAAAAAAAAATTATGTTTTCAAAGAAACAAAAAACTGTCAGCATTTTGTGTTTCATCTTTAGGAACTTTGTTTTATGTTCCACTTTTTTACTTTTTATTTTTTTAATATTAGATACAGTTTATTAACTGTATCCAAGCTGTAGACCAGTCCCCTCATTCCCTCCCTTTCCTACCCTCCTTCCCTCATCTACTACCTACACCTTTCCAAGTCTACTAATAGGCGAGGGCTTCTGCCTGTTCCAACTGACCCTAGATTATCAGGCATCATCAGGTTTGCTGCAATGTCCTCCTCTGTGGCCTAGCAAATCTGATCCTGCCTTGTGAGGGGGGAAGTCAAAGAGCCAGCCATTGAGTTCATGTCTGTAATAGTCCCTGTTCCACTTAGTATGGTACCCACTTGGAGACAGAGCTAACATGGACTATATTTGAGCAGGGGTGCTAAGTTCTATGCGTACATTGTCTTGGTTGGAGATACAGTCTCATAAAAGACCCCTGTGCCCTGATATATTTGGTCCTTGTGGAGTTCCTGCCCTCTCCAGGTCACACTAACTCCCCCTTTTTTTATATGATTCCCTGTGCTCTGCCCAAGGTTTGGTTATGAGTCTCAGCACCTGCTTTGATATACTACTAGGTAGAGTCTTTCCTAGGTCCTCTGTGGTAGGCTAGGGTCCTGTTTCTTGTTTTCTCCTATGTCCATCCCATTTGTCTTTCTACGTGAGGATTGATCATCTTAACCCAGGTCCTCTTTCTTGTTTATCTTTTTGTTTATCTTCTTATAGATTTTAGTATGTTTATCCTATATTATAGGTCTAGCCTCCACTTAAAATCGAGTATATACCGTGTATGTCTTTCTGCTTCTGAGATACCTCACTCAGGATGATCTTTTCTAGATTGTTTGTTTGTTTGTTTCTTCATGTTTACATTTTATGACTTCTTTGAATGGTCTAGATATAAACCTGTCTGTTGCATAGCTGGAACAGTGGTTTCCCATTTTATAAGCTGCTTCACCACCTAAAGAATGGATGGCAAAAGCGTTTTAGTTTCATGTTGTTAGACCTGGAGTCTCACTGCTCAGGAGCTCAGGATTGTGCACTTCCCACGAACACTCATAGACCACAACTTGAGGCAAAAGCAAGAGTTTTATTCCAATTTCTATAGGGTCCCCCTACAAAGACAGGAGACAGCCCTAAATATGCAAAGGACAGGGTTTTATACCTGAAATTGAAACCACTTTTGCTCTATACATTGATTGTTCAGCAAGAATAGCATGAAGATAGTTTACACCTGGTTTTAGGTAGTATACAGCTGGTTGTAGATAGTTTACAGGTGGTTGTAGATAGTTGTTCTCAGAACAGTTGACCCTTTCCTTCAAGAGGTATCTACACCTGACTTCAATTCAAATAATCACTGTTGTTTTTCTCATTCCCAGGTGGTCTCTCACCCCCCCTTTTTTGCCTCAATTTTAACCCTAAAATTGTGGATCAACCTCATGGAGAGGTTGATACTCTTTCTGGAGCATCAGGACCTGAACTGCACTTATACTTTCCCAGAAAAAGGGGAGTTCTTGTCTGAGAGTTTATTGTCCCTGATGAGTTTCAGTTTCAGCCAGTAGCTGGAGGCTTGGAGTTTCCAGGTGTTGCAGGTTGATGAAAAGCCGGCTTAACATGTGACACGTGGATTCAAGCTATGATTCCCTCTATTTTGACGGCAGTTGGCGTGGTGAGGAGGATGTAATAAGGACCCTTCAACTGAGGTTCCAGATTCTGGCTGCCATGTCACTGCACATATACCAGATCTTCTGATGGGGCACCTAAAAGGACCCAGGCACATATGCACTGCCAACCTTGCTCCAAATTTCTTTCTGAATAAGCTGCAATTCTTTCAGCCTGTACAAGTCAGATTTACCACTAGTTTTATCAAGGGGGTACCCAAGAAGAGTCAGGGAACAGAAACCCATATAGTAGTTCGAAGGGTGTTAAAGCTATATGGAGAGAGTATTTCTGACCCTACAGAGGGCCAAGGGAAGGAGCACCGCCTTGTCACCGCCAGTCTCCATGTTCAATTTGGTGAGAATCTCTTTGAGAGTTCTATTCATTCTCTCTAAATGTCCTGAACTTTGGGGTCTATAAGCACAATGTAACTTACAGTCAAGCCCCAGAAACCTGGCCACCTCCTGGCTTAACTGAGCATTGAAGGTTGACCCATTGTCTGACCCAATTACCTTTGGAATACCAAACCGAGGAAAAATGTCTTCCAGAATCTTTTTGGCCATGACCTGGGAGGTTTCTTTCTTTGTGGGAAAAGCTTCCACCCATCCTGAGAAAGTGTCTACAAAAACCAGGAGATATTTATTGCTGTACCTGGATGGTTTACTTTCAGTGAAATCCACTTCCCAATGCATTCCAGGTCTAGTTCCTTGTCACTGGCCAGAAGTGACAGCTGAATACCACCTGAGAGAGGGCTGGGAGAAAGAGAGAGACAGGGTGACACAGAGAAGGACACCAAGTCTACATGCTTATCCAGGTGTTGATTTAATGGACGTCAGGTTAACACTTAAGTAGGCAGAAAAGTACAAGCAGTTTCTCATGTAGGAGCTTTACTTGGTCAGAACATAGGAGAGCTCACTCAAGGTTACACAGAGCCTGCTGTCTGGTTACTATGGTTGCACACAGTTTCTCAGGGTCAGAGCAGTCTGCTGTAGGACCACCAAGGTCAGTTTATAAGAAACTGGACTTTGGAAAATAGCCAAAGCCAATAGGCAGCGTTCCACTGCTCAGAGGCCATTAACTCAAAATTTGCCATATACTCCAAAAAGGCTGCCACAGTTCCTCTCAGCCACTTCCCTGGGCTCTGGAAATTCTTACCTATGTTTACACTCTGACAAGGTTCACACGCCCTAGTCACTCACTCACTCAAGGTGGTGAGGTTTAGTATTAGGGACTGGGATTGGCAGACAACTTCAGCCAATTTCTTTGCCTTCAAGTGAATCCATTTATACATCTGAGTTATTAATCTCTCAGCATCTTCCTGGGGTAGAATGATCTTACCTTTGGAGTTAATCCATGCCCCCACGTCGGTGTCAAATATCCCCCTTTTTTTTGCCATATTAACTTTAAGTCACTTTCTGAGTAGTTTAGTCATTCTTCTCTGGGCAGTTCAGCAGTTAGTACCACCAGGACAGAGTTTCCTCTAGCAGCTGCTTTAGCCTCCCGATTGGCCATGTTATCCCCCTTTGCTGCCCTGGAAGTCCCCTTCTGCTGTCCCGGGAAATGAATAATGCTTACCTTGTCGGGCAGCAACAGGGCATTGAACAAAGCCAGAATCTCATTTTTTATTTTTTATCTCTTTACCGGCTGATGTTAGCAGGCCTCTCTGCTGATAGATGGCCCCATGTACATGGGCTGTTGGTAAGGTGAACCAACTATCAGTGTAGATGTTTGTCTTTTTACACTTTTCCAGAGTTAATGCTTGGATTAAAACAATCAATTCAGCTCCCTGAACAGATGTGCCCTCCGGCAACGCCTGGGCCCAGAATACCTTATGTCCATTTACCACCACTGCCTCTGCCTTTCTCTTTCCGTTCTACAAAAAACTGCTCCCATCCATATAGTATGTCACCTCCGCATCAGGAATTGGTTGATCTTTCAAGTCCTTTCGCCATCCCTGTTCCTTTGCTAGAACCTGCAAATCATGCTCCATGGTCTGGATTTCTGGATCCTACAATAAGGTGGCAGGGTTTAGCTCCATAGCCAGGGCAAGGGTGACTCTACCTTTATTCAATAGCAAAGCCTGGTATTATGTCATACAGGTGTTCGTGAGCCAGCGATCAGTTGGCTGCCTTATGACACTCTCAGGGGCAAGACGAGCATAGATGGTGAGGTCCTGTCCCACAGTCAGTTTGTCTGCATCGTTTACTAGTGCCGCCACTGCTGCTATTATTCACAGGCAGGTTGGCCATCCTGCCGCTGCTGAATCAAGCTTTTTGGATAGATAGGCTACTCGTCTCTTCCAGGGTCCAATTTACTGTGTTAGCATCTGTTGGCCATTCCCTGATTCTCGGCCACATAGAGATGGAAGGTTTTGGTGACAATGTGAGTACCAAAGCTGGGGCAGACATTAAGGCTTGTTTGATATTATCAAATGCAGCTTGTTCATCCTTTCCCCAGATGCAAGAATCAATGCCCTTTGTAAGGGGATACAGAGGGGCTGCCATCTTGGCAAATACTTCTTTACTTAAAATTTCCCTCAGTTGTTCAGTAGTCCATGAAGGGGGAATATAAAATACAGTCTCTTTTCTAGCCTCCGATAGCCACCTCTTAACTGACCTGTTTCCTGCAGAGATGAGCATTTTTCGCCGACAGTCTATAGCCAAGGTCACCCAGCTCTTGCAACAGCTGATCTGTGGCTTCAAGTAAGGTTTCTTTATAATCTGCAGCTAATAGTATATGATCCACATATCAGAAAAGAGTTACCTGGGGATTGGTGGCCCAGAAGTGTGCCAGGTCCCGGTGTAGGGCTTCAATTTTCTTTTGGGACAATTCTTGATCCAGTGTCCTTTCTCCTTTCAATAGGCATACTATTCCTTAGACAGAGGGCCCCTCTGATTTCCAGGAACTCTCTCCCTATCATTATGACTGCACTACAGTGGCCAGGATCTTAGTCAACTTTCTGTCTTGCCTCTTTTCCTTTCTCTTTCTCTCACTTCCTGCTCTTTCTGCTTTCTTTCCTCTTTCTCTTCTTCCATATCCCAGCTGTCTAAAACCTTTTCTGCCACCTGCACTAAATCCTTCAACGACTTGTCCTGTAAACCCTTTATTTTCTGGAGCTTTCTACAAATATCTCTGGCTGACTGGTCTATAAAGATTATAGTCACCATTGGCTTACACTCATCTGAGGTAGGGTCATAGGTTGTAAACCAGCTGTATGCCTCCATCAGACATTCAAGAAAGGCTGTGGGAGATTGCCTTCTACACGCACAAAATGTATGGTGGATTAAATAGGTGGAACCAGAGGGTCCAAGAGTGAAGTTGACACCTTCTGTAGTCTGCCACTGAAGGAGAAATTCAGAAATAATTCCTGGAGTCTTTCTGCAGGATAAGTCTACTCTTTGCCCAAATGCTTAGACTTGCAGGGTCCTAACCATATTTAGATTGTTGAAATCATACACCGGGTGACTGGAGCTCAAAGGAACTTAAGGCAGACGGCACACGCAGAGTGCAAGATCTGTTCTAGCCACGTTCCTCCTTGAGCATCAGCCAGAGCTGAATGAATGACCTTGTTAAAGTAGGCAAAGACTGCTCCTGGCTTATGCCTCTTCTCCTTGCCTGATCATCAGAAGCCGTGCCTTAGACTCTCCCCTCAAACTCCTTGTGGGCCAACACAGGTGCGTACTGTGAGCTAAGCAGTGGAATTTGGGTAGAACACAAGGCCAACTGTTTCTGGAAAGGCTGCTTTAGGGTGGGATATGGGAAAATTCGCAAGAGGAAGGAAGGGTTTCACAGTTTGGAAGCAGAAGAGCGTTCCACGGTTTGGCCTGTAATTGGAGGCCTCGAGGGAGTGGGTGGGGCTTCAGGTCGGTATTTAAGGGTGAGCAGCGGACTAATTTACGCATTTGCCATAGTCTGCACTTTCCTGGGTGTTGTTCTGAGTACACACTGGAGAGGAAGAACTCCTGTCAAAGTGTCTTCAGCAGGATGGAAGATCAGGCAGATGTGGGTGGCTGCAGCACGGCAAAGACATCCCGGCGTCAAAAGACTGTTTGGCAGGCCAAGCAGAAGGAGGTCTTGCTCTCAGTTTTCGCCAAGACACCTTACCCGAGCTTCAGGACCAGGCAGGAACTGGCCAGGGAATTCGGAGTTCCAGAGTCCTCCATCCGCGTGTGGTTTCAAAACCGCAGAAACAGAACTGGCATGTCGAGGAAGACCTCAAAGCAGACCACCGCAGGCTCCAGCCATGAAGCCTCCCAAAAGCCTCCTGAAAAGCTTGTCGCCAGGGTACAACAAGCAAGAGGCCCGCGCTCAGAACGGAGAAGGCCTCGAACGCGGCTTAGTCCAGCGCAGATCAGCATGCTAGTGCAAGCTTTTGAGATCTCTCCATCCCCAGACTATGCCACGAGGGTGCAACTGGCCCTGAGCACAGGTTTGCCTGAGGACACCGTCCACATATGGTCCCAGAACAGAAAGGCCAGGCAGAAAGGCCGCGCTGGAGGCAGCACAGCTAAAGGTGAGGACCTGCCTGCCTCTCCTGGCCCGGAAAGGGCTCCTGGAGCATCGTGTTGCATTGAGCAGGAGGCTTCCCGCGACAGCTTGTTGACATCGGGTTCTGCAGGAGGCCAGTGTGCAGAAGCGTTGATGTCAAGACCCGAACTCACCTTCTTCACAGAGGCCTACCCAGAATCCAGCAACTCCTGCCCTGTCCAGCTCTTCCTGGAGCAACTGGCGAGAACAGTGGAAGAGGAACAGGGACCAGCCGCTCTGGACCCAGATGTACCATGGGAGCAGATCGAACCAACACTCGAGGCTCCTCTCACAGAAGAAGAATATCAGGCTCTGTTGGACGATATTTGACCACATTGAGAACGCCCAGAATTGGGACTGTAAAACCCGGTTGCCTGGACCCTAACCTGACCATTGTCTCAGAGACTCCAGCCAGAAATAAGCTTGGACAGATGCTCAGACTTGCACCTAAGAAAGGTGCAGAGCTCTAGCGATCCTGAGTAAGTGTTGGGGAAAAGATGGAAGGCCCTGGAGGTGCGAGGAACCTCACAAGAAGACCAACAGAAACAGCTGCCCCAGCCCCCAGGGGGCTTGCAGAGACTGAGCCATCAAATAAGGAGCATGCTTGGTCTGGACCTAGGGACCCTACATACACCTAGCAGGTGGGAGGTGAATCCTTGTGCTTAATGTGGGTTGCCCTATGAGGGAGGTGTTGTGGAGTGGCCCAGCGGCGGTGGAGAGTTGTTTCTAACCTGGACTTTGTTGTTTCTAACCTGGACGGTTTTGAAGGACAGTTATATAATGTTAGCTTCAGTTATTATCAAGATAAATATGTAATTTGTCTGCTGTTGTACTCTGCGTCATTAAATTATTTTTAGGCATTACTATGACCTGTTATTCTTTTCATTTGGAAGTTAATGTAAAGAGGAGATATGATTATCTTTCAAGCTGAAAAGAGGTGTGATCATGACTCTTGGTTTTTAACTTGACTGCATATGGAATTAAGCAAAACACCCAAATTAAGGACACAATTGTAAAGTACTCTTGCTTGTTTGAAATAGTCTTCTCTACTTCTCTTCTGGATCTATAAAGCTGAAAAATATAACTTTAATCCATATCTTCATACTGCAAAACCAACCACTCATCTTTGCCTCATCTTCTACTGGAAACCTATACAAGGACATGGAAGAAGGAATGTTTTACTCTTTGCCTGTTCTTTTTCGCTTTGGTAGCAAGTCTATTTCTTCATTGACTATAGAACCTTCTTCTTGAGGAGTTCTGTGTATATGAAGGTGAGTTGAGCCAACCAGCCTCATGGACTAAGCCACTGATAGATTCCTCGATTTTCCATTTTTAGGCATCCACTGTTGAATTAATTGACTCACAGATTGTAAATCATTTTCATAAATCCTTTCCTATAAAGAGAGAGTTAGAGGGAAACATAAACTATACATATAATTATCTTTCACATAGAACTACCAAATTTTCTGCTTTTAATAATGCTATGTAATTCATTCAAAAATCACTTAAACAACAGTACTTTTCATATGAGGAGTTATAGAAAAATATTCATCATCATGCAAAGGCAAAATGCTACATACATTTTTGGGTATATTGATGGCATAGGAATTAAATTTTTTGATGCAGTTATATTCTAAAATATCATAATTGAATTACAAGTATTTTAATTTTTTGTAGCATTTATATATAGTTTATTTTTACCTCAAATTAGTCCCTTCTTTGTCTTAATTCACTCAACACACATTATAGTGTGTTCATTTTTTATTTTCTCAGGTTACAGAGATTCTATTTTATATGGGGATGACACCATGAAAATTAACTGTTCTATGCATGACACTGCTAATACCAAAATAGCATTCAAATAATGAGTAGACCTATCCGAATCACACTAGAATTCTCAGCAGAGACTATGAAAGCCAGAAGGGCTTGGATGGATATCATGCAGACACGAAGAGACCACCGATGCCAACCCAGACTACTATACCCAGTATATATGCAGCCATCCAGCCCTACAGAAGATACTAGAAGGAAAACCCCAACCCAATAATGTGAAATACACTCCAGAAAACACATTGAGGCCCACACCATGAGGGGAAGTCCATGCCTGACACTGCCTGGATGACCATGAACCAGAGTCAAGATAACCTAGAGACACACGATATCTGTAAACATGACAGACAAAAAATGACAATGAAAGATACTATGCTATAATCATTGATGAGTGCCTAGCCCAGTTGTCATCAGAGAGACATCACGAGGCATCTCATGGGAACAGATGCAGAGACCCTTATCCAAACACAATGATGTATCCAGGGGAACCCCACAAATGAGGGAATATGTATTGTAGGAACCAGAGATATTAAGGACACAACAAGCACATGGCCCACTGAGTCAACTGAGTTCATAGGGGATCAGAGACTGAAGGACAAATCATAAACATTCTATGAGTCTTCTGAGCTAGGTTGTTGGCATACACCTTATGATTATTATCCTGATTTCGCTGAGGGACTTCCAACAGTGAGAATGGGGGTGTCTCTGACTCTTTTTCCTGCTTTAGCTACACTTTCTCTACTCATGTATTGCTTTGACCAACTCTGATATCAGGGATTTTTCCTAGTCTTATTATAACTTGCCATGCCATCACATTTTTTTTTTTCATTGAAAATAAAATGAATGGAAAAAAATACAACCGGATGAAGGAGAGGTGAGCTGGGCACAGTAGAGGTGGATAGATTGTGTCTGGGAGGAGTGGAGGAAGAGGAAACTGCAGTTCAGATGTAGTGCATGAAAGAAGAAAAAAAAATGCTAAAACAAAATAAACTGTAGCAGCTCAGGCTATTGGTGAGCACCTACATTCCTAGCACTCAGGAAGTTAAAGGTAGGTGGATCTCTGTGAATTCAAGCACAGGCTGTTCTATAAAGAGAGCCTGGGACAGCCAAAATTATTCAGAAAAAAATCCTGTTTTCAAAGAAACAAAAAACTGTCAGCATTTTGTGTTTCATCTTTAGGAAATTTGTTATATGTCCCACTTTTTTATTTTTATTTTTTAATATTAGATACAGTTTATTAACTTTGTATCCCAGCTGTATCCCAGTCCCTCATTTTCTCCCTATCCTACCCTCCTTCCCTCATCTCTTCCCTACCCCTTTCTAAGTCCACTGATAGGGGAGGGCCTCCTCCTATTCCAACTGACCCTAGCTTATCAGGTATCATCAGGACTAGCTGAAATATCCTCCTCTGTGGCCAAGCAGTCTGATTCTCTCTTGGGAGGGGGGAGGTCAAAGAGTGAGCCACTGAATTCATGTCTAAAATAGTCCCTGTTCCACTTAGTATGGTACCCACTTGGATACAGAGCTCACATGGACTACATTTCAGCAGGGGTGGTAGGTTATATGCATACAAGGTCCTTGGTTGGAGAAACAGTCTCATAAAAGACCCCTGTGCTGATATATTTGGTCCTTGTATAGTTCCTGTCCTCTCCAGGTCACACTAACTCTCCCTTCTTTCATATGATTCCCTGTGCTCTGCCCAAGGTTTGGATATGAGTCTCAGAATCTGCTTTGATACACTGCTAGGTAGAGTCTTTCATTGGTCCTCTGGAGCAGGCTTCTGTCCTGTTTCTTGTTTTTGCCTATATCCATCCCATTGGTCTTTCTAAGTGAGGATTGATCATCTTAACAAAGGTCCTCTTTCTCATTTATCTTCTTTAGGTGTACAGATTTTAGTTTGTTTATCCTATCTTATAGGTCTAGCATCCACTTGAAAGTGAGTGTATACCGTGTATGTCTTTCTGCTTCTGGGACACCTCACTGAGGATTATCTTTCTGGATTGTTTTTTTTTTTTTTGTTCATGTTTACATTTTATGACTTCTTTGAATGGTCTAGAATTGAACCTGTCTGTTGTATAGCTTGTAAAGAGGTTTCCCATTTTATAAGCTGCTCCACCACCTAAATAATGGATTGCAAAAGCATTTTAGTTTCATGTTGTAAGACCTGGAGTCTCACTGCTCAAGAGCTCAGGATTGTGCCCTTCCCAGGAACACTCATAGACCACAACTTGAGGCAAAAGCATGAGTTTTATTTCAATTTCTATAGGGTCCCCCCTCCAAAGACAGGAGACAGCCCTAAATATGCAAAGGACAGGGTTTTATACCTGAAGTTGAAACCACTTTTGCTCTATACATTGATTGTTCAGCAAGAATAGCATGAAGATAGTTTACACCTGGTTTTAGGTAGTATACAGCTGGTTGTAGATAGTTTACAGGTGGTTGTAGATAGTTTACAGGTGGTTGTAGATAGTTGTTCTCAGAACAGTTGACCCTTTCCTTCAAGAGTTATCTACACCTGACTTCAATTCAAATAATCACTGTTGTTTTTCTCATTCCCAGGTGGTCTCTCACACCCCCCCTTTTTGCCTCAATTTTAACCTTAAAATTGTAGATCAACCTCATGGAGAGGTTGATACTCTTTCTGGAGCATCAGGACCTGAACTTCACTTATACTTTCCCTGACAAAGGGGAGTTCTGGTCTGAGAGTTTATTTTCCCTGATGAGTTTCAGTTTTAGTGGGTTGCTGTAGGCTTGGACTTTCCAGGTGTTGCAGGTTGATGAAGAGCAGGCTTAACGTGTGACACATGGACCCAAGCTGTGATGCTCTCTACTTTGGCAGTTGGGGTGGTGAGCAGGATGTAATAAGGACCCTTCAACTGAGGTTCCAGATTCTGGCTGCCATGTCACTGCACATATACCAGATCTCCCACCTGGAACTGATGGGGCACCTCCAAGGACCTGGGCGCATAAGCACTGTCAACCTTGCTCCATATTTCTTTCTGCATAAGCTGCAGTCCTTTTAGCCTGGACAAGTCAGAGTTATCACTAGTTATGTCAAGAGGGTCCCCAAGAAGAGTCAAGGTAGGAGAGCAGGAACCCCATATAGTAATTCAAAGGGAGTTAAGCCTAGTAGGGAGTGAGTATTTCTGACTCTAAAGAGGGCCAAGGGAAGAAGCACCACCCAGTCACCCCCAGTCTCCATTGTCAATTTTGTGAGAGTCTCTTTTAGAGTTCTATTTATTCTCTCTACTTGTCCTGAGATTTGGGGTCTATAAGCATGATGTAACTTCCAATCAAGTCCCAGAAATCTGGCCACCTCCTGTTTAAACTGAGCAAGGAAGGCTGGCCCATTGTCTGACCCAATTAGCTTTGGAATATCTTACTGAGGGAAAATGTCTTCCAGAATCTTTTGGTCACGACCATTGTGGTTTCTTTCTTTGTGGGAAAATCTTCCACCCATCCTGAAAAAGTGTCCACAAAAACCAGGAGATATTTATTGTCATACCTGTCTGGTTTAATTTCAGTGAAATCCACCTCCCAATGCATTCTGGGTCTACTTCCTCTTAGCCGCTTTCCTGGGCTCTGGAAATTCTTACCTATGTTTACTCTCTGGCAAGGTTCACATGTCCTAGTCACTCTCTCAGTTAGGATGGTGAGGTTTAGTATTCGGTACGGGTATTGGAGGGCAACTTCAGCCAATTTCTTTGCCCCCAAGTAAGTCCACTTATGCATCTGAGTTATCAAACTCTCAGCATCTTCCTGGGGTAGAATTATCTTACCTTTAGAGTCAATCTATGCCCCCACATTGGTGTTAAATATCCCATTTTTGCCATATTAACTTTAAGTCAGTTTCTGAGCAGTTTAGTCATTCTTCTCTGGGCAGTTCAGCTGTTAATACCACTGGGGCAGAGTTTCCTCTAGCAGCTACTTTAGCCTCCTGATCGGCCATGTTATTCCCCTTTGGTGCCCTGGAAGTCTCGACCTTCTGCTGTCCTAGGAATTGAATAATGCTTACCTTGTTGGGCAGCAACAGTGCATTGAGCAAAGTCAGAATCTTGTTTTTATTTTTTATCTCTTTTTATTTTTTATCTCTTTACCAGCTGATGTTAGCAGGCCTCTCTGATGATAGATGGCCCCATGCACATGGGCTTTTTATGAGGCGTACTGACTATCAGTGTAGATGTTTATCTTTTTACCCTTTTCCAGAGTTAAATCCTGGGTTAAAGCAATCAATTCAGCCTGCTGAACAGAAGTGCCCTCTGGCAATGCCTGGGCCCATATTACCTTATGTCCATCTACCACCACTGCCTCTGCCTTTCTCTTCCATTCTCAAAAAAACTGCTCCTATCCATATAGTATGTCACCTCAGCTTTATGAAGAGGGTGATCTTTCAAGTCCTTGCACCATCCCTGTTCCTTTGCTAGAACGTGCAAACAATCATGCTCCAGGGGCTGGATTTCTAGATCCATAAATAAGGTGGCAGGGTTTAGCTCCATAGCCAGTTCAAAGGTGACTCTATCATTATTCAAGTGCAAAGCCTGGTAAGGTGTCATGCAAGTGTTCGTGAGCCAGCAATCAGGTGGCTGCCTTATGACACTCTCAGGGGCATGAGGAGCATAGATGGTGAGGTCCTGTCATAGAGTCAGTTTGTCTGCATCTTTTACTAGTGCCACTACTACTGCTATTATTCGAAGGCAGGTTGGCCATCTTGCCACTACTGAATCAAGCGTTTTGGATAGATAGGCTACTGGTCTCTTCCAGGGTCCAATTTTCTGTGTTAGCAACTCCTTGGCCATTCCCTGTTTCTCAGCCACATAAAGATGGAAGGGTTTGGTTACATCAGGGAGTCCCAATGCTAGGGCCGACATTAATGCTTGTTTGATATTATCGAATGTGGCTTGTTCATCCTTTCCCCAGATGAAAGTCTTTGCCCTTTGTAAGGGCATACAGATGGGCTGCCATCTTGGCAAATCCTGCAATCCACAGCTGGCAAAACCCTGCTGTACCTAAAATTTCCCTCAGTTGTTTAGTAGTCCGTGGAGGGGGAATATGAAATACAGTCTCTTTTCTAGCCTCTGATAGCCATTTCTTTTCCTCTCTTAATATATATCCCTGATAACTGACCTGTTTCCTGCAGAGCTGGGCCTTTATTGCTGATGCTCTATATCCAAGGTCACCCAGCTCTTGTAACAGCTAGTTGGTGGCTTTAAGGCAGGTTTCTTTACAATTTGCAGCTAATAGAATGTCATCCACATATTGGGGAAAAGTTACCTGGGGATTTGTTGGCCCGGAAGTGTGCCAGGTCCCAGTGTAGGGCTTCATCAAATATAGTAGAAGAATTTTTAAACCTTGAGGAAGTTGAGTCCATGTAAGCTCACCTGAGTCCCCTGAGTCTGGGTCTTTCCATTCAAAAGCAAAAATGTCTTGCCTGGTAGGGCTGAGTTGGAGACAAAAAAATAAAATGTGTCCTTAAGGTCCAGGACCATATACCAAACCCTGTCAGGGGGAGGGGAACTCAACAGGTTATATGTGTTGGGTGCGGTAGGGTGTAAGTCCATGACCTGTTTGTTAACTTCCCTCAAGTCCTGTAGGGGTCAATAGTCATTGCATCCAGGCTTCTGAATTGGCAGCAATAGAGTATTCCAGGCAGAATAGCACCTTCTGAGAACCCCTAGATCAAGGAACCTCTGTTTGTGAGGGTGGATCCTCATGGGTTATCTTAGACATTGGATATTGTTACACCATGATTGGGGTAGCCTGAGGCTTCAACTTTATCAGAACTGGAGCTGTTTCTCTGCTTTTCCTAGGCCATCTGTTTCAGCCCATGCCTGGGGAATCTCTGTAGCCACCAGTCAATGTCTTTTTCTGGACTTACCACCTTTTCAGAAAGGCGGCATTCATCTTCCAGTTGAATTGTCAGTACATGAATGGGATCTCCTTTATTGTCTGTCAAATGTGGGCCATCTGGTCTAAAATGGATATGGGCTCCTATCTTAGTTAGAATATCTCGCCCTAACAGCGGGTATGGGCATTCAGGGAGAACTAAGAATGAGTGGTATACCCGGTCCACTCCAACGTCCACCATTCTTCGGGTAGTCCATGAGTATTGTTTACATCCAGTGGCTCCTTGGACCGATGATTTCTTCTTTTTTAGCTTCAAAATCTTGTAACAGAACAGAATGCTGGAAGCCAGTGTCCACCAAGAAGTCGACTGGCTTCCCGTCCATCTTAAGGGTTACCCTGGGCTCTGGGTAAGGGGTCAAACTCTGTACCCCCCTAATCACTGTCATCATCCAGGGTTAGGACCTGGGTCTCCAGGGCTTGGGCATTCGGTTTTTCTGGCTTTTTCGTCCTTTTAGGACAATCCTTGATCCAATGTCCTTTCTCCTTGCAATATGCACACTGATCCTTAGACAGAGGGCCTCCTGGAGTCTGGAGGGTCTTAATCTTGACAGCAAGGATCTTGTCAAGGTGAAGGGTGCCCTCGTGTGGCCATTCAACCTGAAAAGTAGGCCACTCTGAGGAACAGAAAGTTTGCCATTTTCCCTTTTTAACTTCAACTGAAATGTTATGTGCCCTATATCTCACCTCTGAGAAATGATCAAGGGTGAGGGATAAGGGTGTAGTCACAGTTTGTCCCATAATAAAGTCGTCTGTCAAGAAAGTCAAAGAGGAAACACAGATAGAGACAAAGAGAACAAGACAGACAATTAGACAAGGACGCCCTTGAGGGTGGTACCACAGAACTCTGATTGAAAGGCTGCCTGGCGGCAGCCATCTCTAACAGGAAATAGATGGGAGGAGGAGCGTCCCAATCCTAGCCTCCCAAACCGGAGCGTCCTCCAGTTCCCAGTCAAGTGATAGTCTGATACGTCTGTCTATCACAATGAATGATCAGATGACTAAAAAAAGGTCTAGATAGGCGCCTAAACAGAAACAGATTGGTAAGACAGAAACAAGCAAAGCAAAACAGAAATTAGACTAACCTGTTTTGAGCTCAACCTCCGAACTCAGTCTGATGAGGGTTGGGAAAGGGGCACGCCCTTTCCTGGTCAAACGCACCAGAAATGTAAGGCCTGGGGTCTCACAGCTCAGGAGTTCAAGATTGTGCCCTTCCCAGAAATCCCCACAGACCACGACTCCATGCAAAAGCAAGAGTTTTTTGTTTATTTGTTTGTTTGTTTTTTGTTTTTCCAATCGTGATACGGTCACCCCTCCAAAGACAGGAGACGACCCCAAGCATGCAAAGCACAGGATTTTTATACTTAAAAATCTGGCCACTTTTGCTCTATACATTGATTGGTCAGCAAGAATAGCATGAAGATAGTTTACAGCTAGTTGTTTGCAGTTTTTGGCCATTTGTGAGTTTTCTCAAAACAATTCACCCTGCCGTTATTTTTTAAAACCTATCTCGGAGCAGTTCATCCTGCCTTTTGAGAGCTACGTGGCTCTGGCTTTAATTCAAAGATGGGAATAGTCACAGCTGTTTTTTATTTTACAGTTGTTTGCATTCTCAGGTGGTCTCTCAGATGGAGATGAAGAGAGAGAGAGAAGGAGACAGCAGGACATGATAGCGAAGAGAGAGAAGGGGGCACCCCAACAGAGAAGGGGGAGAGCGCAAGAAGGCAATAGCAAGAGGGCGAGAGGCCAAGAGAGAGACAAAGTGGGCAGGCAGATCCTTTTAAGGAGCAAAGTAACCACACCTGCCCTCCCTGGCAGTCAACACGTAATGACATCACAGGTTGCTAGGAAAGCCAGAAACAGGTGCCTAAATACTAAGAGTTGGCATAGGCCTTTAATCCCAGTACTCTGCCAGGCAGAAGCAGGCCAGTCTCTGTGAGTTCAAGGTCAGGCTGGTCTACAGATCTAGTCCAAGATAGCCAAGGCTAAAAGGAGAAACCCTCTCTCAAAATACCAAAATATTCATATGTATAATTAATATATTCTCACTAAATATAGTAATATAAACCAATATATTTAATAAATATGTTATATATTAATATATACATTTTGTTTTAATCATATGTATATGTTTCAATTTATGTTTTAATCATATAGATATATTATTGAAATAAAAAATCTGAGCCAGGCTTTGTGGCACATATCTCTAATCCTGTCTCTCTAGGAGACACAAGCATGCTGCTGTGTAAGTTCCGTGTCACCCTGGTCTACAAAGCAAGTCCAGGACATGCATGGCTAGAGAGAAACATTGTCTAAAAAAACAGGCTAGATGTGTGGCTAGATATATCTGAAATCACATAGTGTGACAAGGCTATAAGAAAGTCTTACGAGGCATGGTGACACACATCCATAGTCCCAGCACTTGAGAGGCAGATGAAGGTAGGTCTCTGTGAGTTCAAGGTCAGCCTGGTTTACAAAGAGAATCCTGGATTGGCAATGATGCACTGAGATACCATGTCGCAAAAATAAAACATTAAATTAAATTAAAAAAATCAAAGCCTGGATTGTTGGCAAATGCCTCTAATACTAGCACTATGACTGGCAGAAGGAAATGGATCTGTGTTAGTTTAAGGCCTGCCTGGTCTAGAAAGTATGACAGGTCAGTCCAGGCTATACAGAAAATCTCTTTCTCAAAAAACAATATCCTGGGATGTAAACAAAAAAACCTTCTAGTATCTGAAGGTTGTTTCTTTTTTTTAACTTTTAAAAAAATTATGTTTTTGTAAATTACAGTTTATTCACATTGTATCCATGCTGTGGCTCCATCCTTCATCCCCTCCTTTATTCAACCTCCTAACTTCCTCCTATTTCTGTCCTAAAGTCCACTGATATGGGAGGTCCTCCTCCACTTTCATCTGACCCTAGCCTATGAGATCTCATCAGAACTGGCTGCATTGTCCTCTACTGTGGCCTGCTCCCCCATCAAGGGGAGGTGACCAAAGAGCCAGACACTGAGTTCATATCAAAGACAGTTCCTGTTCCCATTACTAGGAAACTCACTTGGAGACTGAGCTGCCATGGAATATATCTGGGCAGGAGTTGAAGAGGTTCAAGGTTATCTCCATGCATGGTCTTTGGTTGGAGTATCAGTCCCAATGCTCTCCTTGTGGAACTCCTGCCCCCTCAAAAGTCTTCCTTAGTCATCAGGGAAATACAAATCAAAATGAACCCAGGATATCACATTACACCTATCCGAACAGAAAAGATCGAAAACTCAAGTGACAACACATGCTGGAGAGGATGTGTGAAAAGGGGAACACTCCTCCATGTCTGGTCGTGATGTAAACTTGTACAACCACTTTGGAAATCAATGTGGTAATTTCTCAGAAAATTAGGAATAGTGCTACCTCCAGATCCAGCTATACCACTCCTAGGTATATATCCAAAATTTGATCAAGTGTACAACAAGGACATTTGCTGGACCATGTTTGTAGCTGCTTTATTTGTAATAGCCAGAAGCTGGAAACAACCCAGGTCCCACTCCATTGAGGAATGGATATAGGAATTGTGGTACTTTTACACATGGGAATACTACTAAGCATTTAAAAATAAGGAAATCATGAAACTGGCAGGCAAATGGTGGGATCTAGAAAAGATCATCCTGAGTGAGGTATCCCAAAAGCAGAAAGACACACAGGGTATATACTCACTCATAAGTGGGTATTAGACATATAATACAGGATAAACATACTAAAATCTGTACTCCCTAAGAATCTACTAAATTTTTTTTTTAATCTGTTTTTCATCATAGCCTTGGAGGAAGTAAATTATTTACCATGTTCACTTATAACGTAAAGGAGGAAGTCACCAATTGTGGTTGTGTTCTATATTTTGAAACATTGGAGTAGGTACTGAAGTTTGATGTATGTGTATCAAATCCAATCACAGAAATTTATTAGGTAAATCTGTTATTCTTTCTGTGGCTGCTGTTGATCTAATGCATTTCCACTTGCTGATAGGTATTTTTCTGCTGAAAAGTATAGAATGGGATTCCCATCATCTATGTGATCCATTGCTTATTTATACCATGTGGTATGTGATCATGCTTTTCAATGAAGAGCCTCTGAGAAAGCATGGTGCTTTTGTTTTTCATTTTCACAAATTCCTTTAAGATGTTTGTTTTCAAGCCTGATTTGGATGTCAGTAATTAGGCAAAGCTGCATTTGAAGTCTTGATTCTCATGTCAGCTTTCTGAGTACACGTCCAAGGGTGGAAGATGTTCCCCCAATGTGTTCTATTTTTACCAACATTAATGTTAAAATGCTTAATAGTGTATATGTATGTATGTATATATGCATAAATATATATGAATATATATATACACACATATATATGTTATTTGAAGTTCCATTCTTCTTATGTTCCCATTAGTTACTACATGACACATAATGTTGAAGTACTGCCTTCTGAGAGAATTATCTAGAGGTGCTGAATAAAGTAACAGCAATGATATTTATTTCAAAACAGCATGTTGTGTGTGTATGTGTAATCTGATTATGGGTTCTTAGGCCATGACAAATGTATGAAGATTTGGTGACAGCTTTGTGGGGTTTATTCTAGTCATTGTTATATGTTCAAAGTCATGTTGCCAGTTTTGCTTACCACAGACATTCCCCACTGAGTTCATTGATACTCAAATAAACTTAATTGAAATATTACATCAGTAAAATATTGTCTTCTATCCAGATTATAAACCTATTGTCCTATAAGGATGGAAGAACATGAAATAATAATAATAATAATAATAATAATAATAATAATAATAATAATAATAAATGCTATGTACAAATTAAAATGATATAATGCTGTCATTTTTTTTGGAATGTGTTAGTTCATTCTTAGGAGTAAAGACTTATTCATAAAACTGTCTCAGATCTACAAGTGAATATCAGAGAGTTGTCTCAGTGGGAATAGTTGGTTGTTTCTAAGCCTGATGATTTGAGCTCAATTTCTGGGTAGCCAATATTACTCCTATAGAATTTTTCTAATATTTCTATACTTGGGCCTTTGTATGTACAAATTCACACACCAGCACATACATAAATCATTTTTAAACCTAAATAAGGGCCAGTTCTTTCACTAGTCAAAAGACTCTTTGGGTTTCATGTTGAAAACTCATATATGGGATGTAAACAGATAGTAAACAGCAATAAATTGTCCTCTCATGGCACATACATACTCAAACATTTTTCAATGGATGAAATTAAAGCAAAGGAGAAAACCCACTTACTGACAACATCAGAAATGATTTTGCAATTGTAAATAAATGTAGAATTTGAAGACTTATTACTGTTCATTAAAAGAAAAAAATGTTACCTGTGTACATCTTATTTTATCCATTCATTCCTTGATTCAAGAATAAGTCATTAAAAATATCTTAGCTTTGCTCAGAGATGCATCCCTGTCATCGTAGACCTGGGAGTCCATGGAAACCTAATCTTTCTGAGATTATGGTCAGCTTGGTCCACACAATTAGCTCTCTTTTGTGTTTGTTCGCTCATTTATTTGTTTGTTTTTTAGACAAAATTTCCTTGTGTAGTCTTGGCTGTCCTAGATCTACTTTGTAGACCTGGCTGGCCTCAAATTCAAGTCTCTTCTTCCCTGAGTGCTGGGATTACAGGTGTGTGCCACCATGCCCAGCTCCAAAACTGAGTTCTAAAACAGGCATGGCTATGTAGAAATATCATGTATTTAAATGATCCCCCAAAATGTACTCTGTATCTCAAATTATAGGGTTTTTTTTTCCCCTCAGGGATAGTGTCTACAGAGCTGGGTCCTGGTACTGTTCCTGGTCCTGGTCCTGGTCCTGGTCCTCAGAGCCTAGCTCTTGGCCCAGCTGTGTCCCCAAAATTCTGCTGTCAAGCACTGGCCCTGTTGGGCTTTTTTTTCTGGGGCTCAATCTATCCCAGTAGACCCCCTGCGCACCAACTACACACCTGGCAGCATCTTCTATAGATGGATGCACATGCCCAACTCGCAGGAAACTCTCGACAAAAACAGGCTCCATACCCCTTGGCTAAGCCACCCACTGTGGGCCGATGGGGAGGCCCCATCTCTGAATACATCACTTAAGTTGAGTAAGCAACACGTTTTAAATAATAATAATATGAAACCAACAACAATAACACAAGAGTGAAAAACAGCAATTTAAAAATATACAAAATTAAGGGAATCTTTTCTCTAAGGGGAGAAGGCGCTGGATGCAGCTCAGCCGGCAATTGTACGAACTATATGTCTACCTCGGGCAGCGGGGACAGGGGAATGGGTGCCCCCAAGTGCACTACAGTGGAGAGAAACAGTAGCTCATCCGCCAAGTCCACAAGGGCCTGTGTGTCCTCTGATGCTAAAGCCAGAGGTTGCACTGGTCCAGCTTCTGGCAAGACTGGGGATCCTGCAGCCATGGGATCCAGGATCTCAGCATCCTCTTTGGGCTTAGCATCTGCCTCCAAAACCAGGCTCTGTTTCTCCTGTGCCACCAAGGTGTCCTGCATGGACAGCTCTGCAGTTGAGGCCCCAAGTAGCCCCGGATCTGGGCAAAGAAAGGGGTGAGCCGTCATCTGGGATAAGGGAGCAGCCTGAAGGCACGCAGAATGGGGTGAGCTAACCCAAGATGGCCTCTCCATGCCAGGGAAGGCACAGTCCCCTCTCCTACCCGCAGGACAGTCGATTTGACAGTCTTCCTCCTCTGCTTCCTTGGCCAGAGCTTCAGGACACTTCCCCTGTGGGACACGGGGTTGGAATCAGCTGCTACCTCACTAGGCGCCTCCCTCGGGTCCTCATCCTCCTCCTAATTCTCCTCCTCCTTCTCAGGCTTAAGCTTATCTAGGGCTTATCCATTGCCCGGAGGATCTCCCCAGATTGGCAGTCCGACTCTGCAGTGGGCACATGGATCCTGGCATAGTCCAGCAGCCGTCTCACGATGGCCAGGTCCGGGGGCCCAGAGAAATCCTGGGGGGATTTCTGCAGCCACTGGGACAAGAACGAGAAGATGGCACTGTGGGTGAGAGCAGGGCAAAGGGACACTGTGTCGGGAGTCTGGCCTCTCTTTGGAACTGCGGGGGGGCATTGGTATCCCCCAGGGCCTTTCCTTTTTTGTCTCTCCCTCTGCTGCTCAAAACCTAGGAGCCCAGTGGGAAACCTCTATCCTCTACCAGCAGGTTAGGTCGTGAGGATAGTCCCTAGGTAGAGAACCCCAAAGGTGAGGCTCCTGGCCAAAATTGGCCCTCCACCCTGGCCTTAAACGCCCCTTCCTGCTCACCTCCCCCTCCACCCCAAGCCTACTCATGTCTTTGTCTGCTTTTCCGCCTGAAGGATCTATACCTGTGACAGTTCATGGGGGTGATACCCCTACTGCCCCGTGTCCCCAAGCCACCCAGACATCTAGAAGGAACTATTAGAATCTTCCCAGGGATGGGTGTGGGGGTACTAGGGGCTCCATCCATAACAAACAGTGCAAATGGGGTCCAGAATCCTTTACACAAACGGGGAAAGGTCGCTCAGGGCATGAGAAATGGTGGTGTGTGAGATTCCCTGGGGAAGGTGAATGGCACCTGTGAGAGCCCCACCCTGCCACAATCACCCATGTTTGGCCATGTCACTTTAAGGGGTCTGGCCTGGGACTCAGGCTGCTGGGACTCACACGGCCGGTTCTGTGAGGGCACAGGGCACTGGCCCTGGGAAACAGCAGGAGAAGATCTGAGAGCTGGCTAGATCCCTGGTGGAACCACTCTCCTGCCTTTTCAGCATCAGGTCCAGAACCAACCAGATGGTGGCAATCTTTGGATAAAGGGCCAGAAGGTGGGCAAATAGGGAATCATCTGCTTCACATAGTCCATGTGATCATTGCTGAGCATGAGGATGCCATGAAGGAAGGCTCACTACCTTTTGCTATGAGGAAGGACCAGGGCAGGAGGGAGGCTTTAAGTGTGCAAACTCCGAGGGGCACCAATGACCACTTTCCCTACACCTAAGCGGGAAGCAGGCATGAAAAGCGTTCCTCAGTGTCCCAACAGGAACACTCTTCCAGGCTGCGATCGCGGTGGATGGGGGGTGGGGTGGACCAGAAAGCTTCCCTGCTGCAGGACAGCCCTGGTTACCTTGGTCTCCCAGTGGGGAACAGGCCAGAAATGTGTCAGGGAGCGCACCACATGTCTCCAGCAGCGGCACAGGCGACCACCGCTGTCTTCTCTGAGACCTGAGCCCGTGGAGGTCTGGAAGCAGAAGAGACTCATCTATCCAGCTCCTCTGGACCGGCTGGTCTGTCCAGGCTGCTGTTGCTGCTGCTGGCCTCCCGTTACCTGGCAACCAGGGTTCCGAGTTCCATCCAGAACCGGGCTGAGGAAGCATGGTCACTTCCTGGAGTCACCCTGCCAGAGCCTCCAGTTCATGGGTTCTCCCTGGAGGCCACCAGCCCTGCAGGCTCTGCTGATTAAACAAACCATCAACAGTTCCAGAGAGAAATGATGGAGAAGTTGCCTCCCGTCACCACTAGAGGGCATAGAGTCACATGAGAGGGTGCAAGGATGAAAAAAACAGCAGCAGCAGAGAGGGATGGTTACCATCCTTCTTTAATCTTTTTATTATTATTATTATTATCATCATCATCATCATCATCATCATCATCATCATTCCATTCTTCTTCCCTAGTATACTGAAAACAAATTCACCTTCTTTCATTTCACCTACTGAACTAAAATGTTCTCATCTCTCAGCCTTTGAATATGTATGTTCTTTATCTTTTCTGGGGTGTTAGGTACCTCTTGCTTTCCTTTAGGTTTCATAGTGGAATTTATAGTGATGTATACATTTCTATGCATGGTCTATGGGTTTGTTTATGGTGGATTACCCCACAAGACTGTAAGCTTATAGAGAAAGTGGTGTTTACATCAATCATTTTTGTGTGTTCAGGACTTAGCAGAGTATTGGGTACCTAATTCACAATAACTCTCTGTGAAAGGACAAATAACCTTTTGAAAAGTAAATTCCTTTAACAAAGTCTTCATAATCTGATAGTAAAACAGAATTCTCACCTAAAGGATGGGAGCATGTAGCATTTTATTTGTTAATGCCAGCCATTGTGCCATCTGTAAAAAACTTTTCCTGGAGTCTTTTTATCTTGTTCTGTTACTGCTGTTACTAGGACACCCTACTCTATGCCTGTTGCCTTCTCTGTGTTGTCTTTAATTTATCCCATAACAAGTTACTTCCTTTAAGCTTTAGTGAGATTTAGCATCTGGCTTCATTATATCCAAAGATTATCTGTTTCTGCCTGTTTTGTACAGAAGGCAGGAATACAACTAAGAGGTAGAACATTTGCTTCATATATAGGAGGTAAGGAAGGAGGAGGAAGGGGAGAAGAAAAAAAGAACAGGAGAATTGAAACATTGCTTTTCTTTATGCAGATGCACTTCCTTCAATACAGGAGTTAACAGTCTTCTTGTCTCTGCATTCCAAATAAGGTAGAAATTCCAGATACAGCAACAGTGATACTTATTTGGTGTTAGTTTTTAACCTGGTCCTTCTCCTGACATTTACCTGCTTTATATGTATTTGGTTTTATGTATATGTTCATTTTCTGGGATGAATCAATTTTTTCATTAGGTTTTATGAGAAGTCATATTCTCAGAAAGTGTCCTGAGCTTTGAATCCTACCATACTTATCCCTAGGAGCCCATATCTGCAAAGGTGATTGTGTCCTCTCTGTACATCATTTGATGTTATGACTTCAGGATTCATCTTGAACCTTGTTTTCAAGAGAATGTTGTAAACAAGCCTTAAGCTTAGCAGGCATTTTGTGCCTCATGAAAAAAATTTCATCATAAAATGTCCTGTCTGAAAAGAGCATCTGAGATCATTGTACAATGCACTCAGTTATTTTCATTTTAGTCATTAACATTATTAGTACTATTTAATGTTTTTCATTACTTTGTTAGAGACACAAATATGATGACCCTGGTGTAAGGGACTGTGTACACACTGTTAACTAAGAAAATAAAACCACACATTCAAAACAAGTAAAACCTCCAAATATGGATAAGAATTAGGTTTAGATTTAGTGCCCAAAAATAATTCAGTTGAAATGTGGGAACGACATTGAAACACCATTATTCAGCAAACGTTTAGAGTATATATGTAAATATGATGAAAGGAATGTACACATAAACACAACTTAAAAATTCTTGGCACACGGTATATACTCACTCATATAGACATATAATATAGGATAAACCTACTAAAATCTGTACATCCAAAGAAACTAATCAAGAGGGAGGATCCTGACTAAAACGCTCAATCCCTATCCTGTAAGGCAAAGAGGATGGACATCAGAAGAAGAAGAAAACAGGAAACAAGTTCGGAACCTGCCACAGAGGCCCTCTAAAAGGCTCTGCCCTGCAGACTATCAAAGCAGATGCTGAGACTTATGGCCAAGTGTTGGGCAGAGTACATGGAATCTTATGAAAGAAGTGGGAAATAGTAAGATCTGGAGAGGACAGAAACTCCACAAGGAGAGCAACAGAATGAGAAAATTTGAACACCAGGGTCTTTCCAGAGACTCATACTCCAACCAAGTACCATGCATGGAGATAACCTAGAACCCCTGCATAGATGTAGCCCATGACAGTTAGTGTCCAAGTGGGTTACATAGTAATGGGAAGAGGGACTGCCTGTAACATAAACTGATTGGCCTGCTCTTTGATCTCAGGCCACAGAGGAAGACAATGCAGCCACTCCTCATGAGACCTAACAGACTAAGATCAGAAGGAAGGAAAGGGAGACCTCCCCTATCAGTGGACTTGGGGAGGATCATTCATGAAGAAAGGGAAAAGTAGGTGGGGTTAGGAGGGGAGGAAGGAGGGGCTTATGGGGGGGATACAAAGTGAATAAAGTGTAATTAATAAAAGTTTAAAAAATTAAAAAAATATTTAACACAAATAATTAAATAAATAATGATAAAAAAATTCTTGGGCACACATACAAAAAGTGGGACTTCATTAAGATTTTTTTTTCTTTTCGTTTTCTTGACAGGAAAAGTTTGAACATGATTCTCCCCTGTCCTCCTTTTTATTCTCCTCCCTCCCCTTCCCTTCCCTGCCTTCCTTGCTCAGTGTGAATTTACAAACATTGCACTTGAATGGATGCAGTTCTTCAAAAGCATTGCCAAAAGGACCCCTGCAGCCTCACTTCTAAACCTTGAACCTCAAATGCATTCTAGCTATTTTTTTTCTTGCATTGGTGATTAATTAAAGCAACTCATTTTCTGGGGGGTAGGGGTAGATACCCAGACATGGTGAATTCCTCATCTACTCCTCCCCATTCCCCATGCTTACGACCTTTAGCACTTTGGGGAGCACATTGACAGAGGTTCCCCACCCATTCAAACCACAATCATACATGTGCTTTCTAAGATTTTCTAATAAAATTCTTTTAGTTGCCAGTATGAGACCTTAACTAAAAAAGAATTGTTTTCATTCTCAGGTGACAATCTCATAAGTACAGCCATGATAATAAGTGACATATCAAGATGCTCAGGTGGGTATTCTGTGTACAGTGCCAGTACACAGGCTCAGACCCAGGAACTCAGTGGAGCCAAGCCTTCCCTATTTGAGTTTGGTTCACTTCCTTGTTGAAGCCACCTATGGCTAAAAAAAAAAGAAGTTTGTGGGATTAGGAGTGTACCTCACTTGATACAAGGTGGAGCAGAAGGATCAGAAATTCAAGGTCATCTTATAGCTGTTTAGTTTAAGGCCGGGCTGGGCTACAGGGGACCCTAACCAAATAATAATAATAGTAATAACTACAATACCTTTCAACTAAGAGCATTATTTGGTGGTCATTGTTCCAAGCTAGAGCTAACCTCAGGTCACCGAACTTCCTCATAGAGATAGCAAGGAGGCAACAAGGTCAAGCCCAGAAAGACTATCTGCACACAGACCCCTCTCCAACCGAGCCTTCCTCGCCAAATATGTGGAAATATGTGTTTCCACTGATGACCAGAGGTGCCCCAGCTTGTAGTGTTGGGAGCATGGGGAAAGCAAAGTCACAATGGAGCACAGCTGTTTGATCACCAGCCCACTGAGACCATCACAAGCAAACAAAATCACAAAAGTACAACAAAGGAAAAAAAATGTACTGGGTATAATGCGCTCGAAGAGAATGGAAGAAAAAATACCAAAAACTCAGAACAGTGGCCTGTCTCTCTATGGGCCCTCTATCCTATTCCATTAGTGGTGACCTACCCCCAAATCAGGCTCCATCCAACTACACCCGAGTTTAGAATGATGACCTGCATTCAGCCAGACCAGAGAATGGAGCAGCAACATATTTGTTGATCTCTGTCTACCAGACCAGAGCCCAAAGCACCAGCCAAACTCTGCCAGACCAGAGACCACAGCAGCAGCAAATTTCTGCCAGATCAGAGGCCAGAGCAGGGGACACACTCTGCCAGACCCGAGGCCAGAGTAGTGGATAAGATCTGCCAGACCAGAGACCAGAGAACATTGGCAGAGGTGCCAATCCTGGGCTCCACATACTGTATCAATCCCTTGCCACATTCTTGCCACTCTCACTGGAGACTGTGAAGCATGGCTCAAGCCTCCTGAAATGGGAAAAAATCAGGTCTAGGGGGATAGAAGGATTTTGTCCCATGTCCTCAGTCAGTCCCAGAGACAAAAAATGACAGCGAGAGTCAAAACAGTTAAACAAGACACAGACTAGATCCCACTGCTTGTGCAGCAGAAAAATACACAGAGCCAGACAGCAGATCCCACCACTCCTGCAGTGGAAAAGGAAAGTAGGATATCAGTGAATCTCTGCTGCAGGAGCTACCTGCATTATCCTTGTCCAAAGATCCAGAGATCAAAGAAAACTCGGTGCTCAACTCCCTTTACAGATGTGCCCTTTTGGGGGGGGTCTGGAAAGTCTTCCAGACCCCCTGTGGCCCACAGCTGTCCAGAGCATCAGCTCTAATCTTTCTGATGACACATATTACACATTTTGCCTTGAGTCCCAAAAAAATAAACTAGAGAAACACCGAGAAAGACACAGACAGATACAGACAGAGTGCTCATTTACTGGCTGTTGTTCAGCTCCATGTGCCTGGGGTGCTTGGGAGACTTGGGGATCCAATATAAGAACCCATATGTTATGGCCAGATCTTAGGGTGACCAAAGATCATCAGGAGCCAGACCACATATGCAAGAGCAAAGAGTTTTATTTGGGCTTATGCTGGGTCTCTCCATTTTTACAAACACAGTGGATCAGAGAGAGCCCTGAGCAGGTGCATGGCAGGGTTTTGATTGGGGTTTTAGGAAGGACCAGGAAGTTCTGGTTTAATAGTTACAGGATTGGTTGACATTCAGCAAGGGCAAGCTTTTTACAAAGTGATTGGCTAGCTAACATAACTAACATTGAGGGAGCTATCTCTATGCCTCAGGAATGTTGGGTATTTTCTTTGTCACTGAAGGTTCTACTACAAAGTTGGTAGACTGCTCAGCACAAATGCCCCACTTTGAGATAAGATACCTTCCCATTCTTGTTATCCTCAGGCTGTTCCTTGGGTAAGGAATCTTACGACCTTGTATTTGGAATTGGTGACCCATGGTCCAATTCCTGGTGGCTTTATAATAGAGTCACAATTCTGGTGAAATTTAAGTGCCCTTTTTTAGGCCTAGTTCCTGGTGACCTTTGAAGATGTCTCTCCATTCTAAAAGATCCATTTGGATTTTGTGGGGGTTATAAATTATATGTCCTGTGTCAGAGAGCACTCAAATATTAAGCTGTGATATAGAAGAGTAGAACTGATGATGTAAAGGATTTACTATCGCTGAGAAACTAGTGGTACCAGTTAGAATTTAGCTGAGGGAAGACTGCCTGTAAAACACTCCACAGATAAGCAGTATGCTAACCAGACCTGTTAGAGATTAGGATCCCGGGATACACATGTTTGCTCACCAGGATTGTGTAGAAATGTGTCAGGGTTATGTCTTTTTAATTTGTAAATTCCCAATGTGTATTTATTAATTCATGAATGCAAATGAAAGCAGACAAGATTGGTGGGTGTACAATTTGGGTCAGGTATCTTGCTCCAGTAAATATTGAATTTCAAATTAAGGGACTGTCCTATGCCCATATGTACAATCCTCATTGACACAGTTCTGTCAGTTCAAATTTGAGACACAGGCTATGGGCTTAAGCTGTGTCTGTCAGGTTACAGGTCTCAGCAGCTAATATTGTACACAGGGATAACATCAAACAGTATCTTATTAATGGCTTTCCCTCTACAAGAGAATGGGCTGTGTTTTTCAAAGTCAGTATGCTATGTGTTTTTTTTTCAACTCTGAGTTTAAGAGCACTGGCTGCTCTTCCAGAGGTCAGGAGTTCAATTCCCACCAACCACATGGTGGCTTACAACATCTATAATGAGATATGGTGCTCTTTTCTGGCATGCAAGTGTAGATGCATGCAGAACACTGTATCCACAATAAATAAATATATGAATAAATAAATAAATAAGTCAGTTGTTGGTATTATTAAATTTTATTTTGTTGATGCATTACTGCTCTAGTCTCTTATTAGATAATATTCTTTGATAATCCAGTCATTAAGAATTTCATTCCTTTTCCCCTAGTGCTTTGATATTTGTTTTTGTTAAAGCAATGTCTCCTGTAGATCAGCCTCTCACATGCTATGTAGTTTACACTTTATTGGAACACTGAATGCTGCCCCTACTGCCTAGTGCCTAGAACATAGTCCTGCAGCTCTTTTTAGGTGGGCCCTGACTAGTGAGTGTGAAGTAAAATAGAACAGTGAATTAATGTCCCCTGAAGACCCTAAATTTTTAGAGGTGGGCAATTACAAATAAAGAGGGACCTGTGTAAGAATTGAGTTCACTAACCTACTTTGAAGCTGGTGTAGTCACAACACAGAAAGGGAGGGGGAGAAGGGAAGATGGTAATGAGTCATGTAATCAATTTTAGATGGTCAATAAAAGTGAAAACTGTACATTTGGGGGGAGTCATACACAAAGGGAATCAAGAATATGGATTAGTTGCTGAGCTTGTTTCTGGGAAGCAAATTTCTATAGTTGCATGAGTTCAAACAAAACAGAAGTTCTGGATAAACTGCTGTGGTAGTGACTAACAGGGATGTTTCCCCTCCCCACATTTGAAAATGCACAACCTGAGAAAAGAAGTTGTGAGTAATACTTGGTGTTCTCTAATACATATTCAAAGTCTCTGAAGAATATTGGACCATAAGGCCATTTTCAACTTTTAAAAATAATTTTAAGGTTATAATGAAATCATTTCAAGCTTTTCATTCCTCTCTGCTCTTACGTCTCAAATGCTGGGATGAATCTTTAAGGAGGCTACTTAACAATCAAAGCAGACCTGGCTGTCAGGTTCTCCCAGCATCCCTCAATCTTTTCCTGTTACAAGGTATGGGTGTCATACACAGATCTCTACCTCAGAAGTTGAGCTGCCCTCCTCCCAGCTCTCATTCCTTATGTATTCCAACCATTTTGGTTACCTGGTCTTTTTCATTTATCATTTACCTTCCCACCCTTTTCATCTGGCTCTCTTCTCCTCTCACATGGCTCAAGTTCATGTCAATCCTAGACTGTCCCAGATGTTCCTGTGTCTGACTATGTTCTCTCATATATCTATAATAAACTTTCTATTCCAACATTCCTAGGTACAGCCATATCCTTTTTGTTTTATTTCTCATTTTCATTGAGCTCTCATTACCTACTCCTTTCTTTCAAATTCATGGCCATTTGTTTCTTTAATGGTTGTTACTATTTGGCTTTGACTAAAGTTTGGCTGAAGGACTTCACAAATATGAGGTAGAGATGACTGCGTTGGACACTGATCATGTAATGGAATGTGCAACATAAATGACCTGTATCTTGGAAGATGAGCAGGTGCCCTGGGAAAGTAGAAGATTGTATTTTAAAACATTTCCAAGATGAGGATGTTGCAGGATATTTGATCCCAGTGTGATCCCATAGATTGTGAACAGTAAAAACCTGTGCTTTGTTTGGTATGGTTGAGCCCTAACAAAAACCTTAATTCCAACAACTTTCTGTTTATTCTAAAGAGGTGATTATGGTATGGTTCCGTCAGCCCTGGAACATACCTTTAATTCAAAAGCTCTCTGTGCACAGGATTTAATAATGTTAACCCTAGATCAAGAGGCAAAGCAAGAAGCCAGCTGACAGGGATTAAAGAGTAAGTGGAACTTTCAGCTGAAATGTATTTAAGAAAGAGTGTAAAAGTGGAAGGAGTTTTAACATAGTAGATTTTGGGCTTTTTGAGCTTTGAGCTAGAAAGCCTTTGGCCTTGGGTTCCTTTGGCCTATCTCCCCTGATCTGTCATCTGAACTGGTGAGCTTTTGGGGCTTTTTACTCTTGGAGTTGAGGTGAGTAGGATGGTCAGATGGGTGCTTTCTCTGCCTCTCTTCACTGGAAGGTTTTAAAATAGAATAATTGGAATTTTCATTCTTTTATAACAACATTAGCATTCTGTGTGCCCATAGGGGTTAGGGCAAAGCTAGAATGCCTCTGCTATCAGCATCATTTGATCTTTGATCCACTGGTAGAGGAGCTACTACTGTCCTAAGACTCAGCTGTATTGTTCAAGCTAATGAGGGATTCTGCGTAGGCCTAGCAGTCAGGAGCAATAGTGAGAGGTAATTTATGGGTTTGTTTTGGGATTTTCCTCTGATATAGCTCTAAAGAGCTGTGAGTGAGACCAGAGACCATGTCATGCTGAGTGTGGGGCCATTGTCCCCAGGCCAGGAATAGCAGGCTCCTGAGCTATCACAGCCTGATCTGCTTTGAATGAGATGGACTGTGGTTCAGGCTGTGGTTCTGTTGGTCTCCATGTGGTGATCTTGACAGAGACCCTTGGCCTCTGACCCTTCCTGAGTGTTGATTGTCCAGAGAAGTGAGGACTTTGCTGCCTGGGCAGTAGAAAATTGTGGTGCTTATAATATCACTATCTAGTGTACACACGCAAGCATAAGTTTTACAGTGGACAGATTGGAAAACTGAAGGTCTCATTTCTAGAAATGATTAATGTTGTATTCCACATAGAGATTTGCATAACAAATTTTACAACTCGTTTTGAACCTGGAAGAAAAGAGGGGTGGTGGTCATCTTTCAGCAATACTTGATTACATTTTTTTAACCTTTCAACTACCACCAGTCACAATGGCATGATTTAGGGAAATTCAATTCCAGGGTACAAAAGGAATTTCTGAGATGCAGAATTTTGTCAGGTGTGCCTGGTTTTAAATAAGAGGATAGGAAAGATTCCACATATTGTGACATAAATCATGCAGAAGGAAACAGAAACTAAATTATTCTCCATCATTTTTTGTGTGTGAGTGTCTGCAAGGGCTGGGCTGTGCCTGAACCCACAAGGGGACATGAGGGACTGCAAGCCATAGCCCAGCTTATGATCACCTCCATTTTTTAAGAGACTTCTAAAGCAAAAGGACTCTCTGTAAAGGAGGTTAGTAGTAGCTGGAGGGTCAGGAAAATATAACTGTTTAGGTGTCACTTTGAGTTTGTCTTGTAGCAGTTGTGAAATCTGTGTTTATTTAATTTGTATTAATTAGAAAATCAAAGGTATCTCTGGTTCCATGCCAATTTTTCATGCTAGGAGTTACTTATGTCTTTTCATGTTAGCTTGGCTATATTTTAGGCTTATTTTTTGGGCTTTTTTTTTCTCACCCCCTTATTCTTTCACAAACACTGTACACATTCTTGATTATTGAAGTTTGTAGTAAGTACAAAAGTCACATCATGCCAGAAGATTATGAGATTCATGGCAATGGAATCATCCCTTATTTTTCTGTTTTCCTCTGTTTCTTACCAGGTGGCTTTTCTGATATGAGATAGAGATTTTGGATTGTTCTTTAGCAATCACATAAAGACAATTTGCACTTATATCTGTAGAAGACAGAAGAGATAACATGAAGGTGAGTGATACCAGTTGGCCAGTTTACTCCTTCTCTTTTCACATTTTTTTTGGTGATCTGTCATTTTCTTCAGAAGTTTCATGTGTCCAGTGGTCTCCATATTCTTTAGTTGGATGATTTTATTCTCCTGAAAAGATTAAATCAAAACCCTGCCCCATCCCTAATTCTGGGGTGAGGGTTGTAGCTTTTTAGGCATGTTATATCTTTTATAGAGAAAAATGTTTTTTCGAAATAGAAAAAGTATAATATCTCAATTAAAGTTAAAAAAATCTTTGAAAGTTTCCAAATATACCTTAAAGTGTATTTATTTCTAGATAATAAAGGATATTCACTTTGATTTTCAGCCTGCCTTTTACAAGCAGCTTTTAAATAAAATCAGTGTAAATCCTGTGTGCCTGCCTCTGCCTCCCAGGTGGTATGAAAAGGCACGTGCCTCCCAAATGCTGGGATTAAGGCTATGAACCACCAACACCCTGTCATTGTAACTCCTGAATTTAGAAAACAACTAATTAATATAGAACTGCTTGTCTCTTCTGGGATTAAATGCATGGTCTATCACCATGCTGCTCAGATATGTTATAGTCACTCCAAATTATTCCAACTCAAAAAATTTATACCTTAGAATTTACTTAAAACTTTTTAAAGCTCTTAACTGTTTTTAATATGAAACAACAAAAGTATCTTTTTTATTTAAGAAAAAAAACTTCAGTCTTTATTAAGTTAGTTTGGAGTGAATGACCACACTGTCTGATGAAAAGTTACCTCTGCTTATTCAGGAGATCTCCACTATTAAAATCTAATCATTATCAATTTTGTTAGGATCCTCCTTTCTTTTCCTGTGGTAACATTTGGTTTTACCAGTGAAGACATAGTTCAGTAATTTCTCACTGTCTACTCCTTTTAGTTTTGTTTACTTCATTTTTTTTTTCTAGAGTATTTAGGTGTGCTGTTAAGTTGCTACTAAGAGATCTTTCTGATTATTTTTTCTGAATGTACTTAGTGGTATGAACTGTCTTCTGGTCAACAATTCCGTTGTGTACTATGACTTTTGATATCTTATGTATTCATTTCATCGACTTTTAGAAAGTCTTTAATTTCTTTATTTCAGTTTTGATCCAATTTTTATTTAATAGAGTGTTGTTCAATTTTTATGAGTTTGTAAGCTTTCTATTGTTTTTGTTATTGGTGATGTGCTGCTTTAAACCTTAGTGGTCTGATAGGATGCAGGAGGTTATTGAAAGTTTCTTATATCTTTTGAGACTTCCACAGTTCAAGTATATCATCAATTATGGAGAACAATATATGTGTTGCTGAGAAGAGAGAACAATCTTTTTGTTTGGGTGGATGTTCTGTAAACATCATTTGGGTAGTGTTTTGATGTCAGTTATCTGGACGATTTCTCTGTTCAGTTTGGTCAGGAGGACCTGTCCATTGGTGAGAGTGATATATTGAAGTCTTCTCCTATCGGTTTATGAGGGCCAGGATGTGATGCCAGCTGCAGAAGTGTTTCTTTTATAACTTGGGTGCTCTTAGGTTAGGGGCATTGATGTTAAGTATTGAAATGTTATATTGCTGGATGTTTTTTTAATATGTCATGTCTTTTGCCATCTTTTGATTAGTTGATTTTGAAGTCTGTTTTGTTAGATATTAAAATTGCTTTACAAGCTTGATATTCTAATTCATTTATTTGGAATATCTTTTCCAACCCTTTACCTTGAGATAATGTCTATCTTGATGTGAAGCTGTGTTTGATGTATTTAGAAGAAGGGTGGATTTTGTTTTATCATCCATTTTTGTGAGCCTGTGTCTTTTTATTGGTGAATTTGGGTCAATGGTATTAAGAGATATCAACAAACAGTGATTGTAAATCCTGGTATTTTGGTGGTGGTGGTGGTGGTGGTTTTAGCACCCTGTGTTGGGCTATATTTATAGATACATATTGTTTAAATTTGACCTTATCAGGAAACATCTTATTTTTCTTCATTTGCTGATTGAAACTTTCTGGGCATGGTTAGTAATTTGTCTTGGCTTCTGTAGTTTTTTAGAGTCAGAAGCACTCTGTCTAAGCTGTTCAACTTCTAGCATTTTTACTGAGAATACAGGATTAATTCCAATAGATCTGCCTCTTTTTTTTTTTTGGTTGGTTTTTGTGGGTTATTTTTTGTTTTGTTTGGTTTGGTTTGGTTTGTCTGGTTGGTTAGTTTGGTTTGTTTTTGTTTTTGTTTTCAGTTGCAGCTTTTTATATTCTTTCTTTGTTCTGCATGTTTTGTATTTTGATTATTCTGTGCTAAGAGGACTTTCTTTTCTGGTCCAGTCTCTTTGGTGATTTTATGCTTCTTGTGCCTTCATAGACATCTTCTTTAGGTTAAGAAATTTTTCTTGTATGATTTTGTTGAAAATATCTTCTGGAACTTTGATTTCATCCTTCTTCTTCTAATCTGATTATTAGTATGTTTTGTGTTATCATAATGTCCCAGAGTTCCTGGATGTTTCCTGAAAGTTTGTATGTAGACCAGGCTGGTTTTGAACTTAACAGCTCTAACTCAAGTCAAGTGTTGGGCTTAAATCTAGGCCAACATGCCTGGCATCAACATCACCATCATTGGCTGCTGAGCATGGAATATAGAGTTTTAGGTATTTATTTTCTTTTGTTTTGTATATGTAAGCATAGGTTATTGTGTTGATCTTCATCAACATCTTGCATTTGAAATTTGGCAGGGAGTATATTTAATTTCTTAGGATGCCCTTTATTTATGACACTAACACTATCTGAGCTTTCCAAGTCATTGAATTGTAGGTGTGTGACGCTCTTCTTACCAGTTGTATTTGTTTTATTTTAATTTTGTTTGTTTTATTCACATTTAATTTGTTTTTAATTTAAATTGTTTTTTTTTTATTTATTCTCTGACATGAACTTGAGTCTTTGATCACCTCCTCCTGGGTGGTGCAACCTTGCAAGGCCACAGAGGATGACCTTGATGAGGTCTGATGAGACCTGATAATCTAGAAGGGAAGGAATCCCTCCCCAATTAGGAGACTAGAGAAAGGGCATAGGAGCAGAAGAAGGAGGGTGGGTGGGACTGGCAGGAGATGAGGGAGGGGGCTATGGCAAGGATACAAAGTGAACACATTGTAATAAATAACTTAATTAAATTAAAAAAATAATTTATCCACTTAACATCCCAATTGTAATCTTCTCCCTTGACTCTTCCTTGTCTCACTCTCCATTTTTTTCCTCCTTATCCCATTTCCTATATCTCAGATACAGGGAACCCTCCTCTCCTACCATCTGAAACCAGCCTATCAAGTCTCACTAGGACTTCCTGCATCCTCTTCCTCTGTGGCATAGCAATGCCCCTCCACCACGGGGAAATGATCAAATAGCACACAACAGAGTCCATGTCAAAGCCAGCACCTTCTCCCCTTACTATGGATCAAACATGGAGACTGAGCTGCCTATCAGCTACATCTGAGCAGGGGTCTGTTTCCTCTTCATGAATGGTCTTTGGTGGGTCCATCAATCTCTGCAAGTCCCCATGGGCCCAGATTTGTTGTCCTTGTTGGTCTTCTTATGGAGGTCCTGCCAGCTCTGGGTCTTTCTACATTCTATCCTCTCACTCTTTCCTATGATTCCCTGTGCTCTACCCAAAGTTTGGCTGTGAATCTTAGCATCTGTTTCGAACCCCTGCTGGGCGTCTTTTGGAGGATATGTATGTTAGGCTCTCATCCTCTTCCCTCTCCTCAGTCACTTCTGGTGTCGATTTTATATGCACTTTTGCATAAGAATTAAGCATCCTCCATAGGGTCCTCCTTTTTATTTAGCTCCTTTAGGTCTATAAATTGTAGTATGTTTATCCTATATTATGACCATTATCCATTTACAAATGAGTATATACCATGCATGTCTTTCTGGTTTTGGAATAACTCACTTAGGATGATCATTTCTAGTTCCATCTACTTGCCTGAAAATTTTATAGTTTCCTTTTTTTTTTTAATACCCGAGGTGCATTCCATTGTATAAATGTACCACAATTTCTGTAAAACAATGGTTTGGTTGAGAGACATATATTTTGTTTCCCTATTATGGCTATTATGAATATAGATGTTATGAACACAGTTGAGCAAATATCTTTGTTGAATGGTGGAGCATCTTTTTGATATATGCCCAGAAATGGTATAGCTGGGTCTTGAAGTAACACTATTTCTAATTGTCTGAGAAAGTATCAGATTGATTTCTAAAGCGGTTGTATAAGTTTTCACTCCCACAGCAATGGAGGAGTGTTCCTTTCTTCACATTCTCACTAACTTGCTGTCACTTCAGGTTTTGACCTTAGCCATGATGGGTTTAAGATGGAATGTCATTTGCATTTCCATGATGACTACAGATATTGAGCATTTAATGTCCACCATTTGATATTCCTCTGTGGAGAAATCTTTGTATAGTTCTGTACCCCAGTTTTAAATTGGATTATTTGGATTATTGGAGTTTAATTTCTTCAGCTCTTTATATATATTGTTTTTTAGCTCTTTCAGTTGTATGAAGGGTTGGTGAAGATCTTTTGTCAGTCGGTAGGCGGTCATTTTGTTCTATTGACAGAGTTCTTTGCTTCATAGAAGCTTTTTGTTTCATGAGATCCTATTCATTAATTCTTGATCTTAGAGCCAGTGTTCTTGGTGTTCTGTTGAGGAAGTTACCTTCTATGCGAATGAGATCGAGGATCTTTCCCACTTTTTTTTCTAACAGATTTAGTGTATCTGGTTTTATGTTGAGGTCTTTGAACAACTTGGACTGCAGTTTAGTGCAGGGTGATAAATATGGATCTATTTTCATTTTTCAACATGTAAACTTCAGGTTAGACCAGCACTGTTTGTTGAAGATGCTGTCCTTTTTCCATTGCATGGTTTTGGCTTCTTTGTCAAAAATCAAGTGGCCATAGGTGTGTGGGTTTATTTATGTGTCTTCACTTCAATTCCATTGATCCACTAATTGTTTTTATTATAGTACCATGCAGTTTTTATTACTATTGATTTATAATAGAGCTTGAGATGAAGAATGGTGATACCTCCTGAAAATCTCCTATTGTACAGGATTGTTTTAGCTATTCTGGCTTTTTTATTTTTCCATATGAAGCTGAGAATTGTTCTTTCAAGTTCTTTAATGAATTGTGTTGATATTTTGATGGGAATATCATTGAATCTGTAGATTGTTTTGTTACGATGGCAATTTTTACTATGTTGGTCCTACTGATCCATGAGCACGAGAGATATTTCTATCTTCTGGTTTCTTTTTCAATTTCTTTCTTCAGAGGCTTGAAGTTTTTGGTTTTGTTGTTGTTGTTGTTCATATAGGCTTTTTACTGGCTTGTTGAGGATAACACCAAAATACATTTTTTTTTTACTGCCTATTGTGAAGGGTGTTATTTTCCTATTTTTTTTCAGTCCATTTGTCTTTGGCATCCAGGAGTGTATTTTTTTGAGGTTCCCTACAGTAGAATTTTGGGGGTCATTTTTGTATACTGTCATATCATCTGTGAATAGAGATACTTTGACTTCTTCCTTATCACTTTGTATCCCCTTAATCTCCTTTAGTTGTCTTATTGCCCTAGATAGGACTTTGAGTACTGTATTGAAGAGATTTGGAGAGAGTGTGTAGCCTTGTCTTTTCCCCAAGTCCAGTGGAATTGACTTAACAATCTTTTCATTTAGTTTGATGTTAGCTATATACTATTCTGTATATATTCTGTATATTTTCTGTATACTATCTTTACTCTTTTTAGATATGTGCCTTTGTCCCTGGTCTCTCCAAGACTTTAAACAAGAATAACTGTTGGATATTGTCAAATGCTTTTTCAGCATCTAACAAAATGGCTTTTTTCAATTTGTTTATACAGTGGATTACATTGATGGATTCCATATACTTAACCACCCTCGCATGCCTGGGATGAAGCCTACTTGGTCATGGTGGATGATACCTTTGATATGTTCTTGGATTTGGTTTGCAAGTATTTTATTGAGTATCTTTACATCATTGTTCATAAAAGAGATTGGTCTGAAGTTCTCTTTCTTTTTGGGGATCTTTGAGGATTTATCAAGTTGACTGTGGTCTCACCAAAGGAATTTGGTCATGTTGCATCCATTTCTATTTTATGAAATAATTTGGAGAATATCAGTATTCACTCTTCTTTGAAGGTCTTGTAGAATTCTGCTCTGAAATCATCTGGCCCTTGGCTTTTTTTTTGGTTGGGAGTATTTTGATGGATGCCTCTATTGCCTTATTTACTATAAGACTATTTAATATCTTTACCTGATGTTGATTCAACTTTGCTAAGTGGATTTTAAATAGAATTGTATATTTCATTTAGATTTTCAAATTTTGGGGCATATAGGCTTTTGACATAAAAGGTAATGGTTCTTTGGATTTTCTCAGTGTCTATTATATCTTTTTCTTTCAGACTTTGTTGGTTTGGATAGTATCTTTCTACCATTTACTTAGTTTGGCTAAGAATTTGTCTGTGTTTTTTATTTTCTCAAAGAACTAGCTCTTGGTTTCATTGATTCTTTGAATTATTATCTTTGTTTCTAATTTATTGATATCAGCCCTGAGTTTGGTTTTTCCTAGTGGTCTACTCTTGCTGGGTGTGTCTGCTTCTTTTTTCCTAGGTCTTTCAGGTATACCATTAAGTTGCTTGTATGAGATGTCTCCAATAGCTTATGATGGCCTTTGTTGCTATTCAAACTCCTCTTAGGACTGCTTTCATTGCATCGCATATGAAGTTGAGAACTCTTCTATCAAGGTCTGTAAAGTATTCTGTTGGTATTTTGATGGAAATTGCATTGAATCTGTAGATTGTTTTTGGTAAGATGTCCATTTTTACTATGTTAACTCTGCCAAGCCATGAGTATCAGATAGTTCCATATTCTGATATCTTCTTCTAATCTTTCTTCAGAGACTTGAAGTTTTTTCATACAAGTCTTTGACTTAATTGATTATGGTCACACCAAAGTACTTTATGTCCTTTGAGGCTATTGCGAAGGGTGTTGTTTCCCTAATTTCTTTCTCAGCCCTTTTATCTTTTGTATACAGGAGGGCTAAATTTTTTATGAATTAATTTTGTATCCAGCCACTTTACTGATGCTGTTTATCATCTGTAGAAGTTCCCTAGTAGAAGTTTTGGAGTTATTCAGGTATACTATCATATCATCTGCAAATATTGATACTTTGACTTCTCCCTTTCCAATTTGTATTCTTTTGATCTCCTTTAATTGTCTTATTGCTCTAGTAAGGACTTCAAGAACTATGTTGAAGAGATATGGAGAGAGTGGACAGCCTTGCCTTGTCCCTGAGTTCAGTGGGACTGCTTTAATTTTCTCTCCATTTAGCTTGATGTTGGCTATAGGCTTGTTGTATATTGCCTTTACTATGTTTAGGTATGTGCCCTTTATCCCTGATCTCTCCAATACTTTAAACATGAATGGATGCTGGATTTTTTCAAATGCTTTTTCAGCAACTAAGGAGATTATCATGTGTTTATTTTTCTTTCAATTTGTTAATATGGTGGATCATATCAATGGATTTTTGTATATTGAACCACCCCTGCATACCTGCCATGAAGCCTGCTTGGTTGTAGTGGATGATATCTTTGATGTGTTCTTTTATTGGGTTTGCAAAGTATTTTGTTGAGTATTTTTGCATCAATGTTCATAAGGGAAATTGGCCTGAAATTGTTTTTTATGCTGCGGTATCCAGGGCTGCTTGCTCCTGGATAACTGGGTTCTGGAGATGCCATTTTGCTCTGTCTTTTGTTGGTTGAGCTTTTATGCTGGCCTCTATCCATTTGGCTATCTTAGGTGTTGGGTGTTAGTTTCTGGTGGTTCCTAGAATCCTGTGCTGGGGAGAAGGAGAATCCCTTTGGCAGGAAGAAAATTTTTTCAAAGGAGGCTTCCTTAGCTTTTGGGGTACGGTCACTGAATGACAGGTGTTTTTCAGGAATTGTCACAGCTCACCTTAGGCATACAGACGTTAGTGGAAATTTTCCATGTTAGTCAAGGGGGCTCTCTTCTCACCCAGAGAAATCCTGGAGACAGCTGCCCTGATGCTGGGGTTCTTGCTGTAAATTTAGTGAGCTGAAGCTGTAATCTGGGTACCCCATGGTTTGGTCAGTTTAGTTAGGGATAACTGGTTGCCCCTTGGAGCAGTATCTGGGGGTTGTTCTCAGGGAACCCAGGCTTCTGTAGGTCTGATTTTGGAGCTCTGTGCCCCAGTACCCAGGTGGTAATCAGTGGCAGGTGAGCACCACTCTCATGTGTACATCAAGAGGCTAGAGTCTGGAGCCTGTAGATAACCAGAAACTTTTCTGGAGCTAGGTGTCCTAAAGTAGGGCCAGATATTTCCCCCACCTTTGTGTTTTCTCCCAACAGAAAGATCCAGTCTGTACTGTTGGGGGGTGTAGAGTGCATAGGCACTTGCTTGCGAATGGTGGCTCCAAGCTGGTGACTGGACAGGAACCTGGAAAATTTTTCCGATAATATTCCCATATGTGGTCGTGGTAGTGGTGGTGGTAGTGGTGGTGGGAGGGTCAGCTGAGTGCTCTAAGCTGGGACCTGCTGTTTCCCTCCCTGTGGGGTTTTCTTTCTACAGGGAAACCCATCCTTTAGTTCCCTGGGGCACACAGTTCTGTCTGTGATGGAGAGTTGGTTACGTGGGTCTGGCGGCTGAAGTCCCACTCAGGGCTGGCTGCTGTGCACCTGCAAGTCTACAGGACCTTTTCCATGGATAGACTGGATGACATTCAGTCAGTCCCACTTGCTTCCTTCCCTGTGGGTTTTTCTTGAGAGTGGGACTCCCAGTCTCTTGTGCTCTGGGGCACACAGTTCAGCCTGGGAAGGTGATCAGGACACACTTCTTGGGTCTATTTTCTTGAAAACTTTATTCCTGCCAAAACAGCCCAGGAAATTTTCCAGGGATTAGCTGGGTGCTCTGAGGTTGAACCCAATTGTTTTTCTCATCATTGGGTTTCTTATCACCTGGTAAACACAGTCAATGTTGTTTAGGGACCAACTGTTCCAACTATTTGTCACTGTGCAGTCTCTGTTACCCCACTGATCAGTATGCAATCAGCCCTACCATCTGGAATCTGTTTTTAATTTTTACTGAATATGAGTATTTTGATTGAAGTCATGAATATGAACCTCTTGTGTGCCTGATCGTCACAGTAGTCCAAAGATGTGTTCAGAACTTATGAACTTATAGCAATTGATAATAGTGGGTCCCAGTTAAACACTGACATTTCAGACCAATTATTTGCAAGAGCAGCAAGAGCTCTTCACTGCTGAGCCATCTCTCCTGCCTTATGTTGCTTACATATATCATCATTTACATTGCTAATATTTTCATCTTTCTATTTTTAGCTATTTAAACATGCATTCCTTTTAGTAAGATCTTATTAAAGTTACAGTTTAAGCTAGGGCATTGTAGATTTCTGAAAATTGAATACACAACTGGAGTGAATGTATAATTCCTTGTAGAAGCTTCAGTAAACACCTCTCAGTTCTTTCCATGTTTTATGTTTGTTTTATTGATTTAAAGGGGTGACTCTGTCTTACTATATAGGTCTGGCTGTCCTAGAACTCTTTGTATAGATCATGCTGGCATCCAATTAAATAATATATACCTGTGTCTGCCTCCTGAGTGATGGAATTAAAGGCATGACAGAATATACCCAGCTTGTCCATCATTTTTTTGTAGTTAGTAACTGTTCATATTTCTCTGATGTGTACTTAGTACTGTTCATCTGTTAATTTCTCTCTGTGTGTCTCTGTCTCTCTCTTTCTATTTTGCTCTCTTCTCTCTGTTTGTCTTTGTCCACATTAATTGCCATGAGTATTCCAAACCTCTATCCTATTCAGATATGGCACAGTTAAACTTTTTTATTCCGTTTTATTCTAAAATGACTTAGTGATAACATTCACACTTATTTTTTAATAGAAAAGTTTTAATCTTTATTTTAAACTATAGCCTATACATGATTTAAAAAGGAAAATATACAAAACAATGATCAAAGAATAATCATGTGTTCTATGCCTTTTCTTTTGTCTGGGAATTCAGAAATATGATGTTATCAGCTATGATTATTGTTGCTTGCCACTCACATTATTTTTATCCATCTATTCACTGTAGTACAATTTCCCCTCCACAAATATATGAGCCCCCATTTTCATATACTGGTATGCCACATCTCTGATCCCTGGTCAAAACATGATATCCAGTGCCATGTTGTCTTTTGACTGACACCACCCATCTGTTCACTGTCACCTGATAGCCACATCTCATTTGTTGCTAGATAAAATATGATGACTGTGTTTTTTCCTTCTACCTGTCTCATGACAGGGTCCTGACCTACTTGCCCAAGTAACTAAAGATGATTCATACATTACTCAAGAACCCAACTAATGTCTAATTCATATTCATGCCTTACAAACTAATGAAACACCTTTAACAAAGGTTTCCAAAGCATGCCTTTGGTTTTCCTTACAATCTAACCTTTAAGCTTTTTCTTCTCCTCTTGTTCACCTCATGCACAACACCCAACTATCTAACACTAGCACTTCTGTGTCAGAAAATAAATGGAAGCAGCACTAGAATTATATGATTCTATTGCCAATGAAGTATAAATTAATATTGTTGCTACTCTTTCTGTTGTACAAATGCATGGCATATTTTAGGATTCAGTGACCTTCAATGATGTGCATGTGAAATTCAGCCAAGAAGAGTGGGCTTTGCTGGAACCATCACAGAAACAACTCTACAATGATGTGATGCTAGAGACCTGTAAAAACCTCACTGCTATAGGTAAGACAGCAAATTTTCTTTCACTTTTAAAATAAGGAGACAAGTCTTACCTTGTTATTTATCCTTTTCTATGATTCCAATTGAGAATGAGGAGGAATGAGATGACTAAATCAGGCATGGTTCTAAGGGTCATAGAAGATAGTGATTTAAGTTTTGCTTTAATAATAATATGATATTTCCAGTCATATATATTTTCTGGTACTCTATTTTAGGATACAATTTGGAAGACCATACCATTGAAGAACATTTTCAAAGTTCTACAAGTAATAAAAGGTAACTTTATGTGCACACTGATATAGATATGAATCTTAAGAAATTTTAATGTGTCCTGGAAGTTTGGTTTTGTTTGTTTGTTTGTTTGTTGGCTGCTTTTTATTTTCTGTTTTTGAAATAGTTTTTTTATTCTGTGTAGCTGTGGCTTGACTTAGACTTGCTTGTTAGAACAATGTGATCTCAAAATCACACAGATCTGCCTGCTTCTGCCTCCACAAATACTGGGATTAAAGGAATGTACCAGCACACCTGGCTGTGTCCAGGAGGTTTTAAAGAAAAGCAACAGTGTAAAAAGAGCACTGCTTTAAGTGTACTGATGATCATTAAAATCTCATAATTCCACGTACCTCAATGTCAGGTATCTGATTTGTGTTTGCAAGGTACTCCCCTAAGATAGAAGAAAATAAAATAATGTTGTAACAGAAAATACCATTGAAATCATATAGACATTACAGCTACTGAGTTAAACTGCCAATCTGTTTAGTCTCATTCTATCTACTCAGATATTGTAAGAGGTATACACATTGAATAGGTGATCAGTATGTTTCAAAACCTTCTAATGAGCAGATATTTCATAGTACAACCAGTGTTACACATATTCATGTAGTAACACTGTAAAGTTTAGTGAAAGGAGCAGCTTCTGAGAGTCAATAATAAAATTGTGGAGAAACCTTAATCCCTATATGACATGTCTATGATGAACAAAAAAAAAAGAAAAACGTGTTAATTCAATGTGGAAATCTTTTATTATTCTTGTAATTTAAATTGGTATATCATATGTCACAATGTTTATAAGACACATGAGCATAGAGATATTGAAAGAAGCAGTGTAACTATGTTTCTCCAAGAATAATTAATTTTGTAAAAGTCCCCACTTTGAGTAGATTTTCTGAATGTGATAAAAGGTAACAGTTAATTGGTTTTGCAACTTCACTGAGAATTCATTAGCAAAATCATACTGCTGAAAATACCTATGAATGCTAGAAATTTGGAACTTCTTCTGCTTGTCCTGGCTCACTTTGTAAATGAAGTGTCATTCATACCGTACAAAAATTTGTGAATGGGATTGCTTTGGTAAAACTCTGAATTCTTACAATACTCTTCATATACATGAGAAAACCTCTTATAGAAAAATGATGCTATTAAAGTGAACCACATAATAAATGCTCTTACCATCACAGAGATCTTCAAAAATACCCATAATGAAGGGGAATGCCATGAATGTAAATAAAATGATAAAAGTTTAAGATTTGATTATTCTTTTTATCATTAGACCAAATTATAAAATTGATTCACATAGATAAATATATTTATTAGTGTAATCAAATGACTGTGGTCAATATTTCACATGTGCCAATTATCTTTGCAGGCATGAAAGCAATTGTACTGGAGGGAAACCTTTTAAACGCACTCTATGTGGTAAATCCTTCCACCATACCACTGTTCTCATAAGCCATGAAAGAACACACACTGGAGAGAAGCCTTACAAATGTAATCAATGGGGTAAAGCCTTTACAAAAAACAGTCAGCTCATAAGGCATAAAAGAACACATACTGGAGAGAAACCTTATGAGTGTAACCAGTGTGGTAAAGCTTTTGCAAAAAACAGTCATCTCATAAGCTATGAAAGAACACACACTGGAGAGAAGCCTTACAAATGTAACCAGTGTGGCAAAGCCTTTGCAGAAAACAGTACTCTCTTAAGCCATAAAAGAACACACACTGGAGAGAAATCTTATAAATGTAACCAGTGTTGTAAAGCCTTTGCACAAAACAGTCATCTCATAAGCCATAAAAGAACACACAATGTAGAGAAACCTTATGAATGTAATGAGTGTGGTAAAGCCTTTGCACGCCACAATAATCTCATAAGCCATAAAAGAACACATACTGGAAAGCAACCTTATGAATATACCCAATATGATAAAGCCTTTGCACAGCTGTCTCCGGAAACATGAAAAACGCACAGTGGAGAGAAGCCTGGTGAGGATAATTAGTGTGATAAAACCTTTGCATATTACAGTCATCTCCTAAGACAACAACACATTTTGGAGGGAAACCATATGAATTAACTGTGTGGCAAAGCCTTTGCACATAACATCTCCTAATACATACAAGAAAACATACTGGAAAGAAGCTATCTGACTTTAACCAATGTGAAAAAACTTTTGCACTTCAGAATCATCCTCACAATCATGAAAGAAATCCTAATGGACAGTGGTTTTAACATGGTGAAACCATTCCATATTTGTATAATCTTCATCATCATGAAAGGATTCATACTGGAGAGAGCTTTTGAATGTGTTAAAATGGTGAAGCCTTGCACAAATCTAGAGTCATCATCATCATAAAAGTATCCTTACTGGAGAGGAATTCTTTGACTATAACCAATATGGAAAGGCCTTTGTGTTCTTTGGTCTACTGAGATCCAACAGAACTGAAAAACTAGCTCAATGGAAATGACTTCCCTTTTGTGAAGGGGAAGGGGAGAGGGAATAGGGGCAATAGGAATGGAGGGTAGTAATGGGGGAGAGAAGGGAGTGGGACTACAATTGGAATTTAAAGCAAATAAAATTATTTTTAAAAAGAATACAATGAATGGTGAATATCAATTACATGCAAAAGTATTATAAAATGTGTTTAGGGAAGACTTATTGATAAATCTGATTCTCAATATTTACTGTTTTCCATTGCCTCACTTTAGACAAGAAAAGTTCAGTCCAGTGGATGAATATGTAGGGAATGGTGAACTAACACCAGCCAGGAAGTTCTCTGAGAGTAATATAATAGTGGTAACCTGTAGAAGTTTCTTTGTGTATACATATATATTGTTCCAGGGGTTCTATTGAAAACCATCACAACCCAGACTGAATTTTGAGATGTGAAGGAGGAGGCTTTCTCTTCCATGTATGACCCTGGTGCTGGCCTAGTTGTGTAACAATGTAAGGGTGAGTTTTCTGTGCCTGACTTCAACTGGGGAGTGTCTTTAGACATAGATGCTACTAGCCAAATTTGATAGATGGCTTTTGACACTGATCCCTGCTAACTCTCTCCTCCTTTTAAATATAGGATGATTAGGATCTATGCTCTTGTTCATATGATAGGAATGTGCTATCTAATGCAAATCAAGCATTCTTGAAGTACCTAGTTTTGAACGATTATATACACCTATCCATGGAGCATCCCAATCATTTCCCAAGGGGTATATAGCCTCTGTTTTCTGGAATTCAATTTGAACTTATTTCCTGAGGTGGTTCCTCTAGACAGAAGGAGAACCAAATTCTTTGAAATGCGTGTGATCAAATGTTTCAGACTTCATAGCATTTCATATTTCACATGTTTCTGGATGTGAGATGGTCAATTAAACATTGTCTTGTGTGTGGGACTCTGTAAAATGAGTTATACTTAGTGTTAATTTCACAGTAAGGTTGCAGGCAAGCTTCAGGGTATGGAGTCTTCTGACGTGAGCAGAGTGGCCTATGGAGAAGTAATAAGAGCACAAATATTATTTCCTTGTTTTAATAGCTGAGTAGTATTGTGATAAGACATGGGTGGATGGCAGAGGAGGGAAACTCACCTTTTGAGTGGGATAGAGGGAAGAGAAAGGATGTGACCAGTAGGAGTTGAGGGAGGGGCCTTCAGTCAGGATATATAATGAATAAACTGTGAAAAATTAAAAATAATTAATAAAAGAAAAACGAATTAGAAAAACAAAACCAGAGAGCAAAAATTTGAGTTCAGTCTGGGTAACTGCCCTTGCTCAAAAAAAAAAAAAAAAAAAAAAGATATAAAGAAAGAAAAGATTAAGCATCTTACCATGGTCTTCCTTCTTGATTACCTTCCCTAGGTCTACAGATTTTAATATGAGCATCCTATATTATATGTCTAATATCCACTTATATGTGAGTATGTACCATGTGTGTCTTTTTGCTTCTGAGATACCTTACTCAGGATGATAATTTCTAGATCTCACCATTTGCCAGCAAATTTCATGATTTCTTTGTTTTTAATTGCTGAGTAGTATTCCATTGTGTAAATGTACCACAATTTCTTTATCCATTCCTCAACTGAGGGATATCTGGCTTGTTTCCAGCTTCTGGCTATTACAAGTAAAGCTGCTGTGAACATGGTTGAGCAAATATCCTAGTTGTATACTTGAGCATTTTTTGGATATATGCCTAGGCGTGGTATAGCTGGATCTTGAGGTATCACTATTCCTAATTGTCTGAGAAATAACAGGAGCCTATCACAGAGGTCCTCTGAAAGACTCTACCCAGCAGGGTATCAAAACATATGCTGAGATTCAGAGCTAAACTGCAGAGTGCAGGGAATGTTATGATAGAAGGGGAAGATAGAAATATCTGGATGGAACAGAAGCTCCACAAGGAGAACAACAGAATCAAAAGGTCTGGGCACAGGAGTCTTTTTGAGACTGATATGATAAACAAGGACCATGCATGGAGATAAATTAGAACCCTTACACAGAAATAGTCCAATGCGTCTCTGTATCCAAGAGGGTTCCCAATAATAGTACTAGGGACCATCTCTGACATGAACTCATGGGCTAGTTCTTGGATCAGCTCCACCTGAGTGGGGAACTATCCTTCCAGTCCACAGAGAAAGACAAAGAAGCCAGTCCTGATGAGACCTGATTGACTATAGTCAGATGGAAGGGGAGGAAGTCCTCCCCTATTACTGGACTGGGGGAGAGACATAGGAGAAGAGGGAGGGAGGGTGAGATTGAAAGGGGGTAGTGGAGGGGCTACAGCTGGGATACAGAGTGAATAAACTGTAATTATTAAAATAAAAAAGAAAAAAAATTAAAAAAAATGTTTAATAAAAGAAAGGAGAATCAAAGATGGTGGTACCAAGAGGACAGTTTCTGCAGAGCAGTAGAGCAGTGACTACACAGCAAGCAACAGACCAAACTCTGAGCCCTAAAACAACAGCAATTGTGTTTCCAAGTTAAGAACAAACCCCATGGAGTGGGAAGTAATCGCTTCTTTTCTCAGGCTACCCAGATAAACCATGGAAGATTTCCTGGGTCCCTGCAGGCAATAGGTCACCAGCCCAGAGCCACATGACTGTGCTCTGGCTCTGGTCACCATCCCAGACTGTACTGTGGGCCCCACAACACCAGGGATTGGGATTTCCAGGCTATAGAAAACCCCATGGAGTAGGAAGCAATCAGGACTGACCTCAGGTCACCCAGAAAATCCCTGAAAAAGGTCTGGGCTCTAGAAGGTGCTCAGGCCAGAGAGCTGCTTGTATGCCCAAATCACTGTCCCACACAGAACTGTGGGTACCAAAGCACCAGGGACCAGGTTTCCTGTTGGGAGGAAACCCCATGGTGAAAGAAACATCAAGTCCAACCTCAGGGCATCCAGTGGAATTCCACCACACTCCCCCAACAACTTCTAATGAAAAGTTTTTGGGTTCCTTCAGATGCCCAGTCAGCAGCATAGAGCCACTTACCTGCTCCTGTTTGTTCTACTCAACATCCTAGACTGAACTGTGGACCCGAAAACAGGACAGACTGGGTCACCCTGTTGGGAGGTAACCATAGGGTGGGGGAAACATCAGTTCCAAACTCAGGACAGTAGTTCAGGAAAAGTTTCTGGGTTCCCACTGGCTCCAGGATCTATCATCCTGCTGTATGCATGACTGCTGCACTTACCTGCTGCTGATTACCGCTTGGGTACTGAGGCACAGAGCTCCAACCTCAGATCTACAGAAACCTGGGATCCACAGATCAACACTAGACAAAACAGTCCCAGCATGATTCTTAAATTTCTAGCAGGGTGGCAGTTCTACCCTAGCCTCGCCCTAACAACAGAGGAAACACTCTGTCTGTACACCCTCAGGGACACAGAGCTAAAGTCAGTTTCACTGTTATCTGCAGTCTGTGGCCTGGAACACAAAATGTGGACCTGAAACCATTCAAGAAAAAGACTGGCAGGCATGAAGGTGCAGGCTTGTAATTGGAGGACAAGAAGCTGAGGGAGGATGATGAGTTCCAGACCAACCTGGGCTTCATGTTTCCAACTGCTTGTCCCATCAAAACCCAGAGAACTGGACTGAAGATATAGATCAGTAGTTAAGACACATGCTGCTCTTGCAGAGGACTGCATTAGGCTCCCAGAATCTGTATCAGGTGGATCACAATGATGTCTAGCTCTTGAGCATCTCCTACCCTCTTCTGGCCCTTGCCAGGCATGTATACCCACATGCACACAGATAAATAAAATAAAGCTACTTAAAAACTGAGAATGACAGACAGAGAGATGGACAGGTGGACACAGCATGAGCTTGCCCTGCACTGGAGACTACTACTGTGCCTAAGAACCCTCACTGTGCCTGCCAAGCTGCTGTGCCCATCGACCTGCTGCAGTTCCTGCTAACCCTACTGCCAAGTCCATCAAATCTTCTGCTACTTTCTCTGTTCATCACTGCACAGTAGTTCACTGTTTTTTTTTTTTTTTTTCTTTCTTGAGATGGGATCTCATATACCCTGGCTGCCCATAATCCTGGTCTGTAGCTGAGGGGGACCACAAGCCTGAATAGTCTTTTGAGCTTTTGCCATTCTGATGGGTGTAAGGTGAAATCTCAGGGTCATTTTGATTTGCATCTCTCTGATAACTAAGGGCATTGAGCATTTTTAAGTGTTTCTCTGAGATATTCCTCTACCGAAAATTCTATGTGTAGCTCTGTCCCCATTTTTGATTGGATTACTTTTGATTTAAAACATAGTTTTTGAACAATTTTTGAACCATGTTTCTTTGGAAGAAATAACAGATTTTCACAACAATATGTGTGTGTAATAGATATATGACAAAGATGATAGATAGACAGATAATAGATGTGAGATAGATGGTTATATAACTGTAATAATATGTGTGCAACAATAGGAGGGAGACTTGTATAAAACATCATGATAGGCTAGGGTCAAATAGAAGGGGAGTAGTATCTTGCCTATCAGTGGGCTAGGGGAGGGGCTTAGGCACAGAAGAGGGAAGGAGGATGTGAGCAGATGGAGATGAGGGAGGAGGCACAGCCACAGTACAATTTGAATAAATTGTAATAAATGATAATAATAAACAGTAATGTAAAAAAATCACCTTGAAATTTATATTCATCTCCAAAGATTATGAATACCTAATTCTTTTAAACTGTTAAAGGTCCATAGTGAAAATAAAAGAACAATAAGGCAAGAATTATAGAAAAACCAGAGTGTGTAATCTTGACTGCTTAGAAGGACAGAAAGGCCCCAGGTGAGGCTTATTATTAACTACTATCAAGCATTATTAACTACTCATACAATGTCTTTGAGTCCTTTAAAAAATAAAGATTTGAAGTTGGGCATCTTGGTGCAAGCCTACAATTCCAGCATCTCAGGGAGGCAGAGGCAGGTGGATCTTTTTGATTTCCAGGCCAGCCTGGTCTACAAAATGAGTCCAAGATAGCCAAGCTATAAAGATCAAAGAAGGAAGAAGGAAGGAAGGGAAGGAAGAAAGGAAAGTAAAAAGTCAGACCACACTAGTACATGGAGCTGGTCTTTTTAAGTTTTAATAAAACGAATTCAAAGTTTTCCAAACATATGTTCATACCTATCACAATGAGATTTCTCACATGGGGGGGAGTGTTTAATCAGCTAACCTCAATTCTTATCATTACTTCTACCAATATTCTGCAATTTGGTTAGTAAAAACAACAATCAAATAAGGAAAGTTAGAGTTAAAAATGATTCTTTATGCCAAGCAGTGATGGCACACACCTTTAATCCCAGCAGTGTTCAGGAGGCAGAGACAGGCAGATCTCTGAGTTTGAGAACATTCTTGATTTACAGAGGAAGTTCCAGGACAGTCAGGGCTACATGGAGAAACCCTATCTTGGGAAAACAAACAAACAAACAACAACAACCAAAACCTGAAAAAAATGTATAAATTCTCAAAAGAGTACATCATTCATTAGAGTAAACTTGCAGTTCATGATTTGCTATTCAATGATGGAGTTAAATACTCACAAGAAAAAATGGGAGGCCACAGGAAGGAGGGAGACTTTACAGTCTTCTCCTTATCTGTACAATGCATATAAGTAGATCATCTGTACATTCAATCACAAAGTTTTTCAATAACTGCTTCTCTCAATGGTGCCCTCAATTGGTTACACATAACACTGAAAAACATTCCTTCACTATCTATGTCCCTGGATCCTGATAACCCATCCTGTCACCTTGTACCTGTTTTGCCAGCATGTAACTGAAAACTCAGATTTATATTGCTTTAAACATATAATGTTGTTATTTATCGTGTTAAGAACAAAGAAAAACAAACCACAAAGCAGCTATCTAGACTTGCTATGGCAACCCTACTGTCTGTCATTAGTTATCCTACCCAAGATGGCTGCTACATCTCCAGTCCATTTCTTGCTTGCTTGCTTGGATTGGGTTTCTCTGTGTAGGTTTCCCTGCTGTCCTGGAACTAGATCTATAGACCAGGATGGCTGTTAATGCAGAGATCCAAATGCTTCTGCCTTGCCTCCCAAATTCTGGGATTAAAGATGAGCCACCACCTCCCAGCCAATCTCCAGTCTCAGCTAAAGAAAGGCTAGGAGGGAATACACACCATTATCCCCTTAGAACACTTTTGAAACATTATATTCATCATTCTATTTATATTCAACTAATGTAGACATAGTCACATGATTATATCTGTTAAAAATTTTAAAAGCACTGGAGTTGACTCAGTGATTAAGAGTACTGACTGCTTATCAAGTGGTGCAAGCCTTTAATCCAAGTGCTTTTGAGGCAAATGCAGGTGGATCTCTGTGAGTCTGAGGACGAGTTCTAGAACAGCCTGGACTACACACCCAGAGTCCATGTCTTGATGACTCCTTCTCTCCCCCACAAAAAAGTAGAAAAAAAGAAATGTAAAAAATTCGTTTTAATTTGAAAACAATCTCTTCTATACAGCCATGTAACTAGACAAAAATTATGGCTCATATCACCTACAAGAAATATAATATCTATTAGGGAGAGCTGAATATCTCTTCCAAGTTCACAAAATGCATTTGCTGCTCCTCTTCTTTCACCCCTAAGCAATGGTGTACCCCAAAGCCTGGGCCTTCGTCATTTAATCATATCTTTGCTATGCTTGTAGACAGGAGACCAGCATAACTGTCATCTGAGAGGCTTCATCCAGGAAATAATGGAAACAGTTGCACAGACCCACAGTCAAACAAACATTAGGCAGAACTCTGGGAATCTTGTGGAAGAGTTACAGGAAGGATTGGAGAGGTAGGAGACCATAAGAAAACCTACATAGTCAGCTCACCTGGGACTATGGGGCCTCATACAAACTGAACCACCAACAAATGAACATGCCTGGCCTAGCCCTGGGCCTCTTACACATATGAAACTGATGGGTTTCTTGTCCTCAAGTCAGTCCCCTAGCAACTAGAGCAGGAGCTGTCTCTGACTTGGACTCTGTTGCCTCCCTTTGGATCCCATATTCTTATCCAGGGCTGCCTTGTCTTGCTGCAGTGAAAGAGAAGGTACTTAATCCTGATATAACTTGATGTGCCTGGGTGGGTTGGTTGGGGGAAGTACAGGGAAAGTGTTTGGGAGTTTGGGACTGGCAAAAGATGAGGGAGTAGGGTTGTGAGTGGACTGTAAAATGAACAAATAAATAAATTAATGAAGAAAAAATGTTACTGACCTATAGTCATCAAAGTGACAAGATCATGAAAAAGTTGAGGGAACTGTTCCATACTGAAAGAGACTAAAGAGATAAAAAAAAATGAAACACTTAAATATACCAGCTTCTTTTGACATTTTTGTGAGTAATAACATAGTCAATAAAACCCACATTAAATGGAATATTATGTCAACGTGAATTTCCTATTTTGATAACTGCATTGCCATTATGTAGGACAACATTCTTGTTTGCATAAAATTGACACTAAACCATTCAGAGTGACAGGGCATAAGGTCAACAGCTTCCTCTCAAAATGTCCAAAACAGCACTTAACTGTGTACCATACTTGGAACTTTTTTCAAGTTTGTTATTGTTTTAAAATTGTTGTGGAGGAAGCTGGGCATGGTCTTTAACCCCAGCAATTGGAAGGAAGAGGAAGGCGGATCTCTGTAGGTTCAAGACCAGCCTCTACTACATAGGGAATCCCAGAACAGCCAGCCAGGGTTCTGTAGAGAGAATTCTCAAAAAAACCCTAAATAAAATTATTTTAGGGGGAAGAACAATGTAACTGAAAACTGAACAAGATTAAAAACAAAACTGAATCTCCACGCTAGCAGTCTGGGTAAGATTATGTCTGTAAGAAACTGACAAGTGAAATGACATGACATTTTGGAGCAGCAAGAATATTCTCTAAATAAAGCCCAATGTCGTCTTTGTGTGTGTGTGTTCATGATGCTGGTGAAGCATGCATACTAGGGAACACATAGGAAGGTTAGAAGACAACTCTGTGCAATCACTTCTTGCCTTCCACCTTTTCATAAATTCAGGGATTGAACTCAGGTCTCCAGGCTTGCCCAACAAGAGCTTTTATCTGCTGAGCCATCTCATCGACCTGCAAGCGGTTTTTTAAGTGACCTCAATTAGGCAGTAGTGAGAAAAAACTGGGAAGAATCCCTTCTCTGAAACAAATTCTTAGGAATGAATAAATAATAAACATTGGTACTCTAGTGCTACCAACGACTAACAATCGGCAAACACAACCTAAGCACCTCCAGAGACAAGGGGATGCAGGGCTGGTAGCTAAAATTCCTTGCAAGTGTAAAACTGGAATTACCCTGAAATAAAAGAGCTTTCCCAAGTCTATAGTAACCTTGTTATTATGTCCTGGTTATCTATACATAACAACACAAAGAGATAAAAATAAGAAAATAAGCCTGCGTGAACCGTGTATACTCCTGGTTGTGCAAGTCCATTAAAGTATAAACAGCAGTGTATCTGCCAAACTGTTCCTTATGAAGAATTCTCGGACAAATAAACGGAACAATCAAAACTCATGAAAGCCCAGTGAGAGAGAGCACTGGCTCTCTTTACCCAAGAGTCTGGCTGTCTACTTAAGAAGAATCATTTCATTCTGGAATGCTGGCATATACATCCTGAAAAAAATAATGTTCCTAGAAATGTGCATGGATCCTTTAGCCTTTCCAAGTACGCTGATTTCTTTCAGCCCAGATGTGTAAGCTCCCCACCCCACGAGCTCCAGAGCAGGGGGGAGGCAGCACCGGACTCTCTGCTCTTACTTTCCAGGAGGACTGGTCCCAGCATCACTCTTCCTCAGGATGCAGGGCACAAGTGTATCCCTAGGAACTCCACACAGTGTGGTCCTGCCCTCCCAACTCAGGCGGCCCGAGGGCGTGGCTCCGGGTAGCAACAGCCTCCACAGAAGCTCATGGAGGAACTCGGGCAGGCTCTCCCGACCCGGCCAGCCCACCAGCCTCCAACTGCACAACCCTGGCCTCCTCCACAACCGCCGTCCTGCGGGTCCCTCACATATGCCGACAGCCAGCCAGACTCAACCGCTCCGAGATGGCCGACACCCGTGGACCCGCCACTCCTCCACCGCGGGACACAACCGTCTCTCCTCCTCGCCTCCCAGCCAGGACGCCAGGCCCAGCACCATCTAGCCCAATGGATGGCTGCTAGGGGCGGAGGCTGAGCCCAGAGGCGGAGGAGGGGGAGGAGCCCAGGGCAGGGACAGAGCCCGAGGGGGCGGAGGCGGAGCCCGGGGCGGAGAAGGGGGAGGAGCCCGGAAGATGAGGGAGGCGGAGCCCGCAGTAGCAGAGGCGGAGCCTAGTGGAGGCGGAGGCGGAGCTCGGAGCGGAGACGGGGAGGGGCCTGGAAGCGGAGAAAGGCGGAGCCCTGGGAGGTGAAGGCGGAGCCCGGGGGAGGAGGGACGCGGAGCCCGGGGCGGAGGCGGAGCCTAGGAGGCACCCGCTCCACACCCTTACCTGGCTTCTCCTGGTCTCAGCCTACCATGATGAAGTAGTCCACTAGCTGAGCCATGACCGCCGCCATCGTGCCAGGGAAGCGGGTTCCGGTCCACCAGCCCTCGCCGCCACCGCCCACCAGGCCCAGGAGAGCCCAGCGTTTTCCCTTTAGCGTCTGTAGCCATAGCAACGGCGTTTACGCCAAGCTTGACAATGGAGGCGCGCACTGCGCCTGCGCTGCGCCTCGCGCAAGCCCCTCCCCCGCCCCATCTGAGAGGGCTCGGCCTTCGGGTTTCCCCGAGGCCGCTTGGACCCTGGGCTCAGGAAGTGGGCGGCTGCTCCGAGGGGGAGCTCTTAGAGTCCGCTCTCTGCCTCAACGCCCCCCTCCCCTATTCTTTATTTTCCTCTATCAGGGGTCTTTCCTTCCGCCTTCTCTCTCCCTTTTGCAGTGGGAGGAGAAGGGCTTGGAGGATCGTGAGGTCACTGGAAAGCTTGCTCTTTGCTGCCTGCTTGCCACTGGCCGCGCAGCAAAGATTCTCCCGCCCTCTGCTGGAAGCTTGTAATTTGCACCACCGAGGCTTTCTGGCTGCACGTTTTCTGTTTATGTTGTGCAGATTGGGATTTTAGAAACATGCCACCGAGCTGGCCGGGGGGGGGGGGGGGAAGACTTGCGCAATCTTCAGAGACACCTATGGTTTCTGGGATTCCTGGGCTGGGAGCGTTCACCTTGGGCTTTCCTCTGAGTGCCCAAGAGAGTTGGGTTCCACCTAAGAACAGGGCATCCCAGGGATCCTCCTGAAATGGTCCTGTCGCTCCCCAGGGAGCCCTGCCCACCTGAATTTCACTGCTTTTTTGTTTCAAAGCTCTGGTAGCTGAAACAGGTATTAACTTCCAAGTTGCTCTATTGCAAAAGTGCAATCAGATAAATTCATGGGGCTCTTTGTCCAGTCTAGAGATTATCCTAGTCGATTGAGTTTATTTTTTATTCCTTTTTTATTTTTTTTAATTTTCATTAGTTACAATTTATTCACTTTGTATCCCCCCTGTAGCTCCCTCCCTCCTCCTCTCCCAATCCCACTCACCCTCTCCCTTCTCCACCTATGCCCCTCTGCCAGTCCACTGATTAGGGGTGGTTTTCCTCCCCTTCATTCTGATCCTAGTCTATCAGGTCTCATAAGGACTGGCTGCACTGTCTTCCTCTGTGGCCTGGTAAGGCTGCTCCCTAAAGGGGAGGTGAACAAAGAACAGGCCAGTCAGTTCATGTCAGAGACATGCAAAATCCATACACATAAAATAAACAATCTTTTTATACTTGGAATAAATTTATATATCATAAAAGTAGATATACACTCCATTGGCATTTAATATATCTCACCATTGGACAATGAATACAGCTGTCTTGTTTCAAACCATTTTCATCACCCACCCAAAATCCATTAAATATACACTACCATTTCTCTCTCTAGGCCCTGGCAATAACCACTCACTTTCTGATTCTATGGGTTTGCCTGTTTCTTATAACTTGAATTAATCTTGTCTGGAATATTGTTTCCTAGGTTTTGGGGTTTTGCTTTTGGGTTGGTTGGTTGGTTGATATTTTGAGTGAGGGTCTCTCTGTGTAACCTTGGATGTCCTGGAACTCTCTTTGTAGACAAGGCTGACCTTGAACTCACAGAGATCTGCCTACCTCAGCCCCCTGAGTGCTGGGATTAAATGTGTGAGCCATCACACCACCACCTGGCTTTTTTCCTAGTTTTATCCATGCTCTATCATTAGTGCTGCCTTGTACTATATCAGAGCATCAGTACTGCATTCTCCTTTACTGTTGAATAACCCTCTTCTCTATGTACAAATCAGGCCTTGCTTATCCACTGGTGATTTAGAGCATTGTTTCTGTCTAGCGCCATGACCATGTATAGAAAATATGTGAGTGGGGCTAAAGAGATATCTCAGTGGTTAAGAGTACTGGTTGCTCTTTCAGAGGTCCTGAGTTCAATTCCCAGCACCCACATGGTAGCTCATAACCATCTGTACTGAGATCTGATGCCCTCTTCTGCCATGCAAGTGTACATACAGATAGAGCACTCACATACATAAAATGAATAAATCTTAAAGGAAAAAAAAAAGTGCCTGAGTACCAGTTTGCAATTCTCTTGGTATATCCTTAAGAGTAGCACTAATGGACAGTAGTAAATTACATATGGTAATGATTTTACCTACCAACACTGAACAAGAATTCTAACTTTATTTCTATCTTTATATCTTTGTCAGCAGTTGTTTCCTTGGTTGTTTCTTTTTTAAATATTATAGATATCTTAAGAGGTATAGATTACTGTTTGTTTGTTTGTTTGGGATTTTGTTGTTTTGCTTTACTTTTTTAGCTTGTTTAAAAAAAAAAGGGGGTTTTCTCTGTGTAGCCCTGGCTGTCCTAAAACTCACTCTGTAGACCAGGCTGGCCTCATACTCAGAGATCTCTCTGCCTTGTACTCCTGACTGAGTGCTGGGATTAAGAGTGTGCCACCACTGCCTGGCCCAATAAGTGTGAATTATTAATTTATGCTGTTGCTCTTAAGACAGGGTCTCACTAGAGACCCAACTAACCTGTGACCTAGTTTACTCTTGTACTCTGGATCCTCCAGCCTAATTTTCACCCCCAATACTGAGGTTAACAGCATTGAATTAACCACCAGGCCTAGATGAGTAGATGTCTTACTGTCCTCTTGATTTATATTTCTTTAATGACTCATGGTGTTCAGCATATTTTCCTCTGTATGTCTGCCATTTCTAAATCTTCCTTGGAGAAATATCTATTCTAGTCCTCTGCCTAACTACACCTTTACCACACCCTGCTGAGGTGTCTATCCCTTGGCTTCCCCCATGCTAGGCAAGCTCTGTTGTACTGAGCCATATCCCTAGCCCAGCCCTGTTTGTTTTTGTTGTGTTTGTTATTCTAAAAACTAGACTTCTGTCAAATAAAAACTCTGCAGACTTTCTTTCTGTAGACTGTCATGTTATCTTCTTGATATTACACTTTGGTTCAAAAAAGTATTTTACTTTGATGAAGTCCAAAGTTTTATTGGTTTTCTATGATTTTTGTGTCATATTTAAAAATTAATTATTGAATTTAACATCATGAAAGTTCACTTCTATGTAACCTTTACACACTTATAGCTCTTATATTTTGGCCTTTGATCCATTTTGGGTTGACTTTGTAATGATAGGGTTCTCATTTTATCTTTTTTAAAAGATCTATGTTTATTTTGTGTGTGTATAACGCTTTGTGTGTACGTATGTATGTGTGTGCATGTGATGACCAAAAGAGAGTGTCAGAGACCCCAGATCTAGAGGGAGAGACAACTGTGAGCATCCAGCATGGATGCTAGGAACTGAACTTAGTTCTTTGGATGAGAATCAAGTTCTCTTAACCACTAAGCCATCTCCCCAGCCCCCATTTACTCTTTAAATGCATATTGTTTAAATTCTCTTTGAAAATATTGACATTAACCTGAGGTAATCATTGTTCATCTAATCATTGTTCTACTAATACTAAACTACATTCCCAACTTGCAAGTTTATTTTAATTTCTTTCTTTTTCTTTATCGAAGTTGTTTTCCAAATCTAGAATTGAGAACTACCTTCTTGACTATGTTTATTCTATTAATGTCTTAGATAGACTAGTGGACATTTAAATGGCTGTTTTGTAAATGAAGTTTTCCCATGACATAAGGTAAAGGCCTAAAAGTACTGTGTGTTTCTATCTATGCATGAACACATTAACATCCACTGAAGATATACTTTGGTTTCTCACCTAACAACTGCCAGGCTGCTGAAACTAATAAGCCTGGACAGGACAGCCGGATTGATGAGGCTGGCTAAAGGCCATTCCACCCCCTAAGATAACTACCATCATCTTTCACTAACAAGGGAGAGAAAAATCCAAGTCCAGATTTGTTTTGCTGAGGGCTGGGAGCCTCAAGTGATAAAGCTATGCAAGAGAGAAGACAGCCTTTCTTGCCTTACAAGACAAGATGAAGCTGATTCCTAGTGGGGGGGGGATTTCTCAGCCTGATACTCCCCATGTGGACTGTGGTGGGGTAAGTGGTTTCACTGTACAGTCATTGCCAATGCTTGCTGTGGTTAGCCACTACAGTTTAGGCAGGCAGTCTGAGAGTTGGATTTGATCACATTTCCTGCAGCTACAACCAGGGCTCCTTCAGATTTCTTCTCCCAATCCATAACTTAGGAGACTGAGAGATGTGGAAATTTCCCTGATGACTGCCATATCTCAAAACACACAGTTGCCTAAGCAAAAATCTCAATGACTGCTACCCTCGATACTGGCCTTTCACTCAGGCCCACATTCGTCTTTCAGTCCTGTTGCTCCTACTTCCCACATGTCCATTTCACACTCACATCATTGTCATTTCCCATCTTGATAGTTTATAATACCTTCCTTACCCTTTTCCCTCTTCATTGGTTCCATGTGTGTAAAAAAATGGCTTTTTATATGTAAAACTTATTTTTTAAAATCAGGTTTTACTTATCTCAGGCTAGCCTCAAAAATTCCAAGCACATTAAGATGATGTTGAACTTCTGATGTCCCTGACTGCACCTCCTTATTAGGATTACAGGTGTGTACAAAACACGAGGTTTGATGGATGCAAGGCAAGCACTTTACCAACTGAGCTATGTTCCAAGTCCTTATATAGAAAACCTAAAGACAAAAAGCAAGATATTGACCCAGTCTTAAAATTAAGTCTGTAAGCCTGGAGCAGTGGCACACACCTGTGAGCCCGCACTCAGAGAAGCAGAGGCAGGTGGGTCGCACTGAGTTCAGGGCCAGCCTGGTCTACACAGAAAAGCCCTATTTTGAGAAAAAAAAGTTAGTGTACCAAGCACACATTTTCAGTTTGAACTATGTTTGGAGTGCAGGAAAGAGAAATCCAGAGATGGCTGACAGACTGTATCTTAGGCCATTGTGTCTTGACATTTTTTTTTTCGAAATATCTGGGACTGCAGTGGTCACAGTGGTACTGAGAGGCTTTGCAGGCTGTTCTTATATAGACTGAATATTTGGTACACAGGCCTTGGTTACATAATTTGCAGAGTCCAGTGCAAAACAAAAGTGAAGGATCCATTGTTCAAAAGTTAAAGATTTCAAAAGCTTTAGCAGAGCATTAGAACAAAGGTGGGCTCCTCTGAGTGCAGATCCCTAGTACCTGAACAGGGTATGTTTCCACAAAGCTGACTCTGTTGGTGCAGTCTGTGTGCATGCTGGAGTAGAGAGGGGGGGTGGTTGCTGGGAATTGAGCTCAGGACCTTTAGAAAAGTAGCTAGTGTTTTTAACCTCTGAGTCATCTCTTCGGCCCATTTTTTTTTCTTTTTTTGATTTTGATTTTTATGTCTATGAGTTCTCTACATGCATATACACCTGCATGCCAGAAGAGGGCATCAGATCCCTGTATAGTTGGTTGTGAACCACAATGTGGTTGCCAGGAATTGAACTCAGGTCCTCTGGAAGGACAGCCAGTTCTATTAGCCTCCAAGTCATCTCTCCAGCCCCAATATTCTGCTTTGGTTGTTTGGTATTTTGGAGATAACAACAAAACCTAGAACCACCTTGTGCATTCTTAGCACATGATTTACCACTGAGCTACATACCCCAGCCTCAAAACAATCTCTAGTTGTTCTAGTCTTGTCATTATTGTTGAGATGATCTCACTACATAGCCCAAGTTCACCATCCTTCTGCCCCAACCTCCTAAGAGCCAGGATTACAGAAGTGTACCATTACACCCAACACTCAAAACTATTGTTTCTAAAGTGTGTGTGTGTGTGTGTGTGTGTGTGTGTGCATATTTTCAGCTTTTAGGAACTTTATTTTCATTCCACCTTTTCTGTTTGCACAGGTTTCTGCAGAGGAGCTCAGGACCCCTCAGGGGTGGCTCCAACCCAATCAATGGCCTATGCTGTGGGAGCTGTTCACCAGTCCTCAGTGTCTGGCTGGACACTCCAGTCTTCAGTAGGGAACTTCTGGATGGGTACAGAGGGCACCTGCATACCCTCAGACCGGTCTGCCACCTCGGGATGAGCGACAGTGAACTCAGGAGCTGGCACAGTCCATTCACCCTGGAATTCCTCCTCGGTCATGGCCTTCTCAGCAGCAGCCTGTTATTCTTTCTCAGTCTCCTCTGGGTATATGTAGAAGTAAAGATCAAGCATAACCTCCCATGACTGCTCACAGGAGATAGTGCCATGCATGAGGTGTACTTCCTCGGCCAGCATCCACCACTGAGTGAACTCCCTTGTTACGTGGATGGCAATGTTCACATAGTGCAGAGAATCTGTCTTGCACTGAGCAATGGTAGGCAGGTTGACCTAAGCAGCCTCTGGGAAGGGCTGGTTTCAGCCCTGAGATCAGTTACCACTAGAAGCCATGGCTCCCTGAAGCTGCTTGCATCTGGTTAGTGAAGATCCCAGGTGTGAAGGGGGCAGCAATTGGAGTGGCTACAGTGGTAGCGGCAAACTTCAGCACAGCTTGCTCACCAGTGTTCCTGGAGGCGATGACACTGCCATCAGCAAGGTTCTCAATGGCAACAATAGCCTGAGCTGCAAGCAACAGGTCCTTTTCAGATTTATGATGTAGATACCATCACTTTCCTTTTGTAGATGCATTGTTCCATCTGAAAGTCAAGGTTCCTGCCACCTAACTGGGTTCCTGTGGCAAGGCACTTGAGGACATCCTCCTACTTCATCTGCAGGACATCAAGGGCTCAGAACATTGTGTAAGTTTCCCCTTTAAATTATGCTGGGAATCAAGAACAAGACCATATGGACCCATCCACAGGCAGTGCATAAAAGTGTGTGTATGTTTAAATTTTTGTAATCTTACTATTAAGTTTATAGGACAAAAAGATCTTTGAGATAAGTGTACACTAAATCATTTCTATCCTATTTTCAAACCACTTGTCTTAGTTACTTTTCTATCACTATGCTAAGATATCATGACCAAAGCAGCTTATAGAAGAAACAGTTGTTTGGGTACTTAGAGTTTCAGATGATAAGTCCATGAATATCATGGCAGGGACCATGGTGGCAGACAGTAATGGCAGACAGAGCACCAGAGAGAACAGTGGTTCAGAGCTTACATCCTGATCTATAAGTATGAGGCAAAGAGCTAACTGAGAATGTGTGGGATTTTAAAACCTCAGAGCTGACCCACAGTGACACACCTCTTCAACAAGATTACACTTATTTTTCCAAAATTGTTCCACCAATGGGAGACCAGATTTTCAAACATATGAGATAGTAGGGGTCATTTTCATTCAAAGAACTACACTCCTCAATAGCTTCCTATGTAGCCAGGAATTAAGATAAAAATTTGAATGTCCCAAAGCATCTCAGGCACTCAGATTCTTGTGCTGTTTTGTTGTTGCTGCTGCTGTTTTGTTTTTGAGACCGAGTTTCATATAGTCCAGGTTGACCTTCATTCCTGACCTCCCTGTTGCTCCATTTACAGGCATGTGTCACCACACTTGCTTTATGATAGTTTTTGTTTTGTTTTGTTTATTTGTTTGTTTGTTTTGGTTGGTTGGTTGTTTTGCTTTGCTTTTCAAGACAGAATCTCCCTGTGTAGCTTTGCCTGGACTGGACTAGCTCTGTTGACCAGGATGGCCTCAAAATCACTGAGATCCAGTGTGTGCCACCATGCCTGCTGACCTCTTTTTTTTGAGGGGGTATTTTTATCTTTTCTTTAGATGAGTGATAAGATTATTTTACTTGTATGTATATAAGTGTACCACATGTGTGCCTTATATCCCAGGAGGCCATATGGCATCAAATTTTCTGTAACAGGAGTTACAGAAGATTGTGAACCACCATGGACATGCTAGGAACTCTGCAAAAAAAAAAGTAGAGAATGTTTTGCTTTGTTCTAAGATTTATTATGTATACAATGTTGTGTTTTCATATACACCTGCATGCCAGAAGAGGGCAACAGATTTCATTGTGAGCCACCATGTGGTTGTTGGGAATTGAACTCATGACAAAAAGCAGCCAGTCCTCTTAAGGAATGAGGCATCCCTCCAGCCCCACAAAAAATACAGAAAAATACAGAAAGTATTTTTCATCACTAAGCCATCTCTTCAGCCCCTCTGGCTTCCTCTTTAATCTTTGTTATTTCTTTTTGAGAAGCACATGGTGGGAGTGTAGCTCAGTTGATAAGAGGTGGATCAGACGGATCAGAAATTTAAGCTGTTTAGTATAAGGCCAGGCTGGGGTACAGAGGACCCTAACCAAGTAATAATAATAGTAATAACTATAATACGCTTCAGGTAAAAGCATTATTTGGCGATCATTGTTCCAAGCCAGAGCTAACCTCATGTCACCAACTTTCCTCAGAGAAAAAGCAAGGAGGCAACATGGTCCATCCCAACAGGATTTTCTGCATACTGATCCCTCTCCAACCGAGATTTCCCAGCCAACCATGTGGAAATGTGTGCTCCCACAGGAGACCAGAGGTGCCCCAGCTTGTAGCGCTGGCAGTATGGGGCAGGCAAAGTCACAATGGATCACAACTGTTTTGTCACCAGCCCACTGAGACCATCACAAGCAAACAAAACCGCAAAAGAACAACACAAGAAAAAATGCACTGGGTACAATGCGTGCAAAGAAAATGGAAGAAGAAAATACCAAAACTCAAAACAGTGACCTGTCTCTCTATGGGCCCTCTATCCTGTTCCATAAGTGGTGACCTACACCGAAATCAGGATCCAACCAACTACACCAGAGTTTGGAATGGTGTCCTGCATTCAGCCAGACCAGAGAATGACGCAGTAAAATATCTGTTGATCTCTACCAGACCAGAGTCCAAACACCAGCCAAACTCTGCCAGACCAGAGACCACAGCAGCAGCAAATCTCGGCCAGATCACAGTCCAGAGCAGCATCCAAACTCTGCCAGACCTGAGGCCAGAGTAGTGGCTAAGCTCTGCCAGACCAGAGACCAGAGAACATTGGCAGAGGTGCCAAGCCTGGGGCTCCACATACTGTATCCATCCTTTGGCACCTCCTTGCCACTCTCATGGGAGCCTGTGGAGCATAGCTCAAGCTTCCCTGAAATGGGAAAGAATCAAGTCTAGAGGGATAGAAGGATTCTGTCCCATGTCCTCAGTCAGTCTCAGAGACAAAAAAATGGCAACAAGGGACAAAACAGTTAAACAAGACACAAACAGCTAGATCCCATTGCTTGTGCAGCAGAAAAATACACAGAGCTAGACAGCAGATTCCACCATTCCTGCAGTGGAAAAAAATGAAAGTAGGATATCAGAGAATCTCTGCTACAGGAGATACCTGCATTGTCCTTGTCCAACGATCCAGAGATCACAGAAAACTGGGTACTCTACCACCCTTTACAGATAGGGGCACATTCATCCTCTCTGAGGTCCAGAGATCACAGAAAACTCAGTACTCAATTACCTTTACAAATTTGCCTCTTTGAGGGGGGTCTGGAAAGTCTTCCAGGCCCCCTCTGCCCCACAGCTGTCCAAAGCATCAGCTCTAACCTTTCTGACCACACAGATTACACATTTTGCCTCGAGTCTTGAAAAAAGAAACTACAGAAACACAGAGCCAGACACAGAGAGATACTGACAGAGTGCTCACTTACTGGCTGTTGTTCAGCTCCATGTGCTGGGGGTGCTTGGGAGACTTGGGAATCCAATATGAGACCCCATATGTTATGGCCAGCACTTAGGGTCACCAAAGATCATCAGGAGCTGGACCATATATGCAAGAGCAAAGAGTTTTATTTGGGCTTAAGCTGGGTCTCTCCATCATTACCAACACAATGGATCAGAGAGGAGAGCCCTGAGCAGCTGCATGGCAGGGTTTTGATTGGGGTCTGAGGAAGGACCAGGAAGTTGTAGTTTAACAGTTAAAGGATTGGGTGACATTCAGCAAGGGCAAGCTTTTTATCAAGTGATTGGCTAGCTAACATAACTCTAGGCCTCAGGAATGTTAGGTATTTTCTGTGTCATTGAATCTTCTACAAGGTTGGTAGGGTGCTCAGCACAATTGTCCCACTTTAAGATACTTTTCCATCCTTGTGGTTATCCTCAGACTGTTCCTTGGGTAGGGAATCTTATGACATGGCCCAATTCCTGGTGATCTTGGGGTAGAGTCACTAGTCTGGTGACCTTTAGGTGACCTTTTTTAGTCCTAATTCCTGGTGATCTTTGGGGGTGTCAGGTAGGTTCTCTAAGTTCTAAAAGATCCATTTGGATTTTGTGGGGGTTGTAAATGATATGTCCTGTGTCAGAAAGCACTCCAATATCAAGCTATGATATAGAAGAGTAGAACTGATGATGTAAAGGATTTACTATTGCTGAGAAACTAGAATTTAGCCGAGGGAAAACTGCCTGTAAAACACTACACAAATAAGTAGTATGATAACCAGGCCTGTTAGAGATTAGGATCGGAGGATGCACATGTTTGCTGACCAGGATTATCTAGAAATGTGGCAGGATGAGTTCTTTTAATTTGTAATTTTCCAACGTGTATTTATTAATTCATGAATGTGAATGAAAACAGACCAGATTGGTGGGTGTACAATTTGGGTCAGGTAGCTTGATCCAGTGAATATTGAATTTCAAATTAATGGACTTTCCTATGCCCATATGTACAATCCTCATTGAAATAGTTCTGTCAGTTCAAATTTGAGCCACAGGCTAGTGGATAAAGCTGTGTCTGTCAGGTTACAGGTCTCAGCAGCTAATATTGTACACAGGGACAACATTAAACAGTATCTTATTAATGGCTTTCACTCTACAAGAGATTGACCTGTGTTTTTCAAAGTCAGTATGCTATGTGTATTTTTCAACTAAGAGGTTAAGATCACTGGCTGCTCTTTCAGAGATCACAAGTTTAATTCCCAACAACCACATGGTGGCTCACAACATCTATATGAAATCTGGTGCTCTCTTCTGGCGTGCAAGTGTACATGCATGCAGAACACTGTATACATAATAAATAAATAAATAAATAAATAAATAAATAAGTCAGTTGTTGGTATTACTAAATTTTATTTTGTTGATGAATCACTGCTCTAGTCTATTAGTTAATATTCTCTGATAATCCCCAGTCATTAAGAATTTCATTCCTTTTTCTTTAGTGCTTTGATTTTTGTTTTTGTTTAAAGCAATGTCTCCTGTAGATCAGCCTTTCACATGTTATGTAGTTTACACTTTATTTGAACACTGAATGCTACCTCTACAGCCCAGTGCCTAGAATATAATCCTCCAACTCTTTTCAGGTGGGCCCTGACTGGTTAGTGTGAAGTAAAAGAGATCAGTGAATGAGTGTCCACTGACTTCCCTGGGTTTTGTTTGTTTGTTTGTTTGGAGCTGGGTGATTACAAATAAAGCGAGACCTGTGTAAGAATTGAGCTCACTGAGCTACTTTGAAGCTGGTGTTGTCACAACACAGAAAGGGAGGGGAAGAGGGAAGATGGCAATGATAATGGTAATCAATTTTAGATGGTCAGTAAATGTGAAAAGTGTATACTTAGGGCTGGGAGTTATACACAAAGAGAATCAAGAATACGGATTAGTTGCTGAACTTGTTTCTGGAAAGCAAATTTTTACAGTTACACTAGTTCAAACACACAGAAGATCTGGACAAAGTGGGGTGGTAGTGCCTAGCAGGAATGCTTTCCCCTCCCCCCATTTGAAAATGCACAACCTGAGAGAGAAAAGGTGTGAGTAATATTTTGTGTGCTCTAATACATACTTGAATTCCCTGAAGAATATTGGACCATAAAGCCATTTTCAACTTTTAAAAATAATTTTTAAGATTATAATGAAATCGTTTCAACTTTCTCATTCCTCTCTACTCTTACATCTCAAAAGATGGGATAAATCCTTAAGGTGGCTACTTAACAATCAAAGCAGATTTGGCTGTCAGGTTCTCCCAGCATCCCTCAGTCCTTACCTGTTACAAGGTATGGGTGTCAAACAGAGTTCTCTAGCCCAGGAGTTAAGCTGCCCTCCTCCCAGCTGTCCTCCCTTATGTATTCTAACCGTTTTGGTTACCTGGTCCTTTTCATTTATCATTTATCCTCCTGGCCCTTTGTTCTGGCTCTCTACTTCCCTCTGTCCTCTCTTCTCACATAGCTCAGGGTCATGTCAACTCTAGACTGTCCCACATTTCCATGTGTCTATCTATAATAAACTTTCTACTCCAACATACCTAGGAACAGCCACATCCTTTTTGTTTTATATCTCATTTTCGATGAGCTTAACTACTCCTTGATTCGAATTCATGGCCGTTTGTTTCTTTAATGGTTGTTACTGTTTGTCTTTGACTGAAGTTTCGATGAAGGACTTCCCAACTATGAGGTAGAGATGAATGCACTGGACACTGAGTGTGTAACATAAATTACCTGTATCATGGAAAATGAACAGGTGCCCTGGGAGAGTAGAAGACTGTATTTTAAATTATTTCCAAAATGAGGGTGTTGCAGGATTTGATCCCAGTGTGATTCCTTAGATTGTGAACTGTAAAAACCTGGGCTTTGTTTGGTATGGTTGAGCCCTAACACAAATCTTAATTCCAAGAACTTTCCATTTATTCTAAACAGGTGATTATGGTATGAATCCGTCAGCCCTGGAACATACCTTTAATTCAAAAGCTCCCTGTGCATAGGATTAAATAATGTTAACCCTAGGTCAAGAGGCAAAGCAAGAAGCCAGCTGACAGGGATTAAAGAGTAAGTGGAAATTTCAGCTGAAATGTATTTAAGACAGAGTGTAAAAGTGGAAGGAGTTTTAGCTTGGTAGCTATGGGGCTTTTTGAGCTTTGAGCTAGAACACCTTTGGTGTTGGATTAGTTTGGCCTATCCCCCCTGAGCTGTCATCTGAACTGGTGAGCTTTTGGAGCTTTTTCCTCTTAGATGTGAGGTGAGTAGCAGGGTCAGATGGATGCTTTATCTGACTTTCTGAACTACCAGGTTTTCTCCCCAGTACCTAGCTCCTGGGTCTGTATTGGTAAACTCAAACAATTGGGATTTTCATTTTTTTATAACAACACTAGGGTTCTGTGAGCCCCTAGGGGTTGGGGCAAAGCTAGAATACCTCTGCTATCTGCATCAGTTGATCTTTTATACACTGGTAGAAGAGCAACTACTGTCCTGAGACTCAGCTGTATTGTCCAAGCTAATGAGAGAGTCTGCATGGGACTAGCAATAAGGACCAACAGTGGGAGGTAGCTTATGGGTTTGTTCTGGGATTGTACTCTGATGTAGCTGTAGGGAGCTGTGAATGAGACCAGAGCCCATGCCATGGTGAGTGAGGGGCCATTGTTCCCAGGCCAGGCAGAGCAGGTCTGCTAAGCTATCACGGCCTATTCTGCTTTGACCGAGATGGGCTGTGTTTCAGACTCTGATTCTGTTGTTTTCCATGTGGTGACTTCAGCAGAGATCCTTGTCCTCTTACCCTTCTTGAGTGTTGACTGTTCAAGGAGGAGGGGACCCTGTGGCTTGGGCAGTAGAAAGTTGTGGTGCTTATAGTATCACTATCTAGTGTGCACACCCAGGCATTGCTTTTGCTGTGCATTAGATAGATAGATTGGAAAACTGAAAGTCTCATTTCTAGAAATGCCTCATGTTATATTCCACACATGGTTTTGTGTAACAAATTTTATAAATAGTTTTGAAAGTGGTAAAAAAAAAGTAGTGGTGGTCATCTTAAGCAATACTTGCTTATTTTTTTTTTAAATTTATTTTTTACCTTTCAACTATCAATGAACACACTGGTGTAATTCAGGAAAATTGAATTCTTGGGTTCAAAAGGATTTTCTGAGGTGCAAAATTTTGTCCGTGTCAGGTGTGCCTGGTTTTAGATAAGTGAATAGGGCAGATTCCACATCTTGTGACATAATCCACACAGCAGGAAACATTAAATTATTCTCCAACTTTGTTTTGGGTGTGAGTGTTGGCAAGGGCAGAGATGTGTCTGAACCCACAAGGCGACATGAGGGACTGAAAGCCATAGCTCATCTTTTTGATCACCTCCACTTTCTAAGAGACATCCAGAACAAAAGGACTCTCTGGAAAGGACATTAGGAGTAGCTGCAAAGTCAAAAATATAACAGTTTTGGTGTACTTTGAGTTTGTCTTGTAGGAGTTGTGAAATCTGTGTTTATTTAATTTGTATTAAATTTAAAAAAATCAAAGGTATCTCTGATCCAGTGTACATTTTTCATGTTAGAGTTTCTTTAGGTTTTTTCATGTAAAATTGGCTATATTTTAGGCTTATGTTTTTGGCTTTTTTCTCCCACAAATACTGAACATATTCTTGATTGTTGAAGTTTGTGGAGAGTACAGAAGTCACATCATGCCAGAAGATTTATGAGATTAGTGGCAATAGAGTCTTCATTTATTTTTCTGTTTTCCTCTATTTCTTACCAGGTGGCTTTTCTGATATTAGAGTTAGAGATTTTGGATTGTCCTTTAGCAAGCACATAAAGACAATTTGCACTTATGTCTGTAAAAGGCCGAAGAGACAACATTAAGGTGAGTGATACCACTTGACCAGTTACTCCTTTTCTTTGGGCATATTCTTTTGGTGACATATTCTGTCCTTTTTCTTCAGAAGTTTCATGTGGTGGTCCAGTGGTATCCATATTATTTAGTTGGATGTTTTTATTCTCCTGAAAAGATTACATCAAAACCCTGCCCCATACCCATTTTTTATTTAAGAAGAAATCACTAGTCTTTATAAGTTTGTTTGGACTCAATGACCAAGGTCTCTGATGAAGAGTTACCTCTGCTTATTCAGAAGATCTCTACTATTCAAATCTTATCATTATCAATTTTGATAGGATCCACCTTTCTTTTCCTGTTAAAACTTTCGGTTTTATCAGTGAAGACACAGTTCAGTAGTTTCTCACTGTCTACTCCTTTTAGTTATGTTTACTTCTTTTTTTCTAGAGTATTTAGGTGTGCTGTTAAGTTGCTACTAAGAGATCTTTCTGATTATTTTTTTCTGAATGTACTTAATGCTATGAACTGTCTTCTGTTCAACATTTACATTGTGTACTATAAGTTTTGATATGCTGTGTATTCATTTCATTTACTTCTAGAAAGTCTTTAATTTCTTTATTTCAGTTTTGATCCATTTTTTATTCAGTAGAGAGTTGTTGAATTTCTATGAGTTCGTAAGCTTTCTATTGTTTTTGTTATTGGTGATGTGCTGCTTTAAACCTTAGTGGTCTGATAGGATGCAGGAGGTTATTGCAAATTTCTTATATCTTTTGAGACTTCCACTGTTCAAGTATATCATCAATTTTGGAGAGCAATATATGATTTGCTGAGAAGAAGGAACAATCTTTTATGCTTGGGTAGATGTTCTGTAAATATTATTTGGGTATATTTAGATTTTTGATGTTAGCTGGAGCATTTCTCTGTTCAGTTTGGTCAGGAGGAACTGTCCATTGGTGAGAGTGATATATTGAAGTCTTTCCCTATCAGTTTATGAGGGCCAGGATGTGATGCAAGCACTGCAGAAGTGTTTCTTTTATAACTTAGGTGCTCTTAGGTTGGGAGCATAGATGTTAAGTATTGAAATGTTATATTGCTGGATTTTTTGAATACATCATGTCCTTTGCCATCTTTTGATTAGGTTTTTGAAAGCTGTTTCATTGGATATTAAAATTGATATACAAGCTTGATACTCCAGTCCACTTATTTAGAATATCTTTTTCCAAACCTTTACCTTGAGATAATGTCTATCTTGATGTGAAGCTGTATTTTTTTGTATTTAGAAAAAGGGTGGATTCTATTTTATCATCCATTTTGTGAGTCTGTGTTTTTTTATTGGTGAATTTGGGTTAATGTTATTAAGAGATATCATTGAACAGTGATTGTTATTTTGGTGGTGGTGGTGGTTTTAGCACCTTGAGTGGGGCTGTATTTATAGATACATATTATTTAAAATTGACCTTTTTATGGAACATCTTATTTTCCCCATTTGGTGATTGAAAGTTTCTGGGCATAGTTAGTAATTTGTGTTGGCTTCTGTAGTTTTTTAGAATCAGAAGCACTGTGTCTAAGCCCTTCAACTTCTAGCATTTTTACTGAGAATACAGGATTAATTCCAATAGATCTGCCTTTTTTTTGGTTGGTTTTTGTTTGTTTTGGTTTGTCTGATTGGTTGGTTAGTTTGGTTTCTTTGTTTGTTTTTAGTTGCAGCTTTTCATATTCTTTCTTCATTCTGTATATTTAGAGTTTTGATTATTCTCTGGTAAGAGGACTTTCTTTTCTGGTCCAGTGTCTTTGATATTTTGTATGCTTCGTGTGCCTTGATAGACATCTTCTTCTTTAGGTTAAGAAATTTTTCTTGTATGATTTTGTTGAAAATGTCTTCTGGACCTTTGATCTCATCCTTCTTCTTCTAATCTGATTATCAGCATGTTGTGTGTTGTCATACTGTCCCGTAAATCCTGAATGCTCCCTGAAAGTTTGTATGTAGACAGGCTAGTTTTGAACTTACAGCTCTAACTCCACTCAAGTGTTGGGCTTAAATGTAGGCCAACATGCCTGGCATCAACATCACCATCATTGGCTGCTGAGCATGGAATATACGGATTTAGGTATTTATTTTGTTTTGTTTTGTATATGTAAGCATAGGTTATTGTGTTGATCTTCATCAACATCTTGCATTTGAAATATTGGCAGGGAGTATATTTAATTTCTTAGGATGGCATTTATTCATTGACACTAACACTATCTGAGCTTTCTGAGACATTGAATTGTGGGTTTGTGACGCTCTTCTTACCTGTTGTATTTTTTTATTTTATTCGTTTGTTTTATTCACATTTAATTTATTTTTAATTTAAATTTGTTTTTTTTTTTAATTTATTCTCTGACATGAACTTGAGCCTTTGATTACCTCCTCCTAAGTGTTGCAGCCTTGCAATGCCACAGAGGAAGATGATGCAGCTATCCTTGATGAGACCTGATAAGCTAAAAGGGAAGGAGTTCCTCCTCAATTAGAAGACTAGAGAAAGGGAATAGGGGCAGAAGAAGGAGGGTGGGTGGGACTGAGAGGATATGAGGGAGGGGCTACAGCAAGGATACAAAGTGAACACATTGTAATAAATAAATAAATTAAATTAAAAATAATTTATTCACTTAACATCCCAATTGTAATCCTCTCTCTCGTCTCTTCCTAGTCTCACCCTCCATTCTTCTTTCTCCTTTATGCCATTTCCAATATCTCAGATACAGGGAGCCCTCCTCTCCTACCATCTGAACCCAGCCTATCAAGTCTCACTAGGATTGCCTGCATCCTCATCCTCTGTGGCATAGCAATGCCCCCTCCACCAAGGGGAAGTGATCAAATAGCAGACAACAGAGTCCATGTCAGAGCAGGCACCTTCTCCCCTTACTACGGATAGAACATGGAGACTGAGCTTCCTATCAGCTACATCTGAGCAGCGGTCTAGGTCCTCTTCATGAATGGTCTTTGGTGGGTGCATCAATCTCTCCAAGTCCCCATGGGCCCAGATTTGTTGTCCTTGTTGGTCTTCTTATGGAGGTCCTGCCAGCTCTGGGTCTTTCTATATTCTATCCTCCCACTCTTTCCTATGATTCCCTGTGCTCTACCCAAAGTTTGGCTGTGAATCTTAGCATCTGCTTCGATCCCCTCCTAGGCAGAGTCTTTCGGAGGATATGTTTGTTAGGCTCTCATTCTCTTCCCTCTCCTCAGTCACTTCTGGTGTCGATTCTATTTGCCCTTTTGAATAAGACTTGACCATCTTCCATAGGGTACTCCTTTTTATTTAGCTCCTTTAGGTCTGTAGATTGTAGTATGTTTATCCTATATTATGGCCATTACCATTTACAAGTGAGTATATACCATGCATGTCTTTCTGGTTTTGGAATAACTCACTTAGGATGATCATTTTTAGTTCTATCTACTTGCCTGAAAATTTTATAATTTCCTTGTTTTTTTAAAATACCCGAGGTGCATTCCATTGTGTGAATGTACCACAATTTCTGTAAAACAATGGTTTGGTTGAGAGATGTGTAGTTTGTTTCTCTGTTATTGCCATTATGAATATAGATGCTATGAACACAGTTGAGCAAATATTTTTGTTGAATGGTGGAGCATCTTTTTGATATATTCCCAGGAATGGTAGAGCTGGGTCTTGAAGTAACACTATTTTCAATGTCTGAGAAAGCATCAGATTGATTTCTAAAGTGGTTGTATAAGTTTGCACTCCCACCAGCAATGGAGGAGTATTCTTCTTTCTCCACATTCTCATTAGCTTGCTGTCACTTCACGTTTTGACCTTAGCCATGATGGGTTTAAGATGGAATGTCATTTGCATTTCCATGATGACTACAGATATTGAGCATTTAATGTCCACCATTTGATATTCCTCTGTGGAGAAATCTCTGTATAGTTCTGTACCCCAGTTTTAAATTGGATTATTTGGATTGTTGGAGTTTAATTTCTTGAGCTCTTTATAAATATTGTTTATTAGCTCTTCCTGTTGTATGTAGGGTTGGTGGAGATCTTTTGTCAGGCTGTAGGCAGTCATCTTGTTCTACTGACAGAGTTCTTTGCTTCATAAAAGCTTTTTTCTTTCATGAGATCCTATTTGTTAATTCTTCATCTTCGAGCCAGTGTTCTTGGTGTTCTGTTAAGGAAGTTACCTTCTATGCCAATGAGATCAAGCTCTTTCCCAATTTTTCTTCTAACAGATTTAGTGTATCTGGTTTTATGTTGAGGTCTTTAGAACAACTTGGACTGTAGTTTGATGCAGGGTGATAAATATGGATCTATTTTCATTTTTCTACATGTAGACATCCAGTTAGACCAGCACCATTTGTTGAAGATGCTGTCATTTTTCCATTGCATGCTTTTGGCTTCTTTGTCAAAAATCAAGTGGCCATAGGTGTGTGGGTTCACTTATGGGTCTTCACTTCAATTCCATTCATCCACCATTCTGTTTTTATCACAGTACTGTGCAGTTTTTATTACTATTGTTTTATAGTAGAGCTTGAGATCAGGGAAGGTGATACCTAATGAAGATCTGTCTTTGAACATGATTGTTTTAGCTATTCTGGCTTTTTATTTTTCCATATGAAGCTGGGAATAATTTTTTCAAATTCCTTAAGAATTATATTGATATTTTGATGGGAATATCATTGAATCTGTAGATTGTTTTTGTTACGATGACAATTTTTACTATGTTGATCCTACTGATCCATAAGCATGAGAGATATTTCTATCTTCTGGTATCTTTTTCAATTTCTTTTTTGGGTTTTTTGTTGTTGTTGTTGTTGTTCATATAGGTTTTTTACTGGCTTGTTGAAGATAACACCAAAATACATTATGTTTTTTTTTTTTTTTTTTTTTTTTTTTACTGGCTATTGTGAAGTGTGTTATTTTCCTAATTTTTTTCAGTCCATTTGTCCTTTGCATACAGGAGTGTATTTTTTTGAGTTTTCTTTTTCGTTTTTAGTTAACTTTATATCCAGCCACTTTGCTGAAGTGTTTTTCAACTGTAGGAGTTCCCTACAGTAGAATATTGGGGGTCATTTTTGTTTACTGTCATATCATCTGTGAATCAAGATACTTTGACTTCTTCCTTATCAATTTGTATCCCCTTAATCTCCTTTAGTTGTCTTATTGCCCTAGATAGGACTTCGAGTACTGTATTGAAGAGATTTGGAGAGAGTGTGTAGCCTTGTCTTGTCCCCAAGTCCAGTGGAATTGACTTAACATTTTTTTCATTTAGTTTGATGTTAGCTATATACTATTCTGTATATATTCTGTATATTCTGTATATATTCTGTATACTATCTTTACTATTTTTAGAAATGTGCCTTTGTCCCTGGTCTCTCTAAGACTTTAAACAAGAATAACTGTTGGATATTGTCAAATGCTTTTTCAGCATCTAAGAAAATGGTCTTTTTTTTCAATTTGTTTATACAGTGGATTACATTGATGGATTCCATATACTTAACCACCCTTGCATGCCTGGGATGAAGCCTACTTGGTCATGGTGGATGACATCTTTGATATGTTCTTGGATTTGGTTTGCAAGTATTTTATAGAGTATTTTTACATCATTGTTCATAAAAGAGATTGGTCTGAAGTTCTCTTTCTTTTTGGGGATCTTTGAGGATTTATCAAGGTGACTGTGGTCTCACCAAAGGAATTTGGTCATGTTGCATCTATTTCTATTTTGTGAAATAATTTGGAGAATATCAGTATTCGCTCTTCTTTGAAGGTCTTGTAGAATTCTGCTCTGAAATCATCTGATCCTTGGATTTTTTTTGGTTGGGAGTATTTTGATGGCTGCCTCTATTGCCTTATTCACTATAAGGCTATTTAATATCTTTACCTGATGTTGATTCAACTTTGCTAAGTGGATTTTAAAGAGAATTGTATATTTCATTTAGATTTTCAAATTTTGGAGCATATAGGCTTTTGACATAAAAGGTAATGGTTCTTTGGATTTTCTCAGTGTATATTATATCTTTTTCTTTCAGACTTTGTTGATTTGGATAGTGTCTTTCCGCCATTTACTTAGTTTGGCTAAGAATTTGTCTGTGTTTTTTATTTTCTCAAAGAACTAGCTCTTGGTTTCGTTGATTCTTTGAATTATTATCTTTGTTTCTAATTTATTGATATCAGGCCTGAGTTTGTTTTTTCCTAGTGGTCTACTCTTGCTGGGTGTGTCTGCTTCTTTTTTCTTAGGTCTTTCAGGTATGCCATTAAGTTGCTTGTATGGGATGCCTCCATTAGCTTATGATGGCCTTTGTTGGTATTCAAACTCCTCTTCGGACTGCTTTCATTGCATCCCATATGAAGTTGAGAAATCTTCTATCAAGGTTTGTAAAATATTCTGTTGGTATTTTGATGGAAATTTCATTGAATCTGTACATTACTTTTGGTAAGATGTCCATTTTTACTATGTTAACCCTGCCAAGCCATGAGTATCGGAGATAGTTCCATATTCTGATATCTTCTTCTAATTCTTTCTTCAGAGACTTGAAGTTTTTTTTATACAAGTCTTTGACTTGCTTGGATATGGTCACACCAAGGTACTTTATGTCCTTTGTGGCTATTGTGAATGGTGTTGTTTCACAAATTTCTTTCTCAGCCCTTTTATCTTTTGTATACAGGAGGGCTACTGATTTTTTTTTTTGAGATAATTTTGTATCCAGCCACTTTGCTGATGGTGTTTATCATCTGTAGGAGTTCCCTGGTAGAAGTTTTGGAGTTACTCAAGTATACTATCATATAATCTGCAAATAGTGATACTTTGACTTCTTCCTTACCAATTTGTATCCTTTTGGTCTCCTTTAATTTTCTTCTTGTTCTAGCAAGGATTTCAAGAACTATGTTGAAGAGATATGGAGAGAGTGGGCAGCCTTGCCTTGTCCCTGAATTCAGTGGGATTGCTTTAAGTTTCTCTCTGTTTACTTGATGTTGGCTACAGGCTTGCTGTATATTGCTTTTACTATGTTTAGGTATGTGCCTTGTATCCCTGATCTCTCCAATAGTTTAAACATGAATGGATGCTGGATTTTTTCAAATGCTTTTTCAGCATCTAAGGAGATTATCATGTTTTTTTCTTTCAATTTTTTAATATTGTGGATCACATTAATGGATTTCCGTTTGTTGAACCACCCCTGCATACCTGGCATGAAGCCTACATCGTCATAGTGGATGATATATTTGATGTGTTCTTGTATTGGGTTTGCAAAGTATTTTGTTGTGTATTTTTGCATCAATGTTCATAAGGGAGATTGGCCTGAAATTCTCTTTCTTTGTTGGGTCTTTGTGAGGTTTAGGTTACAAAGTGACTGTGGCTTCAATGAATGAGTTTCGTAGTGTTCCTTCTGTTCCTATTTTGTGGAATAAATTGAAGATAGCTGGAGTTACCTCTTCTTTGAAGGTGTGGTAGAATTCTGCACTGAAACCATCTGGTCCTGAGCTTTTTGTGGATTGGAGTCTTTTGAGGAATGCTATTTCCTTAGTGGATAAAGGACTATTTTATTGATTCAGCTTTGGTAAGTGTAAATGATTAAGAAAATTGTCTATTTCATTTAGATTTTCAAATTTTATGGCATATAGACTTTTGAAGTAAGTCCTAACGATTGTTTGGATTTCCTTAGTGTCTTTTGTTTTGTCCCATTTTCATTTCTGATTTTGTTAATTTGGACAATCTCTCTCTGCCTTTTAGTTAGTTTAGCTAAGGGTTTGTCTATCTTGTTAATTTTCTCAAAGAACCAGGTCTTGGTTTCATTGATTCTTTGAAATGTTTTATTTATTTCTAATTTATTGATTCAGTCCTGAGTTTGATTATTTCCAGGTGTCTCTTCTTTTTCGGTGTGTCTGCTTCTTTTTTTCTAGGGCCATTAGATGGGCTATTAAGTTGATTGTGTGAGATGTTACAAATTTCTTCTTGAAGGCACTTAGTGCTATGAACTTTCCTCTTAGCACTGCTTTCATTGTCTCCCATAAGTTTGGTTGTGTTGTGTCTTCGAATTCTAGGAAGACTTTAAGTTCTTTCTTTATTTCTTCCCTGACCCAGCTGTCATTTAGTAGTGAGTTGTTTAGTTTCCATGTGAGTGTAGGCTTTTTGCTATTTCTGTTGTTGTTGAGGTCCAGCTTTAGTCCATGGTAATTAGATAGGATACAAGGCATTATTTCAATCTTCTTATATCTGTTGAGATTCACTTTGTGACCAACGACATGGTCTATTTTGGAGAAGGTTCCATGAGGTGCTGAGAAGAAGGTAAATTCTTTTGTCTTTGAGTGTAAGATTCTGTAGATATCTGTTAGGTCCATTTGATACATGACCTCTATTAGAGATATTGTTTCTTTGTTTAATTTCTGTTGTTTACTTGTCCTTTGTTGAGAGTGGGGTGTTGAAGTTTCCCAGTAGTAATGTATGGGGATTTGTGTGCGGTTTAGGTTTTATTGATCTTTCTTTTACAAACGTGGGTATCTTTGTATTTGGAGCATAGATGTTCAGAATTATGATTTCTTCTTGGCGGAATTTTCCTTTGATGAGTATGAAATGACCTTCCTCATGTCTTTTGATTAATTTTGGTTGAAAATCTACTTTATTAGATATTAAAATGGCTACTCCTGCATGTTTCTTGGCTCCATTTGCTTGGAACCTTCCACCTTTCTATTTTGTGACTTAGATGTGTTTCTTGTATGCAACAGATTGTTGGGTCTTGTTTACATATCCATTCTGTAAGTCTGTGTCTTTATTGGAGTGTTAAGTCCATTGATGTTGAGGGAAATTAATGACCAGTGGCTGTTAGTTCCTTTTATTTTGATGTTGCTTGTGGTAGTGTGTTTGTGTGCTTGGTTACTTTTAGTTTTGCTCTAGTGACATTATTTCTTTCCTGTGTTTTCCTGAATGTAGTTAGCTTTCCTGGGTTGTAGTTTTCCTTCTAGGAGCTTCTGTACCCCTGGATTTGTGGGTAGGTGTTGTTTAAATTTGTTTTTGTCATTAAATATCTTGTTTGCTCCATCTATGATGACTGAGATTTTGCTGGGTATAGTAGCCTGGGTGGTCATCTGTGTTCTCTTAGGGTCTTCATGATATCTGTTCAGGCCCTTCTGGCTTTCATAGTCTCTGATGAAAAGTCAGGTGTGATTCTTATGGGTTTGCCATTATATGTTAAGTTGGCCTTTTTCCTTTGCAGCTTTTAGTATTTTTTCTTTGTTCTGTATACTTACTGTTTATTATGTGGTGGGAGGATTTTCTATTCTGGTCTAATTTATTGGGTGTTCTGTAGACCTCTTGTATTCTTATAGACCTCTCTTTTAAGTTGGGGAAATTTTCTTCTATGATTTTGTTGAAAATATTTTGTGGGCCTTGGAGGAGGGAATCTTCTTTTTCCTCTATTCCTATTATTTTTAGGTTTTGCTTTTCATGTTGTCTTGGATTTCTTGGATGGTCTGTGTCAGGAATTTTTTAGATTTAACATTTTCTTTGATAGCTACATCTATTTCTTCCATTGTGTCTTCCACACCTAAGATTCTTTCTTCCATCTCTCGTAGTCTATTTCTTATGCTTACCTCTGTAGTTCCTCTTTTCCTCTCTAAGTTCTTTCTCTCCACAGTTTCCTCCACTTGTGTTTTCTTTAATTTTTTTCCAATTCTCTTATCAGATCTTGAGCCATTTTATTGATTTCCTTCACTTCTCTGACTGTATTTTCCTTCAATTCTGTCAGCTGTTTGTTCGAACAATCCTCTGTTTCATTAATATCTTTTCGTGATTTAAGTATTTCCTCTCTAAAGGCCACAAATTGTTTGGCTGCAACTTCCTGTATTTCTTTAAGGATGGCCATAATCTGTTTGACTTTATCTTCCTCCATTTCTTTGCAAATGGCAATAATCTGTTTGACTTTATCTTCATCTAGGTCTTTACGCAGTTTATTTTTTTTTCCTCTATTATCCTGTTCATAAGCACAGATGTAAGGTCATCTTCTTGAATTTCATTTACCCTGGTGTGTCCAGGGCTGCTTGCCCCGAATAACTGGGTTCTGGAGATGCCATATTGCTTTGTCTTTTTGAGCTTTTACACTTGCCTCTACCCTTTTGGCTATCTTAGGTGTTGGGTGTTAGTTTCTGGTGCTTCCTGGAATCCTGTGGTGGGGATAATCCCCTTGGCAGGAAGATGACTTTTCCTGAAGGAGGCCTCCTCAGCTTTTGGGATACAGTCACTGAATAGCAGGTATTTTTCAGGAATTGCCAAAACTCACCACAGGCATAGAGACCTGAGCGGTAATTGTGGTCTTTGTTAGTCAAGGGGGCTCTCCTCTCACCCAGAGAAGTCCTGGAGACAGCTGTCCTGCTTCTGGCTTTCTTGCTGTAAAGTTAGTAAGCTGCAGCTGCAACCTGGGCACCCCATGGTTTGGTCTGCTTAGTTAGGGATAACTGGTCGTCCCTTGGAGCAGTATCTGGGGTTGATCTTGGGGATCCCAGGCTTCTGTATGTCTGAGGTTAGAGCTCTGTGCCCCAGTACCCAAGCAGTAATCCATGGCAGCTTGGCACTGCTCTCCCATGTGCAGCAGGAGGCTAGAGTCTGGAGCCTGTGAATAACCAGAAACTTTTCCAGAGCTAGGTGTCCTGAGGTAGGGCCAGATGTTTTCCCCACCTTTGGGTTTTCTCCCAACATGAAGACCTAATCTGTGGTTTTTGACATGGTGTGTAGAATGGGTAGGCACTTGCCAGATGGCTACCAAGCCGGTGACTGGGAAAGAACCTGCGAACATTTCCAAGAATGTTCCCATTTGTGGTGGTGGTAGTGTGTGTGTGGGGGGAGTTGGCTGAGTGCTCTAAGCTGGGACCTGCTTTTTCCCTGTCTGTGGGTTTTTCTCCAGACAGGGAAACCTATCCTCTAGTGTCCTGGGGCACACAGTTCTGTCTGTGATGGAGAATAGGGCATGCCGGTCTAGTGACTGGAGGCCCACTCAAGGCTGGCAGCTGTGCACCCACCAGTCTGCAGGATCTTTTCCAGGGATAGACTGGGTGACCTGAGGTCAGTCCCACTTTCTTCTTCTCTGTTTTTTTTTTTTTTTTTTTGACACTTGGCTCCCAGTCTCTGGTGCCCTGGAGCACACAGTTTGGCCTGGGAAGGTGATCAGGACACACAAGTGTATCCTGAGCCTGGAATATTTTCCGGGTTCTCACTGAGTGACCTGAGAGTGGAACTGAGTGATCCCCACACCATGGAGTTTCCTCTCACCTGGGAAACACGATTGCTGTTGTTTTAGGGCCCAGAATTCAGTCTTTTAGTTGCTGTACCAATATTGCTGTCCTGTTCCTGTCCTGTTCCTGTTCTGTTCCTGTCCTGTTCCTCCTGGCAATGCCATCTTGGATTCCCTCTTTATCATCCCTTTCAATTAATTTTGGTTGAAAGTCTGTTTTATTAGATATTAGAATAGCTACTCCTGCTTGCTTCATGGGTCCATTTGCTTGAAAACCTTATTCCTGCTGCAACATCCAAGAAATTTTCCCAGAGATTAGTGGGGTTCTCTGAGGTTGGACCCAATTGTTTCCCTCATCATTGGTTTTCTTCTTACCTAGGAAACACAGTCAGTGGTGTTTGGGGGCCCACAGATCCAACTATTGGTCACTGTGCAGTCTCTGCTACCCATCTTATCAGAACAGTGTGAAATCAGTCCAGCCATCTGGGATCTATTTTTAGTTTTTACTGAATATAAGTATTTTGATTGTATGCATGAATATGCATCTCTTCTGTGCCTAATCCTCACAGTAGTCTGAAGATGTCTTCAGAACTCATGAACTTATAGCAATTGAAAGTAGCGGGTCCCAGGTAAACACTAACAATTGAGCCCAATTATTTGCAAGAGCAGTAAGAGCTCCTTACTGCTGAGCCATCTCTCCTATCTTATGTGGCTCTTTTATGATCAGCATTTACACTGCTAATATTTTTGTCTTCTATTTTTACCTGTTTAAACATGCATTCCCTTTTAGTAAGATATCATTGCAGTTGCAGTTTAAGCTGGGGCAGTACAGATTTCTGGAAAATAAATATACAATAGGAGTGAATGTATAACTCCTTGTAGAAGCTTCAGTAAAGACCTCTGAGTTCTTTCAATATTTTGTGTTTGTTTGATTGACTTTTAGGGGAGGCTCTGTCTTAATATATAGGTCTGGCTGTCCTAGAACTCTTTGAATAGATAATGCTGACATCCAGTTCAATAAGATACACCTGCATCTGCCTCCTGAGTGATGGAATTGAAGGCATGACAGAATACACCCAGCTTGTCCACCATTTTTTGTAGTTAGTAACTGTTAATAAATTTCTCTGATTTGTACTTAGTATTGTTCATCTGTTAATTTCTCTCTCTCTGTGTCTCTCTCTCTATGTCTCTGTCTCTCTATTTCACACTCTTCTCTCTGTTTGTCTTTGTCCACATTAATTGCCATGTCTATTCCAAAGCTATATCCTCTTCAAAAAGTTTAGATATGATACAGTTAAAACTTGTTATTCCGTTTTCTTCTAAAATGACTTAGTGATAACATTAACACTTCTTTTTTAATAGAAAAGTTTTAATCTTTATTTTTAATCTATAGACTACATTATTTAGTAAGGAGGATATACAAAACAATGATCAAAGAATAATCACGTGTTCTATTCCTTTTCTTTTGTCTGGTCACTCAGAAATATGATGTTATTGGCTATGATTGTTGTTGCTTGCCACTCACATTATTTTTATCCATGTATTGACTGTAGTCCACTTTCCCTTCCACAATTATATGAGCCCCCCTCTTCACATACTGATATGCCACATCCCTGAGCCCTGGTCAAAACATAATATTCAGTACCATGTTGTCTTTTGACTGATGTTACCCATCTGTTCAGTTTCCCCTGATCAATACATCTCATTTATTGCTATATAAAATATCATGACTGTGTTTTGTCCTTCCACTTGTCTCATGACAGAGTCCTGACCTACTCACCCAAGTAACTGAAGATGATTCATAGATTGCTCAAGAACCCAACTAATGGCTACTTTATATTAATGTCTTACCAACTGATGAAACACAGGTTTTTGAAGCATGCCTTTTTTTTCAATCTAACCCTTACGCTTTTTCATCTCCCCTACTGCACATCACGCACAGCACCCAACTATATAACAGTCACACTTCTGTGTCAGAAAATAAATTGAAGAAGCAGTAGAATTATATGATTATATTGACGATGAAGTATAAATTTATATTGTTGCCACTGTTTCTGTTGTACAAATGTATGGCATATTTTAGAATTCAGTGACCTTCAATGATGTGCATGTGAAATTCAGCCAAGAAGAGTGGGCCTTGCTGGAACCTTCCCAGAAGCAACTCTACAAAGATGTGATGCTAGAGACCTGTGAAAACCTCACTGCTATAGGTAAGACTGCAATTTTTCTTTCACTTTTAAAATAAAGAGACAACTCTTACTTTGTTATTGATCCTCTTCTGTTATTCCAATTGAGAATGAGGAGGAATGAGGTAAATAAATCAGGCATGGTTCTAAGGATCACAGATCATAGTGATTTAAGTTTTGCCTTAATAATAACATGATATTTCCAATAATATATATTTTCTCATACTATATTTTAGGCTACAATTGGGATGACCATGATATTGAAGAACATTTTCAAAGTTCTACAAGTAATAAAAGATAACTTTATGTGCATGTTGACACAGATGTAAATCTTAAATTTTAATGTGTCCTGGAAGTTTGGTGTTTTTTGTTTGTTTGTTTGTTTGTTTATTGGCTGCTTTTTATTTTCTGTTTTTGAAATATATTTTTTTCTGGGTATCTGTGATTTTCTTAGACTTACTTGTTAGACCAGCCTGACCTCAAAATCACAGAGATATGCCTGCTTCTGCCTCCACAAGTGCTGGGATTGAAGGCATGTTCCAGCACACATGGCTGTGTCCTGGAAGTTTTAAAGAAAAGCAACAGTGTAAAAACAGCACTACTTTAAGTGTACTGATGATCATTAAAATCTCATAATTCCATGTACTTCAATGTCAGGTATCTGATTTGTGTTTACAAGGCACTCCCCTAAGATAGAAGAAAATAAAATAATGTTGTAACAAAAATAACATTTGAATCATATGGACATTACAGCTACTGACTTGAACTGCCAATCTGTTTAGTCTCATTCTGTCTATTCAGATATTGTAAGAGGTATACACACTGAATTGGTGATCAGTATGTGTCCAAAACCTTCTAATAAGCAAAAGTTTCATAGTAGACCCAGTGCTACTCATTTTCGTGCAGTAACATTGTAAAGTTTAGTGAAAGGAGCAGCTTATGAGAATCAAGAATATTGTTGTGGAGAAATCTTAATCCCTATATGACATGTCTATGATGAACAAAAAACAAAATGTTTTAATTCAATGTGGGAATCTTTATTATTTTTGTAAATTAAACTGGTATATCATATGTCAAAATGATTCTAAGACACAGGAACATAGGGTTATTGAAAGAAGCAGTGTCCCTGTCTTTCTCCAAGAACAATTGATTTGGTAGTAGTCCCCACTGTGAGTAAATTTTCTGAATGTGATAAATGGTTACTGTTAATTGGTTTTGCAACTTCACTGAGAATTCATTAGCAAACACATATTGCTGAAAATATCTATGAATACTAGGAATTTGGAACTTCTGCTTGTCTTGGCTCACATTGTAAATGAAGTATCATTCATACAGTACAAAATTTGTGAATGGGATTGCTGTGGTAAAACTCTGAATTCTTACAATACTCTTCATATATAGGAGAAAACCTCATATAGAAAAATGATGCTATAAAAGTGATCCACATAACAAATGCTCTTACCATCACAGGGATCTTCAAAAATACCCATAATGAAGGTGAATACCGTGAAAGTAAATAAAGTGATAAAACTTTAAAATTTGATTCTTCTTTACCATTAGACCAAATTAGGATATTAATTCATATAGATAAATATATTTATTAGTGTAATGAAATCACTGTGGTAAATCTTTCACATGTGTCAATTTTCTTTGCAGGCATGAATATAGTCATACTGGAGAGAAACCCTTTAAATGCACTATATGTCGTAAAGCCTTCCCGTATACAACTTTTCTCATACGGCATAAAAGAACACACACTGGAGAGAAACCTTACGAATGTAACCAGTGTGGTAAAGCCTTTGCAGAAAAGAATAATCTCATACGGCATAAAAGAACACACACTGGAGAGAAACGTTATGAATGTAACCAGTGTGGTAAAGCCTTTACACGAAACAGTCATCTCATAAGACATAAAAGAACACACACTGGAGAGAAACCTTATGAATGTAACCATTGTGGTAAAACCTTTGCAGAAAACAGTACTCTCTTAAGCCATAAAAGAACACACACTGGAGAGAAACCTTATGAATGTAACCAGTGTGGTAAAACCTTTGCAGAAAAGAATAATCTCATACGGCATAAAAGAACACACACTGGAGAGAAACCTTATGAATGTAACCAGTGTGGTAAAACCTTTGCAGAAAAGAATAATCTCATACGGCATAAAAGAACACACACTGGAGAGAAACCTTATGAATGTAACCAGTGTGGTAAAGCCTTTGCAGAAAACAGTACTCTATTAAGCCACAAAAGAACACACAGTGGAGAGAAACCTTATGAATGTAACCAGTGCGGTAAAGCCTTTGCACAAAACAGTGCTCTCATAAGCCATAAAAGAACACACACTGGAGAGAAACCTTATGAATGTAACCAGTGTGGTAAGCCTTTGCACAAAACAGTGCTCTCATAAGCCATAAAAGAACACACACTGGAGAGAAACCTTATGAATGTAACCAGTGTGGTAAAGCCTTTGCACAAACCAGTACTCTCTTAAGCCATAAAAGAAAACACACTGGAAAGAAACCTTATACGTATACTCAACATGATAAAGCCCTTGCACAACAGAGTAGTCTCCAAAAACATGAAAAAACACACAGTGGAGAGAAGCCTGGTGAGGGTAATTAGTGTGATAAATTCTTTGCATGTAACAATCATCTCCTAAGACAACAACACATTCTGGAGGGAAACCATATGAATATAATTATGTGGCAAAGCCTTTGCATATAACATCTCTTAATACATAAAAGAACACATACTGGAAAGAAGCTGTCTCACTGCATCCAATGTGAATAAACTTTTGCACTTCAGAATCATCTTCAAACTCATGAAAGATATCCTAATGGACAGAAAGCCTATGAGTCCTTTTAACATGGTGAAACCATTCTATATTTGTACAATCTTCATCATCATGAAAGGATTCATACTTGAGAGAACTTATGAATATGTTAAAATAGTGAGGCCTTGCACAAATCTAGAGTCGTCATCATCATCATAAAATTATCCTTACTGGAGAGGAATTCTGTGACTATAAGCAAGGTGGAAAGCCCTTTGTGTACTTTGGTCCACTGAGATGCAACAGAAGTGTAAAACTAGCTCATTGGAAATGACCTCACTTTTCTGAAGGGGAAAGGGAATAGAGGCAATAAGAATGGAGGGTAGTAATGGGGGAGTGAAAGGGGGGAGACTTAAATTGGAATGTAAAGTAAATAAACTCATTTTTTAAAAGAATACAATGGATAGTGAATATGAATTACACGCAATAGTATTATATGATAAGGTGTTTATGGAAGACTTATTGATAATCCTGATTCTCAACATTTAGTGTTTTCTTTTTTTTTTTCCTACTCCATCATTTATTTTTCCATAATATGTAAGAACAAAGCATCAAGAGCATGATAAAGTGGGGAGCAGAGAGTGTTTTAATCATCACCTCTTGAAGGATGGAGTACATTTAGATAGTTTCAAGGTTGAGGGCCATTACCTCCCTACACAGATGTGAAGGGGTTGCTCGACTCCCTACCCTTCCCTCTTTTTCAGCACCCCTGGGGCAAGCTGTGAAACTCATGGTGTTCCCCTGAGAAAGGTATTGCATGCCTTCTTCTGCCATTGTGCAATCACAAAGGACAGGACACAGAACTTATCATATTATAGCATATCTTAGGGAACAAAAATACATTACAAGGAACAAAAATCAAACTTAATTGCCGCACTTTACACAAGAAACTGTTAGTTCAGTGGATGAATATGTAGGAAATGAACTTTCACCAGCCAGGAAGTTCTCTGAGAGTATCACAAGATTGGTAGCCTGTAGAAGTTTCTTTGTGTACATCTACCTATTGTTCCAGGGGTACTATTGAAAAAAATCACTTTTTTTTCTATGTATGACTGCTTCTGGCCTAGATGGGTAACCATGTCAAGGGTGTGTTTTCTCTGCCTGACTTCATCTGGAGAGTATCTTTAGACATGGAAACCACCAATCAAATTTGATAGATGGCCTTTGACACATATCCCTGATAATTCTCCCCTCCCTTCAAATATAGGATAATTTGGTTCTGTGTTCTTGTTCTTCTTATTCATATAATAGGAATGTGCTGTTTAATGCAAATCTAGCATTCTTGAATTTCCTAGTATTAAACAATTATCTACACCTATGCTTGGAACATCCCTGGTACTCCCCAAGGGATACAAGCCACTGTGTTCTGTTTTCTGGAATTAAAGTTGAACTTACTTTCTGAAGTGATTCCCAGAGTGGCTAACCAATGTTATGCTTGTGAGCTTTCCAAGCTTTATACTACTCATCTTCTGCCCCTCATGCCTTCCTGGGCTGGTGGGAAACAGCCATCCAGGTAGCAAGAGAATCACATTCTCTGAAATGCCTGTGATAAAATATTTCAGACTGCATAGCATTTCAAATTTCACATGTTTCTGGATTTGAGATGGTCAATCAAACAGTATCTTGGGATGGGACTCATTAAAATGAGTTATACTTATTGTTTAGTTCAAGGTAAGGTTGCAGGCAAGCTTCATGGTATGAAATCTTCTAAGGTGAGTACAGTGGCCCATGGAAAATAAATACAAGCAGAAATTTTATTTTTCTGTTTTTAATAGCTGAGTATTGTTCTGATAATGTAAGGGTGAATGGCAGGCGAGAGGAACTCTCCTTTTGAGTAGTCTATGGGAAGGGGATGGGGGAAGGTGGAGGGAGGGACCAGTAGGAGTTGAGGGAGTGACCTTCAATCAGCATATATAATGAATAAATTGTGAATAAATTGTGAAAAATAAAAACAATTGATAAAATAAAATATAGTAAAGAAAACAAAGCAAAACAGCAAAAATTTGAGTCTAGTTTGGGTAACTGCCCTCCCTCAAAGAAAAGAAAGAAGATATATAGAAAGAAAAGAAAAACAGAATCTTTGTCTTTGTCACCTTTCTTCCCTATGAGCTCAGTTGAAGATCATTATGCAATGGAGACCATGATTCTTTCTCTGAAGTTTATGTTACCATAGAAGTAGGATTCAAACCTGAAACTAATGGCAGAGTTTCCTAGTTAACATATCAAATCAAACCCACCTGCCATTTTCTCTCAGAAATCCTTCAGTCCTTCCATGTTATCTGGCCATCCAGGCTAGTACAGCCCATGCATTACCCTGAATTCTCCTTCCCAGGTCCTGAGATAACCTTACCCCCCCCACACACACATATAGGCAAACTATTTTGGCTACCTGGTTCTGTCAAGCGCCATGCAGGAGCAACAGCAGAACAGCTGTAGAACTCATGGAATGTGGCTCCCCTGTTAGCATAATCATGATGAGTTTGTCTTGGAGAAGCATAATCCCAAAAACTGATTTTCCAGATGAATTTGTGTTCTTATGTAGCATATCTCTGCTTGTTGCCCTTATGATGTCCATAATCCTTATAACATGAGTTGTATGAAAACTTTAAGAAGGCTTCTAGCTCTTCACTGGGAAATATCACTGACATTTAAAATTAACAATGCTTGATCTCTTTTCACATGTTAACTGGAGCAGATTAATGAATTAACCACTGTCCTTGAAATGAGCCATAGATATAGATTGTTAGCAATGACCATTATACTTAGAAACAATTTGGAAAAATAGATTGTTTCACAAGGTCAGGGAAGATGTTTGGCTCTGATGTAAAAAATCTTAGAGAACAATTTAAAGTTAAGAAAAGTACACTATTAATAGTAAATCCAGGGATATTTTAAGGTTGATGAGCTGAAACAATAGCCCAAGGTAGCATTGGCCGTCTGGGCACCCGCAAACTAGGTCTAAACCTGAGACAGCAGTTGATTCCCTTATATTTGTTTTTCCCCTCAGCTTCTTGATATGATTTAATAAAAATGATTAATGAGTAGATGCACACCCCTTTAAGATTTAAAGTACAGGTGCCAGTACCATGCCATTTTTTATTACTGTTGCCCTATAGTACTACTTGAGATTGTGGATGAAGATACCTCCAGAAAATATTTATTGTGCAGGCATTTTTTTTAAAATCAATTCTGGGTTTTTTGTTTTTCCATATGAAACTGAGAATTGTTCTTTGGAGGTCTGTAATGAGTTGTGCTGGTGTTTTGATTGGAATTGCATTGAGTCTTTAGATTTCTTTTGGTAGAGTGGCCATTTTTACTATGTTAATCCTACCAATTCTGGAGTATGGGAGATTTTCTGATATCTTCCTTGAAGTTCTTTTTTTTCATACAAGTCGTTCACTGGCTTGATTAGAGTCACACCAATGTACTTTATATTATCTCTGGCTTCTGTAAAGGGGTTTTGTTTCCCTAATTTCTTTCTGAGCTCATTTGTCTTCTGTATACAGGAGGGCTTCAGATTTTTTTAAATTTAATTTTGTATCCAGTCATTTTGCTAAAGTTGTTTATCAGCTGTAGGAGTTCCCTGGTTGAATTTTTAGGGTTATTCATGTATACTATCACATTATCTGCAACACAAGCTGGACTGGATATGGAGAAAAGGGAACCCTTCTCCATTGCTGGTGGGAATGTAAACTTGTACAACCACTTTGGAAATCAATCTGGTGCTTTCTCAGAAAACTATGAATAGTACTACTAGAATATTCAGTTATACCAACTCTGGGCATATATTCAGAAGATTATCAAACAAACAACAGGGACATTTGTTCAACTGTACTCATAACAGCTTTACTGATAATAGCCAGAATCTGGAAACAACTTAGATGTCCCCAAACCGAGGAATAGACATAGAAATTGTGGCACATTTATACAATGCAATACTATTTAGCAATTAAAAACAAGGAAATCAGCAGGCAAATGGATTGAACTAGAAAAGATCACTCTGAGTGAGGTATCCAGAAGCAGAAAGACACTCATGGTATATCCTCACTTATATGTGGGAATTAGTCAAATAATGTAGGATTAAAATACTAAAATTTATAGTCCTAAAGCAACAGGAAGAACCCTAGGGAAGATGCTTAATCCTCGTTTAGAAAGGCAAATGGGATAGACATCAGTAATGGGAGAAGACAGGGAACAGGGCACGAACCAACCACAGAGGGCCTCTGAAAGAATCTACCTAGCAGGGTACTGAAGCAGATGGTTAGCCACAAAGCCAAACTTTGGGCAGAGAGCATGGAATAATATGGAAGATTCAGGAGATAGAAAGACCTGGATGAGAGAGGCCCTCCACAAGGAGGCCAATTGAGCCAAAAAATATGGGCCCAGGGGGTCCTTTTCCAACCAAGGACCATGCATGAAGAACACCTAGAACCCCTGCTCAGATGTAGCTCATAAGTATCTCGGTTTCCATGTGAGTTCCCTATTAAGGGTAACAGCAGCTGTCTCTGACATGAACTCAGTGGCAGGCTCCTTGATAACCTACTCCTGGAAGGTGCAGCCTTGCCAGGCCACAGAGAAAGATGCAGCCATTCTTGGTAAGACTTGATAAGATAGGCTAGGATAAGACAGTAGGGAAGTAGGACTTCCCCTATCAGTGGACTAGGAGAGGGGCATAGGGGTAGAAGAGGGAGGTAGGTTGTAATTGATGGAAGATGAGGGAAGGTCTTACAGCCAGAAAACAAAGTGAATAAATTGTAATAATCAATAAAAAAGAAAAAAAATAAGTTTTTTTTTCCTGAAATGGCTGCACTCAGGCAACTGTCTCTTAAAAACAACTAGAAAGAATAGTATTTCACCTCTTCACATTTTCCTTTTTCCTGTATATAATAAATACCCTTGATAAAATTCAGTGGTTTGTTATATATTCCTAGTATTATAATATTATAAAATATTTTACAAATCAAATTTTGATATATTAAGTGTGTAAAAATAGTTTATGAAAAAGTGGCTTGAATTTTCAAAAGAGCAAAGAATGTTTACTCAAAACTCAGGAGGGTGAAAATGGAAGGAAAATTGATGGAAGAATAAATAATATATAAATAAATATCTCTTACACAGTAATTATAACATTTTGATTATTGAGATTTAAAAAAAATATACAGAATATTTCTCAAGTAAACAATGTAAGGTATTAGTAATAGCTCTTATGCATGTACCCTGAGATATTTCTTTAAATTATTCCTCTTGTCACTTAAATGTGTTCTTTGACAAGTCATGCCACTACACCCTGATGTTCAGGCTCTAATACTGACTTTTCAGTTCTTATTTCAGTGTACTGACTTCTTTTAGCCCAATTAGGACTGAAGTCATACAATGTTTGATTTCTGCGTCTAGCTAAGGTCACAATTTTTGATGATACATTTTTAGTTCATCCACAATTTCAAAGTAAAATGATTGCCTTTCTTAAAATGTTAAATGTTCTCTCTCACACACATGCGCACACACACACATAATGCATGATACATGTAATAGTAGTTATTGGAAACACAAGACTTGAAATTGAAAGAACCAAAAGAGGGCTGTATGGGAGATTTTGTATGTGGGGAACAGAGAAATGAGAAAAAAAAAAATGTGATTATATTAAAATCTCGAAAAACAAATGTACATGTTTTCTATGAATAAAAAAATTGAATAATATAATATTTTGCACTGATGTGATTCAGGACAATCAGGTGTATTCTATCTTAGCACACAGTCAGCTGTGTTTCAGTAAACATGAGTATATATGTGTGCTGGACCTGCCCAAGTCATCTGTTGTTTTTATGTGGATAATGGTAGAACTCCTCATTCAGTGTGTACAGTATATATTCTCTTTTAAATTGACTCAAGAATTTTAGGTATTTTGTGTGTGTGAACTGTATAAAATAAAGCGCCCCTAAACTTCTTTCTTGGTCCACTTTCTTCTACTGTCTCCTTCCATCCTTTTACACAAAAATGCTATCTAATGTGGATGGTACAGAGTGTTCCGTAGATGCAGCAGAAGAATGGACATTTTTTGTCTAGTCCATTCTGTTAGTTCCTGTCTTTCTATTGGAGAATTGAACATTCAAGTTGAGAGTTTTCAATGAACAATGTTTATTATTTCCCTTTATTTTGTAGTTATGGTGTGGGGAGTTTACTTCTTTATATTTGATGCTTGGGATTATTCACTTTTTGTCTGTTATTGGGTGTGGTTAACATTTTTAGATAGGAGTTTTGCTTTGATTGGCTTCTGTAGTGAAGGAGTTTTACAGAGATATTGCTCATATTTGGTTTAATTGTGCAATATATTTTTATTCACCATTTATTATTGAAAGTATACTGGATATAGTAATAAGGATCCCTTAAAGATTATATACAATTTGTCTCAGCCATTCTAGGTTTAGAATTTTTCTTGAGAGATCAGGAGTTACTCTAATGAGCCTGAATTTATATGCAACTTAGTCTTTTCAACTTGCAACTTTTAATATACCTTCTTTGTTTAATATAATTTTCTTTACATTTAGGGTTTTGATTTTATATGCTGAGCACAATTTCTTTTCTGGTATGCTTTGTTGTTTTCTATACTTTTTGTACTTTTATAGGCTACCCCGTCTTCATTAGGTTAAGGATATATTCTATTATTTTGCTGAAAATATTTCAGGGATTTTGATGTGAGTTTTGTCTTCTTCCTCTATTTCTATTATTCATAAATTATTTTTTTACACTTTTTAGATATTCTGGATCTTTTGTGCATGGCTATTTAACATTTCTTTTGATGCAATTATCCAGTTGTTGTTGTTTCTTTATTCTTGTTGTTCATAATCATCTTCAACTTCATCTCTTCGTCCTCCTCCTGCTTTTCTTCTTGCTCCTCCTCCTCCTTTTTTTCTTTTCAAAATAGTCACTTTACTCATATATTCACCCTGATTAAAGTTTTCCCTTCCTCTAATCCTGGCAATTCTTTCCCATCTCCCCTTCTATTCTGTTTAAATTTACCCTCATATAAAACAAGAAGGGCTATAATGTATAATAAGAAAGTAAAATAGAGAAAATACAAAAACAATCACATCTTATTATAAAAGACCAACAAAAGAAAAAGAGCTCAAGGGGGGAAAATATGTAGACTTGTTCACACATGCAGAAATTTCATAAAATATTAAACATGAAACAGTAGTACACACAGAGGGTCCATGTAGCTTTAAAACTAGGAAAAAACTCTTCAGCAAATTAAAATGAGAAATGTGATAAAATTTTTAAAATGCATACCAGAATTACAGGACATGGAAATCCAAACGTGCCAGTGAGTGAAATTTTTGGCCATCTACCTTTTGGAATGTATGCTTAAAAGTACAATTAAGTGTAGTTCATTGGATAAAATGAGTGCACCTTGGAGAAAACTACATTTTCATTTGCAAGCACTTATCAATTAGAGATAGGGCTAGGGATAACATTAAATTCCTTTTGCATGCTGCCTCAGTCTCTCACAGCTTATATATTCTTCAGTCCTCTTAATTTATAATGCTTTCTTCTTTGATATCCTCTATCCTTTCTGGCTCTTATACTCTTCTGGCTGAATTACTGAAGAGTCTGAAGGGCATATTCTGAGGTCTCTCACTGACTGTCTATTTTCTCTATGGGTCTCTGAATTTGTCTCCATCAGATGCAGGATGACTTTTTTTTTATGATGGCTGAACAAGATACTGGTCTATGAGTATAGCAGAATGGTGTCAATGGTCATTTTATTACTTTTAGTAGAATGCAGTATTTGCTTTTCCCCCAGAACCATGGTCTGTGTAATTTCTTTTTCTTGATCAATAAACCAGTGTCAGGTATGGATTCCATCATGTGAAGTGGGCCTTAAGTCAAACTATAGATTGGTTATTTACTCCTACAACTCTTGCACTAATATGTCTTACAGGTAGGAAACTGTCATAGTTCAAAAGTTTGGTAGCTGGCTTAGTGTTTGTATTTCTCCTCTTGTAGTTGCAGTGTACTTCTCATATCAAAGTTGCTAGAATGTAAGTGTGAAGGTTCTATGTAAGCACAAGCTCTATTTATCTATGTTCCATGTAAGTGTAAGTGTTATCTCCAGCAAAAGGGCACTGCAGTCAATTTGTGGAGAGCAGCCTATAGTCTTGGCAAAAGCCTATATTGTTTTGGCATTACAATCACACTACTTTGGCCAATACCTCAGTTAAATATAGACTATTACCAGTACTGGATGCTTTACTTAGTGACAAGAGATTTCCAGTTGGGACTTTCTTCTCTGGTGATTTCATTTATATTGGCTCTTAATATGAACATGATTTAAAATGTTTCTATTGCATTAGGTTTCCACTGTACCAAACAAATGACCCTTAATTTTACCTGTCTTTCCTCATGTTACCTTTTCATTGCCCTCTTCCTTTCCCAATATCCTTCAATTCTATCTTTTTAGCCCACCTTCCATTTGTTCCAAGTATTTTATTTCCCTTTCCTATGGAGAAATCTCTGCCTCCCCTAACCTCCAGTTTTTAATTTGTATGTATCCCCTGTGGTATTATGTCCAGTTGCTTGCATATCATACATCTTGCAACTAATATATATGTAAAAGCAAATACATACCCTATTTGTCTTTGGGGGTCTAGGTTCTCTCACTCTCAGTTACCTGCAAAGGTGCATTTACCTTCATGTTTCATGATTTGATTTTTTAAATGTCTTAGTAATGTTTTATTATGTAAATGCACTAGTACTATAACAAAAATAGTACTATGACAGAAAAACAGTTAAAATCTTCACAAATGATGCTGACCAAACTAGATGTCTATATGTAGAAACATGGAAATTGATGCTTATTTTCACTCAAAAGTCACCTCCAAGTGGATTAAAACCTCACAAAAGTTTATATACACTTAAAGTCTTGAAGTCAGCACAGATATTTGACAAAGATCAAGCATATCTGAGTTGCATGTTACAATAGCCTTCATACTATCTTTCAGCCTTGGTCTTGATCTCCACTTGCTACATGCTTAGAGGGCTTTCAATACATGTACAACCTGGGGCCATTGGAGCAATGGGAATTTTTTTCATGAATCATTTATGCCTTCACCCTGGAGTACTGCTTCTTAGCTTCTCCAGAAAAACCCTGAGCATACTGCTCCTCTCATATTTAGGGGAAATATCAATTATCTGGCCCTACATAAATGTCTTTCTCATAAAAATGTCAGAAAACTCCTTATGAGACTTTAGCTTCAAGATAGTCTTGCAAAATCTACCCCTGTGTTTCCTCAAGAAGAAAATAATCAGAACATACTCTTAAAAAGGCAAACAAAGTTTCTAGAGCCAGGAGAGTTGATAGTATTTGAGATTAAATACCTTGTACTGCTGTATCCTCAGATGAATACTTGGCATATAAGATTAGGAGTTACATATGGTATGCCCTCAATGATTAGATAAAGATGTAAATGAATGACTGGAGACATCTTCACCTTACACTAGGGTCTGTAATGATGGACAAAGAATGTTTTATAAAAATGATTTTTAAAGTGAGGTATTAGGACCTCCTTTTCCTAGAAATATCAGCTTTCACATTATCACTGTGATGTTGTATGACCAAAATAATGAAAGAATACTTAGATTTAGCACATAAGTAAATTCTACAAAGATATGAGATATAGACAATGCATTATGCCAGGAATTTAATAACAACTGTTGCTGCTTTGGCTTAAATTGTTTTTCTTGAGGCTGTCCATTAAAATATGATAATATACTAATTGGGACAAAGCAATATGCCCAGGCTGGCTTGAAGATTTTCTACCTATTGCCATTGAATCTGAGAATGCGTCCAACCTGAGAATGGGGTTTCAGGCTGTGGCAAATATGCCTCCATATTCTCAAAAATGTCAGATTATGGCATTGATGAAGAAAAATGATAGTAAAAAGATAAGGTTTATCAATGATGACTAAATTTATGACAGATAAAACACCTGTCTGGAGACAAAAAGGATATAATCTATGTTTTAGAAGAATGTGAATCTATCTTTTATTATTGAAATCTGTCTAAATAAAGAAGTACTCTGACTGCCAGTCCATCAAGACTTTAAGTTTCTTTGGACAACCATGTCTGACTCGTTTCTGCACCAACTTATTCTTCTCTCCCTCAACTGCTGGGGCTGATCCCCAGTCTTTTGCCACACTCTTTCTATTCTTTCACAGTAGGGTGAATAATCACAACTGAAGATCTAGAACTATATTCTTCAGAGTAGATAGGACATGTGATATCTGTTTTCTGGATTTGAGTTACCTAAATCAATATCGTCATTTATATTTCTATCTACTAATGTGCATACCATTTCACTTATCTATATCAGTTGAAGGATATTTAAGTGTTCTCATTTTGTACCTATTGTGAACAGAATAGCAATGAGTATGGTTGAGAAAATATTTTTGAAGGAGTATATTGAGTCCATTGTGCATAAGTCAATGAAAGTCATAAGTGGTTCATATGGTAGATTTATTTTCATCATTTTGAGAATTCTGAACACTGATTTCTGCTATGGATGTACAATTTTGCAAGCTCCCTTTGCCATAGGTCCAGGTTTTTGTCTGTCCAACAGAAGATGTTAACTGTCAACCTAATTCCTGTTTTCTCCAGAAAAAAAAAAATACTAAGGAAAAATATATAGTACCTGTGTTATTTATCACAATTACTATTATGTAATTAAAATTTGAATACTTATATTGTCCACAAATTAAAAAGTAACATGTATAACTTACTAAAATGTGTTTTCAGAAGTAGTTTATATTCTGAAATAGAGTGTATCTATATAACATTGCTTAAATGAAGGGCTCTTTTAGTTATGGTTAGATATACATTTTATATAAACTTACTAAAATTAAGGGTAAATAATTTCATTTGAAGACACTAAGGTATTTTATTATAGTCCAGTTATTGGACTTAATGATGGGTAGGTCATGGTGCTTGAGAAAGATCCCCAAAACTATAGCTGTGCTGACAGATAAACACAAAGCCATGCAGGCCAGGACCAAACCCAGAGGATCCTCAAATGACAGGAAGGTCACTGCCATGGGCAGGCACTTGTTTCTCTCAAGGTTTGGGTACTCTTGAATTCAGCAAGGGATACACTCCTGCTGATCTGTGGGGAGAAAGTAAATCAACATCTCAACTCCTACAAGTCACTCCATGTTCAGTGCATGAAGAAAGATTTCCAATGATACTGTGTGCATCCTATCACATTCTCTTTTACTATAGTACCAAGAAGGACACTAAACATACATTATTTGTCATTTGAGGTAATGGTTGCCTAAGGTTTTTTTTCTAGCTAGATCTATGATTAAAGATGTGAGTATTTTTTGTGTTTTTCTCAGTCAATTGTGTTATTTATGCTTTATTCTGTCACCCTTGTTTATCATTAATTTTTACAATTTATTCACTTTGTATCCCAATTGTAGCCCCCTCTCTCTTCTCCTCTAGGTCCCAGCATCCCTCCCTACTTCTCTCCTATCCTTCTCCTGTAGTCCTCTGATAGGGAAGGTCCTATCAGACCCTGTCCTATCAGGTTCCTTTAAGACTCCCTGTATCCTATTCATCTGTAGGTTGACTAGGTGGTCCCACCAGGGAGAAGTGATCAAGAAGCAGGCAGCCAAGTTCAGAGACTGTCTCTTCTCCCCTTACTAGGGATCCCATAGGGACACTGAGCTGTCTATGTGCTACATCTGAGCAGGGGGTCTAATTCCTCTCATGCTCTTTGGTTGATGCATGAGTCTATGCAGGGCCCCAGGACCCAGATTTTTTTTTGTCGGTCTCCTTGTGTGACTCCTGTCCCCTTTAGGTCCTTCTATCTCCCACTTCTTCAATAAGACATTTTGTGCTCTATACAAAATTTTGCTGTGGGTCTCTGTATCTGCTTCAATCACCTCTTGAGTGGAGTCACTTAGTGTTCATCTGTGAAAGGCTCCTATCCTGTTCTCTCTCTTCTATGCGTTCTGGCGTCTATCCTGTTTTCTTTTCTGAATGAGAATTAAGCATCTTCCCTATGTTTCTCTGTTTCTCCTTGTACTTTAGGTTTTTAAGGTCTGTAGATTTTAGTATGTCCAATCTATATTGTATGGGTAATAATCACTTGTAAATGAATATATACCATACATGTATTTCTGCTTCTGAGATATATCACTCAGGGTGATTTTTTTTAGTTCCATCCATTTGCCTGCAAATTTCATGATTTTCTTGTTTTTAATATCTGAGTAGTATTTCCTTGTGTAAATGTACCACAATTTCTGTATCCATTCCCCCATTGAGGGACATCTAGTTTGATTCCAGATTCTGGCTATTATGAATAAAGCTGTTATTGTCATAGTTGAGCAAATGTCCTTGTTGTATGGTTGAGCATCTTTCTGATATATGCCTAGGAGTTTTTTAGCTGAGTCTTGGGGTAGCAGTATTCCCAGTTTTCTGAAAAAGCACCAGACTGATTTCCGAAGCAGCTGTACAAGTTGAGATTTTCACCAGCAATGGAGGAGGGTTCTCCTTTCTGCACATCTTCTCCAGCATGAGTTGTCCCTTGAGTTTTTTCTCTTAGTCATTCTGTTGGGTGAGAGGTGGAGTCTCAGAGTCGTTTTGATTTTCATTTCTCAGATTTTTAAGGATGTTGAGCATTTTAAGTGTTTCTACACCATTCAATATTTCTCTGTTGAGAATTTCTGTTTAGCCTTGAATCATATTTTAAATTGGATTATTTGATTTGTTGGGTTATTTATATATTCTGGATATTAGCCTTCTGTCAGATGTAGAGTTGGTGAAGATCCTTTCCCAGTCTGTAAGCCATCCTTTTGTTCTGCTGACAGTGTCCTTTGCTTTAGGGAAGATTTTCAGTTTCATGAGATCCCATTTATTGATTGTTGATCTTTGAGCCTGTGCTGCTGGTGTTCTGTTCAAGAAGTTGTCTCCTGTGCAAATATGTTCAAGCCTCTTCCTCAATTTTTTTAATAACAGATTAAGAATGTTAGTTTTATGTTGAGGTATCTGATCCACAAGGAATTTACTTTTGTGCAGGGTGATAAGTATGGATCTATTTGTATGTGTGGACATCCAGTTAGACAAGCACCATTGGTTGAAGATGTTCTTTTTTCCATTGAATGGTTTTGGCTTCTTTGTCAAAAATCAGGCATTGTAGGTGTGTGGGTTTATTTCTGGGTCTTTGATTCAATTCCACAGATCCACCAGTATGTTTCTATGCCAGTACCACACCGTTTTTACTGTTTTTCTGTAGTACAGCTTGAGATCCAGGATGGAGATACCTCCAGAAGTTTTTTATTGTACTGAATTCTTTTAACTATTCTGGATTTTTTGTGTTTTTTATGTAATGTTGAGAATTGTTATTTCAAGGTCTGTAAAGAATTGTGTTGGTATTTTGATGGGAATTGCATTGAATCTCTACATTTCTTTTGGTAGAATGGCCATTTTGCTGTTTTTTCTTACTGGTCAATGAGTATGGGAGATCATTCCATCTTATGATATCTTCTTCAATTTCTTTCTTCAAAGACTTGAAGTTTTTTATACAGATTTTGCACTTGCTTGGTTAGTCACACCAGTGCACTTTATGCTATTTGTAGCTATTGCAAGGTTGTTTTTTCTCCCTAATTTCTTTCTCAGCCCTCTTGTCTTTTCTATACAAGAGGGCTTCAGATATTTTTTAGCATCTTTGTATACAGCCACTTTGCTGAAGGTGTTTATCAGCTGTAGTACTTCTCTGGTAGAATTTTTAGGGTCACTCATGTATACTGTCATATCATTTGTGAATAGTGATACTTTGACTTTTTCCCTTCTGCTTTGTATCCCCTTGATTTCCTTTAGTTGTTTTACTGCTCTAGCTAGAACTTCCAGTACTATGTTGAAGAGAAAGGAGAGAGTGAGCAAAGTTGGCTTGTCTCTGATTTCAGTGGGATTGATTTAAATTGCTTTCCATTTAGTTTGCTATAGGCTTGTTGTATATTATCTTTGCTGTGTTTAGGCATGTGCCTTTTATCTCTGATATCTCCAAAACTTTAAATATTAATGGAACTTGGATTTTATTAAATGCCTTTCAGCATCTATTGAGATGATTTTGTGGTTTTTGTTTCTCAGTTTGTTTAAGTCGTGGATTACACTGATGGATTTCTGTAGATTGTACCTCCCCTGCATGCCTAGAATGAAGCCTACTTGGTCAGGATAGGTGAGATATTTGATGTTTTCTTGGATTCATTTTGCGAGTATTTTATTGAGTATTTTTGTTTCAATATTCATAAGAGAGATTGGTTTGAAATTATCTTTTTTAGTGTATCCCTGCCTTTTAGTTAGCCTTTGTGAGGTTTAGGTATCAAGGTGAATGTGGCCTCATAGAATGAGTTTGGTAATGTTCCTTATTTTTCTGTTTTGTGAAATAGTTTGAAGAGTATTGGTGTTACCTCTTCTTTGAAGGTCTAGTAAAATTCTGCGCTGAAACCATCAGGCTCTGGGCTTTGTTTGGCAGGGAGAATTTGATGATTGCTTCTATTTCATTAGGGCATATAGGTCTATTAATTTAGTTACCTGATCCAGATTCAACTTTGATAAGTGGAATCTAGCAAGAAAATATTCCATTTCATTTAGATTTTCAAATTTTGTGGCATATAGACTTTTAAGGTAAAACCTAATGATTTTTTAATTTCCTCAGTGTCTGTAATTATACCTCCTTTTATTTTCTGATTTTGCTGATTTGTATAGTGTCCCCCTGTGTTTTAGTTAGTTATGCTAAAGGTTTCTCTATCTTTGTCATTTTCTCCAAGAACAAGCTCTTGCTTTTGTTTATTTTTTGAATTGCTTTCTTTGTTTCTAATTTATTGATTTCTGCCCTAAGTTTGATTATTTCTAGCCATATACTCCTCTTGTGTATGTCTGCTTCCTTTTGACTAGGTCTTTCAAGTGTGCTGTTATGTTGATTTGAGATGCTTCAGATTTCTTTATGAAGTCACTTAGTTCTATGAACTTTCCTCTTAGAATTACTTTCATTATGTCTCATTAGTTTGGGTGAGTTGTGCCTTCATTTTTGTTAAATTCTAGAAAGTCTAATTAGTTTATTTTTTCCATAATCCAGCTGTCATTGAGTAGAGTTCACTTTCCATGCATATGCAGGCTGTTTACTATTTTTGTTACTATTAAGGTCTATCTTTAGACCATGTTTTTCTAATATGATACAAGGGATTATATTGGTATAATGTTTTTTTTTGGATGTATACAATTTACCCTTGTTCATTCAAATGCTGATTTCTCTATTCCACTGCCTGGTTTCAATGCAAATATTGCATTGTGATGCTTTTTCTAAGCATCGCCTGTCTCAAGTTTGCATAAACATGCCACCATTTGTTCTCTATATTGTCAATTAAAACAACCAGCCCCAATACTGAATAATGGAGAGGATAAGGTGAGACATCCTGGTCCAGAGTGGGAGGAAGAGAAAGGAGACAGGAGAGGAGAGGAGGAGAATCTGCAGGAGAGGGCTTGGCACCACATGCAGAAATTAACTGGAACTAAAATATCACAAAAAGCAAGTATGATGGGTGAATCTGAATCCTAGGAATCTCTGCGGGCTTGGAGGTTTAGGATGGAGTAACTGTTAGCCAACATTGTGCTCTAGGTTAATTAATTAAATCCTAGTCTCTGTGTGGTGATTTGGTTATACAGCTGTTTAGGAATAACCACTGCTTAACCAAAAGATTTATCAATAGTAAATATTAATAATCTACAACAAATGGCACTCAACTAATCTAAGTATCCACACCCTTTAAATCCTACTTTAATTTAATTTGGTGGGGGAGAGGAATAAGCTCTCAGTGATACAACCCAAACTTTAAACCTAAAAACTCCCAGATAAATTACTGGCTCTTTAAAAGAGACTCTTAAACATGCCTCAGAGCAAAAGACAGCCTACTGTGGGCAGACCTGAGACTGAACAAAACTGGTTGCAACTACAGTCTAACAGGATGAGAGATAAAACAGACTTCTTTGAGCTTGGCTGATAATCTCTTCTACAGTTTTAAGACAGAAATAAAGGAAAGTTTAGAAATTATGACCATGGTTACATTCATATTCCTCAATTTAACTTTAAAAATTGATTTAGCCTTTTATGTGTTCTCAAAGGCAAAGGCTTTCGAAAAGATACTGGAACAACACAAAGAACAAGTAGAACAATATGAAGAAAAAAATGAAGGTTGGAAACAGGACATAAAACGAGATACAAAAACTTACAGAACATGATAAACAACAGGAAAAGAGGGCAGAGGTTTTAGAAAATATACTGGAAAACACAAAGAACAAGTAGAACAATATAAAGAAAAAATTAAAAGTTAGAAGCAAGGCATAAAACAAGACATTCCAGAGATTATTGAACAAAACAAAAAATAGAGAGATGGGTGTAAAATATGGGTACAGACCTTAAAAAAAGAGTTTAGAATACTAAGTAATACTCAGGCAGACGCAAAAGATAATAATATAGAAAGCCAAACAAAGTTGGTTAGAAAACAAATGTTAGCTTATCCAGTCAGTGTACAACAGAGACCAGCAGATGATTACCCACAGGATTACCATGAGGCTGAATGGCACCCTGTGGAAGTGCTAGACCTGAGAAAGTTTAAAGAGAGTGTCACCAATTTTGGAATGCATTCACCATTTGTTAAACAAATGCTGACTTCCTGGCCAATCAGTATAGTAATCCCAAAGGAATGGGAGGATATGGCAAAGACAATAAAAGAACCTGAGCCATATTTACAATGGCTATCATGGTGAAGAGAAGAGGCTAGAGAGATAGCATACAAAATAGAGCCAGGGCTGTTGGTATTTTTAAGGAATGGCTGCTTGGTGATGGCCAATAGGCTCACACAGAGATACAAGCTGTATATAATGAAGAAACCTTAGTATTATGTCACCTAGCAGCCTTAAATACCTGGGACAAGGTTGAGGGATCAGGAAAAAGGCTTGAGCCATTCTCTCAGGTCATACAAGCTCCAAGTGAAACATTCACTAATGTTTTGCAAAGCTGGGGATACAAGTATATCAGATCCACTAGCTAGAAAAGCACTAATAGAACCTTTAGCTTTTGAAAATGCAAAGATTTTGATTGTAAAGAGGTAATACGGCCATTAAAAGCAAGGTGTGCACAAATAGACGAATGTGTTATAAATAGGATTGACATCAGACCTCAATTTGACCTTGATAGGAGAAGCTACCCCTAAAAACATTGGGAAATGTCTTAATTTTGATGAGCAAGGTTGCTGCAAATGGAGTTACCAGGAAAAACAAAATAATTCAAAAAGGGAGCCTATACGTCCTAGAATATGCAGAAGATGTGCAAGGGTTGACATCGGATAAGTGAATATAGAGCACAGATAAATGGGGTAATTCTTTATCAAAAAATGCCTGAAGGGGCCTGTCTCAAGCCCCAATACAGGACAGGGATACTCCTTCACAAGAAAGATAAACACCACTGCTCTGGGAATAAACATTAAAAATTTCAACAGTGAGGCCAGGGTAGGTTTTATAGGTAAATAAATAAAAAAAAAGGAAGGGAAGGGAACAAAAAAGCAAATATATTGGCAAACCTCTATAAATGATCATAGGGCAAAGTTAAAGATAATTTTAAATAGTATTGAAATTGAATGTGTGGTGGATACTGGGACTGATGTCACAATTATTACTTGTAAATCCTGGCCTCCAAATTGGCCACTTCAGGAGGTGGATATTCAATTCCAAGGAGTTGGGACTTTATCTAAAGTGAAACAAAGTGTTAGATGGTTTAAATGTACAGAACCAGAAGGTCAAATAAGAAAACTAAGACCATATGTGGCTGAGATAGCCATAAACTTATGGAGAAGAGATGTGTTACAATAATGGAAGACCCACATTAACATCCCCCCATGTTATGAGGCAAAAAACAGGTAATACTCCTGATAAAGAAGCTAAAATTATTTTAAAATGCTATCAAAAACAGTTTCAGACTGTCCAGGCTGTCCATAAACAAAATACAGCAGAGGCCATTTTTTCAACTGCCTGTTGGAAAGCCACTGCTGATAAAATTCCCACAGCCTTACCACTAAGGTGGTTGGAAAACCAACCTATTTGTATTGAACAATGGTCTATGAGTAAAGAAAAATTACTGGCACTAGAACAGCTAGTCCTGGAACAACTGGAGGCTCAGCATATAGAGGAGTCCAACAACCCTTGGAATTCTCTGGTATTTGTCATCAAGAAGAAATCTGGCAAATGGAAGATGTTAACAGATCTCAGAGCCATTAAAAAATTATTCCAGCAATGGGGTCATTACAATCCGGAATCCCATTGCCTTCCGTGTTACCTAAACAATGGCCTATTACAGTGATTGATATAAAGGATTGCTTTTTCACAATTCCTTTACATGAGTATGATAGGGAAAGGTTTGCTTTCTCAGGACCCACTTTGAATAGAAGCTGTCCAATAAAGAGATACCACTCGAGGGTCTTACCACAAGGGATGTTGAACAGTCCTACTTTGTGCCAATATTTTGTACAACAACTGTTGGAGGTAATTTGTAAGCAGTTTCCTCAATGAATAATTTACCACTATATGGATGATATCTTATTGGCTGATTCAGATAGAAAAACATTAGAAAATATATTTGATGAAATAAATAGAACTTTGCCTTGTTGGGGTTTAGAGATTGCGCCCGAAAAAGTACAAAGAGGAGATTCTATTAATTACCTATGATACAAAATAGGTCTACAAAAAAACTCAACAACTTGGAAGAACCCAATTAAAAACTCTCAATGATTTTCAAAAAATTACTGTAAGATATTAACTGGCTATAGCCTACATTTTGTTTAGCTACTCAAAGCTAAATAACTTATTTTAAACCTTATATGATGATAAGGACTTTAAATGTCCAAGAACGTTATCAACTGAAGATGAAAATGAATTGGCTCTGGTAGAAAGGAAATTACAAGATGCATATATAGACCATATTGATCCAAAGACGGCCTATATTTTGGTTATCTTGCTTTTCACTCATTCTCCCACAGGAATTCTAATGCATAAGGTGGACTGTGTCTTAGAATGGGGTATTTTTGGTACACAAGCAAAATAAAAAAAAATTAAAAATCGATATAGAAAAGTTCCTGAATTACTCTTAAAAGGAAAAATGAGACTTCATCAGTTGGCTGGAATAGATCCAGCTGGAATTGTGGTGACCTTTCCCAATGCTGAGATTGTATCATTATGGGCAGTGAACAGATATTGGCAAAGAGCTTGTTGTGAGTTTTTCGGAGAAATCAGCAACAGATACCCCAAAATCAAGTCACTTCAGTTTATAAAAAGAAACAATTGGATTCTTCCTCATATAATAAAAGGAACTCCAATTTTTGGAGCTCCCATATTTTATACGGATGCCAATAAATCAAAAATGGCAGGTTCTAAGTCAGAAAATCTGAGTAAAGTGATGGAGAGTGCTTATGATTCAGTTCAAAAATCAGAATTATATGCAATTCTCTTGGTGTCATCAAATTTTCAAGAATTTCTTAATATAGTCACTGACTCTCAATATGCAGAAATTATTGTTCTACATATAGAAACTTCTGATCTAATTCAGGATTATTTGGACTTAACTTCACTGTTTCTTCAATTACACCGAGTAATAAGAAATAAAAATAATACATTGTATATAACATAGATCAGATCTGATATGCATCCACCAGGCACTCTAGCACAGGCAATGATGAAATTGATCAACTATTGACAGGAAGTTTGTTTGAGGCCTCAGAATTTCATTTTAAAAACAGTATGTTAACAGCAAAGGTTTAAAAAGAGAGTTTTCTATCACTTGGCAACAAGCCAAAGAAATTGTGCGAAAATGTCCCACTTGTTCTTTATATAATTAAACTCCACTACCTGCAGGAAGTAACCCAAATGGTAAACAAAGAAATGAAATTTAGCAAATCATGTGTTTTATTTTATAGAGTTTGGTAAACTGAAATATGTGCACCATACTATAGACACATATTCAGGGTTCCAATGAACAAAAGCCACAAGTTCTTTTTTCTTTTTTCAATGCAGTTTATTCAGGAACCTTGAACAATCATCTGACCCTGGGAAAAGCCAGCCCACAGGTTAAATATCCTCTGGGTAGCCAACCTCAGCATGCCACGTGGGCAATGAAGATAGGTCCACATACATGGAAGCAAGCCAGATCCTCAGCCTTAGCCAAATGCGGAGTTGTTTGTGACAGAGAGCACTCACCATCGGGAAGGTGGAAGGCGGAAACCAGCTCCATCTTTCAGGTGAAGCCACAAGTTCTAAGAAGGCTGATTTAGTTATTACAAATTTATTAGAAGTTCTGGAAGTTATGGTTATGCCTACACAAATCAAGTCTGATAATGTTACAGCATATGTCTTTAATAAAATGGAAAGATTTTTTTACATATTATAAGCTAAAACATGTAACAGGTATTCCGCAGAATCCTGCCAGTCAAGCAGTCATTGAAAAATTGAATCATACTTTAAGGGACATGCTTAACAAACAGAGAGGGGTTTTAACCCCCCCCCCCACGAGATAGATTACATAATGCTTTTTTGACCTTAAATTTCTTAAATGTTAATGAACAACAAACAACAGCTGCACAAAGACACTGGGTTATAGAAAAAAAATTGCTGAATTATTTCAGCCTATATATTTCAAAGATACCCTAACTTCACAATGAACAGTAGGGGATGTATTACATACTGGGGAAGAGGTTTTTCATATGTTCATACAGGAGAAGAGAAATTATGGGTTCCTTCAAAACAAATAAAAATCAGATATCACAGAGGAAGACCACCCGAAAACCTTGGTCACACACAAGAAGAAAGAAATTAAGAATACCAAACAAAACAGGCAATATAAATTGATAATCGCTTCACATAATTCTAAAGCTGACTGAGACATAAAAAATGTCTCTAGCCAGAACTTCAGCAGTACATGACCAATAAATCCTTGGCTATAATATCCTCAATTTTTATTATGTCATTCTTTTAATTGGCATTGATAAAATTGGTTTACAGTTTAATTTCATTCTGAACATCTCATACATTTATAATTTTAGAACTGTATAATGCTTGTGAGAAATTATATGTTTGCAGAACAAAAGGAGTGAATACTGGAGATGCTGGACCAAACCTGACAGAATTTTTCTTCCAGCATGCTGAGATATTGACACATCTGTTTGTATCTTGCATGTTCCAGAATTGTGCTTGTTCCTGCCTCAACAACTTCAATTGCTGTTTCTCATCACGGCCTGCTCCCAAGAGAGCTTTGAAGAAAGCTACAAATCTTAATTGGTCCAGCATTTTAAACTGTTCTAAACAGGACTTTTATTATTTTCTCAACATTCAAAGACTGGACCACAAATATTGCTTACTTAATTAAACATTTTTCCAATTTTCTTTGGGCCCCCAACAGGATTTCTGCATGTCCAAAATGTCAGCTAGAAGAAATCAATGAGAATGATGTCATATTTTCCTTAAGGGGGATTGGGTAGGTTTTTGGTTGTTTTCTGTGGCTACAAGTGTTTATTGTCATTGGGAGATGTTTATAAATTACTAATGGTATTATTCAGAGTGAAACTGTTATGCCATTTTGGGAAACCCAAAAGACCTGGGATACACTCTGCTGTAAATACATGAGGTTTTTAAAATTGTATACGTGTTCAGACATGGGACACAAACTTCCTGTGGACACAGGACAGGAATGTAGCCCTGAGATCTAGGGAAGCAAGGTTTTTATGGGGCAAAACTGCAAGCAGGGACTTACATGCTTTGGCTTTACATGATTGTGTAATGGAAACTCAGTTTGAAATGATTGGTTACTTTGGGCATCAAGACCACAAACAGTTCTGGCCTGGTCCTATGGTCCAGTTTCCTAGCAACTGTATAATTAGTGGGCAGGAAAGAATGCAGTAAGGTTAATTTGTCCCCTTAAGGCTAGTTCTTCCCCAAAGGAGGCTGGACATGTTTCCAACTAACTAGGCTTTATTCATGCTTATGCTTTAAACTTTAAAACAATACCCACTGATTTTAAGTCTTTGCTCTCTCAAATCCACTAAGAATTAATGTAATTGAGATTTTAAAAATGAAATAAAATGAAGTTTCAAATCTTTCTTCCATCTGCTATTTTTCCCATAAACTCTACTGTGTGCCTTCCTTGGGAAAGGAACCTGTTTCTGACAATGTGCCAGCAGGCCTGGCTCTGATTTTTTTTTATTTCAATCTTATTATTATTATCATTATTATTATTAATTTGGGTTTTTGAGACAGGTTTTCTCTGTGTAGCCCTGGCTTTCCAGGCCTCATTGTATACCAGGCTGGCCTCGAACTCCCAGACATACTCACAGACATCTACCTGCCTCTGCCTCCCGAGTGTTGGGATTAAAGGTGTGTGCACTGTGCTTGGCAGGACTTTCTTATAGCCTGGTTGAAGTCATACTTTATGACTTAGGACATGTGAGTGTGAAGAGCTGGCAGGGGTGCAAACCCTTCCTTTTGGAGAGAGGGTTTCTCTTGTGGCCTTGCATGTCCTGAACTCGTTTTGCAAACCCAGATGGCCTGGAACTCACACCAGCCTCTGCTTGCCCCACTGACAGCCACAGGCATGCGACACCACACCTGGCTTCTTGTTATAGTCTTTAAGAATGATTTATAATCTCTGTCTGCCTTCCTGGGACCAGCTCTGTTTTGACTGGGAGAGTTTGCAATCACTAAAAGAAAGGGGGGCAGGGACCCCAGGATTCCTTCTGCAGTGAGCAGGGACTGGCTGGGCCCTGGCTGAGCAGGGAATTTAAACTGGACACATTTAAACTGGGAATACATAAATTTAAGCTGGGGCTGTGTGTGCAATAAACTAGCTTTACTTACTAATGGACCCTTGTGCTTTTTTCCCTTCTTCTAAGAAGTGTAAATCCCATCTATTTGTTTATTTTTACACGTATGACTGTTTTGCCTGCATGGATAGGTGTGCCTGTGTACCAGGTGGATGCCTGGTGCCTGAAGAGGCAGCATTGACAACCCACAAGTATACCCTTGAGTTTTTCTTTTGCCATCTATTGCTTCTCATGGGACCTACACATTAGTCTGGTTTGTTGCCTCAATGAGAGTCCCTTGGAGAAAAAAAAGATTTTCATTTTATTATTATTATTATTATTATTATTATTATTATTATTGGGAATGAGTGTTCTTTTTGGAGTGAGGGAAACTTTATTTATGATTCCTGGTGTACTTCTCTTTATTATGGAAGATTTTCTTATTATTTGTACACTATTCTGTCTGCATGCCAGAGGAGGGCACCAGGTCTCACTATAGATTGATATGACCATGTGGGTGCTGGGAATTGAGCTCAGAAACTCTGGAAGAGCAGCCTGTGATCTTAAACTCTGTGCTATCTCTCCTGCCCCCTTATTTCTTATTTTTATTTTTTAAATTTTTATTTATTCATTTTACATCCCTGTCTTAGACCTCCCCTTCTTCTCTTTCCAGTCATACCCTCCCTTTTTTTCCACTATCATCCCTCACCTGGCTCTTCAGAAAAGAGGATCACCCTGCCTCTCCTGTGCATACCCACCCACCCCAGCATATCAAGTGGCATCAGGACCGAACACATACTCTTTGCCTGTCGAGGCAACCCCAACAGGGGAAAGTGAAAGAAAAGATAGCTTGTGGGTCAGGGTGCATTCATATGTGTGTTGGTCCTGCTGTGTTTACAAGGCCTTGTTACCCTTGTGTCCTTCATCCACTCTGGCGCTTACACTCTGCACACAGAGTTTCTTGAGCCCTTAGGGGCTTAGGGTTTCTTGCAGACATCTCATTTAGGGTGGAATGGTCCAAGGCTTCTCACTGTTTGCATATCGACTGGATGTGGGTCTCTGTATTTATTCCCATCTCCTGCAGGAGGAATTTCCAATGATGGCCTAGCAAGGCACTAATCTGTGAGTATGGCTGTGCTCCTTTAGCACAACTGTAGCATTTAGATTTCTCTTATGTCCTTGGCCTCTGTAGAATCAGGTTCCTGGCCAATCAAGCAGTATTGGATCAAGGTTCCTTCTCATGGAGTGGGCCTCCTGAAACCCAACTAGATATTAGTTGGTCTCTTCTGTGACCTTTATACCACAAGTGCACCAGCAAATCTTGTAGGCAGGTCACTGTTGGAGAGTGAAGGGTGTATGGCTGGGTTGGTGTGTACTTTTCTCTTCTGGTGGCATGCAGCGTATGTTCCTGTATCGCAAACAGCAGTCTATAAGGGTGAAGGTTCTCGGTAGGGGCCAGCTGGGATTCGCTGTGTCCAATGACTTGTGAAGGTGTTGTCCCCAGCAACAGAATCTTACCATCAGGTTGGGGAGAGCACTGGAGGATGGACACAGGTGGGGGGCCCCAGGCCCTGCTTTGATCTAGCACAGAGACCTCCTGCGTACCGACTCCACAGGACTCTGGGAAGCCTGCTATCAAGACACGCCCTTGTCTGTTCTTATTAAATTGAAATAAATACATAGTATTAAATGAAAACATCATATATATAAAGCTAGTTATTAAGTGACACGTGTGCTCCACCAGAGGGCACCAGATTCCTTGACAGATGGTTGGAGCGCCACCGTGTGGTCCCTGGGATGGAAACTGGCACCTTGATAAGAGAGGGATTCTCTGTGTCTGATGGCTGTTGCGATGACAAAGGTCGGCTTTTTTTTTTAAGATTCATCCATCCATGTATTCATTCATCCATTCATTCATTCTGCTTGTGCACCAGAAGAGGGCACCAGATCCCATTACAGCTGGCTGTGAGCCACCATGTGGTTGCTGGGAATTGAACTCAGGAACTCTAGAAGAGCAGCCAGCGTTGTTAACCTCTGAGCCATCTCTCCTGCCTCCAGTTATTTTTTAATATTTAAAAGACATTTATTTTCCATGTGAGCGCGTTTCTGCCGTCCCAAGACTAGTCCTCCTTTGACTGGGCGACTCAAAATTAATTTAAAAAAGGGGGAGGGACCTCAGGATCCCTTCTCCAGGGACCAGGGACCAGCTGGACTTCTTCTGATCAGGAGAATTCAAAGCGCTCTTTTTTCCTGCACACAAGTGCAGCAGCCCTGTGTGTTTACTTCCGGTACCAGGGGGCGGGGCGATGGCATCGCAAATTGGCTCCGAAAGGCTCCTGAACCTGAAGACTGCGAGGGGCACAGGGCGGGGACATTGACAGAACACCAGGGACCAGGGAAAATACTGTGCGCTTTATGACGACGGGGAAAGCGCTTCCGGGGAATACTTCTGGGTCCTGACAGAGCTCTAGGCTAAGTAGGGAGGAGGAGGATAGCTTGTGAGGGTGTAATGCGATAAATACAGCATTCTGGGAATTGTATTTTTGCGTCTGCAACTCGGCAAAGCGACAATATAGTGAGACCTGGCTATGTTACTACAAACAATCCCAGAAGTCCTTGCTCTGAGACAGTTCTCACTGAGGCTCCCAGCAGGCACAATGCACTCTGGGATTATTTGTAGTTCCCTGGCTATGGAGTGCTTGGCTTTAAGAATTTCCGTGTCTGGGACATTTCATCATGAATTCAGTAAGGTTGTTCACAATCGTACAAGATAAAACAGATAATTTTTTTTTTTTTTTTTGTCTATGAGACACCTATAATACAATGTGAGTGGCTGGAAGTGGAGCTGAAATGCGGTAGATAGATTTAAGATTGATTTAAAGCCTGGACAGCTCCTAAGAGGGTGGATGGGGTATTGGAGCTTTTGGACAGGACTGTGCTGGATGTTAAGTGGAACGCGAGCACCCACAAGCATACATGCCATGTCTTCAATGTGTTATGTACTGTTGAAAAAGCAGGCGCTTGAGGACAACTATAAGGTTATATTCCAAGAAGCTGGCAGTTGGTGGAAATTCAAAGTTCAAGAGTTAGCACAGCACCTCTTCATTTTCCTAGTTCCTCATTCTGCATCCTGTTATTTTCAGGTATTTCAGACCGAACAAACAGCATCTTTTCAGGCTGAAAATGGACTGTAGTTTTCAGTTCAGATAGGTAGTAGCATATGATTCTTGAGGATTCTCTTAGAAAACCCTTCCCAGTAACTCAAAAGTTGACTTCTCATGCCTGGTGTTGGAGTTTTTGTTAGATGGAGGGACAATTGTCATCACAGATGGCAAAATTTCATTTAAACTAAATTTTAGTTTTATAAATTAAAACTAAAATTAGTTTAGTTTTATAGCTTACATGGATTATACATATTTTAGATAGTTACTAATATTATTCCATATTACTTTTTCAGACATCCTTACCTTACCATCTTCCCTTTTGTATTTCTTTCTGTCTTACCTCCGAAATTATTATACCCCCTTCAAGTTTTTCCCATTTCCTCTTTCAAATCTCTATACCTTTCTACTTCCTTCTGCCCCCACACACTTCCATTCTCACCTTGGAAATGGTCACTATTTCATTCTTGGTTTTTTAATTACTGCCGGATATAGACTCACATATGAGTACACACATATTCCGTTTAAAGCTGGGAAACTTAGAAGAGAGAATATGTGGAATTTGTCTTTCTGTGTTTGGATTACCTCATATAACATGATTTTTTTTTCTAGTTCCATCTATCTACCTGCAAGTTTTATGTTTGCATACTACTCAATAGTGATGCATTTTAAAATCATGACCTAAAGAGCTTATATTTAATTCATTTTTAAGGTTATTTAATAATTACATCATTTTGTGCCTTCTCTTTTCTTCCCTCCAAACCTTCCCACAGACCTCTCCTATTTCTCTTTCAAATTCATCTTCTTTTTTCAAATTTGTATTATGCTCTTAATATAAGTTGCTCAGTTTAATAATGTTACTTCCATGCATGTTTTCAGGGTTGATTGCTTGGTATTGGATAACTAAATGATTTTATGCTCTTTCCTGGAAAGATTTTTTTTTCTCATACTCTCAGCATTTATTAGTTCCCTGCAGATTTTTGTGTAGGATTAAGGACAATGGTTTCTTCCTAGACCACTTTTGCATGTCTATTAGCATTTTCAATTTTTAGTTCATTTTTATACAGGTATATTGGTAAGCCTTTTTTTCTTTATTTTTTTTATATTGGTCCATCTTATGGGTGTAGCTTCTGGTATTATTAGGAGACACATTACCAGACCATACTCTGATCCTCTGCCATATATATATATATATATATATATATATATATATATATATATTTACCTCCTGTTATGCATGATCACTGAGTCTTAGATCTGGGAATTGTTTTGTAGATGTATCAGATGTGACTGTTCTCCAGAATTCTGCCTTGTGATTGGTTGTGGTTTTAAGTCATGATTGTGGTTCAGGAAAAGCTTCCTTGGTCAGTGGTGAACTATACTTATCTATGTGCATTATTAAAAGCATTTAGGTTGCTACATGTTTATATTCATGCATGTACTTACATGTATTATAGGGATTTATGTAGATAATTCACAGTATGATTGCTTAAAACTCTTTAAAAAATTTACTGTTATTTTACCTACTTCCTTCTTTTATATTTATCCTGTAAAAGACCTGGGGTCTTACAGCTCAGGAGTTCAAGATCGCACCCTTCTCGGGAATTTCCACAGACCACAACTCAATGCAAAAGCAAGAGCATTTTTTTTTTATTTCAATCGTGATAGGGTCACCCCTCAAAAGGCAGGAGATGGCCCCAAGCATGCAAAGCACAGGGTTTTTATACTTAAAAATCTGGCCACTTTTGCTCTATACATTGATTGGTCAGCAAGAATAGCATGAAGATAGTTTATGCCTAGTTGTTTGCAGTTTTTGGCCATTTGTGAGTTTTCTCAAAACAACTCACCCTGCCCTTCAAGAGCTACCTGCCTTTGGCTTCAATTCAAGGCTATCTCAGAGCAGTTCATCCTGCCATTTGAGACCTATGTGCCTCTGGCTTTAATTCAAGAATGGGAATGGTCACAGCTGTTTTTCTTTTACAGTTGTTTTCATTCTCGGGTGAGCTCTCATCCCCCTTTTCTTTGTGCTCCAATTTTAACCCTAAAATTGTGGATCAATCTCAGAGAGAGATCGATACTGCCTCTGGAGCATCAGGACCTGAACCACCCTTACACATTCCCTGACAAAGGCCACTAATTGGTTAACAATACAGGGTACTATTGTGACAAGGAGCAAAAGGGTAGCAAAAGGTCCCAGTAAGAGAAGCACATAGGGAAGCATACCATTAAACCCATTCCAAAAAGGAGATTCTATTAATTCTCATCTCCTTTTTTCAAGATCTTTTTTTTAATCTTTCCTTTAACAATGCCTGATTAGTGTAAAAAACGGCATTTCTCCTGTGAGGCTAAGCAGATTCCTCCTTTTTCAACCGTAAGGAGGTCTAATCCCCTTTGGGTCTGGAGAACTACTTCTGCTAAGGAATTGAGCTGGTCTTGGAGGTCATTGATGGTGCTCGAAAGCAATTGTACATCATTAATTAACTGTTGGGACAGTTTGTTGTATTTATATAATAAAACACCCAAGCCAGTTGACCCAGCGCCTATGGAAGCACTCAGCCCAGTTCCCACTAACAGAGGAATGAACTGAATGGCTCTCTTCATTCTTCCAGCCATTAAGTCAAAGGTGGTGACTAGGACTGGCTCATCCCCTGGAATGATGCTAAGATCAGGGAGTTGCCTGTACACAGGTCCCAGTCCAATCTGTGGGCAAGAATGTATAGGCTTTATTATTCCTGCATAAGAAAACAGTGTTATTGTCAGGGCAGAGAGCTGTGGAGATGTCAATTGCTGAATCACAAATGGCAAAGATAGCATCCCCTACAGGTAGACCTGAGCTATCATTTTTGTAGGGTTTTGTCAAACAGGTAACATTTTTCTTGAAGAGAGGCTGCACTCTCATAGGGGGTGCTGAGTGTCAGGACCCCTCAGCAGTGGAATAAGTGGCGTTGGGGGGGAGCTCCAGAGGAACAGGCTGCCCTCGTCAGAGGCGGAGCCAGAAGTCACTTGCAAGCGAAGGGTTGGTGTCATTTAGGAGGCTATGAGTGGCAGTAATAACATGTACAGTCTGGGGGTCTAAAATAAAGTTTCCTCTACTATCAGGAAGAACCAGAGGGTGGTAATTGAGGGACGAGTATTCTTTTTTCTATTAACTCTTCAATGCATTGTTTAACCTGTTCTTGTCTGGCCTGATCCTTCACCCCTCCTCCATCTGAGAGGTGAATGGGAGGTACCTTTCTTCAGCGTACAGGCTTTCCTACCATCCCCGAAAAAGGGGCTTGGAGTAATTAAGATCCATGGACTCCTGTTGGCACACTGTGGAAACAATCGTCTATCCTCATCTCCTCCCTGACTTGGTTCAATATGGCAGTGAAATAGGTGATGTTATCTTTTCCAGTACATTGTTGCACAACCCTATAGCAACTGCTATGCACAACCTGTTGATAGGTATCACAAGGGCAAGGCACGGGGCACCCATTTACATAAGGAATCATCTTAGGCTTGGTTACACAATGCCATTCTAAACTTGGGGTACTCCCTGAAGGTTGTAGGGCTCTATATGCCCATGTATCGCCAAACTCAACTTGAGCATAGGCCTTGTTGGGGCTCCAAATCTCACCAATAAGTAAGGCTCTGCCATTCATCACACCACCCTTGCAATCACAGGGTTTACCATACATTGCTTCCAGGGCCTTGTGAGCCTGGCGAGGATCACCAAAACTCCAATTGAGTAAAAACAGCACCACCCAGAGGTACCATTGTCTGTCCACTTTACTGGTCAAAGAGTTCATTGTCCCTGATGAGTTTCAGTTTTAACAGGTTGCTGGAGGCTTGGACTTTCCAGGTGTCAGAAGGTTTATGAAGAGCAGGCTTGACATATGACCCATGGATCCAAGCTGCAATGCTCTCTACTTTGACGGCTGTTGGGGTGTTGAGCAGGACACAATAAGGAACCTTCCAACGAGGTTCCAAATTCTGGCTGTGGTGTCATAACAAGTACACCATCTCTCCAACCTGGAACTAATGGGGCACCTCCAAGGACCGGGGCGCATATGCACTACCAACCTTGCTCCAAATCGCTTTCTGAATAAGTTGCAGTCCTTTTCACCTGGACAACAAGTCAGAGTTACCACTAGTTATGTCAATGGGGTCCCCAAGAAGAGTCAGGGTAGCAGGAACCCCATATAGTATTCAAAGGGAGTTAAGCCTAGTATGGAGGGAGTATTTCTGACTCTAAAGAGGGCCAAGGGAAGGATCACTGCCCAGTCACCATCAGTCTTCATGGTCAATTTAGTGAGAGTCTCTTTGAGAGTTCTATTCATTCTCTCTACCTGTCCTGAACTTTGAAGTCTATAAGCACAATGTAACTTCTAATCAAGTCCCAGAAACCTGACCACCTCCTGGTTTACCTGAACAACAAAGGTTGGCCCATTGTTTGACCCAATTACCTTTGGAATACCAAACCGAGGAAAAATGTCTTCCAGAATCTTTTTGGCCATGACCAGGGAGGTTTCTTTCTTTGTGGGAAAAGCTTCCACCCATCCTGAGAAAGTGTACACAAAAACCAGGAGATATTTATTGCCATCTCTAGATGGTCTACTTTCAGTGAAATCCACTTCCCAATGCATTCCAGGTCTAGTTCCTTGTCACTGGCCAGCAGTGACACCTGAATACCACCTGAGAGAGGGCTGGGAAAGAGAGAGAGAGACAGGGTGACACAGAGAAGGACACTGAGTCTACATGCTGATCCAAGTGTTAGTTTAATGGACGTCAGGTTAACACTTAAGTAGGCCAAAAAGTACAAGCAGTTTCTCCTGTAGGAACTTTACATGGTCAAAACATAGGAGAGCTCACTCAAGGTTACACAGCACCTGCTGTCTGGTTACTATGGTTGCACACAGTTTCGCAGGGTCAGAGCTGTCTGCTGTAGGACCACCAAGGTCAGTTTATAAGAAACTGGACTTTGGAAAATAGCCAAAGCCAAGAGGCCAGATTCCACTGTTCAGATGCCATTAACTCCAAATTTGCCATATACTCCAAAAAGGCTGCCACAGTTCCTCTCAGCTGCTTCCCTGGAAGCAGCTCTGGAAACTCTTACCTATGTTTACCTACTGGCAAGGTTCACATGCCCTAGTCACTGTCTCAGTCAGGGTGGTGAGGTTTAGTATTCAGTACTGGGATGGGTGGGCAACTTCAGCTAAATTCTTTGCCCACAAGTGAGTCCACTTACGCATCTGAGTAATTAATCTCTCAGCGTCTTCCTTTGGTAGAATGATCTTACCTTTAGAGTCAATCCATGCCCCCACATAGGTGTCAAATATCCCCTGTGTTTTACCATATTAACTTTAAGTCACTTTCTGAGTAGTTTAGTCATTCTTCTCTGGGCAGTTCAGCAGTTAGTACCACTAGGACAGTTTCCTCTAGCAGCTGCTTTAGCCTCCTGATCAGCCATGTTATTCCCCTTTCCTGCCTCAGAAATCCCCTTCTGATGTCCCAGACAATGAATAATGCTTACCTTTTCCAGCAGCAACAAGGCATTGAGCAAAGTCAGAATCTCATTTTTATTTTTTATCTCTACCAGCTGATGTTAGCAGAAATCTCTGCTGATAGATGGCCCCATGTACATGGGCTGTTGGTAAGGCGAACCAACTATCAGTGTAGATGTTTATCTTTTTACCCTTTTCCAGTGTTATTGCCTGGATTAAAGCAATCAATTCAGCTCGCTGAACAGATGTGCCCTCCGGCAACGCCTGGGCCCAGATTACCTGATGTCCATCTACCACCACTGCCTCTGCCTTTCTCTTCCCGTTCTACAAAAAACTGCTCCCATCCTTGTAGTGTGTCACCTCAGCATCAGGAATTGGTTGATCTTTCAAGTCCTTTAGCCATCCCTGTTCCTCTGCTAGAACCTGTAAGCAATCATGCTCCAGGGGCTGGATTTCTGGATCTGGCAATCAGGTGGCAGGGTTTAGCCCTGTAGCCGGGGCAAAGGTGACTCTATCATTATTCAAGAGCAAGGCCTGGTAATGTGTCTTGCTGGCATTCATGAGCCAGAAATCAGGTGGCTGCCTTAAGACACTCTCAAGGGCATGAGGAGCACAGATGATGAGGTCCTGTCCCAGAGTCAGTTTGTCTGCATGTTTTACTAGTGCCGCCACTGCTGCTATTATTTACAGGCAGGTTGGCCATCTTGCCACTACTCAATCAAGTGTTTTGGATAGATAGGCTACTGGTCTCTTCCAGGGTCCAATTTTCTGTGTTAGCACCCCATTGGCCATTCCCTGATTCTCACACACATAGAGATGGAAGGGTTTGGTTACATCAGGGAGTCCCAATGCTGAGGCCAATATTAAGGCTTGTTTGATATTACCAAATGCAGCTTGTTCATCCTTTCCCCAGATGAAAGAGTCACTGCCCTTTGTAAGGGCATGCAGAAGGGCTGCCATGTTGGCAAATCCCGGGATCCACAGCCGGCAAAACTCCGCTGTACCTAAAATTTCCCTCAGTTGTTCAGTAGTCTGTAGAGGGGGAATATGAAATACAGTCTTTTTTCTAGCCTCCAACGGCCATCTCTTTCCCTCTTTTAATATATATCCCAGATAACTGACAAAATTTCCTGCAGAGATGGGTCTTTTTCGCTGTAGCTGAGCTTACCCATCTCTTGCAACAGCTGGTCGGTGGCCTCAAAACAGGTTTCTTTACAATTTGCAGCTAATAGAATGTCATCCACATATTGGAGAAGAGTTACCTGTGGATTGGTGGCCCGGAGGTGTGCCAGGTCCCAAAGAAGGGTTTCATCTTCCTTTTGGGACAATTCTTGATCCAGTGTCCTTTCTCCTTGCAATAGGCACACTGATCCTTAGACAGAGGGCCCTCTGATTTCCAGGATCTCTCTCCCTATCATTATGACTGCACTGCGGTGGCCAGGATCTTAGTCAACTTTCTGTCTTGCCTCTTATCCTTTCTCTTTCTCTTGCTTCCTGCTCTTTCTGCTTTCTTTCCTCTTTCTCTTCTTCCATCTCCCAGCTGTAGAAAACCTTTTCTGCTACCTGCACTAAATCCTTAAAGAACTTGTCCTGTAAACCCTCTATTTTCTGGAGTTTTCTACAAATATCTCTGGCTGACTTGTCTATAAAGGTAATAGTCACCATTGGTTTATGCTCATCTAAGATAGGGTCATAGGGCGTAAACTGACAGTATGCCTCTATCAGCCATTCCAGAAAGGCTGCAGGAGATTCATGCAGCCCCTGAACCATCTCTCTTACCTTCATCAAATCAGTGGGATTTCAAGCAGCCCCATGGAAACCCGCAATTAGAGTCTGACAGTAGACCTCCAGTCATTCCCTACCTCCAGATGTGTTGTAATTCCCGTTCAGTGGGTGAGGGGAACGCCATCATCAATCTCATTAGGGAGGATGGAAGGCCTTCTGTCCATTCCAGGCACAGTCTTTCTCTTCCCAAGGAGGACCCGTCTCGTTCCTCAGTAGTTAAGAGGGCCTGCAAGAGTTTCTGGCAATCATCCCAAGTGGGCTGGTGAATAGGACAGATTCAAACAAATATGTGCCTTTTATCTCACCTCCAAGAAATGATAGTCACCGCCTGTCCCATAATAAAGTCATCCATCAAGAAAGTCAAAGAAGCAACAATGATAGAGACAAAGAAAACAAGAAAGGCAGTTACACAAGAACACCCTTACGGGTGGTACTACAGAATTCTGATTGAGAGGCTGCCTCATGGCGGCTGTCTCTGAAGAGAAACAGATGGGAGGAAAACCATCCCGGAACTAGCCTCCCCAAATGGAATCTGGAAGGTCCTCCAGTTCCCAGGCAACCGATATTCTGACAAGTTTGTCTATCGCAGGGACTGAGCAGATGACCAAAAATGTCTAGATAGGTGACTAAAGAGAAACAGTGGTATACCAAAAATCAGACTAACCTGTTCTGATCTCACTTCTGAGCCCAGCCAGTTGAGTGTTAAGGAAGGGCACACTGTTTTCCGGGCAACGCACCAAAATGTAAGACCAAGAGTCTCACTTCTCAGGAGCTCAGGATCTCGCCCTTCACAGGAAAACTCACAGACCACAATTCAATGCAATAGCAAAAGGTTTTATTGCTGTCGAGATAGGGTCGCACCTACAAAGACAGGACATGACCCTGAACATACAAAACAGGATTTTTATGCATGAAAATCAGATCACTTTTGCTCTACACTTTACAGCTGGTTGTTCCTCAGAACAGTTCACCCCGCCCTTCAAGAGCTATCTGCACCTGGCTTCAATTCAAATAATAACAGTTGTTTTTCTCATTCCCAGGTGGTCCCTCATTTGTTCTGATGATGAAATCACTGAATAATGTCATGTTGCAGTGTTAAGGGTGCAGGGATCTGTTTAGGAGCCTGTGCAAAACAACAGCCTCATTCACTAAGGTAATTCAAGGCCCTGGAGAAAATTGTTCACCAACTTCATACAGAGATTGGATTCAGCTCTAAAGAGGGTAGTACCAGACTGACACCAGATAAGCACTGATGCCATTCTTGGCGCATGATACTGCAAATACCACATGTAGGAGAGCATTTAGAGCATGAAAAGGAGGAGCAGCCCCAAGAGAAGATTGATTAAGAGAGACAACTGCTATTGACTCTCAGGAACATCATGCCGACCTCACAGGACAAGCTAAACCTAGAGTTCCCAGTTCTCAAAAAAAAAAAACAAAAACAAAAACAAACAAACAAAAAAAAAAACGTTGTGCTATTTTGGGTAAATCCAGGAATTTACCGAAAGAACTGTGAGGTTAAAATCTCTAGAATGCAAAATAGGAGGTGTGTTAACACAGAGGCAAGTTGTGCCTTTACTCACAGAAGGGAACAAGCAGATTTTGGCTCCAAGGGAATTCAAAGGTTCCCAGGGTTTCATGGCAGCTGTGGCAAGGGAAAGCACAGGTCTAGGGATTACTGCTCTGAGAGGGACAAACAGGCTAACCTCTTGCCATCAGGAAACCAATAGAGGGGCCTGTCAGGCTTAGGCCCCTCATGCAACAATACGAGCTGTCTCCCATCACGCAGCCATGAGGTACTAGGCAGGTAGGAAAATCTCAACTGAGCGCAGCTTTGCATCTGGCTGCATATAAACCTCTGACCCTAAGCACAAGGGTTCTATGTCACAAAGGAAATGCAGCAGTTTATGGACCTGTGTATTCAGGGATGCTAAAGAGGATCTCTGGAAGAAGCAGAATAACTTCTACAGGATCTATTGTACACCCAGGTACTGTAGATGGGGACTGCAAGGAAGAAGTTAAAATCATGGTGCATGTAAAACACGAGATGCAAAAATAAGGCAGGGGTAGTATTGCTCAGCTGTTACTGTTCTCCTCCATCTAGGGCAAAGCCGCACCCTTAGGAAGGACAGGCACATTTGGCAGTACCGGAAATTGTGTGTTCTGGAAAGCAGTGTCTAATGATCAGAGATCCAAATTAATGGCAGCAACAAGTGGTGTTCATTGAAATGCAGGAGATGACTTCAGTATCCTCTCCCAAAAGTCTTGGGATCCACAATGTGTGCTTCTGAAGGTTCATATACAGTTTCTAGGAATCTGTAAAATTTCTCCAGTAGGACAAAGTGTATGGGGGATTAAATAGGTGGAACCAGAGGGTCCAAGAGGGAAGTTGACACCTTCTGTAGCCTACCACTGAAGGAGAAATTCAGAAATAATTCCAGGAGTCTTTCTGCAGGATAAGTCTCCTCTCTGCCCAAATGCTTATACTTGCAGTTTCCTAACCATATTTAGATTGTTGAAATCATACACTGGGAGACTGAAGCTGAAAGGAACTTAAGGCAGAAGCACACGCAGAATGCAAGATCTGTTCTAGCCACGTTCCTCCTTGAGCATCAGCCAGAGCTGAATGAATGACTTCGTTAAAGTAGGCAAAGACTGCTCCTGGCTTCTGCCCCTTTTCCTTGCCTGATCATCAGAAGCCGTGCCTTAGACTCTCCCCTCAAACTCCTTGTGGGCCAACACAGGTGCGTAATGTGAGCTAAGCAGTGGAATTTGGGTAGAACACAAGACCACCTGTATCTGGAAAGGGTGCTTTAGGGTGGGATATGGGAAAATTCGCAGGAGGAAGGAAGGGTTTCACAGTTAGGAAGCAGAAGGGCGTTCCACGGTTTAGCCTGTAATTGGAAGCCTCGAGGGAGTGGGTGGGGCCTAGGTCGGTATTTAAGGGTGAGCAGCGGACACCTTTACCCATTTGCCATAGCCTGCACTGTCCTGGGTGTTGTTCTGAGTACACACTGGAGAGGAAGAACTCCTGTCAAAGTGTCCTCGGCAGGATGGAAGATCAGGCAGATGTGGGTGGCTGCAGTAAGACAAAGACATCCTGGCGTCTAAAGACTGTTTGGCAGGCTAAGCAGAAGGAGGTCTTGCTCTCAGTTTTCGCCAAGACACCTTAACCGAGCTTCAGGACCAGGCAGGAACTGGCCAGGGAATTTGGGGTTCCAGAGTCCTGCATCTGCATGTGGTTTCAAAACTGCAGAAATAAGACTGGCGTGTAGAGGAAGACCTCAAAACAGACCACCGCAGGCTCCAGCCATGAAGCCTCCCAACAGCCTCCTGAAAAGCTTGTCGCCAGGGTACAACAAGCAAGAGGCCCGCCCTCAGAACGGAGAAGGCCTCGAACGCGGCTTTGTCCAGCGCAGATCAGCATGCTAATCTTTTGAGATCTCTCCATCCCCAGACTATGCCACGAGAGTGCAACTGGCACTGAGCACAGGTTTGCCTGAGGACACCGAACACATATGGTTCCAGAACAGAAAGGCCAGGCAGAAAGGCCGCGCTGGAGGCAGCACAGCTAAAGGTGAGGACCTGCCTGCCTCTCCTGGCCCAGAAAGGGCTCCTGGAGCATCGTATTGCATTGAGCAGGAGGCTTCCCGCGACAGCTTGTTGACACCGGGTTCTGCAGGAGGCGAGTATGGAGAAACGTTGATGCCAACATCCGAGCTCACCTTCTCCACAGAGGCCTACCCAGAACCCAGCAACTCCTGCCCTGCACAGCTTTTCCTGGATCAACTGCTGAGTACAGCGGAAGTCAAGGAACAGGTACCAGCTGCTCTGGACCCAGATGACCCATGAGAGCAGATCGAACCAACACTTGAGGCTCCTCTCACGGAAGAAGAATATCAGTCTTTGTTGTATGATATTTGACCCCATTGGTAACCCCTAGAATTGGGACTGTAAAACTCTGTTGCTTGGACCCTCACCTGACCATTGTCTCAGAGACTCCAGCCAGAAATGAGCTTGGACAGATGCTCAGGCTTGCACCTATGAAAGGTGCAGAGCTCTAGCGATCCTGAGTAAGTGTTGGGAAAGAGATGGAAGGCCCTGGAGGTGCGAGGAACCTCACAAGAAGACCAACAGAAACAGGTGACCCAGACCCCAGGGGGCTTGCAGAAACTGAGCCATCAAATAAGGAGCATGCTTGGTCTGGACCTAAGGACCCTGCACACACGTAGCAGGTGGGAGGTGAATCCTTGGGCTTAATGTGGGTTGCCCTATGAGGGAAGTGTTGTGGAGTGGCACAGCGGCGGTGGAAAGTTGTTTCTAGCCTGGACTTTGTTGTTTCTAACCTGGACGGTTTTTGAAGGACAGTTATATCATGTTAGCTTCAATTATGATGAGTATAAATATGTAATTTGTCTGTTATTGTACTCTGCATCATTAAATTACTTTTAGGCATTACTATGACCTGGTTATTGTTTTCATTTGGAAGTTAATGTAAAGAGGAGATATGATTATCTTTCAAGCTGAAAAGAGGTGTGATCATGAGTCTTGGTTTTTAACTTGACTGCATATGGAATTAAGCAAAACACCCAAATTAAGGACACAATTGTGAAGTACTCTTCCTTATTTGAAGTAGTCTTCTCTACTTCTCTTCTGGATCTATAAGCCTGAAAAACACACCTTTAATCCATATCTTCATACTGCAAAACCAACCACTCACCTTTGCCTCATCTTCTACTGGAAACCTATACAAGGACATGGAAGAAGGAATATTTTACTCTTTTCCTGTTCCTTTTTGCTTTGGTAGCAAGTCTATTTCTTCATTGACTATAGAACTTTCTTCTTGAGGATTTCAGTGTATTTGAAGGTGAGTTGCACCAACCAGCCTCATGGACCAAGCCACTGATAGATTCCTTGATTTTCCATTTTTAGCCATCCACTGTTGAATTAATTGACTCACAGATTGTAAATCATTCTCATAAATCCTTTCCTATAAAGAGAGAGTTAGAGGGAAAATAAACTATGCATATAATTATCTTTCACATAGAACTACCAAATTTTCTGCTTTTAATAATGTTATGTAATTCATTCAGGAATCACTTAAACAACAGTAATTTTCATATGAGGAGTTATAGAAAAAATATTCATCACCATGCAAAATCAAAATGCTACATAACTTTTTGGGTATATTGATGGCAGAGACTATGAAAGACAGAAGGGCTTGGATGGATATCATGCAGACACTAAGAGACCACCGATGCCAACCCAGACTACTATACCCAGTATATATGCAGCCATCCAGCCCTACAGAAGATACTAGAAGGAAAACCCCAACCCATTAATATTAAATACACTCCAGAAAACATATTGTGGCCCACACCATGAGGGGAAGTCCATGCCTGACACTGCCTGGATGACCATGAATCAGAGTCAAGATAACCTAGAGACACACGATATCTGTAAACATGACAGGCAAAAAAATGTCAATGAAAGATACTCCGCTATAATCATATATGAGTGCCTAGCCCAGTTGTCATCAGAGAGACATTACCCGGCATCTGATGGGAGCAGATGCAAAGAACCACAGCCAAACACAATTATGTATCTAGGGGAACGCCACAAATGATGGAATATGTATTGTAGGAATCAGAGATATCAAGGACAGAACAAGAACATGGCTCACTAAGTCAACTGGGCTCATAGGGGATCACAGAGACTGAAAGAAAAAGGCAAACATTCTATGAGTCTTGTGAGCTAGGTTGTCTGCATACATCTTAGATGTTGCTGAGGGACTTCCAACAGTGAGTGTGTGTGTGTGTGTCGAGGGGTGACTCTGACTCTTTTTCCTGCTCTAGCTACACTTTCCTCATGTATTGCTTTGACCAACTCTGATGTGAGGGATTGTTCCTAGTCTTATTGTAACTTGTTATGCCATCAGAATTTTTTTTCATTGAAAATAATGAAGCAGTGGATCTGAAGGAGAGGTGAGTTGGGCAGAGTAGAGGTGGATAGATTGTGGGTAGGAGGAATGGAGGAACAGGAAACTGCAGTTGGGATGTAGTGCATGAAGCAAGAACAAAAAATAAAATGCTAAAACAAAATAAACTATCATCAGCTAGGGCTGTTGGTGAGTACCTGCAGTGCTAGCACTCAGGAAGTTAAAGGTAGGTGGGTCTCTGTGAGCACAGAGAGCACAGGCTGTTCTACAAACAGAGTCCAGGACAGCCAAAATTATTCAGAAAAATCTTGTCTTCAAACAAACAAAAAACTGTCAGCATTTTGTGTTTCATCTTTAGGAACTTTGTTTTATGTCCTACTTTTTTAATTTTTTATTTTTTAATATGAGATACAGTTTCTTAACTTTGTATCCTAGCTGTAGCCCAGTCCCTCATTTCGTCCCTTTCCCACCCACCCTCTCATCTCCTCCCTACCCCTTTCCAAGTCCACTGATAGGGAAGGGCCTCCTCCTGTTCCAACTGACCATAGCTTATCAGGTATCATCAGGACTGGCTGTAATGTCCTCCTCTGTGGCCTAGCAAGTCTGATCCTCCCTTGGGAGGGGGGAGGTCAAAGAGCCAGCCATTGAGTTCATGTCCAAAATAGTCCCTGTTGCACTTAGTATGGTACCTACTTAGATACAGAGCTGACATGGATATATTTCAGCAGGGGTGCTAGGTTACATGCATACATGGTCCTTGGGTAGAGATACAGTCTCATAAAAGACCCCTGTGCCCTGATATATTTGGTTCTTGTGGAGTTCCTTTCCTTTCCAGGTCACACAAACAACCCCTTCTTTCATATGATTCTCTGTCCTCTGCCCAAGGTTTGGTTATGAGTCTCAGCATCTGCTTTGATACACTGCTAGGTAGAGTCTTTCATTGGTCCTCTGGAGCAGGTTTCTGTCCTGTTTCTTGTTTTCTCCTATGTCCATCCCATTTGTTTTTTTAAGTGAGGATTGATCATCTTAACCCAGGTCCTCTTTCTTGTTTGTCATCTTTAGGTGTACAGATTTTAGTATGTTTTTCCTATGTTATAGGTCTAGCATCCACTTAAAAGTGAGTGTATACCATGTATGTCTTTCTGCTTCTGGGACACCTCACTGAGGATTATCTTTCTGGATTGTTTTTTTTTTTTTTTGTTCATGTTTACATTTTATGACTTCTTTGAATGGTCTAGAATTGAACCTGTCTGTTGTATAGCTTGTAAAGAGGTTTCCCATTTTATAAGCTGCTCCACCACCTAAAGAATGGATTGCAAAAGCATTTTAGTTTCATGTTGTAAGACCTGGAGTCTCACTGCTCAAGAGCTCAGGATTGTGCCCTTCCCAGGAACACTCATAGACCACAACTTGAGGCAAAAGCAAGCGTTTTATTTCAATTTCTATAGGGTCCCCCCTCCAAAGACAGGAGACAGCCCTAAATATGCAAAGGACAGGGTTTTATACCTGAAATTGAAACCACTTTTGCTCTATACATTGATTGTTCAGCAAGAATAGCATGAAGATAGTTTACACCTGGTTTTAGGTAGTATACAGCTGGTTGTAGATAGTTTACAGGTGGTTGTAGATAGTTTACAGGTGGTTGTAGATAGTTTACAGGTGGTTGTAGATAGTTGTTCTCAGAACAGTTGACCCTTTCCTTCAAGAGTTAACTACACCTGACTTCAATTCAAATAATCACTGTTGTTTTTCTCATTCCCAGGTGGTCTCTCACACCCCCCCTTTTTGCCTCAATTTTAACCCTAAAATTGTAGATCAACCTCATGGAGAGGTTGATACTCTTTCTGGAGCATCAGGACCTGAACTTCACTTATACTTTCCCTGACAAAGGGGAGTTCTGGTCTGAGAGTTTATTGTCCCTGATGAGTTTCAGTTTTAGTGGGTTGCTGTAGGCTTGGACTTTCCAGGTGTTGCAGGTTGATGAAGAGCAGGCTTAACGTGTGACACATGGACCCAAGCTGTGATGCTCTCTACTTTGGCAGTTGGGGTGGTGAGCAGGATGTAATAAGGACCCTTCAACTGAGGTTCCAGATTCTGGCTGCCATGTCACTGCACATATACCAGATCTCCCACCTGGAACTGATGGGGCACCTCCAAGGACCTGGGCGCATATGCACTGTCAACCTTGCTCCATATTTCTTTCTGCATTAACTGCAGTCCTTTTAGCCTGGACATGTCAGAGTTACCACTAGTTATGTCAAGAGGGTCCCCAAGAAGAGTCAAGGTAGGAGAGCAGGAACCCCATATAGTAATTCAAAGGGAGTTAAGCCTAGTAGGGAGTGAGTATTTCTGACTCTAAAGAGGGCCAAGGGAAGAAGCACCACCCAGTCACCCCCAGTCTCCATTGTCAATCTTGTGAGAGTCTCTTTTAGAGTTCTATTTATTCTCTCTACTTGTCCTGAGATTTGGGGTCTATAAGCATGATGTAACTTCCAATCAAGTCCCAGAAATCTGGCCACCTCCTGGTTTACCTGAGCAAGGAAGGCTGGCCCATTGTCTGACCCAATTAGCTTTGGAATACCTTACTGAGGAAAAATGTCTTCCAGAATCTTTTGGTCACGACCATTGTGGTTTCTTTCTTTGTGGGAAAATCTTCCACCCATCCTGAAAAAGTGTCCACAAAATCCAGGAGATATTTATTGTCATACCTGTCTGGTTTAATTTCAGTGAAATCAACCTCCCAATGCATTCTGGGTCTACTTCCTCTTAGCCGCTTTCCTGGGCTCTGGAAATTCTTACCTATGTTTACTCTCTGGCAAGGTTCACATGTCCTAGTCACTCTCTCAGTTAGGATGGTGAGGTTTAGTATTCGGTACGGGTATTGGAGGGCAACTTCAGCCAATTTCTTTGCCCCCAAGTAAGTCCACTTATGCATCTGAGTTATCAATCTCTCAGCATCTTCCTGGGGTAGAATGATCTTACCTTTAAAGTCAATCCATGCCCCCACATTGGTGTTAAATATCCCATTTTTGCCATATTAACTTTAAGTCAGTTTCTGAGCAGTTTAGTCATTCTTCTCTGGGCAATTCAGCTGTTAATACCACTGGGGCAGAGTTTCCTCTAGCAGCTACTTTAGCCTCCTGATCGGCCATGTTATTCCCCTTTGGTGCCCTGGAAGTCTCGACCTTCTGCTGTCCTAGGAATTGAATAATGCTTACCTTGTTGGGCAGCAACAGTGCATTGAGCAAAGTCAGAATCTTGTTTTTATTTTTTATCTCTTTTTATTTTTTATCTCTTTACCAGCTGATGTTTGCAGGCCTCTCTGATGATAGATGGCCCCGTGCACATGGGCTGTTTATGAGGCGTACTGACTATCAGTGTAGATGTTTATCTTTTTACCCTTTTCCAGAGTTAAATCCTGGGTTAAAGCAATCAATTCAGCCTGCTGAACAGAAGTGCCCTCTGGCAATGCCTGGGCCCATATTACCTTATGTCCATCTACCACCACTGCCTCTGCCTTTCTCTTCCATTCTCAAAAAAACTGCTCCTATCCATATAGTATGTCACCTCAGCTTTATGAAGAGGGTGATCTTTCAAGTCCTTGCACCATCCCTGTTCCTTTGCTAGAACGTGCAAACAATCATGCTCCAGGGGCTGGATTTCTAGATCCGTAAATAAGGTGGCAGGGTTTAGCTCCATAGCCAGTTCAAAGGTGACTCTATCATTATTCAAGTGCAAAGCCTGGTAAGGTGTCATGCAAGTGTTCGTGAGCCAGCAATCAGGTGGCTGCCTTATGACACTCTCAGGGGCATGAGGAGCATAGATGGTGAGGTCCTGTCATAGAGTCAGTTTGTCTGCATCTTTTACTAGTGCCACTACTACTGCTATTATTCAAAGGCAGGTTGGCCATCGTGCCACTACTGAATCAAGCGTTTTGGATAGATAGGCTACTGGTCTCTTCCAGGGTCCAATTTTCTGTGTTAGCAACTCCTTGGCCATTCCCTGTTTCTCAGCCACATAAAGATGGAAAGGTTTGGTTACATCAGGGAGTCCCAATGCTAGGGCCGACATTAAGGCTTGTTTGATATTATCGAATGTGGCTTGTTCATCCTTTCCCCAGATGAAAGTCTTTGCCCTTTGTAAGGGCATACAGATGGGCTGCCATCTTGGCAAATCCTGCAATCCACAGCTGGCAAAACCCTGCTGTACCTAAAATTTCCCTCAGTTGTTTAGTAGTCCGTGGAGGGGGAATATGAAATACAGTCTCTTTTCTAGCCTCTGATAGCCATTTCTTTTCCTCTCTTAATATATATCCCTGATAACTGACCTGTTTCCTGCAGAGCTGGGCCTTTATTGCTGATGCTCTATATCCAAGGTCACCCAGCTCTTGTAACAGCTAGTTGGTGGCTTTAAGGCAGGTTTCTTTACAATTTGCAGCTAATAGAATGTCATCCACATATTGGGGAAAAGTTACCTGGGGATTGGTGGCCTGGAAGTGTGCCAGGTCCCAGTGTAGGGCTTCATCAAATATAGTAGAAGAATTTTTAAACCTTGAGGAAGTTGAGTCCATGTAAGCTCACCTGAGTCCCCTGAGTCTGGGTCTTTCCATTCAAAAGCAAAAATGTCTTGCCTGGTAGGGCTGAGTTGGAGACAAAAAAAAATAAAATGTGTCCTTAAGGTCCAGGACCATATACCAAACCCTGTCAGGGGGAGGGGAACTCAACAGGTTATATGTGTTGGGTGCGGTAGGGTGTAAGTCCATGACCTGTTTGTTAACTTCCCTCAAGTCCTGTAGGGGTCAATAGTCATTGCATCCAGGCTTCTGAATTGGCAGCAATAGAGTATTCCAGGCAGAATAGCCCCTTCTGAGAACCCCTAGATCAAGGAACCTCTGTTTGTGAGGGTGGATCCTCACGGGTTATCTTAGACATTGGATATTGTTACACCGTGATTGGGGTAGCCTGAGGCTTCAGCTCTATCAGAACTGGAGCTGTTTCTCTGCTTTTCCTAGGCCATCTGTTTCAGCCCATGCCTGGGGAATCTCTGTAGCCACCAGTCAAAGTCTTTTTCTGGACTTACCACCTTTTCAGAAAGGCGGCATTCATCTTCCAGTTGAATTGTCAGTACATGAATGGGATCTCCTTTATTGTCTGTCAAATGTGGGCCATCTGGTCTAAAATGGATATGGGCTCCTATCTTAGTTAGAATATCTCGCCCTAACAGCGGGTATGGGCATTCAGGGAGAACTAAGAATGAGTGGTATACCCGGTCCACTCCAACGTCCACCATTCTTCGGGTAGTCCATGAGTATTGTTTACATCCAGTGGCTCCTTGGACCGATGATTTCTTCTTTTTTAGCTTCAAAATCTTGTAACAGAACAGAATGCTGGAAGCCAGTGTCCACCAAGAAGTCGACTGGCTTCCCGTCCATCTTAAGGGTTACCCTGGGCTCTGGGTAAGGGGTCAAACTCTGTACCCCCCTAATCACTGTCATCATCCAGGGTTAGGACCTGGGTCTCCAGGGCTTGGGCATTCGGTTTTTCTGGCTTTTTCGTCCTTTTAGGACAATCCTTGATCCAATGTCCTTTCTCCTTGCAATATGCACACTGATCCTTAGACAGAGGGCCTCCTGGAGTCTGGAGGGTCTTAATCTTGACAGCAAGGATTTTGTCAAGGTGAAGGGTGCCCTCATGTGGCCATTCAACCTGAAAAGTAGGCCACTCTGAGGAACAGAAAGTTTGCCATTTTCCCTTTTTAACTTCAACTGAAATGTTATGTGCCCTATATCTCACCTCTGAGAAATGATCAAGGGTGAGGGATAAGGGTGTAGTCACAGTTTGTCCCATAATAAAGTCGTCTGTCAAGAAAGTCAAAGAGGAAACACAGATAGAGACAAAGAGAACAAGACAGACAATTAGACAAGGACGCCCTTGAGGGTGGTACCACAGAACTCTGATTGAAAGGCTGCCTGGCGGCAGCCATCTCTAACAGAAAATAGATGGGAGGAGGAGCGTCCCAATCCTAGCCTCCCAAACCGGAGCGTCCTCCAGTTCCCAGTCAAGTGATAGTCTGATACGTCTGTCTATCACAATGAATGATCAGATGACTAAAAAAAGGTCTAGATAGGCGCCTAAACAGAAACAGATTGGTAAGACAGAAACAAGCAAAGCAAAACAGAAATTAGACTAACCTGTTTTGAGCTCAACCTCCGAACTCAGTCTGATGAGGGTTGGGGAAGGGGCACGCCCTTTCCTGGTCAAACGCACCAAAAATGTAAGGCCTGGGGTCTCACAGCTCAGGAGTTCAAGATTGCGCCCTTCCCAGAAATCCCCACAGACCACGAATCCATGCAAAAGCAAGAGTTTTTTGTTTGTTTGTTTGTTTGTTTTTTGTTTTTCCAATCGTGATACGGTCACCCCTCCAAAGACAGGAGACGACCCCAAGCATGCAAAGCACAGGATTTTTATACTTAAAAATCTGGCCACTTTTGCTCTATACATTGATTGGTCAGCAAGAATAGCATGAAGATAGTTTACAGCTAGTTGTTTGCAGTTTTTGGCCATTTGTGAGTTTTCTCAAAACAATTCACCCTGCCGTTATTTTTTAAAACCTATCTCAGAGCAGTTCATCCTGCCTTTTGAGAGCTACGTGGCTCTGGCTTTAATTCAAAGATGGAAATAGTCACAGCTGTTTTTTATTTTACAGTTGTTTGCATTCTCAGGTGGTCTCTCAGATGGAGATGAAGAGAGAGAGAGAAGGAGACAGCAGGACATGATAGCGGAAGAGAGAGAAGGGGGCACCCCAACAGAGAAGGGGGAGAGCGCAAGAAGGCAATAGCAAGAGGGCGAGAGGCCAAGAGAGAGACAAAGTGGGCAGGCAGATCCTTTTAAGGAGCAAAGTAACCACACCTGCCCTCCCTGGCAGTCAACACGTAATGACATCACAGGTTGCTAGGAAAGCCAGAAACAGGTGCCTAAATACTAAGAGTTGGCATAGGCCTTTAATCCCAGTACTCTGCCAGGCAGAAGCAGGCCAGTCTCTGTGAGTTCAAGGTCAGGCTGGTCTACAGATCTAGTCCAAGATAGCCAAGGCTAAAAGGAGAAACCCTCTCTCAAAATACCAAAATATTCATATGTATAATTAATATATTCTCACTAAATATAGTAATATAAACCAATATATTTAATAAATATGTTATAGATTAATATATACATTTTGTTTTAATCATATGTATATGTTTCAATTTATGTTTTAATCATATAGATATATTATTGAAATAAAAAATCTGAGCCAGGCTTTGTGGCACATATCTCTAATCCTGTCTCTCTAGGAGACACAAGCATGCTGCTGTGTAAGTTCAGTGTCACCCTGGTCTACAAAGCAAGTCCAGGACATGCATGGCTAGAGAGAAACATTGTCTAAAAAAACAGGCTAGATGTGTGGCTAGATATATCTGAAATCACATAGTGTGACAAGGCTATAAGAAAGTCTTACGAGGCATGGTGACACACATCCATAGTCCCAGCACTTGAGAGGCAGATGAAGGTAGGTCTCTGTGAGTTCAAGGTCAGCCTGGTTTACAAAGAGAGTCCTGGATTGGCAATGATGCACTGAGATACCATATCGCAAAAATAAAACATTAAATTGAATTAAAAAAATCAAAGCCTGGATTGTTGGCAAATGCCTCTAATACTAGCACTATGACTGGCAGAAGGAAATGGATCTGTGTTAGTTTAAGGCCTGCCTGGTCTAGAAAGTATGACAGGTCAGTCAAGGCTATTGAGAAAATCTCTTTCTCAAAAAACAATATCCTGGGATGTAAACAAAAAAACCTTCTAGTATCTGAAGGTTGTTTCTTCTTTTTAACTTTTTAAAAATTTATGTTTTTGTAAATTACAGTTTATTCACATTGTATCCATGCTGTGGCTCCATCCTTCATCCCCTCCTTTATTCAAACTCCTAACTTACTCCCATTTCTGTCCCAAAGTCCACTGATATGGGAGGTCCTCCTCCACTTTCATCTGACCCTAGCCTATGAGATCTCATCAGAACTGGCTGCATTGTCCTCTACTGTGGCCTGCTCCCCCATCAAGGGGAGGTGACCAAAGAGCCAGACACTGAGTTCATATCAAAGACAGTTCCTGTTCCCATTACTAGGAAACTCACTTGGAGACTGAGCTGCCATGGAATATATCTGGGCAGGAGTTGAAGAGGTTCAAGGTTATCTCCATGCATGGTCTTTGGTTGGAGTATCAGTCCCAATGCTCTCCTTGTGGAACTCCTGCCCCCTCAAAAGTCTTCCTTAGTCATCAGGGAAATACAAATCAAAATGAACCCAGGATATCACATTACACCTATCCGAACAGAAAAGATCGAAAACTCAAGTGACAACACATGCTGGAGAGGATGTGTGAAAAGGGGAACACTCCTCCATGTCTGGTCGTGATGTAAACTTGTACAACCACTTTGGAAATCAATGTGGTAATTTCTCAGAAAATTAGGAATAGTGCTACCTCCAGATCCAGCTATACCACTCCTAGGTATATATCCAAAATTTGATCAAGTGTACAACAAGGACATTTGCTGGACCATGTTTGTAGCTGCTTTATTTGTAATAGCCAGAAGCTGGAAACAACCCAGGTCCCACTCCATTGAGGAATGGATATAGGAATTGTGGTACTTTTACACATGGGAATACTACTAAGCATTTAAAAATAAGGAAATCATGAAACTGGCAGGCAAATGGTGGGATCTAGAAAAGATCATCCTGAGTGAGGTATCCCAAAATCAGAAAGACACACAGGGTATTTACTCACTCATAAGTGGGTATTAGACATATAATACAGGATAAACATACTAAAATCTGTACTCCCTAAAAATCTACTAAAAAATTTTTTTTAATCTGTTTTTCATCATAGCCTTGGAGGAAGTAAATTATTTACCATGTTCACTTATAACGTAAAGGAGGAAGTCACCAATTGTGGTTGTGTTCTATATTTTGAAACATTGGAGTAGGTATTGAAGTTTGATGTATGTGTATCAAATCCAATCACAGAAGTTTATTAGGTAAATCTGTTATTCTTTCTGTGGCTGCTGTTGATATAATGCATTTCCACTTGCTGATAGGTATTTTTCTGCTGAAAAGTATAGAATGGGATTCCCATCATCTATGTGATCCATTGCTTATTTATACCATGTGGTATGTGATCATGCTTTTCAATGAAGGGCCTCTGAGAAAGCATGGTGCTTTTGTTTTTCATTTTCATAAATTCCTTTAAGATGTTTGTTTTCAAGCCTGATTTGGATGTCAGTAATTAGGCAAAGCTGCATTTGAAGTCTTGATTCTCATGTCAGCTTTCTGAGTACACGTCCAAGGGTGGAAGATGTTCCCCCAATGTGTTCTATTTTTACCAACATTAATGTTAAAATGCTTAATAGTGTATATGTATGTATGTATATATGCATAAATATATATGAATATATATATATATACACACATATATATGTTATTTGAAGTTCCATTCTTCTTATGTTCCCATTAGTTACTACATGACACATAATGTTGAAGTACTGCCTTCTGAGAGAATTATCTAGAGGTGCTGAATAATGTAACAGCAATGATATTTATTTCAAAACAGCATGTTGTGTGTGTATGTGTAATCTGACTATGGGTTCTTAGGCCATGACAAATGTATGAAGACTTGGTGACAGCTTTGTGGGGTTTATTTTAGTCATTGTTATATGTTCAAAGTCATGTTGCCAGTTTTGCTTACCACAGACATTCCCCACTGAGTTCATTGATACTCAAATAAACTTAATTGAAATATTACATCAGTAAAACATTGTTTTCTATCCAGATTATAAACCTATTGTCCTATAAGGATGGAAGAACATGAAATAATAATAATAATAATAATAATAATAATAATAATAAATGCTATGTACAAATTAAAATGATATAATGCTGTCATTTTTTTGGAATGTGTTAGTTCATTCTTAGGAGTAAAGACTTATTCATAAAACTGTCTCAGATCTACAAGTGAATGTCAGAGAGTTGTCTCAGTGGGAATAGTTGGTTGTTTCTAAGCCTGATGATTTGAGCTCAATTTCTGGGTAGCCAATATTACTCCTATAGAATTTTTCTAATATTTCTATACTTGGGCCTTTGTATGTACAAATTCACACACCAGCACATACATAAATCATTTTTAAACCTAAATAAGGGCCAGTTCTTTCACTGGTCAAAAGACTCTTTGGGTTTCATGTTGAAAACTCATATATGGGATGTAAACAGATAGTAAACAGCAATAAGTTGTCCTCTCATGGCACATTCATACTCAAACATTTTTCAATGGATGAAATTAAAGCAAAGGAGAAAACCCACTTACTGACAACATCAGAAATGATTTTTCAATTGTAAATAAATGTAGAATTTGAAGACTTATTACTGTTCATTAAAAGAAAAAAATGTTACCTGTGTACATCTTATTTTATCCATTCATTCCTTGATTCAAGAATAAGTCATTAAAAATATCTTAGCTTTGCTCAGAGATGCATCCCTGTCATCGTAGACCTGGGAGTCCATGGAAACCTAATCTTTCTGAGATTATGGTCAGCTTGGTCCACACAATTAGCTCTCTTTTGTGTTTGTTCGTTCATTTATTTGTTTGTTTTTTAGACAAAATTTCCTTGTGTAGTCTTGGCTGTCCTAGATCTACTTTGTAGACCTGGCTGGCCTCAAATTCAAGTCTCTTCTTCCCTGAGTGCATGGGTGTGTGCCACCATGCCCAGCTCCAAAACTGAGTTCTAAAACAGGCATGGCTATGTAGAAATATCATGTATTTAAATGATCCCCCAAAATGTACTCTGTATCTCAAATTATAGGGTTTTTTTTCCCCTCAGGGATAGTGTCCACAGAGCTGTGTCCTGGTACTGTTCCTGGTCCTGCTCCTGGTCCTGGTCCTCAGAGCCTAGCTCTTGGCCCAGCTGTGGCCCCAAAATTCTGCTGTCAAGCACTGGCCCTGTTGGGCTTTTCTTTCTGGGGCTCAATCTATCCCAGTAGACCCCCTGCGCACCAACTACACACCTGGCAGCATCTTCTATAGATGGATGCACATGCCCAACTCGCAGGAAACTCTCAACAAAAACAGGCTCCATACCCCTTGGCTAAGCCACCCACTGTGGGCCGATGGGGAGGCCCCATCTCTGAATACATCACTTAAGTTGAGTAAGCAACACGTTTTAAATAATAATAATATGAAACCAACAACAATAACACAAGAGTGAAAAACAGCAATTTAAAAATATACAAAATTAAGGGAATCTTTTCTCTAAGGGGAGAAGGCGCTGGATGCAGCTCAGCCGGCAATTGTACGAACTATATGTCTACCTCGGGCAGCGGGGACAGGGGAATGGGTGCCCCCAAGTGCACTACAGTGGAGAGAAACAGTAGCTCATCCGCCAAGTCCACAAGGGCCTGTGTGTCCTCTGATGCTAAAGCCAGAGGTTGCACTGGTCCAGCTTCTGGCAAGACTGGGGATCCTGCAGCCATGGGATCCAGGATCTCAGCATCCTCTTTGGGCTTAGCATCTGCCTCCAAAACCAGGCTCCGTTTCTCCTGTGCCACCAAGGTGTCTTGCATGGACAGCTCTGCAGTTGAGGCCCCAAGTAGCCCCGGATCTGGGCAAAGAAAGGGGTGAGCCGTCATCTGGGATAAGGGAGCAGCCTGAAGGCACGCAGAATGGGGTGAGCTAACCCAAGATGGCCTCTCCATGCCAGGGAAGGCACAGTCCCCTCTCCTACCCGCAGGACAGTCGATTTGACAGTCTTCCTCCTCTGCTTCCTTGGCCAGAGCTTCAGGACACTTCCCTTGTGGGACACGGGGTTGGAATCAGCTGCTACCTCACTAGGCGCCTCCCTCGGGTCCTCATCCTCCTCCTAATTCTCCTCCTCCTTCTCAGGCTTAAGCTTATCTAGGGCTTATCCATTGCCCGGAGGATCTCCCCAGATTGGCAGTCCGACTCTGCAGTGGGCACATGGATCCTTGCATAGTCCAGCAGCCGTCTCACGATGGCCAGGTCCGGGGGCCCAGAGAAATCCTGGGGGAATTTCTGCAGCCACTGGGACAAGAACGAGAAGATGGCACTGTGGGTGAGAGCAGGGCAAAGGGACACTGTGTCGGGAGTCTGGCCTCTCTTTGGAACTGCGTGGGGGCATTGGTATCCCCCAGGGCCTTTCCTTTTTTGTCTCTCCCTCTGCTGCTCAAAACCTAGGAGCCCAGTGGGAAACCTCTATCCTCTACCAGCAGGTTAGGTCGTGAGGACAGTCCCTAGGTAGAGAACCCCAAAGGTGAGGCTCCTGGCCAAAATTGGCCCTCCACCCTGGCCTTAAACGCCCCTTCCTGCTCACCTCCCCCTCCACCCCAAGCCTACTCATGTCTTTGTCTGCTTTTCCGCCTGAAGGATCTATACCTGTGACAGTTCATGGGGGTGATACCCCTACTGCCCCATGTCCCCAAGTCACCCAGACATCTAGAAGGAACTATTAGAATCTTCCCAGGGATGGGTGTGGGGGTGCTAGGGGCTCCATCCATAACAAACAGTGCAAATGGGGTCCAGAATCCTTTACACAAACGGGGAAAGGTCGCTCAGGGCATGAGAAATGGTGGTGTGTGAGATTCCCTGGGGAAGGTGAATGGCACCTGTGAGAGCCCCACCCTGCCACAATCACCCATGTTTGGCCATGTCACTTTAAGGGGTCTGGCCTGGGACTCAGGCTGCTGGGACTCACACGTCCGGTTCTGTGAGGGCACAGGGCACTGGCCCTGGGAAACAGCAGGAGAAGATCTGAGAGCTGGCTAGATCCCTGGTGGAACCACTCTCCTGCCTTTTCAGCATCAGGTCCAGAACCAACCAGATGGTGGCAATCTTTGGATAAAGGGCCAGAAGGTGGGCAAATAGGGAATCATCTGCTTCACATAGTCCATGTGATCATTGCTGAGCATGAGGATGCCATGAAGGAAGGCTCACTACCTTTCGCTATGAGGAAGGACCAGGGCAGGAGGGAGGCTTTAAGTGTGCAAACCCCGAGGGGCACCAATGACCAATTTCCCTACACCTAAGCGGGAAGCAGGCATGAAAAGCGTTCCTCAGTGTCCCAACAGGAACACTCTTCCAGGCTGCGATCGCGGTGGATGGGGGGTGGGGTGGACCAGAAAGCTTCCCTGCTGCAGGACGGCCCTGGTTACCTTGGTCTCCCAGTGGGGAACAGGCCAGAAATGTGTCAGGGAGCGCACCACATGTCTCCAGCAGCGGCACAGGCGACCACCGCTGTCTTCTCTGAGACCTGAGCCCGTGGAGGTCTGGAAGCAGAAGAGACTCATCTCTCCAGCTCCTCTGGACCGGCTGGTCTGTCCAGGCTGCTGTTGCTGCTGCTGGCCTCCCGTTACCTGGCAACCAGGGTTCCGAGTTCCATCCAGAACCGGGCTGAGGAAGCATGGTCACTTCCTGGAGTCACCCTGCCAGAGCCTCCAGTTCATGGGTTCTCCCTGGAGGCCACCAGCCCTGCAGGCTCTGCTGATTAAACAAACCATCAACAGTTCCAGAGAGAAATGATGGAGAAGTTGCCTCCCGTCACCACTAGAGGGCATAGAGTCACATGAGAGGGTGCAAGGATGAAAAAAACAGCAGCAGCAGAGAGGGATGGCTACCATCCTTCTTTAATCTTTTTATTATTATTATTATCATCATCATCATCATCATCATCATCATCATCATCATCATCATCATCATCATTCCATTCTTCTTCCCTAGTATACTGAAAACAAATTCACCTTCTTTCATTTCACCTACTGAACTAGAATGTTCTCATCTCTCAGCCTTTGAATATGTATGTTCTTTATCTTTTCTGGGGTGTTAGGTACCTCTTGCTTTCCTTTAGGTTTCATAGTGGAATTTATAGTGATGTATACATTTCTATGCATGGTCTATGGGTTTGTTTATGGTGGATTACCCCATAAGACTGTAAGCTTATAGAGAAAGTGGTGTTTACATCAATCATTTTTGTGTGTTCAGGACTTAGCAGAGTATTGGGTACCTAATTCACAATAACTCTCTGTGAAAGGACAAATAACCTTTTAAAAAGTAAATTCCTTTAACAAAGTCTTCATAATCTGATAGTAAAACAGAATTCTCACCTAAAGGATGGGAGCATGTAGCATTTTATTTGTTAATGCCAGCCATTGTGCCATCTGTAAAAAATTTTTCCTGGAGTCTTTTTATCTTGTTCTGTTACTGCTGTTACTAGGACACCCTACTCTATGCCTGTTGCCTTCTCTGTGTTCTCTTTAATTTATCCCATAACAAGTTACTTCCTTTAAGCTTTAGTGAGATTTAGCATCTGGCTTCATTATATCCAAAGATTATCTGTTTCTGCCTGTTTTGTACAGAAGGCAGGAATACAACTAAGAGGTAGAACATTTGCTTCATATATAGGAGGTAAGGAAGGAGGAGGAAGGGGAGAAGAAAAAAAGAACAGGAGAATTGAAACATTGCTTTTCTTTATGCAGATGCACTTCCTTCAATACAGGAGTTAACAGTCTTCTTGTCTCTGCATTCCAAATAAGGTAGAAATTCCAGATACAGCAACAGTGATACTTATTTGGTGTTAGTTTTTAACCTGGTCCTTCTCCTGACATTTACCTGCTTTATATGTATTTGGTTTTATGTATATGTTCATTTTCTGGGATGAATCAATTTTTTCATTAGGTTTTATGAGAAGTCATATTCTCAGAAAGTGTCCTGAGCTTTGAATCCTACCATACTTATCCCTAGGAGCCCATATCTGCAAAGGTGATTATGTCCTCTCTGTACATCATTTGATGTTATGACTTCAGGATTCATCTTGAACCTTGTTTTCAAGAGAATGTTGTAAACAAGCCTTAAGCTTAGCAGGCATTTTGTGCCTCATGAAAAAAATTTCATCATAAAATGTCCTGTCTGAAAAGAGCATCTGAGATCATTGTACAATGCACTCACTTATTTTCATTTTAGTCATTAACATTATTAGTACTATTTAATGTTTTTCATTACTTTGTTAGAGACACAAATATGATGACCCTGGTGTAAGGGACTGTGTACACACTGTTAACTAAGAAAATAAAACCACACATTGGAGAAAGTAAAACCTCCAAATATGGATAAGAATTAGGTTTAGATTTAGTGCCCAAAAATAATTCAGTTGAAATGTGGGAACGACATTGAAACACCATTATTCAGCAAACGTTTAGAGTATATATGTAAATATGATGAAAGGAATGTACACATAAACACAACTTAAAAATTCTTGGCACACGGTATATACTCACTCATATAGACATATAATATAGGATAAACCTACTAAAATCTGTACATCCAAAGAAACTAATCAAGAGGGAGGATCCTGACTAAAACGCTCAATCCCTATCCTGTAAGGCAAAGAGGATGGACATCAGAAGAAGAAGAAAACAGGAAACAAGTTCGGAACCTGCCACAGAGGCCCTCTAAAAGGCTCTGCCCTGCAGACTATCAAAGCAGATGCTGAGACTTATGGCCAAGTGTTGGGCAGAGTACATGGAATCTTATGAAAGAAGTGGGAAATAGTAAGATCTGGAGAGGACAGAAACTCCACAAGGAGAGCAACAGAATGAGAAAATTTGAACACCAAGGTCTTTCCAGAGACTCATACTCCAACCAAGTACCATGCATGGAGATAACCTAGAACCCCTGCATAGATGTAGCCCATGACAGTTAGTGTCCAAGTGGGTTACATAGTAATGGGAAGAGGGACTGCCTGTAACATAAACTGATTGGCCTGCTCTTTGATCTCAGGCCACAGAGGAAGACAATGCAGCCACTCCTCATGAGACCTAACAGACTAAGATCAGAAGGAAGGAAAGGGAGACCTCCCCTATCAGTGGACTTGGGGAGGATCATTCATGAAGAAAGGGAAAAGTAGGTGGGGTTAGGAGGGGAGGAAGGAGGGGCTTATGGGGGGATACAAAGTGAATAAAGTGTAATTAATAAAAGTTTAAAAAATTAAAAAAATATTTGACACAAATAATTAAATAAATAATGATAAAAAAATTCTTGGGCACACATACAAAAAGTGGGACTTCATTAAGATTTTTTTTTCTTTTCGTTTTCTTGACAGGAAAAGTTTGAACATGTTTCTCCCCTGTCCTCCTTTTTATTCTCCTCCCTCCCCTTCCCTTCCCTGCCTTCCTTGCTCAGTGTGAATTTACAAACATTGCACTTGAATGGATGCAGTTCTTCAAAGCATTGCCAAAAGGACCCCTGCAGCCTCACTTCTAAACCTTGAACCTCAAATGCATTCTAGCTATTTTTTTTCTTGCATTGGTGATTAATTAAAGCAACTCATTTTCTGGGGGGTAGGGGTAGATACTCAGACATGGTGAATTCCTCATCTACTCCTCCCCATTCCCCATGCTTACGACCTTTAGCACTTTGGGGAGCACATTGACAGAGGTTCCCCACCCATTCAAACCACAATCATACATGTGCTTTCTAAGATTTTCTAATAAAATTCTTTTAGTTGCCAGTATGAGACCTTAACTAAAAAAGAATTGTTTTCATTCTCAGGTGACAATCTCATAAGTACAGCCATGATAATAAGTGACATATCAAGATGCTCAGGTGGGTATTCTGTGTACAGTGCCAGTACACAGGCTCAGACCCAGGAACTCAGTGGAGCCAAGCCTTCCCTATTTGAGTTTGGTTCACTTCCTTGTTGAAGCCACCTATGGCTAAAAAAAAGAAGTTTGTGGGATTGGGAGTGTACCTCACTTGATACGAGGTGGAGCAGAAGGATCAGAAATTCAAGGTCATCTTATAGCTGTTTAGTTTAAGGCTGGGCTGGGCTACAGGGGACCCTAACCAAATAATAATAATAGTAATAACTACAATACCTTTCAACTAAGAGCATTATTTGGTGGTCATTGTTCCAAGCTAGAGCTAACCTCAGGTCACCGAACTTCCTCATAGAGATAGCAAGGAGGCAACAAGGTCAAACCCAGAAAGACTATCTGCACACAGACCCTTCTCCAACCGAGCCTTCCTCGCCAAATATGTGGAAATATGTGTTTCCACTGATGACCAGAGGTGCCCCAGCTTGTAGTGTTGGGAGCATGGGGAAGGCAAAGTCACAATGGAGCACAGCTGTTTGATCACCAGCCCACTGAGACCATCACAAGCAAACAAAATCACAAAAGTACAACAAAGGAAAAAAAATGTACTGGGTATAATGCGCTCGAAGAGAATGGAAGAAAAAATACCAAAAACTCAGAACAGTGGCCTGTCTCTCTATGGGCCCTCTATCCTATTCCATTAGTGGTGACCTACCCCCAAATCAGGCTCCATCCAACTACACCCGAGTTTGGAATGATGACCTGCATTCAGCCAGACCAGAGAATGGAGCAGCAACATATTTGTTGATCTCTGTCTACCAGACCAGAGCCCAAAGCACCAGCCAAACTCTGCCAGACCAGAGACCACAGCAGCAGCAAATTTCTGCCAGATCAGAGGCCAGAGCAGGGGACACACTCTGCCAGACCCGAGGCCAGAGTAGTGGATAAGATCTGCCAGACCAGAGACCAGAGAACATTGGCAGAGGTGCCAATCCTGAGCTCCACATACTGTATCAATCCCTTGCCACATTCTTGCCACTCTCACTGGAGACTGTGAAGCATGGCTCAAGCCTCCTGAAATGGGAAAAAAATCAGGTCTAGGGGGATAGAAGGATTTTGTCCCATGTCCTCAGTCAGTCCCAGAGACAAAAAATGACAGCGAGAGTCAAAACAGTTAAACAAGACACAGACTAGATCCCATTGTTTGTGCAGCAGAAAAATACACAGAGCCAGACAGCAGATCCCACCACTCCTGCAGTGGAAAAGGAAAGTAGGATATCAGTGAATCTCTGCTGCAGGAGCTACCTGCATTATCCTTGTCCAAAGATCCAGAGATCAAAGAAAACTCGGTGCTCAACTCCCTTTACAGATGTGCCCTTTTGGGGGGGGGATCTGGAAAGTCTTCCAGACCCCCTGTGGCCCACAGCTGTCCAGAGCATCAGCTCTAACCTTTCTGACGACACATATTACACATTTTGCCTTGAGTCCCAAAAAAACAAACTAGAGAAACACCGAGAAAGACACAGACAGATACAGACAGAGTGCTCATTTACTGGCTGTTGTTCAGCTCCATGTGCCTGGGGTGCTTGGGAGACTTGGGGATCCAATATAAGAACCCATATGTTATGGCCAGATCTTAGGGTGACCAAAGATCATCAGGAGCCAGACCACATATGCAAGAGCAAAGAGTTTTATTTGGGCTTATGCTGGGTCTCTCCATTTTTACAAACACAGTGGATCAGAGAGAGCCCTGAGCAGGTGCATGGCAGGGTTTTGATTGGGGTTTTAGGAAGGACCAGGAAGTTCTGGTTTAATAGTTACAGGATTGGTTGACATTCAGCAAGGGCAAGCTTTTTACAAAGTGATTGGCTAGCTAACATAACTAACATTGAGGGAGCTATCTCTATGCCTCAGGAATGTTGGGTATTTTCTTTGTCACTGAAGGTTCTACTACAAAGTTGGTAGACTTCTCAGCACAAATGCCCCACTTTGAGATAAGATACCTTCCCATTCTTGTTATCCTCAGGCTGTTCCTTGGGTAAGGAATCTTACAACCTTGTATTTGGAATTGGTGACCCATGGTCCAATTCCTGGTGGCTTTATAATAGAGTCACAATTCTGGTGAAATTTAAGTGCCCTTTTTTAGGCCTAGTTCCTGGTGACCTTTGAAGATGTCTCTCCATTCTAAAAGATCCATTTGGATTTTGTGGGGGTTATAAATTATATGTCCTGTGTCAGAGAGCACTCAAATATTAAGCTGTGATATAGAAGAGTAGAACTGATGATGTAAAGGATTTACTATCGCTGAGAAACTAGTGGTACCAGTTAGAATTTAGCTGAGGGAAGACTGCCTGTAAAACACTCCACAGATACGCAGTATGCTAACCAGACCTGTTAGAGATTAGGATCCCGGGATACACATGTTTGCTCACCAGGATTGTGTAGAAATGTGTCAGGGTTATGTCTTTTTAATTTGTAAATTCCCAATGTGTATTTATTAATTCATGAATGCAAATGAAAGCAGACAAGATTGGTGGGTGTACAATTTGGGTCAGGTATCTTGCTCCAGTAAATATTGAATTTCAAATTAAGGGACTGTCCTATGCCCATATGTACAATCCTCATTGACACAGTTCTGTCAGTTCAAATTTGAGACACAGGCTATGGGCTTAAGCTGTGTCTGTCAGGTTACAGGTCTCAGCAGCTAATATTGTACACAGGGATAACATCAAACAGTATCTTATTAATGGCTTTCCCTCTACAAGAGAATGGCCTGTGTTTTTCAAAGTCAGTATGCTATGTGTTTTTTTTTTTTCAACTCTGAGTTTAAGAGCACTGGCTGCTCTTCCAGAGGTCAGGAGTTCAATTCCCACCAACCACATGGTGGCTTACAACATCTATAATGAGATATGGTGCTCTTTTCTGGCATGCAAGTGTAGATGCATGCAGAACACTGTATCAATAATAAATAAATATATGAATAAATAAATAAATAAATAAGTCAGTTGTTGGTATTATTAAATTTTATTTTGTTGATGCATTACTGCTCTAGTCTCTTATTAGATAATATTCTTTGATAATCCAGTCATTAAGAATTTCATTCCTTTTCCCCTAGTGCTTTGATATTTGTTTTTGTTAAAGCAATGTCTCCTGTAGATCAGCCTTTCACATACTATGTAGTTTACACTTTATTGGAACACTGAATGCTGCCCCTACTGCCTAGTGCCTAGAACATAGTCCTGCAGCTCTTTTTAGGTGGGCCCTGACTAGTGAGTGTGAAGTAAAATAGAACAGTGAATTAATGTCCCCTGAAGACCCTAAATTTTTAGAGATGGGCAATTACAAATAAAGAGGGACCTGTGTAAGAATTGAGTTCACTAACCTACTTTGAAGCTGGTGTAGTCACAACACAGAAAGGGAGGGGGAGAAGGGAAGATGGTAATGAGTCATGTAATCAATTTTAGATGGTAAATAAAAGTGAAAACTGTACATTTGGGGGGAGTCATACACAAAGGGAATCAAGAATATGGATTAGTTGCTGAGCTTGTTTCTGGGAAGCAAATTTCTATAGTTGCATGAGTTCAAACAAAACAGAAGTTCTGGATAAACTGCTGTGGTAGTGACTAACAGGGATGTTTCCCCTCCCCACATTTGAAAGTGCACAACCTGAGAAAAGAAGTTGTGAGTAATACTTGGTGTTCTCTAATACATATTCAAAGTCTCTGAAGAATATTGGACCATAAGGCCATTTTCAACTTTTAAAAATAATTTTAAGGTTATAATGAAATCATTTCAACCTTTTCATTCCTCTCTGCTCTTACATCTCAAATGCTGGGATGAATCTTTAAGGAGGCTACTTAACAATCAAAGCAGACCTGGCTGTCAGGTTCTCCCAGCATCCCTCAATCTTTTCCTGTTACAAGGTATGGGTGTCATACACAGATCTCTACCTCAGAAGTTGAGCTGCCCTCCTCCCAGCTCTCATTCTTTATGTATTCCAACCATTTTGGTTACCTGGTCTTTTTCATTTATCATTTACCTTCCTACCCTTTTCATCTGGCTCTCTTCTCCTCTCACATGGCTCAAGTTCATGTCAATCCTAGACTGTCCCAGATGTTCCTGTGTCTGACTATGTTCTCTCATATATCTATAATAAACTTTCTATTCCAACATTCCTAGGTACAGCCATATCCTTTTTGTTTTATTTCTCATTTTCATTGAGCTCCCATTAACTACTCCTTTCTTTCAAATTCATGGCCATTTGTTTCTTTAATGGTTGTTACTATTTGGCTTTGACTAAAGTTTGGCTGAAGGACTTCCCAAATATGAGGTAGAGATGACTGTGTTGGACACTGATCATGTAATGGAATGTGCAACATAAATGACCTGTATCTTGGAAGATGAGCAGGTGCCCTGGGAAAGTAGAAGATTGTATTTTAAAACATTTCCAAGATGAGGATGTTGCAGGATATTTGATCCCAGTGTGATCCCATAGATTGTGAACTGTAAAAACCTGTGCTTTGTTTGGTATGGTTGAGCCTTAACACAAACCTTAATTCCAAGAACTTTCTGTTTATTCTAAACAGGTGATTATGGTATGGTTCCGTCAGCCATGGAACATACCTTTAATTCAAAAGCTTTCTGTGCACAGGATTTAATAATGTTAACCGTAGATCAAGAGGCAAAGCAAGAAGCCAGCTGACAGGGATTAAAGAGTAAGCGGAACTTTCAGCTGAAATGTATTTAAGAAAGAGTGTAAAAGTGGAAGGAGCTTTAGCATAGTAGATTTTGGGCTTTTTGAGCTTTGAGCTAGAAAGCCTTTGGCCTTGGGTCCTTTGGCCTATCCACCCTGATCTGTCATCTGAACTGGTGAGCTTTTGGGGCTTTTTACTCTTGGAGTTGAGGTGAGTAGGATGGTCAGATGGGTGCTTTCTCTGCCTCTCTTCACTGGAAGGTTTTAAAATAGAATAATTGGAATTTTCATTCTTTTATAACAACATTAGCATTCTGTGTGCCCATAGGGGTTAGGGCAAAGCTAGAATGCCTCTGCTATCAGCATCATTTGATCTTTGATCCACTGGTAGAGGAGCTACTACTGTCCTAAGACTCAGCTGTATTGTTCAAGCTAATGAGGGATTCTGGGTAGGCCTAGCAGTCAGGAGCAATAGTGGGAGGTAATTTATGGGTTTGTTTTGGGATTTTCCTCTGATATAGCTCTAAAGAGCTGTGATTGAGACCAGAGACCATGTCATGCTGAGTGTGGAGCCATTGTCCCCAGGCCAGGAATAGCAGGCTGCTGAGCTATCACATCCGGATCTGCTTTGGCCGAGATGGACTGTGGTTCAGGCTGTGGTTCTGTTGGTCTCCATGTGGTGATCTTGGCAGAGACCCTTGGCCTCTGACCCTTCCTGAATGTTGATTGTCCAGAGAAATGATGACTTTGCTGCCAAGCAGTAGAAAGTTATGGTGCTTATAATATCACTATCTAGTGTACACACGCAAGCATTGGTTTTGCAGTGGACAGATTGGAAAACTGAAGTTCTCATTTCTAGAAATGATGAATGTTGTATTCCACATAGAGATTTGCGTAACAAATTTTGGAACTCGTTTTGAAACTGGAAGAAAAGAAGTGGTGGTGGTAATCTTTCAGCAATACTTGATTATGTTTTTTTTTTTTCTTTAACTTTTCAACTACCACCAGTCACAATGGCATAACTTGGGGAAATTCAATTCCAGGGTACAAAGGGAATTTCTGAGATGCAGAACTTTGTCATGTGTGCCTGGTTTTAAATAAGTGGATAGGAAAGATTCCACATATTGTGACATAAATCATGCAGCAGGAAACAGAAACTAAATTATTCTCCATCATTTTGTCTGCAATGGCTGGGCTGTGCCTGAACCCACAAGGGGACATGAGGGACTGCAAGCCATAGCCCAGCTTATGATCACCTCCATTTTTTAAGAGACTTCTAAAGCAAAAGGACTCTCTGTAAATGAGGTTAGTAGTAGCTGGATGGTCAGAAATATAACTGTTTAGGTGTCACTTTGAGTTTGTCTTCTAGCAGTTGTGAAATCTGTGTTTATTTAATTTGTATTAATTAGAAAATCAAAGGTATCTCTGGTCCCATGCAAATTTTTCATGCTAGAGGTTACTTATGTCTTTTCATGTAAACTTGGCTATATTTTAGGCTTATTTTTTTGGCTTTTTTTCTCACCCCCTTATTCTTTCACAAACACTGTACACATTCTTGATGATTGAAGTTTGTGGTAAGTACAAAAGTCACATCATGCCAGAAGATTATGAGATTCATGGCAATAGAATCATCCCTTATTTTTTCTGTTTTCCTCTGTTTCTTACCAGGTGGCTTTTCTGATATGAGATAGAGATTTTGGATTGTTCTTTAGCAATCATATAAAGACAATTTGCACTTATGTCTGTAGAAGACAGAAGAGATAACATGAAGGTGAGTGATACCAGTTGGCCAGTTTACTCCTTCTCTTTTAACATTTTTTTGGTGATCTGTCATTTTCTTCAGAAGTTTCATGTGTCCAGTGGTCTACATATTCTGTAGTTGGATGATTTTATTCTCCTGAAAAGATTAAATCAAAACCTTGCCCCATCCCTAATTCAGGGATGAGGGTTGTACCTTTTTAGGCATGTTATATCTTTTAAAGGGCAAAATGATTTTTTGGAAATAGAAAAGTATAATATCTCAATTAAAGTTTAAAAAATCTTTGAAAGTTTACAAATATACCTTAAAGTGTATTTATTTCTAGATAATAAAGGGCATTCACTTTGATTTTCAGCCTGCCTTTTATAAGCAGCTTTTAAATAAAATCACTGTAAATCCTATGTGCCTTCCTCTCCCTCCCAGGTGGTATGTAAAAGACATGTGCCTCCCAAATGGTGGGATTAAGGCTATGAACAATCAACACCCTGTGATTGTAACTGCTGAATTTAGAAAACAACTAATTAATAGAGAACTGCTTGTCTCTGCTGGGATTAAATGCATGGCCTATCACCACACTGCTCAAGTATGTTATATTCACTCCAAGTTATTCCAACTCAAACCAGTTTATACCTTTGAATTTACTTCAAACATTTTAAACCTCTTAACTCTTTTAAATATGAAATGACAAAAGTATCCTTTTTTATTTGAGAAGAAAACTATAGTCTTTATTAAGTTAGTTTGGACTGAATGACCACACTATCTGATGAACAGTTACCTCTGCTTATTCAGGAGATCTCTACTATTCAAATCTAATCATTATCAATTTTGATAGGATCCACCTTTCTTTTCCTGTGGAAACATTCGGTTTTACCAGTGAAGACACAGTTCAGTAATTTCTCACTATCTACTTTTAGTTTTGTTTACTTCTTTTTTTTCTAGAGTATTTAGGTGTGCTGTTAAGTTGCTACTAAGAGATCTTTCTGATTATTTTTTCTGAATGTACTTAGTGGTATGAACTGTCTTCTGGTCAACAATTCCGTTGTGTACTATGACTTTTGATATGTTGTGTCTTCATTTCATTGACTTTTAGGAAGTCTTTAATTTCTTTATTTATTTCAGTTTTGATCCATTTTTTATTCAATAGAGTTGTTCAATTTCTATGAGTTTGTAAGCTTTCTATTGATTTTGTTATTGGTGATGTGATGCTTTAAACCTCAGTGATCTGATGGGATGCAGAAGGTTATTGCAAGTTTCTTATATCTTTTGAGACTTCCATTGTTCAAGTATATCATCAATTTTGGAGAACAATATATGTGTTGCTGAGAAGAGGGAACAATCTTTTGTGCTTGGGTGGATGTTCTGTAAACATCATTTGGGTATATTTAGTTTTTTGATGTTAGTTAACTGGAGCATTTCTCTGTTCAGTTTGGTCAGGGGGAGCTGTCCATTGATGATAGTTATATATTGAAGCCTTCCCCTATCAGTTTATGAGGACCAGGATGTGATGCAAGCTACAGAAGGGTTTCTTTTATAACTTGGGTGCTCTTATATTTGGGGCATAGATGTTAAGTATTGATATGTTTTATTGCTGGTTGTTTTATTTTAATATATCATGTCTTTTGCCATCTTGTGTTTAGTTGTTTTTGAAGTCTGTTTTGTTAGATATTAAAATTGCTATACAAGCTTGATACTCTAGTCCATTTATTTGGAATATCTTTTCCAACACTTTACCTTGAGATAATATCTATCTTGATGTGAAGCTGTGTTTGATGTATTTAGAAGGGTGGATTCTGTTTTATCATCCATTTTGTGAGCCTGTGTCTTTTCGTTGGTGAATTTGGGTCAATGGTATTAAGAGATATCAATGAACAGTGATTGTTAATCTTGGTATTTTGGTGGTGAAAGTGGTGGTGGTTTTAGCACCTTGTGTGGGGCTGTATTTATAGATACATATTGTTTAAATTTGACCTTAACATGCAACATCTTATTTTCTCCATTTGATGATTGAAAGGTTCTGGGCATAGTTAGTAATTTTTCTTGGCTTCTGTAGTTTTTTAGAGTCAGAAGCACACTGTCTATGTCCTTCAACCTCTAGCATCTTTACTGAGAACACAGGATTAATTCCAATAGATCTGCCTTTGTTTATTTCTTGGTTGGTTTTTGTTTGTTTTGGTTTGTCTGTTTTATTGGTTAGTGTGGCCTGTTTGATTTTTTTTTCTATTACAGCTTTTAATATTCTTTATTTGTTCTGTATATTTAGCGTTTTTATTATTCTCTGGTAAGAGGACTTTCTTTTCTGGTCCAGTGTCTTCGGTATTTTTGTATGCTTCTTGTGCCTTGATAGACATCTTCTTCTTTAGGTGAAGAAATTTTTCTTGTATGATTTTGTTAAAAATATCTTCTGGACCCTTGATCTCATCCTTCTGTTAATCTGATTATCAACATGTTTTGTCTTTTCATAATGTCTCAGAATTCCTGGATGTTTTGTGATAGGGAACTCCAGGATTCCCTAAATTTCTGCATTTAAAAAAATAATTTTCTTTTGGATTTTTGAGCCTGGGATTCTCTGTGTAGCATATGCTGTCCTTGCCTTGCTTTATAGACCAGGCTAGCCTCAAAGTCACTCTGCCTCTACCTACCCAAGTTCTGGGATCACAGGTGTGCACCACCATGGCCAGCTTGTTTTTGCTTTCTTTATTGATATTTCCATATTTCTAGAATGTGCTTCATTCTGTCATTCTCCATTCAGCGGAGGCCTGGAGCTCAGCTTTCAGATGGAGAACAGTGGCTCCATTTCTCTCAGGGACAGCTAGAACAGTTTAGGGCAACACCCATTTTCACTAGATGGGGGTGTGGAAAGAATTTTCTATTGACTATTACAGGTAGCTAGTTCTTTTGAAATGAAATCACCAGTGGTAGTGGAAACTTTGGTATTCCAGAGCCTATGGCAATACCAAAGTGTTACCATTCTTGGATAAGCTGCTGTGCCTTGCTCTAAGGACTTTCACCTCAGAGGTTCAAGTAAAAGTCCATGCCTGGTTGGCTTGCAACCAAGACATAGGCCTAGTGAGACACAGACCCAGTGAGGCCTAGGCCCAGTGGGCCAGTGAGCAATCCCAGATGGGAATAAATGATGAATCTCAGAGGCCATGATGGAAGGCTGATGGTATCAGGTGGCATACAACCTACCAGAACACATGCACCCCCTGCATGGGCTGGATTTCTTAGGAAGAACATTTAATCTGTTGAATGGTTATTATTAATGAGACCTTCAGGACCACAGTGGAAGAAAGAGTCAAGTGGAGCAGAAATAAATGTAGTCTTTGGTTTGTAGAGAAAAGCATCACTAGGTAGTTTCAGATGGCAGTCACATGCTGAAACAGAGACTGGAATTTTTAAGGAGATCATCATCAAAGAGAATGTCCTAGGTCTGGATTTGAAGCCTAAGTTTGTGTCCTTAAATTAACACTCCCTCCTGATAATTCTTCCATTAATCAAAGAAGTAGGCTAAGTGATTCCTAATACCCGGAAAGAACTTCATATAAAACCTGCTCCAAATGTGTTCCAAGTGTGGCAAGATCCATCCCATTTTGTCCATCCCTACTTAAAATCCAACTTGACAGTCTCACTCATGTTATGCACATTCTGGAAACAAGAAGAATGCAAAATTTAAGATAATAGATTCTTCCTTTTTGTTTTTAGTTCAACACTGTGCCAGCCATCTGTGTTTGGCAGAGTCAGCTCCCCAGGGAAGATACTGTAACTGTTTATTGTGTGAAGTGGTGAGGGTGAAGCCTGAGTTGCATCTTGACACTACAAGATGTTGAGATACCTAAGTTAGGAGACACCTACCATATAGTGCTGCCTATAGGCAGCGGAAGTAAGCAATCTTGGGGATGTATGAGATGTTTCAGGGATAAGACCATCTAAGCCTTTCCAAACAGCATCAGGGTTTGTTGTTTTCCTTGCTGATCTTCTTTCCTTGGTCTACTCTTCCCTAAAAATGTACACATTCCTCTCTACAAGAATTGGAAAGGGGTATTCTGTGCATCTATGTTGGAATGATATAACTTGCTTCTGATGTTACAAGATGTGGCACCCAAGAGATTCTCTGTGTATCAGAAGAGACTGTGAACATTTGAACAGTGTATGAGCTATGGCAGAATTTTAGGATCATTGAAGTTAGACTACATTTTCGTCATGGGATGACAATAAGCTTATAGTGAACTTGGTCAGAACTTATTTGATTGAATCAAAAAAGCTCCCAGAGAAGATCATGTTTCTGTTTTTGACACTGAAAAAAAAGTTTCTTTGTAGCCTGGCTGTCCTGAAAGTTGGTATGTAGACCAAAAAGGTTTTGAACTTACAGATCTAACTCCAGTTTAGTGTTGGTCTTAAATTTAGATCAACATGCCTGGCCTCAACATCAACATAAACATTGACTGCTGAGCCTGGAATGTAGCATTTTGTTTTGTTTTGTATATGTAAGCATAGGTTGTTGTGCTGATCTTCATCCACATCTTACCTTTGAAGTTTGGCAGAGAGTATATCTAATTTCTTAGGATGGCATGTATTCATGACACTAACAGTGTCTGAGCTTTCTGAGTTATTGAATTTCATGTGTATGACATTCTTTCTACCTGTTGTGTTCGTGTTTTAAGACTTTATTTATTTATTTTATTCAAACTTAACTCATTTTAATTTAAATTTGTTTTTCTATAATTTATTCTCTGACATGAACTCAGCTCTTTGAACACCTCCTGCTGGGGGGTGCACTCTTGTGAGGCCACAGAGGAATATACTACAGCCATCCTTGATGAGACCTGATAAGCTATGTTCAGACAGAAGGGGACAAGTTCCTCCGCTATCAGGAGAATATGTAAGGGGCATAGGGTGAGAAAGAGAATGGCTGGGACAGGGAGGAGATGGTGGAGGGGGCTACAGTGGGTATACAAAGTGAATAAACTGTAATAAATAAATAAATAAAATTTAAAAATAATTTATCCACTTAACATCCCAATTTTAGCCCCCTCCCTAGTCTCTTCTTGGTTTCACCCCTCTGTTCCTCTTTCACCCTGATCCCATTTCCAATTCTCAGATAGGGGGAGCCCTCCTCTCCTACCATCTGACCCCAGCCTATCAAGGCTCACTAAGACTGCCTGCATTCTCTTCCTTTGTGGTGTAGCAATGCCCCCTCTACCAGGGGGGAGTGATCAAAGAGCAGGTAACGGAGTCCATGTCAGAGCCAGCCCCTACTCTTCTTATTATGGATCCCACATGAGACTGAGCTGCCTATCAGCTATAACTGAGCAGGGGTCTGGTTCCTCTTCATGCATGGCCTTTGGTGGGTCCATCAATCTCTGCAAGTCCCCATGAGCCCAGATTTGTTGTCCTTGTTGGTCTTCTTATGGCAGTCCTGCCATATCTGGCTCTTTCTACTTTCTACCCCCTAGTCTTTTCTATGATTCTTTGTGTTTTACCCAAAGTTTGGCTGTGAGTATTAGCCTCTGCTTTGATCCCCTGCTGGGTAGTCTTTTGAAGGATATGAAGGATATGTATGTTAGGCTCTCATCCTGTTCCCTCTCCTCAGTCACTTCTGGTGTAGATTCTATTTGCCCTTTTGAATATGAATCGACCATCCTCCATAGGGTCTTCCTTTTTATTTAGCTCCTTTAGGTCTGTGGATTGTAGTATGTTTATCCTATATTATGGCCATTATCCACTTATGAATGAGTACATACCATGCATGTCTTTCTGGTTTTGGAATAACTCACATAAGATGATCATTTGTAGTTCCATATATTTGCCTGAAAATTTCATGGTTTCCTTTTTTTTAAATACCCAAATAGCATTCCATTGTGTAAAAGCACCACAATTTCTGTAAAACAGTGGTTCAGTTGAGAGACATGTAGTTTGTTTCACTATTCTGGCTATTATAAATATAGATGCTATGAACATAGTTGAGCAAATATCTTTGTTGAATGGTGGAGCATCTTTTTCATATACTCCCAGGAATGGTAGAGCTGGGTCTTGAAGTAACACTATTTTCAACTGTCTGAGAAAGCATCAGATGGATTTCTAAAGTGGTTGTATAAGTTTGCACTCCTACTAGCAATGCAGGAGTGTTCCTCTTTCTCCACATTCTCACTAGCTTGCTGTCACTTCAGCTTTTGACATTATCCATGATGGGTTTAAGATGGAATGTCATTTGCATTTCTATGATGACTACAGATATTGAGCATTTAATCTCCACCATTTGATATTCCTCTGTGGAGAATTCTCTGTTTAGTTCTGTACCCCAGATTTAAAGTGGATTATTTGGATTGCTGGAGTTAAATTTCTTGATCTTTTTATATATCTTGTTTATTAGCCCTCTCTGTTGTATGTAGGGTTGGTGAAGATCTTTTGTCAGGCTGTAGGCTGTCATTTTGTTCTATTGACAAAGTTCTTTGCTTCATAGAAGCTTTTTGTTTCACGAGATCCTATTCATTAATTCTTGATCTTAGAGCAAGTGTTCTTGGTGTTCTGTTGAGGAAATTACCTTCTATGCCAATGACATCGAGGATCTTTCCCACTTTTTCTTCTAAGAGATTTAGTGTATCTGGTTTTATGTTGAGGTCTTCGAACAACTTGGACTGCAGTTTAGTGCAGGGTGATAAATATGGATCTAGTTTCATTTTTCCAGATGTAGACATCCAGCTAGAACAGCACCATTTGTTGAAGATGCTGTCCTTTTTCCATTGCATGGTTTTGACTTCTTCATCAAAAATCAAGTGTCCATAGGTGTATGGGTTTATTTATGGGTTTTCACTTCAATTCCATTGACCCACCATTCTGTTTTTATTCCAGTACCATGCAGTTTTTATTACTATTAATTTATAGTAGAGCTTGAGATCAGGGATGGTTATACCTACTGAAGATCTCCTATTGTACAGGATTGTTTTAGCTATTCTGGCTTGTTTATTTTTCCATATGAAGCTGAGAATTGTTTTTTTCAAGTTCCTTAAGGAATTGTGTTGATATTTTGATGGGAATATCATTGAATCTGTAGATTGTTTTTGATAGGATGGCAATTTTTACTATGTTGATCCTACTAATCCATGAGCATGAGAGATATTTCTATCTTCTGGTATCTTTTTCAGTTTCTTTCTTCACAGACTTGAAGTTGTTTTGTTTTGTTTTTCATAGAGGTTTTTCACTGGCTTGTTGAGGATAACATCAAAATATATTTTTTTTCCTGGCTATTGTGAAGGGTGTTATTTTCCTAATTCTTTATCAGTCCATTTGTCATTTGTATACAGGAGTGCTACTGATTTTTTTCTGAGTTAACTTTATATCCAGCCACTTTGCTGAAGTGTTTTTCAACTGTAGGAGTTCACTACAGTAGAATTTTTGGGGTCATTTTTGTATACTGTCATATCTGTGAATAGTGATATTTGATTTCTTCCTTAACAATTTGTGTCCCCTTGATCTCCTTTAGTTGTCTTATTGTCCTAGATAGGACTTTGAGTACTGTATTGAAGAGATTGAGAGAGAGTGTGTAGCCGTGTCTTGTCCCCGAGTTCAGTGGAATTGATTTAACTTTCTTTTCATTTAGTTTGATGTTAGCTATGGGGTTTCTTTACACTGTCTTTACTATTTTTAGATATGTGCCTTTGTCCCCAGTCTCTCCAAGACTTTAAACAAGAATAACTGTTGGATATTGTCAAATGTTTTTTCACCATTTAAGAAAATGATCCTCTGTTGTTTTTTTTTTTTTTTTTCAATTTGTTTATATGGTGGATTACATTGATGGATTCTATATACTTAAAGTCTATTTTATTAGACATTAGAATGGTAACTCCTGCATGTTTCTTGGGTCCATTTGCGTGGACCCTCCTTCCAGCTCTTTACTCTCAGGCAATGTCTATCTTTGTGTCTTAGATGTGTTTCTTGAATGCAACAGATTGTTGGGTCTTGTTTACATATCCATTCTGTTAGTCTGTGTCTTTATTGGAGTGTTAAGTCCATTGATGTTGAGGGAAATTAATGACCAGTGGCTATTAGATCCATTTATTTTGATGTTGCTTGTGGTAGTGTGTTTGTGTGCTTGGTTACTTTTAGTTTTGCTGTAGTGACATTATTTATTTCCTGTGTTTTCCTGAATGTAGTTAGCTTTCCTGGGTTGTAGGTTTCCTTCTAGGAGCTTCTGTACCTCTGGATTTGTGCATAGGTATTGTTTAAATTTGTTTTTGTCATTAAATATCTTGTTTGCTCCATCTATGATGAATGAGACTTTTGCTGGGTATAGTAGCCTGGACAGTCATCTGTGTTCTCTTAGGGTCTGCATGATATCTGTTCAGGCCCTTCTGGCTTTCATAGTCTCTGTTGAGAAATCAGGTGTGATTCTAATGGGTTTGCCATTATATGTTACTTGGCCTTTTTCCTTTGCAGCTTTTAGCATTTTTTCTTTGTTCTGTATACTTACCATTTATTATGTGGTGGGAGGATTTTCTATTTTGGTCTAATTTATTGGGTGTTCTGTAGGCCTCTTATATTCTTATAAACCTCTCTTTTAAGTTGGGGAAATTTTCTTCTATGATTTTGTTGAAAATATTTTCTGGGCCTTGGAGGAGGGAATCTTCTTTTTCCTCTATTCCTATTATTTTTAGGTTTTGCTTTTCATGTTGTCTTGGATGGTCTATGTCAGGAATTTTTTAGATTTAACATTTTCTTTGATAGCTACATCTATTTCTTCCATTGTGTCTTCCGCACCTGAGATTCTTTCTTCCCTCTCATAGTCTATTCATTATGCTTAACTCTGTAGTTCCTGTTTTCTTCCCTAAGTTCTTTCTCTCCACAATCTCCTCCATTTGTGTTTTCTTTAATTTTTCCAATTCTATCATCAGATCTTGAGCCATTTTATTGATTTCCTTCACCTCTCTGACTAGTTTCCTTCAATCCCTTCAGCTGTTTGTTAGAACAATCCTCTGTTTCTTTAATTTCTTTCAGGGATTTAAGTATTTCCTCTCTAAAGGCCACAGATTGTTTGGCTGCAACTTCCTGTATTTCTTTAAGGATGGCCACAATCACTTTGTCTTTATCTTCTTCTATTTCTTTGCAAATGGCAATATTCTGTTTGACTTTATCTGCATCTAGGTCTTTACGAAGTTTATTTGTTTCCTCTATTATCCTGTTCATAAGCACAGATGTAAGGTCATCTTCTTGAATTTCATTTACGCTGGGTTATCCAGGGCTGCTTGCTCCAGGGCTGCTTGCTCCTGGATAACTTGTTCTAGGGATGCCATATTGCTCTGTCTTTTGTTGGTTGAGCTTTTATGCTAGCCTCTACCCATTAGGCTATCTTAGGTGATGGGGGTTAGTTTCTGGTACTTCCTGGGATCCTGTGGTGGGTGGAATCACCTTGGCAGGAAGATGATTTTTTCCCAAAGTAGCTCTCCTCCGTTTTTTAGGTATGGTCACTGAATGGCAGGTGTTTTTCAGGAATTGCCACAGCTCATCTCAGGCATGCAGACCTGAGTAGTAATTGTGGTATTCATTAGTAAAGGGAACTACCCTCTCATCCAGAGAAGTCCTGGAGACAGCTTCCCTCTTGCTGTAAATTTAGTGAGCTGCTGCTGTAACCTGGGTGCCTTGTGGTTTGGTCAGTTTAATTAGGGAAAACTCATTGTCCCTTGGAGCAGTATTTGGGGGTTGATCTTAGGGAACCCAGGCTTCTGGAGGTCTGAGTTTGGGGCTCTCTGCCCCAGTACCCAAGTGGTAATCAGTGGCATATGAGCACTACTCTCATGTGTGCAGCAGGAGGCTAGAGCCTGGAGCCTGTGGATAACCAGAAACTTTTCTAGAGCTAGGTGTCCTGAGGTAGGGCCAGATATTTCCACCACCTTTGGGTTTTTTCTCAACAGAAAAACCCAGTCTGTACTGTTAGGGAGGGGGCGTGTGGAGTGAGTAGGCACTTGCTTGTGAGTGGTGGCTCCAAGCTGGTGACTGGACAGGAAACTGAGAACTTTTTCTGAGAACATTCCCATATGTGTGGTGTTAGTGGTGGTGGGGGGTCAGCTGAGTACTCTAAGCTGGGACCTGCTGTTTCCCTCCCTGTGGGGTTTTCTTCCAACAGGAAAACCCAGCCTCTAGTGCCCTGGGGTACACAGTTCTGTCTGTGATGGAGAGTTAGTTGTAGGGTGGGCAGCTGGAGTCCCACTCAGGGCTGGCTGCTTTGTGCCTGCAGGTCTGCAGGACCTTTTCCAGGGATAGACTGGTTGACCTGAGGTCAGCCCTACTTGCTTCCTTCTCTGGGGTTTTCTCAAGACTGGGACTCCCAGTCTCTTGTGCCCTGGGGTACACAGTTCAGCCTGGGAAGGTGATCAGGACATGCAAGTGTGTGCTTCTGGTCAAGTGACCCAGTGACTGTGTGACCTGGGGTTTCTTCTGGGTTCTTGCTGGGTGACCTGAGAGTAGACCCAACTTATTCCCACTCCGTGGAGTTTCCTCTCACCTGAGAAACACAATTGCTTTTGTTTTAGGTTCCAGAGTTCAGCCTCTTAGTCACTGTACCAATATTGCTGCCCTGCTCCTCAGACAGTGTCATCCCAGCACCGCCATCTTGGATTACCCCTTTCTCATCTCTTTCAATTAATTTTTGGTGAAAGTCTGTTTTATTAGATATTAGAATGGTTACTCCTGCTTGCTTCTTGGGTCTATTTGCTTGAAAACCTTATTCCTGCTAAAACATCCCAAGAAATTTTCAAGGGATTAGCTGAGTGCTCTGAGGTTGAACCCAACTGCTTTTCTCATCTCACCTGGTAAATACAGTCAGTGGTGTTTGGAGGCTTACAGTTCCAACTATTGGTCACTGTGCAGTCTCTGCTACCCTGCTGATCAGACACAGTGTGAGTTCAGCCCTTCCAGCTGGGATCTGTTTTTAATTTTTACTGAATATGAGTATTTTGATTGTATGCATGAATATGCATCTCTTGTGTGCCTGATCTTCACTATAGTCTGAAGATGTGTTCAGAACTCATGAACTGATAGTAGTGGGTTCCAGGTAAACAATGACAATTGAGCCCATTTATTTGGAAGAGTAGCAAGAGCTCCTCACTGCTGAGCCATCTCTTCTACCTTATGTTGCTTATTTATGATCAGCATTGACATTGCTAATATTTTCATTTTTCTATTTTTAGCTGTTTAAACATGCATTCCCTTTTAGTAAGATGTTATTAGAGTTAAAGTTTAAGCTGGGGCAGTGCAGATTTCTGGAAAAGGAATGCACAACTGGAGTGGATGTATAATTTCTTGTACAAGCTTCAGTTAAGACCTCTGAGTTCTTTCAATCTTTTATGTTTGTTTGATTGACTTTTAGGGGAGGCTCTGTCTTACTATATAGGTCTAGCTGTCCTGGAACTTTTTGCATAGATCATGCTGGCATCCAATTCAATAAGATACACCTGCATCTGCCTCCTGAGTGATGGAATTAAGGCATAATAGAATACACCCAGCTTGTCCATAATTTTTGTAGTTAGTAACTGTTCATAAATTTCTCTGATGTGTACTTAGTACTGCTCATCTCTTAATTTCTCTGTGTGTCTCTGTCTCTCTCTTTCTATTTCGCTCTCTTCTCTCTGTCTTTGTCCACATTAATTACCATGACTATTCAAAAGCTATATCCTATTCAAAAGAGTTCAGATATGACATAGTTAAACTTCATTATTCAGTTTTCTTCTAAAATGACTTAGTGATAACATTAACACTTATGTTTTAATAGAAAAGTTTTAATCTTTATTTTTAAACTGTAGACTATACATGATTTAGAAAGGAGAATAAACAAAACAATGATCAAAGAATAATCATGTGTTCTATGCCTTTTCTTTTGTCTGGGAACTCAGAAATATGATGTTATCAGCTATGATTATTGTTGCTTGCCACTCACATTATTTTTATCCATCTGTTCACTGTAGTACAATTTCCCTTCCACAAATATATGAGCCCCCATTTTCATATACTGGTATGCCATATCTCTGATCCCTGGTCAAAACATGATATCCAGTGCCATGTTGTCTTTTGACTGACACCACCCATCTGTTCACTGTCACGTGATAGCCACATATCATTTGTTGCTAGATAAAATATTATGCCTGTGTTTTTTCCTTCCACCTGTCTCATGAAAGTGTCCTGACCTACTCACCCAAGTAACTGAAGATGATTCATAGATCACTCAAGAACCCAACTAATGGCTACTTCATATTCATGTCTTACAAACCAATACAAAACCTTTAACACAGGTTTTCAAAGCAAGCCTTTTTTTCCTTTACAATCTAACCTTTAGGCTTTTTCTTCTCCCATCCTTTACCTGATGCACAGCACCCAACTGTCTAACATTAGCACTTCTGTGTCAGAACATAAATGGAAGAAGCATTAGAATTATATGATTATATTGCCAATGAAATATAAATTTATATTGTTGCCAGTCTTTCTTTTTTACAAATGTATGGTATATTTTAGAATTCAGTGACCTTTAATGATGTCCATGTGAAATTCAGCCAAGAAGAGTGGGCCTTGCTGGAACCTTCCCAGAAGCAACTCTACAAGGTTGTGATGCTAGAGACCTGTGAAAACCTCACTGCTATAGGTAAGACTGCAATTTTTCTTTCACTTTTAAAATAAAAAGACAACTCTTACTTTGTTATTGATCCTCTTCTGTAATTCCAATTGAGAATGAGGAGGAATGAGGTAAATAAAACAGGCATGGTTCTAAGGGTCACAGAAGATAGTGATTTAAGTTTTGCCTTAATAATAACATGCTATTTCCAATAATATATATTTTCTGGTACTATATTTTAGGCTACAATTGGGATGACCATAATATTGAAGAACATTTTCAAAGTTCTACAAGTAATAAAAGGTAACTTTATGTGCATGTTGATACAGATATAAATCTTAAATTTTAATGTGTCCTGGAAGTTTGGTGTTTTTTTGTTTGTTTGTTTGTTTGTTTTTGTTTATTGGCTGCTTTTTATTTTCTGTTTTTGAGATAGAATTTTTTCTGGGTATCTGTGACTTTCTTAGACTTGCTTGTTAGACCAGCCTGACCTCGAAATCACACATATCTGCCTGTTTCTGCCTCCATGAATGCATGGATTAAAGGCACGTAGCAGCACACCTGGCTGTGTCCTAGAGGTTTTAAAGAAAAGCAACAGTGTAAAACCAGCACTGCTTTAAGTATAATCTCACAATTCCATTCACCTCAATGTCAGGTATCTGATTTGTGTTTGCAAGGCATTCCTTAAGATAGAAGAAAATAAAATAATGTTGTAACAGAAAATACCATTTAAATCATATAGACATTACAGCTACTGAGTTGAACTGCCAATCTGTTTAGTCTCATTTTATCTACTCAGATATTGTAAGAGGTATACATATTGAATAGGTGATCAGTATGTGTCCAAAACTTTCTAATAACAACCACTGTTACTCATATTCATGCAGTCATATTGTAAAGTTTAGTGAAAGGAGCAGCTTATGAGAGTCAAGAATATTGTTGTGGAGAAACCTTCATCCCTATATGACATGTCTATAATGAACAAAAAACAAACTGTGTTAATTCAGTGAGGGAATCCTTTATTATTCTTGTAATTTAAATAGGTATATCATATGTCACAATGTTTGTAAGGCACATGAGCAGAGGAATATTGAAAGAAGCAGTGTACCTGTCTTTCTCCAGGAACAATTAATTTTGTAGTAGTCCCCACTTTGAGTAGATTTTCTGAATGCGATAAATGGTTACTATTAATTGGTTTTGCAACTTCACTGAGAATTCATCAGCAACTAATACTGCTGAAAATACCTATGAATACTAAGAATTTGGAACTTCTTCTGCTTCTCGTGGCTCACTTTGCAAAGGAAGTGTCATTCATACAGTAAAAACAATGCAAATGGGATTGCTGTGGTAAAGGTCTGTATACTTACAATAATATATATATGTATATATATATATATATATATATATATATATAACTCTTATAGAAAAATGAAGCTATAAAAGTGAACCACGTAACAAATGCTCTTACCATCACAGAGATCTTCAAAAATACCCATAATGAAGGGAAAAACCATTAATGTAAATAACATGATAAAACTTTAAAATTTGATTCTCCTTTACCATTAGATCAAATTATGAAATTAATTAATATAGATAAATATATTTATTAGTGTAAAGCACTGATTGTGGTAAATCTTTCACATGTGGTAATTATCTGTGCAGGCATGCAAGCAGTCGTACTGGAGAGAAACCTTCTAAATGCACTGTATGTGGTAAAGTCTTCTCCTATACCACTGATCTCATAAGGCATAAAAGAGCACACACTGGAGAGAAGCCTTTCAAATGTAATCAATGTGGTAAAGTGTTTGCACAAAAGAGTCATCTCATAAGCCATAGAAGAACACATACTGGAGAGAAACCTTATGAATGTAACCAGTGTGGTAAAGCCTTTGCAGAAAACAGTACTCTCTTAAGACATAAAAGAACACACACTGGAGAGAAACCTTATGAATGTAACCAGTGTGGTAAAGCCTTTGCAGAAAACAGTACTCTCTTAAGCCATAAAAGAACACACACTGGAGAGAAACCTTATGAATGTAACCAGTGTGGTAAAGCCTTTGCAGAAAACAGTACTCTCTTAAGCCATAAAAGAACACACACTGGAGAGAAACCTTATGAATGTAACCAGTGTGGTAAAGCCTTTGCAAAAAACAGTACTCTCTTAAACCATAAAAGAACACACACTGGAGAGAAACCTTATGAATGTAACCAGTGTGGTAAAGCCTTTGCACAAAACAGTCATCTCTTAATCCATAAAAGAACACACACTGGAGAGAAACCTTATGAATGTAACCAGTGCAGTAAAGCCTTTCCACAAAAAAGTCATCTCATAAGCCATAAAAGAACACATACTGGAGAGAAACCTTATGAATGTAACCAGTGTGGTAAAGCCTTTGCAGAAAACAGTACTCTCTTAAGACATAAAAGATCACACACTGGAGAGAAACCTTATGAATGTAACCAGTGTGGAAAAGCCTTTGCAGAAAACAGTACTCTCTTAAGACATAAAAGAACACACACTGGAGAGAAACCTTATGAATGTAACCAGTGCAGTAAAGCCTTTCCACAAAAAAGTCATCTCATAAGCCATGAAAGAACACATATTATAAAGAAACCTTATGAATATACCCAACATGATAAAGCCTTTGAACAGCAGTGTGGTATCCACAATAAAGAAAAGACACACAGTGGAGAGAAGCCTGTTGAGGGTAATTAGTGTGATAAAGACTTTGCATGTAATATTCATCTCCTAAGACAACAAAACATTGTGCAGGGAAACCATATGAATATAACTATGTGGCAAAGCCTTTGAACATAACTTCTCCTAATAAATAAAAGAACACATACTGGAAAGAAGCTGTCTGACTGCAATCAATGTGAATAAACATTTGCACTTCATAATCAATTTCAAACTCATGAAAGAAATCCTAATGGACAAAAAGCCTATGAGTGCTTTTAACAAGGCGAAACTATTCCACATTTGTATAATTTTCATCTTCATGAAAGGATTCATACTGGCGAGAACTTATGAATGTGTTAAAATGGTGAGGCCTTGCACAAATCTAGAGTCATCATCATCATCAAAATTACCTTACTGGAGAGGAATTCTGTGACTATAAGCAATGTAGAAAGACCTTTGTGTTCTTTGGTCCAATGAGATCCAACAGAACTGAAAAACTAGCTCAATGGAAATGACCTCCCATTTCTGGAGGGGAAAGGGAATAAGGGCAATAGGAAAGGAGGGTAGTTCTGGGGGAGAGAAGGAAGGGGGACTATGATTGGAATTTAAAGTAAATAAACTTATTTTTAAAAAGAATACAATGAATGGTAAATATCAATTAAATGCAACAGTATTATATAATAAGGTGTTTATGGAAGACTTATTGATAATCCTGATTCTCAACATTTACTGTTTTCAATTGCCTCACTTTACACAAAAAACTTTTAATCCAGTGGATGAATATGTAGGGAATGGTGAACTAACACCAGCCAGGAAGTTCTCTGAGAGTAACACAACAGTGGTAGCCTGTAGAAGTTTCTTTGTGTACACATACCTATTGTTCCAGGGGTTCTATTGAAAATCATCACAACCCACACTGAATTTTGAGATATGAGGGAGGAGGCTTTCTTTTCCATGTATGACTCTGCTTCTGGCCTAGATGGGTAACCATGTCAATGGTGCGTTTTCTCTGCCTGACTTCATCTGGAGAGTATCTTTAGACATGGAAACCACCAATCAAATTTGATAGATGGCCTTTGACACAGATCCCTGATAACTCTCCCCTCCCTTCAAATATAGGATAATTTGGTTCTGTGTTCTTGTTCTTCTTATTCATATAATAGGAATGTGCTGTTTAATGCAAATCTAGCATTCCTGAATTTCCTAGTATTAAACAATTATCTACACCTATGCTTGGAGCATCCCAGGTACTCCCCAAGGAATATAAGCAACTGTGTTCTGTTTTCTGGAATTAAAGTTGAACTTACTTTCTGAGGTGGCTCCCAGAGTGGCTAACCACTGTTATGCTCGTGAGCTTTCCAAGCTTTATACTACTCATCTTCTGCCCCTCATGCCTTCCTGGGCTGGTGGGAAACAGCCCTCCAGGCAGCAAGAGAATCACATTCTCTGAAATGCCTGTGATAAAATATTTCAGACTGCATAGCATTTCAAATTTCACATGTTTCTGGATTTGAGATGGTCAATCAAACAGTATCTTGGGATGGGACTCATTAAAATGAGTTATACTTAGTGTTTAGTTCAAGGTAAGGTTGCAGGCAAGCTTCATGGTATGAAATCTTCTAAGGTGAGTACAGTGACCCATGGAAAATAAATACAAGCAGAAATTTTATTTTTCTGTTTTTAATAGCTGAGTACTGTTCTGATAATGTAAGGGTGAATGGCAGGGGAGAGGGACTCTCCTTTTGAGTAGTCTACGGGAAGGGGATGGGGGAAGGTGGAGGGAGGGACCAGTAGGAGTTGAGGGAGTGACCTTCAATCAGCATATATAATGAATAAATTGTGAAAAATAAAAACAATTAATAAAATAACATATAGTAAGGAAAACAAAGCAAAACAGCAAAAATTTGAGTCTAGTTTGGTTAACTGCCCTCCCTCAAAGAAAAGAAAGACGATATATAGAAAGAAAAGAAAAACAGAATCTTTGTCTTTGTCACCTTTCTTCCCTGTGAGCTCAGTTGAAGATCATTATGCAATGGAGACCATGATTCTCTCTCTGAAGTTTATGTTACCATAGAAGTAGGATTCAAACCTGAAACTAATGGCAGAGTTTCCTAGTTAACATATCAAATCAAACCTACCTGCCATTTTCTCTCAGAAATCCTTCAGTCCTTCCATGTTATCTGTCCGTCCAGGCTAGTACAGCCCATGCAATACCCTGAATTCTCCTTCCCAGGGCCTGGGATAACCTTACCCCCCCTCACCCACATATAGGCAAATTATTTGGGCTACCTGGTTCTGTCAAGCACCATGCAGGAGCAACAGCAGAACAGCGATAGAACTCATGGAATGTGGCTCCCTTGTTAGCATAATCATGATGAGTTTCTCTTGGAGAAGCATAATCCCAAGAACTAATTTTCCTGATGACTTTGTGTTCTTATGTAGCATATCTCTGCTTGTTGCCTTTGTGATGCCCATATTCCTTATAACATGAGTTGTATGAAAACTTTAAGAAAGCTTCTATCTCATCACTGGGCAATATCACTGGCATTTAAAATTAACAATGCTTGATCTCTTTTCACATGTTTACGGGAGCAGTTTAATGAATTAAGCATTGCCCTTGAAATGAGCTATAGATGTAGATTGTTAGCAATGACCATTATACTTAGAAAGAATTTGGAAAAAATAGATTGTTTAATAAGGTCAGGGAAGATGTTTTTGCTAACGGCTCTGTTGTAAAAACTCTTAGAGAACAATTTAAATTTAAGAAAAGTACACTATTAATAGTAAAGCCATGGATGTTTTAAGGTTGATGAGCTGAAACAATAGCCCAAGGTAGCATTGGCTGTCTGGGCACCCTCAAACTGGGTCTAAAACTAAGACAGCAGTTGATTCCTCTATATTTGTTTTTTCCCCTCAGCTTCCTGATATGATTTAATAAAAATGATTAATGAGTAGATGCACACTCCTTTAAGATTTAAAGTACAGTTGCCAGTACCATGCCATTTTTTATTACTGTTGCCCTATAGTACTACTTGAGATCTTGGATGAAGATATCTCCAGAAAATATTTATTGTGCAGGCATTTTTTTTTTAAATCAATTCTGGTTTTTTTGTTTTTCCATATGAAACTGAGAATTGTTCTTTGAAGGCCTGTAATGAGTTGTGCTGGTATTTTGATTGGAATTGCATTGAGTCTTTAGATTTCTTTTGGTAGAGTGGCCATTTTTACTATGTTAATCCTCCAATCCTGGAGTATGGGAGATCTTCTGATATCTTCCTGAAGTTCTTTTTTTTTCATACAAGTCATTCACTTGCTTGATTAGAGTCACACCAAGGTACTTTATGTTATTTGTGGCTTTTGTAAAGGGGTTTTGTTTCCCTAATTTCTTTCTGAGCCCATTTGTCTTTTGTATAAAGGAGGGCTTCAGAATTTTTAAATTTAATTCCGTATCCAGTCATTTTGCTGAAGTTGTTTATCAGCTGTAGGAGTTCCCTGGTTGAATTTTTTAGTGTTATATCACATCATCTGCAACACAAGCTGGAATGGATGTGGAGAAAAGGGAACCCTTCTCCATTGCTGGTAGGAATATAAACTTGTACAACCACTTTGGTAATCAATCTGGTGCTTTCTCAGAAAATTATGAATAGTGCTATTAGAATATTCATTTATACCAACCCTGGGCATATACTCAGAAGATTATCAACCATACAACAAGGACATTTGGTCAACTATACTCATAACAGCATTATCGACAATAGCCAGAATTTGGAAACAACTTAGATGTCCCCAAACCGATAGACAGAGAAATTGTGGCACATTTATACAATGCAATACTATTCAGCAATTAAAAAGAAGGAAATAAGGAGGCAAATGGATGCAACCAGAAAAGATCACTCTGAGTGAGGTATCCAGAAGCAGAAATACGCTCATGGTATATACTCACTCATATGTGCATATTAGTCATATAATATAGGAATAAAATACTAAAATCTAGAGTCTTAAAGGATCTAAACAACAGAAAGAACCCTAAGGAAGATGCTTAATCTTCATTCAGAAGGGCAAATGGGATAGACATCTGTAATGGGGGAAGATAGGAAACAGGGCAGGAAACTACCACAGAGGGCCTCTGAAAGAATCTACATAGCAGGGTATTGAAGGAGATTCTTAGACTCATACCCAAATTTTGTGCAGAAAGCATGGATTAATATGGAAGATTCAGGAGCTAAAAAGGCCTGGATGGGAGAGGCCCTCAACAAGGAGGCCAATTGAGCCAAAAAATATGGGCCTAGGGGGTCCTGTTCCAACCAAGGACCATGCATGAAGAACACCTAGAACCCCTGCTCAGATGTAGCTCATAAGTATCTCAGTTTCCATGTGAGTTCCCTATTAAGAGTAACAGGGGCTGTCTCTGACATGAACTCAGTGACAGGCTCCTTGATCAGCTACTCCTGGAAGGTTCAGCCTTGCCAGGCCACAAAGGAAGAAGGTTCAACCATTCTTGGTAAGACTTGATAAGATAGGCTAGGATAAGATAGTGGGAAGAAGGACTTTCCCTATTGTGGACTAGGAGAGGGGCATAGCGGGAGAAGAGGAAGGTAGGTTGTAACTGGTTGAAGATGAGGGTGGGGCTTACAGCCAGAAAATAAAGTGAATAAATTATAATAATCAATAAAAAAGAAAAAAAGGAGGATTTTTTTTTCCTGAGATGGCTGGACTCAGGCAACAGTCTCTTAAAAACAACTAGAAAGAATAGTATTTCATCTCTACTCATTTTCCTTTTTCCTGTAATACTATATATAATAAATACCCTTGATAAAATTCAGTGGTTTGTCATATATTCCTAGTATTATAATATTGTAAAATATTTTACAATTCAAATTTTGATGTTAAGTGTGTAAAAATAGTTTATGAAAAAGTGGCTTGAATTTTCAAAGAAGCAAAGAATGATTACTCAAAACTCAGGAGGGTGAAAATAAAAGGAAATTGATGGAAGAATAAATTATATATAAAAAATTAATATCTCTTACACAGTAATTAAAACATTTTGGTTATTGAGATTTAAAAAATATACACAGAATATTTCTCAAGTAAACAATGTAAGCTATTAGTAATAGCTCCTATGCATGCACCCTGAAGTATTTCTTTAAATTATTCCTCTTGTCACTGAAATGTGTTCTTTGACAAGTCATGCCACTACACCCTGATGTTCAGGCTCTAATACTGGCCATTCAATTCTTATTTCAGGGTACTGACTGCTTATAGCCCAATTAGGAGTGAAGTCAGACAATGTTTGATTTCTGTGTCTAGCTAAGGTCACAATTTTTGATGATACGTTTTTAGTTCGTCCACAATTTCAAAGTAAAATGATTGACTTTCTTGAAATGTTAAATGTTCTCTCTCACATACATGCACACACACGCATATATAATGTGTGATACATGTAATAGGAGTTATTGGCAACACAAGACTTGAAATTGAAAGAGCCAAAAGAGGGGTGTATGGGAGATTTTGTAGGGAGGACAGAGATGTGAGAAATAATGTGATTATATTAAAATCTCAAAAAAATGTATATGTTTTCCATGAATAAAAAAACTGAATATTATAATATTTTGCACTGATGTGATTCAGGACAATCAAGTCTATTCTATCTTAGCACACAGTCAGCTGTGTTTCAGTAAACATGAGTATATATGTGTGCTGGACTTGCGCAAGTCATCTGTTGTTTTCATATGGATAATGGTAGAACTCCTCATTCAGTGTGTACAGTATATATTCTCTTTTAAATTGACTCAAGAATTGTAGGAATTTTTTGTGCGAACTGTATAAAATAAAGTTCCCCTAAACTTCTATCTTGGTCCACATTCTTCTACTGTCTCCTTACATCCTTTTACACAGAAATGCTATCTAACCTGGATGGTAAAGAGTGTTCAGTAGATGAAGCAGAAGAATGGACATTTTTTGTCTAGTCCATTCTGTTAGTTCCTGTCCTTCTGTTGGAGAATTGGACAACTGAGTTCAGAGTTTTCAAAGAACAATGTTTATTATTTCCCTTTATTTTGTAGTTATGGTGTGTGGGTTTTGCCTCTTTTTATTTGATGCTTGGGATAATTCATTTTTTGTCTTTTATTGGATGTGATTAACATTTTTAGATAGGAGTTTTGCTTTGATTGGCTTCTGTAGTGAAGGAGTTTTACAAAAATACTGCTCATATTTTGGTTTATTGTACAATATATTTTTATTCACCATTTACTATTGAAAGTTTACTGGATATAGTAATAAGGATCCCTTAAAGATCATATACAATCGGTCTCAGCCATTCTAGGTTTAGAATCTCTCTTGAGAGATCAGGAGTTACTGTAATGAGCCTGAATGTATATGCAACTTAGTCTTTTCAACTTGCAACTTTTAATATACCTTCTTTGTTTAATATACTTTTCTTTACTTTTAGGGTTTTGATTTTATGTGATGAGCACAATTTCTTTTCTGGTAGGCTTTGTTGTTTTCTATACTTTTTGTACTTTTATAGGTTACCCCTTCTTCATTAGGTTAAGGATATATTCTATTATTTTGCTGAAAATATTTCTGGGATTTTGATGTGAGTTTTGTCTTCTTCCTCTATTTCTATTATTCATAAATTATTTTTTGCACTTTTTAAATATTCTGGATCTTTTGTGCATGGCTATTTAACATTTCTTTTGATGCAATTATCCAGTTGTTGTTGTTTGTTTGTTCTTGTTGTTCATAATAATCATCTTCATCTTCATTTCTTTGTCCTCCTCCTGCTTCTCTTCTTGCTCCTCCTCCTCCTTTTTTTCTTTTCAAAATAGTCGCTTTACTCATATATTCACCCTGATTAAAGTTTTCCCTTCCTCTAACCCTGGCAACTCTTTCCCATCTCCCCTTCTATCCTGTTTAAATTCACCCTCATATAAAACAAGGAGGGCTATAATGTATAATAAGAAAGTAAAATAGAAAAAAGACAAAAACAATCACATCTTATTAGAACAAACAAAGAAAAGAAAAAGAGCTCAAGGGGAGAAAAGATGTAGACTTGTTCACACATGCAGAAATCTCATAAAATATTAAACACAAAACAGTAGTACACACAGAGGGTCCATGTAGCTTTAAAACTAGTAAAAACTCTTCAGCAAATTAAAATGAGAACTGTGATAAATTTTTTAAAATTCATGCCAGAATTACAGGACATGAAAATCCAAACATGCCAGTGAGCGAAATTTTTGCCATCTACCTTTTGGAATGTATGCTTAAAAGTACAATTAAGAGTAGTCCCTCGGATAAAATGAGTGTACCTTGGAGAAAACTATATTTTCCTTTGCAAGCACTTATCAATTAGAGATTTGGCTAGGGACAACATTAAATGCCTTGTGCATGCTGCCTCACATGCACAGCTTATATATTCTTCAGTCCTCTTAATTTAAAATGCTTTCTTCTTTGATATCCTCTATCCTTTCTGGCTCTTATACTCTTTTGGCTGAATTACTGAAGAGCCTGGAGGGCATATTCTGAGGTCTCTCACTGACTGTCTATTTTCGTTATGGGTCTCTGAATTTGTTTCCATCAGCTGCAGGATGAAGCTTCTTTCATGATGGATGAACAAGATACTGGTCTATGAGTATTGCAGAATGGTGGCAAGGTCCATTTTTATTACTTTTAGTAGAATGTAGTATTTGCTTTTTCCCTAGAACCCTGGGCTATGTAATTTCTATTTCTTGATCAATAATCCAGTGTCCGGTGTGGATAGCATCATGTGAAGTGGACCTTAAATCAAACTATAGATTGGTTATTTACTCCTACAACTCTTGCACTAATATGTCTTACAGGTAGGACTATGTTATAGTTCAAAAATTTGGTAGCTGGGTTAGTGCTTATATTTCTCCTCTTGTAGTTGCAGAGTACTTCTCATATCAAAATTGCTAGAATGTAAGTGTGAAGGTTATATGTAGGCACAAGCTCTATTTATCTATGTTCCATGTAAGTGTAAGTGTTGTCTCCAGCAATACTGCATTGCAGTCAATTTATGGAGAGCATCCTATAGTCTTGGCAAAAGCCTGTATTGTTTTGGCATTAAGATCACACTACTTTGGCCAATACCTCAATTAAACATAAACTATTACCAGTACTGGATGCTTTACTTAGTGACAAGAGATTTCCAGTTGGGACTTTCTTGTGTGGTGATTTCATTTATATTGGCTCTTAATATGAACGTAACTTAAAAATATTTCTATTGCATTAGTTTTCCACTGTACCAAACAAATGACCCTTAATTTTACCTGTGTTTTCTCATGTTACCTTTTCATTGCCCTCTTCCTTTCCCAATCCCCTTCAATTCTATATTTTTAGCCCAACTTCCATTTGTACCAAGTATTTTATTTCTCTTTCCTATGGAGAAATCTCTGGCTCCCCTAACCTCCAGTTCTTAATCTGTATGTATCCCCTGCATTATTATGTTCAGTTGCTTGCATATCATACATCTTGCAAGTAATATATATGTAAAAGCAAATACACACCCTATGTGTCTTTTGGGGTCTAGGTTCTCTCACTCTCAGTTATCTGCAAAGGTGAATTTACCTTCACATTTCATGATTTGATTTTTTAAATGTCTGAGTAATATTTGATTATGTAAATACACTAGCATTATAACAAAAAATAGAAATACACACCTGAAAGCTAGAAACGCACACTGGAAAAACAGGTAAAATCTTCACAAATGGTGCTGACCAAACTAGATGTCTATATGTAGAAACATAGAAATAGATGCTTATTTTCTTTCAAAAGTCACCTCCAAATGGATTAAAACCTCACCAAAGTTTACGTATAATTAAAGCCATGAAGTCAGCACAGCTATTTGACAAAGATCAAGCACAGCTGAGCTGCATGTTACAATAGACTTCATGCTATCTTTCAGGCTTGGTCTTGATCTCCACTTGTTACATGCTTAGAGAGCTTTCAATACATGGACAACCTGGGGGCATTGGAGCAATGGGAAAATTTTTAATGAATCATTTATGCCTTCACCCTGGAGTACTGCTTCTAAGCTTCCCCAGGAAAAAACCTAAGCAGACTGCCCCTTTCATTTTTAGGGGAAATATCAATTATCTGGCCCTACATGAATGTCTTCCTCATGGAAGTTGTAACTCACATAAAAATGGCATATAACTCCTTATGAGACTTCAGCTCCAAGATAGTCTTGCAAAATCTACCCTTGTGCTTCCTCAAGAAGAAAATAATCAGAACAACGTTTTCTTAAAAGGCAAACAAAGTTTGTATTAGGACTTCCTTTTCCTAGATATATTAGCTTGCACAGTATCACTGTGGTGTTGTATGACCAAATTAATGAAAGAATACTTAGATTTAGCACATAAATAAATTTTACAAAGATATGAAGTATAGACATTGCGTTATGACAAGAATTTGATTTTCATTTCTCATATTTTTAAGGACGTTGGGCATTTTTAAGTGTTTCTACACCATTCAATATTCCTCTGTTGAGAATTTCTGTTTAGCCTTGAACCCTATTTTAAATTGGATTATTTGATTTGTTGGGTTATTTATATATTCTGGATATTAGCCTTCTGTCAGATGTAGAGTTGGTGAAGATCCTTTCCCAGTCTGTAAGCCATCCTTTTGTTCTGCTGGCAGTGTCCTTTGCGTTAGAGAAGCTTTTAAGTTTTATGAGATCCCATTTATTGATTGTTGATCTTAGAGCCTGTGCTGCTGGTGTTCTGTTCAGGAAGTTGTCTCCTGTGCCAATGTGTTCAAGATCTTCCTCACTTTTTTAAATAGCAGATTAAGAATGTTAGTTTTATGTTAAGGTATTTGATTCACAAGGACTTTACTTTTGTGCAGGGTGGTAATTATGGATCTATTTGTATCTTTCTATATGTGGACATCCAGTTAGAAAAGCACCATTGGTTGAAGATATTCTTTTTTCCATTGAATGGTTTTGGCTTCTTTGTCAAAACTCAGGTGTTGTAGGTGTGTGGATTTATTTCTGGGCCTTTGATTCAATTCCACTGATTCACCAGTATGTTTCTATGACAATAAAACACCATTTTTACTGTTTCTCTGTAGTACAGCTTGAGATCCAAGATGGAGATATCTCCAGAAGCTTTTTTTTTGTACCAGATTATTTTAACTATTCTGGCTTTTTTTGTGTGTTTTTATGTGATGTTGAGAATTGTTCTTTCAAGGTCTGTAAAGAACTGTGTTGGTATTTTGATGGGAATTGCATTGAATATCTACATTTCTTTTGGTAGGATGGCCATTTTGCTGTTATTCCTACTGATCCATGAGTATGGGAGATTATTCCATCTTATGATATCTTCTTCAATTTCTTTCTTCAAACACTTGAAGTTTTTTTATACAGATTTTCACTTGCTTGGTTAGAGTGACACCAGTGCACTTTATGTTATTTGTGGCTATTGCAAGGTTGTTTTTGTCCTAATTTCTTTCTCAGTCCTCTTGTCTTTTCTATACAAGAGGGCTTCAGATATTTTTTAGCAACTTTGTTTTCAGCCACTTTGCTGAAGGTGTTTATCAGCTGTAATAGTTCTCTGGTAGAATTTTTAGGGTCACTCATGTATACTATCATATCATCTGTGAATAGTGATACTTTGACTTCTTCCTTTCTGCTTTGTATCCCCTTGATTTTCTTTAGTTGTTTTACTGCTATAGCTAGAACTTCCAGTACTATGTTGACGAGAAAGGAGAGAGTGAGCAAACTTGACTTGTCTCTGATTTCAGTGGGACTGGTTTAAATTGCTTTTCATTTAGTTTGATGTTTGCTATAGGCTTGTTGTATATTATCTTTACTGTGTTTAGGCATGTGCCTTTTATCTGTGATATCTCCAAGACTTTAAACATTAATGGAACTTGGATTTTATTAAATGCTTTTCAGCATCTATTGAGATGATCATGTGGTTTTTCTTTTTCAGTTTGTTTATGTGGTGGATTACAATGATGGTTTTCTGTACATTGTATCTCCCCTGCATGCCTAGGATGAAGCCACTTGGTCATGGTAGATGACATTTTTGATGTTTACTTGGATTCATTTTGCAAGTATTTTATTGAGTATTTTTGTTTCAATATTCATAAGAGAGACTGGTCTGAAATAATCTTTGTTAGTGTATCTCTGCCTTTTATTTAGCTCTTGTGAGTTTTAGGTATCAAGGTGAATGTGGCTTCATAGAAAGAATTTAGTAATATTCTTTCTTTTTCTGTTTTGTGAAATAGTTTGAAGAGTATTGGAATTACCTCTTCTTTGAAGGTCTAGTAGAATTCTGCATGGAAACTATAAGGCCCTGGGCTTTGTTTGGCAGGGAGACTTTTGATGAATGCTTCAAAAGGGCATGTAGGTCTATTAATTTAGTTACCTGATCCAGATTCAACTTTGATTAGTTGAATCTAATCAAATATTAGAATCTAGCAAGAAAATATTCCGTTTCATTTAGATTTTCAAGTTTTGTGGCATATAGACTTTTAAGGTGAAACCTAATGATTCTTCAAATTTCCTCAGTGTCTGTAACCCCCTTTTATTTTCTGATTTTGCTGATTTATATAGTGTCTCCCTGTGTTTTAGTTAGTTATACTAAAGGTTTGTCTATCTTTGTCATTTTCTCCAAGAACCACTCTTGCTTTTGCTTATTCTTTGAATTGTTTTCTTTGTTTCTAATTTATTGATTTCTGCCCTAAGTTTGATTATTTCTAGCCATCTACTCCTCTTGTATATGTCTGCTTCATTTTGACTAGGTCATTCACGTGTGTTGTTATGTTGATTTGAGATGCCTCATATTTCTTTATGAAGGCACTTAGTTCTATGAACTTTCCTCTTAGAATTACTTTCATTATGTCTCATTAGTTTGGGTAAGTTGTGCCTTCATTTTTGTTAAATTCTAGAAAGTCTAATTAGTTTATTTCTTCCATAATCCAGCTGTCATTGAGTAGAGTTCAGTTTCCATGTATATGCAGGCTGTTTACTATTTTTTGTTATTATTAAGGTCTAGTTTTAGACCATGTTGTTTTAATATGATACAAGAGATTATATTGTTATAATATTCTTTTGTTGGAATGTATACAATTTACCCTTGTTCATTCAAAAGCTGATTTCTCTCCTCTATTGTCTGGTTTCAATCCAGATACTGCATTGTGATGCTTTTTATAAGCATCACCTGTCTCAAGTTTGCATAAACATGCCACCATTTGTTCTCTATATTGTCAATTAAAACAACCAGCCCAAATCCTGAGTAATGGAGAGGATAAGGTGAGACACCCTGGTCCTGGGAGGAAGAGGAAGGAGACAAGAGAGGAGAGGAGGAGAATCTCCAAGAGAGGTCTTGACACCACATGTAGAAATGAACTGGAACTAAGATATCACTAAACGCCATATGATGGGTGAATCTGAATGGTAGGAAACTCTGTGGGCTTAGAGGTTTAGGATGGAGTAACTGTTGGCTTGCATTGTGCTCTAGGTTAATTAAATAAATCCTAGTCTCTGTGTGGTGATTTGGTTATACAGCTGTTTAGGAATAACCACTGCTTAACTAAAATATTTATCAATAGTAAATATTAATAATCTACAACAAATGGCACCCAACTCATCTAAGTATCCACACACTTTAAATACTTCTTTAATATAATTTGGTGGGGGAGAGGAATAAGCTCTCAGCAATACAACCCAAACTTTAAACCTAAAAACTCCCAGATAAATTACTGGCTCTTTAAAAGAGACTCTTAATCATGCCTCAGAGCAAAAGACAGCCTACTGTGGGCAGACCTGAGACTGAACAAAACTGGTTGCCACTACAGTCTAACAGGATGAGAGAAACATTAAAACAGACTTCTTTGAGCTTGGCTGATAATCTCTTCTACTGTATTAAGACAGAAATAAAGGAAAGTTTAGAAATTATGACTATGGTTACATTCATATTCCTCAATTTAACTTTAATAATTGATTTAGCCTTTTATGTATTCTCAAAGGCAAAGGCTTTATAAAAGATACTGGAACAACACAAAAAAAAACAAGTAGAAAAATATAAAGAAATAATGAAGGTTGGAAACAGGAAATAAAATTAGAGATACAAAAACTTACAGAACATAAGAAACAACAGGAAAATAGGACAGAGGTTTTAGAAAAGATACTGGAAAACACAACAAACAACAAGAACACTATAAAGAAAAAATTAAAAGTTAGAAGAGAGGCATAAAACAAGAGATTGAAGAGATTATTGAACAAAACAAACAACAGAGAGATAGTTGTGAAATATGGGTACAGACCTTAAAAAATTGTTTAGAATACTAAGTAAAGAAAATACTCAGGCAGAGGCAAAAGATAATAATAAGTAAAGTCAAACAAAGGTGGTTAGAAAACAAACATTAGCTTATCCAGTCAGTGTACAACAGAGACCAGCAGATGATGATTTCCCACAGGATCACCATGAGGCTGAATGGCACCCTGTGGAAGTGCCAGACTAGAGAAAATTTAAAGAAAGTGTCAACAATTTTGGAATGCATTCACCATTTTTAAAATAAGTGCTGAATTCCTGGCCAATCAGTAGAGTAATCCCAAAGGACTCTGGAGGATATGGCAAAGGCAATAAAAGAACCTGAGCCATATTTACAATCGCTTTCATGGTGAAGAGAAGAGGCTAGAGAGATAGCATACAAAAATAGAGTCAGGGCTGTTGGTGTTTCTAAGGAACAGTTGTTTGGTGATGGCCAATAGGCTGACACAGAGATACAAGCTGTATATAATGAAGAAACCTTAGCATTATGTCACTTAGCAGCCTTAAATACCTGGGACAAGGTTGAGGAATCAGGAAAAAGGCTTGATCCATTCTCTCAGGTCATACAAGCTCCATGTAAAACATTCATTAATGTTTTGCAAAGATTGACTTCAGCTGGGGATACAAATATATCACATCCACTAGCTAGAAAATTTTTTTGAAATGCAAAGATTTTGAATGCAAAGAGGTAATACAGCCATTAAAAGCAAGGTGTGCACAAATAGATGAATGGGTTATAAATACAATTGACAACAAACCTCAGTCACCCAATTTAGCCTTGATAGGAGAAGCTACCCCTAAAGACATTGGGAAATGTCTTAATTTTGATGGGCAAATGGAGTTACCAGTAAAAAACAAAATAATTCAAAAAGGAAGCCTATACTTCCTAGAATATGCAGCAGATGTGGCAAGGGTTGACATCGGATAAGTGAATATAGAGCACAGATAAATGGGGTAATCCTTTATCAAAAACTGCCTGAAGGGGCCTTTCTCAGGCCCCAGTACAGGACAGGGATACTCCTCCACAAGAAAGATAAACACCACTGCTCTGGGAATAAACATTAAAAATTTCAACAGTGAGGCCAGGGTAGGTTTTATAGGTAAATAAAAAAAAAAGGAAGGGAAGGGAACAAAAAAGCAAATATATTGGCAAACCTCTATAAATGATCATAGGGCAAAGTTAAAGATAATTTTAAATAGTATTGAAATTGAAGGTGTGGTGGATACTGGGACTGATGTCACAATTATTACTTGTAAATCCTGGCCTCCAAATTGGCCACTTCAGGAGGTGGATATTCAATTCCAAGGAGTTGGGACTTTATCTAAAGTGAAACAAAGTGTTAGATGGTTTAAATGTACAGAACCAGAAGGTCAAATAAGAAAACTAAGACCATATGTGGCTGAGATAGCCATAAACTTATGGAGAAGAGATGTGTTACAACAATGGAAGACCCAGATTAACATCCCCCCATGTTATGAGGCAAAAAACAGGTAATACTCCTGATAAAGAAGCTAAAATTATTTTAAAATGCCATCAAAAACAGTTTCAGACTGTCCAGGCTGTCCATAAACAAAATACAGCAGAGGCCATTTTTTCAACTGCCTGTTGGAAAGCCACTGCTGATAAAATTCCCACAGCCTTACCACTAAGGTGGTTGGAAAACCAACCTATTTGTATTGAACAATGGTCTATGAGTAAAGAAAAATTACTGGCACTAGAACAGCTAGTCCTGGAACAACTGGAGGCTCAGCATATAGAGGAGTCCAACAACCCTTGGAATTCTCTGGTATTTGTCATCAAAAAGAAATCTGGCAAATGGAAGATGTTAACAGATCTCAGAGCCATTAACAAAATTATTCCAGCAATGGGGTCATTACAATCCGGAATCCCATTGCCTTCCGTGTTACCTAAACAATGGCCTATTATAGTGATTGATTTAAAGGATTGCTTTTTCACAATTCCTTTACATGAGTATGATAGGGAAAGGTTTGCTTTCTCAGGACCCACTTTGAATAGAAGCTGTCCAATAAAGAGATACCACTCGAGGGTCTTACCACAAGGGATGTTGAACAGTCCTACTTTGTGCCAATATTTTGTACAACAACCGTTGGAGGTAATTTGTAAGAAATTTCCTCAATCAATAATTTACCACTATATGGATGCTATCTTATTGGCTGATTCAGATAGAAAAACATTAGAAAATATATTTGATGGAATAAATAGAACTTTGCCTTGTTGGGGTTTAGAGATTGCGCCCGAAAAAGTACAAAGAGGAGATTCTATTAATTACCTAGGATACAAAATAGGTCTACAAAAAAACTCAACAACTTGGAAGAACCCAATTAAAAACTCTCAATGATTTTCAAAAAATTACTGTAAGATATTAACTGGCTATAGCCTACATTTTGTTTAGCTACTCAAAGCTAAATAACTTATTTTAAACCTTATATGATGATAAGGACTTTAAATGTCCAAGAACGTTATCAACTGAAGATGAAAATGAATTGTCTCTGGTAGAAAGGAAATTACAAGATGCATATATAGACCATATTGATCCAAAGATGGCCTATATTTTGGTTATCTTGCTTTTCACTCATTCTCCCACAGGAATTCTAATGCATAAGGTGGACTTTGTCTTAGAATGGGGTATTTTTGGTACACAAGCAAAATAAAAAAAAATTAAAAATCGATATAGAAAAGTTCCTGAATTACTCTTAAAAGGAAAAATGAGACTTCATCAGTTGGCTGGAATAGATCCAGCTGGAATTGTGGTGACCTTTCCCAATGCTGAGATTGTATCATTATGGGCAGTGAACGGATATTGGCAAAGAGCTTGTTGTGAGTTTTTCGGAGAAATCAGCAACAGATACCCCAAAATCAAGTCACTTCAGTTTATAAAAAGAAACAATTGGATTCTTCCTCATATAATAAAAGGAACTCCAATTCTTGGAGCTCCCACATTTTATATGGATGCCAATAAATCAAAAATGGCAGGTTCTAAGTCAGAAAATCTGAGTAAAGTGATGGAGAGTCCTTATGATTCAGTTCAAAAATCAGAATTATATGCAATTCTCTTGGTGTCATCAAATTTTCAAGAATCTCTTAATATAGTCACTGACTCTCAATATGCAAAAATTATTGTTCTACATATAGAAACTTCTGATCTAATTCAGGATTATTTGGACTTAACTTCACTGTTTCTTCAATTACACTGAGTAATAAGAAATAAAAATAATACATTGTATATAACAGATCAGATCTGATATGCATCCACCAGGCACTCTAGCACAAGGCAATGATGAAATTGATCAACTATTGACAGGAAGTTTGTTAGAGGCCTCAGAATTTCATTTTAAAAACACTATGTTAACAGCAAAGGTTTAAAAAGAGAGTTTTCTATCACTTGGCAACAACCCAAAGAAATTGTGCGAAAATGTCCCACTTGTTCTTTATATAATTAAACTCCACTACCTGCAGGAAGTAACCCAAATGGTAAACAAAGAAATGAAATTTAGCAAATCATGTGTTTTATTTTATAGAGTTTGGTAAACTGAAATATGTGCACCATACTATAGACACATATTCAGGGTTCCAATGAACAAAAGCCACAAGTTCTTTTTTTTTTCAATGCAGTTTATTCAGGAACCTTGAACAATCATCTGACCCTGGGTAAAGCCAGCCCACAGGTTAAATATCCTCTGGGTAGCCAACCTCAGCATGCCACGTGGGCAATGCAGATAGGTCCACATACATGGAAGCAAGCCAGATCCTCAGCCTTAGCCAAATGCGGAGTTGTTTGTGACAGAGAGCACTCACCATCGGGAAGGTGGATGGCGGAAACCAGCTCCATCTTTCAGGCGAAGCCACAAGTTCTAAGAAGGCTGATTTAGTTATTACAAATTTATTAGAAGTTCTGGAAGTTATGGTTATGCCTACACAAATCAAGTCTGATAATGTTACAGCATATGTCTTTAATAAAATGGAAAGATTTTTTTACATATTATAAGATAAAACATGTAACAGGTATTCCGCAGAATCCTGCCAGTCAAGCAGTCATTGAAAAATTGAATCATACTTTAAGGGACATGCTTAACAAACAGAGAGGGGTTTTAACCCCCCCCCACGAGATAGATTACATAATGCTTTTTTGACCTTAAATTTCTTAAATGTTAATGAACAACAAACAACAGCTGCACAAAGACACTGGGTTATAGAAAAAAATTGCTGAATTATTTCAGCCTATATATTTCAAAGATACCCTAACTTCACAATGGACAGTAGGGGATGTGTTACATACTGGGGAAGAGGTTTTTCATATGTTCATACAGGAGAAGAGAAATTATGGGTTCCTTCAAAACAAATAAAAATCAGATATCACAGAGGAAGACCACCCGAAAACCTTGGTCACACACAAGAAGAAAGAAATTAAGAATACCAAACAAAACAGGCAATATAAATTGATAATCGCTTCACATAATTCTAAAGCTGACTGAGACATAAAAAATGTCTCTAGCCAGAACTTCAGCAGTACACGACCAATAAATCCTTGGCTATAATATCCTCAATATTTATTATGCCATTCTTTTAATTGGCATTGATAAAATTGGTTTACAGTTTAATTTCATTCTGAACATCTCATACATTTATACTTTTAGAACTGTATAATGCTTGTGAGAAATTATATGTTTGCAGAACAAAAGAAGTGAATACTGGAGATGCTGGACAAAACCTGACAGAATACTCCTTCCAGCATGCTGAGACATTAACACATCTGTTTCAGAATCTTGCATGTTCCAGAATTCTACTTGTTTCTGCCTCAACTGCTTCAATTGTTGTTTCTCATCACAGCCTGTTCCCAAGAGAGCTTTGAAGAAAGCTACAAATCTTAATTGGTCCCGCATTTTAGACTGTTCTAAACAGGACTTTTACTAACTTATTATTTTCTCAACATTCAAAGACTGGACCACAAATATTTCTTATTTAATTAAACATTTTTTCCAATTTTCTTTGGGTCCCCAAAAATATTTCTGCATGTCCAAAATGTCAGCTAGATGAAATCAATGAGAATGATGTCCTATATTCCTTAAGGGAGATTGGGTAGTTTTTGGGTTGTTTCCTGTGGCTACAAGTGTTTATTGTCATTGGAAGATGTTTATAAATTACTAATGGTCTTATTCAGAGTGAAACTGTTATGCCCAGTTTGGGAACCCCAAAAGCCCAGGGGTACACTCTACTGTAAATACATGAGGTTTTTAAAATTGTATACATGTTCAGACATGGGACACAAACTTCCTGTGGACACAGGAGAGGAATGTAGCCCTGAGATCTAGGGAAGCAATGTTTTTATGGGGCAAAACCGCAAGCAGGGACTTACATGCTTTGGTGTTATGTGATTGTGAAATGGAAACTGACTTTTGAAATGGTTGGTCCACTTTGGGCAGCAAGAGTACAAACAGTTCTGGCCTGGCCCTATGGGCCAGTTTCCTAGCAACTGTATAATTAGTGGGCAGAAAAGAATGTAGTAAGGCTAATTTGTCCCCTCAGGGCATTAAGGCTAGTTCTTCCTCAAAGGAGGTTGGACATGTCTCCAACTAACTAGCCTTTATTCATGCTTCTGCTTTAAACTTTAAAACAATACCCACTGACTTTAAGTCTTTGGTTTCGCTAATCCACTAAGAATTAATGTAATTGAGATTTTAAAAATGAAATAAAATGAAGTTTAAAATCTTTCTTCCATCTGCTATTTTTCCCATAAACTCTACTGTGTGCCTTCCTTGTGAAAGGAACCTGGGTCTGGCAATGTGCCAGCAGGCCAGGCTCTGATTTTTTTATTTCAATCTTATTATTATCATTATTATTATTAATTTGGGTTTTTGAGACAGGGTTTCTCTGTGTAGCCCTGGCTGTCCAGGCCTCTTTGTATACCAGGCTGGCCTCAAATTCACAGACATACTCACAGACATCTACCTGCCTCTGCCTCCCGAGTGCTGGGATTAAATGTGTGTGCACTGTGCTTGGCAGGGCTTTCTTATAGCCTGGTTGAAGTCATACTTCATGACTTAGGACATGTCTAGACAAGTGAGTGTGAAGAGCTGGCAGGGGTGCAAACCCTTGCTTTTGGAGACAGGGTTTCTTTTGTGGCCTTGCCTTGTCCTGAACTCGTTTTGCAAACCCATATGGCCTGGAATTCAAACCAGCCTCTGCTTGCCCCACTGACAGCCACAGGCATGCGACACCACACCTGGCTTCTTGTTATAGTCTTTAAAAATGACTTATAATCTCTGTTTGCCTTCCTGAAACCAGCCCTGTTTTGACTGGGAGAGTTGGCACTCACAAAAAGAAAGGGGGGCAGGGCCCCCTGGATTCCTTCTGCAGTGAGCAGGGAATGGCTGGGCCCTGGCTGAGCAGGGAATTTTGAACTGGCACATTTAAACTGGGAATACATAAATTTAAGCTGGGGCTGGGTGGGCAATGAACTAGCTTTAATTACTAATGGACCCTTGTGCTTTTTCCCCCTCTTCTAAGAAGTGTAAATCCCATCTATTAGTTTATTTTCACATGTATGACTGTTTTGCCTGCATGGATAGGTGTGCCTGTGTACCAGGTGGATGCCTGGTGCCTGAAGAGGCAGCATTGACAACCCACAGTATACCCTTGAATTTTTCTGTTGCCATACACATTTGTCTGGTTTGTTGCCTCAATGAGAGTCCCTTGGAGAAAACTAAGATTTTCATTAATTATTATTATTATTATTAAGGGGAATGAGTGTTCGTTTTGGAGGGATGGAAACTTTATTTATGATTCATAGTGTAGTTCTCTTTATTATGGAAGATTTGTTTATTATTTGTACATTATTCTGTCTGCATGCCAGAGGAGGGCACCAGGTCTCACTATAGATTGATATGACCATGTGGGTGCTGGGAATTGAGCACAGAAAGTCTGGAAGAGCAGCCTGTGATCTTAAACTCTGTGCTATCTGTCCTGCCCCCTTATTTCTTAATTTTATTTTTTAAATTTTTATTTATTCATTTTACATCCCTGTCTTAGACCCCTCCTTCTTCTCCTCCCAGTCCTACCTTCCCTTTTTCCACTATCATCCCTCACCTGGCTCTTCAGAAAAGGGGATCACACTGCCTTTCCTGTGCATACCCACCCACCCCAGCATATCAAGTGGCATCAGGACTGAACACATACTCTTTGCCTGGAGAAGCAACCCCAACAGGGGAAAGTGAAAGAAAAGCTAGCTTGTGGGTCAGGGTGCATTCATATGTGTGTTGGTCCTGCTGTGTTTACAAGGCCTTGTTACCCTTGTGTCCTTCATCCACTCTGGCACTTACACTCTGCACGCAGAGTTTCTTGAGCCCTTAGGGGCATGGGTTTCTTGGAGACATCTTATTTAGGGTGGAATGGTCCAAGGCCTCTCACTGTTTGCATATCGAATGGATGTGGGTCTCTGTATTTATTCCCATCTGCTGCAGGAGGAAGTTTTCAATGATGGCCTAGCAAGGCACCAATCCATGAGTATGGCTGTGGTCCTTTAGCACAACTGTAGCATTTAGATTTCTCTAATGTACTTGGCTTCTGTGGACTCAGGTTCCTGGCCACTCAAGCAGTATTGGATCAAGGTTCCTTCTCATGGAGTGGGCCTCCATGGCAGGGTTGGTGTGTACTTTTCTCTCCTGGTGGCATGCAGCATATGTTCCAGTATCACAAACAGCAGTCTATAAGGGTGAATGTTCTCGGTAGGTGCCAGCTGGGATTCGCTGTGTTCAATGACTTGTGAAGGTGTTGTCCTCAGCAACAGAATCTTACCATCAGGTTGAGGAGAGCACTGGAGGATGGACACAGGTTGGGTAGCCCCAGGCCCTGCTTTGATCTAGCACAGAGACCTCCTGCGTCCCGACTCCACAGGACTCTGGGAAGCCTGCTCTCAAGACAAGCCCTTGTCTGTTCTTATTAAATTGAAATTAATACATAGTATTAAATGAAAACATCACATATATAAAGCTAGTTATTAAGTGACACGTGTGCGCCACCAGAGGGCACCAGATTCCTTGACAGATGCTTTGAGCGCCACCGTGTGGTCCCTGGGATGGAACCTGTCACCTTGCTAAGAGAGGCATTCTCTGTATCCCAGAGCCCTGGTAGTTGCGATGACAAAGGTCGGCGCTTTTTTTTAAGTTTCATCCATCCATTCATTCATTCATCCATTCATTCATTGTACAGCATTCTGCCTGTGCACCAGAAGAGGACACCAGATCCCATTACAGATGGCTGTGAGCCACCATGTGGTTGCTGGGAATTGAACTCAGGACCTCTAGAAGAGAAGCCAGCGTTGTTAACCTCTGAGCCATCTCTCCTGCCTCCATTTTTTTTAAATATTTAAAAAAGATTTATTTTCCATGTGAGCACGTTTCTGCCTTCCCAAGACTAGTCCTGCTTTGACTGGGAGACTCGAAATTAATTTTAAAAGGGAGGAGAGACCCCAGGATCCCTTCTCCAGGGACCAGGGACCGGCTGGACTGCGTCTAATCAGGAGAATTAAAAGCGCACATTTTTTTTCTGCACACAAGTGGCTTCCAGCAGCCCTGAGTGTTTATTTCCTGTACCAGGGGGCGGGGCGATGACCCCACAAATTGATTCGGAAGACTTCGAGGGGCGCAGGGAGGGGACATTTACAGAACTCCGGGGACCAGGGAAAACGCTGTGTGCGTTGTGGCGCGGGGAAAGTGCTTCCGGGGGATACTTCTGGGTCCTGACAAAGCTCCAGGCTAAGTAAGGAGGAGGAAGATGGCTTCTGAGTGTGTAATGTAGTGCGTACAGCATTCTGGGAATTGTATTTCTGCGTCTGCGACTCGGCAAAGCGGATGATACAGTGAGACCTGGCTATGTGACTACAAACAATCCCAGAAGTCCTTGCTCTGAGGCAGTTCTCAGCAGCCCTCACAGAGGCTCTCACAGAGCCGGCACAATGCACTATGGGATTATTTGTAGTTCCCTGGCTATGGAGTGCTTGGCTTTAAGAATTTCCGTGTCTGGGACATTTCGTCATGAGTTCAGTGCCCTTTCGTAAGGATGTTCACAGTCGTACAAGATAAAACAAATACTTTTTTTTTTTTTTTTTGTCTATGAAACACCTATAATACAACGTGAGTGGCTAGAAGTGGAGCTGAACTGCAGTAGATAGATTTAAAGTCTGGACAGCTCCTAAGAGGGTGGATGGGGTATTGGAGCTTTTGGACAGGACTGTACCGAATGTTAAGTGGAACACGAGCACCCACAAGCATACATGCCATGTCTTCAATGTGTTATGTACTATTGAAAAAGCAGGCACTTGAGGAGAACTATAAGGTTATATTCCAAGAAGCTGGCAGTTGGTGGAAATTCAAAGTTCAAGAGTTAGGGCGGCACCTCTTCGTTTTCCTAATTCCTCATCCTGCATCCTGTTATTTTCAGGTATTTCAGACCGAACAAACAACATCTTTTCGGGCTGGAAATCGACTGTGGTTTTCAGTTCAGATGGGTAGTAGCACATAATTTTTGAGGATTCTCTTATAAAACCCTTCCCAATAACTCAAAAGTTGACTTCTCATGTCTAGTGTTGGAGTTTTTGTTAGATGGAGGGACAATTGTCATCACAGATGGCAAAATTTCATTGAAACTAAATTTTAGTTTTATACAACAGCTTACATGGATTATACATATCTTAGATAGTTACTAGTATGATTCCATATTACTTTTTCAGACATCCTTACTGTTATTTTAGCATCTTCCCTTTTGTATATCTTTCTGTCTTGCCTCCGAAATTATTATACTCCCTTCAAGTTTTTTCCCATTTCCTCTTTCAAATCTCTATACTCTTATACTTCCTACTGCCCCCACACACTTCCATTCTCACCTTGGAAATGGTCACTATTTCATTCTTGGTTTTTTAATTACTTCCGGATATGGACTCACATATGAGTACACACGTATTCAGTTTAGAGCTGGGAAACTTAGAAGAGAGAATACGTGAAGTTTGTCTTTCTGTGTTTGGATTACCTCATATAATATGTTTTTTTTCTAGTTCCATCTATCTACCTGTAAGTTTTATGTTTTTATACTACTCAATAGTGATGCATTTTAAAATCATGACCTAAAGAGCTAATATTTAATTCATTTTAAGGTTATTTAATAATTACATCATTTTGTGCCTTCTCTTTTCTTCCCTCCAAACCTTCCCATAGACCTCTTCTATTTCTCTTTCAAATTCATCTTCTTTTTTCAAATTGGTATTATGCTCTAAATATAAATTGCTCAGTTTAATAATGTTACTTCCATTCATGTTTTCAGTGTTGATTGCTTGGTATTGGATAACTGATTTTATGCACTTTCCTGGAAATAGTTTTTTTTTTTTTTCTCACACTCTCAGCATTATTAGTTCCCTGCATATATTTTCATAGGATTAAGGACAGTGGCTTCTTCCTAGGTCACTTTTGCATATCTATTAGCATTTCCAATTTTCAGCTCGTTTTTATACAGGTATATGGGTAAGCCTTTTTTTTTTCTTTATTTTTTATATTCGTCCATTATATTATGGGTGTAGCTTCTGGTATTATTAGGAGACACATTACCAGAACATACTCTGATCCTCTGTGTTATAGAATTTTTTTTTTTTTACCTCCTGTTATGCATGATCACTGAGTCTTATATCTGGGATTGTTTTGTAGATGTATCAGATGTGACTGTTCTCCAGAATTCTGCCTTGTTATTGGTTGTGGTTTTCAATCGTGATTTTGGTTCAAGGAAAAGCTTCCTTGGTCAGTGTTGAACTATACATATCTATGTGCATTATTAAAAGTATTTAGGTTGCAACATGTTTATATTCATGCATGTACTTACATGTATTATAGGGATTTTATGTAGATAATTCACAGTATGATTGCTTAAAACTATTTCAAAAATTTACTGTTATTTCTCTCACTTACTTCTTTTATATTTATCCTGTAAGACCTGGGGTTTCACAGCTCAGGAGTTCAAGATTTCACCCTTCTCAGGAATTCCCAGAGACCACAATCGATGCAAAAACAAGAGTTGTTTTTTTTTTTTTTATTTCAATCGCGATAGGGTCACCCCACCAAAGGCAGGAGATGACTCAGAGCATGCAAAGCACAGTGTTTTTATACTTAAAAATCTGGCCACTTTTGCTCTATACATTGATTGGTCAGCAAGAATAGCATGAAGATAGTTTATAGCTAGTTGTTTGCAGTTTTTGGCTGTTTGTGAGTTTTCTCAAAACAACTCACCCTCCCCTTCAAGAGCTACCTACCTCTGGCTTCAATTCAAGGCTATCTTGGAGCAGTTCATCCTGCCATTTGAGAGCTATGTGCCTCTGGCTTTAATTCAAGGATGGGAATGGCCACAGCTGTTTTTCTTTTACAGTTGTTTTCATTCTCGGATGGGCTCTCATCCCCCCTTTTCTTTGTGTTCCAATTTTAACCCTAAAATTGTGGATCAACCTCAGAGGTTGATACTGCCTCTGGAGCATCAGGACCTGAACCACACTTACACATTCCCTGACGAAGGTGAGTAATCGGTTAACAATACAGGGTACTATTGTGACAAGGAGCAAAAGGGTAGCAAATGGTCCCAGTAAGAGAAGCACATAGGGGAGCCGACCATTATCCCATTTCAAAAGGGAGATTCTATTAATTCTCATCTCCTTTTTTCAAGATCTTTTTGTAATTTTTTAATCTTTCCTTTGACAATGCCTGATTTATTAGTGTAAAAACAGCATTTCTCCTGTAGGGTTAAGCAGATTCCTCCTTTTTTGGCCATAAGGAGGTCTAATCCACTCCAAGTCTGGAGAACTACTTCTGCTAAGGAATTGAGCTGGTCTTGGAGGTCATTGATGGTGCTCGAAAGCAATTGTACATCACTAATTAACTGTTGGGACAGTTTGTTGTACAGTTGTACAACAAGAGGTAAAAAAAAAAAAATAAAAACTGTACCCAAACCAGCTGACCCAGTGCCTATTGAAGCAGTCAGCCCAATTCCCACTAACAGAGGAATGAACTGAATGGCTCTCTTCATTCTTCCAGCCATTAAGTCAAAGCTGGGGACGGACTGCCTCATCCCCTGGAATGATGCTAAGATCAGGGAGTTGCCAGTACACAGGTCCCAGTCAAATCTGTGGGCAAGAACGTATTGGCTATATTATTCCTGCATAAGAAAACAGTGTTATTGTCAGGGCAGAGAGCTGTGGAGATGTCAATTGTTGAATCACAAATGGCAAAGTAGCATCCCCTACAGGTAGATCTGAGCTATCATTTTTGTAGGGTTTGTCAAACAGGTAACATGTTGGTTGAAGAGAGACTGCACTCTCATAGGGGGTGCTGAGTGTCAGGACCCACACAGCAGTGGAATAAGTGGCATAAGAAGGGGGTAGATCCAGAGGAACAGGGTGCCCTTGTCAGAGGCAGAGCCAGCAGTCACTTTCAAGCAAATGATTGGTGTCATTTAGGAGGCTATGAGTGGCAGTAATAACATATAGTCTGGGGGTCTAAAATAAAGTTTCCTCTACTATCAGGAAGAACCAGAGGGTGGTAATTGAGGGATGAGTATTCTTTTTTTTTTTATTAACTCTTCAATATATTGTTTAACCTGTTCTTGTCTGACCTTATCCTGCAGCCCTCCTCCATCTGAAAGGTGAATGGGAGGTACCTTTCTTCAGCATACAGGCTTCCCTACTGTCCCCCAAAAAAGGTCTTGGGGTAATTTAGATCCATGGCCTCCTGTTGGCACACTGTGGGACCAATCGTCTATCCTCATCTCCTCCCTGACTTGGTTCAATATGGCAGTGAAATAGGTGATGTTATCTTTTCCAGTACCTTGTTGCACAACCCTATAGCAACTGCTATGCACAGCCTGTTGATAGGTATCACAAGGGCAAGGCCTGGGGTACTGGGATTGGCGGGCAACTGCAGCCAATTTCTTTGCCCTCAAGTGAATCCATTTATACATCTGAGTTATTATTCTCTCAGCGTCTTCCTCTGGTAGAATGATCTTACCTTTGGAGTTAATCCATGCCCCCACGTCGGTGTCAAATATCCCCTTTTTTTGCCATATTAACTTTAAGTCACTTTCTGAGTAGTTTAGTCATTCTTCTCTGGGCAGTTCAGCAGTTAGTACCATTGGGACAGAGTTTCCTCTAGCAGCTGCTTTAGCCTCCTGATCGGCCATGTTATTCCCCTTTGCTGCCCTGGAAGTCCCCTTCTAATGTCCTGGGCAATGAATAATGCTTGCCTTGTCCAGCAGCAACAAGGCATTGAGCAAAGCCAAAACCTTGTCTTTATTTTTTATCTCTTTACCAGCTGATGTTAGCAGGCCTCTCTGCTGATAGATGGCCCCGAGCTCATGGGCTGTTGGTAAGGCGTACCAACTATCAGTGTAGATGTTTATCTTTTTTCCCTTTTCCAGAGATAATGCCTGGGTTAAAGCAATCAATTCAGCTCGCTGAACAGACGTGTCCTCCGGCAACGCCTGGGCCCATATTACTTTATGTCCATCTACTACTGCTGCCCCTGCCTTTCTCTTCCTGTTCTCAAAAAACTGCTCCCATCCATATAGTATGTTACCTCGGCATTGGGCAGAGGCTGATCTTTCAATTCCTTTTGCAATCCCTGTTCCTCTACTAGAACCTGCAAAAAATCATGCTCCAGGGGCTGAATTTCTGGATCCTGCAATATGGTGGCAGGGTTTAGCCTTGTAGCCAGAGCAAAAATGACTCTATCATTATTCAAGAGCAACGCCTGGCATTGTGTCATGCGGGCATTCGTGAGCCAGCAATCAGGTGGCTGCCTTATGACACTCTCAAGGGCATGAGGAGCACAGATGGTGAGGTCCTGTCCCAGAGTCAGTTTGTCTCCATGTTTTACTAGTGCCGCCACTGCTGCTATTATTTACAGGCAGGTTGGCCATCTTGCCACTACTCAATCAAGCATTTTGGATAGATAGGCTACTGGTCTCTTCCAGGGTCCAATTTTCTGTGTTAGCACCCCATTGGCCATTCCCTGATTCTCACACACATAGAGATAGAAGGGTTTGGTTACATTAGGGAGTCCCAATGCTGGGGCCAATATTAAGGCTTGTTTGATATTACCAACTGCAGCTTGTTCATCCTTTCCCCAGATGAAAGAGTCACTGCCCTTTGTAAGGGCATGCAGAAGGGCTGCCATCTTGGCAAATCCCAGAATCCACAGCCAGCAAAACTCCGTTGTACCTAAAATTTCCCTCAGTTGTTCAGTAGTACGTGGAGAGGGAATATGAAATACAGTCTCTTTTCTAGCCTCCGACGGCCATCTCTTTCCCTCTTTTAATATATATATCCCAGATAACTGACCTGTTTCCTGCAGGATGGGACTATTTCGCTGTAGCTGAGCTCACCCATCTCTTGCAACAGCTGGTTGGTGGCCTCAAAACAGCTTTCTTTACAATCTGCTGCTAATAGTATATCATCCACATATTGGAGATGAGTTACCTGGGGATTGGTGGCCCGGAGGTGTGCCAGGTCCAGGTGTAGGGCTTCATCTTCCTTTTGGGACAATCCTGGATCCAGTGTCCTTTCTCCTTGATATAGGCACACTGATCCTTAGACAGAGGGCCCCTCCGATTTCCAGGAACTCTCCAGGATCCTAGTCAATTTTATGTCTTGCCTCTTATCCTTTCTCTTTCTCTCCCTTCCTGCTCTTTCTGCTTTCTTTCCTCTTTCTCTTCTTCCATCTCCTGGCTGTAGAAAACCTTTAAATCCTTCAAAGTCTTGTCCTGTAAACCCTCTATTTTCTGGAATTTTCTACAAATATCTCTGGCTGACGGGTCTATAAAGGTTATAGTCACCATTGGCTTAGGCTCATCTGAGATAGGGTCATAGGGCGTAAACCAACAGTATGCCTCTATCAGCCATTCAAGAAAGGCTGCAGGAGATTCATCTGGAACCGGAACCATCTCTCTTACCTTCGTCAAATCGGTGGGATTTCAAGCGGCCCCATGGAGACCCGCAATTAGGGAATAGACTCTACCTCCAGATGTGTTGTAATCCCAGTTGGTGCGGGTGAGGGGAAAGCCATCATGAATCTCATTAGGGAGGATGGAAGGCCTCCTGTCCATTCCAGGAACAGTCTTTCTTGTCCCAATGAGGACCCGTCTCATTCCTCAGTAGTTCAGAGTGCCTGCAAGTGTTTCTGGCAATCATCCCAAGTGGGCTGGTGAATAGGACAGATTCAAACAAATATGTGCCTTTTATCTCACCTCCAAGAAATGATAGTCACTGCCTGTCCCATAATAAAGTCGTCCATCAAGAAAGTCAAAGAAGCAACAATGATAGAGACAAAGAGAATAAGACAGGCAGTTAGACAAGGACAACCTTACCGGTGGTACCATAGAATTCTGATTGAGAGGCTGCCTCATGGCGGCTGTCTCTGAAGAGAAACAGATAGGAGGAAGACCATCAGGACCTAGCCTCCCCAAATGGAATCTGGAACATCCTCCAGTTCCCAGTCAACCGATATTCTGACAAATCTGTCTATCTCAGGGACTGAGCATATGACCAAAAATATCCAGATAGGTGACTAAAGAGAAACAGTGGTATACCAGAAATCAGACTAACCTGCTCAGAGCTTGACCTCTGAGCCCAGCCAGTTGAGGGGTAAGGAAGGGCACACTCTTTTCTGGGCAACGCACCAAAATGTAAGACCTGGAGTCTCACTGCTCAGGAGCTCAGGATTGCGCCCTTCACAGGAACACTCACAGACCACAACTCAATGCAAAAGCAAAAGGTTTTATTGCTGTCGAGATAGGGTCGCACCTCCAAAGACAGGACATGACCCTGAACATGCAAAGCACAGGATTTTTATGCCTGAAAATCAGATCACTTTTGCTCTATACTTTACAGCTGGTTGTTTCTCAGAACAGTTCATCCCGCCCTTCAAGAGCTATCTGCACCTGGCTTCAATTCAAATAATCACAGTTGTTTTTCTCATTCCCAGGTGGTCCCTCATTTGTTCTGATGATGAAGTCACTGAATAATGTCATGTTGCAGTGTTAAGAGTGCAGGGATCTGTTAAGGAGCCTGTGCAAAACAACAGCGTCATTCACTAAGGTAATTCAAGGCCCTAGAGAAGACTGTTCACTAACTTCATACAGAGATTGGGTTCAGCTCTAAAGAGGGCAGTACCAGACTGACACCAGATAAGCACTGATGCCATTCTTGGCACATGATACTGAAAATACCACATGTAGGAGAGTATTTAGAGCATGAAAAGGAGGAGCGGCCCCAAGAGATGAATGATTAAGAGAGACAACTGCTATTGGCTCTCAGGAGCATCATGCCGACCTCACAGGACAAGCTACAGCTAGAGTTCCCAGTTCTCAAAACACCCGGTGTGCTATTTTGGGTGAATCTGGGAATATACCAAAAAAAACTGTGAGTTTATAATCTCTAGAATGCAAAATAGGAGGTGTGTTAACACAGAGGCAAGTGGTCCCTTTACTCACAGAAGGGAACAAGCAGATTTTGGCTCCAAGGGAATGCAAAGGTTCCCGGGGTTTCATGGCAGCTGTGGCAAAGGAAAGCACTGGTCTAGAGATCACTGCTCCAAGAGGGACATACAGGCTAACCTCTTGCCATCGGTAAACCAACAGAGGGGCCTGTCAGGCTTAGGCCCCTCATGCAACAATACGAGCTGTCTCCCATCAGGCAGCCATGAGGTACTAGGCAGGTAGGAAAATCTCAACTGAGGATTTCAGATTTGATACACACCACTGCATGCAGCAGCACAGCTTTGCATCTGGCTGCAGATAAACCTCTGACCCTATCCGCAAGAGTTCTATGTCACAAAGGAAATACAGATGTTTATGGACCTGTGTATTCAGGGATGGTAAAGAGGATCTCTGGAAGAAGCAGAATAACTTCTAAAGGATCTATTGTACACCCAGGTACTGTCGATGGGGACTGCAAGAAAAAAGTTAAAATTATGGTGCATGTAAAACAGGAGATGCAAAAATTAGGCAGGAGTAGAATTGCTCAGCTGTTACTGTTCTCCTCCATCTAGGGCAAAGCCACACCCTGAAGAACGACAGGCACATTTGGCAGTCCCAGAAATTGTGTGTTCTGGAAAACAGTGCCTAATGATCAGAGATGCAAATTAATGGCAGCAACAAGTAGTGTTAGTTGAAATGCAGGAGATGACTTCAGTATCCTCTCCCAAAAGTCTTGGGATCCACAATGTGTGCTTCTGAGGTTCATACACAGTTTCTAGGAATCTGTAAAATTTCTCCAGTAGGACAAAGTGTACTGTGGATTAAATAGGTGGAACCAGAGGGGCCAAGAGGGAACTTGACACCTTCTGTGGCCTGCCACTGAAGGAGAAATTCAGAAATCATTCCAGGAGTCTTTCTGCAGGATAAGTCTTCTCTCTGCCCAAATGCTTAGACTTGCACGGTCCTAACCATATTTAGATTGTTGAAATCATACACCAGGAGACTGGAGCTGAAAGGAACTTAAGGCAGACAGCACACGCAGAATGCAAGATCTGTTCTAGCCACGTTCCTCCTTGAGCATCAGCCAGAGCTGAATGAATGACCTTGTTAAAGTAGGCAAAGCCTGCTCGTGGCTTAAGCCTCTTCTCCTTGCCTGATCATCAGAAGCCGTGCCTTAGACTCTCCCCTCAAACTCCTTGTGGGCCAACACAGGTGTGTATTGTGAGCTACGGAGTGGAATTAAGGTAGAACACAAGACCACCTGTTTCTGGAAAGGCTGCTTTAGGGTGGGCTATGGGAAAATTCGCAGGAGGAGGGAAGGGTTGCACAGATTGGAAGCAGAAGAATGTTCCACGGTTTAGCCTGTAATAGGAGGCCCTTAGGTAGTGGGTGGGGCCTCAGGTTGGTATTTCAAGGGGAGTAGCAGGCCCCTTTACGCATTTGACATAGCCTGCACCATCCTGGGAGTTGTTCTGAGTAGACACTGGAGAGGAAGAACTCCTGTCAAAGTGTCCTCGGCAGGATGAAAGATCAGGCAGATGTGGGTGGCTGCAGCACGGCAAAGACATCCCGGCGTCAAAAGACTGTTTGGCAGGCCAAGCAGAAGGAGGTCTTGCTCTCAGTTTTCGCCAAGACACCTTACCCGAGCTTCAGGACCAGGCAGGAACTGGCCAGGGAATTTGGGGTTCCAGAGTCCTGCATCCGCGTGTGGTTTCAAAACCGCAGAAATAGGACTGGCGTGTTGAGGAAGACCTCAAAACAGACCACGCAGGCTCCGCCATGAAGCCTCCCAACAGCCTCCTGAAAAGCTTGTCGCCAGGGTACAACAAGCAAGAGGCCCGCCCTCAGAACGGAGAAGGCCTTGAACGCGGCTTAGTCCAGCGCAGATCAGCATGCTAGTGCAAGCTTTTGAGATCTCTCCATCCCCAGACTATGCCACGAGGGTGCAACTGGCCCTGAGCACAGGTTTGCCTGAGGACACCGTCCACATATAGTTCCAGAACAGAAAGGCCAGGCAGAAATGCTATTGGAGATAAGCCCCGAGAAACTTCTGACCTTTTCTCATTCCCCCCACCCTGCTGTACCTGGTTGGCCAAAATCCTGCTTGACAGTTACAGAAATGTGCTAACTGTACCTTGACATCCTAAAATAACTGCAAAGTGTTCCAGGCCCCGGGCCAAGACGATTCTGTAACTTCCACCCTGCCCCTTCCTGATCTGAGAGGTTCTAAAGTAGGCCTTTCCAACCTGTCCCTTCCTGAGCTGAGAGACTCTAAAATAGGCCTTTCCAACCTACCCCTCCCTGAGTAAAAAGGATTCTGCACTGTGCTCCTCCCTCGCCCCGCCCCTATCTAAGGTTGGCCTTAAAAGCCTACTTCGGTTCAATAAAATTTGACTCCTGACAAGTGCACATTTGCTTGAGTCCTTCCTTTCTCTGGGTCGGGGCAAGTGGCGCCCAACGTGGGGCACGAGGTATGGGTCAAGTCGGACGGACCCCCAGAGTAAAGACCTTGATCAAGGCAGTCTCTGAGGCTCCCGCTTTGGCACCCGAGGAGCAGCAACGCCTGGTGAGTTTCTATTTTACATTTCCGTCCCATAAAGATGGGCCATTCTTTGTCTAAAGAAGCCGCTTTTGTAAAGGATTTAAAGGCTTCTCTCAGGGAGAGAGGAATACGGGTTAAAAGAAAAAGGACTTAATTAAGTTCTTTGTTTTTGTGTTGGACATTTGTCCATGGTTTGCTATTGATGGGCCAGAGATAGGCCGAAAATTAGGATCAGGTTGGAGCCTGCCCTCTCGAGGACCTTAGAGAAAGAGGTCGAGATAAAGATAATAATTATCCCCCCGTCATTACTGTTAATTCCCTAGCTTTCCCCATTTTTCCCAAAGAAGGCCCTGACCAATTAGACCCCTCAGAGGAGAGTGATTTGAAAGAGGCTTCCAGGTAGCATAACTCTGATTGGCCACCTACACTTGGCAGTGCAAGCAAATGTTAAGAGATAGTACATAAAAAAGAGCTGGTACCAAAAAGCCTCCTAAAGAAGAGATAGACCTCATCTCATTACAAATTGAGGATGAAACAGTGTCAGGGGAAGAAACTGCTAAGTCTCATAGCCTACTTCCTTTGTGATGCTTCCCTTCCACCCAAAACAGAAAAGGCCCCTAGGTGGGCTGGGGCAAATGGCATGGATCAGAGCCGTAGCCGTAGCACGGTGAGCAGGAGGAACGGGGACTCTACTTGTCTCCTTCCCACTCCCCTACCGAGGGCCAGGCTTGCGGAGAACTGGGTGGATGAGAACGCCCAAACCCTCAGAGGCCTAAGACCTGCCTCTGCCAGCTGCAGAGCTTAGCAAGACTGCAATTTACTCCGCCCCCTCCCACCAGCTTCAGCCAGTGTCAGCTTCAGCCAGCTCTCGAACAGAAACCAGAAAGATGGAGCCACTTCTAGTTTTAAAGATTAAATTGTGTTCACTGATAAATTCTGAATTTTTCTAGTTCTGAGTGAAAATCATGGTTATGCTCTCTATATATATTTAAATGTTTAAAAAGCAGGTACCGTGGTTGTTTTTTGTCTTTGTCTCTGTGTTTAGTTTTTGTGTGCCGGCTGTAAGTGTCTAAATGTTTCTGTGTAATGTTTGTGCATGTAGTATTTTCTGTTCTTTGTTCTTAAAATTCCTGAGCTTGAGGTGTCTGTATCTGGGTAGCAAGACGTGATCAAGGTGGTCACAGCTGCCAAAGTTCAGGGGGACGCCCCTAACTTCATCAGTATTTTCAATAAATTTGGCCAGCTGGTTAATGTTTTTCTTATCTGAATGTCTCTGTGCAGTATTTTTTCGTGTCTACCTTCTGTTTTCTGTTCTAAAAGGCCTCATGAAGTGTGTGCCTACGTGTTTGTGGGGTCTATGAACGCATGTGTGTGGGTTGCCACCTGGTGTATGAGGTGCCTCAGTGCCTCGCCGCCATCTTGACTTTACCATATGGTTTATAATGTAACCGCCATCTTGGTATGAAAAAAAAAGGAAAACTTAGTCAGATAATTTTCATTTCCTTCTAGGTTAAAAGGATGAGTTATTTTAAATTAGTATTGGTTTTAAAAATTAAATTGTTTATACTGGTAAATTCTGGTTTTAAAATCTGGTTTTGACTTTTAAAATTATGGTTATGCCTTGTGACTTCTCTCCTACAAAGGGATACTTTATTTTGATATTGCAAAAAAGGTTTTTTAAAAAAATTGTTTAAATGTTTAAGGCTATAATAAAATGTTTAAAGTTTATCAGGCATTTGGGTATGACAATAATTTGGGTATTTATCAATTTTACTAAATGAAACCCTGCCGTATTGTTTGTCCTAATTGAAAACATTGCAGTTTTTAAAATGTATCGTATGGAGAGCTGTTTGTTAAGCTGCTTTATGGAAAAACGTTTCCACCCTGTTCTTTACCTTGAGACAAAGAAAAGAGGAAGTTTAACCAAGTTCCTTAAAACTTGTTCTAAGTTCCTTAGAGTTTATGTGACCTTGGACCATATTGTCTGCTACAGGGAAGTTATTTTAAAAAGAATTTGGCAGTTTCAGAACTCCTCTTTGTATTAATGTAATTTGTTTTTGCTTTGCCTATAAAAAGCAAACTGCGGATGCTGGGCTCCAGCAGGATCATGTTAGGATGGAAAGGATTTTGATGAGAGTTTTTATGTTGTCTAAAAATGCAAGACAGAGCAAAAAAATAAGCATGTCTGGTTAAGCCAGAAAAAAAAAAAGCTAGAAATCAAAGGTATATAGAACGTTGCAAAAGGTTAATAAATGTATGTAACCAGAGGACAAAAACTGTATTGTTATAATTCATTTAAAAGGCTGGTGATTCCTCATTGCAAAATGTTTTCTTATGCTCTTTTAAGGGGAAAAAATTCTGGCTAATAGGTTTGGTATGGCTAAAATAATTTATACAGTTTAAGAGTGTTCTGTACTGTTCTGTTATGCAGTTGGTTCTAAAACTTATTTGAGCTCCATATATAGTCAAAGATGACCCTGAACTTTTGGTTGTGGGGGATTATACACGTGGCTAGCCATGATCGTTCAGGGATGGAGAGTGTGTGGAGCTGTAGTTTTGCCGAATCTCCTGCTAGTGGGGATGTGGCTACAGCCAAATATGGAAGAGCAATTAGCTTCAACCTGTGTCTTCTCTGAGGAGCGAGCCTGAGAGAAGGTCAGGGGCTCTTCAGGAGAAGAATTGAGTCCATTTGGGTTGATTGCTAGGTGATGTTATCTCTCAAGCATAGATCTGGTCATTCTTCTTTGCAGAGTGGAGGTCTTTGCTTGCTCACTTCCTTATCTCTGCCCGAGCAGAGGACCAGGGTCCGGGGTGGTTACATTCTTCCGTACTCTGGAAAAGTACTGTGAGGCTTTAATTAACACGGGCCTGAAACTCGAAAATATGGACATTCAGCTGTGGAATGTTTCTGGCATATGGATACAGAAAGACAGTTTGCTACTGTCCCATGAAAAGATCCTTCTGACAACAAATGGCATGGTCCAGGTCCTGTCCTGATACGGGGCAGAGAAGCAGTTTGCATCAATTCTAAAGAGATAGATGCAGCCAGATGGTTGCCAGAACGATTAGTAAAGCATATTGATAATAATTATAACACTCATCAGTCCAGGGTAAAAGAATTACCCTGAGACCATATTCCTTTTATATCTCTTTACAGAAGTGATGGAAAAAAAAAAAAACAAACAACTGTTTCAATGGACTGTGATCCTTTGCCTCCAGCTGATATATTTTCATGGTGGACTTAAGCAGCACAGGAATGGGCTCCTTCCCTATCTCCTTCCTTTCCCTGGTCCCCTGCTTATCTTATTGATAATTCTTTCAATAGGACCTGTTCTTTTCAATACAATTAAGGCTTCTATTAAACAGCAGATTGAGGCCCTAAAGGTACACCCCATCCAGGTACAATATCAAAGGCTAGAGATGGTCAGCCAAGACTATGAATAGGTCTAATGCTAATCATCCCAGTGAGCTGAACCAGTTAGCCTGTGATGGGTAAGAGAATCCACAGTGGTCTTCTGTTCCCCCCTTTTTTTGCCACGTAAGACAGGAGCTCAGCCAATCGCTGCTGATGTATCCAATGACGAGCTTAGCAAGGGTTGAAGACCCCAGATTCCCGCCTAAGACAGGCACGGTTCCCTTGGTATTATGGCCTTGTAAAAATAAAATAAAGGGGGACCTTCTGGCACCTTGCTGCCCCCTAAATTTTGGCATCTTGCTTGACCGGACATATCCGGATACAATAGTGCATTCCTGGCTGACCTAGAGCTTTCGATAAGATCATCTTCCTGAAATACCTTAAATCCTAATCTCCCTCAGGGCTTCCTAAGTAACTCTTCTGAGGAACTTTCCAAATTACCATTATTAACACATCTTGGTGGGCCATCCTGTGATTTCTAGTCACTTAGTAACCCTGCCAAAGGCAATTACATTCCTTCTGCCTCTGCCCGTCAACAAAGAGGCCATACATCAAATTAACACCACTGATTTTCAGGAATGCTGGGTGTGTTACTCACCACGGCCACCCTTACATGAGGGCATAGCCTTACCCTTAGAAGTAATTACAACTAATAATTCTAATGCCTTACGGTGGCAGCACCCAGAGGGAGTCAGCCTTACAGTCACACAGGTGTCTGGGATTGGAACGTGCCTGTTGGGACCTTCTATGCTTCCCCTGGTGGTTTTACAAGAAATTTGCAATATTACTCTTGTAAATTCAAGCTTTACATATATTGCTGCACCTAATGGCACTTATTTTGCCTGCTCCACTGGTCTTACTCCTAATCTTGTAAGCTCCACCATTCTATGAGAGGATAGCCATGATGAGTGGCCCTGTCCCCACCAATGAAACTGCTGACTTACTTTGGCATGCCCCCCCTGAGGGAGGCTTTACCCTTAGTTCGGTTTCAGGATTCGGCTACTGCCTTGTTGGGCCCAACATGCTCCCCCCGCGACCATTACAATCGGTCTGTAATCAGACAATTGTTGTCAATTAAACATTTTCTTATACAAAAGCCCCAAATAATACTTACCTTGCTTGCGCCACGGGACTCACTACCTACATTATTAATAAGGATTTATAGATAAAAAAAGACTATTGTGTTGTCATTGTTATTCTTCCCCGATTTTTTGTCCAAGACCCCGATAGTTTTTTATTTTTCTATAATAATGGCATACCTATAAAATAAGAGAGCCCCTAGCTGCTATTACCCTTATGGTACTTCTGGGCTTGAGTGCCGCAGGAGCTGGAACTGGTATTGCCTCTATGGTCACCTCTCAACAACATTTCTCCCAGCTCCAATCGACTATTGACAAAGACTTGAGTGAACTCCGAGAGGGAGTTCAAAATCTTAAAGATTCTGTGGCTTCCCTTTCTGAAGTAGTTCATCAAAACCGGCGAGGCCTTGACTTAGTTTTTCTCAAAGAGGGAGGCCTTTGTGCCGCCCTTAAAGAGGAATGCTGTTTTTATTCTGATAAGACTGGATTGGTACAAAACAGTTTAGATAAGGTCAAAAAGAGCCTAGAAGAACGCAAAAAGGCTCGAGAACAACAAGAATCCTTGTATCAAAATTGGTTCGCCACCTCACCGTGGCTTTCCACCCTCCCTCCCAGTTTTTTGGGCCCCCTCATGGGCCTATTCTTGCTCCTCTCTTTTGGCCCTTGGGCCTTTAATCATCTCACAAACTTTGTTAAGAACCAGGTAAGCTCCGTAATCAAGCCCGTTGGAGTCCACTACCATTGCCTGGCTGGGGAAGAAGAATCTGTGGTAGAGCTTCCACCTGATGCCCCAGCTTCCCGCCCCCTCGATTTCTCCACCCTAATATCCCCTGGCCCAAGATGGAAGTTCTGGGGCCGCTCTCCCAACTAGATCTGGACCCTTTACGATTCTCACAATTGGCTGACCAATTTTGTTAAAATTAATTCAAACATATTAAGCAAATGTCTTATAGCTCTTAACTTGGGGTTGGCTCTCATTCTTTCTGAGGAGAGTTAATGTGTTACACTTTCACAAACTGCGCGGTCTGGTAAGTCAGTGACGGTTGTGTGCAAGTCAGTCTTCGCCCACCTAAGACAGGACAGCCTCGCAATAAGAGGAGGTTGCTCCAATGACGGGTAACAGCCAAGCATTGCCTTCCACCAGGCTCAGACCCCGTTTGTGCCCCTGATCATAATGAGTACTTGTGCCCGCCGCACTTGTTGATATGCGCTGTCTATGGCCCTAGCACTCTGAGGGTTTTGTCCCATTGTACCAGAAGTGACATAGACTGTCGACAGTGGTGGTGACGTCCTGCTTTAGGGAATGCAGCCTCCAAAACTTGCTTGTGTGGATAACCCGAGTAAGCTATACAAATTGGCTCTTCCAAAATGCCTTTTTTATGCTCATTGAGAATCCTAAAGGGTCCCCTTTTAGGAAAGAGATAAAAAGGGAGGAGATGTTGGGAACTAAGCCCTGGGACCCTCCCTAAGAGCCTGGCCTGCCAGATAAGCACCGGAGGTCAGCAGGCCATACTTTCTTATGACCCATTGTTCCCTAAACTGTTTGCTTTGGGACACATCCATGACCACAGATATTAATGAAAGACTCCTAGGAGCCTATCTAGACGGGGAGACCCCGCTTCCCAAGGAACAGCGAGACCAGCCTTCGGATGCAAGCAGCAAGAGGTTTATTTTGATACACGGGTACCCGGGGCGACCAAGCCTATCGGAGGACTTGTGCGCCTCTCGGTTGGGGTGACGGGTTTTTATAGGGCTCAGGAGCAGGAGGCGCGGTTACAGAAGCGAGCATAGTTACAGGGTTCTGATTGGGTGGTTTGAACAAAGCCGTAGTTAAGTCACGTACCCAGAACAGGGAAGGCAGGAAGGCAGATTGTGAGTCGAGTCACGTACCCACCCGGAACCGGGAAGGCAGGAAGGCAGATTGTGAGCCGAGTCACGTACCCACCCGGAACCGGGAAGGCGGGAAAGAATGCAGCGAGGTAGCTATCCCCTCAGGGAACTTACTCTATACTGCGCCCACTCTACATAGTGTTAACAATTGCTGCTTATCTTTTGGTCTTTTATTTCCTCCTTTCCTATGATCATTTGAAGACCCAATCTTGGGTCTTCCAGATATTACCCCTTGTATCTTATAGATTTATTTTAATAATGGGATCTGGGGTTCCTTCAGGGTGGATATAGGGGTAGTAAGCCAAGGAGAACTATTACAGGATCTCTCTAGGCTTTTAGCCCAGTTGCTGCAATATTAGTGTCCATTTCAGCTAAGCAGATGTCCAAGACAATAGCTAATGCCAGGGAGCCCATTTTGACTTAGCATTTCAGCCTGCTAGGGGGGATTTGGGCGTAGATCCGTCTTCTGGAGCTTCTTCGAGCTGACCGTTGGACCGTAGGCATCAGGGGCTAGGAAGGCTGAAATGCCAGTCAAAGGCTGGGCAATGAGGAAGTCCCAAGCATCTGGTTCGTTGATCCACCCGAAGAGGCAGGGAGCAATCATGTCAGTTTCCAGGAAGTCCAGATCTCAGCTTGCAGTCCACAGCTGATCCCGGACAGAGTTAAACAAGTGCAGATCTGCTGAGACAAATTCAGACTGGAGACAGGAGTTAAAATTTGTCTATTAAATGGGAAAGATCAGGGAAAATCTCATCTGCGATCCTTTTGAGCTATGCCAGATCCAGGTCACATCCCTGAAACTCATGTGAAATTTTAGTACACAAAAGGAAATAGACATAATTTTAAATACTCAGAAAAGTAACATATCAGCAAATCAAACATTTTGAGAGGAACAGGTAAAACTGCATCCCACTGAATGAGTATCAGTTAGCTGTTTGTTTTATAACCTTTATACACGACCTAAGTGTGTCCACAGTAACATTTTTTTTTTCCTGTGGGCATAGCTGTTTGTAATTAGTCACGAATGAAGCTTGGCCATTTTTATACACTCAGCATATACTTTTAGTTTTCACTTTTACTTTTATGTTTACACTGGAAAGTTAGGCAGAAATACATTACTGGCTTTTAGTGCTAAACCCTGGATGCTTGAACTTTCCTTAACAAAGCAACTAGAAGGAATAGGTTTAGGATATTTCTGTGTCAAAATCTACCCCAGAAATGGCAGATATTAAGAATACCATACTAAAAGCTATGACTTTTGGGTCAGATACACACATTAAACAGATGTTTTTAAAATAACGAGAAGCACCTTTAGTCTTTATCTTCAGAAGCCAACAAAGGAAATTAAAATCTTAACCTGGTGACTGAATAATAAGCAGTTATTGCTCCATCAACTTATCAGAACTCTATTGATCAATGTCAACACTCTGAACTTTTAAAAGCACAACAGTAGCAAAGGGGGGAGAAATTTAAAATATTTCCCATTTTTAATCTGCTTTAAAATATTTATCTCTTTATAACTTATAATTATATCTTAAAAAAACTACTTAGACTCTCCAATCTTTTGAATTTATCAACCCTGAAACATTTTTTTAAACTAAATAATAACACTCTAGATTTTTACAACCTAAACTCCTGTATTCTCAGACCCTATATAATCTCCACTTATTTATCTTAAGACATGAGTCCTGTGAGCAAGGCAAACCTGTCTTTTTTTTTTTCTAAATAAGGTATCTAGTACTCTGTGGTTCTAGCTAATGAGCTGATCAATGAGCTAACAGTCGATCTAATTGTCTTTTCTCTAGCTGCAAAGCTACTGTAAGCTTAGCATAGCCGTCAAGGTGTTCAGAGACCTGAGAAGGATAAATTATAAGCTAAATAATACCAATCCATGTGCCAATCAAAATGACAGGGATGACTAGTTAGCCCATTACCTAGGCAGTGTCCCTGGCTCCTGTGTTTCAGCATCCTGAACAGACGCAGTTCTGCCAGGCACATAAGATGAGAGACTGTTTCTGTTGAGAAAGAAACGAGAGAATGGCCTCACCTCGCCCTTAGCAACGTGAAACATTGACGCCAGGTGTCCACAGTTTTGGCTGGGCCTTAGCAGTGGGCCAGTTGAGGCAATATTGCCCAGTGGTTAGCATACCACAATCCAGAGTAGCATTCATCTGTCGTTGTGCCCAAATCTTCTCGGAGACCTTGGGGGACCTACTGCCAGGATTGCGGGACTTCCTGTCACAATAAGCTTACACATGTTAAAATGCCCAATTCAGATTTCTGACAAGCTTGAGGGCCAGCATATCCGAGTTACTCTGTTTTTATCATCTGCTCTAAACTCTGTCCTATAAAACAGAATGCTATGATCTCTGATTCTAGCATATTTTCGAGATGCATGTCCTAGAAGTATATATTTTAAGACAAATAGATAAGAGACTAGGTAAGGCTCAACTGCAGTATTTAGCATAACTTTAAATCTGTTCTTTCTGAACTAAAATCAAAGCAAACCTTTTAATCGGATACAGTTTATAGAGAGGCTAGCTAATCTTGCTGCTTCTACCACTTGCATTAAAATTGAACATTAAAAAGCTTTGCATTTAGCACTAATGACTAAACATATCTCTGGACCAGCATGGCGGCTGGCCACGTGTAACTGAACTGAGCTGGAATCCTTAAACAAACATGGCAGCCAAACTACAGCTTCACCAGCTCTCTATTGCTGAACCATCATGGCGGCTGGCCATGTGCTAGCATTAGCACAGGATGTGACTGACAATACCAAACATGGCCATTAGGTGCTGATGATACAGCAAACACTTCGGAGCTTCCATAATCCCCCACAACCAAAAGTTCCCAGTAATCGAACAAGCTTTAGAACCAACTGCATAACAGAACAATTTTAAACTGTAATTATTTTAGCCATACCAAACCTATCAGCTAGAATTTTTTTCCTTAAAAGAGCATAAAAAACATTTTGTAATGAGGAATCACCAGCCTTTTAAATGAAGTATAACATTTTAAAATACAGTTTTTCTTTAAATCATATTAACTCTCTGGCTTTTTATAACACATCCACTAACCTTCTGCAACATGCTATATACATTTAGATTTCCAGCTTTTCTTTTCTGGCTTAACCAGACATGCTTACTTTTTTTGCTCTCTTTCTTGCTTTTTAGACAACATAAAAACTCTCACTAAAATCCTTTCCATTCTGACATGATCCTGAAGCCCAGAGTCTACGTACAATTTGCTTTTTATAGGCAAAGCAAAAGCAAGTTACATTACTATAAAGAGGAGTTCTGAAACTGCCAATTTTTTTTTAAAATAACTTTCCTGCATCTGATAACATAAAGGTAACAACCAAACTCTAAGGAACTTAGAACAAGCTTTAAGGAACTTGGTGAAACTTCCCCTTTTCTTTGTCTCAAGATAAAGAACAGGGTTTAAACATGTTTTTTTTATAAACAAAGCAGCTTATCAAACAAACAGCTCTCCATAAGATACATTTCAAAAACTGCAATTTTCTCAGTCATAGTCATACCCAAATGTCTGATAAACTTTAAACAATTTTTTAAAACCCGTTTTTGCAATATTAAAACAAAGTACCCCTTTTGTAGAAGTCACAAGGCATAAACATAATCTTTTAAAATTAAAACCAGATTTTAAAACCAAAATTTACCAGTGCAAGCAATTTAATTTTTAAAACCAATACCAATTTAAAATAAGCTATCCTTTTAACCTAGAAGGAAATGAGAATTATTTGACCAAGGCTTTTCTTTTTTATTCATACCAAGATGGCGGTTACATTATAAAATCACATGGTGAAGTCAAGATGGCGGCGAGACACTGAGACACTTTAGACCATGTGGCAGCCTATACAATATGCGCTTATGGATCTAATAAGGCGCATAGGCACACATTTTAAACAAATTTCGTGAGGCCTTTCAGAACAGAAAACAAAAGGTAGACAGACAAACAACACTCACTACACTTATGACAAAAATCAGGCAGACAGAAGACAACACAAACCGCGTGGTACGAGATCGGCGCCAAAGCAAAAACAAAAATTCAGATGGAGACCGTGTCGGAGGTCCGGTTCCTCCATCTCCCAGATGAAGCACGTAGACTTCTCTCAGGGGCGTCGCCCCAAAGAGTCCCATTCCGCTCGTGTTTCCAGACAGGAGGGAACCCAAGAAGGGTTACCTCTCAGACGGGGAAGCAAATGATTCCCCTACCAGGCACTCCTGAGACATCTCCCAGGAGGCACGGAAAAGAAGTCCGAGCCCGTCGGCTCCTTCTAGTTTGCTTCCTGCTCCCGAGCCCTATAAAAACCCGTCACCCCAACCGAGAGGCGCGCAAGTCTTCCAAGAGACTTTGTCGCCCCGGGTACCCGTGTACTCAATAAAGCCTCTTGCTGGTTGCATCCGAACAACTGGACTCGTTGATCTTTGGGTACGGGGTCTCCCTGACAGAAGACAACCTTCGGGGGTCTTTCATTTGGGGGCTCGTCCGGGATCTGAGACCCCTGCCCAGGGACCACTGACCCAGCATCGGGAGGTAAGATGGCCGGCTTCTTGTTCTGTGAGTCTTGTGTATCGTTGTGTTAAATGGTCTGTCTTTGTGAGTTCGTTTCCAGGGGGTTCAAGTCCCCCTGTAATCTGAGACTTGGCCAGGTCATCTGTATCAGACGGAAACTAGAAAATCAATCTCTGGAATGGGGGGGTGTATTTTATACAGGTTGAGCCATTCAAAAAATCAGAGTAAGGAATTTTATAAAAGGAAAAAATATCTACTACCTAGCCCTGCTCTCTTTTCCTAGACATATGTAAAATGACTCAACATTGATTTTCATCCCTGTTCTATAGAAGAATCTCAAATACCACCCAAAGCCCTGTCATACTCCCCAAAATAACAAAGAAAACAAGTACTTACTTCATGTACTATTTATCTCAATTACTATCATGTAATTACATTTTGAATATATATTGTCCATAAATTAATAAGTAACATGCATAACTTACTAAAATGTGTTTTCAGCAGCAGCTTTTATTCTGAAATAGAATGTCTGTGATTGTGAGACAAAGTGAGGAGCTCTTGTTTTTGTTTAAATATACATTTCAGAAAAAGGTTACTTAAAAGTATATACATAATTTAATTTTAGTATACTAATGGGTTTTATTAGAAAACTAATACATCAAAATGATCAATTTTTATTTGCTATTTTTTTTTGTTTTTAGTATATCTCAAAGAGTTCTGATCAGGTCTTAAGAGAATAATGTAGCACTTAGGGAAAAAGATGCATCCCAGAAGTCCTGCACTGGAGGCCAAGATGGAGAAGACTTCCACAGCCACCATGGCTTTTCCCTTGGTGCTCTGGTAGACAGGGATGAAGGTGACCCAGACACTGCAGAACACCAGCATGCTGAATGTCAGGAACTTGGCCTCATTGAATGTGTCAGGCAGGTTTCTCACCAGAAAAGCCACAGTGAAGCTCCCTAAGGCCAGGGTCCCTAAGTAGGTCAGTACACAGTAGAAAGCAGTAACTGAGCCCTTATTGCATAAAATGATGACATGAGCATATTCAGAGTGTACATCTTTGTCAATATAGGGAGGAGAGGTTCCCAGCCAGACTCCAGAGAGAATGAGTTGGATCAGAACACAGATGGGAATGACAGCATTATAGACACCTGAGACAAACAACCTTCTCATTGTTCTTCCTGGCTTCATGACCCTAAAGGCCAGAATTACAGTTATAGTTTTTGCCAAAACAGTGGAAACAGCCAAGGTGAACACAAGTGCAAATGTTATTTGTTGCAGTATGCAAGAGGTTGTGTTTGGGCGACCAATAAAGAAAAAGGAGCAGAAGAAGCAGAGAAGAATGGAGATGAGCAGGATGTAGCTGAGAGTCCGGTTATTGGCCTTAACAGTGGCTGATTCTCGGTGTTTGAGAAAGATCCCCAGAACTGCAATTGTGATGATAGAGAAGCACATAGCTATGCAGGCCAGAGCCATGCCCAGAGGATCCTCAATGGAAAGGAAGGTCACTGCCTTGGGCAGGCAGTGGTTTCTCTCGGGGTTTGGGTACTCTTGACTTGGGCAAGGGATGCACTCGTGCTGATCTGTGTGGAGAAATTGGATCAATATTTCACCTTATATAGGTATCTATTCATTGCACATTTAATTCATTAGACTGCTTTTCCAATGATGTGTGTGCCCTGGTATATTCTGCTTCCTGTTATTGCCAAGGACATGAACTCTTTTTTTTTTTTTACTTTTTTTTTAATTTTATTTTTTTTATCAGTTACATTTTATTAACTCTGTATCCCAGCCGTGTCCCGATCCCTCATTCCTTCCCAGTCCCTCCCTCCCTCCCTCCCTCCCTCCCTCATCTCCACCGTGCCCCTTTCCAAGTCCACTGATGGGGGGGACCTCCTCCCCATTCATCTGATCCTGTTTTATCAGGACATGAACTCTTTATAATTCCCATTTCTACTGTATATTTTGTTTAATTAAAAATAAGCTTTCTGCTCAACAGCTTAACCAGTTTCCCTAGGGCAGTAAAATCTATTTTACTCATATTGAGATAAAGTAATACTGTCAAGTAAGCCTGCAATTGTTTTTTGTATACTTTGAGTTTCTAAGTATGTGTATATTTTATTTTGATGATATCAGTGTATAAAATGCACTTTCATGTTTCCATCATCATGAGTTCACCTCATTTTTTTTGTGACTCACTGTTTCAGTGGATATTTGTTATCCCACTCCTATAATTTTTCTAAGGTAACATGGGAGTAAGATAGGTCCCATCTCCATGGAACAGTTCTGATTTGGAGGTTAATATGCAACACTTGTATCAACAAATTGCAATGATAAGCTCAGATCAATCATTACCTATCTCAGCTGTGGAAATTGCAAATAAAATTCTATAGTCTTTTACATCCTTTGACTCAGGACAGGACTCTTTGTCTTTCATTATTAATTCTAGAATAATCCTGGGAATTGTTCTAATTCTCACTCTTGTTCTTCCAGTAATATTCTGAAGACTAAAATGACTATATGTCATAGATACCATATATCCATAAACTATTAAATCAGAAACGGATAATGACACAGCCGTATTCACTAAAATTGTTAAGAGTCATGGAGCCAGCACAGTTGCTTGGTGGTATTCCAGCAAAGCTGAGCAGACTATTGCCATCATTGTTTTTCTATCTCTAACTTCTGTTTGGTTTTTTGTTTGTTTGTTTGTTTGTTTGTTTTTGTCTGTGTGTTGCATTACTGGGGACTTTCTGCACTACGATTCAATTTCTATTTTTTCTTCTACAGAAATATTATGTCTGTGTTTATTTTTTAAATAGGAATTTTTATTAATCATAGTTTATTTACTTTGCATCACAGCTGTAGCAACATTGCTCATTCCCTGCACACCTTCCCACCCTCATCTCCTCCCATGCCCCTCTCCAAGTCTGCTGATAGGGAGGTCCTCCTCCCCTTCCCGCTGACCCTAGCCTATCAGGTCTAATCAGGACTGGCTGCATTGTAAGGGGAACAGGGACTGTTGCTGACATAAACTCAGTGGTTGGCTCTTGATTACATCTCCTGATCAACCTTACCAGGCCATAGAGGAAGACAATGCAGCTAGGCCTGATGAGTCCTGAGTCTTATGTAAATACTAAACTTATCTTTATCTGTCCACTGTTTGCAAATATTCTTTATGCCCTGGAGATGATTAGGCAGAGTTAAGCAAATGAGAGAGATGAGGCCATTATTTCAGGAATTTTCTTGGGGCATGTGCCCCTAAACAGTATATTGGTGCAAGGTAACAAAGGCAATATGAGAGGGAGAACCCTGAGAGGCCTGATGATTCAGGTATAAATTTAAGATCCTTATATTGTCAGTTTAGAGCTCCCTGAAAATGTAGTTTAAAGCTAGAAGGTCACAGAGGGTTCACTCCCAATGAAATAAAATTTAGTAAATAAGATAGATTGACTTAAATAAACTTTTTCTACTTTGTAGCATAGATGATGATACATATAGCAAAGGGAGCTATTTATTTGTATTTGCTATGCATAAAAAAGAGCAGTTAAAGTATTTTCTGTTTCTCTGGACTGCACTCATACTGCAAACAATGCCAGCCTTAAAACACGATTTCATATAGGAAATGTGCTTTCTTTGAAGGAGACCTTCTTTAGATTCCTTAAAGTAGAGTTATAGGGCTAATAATGATAATCAAGTATGTTCTGTGTGTACTTTTAAAATTGTAACTGAGCTTTTAACCCTGGATATCTAATGAAAAAAAATATCAAACACCCATTCTGTACCACTTTTATAATCAATAATCTGTTTGTACTCTGAAACTTGTATAAAGAAAGAAAGCCTTGTCAACAAGTCAGAACCAAAGAAAGGTCTGTATTTTAGAAGTCAGCTGCTAGAGTCCACTGACCACCTCAGCTGACTAACTCCCTCTCATCACTGACCTCTCATCTCCTCTCTGGAGCACCCTATAGGCAAAGACCTTTCCTTTCCATGCTCAGGATTGCCCGACAGAAAGGCTCCTGGTGTAAGCTCACAGAGAATGCACTGACAACAGTAGAGCATGCATGTCACAGATCTGGGCTCTCCACATATGTAACAGCTGTGCAGCTTGGTATTTGTGGGGACACCAAACAATAAGACCAAAGCTTTCTCTGACTCTTTTGTCTGCCATTGGATCCTTTTCTCCTAATTGGACTGCCTTGTGTAGCCTCAATAACAGAAGTTGTACATAATCTTCTTGCAACTTTATATGCCAAGGCTGGTTGATATCCAAGGGAGACTTCTTTTTTATTTTTGACAAGAAAGAGAGGAGGGGCACATTGGGTTGGGAGGTGAGGTGAAAGAGAGAGGCTGGGAGGAGAGGTGTTAGCAGATGCTGGAATAGTACACAATTAATAATATATTAAAAAGAACTAATAACATTGTAATAGAAATGAATGAAACAGAAACAAATAAAACAATACATAGAATTAACAAAAGGAAGAGCTGGCTCTTTCTGAAGAAACAAAATTGAGAGACCCATATCTCAAGTAAATGAAGGAAAAAACAGAATACTCAAATTAACAGAATCAGAATTTACAGAAAAACATTATTAAAGAAACCAACGAAATTCAGAATATTCTAAGGAAACATTTTTAAAACATACTGTATTCCAGTAAGCTTAAAAATGTACATGAGATGGATAAGTTTTAGATTTTTCCCAAGCAACCATTATTCAAAGATGAATTCAACAATAATTCAACAACTTAAATAGACATAAACAGACCCATGAGGAAAGTCAAAAGATCACAAAAGTCTCCCATCAAAAAAGAAAAGAAGGATGAAAGATCAAGAAAAGGAGATTCCAAGATGGTGGAGATCAGTGTGCCCCAAATCTGAAGGGGCAGAGATTCAGAGACTCTGAGACCAGTGTATTGAAGGTGGCTAGATCAGTCCACCAACTTTGCTTCTTCCTGTTCTGGACATGTCATCCAGGAAATGGAGTCAATCTGATCCAGGTCCCCTGGGGCCATCTCAGGGATCCAGGAGCAGCAAACTTTGGGCCACCTGGCCCTTCACATACTCCAGTGAGTTTAGATCCCAGTACCAGTGACTCTCCTCTCTAGCAGCCAGACTTCAGATCCCTCCTGCTCCCTGTGGGACAGCTTCAGGATTACTGGGAGAGCATCCCAGCCACCAAGCCACTGTTCTTCTGGTCACCCTGTGGACACCAGGTGAACAATAGAATTACAGAGATTCCAGATCCAAGAATGCAGAGCTCAGAGGAACCTGAGTACGAGGAGCACATTTTTGGGCAGATCTGTATGTGGCAGCCCAGCTTTATTTTGAGTACTCCCATGGATGCCACCTGAGGCACCTGCACGTTGCTAATGATGACCACCAGTACCTGCACTCCAAAATTCAGGATTCTGGTGCATGCACACCACTGTCCTTCAATTCACCAGCCCCTACATGTTTATTTGACCATACACTGCCCTGTGCCCTGCCCTTCAAGATGCTAGCATCTGAACTGCACATTTGACATTTTCCTGAATCCTACTCTTAATTGCAAAGACAGGAGGATCCAATCTTTGCTGCAGTTTCTAGGAAAAACAGGTAAGGTTACAGACAACCAGATGGCATAGAGACACAGTGAACAAAAACCAAGACATCCTTGCTCCACCAGAACCCAGCCCTGAGAGCAATGGATATTCTAATGAAGCTGAAACACAGGAAAAGGACATTAAATCTATGTTTATGCAGTTATTAGAGGTATATAAAGTGGAAAAGAACAAATGTCTCAAAGAAATACAGGGAAATACAAGGAAAACAAAGAGAGGACATCATACAAGAAACCACAATTTAACAACTGAAGAAAATTATTAAAATTATTCAAATTTTGAAAGCGGGAATTTGAATCAATAAGTAAACACAGAGAATACTCTGGAAATGGACTACATAGAGAAGAGATCAAGTACCACAGAGATAAGCATCACCCACAAAATATAAGAAATGGAGGAGAGAATCTCAGGCATTGAAGATACAATTGAAGAAACTGATCTATCTCTCAAAACATACAATCAGAACAGTTCAAGGACTCCATGAAAATGACCAGGCCATAGTAGAGGACAATGCAGTCACTTTTGATGTGAACTGATAGACTATGTTCAGAAAGGAGAGGAGAACCTCCCTATCAGTGGACTTGGGGAGTGGCATGCATGCAGAGGGAGGAGGGAGAGTAGGATTGGGAGGGGAGGAGGGAGGAGCTTATGGGGGGGATGCAGAATGAATAAAGTGCAATTGATGAAGATTTTTAAAAAAAAGGAAAAAGAAAAAAAAAGAAAAGATAATTTAAGAACCTTAAATGACTTTCAAAAGTGGAGGAAAACATGGAGTTAGTCAATTTACATGGAGCACGTCTCTCCCCTGGGGGCAATGGTCTCCTGAACCTACTCAGACCTCAGACACCACCACTGCTAGTTCTAGAACTGATGCAGGATGTTCCAACGAAGGGGTTAAGGCTTCTCATAATATTTGCTATAAGTCCACACCTGTTTGTGTATATCCCCCATTTTTATTCATTGTTACCCAGATAGAGCCAAGTAATTGTGGTAATGATACTTGCTTTTTTGCCCAATGCTGGAATGCTAGTGAATTTAGGTATGCCCTAGTTACTCGCATGCCTCACTGGGTGCCTGTGCCCGTTGATGCTCCTCATGCTATGACTCTCTTCAGACAGAAAAGGGATCTTGGAATTACAGCCGCCATTGTTACTGCCATCTCATTGGTGGCTGTTGGAGCTACCACCATGGCATTAGCCATGAGTCATACTGTGCAGACTGCTCAGACCTTAAATAATCTTTTAGCCAATGTAGCTCATGCTTTAGATGTACAAAAAGGAATTAAGGCTCAACTAAAAGGAGGCTTGATGGTGTTCAATCAGAGGATTGACCTCGTGCAGGAGCAAATTGATACCCTATGGCAAATTGCTCAACTTGGCTGTCAATGGAAGTATGCTGGACTTTGTGTCACTAGCATACAATATGAGAATTTTTCCCATGCTGCAAATCTGTCTAAACAATTGTCTAGCTATATTTTAGGTAATTGGACTGGAGAATTCGATACTATGATGGAGCAGCTGAGAGTGGCCATTGTTACGGAAAATTCTACCAGAGTGGATGCAGAACTAGCCACAGGATTATCATCATGGATTTCTGCAGCCATGAATCATCTGAAGGAATGGACGGGCATGGGAGCATTAGCAGGCCTTCGGATGTTGGTCTCCTTGGTTTGCCTGTGGTGTATATGCAAGATTAGAGTCTCACAACAGCGTAATGCAGCGTAATGATCATCATTCAGGCCTTTACAGCCATTGAAGCAGGACAGTCTCCCCAAGCATGGTTGGCTACCATAAAAAGCTAAAATGTTATGCTCAGGATGTGAGGCTAAGCACTGCACTCAGGATCAGCCGCTTTCGACCCAGAGAAGAGCATGTCTGATTGCATGTGGGTTGATGCCCCAGGTCCTGCCTCTGAGAAAAAGGTATTGGATGTGTCTGATGCTCTTTGGGTGGATGACACCTAAATGAACATCGGTACAAAGTCCCAATTTATTTCTAATATCAGAGATCAGACCTCTACTCTTGCCTGATGCGTCTAAAACAAAAAGGGAGAACTGTAGAGAGGTGCATAATGCCGCGCCTTAAAGATGGAGCTGGTTTTCGCCTCCTACCTTCCTGATGGTGAGTGCTCTCTGTCACAAACAACTCCATATTTGGCTAAGGCTGAGGATCTGGCTTGCTTCCGTGTATGTGGACCTATCTGCATTGCCCACATGGCACGCTGGGGTTGGCTACCCAGAGGCTATTTAAACTGTGGGCTGGCTTTCCCCAGGGTCAGAAGATTGTTCAAGGTTCCTGAATTAACTGCATTGAGAAGAAAAAAAATAGAATGAGATTTGGGCAGGCCATAGTATATACTCACTTATAGAGACCTATAAGATATGATAAACATAATGAAATCTATACACCTAAAGAAGATAAACAAGAAAGAGGACCCAGGATAAGATGATCAATCCTCACTTAGAAAGACAAATGGGATGTGCACTGGACGGAGGAGAAAACAAGCAACAGGACAGGAACCTACCGCAGTGGGCCCCTGAAAGACTCTACTTATAGGGTATCAAAGTAGATACTAAGACACATAATCAAACCTTTGGCAGAGTGCAGGGAATCATATGAAAGAAGGGCGAGTTAGTATGACATGGAGAGGATAGGAGCTCCACAAGGACCAAATATAACTGGGCACAGGGGTCTTTTCTGAGACTGACACTCCACCAAGGACCATGTATGGATATAACCTAGAACCTCTGCTTGGATGAAGTCCATGGTAGCTCAGTAACTAATTGGTTTCCCATAGTAAGGGGAAGAGGGACGATTTCTGACAGGAACTCAATGGCAGGCTCTTTGACCTCCCCACCCCCCAAGGGAAGAGCAATCCTGCTAGGCCACAGAGAAGGACTATGCAGCCAGTCCAGAAGATACCTGATAAAACAGGGTCAGATGAAAGGAGAGGAGGTCCTCCCCAGTTAGTGGATATGGAAAGGGGCAGAGAGGAAATGAGGGAGGGAGGGTGGGATTGGGAGTGAATGAGGGAGCGGGATACAGCTGGGATACAGAAATAATAAAATGTAACTGTAATAAAAATAAAATTAAAAAAAGAACAATAGGAAAAGACTAAATAGATGATTCCAGGATCCAAGGTGCAGAATATATGTTTAATAAAATCATAGAAGAAAATTTCTCCAACCTTAAGAAAGAGATAACCTTAAACATACAAGAGGCTTACAGTATCTCAAATAGACTAGACCAGAAAAGAAAATCCTCTTGCCATGAAACAATCAAAACAATAAATCTACACAATGAAGAAAAAAAATATCAAAATCAGCAAAGGAAAAAGATCGAATAACATATAAAGGCAGACCTATCAGAATCACACCAGACTTTCCAACAGAGGGTATGAAACCCACAAGAGCCTGGGAGGATGTCATGCAGATGCAAACAGAACACAGATGCCAAAGCAGACTACTGTACTCAACAAAACTTAAAATCAACAGAGATGGAGGAAACAAGCTATCCCATGAAAAACTAAATTAAAACAATGTTTATGCACTATCCCTGACCTTGAGAAGCTACTTGAAGGAAAACTCCAACCCAATGAGATCAACTACACCCACAAAACACATGATATAGATAACACCAGAACAAAAATCAAAAGAAAACAAGCACACAAACACACTATCCTCAATAACATCACAATAGATGGAACTGAAATTCATTGGTGACTAATATCTGTCAACATCAATAGATTCAACAATCTGATAAAAAGACACATGCTAACAGAATAGTTATGGAAACAAGATCCAACATTCTGCTGCATACAATAAACACACTTCAGCCCCAAAGATAGACACTATCTTGGAGTAAAGTGCTAGAAAAAGGTTTTTCAATCAAATGGACCCAAGGAGCAAGTGGTAGTACCATCTTAATATCTAATAAAATAGTCTTCCAACCAAAATTAATCAAAAGAGAAGTGAAGGATACTTCATCTGCATTATAGAATAATCCACCATGAGGACAACAGTATCTTGAACAACTATGCCCCAAATAGAAGGGCACCTGCATTTGTAAAAGAAACATTAAAGCTTCAAATACACATCAGTCCCAACACAGTAATAATGGTAAACTTCAACATCTCACTCTCACCAAGTGACAGATCATTGTCACAGAATCTAAACAGTAAAATAATGAAACTTACATAGGTCATGAATCAAATACCTAATAGAAGTCCTCAGAAATTTTTACCCAGACACAAATATGCCTTCTTCTCTGCAAATCAAGGAACCTTCTTCAAAATTGAATATATATCCAGACACAAAGCAAGTCTTAATAAATACAATAAGACTGAAATATTCCCTTGGATCCAGTTACACCACCATGCTCTAAATATGGACCTCAACAATGACAGAAAGAGCAAAATGCCTACACATACACATGGACAAATCAATAACAGGTGTCATGGAAGAAATAAGGAAAGTAATTAAAGATTTCCTAGAATTCAATGAAAATTAAGGAACAACATGCCCAAACTTATGGGACACAATGAAAGCAGTGCGAAGAGAAAAATACATAGCACTAAGTGCCTTCATATAGGAATTTGAGACATCTTATACAATCAATCTAATGACACAACTGAAACACCTAGAAAAAACCAGCAAGATGTAGACAGGGCCAAAAGTAGTAGATGGATGGAAATAATCAAATTCAATGCTGAAATCAACATACTAGAAACGAAATGATTCAAAAATCAACAAAACCAAGAGCTGGTTCTTTGAGAATATCAAACAGAGAGACAATCTCTTAGCCAAAGTAACTAAAAGGCAGAAAGACACTATCCAAATGAACAAAATGGAAAAATGAAAAGGGTGATATAAGGGCAGAAACTGAGGAAATTAAAGGAATCATTAGGTCTTACTTCAAAAGCCTATACAAAACAAAAAATTAATATCTATATAAAATGGACAATTTTCTTGATAGATTCCACTTACCAGAGTTAAATCAGTGTTAGGTAAATAAAAAGTCCTATCTCCCCTAAGGAAATAGAGGAAGTCATTAAAGTCCCCATCCATAAAAGCCCAGGGCCAGATGGTTTCAGCTCAGAATTCTACCAGACCTTCAAAGAAGAGTTAATACCAATACTCTTCAAACTATCCACAAAATAGAAACAGAAGGAACAATAACAAATTCATTCTATGAAGATGCAGTCACGTCACAGTCAAGACCCAAGAAAGACATGAACTTCAGATCAATTTCCCTCATGAACACGGAAACAAAAATACTCAATAAAATACTCACAAACAAATACAAGAACACATAAAAGATATTATCCACCACTGTCACATAGGCTTTATCCCGGGTATGCAGCAGTGGTTCAGACTATGGATATCTATCAATGTAATCCACCACATAAACAAACAGAAGTAAAAGATCTCATGATCATTTCCATAGATGAAAAAAAAATCGAACCCCGGTTCATGTTTAAAATTTTGGAGAGATCAGGGACACAAGGCACATACCTGAACATAGTAAGTGTCAATATACAGCAAGACTATAGCCAACATGAAACTAAATGGAGAGAAACTCAAATTGATCCAACTGAAATCAGGGACAAAGCAAGGCTGCCTGCTCTCTCCATATCTTTTTAACATAGGACTTGAAGTCATGTATCACTATGCAAGGAATTTAACCTATGATAGCATTAAATCTTAGAATATAAAGAATATTGAATTAATATTTCAACATTTGATTGTTTTCAATAAAACATAAAAAGTTCTGTTTTTATTGTGATTCTTTAAGGATTGGCCTTTTTTAATATAATATAGTAGATTCTCATAAATATATTACTGTATTAGCCTTCTGACTTTTTATTTAGACATAATTTCATTTTAAAAATAACATAATTACCTCACTATGTCTCTTCTTTCTCTTTACTCTAAACTTTATCCTGGACCCACTTTATATTTATTCACTCTCAAATACATGGCCTCTTTTCTCATTAAATGTGTTTGTGTCTTTGTGTGTGTGTGTGTGTTGTGTGTTTGTATTTAAAAATGCAACTTGCTCATTTCATATGATGTTACTTCCATATGTTATTACACAGTTGACCACAACTCTAAACAGGCAGCCATATTTTCATTTAGAAAGACTTGCTTTTTCTATTGTTGATACTGAAAATGACAGCTGTGATATAAATGCAGTTCAGTTTCTTGTGCATTTAGAAACAATCAGACATGTACTTTTCCTGGAGTTATTTTGAGGCAAGAATCATTAGGTTTGTTAATCACAGAAATACAAATTGATCCTGGACAACTGGAGATCTCACATTTAATGGGGAGCTCATAGCATAGAACACTGAAAGAGTTGAGATGGCCATTCCGTGCACCCAAAGGCAGGTTTTTAAAATTAGGGTGCATATGAAAGAATAGCATGAGAATTGCCACTCTAAACTTCACACACTTGTGTGCCTTCAGCAATGATTAATTATGGATTCAGGGATGAGTGTTAGAGACATAGGGAACAGCACTACATTATGACACCACTTCTTAACTTTCCCCATCTCCATTCCCAAGCAGTTTGAGTAAAAGTATTATTTTTCTGCCTGTCTGGTTGGAAATGTGCTCCTCTGGACAAAATGCACAAGAAAAACAACAGACAGGTCTTTCTTTTTGTAGAACTTTCCAGAATCCTGGACCACAGCTCTGTGTACATACAGATTGAGGAATCTGAAGGCAGAAAAACTGGTCATGGTAATGAACATCAGTTTAAAATTGTTTAGGCTAAATACACGTAACGTATGGAAATTGTGTTTATTTATGAGGAACTCTGAGGTTTTAATGTGGGACTGTAGAATGGAGATTTAAACTTACCACACTTTCCAATAGTAAATGTTCAACATCCCTTTATTGTGACCAAACTATGACTCACTACTACCTATCCTGTGTGAAATATGTAGGACATCAATATGTTTTGTTCTGTGAGGAAGTAAGCCAGAATTCATTTTATTGTACGAATTTTGGAATAGTTGGATTTTATGACAAGAATCCAATCATACTTGCCTCCAAGCACACTTGTTTCTACCTCTATATTTCCAATCTTGTAGTAACATCTATGCACTCTGATTCAGCTGCAAAAGGAAGTTCAATTTTCTCATAAAAATGGTTTTGACATTGGTTAATTATAATCTGTTACTGTGTCTTTTACCCTTGACTCCAAATGCTAGGGATTGTTCTATGCCTTTCTTTTTAAATGTTATTGACATCATCAAATGGGACTTTTAGCAGTTGTATTCTTCATCACATAACTAATAAAATTCTAATGCAATTTTAGTTTGTTATATGTTAGAAATTTTGTAGGACAGAAACTATTTCTATCTTAGACCTTTTTTCTGCCTTGGTTTGGATTCAGTTTCTGTCTAATGAATATGTACATATTAACAGTAATGTGTTTCTAGATAACTGGATCAGCTGTTAAGAGTGCATACAGCTCTTGCACTGAAATATGAGTTCAGTTCCTGACACACATATTGGGCAGCTCATATGCATTGTTTACAGAAATGTCTTGTGTCCAAATCCATAATTTATTGTTTGTGCTAGCTCACAACCTTGTGGAATTATTGATACACTTGAGTATGAGTTGTGTGAATGGAAGAATGCTTGAACATCAGCTAGCCTGTATAATTAACATATGTGAAAATTTACATAAGTTTGTGTGCATGTGTATGCTTACATATAGAAACACACATACATACCATGAGCTCTCAATTATTCATTCACTGCATTATGAATGAACACAAACATTCAAATTCAATTCATCTAATTCTATCTAAGGAATTAGCTGACATTATATGTGCATTTGTATGTATATTTATATGTTTATGTATGTATTCATATATGTAATTCTGAAATATTGGTTCATTTCTGATTTAAAGTCATCAAACAGAACTAAAGAGATATTTCAGTATTTAACATGCTTGCCACATAAGCAGGAAAATGTGAATTTGATTATGATGAAAGGATGGAAGAAAAGTTGGGTACAGAAAAATAGGACTGTAATCCAAGGACTGTAATCCAAACTTTATGATCATGAAGACAGAGGGAGAACCTAGGTAATGCTGCCCACTGAGTTCAGCAAAATCAGAAAGTAAGGATTTCAGAGATAAAAATAAAGTGGACAGATATTGAAGAAGATAACCACAGCTTACTGTAGACTTAAGAAGTACATGTGCTCATGTGCATGAACACCCACACACAAACTCACTGTCACAATAGAGCTAAGAAAGTAAAATTTCACAATTATTTTAAAAGAATTATTACACCAGTAATTTTTACAATCCTTTACAAATAATTCCCTTTATATTAAATACTGAAAAATTTCCAGACCTGTTTGAAGTTACTTGGCCATTGAATCATAATTTCATTGATTAAAAAGCTTTGATCTTGTGCACTCTTGAAGACAAACTCTCCCACTTTAAGTAGTAATGCATTTTGAAAACTATATGCAATATAGTTGTGTATATCATATGTTTCTCTAATATTCTTGTTCTCATCAAAGCTTATTTCATCTCCAACAGCATTTATAAATTTAATTTTCCTCAGAAATGGATGCAGCTGAAGAGAGACATCATATGATATGAGTGGCCCACACAGATTACTGGCTGACTTTAAAGAGAAGCTCATTTTCCCTCTCTCTAACATGACTTTATTTTTGAAGGTGCTTCATTTGTTTAGTTGACTTCCCAGTTGTTTAGTGAGATTAAAATTATTCCTCATAGAAATAATGCAAGAGCTACTGAACACAAGTAGAAATATTATCTCTGAGATGGAAGATAGTATAGTGTATAGCATGTCCTTAGTTAGGTACTGTGTCTTTCTCCAGCACTAGAAAATAATATTTCCATTTAGAAGATGTAAATTTGAAGAGGATCCAAAATGGCAGCACCCAGTGCACATGGTTACTAAGGCTTGGACTGCAGTGACACCACAGCAAGTGAGAGGACATGCTGTGGACTGAAAAATGCCAGGGTCTATGCTTCACAACTGTACAGAAGATACTAGAAGGAAACCTCCAACCAAAGGAAGTAAACAATACCCAAAGAAACACAGAAAATAAATAACACTGCTGCTGCCTACAAAAAGAAGAGAAACACACAACCTCACTGCAATCATAAAAATCAAAATAGGCACTAACAATCATTAATAGCACTCAATATCAATGGACTCAATTCCTCATTAAAAAGAAATAGAATAACAAAATGGATGCATAAACAGGACTCATCAATCTGCTGCATACAAAAAAACAGAAAACAAAAAACAAAACAAAACAAAACAAAAAACATCTTAAAAAAGGAAAACATTACCTCAGAGTGAAGGGCTGGAAATACTGTTTTTTCAAGGAAAATGACCCAAGAAGCAAGTGAAAGAAGCCATCCTCATATCTAATAAATAATGTTTTAACTGAATTTATTCAAAAGATATGGGAAAGGACACATATCATAGCAAAAGAATACATATGATTGCAAAAATCCACCAAGATGACGTCTCAATTCTGAATATTCTACTCCATATACAAGGGCACCTACATTTGCAAAAGTAATATTACTAAAGTTTAACTAATACCACCACAGTAATAGAAGGAGACTTCAAAACACCTTACTCACCAAAGGACAAGTTATGAACACAGAAACTAAGTAGAGAAACAATAAAATGGAAGAACAGATCAAATGGATTTAATGGACTTGCACAGAATTTTCAATGAGACAAAAAGGAATATACCTTCTTTCAGCACCTCACAGAAGCTTCTCCAAAACTCCACATTGACTTGGTCAGAAAGCAAGCCTCAGCAGGTACAAGAAAGTTGAAATAACTCCTTGTATTTTATCAGACCACCATGGATTAAACCTAGATTTCCATAACAATGGAAAGAAGAGAAAAACCTAAAAAACTCATGGAAACTGAACAACTCAGTAACCACTGAGACAGGGAAGAAATAAAGTTTTTCTAGAATTCGATGAAAATGAATGGACAACATACCCAAACCTCTGGGACACAATGAAAGCAGTGCTAAGGAAAATTTCTAGTAGCAATTTTAAAACACATGTATAAACTCTAGAACAGACAGAAGTAAACACACCCAAGAGGAGTTGACAGCAGGAAATAATCAAACTCATGTATCATAGAAATAATATGATAATCAAAATCAGTATCATAGAAAAATGGAAACAATACAAAGAATCAGAGAAACCAAGAGCTATGTTTTTTTGAGAACATCAACAAGATAGACATACCTCTAGACAAACTAACAAAAAGTCAGAGAGACAGTATCCAAATAAACAAAATCAGAAATAAAAAGGGGGAATAACTCCAAAGAATCATTAGATCTTATTTCAAAAGACTGTATCCCACAAGTTTGGAAAATATAAATGAAATGGAAGATTTTCTTGATAGATTTCACTTACCAAAGTTAAATCAAGATCAGGTAAGCAGGTTAAACAGTCCTATAACCCCTAAGAAAATAGAAGCAGTCATCAGGAGACTCCCAACCAAAATAATAATAATAATAATAATAATAATCCCAGAACCAGATGGCTTTAGCATGGAATTCTATCGGACTTTCAAAGAGGAGCTCATACCATTACTTCTGAAACTATTTACAAAATCAAATAGAAGGGACATTGCCAAACTCATCCTATGAATCCACAGTCACACAAGTACCTAAACCACACAAGGACCCAACAAACAAAGAAAAATTCAAATCCATACTCAACAAGATACTGGTAAACTCAATCCAAGACCACATCAAATACAATCTTCCACCATGATCAAGTAGGCATCATCCCAGAGATGCAGGGATGACTCAACATATTTAAATCCATCACTGTAATTCACTGAAATAAAATAAATAAATAAATAAATAAATAAATAAATAAATAAATAAATAAATAAATATGGTCATTTCATTAGATGCAAAAAAGTCTTTGATAAAATTGAGCACCATTTCATGATAAAAGCCCTGTAAAGATCAGGGATACAAGACCCTACATGAATATAATAAAGGTATATACAACAAGCCAATAGCCAAAATCAAATTAAATGGGGAGAAACTCGAAGCAATTACACTAACATCAAGGACAATACAAGGCTGCCCACTCTTTTCATATCTTTTCAGTGTAGTACTTTAAGTTCTAGCTAGAGCAATAAGACAACTAAGAAAGATCAAGGGATAAAAATTGGAAAGGAAGAAGGCAAAATATCCTTAATCACAGATGATATATTAGTATATACATAAATGACCCACAAAATTTTACCAGAGATCTTCCACAGTTGATAAATCCCCTTTAGTAAACTGGCTGCTATAAAAATAACTCATAAAATCAGTAATCTGCATCACTATAAATGATAAATGGCCTGATAACAAAATTAGGGAAACAACATGCTTCACAATAACCAGAAATAATATACTATATCTTGGTGTAACTACCCAAGTAAGAGAAAGACCTCTATGACAAGAACTTCACGTCTCTGAAAAAAGAAACTGAAAAAGATATCAGAAGATGGAAAGATCGCCAATGCTCATGGACCAGTAGAATTAACATAGTAAAAATGGCCATCTTACTAAAAGCAATCTACAGATTCAATGCAATTACTATCAAAATACCAACCCAATTCTTCACAGACCTTGAAAGAACAATTCTCAATTTCATATGGAACACCAAAACAAAATCAAAAACAAAACAAAACAAAAAACAGAATAGCTAAAACTTGTTTGTATAATAAAAGAACTTCTGGAGGTAACTCCATCCGTGCCTTCAAGTTTTACTACAGAGCAATAGTAATAAAATCTTATGGGACAAAATTAAAGCTGTGCTAAGAGGAAGTTCCCAGCACAAAGTCCAGCCAGAAAGAAGTTTGAGACATCTCTTTCAAGCAATTTAATGACACACCTAAAATCCCTGGGGGAAAAAAATAAGCAGACACACACAATAGGAGTAGACAATTAGAAATAATCAAACTCAGAGCTATTATCAATGAATTAGAAACAAAGAAAACAATTCAAAGAATCAATGAGACCCAGAGCTGGTTCTTTGAGAAAATCAACAAGATAGACAAACCCTTAGGCAAACTAATTAAAAGGCAGAGAGAAACTATCCAAATCAACAAAATCAGAAACGATAAAGGGGACATAACGACAGGTACAGAAGAAATTCAAACAATCATTAGGTCTTACTAAAAAAAAAAAAAAAAAAAAAAAAAAAAAACAGGGCCAGAGTGTTTTACCGCCGAATTTTACAGACCTTCAAAAAAAAAAAAAAAAAAAAAAAAAAAACTAACTCCAATTCTCTTCAAACTATTCCACAAAATAGAAGCAGAATGAACATTACCAAACTCATTTTATGAAGCTACAGTCACCTCAATACCTAACCTCACAAAGACCCAAAAAAAGAACTTCAGACCTATCTCTCTTATGAACACTGATGCAAAAATACTCAATAAAATACTTGCAAACCGAAACCCAGAATACATAAAATATATCATCCACCATAACCAAGTAGGCTTCATCCTAGGCATGCAGGTTTAATATACAGAATTCCATCATTGTAATCAATAATATAAACAAACTGAAGGAGAAAGAGACATGATCATCTTCTTAGAAGCCAAAAAAGCATTTGACAAAATCCAATACCTATTCATGTTTAACTAAGTCTTGGAGAGATCAGGGATACAAGGCACATCCCTAAACATAGTAAAGAAATATATAATAAGCCTATAGCCAACATGGAACTAAATGGAGAGAAACCTAAACCCTTTTCCATTTTAACTTATACTTTTAATTATGAGATGAAAATGTTTTATTGGCTTGACCACAGTAAATTACTTACTAACAACGTAAGATTCTAAGTTTCCCCTGCTTATAGGTGAGGTTTACCTGCCATTGTAGAAGCCAGTATGTGTTTCTGTCTCCTTTAGGTCCTATTTCAGTGTTGTTCAGTAACATTTTATGTAGGGCATGGGCCACTGCATACACTGCACTCCAGATGGAATAGATTGGCTCAGAAATAGTCATCACATCATTTATTTTATCCTTAGTCTTTAGGAAAATATTCACTGGACAGGGTTTATGATTTCCACACCACGAAGCAGGAGGTGAACAATTAAAATTGTCAATTCAGAATTTAGAGAAGTAAACATCTTCTGGGTAATGTGAGGGTGTAAGGGCTTCAAGAAAGTGCTTAAAGCCAGGGATAATTCTCTTCTTTAAAAATGAGAAGCTTCCACTGAATAGGTTTCTCAAAACATGTTTTTTAGTTATTGTAGTTGAGTGTGACTTTGCCAAGATCCACACCTTTCTGTTTAAAAAGATATAAATGTCTACACAGAAGAACACCAAGTCATCTATATCACCATAAAATAAATTCACATTTACTGGTGTACGTTGTTTAAAGTTCATCAAACCATAACCATATCTTACCCTATAGTTCCACTTATCTGGGAGTTTTTCTGTAAAAGCCACACAGATATCTTCTGGTACCAACTTTACTTTCAGGTCAGAGAGAAACTCCCTTCCTCTCTGATCATCAGACACAATGAGCCCCAACCACTTCCAGCCAAAGTGGAGCAATAAAGAGATCAGCCCTTGGGCTAGACCTCTGTCTTTAGTAGACATCTGATAAAGGGATGGGAATGTATCTTTGTCACTAAGCATGGAATCAAACGGTCCATATGTGACCTGAAGAAGCAAAGAAAAAAAAGTGATTCTGAGTTTCAGGTATCTGGAATCAACACCCTGAGTGAGGAAGTGACTTCATTATTCACATATGAGGGTTAAAGGACTGAATAAGGAAGATGTCTTCTGTGAAATTAGCTTGTCTCTCAATCATATAGTAGAACTCAGTCTTTTCAAATACCATAATCTCCAAAGTTACTAAGATGTCTGAAGCAGCCAATAAATAAACAATAAGCTGTTCACTGGCTTTGAGAGGCACCATAGAGCTCTGTTGTTGCAATAACAATGCAACAGAGTATCTGATGGAGAGAAGGATGGCAGAAAGCATTAATAGGTTCTTTCCAGTCACATGACACCATATTTCTGAGAACCTTCATCTTCAGGAAAGCAAATATGGAAAGAGATTATCAAAGGTTTTAGAGATTCAGTTTCGTAAGTTAAAATGGTGCAAGTTCTGGTGAAGATCTGGGGCCAAGTTACTAGGGGTTATTACATCATCCCTCTAAATAGATTTGATAGAGACAAAACTCAGACAGATGTAAATTATTTTCTTTTATTTTTTGTTACATTAGGTTTCAATACATTTATAAATTGTTTAACTGAGTGATAACATTGAGAGTTACCGTGTGGGTTTTTAAATCTTGATTATTGCTGACTCTTATGCTCACCAAGTATTTTCTCTATTTGGAGTAATGCCTGCTGACAGATGCATTTCTTCAGTGTAGCCTGGTAAGAGTAAATTGTGATGATACAGCTAAGTGGTTGGTCTCTGAGCGTGCAATTCTGAGATCAACTTTCCTGAATGAGATCATTAAATCCTTAAAAGATTTTCATCGGTGATGGCGTTAAAGATTATTCCAAATTTAGCTACATGTCCTGGAATTTCTTTTTCCACATGTCATATATTGACAACTGTAGGAATTTTGAGATGTTTATATGCTAGATTGGGTAGTTAGGTATCTTTGCTGAAGAATTTGACTTATGATCAAATGCAGAATGCGTATCCACAGTACATCATCCATTGTTTGGAAACAGAATCCTGGATACTACTAAGTGATCTGCTTAGAAATTCCCAGAATTTGCTGTTCATGCTTTTTATCACACTGTATCATCTGTCAATTATTGCCATATCAAAATAATTCATTCACTGATATTTGAAATCTGCCTACACTAAACATAATCCACTTTTCTGTTCTTTGTTTGTTTGTTTGTTTCGTTATTGTTTTTTGCTTGTTTTGTCATATCTAAGATGTGATTGTGCTTAAAAATATGTGGCTAACTTACTTGTGGGACATTGTAGAGCTCTGAAAGTGTTGCAATTGCAGCAGAAAATTCTGGCTTGTTTCCTGAAATGAGTCCTAGAGCTTTGTGTTGAGTGTTGCACTTGTAGTTAGGGATATACTCACTCCTTCCAGACAGCCACATCAGAGGGCCCTCCAAGGTTTTTTGTTAGAATTAAAGGCATTGTAGACGTGGAAACCCAAGCTCATATTGGGAAGTAGGTTTGAGTCCTTGTTGATCTCTTCAATGGCAAAGTATAAGGTCAGCAAATATTGATAGTTTCTCCATTGCGATCTAAACCAGAGGAACAGAATGATGGGTATTGTCAGTACATTTTTCTCAGAAATTCTTTATCAAATACAGGAGCCTAGAGGTCCTAGCCCTTGACTTTTACTATGACATGTAAATCTTGGGTGAATAAGACCTTGACAACTCAGGAACATCATGTAATGTCTCCTAAGCTCTAAGAACTTGAACTGTTTCTAATATTTTTTCGTGTACATTGTGTGCATAAAATGTCACTGCTTGTATCCCATGAGTACTGAACACATATGTGCTTATGATGTTTCAGCACATGGAAGCACTGCATTATATGGAAGAGTCACTAAGGTGTTCACTAAGAATATGAGTAAGAGCTTCATATCCTTTTCTTTTGTAATGATTCAATTTCACACCCACTTATGAAAATTCTAACAAGTTTATATGCACTCCTAGTGTTAAACTGTCTCTTTGTGAAATAGACAGATGCCCAGGCATCTATCTATAGATAGACCACTTTGAATAGAAGCCAGCATGAGTTCTCAGTGCCCACAGGGTAGCCTTGGAAACATGTGTAGCTCCAGTTCATAAGATCCCTTCTGGCATTTTTGGCCACCAGGCACACCTGTGGTATGCACACATATATAAGAAGTTAAGCTATCAAGTACATGAAATAAAAATAAATAAGTGTGTGCAAAATAATGTTATTAGGTCTTGAAAAATGACTGATATGTTATGACTAGCTGCTGCTGATTCAAGTCACAGTAGCCAGTTTGAGGTTGCAATAATGTGTAACACCAGTTCTAGGAGATCCATGTCCTCTACTGGCCTCTGAAGGGACCATGCACACAAGTGGTTCACACACAAACATGTAGACAAAACACTTGTTAACATAATGTAAAAATTAATAACTCCTTACAAAAATTCAAAAAGTAGTAAAAAAGTAGTAAAGAAAAGGTGTTTCTCTAAGCTGCAGATTAAATGAATGAGTAGTTTCCTGGGTAAGGTGTGGGGGGAAAGTAAGTTAAAGTAGTATATAAAAGATAGGAAAACCCCAAGTACATTAAGACAGTACAAAAATGCTCACAATGGGAGAAAGTGGAACTTTGTTGCAGGTAGGTGGGTTGAACTTTGTTACACATAGCCTTCAGTGATTGGGGATAGATGCTCAGAAGCTTGTTTCAAAACCTGTGGTATATAAGAGTCTGGGTGACCCTAATAGAGGGAGCTTAGCAGAAATCATTAGCCTGAAGTCCACTGAGTTCTACTGAAGGAAGGATTATGCCTTATGACCTGCCATCACCAGAAAGAATTTCCATTTTGTTGTACTACATTAATCTGAGATCTGTGTCTAGATGTTATATTAAGAGAGAATCTATTGGGCAAAAACAAGCAATTAGTAACAACCAAGAGAAAGAGAATTATTCTTCCCCAAGGATTGTCCTGTACCAAATATTGAACTGTATGAATGTATACATATATCAATGAGAACTCCTGGAAAGAGCTGTGTCTGCAAAGACTGGCTATGAAAACTTCATTGATATGGAGAGAATGCAATGTTGTAGTGTGAGAGGCTCATTACCATCATGTGGGCTACCTGCAGCACCCTGAGTAGCCATTTCTTGGACATCTCTGTGGTTAAGACAATAGCTACATTGATATCTGTATCTGTATCTATATCTATATATCTCCTATGGCTGATGAATAAAGTCATTTTGGAATGTAGTAACCCAGCACATTCCTGGCTTTTGCCAATCTAAAAGTCAAGAATGAAATCACATAGCCATCTTGGGCCTGTATGATAACTTGCCCCATTTTGCTGTCAACAACCTCTCTGAGGTTTTCAGTGAGGTATTGGATTTATAGTTTTATTTATTCCGTTACTATGAAAAATACATGAAGCTGCTTCCACACTGTTATCATGGAATTTTGGATAACCTAAAGTGTGTTCACAGACTCTCAAATTTATTAAAAAAAGAAATTCTCTTTTTTTTTCATTTGAGCTGATGGCTTATGTTTTTCCAATCACATAAAAGCAATACTAAAGTCTAAAGAATCGATTCAGTTGGTTATATGTATACTTATTCATTTATTTTTGTGTGACCAGAACTCCACAAGATCATCAGGGCCAATCAACCAGGGCCCAGAGGGTCCAAAGGAGTCTGATGGACAATGCATTGTCTCAACCTAGGCCCTCTACATATTAGTACCTGATGTGCTGAGTAGGCTTCATGTGGGCCCACTAGTTAGTGGAGTGGACATGGACTATATTTTGTTTGTTGATCACTTTCCCCTGATGGAAATGCCCTAACAGATCACAAGGGAGTAACACAACTTCAGTCATCATAAGACTATAGGGGCTGGGGTGTGTAGGTAGGGGGGCAGAAAAGTGGAGGAGGAGATGGAAGGATATGGATTGGGAGGAGAAGAGGGTGGGGCCTATGACCAAGATGTAAATTGAATTAATTAATAAAAGTATTCAAGTGAAAAATATGGTGCTAAGTTAGATGCTCTCCCTCAAAGCCCTCAGGGAGTTCTGTTGAGTATAGATATAAGGGATGTAATGAAAACCATTTCTCTGCCAAACATTTTTAGTTGGTAGCTAAGATAGACAGAAATGGCCTTTCCTTTGATCATATTTCAAATGTGGTAATGCTGACAACTGAACCATGAATTGCCACATGATTCACCCAACAATAAATCCCTGCCCAACCTATGAATAATATTGAGTTAAATGCTCTACTCTGCCTGGCCAAGGTAGGTTTCTCTTCCCAAGTTCCTGATCCTTAAAAAAAATTCTCAGGCCTCACAAGTCTGATGTTTGGAAGCTCATGATGCCTTGTGTGGCAGCTGGAGTCAATGTTGTTTTGTTTGGCATCCAAAGACTCTCAACCACTGCTCCCTACAAAGTCTTTGAGAATGCCATGGAGGACCCCAGACTGGGTGCCCAGTAAGTCTCTGTCCTTTTAACTGATATAGAGACCATTTGGATTATACTTCCTGCTCAAATTTACCCCTATCAGATCTCTTGTCATGTTCACAGCAGGTTGTCACTATAGAAGTTTAGCAGAATTTGTGAAACTTTAGGCAGCTCCTCTGAACAATGCTGCAGCTGCATGGTCACTCCATATCATACATGAAAGTCAAACCTTGTTCTTTTCTACAGATACTACATTCTTTGCTGAAGAAGGCATTACCTTGCTGACTTCACACTGAATATGCTAATCTCACAAAATTAGATTTAAATGAAATTCAAACTGATACCTACTAATACCTAACAGTTTACATTTTATGGTTCTTTCATTTAAAGGAACTTGCTTGTCAATCATTTCTCCCAGTTATCAGACAAATCTTCCTCCTGGTAAATGCATGGATGTTGGAAACAAACACTTTAAAGTTGATGGAATTTTTGAATGTCTAAGAAAGGGATTTAAGGTATGTAAATGCAAGTTGTAAATGTCTGAGGAAGTGGTTTAAAGTATGTGAAAATGAGACTTAAAGAGTTGAAAATTTCAGAGTTTGAAAATATTAATCAGTGGAGTTTTGATATGCTATGAAAAACACCAGATGAAAGCACTGGTTAATCTCATAGCTACAGGATCAACCTTTTTAATGTCCTTTCATTCCTGCTGAAGATATACTTCAGTGCTTCTAATTGTACTGAGAGCTTATCTGTCATTATGTATTCAGAAGGAGGAAAGACTGTTCGGTTTTTAGCTCAGAACCATCCTTTTTTGGTGCCCCAGGTTATCTGTAAAGCATCAGTCTACTCCAACTGTTTACAAACACTTGTTATCTACTTTTCCTACAGTAAGAATTTCAGTGTAGATTATGAATTGTGGTCATGTTCATATATTTAAAACTTTCATATCATTGTGTAGACTTTAAAAACTATGATTTAAACTTCAAGAAATTGAGACTTGATCTACCTACCAAAGGTCAAACAGAATCTAGATTAAGATATCTGTCAATTAATAATTCAGTCTTTTCTGTCTTTTGTCTATTTCTGAGGATGGGCTATTTTCTTCCTGTTATGTTGGGATTCCTTCTCTTTCTGGTGCAGTGGGCTACTGGTTTCTCTATCTTGTGAAAGCATTCTTAAGAGTTCTTTACTTTCAGAAAAAATTAGACATCCTGTTTTTTGTTTTTTGTTTGTTTGTTTTTTTTTCCTATTCAAGTACTCCGTAACAATACAACTACTAGGACCTTAGGCTAGTATGTTTGTTTCCTGCTAAGAGAAGAAATATGTATTGCATTTTTATGAAGAAACTTTTCAGCAAAGGACTAACTTAATCCCAAAATTGATGTTCAAATGAACATATGTACCAATTATAGCATCAACTGGAAAACAGTAATATCGAAAAGCCTAATGAGTCCTCCACACTATCATAAATAACAACAACCTAACTCATAGTTTCTCAGAGAGATAAAATGGCAGATGAAAACTTCAGAAAGTAAAGAGATGAAAAACAGAAAAGAAAACAGAACAGAATTCAACTAGGCACTGAGACAAGAATCAGCAGTCTCCACCAGAACTTGGATGAGGGGGGATATAACAAACAGCTGTACACAGGAAGTGTATATTTTTTGTTTACCAGAGGGAAACTTTGTCTTTAGGTTTCTTAAATCCAAATTTAGAAGAGCTCTCTGAAGGGTTTGGCGAACGACATCTAATTTATTAACCATATTTTATATTAAATAAACTTCACTGAGATTTAGTTACTTGTGTAAGGTTTGTTCTTGATTAGACACACAGACACTTATCTCTCTGTGTAGGCATTATGTTTGTACTGTGCATGATGACAGGTCTACCCCTGAACATGTTAAAGTATTTGGTCATTTGTAAGGTATCTGACCATTATCCGGAATATTAATTATCTTTTACAGTTTTCAACAAGTTCACAGCTTTTAAGATTAGACTCTTGCACTTTTACCCATGGTAAGTTTGAGCCTTAACATTTTGATTTGAAGATTTAGGTGAAGATCTTTTACAACAAAAAAGAACCTTAAAACATAAATAGAGTTCACAGAAAGACTAGGAATGTCATTTTCTAGATCCATTTGTAGTGTATCTTACAGAATATTAGTTTCTTATATGACTCAGTTTATCCAAATTGTTAAATATTAACATATTAAGCAAAGACAGAGAGGTTATATTTACATCTTCATGTAAAATTCTGGTATCCTGGATAGACCTTAGGAATTTATAGACCTTTGTTGCAGAAAATTAAAAAAAAATGATTGTTGGGCTCTATACTATTTATTATTATTTGCCAGAACACTACCACTGTGGTATTATTTAGCCCCTTATCACAAATAAGACACCTATACTGGTTAGATTTTATAATTGTCTTATTTATTTTGGGCCAGATAGATATTTCACATATGCTGGCTCAATAACCTCACCATTCATCTCCCAGCCCCCATCCAATGCCTTCCAATTTAATCCTCCTCATCTGGTCCACCTTCCATCTATAATCCCATGGTACATACTAGCATTCTACATATGAGCCTTTTCATGTCATTATTAGAGTCATTTCTCAGCCCACATGGTATTTTCTCCACAATAACCCATCATGGAATCCTTCTTCCTCCTCACTTCCAGACCATCTCTCTCATGATTCTCCTTTCCCAGAAGCCCCAGAATCTTTGTCAGACCTAACCCATTCTGCCATGCCCAGAATAGTACCAACCTGATTGCTTGTTACTGGTACTTGACCCTAGCACAGGATGGTCTGATTAGGCTTTCAGATATTTAAATGCTGTTACACTGGATAATAAAGTTAGATCTGCACCTGTGAGTCTTGTCTCTGGAGTATGTTTCCCAGGATTCTGTGTAGGCTGTGTCACCATTCATCTAATCCAAATATTCATCCTGATCCAAATATTTATGCAAGTTCTGGCAATCAGGCCCAATGACTTTCAAGACCAGCAAGAAATTTTCACTGCCAAGCCATCTCTCATTCCCTATGTTGCTTATCCATGATTAACATTTACATTGTAGATATTTTAATCTGTTTTTTTTGTAACTGTTTAAACATACATCTCATTTTAGCAATATCGTATAAATGTTACAATCTAAAGTAAGGCAGTTTAGGTTTCTAGAAGATGTATACAGCACTGGATGGAACATATAACTCTGTAGAAACTTGCGTCAAGATCTGTCAGTTCTATCTTTTTCATTTGTTTGAGTAATTTTTGCAGAGTATTCAGGTTCTTATTATGTACCCGTGACTATTGCATACACCAAGCTATCATCCATCTCTATGAAAAACACCTGCCTCTGTCTCCTGAGGTTTATTGGAATTAAAGGCATGAGTAAATACACCCAGCTTGCCCATTGTTTTATAGTTTGGAATTGTTCATTCAATTTCTGTATTGTGGGCTTGTGTGAGAGCCTACTGGCAGGGTGGAACAGTACCTGAGTGGGGAGTGAGGATTGAAATAATTAAAACAAATCACACTACAAATGGGATAGCGTGAGAGGGCTGTCAGTAATACTGCAGCATTCCATAACTCATTTTTTATAGGCGAAGCAAAAACAAGTCACACCAATATAAAAAGAAGTTCCTGAAACTACCAAACGTCTTTCCTAAAACTACTTCCTTAAAGCAGATATGGTCTAATGTCACACAAAAAAGTTTAAAGGGACTTGGAACAAGTGCTAAGGAACTTGGGGAAATTTCCTCTTTTCTCTATCTCCAGGTGAAGGCCAAGGTGAAAACTTTTTTTGATAAATAACAAAACAGCTTGAGCAACAAGCAGCTCTCCACAGGCTCATTACTGTTGATCTGTTTACTTTTCTCTCTCTTGATTTCTGTTAACTGGCATTTCTCTTGCAAGGTTATATCCTCCTGAAAGGATGCAGAAACTAGAGAGGTAAACCTCACTATTCAGTTTCTTTCTAAAAGGAGTTGGTGGTTACATTAGAACTTGCGTGTCAGAAAATAAGTAGAACACTGGAATTATGGGAACATATAGTATATACTTCCAGTGTTGCAAGTATCATGCTTTCTGATATACACTTGTGTGGATATTTTAGAATGCATTGACCTACAATGATGTACATGTGAACTTTACTCGAGAAGAGTGGGAGTTGCTAGATTCTTCCCAGAAGAACCTTTACAAAGATGTGATGCTGGAGATTTACAAGAACCTCACTGCTATAGGTACAAGAATGAATCTTCCTTACTTTTTAAAATAAGGGGAAAATTTTTCTTTATTGATGCTCTTCTGTAATATCAGTTGAGGGTGAGAAAGAATGAGGTGAATGATTCTATGTTTGACCATAAATCATGACCTAAATTTTGCCTAATTTCCAATAATAAATCATACATTTTGTGGTACTATGTTTCAGGCTACAATTGGGAAGATCATAATACTGAACAGAATTGTCAAAGTTCTAAAAATCATGGAAGGTAATTTCCACATGCATGCTGATACGAATATTCCGTTGAATTTTTTTAATATGTCCTGGGAGGTTTAAAGAAAAGTAACAACGTAAAAGGACTGATTTACATATATTTATTGATGAGTAATAACTTGTTACCAAAACATGTACTTTAATGTCAGGTATTTAATTTGTGTTTTCAAGGAATTTTTCTAAGAAAGGAGGCAAGGAAACAATACTTTACCAAAAATCACATTTAAATCATAACCCCATTAGAGCTGTGCTATAGAACTGCCATCTGTTTACTCTTTTACAACTCAGATTTTACAAAAGGTATTCACATTAACTAGATAATCAAAGTATGCTCCAAACATTAAACTAATCAATTAGTCCATAGTAAAGCTGGCATTACTCATTGACTTGTATTAATGTTGCTAAGTTTCATGAGAGGGGCAGTTTTCTGGAGTCAAGAATATTGTGAGAAAAACATAATCCCTATACCATATATCGATCATGAAAAAAAATCAAACTGTGTGAATGCAACGTGAAACCATGTCAAATATTTTTCTTCTTCTAATAGGTGTATCATATGTCACAATAAATAAAAGCCATGTTAGTATAGGGATATTGAAAGAAGCAATGTACCTCCCAGAACAATGAAAAGATATATAGTAGTCCCCATTTTTAGTAGTTTTTTTAAAAATGTGATACATGTTAATGATTTATATGGGATTTTCAGACATAAGTAATGACACATAGGCTTTTTAATATTTTAAAGCTTAGGCAATTTAGCTGGACAGATTTTGAGCCAACTTTCTACTTTAATACAAATGACCTCGCCTACTGTCCCACTGCATGGCCAGCTGTACCTCGTGATTCCTGTTCATGTCTGTCTGTTAATCTAAGTGTCCTGCTGGTGAATCTCCTGTTTTTTCTTTCTTCTTTCCAGCCATCCTCTCACTCAGAAGTTCTGCCCTCCATTTTGTACACTGCTATCAGTTGTTAGCTCTATATTATTTCTAATAGACAAGAAAGGAAGGACAAATGTTTACAAAATATATGACAGGTGATGGGCTGTAGAACTAACAATACTAAGATCTGGCCAGCACTTAGATCTTTGTTGGTTCAGCACTCAAAACTCACATGTGAGGTCACACTTTCACACAATATACCCCAATAGCAATTAATTGTTTATTCAACTTCATTTATGAATACTCCCAAACCATACTGCAGAAAATATACATTTTAGGAATGTGGAAATTCTTCTGCATGTCCCAGTTATCTTTGTAAATGTATCATGGCTCGGTATAGAAAAAAAATATTAATCTAATTAGTGTGCTTAAGCTCTGCAGTCTTGCAGTTCTCTACAAATATGTGGGAAAAGATAGAAAAAATAACATGCTATAAATGTAAGCCAGGTTATAAATGTTCTTACCACCACAGGTATTTTATAAAATACAGAAGGAAAACACCATGAATGTAAAGAGTTATGAAAACTCAAGGTTTAATTTCTCTTTACCTTTAAACCAAATTATAAAATAATTCACATGGGTAAAATAGTTATTGGTGTAATTACTATCATGACTGTGGTAAAGATTTCACATGTGCCAATTATCTTTGCAAGTACGAAAACAGTCATACTGGAAAGAAAACCTATGAATACACTGTATGGGATAAAGCCTTTGTATATCATGGTCTTCCTCAAAGGCATAAAAGAACCCATACTGGAGAGAAACATTATAAATGTAACCAATGTGGTAATACCTTTGCATGCAACAGTCATCTCCTCAGACATAAAAGAGCACACACTGGAGAGAAACCTTTTGAATGTAACCTATGTGGTAAAGCCTTTGCATATAACAGTCATCTCCTAATACATAAAAGAACACACACTGGAGAGAAACCTTATGAATGTAACCAATGTGGTAAAGCCTTTGCACGAAACAGTCATCTGGTAGTACATAAAAGAACACACACTAGAGAGAAACCTTATGAATGTAAACAGTGTGGTAAAGCCTTTTCATATAACAGTGTTCTCCTAAGACATAAAAGAACACATGATGGAGAAAAACCTTATGAATGTAACCAATGCGGTAAAGCTTTTGCATCTAACAGTGATCTCCTAAAACATAAAAGAACACATATTAAAGAGAATTCTTATGAATGTAAGCAATGTGGTAAAGCCTTTGCATATAATAGTCATATGCTAATACATAAAAGAATACACACTGGAGAGAAACCTTATGAATGTAACCAATGCGGTAAAGCTTTTGCACGAAAAGGTCATCTTGTAGTACATAAAAGAACACACACTGGAGAGAAGCCTTATGAATGTAACCAATGTGGCAAAGCCTTTGCATATAACAGTGTTCTCCTAAGACATAAAAGAACACATACTGAAGAGAAATCTTATGCATTCAACCAGTGTGTTAAAGCCTTTGCATGACAGAATAGTCTTCAAACACATGAAAGAACACACACTGGAGAGAAACCTAATGAATATACACAATATGGTAAATCCTATGCATTTCACAATAGTCTCCAAAAACAAAGAAGAACACACTGGAGAGAGACCATATGAATGTAATTAATGTGGTAATGTCTTACCCAATACAATCCTCTAATACACAAAATAACTCATTTGAGTAAACCTGTGAATGTAACCCATGTGGCAAAGCCTTTGCATACCATAATAATCTACAAATACACAATGGAGTGAAACTCTATGAATGTAACCATTGTGGGAAAGACTTTGTGCGCAACAGTCATCTAATACGTTAAAGAAGACATACTGGAGAGAAGCGCTATGAATGTAACCAGTTTGATGAAATTTTTGCACTTCAGAATCATCTTCAAGCTCATGAAATAAATCATACTGGACAGAATGCCTATGAGTGTATTTAACATGATGAAGCCATTCCGCCTTTCTATAATCATCATCATCATGAAAGAATTCATGCTGGAGAGAAACCTTATGAGTGTGTTAAAATGTGTGGCCTTTGCACATATCTGTAGTCTTCATTATCAAGTAAGTTACACACTGGAGAGAAATTGTATTAATATAAGCAATGTTGTAAGGCCTTGTGTTCTTTAGGCCACTGAGATCCAACACAACCCAAACATTCCACCAATGCAAATGACAAAAATTAATGTCATCCAATGTTATGTGTTATGTGTTGAAGGCCACATTACATTCTTGGAGCACTTACCCAATCAGGGAACCAGAAAGTTGCAGAGGTTCTAAGCTTGAAAACTGTAAACATCTATGCCATCTTACAGCTGTATTTTTCAATCAGTCAGGTTTTAGTGATATGGGATTTCTTTATGTCATTGATATATGTCAACTGATGCAAAATAAAGGTTTTACAGTCCAAACAATGATATCCATTTGTTCTTTTGTCATTAGGAAAAAGCATTATTTTTTATAGAAGGGAAGCTTTGGTTTGGGAGAGTCATGTTTTGGGGAACAGAAGTCATGGTACGGAGCAGTCCTGTTTTGGAATAAAAGATGAATAACGAAAGCTGATCAGCTATTGTGAAGTCTGTGGCTTTCCTATGAACTGTGAATGTAAACTTAGCTTCACCCTACAATTCAATGGAGGATGATATACAAAAGGAAATCTTAGGACAAATTTCTTTTGAATGTTCCCACATTTGCATGACACAGTCATCTTCAAATATATAAAATAACAGATAGTGGAGAGAAACCCTCCACATGTAATCAATGTGATAACACAGTTATCTCCAAATACATAAAAGGGCACTTACTGACATGAAACCCTATGAATAATCAGTGTGGAAAAGCCTTTTCATATAACAGTAGTCTTTGAAATCTTGAGAAAAAGTCATGGTGCAGAGAAACCCCATAAATGTAGTGAGTAAGATAAAGTTTTGCACTTCATGGTACAATTATAAAAGAGTAAAACCTTCAGTGTGTTAACAATCTATTAAAGCTTTTTCAAATCACAGTAGTGTTTGAATATTTGAAAGAACTCATACTAAAGGAAGTCTCTTAGAATAAAGGATTTGGTAAAATTTAAGTAGCAAACTTGCCTTCAGTTACACAAGATTATTCTGGAGGAAAAAAAATCTAGCAAGACTTAACAATGTATTCAAGCATTATGACATCCACTCTTTTGTTTTCATTTGCTAACTAGTATGGACAAAAGTCCTATGAATTTAAACAATAAGGTAATCCTTTTTTATTTCACAATTCACTTCGATTTCAAGAAATAAATCATCCACTTGTAAAATTTATGTGTTTGTAATAGTGACTTTTTTGTGACAAAACACAATGTCTAAGGCAACTTATAAATGTGTTTACTTTGCCTTATTGTTCCAGAGGAATATGGGGTCACTATGAAATGGCCATAATAAGTGTCACACGTGGCAGCTAAAGTAGGGAGCTTGGAGCCCACATCCTTAACCTGCAGCATGAAGCAGAGTGGCTACTACAAATTGTATATGCAGTTGTAAACTATCAATCCTACCCCAAGTAACATACTTCCTACAGCAAGTCAGCTTTTCCTAAGCATTCCAAAATGATACCACCAACTGAGAAGGATTTGTTTTTCTGACTTCAAACTTACATGTTTGATTTCTGTTACATGAAGGAATTCATGATTAAGAAAAACTCTGTAGATAACCTTGTAGTTGCCTTAACACCTACCTGAGTTATAGGAATGAATGCTTACACAAGAAAAACATTCATGAGTAAAAATTTATTGGATTAACAATTTCTTTTAATTTCCATTGTGTAATGTCACCGTGTCTTTGTGTGTTTGTGTACTTGTGCATTCTTGTCTCCAAGAAGAACAGATCCTTTGATATTCTCATACCAGGAATTACAGGAAGTTTTCAAAAAGCCTAGCCAAGGTCCTGGGAATGAACATATCTTAACTGCACAGCCATGTCTCTAGAACTTTAAATATCTTAAATCCTTTATATATCATATTGATGTCAAGAAACAGAAAAGAATTCTTAGAAGAGAACAATCCTATTAATATAAAGATTTGAGGATTTTAGACATCATAGATGATGTATTCATACATTTTCCAGGAAGAAAAGTTTTTTTAAATCTTTTTTTAACAAAGTCTTGAAGGCAGTAAATTATTGACAATGTTTACTTAAATGTAAAGTTGGAGATCGCCAATTGTGGTTGTGGCCTGTATTTTGAAACACTGGAAAAAGGTATCAAAGTTTGCTATATATGTAACAAATCTATTCACATTACTTCTGTGGCTACTGTTTATCTTCTATTGGATTTCCACTTGGTGATAGTTATTTTTCTGCCACAATGTATAGAATGGGATACTCATCATCTAGGTCACAGTGTGTGATCATACTTTTCAAGGAGGGGTCTCTAAGAAAGCATGGTGCATTTGTTTTTCATATTGTTTACAAATCCCATTGAGATGTTTGTTTAAATCTGGCATGTAAGTTAGTAACTAGTTAAGGCTACATTTGAAGTCTTGATTCTCATGTGTCACCCTTCTCAGTACAAGTCCAAGGGTGGAAGATATTCTCCCAATGTGTTCTGTTTTGTCAACGTATTTTACCAATGTTAATTTTAAAATGCTTATTAGCATATATGTATGTGTGTACTGTTTGAAGTTCCTTGCTTCCTCATGTTCCTATTAGTTACTATGTGGAGCATCATCTTAACGCACTGCCTTCTAAGAGAATTATCTAGAGGTGTTAGATAGTGTAACAGCAATGAGATTTATTTAAAAAAAAACATTTTGTGTGTGCAAGTGTAATGTGAATATGGGTTCTTAGGCCATGACAAAGATGTGAATAATTGATGACAGCTTTTTGGCATTTATTTTCACGTTGCCAGTTCGTATACCACAAACATTCTCCACTGACATCACTGATACTCAAATAAACTTAGTTGAAATATTATATCAGTAAAATACTGTCTTCTATTCAGATTAAAACATATTGTCAGGACAAGTTGGCAGCACCAGGAGAACACTGCGTCTGAGGAGCAGGACAACATTTTCCATACAGTGACCAAGAGACTCAACTCTGAGCCCTAAAACAACAGTGATTGTGTTTCTCAGGTGAAAGGAAACTCCACAGTCTGGGAAACAGTTGGGTCTACACTCAGGTCACCCAGACATAACCCAGAAGAGATCCCAGGTCACACAAGCACTAGCTGGAAACAACCCAGATGCCCCTCAACTGAAGAATGGATACAGAAATTGTGGTACATCTACACAATGGAATATTACTCAGCAATGAAAAACAAGGAAATCATGAAATTTGCAGATAAATGGTAGGAACTGGAAAGGATCATCCTGAGTGAGCTATCCCAGAAGCAGAAGGACACACACGGTATATACTTACTCATATAGACATATGATATAGGATAAACCTACTAAAATATGTACACCTAAAGAAACTAATCAAGAGGGAGGACTCTGGTTAAAATGCTCAATCCCCATCCAAAAAGGCAAAGAGGATGGACATCAGAAGAAGAAGAAGAAAACAGGAAACAAGTTAGGAACCTGCCACAGAGGGCTCTGAAAGGCTCTGCCCTGCAGACTATCAAAGCAGATGCTGAGACTTATGGCCAAATGTTGGGCAGAGTACATGGAATCTTATGTAAGAAGTGGGAAAAAAGTAAGATCTGGAGAGGACAGGAGCTCCACAAGGAGAGCAACAGAACCAAAAATTCTGAGCACCGGGGTCTTTCCTGAGACTCATACGCCAACCAAGTCCCATGCATGGAGATAACCTAGAACCCCTGCACAGATGTAGCCCATGGCAGTTCATTGTCCAAGTGGGTTACATAGTAATGGGAATAGGGACTATCTCTGACATGAACTGATGACCTGCTCTTTGATCACCTCCCCCTGAGGAAGGAGCAGCCTTACCAAGCCACAGAATATGACAATGAAACCACTTCTGATGTGATCTGATAGATTAGGATCAGAAGGAAGGAGAGGAAGACCTCCCCTATGTAGCAGACTTGGGGAAGGGCATGTGTGGAGAAGGGAGAGGGAAGGTGGGATTAGGAGGGGAGGAGGTTTATGGGGGGGATACAAAGTAAATAAATTGTAATTAATAAAAATTAAAAAAACATCATCTGAGGTTGGAAGAAAATGAAATTATTTGAATAATAAATGTGATCTGCAATTGAAAATGATATACTGCTGTCAAGTTTTGGAATGTGTTAGCTCATTCGTAGGAGTAAAGTCTTGTTTATAACACTTTCTCATAACTACAAGTTAATGTCAGAAAATTGTCTCATTGTGTAAGGTAGGTGCTAAGCCTGATGATTTGAGTTCAATATTTGAGTAGTCATATTACTCTTACAAATTTTTCTAGTATTTCTATACTTGGGCTGTTGTATGTGCAAACTCACACACTAGCACATACATAAATAATTTTTAAACCTAAAAGGGGCCAGTGTGGTCACTGGCCAAAAGACTGTGTTTTATGTTGAGACTCACATAGGGGATGTTGATAATAAACATCAATAAGTGGTCCTCTCAATGGCATGTACACCCTGTGGCATAAGTCTATACAGATAAACACCATCAAACATTTTAAATGGATGAAGTTAACATAGCAAGGGAAAGAAGCCACGTATTGACAACATCAGAAATTATTTGCAAGTGTAAATATAGAATTTGAAGCATTTTTACTATTCATTAAAAGAATAATGGTTCCTTTGTACATATTATTTTACCATTTCTTTCCTTGATTCAAATATAGGCCATTTTAAAAACATATCCAAGCTTGGTTCAGAAGTGCATTCCTGTCATCTTAGACTTGGGAGTCAGTGGAAAGCTAATTTCTCTGAGGTTGAAGCCCACTTGGTCCACAGAGTGAGTTCTTTGTATGTTTGTTTGTTTGTTTGTTTTTGAGACAGAATTTCCTGGCATAGCCTCGGCTGTTATAGGCTCACTTTGTAGACCTGGATGGCTCCAAATTCAAAGAGAGATCTGCCTGCTTCTTCTTCCCTGAGTGCTGAGATTACAAGTGTGTGCCACCATGCAGTTCTCCAAAGACTGGGTTCTAAAACAGCCCTGGCTATGTTAAAATATCCTATCTCAAAATGATTCAAAAAGGTAGACTATATCTCAAATTATAGATTTTTTCTAATTTGATCTGTCTGATTTGTTATATTTACTTTTGTTATATCTACTCACATCAAGAGAACTGTGGTAATAATGAAAGTAAGAAGCAATGTGGAAAGTCCATTTACAAAGGAGCAGAAAACCATTGAAATATTCACCAGCCATTTATCAGGGATTTTATCACATTCAAGTGCTAGGAGACAGAAGGGTTAATACAGCATCTTCATCCTCTGCATTATAATAACATCACTGGGAGCTAGATAGTGGTACTGCTCCTCTTGTGAACCCAGTTTAATTCCTAGCACTCAAATCGAATGGCTCAGAACTACCTGTATTTCCAGATCCCTGACAGCAGATGTAGTCTTCTGTCCTCCTGGAGGACAAGGCAATGAAAATTCTGAAAAGACTTACACACATGTGATTCACTAATGTAAAACTTATTTTCTTCACATGTATATAATCTTTTTCTTTAACAATTCAAATTGATTTAATTTAGGTGCCTAAGTTTTGCCAGTGTATTTACCAAGTAAATGCTCAATATCAGTGGAGGCCAGAAGAGAATGTCTGTTCCCCATGATTGAAGTTACAGAGTTGTGAGCTGTCTCTTGGGTACTGTGTTGTGCAAACTAGGAAGCCCAGGCTTGCCTAACTACTGGGGCTCACCCTAACCCACCTGGTCTGGCCACCACACAAGGTGGTGAACTCCCACCCAGGATACATGCTTTGTGTATCCAGATGGACAACAGAGCTCATGACTGATAAGGCCTTGCACAGAGATGTTGGCTTGCACCCACACTGCAGTTCAGTCTTCCCAAAACAAGAAGCAAACCCCAGCACTCCTAAGCAAACCCAAACCAAGTCCACCCCTTCATAGATTCATAAACTGAGAATGAATCAGCATTGACACAGTTTATTGGTTTGTTTTTTCCCAGATCATATATTTTAAGTAAATAGATTATAAGAGACATAATATCTTTTCTTCTTCACAGGTGGTAATCAGGAGCTCTTCACCACACACACACACACATACACACACACACACAGAGAGAGAGAGAGAGAGAGAGAGAGAGAGAGAGAGAGAGAGAGAGCCAAACAACCTTAAACCTCACTGAGACATTCATGTCTTAAAATAAAGGATGGTGACAATATAATTTGCTTTAACATGCCCTTAATACAATATATAATGTACAAAAATGTATGTATGTATTTGAAGTTACAAAAAAAACCCACCAACAGCAACAAACATAAATATGATAGTTACCTTTGGTTGTACAACAAGAATTGCACTTTTCCTCACTGCGTTTTGGGAAGTTCAAGTAGTAATGAAGCTTATTAAGCCCTTTGAGAAACCAGTTTGTGATCGGGCAAGGTAGTGACTCAGACCCCTGTCCAAAAAGTAGTCTGTGCTTCTCAGTCTGTGTAGTGAGCCTGCCTTGATCTTGGGTTCCTCTGCCTCCCCTAGGAGCAGCCAGGCAGATCTCTGCAGGTTTATTTGTGTCAATCTGCCCCATGTGAAGCAGGCACCAATGGGACACTCGCTGGACTGTTCAATGATGCCACCTGTCCCCGGAAGGTGCCGTTCCCTGTGTCTGCTATTGGGAGGACACCACAGTCTGGGCCTGGAGGACTTCTGTCAGGGAACGCCAGCGCCGACGACCATAGCCTTGAGGGCTGATCTTGTTTTGGGTGGCAACAGCGTCCTTACTTTTGTCTGTCAACTGGTAGATTCATTGGGCCAATTTCTGCAGTATGCAGGTCCCTAAGCAGCATGGAGAGCTAGGAGAGCTGGGTTCATTATTGGGTGGTAGCATTTGAATGCAATATGGGCTATGCTGGAAGTGCTGTGGAGAAAAGACTCTTGAAACTTAACCAACCAGGGCTTTGGTCCTAACCACCTGGGACCAAGGTCATACAGAACCTGAGGGATCTGTGACCTGCTCCCTCACTAGAGCTGCAGTTCTGCCTGGACAATCCTCTTGGGGCCAGAGTAGTAGAGGGAGCACATCCTCTGAAGAGGACATAGTTACCTGGCTTGTGGGGATTTAGATGTGCTCTCCTTGACCTGGACCAGAACAAGAGTTGAGGTAGAAACTTTCTCCTCACCAGCGAGTCCCGAGGAATTGGTGCTGGATGCCTGCAGTTCCATCTCTCCATTGCTTAGCGCCCGCTTATCCCACCTAGAAAACACAAGCAGATGCGTTTGCTTGAGTTCAAGGGATGTCCCGGCCAGCTCCCATCTCCACTTCCTTCTAACCCCTCCAGACCATCCCTCATTGTTCCATGACCGCCATGTATTAGGACTGAAGAAAGCACTGCCCCAAACTCACTGCAAGGACACATCCTATGGCTGTGCAGCATCCACGCCTAGAAAGGCGAGTGAACCCAGAAACATCAGGATGATGGAAACCAGCTTCATTCTGTGCAGATGCTCAGATACCCTGGAAAGGAGCAAGAAGCTGAGGGTTTTCAAACGGGCCAGCTGCACAGCCCTGGAGCAGAAGGAATTGCAGTGACAGGAGGGGGAGCATCTTGGCGGCACTCTGCCTGGTTCTGCTAATTTTCTCTTCTTGGAGCAGAGAGGCACCCAGAGGCTTTTGGGCTGGTCAGGTTGGTGACAAGCAAAGCAAAGGAAGCCGGAGTGCCAGGCTTCCAGAGGTCTCCAACTCAAGTCCTAGGACCCTGGCCCACAGATTTCAGGTGAGATACAGCAGGGTACATGAGTTAGACCTGGGACATGGGGTATGCTCTACAGTGGATCCCCGTGGGGATCCACTTGTCCAGGTCTCCAAGCTTTGGGGATTTGGCAAAACCACACCCCACTCCCCAACACGCTGGAGACCAGCGGTCCCTATCTGCTGAAGGAGTGAGTTGTCAAGCAATAGAAGAAAGCTTGAGATGTCTGGCTGACCCTGGCAAAACCCCCAAGTCCAAGACTTACTGCGATGAGAAGCCAGGAGCGTTAACGCTGGAGCTCTCCTGCCTAGTGTCACCAAGAAACCACTGAACAGCAAAAGCCAGCTCCAGCATTTTATACACTCAGAGGCTGGCGGGGCTTGCTCTGCCCTGGAGCCTTCTCTTTACTCCAGCGTGCTGGCTTCTAAGATCAGACCTGTCCAGAAGCTTGCTTGTGGGTATAGGGGTAAGGGTAGAGGTCCCTTGTGGCCAGGCATCTCGGAGATCGGTTTTGAGAGATTAGACTGCTGCAGGACTTCCGCTGCCTTATTTCCTGGCTTAGGGTTCAGGCAGTGAGAAGGAAAAGAAAGCCAGAACAACTTGGGTTAGAGGAATCCTTTTCCTTGAAAGACTACACCCCAGGGTGCTGGTCTGAGCTTTCAGGATAGAGCTGCAAGAACATGGGGACAGGCAGGACACGTGGCTAACCTAGACCTTAGACTTGGGGAGCTGTGGCCTCAAATGGGCCTTGCCCCCTGCCAGCTTAACACCTGGCTGAGCCTTCATCCCTACCTCTTCATGCAGAGTACACCTGGAAGGGTTAGGTCCTGGCCAGCAAGATTTCATAATAAGGGCAAAGCTGGAAACAGCTGAATTGAAAATTAGGGTTTGGAGAGGGTAGTTATCTGAAGATTGAGAACTCACATTCCTATTTGGAAATACAGGAATAGCCAAAATTAGGAAGAGAGATAGTTCTGGTTTCCTCATAATACTTTTAGCCTTATAAGGCTGTGACCTGAGAATTGGCCTGACTACCTTTTTTCACCCATTGCAAACGTAAGGACTGACTGACAGGGAGAACACTAGTATTGCAGGTGTGCTACTTGTTGTCTCTTTTGAACTTATACATGCTTCCGAACTGGGCTTCTCATGTATCAAAGTGAAGTTTGAAGATTGGAAGTATACTGCCCAGTCATACTAAAGTTGGGAAGCCCAAACTTGAAAGACAGCGAGCGGTGTGGGTGAGAGGTCTCAAATTTTTCTGGCTGGGATCATCATTCTCATCAAGGGAGAGGAAGAAAATTCTTGCCCCCACCCAGAGGTATGTGCTAATTCATGATGAATCAGCTCAAACACTTTTGCCTCTGATTTGTGATCTTCATGGATCCTTGAGTTCACTTTCTTCCCTTCTAGGGCCAAATAGGGAAACAAGGCATAGCCTTGTCTGGCATAGCTCTAGTCAAGTTTCCTAGAAGGTCCCTGAAGTTAAAGATATGATCTACCCAGTTGCTAGCCTCAAGTCCTAGTGATCTGGACACAGATAAGCTCTGTCTGATTCATATCCTGGCCGGCAGATCTCCAGCATTCCTACCAGATCTGAGACCACACACAAAGCCAGCAGGGCACTGTGTCCCATGGACCTTGCTCAAATCAAGGCCTGGGTTGAGCACTGCTGGCTCAGCCCAGTTATCACTCTCCAGAATAAACCATGGACATTGAACCTCGGGGGGGGAAATGGCTGCACTGAGGTTACTTATTCAAGGAATCTTCCTAGAAAAGGAGATCTGAGTTCCACCTGGAACAGAGGACAGATTCCAGGTTCTGCTTCTGGTAGAGGCTTGAGATATGGATATAGAAAGGGCTGTAGCTTGATGAACTGGCCCTCATTAGGGCCTTCTGGGTTCCATGACAGTCAATGCAGCAGCCCCAATAAGGTGGTGGTTTGTCTGCACCATCTTCACTATAGTTTTTCTGGCTTTTGTCCCTTTCTTCGCCCTTCCTTTCACTTCATCCCTGGATAAACTGTCAATACACCTACTGTCAGTCTCTCTGAGGATGTGACCTACCTGTCATGAACTTCCAGCTGGGCTTGAGCCACATCAGGTCTTACTTTCATTTCCCTGGCCCAGTCTACCCAAATCAAGGACAGCCGGATGTTGGCTCACAGCCAGGGTATGTCTCATAAGCTGAACTCCTCTCTCTATCCTCTACCAATCTTGAGGGTTCTGTGTGCAGAAAATCCTGCCAGGCTGGACCTCGTTGCCTCCTTGCTGCCTCTCTGAGGAAAGTCAGTGACTTGAGGTTAGCTCTGGCTTTAAACAATGCTCTTAGATGAAATGTATTGTAGTTATCAATATTATTATTATTTGGTTAGGGAACCCTGTATCCTAGTCTGGCCTGAAACTAAACAGCTATAAGATGACCTTGAATTTCTGATCCTTCTGCTCCATCTCTTATCAACTGAGATACACCTCCAATCCCTCAAACTTACTTTTTTTGAATGTTAGGTGGCTTCAATAAGGAAGTGAACCAAACCCAAATGGGGAAGGCTTGGCTCCACTGAGCTCCTGGGTCTGTGCCAGTGTCGTGGCAATGTGCTAAGAATACCCATCTGAGTGCTTTGGCACTTGCCTTATTAGCTTGGCTGCACTTAAGAGATTGTCACTTGAGAACAAAGCTGATTCTTTTTTAGGTGAGGACTCAGACTGGCAACTAAAAAAAATTTGTTAGAAAATCTTAGAAAGCATATGTATGATTGTGGTTTGCACGGGTGGGGAACCTCTGTCAATGTGCTCCCCAAAGTGCTAAAGGATATAAGCATGGGGAAAGGGGAGAGGTAGATGAGGAATTCACCATGTCTGGGTATCTACTCCTGCCCCCCCCCAGAAAATGAGTTGCTTTACTTAATCACCAGTGCAAGAAAAAAAAATAGCTAGAATGCATTTGGGGTACAAGGTTTAGAAGTGAGTCGGCAGGAGTCATTTTGGCAATGATTTCGCAGAATTGCATCCATTCAATTGCAATGTTTGTAAATTCACACTGAGCAAGGAATGTAGGGAAGGGGAGGGGAGGGGAGGGGAAGGGAGGGGAGGGGATAGAATTCTATATATATATAGAATATATATATGTACATATACTCTAAATGCTTGCTGAATAATGGTGTTTCAATGTCTTTCCCACATTTCAAGTGAATTATTTTTGGGCCCTAAATCTAAACTTAATTCTTATCAATATTTGGAGGTTTTACTTGTTTAGAATGTGTGGTTTAATTTTCCTAGTTAACAGTGTGTACATAGTACCTTACACCAGAGTCATTATATTTGGGTCTTTAACAAAGTAATGAAAAGCAGTAAATAGTAATAATAATGTTAATGACTAAACTGAAAGTAGCTGAGTACATAGAACAATGATCTCTGGTGCTCTTTTCAGACAGGACATTTTATAATGAATTTTTTTTTTCATGAGGCACCAATTCCTGTTAAGCTTAAGGCTTGCTGACAACATTCTCTTAAAAACAAGGTTCAAGATGCATCCTGAAGTCATAACATCAAATGATGTACAGAGAGGATATAATCACCTTTGCAGATATGGTCTCGTAGGGATAAGCATGGTAGGATGCAAAGCCCAGGACACTTTCTGAGGATATGACTTCTCATAAAACCTAATGAAAATATAGATTATTCCCAGAAAATGAACATGTACATAAAACCAACTACATATAAAGCAGGTACAGTGTAAATGTCACGAGAGGGACCAGGTTAAAAACTAACACCAAATAAGTATCACTGTTGCTGTATCTGGAATTTCTATCTTGTTTGGAAGGCAGAGACAGGAAGACAGTTAACCCCTGTATTTAAGGCAGTGCATCTGCATAAAGAAAAGTAATGCTTTGCTTTTCCTGTTCCTTTTTTTCTCCTCCCCTTCCTCCTCCTTCCTTACCTCCTATATGTGAAGCAAGTGTGTTCTACCTCTGAGTTGTTGTCCTAGCTTTTGTACAAAACAGGCAGATACAGATAGTGTTTGGATATAATAAAGCCAGATGCTAAACCTCACTAAAGCTTAAAGGAAGTAACTTGTTATGGGATAAATTAAAGAGAACACAGAAAAGGCAATGAAGGCAACAGGCATAGAGGAGGCAGTAACAGCAGTAACAGAACAAGATAACAGCAGTAACAACAGTAACAGAACAAGGTAAAAAGACTTCAAGAGAAGTTTATTACAGATAGCACAATGGCTGGCATTAACAAATAAAATGCTACATGCTCCCATCCTCTAGGTGGGAATTCTGTATTACTATCAGATTATGAAGACTTTGTTCAAGGCATTTCCTATTTAAAAGGTTATTTGTTCTTCCGCAGATAGTTACTGTTTGTGAATTAGGTACCCAATATTGTGCTTAGTCCTGAACACACAGAAAAAGATTCATGCAAATACCATTCTTTCTCTATAAGCTTACAATCTTGTGGGGTAATCCACCATAAACAAACCCATAGACCATGCATAGAAATGTATACATCACCATAAAATCCACTATGAAACCTAAAGAAAAGCAAGAGGGACCTAACACCCCAGAAGGGATAAAGAACATACATCTTCTTTGCCTAAAGGCCCGGAGATGAGAACATTTTAGTTCCATAGGGGAAATGAAGAAAGGTGATTTTTTTTAATATTAATGGGAAGAAAGTAACAACAACAACAACAACAATAATAATAGTAATTGCTGGAGCCTGCCAGCAGAGTTAAACGGTTCTTGAGTCGGGAGTGAGGAATGAAATTAATAAACCAGCAGACAACTCATGGGACCTTTCTGAGAGGCTCTAGTGGAAGCTAGATGCCTTGCTTTATTTCAGACTCCTTTTAAACCAGAGTAAAAGCCCTTTAGTACAATGAGTTAAATTCACAAGGAGGTGAATCAAGAGGTGTGATTTTGACAAGGTATCCTACCTGCTGTCTCAAATAAAAGAAGCTAGACTTGGAAATTCTTCACTAACTCCAGTGAAGGCCTGGAAAAAGCAGTCTTTCTGTTGAGACTTAAATATCAAAGCAGCTGGTAAAACAGTGGTTCCCAACAAGAAATATCAAAGATTAAAGAGGAAGCCAGAGGGGCCGAAGAGATGGCTTAGTGATAGAAAATACTTTCTGTGGGGCTGGAGAGATGGCTCAGACGTTAAGAGGACTGTCTGCTTTTTGTCATGAGATCAATTCCCAACAACCACATGATGGCTCACAAACATCTATAATGAAATCTGTTGCCTTCCTCTGGCATGCAGGTGTATATGAAAACACAATATTATATACATAATACATCTTAAAATGAATCAAAACATTCTCTGCTTTTTTGTTTTTGCAGAGTTCCTACTATGTCCATGGTTGTTCACAATCTTCTGTAGCTTCTGTTACAGGAAATTTGATGCCATTTGGCCTCCTGAGATATAAGGCACACAGGTAGTACACTTATACACATACAAGCAAAATACTCTTAGCACTCATCTACACAAAAGATAAAAATACAGCCCCTCAAAAAAAAAGAGAGAGAGAGAGATCAGCAGGCATGGTGGCACATACTGGATCTCAGTGAGTTTGAGGCCATCCTGGTCAACAGAGCTAGTTCAGTCCAGGCAAAGCTACACAGGGAAATCCTGTCTTGAAAAGCAAAGCAAAACAACAACAAAACAAAACAATAACAAACAAAAAGATCATAAATCAAGTGTTGTGACACATGCCTGTAAATGGAGCATCAGGGAGGTCAGGAATGAAGGTCAACCTCAAGAATATGAAACTCGGTCTCAAAAACAAAACAGTAGCAGCAACAACAAAACAGCACAAGAATCTGAGTGCCTGAGATGCTTTGGGACATTCAAATTTTTATCTTAATTCCTGGCTATATAGGAAGCTATTGAGGAGTGTAGTTCTTTGAATGAAAATGACCCCTACTATCTCATATGTTTGAAAATCTGGTCCCCCGTTGGTGGAACATTTTTGGAAAAATTAGTAAGTTTGATCTGGTTGAAGAGGTGTGTCACTGTGGGTCGGCTTTGAGGTTTTAAAATCCCACACTATTCCCAGTTAGCTCTTTGCCTCATACTTATAGATCAGGATGTAAGCTCTTAACCACTGTTCTCTCTGGTGCTCTGCCTGCCATTACTGTCTGCCACCATGGTCTCTTCCATGATATTCATGGACTTAAAATCTGAAACTCTAAGTACCCAAACAACTGTTTCTTCTACAAGCTGCTTTGGTCATGATATCTTAGCATAGTGATAGAAAAGTAACTAAGACAAGTGGTTTGAAAATAGGATAGAAATGATTTGGTGTACACTTATCTCAAAGATCTTTTTGTGTTATAAAATTAATAGTAAGATTTCAAAAATTTAAACATACACACACTTTTATGCACTGCCTGGGAATGGGTCCATATGGTATGTTCTTGATTCCCAGAATAACTTAAAGGGGAAACTTACACAATGTCCTGAGCCCTTGATGTCCTTCAGATGAAGTAGGAGGATGTCCTCAAATTCCTTGCCACAGGAACCCAGTTAGGTGGCAGGAACCTTGACTTTCAGATGGAGCAATGCATCTACAAAAGGAAAAGTGATGGTATCTACATCATAAATCTGAAGAGGACCTGTTGCTTGCAGCTCAGGCTATTGTTGCCATTGAGAACATTGCTGATGTCAGTGTCATCACCTCCAGGAACACTGGTGAGCAAGCTGTGCTGAAGTTTGCCACTGCCACTGTAGCCACTCCAATTGCTGCCCCATTCACACCTGGTACCTTCACTAACCAGATGCAAGCAGCTTTCAGGGAACCATGGCTTCTAGTGGTAACTGATCTCAGGGCTGAAACCAGACCCTCACAGAGGCCGCTTAGGTCAACCTACCCACCATTTCCCAGTGCAACACAGATTCTCTGCACTATGTGGACATTGCCATCCATGCAACAACAAGGGAGTTCACTCAGTGGGCCTGATGTGATGGATGCTGGCTCAGGAAGTACTCCTCATGCATGGCACTATCTCCTGTGAGCAGTTATGGGAGGTTATGCTTGATCTTTACTTCTACATAGACTCAGAGGAGACTGAGAAAGAGTAGCAGGCTGCTGCTAAGAAGGCCATGAGCAAGGAGGAATTCCAGGGTGAATGGACTGTGCCAGTTCCTGAGTTCACTGTCACTCATCCCAAGGTGGCAGACTGGTCTGAGGGTAAGCAGGTGCCCTCTGTACCTACCCAGCAGTTCCCTACTGAAGACTGGAGTACCCAGCCAGGCACTGATGACTGGTTAGTTCTCCCACAGCACAGGGTACTGAGTGGGTTGGAGCCACTACTGAATGGTCCTGAGCAACTCTGCAGACACCTGAGCAAAGGGAAAATAGGTGGAAGGAAAATCAAGTTCCTAAAAGCTAAACACATACACACACACACACACACACACACATTTTACAAGCAATAATTTTGAATATTGGGTGTAATGGTGCACTTCTGTAATCCTGGCTTTCAGGAGGATGGGGCACAAGGATTTTAAGCTTGGGGTATATGGTGAGATTATCTCAACAATAATGACAACACAACAGCAACCAGAGTCTGTTTTGAGGCTGGGGTTTATAGCTCATGTGGTAAATCATGTGCTAATCATGCACAAGGTAGCTCTAGTTCCCGTTGTCAGTTCCAAAATATCAACAACAAAAGCAGAATATTGGGGCTCAGAGGTTAAAAGGACTGGCTGCTCTTTCAGAGGTCCTGAGTTCAAGTCCTAGCAACTACATGGTGGTCCACCATAAGTTATACTGAGATCTGATGCCCTCTTCTGGCATGTAGGTGTATATGCAGGTACATAAAAAAAAACAACCCTGGGTTGGAGAGATGGCTCAGAGGTTAAGAACACTAGTCACATTTCTAACAGGAACTCAATGACTGGCTCGTTGACCTCCCCACCTCCCAAGGGAGGAGCAGTACTGTTAGGCCACAAAGGAGGACTTTGCAGCCAGTCCTGAAAATACCTGACAAAAGAGAGTCATATGAAAGGGGAGGAGGTCCTCCCCTATCAGTGGACTTGGAAAGGGGTAGGGAGGAGATGAGGGAGGGAGGGTGAGATTGGAGAGGGAATGAGGGATACAGCTGGGATACAGAATTAACAAAATGTAAGTAATGAGAAAAATAAAATTAAAAAAAAATAAAGAACACTAGTCACTCTTCTAGAAGTCCCGAGTTAAATTTCCAGCAACAACCTGATGGCTCCCAACCATCTATAATGGGATCTGGTGCCCTCTTCTGGCACGGTATACAGAATAAACAAATAAATATTTTAAAAAATAGCAAAGGCAGAGTATCATCTCAACGAAAGAATGTGGTGGATGGGCTAGAAGAGCAGGAAGGGAAGAATGGTGGTAGCACCCAGCGTAGAGCTTGCAGCAGATTTCCTCATCATCCACACTCTGCTCCCCACTCTAGCATGCAAACACAATGTACCAACATAGCCAGCTTTTTGGAAATGCACCCTGTTCAGGTGCTCAGGATCTGCCTTCAGGGGACCCTGCCTTTGTTCTAATATTCTGCTAAAGCTCTCAAAATGCTTAACTTTTGTGCTGGACTCTGCAAATTATGTAGCCAAGGCCTGTTTACCAAACATGCAGTCTAAGTAAGAGCAGCCTGAAAACCTCAAAGTACCTATTTATACTGTAGTCGGTGCAGTCATGGGTACATAAAAAAATATCAAGACTCAATGGCCTAGGACACAGTCTGTTAGCCATCTCTGAATTTCTCTTTCCTGCACCACAAACATAGTTCAAACTGAAAATGTGTGATTGTACACAACTTTTTTTCTCAAGACACGAATTTTCTGTGTAGCCTTGGCTGTCTTGGCTGTGTAGACCAGGCTGGCCATGAACTTACAGTGACCCACCTGCCTCTGCCTTTCTGAGTGCTGGGCTCACAGGTGTGCACTATTGTGCCTGTCTTATAGGCTTAATTTTAAGACAGGGTCAATAGCTTGCTTTTTGTCTTTATATTTTCTTTATAAGGGCTTGGGATGTAGCTCAGTTGGTAAAGTCTTGCTTTGCATCCATGAAACCTTGCTTTTGGTACACACTGAAATCCCAATAAAGGAGGTATAGTCAGGAGAATCAGAAGTTCAACGTCACCTTTGTTTGCTTGGCAAGTTTGAGGCTAACCTGAGATACATAAAACTTGATCTTAAAAATAAGTTTTACATATATAAAGCCATCTTTTACATACATGGAACCAATGAACAGGGAAACAGGTAAGGAAGGTATTATAAATTATCCAGATGGGAAACGACAATAACGTGAGGGTGACTTGAACAAGTGGGAAGTAGGAGCAACAGGACTGAATGACGCATGTGGGCCTGAGAGAAAGGCCAGTATCAAGGGTATCAGTCATTGAGATTCTTGCTTAGCAACTGCATGTTTTGAGATATGGCAGTGCATCAGGGAAATTTCCACATATCTCAGTCTCCTAAGTTATGGGTTGGGAGAAGAAATCTGAAGGAGCGTTGGTTGTGGCTGTAGGAAATATGATCAAATCCAACTCTCAGACTGCCTGCCTGAACGGTAGTGGCTAACCACAGGAAGCACTTGCAATGACTGTACAGTGAAACCACTTAACCCACCACAGTCCCCTTGGGGAGTACCAGGGTGAGAAATCCTCCCACTAGGAATCAGCTCTATCTTGTCTTGTAAGGCAAGAAAGGCTGTCTTCTCTCTTGTGTAGTTTCATCACTTGAGGCTCCCAGCCCTCAGCAAAGCAAATCTGGACTTGCATTGTTTTCTCCCTTGTTAGTGAAAGATGATGGTAGTTATCTTAGGGGGTGGGATGGCCTTCAGCCAACTTCAGCAATCAGGCTGCCCTGTCCAGGCTTATTGGTTTCAGCAGCCTGGCAGTTGTTGGATGAGAAAGCAAAGTATATCTTCAGTGGATGTTAATGTGTTCATGTGTAGATAGAAACACACAATACCTTATGTCACTGGAAAACTTCCTTTACAAAACAGCCATTTAAATGTCCACAAGTCTATCTAAGACCTTAACAGAATAAATTTAGTCAAGAAGGTAGTGCTCAATTCTAGGTTTGGGAAACAACTTTGATAAAGAAAAAGAACAAAATCAAAATAAACTTGCAGGGTGGGAATGCAGTTTAGTATTAGTTGGAGGAAGAGTTATTACCTTGGGTTAATGTCAATATTTGCAAATAGAATTTAAACAATATGCATTTAAGAGTAAATAGGGGCTGGGGAGACAGCTCAGTGGTTCAAATAACTTGATTCTCATCCAAAGAACTAAGTTTGTTTCCTAGCATCGCTGCTGGGTAGCTCACAATTGCCTCTAACTCCAGCTCTGGGGGCTGAGACACTTTCTTTTGGTTATCACAGGTACACACATACATATGTATACACAAAGAGTTATATACACACACACACACACAAAATAAACCTAAATCTTTAAAAAAAATAAAATGAAAGTCAACCCAAAATGGATCAACAGCCCAAATATAAGAGCTATAATTATGTGTAGCTTACATAGAGGTGGACCTTCATGATGTTAAATTGAACAGTGGATATGACACAAAAATCAGAAAATCAATAAAAGTTTGGACTTCATCAAAGTAAAATACTTTTGTGAACCAAAGGACAATATCAAGAAGAGAACATGACAGTGAACAGAAAGAACATCTACAGAGCTTATATTTGATAGACATCTAGTTTCTAGAGCATGAAACACAACAAAAACAAACAGGGATGGGCTAGTGGTATGGCTCAGTACAACAGAGCTTGCCTAGTATGGGGAAAGCCAAGGGTTAGACCCTCAGCAGGGTGGATTAAGGGTGTGGTTAGGCAAAGGACTTGAATAGACATTTCTCCGAAGAGGATTTAGAAATGGCAGACACACAGGAAAAATGCTGAACACCATGAATCATTCAAGAAATATAAATCAGGAGAGTAAGACATCTACTCAGGTAGGCCTGGTGGTAAATTCCATATTGTTAACCTCAGTATTGTGGGTGAAAATTAGGCAGGAGGATCTAGAGTACAAGAGTAAATTAGGTTACAGATTAGTTAGGTCTCTAGTGAGACCCTGTCTTAACAGGAACAGCAAAAGTTAATAATTCATACTTATTTGGCCAGGCAGTTGTGGGGTACTCCATTAATCCCAGCACTCACTCAGGAGTATGAGGCAGACAGATCTCTGGGTTTGAGGCCAGCCTGGTCTACAGAGTGAGTGCCAGGGCTACACAGAGAAACCCTGTCTTAAAAAGCAAGCAAACAAAAACAACAAAAGCCCCAAACAAACAAACAAAAAGTAATTCATACCTAATAATATGCTTATAATATTAAAAAAAAAACAAGAAAGCAAGTGTTGACAAAGATATAAAGTTTGAAATAAACTTAGAATCCTTGTTCAGTGCTAGTAGGTAAAATCATTACCATATGTAATTCACCACTTTCCAGCAGTGCTACTCCTAAGGATATACCAAGAGAATTCCAAATTGGTACTCAGAGACATTTTTTTTTAATTTTAAGATTTATTTTCTGTATGTGAGTGCTCTATCTGCACGTATACCTGCATGCCAGAAGAGGGCATCAGATTCTAGTATAGATGATTATGAACTACCATGTGGGTGCTGAGAATTGAACTCAGGACCTCTGGAAGAGCAACCAGTGCTCTTAAACACTGAGACATCTCTTTAGCCCCACTCAGATATTTTCTATACATGGTCATGGTGATAGACAGAAAGAATGCCCCAAACTACCAGTGGATAAGCAAAGCATTGTTGTGTACATACAGTAGAGGGTTATTCAGTAGTAAGGGAAAATGCAGTACTGATGCTCTGATGTAGTACAAGGCAGTACTAATGATACAGCAGGGATAAAACTAGGAAACAAGCCAGGTGCTGGTGTGATGGCTCATGCCTTTAATCTAAGCACTCAGGAGGCAGAGGCAGGCAGATCTCTGTGAGTTCAAGGCTGGTCTTGTCTACAAAGACAGTTCCAGGACATCCAAGGCTATACAGAGAAACCCTCTCTCAAAATATCAACCAACCAACCAACTTGAAAAGCAAAAACCAAAAACCTAGGAAACAATATTCCAGACAAGATTAATTCAAGTTATAGGAAACAGGCAAACCCATAGAATCAGAAAGTGAGTGGTTATTGCCAGGGCCTAGAGAGAGAAACGGTAGTGTATATTTAATGGATTTTGGGTGGGTGATGAAAATGGTTTGAAACAAAAAAGACAGCTGTATTCGTTGTCCAATGGTGAGATATATTAAATGCCACTGGAGTGTATATTTACTTTTATGATATATAAATTTATTCTAAGTATAAAAAGATTGTTTATTTTATGTGTATGGATTTTGCATTTTCATGTGCCACATGCATGCCTGTTTCTGGAGGAGATCAGGGGAGGATACCATGTACCTGGTGTTATGGTTTTGAATTGTCAATCGAATGCTTGGAGTCAAATCTGGTCTTCTGGATGTGGTCTTCTGGATGAGCAACACAGTGATCTGAACTGCATAGTCATCTCTCCAGTCCCTTATCCCTAATTTCAAAAAATAAGTAAAATTTATGGAAAAAAAAACCACACTAATAATTAAAAAATAACTCTCATGTGGTGTCCCACCCCTCTTGTAGCTTCAGAGAACACGAGGAAGGTTACAGGGGGCCAACTCTGACTCAAAAGGAAGGACTTTCTAACTGGGCTGTTAATGAGATTACTCTTTACTGAAAAGATGGAGGAAGAGCTCCCAGGGACATGACTGGGAAAATGTCTATATGAGTTATTTTGAAAACCACCCTACTCTTCATCACTTCAGTTCTGCTGACTCCTCTGTCTGACTAGCAGCCATTTACAAAAGAGGTCCTGAGTTAAAGCACCTCCTTAGTTTCAATTCTTCTAGCATGGCCCAGCCCAACCTGCTCAGACCCCTGCTGAAAAAGTCTGCCCTGTCACTGGGAATATAGCTTAATGGTAGAAGGCTTTCCTAGTATGTATGAAATGGTTACCAGCATGGAATCCGGAAGGGAAATGCTGGCCCATAAAAGTGAACTAGTCAATCAGAGCAGCTGAGCTGATGACTCTTTGGACTCTTTGACTTCACAGCTTTAGTCACGAGCTTCCTGCTAGTCATTTTCAGATGGTGTATGTGTTGCACTAAGTACATTGCCATCTCCCATATACAATATATTAAAGATCAAACCCCTCAGAGAATGGTGGTCTCACAAAGATAATTTCCAAACTACGGGTTCTGAAAACTTCAGTCTTAATTCACATACATATTCTACTACTAAAACTTCATCATCATTAAGATGTGACAAAGGAAACTCATCCAAGTGTTGTACCAGCCAAATTTGAAAACATCAGTAGTGGATATTTTGTGAACAGGGACTGTTTCTGAAATGAACTGATTGGCCTGCTCTTTGATCACCTCCCCCTGAGGGGGGAGCAGCTTTACCAGGCCACAGAGAAAGAGAATGCAGCCAGTCCTGATGAGACCTGATAGACTAGGATCAGAAGGAAGGGGAGGAAAACGTCCCCTATTAGTGGACTGGGGGAGGGGCATGGGTGGAGAGGGTGGAGAAATGGGAGAGTGGGTGGGATTGGGAGGGGAGGGAGCTATAGGGGGGATACAAAGTGAATAAATTGTAGTTAATAAAAACTAAAATAATAACAATATAAAAAATAAACTCAATCGACTTGGATAATCTCTAGACTGGACAAAGAGCCCCATGAATTGATTTGATTGTGCTTTTGCAGTAGAGCAACTTGTAAGTTAACCCTTGCTTCAGCTACCAGAGCCTTGAGACAAAAAAGCTCTGAAAGTCAGAAGGGCAGGGCCGGGGTGGGGGAGAGAGAGGACCGTTTCAGGAGGATCCCAGGGACGCCCTGTTCCTAGGTAGAACCCAACTCACCTCGGGCACTCAGAGGAAAGCCCACGCTGACCACCCCCAGCCCAAGCAGCCCAGAAACCATAGGCGCTTCTGAAGATTTTACAAGTTTTTTCCTCCCACGCCAGCTCGGTGGCATGTTTCTAAAATAGCCCTCTGCACAACATAAACAGGAAATGTGCAGCCAGAAAGCCTCCTCAGCGGTGCAAATTCCAAGCTTCCAGCCAAGGGCGGGAGAATCTCCTCCCTCCTGCCAGTGGCAAGCAGGCAGCAGAAAAGAGCAAACTTTCCAAGTGACCCCGTGCCCCTCCATGCCCTTCTTCCCCTACAGCAAAAGGGAGAGAGAAGGAAGAAGGAAAGACCCCACTCCAGGAGAAAAAAGAATAGGGGAGGGGGGCGTTGAGGCAGAGGCTCGGCCTCTAAGAGCTCGGCCTCGGTTGCCAGAATGCTCCAGGCCTCCAACTTCCCAAGCTTCGGGTCTGAGCAGCCTCGGACGAACCCTAAGGCCAAGCCCTCGCGGGTGGGGTGAGGGAGGGGCTGGCGCGAGGTGCAGCGCAGGCGCAATGCGCGCCTCCATTGTCCAGAGTGACGGAAGCGCCGTTGCTATGGCTACAGCTGCTGAACGCCAAGCTCTTCCCGGGCCAGGTGGGCGGCGACGGAAACCCGCTTCCAGGGCGCGGTGGCGGCGGTCGTGAATCGGCTAGTGGACTACTTCATCATGGTGGGCTGAGACCAGGAGAAGGCAGGTAAGGGTGTGGGGCGGGGGAGCCGCCTCCGCCCCCCTGGGCTCCGCCTTCGCACCCACTAGGCTCCGCCTCTGCTCTCCCGAACTCCGCCTCCCTCCTCCGCCGGGCTCCACCTTCACCTCCCAGGGCTCCGCCTCCCTCCGCTTCCGGGCCCCTCCCCGTCTCCACCCCGAGTTCCGCCTTCGTTCCCGGGCTCCGCCCCACCCTCCACTAGGCTCCGCCTCTGCTACCGCGGGCTCCGCCTCCCTCCTCCGCCGGGCTCCTCCCCTGCCCCCGCCCCTGGCTCCGCCTCCGCCCCTTGGGCTCCGCTCCTTCCCCGCCTCCGCCCCCAGCAGCCATCCAGTGGGCTAGGTGTTGCTGGTCCTGGCTGCAGCTGGGAGGCGGGGAGGAGAGGAGGTTGGGTCAAGCGGTGGAGGAGCGGCGGGTTCACGGTTGTTGGCCATCACAGACCGGCCAAGCCTGGCTGGCTGTGGGCGTGTGTGAGGGACCCGCAGGACGGCGGTCGCGGGGAGAGGCCAGGGCGAGGCCTCGGCGTTGCAGCTGGCGGGCTGGGCGGGTCGGGGGAAACTACCGGCGTTCAGACAAGAGCTTCTGTGCTGGCTGCTGGTACCCGGGATCCCGGGGTTGGGAGGCGGGAGCGCATTGTGCAGAGGTCCTAGAGATATACTTGCGCCCTGCATCCTGAGTAAGAGTGACGCTGTGGCCAGGCCTCCAGGAAAGGAAGTGCAGAGAGTACAGTGTTGCCTCCCGCCTGCCCCCGAGCTCGTGGGGTGGTGGAGCTCGGACATCCGGGTTGAAAGAAAGCAGGGTACTTGGAAAGTCCAAAGGATCCATGCACATTTCTAGGAACATTGTTTGAGGACCTATGTGCAGGCATTCCGGAATGAAATGACTCTTTTTAAGTAAAAGCAGCCACTGCAGGTGCTCTCTCTCTCACTTAGCTTTCACATGATTTAATTGTTCTTCTTCATCAGAGAATTCTTCATAAGGCACAGTTTGGTAGATACACTGCTGTTTATACTTTGATGGACTTGCACAACCAGGAGTATACAGGGTTCGTGCGGGCTTATTTTCCTATTTGTATTTCTTTGGGTTGCTATGTGTAGATAATCAGGATATAATAATAAGGTTACTGTAGAGCTGGGGAAGCTCTTTTATTTCAGGGTAATAACAGTTTTACACTTGCAAGGAATTTTAGCTACCAGCCCAGCTGCCCCTTGACTCAGGAGGTGCTTAGGTTGTGTTTGGATGATTGTTAGTCATTGGTAGCACTAGTGTACTAATGTTCTACTCATCTCTTTTATTATTTATTCATCCTTAAGAAATCGTTTTTTTTTTTCCTTCACGTTTTTTTTTTCTCACTATTACCTAATTGAGGTCATTTAAGAGAATCGCTTGCAGGTCAGTAGGATGGCTTAGCAGATAAAGGCTCTTGCTGGGCAACCCTGGAGACCTGAGTTTGATCCCTGAATTCCTGAAAAGGTGGAAGGCAAAAATGATTGCACAGAGTTGTCATCTGACCTTCCCATGTGCTCACTAGTATTCATCCTTTACCCACATCATGAACACTCCCCCCCACCACACATACAAAATAAAAAAAGAACACTGGGCTGTATTTAGAGAATCTTCTTGGTGCTCCAAAATGTCATGTCATTTCATTTTTCAGTCTCTTATAGACATAGTCTTACCCAGACGGCCAGTGTGGAGAATCAGGTTTTTTTTTTAAATCTTTCTTCAGCTTTCAGTTACATTTTTCTCCTTACAATTTTATTTAGTTTGGTTTTTTGACCCAAATTCTCTCTACAGAGACCTGGTTGTCCTAAACTTCCCTATGTAGATCAGGCTGGCCTTGAACTTACAGAGATCTGCCTTCCTCTGCCTCCCAAGTGCTGGAGATAAAGACCATGTGCAGCTTCCCAACACCAATTTTGAAATAATAACAAACTTGAAGATAGTTCGAAGTATGTACAGTTAATTGCTGTTTTACTTTGGACATTTTGAGAGGAAGCTGCTGACCTTATGCTCTGTGACTCAGAATGGTTTAGTGTTGATTTTATACAAACAAGAACTTTGTCTTACATAATGACAGTGCAGTTATCAAATTTGGTAATTCACACTGACACAGTATTACATTTAATTTGGGTTTTGTTGACTATGTTATTACTCACATAATTGTCGAAGAAGTTGGTACATTTAAGTGTTTCATTGTTTCCTTATCTTTTTCGTATCTTTCAGTATGGAATAGTTCCATCATCTTTTTCATGATCCTGTCACTTTTGATGACTGTGGGTCAATTGTATTTTGTCTTCATTAATTTATTTATTTGTTCATTTTACATCCCACTCACAACCCCATTCCCTCCTCTCCTCCCAGTCCTGCCCTCATCCCACTCACCCATTTTCCCCAAAGAGCCCCCAACCAACCCACCCTGGCACATCAAGTTACATCAAGATTAAATACCTCCTCTTTCACTGAGGCAAGATAAGGCAGCCCTGCTAGGGAAATGGGATCCAGAGGGGGGCACCAGAGTCCAAGGTGCCTGCTCTAGTTGTTAGGGGACCCACTTGAGGACAAGCAGCCCATCAGTTTCATATGTGGAGGGGACCTAGGACTAGTACAAGCATGTTCTTTTGTTGGTGGTTCAGTCTCTATGAATCCCCATGGTCGCATGTGAGCTGGTTATGTAGGTCTTGTGGGGTCCTACCCCTCAAGCTCCCTCAATCCTTCCTTTAATTTTTCCACAAGACTCCCTGAATTCTGCCAGTTTGTTTGGCTGTGGGTCTCTGCAACTGTTTCCATTATCTGTTGGATGAAGCCTCTCAGATTATAGTTATGCTAGTCCCCTGTCTACAAGCATAACAGAGTATTATTAATAGTGTCAGAAGTTGAGTCTTTCCCATGGGTTGGGTCTCAAGTTGTGTCAGTCATTGGTTGGCCATTTCCTCAATCTCTGTTCCATCTTTTATCCCTGCATATCTTGTAGGTGGTCAAATTTGAGTGAGAGTTTTCTGAGAGTTATCCCTCCTCTGGCTAAGGGATATGTCTACTTCAGTTTCAATATCCCTGCTGCTAGGAGTCTCAGCTAGGGTCACCCTCATATCTTCCCAGGCACCTCCAAAATTTCAGGTCTTCATCTTATCTCAGACATGCCTCAACACCAATTTCCCTTCTCTCCTAGCCCTCTCACCCCCATTCCCACTTTACCCACACCTGATCCCCCTCCTGTTCCTCTCTTCACCCCCGTCTCCCACCCACTTCCTCTCTCGATCCACCTCCCATGTCTGTCCCCTTCTTAGTGGGATTCAATAATCCTCTCTTCAACCCTCCATGTTACTTAGTTTATTTCAGTCTTCGGGTTGTACCATGGTTATCCTGTACTATATGGCTAATATCTCAGGTTGATTATTTTTCTAGACTCTCTCTAAGCTCTCTGTGTTCTCATGGATCGATGCATAAACATGGACAAGGTTATCACAAAAGTGTAACACACTGTGTCCTGTCAGGTGGTACATACTTTCACTCTGATTACTTGTAATCAGTGTTTTCCAGGCTTTTCTACTACACAGTTAATATGCTGCACCCCCATGAGTACCTTGACACTCTATGTCTTGGTCCTCATCAGAATGTTAATGCATTTGCCATACACTTACATCAATATGGATTCATGATTTATGTGCCGTCTGTAGTGGACTGGACTGTTACTGTTTGTTTTAGTCTGCTGGGGCTAAGTGACAAATGATTTATAAATAAAGGCTTTACTTTTCACAGTTGTGAACTCTGGAAAGTCTAAAGTTAAATTATAAGGTCTAGTTGGGGGCATGCTTGTCTACAGTCTTGTTCGCACTTTAAACTCAGTGTTCTAAAGAGCCACATGATTTTATAAGGTCTCTTCAATAAGGTTATGAACCTATTTATAAGGGCTTCACCTCCCAGACCTGAGTACCTCCCAAAGATCTCCTGCAGTTCTGATACTTTGGGTCTCAGGACTTCAACATAGGAATTTTGGGAGGACATAGATATGCAGAACATTTTGATGTTCAAATTGTTTTGTCATTTGACCAATGAGAGCTTATATATTCGGCTTCTGTGTCTTTTTTTCTTTCCATTTTTTATATTAATTTTGTTAATTACACTTTATTCACTTTGAATCCCTCTGTGCCCCCTCCCTCTTCCTCTCCCAATCCCATCCTCTCTTGTCCTTCACACATGTGCCTCCCCAAGTCCACTGATAGGGGAGGTCCTCCTCTCCCTCCCTATGATCATTGTCTATCAGGGCTCATCCCAGATAGCTTCACTGTCTTCCTCTTTGGCCTGGTAATGTTTCTACCCCCTCAGGGGGAGGTGATCAAAGAGTAGGCTAATCAGTTCATGTCAGAGACAGTCCCTGTTCCCATTACAATGGAACCCACTTGGACACTGAACTGCTGTGGGCAACATCTGTGCATGGTTCTAGTTTATCTCCATCAATGGTCCTTGGTTGGAGTATCAGTCTCAGAAAATACCCCTGTGTCCAGATTTTTTTGGTTCTGTTGCTCTCCTTGTGGAGCACCTGTCCTCTCCAGGTCATATTATTTCCTACTTCTTTCATGAAGTTCTTTGCACTCTGCCCAAAATTTGACTATAAGTCTCAGCATCTTCTCTGATACTCTGCAGGGTAGAGCCTTTCAGATTCCCTCTTTGGTAGGCTCCTGTCCTGTTCCCTGTTTTCTCCCTCTTCTGATGTCCACCATCTTTGCCTTTCTGAATGAGGATTCAGCATCTTAGCCAGAGTGATCCTCATTCATAAATTTCTTTAGTTGTCTAGATTTTAGTATGTTTATCCTATATTTTATGTCTATTATCCACTTATGAGTAGTATATACCCTGTGTGTCTTTCTGCTTCTGGGATACCTCACTCAGGATGATCTTTTCCAGTTCCCACCATTTGCCTGCAATTTTCATGATTTCCTTGTTTTTTATTGCTGAGCAATATTCCATTATGTAGATATACCACAATTTCTGTATCCATTCCTCAGTTGAGGGGCACCTGGGTTGTTTCCAACTTCTATTACAAATAGAGCTGCTACAAACATGTTTGGACATGTTTGTTGTATACTTGAGCATCTTTTGGATATATGCTTAGGAGTGGAATATTGAGGAAGCAGTATTCCTAATTGTCTGAGAAAGTGCCAGATTGATTTCCAAAGTGATTGTACAAGTTTATATTCCCACCAGGAGTGGAGAAGGGTTCCTCTTTCCCAACATCCTCTTCAGCATGTTTTGTCCCTTGAGCTTTAGATCTTAGCTATTCTGATTGCTGTACGGTGAAATCTCGCAGTTGTTTTGATTTGCATTTCCCTGATGACTAAGGGTGTTGAGCATTTCTTTAAGTGTTTCTCTGTCATTCCTCTATTGAGAATTCTGTTTAGCTCTGTATCCCATTTTTTTTAATTGGATTACTTGAGTTGTTGCTGTTTAACTTCTTGAGTTTTCTATATATTCTGGATATTAGCCCTCTTGTCAGATATAGGGTTAGTGAACATTCTTTCCCAATCTGTAGACAGGGTTCTTTGCTTTACAGAAACTTTTCAGTTTCATGAGGTCCCATTTATTGAGTGTTGTTTAGAACCTGTGTTGTTGGTGTTTTGTTACACCAGCAAATTTTACACAGGACCTGAGAGATTTTCCTGGCACAGGCAAGAAGAGCATAAGAGTCCTTTCCAAAGCAATGGTTTTCGTTAACAAAGCAATCACCAGAATTTACTTAGGGCATATAGATAAGTTCAAATGTGGGTTCGCCTACTTAGAGCCATTCTAAATTAAGTCCTATTCTCAATAATGTAAAAATAAGAGATAAAAAGCACTCTTGGCTCAAAGTCATGCAGAAATAGATGTAAAAAGTTTAAACTTATGGACAGAAATGCCTCTGGAATGTTTACTTTTGACCATAAATTCTCATCTCAAAATGAAGTAAAGGAGGCCATGAAAGTAGATTGCTCAGGGAGCAATGCCATCTGGTAATAATGTCGTATCTATGAGGGGGATGTTACAATACTACAGTTCTCACTTACAGAAAGGACAGAGCACAATTTCAGAAAACTTCTAACGTCCCTGTGTACACTATAACCCAAGAAAAAAATCTATACCTTGAAAGATAGTTTGCATTTTGAAATCATTTTGTAGCCATGCCTGTTTTAGAAGTGTCCATGGAGGTGTGCATGGTGGCACACAGCTGTAATCCCAGCACTCAAGGAAGAAGAGGCAAACAGATTTATGTGATTTTGAGGATGGCTGGGTCTACAAAGTGAGTCCAGAACAGCCGAAGCTACACAAGAAAACTGTGTCTCAAAACCAACCAACCAAACAAACAAACTGAAAACACACTCTGTGGAACAATCTGGCCTCAGTCTGAGAGATTAGCCTGCACTGAATAATAGATTTAAGATGACAGGGATGCATTTCTGAGCTAAGCTATGATTTTTAAGTGGTCTATCCTTGAATCAAGGAATTAAAGTATAAAATAAGATGTACGAAGGAACCATTTTCCTTCTCATGAACAGCAATGAGTCTTCATATTCTACAAATAATTTCTGTTATCTATAAATGGCTGCATTGCTTTGTTAACTTCATCATTTATAACCAGATACTAGACATATAAATATAGGGTAATCATACTAAAATCTGTAGGGCTAAAGAAGCTAATCAAGAAAGAGGACCCTGGGTAAGATGCTCAGTCTCCATTCAGAAATAGAAACAGGATGGACACCAGAAGAGGGAAAAAGCAGGGAACTGGACAGGAGCCTACCACAGAGGGCCTCTGAAAGACTCTGTGCAGCAGGGTGTCAAAACAGATACTGAGACTCATAACCAACCTTTGGGCAGAGTGCAGGTAATCTTATGAAAGAAGGAGGAGATAGAAAGACCTGGAGGGGACAGGAGCTCCACAAGGAGAGGAATAGAACCAGAAAAATCTGGGTACAGGGATTTTTGGAGACTCATACTCCAAACAAGCACAAAGAATGGAGATAATGTAGTACCCCTGACAGATTTAGCACATTGCAGCTCAGTGTCCAAGAGGGTTCCCTAGTAATGGGAACAAGGACTGTCTCTGAAATGAATTCAGGGCCTGGCTCTTTGGTCATCTCTGCCTGCATGGGGAACAGTCTTACCATTCCACAAAGGAAGACAATGAAGACAGTCCCTGTGAAACCTGATAGATTAGGTTTAGATGGATGGAGAGAAGTACCTCCCCTATCAGTGGAGTGGGGGGGCATAGGAGAAGAAGAGGGAGATGAGGAGGGGTCTATAGCAGGGATACAAAGTGAATAAACTATAATCAATAAAAATAAAAATGAATTAAAAAATGCTGGAGTGTGTTTGTGTATACATACATGTTATTGTGTATATGTGCTAGTGAGAGTACAACTTATTGCTGTTTATTATCTACATCCCATATATAAGTTCTTGACATGGAACATAATGAGTCTTTTGGCCAGTGACCACACTGGCCCTTATTTAGCCTGAAAATATATTTACATATCTGCTAGTGTGTGAATTTGCATATACAGCAGCCCAACTATAGAAACATTAGAAAAATCTGTAGCAGTGATATGGACTACTCAGGGATAGAGCTCAAATCATCAGGCTTAGCAATAACTAAATTTACTCACTGAGACAATTCTCTGACATTCACTTGCAGTTTTGAGAAAGTCTTATGAACAAGTCTTTACTCCTAAGAACCAACACGTTCCAAAATGTGACAGGAGTGTATAATATTCATTTGCAAGTAGCATTTATTATTCAAATCATTTTATATTATTCCATCCTCTGATGACAATATATTCATAATCTGAATAAAATACAATATTGTACTGATGTAATGTTTCAACTAAATTTTGTGCATGTCAGTGAGTTCAGTGGGAAGACTGTGTTATGCAAAACTGACAACATAAACTTGAAGATCATATAAGCATGACTAAAATATACCCCACAAAGTGTCACACAGTTTTCATATATCTGTCATAGCCTAAGAATGAATAGTCCACTAAACACACAACATGTTTTGAAATAAATCTCATTGCTGTTACATTAACTAGCACCTCTAGATAAATCTCTAAGAAGGCTAGATAAATATCTAAGAAAGCTAGATAAATCTCTAGGAAGATGATGTGCCATATAGTAAATGTGGGAACATGCAGAAACATGGAACTTCAAACAACATATACATATATATACACACACATACTATTAAGCATTTATTAATTATTGATATCCAAGCAAGGCTTAAAAACAAACATTTTAAATGAATTTGTGAAAACATAAAAAAAAATACCACACGTTCTCAGAGACCCTTCCTTGAAAATTATGATCACAGACTACCTGATATAAATAAGCAATGGACCACATAGATGATGGGGATCCCATTCTATACATTGCACAGAAAAATACCTTTCACCAAGTGGAAATGCATTAGAATATGAACAGCCACCACAGAAGGAATATCAGAACAACCTCATAAACTTCTGTGAAAGGATTTGCTACACATACAGCAAATTCAATCCCTACTCCAATGTTCAAAATTCAGACCACAATCACAAATGGTGTTCTGTTCCATTATATTTAAGGGAACATGGTAAATAATTTACTTCCTCCAAGGCTGGATAAAAATAGATACAAAAAAGTTTCTTTTCTTGAAAATGGATACATTTATTATGTACAGAGTAATCAACTCCTTTGTACAAATAGGGTTGCTCTCCTATGAATTCTTTTCTACTTCCTGATATCACGATAATATAAGATATTTACAGTACTAGAGACATGGCTTTCCAGTTAAGACAAGTTCATTCCCAGGAGCTAGGTAAGATTTTTGACAACTTTCTAGAATTCCTGGTATGAGAAGATCTGGTCTCAGAAAGACCAGACGATAAGGTCTGGTCTTCATGGAAACTAGAAAGGACGGGCTCATCAAAAACACAAAGACAAACTGTTATCACATAATGGAAATTAAAACAAATTCTTAAATATGTTTATTCATGAATGTTTTACTTATATAAGAATTCATTACTGAACTCAGGTGTTGAGGCAACTACAGGCTTATCTATAAATGTTTTCTTCATCATGAATTCTTTCATGTAACAGAAATCAAACACATACATTTGAAGTCAGAGAAATGAATACTTCTCAGTTGATGGTATCATTTGGGAATGTTTAAGAAATGTATCCCTGCTGGAGAAAGTATGTTACCACATAGGTTACATTAATAAGGTTTCTCTAGAGTGTGAGCTCTTTTATGTATTAGGGGATGACTGTTACATGCAAAGGCTTTACCACATTGCTTACATTCATATGGTTTCTCTCCAGTATGTGTTTTTTTATGTCATAGGAGATTACTATTATGTCAAAATGCTCTATCAAATTGGTTACATTCATAATGTTTCTCTCCAGTGTGCATTCTTCTATGTAGATGGAGATTATTATGGCATGAAAAGTTTTTCACACGTTGGTTACATTTATAGGGTTTCACTCCAATAAGTGTTCTTGTTCAAGATAACTCTTACATGAAAAGACTTTATTATGAGACTGGCTTACCTTCATAAGGTTTTTCTCCAGGATGTGTTCTTTTTGTCTTCAGAGACTACTCTGAAATGCATAGACTTTATAGACTACTCTGAAATGAATAGACTTTATCACTTTGGGTACATTCATAAGATTTCTCTCCAGTGTGAATTTTTTTATGTACTACCAGATGACTGTTCTGTGCAAAGGCTTTATGACATTCATTGCATTCATAAGGTTTCTCTACAGGGTGAGTTCTTTTATGTCTTAGGAGAACACTGTTATATGCAAAGGCTTTACCACATTGGTTACATTCATAAGGTTTCTCTCCAGTGTGAGTTCTTTTATGTCTTAGGAGAGCACTGTTACATGCAAAGGCTTTACTACATTCGTTGCATTCATAAGGTTTCTCTCCCGTGTGAGTTCTGTTATGTAATAGGAGTGTACACCTCTGTGCAAAGGCTTTACCACATTGGTTACATTCATAGGGTTTTTCTCCAGTGTGAGTTCTGTTATGTACTAGGAGAGTATACCTCTGTGCAAAGGTTTTACCACATTGGATACATTCATAAGGTTTTTCTCCAGTGTGAGTTCCTTTATGTCTTATGAAATCACTGTTACATGCAAAGGCTTTACCACATTGGTTACATTCATAGGGTTTTTCTTCAGTGTGATTTCTTTTATGTCTTAAGAGATTACTGTTACATGCAAAGGCTTTATCACATTGGTTACATTCATAACGTTTTTCTCCCGTGTGAGTTCTTTTATGTTTTAGGAGTTCAGTGTTAGATGCAAAGGCTTTATCACATTGGTTACAGTCATAAGGTTTTTCTCCAGTGTGAGTTCTTTTATGTCTTAGGAGATGACTGTTCTGTGAAAAGGCTTTACCACATTGGTTACATTCATAACGTTTCTCACCTGTGTGAACTCTTTTATGTATTAGGAGAACGTAGTTGGATGCAAAGGCTTTACCACACTGGTTACATTCATAGGGTTTCTCTCCAGTGTGAGTTCTGTTATGTAGTAGGAGCTTTTGGTTAGAAGAAAAGGCTTTACCACACTGGTTACATTTATAAGGTTTTTCGCCAGTGTGAGTTCTGTTATGTACTAGGAGAATATACCTGTTTGCAAAGGCTTTACCACACTGGTTACATTCATAGGGTTTCTCTCCCGTGTGAGTTCTGTTATGTAATAGGAGTGTACACCTCTGTGCAAAGGCTTTACCACATTGGTTACATTCATAAGGTTTTTCGCCAGTGTGAGTTCTTTTATGTATTAGGAGACCATAGTTGTATGCAAAGGCTTTACCACACTGGTTACATTCATAGGGTTTCTCTCCCGTGTGAGTTCTGTTATGTAATAGGAGTGTACACCTCTGTGCAAAGGCTTTACCACACTGGTTACATTCATAGGGTTTTTCTCCAGTGTGAGTTCTTTTATGTCTTAGGAGATCACGGTTGCATGCAAAGGCTTTACCATACTGGTTACATTCATAAGGTTTTTCTCCATTGTGAGTTCTTCTATGTGTTAGGAGATGACCATTATTTGCCAAGGCTTTACCACATTGGTTACTTTCATAACGTTTCTCCCCAGTGTGAGCTTTTTTATGTATTAGAAGAGTACTGTTACCTGCAAAGGCTTTACCGCATTGGTTACATTCATCAGATATCTCTCCTATATGTGTCCTTTTATGTCTTAGGAAATGACTGTTATGTGCAAAAGCGTTACCATATTGGTTTGATTCATAGCGGTCCTCACGAATATGCTTACTTTCATGTGTGTGGGGACTCCTGTGATGTGTAAAGACTTCGTCATATTGAGTATCTTCAGGGGGTTTGTCTCCACTATGACTATTTTCATACCTGCAAAGATAATTGATACATATGAAAACTTTACCACATTCATTACACTGATGAATCTAATTGTCCATGTCACTTAATTTTACAATTTGGTGTAAAGATAAATAGGAATTACATCTTAGTTTTTATCATTATTTTCACATTCACGGTTTTCTCCTTCTCTAGGGGGTGTTTTGTATATTTGAAAATACCTGTGATGGTGAAAATATTTGTCACCTTGCTCACATTTATACTATACTTTCTTACTTTATTCTATAAGATGTTTTACCACATATTTGTACAAAACTGCAAGACCTCAGAGTTTTAACTCACTGATTGGGTTAATAAATTTCCCTATACTGCACACCACGGTAAATTGGCAAAGTTAACTGTGAGAAACAGAATAATTTATATATTCCTAAAACTACATTTTCTGAAGTGTGATTTTTGTGAGAATTCCTAATGAAGTTGAATAACCAGTTAATTGATGTTGTTGTAATATTATGTGAAAGTGTGTCTGTGTATTGGAATGCTGATTGCTGAGACAGCAGAAAGCTAAGTGCTGAGCAGATTGCATAATTCTCTTTTTATGGTCCATCACCTGCCCTATATTTCGTAAACATTTGTCCTTCCCTATATTGGAAATAATAAAAAGCTGACAACTGATAGCAAGGCACAAAATGGAAGGCAGAACTTCTGAGTGAGAGAGGTTTGCTGGAAAGAAGAAAGCAAATGACAGGCGATTCACCAGCAGGACAGAAGGGTTAAGAGATAGACATGAAGATGAACAAAGAGGTAGTGCTGCCCATGCAGCAGGACACTGTATTAGGTTTATTTGTGTTAGGGAAAAAGAGGGTTCAGAATCCAACCAGGTAAATTACCTAAGCTTTAAAATATAAAATAGTCTCTGCATTATTATTTATACTGCTTGCATCTCTGAATAGCCCATATAAAGCATAATAGGTATCCCCATTTAAACATCTACTAATAATGGGGACTACTATTTATTTTAGTTGTTTTGAGTGGTATATTGTTTCTTTCAATATATCTATGACTTGTATTCATTGTGATATATGATATCCCTATTAAAAGAAGAATAATAAATGACATGGTTTCATGTTGCATTCACACATTTGATTTTTGTTCATTATAGATATGTGCTATAGGGATTATGGTTTTTCCACAACAACATTCCTGACTCTAAAAATCTGTCCTTCTCACAAAGCTTAGCAACATTATTACAAGTGTATGAGTAACCCCAGCTTTACTATGGACTACTTTAGTACAATGTTTTCTACATACTTTCAGCAACTATTTACTGTGAATACCTTTAGCAATATCTGAGTTGTAGGAAACTAAAGAAATGCAGCTCCACCTCATAGCGCTAACAAGGCTATGATTTAAATGTTGATCTTGCATGAGGTATGGTTTCCTTGCATTCTTAGAGGAGTGCCTTGCAAACACACATCAAATACCTAACATGGAGGTAAATAGTTTAGTAACAAGTTAGTAATCATCAGTAAATATACTTAAAACATTCCATTTACACTGTCCCTTTTCTTTCAAATTTCCAAGACACATTAACATTTTCTCAGAACCATATTCATATCAGCTTACACATGAAAATTACCTTATATGTCTTCTAGAACTCTGACAATGCTTTTCAATATTATGATCTTCCCAACTGTAGCCTAAAATACAATACCAGAAAATGTATGTTTTATTATTGGAAATAAGGCAAAATTTAGGTCATAATCTATGATCAATCAAAGAACCATTCACTTTAGTCTTCCTCATGGGCAAGTGAAATTACAGAAGTACATCAATAATAAATAAAGAGTTCCTCCCTCATTTTAAAAAGTAAAGATAATTCACTCTCATACCTATAGCAGTGAGATTCCTGTAGGTCTCCAGCATCACATCTTGGTAAAGATTCCTCTGGGAAGGATCCAGCAAAGCCCACTCTTCTCGAGTGAAGTTCACATGCACATCATTGTAGGTCAATGCATTCTAAAATATTCACACATGTGTACAATAGAAAGCATGAAACGAACAAAGTATACTGGAAATGTATACTTCATTTACAATATTTTCATTGAATTCTGGCATTTCTACTTATTTTCTGACACACAGGTTCTAATGTAATCACGAACTCTTTTTAGGAGGAAACTGAATAGTGAGGTTCACCTCTCTAATTTATGCATCTTTTCAGGAGGATATAGCCTTGCAAGAGAAATGCCAATTCACAGAAATAAAGAGAGAGAGAGTAAACACTAACAGTAATGAGCCCATATCAGATAAATAGTATGAACAATCCCTAACTAAAATAACAATGGACAAGCTGGGTGTATTTTCTCAAGTCTTTTATTCCAAGAACACTCAGGAGACAGGCCCAGGAGTATTTCATAGAGCTGGATGCTAGCCTGATTTATGCAGTAAGTTCCAGGACAGTCAGGGGTATGTAATAAAAACCTGTATATTCTGTAAAAATTAATCAACCAAATAAAAAACATAGAGATACCTCTGTGAACACTACACCAACAGCTCAGACAATAAGATCAACAATTAACAAAGGGACACATGAAGATGAAAATCACCTGGAAGGTAAACAACTCCATCAATAGAACAAATGATAGCATATGGACTGGGAGAGGACCTTCACCAACCCTATCTCTAACTGAAGGATAATATCTAAAATAAAGAATTGAAGAAATTAGACACCAACAAACCAAATAACTCAATTAAATCATGGCATAAAGAACTAAACAGACAACCCTCAACAGAGGCAGTGCTAATAGCTGAGACCCACTTAAAGATATGTTCGTTGTCCTTAGTCATCAAGAAAATGCAAATCAAAAGGACTCTGCATTTTGAGCTTACATTTGTCAGAATGGCTCAGATCATGAACTCAAGGGATAGCACATGGTGGTGAGGATGTGGAATAAGGAAAACACACCTTCAGTGCTGGTGAGAATGAAAACTTAAACAACCACTTTGGAAATACATCTAGACATTTCTCAAAAACTTTACAACAGTCCAACATCAATACCTATATACCTGAAGAGCTATACTACTCCGGGGAATATACCCAAAAGATGTTCTACCATAACACACGGACACTTGCTCAACTATGTTCATAGCAGATTTATTTGTAATAAACAGAAACTGGAAAAAAACTTAGATGTCTTCTGTTGAAGAATGGATAAATAAAATGTGATACAGTTATACAACTGAATACCGATTAGCTATTAATAACAAAGACTTCATGCAATCAACCAGAGAATGGATGGAGCTAGGAAAGATTTTTCTGAGTGAGGTAACCCAGACCCTGAAAGACCCACATGGTACCTACTCACTCATAAGTGGAAATTAACCATAAAGTACAGGATAACCATGGAACAATCCACAGACCCAGAGTGTCAAGGAGAGCAAAGGGAGGATGTAGGAAACTCACTCAGAAGAGAAAATAAGATAGGTATCTGAATTAAATGGAGGGAAGGAATAGGGTGGGAGAGGGAGTGAGGAGGATAATGGGAATGGACATCAGCTTTGGGGAAAGTAGAGGCAAGGAAGGAATGAAGAGAGAGAATAGAAATCAGGGTGGGTGAATTTGGAGGTCATGGGAGGCCCCTGGCAGGATACAGGTGTGGCCCTAGACGAGAAACCACAGCAGCATGGGTTACGGACCATGAAGTTACCAAATGAGAAATATAATATGCTCTATTAAATCTCAAAATTCAACATGTGGATGAAGATCAATTGAAGAACAGATTTGATATGTACAAATACCTACATTTCAGGTCATCAGCCAGTAATATAAAAACAAAACAAAATTACAAAGCTAGATTAAGATTCAGATGAATCTCTATGTCTGAGGCTTGCCTGATTTACATACCTACTTACAGTACACACAAGACGGGAGAAATTTTTTCTTCAAAAACAAAACCAACAAAATTAATAATATAAAACAATAGATCAATAGTCCCTTAGAAAATGGAAGCAGTAATTAAAAGTCTGCCAAACACACACACACACACACACACACACACACACACACGCCCTGGGCTAGATGGTTTTAGCATTGAATCATACCCGATTTTCAAACAAGAGTTCATACCAATATTCATCAAAGTATTTCACAAAATACAAACAGAAGGAACATTGCCAAACTCATTGTGATGGCAGTCACCCTGATACACAAACCAAAGTCTCAACAAAGAAAGAAAATTTCAGAGCAATCTCACTCTAGAACATAGAAAAAAACATATTCAATAAAATAATCACAAACCAAATCCAAAAATACATCAAATAGATACACGATGAACAAATAGGCATCATCTCAGGGATACCAGGATGGTTCAAAATCCATCAGTGTAATCCACCATATAAAAAAACAAACAACAAAATCACATGATCATCTCATTAGATGAGAAAAAGCCTTTCACAAAATCCAACACCCCTTCATGTTAACAGACTTAGAGAAATCAGACATACAAGGAATTGGGCACACATTTAACATAATAAAGGCAGTAAAAGGCAAGCTGAGAGCCAGCATTAAATTATTTGGAGAGAAACTTAAATTCCACTAATATGAGGTACAGGACAAGGATGCCTACCCTCTCCATATCTTTTCAATATACTACTTAAGTCCTAGCCAGAGTAATACCACAACTGAAGGTGATCAAAGAGATACAACTTGGAAAGGAAGAAGTCAAAGTATCACTATTCACACATGATATACTAGTATACATAAAGACCCAAGAAATTCTACCAGAGAATCCCTACAATTGATATATACTTTTGACAAATAGGCTGGGAACACATTTAATGAAAAAGATCATTAGGCCTTCTGCTTACAAATGAAAAATGGGCTGAGAATGAAATTTGGGAAACAACACCCTAAACAGTAGCCACAAACAATATGAAATATTTTGTAGCAACTCTAACCAAATGAAAGACCTCTATGACTAGAATTTCAAGTCTTTAAAGAAAAAAACTGAGGAAGATATCAGAAGATGGAAAGCTCTCCCAAAATCATGGACATGTAGGGTTAATATAGTAAAACAGCATTCTTAACAAATGCAATGTACAGATTCAGTCCATTTCCCACCAACATTCAAACATAATTCTTTAAAGATCTGGAAAGAGCAAACAAACTTCATATGGAAGTTTGAAGTTTGAAGTTGTCATATGGAAAAATAAAACACCCTTTTGAGCAAACCAATCCTGTACAATTAGAATAAGGACATAGAAATAAACCGACACTCCTACTGAAACTTTACTTTCAACAAAGACAAAACCATACAATGGGAAAATAACAGCATCTTCAACAAATAGTTGTGGTCTAACTGGATGTCTGCCTGTAGAAAAATGCAAATAGACCCCTTTGTATCCCCCTGAAGAAACTCAAGTCCAAGTGGATCAAAGACCTTGACATAAAACCAGAGCCTCTAAATCATTTAGAAGACAAGGTAGAGAAAAATCTGGAACTCATTAACATAGGAGACAATAGAACAAATCAGCACAGACTCTGAGATCAACAATTAATAAATAGGATCTCAAGAAACTGAAAAGCTTCTGTAAGTCAAAGGACATTATCAAAAGAAAAAATGGCAGCCAACAGATTGGGAAAATAACAACACCAACCCTACATCAGACAGAGCAGTAAAATCCAAAATATACAAAGAACTTAAGAAATTAAACACCAACAAATCAACTAATCCAATTAACAAATGGGGTTCAGAGCTAAACTGGGAATTCACCACAGAGGAATCTCGAATGGCTGAGAAGCACTAAAGGAAATCATCAAAGTCCTTAGTCATCAGAGAAACAGAAATCAAAATGACTCCAGGATTCCATCTTACACTCGAATGGCTAAGATCAAAAACTCGAGTGACAACACACGGTGGTGAGGATGTAGTAAAAAGGGAACATTCCTCCAACTTCTCTGGAAATCAATCAATCTGGTGCATTCTCAGAAAATTGGGACTAGTTCTACCTCCAGACCCAGCTATATCACTCCAGGGAATATATCCAATAGTTGTTCCCTTATATTATATAACAAGGACACTTGTTCTACTGTGTTCATAGCTGTTTATTCATAACAGCTAGAAACTGGAAACAACCTAGGTGTCCCTCAAATCTAGAAGAATGGATAAAGTACTTCTGGCACATTTACACAATGGAATACTAACCAGTTATTAAAAATAAGAAATCATGGAAACTGCAGGCAAATGGATTGAACTAGAAAAAAATCATCCTGAGTGAGGTAACACAGACACAGATAAAAACACATAGTATGTACACATTTATGAGCAGATATTAGACCGCTCATACAGGATAACCATACTACAATCCACAGACCCAAAGAAGCTAAATAACAAGGAGGGTCCACAGGAGGGTGCCAGAATATCACTCAGAACAGAAAACAGAATAGACAGCAGAATTGGATGAAGAGAGGGAACTGAGCAGAAATTTTTTTTCTATTTGTGAAGAATAAGAATAATATACTTTTTATTGCATTTGTATTGAATTTGTGAATAGCTTTCAGTTGAATGGTCATTTTTAAGATTTTATCTTTATCAATCCAGGAACATGGGATGTCTTCTCATTTTCCAGTGTCTTTCTAGATTCCTTAAGGTGTTTGAAGTTCTCATTGTAGGTATATTTTTTCTTTCATCTGTTTATTACTAGATATTTTACTTTCCTTCAGACATTTCTGAATGTATGTTCAAGATCTCCTTTGAATGTTTGATGTTGGTATATACAAAAGTAAATAGATTTGTGTACGCAGATTCTGTATCCTGTCACATAGGTATACTTTTTAATCATTTCAAAAATTTTTGTGATAGAATTTTGGGGAATTTTAATGCATATTATTACATCATCTGCAAAGAGTGATAGTTTGAATTCTAATTTTCCTATTTATATTTCTTTACTGCTTAAACTAACACTTTGAGCAAAATATTGAAAAGGACTGGGGGTGGTGGACATAGATGACAAACTTCTGACCTGAGTAAACTTGCCTGGACCTTTTCTCCATTAGGGATGATTCTGGATGCAGGTTTCTCACCTATAGCTTTTATTATGTTCAGAGGTGTTGCCTCTAGCCTTACAACTTTTGAAACTTTTATGATAAAGGCATGTTGGATTTTTTTCAAAGATTTTTGTTGTTTTTCTGTTTAAAATCTTGACATGTTCATGTGATTTTTGTTTATACATCATTTATGTGATTTTTATATTTATTGACGTATGTTGTGCCATATCAGGGATAAGAAATTTGTTCAGAGTGGATAATAGTTTTGATGTATGCCTGTATTCTCTTTACAAGAATTTCATTAGAATTGAGTCTATTTTTATTAATTAATTTATTTTTCAATAAATTAGTTTAATCACTTTGTATCCCCACTATCCCACTCCATCATCCCCTCCCAATCCTACCGTCCCTCGCTTATGTCCTCCCTTTTCCCACCACAAGACGACTAATAGGGGAGGTCTTCCTCCCATCCCTAGATGACCCTAGCCTATCAGCTCTCATCATGACTGGCTGCATTGTCTTCCTGTGTGGCCTGTTAAGACTAAAGTCCCATTAGGGGGAGGTGATCAAAGAGCCAGTCACTGAGTTAATGTCAGACAGTCACTATTCCCCTTTCTAGAGAACTAACTTGGAGACTGAGCTGTCATGGGCTACACCTGTGTAGGGGTACTAGGGATTCTAGGTTATCTTCATGCATGGTCCTTGGTTGGAGTAGAAGTCTCAGAAAAGACCCATATGCCAAGGTTTCTTGGATCTGTCATTCTCCTTGTGGAGATGTTGTCCCCTCCAGGTCTTCCTACCTCCCCCTTCTTTTGTAAGATTACCTCCTCTGTGCCCAAAGTTTGGCTGAGTATCAGCACCTGCTTTGATATCCTGTCGGGTATAGTCTTCAGAGGCCCTCTGTGGTAGGGTCCTGTCCTATAGCCTGGTATCTCTCACTTCCAATGTCCATCCCATTTGCCATTCTGAGTGAGGATTGATCATCTAAACCAGGGTCCTCCTTCTTGTTTAGCTTCTTGAGCTGTACACATTTCAGTATGTTTACCATGTATTATATGTCTAAAATCCACTTACAAGTGAGGATATGCCATGTGTTTCTTTCAGTTTCTAGGATACCTCCCTCAGTCAAGATGAGCATTTCTAGGTCCCACCATTTGCTTGCAAATTTTATAATTTTTATAATACCTGAGCAGTATTCCATTGTGTAAATGTAACACAATTTCTGTGTCCATTCTTTAGTTGAGGGACATCTGGATTGTTTCCAGATTCTGACTTTTACAAATAAAGCTACTATAAACATGTTTGAACAAATACCCCTGTTGTATTCTTGAGCATGTTTTGGATATATGCCTAGGAGTGCTATTGCTGGATCTTGAATTAAGAGCATTCCTTTTTCTCTGAGAACATGCCAGATTGATATCCAAAGCGGTTGTTCAAGATTACATTCCCGCCAGAAGTGGAGGAGGGTGCCCCTTTTCTCCACATCCTCTCCAGCATGTGCTGTCAATTGAGTTATTGATCTTAGCCATTCTAATGGCTATAAGGTGAAATCTCAGGGTTGTTTTGATTTGCATTTCCCTGATGATTAAGGAAGTTGAACATTGCTTTAAGTGTTTCTCTGCCATTCAATATTCCTCTATTGAGAATTCTGTTTAGCTCCATTCTGTTTACTATATTTTTAATTGGATTATTTTTGTTTAATTTCTTGAGTTCTTTATATATTCTGGATTAGCCCTCTGTCAGCTATCGGGTTGGTGAAGATCCTTTCCTAATCTGTAGGCTGTTGTTTAAGTCTGATGACAGTGTCTTTTGTTTACAAAAACTTTTCAGTTTCATGAGGTCCCAGTTATTAACTGTTGCTCTTAGAGCTTGAGCTGTTGGTGTTCTGTTTAGGAAGTACTCTCTTATGCCAATGAGTTCAAGGCTCTTCAATGTATATGTAGGCTTTTTGTTATTTCTGGTGTTATTGAAGTCTAGTTTTAGGCCATGTGGTCTGATAGGATACAAGGGATTATTTTGATCTTCTTGTATCTCTTGAGGCCTGTTTTGTGCCCGATTATATGGTCAATTTTAGGGAAAGTTCCATGAGGTGCTGAAAAGAAGGTAAAAGAAGGTATACTCTTTTGTGTTTGGGTGAAAAGTTCTGTAGACATCTATTAGGTCCATTTGATTTAGGACCTTTATTGTCATTACTTCCCTATTTAGCTTCTGTCTAGATGATCTGTCCCTTGGTGAGAGTAGAGTGTTGAAGTCTCCCAATATTAAAGTGTTGGGATCGATGTGTGGTTTAAGCTTTAATCATATTTCATTCGCAAATGCAGGTGCTCTTGATTTGGGGGCATAGACATTCAGGGTTGTAATGTCCTCCTGGTGGATTTTTCTTTTGATGAGAATGGATTGCCCTTCATCATCTTTTTTGATTAATTTTGGTTGAAAGTCTATTTTATCAAGGATATTGGCCTGTGGTTTTCTTTTTGTGTAGTTTTAATGGGTTTGCAAATGACAGCAATGCTGGATTTCTAGAAAGGGGTTTCACAGGCTCCTTCTGTTTCTTTTCCTTTTTTTTTCTTTTCTTTTCATGATAGTTTAAGAAGGATTATTGTAGCTCCTTTTTGAATGTCTGGTAGAATTGTGGTGTGACTTCATGTTAAGCAGACACACCCAAGTGGAGTAGATGATTAGAAATAATCAAATTCAGAGCTGAAATCAATGTATTAGGTACAAAGAAAACAATTCAAAGAATCAATGAGACTAACAGCTGGTTCTTTGAGAAAATCAACAAGATAGACAAATCCTTAGCCAAACTAAGTAAAAGGCAGAGAAAAACTATCCAAATCAGCAAAATCAGAAATGAAAATGGGAACGTAACAACAGACATTGAGGAAATCCAAACAATCATTAGGTCTTAATACAAAAGCCTATATGCCATAAAATTTAAAAAGCTAAATAAAATGGACAATTCTCTTGATAGATTCCATTTACCAAAATTAAATCTAGATCAGGTAAATAAATTGAATAGTCCTATATCTCCCAAGGAAATAGAATCAGTCTTCCAAAAAAAGAAAGCCCAGGGCCAGATGGTTTCAGCGCAGAATTCTACCAGACATTCAAAGAAGAGCTAACCCCAATTCTCTTCAAACGAATTCACAAAATAGATACAGAAGGAACATTATCAAACTCATTCTAGGAAGCCAGTCACATTGATACCTAATCCACACAAAGATCCAAGAAAAAAAGAGAACTTCAGACCTATCTCTCTTATGAATATTGGTGCAAAAATACTCAATAAAATACTTGCAAACCACATCCAAGAACACATTAAAGATATCATCCACCATGTCCAGGCTAGAGCAGTAAGAAAACTAAAGGAGATCAAGGGGATACAAGTCAGAAAGATACAAGTCAAAGTATCACTATTCACAGGTGTTATGATAGTATACATGAGTGGACCCACAAATGCTACCAGAGAACTCGTACAGCTGATGAATACCTTCAGCAAAATTGCTGGATATAAAATTAACTCAAAAAAATCCGAAGTCTTCCTGTATACAAAAGACAAGTGGGCTGAGATAGAAATTGAGGCAACAACAACCTTCCAGTATTCACAAATAATATAAAGTACATTGGTTTAACTCTTACCAAGAACGGGAAAGATCTGTATGAAAAAAAAACTTCAAATCTCTGAAGAAAGAAATTGAAGAAGATATGAGAAGATGGAGAGATTTTCCATGCTTATGGATCAGTAAGAATAACAGCAAAAATGGTCATCCTACCAAAAGAAATCTAGAGATTAATGCAATTCCCATCAAAATATCAACACTATTCCTTACAGACCTTGAAAGAACAATTCTCAACAACATATTAAAAAAAAAAAAGAATAGTTAAAACAACCCAGTATGATAAAGAACTTCTGAAGTTATCTCCATCCTTGATCTAAAGCTATACTATAAAGCAAGAGTAATAATAACGACATAGTACTGGCAGAGAAAAAGCCTTGTGGATCAATGGAATTGAATCAGATATCCAGAAATAAACCCACACACCTACAGACAGGCAGGACTAAAGCCAGAAATTTATACACTGAACCCCCACGCTATGTCCTTCTCCCTATCAAGCTACTTAAGACCTCCATCCCCCGGTACTACAGCATAGAATCTCTACTTCCCCTCTCAATAGACTACCATATCAGTGTTCTGTCTGAGAGAAAAATCCTGCTTTTGGAAATGCCTGTCTGCTCTCTTTTAAGTCCATGACAACTGCATCAATCCTGATCTAACAGACACTGCAACATGCACTGAGGAAAGCTGTAAATCATTGGTTCATATTTTAAAAGTTTTCATTTAACTAAGCATTTAAATGCAAAAAAAATTAATGGGTAGACTTCTAGATGTATAAAATCTAACAACATTAAATCAAGATGAAATAAATTATTAAAACAGACACATAACAACCAAGATAGAAATGGTAACTTAAAAATCTCTCAAAAAAAAAGAGAAAAGAAAAGCCTAGGTCTAGAGATTCAGCATGAATTTTACAAGAGTCGCAAATAACTCACTACAATACTCCTCAAAGTATTCCATAGAAGGGAAAAGGAAGAAACACTTCCATATTTTTGTTAAGACACCAGCAGTATTATCTTGATTAGAAAAAAAATCAACTTCTGAAAATTAATAACACAACCTAATATTGTGTTAACTAATTAATAATTCATGTTATAAAGAACTTCTATACAGGTACTCAGTTATTCATACAAGAGACAAACTCACTCACCTAATACATCATGACTGGAAGCCATGATTACAGACTATTTCAATATCAGTATCAAATATTACTGATCCCCATAATGCTAAATTATATAGTACACACTCACATTTCATCTTTTATTTACCTATCATTGACTGAATGAAAAGTTCAATTGACTTGCTCAACAATCATCTTGATATCCTACTTAAAGTTCATCTCCAAGATTCGTAAGTGTAAACGAGTCCTAGTTTATATCTTGTTGGTTTAAAACCCACACATTATACTCATCACTAACACACTGAGTTGCGGCCCAGGCTTATGAGTACTGTCTGTGTTCTAAAATTTATTAATGGAACCACAATTTTCGTTTCACATTCATCTTACCTTATTAATACTAAATCATCTGTGAAAGCAATTACTTTTCTGTTACTGCTGACTTGACGACAGGGTATTTATTGTCCACAAAAGGATCTTTTTATGGTCTTTTGTCATAAATACAGATTGTATTTTAGGTGAAATGGTTGCTTTGCAATATGAGGCCATAGTCTATATCTTATGTCATTGGACATATTCTATGAAATCATAAAAATTTTGGTTCTTGAACTTGCTATATTTTTACACTATGTACAATTGTATCTTACAGAATTTCATCTCACACTAGGAAATCATTTGTTGAAAAACATTCAAATTTAATGTCTTCAAATGAGTGCTTTCTGTCCCCAAATCATGTAATATATACACATACACTTTGACAGAATCTATTTCCATTTTAATTTGTACTTGCAAATATAAGATGAAAATGTTTTATAGGTTTGAGGATAGTAATTACTTAACAATAATATAAGATCCTGATGCTTCGCTTGCTTATGAGTGAGGCTTACCTGACATGGAAGAAGCCAGTCCATGTTTCTGTCTTCTTTAGGTCCCATTTCAATTTTGCTCAGCAGCATTTTATGGAGGGCATGGGACACTGCATACACTGCATTCCGTATTGAATAGCTGGGCTCAGAAACGGTCACCACATCATTTTCTTCTGGTTTAATCTCTATAGAAATTGGGTATGTGTCATGATATATAGCATAGCAGGAGATGAGCAATCAAACCTGTCAATCCAGAATTTATGGAAGTAAAAATCTCCTGGGTAGTGGGAGGCTGTAGAAGACTAGAGATAGTTCATTAAGCCAGGGATAGCTCTTGTTTTCGAATATGAGAAGCTTCCTCTGAAAAAGTTCATCAAGTCATTCCTATTTGATAGGGACTCAAAATAAAATGTATTGGTTTGCCATGTTCTACACCTTCCTTCTGGTTGAAAATAATTTATTTACCATGTGGAAAAACTTCAGTTACTTATGTGAGTACAGAATACCTGCACTTTTACCTGTGTATGTTGGTTCAAATTCAGGAATTCAACACCAAATAGTACCCAAGTTTTAATTAGCTGTTGTTTTTCTGCAAAGCCACACAGATTTCTTTCGTTCTTTCCTTCCTTTTCTTTCTTCTCTCTCTCCTTCCTTCCCTCTTCTTCCTCCTCCACCTCTTTTTTCTCTTTGCCCATATGTATATGCCCTCAGCCCAGCAGAGGTGGCCAGATCCTTTTGAACTGAGTCCCCAGCACCCTAACAACTAAGCCCAGTGCACCTTACCTACTCAACCCCCAGCCCCCTAAAAATTATTTATAGGATTCTCCCTGCTCGTGCACCCGCAGGCCAGCAGAGGGCGCCAGAACAACCAATACAAGGTCGTGCACAGCCTCACCTCGGGCGGGGTGCACCCATCTACCCCAGGAAGCATGCAGGCCTGGAGGGAGCAGAGGACTGTGTTCTCGTCCCGCCAACACCCTGCCTGCGGTTCTGCTCCACATAAGAGCCGCTCAGGGACTCCAGGCGGATGGATGGATGGAAGGCCAGGGGTGGACAAGGGAAGGAGGCAGGGAACCCCCAAATCCCTCCTACTCCCCTTCCTCCCCGCCTCCACCCCACGTGTGAGCAGGACTATGAATTCATAATTGCTTGAGATAAGAAGATTGCGGACCTGGGAAAACCGTTCCGGGTAGCAGCGCGTCGCTGGCGGAAGTCCCGCCCCTTATGGCTTCGCTTCCAGATCCGCCCCGCAGAGAACAGAGACTTCCGGGCTCGGAGGCACCGAGGCCGCCCTACCATCTCCCTGGCCTGGGCTGTAAACACAAACCCTCTACTTACAAACAGACCTTTATCCCTTCGTTTCTCACTTCGGAGATCTTGCTGGTCACGGAAGTCCCAATGGTCCAAGATACATAGCCTCAGAGACCCACCAGCCTGAGAACTACAAACATGGCTTCGGAGCAAGGACTTCCGGGATTGTATCGGAGAACTATAAAAATGGCGTCCACGTGGCGCAATGCATTCTGGGATTGCTCGTAGTCCCGAGTTTGATTCCTTCCCTGTCCGTTGCCTGGACCGTGGACCCTGAGTCGCCTACAAATCCCAAAATCTCATGCGCGCTGTTTCCAGCATTATAAACGCTGCGAGGCGGAGATGCGCATGGAGAGACCCACGACGGGCCCGGCTTTTGTATCTCTCTGTCCGGGGTAGGCGTGGGTTGATGACGCACTTCCGGCCTGGTTTTTTTTTTTCTCTCCCGCTGGCGCGCTGGCCGGGGTCGTGAGCTGTCGTGGCGGTGTTTTGGGGGAAACGGTGGCCGCGCGCCCCGCTTTCCGGGAATCTCATCGGGGTCTCGTGGCCCCGGAGGCTGCGATGGCGGTGGCCTGCGCGGTCGTGTTGGCGTTGAAAGCAGAAGCGGAGGAGGAAGAGAAGGATCCCGGGGACTGGCGAGACCCCGAAACCTCCCGGAGATGCTTCTGGCGGCTGCGCTCCGGGGACGTGTCCGGCCCGGAGGAGGCGCTGAGCCGCCGGCGGGAGCTGTGCCGCCGCTGGCTGCGGCCCGAGCGGCGCTCCGAGGAGCGGATGCTGGAGCTGCTGGTCCTCGAGCAGTTCCTCAGCCTCCTCGCGCGCCGGCTGCAGGACCCCGTGCGCCACCTGCCCCCCGAGAGCGGGGAGGAGGCAGGGGCCTGGGCGCGCGCCCTGCACCCGGCCTCCCCGCAGGTGAGGACCCCCCAAACCCCGAGACCGCAGGCGAATGAGTCTTCCCACCGCTGTGTCAAGAGCTCCGAGAGGGAAGGGCGCACTTTGGGGTTGAACAAGATCCACAGTCTAGGCCCAAGAAGGTGCAGCAGGGTTGTAGCTGGTCCCCTTGTTCCCTGATTAGCAGTGAGGAGGAGGTGGACACTGGCGCTCCCCTTGTCTCCCTTCCGCACATTCAGCCCAGTCAAAGCTGTCTGGAGATGCTGGCTAGCTCAAGCTAGCCCCGAAGTCGCGTTTCAGGGGTCCCTGAGTCCAGTCGAGGTGACGTGGGTCGCTTTGTTACCCTGCTACTCGGCTCACCAGCTCCTCGCTCTCAGCAGAGAAAGCGAGCACTAACTGAGGTCTTGCACACCTCCAGGGCACCCCGACTTTCAAGGCCAAGGCTGGATCACCGACCTGGGGAGAGTGGCAGCAGCTGGCCGCGGCCCCCCAGAATGGCTTGTGCAAAGAGAGCACTGAGGACTATGGGAGCACGGCCTTGCCCGGTGAGTGAGGCTCCTCTCTGATGCCCTGTGGTCCGCATGACTCTAGTGAGCCAGGGTCTCCTCCCGGATGCTGTGATGAAACACCCTTCCCAGAATGCCCCAGTTCCTGTCCTCCTGCCTCTGGAACTCCTCTTCTTCCCAGAATCCCCCAGTTCCCACCCCCCCACACACCTCCCTCTCCACAAGCGCCCAGGGGAATAGTTCTTATAGATTGACACCTCCCCCCCCAACCCAACCGAGACCACGGGTCCTGACACTGACATTGGAGTCCCGGGCTGGGCCCGTTCTCTCTCTGCTCACATTCTCGCATTTCAGGCCTGGAGAACCAAGCTGCCTGGAACCCCATCCTGATCCCAAAGCAGGAGAAGGACTGCAAGAAGGAGGTCAAGCCTGCGCAGGCCTGGTACAAGGCGCGCCCCCAAGGACGGACCTCAACAGGGAAGAGAAACTACCTAAAGATGCTGTCCTGCCACCGCCACACCCCCAGGGTTCTCCAGGAGAGCCAAGGTACCACAGCTACCATGCACGTCCCCTGTGGGGTCAACGAGGAAGAGCTTTGGAGAAGTGGAGAGCCGGGGTGCACAGCCATCTCACAGGTCCCCTGTGGGGCCAAGGAGGAGGGGCTTTGGAGAAGTGACAACTTTGAGGAGGTTGTCACCGCCCTTGCCCTTGCTCAGGATCAACTTTACCACTTTTGTGAAGTAGTCCCCACTGGAGAACGAGTTTGCTGTGGGGAGTGGAGCCCAGCTCATCTCCTCCGTCTGCTACTTTGAGTCTGAAAAGGACTGGTGAGCCATGCTAATCTCACTTCCCTTCCTTCCTACTTCATCTCTTCCTCTCCATCCTTTTCTTCCCAGCCCCCAACTCTTCTTAATTCATGTAGAAAGCATTTTCTCCTGACTGCCTTGGAGCAGTTGACTGTATGTGTTCGCTGAGAGGTCATAGGTGGACTGGACCTTACTGTGGTCGGACATGTAGTCCCTGGACGTGAGCTGTATGTCAGCCCCTCGGGCCAGTGTGGTGCACAGGCCTGTGATTCTAGCTTTATTTTGAGACCAGTGTGGGGTTCACAGGAAGTCGGAGGCAGCCTGAACTCTGTGTAGGAAGCTCTTCCCTGACAGAGAGCAAGCCAGCCTTCAGCAGGAGCAGCTGTGCACTGTAGGGAGCCCATGAAACTACTCCATAAATGTAGCTAACATTGTCTGTGGATTTCAGAATTGAAATGGTTTTTATAAACATATAGATCAGTTTTATTTGGAGGGGGTTTATGGGGCGGCTTGGAAAATGCCGCTGTTTTTATCTGTGAAGACAGTGTAAACTAGGTTTTTTTCCTTCCTCAGGTGGGTGAGCAAGCACATTAAGAAGCCCATTCCACAGTCCTCAGCTTGGGCTGGCACCCCAACAACATTTTGCTGGCTGTAGCATCATGTGACTTCAAATCCAGGTGAGGATAAATGGGCACTGCCTGTTGCTCAGCACTGACAAGGTACCCATTGGGCTCCTTTATTTGCAAAGTACAGTACCTTGTGAGCAGCTTGGTGATAAAGAGAGCTTCTTTGTCTAGAAAAGGAGCTGGGGCTGGGATGTGGCTCAGCAGCTAGAGAACTTGCTGAGCTGGTTACCTTCCCCCAGCACTGCAGAAGCCCGGTAGGTGCTGCACGCCTGTAAACCCAGCACTGCAGCAGCTGTGCTGGTGGCTGGGTGCACAGCGTTAGCTGCTCGGCCATCGGGAGCCGCCTGGCCTGGGTCAGCCACGACAGCACAGTGTCTGTGGCCAACACCTCCAAGAGTGTTCAGTGAGTCCTCTCCTGGCTGGGGGGAGGGTTGGGGGGTACAGTTAGCGATCTATACATGCTGGCCCTACACGGCAGCGAGGGGAAGGGTGGACAGCTACCGATCTGGACACGCTCTCCTTGGCAGCTGGAGGAAGTGTATACAGTTGGCCACAGTCACTCTCGACACAGTAACCTAGAGCACTGTAGCTAGGGGGAGTGTATACAGCTCCCAGGATAGAGCAGCTGGGTCTCACTGGGGGTCAGTAACCCACACCTGCCCTTCAAGAAGCACCTGTAGACAGCAGGCCTGGTCCCAGCCACCCTCATGAAGATGATGGCTGGGAGCTGGGAAGATGGCTCCACAGATGCCTGAATGTCTCTCACATCTGTGGTCCCCACCAGCCCCCAGGGAGATGGGAAGTGTGGTGGCGCAGGAGGCTCAGAAGTTCAAGACCAGCCCGGTCTTTGTCCCAGGAAACCAGAGCTGAAGTTGCTGCCACCACCCGGCACATGCACGCCCTCAGCTCCTTCCCCTGACACCACCCCAAACAGGACAGGGGCCATCTTTCTCCTGCCTTCGTGCCACCCCAGGTCTTCGGGAAGAGTCTGAATGGTGCTTTGTCACCAGACTGTGGTGAAGGTGGCTCGGTGGCAAGGGAAGAAGCCTGGAGTCGAGTCCGCTTTCAGGCGGCTTGGCACTTGCCCCCCCTCCCCCACCCCCTTCCCCCCCCCCCCCCCGTGGGCAGCCTAGGAATGTGCCTGGGTTATGGCCTCCTCCTGGCCACCCTGTGAGGATGCAGTGGCGTGGACAGTTCGGACGTCGTCCTCCCCGTGCTGACTCTACTAGTTCTCTTGTGAAAGGGTCACCACGGCAGAACTGTGCTCTGCGACAGCTTTGCTGGTGTCAAGCTTTTATTTTGTTTTTTGGTTGTTTGCATTTTGTTTTGTTTGTTAAATTAAATTTCTGTTTTTTGTATTAATTATAGTTTATTTGTAGCCCAGCTGTAGCTCCCTCCCTCCCCCTGTCATTCCTCCCATCATCTCTCCCTCCCTGTCATCCCTCCCTTTCTCCCCACCAACCCTCCTTCTTTCCTGCATCATCCCTCCTTCCCTCCGCACATCTCTCCCTCCCTCCATATCATCCCTTCCTCCCTCCTCATCATCCCTGCCATCCTCCCTTCCTGTCATCCCTCCCTCCATATCATCCCTTCCTCCCTCCTCATCATCCCTGCCACCCTCCCTTTCTGTCATCCCTCCCTCCCCATCATCCCTTCCTCCCTCCTCTCCTCCCTGCTCCTCCCCCAGTCTACTGCTAGGGGAAGTCCCCCCCTTCCATATAACCCTAGTCTATCAGGTCTCATCAGGACTGGCTATAATGTCCTCCTCTGTGGCCTGGCAAGACTGCTCCTCTCTCGGGTGGTGGTGGGGGAAGTCAAAGAGCCGACCTCGTAGGTCATGTCAGAGATCTTGGTGTCAAGCTTTCACCCTTTCACATGAATACACTCTTACAAGCCAGGCACAGAGGCGCAGGCCCACAGTCCCATCATCCAGGGAGCCGAGGCAAAGGGATCATGCGTTCGAGGCCATTCTGGTCTGCAGGGTAGGATCCTCATGTGAAGGTGGCACTGCCCGAGTTTGGTCCTCAGTGTGCACTTCACAAAGGAGGAGAACCATGTGTGATGCGTGTTTCCCCTGTGCAGTGTGTCGACTCTGAAGACAGAATTTCTACCACTGCTCAGTTTGTCCTCAGAGAAGAGCATCGTGGCCGAGGTGAGTGTGTGCCCCTCCTGGGATGCCTCCTGTGCTGGGCCCAGGACTTGCCTCACACACCCTCCCCCGCATACACTTTCCCACAGTGGGCACCCTAGCTGGGTGCCACCTGCCTGTGCCAGTCCCGGGATGTGCCCCTCGCACCCTCCCCTGTACACAGTTCCCCGCACACAGTGTACCTACTTGCATGGTGCCACTTGGCTGTGGCAGTCAAACAAGGTGCATGTGCTGCCCAGAGCCCACACAGAGAAGGGAGAGAACAGATTCTCACAGTCGTCCGCTGACCTGTGTACCAAACACACAGCATAATGAACTAATAACAACCTGAAATGATAGTGAGTGTGTAAAGGCCCTTCTCACGGGCTGTGCTGTTGCCTCAACGCTCGAGTCCAGCCAAGCTGGCATCTGAGGAGGAGGAGGCTGTCTCTGAAAGCTCTGCAGGGTGAAGTTGGCTCACCCTGGTGTCCCTTGTCTGCCCAGCTCTGCAGGCATCTTGGGGTGAAGGCTCTATAAGAAGTCTCCCTATTTGTTTGTTTCCTTTGGGGTTGTGGATTGGGATGGAACCTGGAACTCCTGAAGGCCGATTTCAAAACCCAGGAAGGCTCTGGCCGCCCAAGCAGGCTGCTCTCAGAGGCCTTGTTGAGGACTGGTTGGCTTCAGCCATGCTCCGGTCACTTTTGAGCTTGGAAGGAGAAAGTAGTTCTTTGTGTCCGCATCTGCTGAGCCCTGTTCTGTCCCTACCAGCCCCATGCTGAGGCTGTGGCCTTTCCTCCTTCCCTCCCTGTCTTCCTCCCTGCTGCCTTCCCCTCCCTCTCCTTCCCCCTTCCTCACTCTCCTCTCTCCTGTATCCCTCTCCCTCCCCTTTTCCTTACTTCTCCATTCCCTTTCTCTCTCCCTCTACCTTCATCTCCTTCCCCCTCCTTTTCCCTCCTCTCTCTCTCCCTTTCTCTCACTCTCCCTTCCTCTCTCTGCCTCTCTCCTTTCTCCCTTTCTCTCTGTCCCTCTCTTTTCTCCCGTTCTCTCCCTCTCTCTTATTCCTCTCTCCCTCTCTCCCGTTCTCTCTCCCTTCCTCTCTCTCTCCGTCTCTTTCCCTCCCTATCTCTCTCTCTCCCTCCTTTTCACTCTCCTTCTCCTCTGACACCAGATGGCTGTGAACCACCATGTGAGTCCTGGGACTCTTTCAAGACCTCTGGAAGAGTAGCCAGCACTCTCAACCGCTGAGCCATCCCTGTAGCCCCCTGACCTTGAACTTGTAACCTTCCTGCCTCCACCTTCAGATGGGTAGGGCTCTATGCAAACACCAGTACCCAGTGTATGGCTCTGGGGACCTGGCCAAGGCCTGATGTAGTCTTGGGCTTACCTGCTGGACCACATCCCGGGTGAGTGATGAGCCCTCCCACTCTAGGACAGGGTCTCGTCATGTAGCCCTGAGGGATCTGGAGCCTAGTGCACCCCCAGCTATCCGTCGGTGTGGGGCTTGGGGGAATGGCCTCACTCCCTCCACATACATCATGGTCTCACTCTTCTTTTAGCCATGTGTCAATTTACAAGGTAGACCAGCAAGACTGTCGAAAATTCTGCACCACTGGCATCGACGGGGCCATGAAGATCTGGGATTTCAAGATATGTCTCTCCAGTGGTGGTCGGCAGTGCTGGGGTGCAGACCGGGCCATGCACGCACTATCCACTGAGCCACCCTGCCGCAGTGTCTGCTGAAGAGCTGGCATTGGAGTCCCTAAGGGGAGCACAGCCCCCAGCAGGTGGGTGGACGTTGGCTCCGAGCCACCCTCATCCTCAGGAAAGGTTGGTGCCGTGTTGAAGCCAGCAGCCCACACAGCACAGCTGTGCACAGACACAATTTCACAGTTTACACAGTTGGCCTTGGACTCAGTCCTGGAATGGCCAGGCTTGGGAGGCTGAAGCAGAGGGATTACTCTGAGCTTGGTGCCAGCCTGAGCTAGATGATAGAACCTTACCCCCACACACACCAAAAAATAATGCAGTGAGCTGAGACGATAGAACATGCATGCACACACATGCACACATGCACATGCAACAAGTGTGATAATACAAAAAGTAGTATAGGGCCTGGAGTGATGGCTCAGCAGTTAAAGAGCACTCGCCTGGGCCTCAGGATTTGGTTCCAGTCACCCCCTTTGTCAGCTCACAACCAGGTCCATGGAATCTGATGCTCTTCCACCTTCCATAGACACCAGGCACACATGTGGTGTGTCAAAAAATACATACATACGTATATGCATACATACATGTGTACATACATGCGTACATGCATACATAAATTAGCTGGGTGGTGTAGCATGCCTGTGACCCCAGTACTCAGGGAGGCGGAGGAAGGGGCATCTCCGTGAGTTCAAGGCCAGCCTGGTCTACAGAGCAAGTCCAGAACAGCCAGGGCTGCGTAGAGAGACCCTGTCTCAAAAAAACAAAATGACATAAATAAATCCTGAAATAAAGGTCCAGACTTAGGGACACATGTCTTTAATTCCAGATGAGGATTGGTCTCCATGGAGTTGGAGGCAGCCTGGTATACAGAGTTCCAGGCCAGGCAGGGCCATGCAGTGAGGGGAAGAAGAAGTGGGAGGGAGGGAAGGAGGAAGGCTATGCAGATGGAGGTGATTGAGCTCTTGGGGAAGGAGATTCCATGCCCTGAGGCCGGGGAGTACAGCAGTGTGGCAGAGAGCCAAGGTCTCCAGGGCTGACAGAGCTCTGCTTTCTCCAGACCCTAGAGTCATCCATCCAGGGCCTCCGCAGCATGTGAGGAGGAGCCACCTGCACTAGGACCGGGGCTCCCTAAACGAAGTAACATGTCTTGGACATAGTAACATTCACTTAATAAAATACATACTTTAAATATTCAAACTGTATGAGCAGGGACAGCAGAGAAACCAGCAAAATAGCAGCTGGTCTATTATTGCAGTGAGTAATTTTATTATGGATGAGAGAGGAAAAATATTCAGAGGCACCTGGAAGAGTTTAGATGAGAGAGAAAAAGAAGTAGACTTGATATGACCAAGACTGTCTCAAAGAAAATAAAGAATATTAGGAGAAAAGTACAGGTAGCTTAGACAGAGACAAAGTAGGCTTTCATCAATGCACAGGATGGACCTAGGTCCCCCTTCACTTATGTAGCGGATGTGCAGCTTGGTCAACATGTGGGTCCCCTAACAATTGGACTGAGAGCTTTCAGTGACTCTGTTATTTGCCCTTAGTTCCCTTTCCCCTAGCCGGGCTATCTTGCCTGTCCTTATTGAGAGAGCATGCTCTTAGTCCTGCCTCATGTGATATGTCAGGGTGGGTTGGTACACATAGTAAACCTCTCTGAAAAGAATGAGGTCATGGGAGAGGGAATAATAATGGTGGGACTGTGAGGAGAGAAGGGATGGGGGCCTGTGATGAAGATATGAAATTAATTAATTGGTGGAAAGAAAGGGTAATTTCTAGAATATTTAGAAAATTGTGATAGTGCAGAAAGAGATGAGGCTGTTTGGGAAGGCACCAGAATCTAGATGGGTGTTTTGAGGTGTATAAAGAGTACATTTACTCCCCCTTCAGGCAACCTGGAAGCCACCATGGGTGTTAATATCCTGATAGGAGCCACAGGTCAGTAGAGAGCAGTATGTTCCTTTTGTCACAGCAAGAAAAATGGTTATTTTGCTGGACAAGGACTATTTCACTAATTCTGGATGAATACTGTTTTTGGTATGTGTGTTTATTTGTTTGTCTGTTTTTGTTTTTGTTTGTTTCTAATCCCCAGAATTCCTTTGATACTGCATGTTGAGCAGGTCCAGGACTGACATTTTTGGATAATTGCACTTCATGGGACCTAAGAAGTTTAAACTTGTTTTTTAAATTATTTAATTAAATAGTGTAATCAGGAGAGCCTGATTAAACTATTCCCACCTATTATGTCCTTTTAAAAAGTAATGGGTTTAGTTATCACATGCCACTTTAGAGATTTCCTTATGATGTGTTTTTATTTCCCATACTCAAATGTGTCATATTTTTAAAATCATAATTATTCGGCAGAATATCTTTAGGAAGAACCTAACAGTCTGGTAGAATTTTTCTATCTTAATGAAAACTGTATAATTACATGTATTAATGAAATTACACACTTTGCAGAAGTCAAAAATTATTACTATCATCAAATACAATCACCATAAACACAGGTAATTCTAATTTTGAATGATTTGTCCATGATTATATGTCCGAAGTATAATACATATTTTATTAATTAATGTACAGAGCATCTCCCATGTTTCAGTTACAATTCTTTGTGTATCTAGGATTAATATATAAAATTTACTATATACTAGTAAGCATGTGTACTCCTCTCCACTCTTCCAAGCTTTCTGACTTCTCCGTGCATGAAGCTTTCTGACCATGTCTCAGTAAAGCACATTCACCTTTAAAGTATTCTATGATTTTTGCATGTGTTAGACACCACAGTTCACAGTTTTAATGATTCTGCATGCTGCCTTTTTTCACCTGGGCCTTTAACAGGTTAAAAAATTAGGAACTGATAATCTTTGGAGATGAATATAAATTTCATGATATTTTTATATTACTGTCTTTTAAATATTATTATTATTTTCATTTATTTCAATTTATTCAAATTATATTGTGGCTGTGGCCCCCTCTCTCATCTCTTCCCAATCCCACCCTCCTTCCCTCTTCTCGCCTTACACCCCTACCCTAGTTCTCCCCTTTTATTTGAACCTATACAAGTATTCCTCCTATTTGACCCTGTATAAGTATTCCTCCTATTGTTACACTGATATCATTACAGTTATCTATCCTTCCATCTAACATCTATCCTCTATCGTCTATATCATATATCTATTACACACACATACACACATACACAGTTTTGAATATGTTATTTCTTCGAAACACATGGTTCAAATTTTTTTTTTTTAAATCAATGTCTTAAAGTCAAAATTTGAAATGCATGTGTCCCTTTGTCAGTTATGGCTTGAGCCTTAGAATGTTGATATCACAGTGGTTTCTCCCCCTGACTACTACAGAATGTTTATACTTCAGTGGTTTGTCTACAAACTGCTGTAGCCATTTTGGTTAGTGCCAGGAAAGAAAAGGATAATTTTTTGCCCACTGAAAGGTTCTCTATTCCAGGCTCCAATGTAAAGGTATTTTAAAATGCTCATTATGATTTTCATGCTAGACTAACGGTTTCAGGAAGTGTTCTGTCTTGAGTTCTCTAGAACCTGTGACCTAATTCTTAACAGTTTTCTCATGAAAAGCTACTCCGTTAGCAATAATCAGTACCATTCCCCCAAAGAAACAAAGTTATCATGACAGAGAGGTATGCTTTGAGTTATTATACACGAGAATGATAGCTATGTATCTTCAAAACTATATGCCCAAGATATGAGAGATTATTTTCTCTTTCATCTAGTTGTATTACCCACTATGCCAACAAAGTTTTGTTGGAAACTGCTTAAATTTCAGCCCCAAATTCAACAACTTTCTGGTTTCAAACATATATTTCTCAATATGTGAACACTGATTCTGCTAGATAGGAATGACTTTCCAGACTTACTCATTTAATTTCAATTTTATTATGAAACTGCATTGGCAATATTTTATAAAATACCTTTACATTATTGCCAGATGCATTTGATGACAGCCTTGGCTGATGTCTCTCTTTGACTGTTCAATTCACAGGGATCTTTAATCCTTCCCAAGTAAAAACTATGGCGTGTCAGTACATATTCCTTGAATGAAATAAAATGACTTAGGCATGGTAATATTCACTTAATAAAATACTTTAAATATTCCAACTTTATGAACAGGAGCAGTATACAAACCAGTAAAATAGTAGCCACTCTGTTATTACAGGGAATAATTTTATTATGGGTCAGAGAGGAAAGATGTTCAGAGGTACCTGGAAGAGTTCAGAGCAAAGAAAAAAAGAAGCAGACGTGATATGACCAAGACTGTCTAGAAGAGAATGGAGAATATTAGGAGAAAAGTAGAGATAGCTTAGACAGAGACAAACTATGCTTTCATAAATGCACAGGCTGGACCTAGGTCCACCTACACATATGTAGCAGATGTGTATCTTGGTCAACATGTGGGTCCCCGAACAATTGGACTGAGGGCTGTCTCTGACTCTGTTGCTAGCCTTTTAGTTCCTTTTCCCCTAGCAGGGCTGTCTTGCCTGTCCTTAGTGAGAGAGGAAGCTCTTAGTCCTACCTCATGTTATGTGTCAGGGTGGGTTGGTACACAGAGTGACCCTCTCTGAAGAGAAAGAGGGAATGAGGGAGGGGAGAATAATGTAGGATTGTGAGGAGAGAAGGGCCGGGGCCTGGAATGAAGATGTGAAATTTATAAATAAATTAATTAGTGTAAAAAAATCAGGATATTTCTAGACTATTTAGGAAATTAGGATAGTGCAGAAAGAGTTGAGGCTGTTTGGGAAAGTATAGGAATCTAGATGGGTGTTTTGAGATGTATAAAAAGTCCATTTACATCCCCTTCAAGGAACCTGGAGACCACCATGGGTGTTGATATCTTGATAGGAGTCACAGGTCAATAGAAAGCCATATGACCCTTTTGTCAGAGCAAGGAGAATGGCTAATTTGCTGGACTATTTCACTACTATTTTAAAAATAATGGGTTTAGTTACAGCATGCCACTATATAGATGTCCTTCTAATGTGTTTTTATTTCCCATACTCATGTATCACATTTTAAAAATCATTTATTCAGCAGAATATCTTTATGAAGAACTTTATAGTTTGGTAGAGTTTTTCTGTCTTAATTAGAAATGTATAATTACACATATTAATGAAATTACACACTTCAAGAAAGCAAAAATTATTCCTATCACCAAATACAATCATTTTAAACACAGGCATTCTAATTTTGAACGATTTGTCTGTGATTATTTTATGTCCAAGGTATACTACATTTCTTTATTAGGAAACTTACAGAGTATCTCCCTTGTTTCAGTCACAATTCTTTGTGTGTCTAGGATTAATATATAAAATTTACTATACACTAATAAGCATGTGCACTTCTCTCCAATCTTTAAAACGTTCTAACTTCTCTGTGCATGAAGCTTTCTGACTGTATCTTAGTAAAGCATATTCATCTTTGAAGTATGCTATGATTTTTGCATTTCTTAGACTCCAAGGTTCACAGTCTTAATGATTTTGCATGAAGCCTTTTTTCACATGGGCCTTTAGCAGGTCAAAAGAATTAGGAATTAATAATCTTTGGAGATGAATATAAATGTCATGATTTTTTATACATACTCTCTTTTTAATATTGCTGTTATTATTAACGTTTATTACAATTTATTCAAATTACATTGCGGTTATGGCCCCCTCCCTCATCTCCCAATCTCACCCTCCTCTCCTGCTATGCCCCTCCCCTAATGCACTGATAGGGAAGGTCCTCTTCCCCTTCTATTTGATCCTAGTCTATCATGATGTTTTATAAAGGTATTCCTCCTATTTTGGAACACATCTTACAGGTATCTATCCTGTCTAACATCAATCACCTATCGGTCATCTATACATATATCTTTTACACAAACATATACACATATATGGTTGTGAAAATGTTATTCCAAACACATATTGTTCAAGAATTGTTCAAAATCACTGTTTTATAAAGTCAACAGTTTGAAAGAAGTGAAATGCATGTGTCACTTTGTCAGTTATGGCCTGAGCCTTGGAATGTTGACATCACAGTGGTTTTTCCCTCTGACTACTACAGAATGTGTGCTCTTCAGTAGTTTGTCTACAAACTGCTGTAGCAGTTTTTGTTTGGTGCCATGAGAGAAAAGCTTAATTTGTGCCCAGTGAAAGATTCTCCATTCTAGGCTCCACTGTAAAGGTATTTTTAAATGACTATTATGGTTTTCATGGTACACTAATGGTTTCAAGAAGCATGTCTTGATTCATTCAGATTATGTAAACCCAGATTCATGAAAAAATACTCATACTACAATTTAGTACCATTCCCCAAAAGAAAGAAAAAAATACCTGAAGTATGCTCTGAGATATAAAGAAAAAAGGTGTTTGTATATTTGACCAAGTTATGAGTGAGGACTATTCTCTGTAGCATCTAATTTTGGTACTCATCCTGACTACAAGGATTTGTTTTAAATTTGCGTCAGATTTCAACCTTAAAATCTGAAAACTCTCTGGTTTTCAACAGACTTTTATTGTTTCTAACATATTTTGTGTTCTTTCAAACCTAAATCTCAATATTTTGATATAGATTCAGATTAGACAACTGTTTTCCAAACGTGCTCATTTACTTTCAATTCTGTTATCATAAAACTGAATTAGTACTACTTTTAACGTACCTTTACATTACATACCTTTCATTTATGTGCATATTGAAAACCATTGACTGCTGTCTTTCTTTGACACTTTCATTCATTTCATTAAGTGTTTTCTAACTCAAAGCTATGGGATCTCTGTATACATTCCTTGTTTTTAGCAGCGTAATAGTCACTTAAGTACAGATATATTTTAAATGTTCAATTATATGATCTGGATAACAGGAAAAAACACCAAATCTTAGATGATTACAGGGAAGACTTTTATTATGGATAAAAGATTAAAAATTTTCAGAGGATTCTAGAAAAGTTCATACGAGAGGGGAGAAAAACATATTTCATGTGACCAAACTGTCTAGGAGAAAAGAAACAATATTAAGACAGAAAGGTGGAGATAGCTCAGACAAGTAAAGAAACTGCCTTCATAAAGGGATAATTACACTAGAATATTTTGGGAGTTAGAAGAGTGCAGGAGGAGTTAGGCTTGTTTGGGAATGACAGGAATACAGGTGTGGGTTCTGAGATGTGTAAGAAGTACTTTTGTTTCCCCTTCACTTGACCTGCAGGCCAGCATTGGTGCTGATATCCTGATATCACAGGTCAATGGAGTGCCATATGTCCCTTTTGCCAGAGGCAAGGAAAATGACTTCTTTTGCTATTTAAGAACTGTATCACGAATTCTTTATGAATATTGTTTAGTATCAGTATTTTTTCCTGCATTCCAATGTTTCAGCCATTTGAAAGAAGAAGTATTGAGTAGAAAATCTTTATAAAGTACTTTACAGTTTGGTAGAGTTTTGCTATCTCATTTAATACTGTAAAATTATACATATTAAACTACACAGTTTACAGAAGGTACAGTTTACTATCAACAAAATTCAATCATTTAAAGAAATAGGCATTCTAATTTTAAATGATCTGTTCATGATTATCTTGTGTCTTGTATACTACATATTTGATCATGAGATTTACCGAGTATCTTCCAGGTTGTTTCAGTCACAATTCTACGTGTCTTTAGCCTTTACTATATACTAATAAGCAAGTATCCTCCTCTGTAGACATCAATGCTGTCTTGACTTTCTTGTGCATGAAGCTTTCTATCTCAGTAAAGCATATTCCCTTTGAAAACCTATGATTTTTACATCTGTTAGGCCCTAAGGTTCACAGGATTAATGACATCTCCATATTGCCTTTTTCAGGTGGAACTTTGATAGGTTAAAAGTATTAGGAATTAATAAATGGGGATAAATATACATTTCACCATGTTTTGCACCAAGTATTTTGCCTCTTATTGCACACATATTGCATTAGGGTGAACAATGATATCCATGTTGCTACTACAATGGCCAATTTTTAGGAGTCACCTACTTTGGCCTTCATTTAATGTTTGGCATCAATATGTCCTTTTTGTGAATTACTCTAGTATTTCTTTTTCTCTCCAATATGATGCTTTGCAATGTGCTTCCTGCTTTAATTTTTAAATCATGAATAATATTGGCAAACTTTATTAATAATGGATAGTCTTTATTACTCAAATTAAAAAATGATTTTAGTTGAAATACAATTACTTCACCCCCTTCCTCACTCTGGGCAAGTGGTTCTCACCTTTGGAGATGCTATATTTGATATCTTCCTATCAGAGACTTATATTAGAATTCATAACAGTAACAAAATTACAGTTATAAAGTAGCAATGAAATAATTTTATAATAATAAAGCATAATAACCATAAAATAATTTTATGGTTGTATCCTATGACATGAGTAACTGTATTAAAGTGTTAAACACTGATCTATATCCTACCAGCTACACTTCTTCAAACTTGAGTCTTCTCATGACTCTCAAGTTGATCACTTCTGGAAAAAAAAGCCTATTTCTCCAATCTCTTCCCAATACTTCTCTTCCTAAGTGTCCTCTTCCTATTTCATTTTAAATATGCTTATAGCTCAACAGAATCCTGCTTTGGGAATTGAGCCTGTGTTTTAAAACTGTGCACCCTTTGAAATTTAGTATGGATATCAGTCTTGTAATTATCCACTGAATACCTGTTTTGTTAGGTCGAGACCTGTCCTAGGAGAATCCATAAACTACATGGAAGCCTGTGAGGAGTTCACCACCAATGGAATGTACTGAACCTCGCTATGCCAAGGCTCCTGAGACAGAACAAGAAAAAAACATCTCTCCTTGTTTGATGATATTTTGGTTGTGTCTAATAACCTTTGAGTATGTCCCTCATGCCTGCCACTTTGATTAGGCTTTACTGTACAAAAATAAAATAGTTTTGATTTATGTATTGCTTTATAATTACTTCATTATTTCCCCATTTTATTTCTTATTACACATCTTCTCATGTTCCCTTACTTGGTCTCTTTTAAAATCATAGCTTCTTTTTTAATTAATTATTGTTACAGAAGTATATGTATATTAAGGTACATATATGTGTGTGGATATTCCTAACTATATAAATATAATCAGCTCATTCAGTATAATGTTAATTGTATATGTGTTTTCAGGACTGTCCATTTGATATTAGATAGCCAATTGGTCCGCTCTTCCTATGGGAGGGGTATTTCTCTTACTCTCAAAATTTCACAGTGGTACAGACTTTTGAAGTAGGGTTGAAGCTTAGTGGACTCTCTTCTGTACACATTTTCACTTTGTCATCACAAATGTTTTAGTCATATTATAAAAAATGAATTATTTAAAGTGTGATTCTGCTGTTTGAATTGAGGAAAGAATAGTAACAATCTTGAAAAGGAGAGAGATGTAGTAGCACATGTCAGCAATTACAGTTATTTTGAAGCTAACTTACAAGTATTGGAAGTTTGTGGACTACACTAAAATTTTTCTGACACTATTTAAAATATGAAAGGTAAAATAACTTACATTGTTTGCTCAAAGGGGATGATATATATAAGCCTCTGAAATTATAATTTCCAAATTAGTGTGAAGAGATGAGAACCAGACACTATTCCTGCACTCATCAGAGGAACTGCTAGAACCAAGTAGGTCCTGCTTGGTGATCCTGCAGATGCTAAGGACTGCTGTGTAAATATATATATATTTGCATTGTTACATATGAGCATGGAGGTGTTTTCTAGGACCACATCACATGTAATCTTGAGGAGCCATGATCATAGCCTTCATATTATTCTGAAAGGAATAAAATTGGTCCTGACCTCATCAAATACATATTTTAAGGGGCATTCTCATAAGTATATAAATAGATTTTAGGACAGACATCAATAAAACAGTCTTCTCAGTTTGGGGGTAAATTTTCCAGTCATTGAGTAATATTCCTGAAGATCCATTTCATAAATTATGAAAAAAATTATTAAAGGTGCAGAAGAGAGTTCTTCTATACATTATAGACAACCAAATGCATACATTTGTCTCTCAACTCTGAGAGAAAACTCAACCCTCAACATTTTTCTCTCACTGTAAGCTCCCACCCTAGAAAAGGGTGACTTAGTGTCTAAGCAGTGTAGGCCTAACCTAAGTGAATGGCCCAGCTGTATGTCCAATCTGTCCATCTTTCTCGTCAGTTCTCCTCAGCTCCACTTTAGTCCACAATTGGAAATTCTCATTTTATTTTGAGAAATAGTAATCAACTCATTTCAAATTAAAAAAAAAAAAAGATACTGATCATTTTCTATCAAATGTATTTGTGAAACAAGTGAATTTCACTTTCACTTTTGAGGATAATGAAAACTAAAATGTTTGATTTCTTAAAAGAAAAGCTGTTCATTTTTGGTTGAATTGGAACAGTAATTAAAACTGTTTTGAGATTATCATTTATATTATGAAAAGAGGATTATCAAGCTTATGAGATGGTTGTCATTTTTCCATTTTCATTGCAGATTATTTCTAATAAATATTAGAAGTTACAGGTTTCATTAAGCATTACTTCCCAGTTTTGGTTCATATATGCATACATATGTATGTATATATACATTCATACACATATATGCATTCAGAATGTCTTGAGGGTGGAAAGCAAATGCAAATATGAATATTTCATATATCTGAGGTGTGTGCATGTGTATGCTGAAGCATATGTTACATGATGTGCTTGTGTTTTCACTATAGCATATTATGTTAGATGGGTGGGAAATCTTCACGTTTTGGATTTTAGAAGTATTTACGTTTAGGATTTTTGAATCAGGGTTTATACTTGTCATCTGATTTCTCCTGAACCTGAGAGAGTCAGAGTCCTTATGTTTAGTTGTGTAGCCACATATTAGCTCACCAGTATCCAATGAAGAATTCCATATCCAGGTTTACATAACAAATGCCTCAGAAAATTCTCAGTCCGTCATAAAAATAATACAAAAGAATCACAAATGTGGGAAGAACTCTCAGGAGATAGAAAGGAGAGAGTGAGAAAAATTAATCAACATTGTATATGTGTGTGAAATTCTCAAAGAACCAACTTCATATAAAATTGTGAAGACAAACTCCCAGGTAATTGTTTTTCAAGAATGCTTTTGATAACATTAGAATGCTTGATAAGATGACATTTGTAATCAGTTGATGAGGTTACTGGAAAAAAGAATCCTCTTTGTGTTACTTGCACATCGTGGGTTCACTGAAGGAGCAACAGCAGTAAGCTGGCATGACTACTTAGTACAGGGTAAAGAACAATGGAATGTGAATATTATTATGTCAGACAGTATTTCTATAGTATTTATTTTGAAAAGGTTATCAAAGTTAATATAAAATTCTTAACTAGTTTTTTATATGGAAATAATGCAAAAAGGCTAGTATTTAGCTAAGTGGCAGGGGGGGGAGAAATATTGAAAGAGATAGCTTTCTAAAAATGCTGAGCCTTTAAAATCCATAGTATACCTATACTACAAAACACCAATCAGAAAAAGACCAGTCTACAGGTATTTGTGACCGTTTGTGTGTACCGAGTGACTTTTTTCAACACAGGCTTTGTTGAGGTCTGTGTACCATGGCATAAGCTATGCCTTGATCATAGAGGGGGATGAGTCCTCCTCTGCTTTGGGACAGGAAGAACTGGGTCTTACTACAAGAATTCCAACTACAATGAAAAGCAAATTAACCGATACTTGATTCTCTTTCTAGACAGAAGAAAGGTTTAAAATAAGGGTCCATTTCACTGAGTAACTTATGGATAGATGACTTTGTGGACATATTCAGGACAGAGAGCAGTTCTGCTTGCAAGTCCATTCACCTGTTTTGTCCCAAGGAACATCTTGTTGTCACTTTTCGGTAAGACAGCTTGGATCTATGTTCAGAAAAAATCTGGCTGTAGAAATTTTGTGTCAGAATAATGGTAACTCACATGGAAAATATAAATCTCTTCTCCAGAATATTTACTAAATAATTTATTAGTGTGATTGTATGTAGGCTGCCAACTCAAGTTTTCCACTTCTGTGATGACCGAGTGTGTCTATACTTTTCATCACACACATTTCTATATGTAAGTAGGTTTTTTAAGATTTTGATCTGTGATGTTCATCAGGACTCCACAAAATCCTTGGGGAGAAAATGAAGTGCATTGTGTTATATGAAGAACATGACAGGACCAGGCCTTACCTCATTCTTCACATTCCTCACTGCAAAATGACCTGGTATTTTCTGTGTTTTGAAAGCACATAAATTAATCTCTCCTCAGTGATATTGCATAGTATAATTGATTTTGAAAAAATACTTCCTATACCCTCAAGTTAATTTCCTAAAAGTTGTATTTGATTGTACAGATAAAAATAGTTACCCTTAGACTGCAAAAGGTCTTAAATGTCTGTGCAGCAGAATATCACTGGTGTCTATATTCAACAGGTGAGGACCAGTGTCATTAGAATATCACAGGAGACACAGTTGATTTGTGCACTACAGGTAAATTTCAAATTCATATTCTGATCTTTCAAGAGAAGATGTGATCACGGTATACTGAGAATATCTTGAATATGAAGTTTGGAATCACAAAGATTATGTAGTGTAAACCTGTTCTATGCAAGTGTATACCAGAATTCATATGTCTTTTCCACATTAAGATTTAAAGACAGGCAACCCCCTTCATTCCTCTGTCCATATGTCTAGTCTCATTACAGAGTTGACTCAACACAAGTGCTTGCAAGTTGTATAAACTTCTGGGTTCTGTGACTTTACTCTTAACCTGGAAAGCATTTCTGTAGACTTGAGGAAGATCATCTTTGTGTTGTTCTCTCAATATTTTCTTGTCCTTTGGTAATATGTCTTGCCACAGACCGACCCAGTCAGGTCCCACAACCGCAGGAGAATCAGTGATTTGGATACTCAGGAAGGCACGGGTTCAGCGATGACAGACAGACACGACACCAAGAAGGTTTTGAATCTGTTGCGATTTACTGAAGTCAAGCTAACAATTTTATAGTGATTACATAAAGAAACACCCTGAAGTTGGCATACTTCCCTGAACATTTAGACTTTTACCAACAATACAAAGTTTACATTTTAACTCGAAAGTGTAACCAGGCATAAAGCAGTGCCCACAAGAAATCTTGGCCTAAAAGCTTTTAATCAAAGCAAACAAAGGACATAAAACCTCAAACTCATGGTTATTTATGCAGTTTCATTGTTACTAACCGGTGAAGGGGAAAGCCAGGGGCTGTTATGGTCCTCCGAGCCAAGTTGGCTAAAGATTTACGATCCTCCTTAGAGATAAGGCACCAAGGGGGACACGCTCGAGCCAGTCTGTCCATAAAACTCATAGTATAACATAAAACCTTCTGACATCCTATGTTTACCCATCTTATTCCTGCTTCATCATAAACACCTGTGTATGGTAATGGTTCTGCAGTAGTTCTGTACTTTCCCATGCTATCTTTTCCTAGAGGAGGAGCCCACTATTTTCCCCTAATCTTGTAATGCTTCCTTCCATGGAATGACTGCAGTGGGAACACCCAGAGCATTTATCTTGACAGATCCTGATGAAATATTTTCCTTAGAAAGACCTAAAGCTCTTTCTCTTTCATTATCTATAATGTCTGGATGTTCCACAAGCAGTTACTGATACTGAATCTGATTCACTACTTCTAAAATTTTATTTTTCTTCCACTCTATTCTTGCTAAAGCTTTTAATTATCAGAAATGTGTTTCCTTGAATAGTTAATTGTGCTATTCCAAGAATCATAGAGAAACAACAAAAAGCTCATTAATTCAACCCCTCAACCGAGGAAGCGTAGGAATCTCGGAGTACGTCTTTTTGGCTTAGGTGGCCAGGGGCAAGCACTTTGCCAGAGACCTCCAGGGAGCTTATTCCCGAGGGAAACGTATCTCCCGTCTGGCAGCACAGCCATTGTCATGCTACACAGACAATACTGGAGTTGGTGTGGCAATATCTGAAGATTTTCTATGTTAAATTACGGTGTTTCTCCCATCTGGAATATGAGAGAATATGTCCCTAGAATATGTCTAGGGATATATGAAGTATTTACTGACATTATTCCCATTAAACTTTTATTTTTATGAAGGAGTGAAGTTTGAAAGTCAAATTGACAGTAGTGCACATTCTATTAAATATGCACCAGGCATTTTCAATAATGCATATAACCAAATTCCTTCGATGTTTCTGTCTATGTCACCTTTTAATTTGGTGATATTAGATGTATTATCTGTTTACACTTGCATATTGAGGGCCACAAGCATAATCCACCCTTCTGATAAGTGTGGTTTCAGGCAGAATATAAAGTGGGTGAGGAGTTAATAGTGGAAACATGAAAGGTGAGAGTCTCTTGTCAAGAATCAGTCACAGAGAATTTCAGAATAGATATGCAGCTCCATTTATGGATGTAGAACCATGGCAAAAGAGAAATAAAATGTATCTGAATGTTCCTGGCAACAAGGATCATAATTTTCAGAAATTTGAAATAATTCACATTTTAGCTTATGGATGAAAAACAGTACCTGGCATAGGTCTATAAAATAGTAGAATTAAGAATAGTGGACTGAGTCTTTCAGTGGCCTTGTGTGGTAGGATTCTTTCCTGTTCCCTGTTTTCTCCCTCTTTCAATGTCTGTCCCATTTGCATTCATGAATGAGAATTGAGCATCTTACCCAGGGTCATCCTTCTTACTTAGCTTCTTTAGGTATACAGATTTTAGTATGTTTACCCTATATATTATGTCTAATATCCACTTACAAGTGAGTATATACTATGTGTATCTTTCTCCTTCTGGGATAACTTAGGATGATTTTTCCTAGTTCCTAGTATTTGCCTACAAATTTCATGATATCCTTGTTTTTATTGCTGAGTAGTATTCCATTGTGTAAATGTACCACAATTGCCATATCCCTCCATTAAGGGACATCTTGGTTCTTTGCAGATTCTGTCTATTATGAATAAAGCTGCTGTGAACATGGTTGAGCAAATTTCCTTGTATATTTGAGGATATTTTGGATATATGCCTAGGAGTTGTAAAGCTGGATCTTGCAAAGGAGATGCGGAGACTCATAGCCAAACTTTGGGCAAAGTGCATAGAACCTTATGTAAGAAGGGGGAGACAGAAAGACCTGGAGGGGACAGGAGCTCCACAAGGAGAGCAACAGAACCAAAAAATCTGGGCCCAGGCATCTTTTCTGAGACTGATTCTCCAAGGAAGGACCATGCATCAGATAGTCTAGAACTGCTGCACAGATGTAGCCCATGGCATCTCAGTGTCCAAGTGGGTTCCCTAGTATGTAGAAGAGGAGCTGTCTCTGAGATGAACTCAGTGGCTGGCTCTTTGATCACCTCCCCCTGAGGGGTTGTGGGCAGCCTTATGAAGCCACAGAAGAAGACAATGCAGCCAGTCCTGATGAGACCTGATAAGCTAGAGTCAGATGGAAGGGCAGGAGTTGCTTCTCTATCAATAGACTCTGGGAGGTGCAGGGGAAGAGAAGAAGGAGGGAGGGCATGATTGGGAGGAAATAAGGGAGGAAATTACAACAAGTATACGAAGTGAATAAGTTATAAAGTAAATCAATTAAAAAAGATTGTAGAAAAGAATAGCGAAATGGGTAAGGGTTGTACTTTGGATAAAAAAGATGTTCATCAACAAAATAATGTTGATGGTGATAAGACCCATTGAATATATCCAATATAACTATTGTCTAACTCATTCGACATAATACTTTTCACTTCATGAAATCTTAGTTTGCCACTTTCATCTTAAACCATTTTATATTTGATTGTTACATGCTACAATTAAATACAGGTGGGCTCATTATTAATTAGCACCAAAGGAATTGTTCTTATGTTTCACACAGATAAAGCACTAGTTTTCTAGGAACTAATGTCTCTCATGCCAATTCTATAATTCATATCAGAAAATAATGAACAATTTTTATCGTAAAAGTTGTTTTCCCTGTTTAAGTGTATGTTCTAACCAAAGGTCATATTCTTTATGTTTGCATTAGTGTGAATAATGAAATAATAATTCCTTTCTATGTGAACAAGACATTCCCAACCAGCATCACCACTATTGTTTAATTCCAATCATGTATGTTTTCCAGTGAAATAACAGATCTAACAGCAGCCAGTCGTGTGAAGAATGCCAGCTACACCTGCATGCTTACAGATGAAAATTGGCTTTATATTATTTTTAATAAGGAATAATATTAAATACCATAGAATTTTTCAATAGCCTAATTTTTTTCACTTTTTAAATTATAGTTTCATGGACTAGAAAGAGCAGTGGTACTGTTTTCTCTAAAGGTATTTTACTCATTTTAATTCCTCATTGATAAAGGAATAGCAGTCTGCTGTATTTTTTTAAATGTGTTTCATAGACTGTTTTCAACTATGCTGTTGATTACATGTTTCCTAGCTACTGCTTTAAATTTTCTTGTTCAAATGCATATTTTGCTTAATTATGAGGAAGTTCTATATGCTATGCTCTTCATCATCTCCTCTTTCTATTGGAGGAAGCAGTCTTCTCCAGACTTATTTTAATTTCCACTCAGTAGATGTTACTCTCCCATGTATGCTCAAATCATCTGATGCTTTCTGCTTTGAAGTCAAGGAGGTTTCTGCCCTTCCCTCACAGACAAAAATTTTGAAGACTGGATGTGCTTGCTAGATCAATGTGCTATTATATGACCATGTCTTTCTTTCTGAAACATTTTGAATATTCTCAATTCTAATAATGCATAGTCCAGAAGTTGTGTTTAAAGCTAAGATAATATTGATAAAATATTGACAATGATTAGCTTGTAATACTCTACTCATCGATTCATTTTATTGTATTGTGTTTTTTTTAATTGCATTTGAGCAGAGCCATGAATGATGCCAAGAAGGGAAACAGGAAACCTCTTCCATTAAAGATATTCATTGAGGACATCATAAGCTGTGCTAATATATGTGAATATAAAACCAAAAATGACATTCTGTGTTCATGACTAGGAGAGAGACAATTTGTAAAATAATGAAATATGGAGATATAAGAAGAGGGTACAGGAGAGAGAGTGAGAATTTAGGCAGTGGTATGTAGAAACAATATGTATATTCCATGCACATAAATGTATTTACAGTGTGATATGTAGAAAGCAATATGAAGCAAGATTGTTTCATGTTAGCTACAGTGTCACCAAAGAGAAAATAATTTTATTAAATGATCCACTAACATACAGTTTCAATCCAAATGCTCCTACCATAATTAAATTGTTTTCTCCTGGTTGTTATTGTTTATATATAGACTTACGTGTTTTTCCATTATTGCTTATATTGTAAAATAAATTTGTCTAATCATAAATGATTCTAATAATAGAAGATTAACATAAATTTTAAGCAAAATATTACCAAGAATTAACATTTGATCTTCATATTTACCTGATTGGTGACATTTTACATATTTAACTATGTCCTGTATTCTTTCTCTTTCTCTCAATATGCACTCTCACACCTTATTTTAAAGCCCAGCTATATAGTCTTGGCTTCTTTTTCATATATTTGTGTGACTCTCCTAGGCATAAGGATAACTTCTGCTTAAAAATCACCTTTATAAACTTGAGTGTGTGGGTGTGTGTGTGAGAGAGAGATACTAACTGTGTGTTTGGTGCTTGGGATAGAGTTCATGACCTCATACATACTATACACTGAGTTACACCCATATCAAATAATTTTCTATTCTTCTAATTCTAATATTGTTTTTACATGATTGGATTCAGTGCAGATCATCAGTTTAACTATTATGTAGAATTCAGAACATTCCTTCCTAAGAATTGGATGACACGTAGCTGAAAGAATCACCATGTTTTTTACTTTTGTAAATGCTAGTGGTTATAGAACACATTTGGAGTCAATATTCTAACATATCACTGTAGAAATTGTACTAGAGTAACAAAGGTGTTTATTATTAAAAAAAATTTTAGATCAACAAAGTGATATGTTCTTCATACCAGTTCTAGGTTATACAAAACAGTAATTAAACAAAAAGTGTAGTATAAAGTTAAGTACTAGCCAGTAACATAAATTGGAGAGCACTCTCACCAGCTTTGCTGAACCAGATATGTCTATCTTCAGGAAAGAGAAAAAGAGATATTCCTGTATACGAATGTTCTCTTGCCTCTTCTTGATTGATTTTAACTGTGGCAAATGTTCAGTATTGTATGTCAACAATCTCTCTGATGTCTTTAAATAATATTGTGACATAGATTCAGTTCCTTTAAAATAATTATTTCTACTGATTTTCATTCAAGGTCCTAGTGGTTTTCTATTTTATCCTGCAACAATTTTTTTAATAAAAATATTCCCAATTTGTTTTATTTCATAATATTTTCTTTAGGAGCGCCCATGAACAAGTTACATTCTGGAAAGGATTTGATATGTTTGAAAAACTGTGTGCGTGCCTCACAGTTGAAAATTCTAGTGTCCTCCACAGCATCACAGATGGAGGAATTCTGTCATGAGCATTCATTCTTTTTGTCCTTGCCTGTGTATTCAGCACGCAAGAATGTTCTGACTGTGTAAGGATGACCAAAAATCTAAGCTTTGCTCTCTTTGTAGTTTACTAAGACTTAGAAGGAAAAAGACCTCTGTGTGTCATTTAGTTCAAAACTTGCAAATTGAGTCCACAGTCCTTTGGGCTTAGAATTCTCTAACAGCCTGGGAACATTTACAAAGAGATGCTTCTTGGAAAACTTAGTGATGCTTACTACTTCCAGATATATTGAAAGTTGAAGGCTGCAACAAATAGCCTTTTGTATAGTGCAGATGATTGAAAATAGATACTTTCAGCTTTTCCTTATGTGATAAAGTTTTATTTCTTTTTTTGTTCTTACAGTCTTATAAAACTTAAATACTTAAATATTCTCCACAATTTTTATTGTTCCATGTCCTTCACCCTTTTTTAATGGTTTTTTTTCTTGATTTTCTTTTTATAGTTTGGCCTCTTGAGGTTTGAAAATTATGCTTATAGTGAAACTATAATTTTTCTCTATAGAGAAATGAGGAAAATTTTTAAGCTATTCTTTAATATTTTATTTCTAATCTTTTTTGCTTTATTTTTTGTTTATTGCAGTTTATTCACTTTTTATCCCAGCTGTAGCCCCCACCTCCACCCCCATCCCACTCTCTTCCCAGTCTGACTCAATCTCTCTATGCCCCTCCCCTAGTCCACTGACAGGGGAGGACCTCCTCCTCTTCTATCTGAACCTAGCCCATCAGTTCTCATCAGGGATGGCATCTTTCTCTGTGGCCTGTTAAAGCTGCACCCCACCCTCCACCCCCAGGGAGGGGTTATCAAAGGCTGACAACTGAGTCCATGTCAGAGAGAGCCCATGAACCCCTTTCTAGGGTACCCACTTGGAAACTGAGCAGCGTAGGGACTTCCTATGTGCAGAGCTTTTAGGTTCTCTCTCTGCATGGTCCTTGGTTGGAGTACCAGTCTATGCAGGCCACCCTGGGACCAGGTTTTTTGGCTCTGTTAGTCTCCTTGTGGAGCACCTGTCCCTTCCAGCTCTTTTTATCTCCCCATTTTTCCATAATCTCTGCCCTCTGTCCAAAATTTGACTATGAGTCTCAGTGTCTCCTTCAATATCCTGATGGGTAGAGTCTTTCAGTGGACCCCGTGGAAGGCTCCTGTTTTGTTCCCTGTGTTCTGTTCCCTACTTCCAAAGTCTTATCCTGTTTGTCCTTCTGATCGAGGTTGTAGCTTCTTACATAGGGTCCTCCTTGTTTTAGCTTCTTTAGTACTATACATTTTAGTATGTTCATCTTATATGGCTACTATATACTTATAAGTGAGTATATTACATATGTGTTTTTTCTGCTTCTGGGATACTTCATTCATGATATTTTCTAGTTTCATCCATTTGCCTACAAATTTCATAATTTTCTTGTTTTTAATTGCTGAGTAGTATTCCATTGTATAAATATACCACAATTTCTATATTCATTCCTCTGTTGAGGGCCATCTAGGTCGTTTCCATATTCTGGCTATTAAGAAAAAAATGCTATAAACATAGTTTAGCAAATGTTCTTGTTCTATATTTGAGCATCTTTTGGGTATATGCTCAGGAGTGGTAGAGCTGGATCTTGAGGTAACACTAGTCATAATTTTCTGAGAAAGTGCTGGATTGATTTCCAAAGTGGTTGTACAAGGGTACATTCCCACCGTCAGTGAGGGTTCTCCTTTCTCCACAACATCTCTAGCATGTGTCATCCCTTGAGTTTTGATCTTAGCTATTCTGGTGGGTGTAAGGTAAAAATATCAGGGTAGTTTTGATTTCCCTGATGAATAAGGACATTGAACATTTCTTTAAGTGTTTCTCTGCCATTCTATATTCCTCCACAGAGAATTCTCAGTTTAACTCTGTACACCATTTTTTAATTTGGATTACTTGATTTGTTGCTTTTTAACTTCTTCAGTTCTTAATATATTCTGGATATTAGTCCTCTATGAGATACAGGGTTGGTGAAGATCTTTTCCCAGTGTGTAGGCTATCCTTTTCTTCTAACGACAGTGTCCTTTGCTTTAGAGAAGCTTTTCAGTTTCATGAGATCTCATTTATTAATTGTTGTTCTTAGAGCCTGTGCTGTTGGTGTTCTGTTCAGGAAGTTGTCTCCTGTGCCAATGAGGACAAGGCTCTTCCCCACTTTTTCTTCTAGCCAATTTAGTGTGTCTGGTTTTATATTGAGGTCTTTGATCCACTTGGACTTTAGTTTTGTGTAGGGCGCTAAATATGAATGTATTTGCATTGTTCTACATGTAGACATCCAGTTAGACCAGCACCATTTGTTGAAGATGCTGTCTTTTTTCCGTTATGTGGTTTTGGCTGGTTTGTCAAAAATCAAGTAACTGTAGGTGTATGGGTTTATTTCTTGATCTTTAATTTGAGTCCATTGAGCCACCATTCTGTTTCCATGCTAGTACCATGTGGTTTTTATTACTATTGCTCTGTAGTACAGGTTGAGATCAGGGATGGAGATACCTCCAGACAATAGGTTGGTGTATAGGATCATTTTGGCAATTCTGAGTTTATTTGTTTTTTCATATGAAGTTGAGAATTTTTCTTTCAAGTTCCAGTTCTGGTGGTGCAGGCCAGTAGGATTTGCTGAAGGAGGCAGAGGCAGGTGTATCTGGAGTTTGTTTTTGAGAGAAAATTTGCTTGTGTATCCTTGGATATGTTGGACTCACTTTCTAGACCAGGATGTCCTTAAAGTCACAGAGATCTGCTTACCTCTTCTTCCCTGAGTTCTGGAATTACAAGTGTGTGCCACCATGCCGAGATCCACAGATTGCGTTCTGAAACAGCCGTGGCTATGTAGACATATCCTGTCTCTGATTGATTCCAAAAAGTTAGGCTATATCTCAAATAATGAATATTTTTCTAATATAATCTGACTGGTTTCAACAAAGCCTTTTGTTACATTTACTCATATCAAGAGAACTGTGGTAACAATGACAATAAGAATATGGGAAGTCCATTCACAAAGGGAGAGAAATCCAGCAGCCATTTATCAGAGTCTTCATCACCTTTAAGTGCTAGGAGAAAGAAGGGGTAATGCAGCATCTTCACCCTCTGCATTATAATGACATCATTGGGAACTAGAGAGTTAGTGGTACTACTCCATTTTGACGCCAATTTTAATTCCTAGCACTTACATCAAGGGCTCAGAAGTGTATGTTTCCAAGTCCAGGATATCAAATGTAATCTTCTGGCATCCTAGAGGATAAGATAATGAAAATAGTGACAATACACACGCACATGTAATTTCCTAAAGTTTTCTTCTTCTGTATGTTATTTTTTTCTTTAGAAATTAAAATTGATTTATTTTAGGTACATAAGTTTTGTCAGACCCTGTTGTATAAGACCCTAGTTGTGTAACAATGGCAAGAGTGAATTTTCTCCGATTTTCTGTGTTCTTTCATCTGGACATTCTTACTTTCCTTTTCCTTCACTACAGACACTATCACCTGATTCTTGTAACTATTTTTGACTGAATTCTACAACCTAGAGAAGTTTCTAAGGATTGTTGACTCAGGCAGCCAGTGTGTCCTTCAGTCTTGTAACAGTTTACATACTGACCTTGACTGCTCTTAAGTGTTTCTTGGTGTTGACAAGGCATGATTTCTTTTATGACATAATATATTTAAAATATATGTTTGCACAATTTAAAAATCTTCACAGAAATGCAAAACCATTAGTATATAAGATGTTGTCATTGATAATGGAAACAAAATGATGTTGGTGATTGCTAGAGGACCTGCCGGGGCAGAAGGCCCTGGCCTTGATTCTCATCATCACAGAACAGCCAACAGACAGGCTGGTAATGCATAAGGAGCACTGTTAAACAAACTGTTGATACTGAGGAGTTGTTGCAGAACCTCAGTTGGGGAACTCTGAATATAATTTTGTAGTATGACAATTCCAGATAGCCTCTGAGCTTGGTGTGTAACAGTGGACTCACTTTCTCAGTGGGATTCTCTCTTTGCCTGATCTGGGGAACCTCAGATCCTATAAGGAGCATCACATAGCCTTAAGTGAAGATTACAGGCCTGTCCTTTTCCTGATAAGAAACCTGTTCAGCAAGCACCTGTGGATTCCTGAAAATACTCCACCCTATCCTAAGGAGATCTTACCTGGAGATGTTCCCCCATGAATAGCATCATTAATTAACATATTCTCCTTGTAATAGTACTGTGATACTACATGCAAATGAGGTACTGTACCACAATATGTAAATCAACTATCCCTAGTATCTCTATTCCTAGGCAATCAAACACATGTACCCTTTAAGCCCCTCTCATGGCCCAAGGTTTATAAATCCTTGATATCACAGGACAAAATGACAAAATTGTGTTTCATGATATAATCAGCTTTCCACCATGGCTACTTGAAATTTGTCAGTCATTTATCCTGGGGGGATGGAGTACTCCCCTCCTCTCTGGAGATTTGCCATTGAATTCCCAGGGCTTGGCTGCCAGCTCTGGTGGCTGGATAGTGCAGTATATCCACAAACTCTCCTGACCTCAGGTGAAGCACCTACTGGGCTGAGACCTGCCTTTCAGTCCAAGAGGCCTGCACCTTACTGTATCTGCCTCCTGGCTTGCTGGACCTGAGCCTGGCCAGGCCTGTGATTTTTCTGCAATCCCACACCACTGATCTTAATACAGCAGCTTATCCAAAGAGATGGAACACTTCCACATAATCACAGGCACTGATGTGTAATACCGAAAACCTCATTTTAAAAAGCTAACTAACACCTGTTGTAAACCTCATTTCCATCTCCCACAGTGAGACCATGTGCCTGGCCTAGAGCACAGGCCTTGACCTTGAACTAGTTTTCTCCCTTGAAAAGACTTAAGTTGTTTTACAGAGAAATGGTACCTATGGTCTCAGGATCCCTCTGTTGACCAAATGCTTAGCAACCACAAGAAAATCTGAGTCCCATCTTCACCAATGCTTAAACTGAGGTGTGGTGCTGCACCCCTGGAATCCAAGCACCCAGGAGTTAGAGGCAAGATGATTGGATCAAGGTCATTTTAGTTTATATGTGATTTTAAAAGACAATACAGATGGGAGATCCTGTCACACACACACATACACACACACACACACACAAAAAAAAAACCCTATCCTTTCCCCCTCTCACTTTCCTCTCTCTCTCTCTTTCTCTCTCTCTCTCTCTCTCTCTCTCTCTCTCTCTCTCTCTCTCTCTCTGTGTGTGTGTGTGTGTGTGTGTGTTTACAGAGGAATGTGGGTCCTCACGGAGGCCAGAAGAGGGTGTCAGATCACTTGAATCTGGTGTTACAGACCATTGGGAGTAGGCCAATATGAATGCTGGAAGCTAAATTCAATTCACTGGCAGGGCAAGAAGTCCTCTTAACTGCTGAGCTATCCCTCCAGTCCCGATTTTTAGCCTGTAATTTGTGACACTCATTTTCCTGTGGAGTTTGTGAAAACATACTCCAGTCAAAACAAGCGATACAGAAGGGAAACACTAGTCACAGATTGGCAGTAGAATACATTTATGTCTCCAGCAAAATCTTACGTTTTAACTTTGGGTATATATCATGTGTGCATGGTATCTTAGTTACTTTTCTACTTATGTGATTGAAGAGTTTAAGTTAGCTTGGGTGACTCCATTTTGAAAGGAGAAGCCACAGAGGGAGACAATGCAGCCACTCCTGATGAGACCTAATAGACTAGGATCAGAAGGAAGGAAAAGAAGACCTCCCTTATCAGTGGACTTGGGGAGGGGCATGCGTGGAGAAGGGGAGAGGAAGGGAGGAATTGGGAAGGGAGGGCGGAGAGAGCTACATGGGGGATACAAAATGAATAGTGTAATTAATAAAGAAATTTAAAAAAAGTCCCCCTCCAAAAGAAGGCAGAGTGGTATTCATGTAAAAAAAAAAAAAAAAATTATTGTCTGTGTCTGACTCCCAGGGACATAATCAAAGGTGCAGAGACCCAAGGACAAGCTACCAGGGACAGGACTTTTTACTGTAGTAGCAGGAGCAGCTTAAGTGTGTTGACTTCGTGGACAAGGGGCGGGACAATGACGTCACAAAGCTCCTGCTCCCTATGACGGTATGGCGTGGCAGAGAGATTTACAGACACGGAGAGCAGGGGAAAGGCTGTGTGGGGTCTGAGGACAAAGAGGTTTCCCTCGCCTACTTCCACGCTCCTCGCCAAGCCAAATGGTGGTAATCCTAAGGAACACATTCAAATGATGCTGGCAACGGCACGCAGCGGATTCTGGGATTTGTAGGCGACTCTGGGGCCACGGTCCAGGCAACAGAGAGGGAGAGACGCAGGTTTGTGACTACAAACAATCCCAGTATGCATGGCGCCGCCTGGACGCCATTTTTGTAGTTCTAGCATACAATCCCAGAAGTCCCTGCTCCGAAGCCATGTTTGTAGTTTTCGCGCCGGTAAATCTAAGCCGCGATTCCTCTTGGGACTCTTGGGACTTCCGTGACCAGCAAGAGCTCTGAAGTGAGAAACGAAGGGATAAAGGTATGTCTGTGACTAGAAGGTTTGTGTTTACATCCCCGTGGCAGGGGCCAGGGAGATGGTGGGGCGGCCTTGGTGCCTCCGAGCCCGGAAGTCTCGACTCTCTGCGGGGCGGATCTGGAAGCGAAGCCCTAAGGGGCGGGACTTCCGTCAGAGACGTGCTGCTACCCGGAACGGTTTTTCCAGGTCAGCAATCTTCTTATCCCAAGCAGTTATGAATTCATAGTCCTGCTCACACGTAGGGTGGGTGCGGGGAGGAAGGGGAGAAGGAGGGATTTTGGGGTTCCCCGCTTCCCTCCTCTGTCCGCTCCTCGCCTTCCATCCGTCCGCCTGGAGTCCCCCAGCTGGTGGTGCGGAGGGCAGAACTTCAGGCAGAGGGTTGGCGGGATGAGAAGACGCACAGTCCTCTGCTCCCTCCAGGCCTGCAAGCTTCCTGGGGGAGATGGGTGCACCCCGCCCGGGGTGAGGCTGTGCACGACCTTGTATTGGTTGTTTTGGCGCCCTCTGCTGGCCTGCGGGTGCACGAGCAGGAAAGATCCTATAAATAATTTTTAGGGGGCTGTTGAGTAGGTAAGGTGCACTGGGCTGTTGTTAGGGTGCTGGGGACTCAGTACAGAAGGATCTGCCCACCTCTGCTGGGCTGAGGGCATATACATATGGGCAAAGAGAAAAAAGAGATGGAGGAGGAAGAAGAGGGAAGGAAGGAGAGAGAGAAGAAAGAAAAGGAAGGAAAGAACGAAAGAAATCTGTGTGGCTTTGCAGAAAAACAATCAGCTAATTGAAACTTGGGTACTATTTGGTGTTGAATTCCTGAGTTTGAACCAACATACATAGGTAAAAGTGCAGATATTCTGTACTCACATAAGTAACTGAAGTTTTTCCGCATGGTAAATAAATTATTTTCAACCAGAAGGAAGGTGTAGAACATGGCAAACCAACACATTTTATTTTGAGTCCCTATCAAATAGGAATGACTTGATGAACTTTTTCAGAGGAAGCTTCTCATATTCAAAAACAATAGCTATCCCTGGCTTAATGAGCTATATCTAGTCTTCTACAGCCTCCCAGTACCCAGGAGATTTTTTACTTCCATTAATTCTGGATTGACAGGTTTGATTGCTCATCTCCTGTTTTGCTATGTGAAAATCATGACCCATACCCAATTTCTATAGAGATTAAACCAGAAGAAAATGATGTGGTGACTGTTTTTGAGCCCAGCTATTCCATACGGAATGCAGTGTATGCAGTGTCCCATGCCCTCCATAAAACGCTGTTGAGCAAAATTGAAATGGGACCTAAAGAAGACAGAAACATGGACTGGCTTCTTCCATGCCAGGTAAGCCTCACTCATAAGCAAGGGAAGCACCGGGATCTTATATTATTGGTAAGTAATTCACTATCCTCAAACCAATAAAACATTTTCATTTTATAGTTGCAAGTACAAATTAAAATGGAAAAAGTTTCTGTCAAAGTGTATGTGTATATACCGTACATGATTTGGGTACTGAAAACACTCATTTGAAGAAATTAAATTTGAATGTCTTTCAACAAATGTTTTCCTAGTGTGAGATGAAGTCCTGTAAGATACAATTGAACATAATGTAAAAATATATCAAGTTTAAGAACCAAAATTTTTATCACTTCATGGAATATGTCCAATGCCATAAGATATATAGGGCATCATATCCAAGCAACCATTTCACCGAAAATACAGTCTATATTTATGACAAAAGACCATAAAAAGATCCTTTTGTGGACAATAAATAGCCTGTCCTCGAGTCAGCAGTAACAGAAAAGTAATTGCTTTCGCAGATGATTTAGTATTAATAAGGTAAGATGAATGTGAAATGAAAATCATGGTCTCATTAATAAATTTTAGAACATAGACAGTGCTCATGAGCCTGGGTCATATCTCAATGTGTTAGTGATGAGTGTAATGTGTGGGTTTTAAACCAACAAGGTATAATATAGGACTCACTTATACTTATAAGCCTTGGAGATTAACTTCAAATAAGATATCAAGATGATTGTTGAACAAGTCAGTTGAACTTTTCATTCAGTCGATAGGTAAATAAAAGATAAAATGTAAATGTTTGTATACTATATAATTTAGTATTATGGGAATCAGTAATATTTGACATTAATATTAACATAGTCTGTAATCATGGCTTCCAGTAATATGTATTAGGTAAGTGAGTATGTCTCTTGTACAGATAACTGAGTACCTGTATAGAAGTTCTTTATAACATGAGTTATTAATTAGTTAACACAATATTAGGTTGTGTTATTAATTTTCAGAAGTTGATTTTTTTCTAATCAAGATAATACTGCTGGTGTCTTAACAAAAATATGGAAGTGTTTCTTCCTTTTCCCTTATATGGAATACTTTGAGGAGTATTGTAGTGAGTTATTTGCGACTCTTGTAGAATTCATGCTGAATCTCTAGACCTAGGCTTTTCTTTTCTCTTTTTTTTGAGAGATTTTTAAGTTACCATTTCTATCTTGGTTGTTATGTGTCTGTTTTAATAATTTATTTCATCTTGATTTAATGTTGTTAGATTTTATACATCTAGAAGTCTACCCATTGATTTTTTTGCATTTAAATGCTTAGTTGAATGAAGACTTTTAAAATATGAACCAATGATTTGCTGCTTTCCTCAGTGCATGTTGTAGTGTCTGTTAGATCAGGATTGATGCAGTTGTCATGGACTTAAAAGAAAGCAGACAGGCATTTCCAAAAGCAGGATTTTTCTCTCAGACAGAACACTGATATGGTAGTCTATTGAGAGGGGAAGTAGAGATTCTATGCTGTAGTACCGGGGGATGGAGGTCTTAAGTAGCTTGATAGGGAGAAGGACATACCGTGGGGGTTCAGTCTATAAATTTCTGGCCTTAGTCCTGCCTGTCTGTAGGTGTGTGGGTTTATTTCTGGATATCTGATTCAATTCCATTGATCCACAAGGCTTTTTCTCTGCCCGTACTATGTCGTTATTATTACTCTTGCTCTATAGTATAGCTTTAGATCAGGGATGGAGATAACTTCAGAAGTTCTTTATCATACTGGGTTGTTTTAACTATTCTGTTTTGTTTTTTTGTTAACATGATGTTGAGAATTGTTCTTTCAAGGTCTGTAAGGAATAGTGTTGATATTTTGATGAGAATTGCATTAATCTCTAGATTTTTTTTTGGTAGGATGACCATTTTTTGCTGTTATTCTTACTGATCCATAAGCATGGAAAAATCTCTCCATCTTCTCATATATTCTTCAATTTCTTTCTTCAGAGACTTGAAGTGTTTTTTTTTTTTTTTTTTTTTTCATACAGATCTTTCCCATTCTTGGTAAGAGTTAAACCGATGTACTTTATATTATTTGTGAATATTGGAAGGTTGTTGTTGCCCCAATTTCTTTCTCAGCCCACTTGTCTTTTGTATACAGGAAGACCTCGGATGTTTTTTGAGTTAATTTTATATCCAGCAATTTTGCTGAAGGTGTTCATCAACTGTACGAGTTCTCTGGTAGTATTTGTGGGTCCACTCCTGTATACTATCATAACACCTGTGAATAGTGATACTTTGACTTCTTCCTTTCTGACTTGTATCCCCTTGATCTCCTTTAGTTTTCTTACTGCTCTAGCCTGGACATGGTGGATGATATCTTTAATGTTTTCTTGGATGTGGTTTGCAACTATTTTATTGAGTATTTTTGCACCAATATTCATAAGAGAGATAGGTCTGAAGTTCTCTTTTTTCTTGGATCTTTGTGTGGATTAGGTATCAATGTGACTGGTTTCCTAGAATGAGTTTGATAATGTTCCTTCTGTATCTATTTTGTGAATTCGTTTGAAGAGAATTGGGGTTAGCTCTTCTTTGAACATCTGGCAGAATTCTGCGCTGAAACTATCTGGCCCTGGGCTTTCTTTTTTTGGAAGACTGATTCTATTTCCTTGGGAGATATAGGACTATTCAATTTATTTACCTGATCTAGATTTAATTTTGGTAAATGGAATCTATCAAGAAAATTGTCCATTTTATTTAGCTTTTTAAATTTTATGGCATATAGGCTTTTGTATTAAGACCTAATGATTGTTTGGATTTCCTCAATGTCTGTTGTTATGTTCCCATTTTCATTTCTGATTTTGCTGATTTGGATAGTTTTTCTCTGCATTTTACTTAGTTTGGCTAAAGATTTGTCTATCTTGTTGATTTTCTCAAAGAACCAGCTCTTAGTCTCATTGATTCTTTGAATTGTTTTCTTTGTACCTAATACATTGATTTCAGCTCTGAATTTGATTATTTCTAATCATCTACTCCACTTGGGTGTGTCTGCTTAACATGAAGTCACACCATAATTCTACCAGACATTCAAAAAGGAGCTACAGTAATCCTTCTTAAACTATCATGAAAAGAAAGGAAAAAAAAGGAAAAGAAACAGAAGGAGCCTGTGAAAACCCTTTCTAGAAATCCAGCATTGCTGTCATTTGCAAACCCATTAAAACTACACAAAAAGAAAACCATAGGCCAATATCCTTGATAAAAATAGACTTTCAACCGAAATTAATCAAAAAAGATGAGGAAGGGCAATCCATTCTCATCAAAGGAAAAATCCAATAGGAGGACATTACAACCCTGAACGTCTATGCCCCCAAATCAAGAGCACCTGCATTTGCGACTGAAATATGATTAAAGCTTAAACCACACATCGATCCCAACACTTTAATATTGGGAGACTTCAACACTCTACTCTCACCAAGGGACAGATCATCTAGACAGAAGCTAAATAGGGAAATAATGACAATTACAGAGGTCCTAAATCAAATGGACCTAATAGATGTCTACAGAACTTTTCACCCAAACACAAAAGCGTGTACCTTCTTTTACCTTCTTTTCAGCACCTCATGGAACTTTCTCTAAAATTGACCATATAATTGGGCACAAAGAAGGCCTCAAGAGATACAAGAAGATCGAAATAATCCCTTGTATCCTATCAGACCACATGGCCTAAAACTAGACTTCAATAACAACAGAAATAACAAAAAGCCTACATATACATGGAAGAGCCTTGAACTCATTGGCATAAGAGAGTACTTCCTAAACAGAACACCAACAGCTCAAGCTCTAAGAGCAACAATTAATTAATGGGACCTCATGACACTGAAAAGTTTTTGTAAACAAAAGACACTGTCATCAGACTTAAACAACAGCCTACAGATTAGGAAAGGATCTTCGCCAACCCGATAGCTGACAGAGGGCTAATCCAGAATATATAAAGAACTCAAGAAATTAAACAAAAATAATCAAATTAAAAATATAGTAAACAGAATGGAGCTAAACAGAATTCTCAATAGAGGAATATTGAATGGCAGAGAAACACTTAAAGCAATGTTCAACTTCCTTAATCATCAGGGAAATGCAAATCAAAACAACCCTGAGATTTCACCTTATAGCCATTAGAATGGCTAAGATAAATAACTCAAGTGACAGCACATGCTGGAGAGGATGTGGAGAAAAAGGGCACCCTCCTCCACTTCTGGCAGGAATGTAATCTTGAACAACTGCTTTGGATATCAATCTGGCATGTTCTCAGAGAAAAAGGAATGCTCTTAATTCAAGATCCAGCTATAGCACTCCTAGGCATGTATCCAAAACATGCTCAAGTATACAACAGGGGTATTTGTTCAAACATGTTTATTGTAGCTTTATTTGTAATAATCAGAATCTGGAAACAATCCAGATGACCCTCAACTAAAGAATGGACACAGAAATTGTGTTACATTTACACAATGGAATACTGCTCAGGTATTATAAAAATTACAAAATTTGCAAGCAAATGGTGGGACCTAGAAATACTCATCTTGACTGAGGGAGGTATCCTAGAAACTGAAAGAAACACATGGCATATCCTCACTTATAAGTGGATTTTAGACATATACTACATGGTAAACATACTGAAATGTGTACAGCTTAAGAAGCTAAACAAGAAGGAGGACCCTTGTTTAGATGATCAATCCTCACTCAGAATGGCAAATGGGATGGACATTGGAAGTGAGAGATACCAGGCTATAGGACAGGACCCTACCACAGAGGGCCTCTGAAGACTATACCCGACAGGATATCAAAGCAGGTGCTGATGCTAATAGCCAAACTTTGGGCACAGAGGAGGTAATCTTACAAAAGAAGGGGGAGGTAGGAAGACCTGGAGGGGACAACATCTCCACAAGGAGAATGACAGATCCAAGAAACCTTGGCATATGGGTCTTTTCTGAGACTTCTACTCCAACCAAGGACCATGTATGAAGATAACCTAGAATCCCTAGTACCCCTACACAGGTGTAGCCCATGACAGCTCAGTCTCCAAGTTAGTTCTCTAGAAAGGGGAATAGTGACTGACATTAACTCAGTGACTGGCTCTTTGATCACCTCCTCCTAATGGGACTGTAGTCTTAACAGGCCACACAGGAAGACAATGCAGCCAGTCATGATGAGAGCTGATAGGCTAGGGTCAGCTAGGGATCAGAGGAAGACCTCCGCTATTAGTTGTCTTGTGGGAAAAGGGAGGACATAAGGGAGGGAGGGTAGGATTGGGAGGGGATGATGGAGTGGGATACAGTGGGGATACAAAGTGAATAAACAAATTTATTGAAAAATAAATTAATAAAAATAGACTCAATTCTAAAGAAATTCTTGTAAAGAGAATACAGACATACATCAAAACTACTATCCACTCTGAACAAATTTCTTATCCCTGATATGGCACAACATACATCAATAAATATAAAAATCACATAAATGATGTATAAACAAAAATCACATGAACACCTCAAGATTTTAAACAGAAAACAACAAAAATCGTTGAAAAAAATCCAACATGCCTTTATCATAAAAGTTTCAAAAGTTGTAAGGCTAGAGGCAACACCTCTGAACATAATAAAAGCTATAGGTGAGAAACCTGCATCCAGAATCATCCCTAATGGAGAAAAGGTCCAGGCAAGTTTACTCAGGTCAGAAGTTTGTCATCTATGTCCACCACCCCCAGTCCTTTTCAATATTTTGCTCAAAGTATTAGTTTAAGCAATAAAGAAAGATAAGAAATATAAATAGGAAAATTAGAATTCAAACTATCACTCTTTGCAGATGATGTAATAACATGCATTAAAATTCCCCAAAATTCTATCAGAAAAATTTTTGAAATGATTAAAAAGTATACCTATGTGACAGGATACAGAATCTGCGTACACAAATCTATTTACTTTTGTATATACCAACATCAAACATTCAAAGGAGATCTTGAACATACATTCAGAAATGTCTGAAGGAAAGTAAAATATCTAGTAATAAACAGATGAAAGAAAAAATATACCTACAATGAGAACTTCAAACACCTTAAGGAATCAAGAAAGACACTGGAAAATGAGAAGACATCCCATGTTCCTGGATTGATAAAGATAAAATCTTGAAAATGACCATTCAACTGAAAGCTATTCACAATTTCAATACAAATGCAATAAAAAGTATATTATTCTTATTCTTCACAGATAGAAAAAAAATTTCTGCTCAGTTCCCTCTCTTCATCCACTTCTGCTGTCTATTCTGTTTTCTGTTCTGAGTGATATTCTGGCACCCTCCTGTGGACCCTCCTTGTTATTTAGCTTCTTTGGGTCTGTGGATTGTAGTATGATTATCCTGTATTATATGTCTAATATCCACTCATAAATGTGTACATACTATGTGTTTTTATCTGTGTCTGTGTTACCTCACTCAGGATGATGTTTTCTAGTTCAATCCATTTGCCTGCAGTTTCCATGATTTCTTATTTTTAATAACTGGTTAGTATTCCATTGTGTAAATGTACCAGAAGTACTTTATCCATTCTTCTAGATTTGAGGGACACCTAGGTTGTTTCCAGTTTCTAGCTGTTATGAATAAACAGCTATGAACACAGTAGAACAAATGTCCTTGTTATATAATGTAAGGGAACAACTATTGGATATATTCCCTGGAGTGGTATAGCTGGGTCTGGAGGTAGAACTAGTCCCAATTTTCTGAGAATGCACCAGATTGATTGATTTCCAGAGAAGTTGTACAAGTTTGCATTTCCATCAGCAGTGGAGGAATGTTCCCTTTTTACTACATCCTCACCAGCGTGTGTTGTCACTTGAGTTTTTGATCTTAGCCATTCGAGTGTAAGATGGAATCCTGGAGTCATTTTGATTTCTGTTTCTCTGATGACTAAGGACTTTGATGATTTCCTTTAGTGCTTCTCAGCCATTCGAGATTCCTCTGTGGTGAATTCCCAGTTTAGCTCTGAACCCCATTTGTTAATTGGATTAGTTGATTTCTTGGTGTTTAATTTCTTAAGTTCTTTGTATATTTTAGATTTTTAATGCTCTGTCTGATGTAGGGTTGGTGTTGCTATTTTCCCAATCTGTTGGCTGCCATTTTTTCTTTTGATAATGTCCTTTGACTTACAGAAGCTTTTCAGTTTCTTGAGATCCCATTTATTAATTGTTGATCTCAGAGCCTGTGCTGATTTGTTCTATTGTCTCCTATGTTAATGAGTTCCAGACTTTTCTCTACCTTGTCTTCTAAATGATTTAGAGACTCTGGTTTTATGTCAAGGTCTTTGATCCACTTGGACTTGAGTTTCTTCAGGGGGATACAAAGGGGTCTATTTGCATTTTTCTACAGGCAGACATCCAGTTAGACCACAACTATTTGTTGAAGATGCTGTTATTTTCCCATTGTATGGTTTTGTCTTTGTTGAAAGTAAAGTTTCAGTAGGAGTGTGGGTTTATTTCTATGTCCTTATTTTAATTGTACAGGATTGGTCTGCTCAAAAGGGTGTTTTATTTTTCCATATGAAAACTTCAAACTTCCATATGAAGTTTGTTTGCTCTTTCCAGGTCTTTAAAGAATTATGTTTGAATGTTGGTGGGAAATGGACTGAATCTGTAGATTGCATTTGTTAAGAATGCTGTTTTACTATGTTAACCCTACATGTCCATGATTTTGGGAGATCTTTCCATCTTCTGATATCTTCCTCAGTTTCTTTCTTTAAAGACTTGAAATTCTAGTCATAGAGGTCTTTCATTTGGTTAGAGTTACTACAAAATATTTCATATTGTTTGTGGCTACTGTTTAGGGTGTTGTTTCCCAAATTTCATTCTCAGCCCATTTTTCATTTGTAAGCAGAAGATCTTTTTCATTAAATGTGTTCCCAGCCTATTTGTCGAAAGTATATATCAATTGTAGGGATTCTCTGGTAGAATTTCTTGGGTCTTTATGTATACTAGTATATCATGTGTGAATAGTGATACTTTGACTTCTTCCTTTCCAAGTTGTATCTCCTTGATCACCTTCAGTTGTGGTATTACCTTGGCTAGGACTTAAGTAGTACATTGAACAGATATGGAGAGGGTAGGCATCCTTGTCCTGTACCTCGTATTAGTGGAATTTAAGTTTCTCTCCAAATAATTTCATGCTGGTTCTCAGCTTGCCTTTTACTGCCTTTATTATGTTAAGTATGTGCCCAATTCCTTGTATGTCTGATTTCTCCAAGTCTGTTAACATGAAAGGGGTGTTGGATTTTGTGAAAGGCTTTTTCTCATCTAATGAGATGATCATGTGATTTTGTTGTTTGTTTTTTTATATGGTGGATTACACTGATGGATTTTGAACCATCCTGGTATCCCTGAGATGATGCGTATTTGTTCATCGTGTATATATTTGATGTATTTTTGGATTTGGTTTGTGAGTATTTTATTGAATATGTTTTTTTTCTATGTTCATGAGTGAGATTGCTCTGAAATTTTCTTTCTTTGTTGAGACTTTGTTTGGTTTGTGTATCAGGGTGACTGCCATCACAATGAGTTTGGCAATGTTCCTTCTGTTTGTATTTTGTGGAATACTTTGATGAATATTGGTATGAACTCTGGTTTGAAAATCGGGTATGATTCAATGCTAAAACCATCTAGCCCAGGGCATGTGTGTGTGTGTGTGTGTGTGTGTGTGTATGTGTTTGGCAGACTTTTAATTCCTGCTTCCATTTTCTAAGGGACTATTGATCTATTGTTTTATATTATTAATTTTGTTGGTTTTGTTTTTGAAGAGAAAATTTCTCTCATCTTGTGTGTCCTGTAAGTAGGTATGTAAATCAGGCAAGCCTCAGACATAGAGATTCATCTGAATCTTAATCTAGAGTGCTAGCTTTGTAATTTTGTTTTGTTTTTATATTATTGGCTGATGACCTGAAATGTAGGTATTTGTACATATCAAATCTGTTCTTCAATTGATCTTCATCCACATGTTGAATTTTGAGATTTAACAGAGCATATTATATTTCTCATTTGGTAACTTCATGGTCCGTAACCCATGCTGTTGTGGTTTCTCATCTAGGGCCACACCTGTATCCTGCCAGGGGCCTCCCATGACCTCCAAATTCACCCACCCTGATTTCTATTCTCTCTCTTCATTCCTTCCTTGCCTCTACTTTCCCCAAACTTGATGTCCATCCCCATTATCCTCCTCACTCCCTTTCCCACCCTATTCCTTCCCTCCATTTAATTCAGGTACCTATCTTATTTTCTCTTCTGAGTGAGTTTCCTACATCCTCCCTTTGCTCTCCTTGACACTCTGGGTCTGTGGATTGTTCCATGGTTATCCTGTACTTTATGGTTAATTTCCACTTATGAGTGAGTAGGTACCATGTGGGTCTTTCAGGGTCTGGGTTACCTCACTCAGAAAAATCTTTCCTAGTTCCATCCATTCTCTGGCTGATTGCATGAAGTCTTTGTTATTAATAGCTAATTGGTATTCGGTTGTATAACTGTATCACATTTTATTTATCCATTCTTCAACAGAAGATATCTAGGTTTTTTCCAGTTTCTGTTTATTACAAATAAATCTGCTATGAACATAGTTGAGCAAGTGTCTGTGTGTTATGGTAGAACACCTTTTGGGTATATTCCCCAGAGTAGTATAGCTCTTCAGGTATATAGGTATTGATGTTGGACTGTTGTAAAGTTTTTGAGAAATGTCTAGATGCATTTCCAAAGTGGTTGTTTAAGTTTTCATTCTCACCAGCACTGAAGGTGTGTTTTCCTTACTCCACATCCTCACCACCATGTGCTATCCCTTGAGTTCATGATCTGAGCCATTCTGACAAATGTAAGCTCAAAATGCAGAGTTCTTTTGATTTGCATTTCCTTGATGACTAAGGACAATGAACATATCTTTAAGTGGGTCTCAGCCATTAGCACTGCCTCTGTTGAGGGTTGTCTGTTTAGTTCTTTATGCCATGATTTAATTGTGTTATTTGGTGTCTAATTTCTTCAATTCTTTATTTTAGATATTATCCTTCAGTCAGAGATAGGGTTGGTGAAGGTCCTCTCCCAGTCCATATGCTATCATTTGTTCTATTGATGGAGTTGTTTACCTTCCAGGTGATTTTCATCTTCATGTGTCCCTTTGTTAATTGTTGATCTTATTGTCTGAGCTGTTGGTGTAGTGTTCACAGAGGTGTCTCTGTTTTTTATTTGATTGATTAATTTTTACAGAATATACAGGTTTTTATTACATACCCCTGACTGTCCTGGAACTTACTGGATAGATCAGGCTAGCATCCAGCTCTATGAAATACTCCTGGGCCTGTCTCCTGAGTGTTCTTGGAATAAAAGACTTGAGAAAATACACCCAGCTTGTCCATTGTTATTTTAGTTAGGGATTGTTCATACTATTTATCTGATATGTGCTCATTACTGTTAGTGTTTACTCTCTCTCTCTCTTTATTTCTGTGAATTGGCATTTCTCTTGCAAGGCTATATCCTCCTGAAAGGATGCAGAAATTAGAGAGGTGAACCTCACTATTCAGTTTCCTCCTAAAAAGATTTCATGATTACATTAGAACCTGTGTATCAGAAAATAAGTAGAAGAAACGCCAGAATTCAATGAAAATATTGTAAACGAAGTATACATTTCCAGTATACTTTGTCCGTTTCATGCTTTCTGTTGTACACATGTGTGAATATTTTAGAATGCATTGACCTACAATGATGTGCATGTGAACTTCACTCGAGAAGAGTGGGCTTTGCTGGATCCTTCCCAGAGGAATCTTTACCAAGATGTGATGCTGGAGACCTACAGGAATCTCACTGCTATAGGTATGAGAGTGAATAATCTTTACTTTTTAAAATGAGGGAGGAACTCTTTATTTATTATTGATGTACTTCTGTAATTTCACTTGCCCATGGGGAAGACTAAAGTGAATGGTTCTTTGATTGATCATAGATTATGACCTAAATTTTGCCTTATTTCCAATAATAAAACATACATTTTCTGGTATTGTATTTTAGGCTACAGTTGGGAAGATCATAATATTGAAAAGCATTGTCAGAGTTCTAGAAGACATATAAGGTAATTTTCATATGTAAGCTGATATGAATATGGTTCTGAGAAAATGTTAATGTGTCTTGGAAATTTGAAAGAAAAGGGACAGTGTAAATGGAATGTTTTAAGTATATTTACTGATGATTACTAACTTGTTACTAAACTATTTACCTCCATGTTAGGTTTTTGATGTGTGTTTGCAAGGCACTCCTCTAAGAATGCAAGGAAACCATACCTCATGCAAGATCAACATTTAAATCATAGCCTTGTTAGCGCTATGAGGTGGAGCTGCATTTCTTTAGTTTCCTACAACTCAGATATTGCTAAAGGTATTCACAGTAAATAGTTGCTGAAAGTATGTAGAAAACATTATACTAAAGTAGTCCATAGTAAAGCTGGGGTTACTCATACACTTGTAATAATGTTGCTAAGCTTTGTGAGAAGGACAGATTTTTAGAGTCAGGAATGTTGTTGTGGAAAAACCATAATCCCTGTAGCACATATCTATAATGAACAAAAATCAAATGTGTGAATGCAACGTGAAACCATGTCATTTATTATTCTTCTTTTAATAGGGATATCATATATCACAATGAATACAAGTCATAGATATATTGAAAGAAACAATATACCACTCAAAACAACTAAAATAAATAGTAGTCCCCATTATGAGTAGATATTTAAATGGGGATACCTATTATGCTTTATATGGACTATTCAGAGATGCAAGCAGTATAAATAATGACACAGAGACTATTTTATATTTTAAAGCTTAGGCAATTTAACTGGTTGGATTCTGAAACCTCTTTTTCCCTAACACAAATAAACCTAATACAGTGTCCTGCTGCATGGGCAGCACTACCTCTTTATTCATCTTCATGTCTATCTCTTAACCCCTCTGTCCTGCTGGTGAATCGCCTGTCATTTGCTTTCTTCTTTCCAGCAAACCTCTCTCACTCAGAAGTTCTGCCCTCCATTTTGTGCCCTGCTATCAGTTGTCAGCTCTTTATTATTTCCAATGTAAGGAAGGACAAATGTTTACAAAATATAGGGCAGGTGATGGACCATAAAAAGAGAATTATGCAATCTGCTCAGCACTTAGCTTTCTGCTGTCTCAGCAATCAGCATTCCAATACACAGACACACTTTCACATAATATTACAACAACATCAATTAACTGGTTATTCAACTTCATTAGGAATTTTCACAAAAATCACACTTCAGAAAATGTAGTTTTAGGAATATATAAATTATTCTGTTTCTCACAGTTAACTTTGCCAATTTACCATGGTGTGCAGTATAGGGAAATTTATTAACCCAATCAGTGAGTTAAAACTCTGAGGTATTGCAGTTTTGTACAAATATGTGGCAAAACACCTTAAAGAATAAAGTAAGAAAGAATAGTATAAATGTGAGCAAGGTGACAAATATTTTCACCATCACAGGTATTTTCAAATATGCAAAACACCCCTAGAGAAGGAGAAAACCGTGAATGTGAAAATAATGATGAAAACTAAGATGTAATTCCTATTTATCTTTACACCAAATTGTAAAATTAAGTGACATGGACAATTAGATTCATCAGTGTAATGAATGTGGTAAAGTTTTCATATGTAACAATTATCTTTGCAGGTATGAAAATACTCATAGTGGAGACAAACCCCCTGAAGATACTCAATATGGTGAAGTCTTTACACATCACAGGAGTCCCCACACATATGAAAGTAAGCATATTCGTGAGGACCGCTATGAATCAAACCAATATGGTAACGCTTTTGCACATAACAGTCATCTCCTAAGACATAAAAGGACACATATAGCAGAGATATCTGATGAATGTAACCAATGTGGCAAAGCCTTTGCAGGTAACAGTACTCTTATAATACATAAAAAAGCTCACACTGGGGAGAAACGTTATGAAAGTAACCAATGTGGTAAAGCCTTGGCAAATAATGGTTATCTCCTAAGACATAGAAGAACTCACAATGGAGAAAAACCCTATGAATATAACCAGTGTGGTAAAGCCTTTGCATACAACAATGGTCTCCTAATACATAAAAGAACTCACACTGGAGAAAAACCTTATGAATGTAACCAATGTGGTAAAGCCTTTGTACAGAGGAGTACTCTCCTATTACATAACAGAACTCACACGGGAGAGAAACCCTATAAATGTAACCAGTGTGGTAAAGCCTTTGCATACAACAATGGTCTCCTAATACATAAAAGAACTCACACTGGAGAAAAACCTTATGAATGTAACCAATGTGGTAAAGCCTTTGCACAGAGGTGTACACTCCTATTACATAACAGAACTCACACGGGAGAGAAACCCTATGAATGTAACCAGTGTGGTAAAGCCTTTTCAAACAGGTATATTCTCCTAGTACATAACAGAACTCACACTGGTGAAAAACCTTATAAATGTAACCAGTGTGTTAAAGCCTTTTCATCTAAACAAAAGCTCCTACTACATAAAAGAATTCACACTGGAGAGAAACCCTATGAATGTAACCAGTGTGGTAAAACCTTTGCATCCAACTACGTTCTCCTAATACATAAAAGAGTTCACACAGGAGAGAAACGTTATCAATGTAACCAATGTGGTAAAGCCTTTTCGCAGAACAGTCATCTCCTAAGACATAAAAGAACTCACACTGGAGAAAAACCTTATGACTGTAACCAATGTGATAAAGCCTTTGCATCTAACACTGAACTCCTAATACATAAAAGAACTCACACAGGAGAAAAACGTTATGAATGTAACCAATGTGATAAAGCCTTTGCATGTAACAGTAATCTCTTAAGACATAAAAGAAATCACACTGAAGAAAAACCCTATGAATGTAACCAATGTGGTAAAGCCTTTGCATGTAACAGTGATTTCATAAGACATAAAGGAACTCACACTGGAGAAAAACCTTATGAATGTATCCAATGTGGTAAAACCTTTGCACAGAGGTATACTCTCCTAGTACATAACAGAACTCACACTGGAGAAAAACCCTATGAATGTAACCAATGTGATAAAGCATTTGCACAGAACAGTAGTCTCCAAATACATAAACGAACTCACACGGGAGAGAAACCTTATGAATGCAACGAATGTAGTAAAGCCTTTGCATGTAACAGTGTTCTCCTAAGACATAAAAGAACTCACACTGGAGAGAAACCTTATGAATGTAACCAATGTGGTAAAGCCTTTGCATATAACAGTGTTCTCCTAAGACATAAAAGAACTCACACTGGAGAGAAACCTTATGAATGCAATGAATGTCGTAAAGCCTTTGCACAGAACAGTCATCTGGTAGTACATAAAAAAATTCACACTGGAGAGAAATCTTATGAATGTACCCAAAGTGATAAAGTCTATGCATTTCAGAGTAGTCTATAAAGTCTATGCATTTCAGAGTAGTCTCTGAAGACAAAAAGAACACATCCTGGAGAAAAACCTTATGAATGTAAGCCGTGTGGAATCACCTTTTTACAACAGTCTCATAATAAAGTCTTTTCATGTAAGAGTCATCTTGAACAAGAACACTTATTGGAGTGAAACCCTATAAATGTAACCAACGTGTGAAAAACTTCTCATGCCATAATAATCTCCATCTACATAGAAGAATGCACACTGGAGAGAAACATTACAAATGTAACCAATGTGATAGAGCATTTTGACATAATAGTAATCTCCCATGACATAAAAAAGACATACTGGAGAGAAACCATATGAATGTAAGCAATGTGGAAAGGCTTTGCATGTAACAGTCATCTCCTAATACATAAAAGAGCTCACACTCGAGAGAAACCTTATTAATGTAACCTATGTGGTAACATACTTTCTCCAGCAGGGATACATTTCATAAACATTCCCAAATGATACCACCAACTGAGAAGGATTCATTTCTCTGACTTCAAATGTACGTGTTTGATTTCTGTTACATGAAAGAATTCATGATGAAGAAAACATTTATAGATAAGCCTGTAGTTGCCTCAACACCTGAGTTCAGTAATGAATGCTTATATAAGTAAAACATTCATGAATAAACATATTTAAGAATTTGTTTTAATTTCCATTATGTGATAACAGTTTGTCTTTGTGTTTTTGATGTGCCTGTCCTTTCTAGTTTCCATGAAGACCAGACCTTATCGTCTGGTCTTTCTGAGACCAGATCTTCTCATACCAGGAATTCTAGAAAGTTGTCAAAAACCTTACCTAGGTCCTGGGAATGAACTTGTCTTAACTGCAAAGCCATGTCTCTAGTACTGTAAATATCTTATATTATCGTGATGTCAGGAAGTAGAAAAGAATTCATAGGAGAGCAACCCTATTTGTACAAAGGAGTTGATTACTTTGTACATAATAAATGTATCCATTTTCAAGAAAAGAACCTTTTTTGTATCTGTTTTTATCATAGCCTTGGAGGAAGTAAATTATTTACCATGTTCCCTTAAATGTAATGGAGCAGAACACCATTTGTGATTGTGGTCTGAATTTTGAACATTGGAGTAGGGATTGAATTTGCTGTATGTGTAGCAAATCCATTCACAGAAGTTTATGAGGTTGTTCTGATATTCCTTCTGTGGTGGCTGTTCGTATTCTAATGCATTTCCACTTGGTGAAAGGTATTTTTCTGTGCAATGTATAGAATGTGATCCCCATCATCTAATTGGTCCATTGCTTATTTATATCAGGCAGTCTGTGATCATAGTTTTCAAGGAAGGGTCTCTGAGAACGTGTGGTATTTTTTTTTATGTTTTCACAAATTCATTTAAAATGTTTGTTTTTAAGCCTTGCTTGGATATCAATAATTAATAAATGCTCAATAGTATGTGTGTGTGTATATATATGTATATGTTGTTTGAAGTTCCATGTTTCTGCATTTTCCCACATTTACTATATGGCACATCATCTTCCTAGAGATTTATCTAGCTTTCTTAGAGATTTATCTAGCCTTCTTAGAGATTTATCTAGAGGTGCTAGTTAATGTAACAGCAATGAGATTTATTTCAAAACATGTTGTGTGTTTAGTGGACTATTCATTCTTAGGCTATGACAGATATATGAAGACTGTCTGACACTTTGTGGGGTTTATTTTAGTCATGCTTATATGATCTTCAAGTTTATGTTGTCAGTTTTGCATAACAGTCTTCCCACTGAGCTCACTGACATGCACAAAATTTAGTTGAAACATTACATCAGTACAATATTGTACTTTATTCAGATTATGAATATATTGTCATCAGAGAATGGAATAATATAAAATGATTTGAATAATAAATGCTACTTGCAAATGAAAATTATACACTCCTGTCTCATTTTGGAACGTGTTGGTTCTTAGGAGTAAAGACTTATTCATAAGACTTTCTCAAAACTGCAAGTGAATGTCAGAGAATTGTCTCAGTGGGTAAATTTAGTTATTGCTAAGCCTGATGATTTGAGCTCAATCCCTGAGTAGTCCATATCACTGCTACGGATTTTTCTAATGTTTCTATAGTTGGGCTGCTGTATATGCAAATTCACACACTAGCAGATATGTAAATATATATTTCAGGCTAAATAAGGGCCAGTGTGGTCACTGGCCAAAAGACTCATTGTGTTCCATGTCAAGAACTTATATATGGGATGTAGATAATAAACAGCAATAAGTTGTACTCTCACTAGCACATATACACAAACCATGTACGTATACACAAACACACTCCAGCATTTTTTAATTCATTTTTATTTTTATTGATTATAGTTTATTCACTTTGTATCCCTGCTATAGACCCCTCCTCATCCCCTCCCAATCCTACCCTCTCTCCCTCTTCTTCTCCTATCCCCCCCACTCCACTGATAGGGAAGGTACTTCTCTCCATCCATCTAAACCTAATCTATCAGGTTTCACAGGGACTGTCTTCATTGTCTTCCTCTGTGGAATGGTAAGACTGTTCCCCATGCAGGCAGAGGTGACCAAAGAGCCAGGCCCTGAGTTCATGTCACAGACAGTCCTTGTTCCCATTACTAGGAAACCCTCTTGGACACTGAGCTGCAATGGGTTAAATCTGTCAGGGGTACTACATTATATCCATTCTTTGTGCTTGTTTGGAGTATGAGTCTCCAAAAATCCCTGTACCCAGATTTTTCTGGTTCTATTGCTCTCCTTGTGGAGCTCCTGTCCCTTCCAGGTCTTTCTTTCTCCTCCTTCTTTCATAAGATTACCTGCACTCTGCCCAAAGGTTGGTTATGAGCCTCAATATCTGTTTTGACACCCTGCTGCATAGAGTCTTTCAGAAGCCCTCTCTGGTAGGCTCCTGTCCAGTTCCCTGCTTTTTCCCTCTTCTGGTGTCCATCCTGTTTCTATTTCTGAATGGAGACTGAGCATCTTACCCAGGGTCCTCTTTCTTGATTAGCTTCTTTAGCCCTACAGATTTTAGTATGATTACCCTATATTTATATGTCTAGTATCTGGTTATAAATGATGAAGTTAACAAAGCAATGCAGCCATTTATAGATAACAGAAATTATTTGTAGAATATGAAGACTTATTGCTGTTCATTAAAAGGAAAATGGTTCCTTCGTACATCTTATTTTATTCTTTAATTCCTTGATTCAAGGATAGACCACTTAAAAATCATAGCTTAGCTCAGAAATGCATCCCTGTCATCCTAAATCTATTATTCAGTGCAGGCTAATCTTTCAGACTGAGGCCAGATTGTTCCACAGAGTGTGTTTTCAGTTTGTTTGTTTGGTTGGTTGTTTTTGAGACACAATTTTCTTGTGTAGCTTTAGCTGTTCTGGACTCACTTTGTAGACCCAGCCATCCTCAAAATCACATAAATCTGTTTGCCTCATCTTCCTTGAGTGCTGGGATTACAGCTGTGTGCCACCATGCACACCTCCACGGACACTTCTAAAACAGGCATGGCTACACAATGATTTCAAAATGCAAACTATCTTTCAAGGTATAGATTTTTTTCCTGAGGGATAGTGTACACAGGGACGTTAGAAGTTTTCTGAAATTGTGCTTTGTCCTTTCTGTAAGTGAAAACTGTAGTATTGTAACATCCCCCTCATAGATAAGACATTATTACCAGATGGCATTGCTCCCTGAGCAATCTACTTTCATGGCCTCCTTTACTTCATTTTGAGATAAGAATTTATGGTCAAAACATTCCAGAGGCATTTCTGTCCATAATTTTAAATTTTTTACATTTATTTCTGCATGACTTTGAGCCAAGAGTGCTTTTTATCTCTTATTTTTACATTATTGAGAATAGGACTTAATTTAGAATGGCTCTGAGTAGGTGAATCCACATTTGAACTTATCTATATGCCCTAAGTAAATTCCGGTGATTGCTTTGTTAACGAAAACCATTGCTTTGGAAAGGACTCTTATGCTCTTCTTGCCTGTGCCAGGAAAATCTCTTTCTCAGGTCCTGTGTCTTAGCTGGTGTAACAAAACACCAACAACACAGGCTCTAAACAACAATCAATAAATGGGACCTCATGAAACTGAAAAGTTTCTGTAAAGCAAAGAACCCTGTCTACAGATTGGGAAAGAATGTTCACTAACCCTATATCTGACAAGAGGGCTAATATCCAGAATATATAGAAAACTCAAGAAGTTAAACAGCAACAACTCAAGTAATCCAATTAAAAAAATGGGATACAGAGCTAAACAGAATTCTCAATAGAGGAATGACAGAGAAACACTTAAAGAAATGCTCAACACCCTTAGTCATCAGGGAAATGCAAATCAAAACAACTGCGAGATTTCACCTTACAGCAATCAGAATAGCTAAGATCTAAAGCTCAAGGGACAAATCATGCTGAAGAGGATGTTGCGAAAGAGGAACCCTTCTCCACTCCTGGTGGGAATATAAACTTGTACAATCACTTTGGAAATCAATCTGGCACTTTCTCAGACAATTAGGAATACTGCTTCCTCAATATTCCACTCCTAAGCATATATCCAAAAGATGTTCAAGTATACAACAAGGACATTTGTCCAAACATGTTTGTAACAGCTCTATTTGTAATAGAAGTTGGAAACAACCCAGGTGCCCCTCAACTGAGGAATGGATACAGAAATTGTGGTATATCTACATAATGGAATATTGCTCAGCAATAAAAAAAAGGAAATCATGAAAATTGCAGGCAAATGGTGGGAACTGGAAAAGATCATCCTGAGTGAGGTATCCCAGAAGCAGAAAGACACACAGGGTATATACTACTCATAAGTGGATAATAGACATAAAATATAGGATAAACATACTAAAATCTAGACAACTATGAACGAGGATCACTCTGGCTAAGATGCAGAATCCTCATTCAGAAAGGCAAAGATGGTGGACATCAGAAGAGGGAGAAAACGGAACAGGACAGGAGCCTACCATAGAGGGAATCTGAAAGGCTCTACCCTGCAGAGTATCAGAGAAGATGCTGAGACTTGTAGTCAAATTTTGGGCAGAGTGCAAAGAACTTCATGAAAGAAGTAGGAAATAATATGACATGGAGAGGACAGGTGCTCCACAAGGAGAGCAACAGAACCAAAAAAATCTGGACACAGGGGTATTTTCTGAGACTGATACTCCAACCAAGGACCATTGATTTAGATAAACTAGAACCCTGCACAGATGTTGCCCACAGCAGTTCAGTGTCCAAGTAGGTTCCATTGTAATGGGAACAGGGACTGTCTCTGAGATGAACTGATTGGACTACTCTTTGATCACCTCCCCCTGAGGGGGTAGCAACATTACCAGGCCAAAGAGGAAGACAGTGAAGCTATTCGGGATGAGCCCTGATAGACAATGATCATAGGGAGGGAGAGGAGGACCTCCCCTATCAGTGGACTTGGGGAGGCACATGTGTGAAGGACAAGGGAGGATGGGATTGGGAGAGGAAGAGGGAGGGGGCACAGAGGGATTCAAAGTGAATAAAGTGTAATTAATAAAATTAATATAAAAAATGGAAAGAAAAAAAGACACAGAAGCCGAATATACAAGCTCTCATTGGTCAAATGACAAAACAATTTGAACATCAAAATGTTCTGCATATCTATGTCCTCCCAAAATTCCTATGTTGAAGTCCTGAGACCCAAAGTAACAGAACTGCAGGAGATCCTTGGGAGGTACTCAGGTCTGGGAGGTGAAGCCCTTATAAATAGGTTCATAACCTTATTGAAGAGATCCTATAAAATCATGTGGCCCTTTAGAACATTTGAGTATAAAGTGAGTACATGACTGTAGACAAGCATGCCCCCAACTAGACCTTATAATTTAACTTTAGACTTTCCAGAGTTCACAACTGTAAAAAGTAAAGCCTTGGTTTATAAATCATCTGTCACTTAGCCCCAGCAGACTAAAACAAAAATAACAGTCCAGTCTGCTGCAGAAGGCACATAAATCATGAATCCATATTGATGTTTTTTAAGTGTATGGCAAATGCATTAACATTCTGATGAGGACCAAGACACAGAGTGTCAAGGTACTCATGAGGGTGCAGGGTATTATCTATGTAGTAGAAATAGCTTGAAAACACTGATTACAAGTAATCAAAGTGAAAGTATGTACCACCTGATAGGACAGTGTGTTACACTTTTGTGATACACTTGTCCCAGTTTATATATTGATCCATGAGAACACAGAGAGCTTGGAGAGAGTCTATTAAAATAACTAACCTGGGATATTAGCTATATAGTACAGGATAACCATTCCAGAGGCATTTCTGTCCATAATTTTAAAATTTTTACATCTAATTCTGCATGAATTTGAGCCAAGATTGCCTTTTTATCTCTTATTTTTACATTATTATCACATTCAACATGGGAATTAATTTAGAATGGCTCTGAGTAGGCAAACCCATATTTGAACTTATCCTTATGCCCTAAGTTAAATTTTGGTGCTTGCTTTGTTGAAGAAAACCATTGCTTTGCAAAGGACTCTTATGCTCTTCTTGCCTGTGTCAGGAAAATCTCTTTCTCAGGTCTTGTGTCTTCACTGGTGTAACAAAACACCAAAAGCACAGACTCTTAACAGCTCCAATCAATAAATGAGAACTCATGAAACTGAAAAGCTTCTGTAAAGCAAAGGGTACTGTCTACAGATTGGGAAAGGATGTTCTCTAACCCTATATCTGACAGAGGGCAAATATCCAGAATATATAGAGAACTCAAGAAGTTAAACAGCAATAAATCAAGTAATCCAATTTTTAAAAAAATGGGGTACAGAGCTAAACAGAGAATTCTCAATAGAGGAATGGCAGAGAAACACTTTAATGCTCAATGCTGTTAGTCATCAGGGAAATGCAAATCAAAACAACCCTAAGATTTCACCTTACACCCATCAGAAGAGCTAAGTTCTAAAGCTCAAGTGACAATACATGCTGAAGAGGATATAGAGAAAGAGGAACCCTCCTCTACTCCTGGTGGGAATGTAAACTTGTACATCACATTGGAAATCAATCTGGCACTTTCTCAGACAATTAGCAATAGTGCTTCCTCAAGATACAGCTATACCACTCCTAAGCATTTATCCAAAAGATGCTCAAATATACAAGAAGGTCATTTGCTCAACCATGTTTGTAGCAGCTTTATTTGTAATAGAATTTGAAAACAACCCAGATGCCCCTCAACTGAAGAATGGGTACAGAAATTGTGGTACATCTAATTAATGGTATATTACTCAGCAATAAAAAAAAAAACAAGGAAATTATGAAAATTGCAGGCAAATGGTGGGAACTGGAAAAGATCATCCTGAGTGAGGTATCCCAGAAGCAGAAAGACACACAGGATATATACTACTCAAAATGGATATTAGACATATAATATAGGATAAACATACTAAAATCTATACAACTGAAGAAAATTATGAATGAGGAGGACTCTGGCTAAGGTGATGAATCCTCATTCAGAAAGGCAAAGAGGATGGACATCAGAAGGGGAAGAAAACAGGGAACAGGATAAGAGCCTAAAACGGAGGGAATCTGAAAGGCTCTACCCTGCAAGGTATCAGAGAAGGTGCTGAGACTTGTAGCCAAATTTTGGGAAGAGTGCAGAGCACTTCATGAAAGAAGTAGGAAATAATAAGACCTGGAGAGGACAGGTGCTCCACAAGGGGAGCAAGAGAACCAAAAAATCTGGGCACAGGGGTATTTTCTGAGACTGATACTCCAGCCAAGGACCATTGATGGAGATAAACTAGAACCATGCACAGATGTTGCCCATGGCAGTTCAGTGTCCAAGTGGGTTCCATTGTAATGGGAACTGAGACTGGCTCTGACATGAACCGATTGGCCTGCTCTTTGATCACCTCCCCCTGAGGGGAAAGCAACCTTACCAGACCACAGAGGAAGACAGTGAAGCTATTTCTGATGAGCCCTGATAGACAATGATCATAGGGAAAAAGAGGAGGACCTTCCCTATCAGTGGACTTAGGGAGGTTCATGTGTAGAGAAGGAGGAGGGACGATGGAATTGGGAGAGTAGCAGGGAGGGGGCACAGAGGGATTCAAAGTGAATAAAGTGTAATTAAAAAATTAATATAAAAATGGAAAGAAAAAAAGACACAGAAGCCATATATATAAGCTCTCATTGGTCAAATGACAAAACAATTTGAACATCAAAATGTTCTGTATATCTACGTCCTCCCAAAATTCCTATGTTGAAATCTTGAGACCCAAAGTAATAGAACTACAAGAAATATTTGGGAGGTACTCAGGTCTGGGAGGTGAAGCCCTTATAAATAGGTTCATAACCTTATTGAAGAGACCTTATAAAATCATGTGGCCCTTTAGAACACTGAGTTTAAAGTGAGAACAATACTGTAGACAAGCATGCCCCCAACTAGACCTTATAATTTAACTTTAGACTTTCCAGAGTTCACAACTGTGAAAAGTAAAGCCTTTATTTATAAATCATTTGTCACTTAGCCCCAGCAGACTAAAACAAACAGTAACAGTCCAGTCCACTACAGACGGCACATAAATCATGAATACATATTGATGTAAGTGTATGGCAAATGCATTAACATTCTGATGAGGACCAAGACATAGTGTCAAGGTACTCATGGGGGTGCAGCATATTAACTGTGTAGTAGAAAAGCCTGGAAAACACTGATTACAAGTAATCAGAGTGAAAGTATGTACCACCTGACAGGACACAGTGTATTACACTTTTGTGATAACCTTGTCCATGTTTATGCATCGATCCATGAGAACACAGAGAGCTTAGAGAGAGTCTAGAAAAATAACCTGAGATATTAGCCATATAGTACAGGATAACCATGGTACAACCCACAGACTGAAATAAACTAAGTAACATGGAGGGTTGAAGAGAGGATTATTGACTCCCACTAAGAAGGGGACAGACATGGGAGGTGGATCGAGAGAGGAAGTGGGTGGGAGACTGGGGTGAAGAGAGGAACAGGAGGGGGATCAGGTGTGGGTAAAGTGGGAATGGGGGTGAGAGGACTAGGAGAGAAGGGAAATTGGTGTTGAGGCATATCTGAGACAAGATGAAGACCTGAAATTTTGGAGGTGCCTGGGAAGATATGAGGGTGACCCTGGCTGAGACTCCTAAAAGCAGGGATATTGAAACTTAAGTAGACATATCCCATAGCCAGAGGAGGGATAACTCTCAGAAAACTCTCACTCAAATTTGACCACCTACAAGATATGCAGGGATAAAAGATGGAACAGAGATTGAGGAAATGGCCAACCAATGACTGACACAACTTGAGACCCAACCCATGGGAAAGACTCAACTTCTGACACTATTAATAATACTCTGTTATGCTTGTAGACAGGGGAATAGCATAACTATCATCTGAGAGGCTTCATCCAACAGATAATGGAAACAGTTGCAGAGACCCACAGCCAAAGAAACATTGGCAGAATTCAGGGAGTCTTGTGGAAAAATTAAAGGAAGGATTGAGGGAGCTTGAGGGGTAGGACCCCACAAGACCTACATAACCAGCTCACATGCGACCATGGGGATTCATAGAGACTGAACCACCAACAAAAGAACATGCCTGTACTAGTCCTAGGTCCCCTCCACATATGAAACTGATGGGCTGCTTGTCCTCAAGTGGGTCCCCTAACAACTAGAGCAGGGTCTGTCTATGACTTGGACTCTGGTGCCTCCCTCTGGATCCCATTTCCCTAGCAGGGCTGCCTTATCTTGCCTCAGTGAAAGAGGAGGTATTTAATCTTGATGTAACTTGATGTGCCAGGGTGGGTTGGTTGGGGGCTCTCTGGGGAAAATGGGTGAGTGGGATGAGGGCAGGACTGGGAGGAGAGGAAGGAATGGGGTTGTGAGTGGGATGTAAAATGAACAAATAAATAAATTAATGAAGACAAAATACAATTGACCCACAGTCATCAAAAGTGACAGGATCATGAAAAAGATGATGGAACTATTCCATATTGAAAGATACGAAAAAGATAAGGAAACAATGCAACACTTAAATGTACCAACTTCTTCGACAATTATGTGAGTAATAACATAGTCAACAAAACCCAAATTAAATGTAATACTGTGTCAGTGTGAATTACCAAATTTGATAACTGCACTGTCATTATGTAAGACAAAGTTCTTGTTTGTATAAAATCAACACTAAACCATTCTGAGTGACAGAGCATAAGGTCAGCAGCTTCCTCTCAAAATGTCCAAAGTAAAAGAGCAATTAACTGTACATACTTGAAACTATCTTCAAGTTTGTTATCGTTTCAAAAGTGTTGTGGGAGAGCTGAACATGGTCTTTAACTCCAGCACTTGGGAGGCAGAGAAAGACAGATCTCTGTAGGTTCAAGGCCAGCCTGGTCTACATAGGGAAGCCCAGGACAACCAGGTCTCTGTAGAGAGAATTTGTTTCAAAAAACCAAACTAAATAAAATTGTTGTAAGGAGAACAATGTAACTGAAAACTGAACAAGATTAAAAACAAAGCTGATTCTCCACACTGGCAGTCTGGGTAAGACTATGTCTGTAAGAGACTGAAAAGTGAAATGACATGACATTGTGGAACAGCAATAAGATTCTCTAAATACAGCCCACAGTCTTCTTTTTTTGCTGTGTATGTGTGGGGAGGAGGGAGTGTTCATGATGTGGGTAAAGGATGAATACTAGTGAACACAGGGGAATGTCAGATGACAACTCTGTGCTGTCATTTTTGCTTTCCACCTTTTCAGGAATTCAGGGGTCAAACTCAGGTCTCCAGGCTTGCCCAGCAAGAGCCTTTATCTACTATGTCATCCTACCAACCTGCAAGCGATTCTCTTAAATGACCTCAATTAGGTAATAGTGAGAAAAAAATGTGAAGTGTCCCTTCTCTTAAACAATTTCTTAGGGATGAATAAATAATAAAAAAGAGATGAGTAGAACATTAGCACACTAGTGCAACCAACGAATAACTATCATCCGAACACAACCTAAGCACTTCCTGAGACAAGGGGCTGCTGGTACCAAACTGTGCCTTAAGATGAATTTTCTGATGGAATAAAGAGAACAATCAAATCATTTGAAAGCTAAGTGAGAGAGAGCACCTGCAGGCTGGCTGTCTTTACTTAAGAAGAGTCATTTCATTCTGGAATGCCGCCACATATGTCCTGAAACAATAGTCCTAGAAATGTTTCAAGGTGCAAGGATCCTGTGGCCTTTCCAAGCAGCAAGTGTTCATTCCACTGGGATGTCCAGAATCCCCCACCCCACCTGCCCCAGGCCAGGCAGGAGGCAACACCAGACTCTCTGCACTTCCTTTCCGGGAGGACTGGCCCCAGTATCACTCTTCCTCAGGATGCAGGGCACAAGTGTATCCCTAGGAACTCCACATAGTGTGCTCCTGCCCTCCCAACTCCTGCTGCCCGAGGGCGCAGTCCCAGGTACCAGCAGCATCCACAGAAGCTCTTGGCAGACCTGGGCAGGCTCTCCCGACCTGCCCAGCCCGCCAGCCTACAACTGCACAGCCCCAGCCTCACTCCCGACTGCCATTCTGCGGGTCCCTCACACATGCCCACAGCCAGCCAGGGTCAACCGCTCCGCGATGGCCAACACCCGTGGACCTGCCACTCCTCGGCCACGGGACCCAACGCTCTCCCCTCCCCACCTCCCAGCTGCGATGCCTGCCCCAGCACCACCTAGCCCACTGGATGGCTGCTGGGGGAGGAGGCAGAGCCCAGAGGCAGAGGTGGGGGAGGAGCCCAGCCAGGGGGTGGAGCCCGGGGGTGGAGGCGGGAGCCCAGGGGCGGAGGCGGAGCCCAAGGCTGCGCCCGCCCCACACCCTTACCTGGCTTCTCCTGGTCTCAGCCTACCACAATGAAGTTGTGCCACGACCGCCGCCACCGCGCCCGGGAAGCGGGTTCCCGTCGCTGCCCTCGACGCTGTCGCCCACCAGGCCCGGGATGAGCTCAGCGTCTGTAGCCATAGCAATGGCGCTTGCATCATCCTTGACAATGGAGGCGCGCAGTGCGCCTGTGCTGCGCCTCAGGCAAGCCCCTCCCCGCCCCACCCGAGTAGGTTCTGCATTCTGGGTCGGGATGCTGTGAGGCCTGAATTTTACTATTAATTTTACGGGACAAAAGGCTCTTTGAGATAAGTGTACCTCCAAGCATTTCTCTCCTGTTTTCAAACCCCTTGTCTTAGTTACTTTTCTATCACTGTGCTAAGATATCATGACCAAGGCTGCTTACCTCAAGTACCTACAATTGGTTGGGTACCTAGAGTTTCAGAGGGTAAGTCCATGACCATCATGGAAAGGACCATAGTGGCAAACAGAAATGGCAGGCAGAGAACCAGAGAGAACAGTGACTGTGAGCCTACATCCTGATCTATAAGTATGAGGCAAAGAGCTAACTGAGAATGGTGTGGGATTTTAAAACCTCAAAGCCCACCCACAGTGACACACCTCTTCAGCAAGAGCATACTTGCTAATTTTTCTAAAACAGATCCATCAACTGGGGACCATATTTTCAAACATATCATTCAAACAACTACACTCCTCAATAGCGTCCTATGTAGCCAGGAATTAAGATAAAAAATTTCAATGTCCAAAAGCTTCCCAGACACTCAGATTCTTGTGCTGTTTTGTTGTTGCTATTGCTATTTTGTTTTTGAGACAGAGTTTCTTATAGTCCAGGTTGACCTTCATTCCTGACCTTCCTGATGCTCCATTTAGAGGCATGTGTCAACACACTTGCTTTATGATCTTGTTTATTTTTGTATTGTTTTGCTTTGTTTTGTTGTTGTTGTTGTTTTGCTTTTCAAGACAGTTTTTCCCTGTGTAGCTTTAGCTGGTCTGGACTCGCTCTGTAGACAAGGGTGGCCTCAAACACACAGAGATCCAGTGGGTGCCACTATGCCTGCTGACCTCCTTTTTTGAAGGGGAGTATTTTTAAATTTTGTGTAGATCAGTGGTAAGAGTATTTTACTTGTATGAATCTAAGTGTATACCACATGTGTGCCTTATATCCCAGGAGGTCTAATGGCATCAAATTCCCTGAAACAGGAACTAGAGAAGATTGACAGCGACCATGAACATGCTAGGAACTCGGAAAAAAAAAGCAGAGAATGTTTTGTTGTGTTTTGTTTTAAGATTTATTATTTATTATGTATACAATGTTGTGTTTGCATGTACACCTGCATGCCAAAAGAGGGCACTATATTTCATTATAGATGGTTGTGATTCACCACATAGTTGCTGGGAATTGAACACATGACCTCTGGAAGAGCAGCCAGTGCTCTTAAGCTCTGAGCCATCTCTCCAGTCCCACAGAAAGTATTTTTCATCACTAAGCCATCTCTTCAATTATTATTATTATTATTATTATTCCTTTCTTCTTCCCTAGTTTATTCCAAACAAATTCACCTTCTTTCATTTCACCTACTGAACTAAAATGTTCTTAACTCTAGGCCTTTGAATATATATATATATATATATATATATATATATATATATATATATATATTATCCCTTTTGGGGTGTTAAGTAGCTCTTGCTTTTCTTTAGGTTACATAGTGTAATTTATAGTGATGTACATATTTCTATGCATGGTCTATAGGTTTATTTTTGGTGGATAACCCCACAAGACTGTAAGCTTATAGAGAAAAAAATGATGTTTGCATGAATCATTTTTGTGTGTTCAGGACTTAGCACAGTATTGAGTACCTAATTCACAAACAGTAACTGTCTGCAGAAGGACAAATCGCATTTTAAACAGTAAATGCTATTAACAAAGGTTTCATAATCTGATAGTAATACAGAATTCCCACCTAGAGGATGGGAGCACTTAGCATTTTATTTGTTAATGACAGCCATTGTGCCATCTGTAATAAACTTCTCCGGAAATATTTTTTATCTTTGTTCTGTTTCTGCTGCTAGTAGGACAGCCTCTATGTCTGTTGCCTTTTCTGTGTTCTCTTTCATTTATCTCATAACAAGTTACTTCCTTTAAGCTTTAGTGAGGTTTACCATATGGCTTTATCATATGCAAAGACTATTTGTATCTGTCTGTTTTGTACAGAAGCTAGAAATACAGGTCAGAGGTAGAACATTTCCTTCACATATATGAGGTAAAGAAAGAGGAGGAAGAAGAGGAGGAAGAAAAGGAACAGGAGAAGCAAAGCATTGCTTTTCTTTATGCAGATGCTCTGCCTTAAATACAGGGGTTAACAGTCTTCCTGTTTCTGCCTTCCAGATAAATAGAAATTACAGGTACAACAACAGTGCTACTTATTTGTTGTTAGTTTTATCCTGGTCCTTCTCCTGACATTCACTGTATACATGTTTTATACATAATTGGTTTTATGTACATGTTCATTTTCTGAGAAGAATCTATATTTTCATTAGGTTTTATGAGAGGTCAGGTCCTCAGAAAATATCCTGGGCTTTGCACCCTGCCATACTTATCACTAGGAGACCATATCCGCAAAGCTGATTGTGTTCTCTCTGTACATCATTAGATGTTATGACTTCAGGATGCATCTTGAACCTTGTTTTCAAGAGCATGCTGTAAACAAGCCCTAAGCTTAACAGGCAGTTTGTTCCTCATGAAAAAAAGATTTCATCATAAAATGACCTGTCTGAAAAGATCATCTGAGATCATTGTGCAATGCACTCAGTTACTTTCATTTTAGTCACTAACATTATTAGTACTGTTTATTGGTTTTCGTTACTTTTCTAGAGACCCAAGTATGATGACCCTGGTGTAATGGATTGTGGACACACTATTAACTAAGAAAATAAAACAACATATTCAAAACAAGCAAAACCTCCAAATATTGATAAGAATTAGGTCTAGATTTAGGGCCCCAAAATAATTCAGTTGAAATGTAAGGAAGACATTGAAACACGATTATTCAGCAAGCTTTTTCATCATATATGTAAATATGAAAAGATGTACAAATAAACACAACTTAAGAATTCTTGGACACACAAAAGGTGGAAATTCATTAAGCAGGATTTTTTTCCGTTTTGTTTTCTTGCCAGGAAGATTTTGAACATGTTCCTTCCCTCCCCCTCCATTCCCCTACCCTCTCCTCCCCTTCACTTTCCTCCCATTCCTTTCCTTCATTGCTCAGTGTAATTTACAAACATTGCAAGTGAATTGATGCAATGCTGCAAAAGCATTGCCAAAAGGACCCCTGCAGCCTCACTTTTAGGTCTTGAACTTAAAATACATTCTGGCTAGTTTTTTCTTGTACTGGTGATTAAGTAAATCAACTCATTTTCAGTGGGGGAGGGGTAGATCCCCAGACATGGTGAATTCTTCATCTATCCCTCTACTGCACCCTCCACTTAAATCCTTTTGTACTTTGGAGAACACATAGACAGAAGTTCCCTGAGGAGTTTAAGTTACATGTGTGACTCCATTTTGAAATAAGGCACCATCTTGACCAGGAGCTTAACTCAGGTACCAGGAAATATCACAGAATGTGCACCTGGCAGAATACAAAGTTAGCTCTCCAAGCAATGGCCTCCAGGAAATATGACAGAATAAATGTTTAGTAAAAAATAGAGACAATCTCCCAGGTAATTGTGATCATGTAAATGGTCACCTCTCCTCTATGGCTTCTACCCAATTCTGTAGCATCAAGGCATGGACTCCCCTGCTTTCTCTCATGGAAACATATATCCTCCTGCTTGCTGTTATGGAAACCACCTGCTTAGAGTCTTTCCCTTTAAAACCCCTGCTCACTCAGGGCTTAAGGTCCCAGATCTCTACTGCTGTGTCAGTGAGACTTGGGCCCCGAGTTCAATAACTCTTGTAATAAAGCTCTCTTGCTCCTGCATCAAGTCGTCTTCTGGTGGTCTATGAGGGTCATGTGATCCTGGTATTGCATCCCCACCCAAGCAAACCACAATCATACATGTGCTTTCTAAGATTTTCTAACAAAATTCTTGGAGTTGCCAGTCTGAGACCTCGCCTAAAAAGAATTGGCTGGGCTGGAGAGATAGCTCAGAGGTTAAAAAGCAATGACTGCTCTTCCAAAGGTCTTGAGTTCAATTCCCAGCAACCACATGGTGGCTCATGACCATCTATAATGAAATCTGGTGCCCTCTTCTGTCCTGCTGTCACACATGCAGGCAGAACACTGTATAAATAAAAAAATAAATCTTAAAAAAAGAAAAAGAAAAAGAATTGGCTTAGTTCTCAGGTGACAATTTCATAAGTGCAGCAAGGCTAATGAACCATGTGCCAAGGTGCTCAGGTGGGTATTCTTGGAAAGTGTCAGTACACTGGCACAGACGCAGGAGCTCAGTGCAGCCAAGCCTTCTCCTTTCAGGTTCGGTCCACTTCCTTGTTGAAGTCACCTATGGTTCAATACAAGAAGTTTGAGGGATTAGGGGTGTAGCTCAGTTGATAAGAGGTGGAGCAGATATTCAAGGTCATCTTATAGCTGTTTAGTTTCAGGTCAGGGTGGGCTACAGGGGACCCTAACCAAATAATAGCAAGAGTAATAACCACAATACATTTTGGCTAAGAGCATATTTGGCAATCATTGTTCCAAGCCAGAGCTAATCTCAGGTCACCAACTTTTCTCAGAGAGGAAGCAAGGAGGCAAAGAGGTCCAGCCCAGCAAGATTTGCTGCACACAGACCCCTCTCCAACTGAGCCTTCCCAGCCAACCGTGTAGAAATGTGTGCTCCCACTAGCGACCAGAGGTGTCCCAACTTGTAGTACTGGGAGCATGGGGCAGGAAAAGTCACCAAGAAACACAGCTGTTTGGTCACTGGCCTACTGAGACCATCAAAAACAAACAAAACCACAAAAGAACAACACAAGAAAAGAATGTACCAGGTACAATGTGCACAAAGAGAATGGAAGAAGAAAATACCAAAACTCAGAACAGTGGTCTCTCTCTCTCTATTGGCCAACTATCCTGTTCCATTAGTGGTGGATTACCACCAAATCAGGCTCCACAAAACTACACCAGAGTTTGGAATGGTGACCGCATTCAGCCAGACCATAGAATGGAGCATCAACATCTTTTGATCTCTACCAGATCAGACCCAAAGCAGAAGCCAATCTCTACCAGACCAGAGACCATAGCAGCAGCTGAGCTCTGCCAGACCAGAGGCCAGAGCAGAGGCTAACTTCTAGCAGAACAGAGAACAGAGAACATTTGCAGAGGTGCCAAGACTGGGGCTTCGCATATCTTATCCATCCCATGGTGTCTCCTTGCCACTGTCACTGGAGCCTGTGGAGCATGGCTCAAGCCTCCTGAAATGGGAAAGAATCAAGTAAAGGGGGATAGAAGGATTCTGTTACATATCCTCAGTCAGTCCCAATTAAAAAAAAAAAAAAGGCAGCTGGCAGCAATAGACAATACAGTCAAACAAAAAGACACAAACAGCCACAACCCACTGCTTGTGCAGCAGGAAACACAGGGCCAGACAACAAATCCCACACTCATGCAGCAGAAAAACTGAAAGTAGGACATCAGTGAATCAGTGCTGCAGGAGCTACCTCTCTTGTCCTTATCCAAAGATTCAGAGATAACAGAAAACTGGGTTCTCTCCCACCATTTACAGATAGGGGCACATTCATCATCTCTCCTGGTGACCTTGGGGTAGAGTCAGTAGTCTGGTGACCTTTGGGTGACTTTTTTAGGCCTAGTTCCTGGTGACCTTTAGGGGTGTCAGGTATGGTTCTCTCAGTTCTAAAAAATCCATTTGGACTTTGTGGGGATTGTAAATTGTATGTCATGTGTCAGAGAGTACTCCAATAGTAAACTGTGATATAGAAGAGTAGAACTGATGATGTAAAGGATTTCCTATTTCTGAGAAACTAGTGGCACCAGTTAGATTTTAGCTGAGGGAAGACTGCCTGTAAAACATTCCACAGATAAGTAGTATGCTAACCAGGCCCGTTAGAGATTAGGATGTGGGGATACACATGTTTGTTCACCAGGATTATCTAGAAATGTGGCAGAGTGAAGTTTTTTAATTTGTAATTTCCCAACCTGTATTTATCAATTCATGAATCGGAATGAAAACAGACTTGATTGGGGGGTGTACAATTTGGGTCAGGTAGCTTGATGCAGTGAATATTGAATTTCGAATTAAGGGACTGTCCTATGCCCATATGTACAATCCTCATTGACACAGTTCTGTCAGTTCAAATTTGAGACACAGGCTATTGGCCAAAGCTTTTTCAGGTTAAAGGTCTCAGCAGCTAATATTGTTCACAGGGACAGCATCAAACAGTATCTTAATAATGGATTTCCCTCTACAAGAAAATGGCCTGTGGTTTCCAAGGTCAGTATGGCTATGTTTTTTTTTTTTTCAACTCTGAGGTTGATTACAAATAAAGAGGGACCTGTGTAAGAATTGAGTTCACTGACCTACTTTGAAGCTGGTGTTGTCACAACACAGAAAGGGAGGGGAGGAGGGAAGATGGCAATGAGTCAGGTAATCAATTTTAGATGGTCAGTAAAAGTGAAAAGTGTACACCTAGGCCTGCGAGTTTGCTGAACTTGTTTCTGGAAAGCAAATTTCTACACTTACACTAGTTCAAACACACAGAAGATCTGGACAAAGTGGTGTGGTAGTGCCTAACAGGAATGCTTTCCCCTCCCCCCATTTGAAAATGCACAACCTGAGAGAAAAGGTGTGAGTAATACTTGGTGTGTTTTATTACATACTTGAAGTCCCTGAAGAATATTGGACCATAAAGCCATTTTCAACTTTTAAAAATAATTTTTGAGATTATAATGAAATCATTTCATCCTTCTCATTTCTCTCTACTCTTACATCTCAAATGCTGGGATGAATCGTTAAGGAGGCTACTTAACAATCAAAGCAGACGTGGCTGTCAGGTTCTCCCAGCATCCCTCAGTCATTACCTGTTACAAGGTATGGGTGTCAAACACAGATCTCTAGTTCAGGAGTTGAGCTTCCCTCTTCCCAGCAGTCCTTCCTTTTGTATTCTAATCATTTTGGTTACCTGGTCTTTTTCATTTATCATTTATCCTCCTGGACCTTTGTTCTGGCTCTCCACTTCCCTCTCTCCTCTCTTCTCACATAGCTCAGGGTCATGTCAACTCTAGACTGTCCCAGATTTCCCTGGGTCTGACTATATTCTCTCGTCTATCTATAATAAACTTTCTACTCCAATATTCCTAGGAACAGCCATATCCTTTTTGGTTTATATCTCATTTTTGTTGAGCTCCCGTTAACTACTCCTTTCTTTCAAATTCATGGACATTTGTTTCTTTAATGGTTATTACTCTTTGGCTTTGACTGAAGTTTCAATGAAGGACTTCCCAACTATGAGGTAGAGGTGCCTGCACTGGACACTGAGTGTGTAATGGAGTGTGCAACATAAATGACTGTAACTTGGAAGATGAGCAGGTGCCCTAGGAAAGTGTGAGATTGTATTTTAAAACATTTTCAAGATGAGGTTGTTGCAGGATATTTGATCCCAGTGTGATCCCTTAGATTGTAAACTGTAAAAACCTGTGCTTTGTTTAGTGTGGGTGAGCCCTAACACAATCCTTAATTCCAAGAACTTACAAATTATTGTAAACAGGTGATTACAGTATGGTTCCACCAGCCCTAGAACAGACCTTCAATTCAAAAGTTCTCTGTGCACAGGATGAAATAATGTTAACCCTAGATCAAGAGTCAAAGCAAGAAACCAGCTGACATGGATTAAAGAGTAAGTGGAACTTTCGGCTGAAATGTATTTAAGACAGAGTGTAAAAGTGGAAGAAGTTTTATCTTGGTTCCTTTGGGGCTTTTTGAGCTTTGAGCTAGAAAGCCTTTGGCCTTGGGTTCCTTTGGCCTATCACCCTTGAGCTGTCATATGAACTGGTGAGGTTTTGTGGCTTTTTCTCTTGGAGGTGAGGTGAGTAGCAGGGTCAGATGGGTGCTTTCTCTGCCTCTCTGTGCTAGCAGGTTTTAAAATCGAATAATTGGGATTTTCATTCTTTTATAACAACACTGGGTTCTGTGTGCCCCTAGGGGTTGGGGCAAAGCTAGAATACCTCTGCTATCTGCATTATTTGATCTTTGATCCACTGGTAGAAGAGCTACTACTGTCCTGAGACACAGATGTATTGTCCAAGCTAATGAGGGAGTCTACATGGGCCTAGCAGTCAGGAACAACAGTGGGAGGTAGCTTATGGGTTTGTTCTGGGATTGTTCTCTGATGTAGCTGTAGGGAGCTGTGAATGAGACCAGAGCCCATGCCATGGTGAGTGAGGGGCCATTGTTCCCAGGCCAGGCAGAGCAGGTCTGCTGAACTATCACAGCCTGATCTGCTTTGACCAATATGAGCTGTGGTTCAGACTCTGGTTCTGTTGTTTTCCATGTGGTGACTTCAGCAGAGATCCTTGTCCTCTGACCCTTCTTGAGTGTTGACTATCCAAGGAGGAGGGGACTCTGTGGCTTGGGCAGTAGAAAGTTGTGGTGCTTATAGTATCACTATCTAGTGTTCACACCCAGGCATTGCTTTCTCTGTGCTTTAGATAGATAGATTGGAAAACTGAAGGTCTCATTTTTAGAAATGCTGCATGTTATAATCCACACATGGTTTTGTGTAACAAATTTTATAAATAGTTTTGAAACTGGTAAAAAAAAAAGTGGTGGTGGTCATCATTAAGCAATACTTGCTTATTTTTTTTTTAATTTACTTTTCACCTTTAAACTACCACCGGGCACAATGATGTGATTCAGGGAAATTCAATTCTTGGGTTCAAAAGGATTTTCTGAGATGCAAAATTTTGTCAGTGTCAGGTGTGCATGGTTTTAGGTAAGTGAATAGGGCAGATTACACACCTTGTGACATAATCCATGCAGCAAGAAACAGATACTAAATTATTCTCCAACTTTTTTGTGTGTGAGTGTTGGCAAGCCTGGGCTGTGCCTGAACTCACAAGTGGACATGAGGGACTGCAATCCATAGCCTAGCTTTATGATCACCTCCATTTTCTAAGAGACTTCAAGAACAAAAGGACTCTCTGTAAAGGAGGTTAGTAGTAGCTGGAGGGTCAGAAATATAACAGTTTAGGTGTCACTTTGTGTTTGTTTTGTAGCAGTTGTGAAATCTGTGTTTATTTAATTTGTATTAATTACAAAATCAAAGTTATCTCTGATCCAGTGCACATTTTTCATGCTAGAGTTTCCTTAGGTCTTTTCACGTAAACTTGGCTATATTTTAGGCTTCGGGTTTTTGGCTTTTTCTCTCACCCCCTCATTCTTTCACAAACACTGTGCACATTCTTGATTATTGAATTTTGTGGTAAGTACAGAAGTCACATCACGCAAGAAGATTATGAGATTTGTTTTCTGTTTGCCTCTGTTTCTTACCAGGTGGCTTTTCTGATATAAGATAGAGATTTTGGATTGTTCTTTAGCAATCACATAAAGGCAATTTGCACTCATGTCAGTAGAAGGCAATAGAGACAACATGAAGGTGATGAAGGTGAGTGATACCAGGTGGCTAGTTTACTCCTTCTCTTTTGACATGTTATTTATTTTTATTTTTTGGTGATCTGTCATTTTCTTCAGCAGTTTCATGTGTCCAGTGGTCTCCATATTCTTTAGTTGAATGATTTTATTCTCCTGAAAAGATTAAATCAAAACCCTGCCCCAACCCTAATTCAGGGGTGAGGTTCGTACCTTTTTAGGCATGTTATATCTTTTATAGGGCAAAATGTTTTTTTTTAATAGAAAAGTATAATATCTCAATTAAAGTTAAAAAAATCTTTACAAAAAAAAGTTTACAAATATACCTTAAAGTGTATTTATTTCTAGATAATAAAAGGCACTCACTTTGATTTTAAGCCTGCCTTTTACAAGCAGCTTTTAAATAAAATCACTGTAAATCCTGTGTGCCTCCCTCTGCCTCCCAAGTGGTATGTAAAGGGCATGTGCCTCCAAAATGCTGGGATTAAGGCTATGAACCACCAGCACCCTGTCATTGTAACTTCTGAATTTAGAAAACAACTAATTAATAGATAACTGCTTGTCTCTGCTAAAGACACTGTCTATCACCACACTGCTCAAAAATTTTATATTCAGGGGTTCTAGGTTATCTCCATGAATAGTCCTTGGTTGGAGTATGAGTTTCTGGGAAGTTCCCTATGTTCAAATTTTCTTGTTCTGTTGCTCTCCTTGTGGAGACCCTGTCCTCTCCAGCTCTTACTATTTCCCAGTTCTTACCTAAAATTCCGTTCTCCTGCCCAACAGTTGCCCATCTGGCTCAGCATCTGCTTTGATAGTCTGAAGGGCAGAGGCTTTCAGAGGCCCTCTGTGGTAGGTTCCTAGGTTGTTTCCTGTTTTCTTCTTCTTCTGATGTCCATCCTCTTTGCCTTTCTGGATGGGGATTGGACGTTTTAGTTAGGGTCCTCTCTCTTGCTTAGTTTCTTTAGATGCACAGGTTTTAGTGGGTTTGTCCTATGTTGTATGTCTATATGAGTGAGTATATACCATGTGTGTCTTTTTGCTTCTGGGACAACTCACTCAGGATGATCCTTTCCAGATCCCACCATTTACCTGCAAATTTCATGATTTCCTTATTTTTCACTGCTGAGTAATATTCCATTGTGTAGATGTACCACAATTTCTGCATCCATTCTTCAGTTGAGGGGCATCTGGGTTGTTTCCAGCTTCTGGCTATTACAAATAAAGATGCTACAAACATGGTTGAGCAAATGTCCTTTTTGTGTACTTGAGCCTCTTTTGGATATATGCCCAGGAGTGGTATGGCTGGATCTTGAGGAAGCGCTATTCCTAGTTGTCTGAGAAAGCGCCAGATTGATTTCCAGAGTGGTTGTACAAGTTTACATTCCCACCAGCAGTGGAGAAGGGTTCCCCTTTCTCCACAACCTCTCCAGCATGTGTTGTCACTTGAGTTTTTGATCTTGGCCATTCTCATGGGTGTAAGGTGAAATCTCAGGGTTGTTTTGATTTGCATTTCCCTAATGGCTAGTGGGGTTGAGCATTTCTTTAAGTGCTTCTCTGCCATTCGGTATTCCTCTACAGAGAATTCTCTGTTTAGCTCTGTTCCCCATTTTTTAAGTGGATTACTTGGTTTGCTGCTTTTCAGCTTCTTTAGTTCTTTATATATACTGGATATGAGTCCTCTGTCTGATAAAGGGTTGGTGAAGATTCTTTCCCAATCTGTAGGTGGTTGCTTTGTTTTGATGACGGTGTCCTTTGCTTTACAGAAGCTTTTCAGTTTCATGAGGTCCCATTTATTGGTTGTTGCTCTTAGAGCCTGTGCTGTTGGTGTTCTGTTCAGGAAGTTTCCCCCTGTACCAATGAGTTCTAGGGTATTTCCCACTTTTTTTTCCAGCCGATTTATTGTGTCTGGTTTTATGTTGAGGTCTTTGATCCACTTGGACTTCAGTTTTGTGCAGGGTGACATGTATGGATCTATTTTCATTTTTCTACATGTAGACATCCAGTTAGACCAGCACCATTTGTTGAAGATGCTATCTTTTTTCCATTGTATGGTTTTGGCGTCTTTGTCAAAGATCAGGTGTCCATAAGTGTGTGGGTTTATTTCTGGGTCCTCTGCTCGGTTCCATTGATCCACCATTCTGTTTCTATGCCAGTACCATGCAGTTTTTAAAACTGTTCAGAGTCCAATTGGGTTACATAGTCATGTGAAGAGGGACTGCCTCTGACATAATCTGATTGGCCTGCTCTTTGATCACCTCCCTCTGGGGGGGGGGGAGCAGCCTTACCAGGCCACAGTAGAGGACAATACAGCCACTTTTGATGTGAACTGACAGACTAAGATCAGAAAGGAGAGGAGAACCTCCCCTATTAGTGGACTTGGGGAGTGGCATGCAAGCAGAGGGAGGAGGGAGGGTGGGATTGGGAGGAGAGGAGGGAGGGGCTTATGGGGGATGCAGAATGAATAAAGTGTAATTGATGAAAATTTTAAGAAAAAAAGGAAAAATAATTTAAGAACCTTAAATGACTTTCAAAATTGAAAAAAAAATTATATTCACTCCAAATTATTCCAACGCAAACAAGTTTATACCTTTGAATTTACTTAAAACATTTTAAACCCCTTGTTGTTTTTAATATGAAACAACAAAAGTATCCTTTTTTATTTAAAAAGAAAACACTAGTCTTCATAAGTTTGGTTGGACTCAATGACCAAGCTTTCTGAGTTACCTCTGCTTATTCAGGAGATCTCTACTATTCAAATCTAATTATTATCAATTTTGATAGGATCCACCATTCTATTCCTGTGGAAACATTCAGTTTTACCAGTGAAGACACAGTTCAACAGTTTCTCACTATCTACTCCTTTTAGTTATGTTTACTTCTTTTTGTTCTACAGTATTTAGGTGTGCTGTGAAGTTGCTAGGAATAGATCTTTCTGATTTTTTTCTGAATGTACTTAATGCTATGAACTGTCTTCTGGTCGACACTTCGATTGTGTAGTATGAGTTTTGATATGCTATGTATTCATTTCAAGAACTTATTGCAAGTTTCTTATATCTTTTGAGACTTCCACTGTTCAAGTATATCATCAATTTTGGAGAATAGTATATGAGTTGCTAAGAAGAAGGAATAATCTTTTGTGCTTGGGTGGATGTTCTGTAAACATCATTTGGGTATATTTATTTTTTTGATGTTAGTTAACTGGAGCATTTCTCTGTTCATTTTGGTCAGGGGGACCTGTCCATTGGTGAGAGTTATATATTGAAGCCTTCCCCTATCAGTTTATGAGGGCCAGGATGTGATGCAAGCTACAGAAGGGTTTCTTTTATAACTTGGATGCTCTTGTATTTGGGGCATAGATGTTAAGTATTGATATGTTATAATGCTGGATGGTTTATTTTAATATGTCATGTCTTTTGCCATCTTTTGTTTAGTTGTTTTTGAAGTCTGTTTTGTTAGATATTAAAATTGCTATACGAGCTTGATACTCTAGTCCATTTATTTGGAATATCTTTTCCAACACTTTACCTTGAGATAATATCTATCTTGATGTGAAGCTGTTTTTGATGTGTTTAGAAGAAGGTTGGATTCTGTTTTATCATCCATTTTGTGAGCCTGTGTCTTTTTATTGGTGAATTTGGGTCAATGGTATTAAGAGATATCAATGAACAGTGATTGTTAATCTTGGTATTTTGGTGGTGGAAGTGGTGGTGGTTTTAGCACCTTGTGTGGGGCTGTATTTATAGATACATATTGTTTAAATTTGACCTTAACATACAACATCTTATTTTCTCCATTTGATGATTGAACGATTCTGGGCATAGTTAGTAATTTGTCTTGGCTTCTGTAGTTTTATAGAGTCAGAAACACACTGTCTATGTCCTTCAACCTCTAGCATCTTTACTGAGAATACAGGATTAATTCCAATAAATCTGCCTTTATTTATTTCTTGGTTGGTTTTGTTTGTTCTGGTTTGTCTGGTTGGTTAGTGTGGTCTGTTTGATTTTTTTTTTTTGTTACAGCTTTTAATATTCTTTCTTTGTTCTGTATATTTAGCGTTTTTATTATTCTCTGGTAAGAGGACTTTCTTTGCTGGTCCAGTGACTTCAGTATTTTTGTATGCTTCTTGTGCCTTGATAGACATGTTCTTCTTTAGGTGAAGAACTTTTTCTTGTATGATTTTGTTAAAAATTTCTTCTGGACCCTTGATCTCATCCTTCTGCTAATCGGATTATCAACATGTTTTGTCTTTTCATAACGTCTAAGAGTTTCTGGATGTTTTGTGATAGGGAACTTTTGGATTTAACATTTTCTTTGACACATGTATCTAGTTCAGCTTTTTTCTGTTTTTTTTTTTGTTGTTGTTGTTTGTTTTGTTTATTTTCAGACAGGATTGCTTTTTATAGCCTTTGCTGTCCTGGAATCACTTTGTAGACCAGGCTAGCCTCAAACTCTCAATAATCCATCTGTTTCTGCCTCCCTGAGTTCTGGTATTAAAGGAGTGTGTAAACACACCTGTCTTCCATTTCTTCTATTTTGTATTCAGTGCATAAATTTATCTCCTTGGTCTCTGTTTTCTCTGTGAACCTTGCTTCTGTATTTCCTTGCCGTAGTCTTTTTTTTTTTTTTTTTTCATTTCCAGGATTCCCCAAATTTTTGCATTTAAAAAAATAATTTTCTTTTGGTTTTTTGAGCCTGGGATTCTCTGTGTAGCATATGCTGTCCTTGCCTTGCTTTGTAGACTAGGCTAGCCTCAAAGTCACTCTGCCTCTACCTACCCAAGTGCTGGGATCACAGGTGTGCACCACCATGGCCAGCTTGTTTTTGCTTTCTTTATTGATCATATTTCCATATTTCCAGAATGTGTTTCATTCTGTCATTCTCCATTCAGCAGAGGCCTGGAGCTCAGCTTCCAGATGGAGAACAGTGGTTCCATTTCTCTCAGAGGCAACTAGAACACTTTAGGGCAATACCCATGTTCACTAGATGGGGGTGTGGAAAGAATTTAATATTGACTGTTACAGGTAGATAGCTCTTTTAGAATGAAATCACCAGTGGTAGTGGAAATTCTGGTATTACAGAGCCTATGGCAATACCAAAGAGTTACCATTCTCGGATAAGCTGATGTGCCATGCTCTGAGGACTTTCACCTCAGAGGTTCAAGTAAAAGTCCATGCCTGGTTGGCTTGCAACCAAGACATAGGCCTAGTGAGACACTGACCCAGTGAGGCCTAGGCTCAGTGGGCCAGTGAGGAGGCTCAGATGGGGATAAATGATGAGTTTCAGAGGCCATGATGGAAGGCTGATGGTGTCAGGTGGCATACAACCTACCAGCACACATGCACCCCCAGCATGGGCTGGATTTCTTAGGAAGAACATTGAATCTCTTGAATGGTTATTATTAATGAGACGTTCAGGACCACAGTGAAAGAAAGAGTCAAGTGGAGCAGAAATAAATGTAGTCTTTGGTTTGTAGAGAAAAGTCTCACTAGGTAGTTTCAGATGGCAGCCATGTGCTGAAACAGAGACAGGAATTTTTAGGAGATCATCATCAAAGAGAAAGTCCTAGGTCTGGATTTGAAGCCTAAGATGGTGTCCTTAAATTAACACTCCCTCCTGATAATTCTTCCATTAATCAAAGAAGTAGGCTAAGTGATTCCTAATACCAGGAAAGAACTTCATATAAAACCTGCTCCAAATGTGTTCCAAGTGTGGCACGATCCATCCCATTTTGTCCATCCCAACTTAAAATCCAACTTGACAGTCTCACTCATGTTATGCACATTCTGGAAACAAGAAGAATGCAAAATTTAAGATAATAGATTCTTCCTTTGTGTTTTCAGTTCAACACTGTGCCAGCCATCTGTGTTTGGCAGAGTCAGCTCCCCAGTGAAGATACTGTAACTGTTTATTGCGTGAAGTGGTGAGGGTGAAGCCTGAGTTGCATCTTGACACTACAAGATGTTGAGATACCTAAGTCAGGAGACACCTACCATATAGTGCTGCCTATAGGCAGCGGCAGTAAGCAATCTTGGGGATGTATGAGATGTTTCAGGGATAAGACCATCTAAGCCTTTCCAAACAGCATCAGGGTTTGTTGTTTTCCTTGCTGATCTTCTTTCCTTGGTCTACTCTTTCCTAAAAATGTACACATTCTTCTCTACAAGAATTGGAAAGGGGTATTCTGTGCATCTATGTTGGAATGATATAACTTGCTTCTGATGTTACAAGATGTGGCACCCAAGAGATTCTCTGTGTATCAGCAGAGACTGTGAACATTTGAACAGTATATGAGCTATGGCAGAATTTTAGGATCATTGAAGTTAGACTACATTTTCATCATGGGATGACAATAAGCTTATAGTGAACTTGGTCAGAACTTATTTGATTGAATCAAAAAAGCTCCCAGAGAAGATCGTGTTTCTGTTTTTGACACTGAAGAAAAAGTTTCTTTGTAGCCTTGGCTGTCCTGAAAGTTGGTATGTAGACCAAAAAGGTTTTGAACTTACAGATCTAACTCCAGTTTAGTGTTGGGCTTAAATTTAGACCCACACGCCTGGCTTCAACATCAACATCAACATTGTCTGCTGAGCCTGGAATGTAGCATTTTGTTTTGTTTTGTATATGTAAGCATAGGTTGTTGTGCTGATCTTCATCCACATCTTGCCTTTGAAATTTGGCAGAGAGTATATCTAATTTCTTAGGATGGCATGTATTCATGACACTAACAGTGTCTGAGCTTTCTGAGTTATTGGATTGCAGGTGTGTGACATTCATTCTACCTGTTGTATTTGTTTATTTAGACTTTATTTATGTATTTATTTTATTCACACTTAATTTGTTTTAATTTAAATTTGTTTTTCTATAATTTATTCTCTGACATGAACTCAGCTCTTTGAACACCTCCTTCTGGGGGGTGCACCCTTTTGAGGCCACAGAGGAATATGGTGCAGCCATCCTTGATGAGACCTGATAAGCTAGGGTCAGATAGAAGAGGAAGAGTTCCTCTCCTATCAGGAGAATATGGAAAGGGCATAGGGGGAGAAGAAGGAGAGTGGGTGGGACTGGGAGGAGATGGTGGAGGGGGCTACAGTGGGTATACAAAGTGAATAAACTGTAATAAATAAATAAATAAAATTTAAAAATAATTTATCCCCTTAACATCCCAATTTTAGCCCCCTCCCTAGTCTCTTCTTGGTTTCACCCCTCTGTTCCTCTTTCACCCTGATCCCATTTCCAATTCTCAGATATGGGGAGCCCTCCTCTCTTACCATCTGACCCCAGCCTATCAAGGCTCACTAAGACTGCCTGCATTCTCTTCCTTTGTGGTGTAGCAATGCCCCCTCTACCAGGGGGGAGTGATCAAAGAGCAGGCAACAGAGTCCATGTCAGAGCCAGCCCCTACTCTTCTTACTATGGATCCCACATGAGACTGAGCTGCCTATCAGCTATATCTGAGCAGGGGTCTGGTTCCTCTTCATGAATGGTCTTTGGTGGGTCCATCAATCTTTGCAAGTCCCCATGAGCCCAGATTTGTTGTCTTTGTTGGTCTTTTTATGGCAGTCCTGCCAGATCTGGCTCTTTCTACTTTCTATCCCCTAGTCTTTTCTATGATTCTTTGTGTTTTACCCAAATTTTGGCTGTGAGTATTAGCCTCTGCTTTGATCCCCTGCTGGGTAGTCTTTTGAAGGATATGTATGTTAGGCTCTCATCCTGTTCCCTCTCCTCAGTCACTTCTGGTGTAGACTCTATTTGCCCTTTTGAATATGAATTGACCATCCTCCATAGGGTCCTCCTTTTTATTTAGCTCCTTTAGGTCTGTGGATTGTAGTATGTTTATCCTATATTATGGCCATTATCCACTTATGAATGAGTACATACCATGCATGTCTTTCTGGTTTTGGAATAACTCACTTAAGATGATCATTTGTAGTTCCATACATTTGCCTGAAAATTTCATGGTTTCTTTTTTTTTTTTTTTAAATACCCAAATAGCATTCCATTGTGTAAAAGCACCACAATTTCTATAAAACAATGGTTCAGTTGAGAAACATGTAGTTTGTTTCACTATTCTGGCTATTATGAATATAGATGCTATGAACATAGTTGAGCAAATATCTTTGTTGAATGGTGGAGCATCTTTTTTATATACTCCCAGGAATGGTAGAGCTGGCTCTTGAAGTAACACTATTTTCAATTGTCTGAGATAGCATCAGATTGATTTCTAAAGTGGTTGTATAAGTTTGCACTCCTACTAGCAATGCAGGAGTGTTCCTCTTTCTCCACATTCTCACTAGCTTGCTGTCACTTCAGCTTTTGACATTAGCCATGATGGGTTTAAGATGGAATGTCATTTGCATTTCTATGATGACTACAGATATTGAGCATTTAATCTCCACCATTTGATATTCCTCTGTGGAGAATTCTCTGTTTAGTTCTGTACCCCAGATTTAAAGTGGATTATTTGGATTGCTGGAGTTAAATTTATTGATCTTTTTATATATCTTGTTTATTAGCCCTCTCTGTCGTATGAAGGGTTGGTGAAGTTCTTTTGTCAGACTGTAGGCTGTCATTTTGTTCTATTGACAGAGTTCTTTGCTTCATAGAAGCTTTTTGTTTCATGAGATCCTATTCATTAATTCTTGATCTTAGAGCAAGTGTTCTTGGTGTTCTGTTGAGGAAATTACCTTCTATGCCAATGACATCAAGGATCTTTCCCACTTTTTCTTCTAAGAGATTTAGTGTATCTGGTTTTATGTTGATGTCTTCGAACAACTTGGACTTCAGTTTAGTGCAGGGTGGTAAATATGGATCTATTTTCATTTTTCCACATGTAGACATCCAGTTAGAACAGCACCATTTGTTGAAGATGCTGTCCTTTTTCCATTGCATGGTTTTGACTTCTTTGTCAAAAATCAAGTGTCCATAGGTGTATGGGTTTATTTATGTGTTTTCACTTCAATTCCATTGACCCACCATTCTGTTTTTATTCCAGTACCGTTCAGTTTCTATTACTATTTATTTATAATAGAGCTTGAGATCAGGGATGGTTATACCTACTGAAGATCTCCTATTGTACAGGATTGTTTTAGCTATTCTGGCTTGTTTATTTTTCCATATGAAGCTGAGAATTGTTTTTTCAAGTTCCTTAAGGAATTGTGTTGATATTTTGATGGGAATATCATTGAATCTGTAGATTGTTTTTGAGAGGATGGCAATTTTTACTATGTTGATCCTATTAATCCATGAACATGAGAGATATTTCTATCTTCTGGTATCTTTTTCAGTTTCTTTCTTCACAGACTTGAAGTTGTTTTGTTTTGTTTTTCATATAGGTTTTTCACTGGCTTGTTGAGGATAACATCAAAATATATTTTTTTCCTGGCTATTGTGAAGGGTGTTATTTTCCTAATTCTTTATCAGTCCATTTGTCTTTTGTATACAGGAGTGCTACTGATTTTTTTCTGAGTTAACTTTATATCCAGCCACTTTGCTGAAGTGTTTTTCAACTGTAGGAGTTCAGTACAGTAGAATTTTGGGGGTCATTTTTGTATACTGTCATATCATCTGTGAATAGTGATATTTGATTTCTTCCTTAACAATTTGTGTCCCCTTGATCTCCTTTAGTTGTCTTATTGTCCTAGATAGGACTTTGAGTACTGTATTGAAGAGATTGAGAGAGAGTGTGTAGCCGTGTCTTGTCCCCAAGTTCAGTGGAATTGATTTAACTTTCTTTTCATTTAGTTTGATGTTAGCTATGGGGTTTCTTTACACTGTCTTTACTATTTTTAGATATGTGCCTTTGTCCCCAGTCTCTCCAAGACTTTAAACAAGAATAACTGTTCGATATTGTCAAATATTTTTTCACCATCTAAGAAAATGATACTCTGTTGTTGTTGTTTTCAATTTGTTTATATGGTGGATTACATTGATGGATTCCATATACTTAAAGTCTATTTTATTAGACATTAGAATGGCTACTCCTGCATGTTTCTTGGGTCCATTTGCTTGGACCCTCCTTCCAGCTCTTTACTCTCAGGCAATGTCTATCTTTGTGACTTAGATGTGTTTCTTGTATGCAACAGATTGTTGGGTCTTGTTTACATATCCATTCTGTTAGTCTGTGTCTTTATTGGAGTGTTAAGTCCATTGATGTTGAGGGAAATTAATGACCAGTGGCTGTTAGATCCTTTTATTTTGATGTTGCTTGTGGTAGTGTGTTTGTGTGCTTGGTTACTTTTAGTTTTGCTGTAGTGACATTATTTATTTCCTGTGTTTTCCTGAATGTAGTTAGCTTTCCTGGGTTGTAGGTTTCCTTCTAGGAGCTTCTGTACCTCTGGATTTGTGGGTAGGTATTGTTTAAATTTGTTTTTGTCATTAAATATCTTGTTTGCTCCATCTATGATGCCTGAGACTTTTGCTGGGTATAGTAGCCTGGGCGGTCATCTGTGTTCTCTTAGGGTCTGCATGATATCTGTTCAGGCCCTTCTGGCTTTCATAGTCTCTGTTGAGAAATCAGGTGTGATTCTAATGGGTTTGGCATTATATGTTACTTGGCCTTTTTCCTTTGCAGCTTTTAGTATTTTTTCTTTGTTCTGTATACTTACTGTTTATTATGTGGTGGGAGGATTTTCTATTCTGGTCTAATTTATTGGTTGTTCTGTAGGCCTCTTGTATTCTTATAGACCTCTCTTTTAAGTTGGAGAAATTGTCTTCTATGATTTTGTTGAAAATATTTTCTGGTCCTTGGAGGAGGGAATCTTCTTTTTCCTCTATTCCTATTATTTTTAGGTTTTGCTTTTCATGTTGTCTTGGATTTCTTGGATGGTCTGTGTCAGGAAATTTTAGATTTAACATTTTCTTTGATAGCTACATCTATTTCTTTCATTGTGTCTTCCACACCTAAGATTCTTTCTTCCATCTCTCGTAGTCTGTTGCTTATGCTTACCTCTGTAGTTCCTCTTTTCCTCCCTAAGTTCTTTCTCTCCACAGTTTCCACCACTTGTGTTTTCTTTATTTTTTTTCCAATTCTCTTATCAGATCTTGAGCCATTTTAGTGATTTCCTTCACTTCTCTGACTGTATTTTCCTTCAATTCCGTCAGCTGTTTGTTCGAACAATCCTCTGTTTCTTTAATATCTTTTAGTGATTTAAGTATTTCCTCTCTAAAGGCCACAAATTGTTTGGCTGCAACTTCCTGTATTTCTTTAAGGATGTCCATAATCTGTTTGACTTTATCTTCCTCCATTTCTTTGCAAATGGCAATAATCTGTTTGACTTTATCTTCATCTATGTCTTTATGCAATTTACTTTTTTCCTCTATTATCCTGTTCATAAGCACAGATGTAAGGTCATCTTCTTGAATTTCATTTACCCTGGTATGTCCAAGGCTGCTTGCCAATGAATAACTGGGTTCTAGAGATGCCATATTGCTGTGTCTTTTTGAGCTTTTATACTTGCCTCTATCCATTTGGCTCTCTTAGGTGTTGGGTGTTAGTTTCTGGTGCTTCCTGGAATCCTGTGGTGGGGATAATCCCCTTGGCAGGAAGATGATTTTTCCTGAAGGAGGCTTCCTCAGATTTTGGGGTATGGTCACTGAATAGCGGGTATTTTTCAGGAATTGCCAAAACTCACCACAGGCATAGAGACCTGAGCGGTAATTGTGGTCTTTGTTAGTCAAGGGAGCTCTCCTCTCACCCAGAGAAGTCCTGGAGACAGTTGTCCTGCTTCTGGCTTTCTTGCTGTAAATTTAGTAAGCTGCAGCTATAGCCTGGGTACCCCATGGGTTGGTCAGTTTAGTTAGGGATAACTGGTTGTCCCTTGGAACAGTATCTGGGGGTTGATCTTGGGTATCCCAGGCTTCTGTAGGTCTGAGGTTAAAGCTCTGTGCCCCAGTTCCCAAGCAGTAATCTGTAGCAGCTGAGCACTGCTCTCACATGTGAAGCAGGAGGCTAGAGTCGGAGCCTGTGAATAACCAGAAACTTTTCCAGAGCTAGGTGTCCTGAGGTAGGGCCAGATGTTTTCCCCACCTTTGGGTTTTCTCCCAACATGAAGACCTAGTCTGTGGTGTTTGACATGGTGTGTAGAATGGGTAGGCACTTGCCAGATGGCTACCCAGTTGGTGTTTGGGAAAGAACCTGAGAACATGTCCAAGAATGTTCCCATTTGTGGTGCTGGTAGTGTGTGGGTGTGTGGGGGGACTTGGCTGAGTGCTCTAAGCTGGGACCTGCTATTTCCCTGCCTGTGGAGTTTTCTTTAGACAGGGAAACCCATCTTCTAATGTCCTGGGGCACACAGTTCTGTCTGTGATGGAGAGTAGGGCATGCAGGTCTAGTGACTGGAGGCCCACTCAAGGCTGGCAGCTGTGCACCCACCAGTCTGCAGGACCTTTTCCAGGGATAGACTGGGTGACCTGAGGTCAGTCCCACTTTCTTCTTCCCTGTTTTTTTTTTTTTTTTTTTTTTTTTGAGACTGGAGCTCCCAGTCTCTGGTGCCCTGGAGCACACAGTTTGGCCTGGGACAAGGTGATCAGGACACACAGGTGTATCCTGCACCTGGGATATTTTCCGGGTTCTCCCTGAGTGACCTGAGAGTGGAACTGAGTGATCCCCACACCACAGAGTTTCCTCTCACCTGGGAAACACGATTGCTGTTGTTTTAGGGTCCAGAGTTCAGTCTTTTAGTTGCGGTACCGACATTGCTGTCCTGTTCCTGTCCTGGTCCTCCTAGCAATGCCATCTTGGATTCCCTCTCCGTCATCCTTTTCAATTAATTTTGGTTGAAAATCTGTTTTATTAGATATTAGAATAGCTACTCCTGCTTGCTTCTTGGATTCATTTGCTTGAAAACCTTATTCCTGCTGCAATATCCAACGAATTTTCCCAGAGATTAGCGAGGTTCTCTGAGGTTGGACCCAATTGTTTCCCTCATCATTGGTTTTCTTCTTACCTAGGAAACACAGTCAGTGGTGTTTGGGGGCCCACAGATCCAACTATTGGTCACTGTGCAGTCTCTGCTACCCAGCTTATCAGACAGAGTGTGCAATCAGCCCAGCCATCTGGGATCTATTTTTAGTTTTTACTGAATATAAGTATTTTGATTGTATGCATGAATATGCACCTTTTGTGTGCCTAATCCTCACAGTAGTCTGAAGATGTCTTCAGAACTGATGAACTTATAGCAATTGATAGTAGCAGGTCCCAGGTAAACACTAACAATTGAGCCCAATTATTTGCAAGAGCAGTAAGAGCTCCTCACTGCTGAGCCATCTCTCCTATCTTATGTTGCTCATTTATGATCAGCATTTATACTGCTAATATTTTTGTCTTCTATTTTTACCTGTTTAAACATGCATTCCCTTTTAGTAAGATATCATTGAAGTTACAGTTTAAGCTGGGGTAGTACAGATTTCTGGAAAATAAATATACAACAGGAGTGAATGTATAATTCCTTGTAGAGGCTTCAGTAAAGACCTCTGAGTTCTTTCAATATTTTGTGTTTGTTTGATTGACTTTTAGGGGAGGCTCTCTCTTAATGTATAGGCCTGGCTATCCTAGAAGTCTTTGAATAGATAATGCTGACATCTAGTTCAATAAGATACACCTGCATCTGCCTCCTTAGTGATGGAATTGAAGGCATGACAGAATACACCCAGCTTGTCCACCATTTTTTTGTAGTTAGTAACTGTTAATAAATTTCTCTGATCTGTACTTAGTATTGTTCATCTGTTAATTTCTCTCTCTGTGTGTCTCTGTCTCTATGTCTCTGTCTCTGTATTTCACACACTTCTCTCTGTTTGTCTTTGTCCACATTAATTGCCATGTCTATTTCAAAGCTATATCGTCTTCAAAAAGTTCAGATATGATACAGTTAAAACTTGTTATTCCGTTTTCTTCTAAAATGATTTAGTGATAACATTAACATTTCTTTTTTAATAGAAAAGTTTTAATCTTTATTTTTAATCTATAGACTACATTATTTAGTAAGGAGGATATACAAAACAATGATCAAAGAATAATCATGTGTTCTATTCCTTTTCTTTTGTCTGGTCACTCAGAAATATGATGTTATTGGCTATGATTGTTGTTGCTTGCCACTCACATTATTCTTATCCATGTATTCACTGTAGTCCACTTTCCCTTCCACAAATATATGAGCCCCCCTCTTCACATACTGATATGCCACATCCCTGAGCCCTGGTCAAAACATAATATTCAGTACCAGGTTGTCTTTTGACTTATGTTACCCATTTGTTCAGTGTCCCCTGATCAACACATCTCATTTGTTGCTATATAAAATATCATGACTGTGTTTTGTCCTTCCACCTGTCTCATGACAGGGTCCTGACCTACTCACCCAAGTAACTGAAGATGATTCATAGATTGCTCAAGAACCCAACTAATGGCTACTTTATATTCATGTCTTACAAACTGATGAAACACAAGTTTTTGAAGCACGCCTTTGTTTTTTTGTTGTTGTTGTTGGTTTTTTTTCAATCTAACCTTTAGGCTTTTTCATCTCCCCTACTTCACATCATGCACAGCACTCAACTGTAAAACATTCCCACTTCTGTGTCAGAAAATAAATTGAAGAAGCAGTAGAATTATATGATTATATTGACAATGAAGTATAATTTTATATTGTTGCCACTGTTTCTGTTGTACAAATGTATGGCATATTTTAGAATTCAGTGACCTTCAATGATGTTCATGTGAAATTCAACCAAGAAGAGTAGGCCTTGCTGGAACCTTCCCAGAAGCAACTCTACAAAGATGTGATGCTAGAGACCTGTGAAAACCTCACTGCTATAGGTAAGACTGCAATTTTTCTTTCACTTTTAAAATAAAGAGACAACTCTTACTTTGTTATTAATCCTCTTCTGTAATTCCAATTGAGAATGAGGAGGAATGAGGTAAATAAATCAGGCATGGTTCTAAGGGTCATAGAAGATAGTGATTTAAGTTTTGCCTTAATAATAACATGATATTTCCAATAATATATATTTTCTGGTGCTATATTTTAGGCTACAATGGGGATAACCATAATATTGAAGAACATTTTCAAAGTTCTACAAGTAATAAAAGGTAACTTTATGTGCATGTTGATACAGATATAAATCTTAAATTTTAATGTGTCCTGGAAGTTTCGTGTTTTTTGTTTGTTTGTTTGTTTGTTTATTGGCTGCTTTTCATTTTCTGATTTTGAAATAGATTTTTTTCTGAGTATCTGTGACTCTCTTAAACTTGCTTGTTAGACCAGCCTGACCTCAAAATCATACAGATCTGCCTGCTTCTGCCTCCACAAGTGCTGGGATTGAAGGCATGTACCAGCACACATGGCTGTGTCCTGGAAGTTTTAAAGCAAAGCAACAGTGTAAAAACAGCACTGCTTTAAGTGTACTGATGATCATTAATATCTCATAATTCCATGTACTTCAATGTCAGGTATCTGATTTGTGTTTACAAGGCACTCCCCTAAGATAGAAGAAAATGAAATACTATTGTAACAAAATTACCATTTGAATCATATGGATATTACAGCTACAGACTTGAACTGCCAATCTGTTTAGTCTCATTCTATCTACTCAGATATTGTAAGAGGTATACACACTGAATTGGTGATCAGTATGTGTCCAAAACCTTCTAATAAGCAAAAATTTCATATTAGAACCAGTGTTACTCATTTTCGTGCAGTCACATTGTAAAATTTAGTGAAAGGAGCAGCTTATGAGAATCAAGAATATTGTTGTGGAGAAACCTTAATCCCTATATGACATGTCTATGATGAACAAAAAACAAACTGTGTTAATTCAATGTGGGAATCTTTATTATTTTTGTAAATTAAACTGGTATATCATATGTCAAAATGATTCTAAGACACATGAGCATTGGGATATTGAAAGCAGTGTCCCTGTCTTTCTCCAAGAACAATTGATTTGGTTGTAGTCCCCACTGTGAGTAAATTTTCTGAATATGATAAATGGTTAATGTTAATTGGTTTTGCAACTTCACTGAGAATTCATCAGCAAACTCATATTGCTGAAAATACCTATGAATACTAGGAATTTGGAACTTCTGCTTGTCTTGGCTCACTTTGTAAATGAAGTATCATTCATACAGTACAAAATTTGTGAATGGGATTGCTATGGTAAACCTCTGAATTCTTACAATACTCATTATATATAGGAGAAAACCTCTTATAGAAAAATGATGCGATAAAAGTGATCCACATAACAAATACTCTTACCATCACAGGGATCTTCAAAAATACCCATAGTGAAGGGGAATACTGTGAATGTAAATAAAGTGATAAAACTTTAAAATTTGATTCTCCTTTACCATTAGACCAAATTATGAAATTAATTCATATAGATAAATATATTTATTAGTGTAATGAAATGACTGTGGTAAGTATTTAACATGTGCCAATTATCTTTACAGGCATGAAAGTAGTCATACTGGAGAGAAACCCTTCAAATGCACTCTATGTGGGAAAGCCTTCCCGTATACCACTGTTCTCATACGGCATAAAAGAACACACACTGGAGAGAAACCTTACGAATGTAACCAGTGTGGTAAAGCCTTTGCAAAAACAGTCATCTCATACGGCATAAAAGAACACACACCTGAGAGAAACCATATGAATGTAACCAGTGTGGTAAAGCCTTTGCAGAAAACAGTACTCTCTTAAGCCATAAAAGAACACACACTGGAGAGAAACCTTATGATGTAATGAGTGTGGTAAAGCCTTTGCAAAATCAGTCATCTCATAAGACATAAAAGAACACACACTGGAGAGAAACCTTATGAATGTGACAACTGTGGTAAAGCCTTTGCAGAAAACAGTCATCTCTTAAGCCATAAAAGAACACACACTGGAGAGAAACCTTATGAATGTAACCAGTGTGGTAAAGCCTTTGCAGAAAACAGTACTCTCTTAAGCCATAAAAGAACACACACTGGAGAGAAACCTTATGAATGTAATGAGTGTGGTAAAGCCTTTGCAAAAAGCAGTATTCTCTTAAGCCATAAAAGAACACACACTGGAGAGAAGCCTTATGAATGTAACCAGTGTGGTAAAGCCTTTGCACGAAACAGTCATCTCATAAGACATAAAAGAACTCCAACTGGAAAGAAACCTTATGAATATTTCCTAACATGATAAAGCCTTTGCACAGCAGAGTAGTCTCTGAAAACATGAAAAAACACAGAGTGGAGACAAGCCTGGTGAGGAAAATTAGTGTGATTAATCCTTTACATGTAACAGTCATCTCCTAAGACAACAACACATTCTGGAGGGAAACCATATGAATTAACTGTGTGGCAAAGCCTTTGCACATAACATCTCCTAATACATAAAAAAAAAAAAAACACATACTGGAAAGAAGCTGTCTGACTGTAACCAATGTGAAAACCTTTTGCACTTCAGAATCATCTTCACACTCATGAAAGAAATACTAATGGACAGAAAGCCTGTGAGTGCTTTTACCATGGTGAAACCATTCCATATTTGTATAATCTTCATCATCTTGGAAGGATTCATACTGGATAGAACTTATGAATGTGTTAAAATGGTGAGGCCTTGCACAAATCTACAGTCATCATCATCATGAAAATATCCCTACTGGAGAGGAATTCTGTGACTAAAAGCAATATGGAAAGGCCTTTGTGTTCTTTGGTCCACTGAGATCCAACAGAAGTGAAAATCTAGCTCAATGGAAATGACCTTCCTTTTCTGAAGGGAAAGGTTAAAGGGAATAGAGACAATAGGAGTGGAGGGTAGTAATGGGGGAGAGAGGGAGGGGGATTATGATTGTAATGTAAAGTAAATAAACTTATTTTTTAAAAGAATACAATGAATGGTAAATATCAATTACATGCAAAAGTATTATAAAATGTGTTTTCGGGAAGACTTATTGATAAACCTGATTCTCAACATTTACTGTTTTCAATTGCCTCACTTTAGACAAGAAAAGTTCAGTCCAGTGGATGAATATGTAGGGAATGGTGAACTAACACCAGCCAGGAAGTTCTCTGAGAGTAATAGAACAGTGGTAGCCTGTAGAAGTTTCTTTGTGTATACATATATATTGTTCCAGGGGCTTTATTGAAAACCATCACAACCCAGACTGAATTTTGAGATGTGAAGGAGAAAGATTTCTCTTCCATGTATGACCCTGCTTCTGGCCTATTTGTGTAACCATGTAAGGGTGAGTTTTCTGTGCCTGACTTCAACTGGGGAGTGTCTTTAGACATAGATGCTACTAGCCAAATTTGATAGATGGCTTTTGACACTGATCCCTGCTAACTCTCTCCTCTTTTTAAATATAGGATGATTAGGATCTGTGCTCTTGTTCATATGATAGGAATGTGCTATTTAATGCAAATCAAGCATTCTTGAAGTACCTAGTTTTAAACAATTATATACACCTATCCATGGAGCATCCCAATCATTTCTTAAGGCGTATATAGCCTCTGTTTTCTGGAATTAAATTTCCTGAGGTGGTTCTTCTAGACAGAAGGAGAACCAAGTTCTTTGAAATGCTTGTGATCAAATGTTTCAGACTTCATAGCATTTCATATTTCACATGTTTCTGGATGTGAGATGGTCAATTAAACATTGTCTTGTGAGTGGGACTCTGTAAAATGAGTTATACTTAGTGTTAATTTCACAGTAAGGTTGCAGCCAAGCTTCAGTGTATGGAGTCTTCTGACGTGAGCAGAGTGGCCTATGGAGAAGTAATAAGATCAGAAATATTATTTCCTTGTTTTAATAGCTGAGTAGTATTGTGATAAGACATGGGTGGATGGCAGAGGAGGGAAACTCACCTTTTGAGTGGACTAGGGGAAGAGGATAGAGGGAAGAGGAAGGATGGGACCAGTAAGAGTTGAGGGAGGGGCCTTCAGCCAGGATATATAATGAATAAATTGTAAAAAAAAAATAAAAAAGAAAAAAAGAATTAGAAAAACAAAACCAGTGAGTTAAAATTTGAGTTCAGTCTGGGTAACTGCCCTTGCTCAAAAAAAAAAAAGATATGAAGAAAGAAAATATTAAGCATCTTACTACAGTCTTCCTTCTTGATTAGCTTCCCTAGGTCTACAGATTTTAGTATGATCATCCTATATTATAGGTCTCATATCCACTTATATGTGAGTATGTACCATGTGTGTCTTTCTGCTTCTGAGATACCTTACTCAAGATGATCATTTCTAGATCCCACCATTTGCCACCAAATTTCATGATTTCTTTGTTTTTAATTGCTGAGTAGTATTCCATTGTGTAAATGTACTGCAATTTCTGTATCCATTCCTCAACTGAGGGACATCTGGCTTGTTTCCAGCTTCTGGCTATTACAAGTAAAGCTGCTATGAACATGGTTGAGCAAATATCCTAGTTGTATACCTGAGCATTTTTGGATATATGCCTAGGAGTGGTATAGCTGGATCTTAGGTAGCACTATTCCTAATTGTCTGAGAAAATAACAGGAGCCTATCAGAGGTCCTCTGAAAGACTCTACCCAGTAGGGTATCAAAACATCTGCTGAGATTCAGAGCCAAATATTTTGCAGAGTGCAGGGAATGTTATGACAGAAAGGGGAGATAGAAATATCTGGAGGGAACAGGAGCTCCACAAGGAGAACAACAGAATCAAAAGGTCTGGGCACAGGGGTCTTTTCTGAGACTGATACTCCAAACAAGGACCATGAATGGAGATAAATTAGAACCCCTGCACAGAAATAGTCAAAGACAGCTCTGTATCCAAGAGGGTACCCCAATAATAGGACTAGGGACCATCTCTGACATGAACTCATGGGCTAGTTCTTGGATCAGCTCCACCTGAGCAGAGAACAATCCTGCCAGTTCACAGAGAAAGACAAAGAAGCCAGTCCTGATGAGACCTGATTGACTATAGTCAGATGGAAGGGGAGGAAGTCCTCCCTTATCATTGGACTGGGGGACAGACATAGAAGAACAAGAGGGAGGAGGGTGAGATTGAGAGGGGATGCTGGAGGAGCTAGAGCTGGGATACAAAGTGAATAAACTGTAATTAATAAAATAAAATAAAAAAGAAAAGAAAAATTTAAAAAATATTTAATAAAAAAGGAGAATCAAAGATGGTGGTACCAAGAGGACAGTATCTGCAGAGCAGTACAGCAGTGACTACACAGCAAGCAATAGACCAATATCTGGGCCCTCAAACAACAGCAATTGTGTTTCCAAGTTAGGAACAAACCCCACGGAGTGGGAAGTAATCGGGTCCATTCTCAGGTTACCCAGGTAAACCATAGAAGAATTCCCGGTTCCCTGCAGGCAATAGGTCACCAGGTCAGAGCCACATGACTGTGTGTTCTGGTCACTATCCCAGACTGTACTGTGGGCCCCACAACACCAGAGATTGGGTTTTCCAGTCTAGAGAAAACCCCATGGAGTAAGAAGCAATCAGGACTGACTTCAGGTCACCCAGAAAATCCCTGAAAAAGGTCTGGGCTCTACAAGGTACTCAGCCCAGAGAGTTCCTTCTATTCCCAAATCACTGTCCCACACAGAACTGTGGGCACCAAATCACCAGGGACCAGGTTTCCCTGTTGGGAGGAAACCCCAAGGTGAAGGAAACATCAAGTCCAACCTCATTGCAACCAATGGAATTCCACCACACTCCCCCAAAAGGTTCTCAGGAAAAGTTTTTGGGTTCCTTCAAATGCCCAGTCACCAGCATAGAGCCACTTACCTGCTCCTGCATGCTCTACTCAACATCCTAGACTGAACTGTGGACCCCAAAACAGGACAGACTGGGTCACCCTGTTGGGAGGAAACCATACGGTGGGGAAAACATTAGTTCCATACTCAGGACACCCAGTTCAGGAAAAGTTTCTGGGTTCCCACAGGCTCCAGGATCTAGCTTCCTTTTGCATGCATGACTGCTGCACTCACATGCTACTGATTACCACTTGGGTACTGGGGCATAGAGCTCCAACCTCAGATCTACAGAAGCCTGGGATCCATGAGATCAGCCCTAGACAAAACAGTAATTAATTATTCGCTTTTCCTTTTGTTAAGGGGAAAGGCCCTGATGAAGGACAAATTTTTAAAAGGAGTCCCAGCATGATTCTTAAAGCTCTAGCAGGGTGGTAGGTCTACCCTAGCCTCGCTCTAACAACAGGGGAAACACTGTCTGTACACCCTCAGGGACACAGGGCTAAAGTCAGGTTCACTGTTATCTGCAGTCTGTGGCCTGGAACACAAAATGAGGACCTGAAACCATTCAAGAAAAGACTGGCAGACATGAAGGTGCAGACTTGTAATTGGAGGACAAGAAGCTGAGGGAGGAAGATGAGTTCCAGACAAACCTGGGCTTCATGTTTCCAACTGCTTGTCCCATCAAAACCCAGAGAACTGGACTGAAGATTTGGCTCAGTAATTAAGACACATGCTGCTCTTACAGACAACTGTGTTAGGCTTCCCAGAACCTGTATCAGGTGGCTCACAACCACCTCTAGCTCTTGGGCATCTCTTACCCTCTTCTGGCCTTTGCCAGGCATGTATACCCACATGCACACAGATAAATTAAATCTACTTAAAAATTGAGAATGACAGACAGAGAGATATGGATGGGTGCACACAGCATGAGCTCGCCCTGCACTGGAGACTACTACTGTGCCTAAGACCTGTCACTGTGCCTGCCAAGCTGCTGTGCCCATCGACCTGCTGCAGCTCCTGCACCCATCAACCTGCTGCAGCTCCTGCTAACCCTATGTCAAGTCCATCAAATCTTCTGCTACTTTTTCTGTTCATCACTGCACACTAGTTCACTCTTTTTTTCTCTTTCTTGAGGTGTGGTCTCATATGCCCTTATCTTGGTCTGTAGCTGAGGGTGACCACAAGCCTGAATAGTCTTTTGAGCTTTTGATTTTAGCCATTCTGATGGGTGTAAGGTGAAATCTCAGGGTCATTTTGATTTGCATCTCTCTGATAAGTAAGGGCATTGAGCATTTTTAGGTGTTTCTCTGAGATATTCCTCTACAGAAAATTCTATGTTTAGCTCTGTCCCCATTTTTGATTGGATTACTTTTGATTTAAAACATTGTTTTTGAACAATATTTGAACCATGTTTCTTTGAAAGAAATAACAGATTTTCACAACAATATGTGTGTGTATGTGTGTGTAATAGATATATGACAAAGATGATAGATAGACAGATGATAGATGTGAGATAGATGGCTAGATAACTGTAATAATATGTGTGCAACAATAGGAGGCATACTTGTATAAAACATCGTGATAGGCTAGGGTCAAATAGAAGGAAAGTAGGACCTAGCCTATCAGTGGACTAGGGGAGGGGCTTAGGCGCAGAAGAGGGAAGGAGGGTGTGATTGGATGGATATGAGGGAGGGGGACACAGCCACAGTACAATTTGAATAAATTGTAATAAATGATAATAATAAATAGTAATGTAAAAAAGCATTGTGAAATTTATATTCATCTCCAAAGATTATGAATTCCTAATTCTTTTAAACTGTTAAAGGTCCATGTGAAAAAAGCTGCATTCAAAATCATTAAGTCTGTGAACCTTAGAGTAAAACATATGTAAAAATCACAGCAGATTTTAAAGATGAATGCACTGTACTGAGATATAGTCAGAAAGTTTCAAGCACAAAGAAGTCAGAAAGTTTTGAAGAGTGGAGAGGACTACACATGCTTATTAATATATAGTAAATTTTATATGTTAATCCTGGAGACACAAAGAATTTTGACTGAAGAGATATTCTGTCAATTTTATAAAAAATATGTAGTATACATTGAACATATAATAATCATGGACAAATTATTCAAAATAAGAATGCCTGTCTTTAAAATGATTGTGTTTTGGTAACATTAAAAATTTTTAGCTCTTGCAAAGTGTTTAATTTCATTAACACATGTCATTATACAGTTCTAATTAAGATAACAAAATTCCACCAGACTGTAATGTTCCTCATTAAGATATTCTACTGAATAATAGCGATATTAAAATTATGACATTTGGTTATGAGTCTCAGCATCTGCTTTGATACACTGCTAGGTAGAGTCTTTCCAAGGCCCTCTCTGGTAGGCTCCTGTCCTGTTTCTTGTTTTCTCCTACTTCATATGTCCATCCCATTTGTCTTGCTAAGTGAGGACTGATCATCTTACTCCAGAACCTCTTCCTGTTTAGCTTCTTTAGGTATGCAGATTTTAGTATGCTTATCCTATCTTATAGGTCTAGTAGCCCCTTATAAGTGAGTATTTACTGTGTGTGTCTTTCTGCTGCTGGGATATGTCACTCAGGATGATCTTTTCTATATTCCACCATTTGCCTGCAAATTTCACGATTGCCTTGTTTTTAATTGCTGAGTAGTATTCCATCGTGTAAATGTACCACAGTTTCTGTATCCATTCATGCTATGAGAGACATTGGGGCCATAACCAAACTTTGAGCAGAGTGTAGGGAATCATATGAAAGAAGGGGGAGTTAGTAAGACCTGGAGAGAATGGGAGCGCCACAAGCACCAAATGTATCTGAGCACAGGGTCTTTTCTGAAACTTGATTCTCCAACCAAGGACCATGCATGGATATAACCTAGAACCCCTGCTCAGACATAGACCATGGCAGCTCAGCATCCAAGTGGGTACCCTAGTAAGGGAAACAGGGACTGTGTCTGACATGAACTCAGTGGCAGAGTCTTTGACCTCCCCCCACAACCCCTGAGGGAGGAGCAGCCTTGCTAGGCTACAGAGAAGGACTTGCATCCAGTTCTGGTGAGACCTGATAAGCTAGGGTCAGAGGGATGGGGAGAAAGGCCTCCTCAATCAGTGGACTTTGAGAGGGGCAGGGATGAGATGAGGTAGGGAGGGTAGGATTGGGAGGGAATGAGGGAGAAGACTACAGCTGGGATACAAAGTAAACAACATGTAATTAATATAAAAAATAAAAATTATTAAAAAATAGGACATTTGAATATTGGAAACAAAAACACATCAGACGGAAATCTATGTAATGGCATGTCATAACTAAACCCATTACTATTTAAAAGGACATGAATAGATGTGATGAAAGTAATCAGGCCCTCCTAATAGTTGAAACTAGTTAGGTCCCATGGAGTGAAAATATCCAAAAATACCTAGACCTGCTCAACATGCATTATCAAAGGATTTCTGGTGATTATAACCAAATAAGCAACAACAACAACAACAAAAAAGCATTCAGCAAAAATTTGTGAAGTACTTCTTGTCCATCAAAGTAACCATTCTCCTTGCTCCAACAAAAGGGACCTGAGGATCTGTATTGACCTGTGGCTCCTTTCAGGATTCCAACACCCATGGTGGCCTCAAGGTTACCTGAAGGGGATGTAAATGTACTTGTTACACATCTCAAAACACATCTAGATTCCTGTCCCTTCCCAAACATCCTCATCTCTCTTTGCACTATCTGAGTCTCCTAAATATTATAGAAATACCCTGTCTTTTTCCACTAATTAATTTATTAAATTTATATCTTCAACATACACCCCTCCCTTCTCTACTCACAGTCCCACAATCATTCTCCCCGCTCCTATTCCTTCTTTCTCTTCAGAGAGACACTCTAAATGTACCAACCCACGCTGACACATCACATCAGGCAGGACTAAGACCATTGTGTCTCACTAAGGACAGGCAAGACAGCACTGCTAGGGGAAAAGAAACTAAGGGCAAGAAACAGAGTCAAAGAAAGCTCTCATTCAAATTGTTAGGGGACCCACATGTTGAGTAACATACATATCTGCTACATATATGTAGAAGGACCTAGGTCCAGCCTGTGTATTTATGAAAGCACAGTTTGTCTCTGTGTAAGCTATCTCTACTTTTCTCTTAATAGTGTCTATTCTCTTCTAGATAGTCTTGGTCATATCAAGTCTGCCTCTTTTACTCTCTGCTCTTAACTCTTCCAGGTGCCTCTGAACATTTTCCCTCTCTGACCCATAATAAAAACATTCCCTCTAATAACAAAGTGGCTACTATTTTGCTTGTCTCTTTGCTGTCCCTGCTCATACAGTTTGAATATTTAAAGTACATATTTTGTTAAGTGAATATTACTATGCCTAAATCATGTTACATCATTCAAGGAATATGTAGTGAGAAGCCACAGTTTTTACTTGGGGAGGATTAAAGATACCTGTGAATAGTAGAGTCAAAGAGAGGCATCAAGAATGGTTGTCATCAAACACACCAGGCAATAATGTAAAGTAAATAATGTAATGTAAAATGTATAAAATATTGTCAACTCAGTTTTATGATGAACTTGAAATTAAATGCGTATCTTTGGAAAGTCATTCCTATCTAGTTGAATCAGTGTTAAAATACCAACAAATAAATGTTTAAAACCAGAATATTGTTGGACTTTGGGCTGAAATCTGACCAGTTTCCAACAAATCTTTGTTGGCATAGTGGGTAAAACAACTAGATGAAACAGAAAATAAACTCTTATAACTTAGGCAGATAGTTTTGAATATACATAGATATCATTCTCTTGTATAGCTGAGAGCATACCTCTCTGACATGATAACTTTGTTTCTTTGGGGTAATGGTATTGACTATTTCTAACAGGAGTAGTTGTCATGAAACAACTGTTAAGATTAGTTCACATGTTCTAGAGAAATCAAGACTGAATACCTCCCGAAACCACTATTCTATCAAGAGAATAATAATACTCATTTTAAAATACCTTCACGGTGAAGCCTGGAAGAGAGAAACTCTCATTGAGCATGAAATTCTCCTTTTCTTTGCTGGTGCTAACCAAAAATGGCTACAGCAGTCTGTATACAAACCACTGAAGTGTAAGCATTCTGTAGTAGTTGGGGAGAAACCACTGTGATGTCAACATCCCAAGGCTCAGGCCATAACTGACAAATCACGCATGCATTTCATTTCCTTCAAACATTGGACTTTAAATCACTCTTTTTGATCAATTTTTGAAACACATGTTTTGGAAGAAATAACATTTTCACAACCTTGTGTGTGTGTGTGTGTGTGTGTGTGTGTGTGTTTGTGTGATAGATATATGATGTAGATGATAAACAGATGATAGATGTTAGAGAGAAAGCTACATAACTGTAATAATATGTGTGCAACAATAGGAGGAATACTTGTATAACACATCATGATAGGCTAGGGTCAAATAGAAAGGGAGTAGGATCCTGCCTATCAGTAGACTAGGGGAGGGGCTTAGGGGCCCCAGAAGAGGGAAAGAAGGTGTGATCAGATAAATATGAAGGAGGGGAACACAGCCACAGTACAATTTGAATAAATTGTAATAAATGATAATAAACAGTAATGTAAGAATAAAGCATCGTGAAATTTATATTCATCTCCAAAGATTATGAATTCCTAATTCTTTTAAACTGTTAAAGGTCCATGTGAAAATAAAAGAACAACAAGGCAAGAATTCTAGAAAAACCAGAGAGTGTAATCTTGACTCCTTAGAAGGACATAAAGATCCCATTTGAGGCTTACTTATCAAGCATTATTAACTACTCATACAATGTCTTTGAGTCCTTTAACAATGCCTTCAATAGCTTCAAACCTCATTATCACAAGGAAACAGTGAACAAGTCATACAACTTGCTAAGAGAGAAGAAAAAAGGAGACTAGGCCACCAATCTGCAATCAAAAGCATTAACCTGTTTTCCAGTAAAGCCACATTTTCCCAAGGTGTTACCTGATTAGTACTTGTAGCTGAAAAGGAATGACAAGGCTTTGAAAGTCTTTAGCAGCGATTCCCTACACTTCAACACTAAAACACAGTGTTTACAGCTTTCTGAAAGCTAATTCTGGTGGACATGATACCTATTTCTCCTAATTTTACTTACAGAATACAAAGAAAAATTATCCTATTGTTTTTGGAAATACTGAATATTAGATTAAGTTCTGTGTTTTCCTTTCCTAAGGTAGAATGTACACCTTATGAAACTAAAACCTGCTTTACTTATGGAACTTTATTCCCTGTTTTTCTATGGTTTAACCATTGTCCTGGATTGTTTCTCTATTGCTATGATAAACACTGATCAAAGCAACTTTGGAAAGGGTTTACTGGCTTATAATCCATCGAGGGAAGACAGGGCAAAAACTCAAAGCAGGGACTGAGGCAGAAACCATGAAGGAACAACACTCATTGGCTTGCTCAGTTACCTTTTTTATACAACCCAGGCCCACCTGCAGGAATGGTACCATCCACCTGCAGGAAGGTACTTCCACAATTGACTGGGCCCTCCTACATCAATTAGCGATTGCCCCCATGGCAATCTGATGGAAGCCAATTTTTATTTAAAGTTCCTTTCTCTCAGGTGAGGCAACCTGACAGTTCAAGTTAGCCATTATAACAGTCTTTGCCTATAGAAAAAAACATGACTGGTCATATAGCTCAGTCTGGTAGGGAGGTAAGAAGAGGAGGGTAGGAAAAAAAGGGAGCAAGAGAAGGAGGAAAAAGAGAGAAAAAATGTGTGTTTTCTAGGCACAGTCCCTAATACAGGGAAAAAAGAAGGGAAGAAGAGAGGAAAAGAAGAAAGAAAAGGAAATAAGTCAAAACAAAGCCTCCTAATACTATCCAACACCCAGGACTGAGAATTGAACCTGGGGCCTCACTAGGCGAGTGCTTCCCTATACTGAGCTATGGCCATTGACATATATATATATATATTTGGTTTGAGATTAAGTTTCCCAGTCAGGCCTTGAACTCATTCTGTAACTCACAAAAGCCTTGAACTTGGCATCTTCCAGCATCTGTCCCCCAAATAGCTGGGATTATAGACATGTACCACCAGGCTGAACAAAGAAATTGTTTTAATGAAAAAGATTTAAACAAAGAAAACCACGTGAAGAGAAGACAAAAATAGAATTACGGTGCCATAAATGGTAGAACAATGGGGACCACCAGAAACTAGAAGAGATGAATATTCTTCTGCAGAAGCCCTCAAAGGAGGTTACCTCCTAACAAGTAAATTTCAAAGCAACGCATCAAAATTATACAAGAATAATCACTGTTGTTTTAAGCCTCCACATTTATGATACTTTGTTATAGCAGCCCCTATGCTGAATACTAACTTGTAACTGGTATGTAATATATCATTAAGAAACAGATTTAAGCCTGATTGTGATGGCCAACACCTTTAGTTCCAGAATTTGGGAGGCAGAAGCCAGCAGATCTGAGTTATGGGACAGCCAAGACTACACAAAGAAACCCTATTTCAAAAATTTAAAATATAAAAAGTTAAAATGAAATAAACTGAGAGAGGAAGATAAAATGGTTTTTAAAAAATAAAGATTTGCAGTTGGGCATCTTGGCGCAAGCTTACAATTCCAGCAACTCAGGGAAGCAGAGGCAGGTGGATCTTTGTGATCTCCAGGCCAGCCTGGTCTACAAAATGAGTCCAGGATAGCCAAGCTACAAAATCAATCCTGTCTCAAAAAATACTTCCTTTGTATTTTCCTCTTAAAATGTAATGTTTGCAAGTACTGGTGGCAACTACCTAGTGAATTACAGGCCACATTAAGCTGCAGAGATCTTGTCTCAGAAGGAAGAAAGGAAGGAAGGAAGGAAGGAAGGAAGGAAGGAAGGAAGGAAGGAAGGAAGGAAGGAAGGTAGAAAAGTAAAAAGCCAGACCACACTGGTATATGGAACTGGTCTTTTTAAGTTTTAATAAAACACATTCAAAGTTTTCCAAACATATTTTCATACCTATCACAATGAGATTTCTCACATGGGTGTGTTTAATCAGCTAACCTCAATTCTTATCATTTTTTCTACCAATATTCTACAATTTGGTTAGTAAAAACAACTGTCAAATAAGAAAAGTCAGAGTTAAAAATGATCCTTTATACCAAGCAGTGATGGCACACACCTTTAATCCCAGCAGTGCTCAGGAGGCAGAGACAGGTAGATCTCTGAGTTTGAGAACATTCTTGATTTTCAGAGGAAGTTCCAGGATAGTCAGGGTTACATGAAGAAACCCTATCTTGGGAAAACAAACAAACAACAACAACCAAAAACTGAAAAAAGGGGAAACCCCTGTATAAATTCTCAAAAGAGTACATCATTCATTAGAGCAAACTTGCAGTTCATGATTTGCTGTTCAATGATGGAGTTAAATACTCACAAGAAAAAAATGGGAGGCCACAGGAAGGAGGGAGACTTTACAGTCTCCTCCTTATCTGGACATTGCATGTAAGTAGATCATCTGTATATTCAACCACAAAGTTCTTCAATAATTGCTTCTCTCAATGATGCCCTCAATTGGTTACACATGACACTGAAAAACATTCCTTCACTATCTATGTCCCTGGATACTGATAACCAATCCTGTCTCCTTGTACCTGTTTTGCCAGCATGAAACTGAAAACTCAGATTTATAGTGCTTTAAACACATGTTACTATTTATCATGTTAAAAGCAAAGAAAAACAAAATACAAAGCAGCTATCTAGATCTGCTACAGCAACCCTACTGTCAGTCATTAGTTATCCAGGATCTTTCAAGCTCTATGCTCTGTTACTCCTACCCAAGATGGCTGCTACATTTCCAATCCTTTGCTTGCTTGCTTGCTTGCTTGGTTTGGGTTTCTCTGTGTAGTTTTCCTGGCTGTCCTGGAACTAGATCTATAGTCTAGGATGGCCTTTAATGCAGAGATCTAAATGCTTCTACCTTGCCTCCCAAATTCTGGGATTAAAGGTGAGCCACCACTTCCCAGGGGATCTCCAGTCTCAGCTAAAGAAAGGGTGGGAATACACACCATTACCTCCTTAGAACACTTTTGAAACACTATATTCATCATTTTTATATTCAACTAATGTAGACATAGTCACATGATTATATCTGTTAAAAAATATAAAGAGAGCTGGAGATGACTCAGTGATTAAGAGTACTGCCTGTTCACCAAGTGGTATAAGCTATTAATCCCAGTGTTTGTGAGGCAGAGGCAGGTGGATCTCTGTGAGACTGAGGCAGAATTCTAGAACAGACAGGACTACACCCACAGAGATACCATTTTTGATGGCCCCTTTCCTCCCCCACAAAAAAAGAAGGAAAAAAGAAAAAAAAAGAAATCTAAAAACTTTGTTTTAATTTGAAAACAGTCTCCTCTGTACAGCCATGTAACTAGACAAACATTATGGCTCATATCACCTACAAGAAAAATAATATCTATTAAGGAGAGCTGAATATCTCTTCCAAGTTCACAAAATGCATTTGCTACTCCTCTTCTTTCATCCCCTAAGCAGTGGTGTACTCCAAAGCCTGGGCCCTTATCATTTATTCATATCTCTGCTATGCTTGTAGACAGGAGACCAGCATAACTGTCATCTGAGAGGCTTCATTTGGCAGATAATGGAAAAAAAAATGTTGCAGAAAACCACAGCCAAACAAACATTAGGCAGAACTCAGGGAGTCCTGCAGAAAAATTAAAGGAAGGATTGAGGGAGCTTGAGGGGTAGGATACCACAAGACCTACATAACCAGCTCACCTGGAACCATGGGGCCTCATAGAGACTGAACCACCAACAAAAGAAAATGCCTGGACTATTCCTAGGCCCCGTCTACATATGAAAATGATGGGCTGCTTGTTCTTAAGTGGGTCCCCTAACAACTAGAGCAGGGTGTGGCTTTGACTTGGACTCTGTTGCCTCCCTCTAGATCCCATTTCCCTAGCAGGACTACCTTGTTTTGCCTCAATGAAATAGTATGTACTTAATCCTGATGTAACTTGATGTGCTAGGGTAGGTTGTTTTGAGGCAGTGTGTTATAGAAAAATTGGGTGGGAGGGTGGCACTGGGAGGAGAGGAGGGAATAGGGTTGTGAGTGGGATGGAAAATGAACAAATAAATAAAAGAATGAAGAATGCAGCAGTTTGGATAAGACCAGATATGCTAGGGTCCGATGGAAGGGAAGAAAGACCTCCCCTATTTGTGGTCTTATAGAGGGGCATAGGAGGAGATGAGAGATTTGAGTGGGATTGGGTGGGGAGGAGTGAGGGGGCTACAACTTGGATACAAAGTGAATAAACTGTAATTAATATAAAAATAAAAATTTAATTAAAAATATATCTGACCCTTAGTTATCAAAAGTGACAAGATCATGAAAGAGATGACAGAACTGTTCCATATTGAAAGATACTAAAGAGATAAAGAAACAATGCAACACTTAAACGCACCAACTTCTCCAACAATTATGTAATAACATAATAAAAAAACTAATTAAATGGAATACTGTGTCAGCGTGAATTTCCTATTTTGATTACTGCACTGTCATTATGAAGGACAATGTGGTCTAGTTTGTATATAATTGACACAAAACCATTCTGAGTGACAGGGCATAAGTTTAGCAGCTTCCTCTCAAAAAGTCCAAAGTAAAACACCAATTAACTGTGTACCATACTTGGAACTTTTTTCAAGTTTATTATTGTTTCATAATGGTTGTGGGGGAAGCTGGGCATGGTCTTTAACCCCAGCACTTGGGAGGGTGTGGAAGGAGGATCTCTGTAGGTTCAATATTAGCCTGGTCTACATAGGGAATCCCAGGACAGCCAGGGTTCAAATCTGTCTTCAAACAAAAAACAACTACATAAAATTGTTATAGGGGAAGAACAATGTAACTAAAAACTGAACAAGATTAAAAACAAAACTGATTCTCCACACTGGCAGTCTGGGTAAGACTATGTCAGTAAGAGACTGACATGTGAAATGACATGACATTTTGGAGCAGCAAGAAGATTCTCTAAATACAGCACAATGTCTTCTTATTTTAGTGTGTGTGTGTGTGTGTGTGTTCATGATGCAGGTGAAGCATACATACTAAGGAACACATAGGAAGGTTAGAAGACAACTCTGCGATCACTTCTTGCCTTCCACATTTTCATGAATTCAGGGATCGAACTCACTTCTCTAGGCTTGCCCAGCAAGAGCCTTTATCTGCTGAGCCATCTCATCGACCTGCAAGTGGTTCTCTTAAGTGACCGCAATTAGGTAGTAGTGAGAAAAAAATGCGAAGAATTCCTTCCCTTAAACAAGTTTTTAGGGATAAATAAATAATAAAAAGAGGTGAGTAGAACAGCAGCACTCTAGTGCTACCAACGACTAACAATCAGCAAAACACAACCTAAGCACCTCCTGAGACTAGGGGCTGCAGGGCTGGTAGCTAAAATTCCTTGCAAATGTAAAATTGGAATTACCCTGAAATAAAAGCTTTCCAGGCTCTACAGTAAACTTGTAATTACATCTTGTTTATCTATACATAACAACACAAAGAGATAAAAATAAGAAAATAAGCCTGCGTGAACCATGTATACTCCTGGTTGGGCAAGTCCATCAAAGTATAAACAGCAGTGTATCTGCCACTGTTCCTTATGAAGAATTCTCTGATGAAGAAGAACAATTAAATGATGTGAAAGCTAAGTGAGAGAGAGAGCACCTGCAGTGGCTGTCTTTACTTAATAAGAGTCATTTCATTCTGGAATGCCTACACATAGGTCCTCAAACAACGTTCCTAGAAATGTGCATGGATCCTGTGGCCTTTCCAAGTACCCTGCTTTCTTTCGACCCGGATGTCCAAGCTCCCCAACCCCATGAGCCCCAGGGCAGGCAGGAGGCAGAACTGGACTCTCTGCACTTCCTTTCCGGGAGGACTGGCCCCAGCATCACTCTTTCTCAGGATGCAGGGCATAATCCCTAGGAACTCCGCTCAGTGTGCTCCCGCCCTCCCAACCCCTACGGCTGCAGGGCGTGGTTCAGGGTACCAGCAGCCTCCACAAAAGTTCTTGGCAGAACTCCGCCAGGCTCTCCCCGCCAGTCCAGCCCCCATCTGCACAGCACCGGCCTCGCCCCGCGAGCACTGTCCTGCGGGTCCCTCACACACGCCTACAGCCAGCCAGGCCCAACCGCTCCGCGATGACCGACTGCTGTGGACCAGCCGCTCCTCCACCGCGGGACCGAATCCTCTCTCCTCCCTATCTCCTAGCCGCGATGACAAGCCCAGCACCACCTAGCCCACGGGATGGCTGCTGGGGGCGGAGGCGGAGCCCAGAGGCGAAGGAGGGGGAGGAGCCCGCGGGCAGGGGCGGGGCTTGGGGAGGAGTGAGACATAGCCCTGGGGCGGGGGCGGAGCCTGGTAGGGCAGAGGCGGAGCCTTGGGGTGAAGGCGGAGCCTGGGAGATGGGGACGGAGCCCGGGGCGGGGCGGGGCGGGGACAGATCCCTGGGGTGGAAGGAGGATCCCAGGGGGTGGAGCCCGGGGCGGAGGCGGAGCCCAGGAGCAGAGGGAGGCGAGCCCTGGGGCAGAGGAAGGCGGAGCCCTGGGGCAGAGGGAGGCGGAGTTCGGGGGCGGAGGCGGGGCCCAGGTGGTTCCCGCTCCACACCCTTACCTGGCTTCTCCTGGTCTCAGCCTATCAAAATGAAGTAGTGCACTAGCCGAGCCACGACCGCCGCCACCGCGCCAGGGAAGCAGATTCCTGTGGCCAACCATCGCAGCCGCCGCCGCCACCGCCACCACCAGGCCCAGGACGAGCTCAACGTTCCCCCTTCACCCTCTGTAGCCATAGCAATGGCGCTTACGTCACACTTGACAATGGAGGCGCGCACTGCGCCTGCACTGCTCCTCGCGCTAGCCCCTCCCCCGCCCCACCCGAGTAGGTTCTGCCTTCGGGTTCCTCCGAGGCTGCTAGGACCCACGGCTCGGGAAGTGGGCGGCCGGGCGCATTCTCGCCACTGAGGCCGAGCTCTTAGAGGCCGGGCCTCTACCTCAACGCCCCCTCCCCATTCTTTATTTTCCTGGAGCAGGGGTCTTTCCTTCCGCCTTCTCTCTCCCTTTTGGGGAGAAGGGCATGGATGGGCGTGGGGTCACTTGGAAAGTTTGCTGATTTCTGCTGCCTGCTTGCCACTGGCAGCGCAGCAGAGATTCCCCCGCCCTCGGCTGGAAGCTTGGAATTTGCACCTCCAAGGCTTTTTGCTGCACTTTTCCTGTTTATGTTGTGCAGATGGGGATTTTAGAAACAAGACACCGAGCTGGCGGGGGGAGGAAAAGACTTGTGCAATCTTCAGAAGCGCCTATGGTTTCTGGGATTCCTGGACTGGGGGCGTTCACCTTGGGCTTTCCTCTGAGTGCCCAAGAGAGTTGGGTTCCTCCTAGGGACAGGGCATCAGGGCATTCCAGGGATCCTCCTGAAATGGCCCTGTATCCTCCCCGCCCCCAGCCCTGCCCACCTGACTTTCACTGCTTTTTTGTTTCAAGGCTCTGGTAGCTGAAGCAGGTGTTAACTTCCAAGTTGCTCTGCTGTGAAAGCACAATCAAATAAATTCATCTCATCGGGTTCTTTGTCCAGTCAAGAGATTATCCTAGTCAATTGAGTTTATATTTTATTTCTTTATTTTTATTTTTTTAATTTCCATTAGTTACAATTTATTCAGTTTGTATCCCCCCCATAGCTCCCTCCCTCTTCCCCTCCCAAATGCCACCCACCCTCCCCCATCTCCACCAATGTCCCTCTGCCAGTCCACTGATAGGGGTGGTTTTCCTCCCCTTCATTCTGATCCTAGTCTATCAGGTCTCATAAGGACTGGCTGCATTGTCTTCCTCTGTGGCCTGGTAAAGCTGCTCCCCCCTCAGGGGAAGGTGATCAAAGAGCAGGCCAATCAGTTCATGTCAGAGACAGTCACTGTTGTCAAAATATCCGCTACTGATGTTTTTCAGATTTGGCTGGCACAACATTTGGATGAGTTTACTTTGTCACTTCTTAATGATCATGAAGTTTTAGTAGTTGAATATGTACCCAAATTAAGACTGAAGTTTTCAGAACCTGTGGTTTAGAAACTATCTTTGTGAGGACATCATTCACTGAGGGGTTTGATCCTTACATGTTGTATATAGTAGATGCCAATGTGCTTAGTGCAACACATACACCCTCTGCCAATGACTAGCAGAAAGCTAGTGACTAGAGCTGTGAACTCAGAGTCATGAGCTCAGACGCTCTGATTGACTAGTTCGCTTTTATGGGCCAGCGTTTCCCTTCCCGATTCCTTGCTGGTAATTGAACTTATGGTCTCATACATGCTAGAAAGCCTTCTACCATTAAGCTATATTCCCAGTGACAGGGCAGATTTTTTCAGCAGGGGTCTGAGCGGCCCAGTTGGGCCGGGCCATGATAGAAGAATTGAAACTGAGGGGATGCTTTAAGTCAGGACCTCCTTTGTAAATGGTTCCTAGTTGGCCGGGAGAGTCAGCATAAGTGATGAAGAGTAGGTTGGTTTTCAAAATAATTAAAGCAAACAAAACCTCCCACCACACCTCCTGTAGACATTTTCCCCGTCATGTCCCTAGAAGCTCTTCCTCTACCTTTTCAGTAAAGAGTAATCTCAATTCCTTGAGAGACAACCTGTTCCATGGCTTAACAGCAGAGTTATGAAGTCAGAGTTGGCCCCCTGTAATCTCCCACATGTTCTCTGAAGCTACCAGAAGGGGAGGGACACCACATGACTGTGTGTGAATTTTTTAAAAAAATTATTCATGTGGGGTCCCCTCCCCCACCAATTTCACCTTCTTTTTGAAATTTGAGATAAGGGACTGGATAGATGACTACACATTTGAGAGCACTGTGTTTCTCTTCCAGAAGACCAGATTTGACTCCCAGCATTTGCTTGACAGTCCACAACCATCCATCTGTAACACCAGGTACATGGGATCCTCCTCTGGTCTCCTCCAGAAACAGACATGCATGGGGAACATGAACATGCAAAATCCACACACATATTTTTTAAATCTTTTTATACCTGTGATAAAGTTTATATATCATCAAATTATATGTACACTCCAGTGGCATTTAATATATCTCACCGTTGGACAATGAATACATCTATCTAGTTTCAAAATATTTTCTTCTTCTTCTTTAAAATCCATTAAACAGACACTACCATTTCCATCTCTAGTCCCTGCCAATAACATTTGCTTTCTGATTCTATGGGTTTGCCTATTTCATATTGTAATGCCAGGTTCATGGGACCCTCAGAGACCACCAGGAGATGATGCAATAGACGCGATGCAATAGCAAGAGAGCTTTATTCCGAGAGTGATTGAACTCAGGACCCGAGTCCCACTGACACAGCAGTAGAAAAGTGTGACCATGAGCTTTGAGTGAACAGGATTTTTTTTTATTAGTAGAGGAAATGAATATTTTTATTAATGTATACAACCTTAAAGTTTTATACATAAAACCATGAAAATGGAGGTATATGGAAATGTTTCATACAAAACTAGCCCCCAAGGTTTTAATTTTTAAAATATTTTAAATTTAAATTTTATTTATATATTTATTTATTACAACTTATTCACTTTATATTCCCTCTGCAATCCCCCTCTTGTATCCTCCCAGTCCCACCCATCCTCCCTCTTTTTTTTTTTTAGTTTTTTTTATTTTATTTTTTTTATTTTTTTTATTTTTTTATTTTTTTTTTTAGTACCAGTACATTTTTTTTTTCAATGCAGTTTATTCAGGAACATTGAACAATCCTTGGACCCCGGGGAAAGAGTGAACAGGATTTTTAAAGGGAAAGTCTGATCAGGGGTGGGTTTCCATGGCAACAAGCAGGGGAGCACAAGTCTTGGCATTACAGAATTGGGTGAAGTTTAGCAGTGAGGGTGACCTTTTCTGAGGCACATAATCACAATGGCTACATATAATCACAATGGCTATTTTTCTTTTTATTGGAGAGTTGAGTCCATTGATGTTGAGAGAGATTAATGACCAGTGGCTGTTAGATCTCTTGATTTTGATGTTGGCTGTGGTCATCAGGTTGTGTGCTTGGTTGCTTTTTGTTTTACTGAAGTGAGGTTATTTATTTCCTGTGTTTTCTTGAATGTAGCTAGCTTTCTTGGGTTGTATTTTCCCTTCCAGTGTCTTCTGTAATGCTGGATTTGTTTGTAGGTATTGTTGAAATTTGTTTTTGTCATTGAATATCTTGTTTTCTCCATCTATGAGGACTGAGAGTTTTGCTGGGTATAGTAGCCTGGGCTGACATCTGTGTTCTTTTAGGGTCTGCATGATATCTGTCCAGGCCCTTCTGGCTTTCATAGTCTCTGTTGAAAAGTCAGGTGTGATTCTAATGGGTTTGCCATTATATGTTACTTGGCCTTTTTCCCTTGCAGCTTTTAGTATTTTTTCTTTGTTCTGTATACTTACTGTTTTGATTATTATATGGCGGGAGGATTTTCTTTTCTGGTCAAATTTGCTGGGTGTTCTGTAGGCCTCATGTATTCTAATTGGCCTCTCCTTTAGCTTGGGGAAATTTTCTTCAATGATTTTGTTGAAAATATTTTCTGGGCCTTGGAGAAGGGAGTCTTCTTTTTCCTCTATACCTATTATTCTTAGGTTTTGTCTTTTCATATTGTCTTGCATTTCTTGGACGGTCTGTGTCAGGAATTTTTCAGATTTAACATTTTCTTTGACAGATACATCGATTTCTTCCATTGTATCTTCTACACCTGAGATTCTTTCTTCCATCTCTTGTAGTCTGTTGGTTATGCTTACCTCTGTAGTTCCTGTTTTCTTCCCTAGATTCTTCCTTTCCATTATTTCTTCCATTTGTGTTTTCTTTAATTTTTCCAATTCTATCTTCAGGTCTTGAGTTGTTTTGTTTACTTCCTTCACCTGTCTGATTGTACTTTCCTGTTTTTCTTTTAGTTCCTTCAACTCTGTTTCTTTCATTTCATTCAGTGTTTTAAGCATTTCCTTTCTAAAGGCCATAAACTGTTTGGCTGCAGCTTCCTCTATTTCTTTACGGATAGCAATATTCTGTTTGAGTTTATCTTCCTCTATGTCTTTACGAATCTTATTTGTTTCCTCTGTTATCATCTTCATGAGCATACTTGTTAGGTCATCTTCTTGGATTTCAGTTGTGGTGGGGTGTCCAGGGCTACTTGCCCCTGGGTAACTGGGTTCTGGAGATGCCATATTGCTCTGTCTTTTGTTGCTTGAGCTTTTACGCTGGCCTCTACCCATTGTGTTATCTTAGGAGTTTGGGATTATTTTCTGGTGGTTCCTGGGGATCCTGTGGTGGAGAGAATCCCCTTTGCAGAAAGCTGGATTTTCCTGAAGGATGTCTTCTCAGCTTTTTGGGTATAGTCCCTGGATGGCTGGTGTTTTTTCAGGAGTTGCTCACCTCAAGGATATAGACCTGAGTGGTAACTGTGGTCTTTGTTAGTCGAGAGGGTTCTCCTCTCACCCAGGGAAGTCCTGAGGGCAACTGCCCTGTTTCTGGGTTTCTTGTTGCAAATTTAATGATCAGCTGCTGTGACCCAGTTGGACATCAGGCACGCCTCAACTGTTTGTGCTTGTGTCTGGAGCACAGCTGAGTGCTGGCGCCTCGGCCCCACTAGACTGCTAGACTTTTTCTAGGGAAGGATTGGGTGATTTAGATCAGTACAGTTTCCTTCCTTCCCCGTGGATTCTCTGGAGACAAGGACTCCTAGTGACTTTTTTTTTTGCCCTGGTGCACACTGCTCAGTGTCCGCCAGCTGGTTGGACACAGAAATTTGCCTGTGCCTGGAGCACAGCTGTGTGATGGCGGCTCAGTCTCTGCCAGCTGTCTGGTGCGCAGAAACTGCCTGTGTCTGCCTTTGTGGCTTTTGGGAGTCTGAGTGGCTCCCTAAGCTGGGTAATTTTCCGGGGACCTTTTCAGGTTGGGGGTGAGCTGAGTGCTCTGAGATCAGACCCGCCGTTTCTATCTCTGGCGGCGAATCAGGCGCGCAGGCAGGCAGGGCTCTGTGCCGGAACCTGGGTCCCCAGCTCTGGCTCCGGGCTGGCTCCTGGGGTGCCCGTGGAACCCGCCCGAGTCTTTTCCAGGGGATGTCTGGGTGACCTAAGGCCGGTCCCAATCGTTTCCTGTACCCTGGGGTTATCTCTCGACTGAAAATTCCAGTCTCTGATAGTGTGGTGCCCAAGGTTCAGTCTGGGACCGTGACCAGAGACACTGGCTTGTGGCTCTGGGCTGGGGCTGGGGCTGGGGGCCGGCAGCCAAGCATCTGGCGGAACCGGGATCTCTTCCGCGGTTTAGCCGGGTTGTTGGGAGCCGCCGCGTGAATGTTTCGCCGGCAGAAACGCACGCGACCACAGGAATCCTTCCGCAGTAAACTTTATTAGTCACGCGATGAAGAGGGGAGAGAGGCCGCCCTGCCACCTCGTGGGCGCGGGCGGCTTCCCGAGGGCCGCGGCCCCGGGCGGGGAAACGGGGAAGGAAGAGATCGAAGGAGAGGACGGGCCCCAGAGTAGCGCTGTTTATATAAGCCGGGGTCGCACCTGAGTGACGTGTGAATACCCTGACTGGCTGCTTACTTTTACCCCGCCTGATGACTAGGACCATTATGCTAGCGGCCTTGTGACGTGTCAATACCCTGGTTGGCTGCTCACTCTTACCAGCGTGCCTACGCAATCCTTAGCGTGCTCACGCAATCTTTAGCGTGTATACGCATCTACGCATGTACCCTGGAGGTTTATAGTTTTGAGGGCGAGATGTCAGCGCCAGCTAGTGCCATCTGAGTCTCGGCTCTCCACATCTCCCTTTTTGTTATAAATAAATGAAAACTGCCTAAAAGCCTATAAGCACGGTACAAGAGGGCCCTAAGCTCGATCAAGCAAACTCCTTCTTTGGGGAGTAAGCGATCAAAAGCTTTAGATTACTCCCTTACCCCACCAGGTGCAATGGAAACAAGTCCTCTGGGTGCAGGGGCTAGGGGAGAAGATTTTTAAAAGGAGGTGACACTCATTCCCGTGCAATGGAATAAAATTCCAGGGAGTGCAAGAGCTGTCACCCTCCTGTCTAGGTACCACATCTCAGAAAGGAGGTGACACTCATTCCCGTGCAATGGAATAAAATTCCAGGGAGTGCAAGAGCTGTCACCCTCCTGTCTAGGTACCATAACCGTTTAGGCAAAGGCAACATTAACCTGGATCACTCATCGACTCAGTGCAATGGGTGAAACCCCTGAGGTGCATCGACTGAGTGTCACAGTCTGTTTTAATTTTTTAACATGGATAACCAAATTTTTGGGAGACGATCCTTGTTCCAAGGGTGCTAGTGCTTGCGCGATTGCGACCTAGTCACGTTTGTTTTGGGTATAGAGTTTGCAGAACAACCAGAGTAAAAAACACTAAGCCACGACACAATGCTACACCAAACATTCCGACCCCCACCCAATCTGAAGTAAGAAAAGGCAGAAGAAACCCAGGGTAAAGCCAGTCTGTGGGCAATGAATCCACTCGAGTAGAATTAGTGGTCCTCCTCGCTGTCCTTGATTCTTTCAGCAGTAGCAGGTGTGTCTGTTGAAAGATCATCTTCAGCTGTCACGAGCTTTCGCGTGAGGCGCTCCGGTACCCAGAATGGATTGTTTTCTTCCTGTGGAAAAACACAGACAGCTCCCCTGGATCTTATTAAAATAGGATCCGGGCCTTTCCACTGTCCAGTTAAGACATCCTTCCATATAATCATCTCCTTGGGCCTGTTAGGCCCTGAACAGTGGCGATCAGCAGCCGAATGGCCTTGACTGTCCAAATTTAAAAAATTGAGAGTGAAGAGTGCCAGTGAAACCGTCACTAGTGGCACTGAGGGCAGAGCCTCCTGGACTCCTCCCCTTTGTTTTATTAAATAGGATTTTAGGGTACGGTGAGCACGTTCAATGATGCCCTGACTTTGGGGGTTGTAGGGGAGACCTGTGAGATGGGTTATTTCCATCTGATGACAAAACTGTTTAAATTTTTGAGAAGTATAGGCTGGCCCATTGTCAGTTTTTAGAATTTTGGGCTTTCCCCAGGCACTCCATGCCTCTAGGCAATGTTGAATAACATGGGCTGCCTTTTCTCCAGTCAGGGGAGAAGCAAACATAACTCCAGAGCAAGTATCAACAGAAACATGCAAGTATTGAAGTTTACCAAAAAATGAAATGTGGGTAACATCCATTTGCCACACTTGTAGTGGACAGATTTCTCTGGGATTAATCCCAACATGAGGCACAGGTAAGAACTGACAGCAATTTTGACATTGGGTAACAATATCTCTAGCTTTTTTTTTAGTTATGTTAAATCGATTACGCAATGTCTCAGCTGTAACATGAAATCTTTTATGAAACTCCTTAGCCAATTTTAAATTTGAAAGGAGGGCAAATGCAATCATCTTTGTGGCTCGATCTGTCAGGTCGTTTTCACGGGACATGGGCCCCGGTAGACCGGAATGAGCCCTGATGTGTGTAATAAAAACAGGGTATTTTTTGGTAATTAAGGCAAACTGAATCTTTTGAAAAATTTTTGCAAGCTTGTTAGACGCTTTAATTAATCCAGCAGCCTCTAAGATTTTGGTTGCATTTACCACATAACTAGAATCAGAAACAATATTTAAGGGACCTGGAAATTTTTTTAAAACTTTTAACACTACTAAACATTTTACAATTTGAGGCGAGGTCTCATGATATTGTTTAGAAATAACTTTATTATTAACCACATAAGCTCCTATTTTTGTTTTTGACCCATCTGTATAGACTACCAGTCCATCCCGAAGTGGCTTTTGGGACGTTACATGCGGGAAGACTACCTCCTGAGTTAAGGCAAATTGCAAAATAGGATGTTTTGGGTAATGATTATCAATTGAACCACTAAAAGAGGTAACCAGCACCGCCCAAATATCAGAGGTAGCAGTTAATACCTGAACTTGGTGAGCCGTATAAGGCACTATTAAAGACTTTGGCTCCTTTTCAAAGTATGTAATGGCTGTTTTTAACCCACGAAGTGCGAGTTGAGCGACTGCATCCGGATACCATTTAATAATTTTTGTAGGAGAGGCATTGGGATGAACCCACACTAAGGGCCCACCTTGCCATAATACAGCAGTTGGCAAATGTTTAGTTTTAATGACACACAGGTCAAAGGCCTTAGTTTTATCTACACGTTTTAATTGGGCATCCTGTAAAGCATTTTTTACCACTCGCAGAGCGTGGCTTGTAGCCGGTGTTAAGGCTCTGGGTGAAGAAATATGAACATCCCCTTCCAAAATATCAAATAGGGGCTTTAATTTAGCAGAAGGAATCTTTAAATAAAATTGAACAGTACCTGAACAGAATGGTGGCAAACTCATAGCTTTACCCTCTTTATCTCCGGACCAGTATGGTGGCTGGCCACGTGTAACTGAACTCAGCTGGAAACCCTAAACTTAGCTGGAAACCCTAAACAAACATGGCAGCCAAACTACAGCTTTACGTGCCTTTAATCGCTGAACCATTATGGCGGCAGGCCATGTGTTAGCATTAGCAGGCTGCGACTGACAACACCAAGTACAGCCACTAGGTGTTGCTGATACAGTAAACACTGTGGAGCATCTATAATCCCCCACAACCAAAATTTTTTAATGATTAAACAAGCTTTAAAATTAACTGCTTAACAGAACAATTTTAAACTGTAAAAATTATTTTAGCCATATCAAACCTATTAGCTAGAATTTTTTTTTTCTTAAAAGAGCATAAAAACATTTTGTAATGAACAATCACCAGTCTTTTAAATGAATTATATGGAGAGCACATGGGAGGCAGGGGCCTCCTAGCCTGAATCAAAGATGGCGCCGGCCACGTGGGGACCGTTGTCATACCCAAGGTCCCGCCCATTTTTCCCAAAGCCAAGATGGCTGCGCCCAGTTGCCAGCCACGTGGAAGCCTCTGATGAAAGCCAAGATGGCTGCACCCAGGCATTTAGCGGGAATTTTAATCTTATTGGATAAAGAGGCCTTTTTATTGGGTTTTTTCTTTTTCTTCTACCTCTTATTACCAGGGCGTCCTTTCCCTGACCTCTCTCTTCCGTGGCTTTAACGTCCACAGAAGGGCCTTTTTTCTTAGAGACGTCCCTATCTCTATCCATTGGGGCCCTTAACCTCATCTCACGTCCTGATTTTGGCATGTTGTCTTGCAACCCCCCTATCCTTAACCTTCTGCTACTCCTCTTTCTCCCGAGGCAGTCCTTGAGTTTGCACGAGACCAAAAAAAGGAAAGCTATGGCGGCTATCACAGTAGAGAAGGCCATAAGGGCTTCCGCTAGCCAAAATGAGAAACAGGATAAGTCGAGATCGAACATGTCTTTCAGGACAAACCTTAATGTTGCGGTTCTGAATTCCTCCCCGCTAAAGGGGGCCCTCCTTACCCAGCAATGTTCCTGGGTTTCGGCACCAGATGTTGGGAGCCGCCGCGTGAATGTTTCGCCGGCAGAAACGCACGCGACCACAGGAATCCTTCCGCAGTAAACTTTATTAGTCACGCGATGAAGAGGGGAGAGAGGCCGCCCTGCCACCTCGTGGGCGCGGGCGGCTTCCCGAGGGCCGCGGCCCCGGGCGGGGAAACGGGGAAGGAAGAGATCGAAGGAGAGGACGGGCCCCGGAGTAGCGCTGTTTATATAAGCCGGGGTCGCACCTGAGTGACGTGTGAATACCCTGACTGGCTGCTTACTTTTACCCCGCCTGATGACTAGGACCATTATGCTAGCGGCCTTGTGACGTGTCAATACCCTGGTTGGCTGCTCACTCTTACCGGCGTGCCTACGCAATCCTTAGCGTGCTCACGCAATCTTTAGCGTGTATACGCATCTACGCATGTACCCTGGAGGTTTATAGTTTTGAGGGCGAGATGTCAGCGCCAGCTAGTGCCATCTGAGTCTCGGCTCTCCACACCGGGTGAGTTAAAAGCTGATTGAATCCCCCACCGTGGGGTATCCTCTCACCTGGGAAACACAATGACTGTGTTTTATGGCCGAGAGTTCTGATTGCTGTTCACTGTGCTGATCCTGCTGTGCTGCTGCTCAGAATGAGAGTCCTCCCGGTGCCGCCATCTTGCCCCTCCTCTATTTTTCTAAACCATATCTGAAACATCTGAATTTTCCCACCCGATTTCCAGCTGATTCCCATTGATTATTACAAGGGAGTTTGTCTCTATTTTCTATGAAGCATTTATTCTGTTACATTTCCTGGAGGCTGTTGCTAGGTGAGTTAACTTTGTTTTCTGCCAGGTGTACATTCTTTGATATTTCCTGATATCTGAATTCAGTTCCCAGGCATGATCTTTATTTCAAAATGGAGTTATATTCAGGCTAACTTAAACTCTTCAATATAACTTGATTTAATCATGATTAGTATATTGTTTCCAAGGTTTTTGGGTTTTGCTTGTTGGTTGGTTTTTTGAGACAGGGTTTTCCTATTTCGCTTTGGCTGCCCTGGAATTCTGTTTATAGACAAGGCTGGCCTAGAATTCACAGACATCTGCCTGCCTCTGGCTCCTGAGTGCTGGGATTAAAGGTGTGAGCCACCACACCATCCCCTGGCTTGTTTCCTAGTTTTATCCCTGCTGTATCATTAGTACTCCCTTCTACTACATCGGATCATCATTACTGCATTCTTCCTTACTGTTGAATAACCCTCCACTGTATGTACAAACTAGGCTTTGCTTATCCACTGGTGGTTTGGGGCATTGTTTCTGTCTAGCACCATGACCATGTATAGAAAGTATGTGAGTGGGGCTAAAGAGATGGCTCAGTGGTCTTAACTCTAAAGCACTGGTTGCTCTTCCAGAGGTCCTGAGTTCAATTTTCAGCACCCACATGGTGGCTCATGACCATCTGTACTGGGATCTGATGCCCTATTCTGGCATGCAAGTGTACATGCAAATAGAGCACTCCCATAAAATAAATAAATCTTAAAAGAAAAAAATGTATCTGAGTACTAGTTTGCAATTCTCTTTATATATAATTAGGAATAGCAGTATTGGACAGTAGTGAATTACATATGGTAACGATTTTATCTACCAGCACTGAACAAGGATTCTAACTTTATTTTTAACTTTATATCTTTGTAAACACTTGTTTTCTTGGTTGTTTTTATTTTTAATATTTTGGACATCTTAGGAGGTATGGATTACTTTTTGTTTGCTTGTTTAGGGTTTTCTTGTTTTGGTTTAGTTTTTGTTTGTTTGCTTTTGAAGACACAGTTTCTCTGTGTAGCCCTGGCACTAACTCTGTAGACTAGGCTACCCTCAAACTCAAAGATCTGTCTCCTAGTACTCCTGAGTGAGTGCTGGGATTAACAGAATGCCCTACCACTGCCTGGCCCAAAAAGTATGAATTATTAACCTTTGCTCTTGCTCTTAAGACAGGGTCTCACTAGAGACCTAACTAATCTGTAACCTAGTTTATTCTTGAACTCTGGACCCTCCTACCTAATTTTCACCCCCAATATTGAGGATAACAGCATGGAATTAAACCACCAGGCCTAGCTGAGTAGATACCTTACTGTCCTCCTGATTTATATTTCTTTAATGACTCATTGTGTCATTATTGAATTATTGAATCCATTATTGAATATTGAATTATTGATTCCATTATTGATTTTGACATCATAAAGATCCACTTCTATGTAAGCTCTGCATAGTTATAGCTCTTATATTTGGGTCTTTGATCCATTTTGGGTTGACATTATAATGGTAGGTTTCTCATTTTACCTTTTAAAAAAGATATATTTTTATTTTCTGTGTGTGTGTAACTCTGTGTGTGTAAATGTGTATGTGTGTGCCTGTGATGACCAAAAGACTCTGTCAGAGCTCCCAGTGCTGGAGTTAGAGGCAATTGTGAGCTACCCAGCATGGATGCTAGGAACTGAACTTAGTTCTTTGGATGAAAATCAAATTCTCTTAAGCACTGAGCCATCTCCCCAGTCCACATTTACTCTTTAAATGCATATTGTTTAAATTCTATTTGCAAATATTGACATTAACCCAAGGTAATTATTATTCCCCCTACTAATACTAAACTACATTCCTATCCTGCAAGTTATTTTAATTTCTTTCTTTTGATCAAAGTTGTTTCTCAAACCTAGAATTGAGCACTACCTTCCTGAGTATATTTATTCTATTAAGGTCTTAGATAGACTAGTAGATATTTAAATTGATGCTTTGTAAATGAAGTTTTACTATGACATAAGGTAAAGGCCTAAAGGTCCTGTGTGTTCCTATCTACACATGAACACATTAGCATCCACTGAAGCTATACTTTGATTTCTCACCCAACAACTGCCAGGCTGCTGAAACTGATAAGCCCAGACAGGGCAGGTTGGCTGATGTCCATCTCACCCCTAAGATAACTACAATTACCTTTCACTAACAAGAGATAGAATAAAGCAGGTCCAAATTTGTTTTGCTAAGGGCTGGGAGCCTCAAGGGAGGAAGGCTATACATGTGCCTGTGCCAACCAAAAGAGGGTGTCAGAGCTCCCATAGCTAGAGTTAGAGGCAATTGTGAGCTACCCTGCATGGATGCTAGGAACTGAACTTAGTTCAGTTAGCAATGAAACTACACAAGAGAGATGACAACATTTCTTGCCTTAGAAGAGAAGATGGAGATGATTCCACCTTGTGAGGAGGATTTTTCACCCCTGGTGGGCTGTGAAGGGATAAGGGGTTTCACTGTACAGTCATTGCAAGTGCTTCCCGTGGTTTTACATATCTCAGGCTAGCCTCAAATGTGCCAAGCACACAAAGATGATGTTGAACTTCTAATCCTCCTGATTGCACCTCCTTATTGGGTTTACAGGTGTGTACCAAAGGAAAGATTTCATGGATACAAGTGTTTACCAGATGAGCTACATTCCAAGTTCAGGGAGATAGTCAGAGAGTTGGATTTGACCGTATGTCCTGCAGGCACAACAAAGACCCCTTCAGATTGCTTCTCCCAACCCATAACAAAGGAGACTGATAGATTTGTTGGAAATTTCCCTGATGCATCACCACAACTCAGACCACTCAGTTGCATAAGCAAGAATCTTAATGATTGCTACCCTTGATACTGGCCTTTCCCTCAGTCCCACACTTGTCATTCAGTCCTGTTGCTCCTACTTCCCACATGTCCACTTCACCCTCACATCATTGTCATCTCCCTTCTTGATAGTTTATAATAACTTTCTCACCTGTTTTCCTGTTCATTGGTTCCATGTATGTAAAAGATGGCTTTATATATGTAAAACTTATTTTTAATATTAGGTTTTACATATCTCAGGCTAGTCTCAAATGTGCCAAGCACACAAAGATGATGTTGAACTTCTGATCATCCTGACTGCACCTCCTTATTGGGTTTACAGGTGTGTACCAAATGAAAGGTTTCATGGATACAAATGTTTATCAGATGAGCTACATTCCAAGTTCTTATATAGAAAACCTAAGGACAAAAAGCAGGCTATGACTTAAAATTAAGTCTGTCTTAAAATTAAGTCTTTAATCCAGATACACTGAGGCATATCTGTGAGCCCAGAAATCAGAGAGGCCGTTAGTTCAGTGCCAGCCTGGTCTACAAAGCCAAGACAGCCAAGGCTACACAGAAAATCCCTGTCTTGAGAAAAAAAATGTTTGTGTACCAAGCACATCATTTTCAGTTTGAACTATGTTTGGGGTGCAAGAAAGAGAAATTCAGAGATGGCTGATCGACTGTATCCTAGGCCATTGAGTCTTGACATTTTTTTAAGTACCCGTGACTGCAGTGGCTACAGTATAAATAGGTACTGTGATGCTTTGCAGGCTGCTCTTACTTAGATTGCATGTTTGGTAAACAGGCCTTGGCTACATAATTTGCAGAGTCCAGTGCAAAACATAAGTGAAGGACCCCTTGTTCAAAAATTAATAGCGCTTTCTCAAGATCCAGCCATACCACTTCTAGGCATATATCCAAAAGAGTCTCAAGTACACAGTAAGGACATTTGCTCAACCATGTTTGTAGCAGCCTTATTTGTAATAGCCAGAACCTGAAAACACCCCAGATGCCCCTCAGTGGAGGAATGGATGCACAAATTGTGGTATATCCACACAATGGAATATTACTCAGCAATAAAAACAAGGAAATAATTTAATTTGAAGATAAATGGTGAGATCTGGAAAAGATAATCCTTAGTGAGCTATCCCAGAAGCAGAAAGATGTACATGGTATATATTCACTCATATAGGCATATAATATAGGATAAACCTACTAAAATCTGTACACCTAAAGAAACTAATCAAGAGGGAGAACTCTTGCTAAAATGCTCAATTCCTATCCAGAAAGGCAAAGAGGATGGACATCAGGAGAAGGAGAAAAAAGGAACAAGCCAGAGCCTGACACAGAGGACCTCTGAAAGGCTCTGCCCTGCAGAGTATCAATGCAGATGCTGAGACTTACGGGCAACCTTTGGGCAGTGTGCAGGGAATCTTAGGAAAGAAGTGGGAAACAGTAAGATCTGAAGAGGACAGGAACTCCACAAGGAGAGCAAAAAAAAACAAAAAATCTGAGCACAGGGGTCTTTCCTGAGACTGATACTCCAGCCAAGTACAGTGCATGGAGATAACCTAAGACCCCTGCACAGATGTAGCCCATGGCAGTTCAGTATCCAAGTGGGTTCCATTGTAATAGGAACAGGGACTATCTCTGACATGAACTGATTGGCCTGTTCTTTTATTACCGCCCCCTGAGGGGGAAGCAGCCTTACCAGGCCACAGAAGAAGACAATGCAGCCACTACTGATGAGCCCTAATTGAATAGGATCAGAAGGAAGGAAAGAAGACCTTCCCTCTCAGTCGACTTGGGGAGGGGCATGCATGCAGAGGGTGGAGGAAGGGAGGGATTGGGACGAAAGGAGGAAGGGGACCACAGGGGGAATACAAAGTGAATAAAGTGTAATTAATAAAGAATTAAGAAAATAAGGATTTCAAGAGCTTTAGCAGAACATTAGAAGGAAGGTGGGCTCCTCAGAGGGCAGATCCCGAGCACCTAAACAGGGTGCATTTCCACAAAGCTGGCTGTGTTGGCGCAGTGAATTTGCATGCTGGAGTAGGGAGGGGGTGCAGATGGTGTGGAGATCTGGTGCAAGCTCTATCCTGAGTGCTACCACCGTTCTTCCTTTGCTGCTCTTCTAGCCCATCCACCACATTCACTAGTAGAGATGATACTCAGCTTTTGCTTTTTTTAAAAAAAAAACTAAGATTTATTTGTTTATTCTGTATACAGTGCCAGAAGATAGCACCAGATCTCATTATATCTGATTGGGAGCCAAAATGTGGTTGCTGGGAATTGAATTCAGGACCTCTAGAAGAGTGGCTAGTGTTCTTAATCTCTGAACCATCTCTCCAGCCAGGGTTGTGGTTTTTTTTTTTTTTTTTTTTTTTTTTTTTGTGTGTGTGTGTGTGCATATGAGTGCTCTACCTGTATATACACCTGCATGCCAGAAGAGGGTATCATATCCCAGTACAGGTGGTTTTGAACCACCATGTGGTTGTTAGGAATTGAACTTGGGGCCTCTGAAAGAACAGCCAGTCCTTTTGGATCTGACAATGGGACCTAGAGCCACTTGTACTTGCTTAGCACATGATTTATCACTGAGCTACACATCCCAGCCTCAAAACAATCTCTTGTTGCTGTTGTCTTGTCATTATTTTTGAGATGATCTCACTATATAGCCCAAGCTCACAATCCTTCCACCCCAGTCACCTGAAAGCAAGGATTACAGCAGTGTACCATTACACACAACCATGAGTCTTCCTTTTGTAGATGTATTACTCCATCTGAAAGTCAAGGTTGGTACCTCCTAAGTAGGTTTCTGCTAGAAGGAATTTGAGGACATCCTCCTCCTTCATCTTCAGGATATCAAGTGCTCAGGACATTGTGTAAATTTTCCCTTGAAGTTACAATAGGAATCAAGAACAACGCCATATGGACCTGTCTCTGGGCAGCACAGAAATGTGTGTGTGTGTGTGTGTGTGTGTTTTAAATTTCTGAAATCTTACTATTAATTTTGCAGGGCAGAAATATCTTTGAGGTAAGTGTACATCAAATCATTTCTCTCCTGTTTTCAAACCCTTGTCTTAGTTACCTTTCTATCACTGTGCTAAGATATAATGGCCAAGGCAGCTTATAGAAGAAAGTTGGTTGGGTACCTAGAGTTTCAGAGGGTAAGTCCATGACCATCATGGCAGGGACCATAGTGGCAGGCAGAATGGCAGGCAGAGCACCAGAGAGAACAGTGGCTGAGAGCTTACAACCTGATTTGCAAGTATGAGGCAAAGAGCAAACTGAGAATGGTATGGGATTTTAAAATCTCAAAGCTCACCCACAGTGACACACCTCTTCAACAAGATCACACTTCCTAATTTTTTCCAAAACAGTTCCAGACCAGATTTTCAAACATATCATTCAAACAACTACACTCCTCATAGGTTCCTATGTAGCCAGGGATTAAGTAAAAAATTTCAATGTCGGAAAGGATCACAGGCACTCAGATTCTTGTGCAGTTTTGTAGTTGTTGCTGCTGTTTTTTTTTCTGAGACAGTTTCATATACTCCAGGTTGACCTTCATTCCTGACCTTCCTGATGCTCCATATACAGGCATGTGTCACCAAACTTGCTTTATGATATTTTTTATTTGTTTGTTTTTGTTTTGTTTTGCTTTTCAAGAAAGGGTTTCCCTGTGAAGCTTTGCCTGGACTGGACTAGCTCTGTTGACCAGGATGGCCTCAAACTCACTGAGATCCACTGTGAGCCACCACACCCACTGACCATTTTTGAGAGGGGGTATTTTTATCTTTTGTATAGATGAGTGATAAGAGTATTTTACTTGTATATATATAAGTGTACCACATATTTTACTTGTATATATATAAGTGTGCCTTATATCCCAGGAGGTCATATGGCATCAAATTCCCTGAAACAGGAACTACAGAAGATTGTCAACCATCATGGGCATGCTAGGAACTCTGCAAAAACATCAGAGAATGATATTTTTTTGTATTAAGATTTATTGTTTATTACGTATATGATGTTCTGTCTGCATGTATACTTGAACGCCAGAAGAGGACACCAGATTTCTTTATAGATGGTTGTGAGCCACTATGTGGTTGCTGGGAATTGAACTCATGACCCCTGAAAGAGCAGCTGAGCCATCTTTCCAACCCCACAGGAGGTATTTTTCATCACTGAGTCATCTCTTCAGCCCCTCTAGCTTCCTCTTTAATCATTTATTATTATTATTGTTATTGTTATTATCATTCCTTTCTTCTTCCCTAGTATATTCCAAACAAATTCACCTTCTTTCATCTTCCCTACTGAATTAAAATGTTCTCACCTCTCAGCCTTTTAATATGTATGTTCTTTATCCCTTCTGGGGTTTTAGGTCCCTCTTGCTTTCCTTTAGATTTCATAGTGGAATGTATAGTGATGTATACATTTCTATGCATTGTTTATGGGTTTGTTTATGGTGGATTACTCCACAAGACTGTAAGCTTATAGAGAAAGAATGATGTTTGCATCAATCACTTTTGTGTGTTCAAGACTTAGCACAGTATTGGGTACCTAATTCACAAAAAGTAACTATCAGCAGAAGGACAAATAAACTTTTAAACAGTAAATTCCTTTAACAAAGTCTTCACAATCTGATAGTAATACAGAATTTCCACCCAGATGATGAGAGCAGGTAGCATTTTATTTGTTAATGCCATCCATTGTGTCATCTGGAATATACTTCTCTTTGAAGTATTTTTATCTTGTTTTGTTACTGATGTTCCTAGTACACCTCCTCTATGCCTGTTGCCTTGTCTGTGTTCTCTTTCATTTATCCCATAACAAGTTACTCACTTTAAGCTTTAATGAGGTTTAGCATCTGGCTTTATCATATGCAAAGACTATCTTTATCTACCTGTTTTGTACAAGAGCTAGGAAAACAGTTCAGAGGTATAACATTTGCTTCACATATACGAGGTAAAGAAGGAGGAGAAAGAGGAGGAGAAAGAAGAGGAATAGGAGAAACAAAGCATTGCTTTTCTTTATCTAGATGCTCTGCCTTAAATACAGGGGTTAACAATCCTCCTGTCTCTGCCTTCCCAATAAGGTAGAAATTACAGACACAGCACCAGTACTACTTATTTGGTGTTAGTTTTTAACCTGGTCCCTCTTCTGACATTCACTTTATACCTGCTTTATACATAGTTGGTTTTATGTACATGTTCATATTCTGCAAATAATCTATTTTTTCATTAGGTTTTATGGAGGTCAGATCCTCAGAAAATGTCCTGGGCTTTGCATCTGCCATACTTGTCCCTAGAAGACCATATCTGCAAAACTAATTATGTCCTCTCTGTACATTATGGGTGTTATGACTTCAGGATGCATCTTGAGCCTTGTTTTCAAGAGAATGTTGTAAACAAGTCCTAACATTAAACAGGCATTTTGTGCCTCCTGAAAAAAAATTTCATCATAAAATGTCTTGTCTGAAAAGAGCATCTGAGATGATTGTATGATGCACCCAGTTACTTTCATTTTAGTCATTAACATTATTAGTACTATTTATTGTTTTTCAATACTTTTTTAGAGACCCAAGTATGATGACCCTGGTGTAACGGACTGTGTACACACTGTTAACTAAGAAAATAAAACCACACATTCAAAACAAGCAAAACCTCCAAATAGTAATAAAAATTAGGTTTAGATTTAGGGCCCCAAAATATTCAGTTGAAATGTGAAGGAGATATTGAAACACCATTATTCAGCAAGCTTTTAGAGTATACACACACACACACACACACATATGTATGTATGTAAATATGATGAAGGGATAAACACATAAACACAACCTAAGAATTCTTGGACACACACACAAAAGGTAGAACTTCATTAAGCCGGATTTTTTCCTTTCTTTTTTCTTGCCAGGAAGATTTTGGACATGTTCCTCCCATCTCCTCTCTTCCTTTTCCTTTCTTTCCCCCCTCCCCTTTCCTTCCTTCCTTGCTCAATGTGGATTTACAAACACTACACTTGAATGGATGCAATTCTGCAAAAGCATTAGCAAAAGGATCCCTGCTGCCTCATTTCTAGACCTTGAACCCCAAATGCATTCTAGCTATTTTTTTCTCACACTGGTGATTAAGTAAAGCAACTCATTTTCAGGGAGGTTAGAGGTAGATACCCAGACATGGTGAATTACTCATGTATCCCCTCCCCTGCCCTGCTTACATTCTTTAGCACTTTGGGGATCACATTGACAGAGGTTCCCCACCCATGTAAACCACAATCATACATGTGCTTTCTAAGGTTTTCTAACAAAATTCTTCTAGTTGCCAGACTGAGACCTTGCCGAAAAAAGAATTGGCTTGGTTCTCAAGCAACAATCTCATAAGTGCAGCCAGGCTAATAAGTCACTTGCCAAGGTGCTTAGATGGGTATTCTTGGCACAATGCCAGTACACTGGCACAGAACCAGGAGCTCAGTGGAGCCAAGATTTCTCCTTTTGGGTTCAATCCACTTCCTAGTTGAAGTCACCAATGGCTCAAAAATAAATTTGAGGGATTAGAGATGTATCTCAGTTAAGAGGTAGTACAGAAGGATCAGAAATTCGTGGTCATCCTATACCTGTTTAGTTTCAGGCCAGGCTGGGCTACAGGGGACCCTAACGAAATAATAGTAGTATTAACCACAATACATTTTGGCTAAGAACATATTTGGCAATCATTGCTCCAAGCTAGAGCTAAACTCAGGTCACTGACTTTCCTCAGAGAGGAAGCATGAGGAAATGAGTTCCATCCCAGCAGGATTTTCTGCACACAGACCCCTCTGCAACTGAGCCTTTTCAGCCAACCATGTGGAAATGTGTGCTCCTAGTGCCGATCAGAGGTGCCCCAGCTTATAGTGCTGGGGGTATGGGACAGGCAATGTCACCATGGAGCACACCTGTTTGGTCACCAGTCCACTGAGACATCACAGGCCAACAAAACCACAAAAAAAAAACACAAGAAAAGAATGTATGGGTACAACACATACAAAGAGAATGGAAGAAGAAAATACCAAAACTCAGAACAATGGCCTCGCTATGGGCCCTTTATCCTGTTCCATTAGTGGTGGCCTAACTCAAAATCAGGCTCCACCCAACTACAGCAGAGTTTGGAATGGCGAACTGCATTCAGCCAGACCAGAGAATGTAGAAGTAACATATGAGTTGATCTCTACCAGGCCAGAGACCACAGCAGCAGCAAAGCTCTGCCAGATCAGAGGCCAGAGTAGTGTCCAAGCTCTGCCAGATCAGAGGTCAGAAAACAGTTAAAGAGGTGCTAATCCTGGGACTCCACATACTGTATCCATCCCTTGGCTCCTCCTTGTCACTGTCATCGAAGCCTGTGGAACATGGCTCAAGCCTCCCTGAAGTAGGAAAGAATCAAGTCTAGGGGGATAGAAGGATTCTGTCACATGTCCTCAGTCAGTCCCAGTAACAAAACAGAGGCAGACAAGACAGTAAAACAAAATGACACAAACAGCCAGATCTTACTGCTTGCACAACAGAAAAACACAGAGCCAGACAACAGATCCCACCACTTCTGCAGGGAAAATCTGAAAGTAGGACATTAGCAAATCTGTGCTGCAGGAGCTACCTCCCTTATCCTTATCCAAAGATCCAGAGATCACAGAAAACTGGGTGCTCAACTGTTTTCATATGCACCCCTTCAAGGGGGATCTGGAATATCTTCCAGGCCCCCTCTGGCCCACCGCTGTCCAAAGCATCAGTTCTAACCTTTCTGACCACACATATTACACATTTTGCCCCAAGGCCCACAAAAAGAACCTAGAGAAACACAGAGACAGATACAGACAGAGTGCTCACTTACTGGCTGTTGTTTGGCTGTATGTGCCAGTGGTGCCTGGGGCTCTTGGGGATCCTGTATGAGCCCTCAAATGTTATGCCCAGATCTTAGGATCCCCAAAGACCACCATGAGTTGGACCACATATGCAAGAGCAGAGAACTTTATTGGGGCTTAAACTCAGTCTCTCCACCATCACCAACACACCTAACCAGAGACGAGAGCCCTGAGCAGCTGCATGGCAGGGTTTTGATTGGAGTTTGAAGAAGTACCAGGACGTTCCAGTTTAACAGTTACAGGATTGGGTGACATTCAGTGAGGGCAAACTTTTTACAAAGTGATTGACTAGCTAACATAATTAACATTGAGTGAGGTAGTTATAGGCCTCAGGAATGTTAGTTAATTTCTGTGCCATAGAATGTTTTACTACAAGGTTGTTGGGCTGCTTAGCATAAATGCCCCAACTTGAGATAAGATTCTTGTAGTTATCTTCAGGCTGTTCCTTGGGTAAGGAATCTTATGACCTTGTTTCTGGAATTGGTAACCTATCACCTAGTTCCTGGTGACCTTGTGGAGGGGCCACTAGTGTGGTGACCTTTAGGTGACCAATTTTAGGCCTAGTTCCTGGTGACCTTTGGGGGGTGTCAGGTAGGTTCTTCCAGTTCTAAAAGATCCATTTGGATTTTGTCAGTGGTTGTAAATGGTATATCCTATGTTAGAGAGCACTCCAATATTAAGCTGTGATATAGAAGAGTAGAACTGATGATGTAAAGGATTTACTATTGCTGAGAAACTAGTGCTCCCAGTTAGAATTTATCTGAGGGAAGACTATCTGTAAAACACTCCACGGATAAGTAGTGCTAACCAGGCCTGTTAGAGATTAGGATCCCCGGATACACATGTTTGCTCACCAGGATTATCTAGAAATGTGGCAGGATGAGGATTTTAATTTGTAATTTACCAACATATATTTATTAATTCATGAAAGTGAATGAAAACAGACTAGATTGGTGGGTGTAAAATTTGGGTCAGATAGCTTGATCCATTAAATATTGAATTTCAAATTAAGGGACTGTCCTATGCCCTTATGTACAATCCTCATTGACATAGTTCTGTCAGTTCAAATTTGAGACACAGGCAATTGGATAAAGCTGTGTCTGTCAGGTTACAGGTCTCAGCAGCTAATATTGTACACAGATACACCATCAAACAGTATCTTATTAATGGCTTTCCCTCTACAAGAGAATGGCCTGTGTTTTTCAAAGTCAGTATGCCTATGTGTATTTTTCAACTAAGAGGTTAAGAGTACTTGCTGATCTTTCAGAGGTCACAAGTTCAATTCCCAAAAACCACATGGTGGCTCACAACCATCTATAATGGGATCTGGTGCTCTCTTCTGGTGTGCAAGTGTACATGCATACAGAACACTGTATACATACTAAATAAAGAAATGTTTTAAAAAGTCAGTTATTGGGGTTGGGGATTTAGCTCAGTGGTAGAGCACTTGCCTAGCAAGCACAAGTCCCTGGGTTCAGTTCTCAGCTCTGGAGAAAAAAAAAAGCCAGTTATTGGTATTGTTAAATTTTATTTTGCTAATGCATCATTGCTCTAGTCTCTTGTTAGTTAATATTCTCTGATAATCCCCAGTCATTAAGAATTTCATTCATTTTTTCTCTACTGCTTTGCTATTAGTTTTTCTTTAAAGCAATGTCTCCTGTAGATCAGCCTTCCACATGTTATGTAGTTTACACTTTATTTGAACACTGAATGCAACCTGTACTGCCAGTGCCTAGAACATAGTCCTGCAACTCTTTTCAGGTGGGCCCTGGCTGGTCAGTGTGAAGTAAAAGAGATCAGTGAATAAGTGTCCACTCATATTCCTGTTTTTGTTTGTTTGTTTTTGAGGTGGGTAATTACAAATAAAGAGGGACCTGTGTAAGAATTGAGTTCACTGACCTTCTTTGAAGCTGGTGTAGTTACAACACAAAAAGGGAGGAGAAGGAGGGAAGATGGCAATGAGTCAGGTAATCAATTTTAGACAGTCAGTAAAAGTGAAAACTGGACATTTCAGAGGATTCACAGACAACAAAATCAACTATATGGATTAGGAGCTGAGCTTTTTTCTGGAAAGCAAATTTCTATACTTGAACCAGTTAAAACAACACAGAAGTTCTGGAGAAACTGATGTGGTAGTGCCTAACAGGTATGTTTCTCCCCCTGTTTGAAAATGCACAACCTAAGAGAAAAGGTGTGAGTAATAATTGATATTCCCTAACACATAACTGAAGTCCCGGAAGAATATTGGACCATACGACCATTTTAAACTTTTCAAAATTATTTTTGAGATTATAATGAAATAGTTTCAACCTCCTAATTTCTCTCTACTCTTATGTCTCAAAAGCTGGGATGAATGGTTGAGTTGCCTACTTAAAAAACCAAAGCAGATGTGACTGTCAGGTCCTCCCAGCACCTCTCAGTCCTTACCTGTTACAAGTTATGAGTATCATACCCAGATCTCTAGCCCAGAATTTGAGCTGCCTTCCTCCCAGCTGTCCTTCCTTATGTATTCCAACTGTGTTGGTTACCTGGTCTTTTTCATTTACATCTACTCTCCTGTATTTTGGTCTGGTTCTCCACTCCCCTTTCTCCTCTCTTCTCACATCGCTCAGGGTAATGTCAACCCTAGACTGTCCCAGAAGTTCCTGTGTCTGACTATGTTCTCTCTTCTACCTATAGTAAACTTTCTACTCCAACATACCTAGGAATAGCCACATTCTTTTTCTTTTAGTTTTCATTTTCATTGAGCTCTCAATAACTACTCCTTGCTTTCAAGTTAATGGCTACTTATTTCTTTAATAGTTGTTACTGTTTGGCTTTGACTGAAGTTTGGCTGAAGGACTTCCCATCTATGAGGTAGAGATTACTGCACTGCACACTGAGTATGTAATGGAATGTGCAACATAAATGACCTGTATCTTGGAAGATAAACAGGTGCCCTGGGAGAGTGGAAGATTGTATTTTAAAAAATTTCCAAGATGAGGGTGTTGCAGGATATTTGATCCCAGTGTGATCCCTTAGATTGTGAACTGTAAAATGCTATGCTTTGTTTGGTCTGGCTGAGCCCTAACACAAACCTTAATTCCAAGAACTTTCTGTTTATCGTAAACAGATGATTATGGTGTAGTTCCGTCAGCCCTAGAATATACCTTTAATACAAAAGCTCTCTGTGCACAGGATTTAATAATGTTAACCCTAGGTCAAGAGGCAAAGCAAGAAACCAGCTGACAGGGATTAAACAGTAAGTGGAAGTTTCAGCTGAAATGCATTTAAGACAGAGTGTAAAAGTAGAAGGAGTTTTAGATTGGTAGCTTTTGGGCTTTTTTGAGCTTTGAGCTAGAAAGCCTTTGGCCTTGGGTTCTTTTGGCCTATCCCCCCCCCCGAGCTGTCATCTGAACTGGTTAGCTTTTGGAGCTTTTTCCTCTTAGATGTGAGGTGAGTAGCAGGGTCAGATGTGTGCTTTATCTGACTTTCTGAACTAGCAGGTTTTCTCCCCAGTACCTAGCTCCTGGGTCTGTATTGGTAAACTCAAACAATTGGGATTTTCATGTTTTTATTACAACACTAGGGTTCTGTGAGCCCCATAGGGATTGGGGCAAAGCTAGAATGCTTCTGATATCTGCATAATTTAATCTTTGATCCACTGGTAGAAGAGTTACTACTCTCCTGAGACTCAGCTGTATTGTCCAAGCTAATGAGGGAGTCTGCATGGGCCTAGCAGTCAGGAACAACAGTGGGAGGTAGCTTATGAGTTTGTTTTGGGATTTTCCTCTGATGTAGCTGTAGGGAGCTGTGAATGAGAGCAGAGCCCATGCCATGGTGAGTGAGGGGCCATTTTTCCCAGGCCATGCAGAGCAGGTCTGCTGAGCTATTACAGCCTGATATGCTTTGACTGAGATGGGCTGTGGTTCAGACTCTGGTTTTGTTGTTTTCTATGTGGTGACTTCAGCAGAGATCCTTGTCCTCTGACCCTTCTTGAGTGTTGACTGTCCAAGGAGGAGGGGACCCTGTGGCTTGGTTAGTAGAAAGTTGTGGTGCTTATAGTATCTAGTGTACACATCCAGGCATTGCTTTTGCTGTGCTTTAGATAGATAGATTGGAAAACTGAAGGTCTTATTTCTAGAAATGCTGCATGTTACAATCCACACTGGTTTTGTGTAACAAATTTTATAAATAATTTTGAAACTGGTAAAAAAAAAAGTGGTGGTGCTCATCATTAAGCAATACTTCCTTACTTTTTTTTTAATTTATTTTTTACCTTTCAACTACCACTGGGCACAATGGTGTGATTCATGGAAATTCAATTCCTGGGTTCAAAAGGATTTTCTGAGATGCAAAATTTTGTGTCAGGTGTGCCTGGTTTTAGGTAAGTGGATAGGGCAGATTCCACATCTTGTGACATAATCCATGCAGTAAGAAACAGATATTAAATTATTCTCCAACATTTTTTTTGTGTGTGAGTGTCAGTGAGGGCTGGGCTAAGCCTGAACCCACACGGGGATGTGATGGACTGCAAGCCATAGCCTGTCTTTATGATCACCTCCATTTTCTAAGAGACTTCTAGAGCAAAAAGACTCTCTGGAAAGGAGATTAGTAGTCGCTGGAGGGTCAGAAATACAACAGTTTAGGTGTCACTTTGAGTTTGTCTTGTAGGAGTTGTGAAATCTGTGTTTATTTAATTTGTCTTAAATTTAAAAAAAAAATCAAAGATATCTCTGATCCAGTGCACATTTTTCATGTTAGAGTTTCCTTAGGCCTTTTCATGTAAACTTGGCTATATTTTAGGCTTATGTTTTTGGCTTTTTCTCTCATCCCCTCATTCTTTCACAAAATCTGTGCATTCTTGACTGTTGATGTTTGTGCTAAGTATAGAAGTCACATCATGCCAGAAGATTATGAGATTAGTGGCAATAGAATTGTCACTTATTTTTCTGTTTTCCTTTGTTTCTTACCAGGTGACTTTTATGATATGAGATAGAGATTTTGTGTTGTCCTTTAACAAGCATATAACGACAATTTGCACTTATGTCTGTAGAAGGCAGAGGAGACAACATGAAGGTGGGTGATACCACTTGGCCAGTTTACTCCTTTTCTTTGGGCATAATCTTTTGGTGATCTGTCCTTTTTCTTTAGAAGTTTCATGTTGCCAGTGGACTCCATATTATTTATTTGGATGTTTTTATTCTCCTGAAAAGATTATATCAAAACCCTGCCCCATACCTAATTCTGGGGTGAGGATAGTTCCTTTTCAGGCAGTTATATCTTTTATATGACAAAATGGTTTTTGCAAATAGAAAAAGTATAATCTCTCAATCTAAGTTTAAAAAAAATCTTTGAAAGTTTACAAATATACCTTCAACTGTATTTATTTCTAGATAACAAAGGACATTTACTTTGATTTTCAGCCTGTCTTTTACAAGTAGCTTTTAAGTGGAATCAATGTAAATCCTATGTGCCTCCCTCTGCCTCCCAGGTGGTATGTAAAAGGCATGTGCCTCCAAGTGCTGGGATTAAGGCTATGAACCACCAACACCCTGTCATTGTAACTCCTGAATTTAGAAAACAACTAATTAATAGATAACTGCTTGTCTCTGCTGGGATTAAAGGCACTGTCTATCACCACACTGCTCAAAAATTTTATATTCACTCCAAATTATTCCAACTCAAACAAGTTTATACCTTTGAATTTACTTAAAACTTTTAAACCTCTTAACTGTTTTTAATATGAAACAACAAAAGTATCCTTTTTTATTTAAAAAGAAAACACTAGTCTTTATAAGTTTGTGTGGACTCAATGACCAAGCTGTCTGAGGAACAGTTATCTCTGCTTATTCAGGAGATCTCTACTATTCAAATTTAATCATTATCAATTTTGATAGGATCCACCATTCTTTTCCTGTGGAAACATTCAGTTTAACCAGTGAAGACACAGTTCAACAGTTTCTCACTATCTACTCATTTTAGTTATGTTTACTTCTTTTTGTTCTACAGTATTTAGGTGTGCTGTTAAGTTGCTAGTAAGAGATATTTCTGATTTTTTTTCTGAATTTAGAGCTATGAATTGTCTTCTGGTCAACACTTCTATTGTGTACTTTGAGTTTTGATATGTTATGTATTCATTTCAAGAACTTATTGCAAATTTCTTATATATTTTGAGACTTCCACTGTTCAAGTATATCATCAATTTTGGAGAATAGTATATGAGTTGATGAGAAGAGGAGTAATCTTTTGTGCTTGGGTGGATGTTCTATAAACATCATTTGGGTATATTTAGTTTTTTGATGTTAGTTAACTGGAGCATTTCTCTGTTCATTTTGGTCAGGGGGACCTGTCCATTGGTGAGAGTTATATATTGAAGCCTTCCCCTATCAGTTTATGAGGGCTAGGATGTGATGCAAGCTGCAGAATGGTTTCTTTTATAACTTGGGTGCTCTTGTGTTTGGGGCATAGATGTTAAGTATTGAAATGTTATATTGCTGGATGTTTTATTTTAATATGTCATGTCTTTTGCCATATTTTGTTTAGTTGTTTTTGAAGTCTGTTTTGTTAGATATTAAAATTGCTATACGAGCTTGATACTCTAGTCCATTTATTTGGAATATCTTTTCCAACACTTTACCTTGAGATAATATCTATCTTGATGTGAAGCTGTGTTTGATGTGTTTAGAAGAAGTTTCCATTTTCTTACACTGATGCAGACATATATCCAGTCATCAGTCATAGAAAATAATATGGATTCCAAGTGATTCTAACAGATATCTTTTGCTTTATCGTAAGAATATGAGATAATTTTAGTAGACAAAATCACTTATCTAATATTGAAACATTTGTATGCTTTAATGGAATCTCTTCAATTGGAATAGCCCTCCACCTCCAATACATATTTTATTGTTGCCAAAGGAAATAACCAGATTGCACAAGTTGAATAATGGCCAGCTTTGATTTGATTTTGATTTTGAATATAATCCTATTGTATTTGCTTATAGGACTATGTTATATTTATAGGCCTATCTTTGTGTTTGCTTTTGGCAAGGGTGGTAGGTATATTGTGTGATTTAATCAGTTATAATCTAACTATATTGTTTCTCTTGAAAGTCATATACCTTTACATATTTTTGCCTTCTGAAAATTTATTATATTATGCTATAATTGCTTAGTTTTTGTTGATTTGGAGACTTGATTTAGAGAAAGAGTTTTACTTTTCTCTTCTTGATCTTAAAGGCTTGCCTCTCCTCATTTCTTGGTATATCTGTGTTTTCAAGTTGTTGCAATCATCAATGTCTTGGTTTTTGCTTCTTAAGTGACTGAAAAAAATTAACACACTGTTTTTGGGTTTTTAAAATTTTCTCCTATATTGTTGTCTCTTTGTCCTTATTAACTTTAGTTGTCAACATTTCAAAGCCTGCAGTCATCTGAGGGAGCCTCGAAAAATGGCATGCCCTCATCATTGAAGTTGTTTGCTATATCTGTGAGAGATTGTGCTGATAGATGATTGATGTGGGAAGGCTCTTCCACTGAGAGATGCAATATCCCTAAGCAAGTGAGCCTGGGCTGCATAAGAGAACTACCTGAGCATGAGACAGTGATGAAGCAAAAAACCAACCTAGGAAACATTTACCCATGGCTTTTGTCTTAATTTTCTTCAAGCTTAATTTTCTATGCTAAGCTCCCAAAACAGTGGACTATGATCTGACAGTACCAAACTAAACAAGACCTGAGAGGCTTTTGGTTAGGGGATTTAGTCACAGCAACAAAGTAGCAAATTAGAACAAAAAAATATATGCACAGAATGATTTTGTTGCTGGACAGAACCTTGGAATGTTTTCTTTTTAAGGAATGTGCAAAACATCAAGATTTAAGATGGTAAAACCATTAGAAAGTTTTATACAAAGCTTCATTAGATTTTCTGGTAGGACCTAGAAGATAGAGTGATAAGAGTATTGCAGACAGCGGAAGTTCATGTCAAAGGATTTCAGTGGAAAATAGACTCCATGCAAAATTAAGCGAGAGGTCATTTGTGTGATATTTTAGTTGCAAATCATACTAATTCTGCCCATGCCTTGAAATTGAGTAAGGCAGAAGTTAAAAATAGTGGGCTGGATGTCTTAGATGGAATATTGAATCTGTTGAATGGTTATTAGTGAGATGTTCAGGACCACAGTCAAAGAAAGAGACAAGTGGAGCAGAAATAAATGTAAATTCTTTGGTTTGTAGAGAAAAGCAGAACTAGGTAGTTTCAGGTGGCAGTCACGTGCTGAAAGAGAGGCAGGAATTTTCAGGGAGATTATCCAAGAGATGGTTCTAGCTCTTGATTTGAAGCCTAAGATGGTCTCCATAGAGTAATACTCCCTCTGGCTAATTCTTCTGTTAATGGAAGGAGTAAGCAAAGTGATTCCTAGTGCAAGGAAGGAATTTCATATAAAAGCTGTTCCTAATGTGGTCCAACTGTGGCACAGTCCATCCCAATTTGTCCATCCAGATTTAGAATCCAACTTGACTGGCTCACCCATGTTCTGCTGGTTCTGGAAACAATAAAGATGCAAAATTTAAAGTAATAGAGTCTTTCTTTGTGGTTTCAGTTCAGCATTGTGCCAGTCATCTGTGTTTTGGAGAGTCAGATCCCCAATGAAGATACTGTAAAGGTTCATTTGCATGAAGCAGGGAGGGTGAAGTCTGAGTTGCATCTTGACACTACAATATGTCGAGATACCTAAGTTATGAGACACTTACTATAGAGTGCTGCCTGTAGGGAGTCAGAGTAACCAAACTTGGAGATGTATGAGACATTGCAGATATAGGACTGGCTAAACCTTTTGTAATAGCAACGGGATTTGTTATTTTCCTTGCTAATCTTCTTTCCTTGGTCCACTCCTCCCCAACTATGTACACATTGATCTATATTGGAATGGGAAGGGGTATTCTGTGCATATGTTGGAATGATGTAACTTGTTTCTGATGTTTCAAGACGTAGCAGCCAAGAAATTTTCTTGTGTGTTAAAGGAGACTTTGGACATTTGAACAGTGTACGAGCTATTTCAGAATTTTAGGATCATTGAAATTAGACCATATTTTCATCATCAGATGACAGTAAGCCTTTAGTAAATTTGGTCAGAATTATTTGATTGAATCAAAAGGCTCCCAGAGAAAATGATGTTTCTGTTTTTGATATTGAAGAAAAAGTTTCTGTGTAGCCCTGCCTGTCATGAAAGCTTGTATATAGACCAGGCTGGTTTTGAACTTACAGCTCTAACTCCATTCGAGTGTTGGGCTTAAATTTAGGCCAACATGCCTGGCATCAACATCACCATCATTGGCTGCTGAGCCTGGAATATAGGGTTTTAGGTATTTTGTTTTAATATGTAAGCGTAGGTTTTTGTGCTGATCTTCATCCACATATTGCATTTGAAAATTGGCAGGGAGTATATTTAATTTCTTAGGATGGCATTTATTCATGACACTAACACTATCTGAGCTTTCTGAGTCATTGAATTGTAGGTGTGTGACACTCTTCTTATCTTTTGTATTTGTTTATTAATTTTATTTGTTTGCTTTATTCACATTTAATTTATTTTTAATTTAATTTATTTTTATAATTTATTCTCTGACATGAACTTGAGTCTTTGATCACCTCCTTCTGGGTGGTGCAACCTTTCAAGGCCACAGAGGAAGATGATGCAGCCATCCTTGATGAGACCTGATAAGCTAGAAGGGAAGGAGTTCCTCCCCAATTAGGAGACTAGATAAAGGACATAGCACGAGAAGAATCAAGGTGGGTGGGACTGGGAGGAGATGAGGGAGGGGGCTATGGTAAGGATACAAAGTGAACATGTTGTAATTAATAAATAAATTAAATTAAAAATAATTTATCCACTTAACATCCAAATTGTAATCCTCTCGCTTGTCTCTTCCTAGTCTCACCCTCCATTCTTCTTTCCCCCTTATCCCATTTCCTATATCTCAGATACAGGGAGCCCTCCTCTCCTACCATCTGAACCCACCCTAACAAGTCTCACAAGGACTGCCTGCATCCTCTTCCTCTGTGGCATAGCAATGCACCCTCCACCAAGGGGAAGTGATCCAATAGCAGACAACAAAGTCCATGTCAAAGCCAGCACCTTCTCCCCTTACTATGGATCCCACATGGAGACTGAGCTGCCTATCAGCTACATCTGAGCAGGGGTCTAGTTCCTCTTCATGAATGGTCTTTGGTGGGTACATCAGTCTCTCCAAGTCCCATGGGCCCATATTTGTTGTCCTTGTTGGTCTTCTTATGGAGGTACTGCCAGCTCTGGGTCTTTCTACATTCTATCTCCCCACTATTTCCTCTGATTTCCTGTGCTCTACCCAAAGTTTGATTGTGAGTCTTAGCATCTGCTTTGAACCCATGCTGGGTAGAGTCTTTCAGAGAATATATATATGTTAGGCTCTCATCTCATGCTATTCCCTCTCCTCTGTCACTTCTGGTGTCGATTCTATTTGCCCTTTTGAATAAGAATTGACCATCCTCCATAGGGACCTCTTTTTTATTTACCTCCTTTAGGTCTGCAGATTGTAGTATGTTTATCCTATATTATGGCAATTATCCACTTACAAATGAGTATATACCGTGCATGTCTTTCTGGTTTTGGAATAACTCACTTAGGATAATCATTTCTGAAATGATGGTTTCCTTTTTTCTTTTTTAAATACCCGAGTAGCATTCCACTGTGTAAATGTACCACAATTTCTGTAAAACAATGGTTCATTTGAGAGACATGTAGTTTGTTTCACTATTCTGGCTATTATGAATATAGATGCTATGAACATAGTTGAGCAAATGTCTTTGTTGAATGGTGGAGCATCTCTTTGATATATGCCCAGGAATGGTAGAGCTGAGTCTTGAAGTAACACCATTTCCAAATGTCTGAGAAAGCATCAGATTGATTTCTAAAGTGGTTGTATAAATTTGCACTCCCACCAGCAATGGAGGAGTATTCCTCTTTCTCCATATTCTCACTAGCTTGCTGTCACTTCAGGTTTTGACCTTAGCCATGATGGGTTTAAGATGGAATGTCATTTGCATTTCCATTATGACTACAAATATTGAGCATTTAATGTCCACCATTTGATATTCCTCTGTGGAGAATTCTCTGTTTAGTTCTGTACCCCAGTTTTAAAGTGGATTATTTGTATTGTTGGAGTTTAATTTCTTGCACTCTTTATATATCTTGTTTTTTAGCCCTCTCTGTTGTATGAAGGGTTGGTGAAGATCTTTTGTCAGACTGTAGGCTGTCATTTTGTTCTATTGACAGAGTTCTTTGCTTCATAGAAGCTTTTTGTTTCATGAGATCCTATTCATTAATTCTTGATCTTAGAGCAAGTGTTCTTGGTGTTCTGTGGAGGAAGTTACCTTCTATGCCAATGAGGTCGAGGATCTTTCCCACTTTTTTTTTTTCATAACAGATTTAGTGTATCTGGTTTTATGTTGAGGTCTTTGAACAACTAGGACTGCAGTTTAGTGCAGGGTGATAAATATGGATCTATTTTCATTTTTCCACATGTAAACTTCAGGTTTGACCAGCACCATTTGTTGAAGATGCTGTCCTTTTTCCATTTTCCACTGCATGGTTTTGGCTTCTTTGTCAAAAATCAAGTGGCCATAGGTGTGTGGGTTTATTTATGGGTCTTCACTTCAATTCCATTGATCCACTGATTTTTTTTATTAGAGTACCATGCAGTTTTTATTACTATTGATTTATAATAGACCTTGAGATGAAGAATGGTGATACCTACTGAAGATCTCCTATTGTACAGGATTGTTTTAGCTATGCTGGCTTTTTTTTATTTTTTCATATGAAGTTGAGAATTGTTCTTTCAATTTCCTTATTGAATTGTTTTGATATTTTGATGGGAATATCATTGAATCTGTAGATTGTTTTTGGTACGATGGCAATTTTTACTATGTTGATCTTACTGATCCATGAGTATGAGAGATATTTCTATTTTCTGGTATCTTTTTCAATTTCTTTCTTCAGAGGCTTAAAGTTTTTTTTTTTTCATGCAGGTTTTTCACTTGCTTGTTGAGGATAACTCCAAGATACATTATGTTTTTTTTTTTCCTGCCTATTGTGAAGGGTGTTTTTCTCCTAATTCTTTCTCAGTACATTTGTCTTTTGTATCCAGGAGTGCTACTGATTTTTTTTTGAGTTAACTTTATATCCAACCACTTTGATAAAGTGTTTTTCAACTGTAGGAGTTCCCTACAGTAGAATATTTGGGGTCACTTTTATATACTGTCACATATGTGAATAGCAATACTTTGACTTCTTCCTTATCAATTTGTATCCCCTTGATCTCCTTTAGTTGTCTTATTGCCCTAGATAGGACGTTGAGTACTGTACTGAAGAGATTTGGAGAGAGTGTGTGGCCTTGTCTTGTCCCTGAGTTCAGTGGAATTGATTTAACTTTCTTTCCATTTAGTTTGATGTTAGCTATAGGATTGCTGTATATTGTCTTTACTATTTTTAGATCTGTGCCTCTGTCCCCAGTCTCTTCAAGGCTTTAAACAAGAATAACTGTTGGATATTGTCAAATGTTTTTTCAGCATCTAAGGAAATGATCCTGTTTTTTTTTTCAATTTGTTTATATGACGGATTAAGATTCCCTATATTGAACTATCCCTGCATGCCTGGGATGAAGCCTACTTGGTAATGGTGGATGATATCTTTGATATGTTCTTGGATTTGGTTTGCAATTATTTTATTGAGTATTTTTGCATCATTGTTCATAAAAGAGATTGGTCTGAAGTTCTCTTTCTTTTTGGGGGTCTTTGAGGATTTATCAAGGTGACTGTGGTCTTACAAAAGGAGTTTGGTCATGTTGCGTCCATTTCTATTTTGTGGAATAATTTGAAGAATATCAATATTGACTCTTCATTGATGGTCTTGTAGAATTCTGCTCTGAAATCATCTCACTCATGGCTGTTTTTGGTTGCAAGTATTTAGATGGCTGCTTCTATTCCCTTAGGCAGTAAAGGACTATTTAATATCTTTACCTGATTTTGATTCAACTTTGGTAAGTGGAATCTAACAAGAGAATTGTATATTTTATTTAGATTTTTAAATTTTGCGGCATATAGGTTTTTGACATAAGATCTAATGGTTCTTTGGATTTTCTCAGTGTCTGTTATCTCTCTCTCTCTTCCTTTCAGACTGTTGATTTGGATTGTCTTTCTTCCATTTACTTAGTTTGACTAAGAGTTTGTCTATGTATTTGATTTTCTCAAAGAACTAGCTCTTGGTTTTGTTGATTCTTTGAATTATTCTCTTTGTTTCTAATTTATTGATTTCAGCCCTGAGTTTGGTTAGTTCTAGTAGTCTACTCTGGTTGAGTGTGTCTGCTTCTTTTTTCTAGGGCTTTCAAGTGTGCCATTCAATTGCTTGTATGGGATGTCTCCAGTAGCTTATGAAGGCCTTTAGTGCTATTAAAACTCCTCTTAGGACTGCTTTCATTGCAGTTTGGGTATGATGTACCTTCATTTTCATTGAATTGTAGGAAGTACTTTCTTTATTTCTTCCCTGACCTAGACTTCATTGAGTAGGGAGTTGGTCAGTTCCCACGTGTGTGTAGGCTTCTTGTTATTTCTGTATTGTTGAGGTCCATCTTTAGTCCATCATGGTCTGATAGGATACAAGATATTATTTACATCTTATTGTATCTGTTGAGACCTGGTTTGTGACCTACTGTATGTTCAGTTTTGGAGAAGGGTCTATGAGGTGCTGAAAGAAGATAGATTCTTTTCTGCTTGGGTTAAAAAATTCTCTAGATATCTGTTAGGTTCATTTGATTCATGACATCAATTTGTGTCATTATCTCTCAGTTTAAGTCCTTTTCCATTGCTCTGTCCCTTGATGATAGTGACATGTTGACCTCTCCCACTATTAATGTACAGTGATTGATATGTTATTTAAGTTTTATTAATGTTTCTTTTACAAATGTGGGTTTCCTTGTATTTGGGGCATTATTGCTCAGAATACAGATGGCATCTTGGTGAAATTTTCCTTTGATGAGTATGAAGTATCCTTCCTCATTTCTATTTATTTATTTATTTATTTATTTATTTATTTTTATTTAGGAGCAATAACTGTTATCAGGCAACATTTTCAATGTTTGAAAGTATGTGTAACAGCATAGTTTTTAAAAAAAATCTTTCAACATTTTATTGTGTTCTTTTTAAATTTTTATTAATAACAGTTTATTCACTTTGTATCCCCCCATACCTCCGTCCTTCCTCCCCTCCCAATCCCACCCTTCATCTTTCCCACCCCTGTCCTTTTCCCAGTCCACTGATAAGGGAGGTCCTCCTTCCCTTCACTCTAATCCTAGTCTATCAGGTCTCATCAGGAGTGGCTGCATAGTCTTCCTCTGTGACCAGGCAAGGCTGATCCCCCCTCAAGGGGAGGTGATCAAAGAGCAGGCCAATGAGTTCCTGTCAGAGACAGTCCCTGTCCCCATTACTATGAAGTCCACTTGGATACTGAATTGCCATAGGCTACCTCTGTGCATGGATTTCAGGCCATCTCCATGAGTGGTCCTTGGCTGGAGTACCAGTTTCAAAAAAGACCCCTGTGCCCAGAATTTTTGGAACTGTTGCTATCCTTGTGGAGCTCCTGTCCTCTCCAGGTCTTACTATCTCCTGCTTCTTCCATAAGATTCCCTGCACTTTGCCCACTTTGGCTATGAGTCTCAGCATCTGCCTCGATACCCTGGTCACAAGATAGCTGCTGCTTCTTTATCTTATTGCCACTCTTTTACCACACAAAAAACTACACACTGCTACTTCCTTCTCCCCTTTCCTGTGGGTCTGCTTCCTTCTGGAGAATCCTCACCCAGTTGCCAGGCTGTCTAGCAGGGGTTATCACTTCCATGGACTTAATTCACACTATTTATTCTAAATCCTTAACTTGTCCTATTCTGAGACTTGCCTTCCTGAGACAAGGGCTGGAAGAAAGACCAATGGAGATGGGAACCCAGACAAACTGGTCATTTTGTAATAATTAGCATTCACAAAAATTTGCGTTTGTGCCTTTCTCTTGGGAGGAGCAAAACTGGAAAATCTCTTTCTCCTTAAATGTTTTTACTACACAAGTTCATTCCTAGACAGAAAATAGAACAAAACCAAATCTAGAAAAACTCAGGGTACTTGTGTGTATATTTGTGTATGTGTGTATATATGTATGTATGCACTTGTGAATATGTACGTAAATATGTATTTGTATGTGTGTATTATGTGTATGCATATTTGTGCGTGAATGTAGGTGTGTAAGTGTGTGAATGGTTTTTTAGGCACCATAAGAAAGAACTGAAGACCCACAACTTTTTCTACTCTAGAGAGAATCATGCCCAAAATATTAAAAATAATGACAAAATCAAATAAGTGTTTAAGTATAGGCAGAAAAGAATGCACTGTCAACCATATAAAAATAGAAGTGACATTGTAACAGTTGTCACATTTGCAAACAATTTTTAAGGATCTTTCCCTCATAGCCCCGAGGTATACACAAGGCCTGAGGACTGAGTAATTGTAGATGAAGACAGGCACCATATTTCATTTCCAAACAACATCAGGAAGCCCATTTAGAACTATTTCCACCACTAAATAATGTTTATGTTGGAACATGCATTTATCTTGGTACATTTAATGGGATGTGATGTTGGCATAAGGTGGCTGAGGGGAGGGCCAAATATAGTCTTAGAAAACTTTTGCCTATCACTGTGTGAGTTCTTGAAACAATAAGGGATCCAGACACATGGCCACAACAGCTGCCTGAGAGGTGTTCAGGATGGAGAGTGAATATTTAGAGGTAAAGTGTCCCTCACAGGCTCATGTTTGAGCACTAGGTCCCCATTTGGTGTCACTATAATGGGAGGCTGTGAAACCTTTGGAGAGTAGGCCCTTCCTTGAGGAGATGAATCTATAGAGTGGGGTGCAGGTGAGATGCATAATCTATGTTTCCTTTGTTTCCTTGTCTACTGAGAGGTAAACATGTAGCTACTTCATGATCCCACTGCCATGGAGTTGCCATTCTTTCTCTGCCATGGCATATGATGATGATGGCTGGGAAGTGGTGAACCTGCATTTCAGCCAGAATCCCTGGGTGTCTCATACCCAGAGTGCTGAGATGTGGTCACTAGCTGCTTTTTCTACCAGTCAAAACGTCCCTCCAAATCAGGAGTCGCTCTTAGATACCACAATCTTGTGAGTAATTTTTTCAGGCTGCTTGAGACTAAGATTAGATGAAAAGGGCCCCAAATGCCTTATGAGACAAGCAGGGAGGTATCAAGGTCCCATGTTTTTTGTTAAAATGTTGCTCCTCTACCTGTCTCTTTCCATGGAGACCCCTCAGAGCCTTCCATGCTCTTCAGGTCTCATTGTTCACTGCTTCTTGGAAAACCTAGCTAAATGACCAAAATGACTGAGGGTTTTGTTGTTGTTTTGTTTTGTTTTTTCAATTTTTTTGGATGTAGAAATTCTGTGGTGTTCAACCCCTACTACTTCTGGAGTGTGCACTTTGGGAGGATAAGCATGGTGATGTTTAATTTTGTCCCTTAAAGAGACAGTCAATTAGGAACTAGATAGATGTAGGAGTATGTGAGGATAATTAAAAAACGTTTTTATTGTGAATATTATTGAACTATCCCATTAACTTTAAACAGAACTGAAAGAGGGAATCAGACCTCATGCACTCTACTGAGGCAGGAGCATTGCCATGGGTTGCCAGTCCAGCCAGAGCTACATTGCAAGACCCTGTCTTGAAACCTAAGCAGTGCTAAAAGCCATTGATGCTTGGAGAAAACAGTCTGTCAGCCCTGTTTCTTCCCTTGCAGATGGGGCTGGCAATCCCCCAAAAAGGATGCAGCTCCAGAAAGGGTCCTGGCTGCTCTAAACCTTATTTTTTTCCCATGGGCTCTTAGCTTCTCCCCACAGGTGTCTTGTATTCTGTCTGTCGCCATATGAAACAAAAGATATCAAGGAGGTCAAGCCAGGCAGTGCTCTTCATTTCTATTAGGATCCTGTCACCTGTGAATGTTTGAATGCAGTCCGAGGGGGCAGCAGGTTGTTGCTCTTTGCCAGTGCTACACTTGTGAGGAGAGGGAAATTGAGTAGTAGTATTACTTTTTTCATTGCCTTTCCATGGGGCCATTTTTTTTAAATGATGAAGACAATTTAGCCTTGAAATAAAGTTTTTTGGGAGTTTTAAAAGGAAGAGATAATAATAGATTAGTGTCTCAAGACTGTTCTAGGTCAAGCTCCCATTGCTTTTTTTCTTGTTTGGAAATTAAATCATCCACGGTTTCAAATTTTGCTGTATCTGCTAAAGTAAGTTAGACTCTTACCCTCTTTTGGGTATTGAATCTCTTAGTGATGTAGGTGACTCAAGTTGTCCTCACTGACTAATGCATACAATCTTAGGGAGTCTCTCCTTGACCTAACCAATGTAAGTACATGAGTCCCAGGAAAATCTGAAAGCAGGAGAATTTCATTATCCATGTTTAATGCTTTTGCTAGCTCATGAATATTTATGAATAGGGTATGATGCTAGATTCTATAGATACCCGAAAATAATAACATCACTTTTGCGCTGGGTATTTTAATTGCTACAATATAAAGAGCAATATTATAGTAGAAGGTCTTCAGTCTTTATCTTTGCACAGGTCATTTGTAAGCTTCAGCACTTATTCAGCACTCTAGGTTTTTTTGAGATGCCATTCCTTGTGTATCCCAGGCTCAAGAGTTGCCTGTATCCTCAGAGTGCTTGGATTTAAGTGTTCAGCTGGCTCAGCTTGCTTTTTCTTTCTAAGTCTCTCTCTCTCTCTCTCTCTCTCTCTCTCTCTCTCTGAGACTCTCCACAGCCCCCTGGTTGTCCTTGAATTACCTCTATAGACCATGCTGGATTCAAAATCAGAGATCTTCTTCCTGAGTGAGGTATCCCAGAAGCAGAAAGACACACACAGTATATTCCCACTTAGAAGTGGATACTAAACTTATAAGATAGGACAAACATACTAAAATCTGCACACCTAAAGAAGCTAAACAAGAAGAGGTTCTGGGATAAGATGATCAATCCTCACTTAGAAAGACAAATGGGTAGGAGAAAAGAAGAAACAGGATAGCAGCCTACCATAGAGGGCCTCTGAAAGACTCTACCTAGTAATGTATCAAAGCAGATGCTGAGACTCATAACCAAACCTCAGGCAGAGTGTGGGGAATCATGAACAAAGGGGGAGTTAGTAAGACATGGAGAGGATGGGATCGCCACAAGGACCAAATATATCTGGGCACAGGGGCCTTTCTAAGACTGATTCTCCAACCAAGGACCATGCATGGATGTAGCCTAGAACCCCTGATCAGATGTAGTCCATGGCAGCTTAGCATCCAAGTAGGTTACCCTAGTAAGAGGAACAGGGATTGTCTCTGACATGAACTCAGTGGCAGGCTCTTTGACACACCCCCTTTGAGGGAGGAGCTGCCTTGCTAAGCTACAGAGGAGGGCATTGCAGCCAGTCCTGATGAGACCTTATAGACTAGGATCAGATGGAAGTGTGGGAGGACCTCCCCTACCAGTGGACTTAGAAAGGGGCATGTTGAGGAGATGAGTGGAAATGAGGGAAGGGGCTACAGATAGGATACAAAGTAAAAATATAAAATATAAAAAATAAATATAAAATAACAAAAATCAGAGATCTACCTGTCTTTGCCTCCCAAGTGCTGGGATTAAAGTCATGGGCTCTCTTAGCACCTGTAAACTGTTAATAACACATTGAGATCTCAGATGGTAGATAATTTACACTGGTCAGAAATTTACACAAACAGAGGCAGGCAGATCTCTGAGTTTGAGACCACCCTGGTCTACAAAGTGAATTCCAGCACAACCAGGGCTACCATACATTCTAAGAGAAACCCTGCCTCAAGGAAAAAGAAAATAGCCCACAGGATTATAGAATGAGATCCGATGTCCTACTATGGCACCCAAAAATGTTGTTGCTAGCCTCAACCCACCTCTTCAGGTTTTATCCTTAGAACTCAGTAACAGAATAGCTTGCTCAGCATCCCATATGCATTTTGTTGCCTGGTTCTTCTCACTAGCTGAATCCCACGGCCTTTTTCCCTATTTAAGATTCTGTCCCTTTACCTTCATTGCTTATTTCCAGAGTCCAGTCAAAGTTTTCCCCGGCTTTATAAGACATATTTCAAACAGGTAGAATATTTGGAGAATATTTCAGTCTCTTTGAACTGCAAAAGTATTATAGCCCTTAAGCAACAGGAGATTTTCTCTGTTTTATGCTTTTTCGGGTGTGTGTGTGTACATATACTTGTGTACATGCACGTATAAACACATATCAGAGAGAGTGCTTGAGCCAGGGGACAACTTCCTCTCCCTCAGTGTATTTTTTCTTTTTACAGATTTATTTATTTATTTATTTATTTATTTATTTATTAGGTATACAATATACTGTCTGCATGTACACCTGTACACCAGTAGAGGGCACCTGAACACCAGATCTCATTCTAGAGGGTTGTGAGCCCCCATGTGGGTGCTGGGATTTGAACTCAGGAATTTAACCTCTGAGTCCTGTCTGCAGCTCCTCTACCATCGGTTTTAGGGATCCACCTGTGTAGTCATGTTAGTGTGGCAGGCACTGTTGTCCCCTGAGCCATTTTGTCTGCCCCATTTTGTTTTTTACACTATTACTGTGAGCCTAGGAAAGTCACTAACTTGTTTTGTAATCCAGGTTGACATCAAACTTTTGATGTTCTTTCCCTCTTTCAATTCAGTGCTAGGATGATAAATGTTGACAGCCACAGTCAGTTTGATATTTGCCTTATTTATCTATTTATATATTCAGTGTAATATATATTGGATATTTTGCCTCAAGTTAGGTCTGTCCACCACATGCAAGTCTGGCAACCACAGATGCAGGAAAAGGTCATAACTTCTCTGGGACTGTAGGTACAACTGTAAGCCACTGAATGCTGGGAATTAAACCTGGGTCCTCTGGAAGAGCATTAAGCATAGAGCACTCTCCAGACCAATATTAGCTTCTGTGTTATTTTGTTTGTTTGCTTGTTTGTTTGTTTGTTTTAGAGACTGTTTCTCCATGTAGCCCTGGTGATTTTGGGCTTGATTTGTAGACCATGTTGACCTTGACCTCACAGAGATCCACCTGTCACTGCCTGCCAGAGTGCTGGGATTAGAAGCATGCACCACCATGCCTGGCAGTTTCAAGTTTTAATCTTCCCCTTATGTCAAATCGGTGGGCTTGAACCCTATTAGAGAATTGGACAATCTCCATTGTGGAGCCAGTAAGAGGACCCAGGCATAGGAAGAATATGAACGTCCTCTATGGAAAAAAAGACCCCTCTGGTCTTTATTATTTTAGAGACGAGGTCTCATTATGCAGTCCTTGCCAGCTTGGAATTCACTGTGTACACCTCAGAGTTAGAGATTGGCTATCCTCAGCCCCTGAAGAGACTGGAGGTGTGTACCACTATGCCCTTTCCAGGAAGAACACCATAAAATGTATGCTTACATGTACACGTGTGTCTTTGTGCATATATGCCATGTGTGTACTGGTGTATATGGTGGCCAGAAAATGGTGTTGCATCCCATGAAACTGGAGTTTCAGGATGCTGTGAGCTGCTCAGCTGTGGCTGAGAACAGACCTCAAGTTGTCTGCAAGAACAGCAAGTGTTCCTCATCACTGAATTTTCTTTCTTAATGGGCTTTCCATCCAAAACAAGATTGTTAGAAGCTTCAGAATCAGCAGCCTGAGAGTGGCTTATGGATGATTTTTTTTTCCGAGAAACTCTGCTTACTCCAAGAGCTTCTTAAATCTACCTCTTGTTCATCTTCATCTTATACACAGAGCAACCAAATCTCTGAGAAGCTAAAGCTCAAAGTACTCAGAGCTAGTCGGGATATTTTGATGTTGGACCAGGTGCCGTGGTGCCCTTGGTATCCTAATCTTGAGGCCAAGCCCAAGGTTAGGGGCCTGCTATGGAGAACAAGAGATGGCCATATTCAGGTGACTCTAGTTTGCCTTGGAGACAAGTCATGATAGCATAGGGCAAAAGATACTGTCTTAGGAATTTAAGGGATGCTCGGCGGCTCTGGGGCAAAAAGGGGCCACTGTGTGCTGAGACTTGAAGCACAGAGGCAGGCAAGGAAACAAATACCATACCTTTGACCTTCCCTGAGTGTGTGTAAGGGGATAAGTGTTGCCAGATTAACAGAAAAGGTTGCTCAGGTGAGGAAACTGAGGTCGTCGGGCGCTCTAGCCTGCCAAGTTGCTGGGAGCAGAAGCTCCACCACAGGGAAACCTGAGAATGGTGCACATGTGTCAATTCTTTCATCACAGTCACATGTCCCAGGGATTCTGCTCGGTGCTTTCTATGATGGTGCCAGGCAACTGCTCCCTCGGCTGGCAGCCCTCTTGTTGATCCATACCCAATGGGCAGCACCAGGAGCTGGACCAAGAGGTCAGTGTAGGGCTGCTACTGCTGTGGGGCTCAGCCACCTGTGCTGCCTGCCAATGCGGTGGGATGAAACCTGGAGGGTCTGGGGCCCCAGTTCCCTTGGGGGGGGGGCTTGGGAATCTACTGCCTGGGGCAGGCCAGTGAATGACAAGAATCAGGCAAAGAGACCTCCCCAGCACCCATGGTGGGGGGGTGGGCGGGGCTGCAGGAACAGGGTTGTATCAGGCTTCCATAGGGCAGGGTCAGGACTCTGGCTGAGCATCCATCTCGGGTGGAGGTCTGAGAGCCCTGTGCCCTGGCACTGGCCAGTGGGGTAGAGGTGAACCTGCATTTCAGTGCAAATCCCTGGGTGCCTCAGATGCAGAGTGCTGAGATGTGCTTATTGCCTGCTTATTCTCCCAGCCTAAACCTTCCTCCAAATCAGTTATAGTCCTAAGTCGCTCTCACACCTCAGCATTGTGAGTCATTTTTTTTCTGGACACCTGAGACTAAGGTTTCAGGAAACAGGACTACAATGCCTTCTGAGCCAAGCAGGGTGGTATGCAGGACCCTGTGTTCTTGGTAGAGTGATGATCCTCCTCCTGTCTCTTTCCACGGAGACCCCTCTGAGCCTTCTGTGCTCCTCTGGACTCACTGTTTACTGCTTCTCGAAAAACCTAGTCAAATGTCCACCGTGGCTGCTGTTTTTGTTTATCGTTTATTGCTTTTTTTGTCTTTCTTTTTTTTCCCGAGGTGTAAGTTCTGCGGTGTTCGACCACCATTTCTGGAGTGTGTGCTTTAGGAGGATAAGGGTGGTGATGATTTATTTTGTCCCCTAAGGCGACAGTCTGTTAAGAGATAGATGTAAGAGTACGTTAGACAATTGAAAATAAAATGTTTTTATTTTGAATAGACTTGCTCTGTCCCAGAAACTTTAAAACAGAACTGCACCTTGGTATGGGATCTCATGTACTCTACTGAGGCAGGAGGATTGCCACGGGTTGGCAGTCCATCCAGAGCTACCCAGCAAGACCCTGTCTTGAAAGCAAAGCAGTGCTAAAAGCTGTTGATGCTTGGAGGAAAGAGCCTGTCAGCCCTGTTTCTTATGTTGCAGATGGAGCTGGGAATCCCCCAAACAGGATGCAGCTCCAGAAAGGGTCCTGGCTGTTCTAAACCATAGTTTTCCCCACAGACCCTTAGCTTCTCCCTATAGGTGTCTTGTTTTCGGTCACCATATGAAACCTACCAGTGAGATTAAGGAGGTCAAGCAAGGCAGTGCTCTTCATTTCTATTAAGATCCTGTCACCTGTGAATGTTAAAATTTGAGGGAAACCCACACCCTGCTCTGGAGATAGATACCTTTGAGAGGCTGGGGCTGAATGCAGTCTGAGGGGGGAGCAGGTTGTTGCTCTTTGCCAGTGCTACACTTGTGAGGAGAGGGAAACTGAATAGTAGTGTTCCTTTTTTCATTGCCCTTCCACGGGGCCATTTTTTTTTAAACGATGAAGACAAATTTAGCCTTGATGAAATAAAGTTTTGGGGGGAGTTTTTAAAGGAAGAGATAATAATAGATTAGTGTCTCAAAATTGTTCCAGGTCAAGTTCCCATTGCTTTTCTTTTTTTCTTGTTTGGACATTAAATCATCCACTGGTTTCAGATTTTGCTGTATCTGCTAAAGTAAGGTAGACTCTCACCTCACTTTGGGTATTGAATCTTTTAGTGATATAGATTAATCAAAATGTCAGCATTGACTAACACATATAATCTTAGGGAGTCTCTCCTTGATCTAACCCTATGTTAGAACAGCTGTCCCAGGAAAATCTGAAAGCAAGAGAATTTCATTATCCACGTTTAATGCTTTTGCTAGCTTGTGAATATTTATGAATAGAGTATGATAGCTTGATTCAATAGTTACCCAAATACAACAACTTCAGTTTTTGCTGGGTATTTTAATTGCTACGTCACAAAGAGCATTATTCAAACAGTAGGTCTTTTGTCTTTTCTTTGCGTAATTCATTTGTAAACTTCAGCACTCTTGGTTTTTTGAGATGCCATCTCCTGTGTAATCCACACTGAAGAGTAGCCAAGGCTATACAGTGAAACCCTGTCTCAGAAAATTCAAAACAAAACAAAACAGAAACAAGATCAATCAAACAAAAAACAACTGTAGATTATCCTTAATTCAGAAATGATAAGAATATATCAAATAACAGATTCATAAATTCTTAGTGAGATTTACCTATTAATGTAGTTTATTTTAAATTTTGTCATCATACAAATATCTTCAGTTTAAAATGTTGTCCATTTTGCAAAAGTATGTATAGGAATTGTTGAATATTATTATTTATTATTGATTTATGTTTTAGTTAGCCAGTGGTTATTCCTAAATTAGGATCACCAAATCATATCACCACACAGAGTCTAGGATTTATTAAACCTCCAAACCCACATAGTTTCCTACCATTCAGATTTTACTCGTTATACTTTCTTTTAGTCATATCTTAAGTTCTGTTCATCTCTCCATGTGGTTCCAAGTTCTCTCCTGCTGACGTCTGCTCCTACCCTTTGTCTTCTTTCCTCTCCCCTCTGGATCAGGATGTCCCATCTTATTCTACCCTTGCATAGCAATGGCTGGTTGTTTTATTGACAACATAGAGAACAAATGGTGGCATGTTTACACAAACTTGAGACAGGTGATGCTAAGCATCACAATACACTGTCTGGATTGAAACCAGATAGTAGGGTAGAGAAACCAGCATTTGAATGAACAAGGGGAACTTGTATACATTCAAAAAGAACATTATACCAACGAGGAATGTTAAAAATTAAATGCAGATTTAGATCTGATAAAATTATGATCATTTTCTCATGTGCTTCTAACCCAGAAGAACTGAAAATTGTAACCTTAAATTTCTCTAGTTTGGGAACCAGAGAGATGAGTCAATAGTTCTTGCAGAGGATTTGGATTTGATTTCCAGCATCCACACGGCAACCTCACAATAGCCTATAATAACTGCAGTTCCAAGGGATCCAACAGGTTCATCTGGCCTTTGGGCAGCAGGTACACAGGTGGTATACATACACACTGACACTCATTCACTCACACATAGAGAAAATCTTTTTAAAATCTTGAAAGAAAAAACAGGGCCATTGTCCATACTCAGATTGCTCAGATTCTTAATTCTTTTATTCTTGAAAACTTTTGGGGTTTTTTAGACAAGATATTTCTGTGTAGCCCTGGTTTTTCTGAAACTTACTTTGTAGACCAGGTTGTCCTCTAACTCACAGAGATCTTCCTGCCTCTGTCTGCCCAGTGCTGGAATTAAAGGCTTGTGCCACCACTGCCTGGCTAGATTCTGAACTCTTAATACAACCAAGATATAGTGTGAAGAGTCTTTTGGCTAGCTGCAGCTATTTTGCATATTGAATTAATTGTAATGGTAAATGATTTGTTAGTTCTTCAGTTATCTGAAATAATGAGAACAGAATTTAAATTTCATCTAAGTGTTCTATTTTATTTTAATTGTTTAAGATTTTCACGTGAAAACCTCATCTGTACTTTGATTTTCTAGTTTCACATGTAGGTCATGGTAAAACTCTGTTAGATGCAGCACCTGTTCAAGCCACGCATCCGATACTAGCAGCCTGTGAGATTTATTATTTTGAAGTAGAAATTGTCTGTAAGAGAAGAAATGGGTAATTGTAAATTTTGGTTGCCATAACCATTTTTCATTCCTGGATAATTATATTTGAAATGTTTTATCAATATGAATGATATAATTTGAAAGGTGTAATCTTGGAAATCTTGGTTTTGGAAAAATCAACTGTAAATATTACAGTACAACAGATTGATTCTGTTAAGTCATGGTTGTAATAGTCTTTCTGGCAGGGTCATTAGTAAAACTGAGAGCTGAGGTTTAAGCAATAGAGTGGCTCATTTTTTTCTGAATTCTGCTGAGAAGCTGGATCTTCTAAAACTTGCCAAGCCAAACCTGGTGCATGGCTTGTAAGTATCTGAAAGGGCTTAGGGTTCACAATCTGAGGTATTACTTGGAAGGTGGATTGCTTCTAAGTTCTTGAATCAGAGCTTCCTAGAAGGTTAGTGTGTGGTACAGAAGCTTCAGAATGAAAACTCTGGTTGATTGTGGAACCAAATTTGGTTTTTTACTTAGACTTAGAATTCATGTGCTGTGATATGTATGTGCATCAGAATCACTTATGGGACTATTAAAGTTACTTTTGTACCTTAACCAAAATATTCTCAATCAGAATTTTCTGTGGTGAAGCTTTTGTAATGGTGTAGGTATCTTGAGAAAGACCCATGAGGAATTTTGGTGCATATCCCTAGTTAAGAATAATTCTCCAAGGATGGGCCTTTGAAAGTTAGAACTATCTTGCTTTTCCCCTGTGGTGGCTATTCTTGTTTGTCACCTTAACTATATCTGTAGTAAACTACAATCCAGAAATGAAGGGAACACCTCTGATCTGGGTGTCAAAGTGGGAAGACAACCCTTTTTATCACACCTTCTGTTGGAAGCCTAAATAAGGACAATGAAAAAAGAAATCTTTATTCTTTGCCTGCTTGCACTAGCCTTGCTAGAATATCCATTCCTTCACAGGTGTTGGAGCCTACATTCCATTGTGAACTGTAAAAACCTGTTTCTTGCTTGATGTTGATCAATCCTAACACACAACTTTAACCCAAGAGCTTTCTATTTACTGTAAATAAGTTCTTTTAGTTTGGCTCAGCTCTAGCACAGACCTTTAATCCAAGAGCTCTCTGTAAACACAATTAAATAAATTTAACCCTAGGTCAAGAGGCAGAGCAAGCAACCAGCTGACAGAGATTAAACAGAAAGAAGGGGCAGTGTAAGAAGAACATTTAAGATATCATTAAAAAAAAGGTCTTTTTGCCTTTTTTCTTCTGGGACATGAGCTGAGCAAAAAGAGCTTTTTTCTTTCTGGTAGGTAAGCTGAGTAGGAAGGTCATTTTCCTTCTGGGTTTTAGGTAGAGTAGGAAGGTCAGCTGGTTGGCCCATCCTTGGTGCCATACTTAACCATCAATTCCTCCTGCCCCAAAAGTTCTACATTTTCTCCAAACAACAGCACCAGCTAAGTACTAAGTATCTATAGACTTGAATTGGTGGGGTAATTCTACACCCAAATTCTCGTAGTTGTTTTGTCATATCCTTTCAATTACTAGGATCCACTTAAGCTGTCTTCAAGTATTTTCATTGTCAGAGTGCTTGTGCAATCATATTTCTGGGCTAGTCCATTGTACAAGTGACTATATTTATCCATTTACCAACCAAAAGATACCTTTTCCTAACCTTGCTCTAAGACCCATAGGAAGGTTGTTTTCACAGACATAAGTGTTGAATTCACTTGGGTAATTCCCAAAGAGAATATTTATTGAATTATACAAAAGTATTTTGGTTTATAAATAAATCTTTTAGATAATACCCCAAAGTAGTTGTAGGTTTGGACATTCACATGAGCAATAAATTTTAGAACCTATAGTTCTACAGCCTTATCATAATTTGAAATTATCAGCTTTCAGAATACAGTATATGCTAATGGGTTTCACTTCTACCTGGTACCACAATGCCATTTTATTTTGTGTTTCCCTAATGATAAATGAGGGAGAGCATATTTTTACACGCTTATTTTAAACCTATATATTTTGCCTCATAAAGGGCATGACGGACTCTGCATGGCATTTTATAGTTTGGTTGTTTATTTGATATCACATCTGATATAATTACATACAGAGAATGAGATTACTCCTTTGTTTAAAAAATAAATAAAATAATTCAGTTATGTTGCCTTCTTAATCTTCGGATTTTGGTGTTGTATAATAAACTCAGGATATATTTTTTTTAAAAAGGAACTAATTCTCTAAAGTCATATTGTTTTCTGATACTTCATTGGAATATTAGTCATTAAAAAAACATAGGATCATTTGTCCAGCTACCAAGATATTGCACTCTTCAGGTAAGTTAACCTGCATTTGAATCCCTCTCGTTGAACTTTCTGTGTTTAATTAACAAAAGCAATTGTCCAATACATTGTTGTTTTCTTTGCTGGATATACTCTGCCAGTAGTACCAAAAATAGAAGGGGGAAGTTTGGGATACTCCCAACACTTCTTAACTGCCTGTTTCGCCAAGGTGATCAAAGCAAACATAAAACTAGAGATTCCCAAGAGAAAGCCTAACCTTTTAGATACATAAGAACTCCTATTTATTCTGCTCCATAATGCTGGCACTGCTCATGATGATTCCAAGGTTTCTCTATAGCTTTCATTTTATGTGTTCTGTCTATGAAGGATTTCAACCTCATATTTTCATGGCTACAAATATCCTGAGCCTTATATCTAATTTTATGTCTCATTTATTCCCTTGAGCTCCAGTCAGATACATCTACCAAGATGTTTGCAATTGAGTCTTCCACAACCATTGAATATAGCCTGTTTGAAAAGTTGTTTTTTTTTCTACTGATGGTAGGAACTTGAGGATTTCTAATCTTTTATCTTTTTCTTGGTGTCTCCACTGCATGTCCCTTAGTTGGGTCTTGGTAATTTATCTCTGAAGTTCCCAAGGTGGTTGGTGATTGCCTTCCAGGTGATCTCTCTTTATAACTCTTAACAATGTATTTCTCAGACAGAGCTGACTTGGGTCTGTCTCTTCCTTAAAATCATTTGGAACAGATGCTTTGGGGCTAAAATATGAAACTTTTTACCAGAGTCATTTATGATGTGACCATCCTTTGTAATTTTTCATTCTCATCTGTTTGTATCCATGATTTCTCATCCTTCTTTTCCTTTGATGTTTAACATTGTATGTATTTTGCATATAGTAAAATTGAACGCTTTTTTTGTATAGAGTTCTGTGAATTTTTACAAATATGTGCAGTCTTGACCACTATACCTAGTGTACAAAATATTCCATCACTCTTTCCCTTGGTAGATGGTTCTTTTCAGTCCCTAGCCTGGCAACCACTGATGTGTTTTCTGCCTATAACTTTGCTTTTTGTAGAATGGCATATACATGAAATCATAATATGTAGCCTCATAATTCTGCCACAATCGGCTCTGCATAATCCAAAATGAATTAAATCATCCTTGTGACTCAATATTTTAGAGAATAGACTCATTTCTATTGCTGCAGGCATGAATGATCAAACCAGTATGCTGGCCCACACCCCAAATGAAACGTAGGTTTCCACAATTACAAATGTAATCATTAGGAACATCTATAAGTGCATTTTTTTGTAAATGTAAGTTTTCATTTCATTTGGGTAAATGTCAAGGAACAAGACTGCCAAATTGTAGGTAAAAGTATTTTTAACTCTAAAAGGAACTGTGAGATTGTTTTTGCAAAGCAGCTAGAGTGATTTGCCTTTGTGCCCACAGTGTGTGACTGTTCCTCTTGATCTGCCTCTTTGTTCTGTTGTCAGGGTTTCTGCTTTTTTATTTCTATTTTTTTCACCTCTTTAAAAATTATTTTGGTGAAGTACACAAACTTCTGTGATATTTTTATACATAATACCATTATTACTTTGTCCTTATTCTTCCTGCTCTCATGTTGTTTTTTTCTGATGTTGTTTTCTTTTTTTTAATTGTTGTAATGATGTGTGGGTTTTCTGAATGGCTTATTATTAATTCTCATCGTTCCTTCATCTATAAGGTATTTTTCTCTCTCCCTGATTACACATGGTGGCTTAAGTTTCTGGTTCTTTGTATATGGTTGCTCTTTCCTTTTCCCCTAGAATTAGCTTCTGGTCCTCCCTTCCTCTTTGTCAGTCAAAATAATCAGTTTTTAAGTCCTAGATATGGGGTATATTTCTGTCACTGCCTCTTCCCCAATATGACATGTCTCCTTTATATTTTGATCAGGCATATACCCTTGTAATTGTCTGCAAACTACTGACTTTAAGGTAGGGGATATTTCCAAGCTAGTTTTCAAGTGAGTGAATAGATGAATGGTTTTATGTTTCTACTTCTGCCATTTCTAAAATGGCACATAAAAAGAATTATATTACCTTCTACGTAGCCTCTTAAGTGTGGCATTTTCAACCAAGCATAATGCATTTTAGATGCAATATTGCAGCAGCATACAGAAGAACAGATCCCTTTTTTGGGTGACGGCATGTGTGAGTAAACTAATTATCTTACCACTCTTCAGTTTTCATGGAGAGATGTGTGCCCATCTGTTTATTTCATTTTAAATAGACTTCTATTTAGATAATGTTTATTTAAGAATGGGACAGGTAAAATTTGGTTTGAGGATCCTAATTTCCACATGAAATGACAAAAGTTTAGTGTGGTTACCTCTTTGGACAGTAAAAAAGAGTGGAAGTATCTTGTGTTAAAAGTGTTGCATGTAAAAATGCTGCCCTTATTCTGCCCTGTGTATGCTCTAGGTCTGCTGAGGAAAATTAGGAACATGACTAATGGTGGCTATTTTTTTTCTGCATAGAAAATAAGGCTTAAAGGGAAATTGTTTTACTAAATGAAAGAATATGTTTAATTTTCTGAGTTACTTTTTTTTAAACTGAGCATAATTTTTATGTATATTCATAAAATAACATCATTTGTAAGGACTAGTAAGATGTCAATTTTTTTAAGTTTAAAAATTAGTTGTATACATTTCTTAACAAAAGACTAAGTTGTATTCTTAACAAAAGACTACGTTGTATTCTGTAATGACTATATTTTTAGGAGATACATTAAGGGGTAGGTCTTTGTGTTTTTATGATTGATCAGTGACTGGTGAGAAATTTCTAAACATGATTTTATCTTATGAATGTAGTTTCAGCTCACTTAATTCACTTAAGTTTTCAGTTATGCATGCTAAGAGACACAGAGGTAGTAGAGAAAATGTTAACTGAAAATGTGAGAAATAATAACATTTTACTTAAAAAATTAGTTATAATTTATGCGTATGATGTTTTTAACTCTCAAAAGAAAATATTGATACCACTGTTTGACAGTGATTATGGAAAAATTTGCAAGTTTTTCTGTTTGTATTGTATTCCACAATATTTCTGCTGGCTGGTACTAATATACCCTCAAAGTGTTCCTTTTATGCTTATTGACTTTAAAGCCTTTTTTTTCTTTTTGATGGTTTTTCAAGTCAGGGTTTCTCTGTGTATCCCTAGAACTCACTCTGTAGAACAGGTCGGCCTCAAACTCAAATATATCTGCCTCATATGCTGGGATTAAAGACATGTGCTTGGCTTTAAAGACTACTTTTTTAATGAAGAGTAGAAAATAAAATTTCTAGCTAGCTTTGAGAAGATTAGAAAAGATAGAAGGACTGGAGAGATGTCTCAGCAGTTAAGAGTGTACACTGTCCTTGTTAGAGGACCCTACTGCAATCCCAGCACCCATGTCAGGCATCTCACAACTGCCTTGTAACTCCAGGTCCATGGGTTTCAGCACCCTCTTCTGGCCTTCTCAGGCATTGACTCAAGTGCACAAACTCACATTCAAGCATCCATATACACTGATTTCAGAAACAAAATTGGAAGGGAACCTTCAAGTTCCAGTTGGTTGTCCTCAACAAATGAATGCTCACAGAGGGACATATGAGCAAAGATAGTAATACAGCTAAGTAGCATGGTTATCAACTTAATGTGTTTGATGGATACATTGTAGGGTTAGAAGTTTGGTGAGTCTAAGCAGCATTACTTTTTTCATGGTTGTCTTACCTACACTTCCCAGTGGCTTTCTGACAGGCAGTAGAAATTCTGGAAACCTATCCAGGTTAGTATTCAAAAAGTGGAGTGGGATGGGACAGAGAGCACTCATTAGGCAAAAAACAAAAAAAAAACAAAAAAAAAACTCTAAATTAAAACAGTCTTATTGAATGAATATTGAGATCATATATGGGGGAACTGAAGAGTAGTTCTGGCTTAAAGAAGCACATGTATCAACAGAATACTATATGCTAGTCCTTTAAGATTAGTAAGAATTTGAGACATTTTGTTGGAGAAAAATATTCCAGAAGATGGGAAATGACTAAGGCATTCTCAGGAAGAGAATGAACCCCCATGCTCTTTGGCAGAGGCATTATGGCTCATTGTTGCTGAGGACTGAAATAGAAACTGCCAGAAATAAGAGTGGACTTAGATCTGAGAGAGCCTTGATGGCAGTTGTAAACTTTATAGGTTAACAAACAGCAAACTCTTGTTATTTTTAATAGGAAAGTGAGAGGCCATCCATATTCAGCAAGACCAGCTGATGATAGGGAAAGAGTAGCATGTGTGTGTAATGGCATTGTGTGAGGAACTAGAAGAGTGTGGCCTAGGAGTGGATTGTGATAGAGATGAAAAGGAAGAGCGTTCATGTGCTGATGACCTGTTATGCATCACAAACTAGGGAAGAATTAAGGTTTGACAAGGATGAACACAAGGCTGTAGACTTTGCTGAAATAGAATCTTTACTGTTTAGAATCTTATAGGAAAGAGAAGAGATAGACCTGTAATAAATAATCTAGTATAAAATAGTAGTAATACACATGAAAAAACTGAAGTGCAGAGAAGAGGCAGTGACCATCTGTTGGAAGGCCGTGGTGATCAGGGCAGAATAGCTAACATTTAACAGTGCAGAATAGGAAACAGGTAAACACTGGGCTCTGACTGCCATGTCCTTCATCCTCCTTCACACACCACAATAGACAGGTACTCATGAATTTGAACTGTGTGTGTTGGTGATACCTTTGCCTTGAAGAGAGGTAAAGACTGAAGGAGTTCAAGGCTAGACTTCCTCTACATAGTGTCACTGCCAGCTAGTCAGAATACTATTGTAAGACTCTGCCTCAAAAAAAAAAGTAAAACCACGTATTTGTTGTTTCAGCAGTTTACATATACTTGGTGCTTGTCTGCACTCAGTTGGCAAGGTAAGAAGGCTGACTTATGTGCTTGATACAGAATGAAATTTCAGAAAACTGGAAGAACAGACTCAGTTGAGATTACTGGTGAAGGAATGGATTGTTTGAGTTCAGGCTGTTCAAGGAAGGAATAAGATCTATAAGGTGAAAGACTCAGGCCAAATGAGAGATTTGTGTATTGTTATTTTTAGTAAGGTTTAAGAAGAGGTGTGTGTGGGGGGGGGAAGGTTTGAAGTGGATTTGCTAAAGTTGCCAAGAGTAGACGTCATGACGAAAGATGACTGAAGAGAAGCAAAGCTTCCTGGGATGGTATGTGTGTGTGAACTATGTATCTGGTGTGTACAAAAATACAAAATGTCCTTGGCAAATATATTACCTGAGCCCACATGGACAAGAGTAAACTTTTCTTCAATCCAATGCTAGAACTGTGCACACTACAGAATTTGGATGATTAAATTGTAAGCTACAGGTTTTGGGTATTTCCTAGCCTGTTTTTTAAAAAAAAGATTTTTTTCCTTGCATTTATGAACTCACAGAGACTGTTACAGCATGCACAAAACCTGCAAAAGTTAGTGCTTGACAAAATTCAAGCCCAGAGAAGTAGATGTGGACATACCGTCCAACTCCTAACCAAGAATATGTTTGCAATTGATGCCTCCTGGGAAATGGGGAAAATCAGTTTTCATCAGTAGAGTGACAGTCAGTTTATATCAGTCACACTCCAAGGCAGGTTTTATCCTCAAGAGCAGTTGGGTAACATGAAAAGTACTCTGTGGTGTTTTGTTTTATTTTAAGAGATGCCCCGGCCATCGGGGGTTCAACAGGTTTCTAATGAAGGGTGAAATGAATGGGGTGGGAACAAGAGACTCGAAGAAAGGAGACCAAGACAGTTTGTCTGATCAGGGCCTCGTTTATTTGAAATTTTTACACAGTTTTATAGGGAGAAGGATAGTTTATTACTGCAGAAGATAGCAAAGTGGTTTATGGTGCGAGATACTGCACCTGCAAGATACCATAAGAATGTTTCCTTAAGATATCTCAAGGATGCTCCAAGCCTAACAAGCAGATGTTCTCACATAAATCTATCACCCATGACCTTAGGTCATAGTGCAGCTGTTGGTAACTTTCCAGTAATTGGCTTTGGCTCCACTAAATGCCTTTAGCTTCACTAGTTGGCTTTGGCTCCTGGCAAAGAGAGAGAATATGAAGTTGGGTGGGTACAGGAAAGGACCTGGGATGAGTTTGGGGAGGGAAATATGTAAGATCAAGTATGAAATTATTTTAAAATAATAAAATGATTTTTGTTGAATTTAGGCTGTGGGGTGTGTGAATGCACGTGCATTTCTGCCATGTCCTGTGTGTGAAGGAAGTCCTAGCACTTGAGGGAGTTTGTTCTTTCCATCACATGGGTCCTAGAGATCGAATATATATGGTCAGTATTGTGGCCAGTGCTTTGGTAGTCCACATTTTTAATTGGACATCCAGCCCTTTTCACTGTGATACCTTTATCTTTTAAAATATTGCATGTATTTATAGGAATATATGTGTGTACGTCTATGTGGGCATACATCTACCCCTTGATATGTGTAGAGACCAAAAGACAGCCTACAGGGGTAGACTCTCTTCTTTTACAATGGGGGACCTAGTGGTTGAGTTCAGTCATTAGGCCTAGTAACAAGAACCTTTAACCACTCACTAGCTTGTTGGTATGATGTTATTTTGGAATGTATACACCTTACCCTTGTTCATTCAAATGCTGATTTCTCTCCCCCACTCTCTGTTTTGGTCTGGACATTGCATTGTAATACTTATTCTAAACATCACTTGTCTCAACTTTGTTTAAACATGCTAAAATAAAACAAACAGCCACAATGTTGAGCAATGGGAAAGAATGGAGAGGGAGGGAGGAACCTGTGGATAGGAAGGTGTGGGAGGCAGAGGAGGAGAGAAGGGCAGGAGACTAGCTGGGAGAGCAGAACTGGGAGAGCAGAGCTGGGAGAGAGGTCTTGGACGGATGTGGAGAGATGGAACAGACCTAAGATATCATTAAAAGCAAGTATAATGTGGGAAATGTGAATGGTAGAAACTACATGGGCTTGGAGGTTTAGGATTGAGCAACTATTGCCCAACATTATGATCTAGGTTAATTAAATAAATCCCAGTTTTGTGTGGCGGTTTAGGTATATAGCTGTTTAGGATCAACAACAGCATTACTAAAAGCATATCAATAGTAAATAATAATCACCACATAGAACACTAGCTCTGTTTTCCCCCCTTAGGGCCAGGTGTGGTGGTGCACACTTTTAATCCTAGCACTTGGAAGGCAGATGCAGGCAGATCTCTGTGAGTTCAAGGCCATCCTGGTCCACATAGCCAGTTCTAGGCCAGCTAGGGCTACCTAATGAAACCCTATTATAAACAAACAAACTCCACAAACTGAAACTGAAATAATTTTAATTAACACATCAAATATTTTCCATTTCCATTATCCATTTTCATACCTACTTAGTTTTGGTTGTTGTCCCTCTATCACAGCTTTCTGCCCCCACCTCCATACCCTTAAATTCCCAGTAGTCCCCATTTTACTTTTGTAGCTTACATGCACTACTAAACTTGCTCTTCTATTAAATTTCTTTTTATGTCTCTCATTGGTCCCTTTCTGGCTTCTATACTACCCCCACATAAGTGCATTATAGAAATCAAAAGATAGGGTATGCATGTGAAAGAGAGCAAGTGCCGTTTGTCTTTTTGATCAAGAATTACCCTATTTAATGTAATTTTTCATTTCCATTCATTTTGCTTGTTTAAATCAAATTCCATTGTGTATTTGTACAATATTTTTTAAAAAGTCTGTTCATCCCTGGAGGGATATTTAGCATGATTCTTCTTAATGGCTTTTGTGAATGCAGCAGCAATAAGCATCCACTGCTGCAGATAGGCTCACCTGGACAATACAGGATCACCTAGACATGACCAGTAGAGCAAGACATGACAAGCTCAGCTGGAAGCAGCCTCAATAGAGACTAACTCAGCTGGACATAACAGGGTAAGCTGGAGACATGCTCAAATGGACATGACATGCACAGCTGGACATGACAGTCTCAGTGGGACATAAGAAGGTCAGCTGGACATACCAGGCTCAGCTGCACCTGACAGGTTCCACTGGACAAGATAGTGGACAGTGGACAGTGCTCAGTTGGGCATGTAGGCTCAAATGTACATGACAGGCCCAGCTAGAGATGGTCTCAGCTTGAGATTGGCTCAGCTGGAGACAGGCTCAATTGGTCATGAGAGGATCTTCTACAGATAGGCCCACCTGGACAGGACAGGCTCGGTGGGATATGACAAGCTCATCTGGTGATAGCCTTAATGTGATAAAAACTCAGCCGGAGAAGGCAGACTCAGCAGGACATAAGATCAACTGGACATAACATGCTCTGCTGGATGTGAAAAGCTAAGCTGAAGACAGGCTCAGCTGTACCTGACAGGCTCCACTGGACAAGACAGGCTAAGTTGGACATGCAGGTTCAAATGTACATGACAGGCCTACCTAGAGACAGGCTCAGCTTGAGACTGACTCAGCTGAAGACAGTCTCACCTGAACATGACAGGCTCAGAGGGACATGACAAACTCATCTGGAGACAGCCTCCATGGTGACAGACTCAGGTGGAGGTGAAAGGCTCAGGTGGACATGGCAAGCACACTGGGCATAAGAGTCTCAGCAATAGTGAGGATCTACTGGACATGACAGGCTCTGCTGGATGTATAAAGGTCAACTAGAGATATGACAGGCTCAGCTGGAAATGACAGTCTCAGTTGGACATGAAAATCTCAGCTGGACATTTTATGCTCAGCAGGAGATAGGTTCATCTCTACAGGACAGGAGGCAAAGCTTGACATGAGAGCTCACCTGGAAATTTCAGGCTCAGCTATAGACAGGCTCATATGGACATGACAGGCTCACATGGATGTGACAGACTCAGTGGGACATGAAAATCTCAGCTGGACATCACAGGCTTAGGGAGACACAGGATCAACTGGACACACTTGCTCTGCTGGATGTGAAAGTCTCAGTTGGAAACAGGCTCAACTAGACATGACAAGGTCAGCTGGACATACCAGGCTCATCTAGACCTGATAGGCTCCAGTGGACAAGACAGGTTCAGTTGGACATGTCAGGCTCAACTGGATATGACTTTCTCAGCTGGAGACAGGCTAAGCTTGATACTGTCTAAGGTGGACATGACAATCTAAGCTGGATACTGGCTCACCTGGACAAGACAGGCTCAACTGGACAGGACAGGTGAAACTGGACATGACAGGCGCTGATGGAGACAGGCTCAGTTTGAGACTGGCTCAGCTGGAGACAAACTCAATTGGTAATGACAGGCTCTGCTGCAGATAGACTCACCTAGACATGACGTGCTCAGCAGGACATGACAAGCTCAGCAGGACATGACAAGCTCAGCTGGAGACAGCCTCAATGATGACAGACTCAGCAGGACCTGGCAGGCTCAGATGAACAAGACAGGCACGTTGGATATGAGAGCCTCAGCAGTAGACAGGATTAATGGAACAGGCTCTGCTGTATGTGAAAAGCTTAGCTGGAGACAGACTCAGCTAGATATAATAAGCTTTGTTGGATGTGAAAAGCTCAGATAGAGACATGACAGGCTCAGCTGGATATGACAGGTTCAGCTGGAGACAGGCTCAGATGGATAAGACATGTACAGCTGAACATAAGAGTCTCAACAGTATACAGGAACAACTGGACCCACAGGCTCTGCTAGATGTAAAAACTCAGCTAGAAACATGAAAGACTCAGCTGGACATGTAAGCCTCAACTGGACATGACAGGCTCTGCTGGATTTAAAAGGCTTAGCTGGATACAGTCCTAGGTGTATATGGCAGGCCCAGCTGGAGACAGGCTCAGCTGGACATGACAAGCTCAGGTGCACACTGGCTTACCTGGACAAGAAAGGCTCTCCTGTACATGACAGGCTCAGGGGGACATGACTGACTCAGCTGGAGACAGCCTTGATGTTGACAGACTCAACTAGACATGGCAGGCTCAGCTAGAGACAGGCCCAGCTGGACATGACCCACTTAGCTGCATTTGACAGGCTCTCTTGGACATGACGGGCTCAGTAGGACATTGCAAGCTCAGATGTAGACAGGCTCATTAGTGACAGGCTAGGCTGTACATGACAAGCTCAGATGAATAGGCCAGGCTCAGCTGGACACAAGAGGCTCAGAAAAGACATTCTCTGTGTGACACTCAGGCTCAGTTGTACAAGAAAAGAACAGTTGGACATGGCAGGCTCAGTTAGAGACAAGCTCAGCTGGACATGATAAGCTCAGCTGCACACCAGATTATTTGGACAAGAAAGGCTTAGTTGGACATGATTGGCTCAGATAGACAAGACAGGCTCAAATGGACATGGCAAGCTCAGATGGAAATAGTCTCTTCTGAACATGACACACTCAACTGAACATGACAGGCTCAGCGGGGAATGACAAACTCAGCTGAAGACAGCCTAAATTGAGACAGACTCAGCTGGATATGGCAGGCTCAGCTGGAGAAAGGCTCAGATGTGCACGACAGGTACAGCTTGACATAAGAGGCTCAGCAGTAGACAGGAAAAACTGGAAATGACAGGCTCTGATGGATGTGAAAAACTCAGCAAGAGACAGGCTTAGCAGGCTATGACAAGCTCAGCTAGACATGAGAAGCTCTTCTGGACATGACAAAGTGGGAGATGACAAGGTCTGCTGGACATACTAGACTCACTTACATCTGACAGGCTCCACACTACACAGCATGAGCCAACTGAGCAAGAAGTTATTCTAGAGCAGATATGGGAGGCTGTCTATGGTTACTTATATGATTCAGAAGGGAGTTTCTAAGCACTAAGTTCATGAAGTGTTATTAGACAGACTATGTCACATGTGTTAACGTGTCCTAACAATTGCATCCCTTTAAAAGAAGAAAGATCAGACACCCTGGGTGATTATTACTGCTTTTATCTACTTCAAGTTCCTTTAATTTAAGCCCCTCCCTCCAACTTTGTTTGGAAATACCCAATCTCAAGGAAAACAAACAAACAAACAAATAAAAAAAAACAAGCACAGTGAAGGGTAGGGAGACAAGATGTATTTCTCCGGGAGTAGCAGCCATGATGTCAGGCAGCTCTGCTCCTACAAAGCAGACTGTACATGTCAACCTTATATTTCTATGTCAACTTCTGTGATTGCTCAAGCTAGTGCATGAGATTATAAAGGCTCACTCTGTAGCATAATGTTGTCCTAATATATGTTAGCTCCGAGATTCAGAAGTCTACGTCTAAGACACAAAACAAGAACTGTAAGAAAATGGTAACAATGGACCAGAAAATGAGACAGCCATGTGACAAAGTTTTATTCCAGAAGGCTCCGTTTATGCTCAGTACAACATATTCTCAAGCACCTGACCATCTATCTTTAATCAAGAGGTGCCAGAGTGATTGCTGTTGGCATCTTTCAATTTTCCATTATGTACATTTATGTCTTTTGCTCTCTTCCCTACTTCCACCAACTACTATGCTAATTAGCTTATCTGGACAACATACCACAACCCAGCTTTACCTGGGAAAAGAAATCTTCAATCAAGGAATTTCCCAGATCTCATTGGCTTGTATCTATCATTTGACTAATAATTGATGTGGGTGGGACCAGCCCACTGTGGATAGCACCATCCCTAGGAAGGCTGTCCTGCACTGTATAAGAAAGCTAAGTGAGCATGAGGTAGACAATGAGCCAGAAAGCAGCATTCATCTATGTATTCATCTAGGTATTTCTTCATCTAGGTATTATTTATTCATCTAGGTAATATTTTTGCTTCAGCATTCCTGTTTCAAGTTCCTGCCCTAACTTTCCTCTAAGATGGACTATGACCCAGAAGTTGAAGTAAAATAAGGCTTTTCCTTTCAAAGCTGTTTCTGGCCAGGTTCTTTTTACAGCAACAGAATTAAACTAGAGTACTCTATATTTCTCCTTCTTATACCTGAAAAAGAAGTGAGACATTTAGAACATGCCAAAAAGTTCTTTGTGAATCTTGATAATTTTTGTTCTCTGTTCTCATTTGTATGGTAATGTAGCAGCATAATTAGAGTTGAAAATTCAAACATTACAGGGGATATATCAGCGATGGCACAGAAAAGTTCAGTCTTTGCAGACGAAAATTCAACAATCTCAGGTCAAATTTCAACCTTTACACAAAAAAGTTCAACCATCTCAGGTGACATTTCAACTTTGAAAGAGAGACTACAAACATCTCAAGTGACATTTCAGTCAACTCCCAGGAAAGTTCAAACATCACAGGAGATAATTCAGCCTACCCAGGAGAAATTTCAACCTTTGCTGGAAACACTTCAACAATCACAATGGAAACATCAACCATTGCAGGTGAAATTTGAGCCACCTGAAAGAAAAATTCAACTAACGAGGGAGCAATTTTAAACCTGCAAAATTTAAAAATTTAAACATTTTGCAGGAAAAACGACAACCATCGTAGATGAAACATCAACCTTTAAAGGCAAAATTTCAGTGATGGCTTAGGAAAGTGCATTCTTGACAGACGAAAATTGAACCTTCACAGGAGAAAGGTCAACCATTGCAGGTGACATTCCAACCATCGTAAGAGAGACTTCAAACATCACAGTCGACATTTAGTCACCTCACAGGAAAGTTCAATCATCACAGGAGCTAATTCAGCCTACCCAAGAGAAATTTCAAACTTTGTTGGAAAAACTTCAACCATCACAATGGAAACATCAACCATTGCTGGTGAAATTTGAGCCACCTCAAAGTAAACTTCAACTATCAAGGGTGCAAATTTTATCTTTGCAAGAAAAATGTCAACAATTCTGGATGAAATTTCAAACGTTACATGGGAAATTTCATTGATGGCACAGGAAAGTTCAGTCTTTGCAGGTGAAAATTCAACAATCTCAGGCAAAAATTCAACCTTCACAGGAAAAACTCAGCCACTGCTAGTGACATGTGAACCATCGCAACAGAGACTTCATACATCACAGTCAATATTTCAGTCAAATCAGAGGAAAATCCAAATATCCAGGCAATAAGTCAGCCAAGCCAGGTGAAATTTCAAATGTTGTAGAAAAACTACAACCATCACAACGGAAACTTCAACCATCACAGATGAAGTTTCAACCATCTCAAAAGAACATTCAACTATCGAAGGTGCAATTTTAAACTTTGCAGGAAAAATGTCAACCATCCCAGGTGAAACATCAACCATTGCATGCGAAATTTCAGTGATGGCTCAGGAAAATTCATGCTTGGGAAGTGAAAATTCAACCATCACAGGCAAAACTTCAACCTTCACAGGAAATGGTCAACCACCACAGGTGGCATTTCATCCATCGCAAGAGAGACTTCAAACTTCACAGGCAACATTTAGTCACCTCACAGGAATGTTCATCCATCACAGGAGATAATTCAGACCATCCAGGTGAAATTTCAAACTTTGCTGGAATAACTTCAACCATCACAACAGAAACATCAATCATGGCAAGTGAAATTTCAGCCACCTCAAAGTTCAGTCTTTGTAGGCAAAAATTCAATCATCTGAGATCAAATTTCATTGCAGGTAACATTTCAACCATTGCAAGAGAGACATCAAACATTACAGGTGACATTTCAGTCACCTCCCAGGAAAGTTTAAACATCACAGGATATAATTCAGCCTGTGTAGGTGAAATTGGATATTTGCTGGAAATACTGCAACCATCTCAATGGAAACTTCAACCATCGCAGGTGAAATTTCAGCCACCTCAAAGGAAACTTCAACTATCAAGTGTGTAAATTTTATCTTTACAAGAAAAACATCAACAATCCTGGGTGAAAATTCAAACATTGCAGGGGTTATTTCAGCGATGGCACAGGAAAGTTCAGTCTTTGCAGGTGAAAATTCAACAATCTCAGGTGAAACTTCAACCTTCACAGGAAAAACTCAACCACTGGTAGTGACAAGTGAACCATCACAAGAGAGACTTCATACATCACAGGCAACATTTCAGTCACATCACAGGAAAATCCAAATATCACAGGCGATAAGCCAGGCAAGCCAGGTGAAATTTCAAATGTTGCAGGAAAGGTATCAACCATCACAAAGGAAACTTCAACCATCACAGGTGAAGTTTCAGCCACCTCTTGGAAACTAACTATCAAGGGTTCAAATTTTATTTTAAGAAAAAAAATGTCAACAATCCTAGGTGAAACTTCAACCATCACAATTGAATTTTCAGCCACCTCAAGGGAAACTTCAACTATCGAAGGTGCAATTTTAAACTTGGCAGGAAAAAAAAAATCAACCATCCTAAGTGAAACATCCACCATTACAGGCAAAATTTCAGCGATGGCTCAGGAAAGTTCATGCTTTGCAGGCAAAATTTCAACCATATCAGGCGAAACTTCACCTTTCACAGGTAAGAGGTCAGCCACCGCAGGTGACATTTCAACCATCGCAAGAGAGACCTCAAACATCACAGGCAACATTTCAGTCACCTCCCTAGAAAGTTCAACCATCACAGGCGATTATTCAGCCTACATAGGTGTACTTTCAAACTTAGAGGAAAAACTTCAACCATCACAATGGAAACTTCTACCAGCGCAGGTGAAATTTCAGCCACCTAAAGGTAGCTTCAAATATCAAGGGTGCAAAATTTACCTTTACAGGAAATCTTTAACTATCCAAGGTGAAACTTCAGCCATTACAGGGAAAATTTTACCGATGGCACAAGAAAGTTCAGTCTTTGCAGGCGAAAATTCAACAATCTGAGGTAAAAGTTGAATCTTTACACGAAAAAGGTCATCCATTGCAGGTGAAATTTCAACCATCCCAAGAAAGACTTCAAAGATCACAGGCAACATTTCAGTCACATTACAAGAAAATAGAAATAGCACAGGTGATAAGACAGGCAAGCCTCAATTGAATAATTTTGAGCTTCATAGAGAATTATGACATTACAATTGACTTGTGACATCACAACGGTACTATTGGTATATCACAAACACATTGTGACATCACAATGCTAATATTGTGACATTGCAAGGTAATTATGACATCACAACTCTACCAGAAGGACATCACAATATAATTGTGACATCACACTGGTTTTATTGTGACATCCCTGGAAAATTATAACATTACAATTGAATGGTTACATCACAATAGTAACTATGATATCATAATTGTATTATGATATTTCAGTGTACTATTCTCTATTCACAATGGCATTCTGATATGAGTAAGATAGTATTGGGACCACAATGGGGTGATTGTGACTTTTTAATTGACTTCTAACATGAAAATATTTGTATTGTGACATCACAGTACTACTTTGATATCACAATGGTACTATCCCCTAGTCATAAAGGAATTATGACATCACAATGTTGCTATTGGGATAACAGAAACACATTGTGACAACACAATGCTAAAATTGTGATATCAGAAGAGTATTATGTCATCACAACGGTACTAGTAGGACATCAGAATGGTATTGACATCACAATAGTTCGAATGTGACTTCACTAGAAAATTATGACTTTACAATTGAATCGCGATATCACAATGGTATGATTGTGACATCACAATTGTACTATGACATCACAATGGTACTCTTCTATACTCAGAATTGCATTATGACTTCAAGTGGTACAATTAGTTGTGACATCACAATGCTACTATTGTGACATCGCAATGTAATTATGACATCACAAAGGTACTAGTAGAATATCAGAATTATACTGTAAACTCACCATTGGGCAGTTTTGAGCTTTGCAGAGAATTATGACATTACAATTGACTTGTGACATCACAGCGGTACAATTGGTATATCACAAACACATTGTGACATCACAATGCTACTATTGTGACATCGCAAGGTAATTATGACATCACAACTGGGACCACGATGGAGTGATTGTGACATCCCTAGGGAATTATGACATTACAGTTGACTTGTGACATGAAAATGGTAGTATTGTGACATCACAAGGTTATTATGTCATAACAATGATACTAGTAGGACATCACTTTCGTATTGTGACATCACAATGGTTCGATTGTGACTTCACAAGAGATTTATGACATTTCAATAGAATTGTTACATCATAATGATACTATTGTGACTTCACAATTGTACTACGACATCACAATGGTACTATCCTCTAGACAGTGTTACAATGAGGATGTCACAAAGATCTTGTGACATCACAGTGGTACTATTGTGACATCACAAGGGTATTATGACAAAACAATGGTACTAGTAGGACATCACGTTCATATTGTGACATCATAATTGTGTGATTGTGAGATCCCTAGAGAATTATGACATTACAATCTTATTGTGACATTCCAATGGTACTATTGTGACTTCAAAATTGTACTATGACATAACAATTGTATTATTCTCTAGTCCCAATGATATTATGGCATCACAATGGTACTATTAGTATAAAACAATGTCATGGTGACATCGCAATGTTACTATTGTGATATCGCAAGGGTATTATGACATAACAATGCTACCAGTAGGACATCACAATTGTATTGTGACATCACAATGGTTCAATTTTTACAATGATGGAGAATTATGACATTACAATTGAATGGTGACATCACCATGGTAGTATTGTGACATCACAAGTGTACTATGACATCACAATGGTACTATTCTCTAGTCACAATTCATTATGACATCACAGTGTTACAATGAGGATGTCACAAAGACATTGAATTGTGATATCACAATGACATGATTGTGACATCACAATTCTACTATGACCTCACAATGATACTATTCTGTAGTCAGAATGGCATTATGACTTCACAATGGTACAATTCAGACATCACAAAGACATTGTGACTTCACAAAGCTACTCTTGTGACATCGCAAGGTTATTTTGACATCACAATGGTACTATTAGGACATAAAAATTGTATTGTGACATCACAATGGTTCGATTGTGACAATAGGGATTTATGACATCATAATTGACCTGTGACATCACAATGGTAATATTCGCTGGTCATAATGGCATTATGACAAGACAATGCTACTATTGTGATATCCAATGGTGCTAGGAGGACTTCACAATCTCATTCACAATCTCATTGTGACATCACACTGGTTTTACTGTGACACCGCTGGAGAATTATGACATTACAATTGAATGGTTACATCACAGTAGGACTGTTGTGACATCACAATTGTATTATGATATCACAATGTACAACTGCCTAGTCATAATGGCATTATGATATCATGATGATACTATTAGGATGTTACAATGATATTGTGACATCACAATGCTATTATTGTGAAATCAGAAGGGAATTATGACATCACAATTGTTCCACCAGTATGTCACAATCATTGTGACATCACAATAATACTAATGTGACATTGATAGAGAATTATGAACAATAGAATTGTGACATCACAATGGTAGACTTATGACATCACAATTGTACTATGACAACACAATGGTACTATTCTCTAGTCATAATAGCATTATAAAATCACAGTGGTACTATTAGGATATCACAAAGACATTGTGACATCACAATGATACTATTGTGACATTGCAAGAGGATTATTACATCATAATGGTACTAGTAGGACATCACAAACGTATTGTGACATCACAATTGTTCGATTCTTATATCACTCTAGAACTATGACATTATAATTGAATTGTGACATCACAATGGTACTATACTCTAGTCACAATGGCATTATGACATATTAATGGTAATATTAGGACATCACAAAGACAATGTGACTTCAGAAAGCTACTATTGTGAAATCGCTAAGCTATTATGACATACTATTACTAGGAGGATATCATGATCATATTCTGACATCACCATTTAGTGATTTTGACATTACTAGAGAATTATGATATAACAAATGACTTGTGACATCACAATGGTATACTTGTGGCACCAAGAGTATACGATGACATCACAATGGTATTAGTAGAATATCACAAAGACTTTGCAACATCATAGAGCTACTATTGTGACATCTCAATTATACTATGACATCACAATTGTACTAGCAGCACATCACGATCATAGTTTTATATCATAATCATAGTTTTATATCACTAGAGAATTATGATATTTCAATTGAAGGGTGACATCACAATTGTACTCTTGTGACATCACAATTGTACTATGACATCACAATGGTACTATTCTGTAGTCACAATGGCATGATGACATCTCAATGGTACTAGTAGGATATCACAAAGACATTGTGACATAACAATTTTATGATTGTGGCATTGCAAGTGTATTATTACATGAAAATGGTACTATTAGGACATCACAATCCTATTGGTATGTCACAACGGCATGATTTTGACATGATTAGAGAATTATGACATTACAATTGACTTGTGACATTAGAATGCTACAATTATGACTTCAAAATTGTACTATGACATCTCAATGGAACTATTGTCTAATCACAGTGGCATTTTGACATCACAATGGTACCATGAGGATATCACAAACACATTGTGACATCACAATGCTACTATTGTGATATCATAATTGTACTATGACATAACAATGGTACTAGTAGGACATCACAATCTAATTATGACATCAACATGGTTCAATTGTGACATCACTAGAGAAATATAGCATCACTATTGAATTGTGACATCACTATGGTACAATTTTGACATCATAATTGTACTATGAAATCACAATGTTACTATGCTCTAGTTACAATGGCATTATGACTTCACAATGATACAATTAGAACATCAGAAAGACTGACATTACAAAGCTACTATTGTGACATTGCAAGTATATTATGATATCAGAATGATACAAGTATTACATCAAAATTGTATTGTGATGTCACAATTTTGTGATTGTGAAATTATGAGAGTACTATGACATTACCATTGTACTATTGTGTTGTCACAATTGAGCTATGACCTCACAATGTTACTCTTCTCTAGTCAAAATGGCATTATGCCATCACAATGGTACTATTAGGACATCACAAATTCATTGTGACTACACAAAACTACTATTGTGACATCACAAGTATGTTATGACATCAAAATGGTACTAGCAGGACATCACAATCATATTGTGACATCACTAGGGAATTATGACATTTCAATTGAACTGTGACATCACAATGGTACTCTTGTGACATCATAATTGTAGTATAACATCACAATGGTACAATTCTATAGTCAAAATGCCATTATGACATCTCAATGGTACTAGTAGGATATCTCAAAGATATTGTGACATCATAATGTTACTATTATGGCATTGCAAGTGCATTATGACATGACAATGGTACTAGCAGGAGATCAGAACTCATATTGTGACATCACAATATTTCAATTGTGACTTCACCAGAGACTTATGACATTACAATTGAATGGTGACATCACCATGGTAGTATTGTGACATCAAAATTGTACTATGACATCACAATGGTACTATTCTCTAGTCACAATGGCATTATGACATCTCAATGGTACTAGTACGGTATCACAAATACATTGTAACATCACAATGTTACTATTGTGGCATTGCATATGTAGTATGACATGATAATGGTTCTAACAGGAGATCCCAATCACATTGTGACACCACAATGGTTCGTTTGTGATGTCACTAGAGAATTATTCCATTACAATTGAATTGTCCCATCACAATGGTACTATTGTGACATCAAAATTGTACTATGATTTCTCTAAGGAACTATTCTCTAGTCACAATGGCATTATGACATCACAATGCTACTATTGTGACATTGCTAGGGTATCATGACATAACAATGGTACTAGTGGAACATTACAATCTTATTGGGACATCTAAATGGTTTGATAATGACATCACTAAAGAATTATGACATTACCATTGACTTTAGACCTCACAATGGTACTATTGTCTTGTCACAATGGTATTATGACACCCCAATGGTAATATTAGGACATCACAAAGACAATGTGATTTCAGAAAGCTATTATTGTGAAATCGCAATACTATTATTACAAAACAATGGTATTAGGAGAACACCACAATCTTATTGTGACATCACAATTTAGTGATTTTGACATTACTAGAGAATTATAATATAACAATTGACTTATGACATCACAATGGTACTCTTGTAACATACAATGGCATCACAATGATACTATTTTCTAGTCACAATGGCATTATGACATAAGAATGGTACTAGTAGGATATCACAAAGACATTGTGACATTGGTACATAACATAACAATGGTACTAGGACAACATCACAATCTTATTGTGACGTCACAAAGCTACTATTGTGACATCGCACTAGAGTATTATGACATTACCATTGACTTGAGACATCACAATGGTACTATTGTGACATCACAATTTTACTAAGACATCACAATGGTAATATTCTGTAGTCACAATGGAATTATGACATCAAATGATACTATAAGTATATCACAAAGACATTGTGACATCACAATGCTATTACTGTGATATCGCAAGTGTATTATGCCATCACAATGGTACTCGTAGGACATCACAATCGTATTGTGACATCACAATGGTAGTACTGTGAAATGACAGTTGAAACATGATATCACAATGATACTATTAGTTTGTCACAATGGCATTATGACATCATAATGGTACTATTAGGATATCACAAAGGAATATTCTGATACCACAATAGTAGGACATCACAATTATATTGTGAAAATACAATGGTAGCATTGTGACCTTATGGCATCACATTGTTACAATTGTGACATCACAGTATTTATGACCTCACAATGGTACTACTAGGATATCACAATCATACTGCAAAATCACAGTGGTATTAATAGGATGTCATAATCGTATTTTGACATCATAATGGTTCAACTGTGACATCACTAGAGAATTATGGCATTACAATTGAATTGTGACATCAAATGTTTACTATTGTAACATCACTATTGTACTATGATGTAACAATGGCATTATGATATCAATAAGGTATTAATATATCACAAAGATATTTTGACATCACAATGCTACTTTTGTGACATCAAAGGGAATTATGATATCACAGTGGTACTAGTAGGACATAACAATTTTATTGTGAAATCACTATGGTACGATTGTAACATCACAATTTTACTATGAACTCACAATGGTACATTTCTCTAGTCAAAATGGCATTCTGATATCACAATGGTACTATTATGATATCACAGAGACTATTGTGACATCACAAGGGAATTATGACATCACAACTGTAAACTAGTAGGACATCACATTCGTATTTTGAAATCAAAATGGTACGATTGTGACATCACAATGTTATGATATTATAATTCTACCAAGACATCATAATGGTATTGTGATATCACAATGTTACTAGTAGCACATCACAATTCTAATATCACATTGCAATATGTCTATTGGGCCATCACTACAGAATCATGACATTAAAATTGAATTGTGACTTCACAATGGTTCTATTAGGATATCACAAAGCAATTTTGACATCTCAATGCTATTATTTTCACATTGCAAGGGATTCATGACATCACAATGGTAGTAGGAGAACATCACAATCATACTGTGACATCATAATGTCTCCATTGCTCCATCATTAGGAAATTCAGTAGTAAGAATTGAATAGTGACATCACAACTCATAGAACATCACAATAGTATTGTGACATCACAAAGGTGCAATTTTAACATCACAGTTTTACTTTGACCTCACAATGTTACTACTGTGAAATCACAGCGGTATTGTGACATCACAATGTTAGTAGTAGGACATCATAATCACATTGTAACATCAGAAGGGTTCGATTTTGACATCACTAGAGAATTATGACATTACAATTGAATTGTGATATCACAATGGCACAATTGTACTATGACATTGCAATTGTACTATTCTCTACTCACAATGGCAATATGACATCACAACGGTACTATTATGAAAGCACAAGGATACTGGGACATCACAATGCTGCCACAGTGACATTGCAAGGGAATTATGACACCAAAATCGAACTAGTGGGACAGCACAATCACATTGAGGTATCACAATGGTATGATTGTGACATCATAATTTTACCCTGACAACAAAATGGTACTTCCAAGACATTGCAGTTGTATTGTAACATCACAATGTTACTAGTAGGACATCACAATCATATTGTGACACCACAATGTTTCTATTGGTATAGCACTTGGGAATGATGACTTTACCGTAACTGTACTAGAAAGGTATCACAATCTCATCGTGACATCTCAATGGTTCGTTTGTGACATCACTAGAAAATTGTGACTTTACAATTGACCTTTGACATCAGAATGGTAAAACAGTGACATCACAATTGTCTTGTGACATCATAATGGTACTATTGTGACATCACAATGGTACAGCCGTGACATCACAATTGTACTACGATATCACAATGATACTATTCTCTAGTTACAATGGCATTATGATACCACAATGGTACTATTATGATATTACAAAGACATTGTGACATCACATTGCTACTATTGTAAAATCGCAAGGGAATTATGACAACACAACAGTAGTAGTACAACATCACTATCGTATTGTGACATCACAAGTGTACTAATAGGACATGACAAATGTAGTGTGTTATCACAATTGTTGGATTGGGACATCACAATTTTATGATGAAATCAAAATGGCACTACCAAGACATCACAATGACATTTTGACATCACAGTGTTACTAGTACAACATCACAATCGTATTGTGACATCACATTGGTTGGATTGTGACATCACTAGAGAATTATTATATTAAAATTGAATCGTGACACCACAATGGTACTACTGTGACATTACAATTGTACTATGATGTCACAATAGTACTATCCTACAGTCACAATATCATTATGACATCACAATGGTACTATGAGGATATCACAAAGACGTTCTGATATCACAGTGCTACTACTTTGACATCGCAAGGAAATTATGATGTCAAAATGGTAGTAGAAGAACAACACAATCATATTGTGATGTGTACAATGGTACAATTGTGACATCAAAATTTAATTATGAAATCACAATGTTACTAAGAAGCAATCACAATAGAAATTTGATATCACAATGGTACTAATAGGACATCACAATTGTATAGTTACATCACAATTTTTCGATCGAGACATCACCAGAGAATTATGACATTAGAGTTCAATTGGTATGTCTCAATGGTGCTCTTGTGACATCACAATTGTACTATGACATCACAATGCTACTATTCTCTAATAAAAATTGGATTATGACAACACAATGGTACTATTATGATATCACAAAACATTGTGACATCACAATGCTACTTCTGTGATATTGCCAGGGAATTATGATATCACAATTATACTAGTAGGACATCACAATCATATTGTGACATCAGAATGGTTCCATTGTGACATCACTAGAGAATTATGACATTACTATTGAATTCTGACATCTCAATGGTACTATTGTGACAACACAATTGTACTATGACATTACAATGATACTATTATATTATCACAAAGATATTATGACATCACAATGCTAGTACTGTGATATTGCAAGGGAAATATGACGTTAGTAACATATCACAATCGTATTTGTGATATCACAATGGTACCATTGTGACATCACAGTTTTATTGTGACATCAAAATGGTACTACCAAGCATCACAATTGTATTGTAATCTCACAATGTTATTAGTAGGACAGCACAATCTTATTGTGACATCACAATGATTCTATTGGGCCATCACTAGTGAATAATGATGTTATAACTGAATTATGACATCACAATTGTACTGGAAGTGACACCATTTCAGAGTCTGAGCAGTCTGTACAGTATGACTCATGGCTAATACCACGGTGGTAGCTCCAACAGCCGCCAATGAGATGGCAGTAACAATGGTGGCTGTAATTCCAAGATCCCTTTTCTGAATGACCAGTTTTTGTCACTGTTATTTTGATGTTGGTGGTGGTAGCGTGTGTCTTATATTTTTGGTTGTGAGCCTAGCCTTTAATGACTGAGCCTTCTCTCCAGTCCAGATAGTGTGTGTGTGTATGTCTGTGAGTGTGTGGGTGAGAGTGTGTGTATATGATTCTTTGAGTTTTCCTTCTTTAGTTTGCTGATATGAACTTATATAATACTGTGTTTTCCTGGTTGTATTTGGCCTTCTTGGGTTGGAATTATCCCTGTAGTATCTTCTGTAGAGCTGGATTTGTGGATAGGTAGAGTTTAGATTTGTTTTTGTCCATGTTATATCTTGTTTTCTCTCTTTATGGTGTTTAAAGGTTTTGCTGGGTAAAGTATTTGGGGCTGACATCTGTGGTCTTTATTGTTTTTAAGATACATGTCCAGGCTCTTGTGTTTTTTAAAGTTTCCAATGAGATATCAGATGTAATTGGCCTTTTCCCGTTGCACCTACCTAGGACCATGCATGGACTAGGACTAGACTAACATCAGCTGCACATATGTGGCTTATGCACAAGTTAGTCTTCATGTGAGTCCCCATAGTAAGTGGAGCCCCACTGGTGGGGCTGCCTTGCCCAGCCTCAGTAGAAGAGGATGGCTTGGTATGGTAGAGTAGGGCTTCCTTATTTTGAGATGGGGAAAAGGGATAGGAGCAATAGGAATGGACGGTATTACTGATCTGTACTGGTCTTTATTGACTCTTGGTGTTGAAAAGGCATGCCTTCTTTCATGTCATAACATATAAAATAAATTAAAGTTTGCACAGTTTAAAACTTGTCACAGAAATGCAAAACCATTACTCAATTTGATGCTGTTATTGATACTGACAAAAAAGTGTGGGAATGTAGGTTTTTGCTAAATGATCTGCCAGTGCTTTGAGCTTAGTTCCCACTAATGCAAGACAAATAAACAAGCAAACAGACAGGTTGGTACTGGGTAAGGAGCACTGTTAAACAGAGTTGATACTGAGGAGTGGTTGCAGAACCTCAATTGTGGAACTCTGCTGGTTATTTTGAATTATGATATTCCAGATAGCCTCTTCACTAGGTCTATACAGTGGACTCCCTTTCTCAGTGGGGTTCTATTTTTGCCTGATGTAGGGAACCCCAGATACTAAGGAGCATCATATCCTAAGTGAAGATTACAGGCCTGACCCTTTCCTGATAAGAACCCTGCTCAGCAAGCACCTAGGGATTCCTGGAAATACACCACCCTATGCTAAGAATATGTTAGCTTTCAGCAAATGCCTTTCAACTATACCTGGAGATATTCCCCCACCATAGGATAATTAATTTATATATTCTCTATGTCATAGGACTGTGATATTGCATACAAATGAGGTACTGCACCACAACATATAAATCAACTATCCTGAGCATCTAGCCCTAGGAAACCAAACACATTCATCCTCTAAGCCCAAGGTTTATAAATCCCTGATTTCACAGGAAAATAACATTGCGATACCATCAGCTTTCTGCCATGGCCACCTAAAATTTGTCAGTTTTTTATTCTGGAGGAGAGAGGGTTTCCCCTCCTCCCTTGAGATTTGCCACTGAGCTCCCAGAGCTTGGCTACTTGCTAACCTGGCTGGATACTGCTGGACTTCTAAAAACCATGTTGACCTCAAGACATGCACCCACTGGGCCTAGACCAGCCTTTCAGCCCAACAGGCCTACACCTCACTGGACCTACCTCCTACCGTGCTGGATCTGAGCCTGAGAAACCCTGTAATTTGGCCACAATCCCATACCAGTTTATACAAAGAGATAGAACACTTCCACATCACCACAGGCACTGACTGCTGTGAGAAAGCCTCACTTAAAAAGCTAATTGTAATACCTGGTGTGAACCTCATTTCTACCTCCCATAGTCAGACCAGATGCCTTGAACTAGCCAACTCCCTTGAGCACTCAAATTTATTCTAGAGAGAATTGGTACCTATGTTCTCAGAGACCTGCTGTACTTTGTCCAGAAGCAAATAACTGTATCCCAGACTACCACCAGATAAAAAAGATCATTCAGTGCTTTAGGAGAACATAGTGAACATTAGTTCCTTTTTTTGTGGAGTTGATGATATTACTGTGATTCACTGCTTGTTTTCTTTTAATTTTTTATGTGACAGTTATCTGTATCTTATCCTTTCTTGGATGCAGTTGTTTTCATTGGGTTGGAGTTTTCCTTCTAGTATCTTCTGTAGGGTTGGGTTGCCATGTAGATATTGTTTAAATTTAGTTTTGTCATGGAATATTTTGCTTTCTCCCTCTATGTTTATTTAAAGCTTTGCTGCATAGAGTAGTCTGGGTTGGTATCTGTGGTTCCTTAAAGTCTGCATGACATCTGCCCAGGCTCCTCTGGCTTTCATAGTTTCTGCTGAGAAATCTGGTATGATTCTGATAGATCTACCTTTATATGTTACCTGGCCTTTTTCCATTGCTGTCTTTAATATATTTTCTTTTTTCTGTAGGTTTAGTGTTTTGACTATGATGTGATGTGCAGAGTTTCTTTTCTGGCCTAGTCTATTTGGGCTTTTTGTATGTTTATGGTCATCTCTTTCTTTAAGTTGGAAATTTTTTCTACTATTATCTTAAAATATTTTCCTGACCATGGAGCCTGGAATCTTTTTTTTTTCATCTATTACTATTATTCTTAGATTTTGTCTTTTCATGGTGTCCTTGATTTCTTCAATGTTTTGTGGTTAGGACTTTTCTGATTTACTTTTTCTTTGAGATAAGTGTTAATTCCAGGAAGTGTATTTTCAGTACCTGAGATTCTCTCTTCCCTCTCTTATATTCTATTGGTGATGCTTAACTTGATTCCTGATGTTTTCTCTAAGTTCTCCAGCTCCAGGGGTTCCTCTGTTTGTGTTTTCTTTATTGATTCTAATTCTTTTTCCATGCTTTGCACCATTTCCTTCATCTGTTTCAATGTGGATTCCTGTTTTTTCTATGATGGCTTCTCTTTTTGTTGTTGTTCCTGTCCTCTCTATATGCCACTAATTGTGCCTCTTCTTGTGCCTCTATTTTTGGCTATATTTGCCTGTATTTCTTTGAAAGCTCTGTTGTTTATTTTCTCTTTATTTGCCTCCATTTGTGTGGCTATTTCTCTTGAAAGATTTGTTCATTTCCTCTTTATGTGCCTGTAATAACCGTATAAGCATAGCTTTAAAATACTTTTCCTGTGTTTCTGATGAATTGAAATATCCATTGATTTTGGGAGTGTGCTGGTGAAGCCATGATGTCATGGTTTTTGTTAGGTGATTTTTGTTGGATGACTTCTGGCCATCTGCTTATCCATAACCTTCAGTGTTTGTTCCTGGAGTCTGTACTTCAGACTAGGTCCATCTTTATCTGGTGTCTGGAGTGGGCATTGGTGTTCCAGCTGTACCAAAGGGAGGAAGAGCTGCTGGCACAGAATCACAAATGCCAGGGAGCAAGCTTGTGTGTGTTTGTGGACATGTGTCTTGGCGGACAGAGTGCTAGTGAGTGTAGATGCTTGGGAAATGGAGGGGGGATGTAGGTGCAGGAGGGGTGTGGATGTTAGCGCTGTTTATGGTCTCAGTTTTTAGGAGTAGTTTGCAGGTGCATTTTGCACACACTGTTTGAGGGCACAATATGCCTGCGTCAATTTCCTGAATACCTCAGTGGTCTACAGTTCTGTCATACTGTCATTCTGGTATTCAGATCTGTCTGGGCTCCATGAGTTGCTTGCCTCGACTTCATTGATAGACCCACAGAGCACGGCCTTCAATGTTGATAATGCCAAGAATCCCTATGTTGCTGCAGAACTTGGGGGCTGGTGTTGCGAACCACTGGCAGTCCAACCACTGCTGCAGAACTAGGAGGCTGCTGGAGATTTCTGGAAGGCCGTGTGGAGCCAAGGACCTGGTTGGCCTGGTGGAGCCATCAGCACTGTGCTCTGTGCTAGGAGCTCTGGGCACTGTGGATCTGGCACTGCGCTCTGTGTTGGGCGCTGTAGGTTGCCTCTGCAGCCTCTGCCTTCTCCAAGGAGGGAGAAGGGAGGCTTGTCGAGGAGAAGTGCTGGGGGAGTGAGTATTATCTGTCTCAAATCTCAAGCAGGGGGTCTGTGCTAGGAGCTGTGTACACTGCAGGCCGCCTCCACTGCCTTCACTGCTGACTCCACCATTGAGTAGAGAGGCCCGTTCAAAGGGAAGTGCCTGGGAAGTCAGTCTCCAGAAGTCAGTGGTGAAGTCTGTGGTCGACCTGAATCCTAATGGTCTCAGCTCGGGATTTGTCCCCTTTCTCCGAGGAAACCTCAATATTGATATCCTGGGTTCAACTATCCATCCACTCACAAATTCCCGAGTTTCAGATCCTCTGAGAGGCCCGTCTGATATTGTGCATGGTGGGCTCCACCTCCTTGGTTTGCCTTACCTTTTTCCTTCTCTTCCCTTCTCTTCCTTTCCTTCCCTTTCCTTTCCTTCCATTCCCTTCCCTTTCTTTTCCTTTCCTTTCATTTCAGTTTTCCTTCCCTTTCCTTTCTGTCCCTACCCATCCCTTTCCTTTTTCTTTCTTTTCCATTTCTTTACTTTTTTTATTTCCTATCCTTTCCTTTTTCCTTTACAGTCCTTTCCATTCGTTTCCTTTTCCCTTTCCTTTCTTTTCCTGTTTTTTGTTTCCTTTCCTTTCTTTTTACCTTTATCCTTTCTCTTTTCTTTCCATTTTCATTTCCTTCCCTTTCCTTCCCTTTCCTTTGTCTTTTCTTTCCCTTTTTAACCCTTCCCTTTCCTTTGCATTTCCACTCCATTCCTTCCCTTTTCCATTCCATTCCTTTCCTTTCCATTCCTTTCTTATTCTTACCTTTTTTCTTCTCTTCCCTTCCCTCCCTTTTTCTTCCCTACCTTTCCTTTCCCTTCTCTTCTCTTCTCTGTCCTTTCCTTCCCTTCCCTTCCCTTCCATAGCCATCCATTTCCTTTTTCTTTCATTTCTTTTCCTATCCTTTTGTATCCTTTCCTTTCCTACCATACTTCTTCTCGTCCATTCCCTTCCCTTCCTTTTCTGTCCCAAGAACTTTTCCTTTCCCTTTCTTTTTCTTTCCTTTCTCATTCTTTTTGCTTTCCTGCCCTTCTCTTCCCTTCCCTTTTCTTTTCATTTCCTTTTCTTTGTCACCCTTTTCTTTTCCACCCATTCTCTTTCCTTTCCCATACTTTCCTTTCTTTTTTCATCCTTTCCTTTCCTTCTCATCTCTTTCCTTCCCTTTCCTTTCACCTTTCCTTGCCTTCCATTTCCTTTTCTTTCCTTCCTTTTTTTCACCTTTTCTTGCCTTCCATTTTCTTTCCCTTTCTTTTCTTTCATTCTGTTCCCTTCCCTTCCCTCCCTTCCACAACTCTTTTCTTTTCATTTCTTTACCTTTACTTTGCTTTCCTATTTAATTCCTTTCCTTTTTCTTACCTTTCCTTACCTTCCTTACCCTTTCCCATCCATTCCCTTCTCTTTCCTGTTCCTTTCCTTTATGTTCCTTTTCTTTTTCTTTCCTTTCCCCTCCCATCACTTTCCTTTCCTTTAATTCCCTTTCCATTCCTTTTTTTCCATTTACTTTTATTTCATTTACATTTTCCTTTCCTTTATTTTGGTTTACTTTCCCTTTCCTTCCCTTTCCTTCCCTTCACTATCCTTTATTTTATTTTGTTTTGTTTTTCTTTCCTTTAATTTTCTTTCCCTTCCCTTCCTTTCCCTTTCTTTCCTTTCATTCTCTTCCCTTTCCCTTACTTTCTCTTTCCTTCCCATCCCTTCTATTTCCCATTTTTCCTTTTAGTTCCTTTTTCCTTTCTATTTCTTTTTCTTTCCTTTCCATAAATTTACTTTTCCCCTTCTTTCCTTTTTTCTTTTCTTTTCTTTTTTCCTTCCATTCCCTCTCCTTTATTTTCCCTTTTCCCTCCCTTTCCATTCTCTTTCTGTTCTCTTTCCCAACCTTTCCTTTTCTTTCCTTCCATTCCCTTTGCTCTTTATTTCATTTCTTTACCTTTTTTTACTGTTTCATTTCCTTTCTTTTTTCCTTCAATTCTTTCTTTCCTTCCATACATTTTCCTTCTGTTCCCATCCCTTCCCTTCCCTTGTCTTTTCCTTTCCTATTATTTCCTTTCCTTCTCTTCCATTCCCTTTCCTTAACTTTCCTTTCTTTTTCCTTTTCTTTCCTTTCCTTTTTCCTTTCTCTACCTTACATTTCCTATTTTTTCCTTTCCCTTCTCTTCCCTTACATTCCCACTCCGGCCCTTCTCATGTCCCTTCCTGTACCTCCACTTTTTGTTTACTTTCCTTTCCTTTTTCGTTTTCTATCTTTTTCCTTTCTTTTTCTTTTTCCTTGTTATTTCCTTTCCTTTCCTTTTATTCCATACCCGTTCTCTTCCATTCCCTTCCCTTTATTTTTTAATTATTTTATTTTTGTCCATTTATTTTTATTTTTAAATATTAATCACAGATTATTTACTTTGTATCCCAGCTGTAGCCCCCTTTCTCATTCCCTCTCAATTCCACTCTCCCTCCCTCATCTTCTCCCTGCCCCTTTCTCAGTCCACTGATGGGGGAAGGCCTCCTCCCCATCCATCTGACCCTAGCTTATCAGGTATCTTCCAGACTGGCTGCCATGTCCTCCTCTGTGGCCAACCAAGCCTGGTACTCCCTTGGCAGTGGGGGGAGATCAAAGAGCCAGCCATTGAGTTCATGTCAGAAATAGTCCTTGTTCCCCTTACTTGTTTACCCACTTGGATACTGAGCTACCATGGGCTACACCCGAGCAGGGGTTCTAGCTTATATTCATACATGGTCCTTGGTTGGAGAAACAGTCTCATAAAAGACCCCTGTGCCTTGATATCTTTGGTCTTTGTGAAGCTCCTGTCTTCTTCAGGTCATACTTACTCCCCCTTCTTTCATGTGATTCCCTGCACTCTGCAAAAGGTTTGGTTATGAGTCTCAGCAGCTGCTTTGATACACTGCTAGGTAGAGTCTTTCCAAAGCCCTCTGTGGTAGTCTCCTGTCCTGTTACTTGTTTTTTCCTACTTCCTATGTCCATCCCATTTATCTTTTTAAGTGAGGATTGATCATCTTACCCTGGGTCCTCTTTCTTTTTTATCTTTAGGTATACAGATTTTAGTATGTTTATCCTATCTTATAAGTCTAGTACCCACTTTAAGTGAGTATATATCGCGTGTGTCTTTCTGCTCCTGTGATACCTCACTCAGAATGATCTTTTCTAGTCCCACCATTTGCCTACAAATTTCATGATTTCCTTGTTTTTAATTGCCGAGTAGTATTCCATTGTGTAAAAGTACCACAATTTCTGTAATCATTCCTCCACTGATGGACATCTGGGTTGTTTCCATATTCTGGCTATTACGAATAAACCTGCTAAAAACATGGCTGAACAAAAGTGCTTGTTGTGTATTTGAGCATCTTTTGGATATATTCCTAGGAGTGGTATAGCTGGATCTTGAGGAAGTGCTATTCCTATTTGTCTGAGATTGATTTCTAAAGTGGTTGTACAAGTTTACATTCCCACCATCAATGGAGGAGTGTTCTCCTTTCTCCACAACCTCTCCAGCATGTGTTGTCACTTGAGTTTTGGATCTTAGCCATTCTGATGGGTGTAAGGTGAAATCACCGGGTTGTTTTGATTTGCATCTCTCTGATGGCTAAGGATGTTGAGCATCTCTTTAAGTGTTTCTCTGCCATTTGATATTCCTCTACAGAAATCTCTCCATTTAGCTCTGTATCCCATTTTTAAATTGTATTACTTGATTTCTGGCTATTTATCTTCTTAAATTCTTTATATATTCTGGATATTAGCCCTCTGTCAGATAGAGGGTTGGTGAAGATCCTTTCCAAGTCTGTAGGTTGTCCTTTTATTCTGATGACAGTGTCCTTTGCTTTACAGAAGCTTTTCATTTTCATGAGATCCCATTTATTGAGTGTTGATCTTAGAGCCTGTGCTGTTGGTGTTCTGTTCAGGAAGTTGTCTCCAGTGCCAATGAGATCAAAGTTCTTCTCACTATTTCTTCTAAGAGATTTAGTGTGTCTAGTCCCAAACATAGGAATGGATACATATATTGTATACACTTACACAATGGAATACTATGCAGCAATTAAAAACAAAGAAATGATGAAATTTTCAGGCAATTGTTGGAAACTAGAAAAGATTATCCTGAGCTATCACAGAAGAAGAAAGACACATGTGTTATATACTCACTTATAAGTGGATATTAGACATATAATATAGGATAAACTTACTAAAATCGATACACTTAAAAAAGTCAAGCAAGAAGGAGGACCATGGGTAAGATGATCAGTCCTCATTCAGAAAGGCAAACTGGATAGATATGGGAAGAGGTTGAAAACAGGGTAAAGGACAGAATCCTACCACAAATGATCTCTTAATGTTTCTAACCATCAGGGTATCAAAGCAGATGCTGAGACTCGTAGCCAAACTTTGGGTCGAGTGCAGGGAATCTTATGTAAAAACGGGTAGGTAAGAAGACCTGGAGGGACAGGAGCTCCACAAAGAGAGCAGCAGAACCAAAATATTTGGACCCAGTGGTCTTTTCAGACCATTCAAGGACCATTCATGGATATAACCTAGAACTCCTGCACAGATGTATACCATATGGGTCTCCAAGTGGGTTCCCTCGTAAGAGGAGGAGGGACTTTCTCTGACATAAATTCAGTGGCAGGCTCTTTGATCACATCCCATTGAGTGGTAGGTAGCAGCCTTACCAGGCCACAGAGAAAGACAAGTCAGACAGTCCTGATGAGACCTGATAGGCTAGGGTCAGACTGATGGGAAGGAGGGACATGGGAGGACAAGAGGGAGGGAGGGTGAGATTGGAATGGGTGAGGGAGGGGCTACAGCTGAGAATCAAAGTAGATAAATTGTAATAAAAGAACAAATTAAAAAAAAGAATTAGGGGAAGGGATCTAGTATTTCTTCCCTAGAATTAGGGACTGGCTACAATGCTGCTATTGAGGAAAACTAAAATTGACCACTGTTTTGTTCTCTGACTGAAATATTAAAAAGCAGCTTCTAGCCAAACCAGCAAGGTGTGATAAAAAAGTGGTTCTTTGATCTGAGGTAATCTAAAATATTATTTCCATTTCCATTGTCCATTATCCATGACTTCTAATTCTCTAAGAATGAAGTTGAATTTATTACAATAAAGAATATACCCTCCATATTATTCTGCTGTAGAATTTTAGTAACTTCATCTTCCATAATGCCTATTACTCATTCTGCTTGCCTTTGCTCCAAAGCCTTTTTCTCATAACAGACTAAACGACCTGATTAGTTACTCACACCCTGTTGCTGAGATCTGTGCATCTAAACAAGTATAAGTTACAAATCAGTTATCTGTGGTAGTTCCCTACAGTAAGAGGCTTTATTTTCCCTCATGTAACAAAATAAAATATGAAAACATTAACTTCTATTGTCATGCTAAACCATGAAATTTCTTCTGAAAAATCACTTGAGGAACCTGTGAAACTGATGCTTGAGACTCTATCTGCTCTCATGTTTAGCTTATAGAGTAGAATGTAATAGAATCTTCAGAGTTCAAAAATGAAAAATGTTACCTTAAAATTAATGTTTTTAATGTATTTTTATTTATTACACATTATTCACTTTGTATCCCTGCTGCAGCCCTCTCCTTCATCTCCTCAAAATCCAGCTCTCAGATTAGGATCAAATAAATACCACATGGCTGGCAACATGGAGACACATCTTCAACACCAGCATTTTGTAGGCAAAGGCACACAGATATCCATGAGTTTATTCCACACTGTTATACTTTTGGGGTTCAGACCAATAAAGGAAACAGAAATTTTATTACAGACAAATAGTAAAACATGAATTTTAAACATAGGTTAAAAATAATGGTTTCAGTTTAGAGAGACTTTAGTACAAATAAATGAGGAACCATCATACTCTCATCATACTCTACCTGAATAAGAGATTTAGAATGGTGTGGTACTGGTTTTGTCATTGTATTTAATTTATTAACATAGGTTAATTGTAATTTTAACTAAATTTTAAATGGCTTCTTTCTTGAATGGGTTTTGTGCCTGATGTCAAGACAGGAGTTCTTATCTGGTCTTAACAAAATGATGTAGCACTTGGGGACAAAGATCAAACCAAGGAGAGCTGCACTGGAAGCCAAGACAGAGAAGGCTTCCATAGCCACCATGACCTTCCCCTTTGTGCTGTGGTAGACAGGGAGGAAGGTGACCCACACACAGAAGAACACCTGCATGCTGAATGACAGGAACTTGGCTTCATTGAATGTGTCAGGCAAATTTCTTGACAAGAAGGCCATGGTGTAGCTCCCAAGTGCCAAGGTGCAGAGGTATCCCAGGACACAGTGGAAGGCTACTACTGATCCTTTGTTGCACACAATGATGATGTGGCCATGTTCAGCATGAGCATCATGATCAATGAAGGGTGGAGAGGTAACCAGCCATATTCCACAGAGAACAAATTGGATCAGTGTGCAGATGGGAATGATGAAGTTAGGGGCCCTTGATACCATTAACCACTTCACCAATCTAGCTGAAACAGTGACCTTGAAAGCAATAAACACTGTGATAGCTTTGGCCAATACTGTGGAAAGAGCCACAGTGAACAAGATTCCAAATGTTGTTTGCTGCATGATGCAGGTGACTGTGTTGGGCTGGCCAATGAAGAGCAAGGAACTGAGGAAACAGATGCTGAGTGCCAATAGCAGGGTGTAGCTGAGAGCTCTATTATTGGCCTTGACGATGGGTGTGTCTCTATGCTTCAAAAAGACTACAAGAACCACAACTGTGATTGTAGAGAAGCAAAGTGATGTGGTGGTGAGAGCCATCCCCAAAGGATCTTCATAGGATAAAAAGCTCACAGATTTCTGGAGGCAGTGGTTCTTCTCTGAGTTTGCATAGTGACTTTCTGGACACATCACACATTGGTCCATATCTGTTCAGAAATTATGAACAGGATTATGAATCAATCCTCAGGTGTTCCCTTTCCCCCAAGTTGTTACTCAGCCTTAGTTCATTAAAATGTTTCCTGATTCACCTTTCTTTATTGTTTCAGAAACAAATACTAAGTAGTATATGAATCATTTCAAGACTATACAGCCATTTTTGCCTATGGTGATATTATTCCAGAATCACAGTCCCCTCAGAGACCAGAAGTAGATGACTCAATGCAAGAGCAAGAGAGCTTTATTGCAAGAGCAATAGAACTTGGGACCCAAGTCTCACTGATACAGCAGTAGAGAAGTGGGATCCTGAGCCCTGGAAGGAAAAAAAAAAAAAAAACACAAGCAGGGGGTTTCCATGACAGCAAGCAATGGGGTTCATGCCTTGGCACTACAGGATTGGGTAAAAGTCATAGGGGTAAGGTGACCCTCTAGCTGAGGCACATAATCACAATTGGCATTCTTTTAAACTACATCTGGAATGCTGGGGAAAATTTTCCCAACCATTCCTCATTGATTGTTGCTAGGGAGATTGTCTGTGTTTTCTACCAAGTATTTATTCTGTGCTATTTCCAAGAAGCTGTTGCTAGGAGAGTTAACTTTGTTTTCTGCCAACAGCAAATTCTGTGACATTTCCTGGTACCTGAGTTCAGTTCCCGGTCAACATGGCTTCTCATTTCAAAATGGAGTCACCCAATCCAACTTAAACTCTTTATTCACTCCTTTCCTTTTGCATAAAGAGGCCAGTCTTGGGCTCTTACAATTCATCGTCAGCCTCAAGCTGATGGTATTGGGTTTTTATTACCATTAACTGTATTGTCCCTATTCTTTGTCTAATGTGTCCTAAAAATTTCTTAAACAAGTGTGATCCAAAAGTGACTAAAAGCAGAAGATTTTACATTTAAGCTGTTATAATTCTGGCTCACATCATGAAATTTGCAGGCAAATGGATGTAACTAGGTCAAGAAACATCCTGAGTGTGATCATGTAGACATATAAAGACAAATTTGGCAGGTATTACTTACAAGAGGATAATAGCATTTTGATTACTAATAACCAAACAACAGTCTACTGATCATGGGCATCAGGATCTTTTCTAAGACTGAAACTCCAACCAAAGACCATGATGGGAATAACCTAGAAACCCTGCACAGATGTAGCCCATGGCAGTTCAGTGTCCATGGGGATTCAGTAGTAAGGGGGACAGGGGCTGTCTCTGACATGAACTCAGTGGCTGGCTCCTTGATCACCTCCTCTTGAAGGGGTTATCTTACCAGGCTATAGAGGAAGACAATGCAGCCAGTCCAGATGAGACCTGATAGGCTAGGGTCATATATCAGTGGACTATGGGAGGGGCAGAGGGGGAAAAGAAGATGGGAGGGGACAAGGGAAGTGGTGCAGCTGGGATACAAAGTGGATAAACTGTAATATATTAAAAACAAATAAAAATAAAAAAGTTGTGGAATTAGCCAAGAAATATTTGGTCTGACTTAAGGAACACTCAGGAAGAAGGAGCCCATGAATGACACTTCTTGTATAACAAAGGTCAAGAGACTGGATATCCCAGAACCTAGGCTAAAACCATATATAACTGAACTAAAAAAAATCAATAAAATTATTCCTAATGATATTCTGCTATATTCTTGGATGAGTGCCTTATCCAATTATCACTACAGAAGTTTCCTCTGTCAGGAGATCAGAGTGGATTCAAAGACCCACAACCAGGCATTATGTTAAGAGAGTCTAAATTGGAGGTCTATATCAAATCCCTCCTCCCAGCAGTCAGGGACTCCCACTAAGAGAGGGTGGTGGGTGGATTGTAAGAGTCAGAGGGGATGGAGGGTAACAGGAGACCAAAGCTCTCTGAATCAACTAAGCAAGATGTATATGAGCTCACAGAGACCGAAACAGCAAATTCAAGGCCTGTGCGAGTACACCAGGATCTGTGCATATATTTTACCTATTAGCCTAGAATTATTATGAGACTCCTGACTATGGGAATGAGTGTGTCTCTGACTCTTTTGCTTTCTTTTGGAACACTTTAAATTTCTAATCAAAGGACAAAAGTCTATCTCTTCTCTCCAAAACCTTTTCCTTGGCTCAGGGATTGCAGACTTCTGTGGAAAAGTTGGAAAGTTCTCTGTAAGCCTGTATTTACCTGTCTCATTGGAAATCTCATTGTCTGCACAAGGAGTGCAATCAAAGCAGCAGACAGCCTTGCCTTCCCTGGCAGACTTCCTGAATCCAGGCCTACAGCTCTCACTGCACACAGACTGAGGAATCTAAGAGAAATAAAAACTATTAGCAAATGTTTGGGTTTTTATGAAAAATTTGAGTGAGTGGCATATTTCTAAGCATCATCATATGTTAATCTGGAAATGCTTACATGTACAGTGAAAGATAATAGATTTTGGTGTTGCTAATTTTGGGATCTTTTGGGCTACACAACGCACATATTTAAATCTTGGTCCAAAATATGTAGCTGTTGTCACTAAAGTAGTTTTCCAGAAGATCATGGTATGACTTCAGATTCAAACTGTCTCTATACTTATTGGCTACTACAGGGAGTTTTAATATCCAATGTGGTTGTGAATGTTGATTGACAACTCTATGGAACTTGGATTCTTCATTGACACTAGTCTTTGGGCATTTCTGTGAGAAGTTGTATGGAAACATTTACCTGAGGTGGATAAAGCCACCACAAAATGGGGGTCAATAATTCATTATCCTCCTGTCACAGACATAATGAAAAGGAGATGGAAGATGAGCAACTGTGTTTTTTGAACTCTGATTCTGGTCTGTGGGTTTGGTGTCATCACATCCTTTGTCTCATAAACAATATTTTTCCACTATGGTGGACTGTGTGCTCACAGAGTCAGCCAAAACAAACCTGCTCTCCCTAAAGTTGCTTTTGTTTACTGTTTATTTAAAGCAGCAAAGCAAACACACATACACACACCCATCATGCTAATCTATCTTTTTCAGAGGCTAACAATAAAAATGTCACTTTACCACTCAGTGAAATTTCTTAGGATTGGTTACAAAATAAACCTCTCAGTGTTTTGAGGCAATGACAGAAACTTAACAGGCAATATTCGCAAAAAATATGTGGGCATTTATAAGATTTAAAATAAAAAATTCCATTGAATAGAGTGAGGAAATGAGAAAACAGTCCTCATTGGCTGTTTAATTGGCTACTGGCTTGCTGAATATTGATTGATACTGAATAAGTGTCAAATGATCATTACATCCTGAAAACTACTTTTGTTTTTTTTTTAGAGGTCAAAGTGAGTTAAGTCATGACTCACCTTTGTAAATGTTGCAGGCCACTGAATAATCTGCTCAGATAAAGACAACTGTTGACCAAGGGGAGCATCTGAAGAAAAGGTTCCTATTTTCACCTTTAATCCAAGACCCTTTGGAAAATTCCAAAAATTAAGAATGTCATAGTCTGAATCTAAGTGTTTTCTCCCATCAATTACTATGCGACCTCTCACATGATTTTTCAGCAGAGTGTTCTTTAGGAAAGGTAGGAGCTAAAATAGATGTAGAAACATAGCTTGAAGTAATCTAAGATAATAAAAATATTTTTTTTAAAAAAAAGTAGTGCAAAGCTACTCAGTGTTATTATCCCATCATAAAAAAGCATCTTTTCTTTTTATAATTTAGTTTTTCTTTATTACAATTTATTCACATCTGTATCCCCCATCCCTTGTTCCATGAAATCCCTCCTGCCTCCCTCTTCATTGCCCCTATCCTTCCTAGAGTCCACTGATAGGGGAGTTCCTTTTCCCCTTCCGTCTGACCCTAGCCTGTCAGGTCTCATCAGGACTGGCTGCATTGTATTCCTCTGTGGACTGGTAAGGCTTTGCACCCTCAGATGCAGGTGATTAATGATCCAATCACTGAGTTCCTGTCAAAGACAGTCCCTGTTCCCCTTACTGGGTTACCCACTTGGACAGTGAGCTGCCCTGGGCTACATCTGTGCAGAAGTTCTAGTTTATCTCCATGAATGGCCCTTGGTTGGAGTATCAGTCTCAGAAAAGACCCCTGTGCCCAGATATTTTGGTTCTGTTGCTCTCCTTGTGGAGCTTCTGCTCCCTCAAGGTCTTTCTATCTCCCCCTTCTTTCATAAGATTCCCTGCACACTTTGCCCAAAGTTTGGTTATGAGTCTCAGCATCTGCTGGGTAGATTCTTTCAGAGGACCTCCATGGTAGGCTCCTGCCCTGTTCCCTGTTTTCTCTTTCTTCTAATGTCTATCCCATTTGTCTTTCTTAATGAGGACTAATATTCTTACCCAGGGTCTTACTTCTTTCTTAGTTTCTTTAGGAGTACAGATTTTAGTATGATTATCATATACTATATGTCTAATATCCAATTATGTGAGTATATACCATGTGTGTTTTTCTGCTTCTGGGATACCTCACTCAGCACGACAGGATACAGACTGGGAAAGGATATTCACCAACCCTATATCTGACAAAGGACTCATATCCAGAATGTATAAAGAACTTAAGAAGTTAAACACCCACAAACAAGCTAATCTAATTAAAAAATGGTGTACAGAGCTAAACAGAGAATTCTCAATAGAGGAATATCTAATGGCAGAGAAACACTTAAAAATGCTCAATGTCCTTAGTAATCAGGGAAATACAAATCACAGTGACCCTGGGATTTCACCTTACACCCATCAGAATGCATAAGAGCAAAAACTCAAATGACAACACATGCTAGAGAGGATGTGGAGAAAGGGGAACCCTCCTCCCTTGATGGTGGGAATGTAAACTTGTACATCCATTTTGGAAATCAATCTGGTGCTTTCTCAGACAATTAGGAATAGTGCTACCTCAAGATCCAGCTAGTCTACACTCTTAGACATATATCCAAAATATTCTCAAGTATACAACCAGGACATTTGCTCAGAATTTTGATAACAGCTTTATTCATAATAGCCAGAATCTGGAAACAACCCAAATGTCCCTCAGTTGAGGAACAGATACAGAAATTGTGGTACATTTACACAATGGAATACTACTCAGCAATTAAAACAAGGCAATCATTAAATTTGCAGGCAATGGTGGGAACAAGAATTAAAAGCATCTTAAAGGAGGCATCAGGTTGGCTTGGATTGAAGTGCAATGAATTTTGAAAACCACCTTCTCCTCAAGATAAATCCTTGAACTAAGCACAGCTAAGTCAGCAAGACAACAAATAATGTGGCTTCAGCTGATTCAAATTGCTTTGGAAAGATAGCCAAAACTATGATCTTTTGGAATATATTCGATGCTCCCATCCTTAAAATAAGGGCCCTGGTATGGAAAGAATAATTTAAAGTGATTGTTAACTTCATAACCCTGTGGTAGTCCTCAGAAGCATTTAAACCCTTAAGACTCTACTCTTTCTTCCCCTTCTCTGAGTAACAAATCTTTGCTTATTGACAATATGTTCTAAAATCTATGATACCTAATTTGAATGCCTTATGAAATAATAAAACACCACATTGCTGATATTACAACACACAAGAAAGGATATTACCTGCCAGGGGAAGAATTCCTTTTCTTCTTCATTAGTATATGGTTGTGTCTCTATTTGCTGAAGATTCATCTCATGGAGACTGAAGGCCACAGCATAGACAGCATTGTATATATTGTAGCTCTCTTCACTTATGACAGGGTCAAAAAGGTGTCTGGGCAGTAAGTTCAAAGAAGCATTGGGTTGGCAGTTTTCCAAAAGTTGACAATCAGACTCAGAAAATGAGCACTTGAAAAACAGAAACCAAAACTTAGGAAGATAAGTGTCTTCCGGGTATTTGTAGGGATTAACTGTTTGAACAAAATTTGTAAAGTCAACCATCCCTTCATGGTGGTGTGAAAAAATGAGGCTCCCATGGAATGACTCTAACATGAAATAATCAAAATTGTAACTAACATCCCATTGAGAGTTTAAGATCCAGACTTTCCATGTCACTAACAATTCCCCAATAAGTCGCATTAAACCTTGCAAAGAAACAAAGTCCCCATAAATAACTACCACATTAGTTGATGATTCTTGAATATTTATCAGATCTTTCCATAATGCACTCGAATATGCATTCCAGGTACTAGGGATCATTTTCAAAAAGCCTAAGCAGATGTTGTTACTCTCCATATCTTCTTGCAAGTCTGACAGAATCTGGATCCCTCTGTGGTCATCTGGGATGATCAGACCAACCCAGAACCAGCTGAAATGAAGCATCAAAGAAACTATGGCAGTTGACAGATATGTGTCCTTGGGGGCCATCTGATAGAGAGAATTAAACTGACCTCGGTCATTTAAGGTAGAATCAAAAGGCCCAAATGTGAGCTGTAGGAAAAGAAGATTGGAAACAATAAGGACAACACTGGTATCAAATAGAATATAAGGACTGAATCAACAAATACAAACAGTCAAGATGAATATAGTTTTTTCATATATTAAAAGGCAAACCCAACAGACACTTTTCTAAAAAAAATATTACTGACAGGTCTCCAGTTTCAGTAATGTAGTTTGTTTCACCCTCTTCTCCTTCCTTTCTATTTTAAGTAATGGAACTGTGGATATATCATCAAATTCCTTCATACTTTTCTTCATAGATGGTTTATCCAAGTGCTCATTTTACATTTTCAGAAATACAGTAATGTCAAAAAAGAACACTTAACTCCTAGTTTCAACATCCCAATTCTCACCTGAGGTATTTTGTAAAGTTGTAGCAGTTTCCCAAGTTGGGAAGATATTTTCCATGATGTTCCTATAAGTGCAGCAGGTGACATTCTCCTCAGTCCACAGTTGTAATTAGCTAGTGGTTGTCTCAACATTGTGAGCCAAACAAAAGGAACTAAAAGGATACTTGTTTCATAAGGTGCAACATTATAGAGATCAAAGCCAAGAGTTGTGTTGGGTAGAAGATTAGGGTTTCGGTTGATTTCCTCAATGGCAAATACCAGGGACAGAACAAACTGGTAGTTCTTAAACTTATACCTAAAAAGGATTAAAGGTTAAAAAAAACCATACTGGTAGAAGACATAGACCATAAAACCTCCTATTTAGTGCAATAGTTTTTATAACTCAAATGCCAATGTTTCTATAAAATTAGTATTTTAATATACTCTCATCAATGACTGGAATTACAATTGCTATTTTAAGTAGGTAAGATTAGGTAAAATCCCAAAGTATTAACCTTCCTTAGTTATGGTCTCAGGAAATTTAATTTATTATTATTTTGCTTTAGTTATATTGTATGTGTGCAAAAATAAATTGTCCATGATAAAAACACTGGGTTCAGAGCAAACATCAGAACTTTTGATGTCTGGACCTTGGCCCTTCTGCCTCAACAATTAAGAAATGTTATTATAGCTTGATCCAGTTTTTTGTGACAATAACTTATTTAGAGTATAACACAAAGTTAATTCAAATCATATATTGCCATAGTTGTCATTTCTAAGATATTTTCTGAGTATCTTGGCCTGGAAAACACCATGTAATGCCCTTGAGCTCATGGAAAACATCTTGTCTCTGCCTTCAGTTGCTGGAATTAATTAATGTGAATCCATATTTAAATTTATTTTAACTTTTTGTGTATTGATGAACTGTGTGCATTACTAGTGTGGATGTGAGTCTTTCTGCATGTATAGGTTCATGAGTGTCAATAAGTATGAGTACAAGGGAGAAAGGACATCCAGGTTCAGTTCACATTATTCACAGCTGTCCACATTATTTCACAGTGACTCTTAGTCATTTGTTCAATTATTCACTAACTGACTGACTTATTTGATTGACTGAAATAGAGTCTGACCATATAGCACTGACTGACGTATAACACAATCGGGCCTTGAAATTACTAAGATTCTTTCTTCCTCTCCTTATCCAGTGCTGTGAAGAGTACTACACTAAATGACTCCACATTTTCTTTATTGTTTTCAGCACATAAGACTGGTACTGTGGCCAGAACACCTCTCCTGGGTTCTACCTGCCATATGATCACTGGATTGTAACACTATTTTTATGTTTCAATGGAAATGTGAGCTCAGATCCTCACACTTTCACCTGGAGCACTTTATCTTATTAGGCAGTAATAATGTCTAATAATAACATGGTGAGGGAAGATTTCAGTCTTCATGATGCCAAAAGTCCCAAACACTAAGAATTGCATTTCAACTTAGAGTCAAAGTGTGCTGTTCACAAAACAGTTTTCTTATGGTTATATTTAATAAATTGTTCTTCTATAGAAATGACACATATTAAAACATTTTCAGAGTTTTATGGGAAAGTAACATTACTGTTTATATTTTGGAAAGATCTATAGGGAAGGAGATTAATTCTATATAAAATATACTTTAAAAGAAAAGAAAGGGCACATCTCTAGAGGTAATTTTTTTTTACAGAATTATGGCCTTCTAGTCACTATTTTTGATGTTGATATTTTCTTCATTGTTTGTATCTCTGATTCCTTGTGCTTTCCTATTCCTTTTTTGAAACATTTTTTTCTTTGAGAAACTGCTGGTATGTCACATGTCTGACATGAATGAAGTCTCAAGGAACATTGTAATATTTTTCTTTCCTAATCTAAACTCCGTTTCTAGAAAGCTACTGTGATTTACAGATTGTGTTCCTCAGGTGCGTTTCTTATAAAAAGTAATGGATTTGTCTAGTAACTTCACAGAAAATGAAAAAAGGGTATACAATTTTTCCAACACTGCACAGAATCTCAAATATTGAACAGATAGCTAATATACAGTATATATAAAGAAACCAGGAAGTTAAATGCAAAAAAATGATGTAATCCAATTAAAAATGGGGTATAGAACTTAACAGAGAATTCTCAATAGAGGAATATTGAATGGTAAAGAAACAAAGAAATGCTCAACATCTTTAGTGATCAAGGAAATTCAGATTGAAATGACCCTGAGATTGAACCTTACACTCATCAGAATGGCTAAGATCAAAAACTCAAATTACAGTACATGTTGGAGAGGATGTCAAGAAAGGGGAACCCTCCTCCATTGCTGGAGGAAATGTAAACTTGAACAACCACTTTGGAAATAAATCTGGAGCTTTCTCAGACAATTAGGTGTATTGCTACCTCAAGATTCAGCTATAACAGTCCTAGGTATATATCCAAAATATGCTCAAGTACACAACAAGAACTTTTCTTCAACCATGTTCATAAAAGCTTTATTTCTAATAGCCAGAATCTGGAAACAACCCAGATGTCCCTCAACTGAGGAATGGGTGCAGAAATTGTGGCACATTTACACAATGAAATACTACTCAGCAATTAAAATGAGGAAATCTTGAAATGTGCAGAGAAATGGTGAGATCATTGAAAAAAGATAATTGAGATCAATGATTAAAGATCATCCTGAGTGATGTATTCCAGAAGCAGAAAGACACATATGATATATGCTCATTTATTAGTGGATATTAGATATATAGTATAGGATAAACACAATAAATTCTGTACACCAGAGAAGCTAAGCAATAAGGAAAACCCTGGGTAAGATGATCAAATCTCATTCAGAAGGAAAACAGGGTAGACATAGAAAAAGGGAGAAATAGGAAACAGGACAGGAGCCTGCCATAGAAAGCCTCTGAATGAGTCTACTCAGCAGGGTATTGAAGCAGATGCTGAGATTCATAGCCAAACTTTGGGCAGAGTGTAGGGAATCTTATGAAAGAAGGGGGATATGAAAGACCTGGAGGGCACAGGAGTTCCACAAAGAGAGCGACAAAAACAAAAAAAATATGACCACAGAGGTCATTTATGAGACTGATACTCCAACTGAGGACCATGAATGGAGATAAGCTAAAACCCCTGCTCAGATGCAGCCCATGGCCGCTCAGTCTCCAAGTAGTTCCCTAGTAAGGGGAACAGGAACTGTCTCTGATGTGAATTCAGTGGATGGCTCTTTGATCACCTCTCCCTGGTGATCAGCCTTACCAGCCCACAGAGGAAGACAAGGCAGCCAGTCCTGTTGAGACCAGATAGGCTAGGGTCAGAGCGGAATGGAGGAGTACCTTCCCTATCAGTGGACTTGGTGGAGGGCATAGATGGGGAAGAGGGAGGGAGGGTAGGGTTGAGAGGGGATGATGGAGGGAGCTACAGCTGGGATATAACGTTAATAAACTGTAATTAATAAAAATAAATTAAAAATGAGACAAAACAAATGATGTACATATCATAATTAAAAGTAATAAGTAAGGATGAAATTGTATTTATCAGTATGAAATCATGGAAACCACAAAATTAAGAGCAGTTTGACAGTCTAAAAGGCCAAAATACAAATGAAAAGACTAACATTGAAAATATATTATGTAAAAATCTATTGGAAAAAAAACTCTAATGAAAAACACCTGCTATGAACTTAGTGGCCAGCCCCTTGATCACTTCACTTTAAGGGATGTAGCTTTTCCAGGCCATAGAAAAAGACAATGCAGCCATTAATGATGAGACCTTATACGCTAGGGTCAGATAGGAGGGGAGGAATTCCCCTCTTAGTGGACTAGTGAAGAGGCACAGGGGAAAACAGGGAAGCAATTGGGAGACTGGGAGGATATGAGGAAGGGAGCTACAACTGGGATAAAAAAGGAATAAATTGTAATTAATAAAAATAAATTTAAATATCATGCATCTTTCATATTTATTATCTGTAATATCGGTCAGGAAAGTACAAGATTGGATACTATGGAACTTGATGATAAGACTCCATTGCTGAGGACACTACACAACTTGAGTGACTGAACATTGAGAAATCAAGCTATTAATCACACGGATGCTTTGTTTTCTGGCTATATTTAATAGTGCTAGTAGGTGCTACACATGCTTTCAAAGTAAATAAAGGTAATATCAACTACTATTCTCCTGTGAACCATGGGTGGTGTAGTTATGATGGGTCTTATATCTTAGCACTATGGCACAAGGATGGGCACACATAATATATGTGGAATCAACTTTTGTCTGATTTGATTTTTGTGGTCCCTTCCATAGAATGGATCACATGCTTGCACTATAAAATGGCCAGAATCTCTAACTAGATAGGCATATACTCAAGCAGTGAACTTTATACTGTAATTCTACAAAATGTACAAGGTATGAAATAAATTCCTTATTGATTGTTGTACTTGTGGATTAGTACATTCCTTAGCCTTCAGAAGAGTAGCTTTTTTTTCACTTTACATGGAAAAAATAAAGAAACCCATGATTTTTCATGGTACATTTAATAATAGACTATGCAGTGCTCAGACACAAATATGGCTTACATATCCCACCCGTTGCAATAAGCCTGAGGGATCATGGCTGAAGAGAAGTGGGACAATTTTAAGGGCCAAAGCCTGTGGATAACCTCAAGGACACATTATTTTTTTTTGTCCAGGATAGGTGCATATGTAAAATCACAATGAATATTAAAAAATGTGCCAGAACATGTGTACTCAAACAAAACAAAATGCTATCCTGGAGAAGGAGATGGGCAGAAAAATCTCAGCACTAGCTGAGATGCAATAGGGAGGATTTGATAGTTACTGGGAAAGAGATAGTCAGTTTCTTCACTGTTGTGACCCCTAGGTGGTCAACCATACAAGGGAAGACTCCAATTACAGTAGTACTTATAGAACACATACTGCACTTGATTGGAAAAATAAAGAAAACACAAATTCAAGTAGGGGCTACATGTAGAGAGAGTGGATATGGTGGTGGAAGTGGTGATGTTGATGAATATGATCAAAATGTTTTATATAAAATTATTAAAGAAGTAGTAAATATATTTAAAGACCAAAATAAAGTAAAATGTGCGCTGGTGTGGCATTTGTTGAAACTGGGAAACAAAAAAAGTAAATAGTTGTTTTCTCCTACTTCCAATGTCCATCCCATTTGTCTTCCTAAGTGAGGATTGATTATATTACCCTGGATCCTCTTTCTTGTTCATCTTCTTTAGGTGTACAGATTTTAGTATGTTTATCCTATCTTATAGGTCTAGTACCCACTAATAAAGGGAGTATATATCATGTATGTCTTTCTGCTCCTGGGATACCTCACTCAGGATGATCTTTACTAGATCCCACCATTTGCCTGCACATTTCATGATTTCCTTCTTTTTAATTGCTGAGTAGTATTCCATTGTGTAAAAGTACCACAGTTTCTGTATCCATTACTCCGCTGATGGACATCTGCTTTGTTTCCAGGTTCTGACTATTACAAATAAATCTGCTATAAATATGATTGAGCAAATGTCCTTGTGTACTTGAGCATCTTTTGGATACATTCCTAGGAATGATATAGCTAGATCTTTGAGGAAGCAGTATTTCTAATTGTCTGAGAAATGGCCAGATAAATTTCCAAAGTGGTTGTACAAGTTAACATCCCACCAGCAATCGAAGAGCCTACCACGGAGGGCCGCTGAAAGACTCTGATTAGCTGTGTATCAAAGCAGATACTGAGACTCATAACTGAACCTTTGGTAGAGTGCATGGAATCATATGAAAGAAGGGGGAGTTAGTATGACCTGGAGAGGACAGGAGCTCCACAAGGATCAAATATATCAGGACACAGAGGTCTTTTATGAGACTGTTTCTCCAACCAAGGACCACATATGGATATAACCTAGAACCCCTGCTCAGATGTAGCCCATGGTAGCTCAGTATCCAAGTGGTTACCCTAGTAAGGGGAACAGGGACTATTTCTGACATGAACTCAATGTCTGGCTCTTTGACCTCCCTCCCTCCAGGGGAGTAGCAGCCTTGCTAGGCCACAGAGGAGGACATGGCAGTCAGTCTTGAAGACACCTGATATGCTAGGGTCAGATGGGAGGAGAGGAGGACCTACCCTATCAGTGGACTTGGAACGAGGCAGGGAGGAGATGCGGGGGGAGAGGAGACTTTGAGGGAATGAGAGAGGGGGTTACAGTTGAGATCTAACATAAATAACCAGTGATTAATATAAGAAAATATTTAAAAAAAAAGAAAAGTAAATAGGGTTTGCCAATGGACAAACAGATTCAAATGCATAGATTCAAATGTATAGCTATGTAAAGATATGTATAATGTGACAATTATATGCATGTAAGTAAAGGATTGCAAACACATTATAGACTGTAATCACTACAACATAGTCATGACAAAGTGGCAGAGGAGTTCCAATTCTCCAAACACACAGCAGTAAAAACAGGTTGGGAAAGGATCTTCACCAGCCCTATATCTGACAGAGGGCTAATATCTAGTATATATAAAGAACGAAAGAAGTTAAACAGCAACAAATCAAGTAACCCAATTAAAAAATTGGATAAGAGCTGAACAGAGAATTCTCAATAGAGGAATATTGAATAGCTGAAGAACACTTAAAGAAATGCTCAATATCCTTAGTTATCAGGGAAATGCAAATCAAAACAACCCAGAGATTTCACCTTACAACCATCAGAATGGCTAAGATCAAAAATTCAATTGACAACACATTAAGGAGAGGATGTGGAGAAAGGAGAACCCTTCTCCACTTCTGGTGGGAATGCAAACTTGTACAACCACTTTGGAAATTCATCTGGCGTTTTCTGAGACAACTAGGAATAGCACTTTCTCAAGATTGAGCTATACCACTCCTAGGCATATATCCAAAAGATGCTCAAGTATACAACGAGGACATATCCTCAACCATGTTTGTAGCAGCTTTATTTGTAATAGCCAGAACTTGGAAACAACCCAGATTCCCCTCAAGTGAGGAATGGATACAGAAATTGTGGCATATCTACACAGTGGAATATTACTCAGCAATAAAAACAAAAACAAAAACAAGGAAATCATGAAATGTGCAGGTAAATGGTGGGAACTGGAAAAGATCATCCTGAGTGAAATATCCCAGAAGCAGAAAGACACAGAGTGTATATACTCACTCATAAGTGGATATTAGACATATAATATAAGAGAAACATACTAAAATCTGTACACCTAATGAAGCTAATCAAGAAGGAGGACTCTGGCTAAGATGCTCAATCCCCATTCAGAAAGTCAAAGAGGATAGACATCGGAGGAGGGAGAAAACAGGGAACAGGACAGGAGCCTACCACAGAGGGCCTCTGAATGGCTCTACCCTGCAGGATATCAAGGCAGATGTTGAGTCTCATAGCCTAGACTTGGGCAGAGTGCATGGAATCTTATAAGAGAAATAGGAGATTGTAAGGCCTGGAGAGGACAGGAGCTCCACAAGGAGAGCAACAAATCCAAAAAATCCAGGTACAGGGGTGTTTTCTGAAACTGATAATCAAACCAATGACCACTCATGGAGATGGCCTGGAACCCCTGCACAAAGGTAGACCATGGCAGTTCAGTGTCCAAGTGGGTTCCATAGTAATGGGTGCAGGGACTGTCTCTGACTGGAACTGATTGGCCTGCTCTTTGATCACCTCCTCCTGATGGGGAAGCAGCCTTAACAGGCCACAGAGGAAGACAATGTAGCCACTCCTGATGAGACCTGATAGACTAGGATCAGAGGGAAGGGGAGGAGGACCTCCCTTATCAGTGGACTCGGGCAGGGTTTGGGTGGGAAAGAGGGAAGGAGGGTGAAGATTGGGAGTGAAGGATGGAGGGAGGTACAGGAGGATACAAAGTGAATAAATAATTAATAAAAGTTAAAAAATATTAAAGAAAAAAGAAAGTATAGAAGAAACATGAAATGGAAACTTTATTTCATCACTTGTTTTAGATTCATGTTTTGAAAACAATAATATGTCATAAACTTTTATACCACTTGTGTTTATGACCTACCTAGTCAGACACTGGCCATTTTTTACTGCCAAACGTGTTCCATATCAATGAGGGGACCCTAATAATTGAATCAGACAAACATTAATTACACATACAATATGTTTGACTATTTTTGCACCAAATTGCATATTATGTAAGGCCTATCATAACTGTATCCTTCATGGTTTACAGATAAAATAGTATTACCTTTATTTCTTTTGGAAGGATGTATAGCAACTTCTAGCACTATGAAATATAGCCAGAGAAGATAAAGCATCCAGGTGATTAATAGCTTGATTTCTCCATGTTCAGAAACTCAAATTTTGTAGTATCCTCAGCAATGGATTCTTGACATCAAGTTCTGCAGTTGCCAATCTTGTACCTTTTTGATACATATTATAGATAATAAATATGCAAGAGGTATGATATTTAAATTTGTTAATGTGACACATGATGGATCCATTAAATGTATACAAGTTCACTGAGATATGCAGGATTCAGGACTGGTTAATTTTGGTGTCTTGAGTTTTTTATTTAAGATTTCTTTATAACACATTTATGCAAAAATATTCAATAAAATACTCCCAAACAAAATCCAAAGCACATAAAAACTATCATCCACCATGACCAAGTAGGCTTCATCCCAGGAACACAGGGGTGGTTCAATATACAGAAAACCATCAATGCAATCCACAGTATAAAAAAAAACAGAAGGAAAAAATGACAACACATGATCATCTTAGATGCTGAAAAAGCATTTGACAACATCCAACATCAATGTTTAAAATTTGAAGAGATCAGGGATAAAAGGCACATACCTAAACAGTAAATGCAATACACAGCAACCCAACATCAAAGTAAATGGAAAGAAACTTAAATCAATCCCACTGAAACCAGGGAAATGCAAGGCTGCCCACTATCTTAATATCTCTCCAACATAGTACTTGAAAGACCTCAACATAAAACTAGACACACTACATCTGTAAGAAGACAAAGTGGGAAAAAGCCTTGAAATCATTGGCACAGGAGACAAACTTCCTGAAAAGAACACCAACTGCACAGGCTCTAGGATAATCAATTAATAAATGGGATCTCATGAAACTGAAAAGCTTCTGTAAAGCAAAAAACACTATTTTCAGGACATAAAAGCCTACAGATTGGGAAAGGATCTTCAATAACCCTCTATCTGACAGAGGGCTGGTATCCAAAATACATAAAGAATTTAAGAATTTAAACACCAACAAATCAACTAATCCAGTTTAAAATGGGGTACAGAACTAAAGAGTGAATTCTCAACAGAGGAATATTGAATGGCAGAGAAACATTTTTTAAAATGCTCAAAATCTTCAGTTATCAGGGAAATGAAAACCAAAACAACCCTGAGATTTCACCTTGTAACCATCAGAATGGCAAAGATCAAAAACTCAAGTGACAACACATGCTGGAGAGGATGTGGAGAAATGGGAACCCTCCTCCATTTCTTGTGGTAATGTAAACTTGTACAACCACTTTAGAAATCAATCTTGTGCTTTCTCAGAAAATTAGTAATAGTGTTACCTCAAGATCCAGCTATATGTATCCTATGCCTGTATCTAAAATATTCTCAACTATACAACAAGGACATTTGCTCAACTATGTTCTTAGCAGCTCTATTCATAATAGCCAGAAGCTGGAAAAAACCTAGATATCACTTAATGGAGGATGGATACAGAAATTGTGGTATATTTACACAATGGAATACCACTCAGCAAGCAAAAACAAGGAAATCATGAAATTTGCAGGCAAAAATGGCGGGAACTAGAAAAGATCATCTTGAGTTATGTAACCCAGAGGAAGAAAGACACACATGGCATATACGCACTCATTAGTGGTTATTAGACCTATAATATAGAATAAACATACTAAAATCTAAACTCCTAAGGAAGCTAAACAAGAAGAAAGACCCTAGGGAAGATGCTCAATCCTCCTTCAGAAGGACAATTTTGACAGACATTGGAAGCAGGAGAAGACACGGAACATGACAGGAGTCCATCACCTAGGGACTCTGAAAGACTCTACTGATTGAGGTATCAAAGCAGAAGCTGAGACTCATAGCCAAACTTTGAGCAGAGTGCAGGTAATCTTAGGAAAATTAGAGAATACTTCATGAAGTGTTTATTTATTCAATTAGAGTAAATAAATTTGAAACACAATACAATGAAATAATCTTCTCATCCACCATTTATAAAAGAAATTCACATCTATTAAAGAAAAATTTTGAGATAACTGGTAGAACAATATTGACAATGACTGTCATCAGAACTCACTTCTGCTAGACTCTGAAAAAAAACCTTACATCTTTATTAAATTTTCTGAGAAAAGTGGAGCTGGGAAATACAACTGGGGTACCAGTTAAAAGAATAATCTGGAGATGAAGAAAGATCAGTGGATACAGAAGAGCAGATACCAAAGGTATACTTCTCTGTTAAATGAATGCAGGCCAGATACACTCTAGACCTCCATGATAGGATTTAAAGGACACTGAATGGACATTCTGACTGTGTACAAAGACTGCAATTCATGGAGATATAGAACTCAGTTATAAGGCTGGTGGAACCATTTTCACTGTAAATATACAGAATGGTCAAAATGTATAAAACTTTCCAGGATTATTTTTACACACACTTATAGAATATTCTAGAAAACTCACACACACACATAAACACACACACATATCCAGAAAAAAATACTACAACCTGCTGTATATATAGTTAGAAAAACTTCTGTATATATACTTAGAAAAATGTTTTGGATAAAGAGTTTGATGATATTTTATAATAAAAATATTGTTTTCCTTTGTGAACTGCTTTGATTTTTATTCTGAATATATAAAATCAAATACCTTTTACAGGTTACAACCCATTCATTCATCATTTACAAGCAAGACACTCACAGGTCATGTAACTGAAAGTAAACTCTTTTCACATATTGACTTGTTGGTGCGCAATATTGAGAAAAGCACATACAGATGTACACTGGGGCTGAAAGTAGAGAGCAGGGAAAAAGGAAAGTAATAATGGGTATTAGTTATGATGAAGTAAAAGGGCTCCACCAAACATCCCAAGTCCCCAGTATTCTAAGCCTATGAGACAGATTTGTGATTTTATTTGAGAGAAAATATGACCCTTAAGAAATTGTTTACTTTGAATTGCTGATTATAATTACTGAGTTACAAATTATTGCATTTACATATAAAATTTTGACTCTATGGCCATCTATGATGTGTTTGTTTCAAACTAAATGTGTCATCACCCCCATATATCTGATAATTTTTTACATCTGATCATATATCTTACTTCACTGTCCTTGATTTTTTACTTAACATCCCACCAAGGTTTTAACAAATATGTAATGTCACACTGAGCACAATTCACCTTCATAACTATATATAATATTGTAAATATCTACCTATTGTCTTTCTACCAATTTCCTCATACAAGTTCTATTGCTCTATTTAAGTGTCTTTTTAATTTACCCATAGAGATTTGTGATATCTGTATTAGATAAGCACCCTTTATTTCCTCTATAAAGAGATACAACTGAATATTTGTGTAGGAAAATGTGACTTCTGGCATTATTATTCCTTAAACTTGCATAGTTCTGAAAAGCTACAGTAAAAATAGTCTTAAGTGGCCACTCTCACATAATGAGCATTTTAATGCACACAACCATATAATTGAACCAAAGCATTGGAAACATATGGCAAACAGGTAAATATTTTTAAATCTGTTTGAGGATAAAAAAAAATTAGCAAGGAAACACTGAGATGCAAAACAAAGAATATGAGATAGAAAAAGTTATATGTTGAGAAAAAAAAGTACTCCCAATATTTAATGGTGACAAACATGTTGTAAAATCAACTATATAACAGAGAATAATTGTCACTTTAGCAACATTACAGGCACTCAGGAGTCTCTACATTCAGTGGCATCATCTCTTTTTACAAGAGCATATCTGGACTTAAAGAAAGCCCAGAAGCATCATGTCATACTTAGGTAAAATTATCCATACTCTGAAAACATATCACTGAAAATATTCAAATTATTTGCCATTACAAGCATGATAAAGAAAAATCATGAAATTCCAATAGAATATGAGGAAAGCAAAATGAATAACATGAAAATTATCATTTGAAAGAGGAAAATTAGTACACATGAACCTATATTTGAACATACTTGATAATGGAAAAGAGTGATTGTGAAAACACAAGGAAGTTTTAATCCATACATCATTTAAGTCACAAGAATTCTGAACTTTTAAAATGAATAATTGTACTTACTGTAGGGTAGCATCATGGAAATAGGCATCCTTTAGACTGGTTTTGGTTGTATAAACAATATGAAGAGGGAAAAATGCACCAAGCATCACATCTCCTTCACGGTGAAAATCTTCCTTAATTTTTCCATAGCATTCCTGGTTAGTAAAGGCACATACAAAATTGGGAAAATACAGGAGACCAAAAGTAAAAATCCAGATCATCCTATTAACATGTGCATATGCCCAGCCATAAGACTGGTGGATACAGCTGTAACTACGCCCAGCATGTATATATTAGGCTCAAGTGTTTGGGAACACGTGTGCTTTTCACTTTGTTAATTAGAGCAGTTGTTATACTAATCACCCCAAGTTCTTCCTGACACTTCCTCCACTGCCATTGAGAGTTCTGAAACTCTGCCCTTTGGCTCTGCATCTGAGGTCCTGTGTTCTGCTTGAAAACAAGTTGGAAAATGTGTTTTGAATCTTCTCTAGCCACAGGCATCATGATTTCAGCAAAGAAAATAGACAGCAAGAGCTCAGGGATCAACTTCCTAATTGGAGTGTTTTGGCCAAGTTTGAAGCAAGAAACTTTTCCTATGACAAGTTTGGGTGAAGGAATCCTAGATCAGAGGAAGGCCTGAAAATACACATATTGTGCATACACAGCAAAATAAGAGGATCATGCTTTTCCAAATCCGAAGACAGCCAGTGGAATTGACTCTTCCTACTAAGCATAAGTCTTTCAGATATTCTTCCATGATACATACATCTGTATCTGAAAATGACTGTGATGTCTGCACCCAACACAATCAGCTCATTTCTCACTCTGGAAAAGCCAATAGTCCTGCTGCTTTCTTCACTTCTAAATCATTTACTTCATCTAATCAGTGCAGAAATCAAGTCCCCTGTTTACATTCTGAGATTTGAACTTCCATAGTTCTACACTCCTCTTTTATCCTGGGTTAGTTACTGAGTAGAGGTGTCTTCCATTCCTGCATTTTGAGCAGTGTGTTCATCCACTGCTTACCCTGATTTGAAAAAAAAAATAGTGTAGTGTGTATGTGAGAAATACTACTCAGTTCTGTAAAATATACACTAATTTAAAGCCATCACAGTATTTTAACATACTATACTGATGAAAGTTATTCTGATCAGGGATCTATTCCCTAGCCCCTGTGAGTTTAGGTCAATAAATGTACTGTGTATTATGATATGGTAAGAACAGCAGGACCGCTAAAATAAATTGACTTCACTAAGAAAGGCTGGTTGAGTTTTGAGTGAACAGAAGCTCAAATGACAGCAATTTGAAAAGAACTACAATAAATATGTTAGCAGGCCATACTGTAGCTTGTCCTGACTTCTTTTCTGTATCAGATTAACAATTTGCAATGACTACATAAGAGATAGAACCAATCTATTATAAGACTATATGCAATGAAAAGGCACAGGAAAACTTGCTTCCCAGTAAACCACAGTTCAGTGCAATTCTGCATAATAGCTCAAACCCATGTCTCAATCAACTCAAAGGTGATACTCGCTTAGAGCACTAACTGTGTATAATATGGAGTTCATTGACAAATTCTTCAAGAAGATTCTTTGATGCAGAATAACCATGAGACTTAAACTCATGGATTTGAGGGAATGTCCTGGTAAATGGAGTGGGAATTTATTAAGTCTTTTTGTTCTAGAGATTTTCTGACAAAAAAAATCATTGTTACAAGATAGGAGGAGAGTGATTTTGAAAATGTAATCGCTTTCTTCCTCATACAGATATCATAGTCCAAGAAGAACATAAGATACAGCAAACTAGATTCTCACAAGTATTTAGAGATGACAATTGAAGAGAAATAAGTTCTGTAGTAAACACATGGGACTGACTGTGAAAGATGGGCTCATTTTCTGACTTTTAAGGTGCAACAGTACAGCCATGTCCTCATCAGAAGTTAGGAGAGCAGGCTATGTTAAAACTAGTCTTACTCTCATATCTGTCAAATTCAAGTATGAGAGTAAAGTTAAAACATTTTCATTTATACTTTTTCTCAATCTGTATTCCTCTGGGTGTCACTCAACTTTTCATATAACCACAGACACTTTAAAACTATACCTGGCAGACACAGGGAATCTATAGGAACCACACATCACCCAGAGTCATATATACCTAAAAGATGTCTTACTGTAGGAAATTACTGTAAGAAATTCTTCCTAACCATTGGAAGTGCTATACTGTAGCCATGAAAAAGGAGACCTGAATGAAGGCTATATCCCAAAGATGAGACAGAGTAAATCAAGGTACCAACATTGTTGTTGGAGAGCTGGTTCAGCATTTAAAATTATTGGTAAGACTTCCACAATTCAGGAAGTTGTCTCCTGGGCCAATGAGTTCTAGGCTCTTCTCCAATGTTTCTTCTAACTGATTCAGTTGATCCACTTGGACTTTAGTTTTATTCAGGGTGATAAATATGGATCTATTACCATTTTTCTACATGGAGACATCCAGTTAGACCAGCACCATTTGTTGAAGATGCTGTCTTTTTTTCCATTGTATGGTTTTAGTTTCTTTTCTCAAAAAAATTAAGTCTCTATAGGTATGTGGGTTTATTTCTGGGTCTTCTGTTTGATTCCATTGACCCAACATTCTGTTTCTATGCCAGTACCCTGCAGTTTTTATTACTATTGTTCTGTAGTACATCTTGAGATCAGGGATGTACTGTTGTGCAGGATAATTTTGGCAATTCTGGATTCTTTTGTTTTTCCATATGAAATTGAGACTTTTTCTTTGAATTTCTGTAAAGAATTGTGTTGGTATTTTGAAAGGAATTGCACTGAATCTGTAGATCGCTTTTGGCAGGATGCCCATTATCACTATGTTAATCCTACCAATACATGAGCACGGGAGATCTTTCCAATCTACTGAACACCAACAGCACAGGCTCTAATATCAACAAACAATAAATTGAACCTCAGGAAACAGAAAAAGCTTCCGTAAAGCAAAGGACACTGTCCTCAGAACAAAATGACAGCCTACATACAGGGAAAGGATCTTCACCAACCCTAATAGCCAGAACCTGGGAACAACCTAGATGTCCCTAAACTGAGGAATGGATACAGAAATTGTGGTACATTTATACAGCAGAACACTACTCAGCAAATAAAAACAAGGAAATCCTGAAATTTGCAGGCAAATGGTGGGAACTAGAAAAGACCAACCTGAGTGAGGTATCCCAGAAGCAGAAAGACACACATGGTATATACTCACTTATAAGTGGATACTAGACATATAATATAGGATAAACCTACAAAAATCTGTACACCTAAAGAAGCTAATCAAGAAGGAGGACCCTGGGTAAGAGGACCGTCACTCAGAAAGACAAACAAGATGGACATTGGAAGAGGAAGAAAACAGGAAACAGGACAGGAACCTACCACAGAGGGCCTCTGAAAGGCACTACCTAGCAGTGTATCAAAGCAGATGCTGAGACTCATAGCTAAATTTTGGGTAAAGTTCAGGGAATCTTATTAAAGTAGGAGGAGATAGTAACACCTGGAGAGGACAGAAGCTCCACAAGGAGAGCAACAGAACCAAAATATCTTGGCACAGGGGTCTTTTCTGAGATTTATACTGCAATCAAGGTCCATTCATGTATATAACTTTGAACCCCTGCTCAGATGTAGCCCATAGCAGCTCAGCACCCAAGTGGGTACCCTTGTAAGGGGAACAGGGTCTGTCTCTGATATGAAATCAGTGGCTGGTTCTTTGACCACCTCCCCCCTAAAGGGGAAGCAGCCTTACAAGGCCACAGAGGAGGACAATGCAGCTAGTCCTGATGAGACCTGATAAACTAGGGTCAGATGGAAATGAAGGAGGAACTCCCCAATCAGTGGACTTGGAAGGGGCATGGGAGGAGATGAGGGAGGGAGGGTGGGATTTTAGGGAATGAGGGAGGGGACTACAACTAGGATACTATGTGTATAAGCTGTGATTAATATAAAAATAAAAATTAACAAAAGGCTTCCACAATTCTAGGGATTTATTCCCAGTACTGACATAGTAGTTCACAACTTTTGATAGGTATATTTTCAGTAATTCCTTACCTATTTCTGGCCTCTGCGGGCAATAGACAGCCATGTCATACAAAAAAAAAAAAAAAAAACACATGTGGGAATAGACAAAACATATATAAAATAGTAAAACTTTTAAATGTTGAAATATTGCTATGATTTGACCCATTTTGAACACTGTGAACACTTCTAGTGAAATACCAAAGGTGGTTTGAAAATAAAATGTTGCAAACAAACTAACTCAGGTTGTGAAAATCCCAATGAAGAAGTTTCTTAACTAATAATTAACCAATTTTAAATACATGAAAACCCCTGGTAACATGTCATCTCCACAAATTTCAGATCCCATGTACATGACACCATGTAAAAAAGAAGTGGAAGAAATTGCAAAGAATCCAAAAGCATGACTATAAATATGGTCAAAATACTTAAAAACACAAAGACAAAGAAAACTATATAAGGAGATCAGTCCATGACATAAATATAGCTTGAACTTTTCAAGAAATCTCAAAATGAAACAATGCTAAAAAAGAAAACCCAATGAAATAATTACAAACTTCAGTGTAGATCCACTGTGGAATTCAGTCTGGTGGGTTTTCAGAAACCTGAAATAGTCTTACCTCAAGACCCAGCAATTCTACTCCAAAAGACTCTTGTTCAACTATGTCTATAGCAGCTTTATTCATAAAGGGTAATTAACAGGAAACAACCTAGATGCCCCTCAAACACAGAATAAATAAATAAAATGTGGTACTTTAATACAGTGAAATACTACTCAGGTATTAAAAATAAAACATCAGACAGGATTGGGCACGTTCAGGGTGGTATGCTGGAGGCTCCTGGGTGTCTGTGGGGTGACCCTAGATGTGACTCTTAGCATTAGGGGATATACAGCCTAAGAAGTGGCCACCTCTTATAGCCAGCTATGACTTCCAGTGGAGGGATAGGGACAAAAACATACACACAGATGACAGAGATGATAAAGATCTTTTCTAACCAGATAATAACACAGGTCTGAAGAATTTCTATAACCTTGAGGTAAAACTATAAAAGTATTCTGCTTGCCTTGACAACTGGAAGCAAATTGTCCCTGATAGTCCTTATGTACATGTACTGAGAACAAGGCATTTCTTACATCAACAACTGCATACCATGTATCAGATGTGTTAATTTGCTCAAGAAAGGACACACATCTGGTTCAGCAGCTGTAATAAAATTCACTACCAGATTGAGTTTCAGATTATCAGCTGTCATTCTCCTAGGTCCATCTGTCATCTTTCATACGAGCTGGATAAGAGCATTAAAGGTAGATGTGTTGGGAAACATATTCCTGTATGTCTCAAGTCTTTGATGGTGGGACTAATTGCTGCTGTTTATTGACAAATGTGATACTTTTTACGTAGTATTCATTGGCATGGAAATTAAAATCTGCCATCTATCATTTTCAAGCATGATAACTCTCACTCTATTCTAACCTGCATAACCTGCTTAAGCTCTATAGCCCTTCCATTGAGACCTATTTTAGTTCTTAGCATAACTGTAGCTCCTTTGTTAACAACTACTCTATCTTTAGCATATCAGAAGCCATTTTGCCTCTCTGTCTCCATGTTGATCATAAGGTGAAACTAAGTTCAAGTTCTAAGGCTCCCTACATGCCTGAGACCAGAATACAATTCAATAGTTCTATAATTGCTGCTTAGAATAACACAATAGATGATAAATGCACGTTCTGCTTGAGTTAAAGATGAATGAATGTTCTGTTAGGATTAAGAGCATAACATCCAGCAATGTAGATGGAAAGGTCCTAAGAGCTCCCCTCCCTAAATTCCAGCCAATTACCTTAAAATGTTTTGTCTAGATACAATATACTTGGAACAAATACTTAAACCAAAATTGATTATGTTTAGCTAGTTAAATGTAATAATAATGTAATACTATCTCATCTTGTCTCCTCCACCTGGTTACCTGGTTGTCACCTGATTATGGCCTTTTGAATAAAAAAGCCTGCCTTAAAAACAAACCGGCATCATAGTCTGGCTCCTGATTCCAGATTATGGCCCTGACTGGTCAATTTTTGTTTAGTATTCAATAAACTTCCACCAGTCTGAGTTTGGTGTTTAAGTGGTTAGTGTGCGGCTATTCCTGAACCTATAAAACCTCCACAGGTACAGGTGCCAATGTGAAAATTCTGCTATCTTTTATGTAATCTACCCCCATTATACCTTCTCAGACTGGGTAATATCATTGGATCACTGGACCTATTGTAATTTGGATATTGACCAAAACTCTATTAAACACCTGACCTCTAGAGGCCCCTATTTTATGTGAAGTGCTGCAATATTTCTTGCAGGAATCCATATTAATTCAGAACAAGCATACACTAGATACAAGAAAGCTTGATTTTTTTCCTTTACCCTTGGGTGAAATTACTCTTATAAAAGGTAGTAGGTCCTTCTGGGGAATGACTGCAGAAAGGCTAAAAGTAAAACTTTTAGGGGATTTGTCAGGCTCCTTTTTCAGGGAAACCTTGTAGTCCCTTCATTCAAGAGGTACTGGATTCATTCACCACTATCCCACATGCTTAAAATCCATTCCTAAGATTTCAGTTTGCCATCACACAGCTTTTTAAAGCAATTGACCACATTAAGTCTTTGCACAAGGTAATAAACTCCTTTATAACATGAACTGAAGGCAGTTAGCAAAGTTTTGCTTAAGGTGTTTTTATACATCACTAAACTTGGTAGCATTAGTGCACTTCTAGACACATTCCTATGTGAAAGCACAGTACATAATACTGTACATTTACACATGCTTAAGCTTCTTTAACAATTAACCTCATGGTGTCTTTGCACAAGGCAATGACAGCCACACGTGGGAGGCAGAGCCCATCTCATTTAACACATATCTTTCACATTTCTGTGAGTTATGAGAATCAAATTTATGTTGTCATGTTTGCACAGCAAGAACATTGATTATCTAGCTGTCATACATATCACCTTGATACAGAACTACTGCACTCTGTTCTTGTCTTCAAAAATTGTGTAAAAATGAATTAAAAAGTAACAGAGCAATTACTATTGTACAGGAAATGAAGACATTATCAAATTTACACAAGTAATGTTTATTGATTATTATTTCAATTAAGGACTAAAATAAAAAGAACAAGATATAGAAGAAAATTGTGAGAATCTGTTCAAATAAAATGCTTGATTATTGGCTTGCCTTTACATATGAGAAGATTGGTTCTTGGCCTATTCTTGTTCCCTGAGGAATTTCAAAGTATGCTCCATGCATTCATTATAAGACTCGTCATAAGAAAGTGCAGAGGAGGGTAATCCAAGATGGTAGTGATCAACATGCACTAGATTTGAGGGGCACAGGATTTGAAATGCCAAAATTGGTGAGTGGAGGAGCAGCTGAAGCCAGAACATCAACTCTGAGGCTTCCTGGATGAGAAGGGACAACCTGTTGACAATTTCATATAAACTTAAGCAGATATTTGCCCATGATATAAGAATTTTTCTGTTTTTAACCCAAGAAAAATAAAAATATGCCAATATTCAAAGATCCTGTCAAATATCTATTTTATTCTGAGTAACCAAAATCTGGAAACATAAGTATCCACCAACAGATGAATGAATGAACAAACTGTATTTTACATCTCGATATAAACAAACAATGTTATTGCTAAGGCTGGAGATGCAGCTCTATTGATAAGAGTGCTTGCTTACCATGTAGAATACCCAAGATTCCATTTCTAAAACCATAGAAATTGGGCATGAGGGTCCACAACTATAATCATAGTACTGGGGATAGAGGCAGGAAAATGATAACTTCAAGATCAAGGTCATCCTTGACTATATCATAAATTTCAAGTTAGCCTGAGCTACAAGGGAAAGTGTAAATTAGCCTCCACTGGGAGAAAGCAGGAATCCCTAGAAGAATAGTTGACTACAGGGCCATGCTTGCTTATTGTGTACGCGGCCCCATATCAGAGGTGTAATGCCATAAAGGAGAAGAAATGGCTGTGCATGTATGCCAGAATTACCTTAGGTCAAAAAAGCAATGATGCTCAAAGAATGATGGAAATGGGAAATGTCAAAAAGACACAGAAAGGGCTGGAGAGATGGCTCAGAGATTAAGAGCACTGGCTGTTCTTCCAAAGGTCATGACTTCAATTCCCAGCAACCATATGGTAGCTCAAAACCATCTATAATGAGATCTGTTACCCTCTATTGGCCTGCAGGCACACATGCAGTCAGAACACTGTAAAAATAAGATACATTCTTAATGAAAAAAGAAAAAAGGCACAGAGTTCTCATTGCTCAAATGACAAAATAATTTCAACATCAATATTATCTGAATATCTAGGTCCTCCCAAAATTCCTATGTTGAAGTCCTAAGACCCCAACAAACAAACTGCATGAGGTCTTTTGGAGATACTCAGGTCTTGGAGGTGAAGTCCTTATAAATAGGTTCATAACCTTATTAAAGAGATCCTATAAAATCATGTGCCCCTTTAGGGCACTGAAGTCAAAATGAGAACAGGACTGTAGACAAGCATGCCCCCAACTAGACCTCATATTTTAACTTTAGATTTTCCAGAGTTTACAAGTGTGAAAGGTAAAAAGTAACCGTGAAAGGCCTTTTTTTATAAATAATTTATTGCAACAGCCCCAGCAGACTAAAACATACAAGAACAGTACAGTCCACTACAAAAGGCACATAAATCATGAATCCATATTGATCTAAATGTATGGCAAATGCTTTACAATTCTGATGAGGACCAAAACACAGAGTGTCAAGATACTCATGGGGGTGCAGTGTATTAACTCTGTAGTAGAAAAGCCTTGCAGCTACTAATTACAAGTAATCAAAGTAAAAGTATGTACCACCTAACAAGACACAGTGTGTGCAACTTGTTGTGATGCCCTTGCCCAAATGCATGTATTGATCCATGAGAGCACAGACAGCTGAGGGACAGTCTACAAAAATAACTAACCTGGGATATTAGCTATATAGTACACTATAATCATGGTACAATCCACAGACTCAAATAAACTAAGTAACATAGAGGGTTCAAGTCAGGATACATGATTCCCACTAAAAAAGAAAATAAAATAGACATAACAGACATGGGAAGTGAAGGGAGAGAAGAAGTGGGTGGGAGAAGGGAGTGAAGAGAGAAACAGGATGGGGGATCAGGTGTGGTAAAAGTGGGGATGAGGGTGAGATGGCTGGGAGAGAAGGGAAATTGGTGTTGGGCATCTCTGAGACAAGATGAAGACTAAAGTTTTGGAGGTGCCTGGGAAGATATGGGGGTGGTGAGCTTGGCTGAGGCTCATAGCAGCAGGGATATTGAGACTGAAGTGGACACATCCTGTAGCCAGAGGAGGGAGGGGGACACCAATGAACTCACAAAACCCTCAACCCAAATTTTCTGCCTACAAGATATGCAGAGATAAAAAATGGAACAGAGATGGAGGAAATGGACACCAATGACTGGCATAACTTGAGACACAACCCATGGGAGAGCCCCAACTTCTGACACTATTAACAATACTCTGCTATGCTTGTAGATAGGACACTAGCATAACTATCATCTGAGAGGCTTCAACCAACAGATAATGGAAACAGTTGCAGAGACCCACAGCCAAACAAATATTAGGCAGAACTCAGGGAGTCTTGTGGAAGAGTTAGAGGAAGGATTGAGGAAGCTGAAGGGGTAGGACACCACAAGAAGATCTATATAGCTAGCTAACCTGGAATCATGGCGCCTCATAGAGACTGAACTACCAACAAAAGAACATGCCTGGACTAGTCCTAGGCCCCACACATATGAAAATGATGGGCTGCTTGTCCTCAAGTGGGTCCTCTAACATCTAGAGCAGGGGTTGTCTCTGATTTGTACTCTGTTGCCTCCTTCTGGATCCCATTTCCCTAGCAGGGCTGCCATGTCTTGTCTCAGTGAAAGTTAATTCTGATGTAACTTTATGTGCAAGGGTAGGTTGTTTGGTGGTGGGGTGTTATAGGGAAAAAGGGAGGGGAGGTGGGACTTGGAAGAGAGGAGGGAGTGGGGTTGTAAGTGGGATATAAAATGAACAAATAGATAAATTAATGAAGAAAAAAATAACTGACCCACAGTCATCAAAAGTGACATGATCATGAAAAAGATTAGGAAAATGTTCCATATTGAAAGAGACTAAAGAGATAAAGAAACAATGGAACACTTAAATGTACCAACTTCTTTTGACATTTATGTGAATAATAACATAGAGAAAAAAACCAAATTAAAGGGAACACTGTGTCAGTGTGAATTTCCTGTTTTGATAACTGCACTGTCACTTTGTAGGACAACATTCTTGTTTGTATAAAATTGACACTAAACTATTCTGAGTGACAGGGCATAAGGTCAGCAGCTTCCTCTCAAAATATCCAAAGTAAAACAGCATTAATTATGTAACATACTTGGAACTTTTATCAAGTTTGTTATTGTTTCAAAACTGTTGTGGGGGAAGCTGGGCATGGTCTTTAACCCCAGCACTTTGGAGGCAGAGAAAGGAAGATCTCTGTAGGTTCAATGCCAGCCTCATCTACATAGGGAATCCCAGGACAGCCAGGGCTCTATAGAGGGAATTTGTCTCAAGAAAAAAAAAAAAAAAAAAAAAAAAAAAAAGCAAAACTAAATAAAATTGTTGTAGGGGGAAGAATAATGTTACTGAAAACTGAACAAGATTAAAACAAAACTGATTCTTCACACTAGTAGTCTGGGGAAGACTATATCAAGACTATGACAAATGAAATGATGTGACATTTTGGAGCAGCAAGAAGATTCTATAAATACAGCACAATGTCTTCTTTTTTTAGCGTGTGTGTGTGTGTGTGTGTGTGTTCATGATGTCAGTGAAGCATGTATACTAGGGAACACATATACTAGGGAACCTTCTAAGGAAGGTTAGAAGACAACTCTGTGCAATCACTTCTTTTCTTCCACCTTTTCATAAATTCAGGGATCGAACTCAGATCTCCAGGCTTGCCCAGCAAGAGCCTTTATCTGCTGAGCCATCTCACCGACCTGCAAGCAATTCTCTTAAGTGACCTCAATTAGGCAGTAGTGAGAAAAAAATGTGAACGATCCCTTCTCTTAAACAAATTCTTAGGAATGAGTAAATAATAAAAAGAGACTAGAACAGTGGTACCCTAGTGCTACCAACAACTAACAATCAGCAAAACATAACCTCAGTACCTCCTGAGACAAGGAGCTGGAGGGCTGGTAGCTAAAATTCCTTGCAAGTGTAAAACTGGAATTATCCCGAAATAAAAGAGCTTTCCCAGCTCTACAGTAACCTTGTTATTACATCCTGTTTATCTATAAATAACAACACAAAGAAATAAAAATAAGAAAATAAGCCTGCATGAACCCTGCATACTCCTGATTGTGCAAGTCCATAAACAGCAATGTATCTGCCAAACTGTTCCTCATGAAGAATTCTCAGACGAATAAAAAGTACAATAAAATCAGGTGAAAGCTATGTAAGAGACAGCACCTGCAGTGGCTGTCTTTACTTAAGAAGAATCACTTCATTCTGGAATGCCTGCACATAGGTCCTCATACAATGTTCCTAGAAATGTTCAAGGATCCTGTGGACTTTCCAAGTACCTGCTTTCTTTCGAACCAGATGTCCAAGCTCCCCACCCCACGAGCCCCAGGGCAGGCAGGAGGCAGCGCCGGACTCTCTGCACTTCCTCTCCGGGGGGACTGGCCCCAGCATCACTCTTTCTAAGGATGCAGGACACAAGTGTATCCCTAGGAACTCCGCACAGTGTGCTCCCGCCCTCCCAACCCCGGCCGCCCGAGGGCGCGGTCCCGGGTACCAGCAGCCTCCACAGAAGCTCTTGGCAGAATTCTACCAGGCTCTCCCGACCTGCCCAGCCCGCCAGCCCCCAACTGCACAGCCCCGGCCTTGCCCTGAGACCGCAGTCCGGCGGGTCCCTCACACACGCTCACAGCCAGCCAGGTTCAGCCGCTCCGCGATGGCCAACACCCGTGGATCCGCTGCTTCACCACGGGACCCAACCCTCTCTCCTTCCTGCCTCCCAGCCAGGACGCCAGGCCAAGCACCACCTAGCCCAATGGATGGCTGGTAGGGGCGGAGGCAGAGCCCAGAGGCGGAGGAGGGGGAGGAGCCCAGGGCAGGGACAGAGCCCGAGGGGGTGGAGGCAGAGCCTGGGGCGGGGAAGGGGGAGGAGTCCGGAAGAGGAGGGAGGCGGAGCCCGCAGTAGCAGAGGCGGAGCCTAGTGGAGGCGGGGGCGGAGCTCGGAGCGGGGACGGGGAGGGGCCTGGAAGCGGAGGAAGGCGGAGCCCTGGGAGGTGAAGGCAGAGCCCTGGGGAGGAGGGAGGCGGAGTCCGCGGGCGCAGAGGTGGAGCCTAGTGAGGGCGGAGACGGAGCCGGGAAGCGGGGGTGGCGGATCCCAGGGTCAGAGGGAAGCGGAGCCTGGTGGGGCAGAGGCAGAGACCGGGATCGGAGGCGGTGCCTGGGGGCAGAGGGAGGCGGAGCCCGAAGGCGGCACCCGCCCCACACCCTTACCTGGCTTCTCTTGGTCTTAGTCTACCAAGACGAAGTATTCAGCTAGTCGAGCCATGATTGCTGCCACCATGCCCAGGAAGCAGGTTCCTGTTGCCAACCCTGGCCGCCGCCGCCCCCCAGGCCCGGGTCGAGCTCAGCGGTTTCCCTTCAGTGTCTGTAGCCATAGCAACGGCGCTTCAGTCACTCTTCACAATGGAGACGCGCACTGTGCCTGCGCTCCGCCTCGCGCAAGCCAACTCCCCCGCCGTACCCGAGAGGGCTCGGCTTTCTGGGTCGGGGCGCTGTGAGGCCTGAAATTTCTGAAATCTTGTTATTAATTTTACAGGACAAAGGGATCTTTGAGAAAAGTGTACATCAAAGCATTTCTCTCCTGTTTTCAAACCCCTTGTCTTAGTTACTTTTCTATCACTGTGCTAAGATATCATGACCATGGCTGCTTTTAGAAGAAAGAGGTGGTTGGGTACCTAGAGTTTCAGAGGGTAAGTCCAGGAGCATCACGGCAGGGAGCATAGTGGCAGACAGGAATGGCAGGCAGAGAACCAGAGAGAACAGTGGCTGTGAGCCTACATCCTGATCTACAAGTATGACGGAAAGAGCTAACTGAGAACGGTGTGGGGTTTTAAAACTTCAAAGCCCACCCACAGTGGAACACCTCTTCAACAAGATCACAGTTCCTAATTTTTCCAAAACAGTTCCAACAACAGGGTACCATATTTTCAAACATATGAGACTATAGGGGTCATTTTCATTCAAACAACTACACTCCTCAATAGCTTCCTATGGAGCCAAGAATTAAGATAAAAACTTGAATGTCCCAAAGCATCCCAGGCACTCAGATTCTTGTGCAGTTTTGTTGTTGTTGCTGTTGTTTTGTTTTTGAGACAGAGTTTCATATAGTCCAGATTAACCTTCATTCCTGAACTTCCTAATGCTCCATTTACAGGCATGTGTCACCACACTTGCTTTATGATTTGGTTTGTTTGTTTTTATATTGTTTTGTTTTGCTGTTGTTTTGTTTTTCAGTACAGTGTTTCCCTGTATAGCTTTGCCTGGACTGGACTCACTCTTGACCAGGATGGACTTGAACACACTGAGATCCACTGTGTGCCACTACATCCACTGACCTGTTTTTTTTTTTTTTTTTTTTTGAGGGGGTATTTTTATCTTTTATGTAGATGAGTGATAAGAGTATTTTACTTGCATGTAAGTAAGTGTACCACATGTGTGGCTTATATCCCAGGAGGTCATATGGCATCAAATTCCCTGAAACAGGAGCTGCAGAAGATTGTCAACCACCATGTACATGCTAGGAACTCTAGGAAAAAAAGAGAGAATGTTTTGTTTTAAGATTTATTATTTATTATGTATACAATGTTGTGTTTGCATGTACAACTGCATGACAGAAGAGGGTACCAGATTACATTATAGACGGTTGTGAGCCACCATGTGGTTCCTGGGAATTGAACTCATGACCTCTGGAAGAGCAGCCAGTGCTCTTAACCTCTGAGACATCTCTCCAGCCCCACAGAAATTATTTTTCATCAATAAGCCATGTCTTCAGCCCCTCTGGCTTCCTTTTTAATTATTATTGTTATTATTATTATTATTATTATTATTAATTTTTTCTTCCCTATTATATTCCAAACAAATTCACCTTCTTTCATTTCCCCTACTGAACTAAAATGTTCTCAACTCTGGGCCCTTGAATACATGTTTTCTTTATCCCTTCTAGGGTGTTAGGTCACCCTTGCTTTTCTTTAGGTTTCATAGTGGATTTTATAGTGATGTATACATTTCTATGCATGGTCTATGGTGGATTACCCCACAAGACTGTAAGCTTGTAGAGAAAGAATGGTGTTTGCGTGAGTCATTTTTTGTGTGTTCAGGACTTAGCACAATACTGGGTACCTAATTCACAAACAGTAACTATCTGTGGAAGGACAAATAATCTTTTAAACAGTAAATGCCTTTAAGAAAGTCTTCATAATCTGGTAGTAATAAACAATTCCCACCTAGAGCATGGGAATATGTAGCATTTTGTTAATGCCAACCATTGTGCCATCTGTAATAAACTTCTCCTGAAGTCTTTTTATCTTGTTCTGTTACTGCTGTTACTAGGATAGCCTCCTCTATCTCTGTTACCTTCTCTGTGTTTTCTTTCATTTATCCCAGAGCAAATTACTTCCTTTAAGCTTTAGTGAGGTTTAGCATCTGGCTTTATCATATGCAAAGACTATCTCTATCTACCTGTTTTGTACAGGAGCTAGGAATACAGCACAGAGGTAGAATATTTGCTTCACATATACAAGGTAAAGAAGGAGGAGAAAGAGGAGAAGAAAGAAAAGGAACAGGAGAAGCAAAGCATTACTTTTCTTTATGCAGATGCTCTGCTTAAATACAGGGGTTAACAGTCATCCTGTCTCTGCCTTCCAAACAAGATAGAAATTACAGATACAACAATAGTGTTACTTATTTGGTGTTAGTTTTTAACCTGGTCCCTCTCTGACAATCACTCTGTACCTGCTCTATATGTAGTTGGTTTTATGTACATGTTCATTTTCTGCAAAGCATCTATGTTTTCATTAAGTTTTATGAGAGATCAGATCCTCAGAAAATGTCCTGGGCTTTGCATCCCGCCGTACTTATCCCAAGGAGACTATATTAACAAAGCTGATTGTGTCCTCTCTGTACATCATTTGATGTTATGACTTCAGGATGCATCTTGAACCTTGTTTTCAAGAGAATGTTGTAAATAAGCCCTAAGCTTAACAGGCATTTTGTGCCTCATGAAAAATATTTCATCATAAAATGTCCTGTCTGAAGTGAGCATCTGAGATCATTGTAAAATGACTCACTTTCATTTTAGTCATTAACATTATTAGTACTATTTATTGTTTTTCATTCAGTTTTTAGAGACCCAAGTATAATGACTCTGGTGTAAGGGACTGTGTACACACTGTTAACTATGAAAATAAAACCACACATTCAATACAAGCAAAACCTCCAAATATTGATAAGAATTAGTTTTAGATTTAGGGCCCCAAAATAATTAAGTTGAAATGTGAGGAAGATATTGAAGCACCATTATTCAGCAAGCTTTTATATATATCTTTACACACACACACACACACACACACACACACACACACACACACATATATGTAAATATGATGAAAGGATGTACATATAAACACAGCAAGAAATTTTGGGCACACACACAAAATGTGGAACTTCATTAAGCAGGATTTTTTTCCTTTCTCTTTTCTTGCCAAGAAGATTTTGAACATTTTCCTTCCCTCCCTCCCCACCTCTCCCCCTCTGTCCTTTCTTTCTCTTCCCTCCATTTCCTTTATTTCTTGGTCAGTGTGAATTTACAAACATTGCACTTGAATGGATATAATTCTGCGACAACATTGCCTAAAGGACCCCTGATGCCTCATTTCTAGACCTTGAACTACAAATACATTTTAGCTATTTTTTCGTGCAGTGGTGATTAATTAAAGCAATGTATTCTCTGGGGGGGGGGGAAGGTGTAGATGCCCAGACATGATGAATTCCTCATCTATCCCCCCACGCTTATTTTGCGGAGCACATTGACAGAGGTTCCCCACCCATGCAAACCACAATCATACATGTGCTCTCCAGGATTTTCTAACAAAATTCTTCTACTTGCTAGTCTAAGACTTCGCCTAAAGAAGAATTGGCTTTGTTCTCAAGCAACAATATCATATGTGCATTCATACTATTAAGTCATGTGTCAAAGTGCTCAGGTGGGCATTCTTTGCATGGTGCTAGTACACTTAGACAGACCCAGGAGCTCAGTGGAGCCAAGCCTTCTCCTTTTGGGTTCAGTCCACTTACTTGTTGAAACCACCTATGGATCAAAACAAGAAGTTTGAGGGATTGGGGGTGTAGCACAGTTGTTAAAAGGTGGAACAGAAGGATCATAAATTCAAGGTCATCTATAGCTGTTTAGTTTCAGGCCAGGATGGGCTATAGGGGATCCTAACCAAATAATAATAATAGTAATAACAACAATACATTTTGGCTAAGGGCATATTTGGTGATCATTGTTCCAAGCCAGAGCTAACCTCAGGTCACCAACTTTCTTCAGAGAGGAAGCAAGGAGGCAAAATGAGGTCCAGCCCTGCAGGATTTTCTGCACACAGACCCCTCTCTAACCAAGCCTTCCCAGCCAACCATGTGGAAATGTGTGCTCCTACTGGTGACCAGAGGTGTCCCAGATTGTTGTGCTGGGAGGATGGGGCAGGAGGAGTCACCATGGATCAAAGTTGTTTGATCACTGGCCCACTGAGACCATCACAAGCAAACAAAACCACAAAAGAACACCACAATAAAAGAAGGTACTGGGAACAATGTGCACAAAGAGAATGAAAGAAGAAGAAAATACCAAAACTCAGAACAGTTGCGTGTCTCTCTATGGGCCCTCTATCCTGTTCCAATAGTGGTGGCCTACCCCAGAATCAGTCTTCACCCAACTACACCAGAGATTTGAATGTCAGCCTTTTGTTCCACCAGACCAGAGACTGGAGCAACAACATACCTGATGACCTCTACCAGACCAGAGGCCAGAGCAGCAGCTAAGCTATGCCAGTGGAGAGACCAGAGAACAGTTACAAAGGTGCCAAGCATGGGGCTCCCCATACTGTATCCATCCTTTGGCACCTCCTTGCCACTGTCAACAGAGCCTGTGGAGCATGGCTCAAGCCTTACTGAAATGGGAAAGAATCAAGTGTAGGAGGTTAGAAGGATTCTGTACCATGTCCTCGTCAGTCCCAGTAAGAAAAAACAGGAAGCAACAGACAAGATAGTCAAACAAAAATACACAAACATCCAGATCCCACTGCTTTCACAACAGAAAAACAAAGAGAGCCAGACAACAGATCCTACCACTTACGCAGTGAAAAAACTGTAAGTTGGACATCAGGGAATCTGTGCAGCAAGAGCTACCTGCCTTGTCCTTATCCAAAGATCCAGACATCACAGTAAACTGGATTCTCTACCGCCTTTTACAGATAGGGGAACATTCATCCCCTCTGAGATCAAGAGATCACAGAAAACTGGGTGCTAAACTCCCTTTGCAGATACACCCCTTCAAAGTGAGCTATCTATAGGCCACAAGAATGTTGGGTAATTTCTGTGTCATGAAATGGTTCTACTACAAGGTTAGTGGGCTGCTCAGCACAAATGCCCCACCCTGAGATAAGATACCTTCCCATTCTTGTGGTTATCCTCAAGCTGCTCCTTGGGTAGGGAATCTTATAACCTTGTTTCTGGAATTGCTGACCCATGGCCTAGTTCCTGGTGACCTTGGGGTAGAGTCACTAGCCGGGTAACCTTTAGGTGACCTTTTTTAGGCATAATTCCTGGTGACCTTTGGGGGTGTCAGGTCTGGTTCTCTCAATTTTAAAAGATCCATTTGGATTTTGTGGGGGTTGCAAATGGTATGTCCTGTGTCAGATAGTACTCCAGTATTAAGTTGTGATATAGATGAGTAGAACTGATGATGTAAAGGATTTACCATTGCTGAAAAACTAGTGGCATCAGTTAGAATTTAGCTGAGGGAAGATTGCCTGTAAAACACTTCATAGATAAGTAGTATGCTACCAGGCCTATTAGTGATTAAGATTCTGGGATACACATTTCCTCACCAGGATTATACAGAAATGTGGCTCTAAACAAAAGCAAAAGGGAAACTGATTTAAAACCAACCATGAGGTCCATCTTCATATCAAAGGATTTGCCTCTAACAATCTGCTCAAAGGGACATTACAGGGTCACAACCAACATTAAGGCCTGGTGTGCCATAAAGGTACAGTTTTCTACTTGATAAAAACATAGTTCTGCCCCATGGGCAAGAATACACAGGGAGACAATTCTTTGAAAAGGATAAAACTCTGTTCTGTTGAGGGTTAGCCTGATCAAGCAAGGATTTCCCAGGGGTTCTCATGTATGGAGAATTGCATAGCTCCTTCCCAAACCCAACAACAAGCTTGATAGAGCCAGTAACAGCCTAGGGACTTGGGAGCTTTCCATTAGCCCCAATGTATAGAGAGCAAAACAGAGTTCCTTCTCTAAAGCAAGTATTACTTTTGAGAACTGGTAATGGTCTGGGTCCAAGGCCTTTGGGAAGGCATTGCTTTAGAACCTGGAAACCCCACTCTTCCCAACACATAGAGCTATAGTAGACAGTCCCAAGGCCACTATAGGCTTGGTCATTAAATTTCTTGAGATGCCCTATGCTCCCTTTGTACAGCATTGTTCTATTAGATGCCTCCTGAATTTAACCCATTGTGTGATAGTTTGTGTTGACTTCATAGAAGCCATTTTATTCATTTTCCCCATTGTATTTTTCACCTGAAAATATACAATATGCCGTTTTGCTTAATGAGATTACTTGGCATGGGACATAGCTTGTAAAAGACTATGCAGGATATTTGCTCACACTCTCAACCCAAAGATTGTGTTAATTACTGGAAGTTGTGGTGTGGTTGAACCATAGCAAACACCTTAATACAAGAGCTTTCAGTTTCAATATTGTAAGCAGGATTAAATGAAGTCAATGGTAGGCCAAGTTGCAGAGCAAAACCCAGGTGACAGGAAGTGAACATAGGTTATTAAGGAAAAATAGAAAAAGTAAGTGGGAGTGGGAGGAAGGCTAGAGAGAGGCCCTGGAATTAGGAGAAAATTCAGTAATGAGGAGGTTATTTTAGAAGGCCTAGGGAAACAGGATTAATTCTGGGACCTAGGCCTGGGAATGTCAAGGGCGTGATTATCTGCCTCTCTGAGCTAGCAGGCTTTCACCTCACTCTCTGGCTCCAGGGTCTTCATTGGTAAAATTGAATGATTTGAGATGTTGTAAAAAAAATAACAGACCTCCCACTGTAGCTTTTATCTTTTTGACCTTCTAATTTTCCTATCTTTTTCATTCTCTGAGATATTCCATTTAGGACCTTTTCACTGAGGAGTGACCTGCTGTTTTTATTTAAGAAATAATTTGGGGTAATATCTTTGCTGTGCAAATCTCCCAACTGTCTTAGTGGCTAGACCACTTAGTCTCCAGTCCATATTTACATTGTTCAAAACACAACCTGGGACCTGAACCTGAAAGTGACTTAGGGTGACAGGATATGTGGAATGTAAAGTCTCTTCTTGCCTGGCTCCTTTTGAGCATTATCCAGAGCTGAAAGGATGCTGTCATTAAAGAGAATTTTATTTATTAATCTTTTAATTGTGTGTGCAGTCATTTCTTTTTGGAAAGGCATATAAATTCTAGAACAGCTACATCTTCAGCCTCATAGAAAAATGTTTCTGAGACAAACTATTCTGACTCAGGTCACCTTGATCCCAATTTGTCTCTCCTCAAGCCATTGACCATGTTTCTTCATCATTAAACTTCCTGAATTCTTTAGTTAAAGGGCTGTACCACAACACAGTTTTAAAATTACTCATATGGATCATTTAATGAACTCTCCATTTCATAACAGGAAAAGGATTTCCATGTGGAGCTTCTGTGTTCAGACTAGAATAGGAGAAACAGTTATTATGTACACTGCAGGGGAAAACAGGATAAGAAATAGCTAGATCACAGACTAGAGTGTTTTGTTGTTGGTGTTGTTTTATGGTTTTTGTTGTATTTGTTTTTGACACTGGGTCTCTCTATGTAATCCTGGCTATCCTGGACTCACTTTGTAGACCAGGCTGGCCTGGAACTCATGGAGTCCACCTACTTCTGTCTCCAAAGTGCTGGGACTAAAGTACACACCCCCACTCCCTGCTTGTTCAGAATAAAGTTTAAGGCAGTAGGCTGGAGGGGGTAGCATTATGAAGAAGGACTGAATTGAGGCAGGGGGAGGTTTTTTACTTGTAATTTCCTAACACGTATTTATTAATTCATAAATGAAAACAGATCACATTGGTGGGTGTACAATTTGGTTCAGGTAGCTTGATCCAGTGAATATTTAATGCCAAATTAAGGGACTGTCCTATGCCCATATATACAATCGTCATTGATACTGTTATGTTATGTCAGTTCAAATTTGAGACAGAAGCTATTAGCTAAATCTGTGTCTGTCAGGTTACAGGTCTCAGGAGTTAATATTGTACACAGGAGTAAGGTCAAACAGCATCTTATTAATGGATTTCCCTCTAGCACAGAATGGCCTATTCCTTTTCAAAGTAAGTATGCCTATGTGGTTTTTCAACTCTGAGGTTAAGAGCACTGGCTGCTCTTCCAGAGGTCATGAGTTCAATTCTCAGCAACTCATGGTGGCACACAACCATCTATAATGAGATCTGGTGCCCTCTTCTGGCATGCAGGTGTATATGCACACAGAACATTGTATACATAATAAATAAATCTTTTCTTAAAAGTCAGGTGTTGGCATTATTAAATTTTATTTTGTTGATGCATCACTGTTGTAGTCTTTTATTAGTTAATATTCTCTGATAATCCCTAGTCATTAAGAATGTCATTCCTTTTTCTCTAGTTGTTTGATATTTGTTTTTGTTTAAAGCAATGTCTCCTGTAGAATAGCCTTTCACATGTTATGTAAGTGAGACTTTCTTTGAGCACTGAATGTTGCTCGTACTGCCCAGTGCCTAGAATATAGTCCTGCAGCTCTTGTTAGGTGGACCCTGACTGGTGAGTGTGAAGTAAAAGAGAACAGTGAATGAGTGTCCACTGTGCACTCTGATGTTTTTTGGAGGTGGGAAATTACAAATAAAGAATTGAGTTCACTGACCTACTTTGAAGCTGGTGTAGTCACAACACAGAAAGGGAGGGGAAGGAGGGAAGATGGCAATGAGTCAGGTAATCAATTTTAGACGGTCAATAAAAGTGAAAAATGTACATTTGGGAGGAGTTATACACAAAGGGAATCAAGAATATGGATTAGTTGCTGACCTTGTTTCTGGAAAGCAAATTTCTATAGTTGCACGAGTTCAAACAACACAGAAGTTCTGAATAAACTGCTGTGGCAGTGGCTAACAGGCACAGTTCTGCTTCCCCCATTTGAAAAATGCACAACCTGAGAGAAAAGTAGTAATACTTGATGTGCTCTAATACATATTAGAAGTCCCCGAAGAATATTGGACCATAAAGCCATTTTCTTTTTTTCTTTTTTTACTATTAATTACACTTTATTCATTTCGTATCCCCCATAAGCCCCTCCTCCCCTCCTGATCCCACTGTCCCTCCCCCTTCTTCATGCATGCTCCTCCCAAAGTCCACTGATAGGGGAGGTCCTCTTTTCCTTCCTTCTGATCTTTGTCTATCAGATCACATCAGGAGTGGCTGCATTGTCATCTTCTGTGGCCTGGTAAGGCTGCTCCCCCCTCAGGGGGAGGTGATAACAGAACAGGCCAATCAGATTATGTCAGAGGCAGTGCCTCTTCCCATTACTATGTAACCCACTTGGACACTGAACTATCATGTGCTACATCTGTGCAGGGGTTCTAGATTATCTCCATGAATAGTCCTTGGTTGGAGTATGAGTCTCTGGGAAGTTCCCTGTGTTCAAATTTTCTGGTTCTGTTGCTCTCCTTGTGGAGTTCCTGTCCTCTCCAGATCATACTATTTCCCACTTCTTACATAAGATTCCATGAAAGGCAAAGAGGTTGGACATCAGAAGAAGAAGAAAACAGGAAACAACTTAGGAACCTGCCACAGAGGGCCTCCGAAAGCCTCTGCCCTGCAGACTATCAGAGCAGATGCTGAGACTTATGGCCACGTGTTGGGCAGAGTGCATAAAGCCATTTTCAACTTTTAAAAATAACTTTTGAGATTATAGTGAAATTGTTTTAACATTTTCATTCCTCTCTACTCTTAAATCTCAAATGCTGGGATGAATGGTTAATGTAGCTATTTAACAATCAAAGAAGATGTGGCTGTCAGGTTCTCCCATCATCCCTCACTCCTTACCTGTTACAAGTTATGGGTGTCATACCCAGATCTCTAGCCCAGGAGTTGAGCTGCCCTCCTCCCAGATGTCCATCCTTATGTATTCTAACCATTTTGGTTACCTGGTATTTTTCATTTATCATTTACCCTCCTGGCCTTTTGTTCTGGCTCTCCACTTCCCTCTCTCCTTTCTTCTCACATGACTCAAGGTCATGTCATCTCTAGACTGTCCCAGATGTTCCCGTGTCTGACTCTGTTCTCCCTTCTATCTGTAATAAACTTTCTATCCCAACATATCTAAGAACAGCCACAACCTTTTTGTTTTATTTTTCATTTTCATTGAGCCCTTATTAACTACTCCTTGCTTTCAAATTCATGGCCAATTGTTTCTTTAATGGTTGTTACTGATTAGCCTTGACTTAAGTTTTGCCTTAAGGACTTCTAAACTATGAGGTAGAGATGACTGCACTGGACACTGATCATGTAATGGAATGTGCAACATCATTGACCTGTATCTTGGAAGATGAGCAGGTGCCCTGGGAAAGTGGAAGATTTTATTTTAAAACATTTTCAAGATGAGTATGTTGCAGGATATTTGATCCCAGTGTGATCTCTTATATTGGGAACTGTAAAAACCTGTGCTTTGTTTGGTGTGGTTGAGGCCTAACCCAAACCTTAATTCCATGAACTTTCTGTTTACTGTAAACAGGTGATTATGTTATGGTTCTATCAGCCCTAGAACATACCTTTAATTCAAAAGATCTCTGTGCACAGGAGTAAATAATGTTAACCCTGGGTCAAGAGGCAAAGCAAGAAACCAGCCGACAGGGATTAAAGAGTGAGTGGAACTTTCAGCTGAAATATATTTAAGACAAAGTGTAAAAGTGGAAGGAGTTTTAGCTTGGTATATTTTGGGCTTTTTGAGCTTTGAGCTAGAAAGCCTTTGGCCTTGGGTTCCTTTGGTCTATCCCCCCTGAGTTGCCATCTGAACTGCTGAGCTTTGGGGGCTTTTTCCTCTTGGAGGTGAGGTAAGTAGGAAGGTCAGATGGATGCTTTCTCTGCCTCTCTGCACTATCAGGTTTTAAAATCGAATAATTGGGATTTTCATTTTTTTTATAACAACACTAAAGTTCTGTGTGCCCATAGGGGTTAGGGCAAAGCTAGAATGCCTCTGCTATCAGCATCATTTGATTTTTGATCCGCTGGTAGAGGAGCTACTACTGTCCTGAGACTCAGCTGTATTGTTCAAGCTAATGAGGGACTCTGGACAGGCCTAGCAGTCAGGAGAAATAGTGGGAGGTAGTTTATGGGTTTGTTCTGGGATTTTCCTCTGATGTAGTTCTAAAGAGCTGTGAGTGAGACCAGACCATGTCATGATGAGTGTGGGGCTATTGTCACCAGGCCAGGAAGAGCAGGCTACTGAGCTATTACAGCCTGATCTGCTTTGACCAAGATGAGCTGTGGTTCAGACTCTGGTTCTGTTGTTTTCCATGTGGTGACTTCAGCAGAGATCCTTGTCCTCTGACCCTTCTTGAGTGTTAACTGTCCAAGGAGGAGCGGACCCTGTGGCTTGGGCAGTAGAAAGTTGTGGTGCTTATAGAATCACTATCTAGTGTGCACACCCAGCCATTGCTTTTGCTGTGCATTAATTAGATAGTTTGGAAAACTGAAAGTCTCATTTCTAGAAATGCCTCATGTTATATTCCACACATGGTTTTGTGTAACAAATTTTACAAATAGTTTTGAAACTGGTAAAAAAAAAGAAGTGGTGGTGGTCATCATTAAGCAATAATTGCTTACTTTTTTTAAATTTATTTTTTACCTTTCAACTACCACCGGGCACAATGGTGTGATTCAAGGAAATTCAATTCCTGGGTTCAAAAGGATTTTCTGAGATGCAAAATTTTGTCAGTGTCATGTGTGCCTGGGTTTAGGTAAGTGGGAAGGGAAGATTCCACATCTTGTGACATAATCCATGCAGCAAGAAACAGATATTAAATTATTCTCCAACATTGTTTTGTGTGTGAGTGTTGGTGAGGGCAGGGCTATGCTTGAACCCACAAGGGAACATGAGGGACTGCAAGCCATAGCCCATCTTTATTATGGTCTCCATTTTCCAAGAGACTTCCAGAGAAAAAGGATTCTCTGGAAAGGAGACTAGTAGTAGCAGGAGGGTCATAAATATAGCAGTTTAGGTGTCACTTTGAGTTTGTCTTGTAGGAGTTGTGAAATCTGTGTTTATTTAATTTGTATTAAATTAAAAAAAATCAAAGGTACCTCTGATCCAGTGCACATTTTTCATGTTAGAGTTTCCTTAGGCCTTTACATGTAAACTTGGCTATATTTTAGGTTTATGTTTTTGGCTTTTTCTCTTATCCCCTCATTCTTTCACAAAATCTGTGCATTCTTGACTGTTGATGTTTGTGCTAAGTATAGAAGTCACATCATGCCAGAAGATTATGAGATTAGTGGCAATATAATTGTCACTTATTTTTCTGTTTTCCTCTGTTTCTTACCAGGTGGCTTTTCTGATATGAGATAGAGATTTTGTGTTGTCCTTTAACAAGCATATAACGACAATTTGCACTTATGTCTGTAGAAGGCAGAGGAGACAACATGAAGGTGGGTGATACCACTTGGCCAGTTTACTCCTTTTCTTTGGGCATAATCTTTTGGCGCTCTGTCCTTTTTCTTTAGAAGTTTCATGTTTCCAGTGGACTCCATATTCTTTATTTGGATGTTTTTATTCTCCTGAAAATATTATATCAAAACCCTGCCCCATACCTAATTCTGGGGTGAGGATAGTTCCTTTTCAGGCAGTTATATCTTTTATAGGGCAAAATGGTTTTTGGAAAAAAAAGTATAATCTCTCAATCTAAGTTACAAAAATCTTTGAAAGTTTACAAATATACCTTCAACTCTATTTATTTGTAGACAACAAAGGACATTTACTTTGATTTTCAGCCTGTCTTTTACAAGTCAATGTAAATCCTTTGTGCCTGCCTCTGCCTCCCAGGTGGTATGTAAAAGGCATGTGCCTCCCAAATGCTGGGATTAGGGTAATGCTATAAACCACCAACACCCTGTCATTGTAACTCCTGAATTTAGAAAACAATTAATTAATAGAGAACTGCTTGTCTCTGCTGGGATTAAATGCATGGTCTATCACCACGCTGCTCAAATATGTTATATTCACTCCAAATTATTCCAACTCAAACAAGTTTATACCTTTGAATTTACTTCAAACATTTTAAACCTCTTAACTGTTTTTAATATGAAACAACAAAAGTATCCTTTTTTATTTAAGAAGAAATCATTAGTCTTTATAAGTTTGTTTGGACTCAATGACCAAGCTCTCTGATGAACAGTTACCTCTGCTTATTCAGAAGATCTCTACTATTCAAATCTAATCATTATCAATTTTGATAGGATCCACCTTTCTTTTCCTGTAGAAACATTTGGTTTTACCAGTGAAGACATAGTTCAGTAGTTTCTCACTGTCTACTCCTTTTAGTTATGTTTATTTCTTTTTGTTCTAGAGTATTTAGGTGTGATGTTAAGTTGCTACTAAGAGATATTTCTGATTATTTTTTTCTGAATGTACTTAGTGCTATGAACTGTCTTCAGGTCAACATTTACATTGTGTACTATGAGTTTTGATATGCTATGTATTCATTTCATTGACTTCTAGAAAGTCTTTAATTTCTTTATTTCAGTTTTGATCCATTTTTTATTCAGTAGAGAGTTGTTGAATTTCTATGAGTTTGTAAGCTTTCTATTGTTTTTGTTATTGGTGATGTGCTGCTTTAAACCTTAGTGGTCTGATAGGATGCAGGTAGTTATTGCAAATTTCTTATATCTTTTGAGGCTTCCACTGTTCAAGTATATCTTCAATTTTGGAGAGCAATATATGATTTGCTGAGAAGAGGGAACAATCTTTTGTGGTTGGCTGGATGTTCTGTAAATATTATTTGGGTATATTTAGATTTTTGATGTTAGCTGGAGCATTTCTCTGTTCAGTTTGGTCAGGAGGACCTGTCCATTGGTGAAAGTGATATATTGAAGTCTTTCCCTATCAGTTTATGAAGGCCAGGATGTGATGCAAGCTGCAGAAGGGTTTCTTTTATAACTTGGGTACTCTTAGGTTGGGGGCATAGATGTTAAGTATTGAAATGTTATATTGCTGGATTTTTTGAATACATCATGTCCTTTGCCATCTTTTGATTAGTTTTTTGAAAGCTGTTTCATTAGATATTAAAATTGCTATACAAGCTAGTCCATTTATTTAGAATATCTTTTTCCAAACTTTTACCCTGAGATAATGTGTATCTTGATGTGAAGCTGTGTTTGTTGTATTTAGAAGAAGGGCGGATTCTATTTTATTATCCATTTTGTGAGTTTGTGTCTTTTTATTGGTGAATTTGGGTCAATGTTATTAAGAGATATCCTTGAACAGTGATGGTTATTTTGGTGGTGTTGGTGATTTTAGCACCTTGAGTGGGGCTGTACTTATAGATACATATTATTTAAAATTGACCTTTTTATGGAACATCTTATTTTCCCCATTTGGTGATTGAAAGTTTCTGGGCATAGTTAGTAATTTGTGTTGGCTTCTGTATTTTTTTTTAGATTAAGAAGCACTCTGTCTAAGCCCTTCAACTTCTAGCATTTTTACTGAGAAAACAGGATTAATTCCAATAGATCTGCCTTTTTTTTCTTTTTTGGTTGGTTTTTGTTTGTTTTGGTTTGTCTGACTTGTTGGTTAGTTTGGTTTGTTTGTTTGTTTGTTTTCATTTGCAGCTTTTCATATTCTTTCTTTGTTCTGTATATTTAGCATTTTGATTATTCTCTGTTATGAGGACTTTCTTTTCTGGTCCACTGTCTTTGGTATTTTGTATGCTTCTTGTGCCTTGATAGACATCTTCTTCTTTAGGTTAAGAAATTTTTCTTGTACGACTTTGTTGAAAATGTGTTCTGGACCTTTGATCTCATCCTTCTTCTTCTAATCTGATTATCAGCATGTTTTGTGGTGTCATAATGTCCCAGAGTTCCTGGATGTTTCCTGAAAGTTTGTATGTAGACCAGGCTGGTTTTGAACTTACAGCTCTAACTCCAGTTGAGTGTTGGGCTTAAATCTAGGCCAACATGCCTGGCATCAACATCACCATCATTGGCTGCTGAACATGGAATATAGAGTTTTAAGTATTTATTTTGTTTTGTTTTGTTTTGTATATGCAAACATAGCTTATTGTGTTGATCTTCATCAACATCTTGCATTTGAAATTTGGCAAGGAGTATATTTAATTTCTTAGGATGGCATTTATTCATGACACTAACACAATCAAATCTTTCCAAGTCATTGAATTGTGGGTGTGTGACGCTCTTCTTACCTGTTTTATTGTTTATTTTTTTATTTTATTTGTTTGATTTATTCACATTTAATTTATTTTTAATTTAAATTTTTTTTTATAAATAATTCTCTGACATGAACTTGAGTCTTTGATTACTTCCTCCTGGGTGTTGCAGCCTTGAAAGGCCACAGAGGAAGATGATGCAGCCATCCTTGATTAGACCTGATAAGCTAGAAGGGAAGGAGTTCCCCCCCATTAGGAGAGTAGAGAAAGTGCATAGGGAGAGAAGAAGGAGGGTGGGTGGGACTTGGAGGAGATAAGGGAAGGGGCTATGCAAGGATACAAAGTGAACACATTGTAATAAGTAAATAAATTAAATTAAAAATAATTTACCCACTTAACATCCCAATTGTAATCATCTCCCTTGTCACTTCCAAGTCTCACCCTCCATTCTTCTTTCGCCCTTTATCCCATTTCCTATATCTCAGATACAGGGAGCCCTCTTCTCCTACCATCTGAACCCAGCCTATCAAGTCTCATTAGGACTGCCTGCATCCTCTTCCTCTGTGGCATATGAATGCCCCCTCCACCAAGGGGAAGTGATCAAATAGAAGACAACAGAGTCCATGTCAGAGCCAGCACCCTCTCCCCTTACTATGGATCCCACATAGGGACTGAGCTGCCTATCAGCTACATTTGAGAAACAGTCTGGGTCCTCTTCATGAATGGTCTTTTGTGGGTGCATCAATCTCTCCAAGTCCCCATGGGCCCAGATTTGTTGTCCTTGTTGGTCTTCTTATGGAGGTCCTGCCAGCTCTGGGTCTTTCTATCCCCCCACTTTTTCCTATGATTCCCTGTGCTCTACCCAAAGTTTGGCTGTGAGTCTTAGCATCTGCTTCGATCCCATGCTGGGGTAGAGTCTTTCTGGGGACATTTATGTTAAGCTCTCATTCTGTTCCCTCTCTTTAGTCACTTCGATTCTATTTGCCCTTTGGAATGATAATTGAGCATCCTTCATAGGGTCCTCCTTTTTATGTAGCTCCTTTAGGTCTGTGGATTGTAGTATGTTTATCCTGTATTCTGGCTATTATCCACTTACAAATGTGTATATACTATGTATGTCGTTCTGCTTCTGGGTTACCTCACTTATGATGATCATTTCTTGTTCTATCCACTTGCCTGAAAATGTCATGGTTTCCTATTTTTAAATACCTGAGTAGCTTTGCATTGTGTAAATGTACCACAATTTCTGTAACCATTGTTCAGTTGAGAGACACGTAGGTTGTCTCCCAATTCTGGCTATTATGGATATAGATGCTATGAACATAGTTGAGCAAATATCTTTGTTAAATGGTGGAGCATCTTTTTGTTATATGCCCAGGAATGGTATAGCTGGGTCTTGAAGTAATACTATTTCCAATTGTCTGAGAAAGTATCAGATTGATTCCTAAAGTGGTTGTATAAGTTTGCACTCCCACCAGCAATGGAGGAGTGTTCCTGTTCACATTCTCACTAGCATGTGCTTTCACTTCAGGTTTTGATCTTACCCATCATGGGTTTAAGATGGTATGTCAGAGTAGTTTTGATTTGAATTTCCATGATGACTATGGATATTGAGCATTTATTTAAGTGTTTTCCACCATTTGATATTCCTCTGTGGAGAATTCTCTGTTTAGTTCTGTACCCCAGTTTGAAAGTGAATATTTGGTTTGTTGCAGTTTAATTTATAGAGCTCTTTATATATTTTGTTTGTTATTTATAGAGCTCTTTATAGAGCTGTTGTTTGTAGGGTTGGAGAAGGTCTTTCTCAGGCTGTAGGCTGTTGTTTTGTTCTATTCACAAAGTTCTTTGCTTCATAGAATCTTTTCATTTCATGAAATCCTATTTATTAATTGTTGATTTTAGAGCCAGTGCTCTTTGTACTCTGTTTAGGGAGTTATCTTCTATGCCAATGAGATCAAGGCTCTTTCCCACTTTTTCTTCTAACAGATTTAGTGTATCTGGTTTTATGTTGGAAGTTTTTGGTCAACTTGAACTTTAGTTTACTGCAGGGTGATAAATATGGATCTATTTTTATTTTTCCACATGTGGACCTCCAGTTAGACCAGCACATTTCCTTGAAGATGCTGTCCTTTTTCCATTGCATGGTTTTGGATTCTTTGACAAAAATCAAATGTCCATAGGTGTGTGGTTTTTTTTATGGGCCTTCACTTTAATTCCATTTATCCACCAGTCTGTTTTTATTCCAGTACCATGCAGTTTTTATTAGTATTGATTTATAGTAGAGCTTGAGAGCAGGGGTGGGGATACCTCCTGAAGATCTGCTATTGTACAGGATTATTTTAGCTATTCTGGAATTTTTATTTTTCCATATAAAGCTGAGAATTGTTCTTTCAAGGTCCAGGGGGAATTGTGTTGATATTTTGATGGGAATATCATTGAATCTGTAGATTGTTTTTTGGTAAGATGGCAATTTTTACTATGTTGATCCTACTGATCCATGAGCATGAGAGATATTTCTATCTTCTGGTATCTTTTTCAATTTCTTTCTTCAGAGTCTTGAAGTTGTTGTTTTGTTTTGTTTTGTTTTTCATATAGGTTTTTCACTGGCTTGTTGAGGATAACGCCAAGATACGTCAGTTTTTTTTTTTTCCTGCCTATTGTGAAGGGTGTTGTTTTCCTAATTCTTTCTCAGTCCATTTATCTTTTGCATACAGGTGTGCAACTAAATTTTTTGAGTTACCTTTATATTCAACCACTTTCAACTGTAGGAGTTCCCTACAGTAGAATTTTTGGGGTCACTTTTGTTACCTGTCATATCATCTGTGAAGAGCAATACTTTGACTTATTCCTTATCAAATAGTATCCCCTTGATCTCCTTTAGTTGTCTTATTGCCCTAGATAGGACATTGAGTACTGTATTGAAGAGATTTGGAGAGAGTGTGTGGCCTTGTCTTGTCCCCAAGTTCAGTGGAATTGATTTAACTTTCTTTCCATTTAGTTTGATGTTAGCTATAGGATTGCTGTACATTGTCTTTACTATTTTTAGATCTGTGCCTTTGTCCCCAGTCTCTCCAAGACTTTAAACAAGAATAACTGTTGGATATTATGAAATGCTTTTTTGGCTTATAAGAAAATGATCCTGTGCTTTTTTTAAATTTGTTTATATGATGGATAAAGATTCCATATATTGAACCATTCCTGCATGCCTGGGATGAAGCCTACTTGGTCATGTTGGATGATATTATTGGTATGTTCTTGGATTTGGTTTGCGATTATTTTATTGAGTATTTTTGCATCATTGTTCATAAAAGAGATTAGTCTGAAGATCTCTTTCTATTTTGGGATCTTTGAGGATTTATCAAGGTGACTGTTGTCTTACAAAAGGAGTTTGGTCATGTTGTGTCCATTTCTATTTTGTGGAATAATTTGAAGAATATCAGTTTTCACTCTTCATTGAAGGTCTTGTAGAATTCTGCTCTGAAATCATCTCGCACTTGGCTTTTTTTTTTTTGGTTGGAAGGATTTTGAAGGCTGCTTCTATTTTTTTAGGCAGTATAAGACTATTTAATATCTTTACCCGATTTTGATTCAACTTTGGTAAGTGGAATCTAACAAAAGATTTTTATATTTCATTTAGATTTTTCAAATTTTGTGGCATATAGGCTTTTGACATAAGAGCTAATAGTTCTTTGGATTTTCTCAGTGTCTGTTATCTCTTTCTCTTCCTGTCAGACTTTGTTGATTTGGATAGTGTCTTTCTGCAATTTACTTAGTTTGTCTAAGAGTTTGTCTATGTATTTGATTTTCTCTTGGTTTTGTTGATTCTTTGAATTATTCTCTTTGTTTCTAATTTATTGATTTCAGCCCTGAGTTTGGTTATTCCTAGTGGTCTACTCCTGTTGGGTGTGTTTGCTTCTTTTTTTTAAGGGCTTTCAGGTGTGCCATTAAGTTGCTTGTATGGGATGTCTCCAATAGCTTATGAAGGCCTTTAGCGCTATTAAAACTCCTCTTAGGACTGCTTTCATTGCATCCCATGAGTTTGGGTATGATGTGCATTCATTTTCATTGAACTGTAGGAAGTTCTTTCTTTATTTCTCCCCTGACCTAGATTTCATTGAGTAGGGAGTTGTTCAGTTCCCACGTGTGTGTAGGCTTTTTATTATTTCTGTTATTGTTGAGGTCCATCTATAGTCCATCATGGTCTGATAGGATACAAGACATTATTTCAATCTTGTTGTATCTTTTGAGGCCTGGTTTGTGATCTATTGTATGGTCAGTATTAGAGAAGGGTCCATGAGGTGCTGAAAGAAGATATATTCTTTTCTGTTTGGGTTAAAAAATTCTCTAGATATCTATTAGGTCCATTTGATTCATGACATCCATTAGTGTCATTATCTCTCAGTTTAAGTTCTGTTCCATTGCTCTGTCCCTTGATAGTGACATATTGACATCTCCCACTATTAATGAATGGTGATTAATATATTATTTAAGCTTTATTAACATTTCTTTTACAAATGTGGGTGTCCCTGTATTTAAGGCATTGATGCTCAGAATACAGATGCCATCTTAGTGGAAATTTCCTTTAATGAGTATGAAGTATTCTTCCTCATTTCTTTTTATTTATTTATTTAATATTTTTTAATTTAGGAGCAATAACTGATATCAGTCAATATTTTCAAAGTTTGAACATATGTGTAACAGCATAGTTTTTAAAAAAATCTTTCAACATTTTACTGTTTTCTTTTTTCTTATTTAATTTTTATTAATAACAGTTTATTCAATTTATATCCCCCGGTAACTTCCTCCTTCCTCCCCTCCCAATCCAACCCTAGGTCTTCCCCACCCCTGTCCCTCTCCTAGTCCACTGATAAGGGAGGTCCTCCTCCCATTCACTCTGATCCTAATTTATCAGTTCTTATCAGGAGTGGCTGCATTGTCTTCTTCTGTGGCATGGCAAGGCTGCTCCCCCCCTCGGGGGGAGGTGATCAAAGAGCAGACCAATAAGTTCCTGTCAGAGACAGTCCCTGTCCCCATTACTATGAAGCCCACTTGAATACTGAACTGCCATAGTATACCTCTGTGCAGGGATTTCAGGCCATCTCCATGAATGGTCCTTGGCTGGAGCACCAGTTTCAAAAAGACCCCTGTGTCCAGAATTTTTGGAATTGTTTCTGTCCTTGTGGAGCTCCTGTCCTCTCCAGGTCTTACTATCTCCCACTTCTTCCATAAGATTCCCTGCACTTTGCCCAAAGTTTGGCTATGAGTATCAGAATCTGCCTCATACCCTGCAGGGCAGTGCCTTTCAAAGGCCCTCTGTGGTAGGCTCCTGTCCTGTCCCTGTTCTCTCTCTCATCTGATGTCCACCCTCTTTGCCTTTCTGCTTGGGGTTTGAGGATCTTAGCCAACATATTCCTTCCTAATTAACTTCCTTAAGTGTACATATTTTAGTATTTTTATCCTATATTTTATATCCAATATCCACTTATAAGTGAGTATACACCCTATGAGTCTTTCTGCTTCTGGGATACCTCACTCAGGATGATCTTTTCCACTTACCACTATTTACCTGCAAATTTCATGTTTTCCTTGTTTTTCATTGCTGAGTAATATTCCATCATATAGATATACCACAATTTCTGTATCCATTCCTCAAGTGAGGACCAACCTTCCTGTTTCTGGCTTCCGCTATTACAAATAAAGCTATTACAAACTTAGTTGAGCAGATGTCCTTGTTGTATACTTGAGCGCCTTTTGAATATATGATGCTTAGGAGTGGTATAGCTGGATCTTGAGGAGGCGCTATTCCTAATTGTCTGAGAAAGTGTCAGGTTGATTTGTAAAGTGGTTGTATAAGTTTACATTCCCACCAGCAATGAAGGAGGGTTCCCCTTTCTCCAAATCCTATCCAGCATGAGTTGTCACTTGAATTATTTGTCTCAGTAATTTTGATGGGTGTAAGGTGAAATCTCAGGGTGCTTTTGATTTGCATTTCCCTGATGACTAAGAATGCTGAACAATTCTTTAAGGGTTTCTCTGCCATTCTATATTCCTCTATTGAGAATTCTCTGTTTAGCTCTGTACCCCATTTTTTAATTTGGGTTACTTGATTTGTTGGTGTTTAACTTCTTGAAATCTTTATAAATACTGGATATTAACCTTCTGTCAGATATAGGGTTGGTAAAGATCCTTTCCCAATCTGCAGGCAGTCATTTTGCTGTGATAACAGTTTCCTTTGACTTGTAGAAGTTTTTCAGTTTCATGAGGTCCCATTTATTGATTGTTGTTCTTAGAGCCTGTGCTGTTGATGCAGGAAGTTGTCTCTTGTGCCAATGAGTTCAAGGCTCTTCCTCACTTTTTCTTCTAACAGGGTTAGTATGTCTGATTTTATACTGAGGTCTTTGATCCACCAGAACTTTAGTTTTGTGCAAAGTGATAAATATGGAACTATATGCATTTTCCTACATATAGACATCCAGTTAGACCTGCACCATTTGTTGAAGATGCTATCTTTTTTCTATTGTATGGTTTTGGCATCTTTGTCAAAAATAAAGTGTCCATAGTGTGTGGGTATATTTCTGGGACTTCTATCTGATTCCGTTGATCCACTAATTGGTTTCTATGCAAGTACCATGCAGTTTTTATTACTGTTGCTCTACAGAAAAGTGTAAGATTAGTGATGGAGATACCTCCAGAAGATCTTTTATTATGGAGGATTGTTTTAGCAATTCTGGGTTTCTTGTTATTCCATATGAAGTTGAGAATTTTTCTTTCAAGGTATGTAAAGAATTGTTTTGGTAATGTGATGGGAATTGCATTAAATCTGTAGATTGCTTTTGGTAAGAGGACCATTTTTACTATGTTAATCCTTCCAAGCCATGAGCACATGAGTACTTTCTATCTTCTGATATCTTTTTGTAATTCTTTCTTTAGAGACTTGAATTTTTTTTCATACAAGTTTGTGCCTTCCTTGTTTTGGGTCCCACCAAGGTACTTTATGTCCTTTGTGACTATTGTGAAGGGTGTTGTTTACCTAATTTCTTTCTCAGCCCTTTTGTCTTTTGTATACAGGAGGGCTACTTATTTTTTTTACTTGATTTTTGTATACAGCCACTTTGCTAAAAGTGTTTGTCAGATTTAGGAGTTCCCTGGTAAAATTTTTGGGGTCACTCAGGTATACTGGGCAGCCTTGTCTTGTTTCTGATTTCGGTGGGATTGTTTTAAGTTTCTCTCCATTTAGTTTGATGTTGGCTATAGGTTTGCTGTATATTGCTTTTACTATATTTAGGTATGTGCCTTGTATCCCTGATATCTCCAATACTTTAAACATGAATGGATGCCGGATTTTGTCAAATGCATTTTCAGCTTCTAAGGAGATTATCATGTAGTTTTTTTCTTTCAGTTTGTTAATATGGTGGATCACATTGATGGATTTCTGTATATTGAAGCACCCCTGCATGCCTGGAATGAAGCCTACATGGTCATAGTAAATAACATCTTTGATGTGATCTTGTATTCGGTTTGCAAAGTATTTTGTTGAGTATTTTTGCATCAATGTTCATATGGGAGATTGCCCTGAAACAGGCTTTCTTTGTTGGGTCTTTATGAGGTTTAGGTACCAAGGTGACTGTGGCTTCAATGAATAAGTTTGGTAGTGTTCCTTATGTTTCTATTTTGTGGAATAGATTGAAGAGACCTGGAGTTAGCTCTTCTTTGATGGTCTGGTAGAATTCTGCACTGAAACCATCTGGCCCTGGGCTTTTCGTGAATCTGAGAATTTTGATGAATGTTTCTATTTCCTTAGGAGATATAGGACTATTTAGTTGATTTACCTGGTCTTGATTCAGCTTTGGTAAGGGGAATTGATCAAGAAAATTGTCCATTTTATTTAGATTTTCAAATTTTGTGGCATATAGACTTTTGAAGTAAGTCCTAATTGTTTGGATTTCCTCAGTGTCTATTGTTTTCTCCCCCTTTACTTTTCTGATTTTGTTAATTTGGATAGTGTCTCTCTGCCTTTTAATTAGTTTGGCTAAGGGTTTGTCTATCTTCCTCATTTTCTCAAAGAACAAGCTCTTGGTTTCATTGATTCTTTTAATTGTTTTACTTGTTTCTAATTGATTGATTTCAGCCCTGAGTTTGATTATTTCCAGTCATCTATTCCTTTTTTGTGTGTCTGCTTTTTTTTTCCCCCTGGGGCTTTTAGGTAAGCCATTAAGTTTCTTGAATGAGATGTTTCAAATTTCTTCTTGAAGGCACTCAGTGCTATGAACTTTCCTTTTAGCACTGCTTTCATCATGTCCCATAAGTTTGGGTATCTGATGTCTTCATTTGCATTGAATTCTAGGAATACTTCAATTTCTTTCTTTATTTCTTCCCTGACCCAGCTGTCATTTAGTAGTGAGTTGTTCAGTTTCCATGTTTGTGTAGGCTTTTTGATGTTTCTGTTGTTGTTAAGGTCCAGCTTTATTCCATGGTGATCAAATAGGATACAAGGGATTATTTCAATCTTCTTGTATCTGTTGAGGCTTGCTTTGTAATCAACTATATGGTCTGTTTTGGAGAAGGTTCCATGAGGTGCTGAGAAGAAGGTAAATCCTTTTGTGTTTGAGTGTAAGGTTCTGTAGATGTCTGTCAGGTCCATTTGATTCATGACCCCTGGATTTCTTGGATGGTCTGTGTTAGAGATATTGTTTCTTTTTTTCTCTGTTTTGTCAACCAGTTCTTTGTTGAGAGTGGGGTTTTGAAGTCTCCCACTATTAATGTATGGTGATCTATGTGTGGTTTAAGTTTTATTAATGTTTCTTTTATAAACATGGGTGCCTTTGTATTTGGGGCATGGTTGTTCAGGATTGTGATATCTTCTTGGTGGAATTTTTCTCTTGATATGTATGAAGTGTCCTTCCCCATCTCTTTTTTTTTATTAATTTTGGTTGAAAGTCTATTTTATCAGATATTAGAATGGCTACTCCTGCTTGATTCTTGGTTCCATTTTCTTGGAAAAATGTCTTCCAGAACTTTACCCTCAGGTAATATCTTGTGACTTAGGTGTGTTTCTTGTATGCAGCAGATTGTTGGGTCTTATTTAGGCATCCATTCTGTTAGTCTGCATCTTTTTTATTGGAGAATTGGATCCATTGAGAGAGATTAATGACCAGTAGCTGTTAGATCCTTTGGTTTTGATATTGACTGTGATACTAAGTTTGTGTGCTTGGCTATTTTTTGTTTTGCTGTAGTGAGATTAATTATTTCCTGTGTTTTCTTGAAAGTAGTTGGTTTCTTGGGTTGTATTTTTCCATCTAGTGTCTTCTGTAATACTGGATTTGTGTGTAGTTACTGTTGAAATTTGCTTTTGTCGTTGAAAATCTTGTTTTCTCAATCTATGAATACTGAGAGTCTATGAGGGTATAGTAGCCTGGGCTAAAATCTATGTTCTCTTAGGGTCTGGATGATATCTGTCCAGGCCCTTTTAGCTTTCATAGTCTTTGTTGAGAAGTCAGGTGTGATTCTGATGGGCTTGCCATTATATGTTACTTGGCCTTTTTCCCTTGCAGCTTTTAGTATTTTTCTTTGTTCTGTATACTTACTGTTTTTATTATTATGTGGTGGGAGGATTTTCTTTTCTGGTCTATTTTATTGGGTGTTCTGTAGGCCTCTTGTGTTCTTATAGACCTCTCCCTTAAGTTGGGGATTTTTTCTTTTATGATTTTGCTGAAAATATTTTCTGGGCCTTGTAGGAGGGAATCTTTTTCCTCTATTCCTATTATTCTTAGGTTTTGTCTTTTCATGTTTTCTTGGATTTCTTGGATGATCTGTGTCAAGAATTTTTTAGATTTAACATTTTTTGATGGATACATTGATTCCTTCTATTGTGTTTTTCACAGTTGAGATTCTTTCTTCCATTTCTTATATTTATAACCATCTCAATAGATTGTGCTTACCTCTATTGTTCCTGTTTTCTTCCCTAAATTCTTTCTCTCCAGAATATCCTTCATTTGTGTTTTCTTTCATTTTTCCAATTCTATCTTCAGATCTTGAGCTGTTTTGTTGAATTACTTCACCTGTCTGACTGTATTTTCCTTCAATTCCTTCAGCTGTTTGTTTGAACAATCCTCTGTTTCTTTAATTTCTTTCAGTGATTTAAGTATTTCTTCTGTAAAGGCCACAAATTGTTTGGCTGGAACTTCCTGTATTTCTTCATGGATGGCCATAATCTGTTTGTCTTTATCTTGTTCCATTTCTTTGCAGATCTTGATAGACTGACTATCTTCCTCTAGTTCTTTACATAGTTTATTTGTTTCCTCTATTATTCTCTTCTTAAGCATAGATGTAAGGTTATCTTCTCGAATTTCACTTACGCTAGTGTTTCCAGGGCTACTTCCCCCAGGATAACTGGGTTCTGGAGATGCCATTTTGCTGTGTCTTTTGTTCGTTGAAATTTTACACTCTAACCATTTGGATATCTTAGGTGTTGAGTGTTAGTTTCTGGTGCTTCCTGGAATCTTGTGGTATGAAGAATCCCCTTGGCAGGAAGGTAATTTTTCCCAAAGGAGGCCTCCTCAGCTTTTGGGGTACAGTCACTGAATGGCAGGTTTTTCAGGAATTGCCACAGACGTACAGACCTGAGTGGTAATTGTGGTCTGTATTAGTCAAGGGGGCTCTCCTCTCACCCAGAGAAGTTCTGGAGACAGCTGCCCTGCTTCTAGGTTTCTTACTATAAATTTAGTGAGTTGCAGCTTTAGCCTAGGTACCCCATGGTTTGGTCAGTTTACTTAGGGATAACTGGTTGCCCCTTGGATCAGTATCTGGGGGTTGATCTCAGGGAACCTAGGCTTCTGTAGGTCTAAGTTTGGACCCTTTGTATCCCAGTACCCTAGAGGTGAGCGGCACTCTCATGTGTGCAACAGGAGGCTTGAGTCTGGAGCCTGTGGATAACCAGCAACTTTTCTGGAGCTAGGTGTCCTTTGGGTTTTCTCCCAACAGGAAGACCCAGTCTGTATTTTGGGGGGGTGGGCATGTAGAGTGCATAGGCACTCACTTGTGAGTTGTTGCTCCAAGCTGGTTACTGGACAGGAACCTGAGAACTTTTCCCAAGAACATTCCCGTATGTGGTGGTGGTAGTGGGGGAGGGGTCAGCTGAGTACTCTAAGCTGGGACCTGCTGTTTCCCTCCCTGTGGAGTTTTCTCCCTACACAGAAACCCATCCTTTAATGCCCTGGCACACACAGTTCTATCTGTGATGGAGAGACAGTTGCCTGGATCTGGCGGCTGGAGCTCCACTCAGGGCTGGCTGCAGTGCACCTGCAAGTCTACAGGACCTTTTCCAGGGATAGATTGGGTGACATTCAGTCAGTCTCACTTGCTTCCTTCCCTGTGAGGTTTTCTTGATAGTGCGACTCCCAGTCTTTTGTGCCCTGGGGTGCACAGTTCAGCCTGGGAAGGTGATCAGGACATGCTTCTTGGGTCTATTTGCTTGAAAATCTTACTCCTGCCACAAAAGCCCAGGAAATTTTCCAGGGATTAGCTGGGTGCTCTGAAGTTGAATCCAATTGTTTTTCTCATCAGTGGGTTTCTTATCACCTGGTAAACACAGTCAATGGTGTTTGGGGGCCAACAGTTCCAACAATTTGTCACTGTGCAGTCTCTGTTACCCCGCTGATCAGTCACAGTGTGTGATCGGCCCTGCCATCTGGGATCTGTTTTTAATTTTTACTGAATATGAGTATTTTGATTGTATACATGAATGTGAACCTCTTGTATGCCTGATCCTCACAGTAGCCTGATGACGTGTTCAGAACTCATGAACTTATAGCAATTGATAGTAGTGGGTCCCAGTTAAACACTGACAATTGAGCCCAATTATTTGCAAGAGCAGCAAGAGCTCCTCACTGCTGAGCCATCTCTCCTGCATTATGTTGCTTATTTATGATCATCATTTACATTGCTAATATTTTCATCTTTCTATTTTTAGCTGTTTAAACATGCATTCCCTTTTAGTAAGATCTTATTAAAGTTGCACTTTAAGCTAGGGCAGTACAGATTTCTGGAAAATGAATACACAACTAGAGTGAATGCGTAATTCCTTGTAGAAGCTTCAGTAAAGATCTCTGAGTTCTTTCAATCTTTTGTGTTTGTTTGATTGACTTTTAGGGGAGGCTGTGTCTTACTATATAAGTCTGTCTGTAATAGAACTCTTTGCATAGATCATGCTGGCATCCAATTCAATAAGGTACACCTGCCTCTGCCTCCTGAGTGATGGAATTAAAGGCATGACAGAATACACCCAGCTTGTCCATCATTTTTTGTAGTTAGTTCATAAATTTCTCTGATGTGTACTTAGTATTGTTCATCTGTTAATTTCTCTCTGTGTGTCTGTCTCATTCTATTTCGCTCTCTTCTCTCTGTTTGTCTTTGTCCACAATAATTGACATGACTATTCCAAAGCAATATCCTATTCAAAAAGTTCAGATATGACACAGTTAAACTTTGTTATTCCGCTTTCTTCTAAAATGACTTAGTGATAACATTAACACTTCTTTTTTTTAATAGAATAGTTTTAATCTTTATTTTTAAATATAGGCTATACATGATTTAGAAAGTAAAATATACAAAACAATGATCAAAGAATAATCATGTGTTCTATGCCTTTTATTTTGTCTGGTCACTCAGAAATATGTTATCAGCTATGATTATTGTTGCTTGCCACTCACATTATTTTTATCCATTTATTCACTGTAGTCCACTTTCCCTTACATAAATATATGAGCCCCCATTTTTATATACTGGTATGCCACATCTCTGATCCATGGTCAAAACATGATATTCAGTGCCATGTTGTCTTTTGACTGACATCACCCATCTGTTCACTGTCCCCTGATAACCAAATCTCATTTGTTGCTAGAAAAAAAATGTCATGAATGTGTTTTTTTCTCCCACCTGTCTCATGACAGGGTCCTGACCTATTCGCCCAAGTAACTGAAGATGATTCATAGATCACTCAAGAACCCAACTAATGTCTAATTCATATTCATGCTTTACAAACTAATGAAACTCCTTTAACACAGGTTTCCAAAGCACACCTTTGGTTTTCCTTATGATTTAACCTTTAGGCTTTTTCTTCTCCCCTCCTTCACCTGATACACAGAACCCAACTATCTAACACTGGCACTTCTGTGTCAGAAAATACATGGAAGCAGCACTAGAATTATATGATTCTATTGCCAATGAAGTATAAATTTATATTGTTGCCACTCTTTCTGTTGTACAAATGCATGGCATATTTTAGAATTCAGTGACCTTCAATGATGTGCATGTGAAATTCAGCCAAGAAGAGTGGGCTTTGCTGAAACCTTCACAGAAACAACTCTACAAAGATGTGATGCTAGAGACCTGTAAAAACCTCACTGCTATAGGTAAGACAGCAAATTTTCTTTCACTTTTAAAATAAGGAGACAAGTCTTACTTTGTTATTGATCGTTTTCTATAATTCCAATTGAGAATGAGGAAGAATGAGGTGAATAAATCAGGCATGGTTCTAAGGGTCATAGAAGATAGTGGTTTAAGTTTTGCTTTAATAATAACATGATATTTCCAGTAATATATATTTTCTGGTACTCTATTTTAGGCTACAATTGGGAAGACCATACCATTCAAGAACATTTTCAAAGCTCTACAAGTAATAAAAGGTAACTTTATGTGCACACTCATACAGATATAAATCTTAAGAAATTTTAATGTGTCCTAGAAGTTTGTTTTTTGTTTCTTTGTTGGCTGCTTTTTATTTTCTGTTTTTGAAATAGGTTTTTTTTCTGTGTAGCTGTGGCTTGACTTAGACTTGCTTGTTAGACCAGCCTGACCTCAACATCACACAGATCTGCCTGCTTCTGTGTCCACAAGTGCTGGGATTAAAGGCATGAACCAGCACAGCTGGCTGTGTCCTGGAGGTTTTAAAGAAAAGCAACCATGTAAAAAAAGCACTGATTTAAGTGTACTGATGATCATTAAAATCTTACAATTCCATTTACCTCAATGTCAGGTATCTGATTTATGTTTGCAAGGCATTCCTTAAGATAGAAGAAAATAAAATAATGTTGTAACAGAAAATACCATTTGAATCATATAGACATTACAGCTACTGAGTTGAACTGCCAATCTGTTTAGTCTCATTTTATCTACTCAGATATTTTAAGAGGTATACATATTGAATAGGCGATCAGTATGTGTCCAAAACTTTCTAATAACAACCACTGTTACTCATATTCATGCAGGCACATTTTAAAGTTTAGTGAAAGGAGCAGCTTATGAGAGTCAAGAATATTGTTGTGGAGAAACCTTAATCCCTATATGACATGTCTATGATGAACAAAAAACAAACTGTGTTAATTCAATGACAGAATCCTTTATTCTTGTAATTTAAATACGTATAACATATGTCACAATGTTTGTAAGGCACATGAGCAGAGGGATATTGAAAGAAGCAGTGTTCCTGTCTTTCTCCAAGAACAATTACTTTTGTAGTAGTCCCCACTTTGAGTAGATTTTTTGAATGAGATAAATGGTTATTGTTAATTGGTTTTGCAACTTAAATGAGAATTCATCACCAAACTAATACTGCTGAAAATACCTATGAATACTAGGAATTTGGAACTTCTTCTGCTTCTCTTGGCTCACTTTGCAAAGGAAGTGTCATTCATACAGTGAAAACAATGCGAATGGGATTGCTGTGGTAAATCTCTGTATTCTTACAATAATCTCTCTCTCTATATATATAAAAAATACTCTTATAGAAAAATGATGCTATGAAAGTGAACCATGGAACAAATGCTCTTACTGTCACAGGGATCTTCGAAAATACCCATAATGAAGGGAAAAATCATTAATGTAAATAACATGATAAAACTTTAAAATTTGATTCTCCTTTACCATTAGACCAAATTATGAAATTAATTAATAAAGATAAATATATTTATTAGTGTAAAGCACTGACTGTGGTAAATCTTTCACATGTGGTAATTATCTCTGCAGGCATGCAAGCAGTCGTACTGGAAAAAACCTTCTAAATGCACTCCATGTGGTAAAGCTTTCTCCAATACCACTGATCTCATACGGCATAAAAGAACACACACTGGAGAGAAGCCTTACAAATGTAATCAATGTGGTAAAGTCTTTGCACAAAAGAGTCATCTCATAAGCCATAGAAGAACACATACTGGAGAGAAACCTTATGAATGTAACGAGTTTGGTAAAGCCTTTACACGAAACAGTACTCTCTTAAGCCATAAAAGAACACACACTGGAGAGAAACCTTATGAATGTAACCAGTGATGTAAAGCCTTTGCAGAAAACAGTATTCTTTTAAGCCATAAAAGAGCACACACTGGAGAGAAACCTTATGCATGTAACCAGTGTGGTAAAGCCTTTGCACAAAATAGTAATCTCATAAGACATAAAAGAGCACACACTGGAGAGAAACCTTATGAATGTAACCAGTGTGGTAAAGCCTTTGCAGAAAACAGTCATCTCTTAATCCATAAAAGAACACACACTGGAGAGAAACCTTATGAATGTAACCAGTGCAGTACAGCCTTTGCACAAAAAAGTCATCTCATAAGCCATAAAAGAACACATACTGGAGAGAAACCTTATGAATGTAACCAGTGTGGTAAAGCCTTTTCACAAAATAGTCATCTCATAAGACATAAAAGAACACACACTGGAGAGAAACCTTATGAATGCAACCAGTGCAGTCAACCTTTCCACAAAACTCATCTCATAAGCCATAAGAGAACAATATTAGGAAGAAACCTTATGAATATACCTAATATGATAAAGCCTTTGCACAGCAGAGTAGTATCCACAAACAAGAAAAGACACACAGTGGAGGTGTGCCTGGTGAGGGTAATTAGTGTGATAAAGCCTTTGCATGTAATATTCATCTCCTAAGACAACAACACATTGTGGAGGGAAACCATATGAATATAACTATGTGGCAAAGCCTTTGCACATAACTTCTCCTAATAAATAAAAGAACACATACTGGAAAGAAGCTGTCTGACTGCAATCAATGTGAATAAACTTTTACACTTCAGAATCATCTTCAAATTCATGAAAGAAATCCTAATGGACAAAAAGCCTGAGTGCTTTTAACATGGTGAAACTATTCCACATTTGTATAATTTTCATCATCATGAAAGGATTCATACTGGAGAGAACTTATGAATGTGTTAAAATGGTGAGGCCTTGCACAAATCTAGAGTCATCATCATCATCAAAATTACCTTACTGGAGAGGAATTCTGTGACTATAAGCAATGTAGAAAGACCTTTGTGTTCTTTGGTCCACTGAGATCCAACAGAACTGAAAAACTAGCCCAGTGGAAATGACCTCCCTTTTCTGGAGGGGAAAGGGAATAGGGGCAATAGGAAAGGAGGGTAGTTCTGGGGGAGAGAAGGGAAGGGGACTACGATTGGAATTTAAAGTAAATAAACTTATTTTTAAAAATAATACAATGCATGGTGAATATCAATTACATGCAACAGTATTATATAATGTGTTTAGGGAAGACTTATTGATAATCCTGATACTCAACATTTACTGTTTTCAGTTGTCTCACTTTACACAAGAAACTTTTAGTCCAGTGGATGAATATGTAGGGAATGGTGAACTAACACCAGCCAGGAAGTTCTCTGAGAGTATCACAATAGTGGTAGCCTGTAGAAGTTTCTTTGTGTACACATACCTATTGTTCCAGAGGTACTATTGAAAAACATCACAACCCACACTGAATTTTGAGATATGAGGGAGAAGGCTTTCTCTTTCATGTATAACCCTGCTTCTGGCCTAGATGTGTAACAATGTCAAGGTTGAGTTTTCTCTGCCTGACTTCATATGGAGAGTGTCTTTAGACATTGACACCACCAATCAAATTTGATAGAGGGCCTTTGACACAGATCCCTGATAACTCTCCCCTCCCTTCAAATATAGGATAATTTCATTCTATATTCTTGTTCTTCTTATTCATATAATAGTATGATGTCAGCTATTTTATTGGTCTTGATTCAGCCTTGGTAAGTTGAATCAACCAAGAAAATTGTCCATTTCATTTAGATTTCCAAATTGTGTGGCATAAAGACTTTTGAAGTAAATCCTAACGATTGTTTGGATTTCCTTAGTGTCTTTTGTTTTGTCCCTGTTTTCATTTCTGATTTTGTTAATTTGGATAGTGTCTCTCTGCCTTTTCGTTAGTTTGGCTAAGGGTTTGTCTATCTTCTTGATTTTCTCAAAGAACCAGCTCTTGGTTTTATTGATTCTTTGAAATGTCTTATTTGTTTCTAGTTTACTGATTTCAGTCCTGAGTTTGATTATTTCCAGGTGTCTATTCCTTTTTGCTGTGTCTGCTTCTTTTTTTCTAGGGCTTTTAGGTGAGCCACTAAGTTGATTATATGAGATGTTACAAATTTCTTCTTGAAGACACTTCATGCTATGAACTTTCCTCTTAGTACTGTTTTCATCATGTCCCATATGTTTGGGTGTGTTGTGTCTTCATTTTCATTGAATTCTAGAAAGACTTTAATTTCTTTGTTTATTTCTTCCCTTACCCAGCTGTCATTTAGTAGTGAGTTGTTCAGTTTCCTTGTGTGTGTAGGCTTTTTACTATTTCTGTTGTTGTTGAGGTCCAGCTTTAGTCCATGGTAATTAGATAGGATACAAGGGATTATTTCAATCTTCTTGTATCTGTTGAGGCTCAATTTGTGACCAACGATATGGTCTATTTTGGTGAAGGTTCCATGAGGTGCTGAGAAGTAAATTCTTTTGTGTTTGGGTGTAAGGTTCTGTAGATGTCTGTTAGGTCCATTTGATTCATGACCTCTGTTAGAGATATTGCTTTTTTTAAAAATTTCTGTTTTGTTGACCTGTACTTTGTTGAGAGTGGGGTGTTGAAGTCTCCCACTAGTAATGTATGGGGATCTGTGTGTGGTTTAGGTTTTATTAATGTTTCTTTTACAATCGTGGGTACCTTTGTATTTGAGGCATAGATGTTCAGAACTGTGATTTCTTCTTGGCAAATTTTCCTTTGATGAGTATGAAATGACCTTCCTCATGTCTTTTGATTAATTTTGGTTGAAAATATATTTTATTTGATATTAGAATGGCTACTCCTGCTTTTTTCTTAGGTCCATTTCCTTGGACCCTTCCAGCTCTTTACTCTTATGTAATGTCTACCTTTGTGACTTAGATATGTTTCTTGTATGCAACAGATTGTTGGGTCTTATTTACATATCCATTCTGTTAGTCTGTGTCTTTATTGGAGAGTTAAGTGATTTGATGTTGAGGGAAATTAACGAGCAGTGGCTGTTAGTTCCTTTTATTTTGATATTGGTTGTGGTACTGTGTTTGTGTGCTTGGTTACTTTTAGTTTTCCTGTAATGACATTATTTATTCCCTGTCTTTTCCTGAATGTAGTTAGCTTTCCTGGGTTATAGTTTTCTTTCTAGGAGCTTCTGTATCTCTGGATTTGTGGGTAGGTATTGTTTAAATTTGTTTTTGTTATTAAATATCTTGTTTGCTCCATTATGATGACTGAGACTTTTGCTGGGTATAGTAGCCTGGGCGGACATCTGTGTTCTCTTAGGGTCTGCATGATAACTGTTCAGACACTTCTGGCTTTCATAGTCTCTGTTGAGAAGTCAGGTGTGATTCTGATTGGTTTGCCATTATGTCTTACTAGGCCTTTTTCCCTTGAAGCTTTTAGTATTTTTTCTTTGTTCTGTATACTTACTGTTTATTATGTGGTGGGAGGATTTTCTATTCTGGTCTAATTTATTGGGTGTTCTGTAGGCCTCTTGTATTCTTATAGACCACTCTTTTAAGTTGGGGAAATTTTTTTTTCTATGATTTTGTTGAAAATAATTTCTGGGCCTTGGAGGAGGGAATCTTCTTTTTCCTCTATTCCTATCATTTTTAGGTTTTGCTTTTCATGTTGTCTTGGATTTCTTGGATGGTCTGTGTCAGGAATTTTTTAGATTTAACATTTTCTTTGATAGCTACAACTATTTCTTCCATTGTGTCTTCCACACCTAAGATTCTTTCTTCCATCTCTCGTACTCTATTGCTTATGCTTACCTCTGTAGTTCCTCTTTTCCTCCCTAAGTTCTTTCTCTCCACAGTTTCCTCCACTTGTGTTTTCTTTAATTTTTTCCAATTCTCTTATCAGATCTTGAGCCATTTTATTGCTTTTCTTCACTTCTCTGAATGTATTTTCCTTCAATTCCTTCAGCTGTTTCTTTGAACAATCCTCTGTTTCTTTAATATCTTTCAGTGATTTAAGTATTTATTCTCTAAAGGCCACAAATTGTTTGGCTGCAACTTCCTGTATTTCTTTAAGGATGTCCATAATCTGTTTGACTTTATCTTCCTCCATTTCTTTGCAAATGGCAATAATCTGTTTGACTTTATCTTCATCTAGGTCTTTATGCAGTTTATTTTTTTTCCTCTATTATCCTGTTCATAAGCACAGATATAAGGTCATCTTCTTGAATTTCATTTATCCTGGTGTGTCCAGGGCTGCTTGCCCCTGAATAACTGGGTTCTGGAGATGCCATATTGCTCTGTCTTTTTGAGCTTTTACACTTGCCTCTGCCCATTTGGCTATCTTAGGTGTTGGGTGTTAGTTTCTGGTGCTTCCTGGAATCCTATGGTGGGGATAATCCCCTTGACAGGAAGATGATTTTTCCTGAAGGAGGCCTCCTAAGCTTTTGGGGTACAGTCACTGAATAGCAGGTATTTTTCAGGAATTTTCAAAAATCACCACAGGCATAGAGACTTGAGCAGTAATTGTGGTGTTTGTTAGTCAATGGGGCTCTCCTCTCACCCACAGAAGTCCTGGAGACAGTTGTCCTGCTTCTGTCTTTCTTGCTGTAAATTTAGTAAGTTGCAGATGTAATCTGGGTACCCCATGGTTTGGTCAGTTTAGTTAGGGATAACTTGTTCTCACTTGGAGCAGTATCTGGGGGTAGATCTCGGGAATCCCAGGCTTCTATAGGTCTGAGGTTAGAGCTCTGTGCCCCAGTACCCAAGCAGTAATCCGTGGCAGCTGAGCACTGCTCTCACATGTGCAGCAGGAGGCTAGAGTCTGGAGCCTGTGAATAACCAGAAACTTTTCGAGAGCTAGGTGTTCTGAGGTAGGGCCAGATGTTTTCCCCACCTTTGGGTTTTCTCCCAACATGAAGACCTAGTCTGTGGTGTTTGACATGGTGTGTAGAATGGGTAGGCACTTGCCAGATGGCTACCAAGCTGGTGACTGGGAAAGAACCTGAGAACATTTCCAAGAATGTTCCCATGTGTGCTGGTGGTAGTGTGTGTGTGGGGAGTTGGCTGAGTGTTCTAAGCTGGGACCTGCCCTTTCCCTGCCTGTGGGGTTTTCTCCAGACAAGGAAACCCAGCCTCTAGTGTCCTGGGGCACACAGTTCTGTCTGTGATGGAGAGTAGGGCATGCAGGTCTAGCGACTGGAGGTCTGCAGGACCTTTTCCAGGGATAGACTGGGTGACCTGAGGTCAGTTCCACTTTCTTATTCCCTGTTTTTTTTTTGTTTTTGTTTTTGAGACTGGAGATCCCAGTCTCTTGTGCCCTAGAGCACACAGTTTGGCCTGGGAAGGTGATCAGGACACACAGGTGTATCCTGCACCTGGGATATTTTCCAGGTTCTCATTGAGTAACCTGAGAGTGGAACTGAGTGATCCCCACACCACGGAGTTTCCTCTCACCTGGGAAACACGATTGCTGTTGTTTCAAGGCCCAGAGTTCAGTCTTTTAGTTGCTGTACCAACATTGCTGTCCTGTTCCTGTCCTGGTCCTCCTGGCAATGCCATCTTGGATTCCCTCTTCCTCATCCCTTTCAATTAATTTTGGTTGAAAGTCTATTTTATTAGATATTAGAATAGCTATTCCTGCTTGCTTCCTGGATCCATTTGCTTGAAAACCTTATTCCTGTTGCAACATCCAAGGAATTTTCCCAGAGATTAGCTGGGTGCTCTGAGGTTGGACCCAACTGTTTCCCTCATCATTGGCTTTCTTCTTACCTTGAAAACACAGTCAGTGGCTTTGGGGGCCCACTGATCCAACTATTGGTCACTTTGCAGTCTCTGCTACCCAACTTATCAGACACAGTGTGCAATCAGCCCAGCCATCTGGGATATATTTTTAGTTTTTACTGAATTTTTATTGTATGCATGAATATGCACCTCTTGTGTGCCTAATCCTCACAGTAGTCTAAAGTTGTCTTCAGAACTGATGAACATATAGCAAGTGAAAGTAGCAGGTCCCAGGTAAACACTAACAATTGAGCCCAATTATTTGCAAGAGCAGTAAGAGCTCCTCACTCCTGAGCCATCTCTCCTATCTTATGTTGCTTTATGATTAGCATTTACACTGCTAATATTTTTGTCTTCTATTTTTACCTGTTTAAACATGCATTCCTTTTTAGTAAGATATTGAAGTTACAGTTTAAGCTGGGGCAGTGCAGATTTCTGGAAAATAAATATACAACAGGAGTGAATGTATAATTCCTTGTAGAAGCTTCAGTAAAGACCTCTGAGTTCTTTCAATATTTTGTGTTTGTTTGATTGACTTTTAGGGGAGGCTCTGTCTTACTATATACGTCTGGCTGTCCTAGAACTCTTTAAATAGATAATGCTGACATCCAGTTCAATAAGATGCACCTGCATCTGCCTCCTGAGTGATGGAATTGAAGGCATGACAGAATACACCCAGCTTGTCCACCATTTTTTGTAGTTAGTAACTGTTAATAAATTTCTCTGATTTGTACTTAGTATTGTTCATCTGTTAATTTCTCTCTGTGTGTGTCTCTGTCTCTATGTCTCTGTCTCTCTATTTCACACTCTTCTCTCTGTTTGTCTTTGTCCACATTAATTTCCATGTCTATTCCAAAGCGATATCGTCTTCAAAAAGTTCAGATATGATACAGTTAAAACTTGTTATTCCGTTTTCTTCTAAAATGACTTAGTGATAACATTAACATTTCTTTTTTAATAGAAAAGTTTTAATCTTTATTTTTAATCTATAGACTACATTATTTAGTAAGGAGGATATACAAAACAATGATCAAAGAATAATCATGTGTTCTATTCCTTTTCTTTTGTCTGGTCACTCAGAAATATGATGTTATTGGCTATGATTGTTGTTGCGTGCCACTCACATTATTTTTATCCATGTATTCACTGTAGTCCACTTTCCCTTCCACAAATATATGAGTCCCCTCTTCACATACTGATATGCCACATCCCTGAGCCCTGGTCAAAACATAATATTCAGTACCATGTTGTCTTTTGACTGATGTTACCCATCTGTTCAGTGTCCCCTGATCAACACATCTCACTTGTTGCTATATAAAATATCATGACTGTGTTTTATCCTTCCACCTGTCTCATGACAGGGTCCTGACCTTCTCACCCAAGTAACTGAAGATGATTCATAGATTGATCAAGAACCCAACTAATGGCTACTTTATATTCATGTCTTACAAACTGATGAAAAACAGGTTTTTGAAGCACGCCTATGTTTTTTTTTCTTTTTTTTCAGTCTAACCTTTAGGCTTTTTCATCTCCCCTACTTCACATCATGCACAGCACCCAACTGTATAACATTCACACTTCTGTGTCAGAAAATAAATTGAAGAAGCAGTAGAATTATATGATTATATTGACAATGAAGTATAAATAATATTGTTGCCACTGTTTCTGTTGTACAATGTATTGCATAGTTTAGAATTCGTTGACCTTCAATGATGTGCATGTGAAATTCAGCCAAGAAGAGTGGGCCTTGCTGGAACCTTCCCAGAAGCAACTCTACAAAGATGTGATGCTAGAGACCTGTGAAAACCTCACTGCTATAGGTAAGACTGCAATTTTTCTTTCACTTTTAAAATAAAGAGACAACTTTTACTTTGTTATTGATCCTCTTCTGCAATTTTCTTTCACTTTTAAAATAAGGAGACCAGTCTTACTTTGTTATTGATCCTTTTCTATAATTCCAATTGAGAATGAGGAGGAATGAGGTAAATAAATCATGCATGGTTCTAAGGGTCACAGAAGATAGTGATTTAAGTTTTGCCTTAATAATAACATGATATTTCCAATAATATATATTTTCTTGTACTATATTTTAGGCTACAATTGGGATGACCATAATATTGAAGAACATTTTCAAAGTTCTACAAGTAATAAAAGGTAACTTTATGTGCATGTTGATACATATATAAATCTTAAATTTTAATGTGTCTTGGAAGTCTGGTGTTTTTTGTTTGTTTGTTTGTTTATTGGCTGCTTTTTATTTTCTGTTTTTGAAATAGATTTTTTTTCTGGGTATCTGTGACTTTCTTTAACTTGCTTGTTAGACCAGCCTGACCTCAAAATCACACAGATCTGCCTGCTTCTGCCTCCACAAGTGCTGGAATTGAAGGCATGTACCAGCACACATGGCTGTGTCCTGGAAGTTTTAAAGAAAAGCAACAGTGTAAAAACAGCATTGCTTTAAGTGTACTGATGATCATTAAATTCTCATAATTCCATGTACTTCAATGTCAGGTATCTGATTTGTGTTTACAAGGCACTCCCCTAAGATAGAAGAAAGTGAAATAATATTGTAACAAAAATACCATTTGAATCATATGGACATTACAGCTACTGACTTAAACTGCCAATCTGTTTAGTCTCATTCTATCTACTCAGATATTGTAAGAGGTATACACACTGAATTGGTGATTAGTATGTGTCCAAAACCTTCTAATAAGCAAAAATTACATAGTAAAACCAGTGTTACTAATTTTTGTGCAGTAACATTGTAAAGTTTAGTGAAAGGAGCAGCTTATGAGAATCAAGAATATTGTTGTGGGGAAACCTTAATCCCTATATGACATGTCTATGATGAACAAAAACAAACTGTGTTAATTCAATGTGGGAATCTTTATTATTTTTGTAAATTAAACTGGTATATCATATGTCAAAATGATTCTAAGACACATGAGCATACGGTTATTGAAAGAAGCAGTGTCCCTGTCTTTCTCCAAGAACAATTGATTTGGTAGTAGTCCCCATTGTGAGTAAATTTTCTGAATGTGATAAATGGTTACTGTTAATTGGTTTTGCAACTTCACTGAGAATTCATCAGCAAACTCATTTTGCTGAAAATACCTATGGATACTAGGAATTTGGAACTTCTGCTTGTCTTGGCTCACTTTGTAAATAAAGTATCATTCATACAGTACAAAAATTTGTGAATGGGATTGCTGTGGTAAAACTCTGAAGGCTTACAATACTCTTCATATATAGGAGAAAACCTCTCATAGAAAAATGATGCTATAAAAGTGATTCACATAACAAATGCTCTTACCATCACAGGGATCTTCAAAAATACCCATAATGAAGGGGAATATCGTGAATGTGAATAAAGTGATAAAACTTTAAAATTTGATTCTTCTTTACCATTAGACCAAATTATGAAATCAATTCATATAGATAAATATATTTATTAGTGCAATGAAATGACTGTGGTAAATCTTTCACATGTGCCAATTTTGTTTGCAGGCATGAAAGAAGTCATACTGGAGAGAAACCCTTTAAATGCACTCTATGTGGTAAAGCCTTCCCTATATCACTGTTCTCATATGGCATAAAAGAATACACACTGGAGAGAAGCCTTACAAATGTAATCAATGTGGTAAAGCCTTTGCAAAAAGCAGTCAGCTCATACGGCATAAAAGAACACATACTGGAGAGAAACCTTATGAATGTAACCAGTGTGCCAAAGCCTTTGCAGAAAACAGTACTCTCTTAAGCCATAAAAGAACACACACTGGAGAGAAACCTTATGAATGTAACCAGTGTGGTAAAGCCTTTGCACAAATCAGTCATCTCATAAGACATAAAAGAACACATACTGGAAAGAAACCTTATGAATATACCCAACGGGATAAAGCCTTTGCACAGCAGAGTAGTCTCTGAAAACAGTAAAAGACACATAGTGGAGAGAAGCCTTGTGAGGGTAATTAGTGTGATAAATCCTTTGCATATAACAATTATCTCCTAAGACAACAACACATTCTGGAGGGAAACCATATGAATATAACTATGTGGCAAAGCCTTTGCACATAACATCTCCTAATATATAAAATAATACATACTGGAAAGATGTCTGACTGTAACCAATTTGAACAAACTTTTGGACTTCAGAATAATCTCCACACTCATGAAAGAAATCCTAATGGACAGAAAGCCTGTGAGTGCTTTTAACATGGTGAAACCATTCCACATTTGTATAATCTTCATCATCATGAAAGGATTCATACTAGAGAGAAAACTTATGAATGTTTTAAAATGGTGAGGACTTGCACAAATCTAGAGTCATCATCATCATAAAAGTATCCTCACTGGAGAGGAATTCTGTGAGTATAAGCAATGTGGAAAGGCCTTTGTGTACTTTGGTCCACTGAGATCCAACAGAACTGAAAAACTAGCTCAATGGAAATGACCTCCCTTTTCTGAAGGGGAAAGGGAATAGGTGCAATAGGAATGGAGGGTAGTACTGGGGGAGAGAAGGGAGGGGAACTACGATTGGAATTTAAAGTAAATAAACTTATTTTTAAAAAGAATACAATGAATGGTGAATATCAATTACATGCAACAGTATTATATAATAAGGTGTTTAGGGGAGCCTTATTGATTATCCTGATTCTCAACATTTATTGTTTTCAATTGCCTCACTTTACACAAGAAACTTTTAGTCCAGTGGATGAATATGTAAGGAATGGTGAACTAACACCAGCCAGGAAGTTCTCTGAGAGAATCACAAAGGTGGTAGCCTGTAGAAGTTTCTTTTGTTCACATACCTATTGTTCCAGGGGAACTATTGAAAAACATCACAACCCACACTGAATTTTGAGATATGATGGAGGAGGCTTTCTTTTCCAAGTATGAGCCTGATTCTGGCCTAGATGTGGAACCTTGTCAAGGGTGAGTTTTCTCTGCCTGGCTTCTTCTGGAAAGTGTCTTTAGACATAGATACCACCAACCATATTTGATAGATATAACTCCCCTCTCTTCAAATATAGGATAATTTGGTTCTGTGTTCTTGTTCTTCTTGTTCATATGATAGGAATGTGCTGTTTAATGCAAATTGAGCATCCTTGAATTGGCTAGTATTAAACAATTATCTACACCAATGCTTGAAGCATCCCAGTCACTCCCCAAGGGGTATAAGACTCTGTTTTCTGGAATTAAAGTTGAACTTACTTTCTGAGGTGGTTCCCAGATTGGCAGATCACTGTTATGCTTGCAGGCTTTCCAAGCTTTATACCTCATCTTCTTACCCTGGTGCCTTCCTGGGCTGGTGGGAAACAGCCCTCCAGACAGCAAGAGAATCATGTTCTCTGAAATTCTTGTAATAAAATGTTTCAAAGTTCATAGCATTTCAATTTCACATGATTCTGGATGTGAGATGGTAAATCAAACAGTGTCTTGGGGGTAGGACTCTTTAAAATGAGTTATACCTAGTGTTTATTTCACGGTAAGTTTGAAGGCAAGCTTCATGGTATGAAATCTTCTGAGGTGAGTACAGTGGCCTATGGAAAATAAATAAGAGCAGACATTTTTTTTTCTGTTTTTAATAGCTGAGTATTGTTCTTATCATGTATAGGTGGATGGCAGAGGAGAGGAACTCCCCTTTGGTATGGACTAGGGAAAGGGGAGGAGAGAAAGATGGAGGGAGGGTGGGACCAGAAGGAGTTGAGAGAGTGAACTTCAATCAGCATATATAATGAATAAATTGTGAAAAAATAAAAACATTTAATAAAATAAAAAATAGTCAGAAAAATAATCAAAATAGTAAAAAGTTGAGTCCAGTTTAGGTAACCGCCCTCCCTCATAGAAAAGAAAGAAGATATATACAAAGAAGAGAAAAACAGAATCTTTGTCTTTGCCACCTTTCTTCCCTGTGGGCTCACTTGATAATCATTATCCAAGGGAAACAATTCTTCTCTCTCTGAAGTTTGTGTTACCATAGAAGTAGGATTCAAACCTGAAACTAATGGCAGAGGTTCCTAGTTAACATATCAAATCAAACCTACCTGCAATTTTCTCCCAGCAATCCTTCAGTTCTTCCATGTTACCTGTTCCTCCAGGATAGTGTAGCCTATGAAATGCCCTGAATTCTCCTTCCCAGGGCCTGAGCTAACCTTACTCCCCCCCCCGCACCCATATATAGGCAAACTATTTTGGCTACCTGGTCTTGTCAAGAGTCATGCAGGAGCAACAGCAGAACAGCTGTAGAAATCATGGAATATGGCTCTCCTGTTAGCATACTCATGTTGAGTTTGTCTTGGAGAAGCATAATCCCATGAACTGCTTTTTCTGAGGACTTTGAACTCTTATATAGCATATCTCTGCTTGTTGTCCTTATGATGCCCATATTCCTCAAAACATGAGGAGCATGAAAGCTACAATGAGGTTTCTAGCCCATCACTGGGCAATATCACTGGCATTTAAAATTAACAATGCTTGATCTCTTTTCACATGTTTACTGGAGCAGATTAATGAATTAACCACTGCCCTTGAAAGGAGCCATAGATGTAGATATAATCACCATTATACTTAGAAAGAATATGGAAAAATAGATTTTTTAACAAGGTCAGGGAAGATGTTTTTGCTGATGGCTCTGGTGTAAAAATCTTAGAGAACAATTTAAAGTTAATAAAAGTACACTATTAATAGTAAAGCCAGGGATGTTTTACGGTTGATGAGCTGAAACAATAGTCCAACGTAGCATTGGCAGTCTGGGCGCTCTCAAACTGGGTCTAAAACTGAGAATCTCTAAAACTGAGATTCTCCTATATTTGTTTTTCCCCTCATATTCCTGATGATTTAATAAAAATGATTAATGAGTAGATGCACACCCCTTTAAGATTTAAAGTACAGGTGCCAGTGCCATGCCATTTTTTATTACTGTTGCTCTATAGTACTACTTGAGATCCATGATGAAATTACCACCAGGAAATATCTTATTGTACAGGCATGTTTTTTATCAATTCTGGGTTTTTTGTTTTCCATATGAAACTAAGAATTGTTCTTTCAAGGTCTGTAAAGAGTTGTGCTGGTATTTTGATTGTAATTCCATTGAGTCTACAGATTTCTTTTGGTAGAGTGGCCATTTTTTACTATGTTAATCCCACCAAACTTGGAGCATGGGATATCTTTCCATCTTCTGATATCTTCCTTGAAGTTTTATCTTTTGTATACAGGAAGGCTTCAGATATATTTTTTATTTAATTTTGTATCCAGCCATCGTATTGAAGGTGTTTATCAGTTGTAGGAGTTCCCTGGTTGAATTCCTTGGTTATTCATTTGTACTATCACATCATCTGCAACACATGCTGGATTGGATATGGAGAAAAGGGAACCCTCCTCCATTGCTGATGGAAATGTAAACTTGTACAACCACTTTGGAAATCAGACTGGTGCTTTTTCAGAAAATTATGAATAATGCTACCTCAAGATTCAGCTATACAACCACTGGGCATACACTCAGAAGATTCTCAACCATAGAACAAGGACATTTACTCAACTATTCTCATAGCAGCTTTGTTCATAATAGCCAGAATCTGGAAACAACCTAGATAATGTCCCACAATTGAGGAGTGGATACAGAAATTGTGGCACATTTACACAGTGCAGTACTACTTGCTATTTAATAACAAGGAAATCAGCAGGCAAATGGATACAACTAGGAAAGATCATCGTCAGTGAGGTATCAGACTCAGAAAGACATGGTATATACTCACTTCTAAGTGGATATAAGTCATGTAATATAGAATGAAGCATACAAAAATCTATAGTCCTGAGGAAGCTATCCAACACAGAGGACCCTAAGGAAGATGCTTAATCCTCATTCAGAAAGGCAAATGGGATAGACATTGTTAACATGAGAAGACAGGGAACAGGGCAGGAACCTACCACAGAGGGCCTCTAAAAGAATCTACCAAGCAGGGTATTGAAGCAGATGCTTAGACTGATAGCAAAACTTTGGGTAAAGAGCACAGAATCATATGGAAGATTCAGGAGATAAAGATCTGGATGGGCCAGACACTCCACAAGACCAACAGAGCAAACATAAATATGGGCCCTGGGGTTCCTGCTCCAACCAAGGACCATGCATGGAGAACAACTAGAGCCCCTGTTCAGATGTAACCCATAAGTATCTCAGTCTCCATGTAGATTTCCTAGTAAGGGTAGCAAGGGCTTTCTCTGACAAGAACTCAGTGGCTGGCTCTTTGATCACCTACTCCTGAGAGGTGCAGCCTTGCCAGACTATAGAAGAAGCAGGTGCAGCCATTCCTAGTGAGTTCAGATAAGATAGGCTAGTATAATATAGTAGGGGAGGAGGACTTCCCCTATAAGTGGACTAGGAGAGGGGTATAGAGAGAGAAGAAGGAGGTAGGTTGTGACAGGCAGAAGGTGAGGGGCGGGCCTACATTCAGTATACAAAGTGAATTAATTGTAATAATCAATAAAAATGTGTTTTTTTCCGGGATGACTGGACTTATGCAACTGTCTCCTAACAACAACTGAAAAGAATACTATTTCATTTCTACACATTTTCCTTTTCCTGTAATACTATTTATAATAAATACCCTCGATAAAATTCAGTGGTTTGTTATATATTCCTGGTATCATAATATAGCATAATATATTACAAATCAAAATTTGACATGTTAAGCATATAAAAATAGTTTATGAGAAAGTGGCTTGAATTTTCAAAAGAGCAAAGAGTGTTTACTTAAAATTCTGGAGGGTGAAAAATGGAAGAAAAAATGATGGAAGAATAAATAATAATATATAAATAAATTAATATTTCTTATATAAATTACATTTTGGTTACTGAGATTTTAAAAATATACACAGAACACTTTTTTCTTTCTTTCTTCTTATTATTATTAATTACACTTTATTCATTTTGTATCCCTCCATAAGCCCCTCTCTCTTCCCCTCCCGATCACACCCTTCCTCCCCTTTCTGCATGCATGCTTCTCCCCAAGTCCACTGATAGGGGAGGTCCTCCTCTCCTTCCTTCTGATCTTAGTCTATCAGATCACATCAGGAATGGCTACATTGTCTTCTTCTATGGCCTGGTAAGGCTGTTCGCCCTCAGGGGGAGGTGATCAAAGGGCAGGCCAATCAGATTGTGTCAGAGGCAGTCCCTCTTCCCATTACTGTGTAACCCACTTGGACACTGAACTGCCATGGGCTACATCTGTGCAGGGGTTCTAAGTTATCTCCATGAATAGTCCTTGGTTGGAGTATGAGTCTCTGGGAAATTCCTTGTGTTCAAATTTTCTTGTTCTGTTGCTCTCCTTGTGGAGTTCCTCTCCTCTCCAATTCTTGCTATTTCCCACTTCTTACCTAAAATTCCATTCACTCTACCCGACAGTTGGCCATCAGGCTCAGCATCTGCTTTGATAGTCTGCAGGGCAGAGGCTTTCAGAAGCCCTCTGTGGCAGGTTCCTAGGTTCTTTCCTGTTTTCTTCTTCTTCTGATATCCATCCTCTTTTCCTTTCAGGATGGGGATTGACCATTTTAGTTAGGGTCCTCTCTTTTGTTTAGTTTGTTTAGATGTACTGATTTTAGTGGGTTTATCCTATGTTGTATGTTTATATGAGTGAGTATATACCGTGTGTGTCTTTTTGATTCTGGGACAACTCACTCAGGATGATCCTTTCCAGGTCCCACCATTTACCTGCAAATTTCATGATTTCCTTATTTTTCATTGCTGAGTAATACTCCATTGTATAGATGTACCACAATTTCTGCATCTATTCTTCAGTTGAGGGGCATCTGGGTTGTTTCCAGCTTCTGGCTATTACAAATAAAGCTGCTACAAACATGGTTGAGCAAATGTCCTTTTTGTGTACTTGACCCTCTTTTGGATATATGCCTAGGAGCAGTATGGCTGGATCTTGAGGAAGCGCTATTCCTAGTTGTCTGAGAAAGCACCAGATTGATTTCCAGAGTGGTTGTACAAGTTTACATTCCCACCAGCAGTGGAGAAGGGTTCCCCTTTCTCCACAACCTCTCCAGCATGTGTTGTCACTTGAGTTTTTGAAATTGGCCATTCTGATGGGTGTAAGGTGAAATCTCAGGGTTGTGTTGATTTGCATTTCCCTAATGGCTAATGAGGTTGAGCATTTCTTTAAATGCTTCTCTGCCATTTGATATTCCTCTACAGAGAGTTCTCTGTTTAGCTCTGTTCCCCATTTTTTAAGTGGATTGCTTGGTTTGTTGCTTTTCAGCTTCTTTAGTTCTTTATAGATACTGGATATGAGTCCTCTGTCAGATAAAGGGTTGGTGAAGATTCTTTCCCAATCTGTAGGCAGTCGCTTTGTTTTGATGACAGTATCCTTTACTTTACAGAAGCTTTTCAGTTTCATGAGGTCCCATTTATTGATTGTTGCTCTTAGAGCCTGTGCTGTTGGTGTTCTGTTCAGGAAGTTCTCTCCTGTACCAATGAGTTCTAGGGTATTCCAAACTTTTTTTTCTAGCCGATTTAATGTGTCTGGTTTTATGTTAAGGTCTTTGATCCACTTGGACTTCAGTTTTGTGCAGGGTGATGAGTATGGATCTATTTTCATTTTTCTACATGTAGACATCCAGTTAGACCAGCACCATTTGTTGAAGATGCTATCTTTTTTCCATTGTATGGTTTTGGCATCTTTGTCAAAAATCAGGTGTCCATAAGTGTGTGGGTTTATTTCTGGGTCCTCTGTTCGGTTCCATTGATCCACCATTCTGTTTCTATGCCAGTACCATGCAGTTTTTAAAACTGTTGCTTATAGTACAAGATCAGGGATGGAGATACCTCCAGAAGATCTTTTATTGTAGAGGATTGTTTTAGCAATTCTGGGTTTCTTGTTATTCCATACGAAGTTGAGAATTTTTCTTTCCAGGTCTCTAAGGAATTGTGTTGGCAATTTGATGGGAATTGCATTAAATCTGTAGATTGCTTTTGGTAAGATGGCCATTTTTACTATGTTAATCCTACCAAGCCATGAGCATGGGAGATCTTTCCATCTTCTCATATCTTCTTATAATTCTTTCCTCAGAGACTTATTTTTTTTTCATACAAGTCTTTGACTTGCTTGGTTAGGGATACACCAAGGTACTTTATTTCATTTGTGGCTATTGTGAAGGATGTTGTTTCTCTAATTTCTTTCTCGGCCCTTTTTTCTTTTGTATACAGGCATGCTACTGATTTTTTTGAGTTAATTTTGTATCCAGCCACTTTGCTGAAGGTGTTTATCAGCTGTAGGAGTTCCCTGGTAGAGTTTTTGGGGTCATTCGTGTATACTATCATATCATCTGCAAATAGTGATAATTTGACTTCTTCCTTTCCCATCTGTATCCCCTTGATCTCCTTCAACTGTCTTATTGCTCTAGCAAGGACTTCCAGCACTATGTTGAAGAGATATGGAGAGAGTGGGCAGCCTTGTCTTGTCCCTGATTTCAGTGGGATTGCTTTAAGTTTCTCTCCGTTCAGTTTGATGTTGGCTCTAGGCTTGGTGTATATCGCCTTTACTATGTTTAGATATGTGCCTTGTGTCCCTGATCTGTCCAATACTTTAAACCTGAATGGATGCTGGATTTTGTCAAATGCTTTTTCAGCATCTAGGGAGATTATCATATGTTTTTTTTTTATTTCAGTTTGTTAATATGGTGGAGCACATTAATGGATTTCCATATATTGAACCACCCCTGCATAACTGGGATGAAGCCTACTTGGTCATAGTAGATAATATCTTTGATGTGTTCTTGGATTCGTTTTGCAAGTATTTTGTTAAGTATTTTTGCATCAATGTTCATAAGGGAGATTGGCATGAAATTCTCTTTCTTTGTTGATTCTTTTTGAGGTTTAGGTACCAAGGTGACTGTGGCTTCATAGAATGAGTTTGGTAATGTTCCTTCTGTTTTGATTTTGTGGAATAGTTTGAAGAGAACTGGAGTTAGCTGTTTTTTGAATGTCTGGTAGAATTCTGCGCTGAAACCATCAGGTCCTGGGCTTTTTTTTTTTGGATGGGAGACTTTCAATGACTGCTTCTATTTCCTTGGGGGATATAGGACTATTTAATTGATTTACCTGGTCCTGATTCATCTTTGGTAAGTGGAATCGATCAAGAAAATTGTCCATTTCATTTAAATTTTCAAATTTTGTTGCGTATAGACTTTTGAAGTAAGTTCTATTTATTGTTTGAATTTCCTCAGTGTCTGTAGTTATGTCCAACTTTTCATTTCTGATTTTGTTTATTTGGATGGTGTCTCTCTGAGGCCTTTTAGTTAGCTTGGCTAAGGGTTTGTCTATCTTGTTGATTTTCTCAAAGAACCAGCTCTTGGTTTCATTGATTCTTTGAATTGTTTTGTTTCAAATTGATTGATTTCAGCCCTGAGTTTGATTATTTCCAGCCATCTATTCCTTTTTGGTGTGTTTGCTTCTTCTTTTTCTAGGGTTTTTAAGTGAGCCATTAAGTTGCTTGAATGCGCTGTCTCAATTTTCTTCTTGAAGGCACTTAGTGCTATGAACTTTCCTCTTAGCACTGCCTTCATTGTGTCCCACAAGTTTGGGTATGTTGTGTCTTCATTTTCATTGAGTTCTAGGAAGATTTTAATTTCTTTCTTTATTTCTTCCCTGACCCAGCTGTCTTTTAGTAGCAAGTGGTTCAATTTCCATGTATGTGTAGGCTTTTTGCTATTTCTGTTGTTATTGAGGTCTAGCTTTATTCCATGGTGATCAGACAGGATACAAGGGATTATTTCAATCTTCTTGTATCTATTGAGGCTTGCTTTGTGACCAATTATGTGGTCTATTTTGGAGAAGGTTCCATGAGGTGCTGAGAAGAAGGTAAATTCTTTTTTGCTTGGGTGTAATAGTCTGTAAATGTCTGTTAGGTCCATTTGATTTATGACCTTTGTTAGAGATATTGTTTCTTTGTTTAATTTCTGTTTAGTTGACCTGTCCTTTGTTGAGAGTGGGGTGTTGAAGTCTCCCACTATTAGTGTGAGGGGATCTATGTGTGGTTTAAGTTTCATCAATGTTTCTTTCTCAAATGTGGGTGCCCTTGTATTTGGGGCATAGATGTTCAGGATTGTGATGTCTTCTTGGTGGAATCTTTCCTTGATGAGTATGAAGTGTCCTTCCCCATCTCTTTTGATTAATTTTGGTTGAAAGTCTATTTTATCAGATATTAGAATGGCTACTCCTGCTTGCTTCTTGCATCCATTTGCTTGGAAAATCATGTTTTAATCATATATACATGTATATATGATTAAAATAAAAATGTGAGCCAGTCTTTGTGGCACATATCTCGAATCCCATCTCTTCAGGAGACACAGCGTGCTGCTGTGTAACTTCAATGTCATCCTGGTCTACAAAGCAAGTCCAGGACATGCATGGCTACAGAGAGAAACCTTGTCTTAAAAAACAGGCTAGATGTGTGCCTAGATATGTCTGGAATCACATAGTGTGACTAGGCTATAGCTAAGTCTTGCCAGGTATGGTGGCACACATCCTTAGTCCTATAACTTGAGATGAATGTAGATCTCTGTGAGTTCAAGGTCAGCCTGGTTTACAAAGGGAGTCCTGGACTGGCAATGATGCACTGAGACACCATGTCACAAAAATAAAACATTAAATTAAATTAAAAATTTCAAAGCCTGGACGTTGGCAAATGCCTCTAATACTAGCACTATGACTGGCAGAAGGAAATGGATCTGTGTTAGTTCAAGTCCTGCCTGGTCTAAAAAGAATGACAGGTCAGTCAAGGCCATACAGAAAATCTCTTTCTCAAAAACCAACATCCTGGGATGTAAACAAAAAACTTCTAGTATCTGAAGGTTGTTTCTTTTTTTTCACTTTTTAAAATTTGTTTTTGTCAATTATAGTTTATTCTCATTGTATCTATGCTGTAGCTCCATCCTTCGTCCCCTCCTTTACCCAACCTCCTAACTTCCTCCCATTTCTGTCCCCAAGTCCACTGATAGGGGAGGTCCTCCTCCACTTCCATCTGACCCTAGCCTATCAGATTTCATCAGAACTGGCTGCATTGTCCTCCTCTGTGTCCTTCCCCCCCCAAGGGGAGGTGATCAAAGAGCCTGACAGTGAGTTCATAACAGAGACAGTTCCTGTTCCCATTACTAGTGGAATGAAGTTCCCATTCCACTCACTTGGAGACTGAGCTGCCATGGAATATATCTAGGCAGGAGTTGAAGAGGTTCTATGTTATCTCCATGCATGGTCTTTGGTTGGAGTATCAGTCTCAAAAAAGACCCCTCTGCCTAGTATTTTTTCATCTGTTGCTCTCCTTGTGGAACTCCTGTCCCCTCAAAAGTCTTACTTAGTCATCAGGTAAATGCAAATCAAAATGACCCCAGGTTATCACATTAAACCTATCAGAATGGATAAGATCAAAAACTCAAGAGACAACACATGATGGAGAGGATGTGTGGAAAGGGGTACACTCCTCCAGTTCTGGTGGGAATGTAAACTTGTACAACCACTTTGGAAATCAATCTGGCAATTTCTTAGAAGATTAGGAATACTACCTCATGATCCAGCTATACCACTCCTAAGCATATATCCAAATTTTGATCAAGTATACAACAAGGGCATTTGCTCAACCATGTTTGTAGCTACTTTATTTGTAATAGCCACAAGCTGGAAACAACCCAGGTGCCACTCAGTTGAGGAATGGATACAGAAATTGTGGTACATTTACACAAGGGAATACTACTCAGCATTTAAAAATAAGGAAATCATGAAATTGGCAGGCAAATGGTGGAATCTAGAAAAGATCATCCTGATTGAGGTATCCTAAAAGCAGAAAGACACACAGGGTATATACTCACTCATAAGTGGGTATTAGACATATAATACAGGATAAACGTGCTAATATCTGTACACCCTAAGAATTTAATCATGAAAAGAAACATGGCTTTGGATGAAGTAAATTATTTACTATGTTCACTTATAATGTAATGGAGGAGGTCACCAATTGTGGTTTGTGTTCTATATTTTGAAACATTGGTGTAGGTATTGAAGTTTGCTGTATGCATATTGAATCCAATCACAGAAGCTTATTTGGTCTTTCTGATACTCTTTCTGTGGCTGTTGTTGATCTAATGCATTTCTACTTGGTGATAGGTATTTTTCTGCTGCAAAGTATAGAATGGGATTCCCATCATCTATATAATCCATTGCTTATTAATATTAGGTAAAGTGTGAAAATGCTTTTCAATGAAGGGTCTCTGAGAAAGTGTGCTGATTTTTTTTAATTTTCACAAATTCCTCTAAGATGTTTGTTTTCAAGCCTGATTTGGATGTCAGTAATTAGGCAAAGCTACATTTGAAATCTTGATTATCATGTGTCAGCCATCTGAGTACACATCCAAGGGTGGAAGATGTTCCCCAATGTGTTCTATTTTTACCAACATTAATGTTAAAATGCTTACTAGTGTGTATGAATGTATGACTATATATATATGTACAGTTTGAAGTTCCATTCTTCTTCATGTTCCCATTAGTTAATATATGGCACCTAATGTTGAAGTACTGCCTTCTGAATGAATTAGCTAGAGGTGCTAAATAATGTAACAGCAATCATATTTATTTCAAGAAAGGATGTTGTGGTGTGTAATGTTATTATGGATTCTTAGGCCATGACAGATGTGTGAAGACCTGGTGACAGCTTTGTGAGGCTTATTTTGGTCATTGTTATACGATGTTCAAAGTCATGTTGCCAGTTTTGCTTACCACAGACATTCTCCACTGATTTCATTGATACTCAAATAACCTTAAATGAGATATTACATCAGTAAAATATTGTCTTCTATCCAGATTATAAACTTATTGTTATATAAGGATGGAAGAACATGAAATAATTTGAATAATAAATGCTATTTCCAAATTAAAATTATATAATCCTTTCGTGTTTTGGAATATGTTTGTTCACTCTTAGGAGTAAAGACTTGCTCATGACACTGTCTCAGATCTATAAGTGAATGTCAGAGAACTGTTTCAGTGGGAATAGTTGGTTGTTTCTGAGCCTGATAATTTGAACTCAATTTCTGGGTAGCCCATATTACTCCTATAGATTTTTCTAATATTTCTATACTTGGGCATTTGTATATACAAATTCACACACCAGCACATACATAAATCATTTTTAAACCTAAATAAGGGCCAGTTTTTTCACTGGTCAAAAGACTCTTTGGGTTTCATGTTGAAAACTCATATATGGGATGTAAGGAGATAGCAAACAGCAATAAGTTGTCCTCTCACTGGCAGATACATACTCAAACATTTTTCGATGTATGAAATTAAAGCAAAGGAGAAAACTCACCTATTGACAACATCAGAAATGATTTGCAGTTGTAAATAAATGTAGATATTGAAGACTTATTACTGTTCATTAAAAGAAAAATGGTAGCTTTGTACATCTTATTTTATCCTTTCATTCCTTGATTCAAGAATAGGTCATTAAAATATCTTAGCTTGGCTCAGAGGTGCATCTCTGTCATCCTAGACCTGGGAGTCCATGGTAAGCTAATCTTTCTGAGACTGTGGTCAGCTTGGTCAACAAAGTGAGTTCTCTTTTGTATTTGTTCGTTCATTCATTCATTTGTTTGTTTTTTAGACAGAATTTTCTTGTGTAGCCTTGGCTGTCCTAGACTCACTTTGTAGACCTGGCTCAAATTCAGGTCTCTTCTTCCATGAGTGCTGGGATTACAGATGTGTGCTACCATGCTCGGCTCCAAATATTGAGTTCTAAATCAGGCATGACTATGTAGAAATATCATGTATTTAAATGATCCCCAAAAATGTACTCTATATCTCAAATTATAGGGTTTCTCCCCTTCAGGTACAGTGCCCAAGGAGCTGAGTCCTGGTACTGTTCCTGGTCCTGGTCCTCAGAGCCTAGCCTTCAGCCCAGCTGTGGCCCCAAAAGTCCGCTGTCAAGTGCTGGCCTTCATGGGCTTTCTCTCTGGGGCTCAATCTATCCCATTAGACTCCTTGGGCACCAACTACACACCTGGCAACATCTTCTATAGATGGATGCACATGCCCAACTCGCGGGAAACTCTTGACAAAAATAGGCTTCATACCCCTTGTCACAGCCCAGACCACAGCCCAGGAATTTGGGCCCACTGTGGGCTGATGGGGAGGCCCCATCTCCGAATACATCACTTAAGATAAGTAAGCAACACCTTTCTAATAATAATATGAAACCAACAACAATATCGCAAGAGTAAAAAACAGCAATTTAAAAATACAGAAAATTAAGGGAACCTTTTCTCTAAGGGGAGCAGGCGCTGGGTGCAGCCCAGCCAGCAATTGTACCAACTATATGTCCACCTCGGGCAGCTAGGACATGGGCTCAGGTGCCCCCAAGTGTGCCACAGTGGAGAGAAATAGTAGCTCATCCATCAAGTGCACAATGGACTGCACGTCCTCTGATGCTAAAGCCAGAGGTTGCACTGGTCCAGCTTTTGGCAAGATTGGGGGACCCGCAGCCATGGGATCCAGGAGCTCACTATCCTCTTGGGGCTCCTGCCCCTGAAGCCGGTCTCAGTGTCTCCTGTATCCCCAAGGACTCCTGCATGTGCAGGCTGCAGTCAAGGACGCAAGGATCTGAACACAGAAGAGGGTGAGCCATCAGCCGGGATAGGGGGACTGCCTGAAGGCACCCAAAAAGGTGTGAGCTCTCCCAAGATGGTATCTACTTGCCAGGGAAGGCGCAGTCCGCTCTCCTGCCTGCAGGACGGTCAAGTTGACTGGCGTCCAGTTCTACTCTCCTGGCAAGAGCTTCAGGACACATTCCCAGTGAGACCCAGGGATGGAACCAGCTGCAGGTTCTCCAGACACCTCCCCGAGCTCTTCCTCCTCCTGCTCTTCCTCCTCCTCCTTCTCTTCCTTCTTCTCCTCTTCCTCCTCTTCATCTTCCTCCTCCTCCTCCTCCTCGGGCTTCATCCTCCTGACCTTCTGCTCCTCCATTGCCAGAAGGATCTCCCCGGCCTGGCGGTCCAACTCTGCAGTGAGCACATGGATCCTGGCATTGTCCAGCAGCCGCCTCATGATGGTCAGGTCCGGAGCCCCACAGATATCCTGGGGGAATCTCTGTAGCCACTGGGACAGGAACGAGAAGATAACCCTGCGGGCAAGAGCAGGACAGAGGGACTTGGGGTCGGGAGCCTGGCCTTGCTTCTGGGCTACGGGGGTGGGGGACATGGGTGTCCACCAGGGCCCTTCCTCTCCTGTTCCTCCCTCTGCTGCTCAAAACCCAGGAGCCCGGTGGGAGACCTCTGTACTCCACCAGCCGGCGAGGTTGTGGGGACAGTCCCTAGGGCAAGAACCCCAAAGGCGAGGCTTCTGGCCGTTATTGGTCCTCCATCCTGGCCATCCCAAATGCTCCTCCCCACTTACCTCCCCCTCCAAACAAGCTCACTCACATCCTTGTTTTCTGGTCCTCCTCACATTCGGGCCTGAAGGATCTATACCTGTGACAGTCCACAGGGATGCCACCCCTAAGGCCCATGTCCCCAACCCACCCAGATGTCTAGAGGGAGATATTCAAATCTTCCTAGGAAGGGGTTTGGGGGTGCTGGGGACTCCATTTATCCCAAACACCACAGATGGGGTCCAGAATCCTTTATCCAAAGGATGCTCAGGGCTTGAGAAAGGGTGGTGTGTGACACTCCCTGGGGAAGGTGAATGGCACCTGCTAGAGCCCCACCCCTGCCCCAATCGCCCATGTATGGCTATGTCACTTTAAAGGGCCAGGCCCGGAACCTAGGCTGCTGCGACACAGTCGTCTGGTTCTGTGAGGGCACAGGCCCTAGAAAACAGCAGGAGGAGGTCTGAGGGCTGGATCCCTGGTGGAGCCGCTCGACTGCCTTTTCAGGATCAGGTCCAGAAAACCTTTCCAGTGGTCGCAAACTTTGGATAAAGGGCCAGAAATAGTGGTGGGAAAATAGGGGATCATCTGGTCCACGAAGTTCACGCCATCATTCCTGAGAAATGGGGATACCATGCAAGAAGGCTAGCTTCCTATTACTCTGAGGAAGGACCACGGCAGGAGGAAGGCTTGAAGTTTGCAAACTCCGAGGGGCACCAACGACCCCTTTCCCTACACTGAAAAGGGAAGCAGACATGAAACGTGTTCCTCAGTGACCCAACAGGAACATTCGCCCAGGCCGCAACCGCGGTGGATGGGGGGTGGGAGTGGACCAGAAAGCTCCCCCACCACACAGCGGCCCTGATTACCTTGGTCTCACGGTGGGGAACAGGCCAGAAACGTGTCATTGAGCACACCATATGTCTCCAGCAGCGGCCCAGGCGACCACCATTGGCTTCCAAGAGACCTAAGCCTTTGGAGGTCTGGAAGCAGAACAACACACTCCTCTCTCCAGCTCCTCTGGACGAGCTGGTCTGTCCAGGCAGCTGTTGCTGCTGGCGTCTGGTTACCTGGCAACCAGTGTTCCGAGTTCCAACCAGAACAATGTTGAGGGAGCATGGTCACTTCCGGGAGTCACCTGCCCAAGCCTCGCCCTCATGGGCTCTCCCTGGGGGCCACCAGCCATGCAGGCTCTGCTGATTAAACCATCAACAATTCCAGAGAGAAATGATGGAGAAGTTGCCCCCCGTCACCACTAGAGGGCACAGAAGCACATGAGAGGGTGCAAGGATGAAAAGAACAGCAGCAGCATAGAGGGATGGCTATCATCCCTCTTTATTCTTTTATTATTATTATTATTATCATCATCATCATCATCATCATCATCATCATCATCATTCCTTTCTTCTTCCCTCGTATACTGCAAACAAATTCACCTTCTTTCATTTACCCTACTAAACTAAAATGTTCTCACGTCTCAGCCTTTGAATATGTATGTTCTTTATCCTTTCTGGGATGTTAGGTACCTCTTGCTTTCCTTTAGGTTTCATAGTGGAATTTATGTGCTGTATACATTTCTACGCATGGTCTATGGGTTTGTTTATGGTGGATTACCCCACAAGACGGTAAGCATATAGAGAAAGAGTAGTGTTTACATCAATCATTTTTGTGTGTTCAGGACTTAGCACAGTATTGGGTACCTAATTCACAGTAACTATCTGTGGAAGGACAATTAACCTTTTAAACAGTAAATTCCTTTAACAAAGTCTTCATAATCTGATAGTAAAACAGAATTCTCACCTAAAGGATGGAAGCATGTGGCAATTTATTTGTTAATGCCAGCCATTGTGCCATCTGTAAAAAACATTTCCTGAAGTCTTTTTATGTTATTCTGTTACTGCTGTTACTAGGACAGCCTCCTCTATGCCTGTTGCCTTCTCTGTGTTCTCTTTAATTTATCCCATAACAAGTTACTTCCTTTAAGCTTTAGTGAGGTTTAGCATCTGGCTTTATTATATCCAAAGACTATCTGTTTCTGCCTGTTTTGTACACAAGGTAAGAATACAACTCAGAGGTAGAAAATTTGCTTCACATATAAGGGGTAAGGAAGGAGGAGAAAGGGGAGGAGAAAAAAAGGAACAGGAGAAGCAAAACATTGCTTTTCTTTATGCAGATGCCCTGCCTTAAATACAGGGGTTAACAGTCTTCCTGTCTCTGCCTTTCAAACAAGATAGAAATTCCAGATACAGCAACAGTGATACTTATTTGGTGTTAGTTTTTTTAACCTGGTCCCTCTCCTGACATTTACTCTGTACCTGTTTTATGTACATGTTCATTTTCTGGGAAGAATCTATATTTTCATTAGGTTTTATGAGAAGTCGTATCCTCAGAAAAAGTCATATCTTCAGAAATTTTCCTGGGCTTTGCATCCTACCATATGTATCCCTAGGAGCCCATATCTGCAAAGGTGATTATGTTCTCTCTATACATCATTTGATGTTATGACTTCAGGATGCATCTTGAACCTTGTTTTCAAGAGAATGTTGTAAACAAGCCTTAAGCTTAGCAGGCATTTTGTGCCTCATGAAAAAATTTCATCATAAAATGTCCTGTCTGAAAAGAACATCTGAGATCATTGTACAATGCACTCAGTTATTTCAATTTTAGTCATTAACATTATTAGTACTATTTACTGTTTTTCATTACTTTGTTAGAGCCCCAAATATGATGACTCTGGTGTAAGAGACTGTGTACACACTGTTAACTAAAAAAATAAAACCACACATTCAAAACAAGTAAAGCCTCCAAATATTGATAAGAATTAGATTTAGATTTAGTGTCCAAAAATAATTCAGTTGAAATGTGGGAAAGACATTGAAACACCATTATTCAGCAAACGTTTAGAGTATATATATATACATATATATATATATATATATTCATATATATACACACACACATATATATGTATATACTTGTAAATATGATGAAAGGAATGTACACATAAACACAACTTAAAAATTCTTGGCACACAGTATATAATCACTCATATAGACATATAATATAGGATAAACCTACTGAAATCTGTACATGTAAAGAAACTAATCAAGAGGGAGGATCCTGACTAAAATGCTCAATCCCTATCCTGTAAGGCAAAGAGGACAGACATCAGAAGAAGAAGAAAACAGGAAACAAGTTAGGAACCTGCCACAGAGGCCCTCTAAAAGGCTCTGCCCTGCAGACTATCAAAGCAGATACTGAGACTTATGGCCAACTGTTGGGCAGAGTGCATGGAATCTTATGAAAGAAATGGGAAATAGTAAGATCTGGAGAGGAGAGGAACTCCACAAGGAGAGCAACAGAATGAGAAAATTTGAACATTGGGGTCTTTCCAGAGACTCATACTCCAACCAAGTACCATGCATGGAGATAACCTAGAACCCCTGCACTGATGTACCCCGTGACAGTTAGTGTCCAAGTGGGTTACATAGCAATGGGAAGAGGGACTGCCTCTAACATAAACTGATTAGCCTGCTCTTTGATCACCACCCCATGTGGGGGGAGTAGCCTTACCAGGCCACAAAGGAAGACAATGCAGCCACTCCTGATGAGATCTGATAGACTAAGATCAGAAGGAAGGAGGGGGGACGTCCCCTATCAGTGGACTTGGTGAGGGGCATGAGTGAAGAAAGGGAAAGGTAGGTGGGGTTAGGAGGGGAGGAGGGAGGAGCTTATGGGGGGATACAAAGTGAATAAAGTGTAATTAATAAAACTTAAAAAGTTAAAAATATTTAACACAAAAATTTAATAAATAATAATAATAAAAGAGAATTCTTGGGCACACACACAAAAGTTGGAAATTCATTAAGCAGGATTTTTTTTTCCTTTTTGTTTTCTTGCCAGGAAAAGTTTGAACATGTCCCTCCCCTGCCCTCTTTTTATTCCCCTCCCCTCCCTTTCCCTTCTCTGCTTTCCTTGCTCAGTGTGAATTTACAAACATTGCACTTGAATGGATGCAATTCTGTGAAAGCATTGCCAAAAGGACCCCTGCAGCCTCACTTCTAAACCTTGAACCTCAAATGCATTCTAGCTATTTTTTTCTTGCACTGGTGATTAAGTAAAGCAACTCATTTTCTGGGGGTGGAGGGATAGATACCCAGACATAGTGAATTCCTCATCTACCCCTCCTCTTTCCCTATGCTTATGTCCTTTAGCACTTTGGGGAACACATTGACAGAGGTTCCCCACCCATGCACACCACAATCATACATGTGTTTTCTAAGTTTTCTAACAAAATTCTTTTAGTTGCCAGTATGAGACCTCGACTAAAAAAGAATTAGATTCATTCTCAGGTGACAATCTCATAAGTGCAGCCAGGCTAATAAGTGAGATGTCAAGGTTACTCAGGTGGGTATTCTTGGCACAGTGCCAGTACACAGGCTCAGACCCAGGAGCTCAGTGGAGCCAAGCCTTCCCTATTTGAGTTCGGTTCACTTCCCTGTTGAAGCCACCTATGGCTCAAAAAAAGAAGATTGTGGGATTGGGAGTGTATATCAGTTGATAAGAGGTGGAGCAGAAGGATCTGAAATTCAAGGTCATTTTATACCTGTTTAGTTTAAGGCCAGGCTGGGCTACAGGGGATCCTAACCAAATAATAAGAATAGTAATAACTACAATACCTTTCATCTAAGAGCATTATTTGACGGTCATTGTTCCAAGCCAGAGCTAACCTCAGGTCACCGACCTTCCTCATAGAGATAGCAAGGAGGCAACAAGGTCCAGCCCCGCAGGATTTTCTGCATATAGACCCCTCTCCAACCGAGGCTTCCTAGCCAAACCTGTGGAAATATGTGTTCCCCCTGGTGACCAGCTTGTAGTGTTGGGATCATGAGGAAGGCAAAGTCACAATGGAGCACAGCTGTTTGATCACTGGCCCACTGAAACTATCACAAGCAAACAAAACCACAAAGGAAAAAAAATGTACTGGGTAAAATGTGCTCAAAGAGAATGGAAGAAGGAGAAAATACCAAAACTCAGAACAGTGGCCTGTCTTTCTATGTGCCCTCTATCCTGTTCCATTAGTGATGGCCTACCCGAAATCAGGATCAGCCCAACTACACCAAAGTTTAGAATGGTGACCTGCATTCAACCAGACCAGAGAATGGAGCAGCAACATATCTGTTGATCTCTGCCAGACCAGAGGCCAAAGCACCAGGCAAACTCTGCCAGACCAGAGACCACAGCAGCAGCTATTCTCTGTCAGATTAGAGTCCAGAGAAGTAGCCAACCTCTGCCAGACTTAAGGCCAGAGCAGGGGCTAATCTCTGCTAAACCAGAGACCAGAGAACATTGGCAGAGGTGCCAAGCCTGGGGCTCCACATACTGTATCCATCCCTTGGCACCTCCTCGCCACTCTCACTGGTACCTGTGGAGCACGACTCAAGCTTCCCAGAAATGGGAAAGAATCAAGTCTAGAGGGATAGAAGGATTCCGCCCTATGTCAGTCCCAGAGACAAAAATTTGGCAGCGAGAGACAAAACAGTTAAGACAAGACACAAACAGCTAGATCCCATTGCTTGTGCAACAGAAAAATACACAGAGCCAGACAGCAGATTCCACCACTCTTACAGGGGAAAAAATGAAAGTAAGATATCAGCGAATCTCTGATGCAGGAGCTACCTGCATTGTCCTTGCCCAAAGATTCAGAGATCACAGAAAACAGGGCACTCTACCACCCTTTACAGATAGGGGCACATTCATCCTCTCTGAGGTCCAGAGATCACAGAAAACTCAGTGCTCGACTCCCTTTACAGATATGCCCCTTCTTTCAAGGCCCGCTCTGGCCCACAGCTGTCCAGAGCATCAGCTCTAACCTTTCTGACCACATAGATTATACATTTTGCCTCAAGGTCCAAAAAAAAAAAAAACAAAACTAGAGAAACACGGAGACAGACACAGACAGATACAGACAGAGTGCTCACTTGCTGGCTGTTGATCAGTTCCATAAGCCTGGGGTGCTTGGGAGCCTTAAGGATCCAATATGAGACCCCACATGTTATGCCCAGGTCTTAAGGTCCCCAAAGATCATCAGGAGCTAGACCATATATGCAACAATAAAGAGTTTTATTTGGGATTAAGCTGGGTCTCTCCAACATCATTAACACAGTGGATCAGTGGATCACAGAGGAGAGCCTTGAGCAGCTGCATGCCAGGGTTTTGACTGGGGATTTAGGAAGGATCAGGAAGTTCTGGTTTAACAGTTACAGGATTGGGTGACATTCATCAAGGGTAAGCTTTTTACAAAGTGATTGGCTAGCTAACATAACTAACATTGAGAGCAGCTATCTCTAGGCCTCAGGAATGTTAGGTATTTTCTGTGTCATTGAATATTCCACGACAAGGTTGGTGGGCTGCTCAGGACAAATGCCCCACTTTGAGATAAGATACCTTCCCATCCTTGTGGTTATCCTCAGGCTGTTCCTTGGGTAGGGAATCTTATGAATGACCTTGTTTTGGGAAATGGTGACCCGTGGCCTGGTTCCTGCTGACCTTATGGTAGAGTCACTATTCTGTGACCTTTAGGTGACCCTTTTGAGGCCTAGTTTATGGAGATGTTTGGGGGTGTCATGTAGGTTCTCTCAGTTCTAAAAGATCCATTTGGATTTTGTGGATTTTGTGGATTTTGTGGATTTTGTGGCATGTCCTATGTCAGAGAGCACTCCAATATTAAGCTGTGATATAGAAGAGTAGAACTGATGATGTAAAGGATTTACTTTTGCTGAGAAACTAGTGGTCCCAGTTAGAATTTAGCTGAGGAAAGACTGTCTGTAAAACACTCCACAGATAAGTAGTTTCTAACCAGGCTCGTTAGAGATTAGGATCCTGGGATACACATGTTTGCTCACCAGGATTATATAGAAATGGGGCAGGGTGAGGTTTTTTTAATTTGTAATTTCCCAATGTGTATTTATCAATTCATGAGTGGGAATGAAAACAGACCAGATTGGTGGGTGTACAATTTGGGTCAGGTAGCTTGATCCAGTGAATATTGAATTTCAAATTAAGGGACTGTCCTATGCCCATATATACAATCCTCATTGACACAGTTCTGTCAGTTCAAATTTGAGACACAGGCTATAGGCTAAAGCTGTGTCTGTCACGTTACAGTCTCAGCTGCTAATATTGTACACAGGGATAACATCAAACAGTATCTTATTAATGGCTTTCCTTCCACAAGAGAATGGCCTGTTTTTCAAAGTCAGTATGCCTATGTGTTTTTTTTTTCAACTCTGAGTTTAAGTTTAAGAGCACTGGCTGTTAATTGTTCAGGAGTTCAATTCCCACCAACCACATTGTGGCTTACAACACCTATAATGAGATCTGGTGCTCTCTTCTGGCATGCAAGTGTACATGCATGCAAAACACTGCATCCATAATAAATAAATAACTAATAAATAAATAAATAAGTCAGTTGTTATTATTAAATTTTATTTTGTTAATGCATCACTGCTCTAGTCTCTTATTAGTTAATATTATTTGATAATCCAGTCATTAAGAATTTCATTCCTTTTTTCCTAGTGCTTTGATATTTGTTTTTGTTTAAAGCAATGTCTCCTGTAGATCAGCTTTTCACATGTTATGTAGTTTACACTTTATTGGAACACTGAATGCTTGCCCCTACTGCCCAGTGCCTAGAACATAGTCCTGCAACTCTTTTCAGGCGGGCCCTGACTGGTCAGTGTGAAGTAAAACAGATCAGTGAATGAGTGTCCACTGACCTCCCCGGGTTTTGTTTGTTTGTTTGTTTGTTTGTTTGTTTGGAGGTTGGTGATTACAAATAAAGAGGGACCTGTGTAAGAATTGAGTTCATTGACCTACTTTGAAGCTGGTGTTGTCACAACACAGAAAGGGAGGGGGAGGAGTGAAGATGGCACTGAGTCAGGTAATCAATTTTAGATGGTCAGTAAAAGTGAAAGGTGTACACTTAGAGCTGGGAGTCATACACAAAGAGAATCAAGAATATTGATTAGTTGCTGAACTTGTTTCTGGAAAGCAAATTTCTACACTTACACTAGTTCAAACACACAGAAAATCTGGACAAAGTGGTGTGGTAGTGCCTAACAGGAATGCTTTCCCCTCCCCCCCATTTGAAAATGCACAACCTGAGAGAAAAGGTATGAGTAATACTTTGTGGTCTCTAATATATGCTTGGATTCCCTGAAGAATATTGGACCATAAAGCAATTTTCAAGTTTTAAAAATAATTTTTGAGATTACAATGAAATTGTTTCAAACTTCTCATTCCTCTCTACTCTTATGTCTCAAATGCTCGGATGAATGGTTATGGTGGCTACTTAAAAATCAAAAAAACGTGACTGTCAGGTTCTCCCAGCATCCCTCAGTCCTTACCTATTACAAGGTATGGGTGTCAAACACAGTTCTCTAGCTCAGGAGTTGAGCTGCCCTCCTCCCAGCTGTCCTTCCTTATGTATTCTAACCGTTTTGGTTACCTGGTCTTTTTCATTTATCATTTTTCCTTTATGATAAATTTTTCATTTAAATTCATCATTTAATTTAAATAATAAATTAAATGATATTTAAATTTAAATTTAATTTAAATTTTTATTTAAATTTAAAATGATAAATTTTTCATTTATCATTTATCCTCCTGGCCCTTTGTTCTGGCTCTCTACTTCCCTCTGTCTTCTCACATAGCTCAGGATCATGTCAACTCTAGACTGTCCCACATTTCCCTGTGTCTATGTTCTCTCTTTTATCTATAATAAACTTTCTACTCCAACATACCTAGGAACAGCCACATCCTTTTTGTTTTATATCTCATTTTCAATCAGCTTAACTACTCCTTACTTTCAAATTCATGGCCATTTGTTTCTTTAATGGTTGTTACTGTTTGGCTTTGACCGAAGTTTGGCTGAAGGACTTCCTAACTATGAGGTAGAGATGAATTCAATGGACACTGAGTGTGTAACATAAATTACCTGTATCTTGGAAAATGAACAGGTGCCCTGGGAGAGTGGAAGTTTGAATTTTAAATCATTTCCAAGATGAGGGTGTTGCAGGATATTTGATCCCAGGGTGATCCCTTAGATTGTGAACTGTAAAAACCTGTGCTTTGTTAGGTATTGTTGGGCCCTAACACAAACCTTAATTCCAAGAATTTTCTGTATATTCTAAAAAGGTAATTATGGGATGATTCTGTCAGCCCTGGAACATACCTTTAATTCAAAAGCTCTCTGTGCACAGGATGAAATAATGTTAACCCTAGGTCAAGAGGCAAAGCAAGAAACCAGCTGACAGGGATTAAAGAGTAAGTGGAACTTTCAGCTGAAATGTATTTAAGACAGAGTGTAAAAGTGGAAGGAGTTTTAGCTTGGTAAATTTTGGGATTTTTTAACTTTGAGCTAGAAGGCTTTGGCCTTGGGTTCCTTTGGCCTATCCCCCCTGAGCTGTTATCTGAACTGGTGAGCTTTTGGGGACTTTTCCTCTTGGAGTAGAGGTGAGTAGCAGGGTCAGATGGGTGCTTCCTTTGCCTCTCTGTGCTAGCAGGTTTCAAATCAAATAATTGGGATTTTCATTCTTTTAGAACAATACTAGGGTTCTGTGTGCCCATAGGGGTTAGGGCAAAGCTAGAATGCCTCTGCTATCTGCATCATTTGATCTTTGATCCACTGGTAGAGGAGTTACTACTGTCCTGAGACTCAGCTCTATTGTTCAAGCTAATGAGGGACTCTGGGCAGGCCTAGAAGTCAGGAGCAAGAGTGGGAGGTAGTTTATGGGTTTGTTCTGGGATTTTCTTCTGATGTAGCTCTAAAGAGCTGTGAGTGAGACCAGAGGCCATGTCATGCTGAGTGTGGGGCCATTGTCCCCAGGCCTGGAAGAGCAGGCTTCTGAGCTATCACAGCCTGATCTGCTTTGAATGAGATGGATGGTTGTTCAGACTATGGATCAGGCTGTGTTTCTGTTGGTCTCCATGTGGTAATCTCAGCAGAGACCCTTGGCCTCCGACCCTTCCTGAGAGTTGATTGCCCAGAGAAGTGAGGACTTTGCATCCTGGGCAGTAGAAAGTCATGGTGCTTATAATATGACTTATCTAGTGTGCACACACAGATACTGGTTTTGCAGTGGACAGATTGGAAAACTGAAGGTCTCATTTCTAGAAATGATGAATGTTGTATTTCACATAGAGCTTTGCATAACAAATTTTACAACTCGTTTTGAAACTGGAAGAAAAAAGGGGGTGGTGGTCATCTTTCAGCAATACTTGATTATGTTTTTTTTAACCTTTCAACTACCACCAGTCACAATGGCATGATTTAGGGAAATTCAAATCCACGGTACAAAAGGAATTTCTGAGATGCAGAATTTTGTCAGGTGTGCCTGGTTTTAAATAAGTGGATAGGAAAGATACACATATTGTGACATAAATCATGCAGCAGGAAACAGAAACTAAATTATTCTCCAACCTTTTTTTTGTGTATGATTGTTGGCAAGGGATGGGCTGTGCCTGAACCCACAAGGGGACATGAGGGACTGCAAGCCATAGCCCAGCTTATGATCACCTCCATTTTCTAAGAGACTTCCAGAGCAAAAGGACTCTCTGTAAAGGAGGTTAGTAGTAGCTGGAGGGTCAGAAATATAAAGATTTAGGTGTCACTTTGTGTTTGTCTTGTAGCAGTTGTGAAATCTGTGTTTATTTAATTTTTATTAATTAGAAAATCAAAGGTATCTCTGGTGCAGTGCACATTTTTCATGTTAGAGTTTCCTTAGGTCTTTTCATGTAAACTTGTCTCTATTTTAGGCTTATGTTTTTGACTTTTTTTCTCACCCCTCATTCTTTCATAAACACTGTACACATTCTTGATTATTGAAGTTTGTGGTAAGTACAGAAGTCACATCATGCCAGAAGATTATGAGATTCATGACAATAGAATCATCCCTTATTTTTCTGTTTTCCTCTGTTTCTTACCAGGTGGCTTTTCTGATATGAGATAGAGATTTTAGATTATTCTTTAGCAATCACATAAAGACAATTTGCACTATGTCTGTAGAAGGCAGAAGAGACAACATGAAGGTGAGTGATACCAGTTGGCCAGTTTACTCCTTCGCTTTTGACATTTTCTTTTGGTGATCTGTCATTTTCTTCAGAAGTTTCATGTGTCCAGTGGTCTCCATATTCTTTAGTTGGATGATTTTATTCTCCTGTAAAGATTAAATCAAAACCATACCCCATCCCTAATTTGGGGGTGAGGGTTGTACCTTTTTAGGCATGTTATATCTTTTATAGGGCAAATGATTTTTTGAAAATAGAAAAAGTATAGTATCTCAATTAAAGTTAAAAAAATACCTTTGAAAGTTTACAAATATACCTTAAAGTGTATTTATTTCTAGATAATAAAGGGCATTCACTTTAATTTTCAGCCTGCCTATTACAAGCAGCTTTTAAATAAAATCACTTTAAATCCTATGTGCCTGCCTCTGCCTCACAGGTGGTATGTAAAAGGCATGTGCCTCCCAAATGCTGGGATTAAGGCTATGAACCACCAACACCCTGTCATTGTAACTGCTGAATTTAGAAAGCAACTAATTAATAGATAACTGCTTGTCTCTGCTGGGATTAAATGCATGGTCTATCACCACGCTGCTCAAATATATTATATTCATTCCAAATTATTCCAACTCAAACAAATTTATACCTTTGAATTTACTTAAAACATTTAAACCTCTTAACTGTTTTTAATATGAAACAACAAAAGTATCCTTTTTTTATTTAAGAAGAAAACACTAGTCTTTATAAGTTTGTTTAGACTTAATGACCAAGCTGTCTGATGAACAGTTACCTCTGCTTATTCAGGGGATCTCTACTATTCATATCTAATCATCAATTTTGATAGGATCCACCATTCTTTTCATGTGGAAAGATTCAGTTTTACCAGTGAAGAGACAGTTCAACAGTTTCTCACTATCTACTCCTTTTAGTTATGTTTACTTCTTTTTGTTGTACAGTATTTAGGAGTGCTGTTAAGTTGCTAGCAAGAGATCTTGCTGCTATTTTTTTTCTAAATGTAATTAGTGCTATGAACTGTCTTCTGGTCAACACTTCTATTGTGTACTATGAGTTCTGATATGTTATGTATTCATGTCATGGAATTATTGCAAGTTTCTTATATCTTTTGATACTGTTCAAGTATATCTTCAATTTTGGAGAATAGTATATGAGTTGGTGAGAAGATGGAATAATCTTTTGTGCTTGGGTGGATGTTCTGTAAACATCATTTGGGTATATTTAGTTTTTTGATGTTAGTTAGCTGGAACATTTCTCTGTTTAGTTTGGTCAGAAGGACCTGTCCATTGGTGAGAGTGATAATACTGAAGTCTTCCCCTATCGGTTTATGAGCTTGCGATGCAAGCTGCAGAAGTGTTTTTTTTTTTTTTTTTTTTTTTTTTAATAACTTGGGAGCTCTTAGGTTGGGGGCATAGATGTTAAGTATTGAAGTGTTATATTGCTGGATTTTTTTAATACATCATTTCCTTTACATCTTTTGATTAGTTTTTTTGAAAGCTGTTTTGTTAGATATTAAAATCGCTATACAAGCTTCATAGTCCATTTATTTAGAATATCTTTTTCCAACCCTTTACCTTGAGATAATGTCTATCTTGATGTGAAGCTGTGTTTGTTGTATTTAGAAGAAGGGTGGATTCTATTTTATCATCCATTTTGTGAGTCTGTGTTTTTTATTGGTGAATTTGTGTCGATGATATTAAGAGATATCAATGAATAGAGATTGTTATTTCGGTGGTGGTGGTGGTTTTAGCACCTTGAGTGGGGCTGTATTTGTAGATACATATTATTTAAAATTGACCTTTTTATGGAACATTTTATTTTCCCCAGTTGGTGACTGAAAGTTTCTGGGCATAGTTAGTAATTTGTGTTGCCTTCCGTAGTTTTTTAGAGTCAGAAACACTCTGTCTAAGCCCTTCAACTTCTAGCATTTTTACTGAGAATACAGGATTAATTCCAATAGATCTGCCTTTTTTGTTTTTTGGTTGGTTTGTTTTTTGTTTGTTTTGGTTTGTCTGATTGGTTGGTTAGTTTGGTTTGTTTGCTTTTATTTGCAGCTTTTCATATTCTTTCTTTATTCTGCATGTTTTGTATTTTGATTATTCTGTGCTAAGAGGACTTTGTTTTCTGGTCCAGTCTCTGATATTTTGTATGCTTCTTGTGCCTTGATAGATATCTTCTTCTTTAGATTAAGAAATTTTTCTTGTTTGATTTTGTTGAAAATGTCTTCTGGACCTTTGATCTCATCCTTCTTCATTTAATCTGATTATCAGCATGCTTTATGTTGTCATAATTCTCAGAGTTCCTGGATGTTTCCTGAAAGATTGTTTGTAGACCAGGCTGGTTTTGAACTTACAGCTCTAACTCCAGTCGAGTGTTGGGCTTAAATTTAGGCCAACATGCCTGGCATCAACATCACCATCATTGGCTGCTGAGCCTGGAATATATGGATTTAGGTATTTTATTTTGTTTTGTTTTGTTTTGTATATGTAAGCATAGGTTTTTGTGCTGATCTTCATCCACATCTTGCATTTGAAATTTGGCAGGGAGTATATTTAATTTCTTAGGATGGCATTTATTCATGACACTAACACTATCTGAGCTTTCTGAGTCACTGAATTGTAAGTGTGTGACACTCTTCTTACCTGTTGTATTTGTTTTTTTTTAATTTTATTTGTTTGTTTTATTCACATTTAATTTATTTTTAATTTAAAAATTTTTTATAATTTATTCTCTGACATGAACTCGAGTCTTTGATCACCTCCTCCTGTTTGGTGCAGCTTTGCAAGGCCAAAAGCAGAGGAAGATTATGCAGCCATCCTTGATGAGACCTGATAAGTTAGAAGGGGAGGAGTTCCTTCCCAATTAGGAGACTAGATAAAGGGCATAGGGGGAGAAGAAGGAGGGTGGGTGGGACTGGAAGGAGATGAGGGAGGGGGGTTATGGCAAGGATACAAAGTGAACACATTGTAATAAAGAAATTAATTAAATTAAAAAATAATTTATCCACTTAACATCCCAATTGTAATCTTCTCCCTTGACTCTTCCTTGTCTCGCCCTCCTTTTTTCTTCCCCCCTTACACATTTCCTATATCTCAGATACAGGGAGCCCTCCTCTCCTACCATCTGAACCCAGCCTATCAAGTCTCACTAGGACTTCCCGCATCCTCTTCCTCTGTGGCATAGCAATGCCCCCTCCACCATGGGGAAGTGAGCAAATAGCAGACAGCAGGGTCCATGTCAAAGCCAGCACATTCTCCCCTTAGTATGGATCCCACATGGAGACTGAGTTGCCTATCAGCTACATCTGAGTAGTGGTCTAGGTCCTCTTAATGAATGGTTTGTGGTGGGTGCATCAGTCTCTGCAGGTATGCATGGGCCCAGATTTTTTGGCCTTGCGGATCTTCTTATGGAGCTCCTGTCAGCTATGGGTCTTTCTATCCCCCAACACTTTCTTATGATCCCCTGTGCTCTGCACAAAGTTTGGCTGCAAGTCTTAGCATCTGCTTCAATCCCCTGCTGGATAGTCTTTCAAAGGACATGTATGTTAAGCTCTCATCCTGTTCTCTCTCTTTAGTCACTTCTGGCATCGATTCTATTTGCCCTTTTGAATGATAATTGAGCATCCTCTATAGGGTCCTCTTTTTTATTTAGCTTCTTTAGGTCTGTGGATTGTACTATGTTTATTCTGTATTCTGGCTATTATCCACTTACAAATGTGTATATACCATGCATGTCTGTCTGCTTCTGGGTTACCTCACTTAGGATGATCATTTGTAGTTCTATCCACTTGCCTGAAAATTTCATGGTTTCCTATTTTTAAATACCTGAGTAGCATTGCATTGTGTAAATATAGCACAATTTCTGTAACCATTGTTCAGTTGAGAGACATGTAGGTTGTTTCCCGATTCTGGCTATTATGAGTATAAATGCTATGAGCATAGTTGGGCAAATATCTTTGTTAAATGGTGGCGCATCTTTTTGTTATATGCCCAGGAATGGTATAGCTGGGTCTTGAAGTAACACTATTTCCAATTGTCTGAGAAAGTATCAGATTGATTCCTAAAGTGGTTGTTAAGTTTGCACTCCCACCAGCAATGGAGGAGTGTTCCTCTTCACATTCTCACTAGCCACGTGCTGTCACTTCAGGTTTTGATCTTAGCCATGATGGGTTTAAGATGGAATGCCAGAGTAGTTTTGATTTGCATTTCCATGATGACTATTGATATTTAGCATTTATTTAAATGTTTTTCCACCATTTGATATTCCTCTGTGGAGAATTCTCTGTTTAGTTCTGTACCCCAGTTTGAAAGTGATTATTGTTGGAGTTTAATTCATAGAGCTCTTTATATATTTTGTTTGTTATTTATAGAACTGTTTATAGAGCTCTCTGTTGTTTGTAGGGTTGGAGAAGGTCTTTCTCAGGCTGTAGGCTGTTATTTTGTTCTATTCACAAAATTCTTTGCTTCATAGAATCTTTTCATTTCATGAAATCCTATTTATTAATTGTTGATTTTAGAGCCAGTGCTCTTGGTATTCTGTTTAGGGAGTTATCTTCTATGCCAATGAGATCAAGGCTCTTTCCCACTTTTTCTTCTAACAGATTTAGCATATCTGGTTTTATGTTAAAATTCTTTGATCAACTTGAACTTTAGTTTACTGCAGGGTGATAAATACAGATCTATTTTTATTTTTCCACATGTGGACTTCCAGTTAGACCAGCACCATTTGTTGAAGATGCTGTCCTTTTTCCATTGCATGGTTTTGGATTCTTTGACAAAAATCAAATGTCCATAGGTGTGTGGTTTTTTTATGGGCCTTCACTTTAATTCCATTTATCCACCAGTCTGTTTTTATTTCAGTACCATGCAGTTTTTATTACTATTGATTTATAGTAGAGCTTGAGAGCAGGGGTGGGGATACCTCCTGAAATCTGCTATTGTACAGGATTATTTTAGCTATTCTGGAATTTTTATTTTTCCATATAAAGCTGAGAATTGTTTTTCAAGGTCCAGAGGAAATTGTGTTGATATTTTGATGGGAATATCATTGAATCTGTAGATTGTTTTTTGGTAAGATGGCAATTTTTACTATGTTGATCCTACTGATCCATGAGCATGAGAGATATTTCTATCTTCTGGTATCTTTTTCAATTTCTTTCTTCAGAGTCTTGAAGTTGTTGTTTTGTTTTGTTTTTTTCATATAGGTTTTTCACTGGCTTATTGAGGATAACGCCAAGATACGTCAGTTTTTTTTTCCTGCCTATTGTGAAGGGTGTTGTTTTCCTAATTCTTTCTCAGTCCATTTGTCTTTTGCATACAGGTGTGCAACTAATTTTTTTTAGTTAACTTTATATCCAACCACCTTCAACTGTAGGAGCTCCCTACAGTAGAATTTTTGGGGTCACTTTTGTTACCTGTCATATCATCTGTGAAGAGCAATACTTTGACTTATTCCTTATCAAATTGTATCCCCTTGATCTCCTTTAGTTGTCTTATTGCCCTAGATAGGACATTAAGTACTGTATTGAAGAGATTTGGAGAGAGTGTGTGGCCTTGTCTTGTCCCCAAGTTCAGTGGAATTGATTTAACTTTCTTTCCATTTAGTTTGATGTTAGCTATTAGATTGCTGTACATTGTCTTTACTATTTTTAGATCTGTGCCTTTGTCCCCAGTCTCTCTAAGACTTTAAACAAGAATAACTGTTGGATATTATCAAATGCTTTTTTGGCTTATAAGAAAATGATCCTGTGCTTTTTTTTAATTTGTTTATATGATGGATTAAGATTCCATATATTGAATGATTCCTACATGCCTGGGATGAAGCCTACTTGGTCATGTTGGATGATATTTTTGGTATGTTCTTGGATTTGGTTTGCGATTATTTTATTGAGTATTTTTGCATCATTGTTCATAAAAGAGATTAGTCTGAAGATCTCTTTCTATTTTGGGGTCTTTGAGGATTTATCAAGGTGACTGTTGTCTTACAAAAGGAGTTTGGTCATGTTGTGTCCATTTCTATTTTGTGGAATAATTTGAAGAATATCAGTTTTCACTCTTCATTGAAGGTCTTGTAGAATTCTGCTCTGAAATCATCTCGCACTTGGCTTTTTTTTGGTTGGAAGGATTTTGATGGCTGCTTCTATTTTTTTAGGCAATATAAGACTATTTAATATCTTTACCCAATTTTGATTCAACTTTGGTAAGTGAAATCTAACAAAAGAATTTTATATTTCATTTACATTTTTCAAATTTTGTGGCATATAGGCTTTTGACATAAGAGCTAATAGTTCTTTGGATTTTCTCAGTGTCTGTTATCTCTCTCTCTTCCTGTCAGACTTTGTTGATTTGGATAGTGTCTTTCTGCGATTTACTTAGTTCGTCTATGTATTTGATTTTCTCTTGGTTTCGTTGATTCTTTGAATTATTCTCTTTGTTTCTAATTTATTGATTTCAGCCCTGAGTTTGGTTATTCCTAGTGGTCTACTCCTGTTGGGTGTGTTTGCTTCTTTTTTTTTAAGGGCTTTCAGGTGTGCCATTAAGTTGCTTGTATGGGATGTCTCCAATAGCTTATGAAGGCCTTTAGTGCTATTAAAACTCCTCTTAGGACTGCTTTCATTGCATCCCATGAGTTTGGGTATGATGTGCATTCATTTTCATTGAACTGTAGGAAGTTCTTTCTTTATTTCTCCCCTGACCTAGATTTCATTGAGTAGGGAGTTGTTCAGTTCCCACGTGTGTGTAGGCTTTTATTATTTCTGTTATTGTTGAGGTCCATCTTTAGTCCATATGGTCTGATAGGATACAAGACATTATTTCAATCTTGTTGTATCTTTTGAGGCCTGGTTTGTGATCTATTGTATGGTCAGTATTAGAGAAGGGTCCATGAGGTGCTGAAAGAAGATATATTCTTTTCTGTTTGGGTTAAAAAATTCTCTAGATATCTATTAGGTCCATTTGATTCATGACATCCATTAGTGTCATTATCTCTCAGTTTAAGTTCTGTTCCATTGCTCTGTCCCTTGATGATAGTGACATATTGACATCTCCCACTATTAATGAATGGTGATTAATATATTATTTAAGCTTTATTAACATTTCTTTTACAAATGTGGGTGTCCTTGTATTTAAGGCATTGATGCTCAGAGTACAGATGCCATCTTGGTGGAAATTTCCTTTAATGAGTATGAAGTATCCTTCCTCATTTCTTTTTATTTATTTATTTAGTATTTTTTTAATTTAGGAGCAATAACTGATATCAGTCAATATTTTCAAAGTTTGAACATACGTGTAACAGGATAGTTTTTTAACAAAATCTTTCAACATTTTACTGTTTTCTTTTTTTCTTATTTAATTTTTATTAATAACAGTTTATTCAATTTATATCCCCCTGTAACTTTCTCCTGCCTCCCCTCCCAATCCGACCCTAGGTCTTCCCCACCCCTGTCCCTCTCCTAGTCCACTGATAAGGGAGGTCCTCCTCCCTTTCACTCTGATCCTAATCTATCTGTTCTTATCAGGAATGGCTGCATTGTCTTCTTCTGTGGCATGGCAAGGCTGCTCCCCCCCTCGGGGGGAGGTGATCAAAGAGCAGACCAATAAGTTCCTGTCAGAGACAGTCCCTGTCCCCATTACTATGAAGCCCACTTGAATACTGAACTGCCATAGTATACCTCTGTGCAGCGATTTCAGGCCATCTCCATGAGTGGTCCTTGGCTGGAGCACCAGTTTCAAAAAGACCCCTGTGTCCAGAATTTTTGGAACTGTTTCTGTCCTTGTGGAGCTCCTGTCCTTTCCAGGTCTTACTATCTCCCACTTCTTCCATATGATTCCCTGCACTTTGCCCAAAGTTTGGCTATGAATCTCAGAATCTGCCTCGATACCCTGCAGGGTAGTGCCTTTCAAAGGCCCTCTGTGGTAGGCTCCTGTCCTGTCCCTGTTCTCTCTCTCATCTGATGTCCATCCTCTTTGCCTTTCTGCATGGGGTTTGAGGATCTTAGCCAGCATATTCCTTCCTGATTAACTTCCTTAAGTGTACAGATTTTAGTATTTTTATCCTATATTTTATATCCAATATCCACTTATAAGTGAGTATACACCCTGTGAGTCTTTCTGCTTCTGGGATACCTCACTCAGGATGATCTTTTCCACTTACCACTATTTACCTGCAAATTTCATGTTTTCCTTGTTTTTCATTGCTGAGTAATATTCCATCATATAGATATACCACAATTTCTGTATCCATTCCTCAACTGAGAGCCAACTGTGCTGTTTCTGGCTTCCGCTATTACAAATAAAGCTATTACAAACTTAGTTGAGCAGATGTCCTTGTTATATGCTTGAGCGCCTTTTGGATATATGCTTAGGAGTGGTATAGCTGGATCTTGAGGAGGCGCTATTCCTAATTGTCTGAGAAAGTGTCAGGTTGATTTGTAAAGTGGTTGTATAAGTTTACATTCCCACCAGCAATGAAGGATGGTTCCCCTTTCTCCAAATCCTATCCAGCATGAGTTGTCACTTGAGTTATTTGTCTTAGTCATTTTGATGGGTGTAAGGTGAAATCTCAGGGTGCTTTTGATTTGCATTTCCCTGATGACTAAGAATGCTGAACAATTCTTTAAGGGTTTCTCTGCCATTTTATATTCCTCTATTGAGAATTCTCTGTTTAGCTCTGTACCCCATTTTTTTAATTTGGGTTACTTGATTTGTTGGTGTTTAACTTCTTGAAATCTTTATAAATACTGGATATTAACCTTCTGTCAGATATAAGGTTGATGAAGATCCTTTCCTAATCTTCAGGCAGTTATTTTGCTGTGATAACAGTTTCCTTTGACTTGTAGAAGTTTTTCAGTTTCATGAGGTCCCATTTATTGATTGTTGTTCTTAGAGCCTGTGCTGTTGATGCAGGAAGTTGTATCTTGTGCCAATGAGTTCAAGGCTCTTCCTCACTTTTTCTTCTAACAGGGTTAGTATGTCTGATTTTATACTGAGGTCTTTGATCCACCAGAACTTTAGTTTTGTGCAAAATGATAAATATGGAACTATTTGTATTTTCCTACATGTAGACATCTAGTTAGACCTGCACCATTTGTTGAAGATGCTATCTTTTTTCCATTGTATGGTTTTGGCATCTTTGTCAAAAATAAAGTGTCCATAGTGTGTGGGTATATTTCTGGGACTTCTATCTGATTCCGTTTATCCACTAATTGGTTTCTATGCAAGTACCATGCAGTTTTTATTACTGTTGCTCTACAGAAAAGTGTAAGATTAGTGATGGAGATACCTCCAGAAGATCTTTTATTATGGAGGATTGTTTTAGCAATTCTGGGTTTCTTGTTATTCTATATGAAGTTGAGAATTTTTCTTTCAAGGTATATAAAGAATTGTTTTGGTAATGTGATGGGAATTGCATTAAATCTGTAGATTGCTTTTGGTAAGAGGACCATTTTTACTATGTTAATCCTTCCAAGCCATGAGCACATGAGTACTTTCTATCTTCTGATATCTTTTTGTAATTCTTTCTTTAGAGACTTGAAATTTTTTCATACAAGTTTGTGCCTTCCTTGTTTTGGGTCCCACCAAGGTACTTTATGTCCTTTGCGACTATTGTGAAGGGTGTTGTTTTCCTAATTTCTTTCTCAGCCCTTTTGTCTTTTGTATACAGGAGGGCTACTTATTTTTTTTTGCTTGATTTTGTATACAGCCACTTTGCTAAAAGTGTTTGTCAGCTTTAGGAGTTCCCGGGTAGAATTTTTGGGGTCATTCAGGTATACTGGGCAGCCTTGTCTTGTTTCTGATTTTGGTGGGATTGATTTAAGTTTCTCTCCATTTAGTTTGATGTTGGCTATAGGTTTGCTGTATATTGCTTTTACTATATTTAGGTATGTGCCTTGTATCCCTGATATCTCCAATACTTTAAACATGAATGGATTCCGGATTTTGTCAAATGCATTTTCAGCTTCTAAGGAGATTATCATGTACTTTTTTTTTCTTTCAGTTTGTTAATATGGTGGATCACATTGATGGATTTCTGTATATTGAAGCACCCCTGCATGCCTGGAATGAAGCCTACATGGTCATAGTGAATGATATCTTCGATGTGATCTTGTATTCGGTTTGCAAAGTATTTTGTTGAGTATTTTTGCATCAATGTTCATATGGGAGATTGCCCTGAAACAGGCTTTCTTTGTTGGGTCTTTGTGAGGTTTAGGTACCAAGGTGACTGTGGCTTCAATGAATGAGTTTGGTAGTGTTCCTTATGTTTCTATTTTGTGGAATAGATTGAAGAAAACTGGAGTTAGCTCTTCTTTGATGGTCTGGTAGAATTCTGCACTGAAACCACCTGGCCCTGGGCTTTTCGTGAATCTGAGAATTTTGATGAATGTTTCTATTTCCTTAGGAGATATAGGACTTTTTAGTTGATTTACCTGGTCTTGATTCAGCTTTGGTAAGTAGAATTGATCAAGAAAATTGTCCATTTTATTTAGATTTTCAAATTTTGTGGCATATAGACTTTTGAAGTAAGTTCTAATTGTTTGGATTTCCTCAGTGTCTATTGTTTTCTCCCCCTTTACTTTTCTGATTTTGTTAATTTGGATAGTGTCTCTCTGCCTTTTAATTAGTTTGGCTAAGGGTTTGTCTATCTTCCTCATTTTCTCAAAGAACAAGTTCTTGGTTTCATTGATTCTTTTAAATGTTTTATTTGTTTCTAATTGATTGATTTCAGCCCTGAGTTTGATTATTTCCAGTCATCTATTCCTTTTTTGTGTGTCTGCTTCTTTTTTTCCCCTGGGGCTTTTAGGTAAGCCATTAAGTTTCTTGAATGAGATGTTTCAAATTTCTTCTTGAAGGCACTCAGTGCTATGAAGTTTCCTTTTAGCAATGCTTTCATCATGTCCCATAAGTTTGGGTATCTGGTGTCTTCATTTGCATTGAATTATAGGAAGACTTTAATTTCTTTCTTTATTTCTTCCCTGACCCATGTGTCATTTAGTAGTCAGTTGTTCAGTTTCCATGTTTGTGTAGGCTTTTTTTATGTTTCTGTTGTTGTTAAGGTCCAGCTTTATTCCATGGTGATCAAATAGGATACAAGAGATTATTTCAATCTTCTTGTATCTGTTGAGGCTTGCTTTGTAATCAACTATATGGTCTATTTTGGAGAAGGTTCCATGTGGTGCTGAGAAGAAGGTAAATTCTTTTGTGTTTGAGTGTAAGGTTCTGTAGATGTCTGTCAGGTCCATTTGATTCATGACCCCTGGATTTCTTGGATGGTCTGTGTTAGAGATATTGTTTCTTTTTTTCTCTGTTTTGTCAACCTGTTCTTTGTTGAGAGTGGGGTGTTGAAGTCTCCCACTATTAATGTATGGTGATCTATGTGTGGTTTAAGTTTTATTAATGTTTCTTTTATAAACATGGGTGCCTTTGTATTTGGGGCATGGATGTTCAGGATTGTGATATCTTCCTGGTGGAATTTTTCTCTTGATATGTATGAAGTGTCCTTCCCCATCTCTTTTTTTATTAATTTTGGTTGAAAGTCTATTTTATCAGATATTAGAATGGCTACTCCTGCTTGATTCTTGGTTCCATTTTCTTGGAAAAATGTCTTCCAGAACTTTACCCTCAGGTAATATCTTGTGACTTAGGTGTGCTTCTTATATGCAGCAGATTGTTGGGTCTTATTTAGGCATCCATTCTGTTAGTCTGCATCTTTTTTATTGGAGAATTGGGTCCACTGAGAGAGATTAATGACCAGTGGCTGTTAGATCCTTTGATTTTGATATTGACTGTGATAGTAAGTTTGTGTGCTTGGTTACTTTTTGTTTTGCTGTAGTGAGATTAATTATTTCCTGTGTTTTCTTGAAAGTAGTTGGTTTCTTGGATTGTATTTTTCCATCTAGTGTCTTCTGTAACACTGGATTTGTGTGTAGGTACTGTTGACATTTGCTTTTGTCGTTGAAAATCTTGTTTTTTCTATCTATGAATACTGAGAGTCTATGAGGGTATAGTAGCCTGGGCTAAAATCTATGTTCTCTTAGGGTCTGGATGATATCTGTCCAGGCCCTTTTAGCTTTCATAGTCTCTGTTGAGAAGTCAGGTGTGATTCTGATGGGTTTGCCATTATATGTTACTTGGCCTTTTTCCCTTGCAGCTTTTAGTATTTTTCTTTGTTCTGTATACTTACTGTTTTTATTATTATGTGGTGGGAGGATTTTCTTTTCTGGTCTATTTTATTGGGTGTTCTGTAGGCCTCTTGTGTTCTTATAGAACTCTCCCTTAAGCTGGGGATTTTTTCTTTTATGATTTTGCTGAAAATATTTTCTGGGCCTTGTAGGAGGGAATCTTTTTCCTCTATTCCTATTATTCTTAGGTTTTGTCTTTTCATGTTTTCTTGGATTTCTTGGATGGTCTGTGTCAAGAATATTTTAGATTTAGCATTTTTTTGATGGATACATTGATTCCTTCTATTGTGTCTTTCACAGTTGAGATTCTTTCTTCCATCTCTTATAGTTATAACCATCTCAATAGGTTGTGCTTACCTCTGTAGTTCCTGTTTTCTTCCCTAAATTCTTTCTCTCCAGAATATCCTTCATTTGTGTTTTCTTTCATTTTTCCAATTCTATCTTCAGATCTTGAGCTGTTTTGTTGAATTACTTCACCTGTCTGACTGTATTTTCCTTCAATTCCTTCAGCTGTTTGTTTGAACAATCCTCTGTTTCTTTAATTTCTTTCAGTGATTTAAGTATTTCTTCTGTAAAGGCCACAAATTGTTTGGCTGGAACTTCCTGTATTTCTTTATGGATGGCCATAATCTGTTTGTCTTTATCTTGTTCCATTTCTTTGCAGATCTTGATAGACTGACTATCTTCCTCTAGTTCTTTACATAGTTTATTTGTTTCCTCTATTATTCTCTTCTTAAGCATAGATGTAAGGTTATCTTCTTGAATTTCACTTACGCTAGTGTTTCCAGGGCTATTTGCCCCAGGATAACTGGGTTCTGGAGATGCCATTTTGCTGTGTCTTTTGTTTGTTGAAATTTTACACTCTACCCATTTGGGTATCTTAGGTGTTGAGTGTTAGTTTCTGGTGCTTCCTGGAATCTTGTGGTGTGGATAATCCCCTTGGCAGGAAGTGTAACTTTTCCCAAAGGAGGCCTCCTCAGCTTTTGGGGTACAGTCACTGAATGGCAGGTTTTTCAGGAATTGCCTCAGACGTAAAGACCTGAGTGGTAATTGTGGTCTGTATTAGTCAAGGGGGCTCTCCTCTCACCCAGAGAAGTTCTGGAGACAGCTGCCCTGCTTCTAGGTTTCTTGCTATAAATTTAGTGACTGTAAATTTACCCTGGGTACCCCATGGTTTGGTCAGTTTTCTTAGGGATAACTGGTTGCCCCTTGGAGCAGTATCTGGGGGTTGATCTCAGGGAACCTAGGCTTCTGTAGGTCTAAGTTTGGACCTTTGTATCCCAGTACCCAAGAGGTGAGCACCACTCTCATGTGTGCAACAGGAGGCTTGAGTCTGGAGCCTGTGGATAACCAGCAACTTTTCTGGAGCTAGGTGTCCTTTGGGTTTTCTCCCAACAGGAAGACCCAGTCTGTATTTTGGGGGGGTGGGCATGTAGAGTGCATAGGCACTCACTTGTGAGTTGTTGCTCCAAGCTGGTTACTGGACAGGAACCTGAGAACTTTTCCCAAGAACATTCCCGTATGTGGTGGTGGTAGTGGGGGAGGGGTCAGCTGAGTGCTCTAAGCTGGGATCTGCTGTTTCCCTCCCTGTGGGTTTTCTCCCAACAGGGAAACCCAGCCTCTAGTGCCCTGGGGCACACAGTTATGTCTGTGATGAAGAGTCGGGTGCAAGGGGCTGGTGGCTGGCACCCCACTCAGGGCTGGCTACTGTGCACCCACAGGTCTGCAGGACCTTTTCCATGGATAGACTGGGTGATATTCAGTCAGTCCCACTTGCTTCCTTCCCTGTGGGTGTTCTTGAAACTGGGACTCTCAGTCTCTCGTGCCCTGGGGTGCACAGTTCAGCCTGGGAAAGTGATCAGGACATGCTTCTTGGGTCTATTTGCTTGAAAACCTTACTCCTGCCACAACAGCCCAGAAAAATTTCCAGGGATTAGTTGTGTATTCTAAGGTTGAACCCAATTGTTTTTCTCATCATTGGGTTTTTTATCACCTGGTAAACACAGTCAATGGTGTTTGGGGGCAAACAGTTCCAAATATTTGTCACTGTGCAGTCTCTGCTACCCCACTGATCAGTCACAGTATGCAATCAGCCCTGCCATCTGGGATCTTTTTAATTTTTACTGAATATAAGCATTTTGATTCTATGTATGAATATGAACCTCTTGTGTGCCTGATCATCACAGTAGTCCAAAGATGTGTTCAGAACTCATGAACTTATAGCACTTGATAATAGTGGGTCCCAGTTAAACACTGACATTTCAGACCAATTATTTGCAAGAGCAGCAAGAGCTCCTCACTGCTGAGCCATCTCTCCTGCCTTATGTTGCTTACTTATGATTATGATTTACATTGCTAATATATTCACCTTTCTATTTTTAGCTGTTTAAGCATGCATTCCCTTTTAGTAAGATCTTATTAAAATTACAGTTTAAGCTAGGGAAGTGCAGAATTCTAGAAAATGAATGCACAACTGGAGTGAAAGTATAATTCCTTGTAGAAGCTTCAGTAAAGACCTCTGAGTTCTTTCAATCTTTTGTATTTGTTTGATTGACTTTTAGGGGAGGCTGTGTCTTACTATATAAGTCTGTCTGTAATAGAACTCTTTGCATAGATCATGCTGGCATCCAATTCAATAAGGTACACCTGCCTCTGCCTCCTGAGTGATAGAATTAAAAGTATAACAGAATACACCCAGCCTGTCCATCATTTTTTGTAGATAGTAACTGTTCATAAATTTCTCTGATGTGTACTTAGTACTGTTCATCTGTTAATTTCTCTCTGTGTGTCTCTGTCTCTCTCATTCTATTTGGCTCTCTTCTCTCTGTTTGTCTTTGTCCACATTAATTGACATGACTATTCCAAAGCTATACCTATTCAAAAAGTTCAGATATGACATGGTCAAACTTCATTATTCAGTTTTCTTCTAAAATGACTTAGTGATAACATTAGCACTTATGTTTTAATAGAAAAGTTTTAATCTTTATTTTTAAAGTATAGACTATACATGATTTAGAAAGGAGAATATAGAAAACAACGATCAAAGAATAATTATGTGTTCTATGCCTTTTCTTTTGTCTGGGAACTCAGAAATATGATGTTATCAGCTATGATTATTGTTGCTTGCCACTCACATTATTTTTATCCATCTATTCACTGTAGTACAATTTCCCTTCCACAAATATATGAGCCCCCATTTTCATATACTGGTATGCCACATCTCTGATCCCTGGTCAAAACATGATATCCAACGCCATGTTGTCTTTTGACTGACAACACCCATCTTTTCACAATCCCCTGATAGCCACATCCCATTTGTTGCTAGATAAAATATCATGACTGTGTTTTTTCCCTCCCCGTATCTCATGACAGTGTTCTGACCTACTCTCTCAAGTAATTGAAGACAATTCATAGATCACTCAAGAACCCAACTAATGGCTGCTTCACATTCATGTCTTAAAAACTAATATAACACCTTTAACACACGTTTTCAAAGCAAGCCTTTTGTTTCCTTTACAATCTAACCTTTAGGCTTTTTCTTCTCCCATCCTTCACCTGATGCACAGCACCCAACTGTCTAACACTAGCACTTCTGTGTCAGAAAATGAATGGAAGGAGCATTAGAATTATATGATTATATTGCCAATGAAATATAAATTTATATTGTTGCCAATCTTTCTTTTGTACAAATGTATGGTATATTTTAGAATTCAGTGACCTTCGATGATGTGCATGTGAAATTCAGCCAAGAAGAGTGGGCTTTACTGGAACCTTCCCAGAAGGAACTCTACAAAGATGTGATGCTAGAGACCTGTAGAAACCTCACTGCTATAGGTAAGACTGCAATTTTTCTTTCACTTTTAAAATAAGGAGACAACTCTTACTTTATTATTAATCCTCTTCTATAATTCTAATTGAGAATGAGGTGGAATGAGGTGAATAAATCAGGCATGGCTCTAAGGGTCACAGAAGATAGTGATTTAAGTTTTCCCTTAATAATAATATGATATTTCCAATAATATACATTTTCTGGTACTATATTTTAGGCTACAATTTGGGAGATCATAATATTGAAGAAAACTTTCAAAGTCCTACAAGTAATAAAAGGTAACTTTATGTGCACGCTGATACAGATATGAATCTTAAGAAATTTTAATGTGTCCTAGAAGATTGTTTTTTGGTTTGTTGTTTGTTTGTTGGCTGCTTTTTTATTTTCTATTTTTGAAATAATTTTTTTCTGTGTAGCTGTGGCTTAACTTAGAATTGCTTTTTAGACCAGCCTGACCTCAAAATCACACAGATCTTCCTGCTTTTGCCTCCACAAGTGCTGGGATTGAAGGCATGTACCAGCACACATGGCTGTGTCCTGAAAGTTTTAAAGAAAAGCAACAGTGTAAAAACAGCACTGCTTTAAGTGTACTGATGATCATTAAAATCTCAGAATTCCATGTACTTCAATTTGTGTTTACAAATTCTGATTTGTGTTTACAAGGCACTCCCCTAAGATAAAAGAAAATAAAATCATTTTGTAACAGAAAATACCATTTGAATTATATGGACATTACAGCTAATGACTTGAATTGCCAATCTGTTTAGTCTCATTCTATATACTCAGATATTCTAAGAGGTATACACATTGAATTGGTGATCAGTATGTGTCCAAAACCTTCTAATAAGGAAAAATTTCACAGTACAACCAGTGTTACTCATTTTCATACAGTAACATTGTAAAGTTTAGTGAAAGGAGCAGCTTATGAGAGTCAAGATTATTGTTGTGGAGAAACCTTAATCCCTATATGACATGTCTATGATGAACAAAAAACAAACTGTGTTAATTCAATGTGGGAATCTTCTATTATTCCTGTAATTTAAAAAGGTATATCATATGTCACAATGTTTCTAAGACACATGAGCATAGGGATATTGAAAGAAGAAGTGTACCTGCTTTTCACCAAGAACAATTGGTTTTTTAGTAGTCCCCACTTTGAGTAGATTTTTCTGAATGTGATAAATGGTTACTATTAATTGATTTTGCAACTTCACTGAGAATCCATCAGCAAACTCATAGTGCTGAAAATACCTGTGAACACTAGGAATTTGGAACTTCTTCTGCATGTCCTGCTCACTTTTTAAATGAAGTGTCATTCATACAGTACAAAAATTTGTGAATGGGATTGCTGTGGTAAAGCTCTGAATTCTTACAATACTCTTCATATATAAAAAACAAAAACCTCTTATAAAAAAATGATGGTATAAAAGTGAACCATGTAACAAATGTTTTTATCATCACAGGGATCTTCAAAAATACCCATAATGAAGGAAAAATCCATTAATGTGAATAACGCGATAAAACTTTAAAACTTGATTCTATTTTACCATTAGACCAAATTATGAATTTAATTCATATAGATAAATATCTTTATTAGTGTAATGGAAAGACTGTAGTAAATCTTTCACATGTGCTAATTATCTTTGCAGGCATGAAAGCAGTCATAGTGGAGAGAACCTTCTAAATGCACTCTATGTGGTAAAGTCTTCCCCTGTACCACTGATATCATATGGCATAAAAGATCACACACTGGAGAGAAGCCTTACAAATGTAATCAATGTGGTAAACCCTTTGCAGTAAACAGTCATCTCTTAAGCCATAAAAGAACACACACTGGAGAGAAACCTTACGAATGTAACCAGTGTGGTAAAGCCTTTGCAGAAAAGAGTACTCTCTCAAGCCATAAAAGAACACACACTGGAAGGAAACCTTATGAATGTAACCAGTGTGGTAAAGCCTTTGCAAAAACCAGTCATCTGGTAAGCCATAAAAGAACACACACTGGAGAGAAACCTTATGAATGTGACCATTGTGGTAAAGCCTTTGCAAAAAACAGTCATCTGGTAAGTCATAAAAGAATACACACTGGAGAGAAACCTTATGAATGTGACCAGTGTGGTAAAGCCTTTGCAAAAAACAGTCATCTGGTAAGCCATAAAAGAACACACACTGGAGAGAAACCTTATGAATGTAACCAGTGTGGAAAAGCCTTTGCAAAAAACAGTCATCTGCTAAGCCATAAAAGAACACACACTGGAGAGAAACCTTATGAATGTAATCAGTGTGGTAAAGCCTTTGAAGAAAACAGTACTCTCTCAAGACATAAGAGAACACATACTAGAAAGAAACCTTATGAAGATACCCAATGTGGAAAAGCCTTTGCACAGCAGAGTAGTCTCCAAAAACACGCAAAAACACACAGCGGAGAGAAGCCTGGTGAGGGTAATTAGTGTGATAAAGCCTTTGCATGTAACAGTCACCTCCTAAGACAACAACACATTCTGGAGGGAACCCATATGAATATAAATATGTGGCAAAGCGTTTGCATATAATATCTTTTAATATATTAAAAAACACATACTGGAAAGAAGCTGTCTGACTGCAATCAATGTGAATAAACTTTTGCACTTCATAATCATCTTCAAACTCATGAAAGAAATCCTAATGGACAAAAAGCCTATGAGTGCTTTTAACATGGTGAAACTATTCCACATTTGTATAATTTTCATCATCATGAAAGGATTCATACTGGAGAGAACTTATGAATGTGTTAAAATGGTGAGGCCTTGCACAAATCTAGAGTCATCATCATCATAAAAGTATCCTTACTGGAGAGGAATTCTGTGACTATAAGCAATGTAGAAAGACCTTTGTGTTCTTTGGTCCACTGAGATCCAACAGAACTGAAAAACTAGCTCAATGGAAATGACCTCCCTTTTCTGGAGGGGAAAGGGAATAGGGGCAACAGGAAAGGATGGTAGTTCTGGGGGAGAGAAGGGAGGGGGACTATGATTGGAATTTAAAGTAAATAAACTTATTTTTAAAAAGAATGCAATGAATGGTGAATATCAATTACATGCAACAGTATTATATCATAAGGTGTTTATGAAAGACTTATTGATAATCCTGATTCTCAACATTTACTGTTTTCAATTGTCTCACTTTACACAAGAAACTTTTAGTCCAGTGGATGAATATGTAGGGAATGGTGAACTAACACCAGCCAGTAAGTTCTCTGAGAGTATCACAACAGTGGTAGCCTGTAGAAGTTTCTTTGTGTACACATACCTATTGTTCCAGGGGTACTATTGAAAAACATCACAACCCACACTGAATTTTGAGATATGAGGGAGGAGGCTTTCTTTTCCATGTATGATTCTGCTTCTGGACTAAATGTGTAACCATGTCAAGGGTGAGTTTTCTCTGCCTGACTTCATCTGGATAGTGTCTTTAGACATAGACACCACCAATCAAATTTGATAGATGGCCTTTGACACAGATCCCTGATAATTCTCCCCTCCCTTCAAATATAGGATAATTAGGTTCTGTGTTCTTGTTCATTTGATAAAAATGTGCTCTTCAATGAAAATCAAACATCCTTGAAATGCCTAGTTTTAAACAATTATCGACATCTATCCTTGGAGCATCCCAGTCACTCCCCAAGGTGTAGATAGCCTCTGTTTTCTGGAATTAAAGTTGAACTTACTTTCTGAGGTGGTTCCCAGTGTGTCTGATCATTGTTATACTTGCAGGATTTCCAAGCTTTATAACTCATCTTCTGCCCCTCATGCATTCCTGGATTGGTGGGAAACAACCCTCCAGGCAGCAAGCGAATCATGTTCTCTGAAATGCTTGTGATGAAATGTTTCAGACTTCATAGCATTTCAAATTTCACATGTTTCTGGATATGAGATCGTAAATAAAACAGTGTCTTGGGGTGGGACTCTTTAAAATGAGTTATACCCAGTGTTTATTTCACAGTAAGGTTGCAGGCCAGCTTCATGGTATGAAATCTTCTGAGGTGAGTACACTGGCCTATGGAAAAGAAGTAAGTGTAGAAATTTTATTTCCCTAGTTTTAATAGCTGAGAAGTGTTCCAATAAGATATGGGTGGATTGCAGAGGGCAACTTTTGAATGGACTAGGGATGGGGGTTGGGGAAAAGAAAAACAGAACCTTTGTCTTTGCCACCTTTCTTCCTTGTGGGCTCACTTGTTAATCATAACCCAATGGAGACCATGCTGCTTTCTGTGAAGTTTATGTTTCCATAGAAAGTAGGATTCAAAACTGGAACTAAAGGCAGAGGTTCCTACTTAACATATCAAATCAAAGCTACCTGCTATTTCCTCCCAGCAATCCTTCTGGTCTTCCATGTTATCTGATTCTCCAGGCTGGTATAACATGCAATATCCTGAATTGTCCTTCCCAGGGCCTCACCAATATAAAGACACCCATATATAGGCAAACTATTTTGGCTACCTGGTCCTGTCAAGAGTCATGCAGGAGCAAGAGCAAAACAGCAGTAGAACTCATGGAATGTGGTTCCCCTGTTAGCATAGTCACAATGAGTTTTTCTTGAAGAAGAATAATCCCAAGAACTGCTTGTCCTGAGTACTTTGGACTCTTATGTAGCATAGCTCTGCTTGTTGCCCTTATGATGCCCATATAACTCATAACATGAGTTGTATGAAAACTCTAAGAAGTCTTTTAGCTTGTCACTGGGCAATATCACTTGCATTTAAAGTTAACAATGCTTGATCTCTTTTCACATGGTTACTGGAGCATATTAATGAATTAACCACTGCTCTTGAAAGCAGCCATAGATGTAGATTGTTAGCAATGACCATTACACTTAGAAAGAATTTGGAAAAATAGATTGTTTAACAAATTCAGGAAAGATGTTTTTGCTAATGACTCTGATGTAAAAAATCTTAGAGAACATTTTAAAGCTAAGAAAAGTACACTCTTAATAGAAAAGCCAGGGATGCTTTAAGGTTGATGAGCAGAAACAATAGCCGAAGGCAACATTGGTGTCTAAGCACCCTCAAGCTGGGTCTGAAACTGAGACAGCAGGTGATTCCCCTATACTTGTTTTTTCCCATCATCTTATTGATATAATTTAATAAAAATTAGTAATGAGTAGATGCATACCCCTTTAAGATTTAAAGTACATGTGCCAGTACTATGTGAATTTTTTATTACTGTTACTCTATAGTACTACTTGAGATGTGGGATGAAGATACCTCCAAAAAATCTTTTATTGTACAGGCATGTTTTTATCAATTCTGCGTTGTTGTTTTTTTGTTTTTGTTTTTCCATATGAAACTGAGAATTGTTCTTTCAAGGTCTGTAAAGAGTTGTGTTGGTATTTTGATTGGAATTGCATTGAGTCTGTAGATTTCTTTTGGTAGAGTGGCCATTTTTACTATGTTAATCTTACCAAGCCTAGAGCATGGGAGATCTTTCCATCTTCTGATATATTCCTTGAAGTTTTTTTTTTTCATACAAGTCTTTCATTTGCTTGATTAGAGTCACATCAAGGTACTTTATGTTATTTGTGGCAATTGTGAAGGGGTGTTGTTTCCTAATTTCTTTCTGACCCTGTTTTTCTTTTGTATACAGGAGGGCTTCAGATTTTTTTAAAATTTAATTTTGTATCCAGCCACTTTGCTGAAGGTGTTTATCAGCTGTAAGAGTTTCATGGTTGAGTTTTTAGGGTCATTCATGTGTACTCTCACATCATCTGCAACACAAGCTGGACTCGATTTGGAGAAAAGTGAACCCTCCTCCATTGCTGGTGGGAATATACACTTGTACAACCACTTTGGAAATCAATCTGGTGCTTTCTCAGAAAATTATGAATAGTGCTACTAGAATATTCAGTTATACCAACTCTGAGCATATATTAAGAAGATTAAAACCATTCAACAAGGCCATTTGCTCAACTATACCCATAACAGCTTTATTGACAATAGCCAGAATCTGGAAACAACTTAGATGTCCCCAAACCGAGGAATAGACACAGAAATTGTGGCACATTTATACAATGCAATACTATTCAGCAATTAAAAACAAGGAAATCAGCAGGCAAATGGATGCAACTAGAAAAGACCATTCTCTCTGAGTGAGGTATCCAGAAGCAGAAAGGCACTTATGGTGTATACTCACTTATATGTGCATATTAGTCATATAATATAGGATTAAAATACTAAAATCTATAGTCGTAAAGGATATAAACAACAGGAAGAACCCTAGGGAAGATGCTTAATCTTCATTTAGAAGGGAAAACAGGATAGACATCAGTAATGGGAGGAGACAGGGAACAGGGCAGGAACCTACCACAGAGGGCCTCTGAAAGAATCTACATAGCAGGGTATTGAAGCAGATGATTAGACTCATAGCCAAACTTCGGGCAGAGAGCATGGACTAATATGGAGGATTCAGGAGATAGAAAGACCTGGATGGGAGAGGTCCTCCACAAGGAGGCCAATTGAGTCAAAAAATATGGGCCCTGGGGGTCATGTTCCAACCAAGGACCATGCATGAACACCTAGAACCCCTGCTCAGATGTAGCTCATAAGTATCTCAGTTTCCTTGTGAGTTCCCTATTAAGGGTAACAGCATCTGTCTCTGACATGAACTCAGTGGCTGGCTACTTGATCACCTACTCCTGGAAGGTGCAGCCTTGCCAGGCCACAGAGGAAGAATGTTCAGCCATTCTTGGTAAGACTTGATAAGAAAGCAGGGAAGGAGGACTTCCCCTATCAGTGGACTAGGAGACAGGCATAGGGGGTAGAAGAAGGAGGTAGGTTGTAACTGGCAGAAGATGAGGGAGGGGGCTACAGCCAGAATACAAAGTGAATAAACTGTAATAGTCAATAAAAAAGAAAAAAAATAGTTTTTTTTCTGAGATGGCTGGACTCAGGCAACTGTCTCTTAACAACAACTAGAATGAATACTATTTCATCTCTATATATTTTCCTTTTTCCTGTAACATTATTTATTAGAAATATCCTTGATAAAATTCAGTGGTTTGTTGTATATTTCTAGTATTATAATATAGAAAAATATTTTACAAATCAAATTTTGACGTTAAGTGTGTAAAAATAGTTTATGAAAAAGTGGCTTGAATTTTCAAAAGAGCAAAGAATGATTACTCAAAACTCAGGAGAGTGAAAATGGAAGGAAAATTGATGGAAGAATAAATAATATATAAATAAATTAATATCTCTTACACAGTAATTATAACATTTTGGTTATTGAGATTTAAAATATATACACAGGATATTTCTCAAGTAAACAATGTAAGCTATTATTAATAGCTCTTATGCACACACCCCGAAGTATTTTTTTATATTATTCCTCTTGTCACTGAAATGTGTTCTTTGACAAGTCATGCCACTACACCGTGATGTTCAGGCTCTAATACTGACTATTCAATTCTTATTTCAGGGTGCTGACTGCTTTTGGCCCAATTAGGACTGATGTCAAACAATGTTTGATTTCTGTGTCTAGCTCAGGTCATAACTTTTGATGATACATTTTGAGTTAATCCACAATTTCAAAGTAAAATGATTGCCCTTCTTGAAATGTTAAATGTTCTCTCTCCCTCTCTCATACACGCATACACACACACACACACACACACACACACACACACACACACACACGCGCGCATGATAAATGTAATAGCAGTTATTGGCAACCCAAGACTTGAAATTGAAAGAGACAAAAGAGGGATATATGAGAGATTTTGTAGGTAGGACAGAGAAACGAGAAATAATGTTATTATATTAAAAATCTCAAAAAACAAAAGTACATGTTTTCCATGAATAAAAAAATTGAATAATATTATATTTTGCACTCATGTGATTCAGGACAATCAAGTCCATTCTATCTTAGCACATGGTAAGCTTTGCTTCAGTAAACATGAGTGTAGATGTGTGCTGGATCAGTCCAAGTCATCTGTTTCTTATGGATAATGGTGGAACTCCTCATTCAGTGTGTACAGTACATACTTTCTTTTAAATTGACTCAAGAATTTTAGTATTTGTTTGTGTAAACATTATAAAATAAAGTTCCACTAAACTTCTTTTTTGGTCCACTTTCTTCTACTGTCTCCTTTCATCCTTTTACACAGAGATGCTCTCCAACCTGGATGATAAAGAGTGTTCAGTAGGTGCAGCAGAAGAATGGACATTGTTGTCTAGTCCATTCTGTTAGTTCCTGTCTTTCTATTGGAGAATTGATCATCCAAGTTGAGAGATTTCAATGAGCAATGTTTATTATTTCCCTTTATTTTGTAGTAATGGTGTGAGGTTTTGCCTCCTGATTTGATGCTTGGGATTATTCATTCTTTGTGTTGTCTTGGGTGTGGCTAACACTTTAGATTGGAGTGTTCGATTGATTGGCTTCTGTAGTGAAGTTTTACAGAGATACTGCTCATATTTGGTTTTATTATGCAATATATCTTTATTCATCATTTATTATTGAAAGTTTACTGGATATACGAATAAGGGTCCCTTAAAGATTATATGTAATCTGTCTCAGCCATTCTAGGTTTAGAAACTCTCTTGAGAGATCAGGAGTTATTCTAAAGAGCCTGAATTTATATGCAACTTAGTATTTTCAACTTATAACTTTTAATATCCATTCTTTGTTTAATATACTTTTCTTTACATTTAATGTTTTGATTTTGTGTGCTGAGCACAATTTCTTTTCGGTACACTTTAATTGTTGTTCTATATACTTTTTGTACTTTACAGGCTACCCCTTCTTCATTAGGTTAAGGATACATTCTTCTATTTTTTTTTCTGAAAATATTTTCTAGGATTTTGATGTGATTTTTTTCTATTTTTTCTATTTCTATTATTCATAGATTACTTTTTTGAACTTTTCAGATTTTCTGGATCTTTTGTGCATGGCTATTTAATGTTTCTTTTGACACAATTGTTGTTGTTAGTCTTCTTTTTCTTCTTCATCATCATCATCATCATCTTCTCATCCTTCTCCTCCTCCTGCTTCTCTTTTCTTTCTCCAACTCCTACTTCTCTTTTCTTTCTCTTCATCCTCCTCCTTCTCCTTTTTTCTTTTAAAAATAGTCACTTTACTTATATATTCATCCGGATTAAAGTTTTCCCTTCCTTTAATCCTGGCATCTTTCATATCTCCCCTTCTATCCTGTCTAAATTCACCCTCATATTAAAAAAGGAGGGCTATAATGTATAATAAGAAAATAAAATAGCATAAAGACAAAAGCAAACACATCTGAGTAGGTAAAGAAAAAGAAAAAGAGCCCAAGTTGGGAAATGATGAAGACTTGATCATACATGCAGGACTTTCATAAAATATTAAACTTGAAACAATAGTATACACACAGAGAACCTGTAGCTTTGAAAATAGAAAAAAATATTCAGCAAATTAAAATAAGAACTATGATTTAAAAAAAAAAAAACTTTTAAATGCATGCCAGAATTCTAGGACATGAGAATCCAAACTTGCCAGTGAGGGAAATTTTTGGCCATCTACCTTTTGGAATGTACTCTTAAAAATACAATTAAGAGTAGTGCCTGGGATAAAATGAGTGTCCCTTGGAGAAAACTACATTTTCATTTGCAAGCACTTATCAATTAGAGATAGGGCTAGGGACAGAACACTAAAGGCCTTGTGCATGCTGCCTCAGTCTCTCACAATTTATCTATTCTTCAGTCCTCTTAATTTATAGTGCTTTGTTCTTTGATATCCTCTATCCTTTCTGGCTCTTACACTCTTCTAGCTGAATTACTTAAGAGCCTGAAGGGGATATTCTGAGGTCTCTCACTGACTGTCTATTTTCTCTATGGGTCTCTGAATTTGTCTCCATCAGATGCAGGATGACTTTTTTTTGATGATGGCTGAACAAGATACTGGTCTATGAGTATAGCAGAATGGTGTCAATGGTCATTTCATTACTTTTAGTAGAATGTAGTATTTGTTTTCCCTCAGAACCATGGGCTGTGTAATTTCTTTTTCTTGATCAATAAACCAGTGTCAGGTGTGGATTCCATTATGTGAAGTGGGACTTAAGTCAAACTATAGATTGGTTATTCACTCCTACAACTCTTGAACTAGTATGTCTTACAGGTAGGACATTGTTATAGTTCAAAAGTTTGGTAGCTGGGTTAGTGTTTATATTTCTCCTCTTGTAGTTGCAGAGCACTTCCCATATCAAAGTTCCTAGAATGTAAGTCTGAAGGTTCTATGTAGGTACGAGCTCTATTTATTTGTGTTCCATGTAAGTGTAAGTGTCATCTCCAGCAAAAGGGCATTGCAGTCAATTTGTGGAAAGCTGCCTATAGTCTTGGCAAAAGCCTGTATTGTTTTGGCATTACAATCACACTACTTTGGCCAATACCTCAGTTAAATATAAACCATTACCAGTACTGGATGCTTAATTTAGTGACAAGAGATTTCCAGTTGGGACTTTCTTCTTGTGTGGTGATTTCTTTTATATTGGCTTCTTATATGTATATATTTTAGAAAGTTTCTATTGCATTAGGTTTCCACTGTGCCAAACAAATGACCCTTAATTTTACCTGTCTTTCCTCATGTTACCTTTTCATTGCCCTCTTCCTTTCCCAATCCCCTTCAATTCTATCTTTTTAGTCCACCTTCCATTTGTTCCAAGTATTTTATTTCCCTTTCTGATAGAGAAATCTTTGCTTCCCCTAATCTCCAGTTCTTAATCTGTATGTATCCCCTGTGGTATTATGTTCAGTTGGTTACATATCATACATCTTGCAACTAATATATATGTAAAACAAATACATACCCTATTTCTCTTTTGGGGTCTAGGTTCTCTCACTCTCAGTTACCTGCAAATGTGCATTTACCTTCACGTTTCATGATTTGATTTTTTAAATGTCTGAGTAATATTTGATTATGTAAATACATTAGTACTATAATAAAAATAGAAATACACACTGGAAAAACAGACAAAATCTTCACAAATGGTGCTGACCAAATTAGATGCCTATATGTAGAAACATGGAAATAGATGCTTATTTTCACTCAAAAGTCACCTCCAAATGGATTAAATCCTCACCAAAGTTTATATACATTTAAAGTCTTGAAGTCAGCACAGCTATTTGACAAAGATCTAGCATAGCTGAGTTGCATGTTACAATAGCCTTCATACTTTCTTTCAGCCTTGGTCTTGATCTCCACTTGCTACATGCTTAGAGGGCTTTCAATACATGTACAACCTGGGGCCATTGGAGCAATGGGAATTTTTTTCATGAATCATTTATGCCTTCATCCTGAAGTACTGCTTCTAAGCTTCCCCAGAAAAATCCTGAGCATACTGCTCCTCTCATTTTTAGGGGAAATATCAATTATCTGGCCCTACATGAATGTTTTTCTCATGGAAGTTGTAACTCACATAAAAATGGCAGAAAACTCCTTATGAGACTTCAGTTCCAAGATAGTCTTGCACAATCTACCCCCATGCTTCCCCAAGAAGAAAATAATCAGAACAACATACTCTTAAAAAGGCAAACAAAGTTTCTAGAGCTAGGAGAGGTGATAGTAATTGAGATTAAATACCTTGTACTGCTGTATCCTCAGATGAATACTTGGCATATAAGATTAGGAGTTACATACGGTATGCCCTCAATGATTAGATAAAGATGTAAATGAATGGCTGGAGACATGTTCACCTTACACTAGGATCTATAATGATGGACAAAGAATGTTTTCTATAAATGATTTTTAAAATGAGGTATTAGGACCTCCTTTTCCTAAAAATATCAGCTTTCACAGTATCACTCTGGTGTTGTATGACCAAAATAATGAAAGAATATTTAGATTTAGCACATAAGTAAATTCTACAAAGATATGAGTTATAGACAATGCATTATGCCAGGAATTTAATAACAACTGTTGCTGCTTTGGCATAAATTGTTTTTCATGAGGCTGTCCATTAAAATATAATAATATACTTCTTGGGACAAAGCAATATGCCCAGGCTGGCTTGAAGATTTTCTATCTCTTGCCTTTGAATCTGAGAATGTGTCCAACCTGAGAATGGGCTTTCAGGCTGTGGCAAATATCCCTCCAGATTCTCAAAAATGTCATGTTATGGCATTGATGAAGAAAAATGATAGTAAAAAGAGAAGGTTTATCAATGATGACTAAATTTATGACCAAGAAACAGTTAAAACACCTGTCTAGAGACAAAAATGATATAATCTATGTTTTAGAACAAGGTGAATCTCTCTTTTATTATTGAAATCTGTCTAAATAAAGAAGTACTCTGACTGCCAGTGAATCAAGACTCTAAGTTTCCTTAGACAACCATGTCTGACTCATTTCTGCTCTACCTTATCCTTCCCTCCTCTCTGGATACTATCAAAGGCTGGGGCTGGTCCCCAATCTTTTGCCACACTTTCTTTTCTTTCACACTAGGGTGAATACTCACAACTGAAGATCTAGAGCTATATGCTTCAGAGTAGATAGGACATGTGAAATCTGTGTTCTAGATTTGAGTTACCTAAATCAACATCGTCATTTATATTTCTATCTACTTATGTGCATAACATTTCACTTATCTATATCAGTTGAAGGATATTTAGGTGTTCTCATTTTGTACCTATTGTGAACAGAATAGCAATGAGTATGGTTGAGAAAATATTTTTGAAGAGTATGTTGAGTGCATTGTGCATATGTCAAGGAAAGATATAAGTGGTTCATATGGTAGATCTATTTTCATAATTTTGAGAATTCTGCACACTGATTTCTGCTGTGGATGTACAATTTTGCAACCTCCCTTTGCCAGAGGTCCAGGTTTTTGCCTGTCCAACAGAAGCTGTCAACTGTCAACCCAATTCCTGTTTCCTCCAGAAAAATAAAATACTAAGGGAAAAGTATATAGTACCTATATTATTTATCACAATTACTATTATGTAATTAAATTTTGAATACTTATATGTCCACGAATTAAGAAGTAACATGTATAACTTAGTAAAATGTTTTTTTTCAGATGTGGTTTCTATTCTGAAATAGAGTGTATCTATATAACATTGCTTAAATGGAGAACTCTTTTGGTTATGGTTAGATATACATTTTATATAAACTTACTAAGTGTAGGGGTAAATAATTTCATTGAAGACACTAAGGTATTTTATTATAGTCCAGTTATTAGACTTAATGATGGGTGAGTCAGGGTGCTTGAGAAAGATCCCCAAAATAACAGATGTGCTAACAGATAAGCACAGAGCCATGCAGGCCAGGACCAAGCCCAGAGGATCCTCAAAGGACAGGAAAGTCACTGCCATGGGCAGGCACTTGTTTCTCTCAAGGTTTGGGTACTCTTGAATTCAGCAAGGGATACATTCCTGCTGATCTGTGGAGAGAAAGTAAATCAACATCTCAACTCCTACAAGTCACTCCATGTTCAGTCCATGAAGAGATTTCCAATGATATTTTGTGCATCCTATCACATTCTCTTTTACTATAGTACCAAGAAGGACACTAAACATACATTATTTGTCTTTGTCATTTGAGGTATTGGTTGCCTAAGTTTTTTTTTTTTTCTAGCTAGATCTATGATTAAAGATGGTGAGTATTTTTTGTGTGTTTCTCAGTAAATTGTGTCTTATTTATGCTTCATTCTGTCACCCATGTTTATCATTAATTTTTACAATATATTCACCTTGTATCCCAATTGTAACCCCCTCCCACATCTACTCTATGACCCACTATTCCTCCCCACCCCTCCCCTATTCTTCTCCTGTGTCCTCTGATAGGGAAGGTCCTAATAGACCCTAGCATATCAGGTTCCATTAAGACTCCCTGTATCCTATTCATCTGTGGGCTGACTAGGAGACCCCACCAGAAAGAAGTGATCAAGAAGCACGTAACCGAGTTCAGAGACTGTCTCTTCTCCACTTATTAGGAATCCCATATGGAGACTGAGCTGTCCATGGGCTACATCTGAACAGGGCTTCTAAGTCCTCTCATGCTCTTTGGTTGATGAATCAGTCTCTTGAGGGCCTCAGGACCCAGATTTTTTGCTTTGTTGATCTCCTTGTGTGACTCCTGACCCCTTCAGGTCCTTCTCTCACCCACTTCTTCAATAAGACTTTTTGTGCTCTATACATAATTTTGTGGTGGGTGTCTGCATCTGCTTCAATCACCTGTTGAGTGGAGTCACTTAGTGTTCATCCATGGAAGGCTGTTATCCTGTTCTCTGTTCTATGGGTTCTGGCATCTATCCTGTTTTCTTTTCTGAATGTGAATTAAGCATCTTCCCTATGTTTCTCCTTTTACTTTAGCTTTTAAATTATCTAGATTTTAGTATGTCCAATCTATATTGTATGGGTAATGTCCACTTATAAGTGAATATATACCATACATGGATTTCTGCTTCTGGGATACATCACTCAGGGTGATCTTTTTAGTTCCAAGCATTCGTCTGCAAATTTCATGATTTTCTTGTTTTTAATACCTGAGTAGTATTTCCTTGTGTAAATGTACCACAATTTCTGTATCCATTCCCCCATTGAGGGACATCTAGTTTGATTCCAGTTTCTGGCTATTGTGAATAAAGCTGTTATAGTCATAGTTGAGCAAATGCCCTTGTTGTATGGTTCAGCATCTTTCTGATATGTCTAGGAGGTGTTTAGCTGGGTCTTGGGGTAGCAGTATTCCAAGTTTTCTGAGAAAGCACCAGACTGATTTCCAAAGTGGTTGTACAAGTTTACATTCTCACCAGCAATGGAGGAGGGTTCTCCTTTCTGCACATCTTCTCCAGCATGAGTTGTCCCTTGAGTTTTTGATCTTAGCCATTCTGATGGGTGTGAGGTGGAGTCTCAGAGTCATTTTGATTTTCATTTCTCAGATTTTTAAGGACGTTGAGCATTTTTAAGTGTTTCTACACCATTCAATATTCCTCTGTTGAGAATTTATCTTTAGCTCCGTATCCAATTTTTTATTGGATTATTTGATTTCTTGGGTTCTTTATGTATTCTGGTTATTAGCCTTCTGTCAGATGCAGAGTTGGTGAAGATCCTTTCCCAGTCTTTAAGCCATCATTTTCTTCTGCTGACAGTGTCCTTTGCTTTAGAGAAGATTTTCAGTTTCATGAGGTCCCATTTATTGATTGTTGATCTTAGAGCCTGTGCTGCTACTGTTCTGTTCAGGAAGTTGCCTCCTGTGCCAATGAGTTCAAGCCTCTTCCTCACTTTTTCAATAACAGATTAAGAGTGTTAAATTTATGTTGAGGTATTTGATCCACAAGGACTTTACTTTTATGCAGGGTGATAAGTATGGATCTATTTCTATCATTCTATATGTGGACATCCAGTTAGACAAGCACCATTGGTTGAAGATGTTCTTTTTTACATTGAATGGTTTTAGCTTCTTTGTCAAAAATCAGGTGTTGTAGGTGTGTGGGTTTATTTCTGGTTCTTTGATCCAATTCCACAGATCCACCAGTATGTTTCTATGCCAGTACCACATTGTTTTTACTATTTCTCTGCAGTATAGCTTGAAATTCAGGATGGAGATACCTCCAGAAGTTTTTTTTTTCTATTTTTATTTATTTATTTATTTATTTTTGTACTGGGTTCTTTTAACTATTCTGGCTTTTTTTGTGTTTTTATGTGATGTTGAGAATTGTTCTTTCAAGGTCTGTAAAGAACTGTGTTGGTATTTTGATGGGAATTGCATTGAATTTCTATATTTCTTTTGGTAGGATAGCCATTTTGCTGTTATTCCTACTGATCCATGAGTATGGGAGATCATTCCATCTTATGATATCTTCTTCAATTTCTTTTTTTTTTCTTTTATTTATTTATTTTTTTTATCAGTTACATTTTATTAACTCTGTATCCCAGCCGTGTCCCGATCCCTCATTCCCTCCCAGTTCCTCCCTCCCTCCCTCCCTCATCTCCACCGTGCCCCTTTCCAAGTCCACTGATGGGGGGGACCTCGTCCCCATTCATCTGATCCTGTTTTATCAGGTATCTTCAGGACTGGCTGCAAAGCCCTCCTCTGTGGCCTAACAGGACTGCTCCTCCCTTCGGGGGTGGGGAGACCAAAGAGCCAGTCATCGAGTTCCTGTTAGAAATAGTCCCTGTTCCCCTCACTTTGGGAAACCAATTGGTTACTGAGCTACCACAGGCTACATCTGAGTGGAGGTTCTAGGTTATATCCATACATGGTCCTTGGTTGAATGTCAGTCTCAGAAAAGACCCTGTGCCCAGATATATTTGGTCCTTGTAGAGCTCCTATCCTTTCCCCATCAGACTAACTCCCCTTCTTTCTTATGATTCCCTGTACTCTGCCAAAGGTTTGGTCATGAGTCTTTGCTTTGAAAACACTGCTAGTTAGAGTCTTTCAGATGCGCTCAGTAGACTCCTGTCATACGTTCAATGCACATCCCATCTGTCTTTCTAAACGAGGATTGATCATCTTACCCCATGTCCGCTCAATTGATTATCTTTTTTAGGTGTATAGATTTCATTATGTTTATCATATCTTATAGGTCTATATAAGTGAGTATATCCCATGTTTGTCTTTCTCCTTCTGGGATATTTCACTCAGAATGATCTTTTCTAGATCCCACCATTTGCCTGCAAATTTCATGATTTCCTCCTTTTTGATTGCTGAGTAGTATTCCATTGTATAAAAATACCACAATTTCTGTACCCATTCCACCGTTGATGGACATCTGGGTTGTTTCCAGGTTCTGGCTATTACAAATAGAGCTGCTATAAACATGGTTGAGCAAGTGTCCTTTTTGTGTACTTGAACAAACTTTGGGTATATACCTAGCAGTGGTATAGCTGGGTCTGGAGGAAGCACTATTCCTATTTGTCTTAGAAAGCGCCAGATAGCTTTCCAGAGTGGTTGTACCAGTTTACATTCCCACCAGCAGTGGAGCAGGGTTCCCCTTTCTCCACAACCTCTCCAGCATGTGTTATCGCTTGAGTTTTTCATCTTGGCCATTCTGATGGGTGTAAGGTGATATCTCAGGGTCGTTTTGATTTGCATTTCCCTGATGGCTAATGAGGATGAGCATTTCTTTAAGTGTTTTTCTGCCATTCGATATTCCTCTGTCGAGAATTCTGTGTTTAGCTCTGTTCCCCATTTTTTAATTGGATTACTTGGATTGCTGCTTTTCAGCTTCTTTAGTTCTTTGTATATACTGGATATTAGTCCTCTGTCAGATAAAGGGTTAGTGAAGATTCTTTCCCAATCTGTAGGCAGTCGTTTTGTTTTGATGACGGTATCCTTTGCTTTACAGAAACTTTTCAGTTTCATGAGGTCCCATTTATTGATTGTTGCTCTTAGAGCCTGTGCTGTTGGTGTTCTGTTCAGGAAGTTGTCTCCTGTGCCAATGAGTTCTAGGCTGTTCCCCACTTTTTTTTCCAATTGATTTAGGGTATCTGGTTTTATGTTGAGGTCCTTGATCCACTTTGACTTTAGTTTTGTGCAGGGTGATAAATATGGATCTATTTTCATTTTTCTGCATGTAGACATCCAGTTGGTCCAGCACCATTTGTTGAAGATGCTATCTTTTTTCCATAGAATGGAATTGGCTTCTTTGTCGAATATCGAGTATTCATAGGTGTGTGGATTTATTTCTGGGTCTTCTATGCGGTTCCATCGATCCTCCTTTCTGTTTCTATGCCAGTACCATGCAGTTTTTATTACTGTTGCCCTGTAGTACAGCTTGAGATCAGGAATGGAGATACCTCCAGATGATCTGTTGTTGTACAGGATCGTTTTGGAGATTCTGGGTTTTTTGTTTCTCCATATGAAGCTGAGAATCTTTTTTTCAAGGTCTGTAAAGAATTGAGTTAGTATTTTGATGGGAATTGCATTGAATCTGTAGATTGCTTTTGGCAGTATGGCCATTTTCACAATGTTAATCCTACCAATCCATGAGCACGGGAGATCTTTCCATCTTCTGATATCTTCTTCGATTTCTTTCTTCAGAGACTTGAAGTTTTTCTCAAACAGGTCTTTCACTTGCTTGGTTAGGGTCACACCAAGGTACTTTATGTTATTAGTGGCTATTGTGAAGGGTGTTGTTTCCCTAATTTCTTTCTCAGCCTTTTTGTCTTTGGTATATAGGAGGGCTTCTGATTTTTTTGAGTTGATTTTGTATCCTGCCACTTTGCTGAAGGTGTTTATCAGCTGAAGGAGTTCTCTGGTTGAATTTTTGGGGTCGCTCATGTATACTATCATATCATCTGCAAATAGTGACACTTTGACCTCTTCCTTTCCGATTTGTATCCCCTTGATCTCCTTTAGTTGTCTTATTGCTCTGGCTAGGACTTCAAGTACTATGTTGAAGAGATATGGGGACAATGGACAGCCTTGTCTTGTCCCTGATTTCAGTGGGATTGATTTAAGTTTCTCTCCATTGAGTTTGATGTTAGCTATAGGCTTGCTATATATTGCCTTTACTATGTTTAGGTATGTGCCTTGTATCCCTGATCTCTCCAAGACTTTAAACATGAATGGGTGTTGGACTTTTCAAATGCTTTTTCGGCGTCTAAGGAGATGATCATGTGGTTTTTCTCCTTCAGTTTGTTTATGTAGTGGATTACATTGATGGATTTCCGTATGTTGAACCACCCTTGCATGCCTGGGATGAAGCCTACTTGGTCATGGTGGATGATATCTTTGATGTGTTCTTGGATTCGGTTTGCAAGTATTTTATTGAGTATTTTTGCGTCAATGTTCATAAGAGAGATAGGCCTAAAGTTCTCTTTTTTTGTTGGGTCTTTGTGTGGTTTAGGTATTAAGGTGACTGTGGCTTCATAGAATGAGTTTGGTAGTGTTCCTTCTGTTTCTATTTTGTGGAATAGCTTGAGGAGAATTGGAGTTAGCACTTCTTTGAAGGTCTTGTAGAATTCTGCGCTGAAGCCATCTGGTCCAGGGCTTTTTTTGGAGGGGAGACTGTTAATGACTGCTTCGATTTCCTTGGGAGATATAGGGCTATTCAGTCTTTCTACCTGATCTTGACTTAGTTTTGGTAGATGGAATCTTTCAAGAAAATTATCCATTTCATTTAGATTCTCAAATTTTGTGGCATATAGGCTTTTGTAGTATGACCTAATAATTGTTTGGATTTCCTCAATGTCTGTGGTTATGTCCCCATTTTCATTTCTGATTTTGCTGATCTGGATAGTTTCTCTCTGCTTTTTAGTTAGTTTGGCTAAGGGTTTGTCTATCTTGTTGATTTTCTCAAAGAACCAGCTTTTTGTTTCATTGATTCTTTGGATAGTTTTATTTGTTTCTAGTTGATTGATTTCAGCCCTTAGTTTGATTATTTCCAGCCGTCTGCTCCTTTTGGGTGTATCTGCTTCTTTTTTTTCTAGGGTTTTCAGTTGGGCCATTAAGTTGTTTGTATGTGATGTTACGAATTTCTTCTTGCAGGCACTTAGTGCTATAAATTTTCCTCTGAGCACTGCTTTCAGTGTGTCCCATAAATTTGGGTATGTTGTGCCTTCCTTTTCATTGAATTCTAGGAAGTCTTTAATTTCTTTCTTTATTTCTTCCTTAACCCAGCTGTCATTGAGTAGTAAGTTGTTCAGTTTCCATGTGCGTGTCGGCTTTTTGTTGTTTCTGTTGTTGTTGAGGTCGAGCTTTAGTCCATGGTGGTCAGATAGTATACAAGGGATTATTTCAATCCTTTTGTATCTGTTGAGGCTTGCTTTGTGGCCCACTTTATGGTCTATTTTGGAAAAGGTTCCATGGGCTGCTGAAAAGAAGGTGTACTCTTTTGAGTTTGGGTGAAATGATCTGTAGACATCTATTAGGTCCATTTGATTTAGGGATTCTGTGAGTGCTTTTATTTCCCTATTTGGTGTCTGTCTAGTTGATCTGTCCCTTGGTGAGAGTGGAGTGTTGAAGTCTCCCACTATTAAGGTATTAGGATCAATGTATGATTTAAGCTTTAATAATGTTTCATTTACGAATGTCGGTGCTCTTGTATTTGGGGCATAGATATTCAAGATTGTGATGTCCTCTTGGTGGATTTTTCCTTTGATGAGAATATAGTGGCCCTCCTTATCTTTTTTCATTAACTTGGGTTGAAAGTCTATTTTATTAGATATTAGGATGGCTACTCCAGCTTGTTTTCTGGAACCGTTTGCTTGAAAAACAGTTTTCCAGCCCTTTACTCTGAGGTAGTGTTTGTCTTTGTTGCATAGGTGTGTTTCTTGGATGCAACAGAATGTTGGATCCTGTTTCCTTAACCATTCTGTTAGCCTGTGTCTTTTTATTGGTGAGTTGAGTCCATTGATATTGATAGATAATAGTGACCAATGCATGTTAGTTCCTTTTGTAATGGAGTCGATGATCTAACCCTGATTCATTGCTTGTTTTCTTTTCATTTTTGTTGGGATATTATCTGTATGCCCTGTTTTCTTGGGTGAATTTGTTTTCATTGGATTGGAGTTTTCCTTCTAGTATCTTCTGTAGGGATGGTTTGCTGTGTAGATATTGTATAAATTTAGTTTTGTCATGGAATATTTTGTTTTCTCCATCTATGTTGATTGAAAGCTTTGCAGGGTATAGTAGTCTGGGTTGACATTTGTGATCTCTTAGAGTCTCCATGATACTTGCCCAGGCCCTTCTGGCTTTCATAGTTTCTGATGAGAAGTCCGGCGTGATTCTGATAGGTCTACCTTCATATGTTACTTGGCCTTTTTCCCTTGCTGCTTTTAATATCTTTTCTTTGTTCTGTAGATTTAGTGTTTTGACTATGATGTGACGTGATGTGTTTCTTTTCTGGTCTAGTCTATTTGGAGTTCTGTAGGCCTCTTGTATATTTATGGATATCTCTTTCTTTAAGTTGGGAAAATTTTCTTCTATGATTTTCTTGAAAATATTTTCTGGACCTTAGAGTCTGGAGTCTTCTTTTTCATGAATTCCTATTATTCTTAGATTTTGTCTTTTCATAGCATCCTTGATTTCTTGGATATTTTGTGATTGGAACTTTTCTGATTTTACTTTTTCTTTGAGAGAAGTATCCATTTCTGCAAGTGTGTCTTCAGCTCCAGAGATTCTCTCTTCCATCTCTTGTATTCTGTTGGTGATGCTTACTTTTGTGGTTCCTGATCTTTTCTCCAAGTTCTCCAGCTCAAGGGTTTTCTCATTTTGTGTTTTCTTTATTGATTCTAATTCTGTTTTCATGCCTTGCACCATTTCTTTCACGTGTTTGAATTTGGATTCCTGTCTCTCTACGATGGCCTCTATTTCTTTTTTCATTTCCTTCTTATATGCCACTAATTTTTCCTCTACTTGTGTATCTATTTGTTTGGCTATGTTTGCCTGTGTTTCTTTAAGGATATTGTCTATTTCTTCTTTCTTTGCCTCCAATTGACTGGCCATCTCTTTGAAAGACTTGTTCATTTCCTCCTTATGAGCCTCAAATAATTGGGCAAGCATGGCTTTAAAATCATTTTCCTGTGCTTCTGCTGAATTGGTGTATCCATCGATTTTGGGGTTTGCTGGTGAAGTCATGATGTCCTGATTTATGTTGGAAGTGTTCTTTCGCCTACCTCTGGCCATTGGCTTATCTGAAACCTTCCCTGTTTGTTTTTGGATTCTGCAGATCAGACTGGTGCTGTCTCTCTCTGGTGTCTGGAGAGTTCTTCAGGAAGCTGAGCACTCTCAGCGTGTGCTGAGGACTAGCTGTACCTGTGGGAGGAAAGTACGCAGGCGCAAACGGGGCAAATACAAGTGTGTGTGTGCGCGCGCGCGCGTGTGACTGTGTGTGTGAGTGTGCGTGGATGAGTTTCTCGAGGGACAGAGTGATGGCTAATGTTGAACCCTTGAGTGTGTGGGAGGGGCTCTGTACTGTATATGTCACAGGCGCTAATGATGATCGCAGCGCAATTTCTGGTATTAACTGTCTTAGCTCCTCAATCAGGCCCACAGGGCAGGAACTTCAATGTCCCTAGTGCCCCTCTGTTTCCCAAAGTGGGTATGTGGGTGGGAGGGGGGTTCGATGCCTGGCTTCTGATTTAGAAGGACCCAGGATCTGGGGAACTGCAGATTCTCAAGGGTGCACTCACTTACAGGCAGGTCTCTTGGCCGAGATCGTGGTATCCGGGGCTCTCTGCTCTCTGGTTTGGCCCTTCTTCTTTGATGTGTTCCGCCAGTTCTGTGCTGCTGTCACTGCCAGGTTCTGAGGTCTTGCTGCAGCTGGAGATTTCAGGGTGGTCACTTCAGCAGGGATGGGGTAATCAGGCTCTCTGTTCTCTGGTTTGGCCCTGGTTAGTCTTAAACTGGAGGGCTGTGGTGCCCCGCCAGTTCACTACTGCTCCGCTGCCATGTCCTGCTGTAACTGGAGACTGGCTTGCTAGTCCCAATGCTTTCTGGGAAGTCCTGGGATCTCTTCGTTGTGCTCTCCAAGCTTGGGAGGCCCAGTGCCTGGTGTGTCCAGGTTGTATGACGTTTCTGCCTGGTTTCGGTGAGTATATAGCGTATTCTCTGTCACTGTGGGATTGGGCGGGTTGTACCGTCAGTGATGGCGATCCTGCGGAGCTAGTATGGTGTCTAGCAGATTCGCGCCCTGGGAGGATGGTGCAGCCGCTGCGCGAATCTGGGACTCCGGGGTACGTACTGCTGGCTTTTGTCTGCCGCTAAAGTGGTTGGGGCTCCGTCTCAGCGGTTGTATACCCCAGGCAGTTAGGTCTGCGCTGAGAAAGATGAGTCCGCTGTGCAGCTGTGCCGAGGAGGAAGGAGGTCTGGGGGAAGGGAGTGCAGCAAGAACAAAGGATCTTTTCTCTCCCTCCCCAAGCAAGTCTCCGGGTGACCGGAGGCCAAAGTTTTCACCTCCTGCGATGTTCTCTGGTGTTCAGAAAGCCTCGCTGTGGTTTTCCTGGGTTGGGGGTCCTTCCATTCTCCAACTCAGAAGATCAGGTATCCCACTGCTCAGAAACTGTGTGTGCTAGTCGCCATCTTGGCTCCGCCCTCTCAGTCCTTCTTCAATTTCTTTCTTCAAAAACTTGAATTTTTTTATACAGATTTTTCACTTGCTTGGTTAGAGTCACACCATTGCACTTTATGTTATTTGTGGCTATTGAAAGGTTCCTCCCCCCCAATTTCTTTCTCAGCCCTCTTGTCTTTTCTATACAAGAGGGCTTCAGATATTTTTTTAGTAACTTTGTATCCAGCCACTTTTGCTGAAGGTGTTTATCAGCTGTAGTAGTTCTCTGGCAGAATTTTTAGGTTCACTCATGTATATTATCATATCATTTGTGAATAGTGATACTTTGACTTCTTCCTTTCATTTTTGTATACCCTTGATTTGCTTTAGTTGTTTTACTGTTCTAGCTAGAACTTCCAGTACTATGTTGAAGAGAAAGGAGAGAGTGAGCAAGCTTGACTTGTCTCTGATTTCAGTGGGATTGATTTGAATTGCTTTCCATTTAGTTTGATGTTTGCTATAGGCTTGTTGTATATTATCTTTACTGTGTTTAGGCATGTGCCTTTTATCTCTGATATCTCTAAGTCTTTAAACATTAATTGATCTTGAATTTTATTAAATGTTTTTCAGCATCTATTGAGATGATCATGTGGTTTTTTATTTCTCAGTTTGTTTATGTGGTGGATTTCACTAATGGATTTCTGTATATTGTACCTCCCCTGCATCCCTAAGATGAAACCTACTTGGTCATAGTAAATGAGATCTTTGTTGTTTTCTTGGATTCATTTTGTGAGTATTGTATTGAGTACTTTTGTTTAACTATTCATAAGAAAGAATGGTCTGAAATTATCTTTCTTAGTATATTCCTGCCTTTTAGTTAGCTTTTGTGAGGTTTAGGTACCAAGGTGAATGTAGCCTCATAGAATGAGTTTGGTAATGTTCCATCTTTTTTCTGTTTTGTGAAATTATTTGAAGAGTATTGGCATTACCTCTTCTTTGAAGGTCTGGTAGAATCCTGAGCTGAAACCATGAGGCTCTGGGCTTTGTTAATACTGGTGACTGCTTCTATTTCATTAGGGCATATAGGACTACTAATTTAATTAACTGATCCAGATTCAACTTTGATTAGTGGAATATAGCAAGAAAATATTCCATTTCACTTAGATTTTCAAATTTTGTGGCATATAGACTTTTAAGGTAAAACCTAATGATACTTTGAATTTCCTGAGTGTCTGTAATTATACCTCCTTTTATTTTCTGATTTTGCTGAGTTGTATAGTGTCTCCCTGTGTTTTAGTTAGGCTAAAGGTTTGTCTATCTTTGTCATTTTCTCCAAGAACCAGCTCTTGCTTTTGTTTATTCTTTGAATTTTCTTTGTTTTAATTTATTGATTTCTGCCTTAAGTTTGATTATTTCTATCCATCTACTCCTCTTGGTATGTCTGCTTCCTTTTGAATAGGTCTTTCACTTGTGTTGTTATGTTGATTTGAGATGCCTCAGATTTCTTTATGAAGGCATTTCTATGAACTTTCCTCTTAGAATTACTTTCATTATGTCTCATTAGTTTGGGTAAGTTGTGCCTTCATTTTTGTTAAATTCTAGAAAGTCTAATTAGTTTATTTCTTCTATAATCCAGCTGTCATTGAGTAGAATTCAGCTTCCATGCATATACAGGCTGTTAATTATTTTTTGTTACTACTGAGGTCTAGTTTTAGACCATGTCGTTCTAATATGATACAAGGGATTATATTGGTATAATGTTCTTTTTACGGATGTATACAATTTACCCTTGTTCATTCAAATGCTTATTTTTCTCCTCCACTGTCTGGTTTCCATCAAGGTATTGCATTGTGATGCTTTTTCTAAGCATCACCTGTCTCAAGTTTACATAAACATGCTACCATTTGTTCTCTATATTGTCAATTAAAACAACCAGCCCCAATACTGAGCAATAGAGAGGATAGGGTGAGACATTCTGGTCCAGAGTGGGAGGAAGAGGCAGGAGAGGAGAAGAGGAGAATCTGCAGGAGAGGTCTTGGCACCACATGCAGAAATGAACTGGAACTAAAATATCACTAAAAGCAAGTATGATGGGTGAATCTGAATGGTAGGAAAGTGTGGGCTTAGAGGTTAAAGATGGAGTAACTATTGGCCAGCATTGTGCTCTAGGTTAATTAAATAAATCCTGGTCTCTGTGTGGTGATTTGGTTATGCAGCTGTTTAGGAGTAACCACGCCTTAACTAAAAGATTTATCAATAGTCAATATTAATAATCTACAACAAATGGCACCCAACTAATCTAAGTATCCACACCCTTTAAATCCTACTTTAATATAATTTGGTGGGGGAGAGGAATAAGCTCTCAGCGATACAACCCAAACTTTAAACCTAAAAACTCCCAGATAAATTACTGGCTCTTTAAAAGAGACTCTTAAAAGTGCCTCAGAGCAAAAGACAGCCTACTGTGGGCAAACCTGAAACTGAACAAAAATGGTTGCCACTACAGTCTAAAAGGATGAGAGAAACATTAAAACAGACTTCATTGAGCTTGGCTGATAATCTCTTTTATGTTTTTAAGACATAAATAAAGGAAAGTTTAGAAATTATGACTATGGTTACATTCATATTCCTCAATTTAACTTTAATAATTGATTTAGCCTTTTATGTCTTCTCTAAGGCAAAGGATTTAGAAAAGATACTGGAACAACACATAAAACAAGTAGAACAATATAAAGAAATAACGAAGGTTAGAAACAGGCATAAAAAAGAGTTACAAAAACTTAAAGAACATAAGAAACAACAGGAAAATAGGGCAGAGGTTTTAGAAAAGATAATGAAAAACAAACAATTAGAACACTACAAAGAAAAATTAAGTTAGAAGGGAGGCATAAAACAAGAGATTGAAGAGATTATTGAACAAAACAAACAACAGAGAGATAGGTATGAAATATGGGTACAGACTTAAGAAAAAGAGTTTAGAATACTAAGTAAAGAACATACTCAGGCAGAGGCAAAAGATAATAATAAAGAAAGCCAAACAAAGGTGGTTAGAAAACAAATGTTAGTTTATCCAGTCAGTGTACAACAGAGACCAGCAAATGATGATCACCCACAGGATTACCATGAGGCTGAATGGCACCCTGTGGAAGTGCCAGACCAGAGAAAATTTAAAGAAAGTGTCACCAATTTTGGAATGCATTCACCATTTGTAAAACAAATGCTGACTTTCTGGTCAATCAGTAGAGTAATCCCAAAGGACTGGGAGGATATGTCAAAGGCAATAAAAGAACCTGAGCCATATTTACAATCACTATCACGATGAGGAGAAGAGGCTAGAGAGATAGCATACAAAAATAGAGCCAGGGCTGTTGGTGTTTCTAAGGAACAGTTGCTTAGTGATGGCCAATAGGCTGACACAGAGATACAAGCTGTATATAATGAAGAAACCTTAGCATTATGTCACCTAGCAGCCTTAAATACCTGGGACAAGGTTGAGGAATCAGGGAAAAGGATTGAGCCATTCTCTCAGGTCATACAAGCTCCACGTGAACCATTCATTAACGTTTTGCAAAGATTGACCTCAACTGGTGGTACAAGCATATCAGATCCACTAGCTAGAAAAGCTTTTGAAAATGCAAAGATTTCAGTTTTCACAAGACTCGCCTTCTTACAAGGCGATCCCAGAGGGCACTGTGTGGAGGCCACACGATTTGTTGGGGGGGGGAGCAGTTTTGTTTTGAGACAGAGTCTCACTCTACAGTTCAAGTGTCCTGGAATTCACAGAGATTCACCTACCTCTGCCTCCAGAATACTGGGATTAAAGGTCTGGGTGGGCTACCTCACCTGGTTTTGGAAACATTGTTATTTGGAGAAAGCAAAAGATTATATAATGCTTTATTGATCTTAAATTTCTTAAATGTTAATGAACAACAAACAACAGCTGCAAAAAAACACTGGTTTATAGAAAATAAAACTGCTGAATTATTTTAGCCTATATATTTCAAAGATATCCTGACTTCACAATGGACAGTAGGGAATGTTTTACACACTGGGGAAGAGGTTTTTCATATGTTCATACAGGAGAAGATAAATTATTGGTTCCTTCAAAACTAATAAAAATCAGATATCATAGAGGAAGACCACCTGAAAACCTTGGTCACACACAAGAAGAGAGAAATCAAGAAGACCAAACAAAACAGGTAATATAAATTGATAATCCCTTCACATGGGAACAACTCTAAAACTGACTGACACATAAAAAATGTCCCTAGCGGAATTTCAGCAGTTCATGGCCAACAAATGCTTGGCTAACATATCCTCAATATTTATTATGCCATTCTTTTAATTGGCATTGATAAAATTGGTTCACAGTTTAATTTCATTCTGAATATCTCATACATTTATAATTTTAGAACTGTGTAATGCTTGTGAGAAATTATATGTTTGCAGAACAAAAGGAGTGAATACTGGAGATGCTGGACCAAACCTGACAGAATTCTTCTTCCAGCATGCTGAGACATTGACACCTCTGTTTGAGTATCTTGCATATTCCAGAATTCTGCTTGTTCCTGCCTCAACTGCTTCAATTGCTGTTTCTCATCATGGCCTGCTCACAAATCTTAATTTGTCCAGCATTTTAGACTGTTCTAAATAGGACTTTTATTAACTTTTATTATTTTCTCAACATTCAAAGACTGGACCACAAATATTGCTTGCTTAATTACACATTTTTCCAATTTTCTTTGGGCCCCCAACAGGATTTCTGCATGTCCAAAATGTCAGCTAGAAGAAATCAATGAGAATGATGTCCTATTTTCCTTGAGGGGGATTGGGTAGTTTTTGGGTTGTTTTTTTGTGGCTACTAGTGGTTATTGTCATTTGGAGATGTTTATAAATTACTAATGATTTTATTCTGAGTGAAATTGTTATGCCAGTTTTGGGAACCCCAAAGGACCAGGGATACACTCTGCTGTAAATACATGAGGTTTTTAAAATTGTATACGTGTTTGGACATGGGACACAAACTTCCTGTGGACACAGGAGAGGAATGTAGCCCTGAGATCTAGGGAAGCAAGGTTTTTATGGGGCAAAACCACAAGCAGGGACTTAGATGTTTTGGTGTTACATGATTGTGTAATGGAAACTGACTTTTTAAATGATCGGTCCACTTTGGGCAGCAAGAATACAAACAGTTCTGGCCTGGTCCTAGGGGCCAGTTTCCTAGCAATTGTATAATTAGTGAGCAGGAAAGAATGCAGTAAGGCTAATTCTTCCCCTCAGGGCATTAATGCTAGTACTTCCCCAAGGAGGCTGGACATGTTTCCTAGTAACTAGCCTTTATTCATGCTTCTGTTTTAAACTTTAAAACAATACCCACTGATTTTAAGTCTTTGGTCTCTCAAATCCACTAAGAATTAATATAATTGATATTTTAAAAATGAAATAAAATGAAGTTTCAAATCTTTCTTCCATCTGCTATTTTTCCCATAAACTCTACTGTGTGCCTTCCTTGTGAAAGGAACCTGGCAATGTGCCAGTAGGCCTGGCTCTGATTTTTTTTTAATTTCAATCTTATTATAATTATTAATTTGGGTTTTTGAGACAGGGTTTCTCTGTGTAGCCCTGGCTGTCCAGGCCTCTTTGTATACCAGGCTGGCCTCAAACTCACAGACATACTCAAAGACATCTACCTGCCTCTGCCTCCTGAGTGCTGGGATTAAAGGTGTGTGCACTGTGCTTGGCAGGACTTTCTTATAGCCTGGTTGAAGTCATACTTTATAACTAAGGACATGTCTAGACAAGTGAGTGTGAAGAGCTGGCAGGAGTGTAAACCCTTTCTTTTGGAAACAGGGTTTCTCTTATGGCCTTGCATATCCTGAACTCGTTTTGCAAACCCCGATGGCCTGGAACTCACACCACCCTCTGCTTGCACCACTGACAGCCACAGGATTGCGACACCACACCTGGCTTCTTGTTATAGTCTTTAGAAACGATTTATAATCTCTGTCTGCTTTCCTGAGACCAGCCCCGTTTTGACTGGGAGAGTTGGCACTCACTAAAAGAAAGGGGGACAAGGACCCAAGGATTTCTTCTGCAGTGAGCAGGGACTGGCTGGGCCCTGGCTGAGCAAGGAATTTAAACTGGACACATTTAAACTGGGAATACATAAATTTAAGCTGGGGCTGTGTGTGAAATGAACTAGCTTTACTTACTAATGGACCCTTGTGCTTTTTCCCCCTCTTCTAAGAAGTGTAAATCCCATCTATTTGTTTATTTTTACACATATGACTGTTTTGCCTGCATGGATAGGTGTGCCTGTGTACCAGGTGGATGCCTGGTGCCTGAAGAGGCAGCATTGACAACCCACAAGTATACCCTTGAGTTTTTCTGTTGCCATCTATTGCTTCTCATGGGACCTACACATTAGTCTGGTTTGTTGCCTCAATGAGAGTCCCTTGGAGAAAAATAAGATTTTCATTTATTATCATTATTATTATTGTTGTTATTATTATTAAATAGGGAATGAGTGTTCTTTCTGGAGGGATGGAAACTTTATTTATGATTCATAGTGTAGTTCTCTTTATTATGGAAGATTTGTTTATTATTTGTACACTATTCTGTCTGCATGCCAGAGGAGGGCACCAGGTCTCACTATAGATTGATATGACCATGTGGGTGCTGGGAATTGAGCTCAGAAAGTCTGGAAGAGCAGCCTGTGATCTTAAACTCTGTGCTATCTCTCCTGCCCCCTTATTTCTTATTTTTATTTTTTAAATTTTTATTTATTCATTTTATATCCCTGTCTTAGACCCCCCCTTCTTCTCCTTCAAGTCGTACCCTCCCTTTTTCCACTATCATCCCTCACCTGGCTCTTCAGAAAAGGGGATCACACTGCCTCTCCTGTGCATACCCACCCACCCCAGCATATCAAGTGGCATCAGGACTGAACACATACTCTTTGCCTGGCAACCCCAACAGGGGAAAATGAAAGAAAAGCTAGCTTGTGGGTCAGGGTGCATTCATATGTGTGTTGGTCCTGCTGTGTTTACAAGGCCTTGTTACCCTTGTGTCATTCATCCACTCTGGCACTTACACTCTGCACACAGAGTTTCTTGAGCCCTTTGGGGCATGGGTTTCTTGGAGACATCTCATTTAGGGTGGAATGGTCCAAGGCCTCTCACTGTTTGCATATCGACTGGACATGGGTCTCTCTATTTATTCCCATCTGCTGCAAGAGGAAGTTTCCAATGATGGCCTAGCAAGGCACCAATCTGTGAGTATGGCTGTGCTCCTTTAGCACAACTGTAGTATTTAGATTTCTCTTATGTCCTTGGCCTCTGTAGACTCACTCAGGTTCCTGGCCACTCAAGCAGTATTGGATCAAGTTTCCTTCTCCTGGAGTGGGCCTCCTGAAACTCAACTAGATATTAGTTGGTCTCTTCTGTGACCTTTATGCCACAAGCGCACCAGCAAATCTTGTAGGCAGGTCACTGTTGGAGTGTGAAGGGTGTATGGCTGGGTTGGTGTGCACCTTTCTCTTCTGGTGGCATGCAGTGTATGTTCCAGTATTTCAAACAGCAGTCTATAAGGGTGAAGGTTCTCGGTAGATGCCAGCTGGGATTCGCTGTGTCCAATGACTTGTGAAGGTGTTGTCCTCAGCAACAGAATCTTACCATCATGTTGGGGAGAGCACTAGAGGATGGACACAGGTTGGGTTATCCCAGGCCCTGCTTTGATCTAGCACAGAGACCTCCTGCGTCCCGACTCCACAGGACTCTGGGAAGCCTGCTCTCAAGACACGCCTTCGACTGTTGTTATTAAATTGAAATAAATACAGAGTATTAAATAAAAACATCATATATATAAAGTGACACGTTTGTACTACCAGAGGGCACCAGATTCCTTGACAGATGCTTTGAGCACGTGTGGTCCCTGGGATGGAACCTGGCACCTTGGTAAGAGAGGGATTCTCTGTGTCACAGGGCCCTGGCTGTTGCGATGACAAAGATCGGCTTTTTTTTTTTTTTTTTGATTCATCCATCCATCTATTCATTCATCCATTCATTCATTGTACAGCATTCTGCCTGTGCACCAGAAGAGGACACCAGATCCATTACAGATGTCTGTGAGCCACCATGTGGTTGCTGGGAATTGAACTCTAGAAGAGCAGCCAGCGTTGTTAACCTCTGACCCATCTCTCCTGCCTCCAGTTTTTTTTATCTTTAAAAAAGATTTATTTTCCATATGAGCGCGTTTCTGCCTTCCCAAGACTAGTCCTGCTTTTACTGGGAGACTCGAAATTAATTTTAAAAAGGGACAGGGACCCCAGGATCCCTTCTCCAGGGACCAGGGACCAGCTGGACTATGTCTGATCAGGAGAATTCAAAGCGCTGTACATTTTTCCGGCACACAAGTGGCTTTCAGCAGCCCTGTGTGTTTACTTCCGGTACTAGGGGGCGGGGCGATGGCATCACAAACGGGCTTTGAAAGGCTCCTGATCCTGAAGACTGCGAGGGGCACAGGGCGGGGACATTGACAGAACACCAGGGACCAGGGAAAACGCTGTGTGCTTTGTGACGACGGGGAAAGCGCTTTCGGGGTATACTTCTGGGTCTTGACAAAGCTCCAGGCTAAGTAAGGAGGAGGAGGATGGCTTGTGAGGGCACAAGCAGTGCGCACAGCCTTCTGGGAATTGTATTTCTGCATCTGCGAATTGGCAAAGTTGACGATACAGTGAGACCTGGCTATGTTACTACAAACAATCCCAGAAGTCCTTGCTCTGAGGCAGTTCTCAAAGAGGCTCCCAGCCCAGCCGGCACGATGCACTCTGGGATTATTTGTAGTTCCCTGGCTATGGAGTGCTTGGCTTTAAGAATTTCCGTGTCTGGGACATTTCATCCTGAGTTCAGTGCTCTGTCGTAAGGATGTTCACAGTCGTACAAGATAAAACAGATAATTCTCTTTTCTTTCTTTTTTTTTTTTTTTTGTCTATGAGACACATATAATACATCGTGAATGGCTAGAAGTGGAGCTTAAATGCGGTAGATAGATTTAAAGCCTGGACAGCTCCTAAGAGGGTGGATGGGGTATTGGAGCTTTTGGACAGGACTGTGCTGAATGTTAAGTGGAACGCGAGCACCCACAAGCATACATGCCATGTCTTCAATGTGTTATGTACTGTTGAAAAAGCAGGCACTTGAGGACAACTATAAGGTTATATTCCAAGAAGCTGGCAGTTGGTGGAAATTCAAAGTTCAAGAGTTAGCACAGCACCTCTTCATTTTCCTAATTCCTCATCCTGCATCTTGTTATTTTCAGGTATTTCAGACCGAACAAACAGCATCTTTTCGGGCTGGAAATGGACTGTAGTTTTCAGTTCAGATAGGTAGTAGCATATGATTCTTGAGGATTCTCTTAGAAAACCCTTCCCAGTAACTCAAAAGTTGACTTCTCATGCCTGGTGTTGGAGTTTTTGTTAGATGGAGGGACAATTGTCATCACAGATGGCAAAATTTCATTTAAACTAAATTTTAGTTTTATACAATAGCTTACATGGATTATACATATCTTAGATAGTTACTAATATTATTCCATATTACTTTTTCAGACATCCTTACCTTACCATCTTCCCTTTTGTATTTCTTTCTGTCTTACCTCCGAAATTATTATACCCCCTTCAAGTTTTTCCCATTTCCTCTTTCAAATCTCTATGCCTTTCTACTTCCTTCTGCCCCCACACACTTCCATTCTCACCTTGGAAATGGTCACTATTTCATTCTTGGTTTTTTAATTACTGCCGGATATAGACTCACATATGAGTACACACATATTCCGTTTAAAGCTGGGAAACTTAGAAGAGAGAATATGTGAAATTTGTCTTTCTGTGTTTGGATTACCTCATATAACATGATTTTTTTTCTAGTTCCATCTATCTACCTGCAAGTTTTATGTTTGCATACTACTCAATAGTGATGCATTTTAAAATCATGACCTAAAGAGCTAATATTTAATTCATTTTTAAGGTTATTTAATAATTACATCATTTTGTGCCTTCTCTTTTCTTCCCTCCAAACCTTCCCACAGACCTCTTCTATTTCTCTTTCAAATTCATCTTTTTTCAAATTTGTATTATGCTCTTAATATAAGTTGCTCAGTTTAATAATGTTACTTCCATGCATGTTTTCAGGGTTGATTGCTTGGTATTGGATAACTAAATGATTTTATGCTCCTTCCTGGAAAGATTTTTTTTCTCATACTCTCAGCATTTATTAGTTCCCTGCAGATTTTTGTGTAGGATTAAGGACAATGGTTTCTTCCTAGACCACTTTTGCATGTCTATTAGCATTTCCAATTTTTAGTTCGTTTTTATACAGGTATATTGGTAAGCCTTTTTTTCTTTATTTTTTTTATATTGGTCCATCTTATGGGTGTAGCTTCTGGTATTATTAGGAGACACATTACCAGACCATACTCTGATCCTCTGCCATATATATATATATATATATATATATATATATATATATATATATACCTCCTGTTATGCATGATCACTGAGTCTTAGATCTGGGAATTGTTTTGTAGATGTATCAGATGTGACTGTTCTCCAGAATTCTGCCTTGTGATTGGTTGTGGTTTTCAGTCATGATTGTGGTTCAAGGAAAAGCTTCCTTGGTCAGTGGTGAACTATACTTATCTATGTGCATTATTAAAAGCATTTAGGTTGCTACATGTTTATATTCATGCATGTACTTACATGTATTATAGGGATTTATGTAGATAATTCACAGTATGATTGCTTAAAACTCTTTAAAAATTTACTGTTATTTCACCTACTTCCTTCTTTTATATTTATCCTGTAAAAGACCTGGGGTCTTACAGCTCAGGAGTTCAAGATCGCACTCTTCTCAGGAATTCCCACAGAGCACAACTCAATGCAAAAGCAAGAGCATTTTTTTTTATTTCAATCGCGATAGGGTCACCCCTCAAAAGGCAGGAGATGGCCCCAAGCATGCAAAGCACAGGGTTTTTATACTTAAAAATCTGGCCACTTTTGCTCTATACATTGATTGGTCAGCAAGAATAGCATGAAGATAGTTTACGCCTAGTTGTTTGCAGTTTTTGGCCATTTGTGAGTTTTCTCAAAACAATTCACCCTGCCCTTCAAGAGCTACCTGCCTTTGGCTTCAATTCAAGGCTATCTCAGAGCAGTTCATCCTGCCATTTGAGACCTATGTGCCTCTGGCTTTAATTCAAGGATGGGAATGGTCACAGCTGTTTTTCTTTTACAGTTGTTTTCATTCTCAGGTGGGCTCTCATCCCCCTTTTCTTTGAGCTCCAATTTTAACCCTAAAATTGTGGATCAATCTCAGAGAGAGATCAATACTGCCTCTGGAGCATCAGGACCTGAACCACACTTACACATTCCCTGACAAAGGCCAGTAATCGGTTAACAATACAGGGTACTATTGTGACAAGGAGCAAAAGGGTAGCAAAAGGTCCCAGTAAGAGAAGCACATAGGGGAGCATACCATTAAACCCATTCCAAAAAGGAGATTCTATTAATTCTCATCTTCTGTTTTCAAGATCTTTTTGTAATTTTTTAATCTTTCCTTTAACAATGCCTGATTTATTAGTGTAAAAAATGGCATTTCTCCTGTGGGGCTAAGCAGATTCCTCCTTTTTCAACCGTAAGGAGGTCTAATCCCCTCTGGGTCTGGAGAACTACTTCTGCTCAAGAATTGAGCTGGTCTTGGAGGTCATTGATGGTGCTCGAAAGCAATTGTACATCATTAATTAATTGTTGGGACAGTTTGTTGTATTTATATAATAAAACACCCAAAGCAGCTGACCCAGCGCCTATGGAAGCAGTCAGCCCAGTTCCCACTAACAGAGGAATGAACTGAATGGCTCTCTTCATTCTTCCAGCCATTAAGTCAAAGGTGGGGACTAGGACTGGCTCATCCCCTGGAATGATGCTAAGATCAGGGAGTTGCCTGTACACAGGTCCCAGTCCAATCTGTGGGCAAGAATGTATAGGCTTTATTATTCCTGCATAAGAAAACAGTGTTATTGTCAGGGCAGAGAGCTGTGGAGATGTCAATTGCTGAATCACAAATGGCAAAGGTAGCATCCCCTACAGGTAGATCTGAGCTATCATTTTTGTAGGGTTTTGTCAAACAAGTAACATTTTGCTTGAAGAGAGGCTGCACTCTCAGAGGGGGTGCTGAGTGTCAGGACCCCTCAGCAGTGGAATAAGTGGCGTTGGGGGGGAGCTCCAGAGGAACAGGCTGCCCTTGTCAGAGGCAGAGCCAGAAGTCACTTGCAAACGAAGGGTTGGTGTCATTTAGGAGGCTATGAGTGGCAGCAATAACATCTACAGTCTGGGGGTCTAAAATAAAGTTTCCTGTACTATCAGAAAGAACCAGAGGGTGGTAATTGAGGGACGAGTATTCTTTTTTCTATTAACTCTTCAATGCATTGTTTAACCTGTTCTTGTCTGGCCTGATCCTGCACCCCTCCTCCATCTGAGAGGTGAATGGGAGGTACCTTTCTTCAACGTACAGGCTTTCGTACCATCCCCGAACAAGGGGCTTGGAGCAATTAAGATCCATGGACTCCTGTTGGCACACTGTGGAAACAATCGTCTATCCTCATCTCCTCCCTGGCTTGGTTCAGTATGGCAGTGAAATAGGTGATGTTATCTTTTCCAGTACATTGTTGCACAACCCTATAGCAACTGCTATGCACAACCTGTTGATAGGTATCACAAGGGCAAGGCACGGGGCACCCATTTACATAAGGAATCATCTTAGGCTTGGTTACACAATGCCATTCTAAACTTGGGGTACTCCCTGAAGGTTGTAGGGCTCTATATGCCCATGTATCGCCAAACTCAACTTGAGCATTGGCCTTGTTGGGGCTCCAAATCTCACCAATAAGTAAGGCTCTGCCATTCATCACACCACCCTTGCAATCACAGGGTTTACCATACATTGCTTCCAGGGCCTTGTGAGCCTGGTGAGGATCACCAAAACTCCAATTGAGAAAAACAGCACCACCCAGAGGTACCATTGTCTGTCCACTTTACTGGTCAAAGAGTTCATTGTCCCTGATGAGTTTCAGTTTTAACAGGTTGCTGGAGGCTTGGACTTTCCAGGTGTCAGAAGGTTTATGAAGAGCAGGCTTGACATATGACCCATGGATCCAAGCTGCAATGCTCTCTACTTTGACGGCTGTTGGGGTGTTGAGCAGGACACAATAAGGAACCTTCCAACGAGGTTCCAAATTCTGGCTGCGGTGTCATAACAAGTACACCATCTCTCCAACCTAGAACTAATGGGGCACCTCCAAGGACCTGGGCGCATATGCACTACCAACCTTGCTCCAAATCTCTTTCTGAATAAGTTGCAGTCCTTTTCACCTGGACAACAAGTCAGAGTTACCACTAGTTATGTCAATGGGGTCCCCAAGAAGAGTCAGGGTAGCAGGAACCCCATATAATAGTTCAAAGGGAGTTAAGCCTAGTATGGAGGGAGTATTTCTGACTCTAAAGAGGGCCAAGGGAAGGAACACTGCCCAGTCACCATCAGTCTTCATGGTCAATTTAGTGAGAGTCTCTTTGAGAGTTCTATTCATTCTCTCTACCTGTCCTGAACTTTGAAGTCTATAAGCACAATGTAACTTCTAATCAAGTCCCAGAAACCTGACCACCTCCTGGCTTACCTGAACAACAAAGGTTGGCCCATTGTTTGACCCAATTACCTTTGGAATACCAAACCGAGGAAAAATGTCTTCCAGAATCTTTTTGGCCATGACCAGGGAGGTTTCTTTCTTTGTGGGAAAAGCTTCCACCCATCCTGAGAAAGTGTCCACAAAAACCAGGAGATATTTATTGCCATCCCTAGATGGTCTACTTTCAGTGAAATCCACTCCCCAATGCATTCCAGGTCTAGTTCCTTGTCACTGGCCAGCAGTGACACCTGAATACTACCTGAGAGAGGGCTGGGAAAGAGAGAGAGAGACAGGGTGACACAGAGAAGGACACTGAGTCTACATGCTGATCCAAGTGTCAGTTTAATGGACGTCAGGTTAACACTTAAGTAGGCCAAAAAGTACAAGCAGTTTCTCCTGTAGGAGCTTTACATGGTCAAAACATAGGAGAGCTCACTCAAGGTTACACAGCGCCTGCTGTCAGGTTACTATGGTTGCAAACAGTTTCTCAGGGTCAGAGCTGTCTTCTGTAGGACCACCAAGGTCAGTTTATAAGAAACTGGACTTTGGAAAATAGCCAAAGCCAAGAGGCCAGATTCCACTGTTCAGATGCCATTAACTCCAAATTTGCCATATACTCCAAAAAGGCTGCCACAGTTCCTCTCAGCTGCTTCCCTGGAAGCAGCTCTGGAAACTCTTACCTATGTTTACCTACTGGCAAGGTTCATATGCCCTAGTCACTGTCTCAGTCAGGGTGGTGAGGTTTAGTATTCAGTACTGGGATGGGTGGGCAACTTCAGCTAAATTCTTTGCCCGCAAGTGAGTCCACTTATGCATCTGAGTAATTAATCGCTCAGCATCTTCCTGGGGTAGAATGATCTTACCTTTGGAGTTAATCCATGCCCCCATGTCGGTGTCAAATATCCCCTTTTTTTTGCCATATTAACTTTAAGTCACTTTCTGAGTAGTTTAGTCATTCTTCTCTGGGCAGTTCAGCAGTTAGTACCACCAGGACAGAGTTTCCTCTAGCAGCTGCTTTAGCCTCCTGATTGGCCATGTTATCCCCCTTTGCTGCCCTGGAAGTCCCCTTCTGCTGTCCCGGGAAATGAATAATGCTTACCTTGTCGGGCAGCAACAGGGCATTGACCAAAGCCAGAATCTCATTTTTTATTTTTTATCTCTTTACCGGCTGATGTTAGTAGGCCTCTCTGCTGATAGATGGCCCCATGTACATGGGCTGTTGGTAAGGTGAACCAACTATCAGTGTAGATGTTTGTCTTTTTACCCTTTTCCAGAGTTAATGCTTGGATTAAAACAATCAATTCAGCTCCCTGAACAGATGTGCCCTCCGGCAATGCCTGGGCCCAGAATACCTTATGTCCATTTACCACCACTGCCTCTGCCTTTCTCTTTCCGTTCTACAAAAAACTGCTCCCATCCATATAGTATGTCACCTCCGCATCAGGAATTGGTTGCTCTTTCAAGTCCTTTCGCCATCCCTGTTCCTTTGCTAGAACCTGCAAATCATGCTCCATGGTCTGGATTTCTGGATCCTACAATAAGGTGGCAGGGTTTAGCTCCATAGCCAGGGCAAGGGTGACTCTACCTTTATTCAATAGCAAAGCCTGGTATTATGTCATACAGGTGTTCGTGAGCCAGCGATCAGTTGGCTGCCTTATGACACTCTCAGGGGCAAGACGAGCATAGATGGTGAGGTCCTGTCCCACAGTCAGTTTGTCTGCATCGTTTACTAGTGCCGCCACTGCTGCTATTATTCACAGGCAGGTTGGCCATCCTGCCGCTGCTGAATCAAGCCTTTTGGATAGATAGGCTACTAGTCTCTTCCAGGGTCCAATTTACTGTGTTAGCATCTGTTGGCCATTCCCTGATTCTCGGCCACATAGAGATGGAAGGTTTTGGTCACAATCTGAGTACCAAAGCTGGGGCAGACATTAAGGCTTGTTTGATATTATCAAATGCAGCTTGTTCATCCTTTCCCCAGATGCAAGAATCAATGCCCTTTGTAAGGGGATACAGAGGGGCTGCCATCTTGGCAAATACTTCTTTACTTAAAATTTCCCTCAGTTGTTCAGTAGTCCATGAAGGGGGAATATAAAATACAGTCTCTTTTCTAGCCTCCGATAGCCACCTCTTAACTGACCTGTTTCCTGCAGAGATGAGCATTTTTCGCTGACAGTCTATAGCCAAGGTCACCCAGCTCTTGCAACAGCTGATCTGTGGCTTCAAGTAAGGTTTCTTTATAATCTGCAGCTAATAGTATATGATCCACATATCAGAAAAGAGTTACCTGGGGATTGGTGGCTCAGAAGTGTGCCAGGTCCCGGTGTAGGGCTTCAATTTTCTTTTGGGACAATTCTTGATCCAGTGTCCTTTCTCCTTGCAATAGGCATACTATTCCTTAGACAGAGGGCCCCTCTGATTTCCAGGAACTCTCTCCCTATCATTATGACTGCACTACAGTGGCCAGGATCTTAGTCAACTTTCTGTCTTGCCTCTTTTCCTTTCTCTTTCTCTCACTTCCTGCTCTTTCTGCTTTCTTTCCTCTTTCTCTTCTTCCATATACCAGCTGTCTAAAACCTTTTCTGCCACCTGCACTAAATCCTTCAACGACTTATCCTGTAAACCCTTTATTTTCTGGAGCTTTCTACAAATATCTCTGGCTGACTGGTCTATAAAGATTATAGTCACAATTGGCTTACACTCATCTGAGGTAGGGTCATAGGTTGTAAACCAGCTGTATGCCTCCATCAGACATTCAAGAAAGGCTGTGGGAGATTGCCTTCTACACGCACAAAGTGTATGGTGGATTAAATAGGTGGAACCAGAGGGTCCAAGAGGGAAGTTGACACCTTCTGTAGTCTGCCACTGAAGGAGAAATTCAGAAATAATTCCAGGAGTCTTTCTGCAGGATAAGTCTACTCTTTGCCCAAATGCTTAGACTTGCAGGGTCCTAACCATATTTAGATTGTTGAAATCATACACCGGGTGACTGGAGCTCAAAGGAACTTAAGGCAGACGGCACACGCAGAGTGCAAGATCTGTTCTAGCCACGTTCCTCCTTGAGCATCAGCCAGAGCTGAATGAATGACCTTGTTAAAGTAGGCAAAGACTGCTCCTGGCTTATGCCTCTTCTCCTTGCCTGATCATCAGAAGCCGTGCCTTAGACTCTCCCCTCAAACTCCTTGTGGGCCAACAAAGGTGCGTACTGTGAGCTAAGCAGTGGAATTTGGGTAGAACACAAGGCCAACTGTTTCTGGAAAGGCTGCTTTAGGGTGGGATAGGGAAAATTCGCAAGAGGAAGGAAGGGTTTCACAGTTTGGAAGCAGAAGAGCGTTCCACGGTTTGGCCTGTAATTGGAGGCCTCGAGGGAGTGGGTGGGGCTTCAGGTCGGTATTTAAGGGTGAGCAGCGGACTCCTTTACGCATTTGCCATAGTCTGCACTTTCCTGGGTGTTGTTCTGAGTACACACTGGAGAGGAAGAACTCCTGTCAAAGTGTCTTCAGCAGGATGGAAGATCAGGCAGATGTGGGTGGCTGCAGCACGGCAAAGACATCCCGGCGTCAAAAGACTGTTTGGCAGGCCAAGCAGAAGGAGCTCTTGCTCTCAGTTTTCGCCAAGACACCTTACCCGAGCTTCAGGACCAGGCAGGAACTGGCCAGGGAATTCGGAGTTCCAGAGTCCTCCATCCGCGTGTGGTTTCAAAACCGCAGAAATAGAACTGGCATGTCGAGGAAGACCTCAAAGCAGACCACCGCAGGCTCCAGCCATGAAGCCTCCCAACAGCCTCCTGAAAAGCTTGTCGCCAGGGTACAACAAGCAAGAGGCCCGCCCTCAGAACGGAGAAGGCCTCGAACGCGGCTTAGTCCAGCGCAGATCAGCATGCTAGTGCAAGCTTTTGAGATCTCTCCATCCCCAGACTATGCCACGAGGGTGCAACTGGCCCTGAGCACAGGTTTGCCTGAGGACACCGTCCACATATGGTTCCAGAACAGAAAGGCCAGGCAGAAAGGCCGCGCTGGAGGCACAGCACAGCTAAAGGTGAGGACCTGCCTGCCTCTCCTGGCCCGGAAAGGGCTCCTGGAGCATCGTGTTGCATTGAGCAGGAGGCTTCCCGCGACAGCTTGTTGACATCGGGTTCTGCAGGAGGCCAGTGTGCAGAAGCGTTGATGTCAAGACCCGAACTCACCTTCTTCACAGAGGCCTACCCAGAATCCAGCAACTCCTGCCCTGTTCAGCTCTTCCTGGAGCAACTGGTGAGAACAGTGGAAGAGGAACAGGGACCAGCCGCTCTGGACCCAGATGTACCATGGGAGCAGATCGAGCCAACACTCGAGGCTCCTCTCACAGAAGAAGAATATCAGGCTCTGTTGGACGATATTTGACCACATTGAGAACGCCCAGAATTGGGACTGTAAAACCCGGTTGCCTGGACCCTAACCTGACCATTGTCTCAGAGACTCCAGCCAGAAATAAGCTTGGACAGATGCTCAGACTTGCACCTAAGAAAGGTGCAGAGCTCTAGCGATCCTGAGTAAGTGTTGGGGAAAAGATGGAAGGCCCTGGAGGTGCGAGGAACCTCACAAGAAGACCAACAGAAACAGCTGCCCCAGCCCCCAGGGGGCTTGCAGAGACTGAGCCATCAAATAAGGAGCATGCTTGGTCTGGACCTAGGGACCCTACATACACCTAGCAGGTGGGAGGTGAATCCTTGTGCTTAATGTGGGTTGCCCTATGAGGGAGGTGTTGTGGAGTGGCCCAGCGGCGGTGGAGAGTTATTTCTAACCTGGACTTTGTTGTATCTAACCTGGACGGTTTTGAAGGACAGTTATATAATGTTAGATTCAGTTATTATCAAGATAAATATGTAATTTGTCTGCTGTTGTACTCTGCGTCATTAAATTATTTTTAGGCATTACTATGACCTGTTATTCTTTTCATTTGGAAGTTAATGTAAAGAGGAGATATGATTATCTTTCAAGCTGAAAAGAGGTGTGATCATGACTCTTGGTTTTTAACTTGACTGCATATGGAATTAAGCAAAACACCCAAATTAAGGACACAATTGTAAAGTACTCTTGCTTGTTTGAAATAGTCTTCTCTACTTCTCTTCTGGATCTATAAAGCTGAAAAATATAACTTTAATCCATATCTTCATACTGCAAAACCAACCACTCATCTTTGCCTCATCTTCTACTGGAAACCTATACAAGGACATGGAAGAAGGAATGCTTTACTCTTTGCCTGTTCTTTTTTGCTTTGGTAGCAAGTCTATTTCTTCATTGACTATAGAACCTTCTTCTTGAGGAGTTCTGTGTATATGAAGGTGAGTTGAGCCAACCAGCCTCATGGACTAAGCCACTGATAGATTCCTCGATTTTCCATTTTTAGGCATCCACTGTTGAATTAATTGACTCACAGATTGTAAATCATTTTCATAAATCCTTTCCTATAAAGAGAGAGTTAGAGGGAACATAAACTATGCATATAATTATCTTTCACATAGAACTACCAAATTTTCTGCTTTTAATAATGTTATGTAATTCATTCAGAAATCACTTAAACAACAGTACTTTTCATATGAGGAGTTATAGAAAAATATTCATCATCATGCAAAGGCAAAATGCTACATACATTTTTGGGTATATTGATGGCCTAGGAATTAAATTTTTTGATGCAGTTATATTCTAAAATATCATAATTGAATTACAAGTATTTTAATTTTTTGCAGCATTTATATATAGTTTATTTTTACCTCAAATTAGTCCCTTCTTCGTCTTAATTCACTCAACACACATTATAGTGTGTTCATTTTTTATTCTCTTAGGTTACACAGATTCTATTTTATATGGGGATGACACCATGAAAATTAACTGTTCTATGCATGACACTGCTAATACCAAAATAGCATTCAAATAATGAGTAGACCTATCCGAATCACACTAGAATTCTCAGCAGAGACTATGAAAGCCAGAAGGGCTTGGATGGATATCATGCAGATACTAAGAGACCACCGATGCCAACCCAGACTACTATACCCAGTATATATGCAGCCATCCAGCCCTACAGAAGATACTAGAAGGAAAACCCCAACACAATAATGTGAAATACACTCCAGAAAACACATTGAGGCCCACACCATGAGGGGAAGTCCATGCCTGACACTTCCTGGATGACCATGAACCAGAGTCAAGATAACCTAGAGACACACGATATCTGTAAACATGACAGACAAAAAAATGACAATGAAAGATACTATGCTATAATCATTGATGAGTGCCTAGCCCAGTTGTCATCAGAGAGACATCATGAGGCATCTCATGGGAACAGATGCAGAGACCCTTATCCAAACAAAATGATGTATCCAGGGGAACCCCACAAATGAGGGAATATGTATTGTAGGAACCAGAGATATTAAGGACACAACAAGCACATGGCCCACTGAGTCAACTGAGTTCATAGGGGATCAGAGACTGAAGGACAAAAACATAAACATTCTATGAGTCTTGTGAGCTAGGTTGTTGGCATACACCTTATGATTATTACCCTGATTTCGCTGAGGGACTTCCAACAGTGAGAATGGGGGTGTCTCTGACTCTTTTTCCTGCTTTAGCTACACTTTCTCTCCTCATTTATTGCTTTGACCAACTCTGATGTGAGGGATTTTTCCTAGTCTTATTATAACTTGCTATGCCATCACATTTTTTTTCATTGAAAATAAAATGAATGGAAAAAAAATACAACCGGATGAAGGAGAGGTGAGCTGGGCAGAGTAGAGGTGGATAGGTTGTGGCTGGGAGGAGTGGAGGAAGAGGAAACTCAGTTCAGATGTAGTGCATGAAACAACAAAAATAAAATGCTAAAACAAAATAAACTGTCAGCAGCTCAGGCTATTGGTGAGCACCTACATTCCTAGCACTCAGGAAGTTAAAGGTAGGTGGGTCTCTGTGCATTCAAGCACAGGTTGTTCTATAAAGAGAGCCTGGGACAGCCAAACTTATTCAGAAAAAAATCCTGTTTTCAAAGAAATAAAAAACTGTCAGCATTTTGTGTTTCATCTTTAGGAAATTTGTTATATGTCCCACTTTTTTATTTTTATTTTTTAATATTAGATACAGTTTATTAACTTTGTATCCCAGCTGTATCCCAGTCCCTCATTCCCTCCCTATCCTACCCTCCTTCCCTCATCTCTTCCCTACCCCTTTCTAAGTCCACTGATAGGGGAGCGCCTCCTCCTATTCCAACTGACCCTAGCTTATCAGGTATCATCAGGACTAGCTGAAATATCCTCCTCTGTGGCCTAGCAGTCTGATTCTCTCTTGGGAGGGGGGAGGTCAAAGAGTGAGCCACTGAATTCATGTCTAAAATAGTCCCTGTTCCACTTAGTATGGTACCCACTTGGATACAGAGCTCACATGGACTACATTTGAGCAGGGGTGGTAGGTTATATGCATACAAGGTCCTTGGTTGGAGAAACAGTCTCATAAAAGACCCCTGTGCTGATATATTTTGTCCTTGTATAGTTCCTGTCCTCTCCAGGTCACACTAACTCTCCCTTCTTTCATATGATTCCCTGTGCTCTGCCCAAGGTTTGGATATGAGTCTCAGCATCTGCTTTGATACACTGCTAGGTAGAGTCTTTCATTGGTCCTCTGGAGCAGGCTTCTGTCCTGTTTCTTGTTTTTGCCTATATCCATCCCATTGGTGTTTCTAAGTGAGGATTGATCATCTTAACCTAGGTCCTCTTTCTCATTTATCTTCTTTAGGTGTACAGATTTTAGTTTGTTTATCCTATCTTATAGGTCTAGCATCCACTTGAAAGTGAGTGTATACCGTGTATGTCTTTCTGCTTCTGGGACACCTCACTGAGGATTATCTTTCTGGATTGTTTTTTTTTTTGTTCATGTTTACATTTTATGACTTCTTTGAATGGTCTAGAATTGAACCTGTCTGTTGTATAGCTTGTAAAGAGGTTTCCCATTTTATAAGCTGCTCCACCACCTAAAGAATGGATTGCAAAAGCATTTTAGTTTCATGTTGTAAGACCTGGAGTCTCACTGCTCAAGAGCTCAGGATTGTGTCCTTCCCAGGAACACTTATAGACCACAACTTGAGGCAAAAGCAAGAGTTTTATTTCAATTTCTATAGGGTCCCCCCTCCAAAGACAGGAGACAGCCCTAAATATGCAAAGTACAGGGTTTTATACCTGAAATTGAAACCACTTTTGCTCTATACACTGATTGTTCAGCAAGAATAGCATGAAGATAGTTTACACCTAGTTTTAGGTAGTATACAGCTGGTTGTAGATAGTTTACAGGTGGTTGTACATAGTTGTTCTCAGAACAGTTGACCCTTTCCTTCAAGAGTTATCTACACCTGACTTCAATTCAAATAATCACTGTTGTTTTTCTCATTCCCAGGTGGTCTCTCACACCCCCCCTTTTGCTTCAATTTTAACCCTAAAATTGTGGATCAACCTCATGGAGAGGTTGATACTCTTTCTGGAGCATCAGGACCTGAACTTCACTTTTACTTTCCCTGACAAAGGGGAGTTCTGGTCTGAGAGTTTATTGTCCCTGATGAGTTTCAGTTTTAGTGGGTTGCTGTAGGCTTGGACTTTCCAGGTGTTGCAGGTTGATGAAGAGCAGGCTTAACGTGTGACACATGGACCCAAGCTGTGATGCTCTCTACTTTGGCAGTTGGGGTGGTGAGCAGGATGTAATAAGGACCCTTCAACTGAGGTTCCAGATTCTGGCTGCCATGTCACTGCACATATACCAGATCTCCCACCTGGAACTGATGGGGCACCTCCAAGGACCTGGGCGCATATGCACTGTCAACCTTGCTCCATATTTCTTTCTGCATAAGCTGCAGTCCTTTTAGCCTGGACAAGTCAGAGTTACCACTAGTTATGTCAAGAGGGTCCCCAAGAAGAGTCAAGGTAGGAGAGCAGGAACCCCATATAGTAATTCAAAGGGAGTTAAGCCTAGTAGGGAGTGAGTATTTCTGACTCTAAAGAGGGCCAAGGGAAGAAGCACCACCCAGTCACCCCCAGTCTCCATTGTCAATTTTGTGAGAGTCTCTTTTAGAGTTCTATTTATTCTCTCTACTTGTCCTGAGATTTGGGGTCTATAAGCATGATGTAACTTCCAACCAAGTCCCAGAAATCTGGCCACCTCCTGGTTTACCTGAGCAAGGAAGGCTGGCCCATTGTCTGACCCAATTAGCTTTGGAATACCTTACTGAGGAAAAATGTCTTCCAGAATCTTTTGGTCACGACCATTGTGGTTTCTTTCTTTGTGGGAAAATCTTCCACCCATCCTGAAAAAGTGTCCACAAAAACCAGGAGATATTTATTGTCATACCTGTCTGGTTTAATTTCAGTGAAATCCACCTCCCAATGCATTCTGGGTCTACTTCCTCTTAGCCGCTTTCCTGGGCTCTGGAAATTCTTACCTATGTTTACTCTCTGGCAAGGTTCACATGTCCTAGTCACTCTCTCAGTTAGGATGGTGAGGTTTAGTATTCGGTAAGGGTATTGGAGGACAACTTCAGCCAATTTCTTTGCCCCCAAGTAAGTCCACTTATGCATCTGAGTTATCAATCTCTCAGCATCTTCCTGGGGTAGAATGATCTTACCTTTAGAGTCAATCCATGCCCCCACATTGGTGTTAAATATCCCATTTTTGCCATATTAACTTTAAGTCAGTTTCTGAGCAGTTTAGTCATTCTTCTCTGGGCAGTTCAGCTGTTAATACCACTGGGGCAGAGTTTCCTCTAGCAGCTACTTTAGCCTCCTGATCGGCCATGTTATTCCCCTTTGGTGCCCTGGAAGTCTCGACCTTCTGCTGTCCTAGGAATTGAATAATGCTTACCTTGTTGGGCAGCAACAGTGCATTGAGCAAAGTCAGAATCTTGTTTTTATTTTTTATCTCTTTTTATTTTTTATCTCTTTACCAGCTGATGTTAGCAGGCCTCTCTGATGATAGATGGCCCCGTGCACATGGGCTGTTTATGAGGCGTACTGACTATCAGTGTAGATGTTTATCTTTTTACCCTTTTCCAGAGTTAAATCCTGGGTTAAAGCAATCAATTCAGCCTGCTGAACAGAAGTGCCCTCTGGCAATGCCTGGGCCCATATTACCTTATGTCCATCTACCACCACTGCCTCTGCCTTTCTCTTCCATTCTCAAAAAAACTTCTCCTATCCATATAGTATGTCACCTCAGCTTTATGAAGAGTGTGATCTTTCAAGTCCTTGCACCATCCCTGTTCCTTTGCTAGAACGTGCAAACAATCATGCTCCAGGGGCTGGATTTCTAGATCCGTAAATAAGGTGGCAGGGTTTAGCTCCATAGCCAGTTCAAAGGTGACTCTATCATTATTCAAGTGCAAAGCCTAGTAAGGTGTCATGCAAGTGTTCGTGAGCCAGCAATCAGGTGGCTGCCTTATGACACTCTCAGGGGCATGAGGAGCATAGATGGTGAGGTCCTGTCATAGAGTCATTTTGTCTGCATCTTTTACTAGTGCCACTACTACTGCTATTATTCGAAGGCAGGTTGGCCTTCTTGCCACTACTGAATCAAGCGTTTTGGATAGATAGGCTACTGGTCTCTTCCAGGGTCCAATTTTCTGTGTTAGCAACTCCTTGGCCATTCCCTGTTTCTCAGCCACATAAAGATGGAAGGGTTTGGTTACATCAGGGAGTCCCAATGCTAGGGCCGACATTAAGGCTTGTTTGATATTATCGAATGTGGCTTGTTCATCCTTTCCCCAGATGAAAGTCTTTGCCCTTTGTAAGGGCATACAGATGGGCTGCCATCTTGGCAAATCCTGCAATCCACAGCTGGCAAAACCCTGCTGTACCTAAAATTTCCCTCAGTTGTTTAGTAGTCCGTGGAGGGGGAATATGAAATACAGTCTCTTTTCTAGCCTCTGATAGCCATTTCTTTTCCTTTCTTAATATATATCCCTGATAACTGACCTGTTTCCTGCAGAGCTGGGCCTTTATTGCTGATGCTCTATATCCAAGGTCACCCAGCTCTTGTAACAGCTAGTTGGTGGCTTTAAGGCAGTTTTCTTTACAATTTGCTGCTAATAGAATGTCATCCACATATTGGGGAAAAGTTACCTGGGGATTGGTGGCCCGGAAGTGTGCCAGGTCCCAGTGTAGGGCTTCATCAAATATAGTAGAAGAATTTTTAAACCTTGAGGAAGTTGAGTCCATGTAAGCTCACCTGAGTCCCCTGAGTCTGGGTCTTTCCATTCAAAAGCAAAAATGTCTTGCCTGGTAGGGCTGAGTTGGAGACAAAAAATAAAATGTGTCCTTAAGGTCCAGGACCATATACCAAACCCTGTCAGGGGGAGGGGAACTCAACAGGTTATATGTGTTGGGTGCGGTAGGGTGTAAGTCCATGACCTGTTTGTTAACTTCCCTCAAGTCCTGTAGGGGTCAATAGTCATTGCATCCAGGCTTCTGAATTGGCAGCAATAGAGTATTCCAGGCAGAATAGCACCTTCTGAGAACCCCTAGATCAAGGAACCTCTGTTTGTGAGGGTGGATCCTCACGGGTTATCTTAGACATTGGATATTATTACACCGTGATTGGGGTAGCCTGAGGCTTCAGATCTATCAGAACTGGAGCTGTTTCTCTGCTTTTCCTAGGCCATCTGTTTCAGCCCATGCCCGGGGAATCTCTGTAGCCACCAGTCAATGTCTTTTTCTGGACTTACCACCTTTTCAGAAAGGCGGCATTCATCTTCCAGTTGAATTGTCAGTACATGAATGGGATCTCCTTTATTGTCTGTCAAATGTGGGCCATCTGGTCTAAAATGGATATGGGCTCCTATCTTAGTTAGAATATCTCGCCCTAACAGTGGGTATGGGCATTCAGGGAGAACTAAGAATGAGTGGTATACCCGGTCCACTCCAAGGTCCACCATTCTTCGGGTAGTCCATGAGTATTGTTTACATCCAGTGGCTCCTTGGACCGATGATTTCTTCTTTTTTAGCTTCAAAATCTTGTAACAGAACAGAATGCTGGAAGCCAGTGTCCACCAAGAAGTGCACTGGCTTCCCGTCCATCTTAAGGGTTACCCTGGGCTCTGGGTGAGGGGTCAAACTCTGTCCCCCCTAATCACTGTCATCATCCAGGGTTAGGACCTGGGTCTCCAGGGCTTGGGCATTCGGTTTTTCTGGCTTTTTCGTCCTTTTAGGACAATCCTTGATCCAATGTCCTTTTCCTTGCAATATGCACACTGATCCTTAGACAGAGGGCCTCCTGGAGTCTGGAGGGTCTTAATCTTGACAGCAAGGATCTTGTCAAGGTGAAGGGTGCCCTCGTGTGGCCATTCAACCTGAAAAGTAGGCCACTCTGAGGAACAGAAAGTTTGCCATTTTCCCCTTTTAACTTCAACTGAAATGTTATGTGCCCTATATCTCACCCCTGAGAAATGATCAAGGGTGAGGGATAAGGGTGTAGTCACAGTTTGTCCCATAATAAAGTCGTCTGTCAAGAAAGTCAAAGAGGAAACACAGATAGAGACAAAGAGAACAAGACAGACAATTAGACAAGGACGCCCTTGCGGGTGGTACCACAGAACTCTGATTGAAAGGCTGCCTGGCGGCAGCCATCTCTAACAGGAAATAGATGGGAGGAGGAGCGTCCCAATCCTAGCCTCCCAAACCGGAGCGTCCTCCAGTTCCCAGTCAAGTGATAGTCTGATACGTCTGTCTATCACAATGAATGATCAGATGACTAAAAAGAGGTCTAGATAGGCGCCTAAACAGAAACAGATTGGTAAGACAGAAACAAGCAAAGCAAAACAGAAATTAGACTAACCTGTTTTGAGCTCAACCTCCGAACTCAGTCTGATGAGGGTTGGGGAAGGGGCACGCCCTTTCCCGGTCAAACGCACCAAAAATGTAAGGCCTGGGGTCTCACAGCTCAGGAGTTCAAGATTGCGCCCTTCCCAGAAATCCCCACAGACCACGACTCCATGCAAATGCAAGAGTTTTTTGTTTGTTTGTTTGTTTGTTTTTTGTTTTTCCAATCGTGATACGGTCACCCCTCCAAAGACAGGAGACGACCCCAAGCATGCAAAGCACAGGATTTTTATACTTAAAAATCTGGCCACTTTTGCTCTATACATTGATTGGTCATCAAGAATAGCATGAAGATAGTTTACAGCTATTAGTTTGCAGTTTTTGGCCGTTTGTGAGTTTTCTCAAAACAATTCACCCTGCCGTTATTTTTTAAAACCTATCTCGGAGCAGTTCATCCTGCCTTTTGAGAGCTACGTGGCTCTGGCTTTAATTCAAAGATGGGAATAGTCACAGCTGTTTTTTATTTTACAGTTGTTTGCATTCTCGTGTGGTCTCTCAGATGGAGATGAAGAGAGAGAGAGAAGGAGACAGCAGGACATGATAGCGGAAGAGAGAGAAGGGGGCACCCCAACAGAGAAGGGGGAGAGTGCAAGAAGGCAATAGCAAGAGGGCGAGAGGCCAAGAGAGAGACAAAGAGGGCAGGCGGATCCTTTTAAGGAGCAAAGTAACCACACCTGCCCTCCCTGGCAGTCAACACGTAATGACATCACAGGTTGCTAGGAAAGCCAGAAACAGGTGCCTAAATACTAAGAGTTGGCATAGGCCTTTAATCCCAGTACTCTGCCAGGCAGAAGCAGGCCAGTCTCTGTGAGTTCAAGGTCAGGCTGGTCTACAGATCTAGTCCAAGATAGCCAAGGCTAAAAGGAGAAACCCTCTCTCAAAATACCAAAATATTCATATGTATAATTAATATATTCTCACTAAATATAGTAATATAAACCAATATATTTAATAAATATGTTATATATTAATATATACATTTTGTTTTAATCATATGTATATGTTTCAATTTATGTTTTAATCATATAGATATATTATTGAAATAAAAAATCTGAGCCAGGCTTTGTGGCACATATCTCTAATCCTGTCTCTCTAGGAGACACAAGCATGCTGCTGTGTAAGTTCAGTGTCACCCTGGTCTACAAAGCAAGTCCAGGACATGCACGGCTAGAGAGAAACATTGTCTAAAAAAAACAGGCTAGATGTGTGGCTAGATATATCTGAAATCACATAGTGTGACAAGGCTATAAGAAAGTCTTACGAGGCATGGTGACACACATCCATAGTCCCAGCACTTGAGAGGCAGATGAAGGTAGGTCTCTGTGAGTTCAAGGTCAGCCTGGTTTACAAAGAGAATCCTGGATTGGCAATGATGCACTGAGATACCATGTCGCAAAAATAAAACATTAAATTAAATTAAAAAAATCGAAGCCTGGATTGTTGGCAAATGCCTCTAATACTAGCACTATGACTGGCAGAAGAAAATGGATCTGTGTTAGTTTAAGGCCTGCCTGGTCTAGAAAGTATGACAGGCCAGTCAAGGCTATACAGAAAATCTCTTTCTCAAAAAACAATATCCTGGGATGTAAACAAAAAAACCTTCTAGCATCTGAAGGTTGTTTCTTTTTTTTAACTTTTAAAAAATTTATGTTTTTGTAAATTACAGTTTATTCACATTGTATCCATGCTGTGGCTCCATCCTTCATCCCCTCCTTTATTCAACCTCCTAACTTCCTCCTATTTCTGTCCTAAAGTCCACTGATATGGGAGGTCCTCCTCCACTTTCATCTGACCCTAGCCTATGAGATCTCATCAGAACTGGCTGCATTGTCCTCTACTGTGGCCTGCTCCCCCATCAAGGGGAGGTGACCAAAGAGCCAGACACTGAGTTCATATCAAAGACAGTTCCTGTTCCCATTACTAGGAAACTCACTTGGAGACTGAGCTGCCATGGAATATATCTGGGCAGGAGTTGAAGAGGTTCAAGGTTATCTCCATGCATGGTCTTTGGTTGAAGTATCAGTCCCAATGCTCTCCTTGTGGAACTCCTGCACCCTCAAAAGTCTTCCTTAGTCATCAGGGAAATACAAATCAAAATGAACCCAGGATATCACATTACACCTATCCGAACAGAAAAGATCGAAAACTCAAGTGACAACACATGCTGGAGAGGATGTGTGAAAAGGGGAACACTCCTCCATGTCTGGTCGTGATGTAAACTTGTACAACCACTTTGGAAATCAATGTGGTAATTTCTCAGAAAATTAGGAATAGTGCTACCTCCAGATCCAGCTATACCACTCCTAGGTATATATCCAAAATTTGATCAAGTGTACAACAAGGACATTTGCTGGACCATGTTTGTAGCTGCTTTATTTGTAATAGCCAGAAGCTGGAAACAACCCAGGTCCCACTCCATTGAGGAATGGATATAGGAATTGTGGTACTTTTACACATGGGAATACTACTCAGCATTTAAAAATAAGGAAATCATGAAACTGGCAGGCAAATGGTGGGATCTAGAAAAGATCATCCTGAGTGATGTATCCCAAAAGCAGAAAGACACACAGGGTATATACTCACTCATAAGTGGGTATTAGACATATAATACAGGATAAACATACTAAAATCTGTACTCCTTAAGAATCTACTAAAAAAATTTTTTTTAATCTGTTTTTCATCATAGCCTTGGAGGAAGTAAATTATTTACCATGTTCACTTATAACGTAATGGAGGAAGTCACCAATTGTGGTTGTGTTCTATATTTTGAAACATTGGAGTAGGTATTGAAGTTTGATGTATGTGTATCAAATCCAATCACAGAAGTTTATTAGGTAAATCTGTTATTCTTTCTGTGGCTGCTGTTGATCTAATGCATTTCCACTTGCTGATAGGTATTTTTCTGCTGAAAAGTATAGAATGGGATTCCCATCATCTATGTGATCCATTGCTTATTTATACCATGTGGTATGTGATCATGCTTTTCAATGAAGGGCCTCTGAGAAAGCATGGTGCTTTTGTTTTTCATTTTCACAAATTCCTTTAAGATGTTTATTTTCAAGCCTGATTTGGATGTCAGTAATTAGGCAAAGCTGCATTTGAAGTCTTGATTCTCATGTCAGCTTTCTGAGTTCACGTCCAAGAGTGGAGGATGTTCCCCCAATGTGTTCTATTTTTACCAACGTTAATGTTAAAATGCTTAATAGTGTATATGTATGTATGTATATATGCATAAATATATATGAATATATATATACACACATATATATGTTATTTGAAGTTCCATTCTTCTTATGTTCCCATTAGTTACTACATGACACATAATGTTGAAGTACTGCCTTCTGAGAGAATTATCTAGAGGTGCTGAATAATGTAACAGCAATGATATTTATTTCAAAAGAGCATGTTGTGTGTGTATGTGTAATCTGACTATGGGTTCTTAGGCCATGACAAATGTATGAAGACTTGGTGACAGCTTTGTGGGGTTTATTTTAGTCATTGTTATATGTTCAAAGTCATGTTGCCAGTTTTGCTTACCACAGACATTCCCCACTGAGTTCATTGATACTCAAATAAACTTAATTGAAATATTATATCAGTAAAATATTGTCTTCTATCCAGATTATAAACCTATTGTCCTATAAGGATCGAAGAACATGAAATAATAATAATAATAATAATAATAATAATAATAATAATAATAAATGCTATGTACAAATTAAAATGATATAATGCTGTCATTTTTTGGAATGTGTTAGTTCATTCTTAGGAGTAAAGACTTATTCATAAAACTGTCTCAGTTCTACAAGTGAATGTCAGAGAGTTGTCTCAGTGGGAATAGTTGGTTGTTTCTAAGCCTGATGATTTGAGCTCAATTTCTGGGTAGCCAATATTACTCCTATAGAATTTTTCTAATATTTCTATACTTGGGCCTTTGTATGTACAAATTCACACACCAGCACATACATAAATCATTTTTAAATCAAAATAAGGGCCAGTTCTTTCACTGGTCAAAAGACTCTTTGGGTTTCATGTTGAAAACTCATATATGGGATGTAAACAGATAGTAAACAGCAATAAGTTGTCCTCTCATGGCACATACATACTCAAATATTTTTCAATGGATGAAATTAAAGCAAAGGAGAAAACCCACTTACTGACAACATAAGAAATGATTTTGCAATTGTAAATAAATGTAGAATTTGAAGACTTATTACTGTTCATTAAAAGAAAAAAAATGTTACCTGTGTACATCTTATTTTATCCATTCATTCCTTGATTCAAGAATAAGTCATTAAAAATATCTTAGCTTTGCTCAGAGATGCATCCCTGTCATCATAGACCTGGGAGTCCATGGAAACCTAATCTTTCTGAGATTATGGTCAGCTTGGTCCACACAATTAGCTCTCTTTTGTGTTTGTTCGTTCATTTATTTGTTTGTTTTTTAGACAAAATTTCCTTGTGTAGTCTTGGCTGTCCTAGATCTACTTTGTAGACCTGGCTGGCCTCAAATTCAAGTCTCTTCTTCCCTGAGTGCTGGGATTATAGGTGTGTGCCACCATTCCCAGCTCCAAAACTGAGTTCTAAAACAGGCATGGCTATGTAGAAATATCATGTATTTAAATGATCCCCCAAAATGTACTTTGTATCTCAAATTATAGGTTTTTTTCCCCCTCAGGGATAGTGTCCACAGAGCTGCATCCTGGTACTGTTCCTGGTCCTGGTCCTGGTCCTGGTCCTGGTCCTCAGAGCCTAGCTCTTGGCCCAGCTGTGGCCCCCAAATTCTGCTGTCAAGCACTGGCCCTGCTGGGCTTTTTTTTCTGGGGCTCAATCTATCCCAGTAGACCCCCTGCACACCAACTACACACCTGGCAGCATCTTCTATAAATGGATGCACATGCCCAACTCGCAGAAAACTCTCGACAAAAACAGGCTCCATATCCCTTGGCTAAGCCACCCACTGTGGGCCGATGGGGAGGCCCCATCTCTGAATACATCACTTAAGTTGAGTAAGCAACACCTTTTTAATAATAATAGTATGAAACCAACAACAATAACACAAGAGTGAAAAACAGCAATTTAAAAATATATAAAATTAAGGGAATCTTTTCTCTAAGGGGAGCAGGCGCAGGGTGCAGCTCAGCCGGCAATTGTACCAACTATATGTCTACCTCGGGCAACGAGGACAGGGGATTGGGTGCCCCCAAGTGCACTACAGTGGAGAAAACAGTAGCTCATCAGCCAAGTCCACAAGGCCCTGTGCATCCTCTGATACTAAAGCCAGAGGTTTCACTGGTCCAGCTTCTGGCAAGACTGGGGATCCTGCAGCCATGGGATCCAAGAGCTCAGCATCCTCTTGGGGCTTAGCATCTGCCCCCAAAGCCAGGCTCCGTTTCTCCTGTGCCACCAAGGTGTCTTGCATGGGCAGCTCTGCAGTTGAGGTCCCAAGTAGCCCTGGATCTGAGCAAAAAAAGGGGTGAGCCATCATCTGGGATAAGGGAGCAGCCTGAAGGCACGCAGAATGGGGTGAGCTAATCCAAGATGGCCTCCCCATGCCAGAGAAGGCACAGTCCCCTCTCCTACCCGCAGGACAGTCGATTTGACAGTCTTCCTCCTCTGCTTCCTTGGCCAGAGCTTCAGGACACTTCCCCTGTGGGACACGGGGTTGGAATCAGCTGCTACCTCACTAGGCGCCTCCCTCGGGTCCTCATCCTCCTTCTAATTCTCCTCCTCCTTCTCAGGGTTCAGCTTATCTAGGGCTTATCCATTACCCGGAGGATCTCCCCAGATTGGCAGTCCAACTCTGCAGTGGGCACATGGATCCTGGCATAGTCCAGCAGCCGTCTCACGATGGCCAGGTCCGGGGGCCCCAGAGAAATCCTGGGAGAATTTCTGCAGCCACTGGGACAAGAACGAGAAGATGGCACTGTGGGTGAGAGCAGGGCAAAGGGACACTGTGTCGGGAGCCTGGCTTCTCTTTGGAACTGCGGGGGGCATTGGTATCCCCCAGGGCCTTTCCTTTTTTGTCTCTCCCTCTGCTGCTCAAAACCTAGGAGCCTAGAGGGAAACCTCTGTCCTCTACCAGCAGGTTAGGTCATGAGGACAGTCCCTAGGTAGATAACCCCAAAGGTGAGGCTCCTGGCCAAAATTGGCCCTCCACCCTGGCCTTAAACGCCCCTTCCTGCTCACCTCCCCCTCCACCCCAAGCTTACTCATGTCTTTGTCTGCTTTTCCGCCTGAAGGATCTATACCTGTGACAGTCCACGGGGGTGTTACCCCTACTGCCCCGTGTCCCCAAGCCACCCAGACATCTAGAAGGAACTATTAGAATCTTCCCAGGGATGGGTGTGGGGGTGCTAGGGGCTCCATCCATAACAAACACCGCAAATGGGGTCCAGAATCCTTTACACAAACCGGGAAAGGTCGCTCAGGGCATGAGAAAGGATGGTGTGTGAGATTCCCTGGGGAAGGTGAATGGTACCTGTTAGAGCCCCACCCTGCCACAATCACCCATGTTTGGCCATGTCACTTTAAGGCGTCTGGCCTGGGACTCAGGCTGCTGGGACTCACACGTCCGGTTCTGTGAGGGCACAGGGCACTGGCCCTGGGAAACAGCAGGAGAAGATCTGAGAGCTGGCTAGATCCCCGGTGGAACCACTCTCCTGCCTTTTCAGCATCAGGTCCAGAACCAACCAGATGGTGGCAATCTTTGGATAAAGGGCCAGAAGGTGGGCAAATAGGGAATCATCTGCTTCACATAGTCCATGCGATCATTGCTGAGCATGAGGATGCCATGCAGTAAGGCTCACTACCTTTCGCTATGAGGAAGGACCAGGGCAGGAGGGAGGCTTTAAGTGTGCAAACCCCGAGGGGCACCAATGACCACTTTCCCTACACCTAAGCGGGAAACAGGCATGAAAAGTGTTCCTCAGTGTCCCAACAGGAACACTCTTCCAGGCTGCGATCGCGGTGGATGGGGGGTGGGGTGGACCAGAAAGCTTCCCTGCTGCAGGACGGCCCTGGTTACCTTGGTCTCCCAGTGGGGAACAGGCCAGAAATGTGTCATGGAGCGCACCTCATGTCTCCAGCAGCGGCACAGGCGATCACCGCCATCTTATCTGAGACCTGAGCCCCTGGAGGTCTGGAAGCAGAACAGACTCATCTCTCCAGCTCCTCTGGACAGGCTGGTCTGTCCAGGCTGCTGTTGCTGCTGCTGGCCTCCCGTTACCTGGCAACCGGGGTTCCAAGTTCCATCCGGAACCGGGCTGAGGAAGCATGGTCACTTCCTGGAGTCATCCTGCCAGAGCCTCCAGTTCATGGGTTCTCCCTGGAGGCCATCAGCCCTGCAGGCTCTGCTGATTAAACAAACCATCAACAGTTCCAGAGAGAAATGATGGAGAAGTTGCCTCCCGTCACCACTAGAGGGCATAGAGTCACATGAGAGGGTGCAAGGATGAAAAAAAACAGCAGCAGCAGAGAGGGATGGCTACCATCCTTCTTTAATCTTTTATTATTATTATTATCATCATCATCATCATCATCATCATTCCATTCTTCTTCCCTAGTATACTGAAAACAAATTCACCTTCTTTCATTTCACCTACTGAACTAAAATGTTCTCATCTCTCAGCCTTTGAATATGTATATTCTTTATCTTTTCTGGGGTGTTAGGTACCTCTTGCTTTCCTTTAGGTTTCATAGTGGAATTCATAGTGATGTATACATTTCTATGCATGGTCTATGGGTTTGTTTATGGTGGATTACCCCACAAGATTGTAAGCTTATAGTGAAAGTGGTGTTTACATCAATCATTTTTGTGTGTTCAGGACTTAGCAGAATATTGGGTACCTAATTCACAATAACTATCTGTGGAAGGACAAATAACCTTTTAAAAAGTAAATTCCTTTAACAAAGTCTTCATAATCTGATAGTAAAACAGAATTCTCACCTAAAGGATGGGAGCATGTAGCATTTTATTTGTTAATGACAGCCATTATGCCATCTGTAAAAAACTTTTCCTGGAGTCTTTTTATCTTGTTCTGTTACTGCTGTTACTAGGACAGCCTACTGTATGCCTGTTGCCTTCTCTGTGTTCTCTTTAATTTATCCCATAACAAGTTACTTCCTTTAAGCTTTAGTGAGATTTAGCATCTGGCTTCATTATATCTAAAGATTATCTGTTTCAGCCTGTTTTGTACAGAAGGCAGGAATACAACTCAGAGGTAGAACATTTGCTTCATATATAGGAGGTAAGGAAGGAGGAGGAAGGGGAGGAGAAAAAAAAGAACAGGAGAATCGAAACATTGCTTTTCTTTATGCAGATGTACTTCCTTCAATACAGGAGTTAACAGTCTTCTTGTCTCTGCATTCCAAATAAGGTAGAAATTCCAGATACAGCAACAGTGATACTTATTTGGTGTTAGTTTTTAACCTGGTCCTTCTCCTGACATTTACCTGCTTTATATGTATTTGGTTTTATGTATATGTTCATTTTCTGGGATGAATCAATTTTTTCATTAGGTTTTATGAGAAGTCATATTCTCAGAAAGTGTCCTGAGCTTTGAATCCTACCATACTTATCCCTAGGAGCCCATATCTGCAAAGGTGATTATGTCCTCTCTGTACATCATTTGATGTTATGACTTCAGGATTCATCTTGAACCTTGTCTTCAAGAGAATGTTGTAAACAAGCCTTAAGCTTAGCAGGCATTTTGTGCCTCATGAAAAAAATTTCATCATAAAATGTCCTGTCTGAAAAGAGCATCTGAGATCATTGTACAATGCACTCAGTTATTTTCATTTTAGTCATTAACATTATTATTACTATTTAATGTTTTTCATTACTTTGTTAGAGACACAAATATGATGACCCTGGTGTAAGGGACTGTGTACACACTGTTATCTAAGAAAATAAAACCACACATTCAAAACAAGTAAAACCTGCAAATATTGATAAGAATTAGGTTTAGATTTAGTGCCCAAAAATAATTCAGTTGAAATGTGGGAATGACATTGAAACACCATTATTCAGCAAACGTTTAGAGTATATATGTAAATATGATGAAAGGAATGTACACATAAACACAACTTAAAAATTCTTGGCACATGGTATATACTCACTCATATAGACATATAATACAGGATAAACCTACTAAAATCTGTACATCTAAAGAAACTAATCAAGAGGGAGGATCCTGACTAAAACGCTCAATCCCTATCCTGTAAGGCAAAGAGGATGGACATCAGAAGAAGAAGAAAACAGGAAACAAGTTCGGAACCAGCCACAGAGGCCCTCTAAAAGGCTCTGCCCTGCAGACTATCAAAGCAGATGCTGAGAATTATGGCCCAGTGTTGGGCAGAGTACATGGAATCTTATGAAAGAAGTGGGAAATAGTAAGATCTGGAGAGGACAGAAACTCCACAAGGAGAGCAACAGAATGAGAAAATTTGAACACCAGGGTCTTTCCAGAGACTCATACTCCAACCAAGTACCATGCATGGAGATAACCTAGAACCCCTGCATAGATGTAGCCCATGACAGTTAGTGTCCAAGTGGGTTACATAGTAATGGGAAGAGGGACTGCCTGTAACATAAACTGATTGGCCTGCTCTTTGATCTCAGGCCACAGAGGAAGACAATGCAGCCACTACTCATGAGACCTAACAGACTAAGATCAGAAGAAAGGAAAGGGAGACCTCCCCTATCAGTGGACTTGGGGAGGATCATTCATGAAGAAAGGGAAAAGTAGGTGGGGTTAGGAGGGGAGGAAGGAGGGACTTATGGGGGGGATACAAAGTGAATAAAGTGTAATTAATAAAAGTTTAAAAAATTAAAAAAATATTTAACACAAATAATTAAATAAATAATGATAAAAAAATTCTTGGGCACACATACAAAAAGTGGGACTTCATTAAGATTTTTTTTCCTTTTTGTTTTCTTGATAGGAAAAGTTTGAACATGTTCTTCCCCTGTCCTCCTTTTAATTCTCCCCTCCCCTTCCCTCCCCTGCTTTCCTTGCTCAGTGTGATTTACAAACATTGCACTTGAATGGATGCAGTTCTTCAAAAGCATTGCCAAAAGAACCCCTGCAGCCTCACTTCTAAACCTTGAACCTCAAATGCATTCTAGCTATTTTTTTTCTTGCATTGGTTATTAAATAAAGCAACTCATTTTCTGGGGGGGGCAGATACCCAGACATGGTGAATTCCTGATCTACCCCTCCCCGTTCCCCATGCTTACGTCCTTTAGCACTTTGGGAAGCACATTGACAGAGGTTCCTCACCCATTCAAACCACAATCATACACGTGCTTTCTAAGATTTTCTAATAAAATTATTTTAGTTGCCAGTATGAGACCTTGACTAAAAAAGAATTGGCTTCATTCTCAGGTGACAATCTCATAAGTACAGCAAGGCTAATAAGTGACATATCAAGGTGCTCAGGTGGGTATTCTGTGTACAGTGCCAGTACACAGGCTCAGACCCAGGAGCTCAGTGGAGCCAAACCTTCCCTATTTGAGTTCGGTTCACTTCCTTGTTGAAGCCAACTATGGCTAAAAAAAGAAGTTTGTGGGATTGGGAGTGTAGCTCAGTTGATAAGAGGTGGAGCAGAAGGATCAGAAATTCAAGGTCATCTTATAGCTGTTTAGTTTAAGGCCAGGCTGGGCTACAGGGGACCCTAACCAAATAATAATAATAGTAATAACTACAATAGGTTTCAGCTAAGAGCATTATTTGGTGGTCATTGTTCCAAGCCAGAGCTAACCTCAGGTCACCGACCTTCCTCATAGAGATAGCAAGGAGGCAACAAGGTCCATCCCAGAAAGATTTTCTGCACACCGACCCCTCTCCAACCGAGCCTTCCTAGCCAAATATGTGGAAATATGTGTTCCCACTGATGACCAGAGGTGCCCCAGCTTGTAGTGTTGGGAGCATGGGGAAGGCAAAGTCACAATGGAGCACAGCTGTTTGATCACCAGCCCACTGAGACCATCACAAGCAAACAAAATCACAAAAGTACAACAAAGGAAAAAATGTACTGGGTATAATGCGCTCAAAGAGAATGGAAAAAGAAAATGCCAAAACTCAGAACAGTGGCCTGTCTCTCTATGGGCCCTCTATCCTGTTCCATTAGTGGTGACCTACCCCAAATCAGGCTCCACCCAACTACACCCGAGTTTGGAATGGTGACCTGCATTCAGCCAGACCAGAGAATGGAGCAGCAACATATCTGTTGATCTCTACCAGACCAGAGGCCAAAGCACCGGCCAAACTCTGCCCGACAAGAGACCACAGCAGCAGCAAATCTCTGCCAGATCAGAGGCCAGAGCAGGGGACACACTCTGCCAGATCCGAGGCCAGAGTAGTGGATAAGATCTGCCAGACCAGAGACCAGAGAACATTGGCAGAGGTGCCAATCCTGGGCTCCACATACTGTATCAATCCCTTGCCACATTCTTGCCACTCTCACTGGAGACTGTGAAGCATGGCTCATGCCTCCTGAAATGGGAAAAAAATCAGGTCTAGGGGGATAGAAGGATTTTGTCCCATGTCCTCAGTCAGTCCCAGAGACAAAAAATGACAGCGAGAGTCAAAACAGTTAAACAAGACACAGACTAGATCCCATTGCTTGTGCAGCAGAAAAATACACAGAGCCAGACAGCAGATCCCACCACTCCTGCAGTGGAAAAGGAAAGTAGGATATCAGTGAATCTCTGCTGCAGGAGCTACCTGCATTATCCTTGTCCAAAGATCCAGAGATCAAAGAAAACTCGGTGCTCAACTCTCTTTACAGATGTGCCCTTTTGGGGGGGGGGTCTGGAAAGTCTTCCAGACCCCCTGTGGCCCACAGCTGTCCAGAGCATCAGCTCTAACCTTTCTGACGACACATATTACACATTTTGCCTTGAGTCCCAAAAAAACAAACTAGAGAAACACCAAGAAAGACACAGACACATACAGACAGAGTGCTCATTTACTGGCTGTTGTTCAGCTCCATGTGCCTGGGGTGCTTGGGAGACTTGGGGATCCAATATAAGAACCCATATGTTATGGCCAGATCTTAGGGTGACCAAAGATCATCAGGAGCCAGACCACATATGCAAGAGCAAAGAGTTTTATTTGGGCTTATGCTGGGTCTCTACATTTTTACAAACACAGTGGATCAGAGAGAGCCCTGAGCAGGTGCATGGCAGGGTTTTGATTGGGGTTTTAGAAAGGACCAGGAAGTTCTGGTTTAATAGTTACAGGATTGGTTGACATTCAGCAAGGGCAAGCTTTTTACAAAGTGATTGGCTAGCTAACATAACTAACATTGAGGGAGCTATCTCTAGGCCTCAGGAATGTTGGGTATTTTCTTTGTCACTGAAGGTTCTACTACAAAGTTGGTAGACTGCTCAGCACAAATGCCCCACTTTGAGATAAGATACCTTCCCATTCTTGTTATCCTCAGGCTGTTCCTTGGGTAAGGAATCTTACGACCTTGTATTTGGAATTGGTGACCCATGGTCCAATTCCTGGTGGCTTTATAATAGAGTCACTATTCTGGTGAAATTTAAGTGCCCTTTTTTAGGCCTAGTTCCTGGTGACCTTTGAAGATGTCTCTCCATTCTAAAAGATCCATTTGGATTTTGTGGGGGTTATAAATTATATGTCCTGTGTCAGAGAGCACTCAAATATTAAGCTGTGATATAGAAGAGTAGAACTGATGATGTAAAGGATTTACTATCGCTGAGAAACTAGTGGTACCAGTTAGAATTTAGCTGAGGGAAGACTGCCTGTAAAACACTCCACAGATACGCAGTATGCTAACCAGACCTGTTAGAGATTAGGATCCCGGGATACACATGTTTGCTCACCAGGATTGTGTAGAAATGTGTCAGGGTTATGTCTTTTTAATTTGTAAATTCCCAATGTGTATTTATTAATTCATGAATGCAAATGAAAGCAGACAAGATTGGTGGGTGTACAATTTGGGTCAGGTATCTTGCTCCAGTAAATATTGAATTTCAAATTAAGGGACTGTCCTATGCCCATATGTACAATCCTCATTGACACAGTTCTGTCAGTTCAAATTTGAGACACAGGCTATGGGCTTAAGCTGTGTCTGTCAGGTTACAGGTCTCAGCAGCTAATATTGTACACAGGGATAACATCAAACAGTATCTTATTAATGGCTTTCCCTCTACAAGAGAATGGCCTGTGTTTTTCAAAGTCAGTATGCTATGTGTTTTTTTTTTTTCAACTCTGAGTTTAAGAGCACTGGCTGCTCTTCCAGAGGTCAGGAGTTCAATTCCCACCAACCACATGGTGGCTTACAACATCTATAATGAGATATGGTGCTCTTTTCTGGCATGCAAGTGTAGATGCATGCAGAACACTGTATCAATAATAAATAAATATATGAATAAATAAATAAATAAATAAGTCAGTTGTTGGTATTATTAAATTTTATTTTGTTGATGCATTACTGCTCTAGTCTCTTATTAGATAATATTCTTTGATAATCCAGTCATTAAGAATTTCATTCCTTTTCCCCTAGTGCTTTGATATTTGTTTTTGTTAAAGCAATGTCTCCTGTAGATCAGCCTTTCACATACTATGTAGTTTACACTTTATTGGAACACTGAATGCTGCCCCTACTGCCTAGTGCCTAGAACATAGTCCTGCAGCTCTTTTTAGGTGGGCCCTGACTAGTGAGTGTGAAGTAAAATAGAACAGTGAATTAATGTCCCCTGAAGACCCTAAATTTTTAGAGGTGGGCAATTACAAATAAAGAGGGACCTGTGTAAGAATTGAGTTCACTAACCTACTTTGAAGCTGGTGTAGTCACAACACAGAAAGGGAGGGGGAGAAGGGAAGATGGTAATGAGTCATGTAATCAATTTTAGATGGTCAATAAAAGTGAAAACTGTACATTTGGGGGGAGTCATACACAAAGGGAATCAAGAATATGGATTAGTTGCTGAGCTTGTTTCTGGGAAGCAAATTTCTATAGTTGCATGAGTTCAAACAAAACAGAAGTTCTGGATAAACTGCTGTGGTAGTGACTAACAGGGATGTTTCCCCTCCCCACATTTGAAAGTGCACAACCTGAGAAAAGAAGTTGTGAGTAATACTTGGTGTTCTCTAATACATATTCAAAGTCTCTGAAGAATATTGGACCATAAGGCCATTTTCAACTTTTAAAAATAATTTTAAGGTTATAATGAAATCATTTCAACCTTTTCATTCCTCTCTGCTCTTACATCTCAAATGCTGGGATGAATCTTTAAGGAGGCTACTTAACAATCAAAGCAGACCTGGCTGTCAGGTTCTCCCAGCATCCCTCAATCTTTTCCTGTTACAAGGTATGGGTGTCATACACAGATCTCTACCTCAGAAGTTGAGCTGCCCTCCTCCCAGCTCTCATTCTTTATGTATTCCAACCATTTTGGTTACCTGGTCTTTTTCATTTATCATTTACCTTCCTACCCTTTTCATCTGGCTCTCTTCTCCTCTCACATGGCTCAAGTTCATGTCAATCCTAGACTGTCCCAGATGTTCCTGTGTCTGACTATGTTCTCTCATATATCTATAATAAACTTTCTATTCCAACATTCCTAGGTACAGCCATATCCTTTTTGTTTTATTTCTCATTTTCATTGAGCTCCCATTAACTACTCCTTTCTTTCAAATTCATGGCCATTTGTTTCTTTAATGGTTGTTACTATTTGGCTTTGACTAAAGTTTGGCTGAAGGACTTCCCAAATATGAGGTAGAGATGACTGTGTTGGACACTGATCATGTAATGGAATGTGCAACATAAATGACCTGTATCTTGGAAGATGAGCAGGTGCCCTGGGAAAGTAGAAGATTGTATTTTAAAACATTTCCAAGATGAGGATGTTGCAGGATATTTGATCCCAGTGTGATGCCATAGATTGTGAACAGTAAAAACCTGTGCTTTGTTTGGTATGGTTGAGCCCTAACACAAACCTTAATTCCAAGAACTTTCTGTTTATTCTAAAGAGGTGATTATGGTATGGTTCTGTCAGCCCTGGAACATACCTTTAATTCAAAAGCTTTCTGTGCACAGGATTTAATAATGTTAACCGTAGATCAAGAGGCAAAGCAAGAAGCCAGCTGACAGGGATTAAAGAGTAAGCGGAACTTTCAGCTGAAATGTATTTAAGAAAGAGTGTAAAAGTGGAAGGAGCTTTAGCATAGTAGATTTTGGGCTTTTTGAGCTTTGAGCTAGAAAGCCTTTGGCCTTGGGTTCCTTTGGCCTATCCACCCTGATCTGTCATCTGAACTGGTGAGCTTTTGAGGCTTTTTACTCTTGGAGTTGAGGTGAGTAGGATGGTCAGATGGGTGCTTTCTCTGCCTCTCTTCACTGGAAGGTTTTAAAATAGAATAATTGGAATTTTCATTCTTTTATAACAACATTAGCATTCTGTGTGCCCATAGGGGTTAGGGCAAAGCTAGAATGCCTCTGCTATCAGCATCATTTGATCTTTGATCCACTGGTAGAGGAGCTACTACTGTCCTAAGACTCAGCTGTATTGTTCAAGCTAATGAGGGATTCTGGGTAGGCCTAGCAGTCAGGAGCAATAGTGGGAGGTAATTTATGGGTTTGTTTTGGGATTTTCCTCTGATATAGCTCTAAAGAGCTGTGATTGAGACCAGAGACCATGTCATGCTGAGTGTGGAGCCATTGTCCCCAGGCCAGGAATAGCAGGCTGCTGAGCTATCACATCCGGATCTGCTTTGGCCGAGATGGACTGTGGTTCAGGCTGTGGTTCTGTTGGTCTCCATGTGGTGATCTTGGCAGAGACCCTTGGCCTCTGACCCTTCCTGAATGTTGATTGTCCAGAGAAATGATGACTTTGCTGCCAAGCAGTAGAAAGTTATGGTGCTTATAATATCACTATCTAGTGTACACACGCAAGCATTGGTTTTGCAGTGGACAGATTGGAAAACTGAAGTTCTCATTTCTAGAAATGATGAATGTTGTATTCCACATAGAGATTTGCGTAACAAATTTTGGAACTCGTTTTGAAACTGGAAGAAAAGAGGTGGTGGTGGTCATCTTTCAGCAATACTTGATTATGTTTTTTTTTTCTTTAACTTTTCAACTACCACCAGTCACAATGGCATAACTTGGGGAAATTCAATTCCAGGGTACAAAGGGAATATCTGAGATGCAGAACTTTGTCAGGTGTGCCTGGTTTTAAATAAGTGGATAGGAAAGATTCCACATATTGTGACATAAATCATGCAGCAGGAAACAGAAACTAAATTATTCTCCATCATTTTGTCTGCAATGGCTGGGCTGTGCCTGAACCCACAAGGGGACATGAGGGACTGCAAGCCATAGCCCAGCTTATGATCACCTCCATTTTTTAAGAGACTTCTAAAGCAAAAGGACTCTCTGTAAATGAGGTTAGTAGTAGCTGGAGGGTCAGAAATATAACTGTTTAGGTGTCACTTTGAGTTTGTCTTCTAGCAGTTGTGAAATCTGTGTTTATTTAATTTGTATTAATTAGAAAATCAAAGGTATCTCTGGTCCCATGCAAATTTTTCATGCTAGAGGTTACTTATGTCTTTTCATGTAAACTTGGCTATATTTTAGGCTTATTTTTTTGGCTTTTTTTCTCACCCCCTTATTCTTTCACAAACACTGTACACATTCTTGATGATTGAAGTTTGTGGTAAGTACAAAAGTCACATCATGCCAGAAGATTATGAGATTCATGGCAATAGAATCATCCCTTATTTTTCTGTTTTCCTCTGTTTCTTACCAGGTGGCTTTTCTGATATGAGATAGAGATTTTGGATTGTTCTTTAGCAATCATATAAAGACAATTTGCACTTATGTCTGTAGAAGACAGAAGAGATAACATGAAGGTGAGTGATACCAGTTGGCCAGTTTACTCCTTCTCTTTTAACATTTTTTTGGTGATCTGTCATTTTCTTCAGAAGTTTCATGTGTCCAGTGGTCTACATATTCTGTAGTTGGATGATTTTATTCTCCTGAAAAGATTAAATCAAAACCTTGCCCCATCCCTAATTCAGGGATGAGGGTTGTACCTTTTTAGGCATGTTATATCTTTTAAAGGGCAAAATGATTTTTTGGAAATAGAAAAGTATAATATCTCAATTAAAGTTTAAAAAAATCTTTGAAAGTTTACAAATATACCTTAAAGTGTATTTATTTCTAGATAATAAAGGGCATTCACTTTGATTTTCAGCCTGCCTTTTATAAGCAGCTTTTAAATAAAATCACTGTAAATCCTATGTGCCTGCCTCTCCCTCCCAGGTGGTATGTAAAAGACATGTGCCTCCCAAATGCTGGGATTAAGGCTATGAACAATCAACACCCTGTGATTGTAACTGCTGAATTTAGAAAACAACTAATTAATAGAGAACTGCTTGTCTCTGCTGGGATTAAATGCATGGCCTATCACCACACTGCTCAAGTATGTTATATTCACTCCAAGTTATTCCAACTCAAACCAGTTTATACCTTTGAATTTACTTCAAACATTTTAAACCTCTTAACTCTTTTAAATATGAAATGACAAAAGTATCCTTTTTTATTTGAGAAGAAAACTATAGTCTTTATTAAGTTAGTTTGGACTGAATGACCACACTATCTGATGAACAGTTACCTCTGCTTATTCAGGAGATCTCTACTATTCAAATCTAATCATTATCAATTTTGATAGGATCCACCTTTCTTTTCCTGTGGAAACATTCGGTTTTACCAGTGAAGACACAGTTCAGTAATTTCTCACTATCTACTTTTAGTTTTGTTTACTTCTTTTTTTTCTAGAGTATTTAGGTGTGCTGTTAAGTTGCTACTAAGAGATCTTTCTGATTATTTTTTCTGAATGTACTTAGTGGTATGAACTGTCTTCTGGTCAACAATTCCGTTGTGTACTATGACTTTTGATATGTTGTGTCTTCATTTCATTGACTTTTAGGAAGTCTTTAATTTCTTTATTTATTTCAGTTTTGATCCATTTTTTATTCAATAGAGTTGTTCAATTTCTATGAGTTTGTAAGCTTTCTATTGATTTTGTTATTGGTGATGTGATGCTTTAAACCTCAGTGATCTGATGGGATGCAGAAGGTTATTGCAAGTTTCTTATATCTTTTGAGACTTCCATTGTTCAAGTATATCATCAATTTTGGAGAACAATATATGTGTTGCTGAGAAGAGGGAACAATCTTTTGTGCTTGGGTGGATGTTCTGTAAACATCATTTGGGTATATTTAGTTTTTTGATGTTAGTTAACTGGAGCATTTCTCTGTTCAGTTTGGTCAGGGGGAGCTGTCCATTGATGATAGTTATATATTGAAGCCTTCCCCTATCAGTTTATGAGGACCAGGATGTGATGCAAGCTACAGAAGGGTTTCTTTTATAACTTGGGTGCTCTTATATTTGGGGCATAGATGTTAAGTATTGATATGTTTTATTGCTGGTTGTTTTATTTTAATATATCATGTCTTTTGCCATCTTGTGTTTAGTTGTTTTTGAAGTCTGTTTTGTTAGATATTAAAATTGCTATACAAGCTTGATACTCTAGTCCATTTATTTGGAATATCTTTTCCAACACTTTACCTTGAGATAATATCTATCTTGATGTGAAGCTGTGTTTGATGTATTTAGAAGGGTGGATTCTGTTTTATCATCCATTTTGTGAGCCTGTGTCTTTTCGTTGGTGAATTTGGGTCAATGGTATTAAGAGATATCAATGAACAGTGATTGTTAATCTTGGTATTTTGGTGGTGAAAGTGGTGGTGGTTTTAGCACCTTGTGTGGGGCTGTATTTATAGATACATATTGTTTAAATTTGACCTTAACATGCAACATCTTATTTTCTCCATTTGATGATTGAAAGGTTCTGGGCATAGTTAGTAATTTTTCTTGGCTTCTGTAGTTTTTTAGAGTCAGAAGCACACTGTCTATGTCCTTCAACCTCTAGCATCTTTACTGAGAACACAGGATTAATTCCAATAGATCTGCCTTTGTTTATTTCTTGGTTGGTTTTTGTTTGTTTTGGTTTGTCTGTTTTATTGGTTAGTGTGGCCTGTTTGATTTTTTTTTCTATTACAGCTTTTAATATTCTTTATTTGTTCTGTATATTTAGCGTTTTTATTATTCTCTGGTAAGAGGACTTTCTTTTCTGGTCCAGTGTCTTTTGTATATTTGTATGCTTTTCTTGCCTTGATGGACATCTTATTCTTTAGGTGAAGAAATTTTTCTTGTATGATTTTGTTAAAAATATCTTCTGGACCCTTGATCTCATCCTTCTGCTAATCTGATTATCAACATGTTTGTCTTTTCATAATGTCTCAGAATTCCTGGATGTTTTGTGATAGGGAACTCCAGGATTCCCTAAATTTCTGCATTTAAAAAATAATTTTCTTTTGGATTTTTGAGCCTGGGATTCTCTGTGTAGCATATGCTGTCCTTGCCTTGCTTTATAGACCAGGCTAGCCTCAAAGTCACTCTGCCTCTACCTACCCAAGTTCTGGGATCACAGGTGTGCACCACCATGGCCAGCTTGTTTTTGCTTTCTTTATTGATAATATTTCCATATTTCTAGAATGTGCTTCATTCTGTCATTCTCCATTCAGCGGAGGCCTGGAGCTCAGCTTTCAGATGGAGAACAGTGGCTCCATTTCTCTCAGGGACAGCTAGAACTATTTAGGGCAACACCCATTTTCACTAGATGGGGGTGTGGAAAGAATTTTCTATTGACTATTACAGGTAGCTAGCTCTTTTGAAATGAAATCACCAGTGGTAGTGGAAACTTTGGTATTCCAGAGCCTATGGCAATACCAAAGTGTTACCATTCTTGGATAAGCTGCTGTGCCTTGCTCTAAGGACTTTCACCTCAGAGGTTCAAGTAAAAGTCCATGCCTGGTTGGCTTGCAACCAAGACATAGGCCTAGTGAGACACAGACCCAGTGAGGCCTAGGCCCAGTGGGCCAGTGAGCAATCCCAGATGGGAATAAATGATGAATCTCAGAGGCCATGATGGAAGGCTGATGGTATCAGGTGGCATACAACCTACCAGAACACATGCACCCCCTGCATGGGCTGGATTTCTTAGGAAGAACATTTAATCTGTTGAATGGTTATTATTAATGAGACCTTCAGGACCACAGTGGAAGAAAGAGTCAAGTGGAGCAGAAATAAATGTAGTCTTTGGTTTGTAGAGAAAAGCATCACTAGGTAGTTTCAGATGGCAGTCACATGCTGAAACAGAGACTGGAATTTTTAAGGAGATCATCATCAAAGAGAATGTCCTAGGTCTGGATTTGAAGCCTAAGTTTGTGTCCTTAAATTAACACTCCCTCCTGATAATTCTTCCATTAATCAAAGAAGTAGGCTAAGTGATTCCTAATACCCGGAAAGAACTTCATATAAAACCTGCTCCAAATGTGTTCCAAGTGTGGCAAGATCCATCCCATTTTGTCCATCCCTACTTAAAATCCAACTTGACAGTCTCACTCATGTTATGCACATTCTGGAAACAAGAACAATGCAAAATTTAAGATAATAGATTCTTCCTTTTTGTTTTCAGTTCAACACTGTGCCAGCCATCTGTGTTTGGCAGAGTCAGCTCCCCAGGGAAGATACTGTAACTGTTTATTGTGTGAAGTGGTGAGGGTGAAGCCTGAGTTGCATCTTGACACTACAAGATGTTGAGATACCTAAGTTAGGAGACACCTACCATATAGTGCTGCCTATAGGCAGCGGAAGTAAGCAATCTTGGGGATGTATGAGATGTTTCAGGGATAAGACCATCTAAGCCTTTCCAAACAGCATCAGGGTTTGTTGTTTTCCTTGCTGATCTTCTTTCCTTGGTCTACTCTTCCCTAAAAATGTACACATTCCTCTCTACAAGAATTGGAAAGGGGTATTCTGTGCATCTATGTTGGAATGATATAACTTGCTTCTGATGTTACAAGATGTGGCACCCAAGAGATTCTCTGTGTATCAGAAGAGACTGTGAACATTTGAACAGTGTATGAGCTATGGCAGAATTTTAGGATCATTGAAGTTAGACTACATTTTCATCATGGGATGACAATAAGCTTATAGTGAACTTGGTCAGAACTTATTTGATTGAATCAAAAAAGCTCCCAGAGAAGATCATGTTTCTGTTTTTGACACTGAAAAAAAAGTTTCTTTGTAGCCTTGGCTGTCCTGAAAGTTGGTATGTAGACCAAAAAGGTTTTGAACTTACAGATCTAACTCCAGTTTAGTGTTGGTCTTAAATTTAGATCAACATGCCTGGCCTCAACATCAACATAAACATTGGCTGCTGAGCCTGGAATGTAGCATTTTGTTTTGTTTTGTATATGTAAGCATAGGTTGTTGTGCTGATCTTCATCCACATCTTACCTTTGAAGTTTGGCAGAGAGTATATCTAATTTCTTAGGATGGCATGTATTCATGACACTAACAGTGTCTGAGCTTTCTGAGTTATTGAATTTCATGTGTATGACATTCTTTCTACCTGTTGTGTTCGTGTTTTAAGACTTTATTTATTTATTTTATTCAAACTTAACTCATTTTAATTTAAATTTGTTTTTCTATAATTTATTCTCTGACATGAACTCAGCTCTTTGAACACCTCCTGCTGGGGGGTGCACTCTTGTGAGGCCACAGAGGAATATACTACAGCCATCCTTGATGAGACCTGATAAGCTATGTTCAGACAGAAGGGGACGAATTCCTCCGCTATCAGGAGAATATGTAAGGGGCATAGGGTGAGAAAGAGAATGGCTGGGACAGGGAGGAGATGGTGGAGGGGGCTACAGTGGGTATACAAAGTGAATAAACTGTAATAAATAAATAAATAAAATTTAAAAATAATTTATCCACTTAACATCCCAATTTTAGCCCCCTCCCTAGTCTCTTCTTGGTTTCACCCCTCTGTTCCTCTTTCACCCTGATCCCATTTCCAATTCTCAGATAGGGGGAGCCCTCCTCTCCTACCATCTGACCCCAGCCTATCAAGGCTCACTAAGACTGCCTGCATTCTCTACCTTTGTGGTGTAGCAATGCCCCCTCTACCAGGGGGGAGTGATCAAAGAGCAGGTAACAGAGTCCATGTCAGAGCCAGCCCCTACTCTTCTTATTATGGATCCCACATGAGACTGAGCTGCCTATCAGCTATAACTGAGCAGGGGTCTGGTTCCTCTTCATGAATGGCCTTTGGTGGGTCCATCAATCTCTGCAAGTCCCCATGAGCCCAGATTTGTTGTCCTTGTTGGTCTTCTTATGGCAGTCCTGCCATATCTGGCTCTTTCTACTTTCTACCCCCTAGTCTTTTCTATGATTCTTTGTGTTTTACCCAAAGTTTGGCTGTGAGTATTAGCCTCTGCTTTGATCCCCTGCTGGGTAGTCTTTTGAAGGATATGAAGGATATGTATGTTAGGCTCTCATCCTGTTCCCTCTCCTCAGTCACTTCTGGTGTAGATTCTATTTGCCCTTTTGAATATGAATCGACCATCCTCCATAGGGTCTTCCTTTTTATTTAGCTCCTTTAGGTCTGTGGATTGTAGTATGTTTATCCTATATTATGGCCATTATCCACTTATGAATGAATACATACCATGCATGTCTTTCTGGTTTTGGAATAACTCACATAAGATGATCATTTGTAGTTCCATATATTTGCCTGAAAATTTCATGGTTTCCTTTTTTTTAAATACCCAAATAGCATTCCATTGTGTAAAAGCACCACAATTTCTGTAAAACAGTGGTTCAGTTGAGAGACATGTAGTTTGTTTCACTATTCTGGCTATTATAAATATAGATGCTATGAACATAGTTGAGCAAATATCTTTGTTGAATGGTGGAGCAACTTTTTGATATACTCCCAGGAATGGTAGAGCTGGGTCTTGAAGTAACACTATTTTCAACTGTCTGAGAAAGCATCAGATGGATTTCTAAAGTGGTTGTATAAGTTTGCACTCCTACTAGCAATGCAGGAGTGTTCCTCTTTCTCCACATTCTCACTAGCTTGCTGTCACTTCAGCTTTTGACATTATCCATGATGGGTTTAAGATGGAATGTCATTTGCATTTCTATGATGACTACAGATATTGAGCATTTAATCTCCACCATTTGATATTCCTCTGTGGAGAATTCTCTGTTTAGTTCTGTACCCCAGATGTAAAGTGGATTATTTGGATTGCTGGAGTTAAATTTCTTGATCTTTTTATATATCTTGTTTATTAGCCCTCTCTGTTGTATGTAGGGTTGGTGAAGATCTTTTGTCAGGCTGTAGGCTGTCATTTTGTTCTATTGACAGAGTTCTTTGCTTCATAGAAGCTTTTTGTTTCACGAGATCATATTCATTAATTCTTGATCTTAGAGCAAGTGTTCTTGGTGTTCTGTTGAGGAAATTACCTTCTATGCCAATGACATCGAGGATCTTTCCCACTTTTTCTTCTAAGAGATTTAGTGTATCTGGTTTTATGTTGAGGTCTTCGAACAACTTGGACTGCAGTTTAGTGCAGGGTGATAAATATGGATCTAGTTTCATTTTTCCAGATGTAGACATCCAGCTAGAACAGCACCATTTGTTGAAGATGCTGTCCTTTTTCCATTGCATGGTTTTGACTTCTTCATCAAAAATCAAGTGTCCATAGGTGTATGGGTTTATTTATGGGTTTTCACTTCAATTCCATTGACCCACCATTCTGTTTTTATTCCAGTACCATGCAGTTTTTATTACTATTAATTTATAGTAGAGCTTGAGATCAGGGATGGTTATACCTACTGAAGATCTCCTATTGTACAGGATTGTTTTAGCTATTCTGGCTTGTTTATTTTTCCTTATGAAGCTGAGAATTGTTTTTTTTTCAAGTTCCTTAAGGAATTGTGTTGATATTTTGATGGGAATATCATTGAATCTGTAGATTGTTTTTGATAGGATGGCAATTTTTACTATGTTGATCCTACTAATCCATGAGCATGAGAGATATTTCTATCTTCTGGTATCTTTTTCAGTTTCTTTCTTCACAGACTTGAAGTTGTTTTGTTTTGTTTTTCATAGAGGTTTTTCACTGGCTTGTTGAGGATAACATCAAAATATATTTTTTTTCCTGGCTATTGTGAAGGGTGTTATTTTCCTAATTCTTTATCAGTCCATTTGTCATTTGTATACAGGAGTGCTACTGATTTTTTTCTGAGTTAACTTTATATCCAGCCACTTTGCTGAAGTGTTTTTCAACTGTAGGAGTTCACTACAGTAGAATTTTTGGGGTCATTTTTGTGAATAGTGATATATATAATAGTGATATATATATATATATAATTTGTCATATCTGTGAATAGTGATATTTGATTTCTTCCTTAACAATTTGTGTCCCCTTGATCTCCTTTAGTTGTCTTATTGTCCTAGATAGGACTTTGAGTACTGTATTGAAGAGATTGAGAGAGAGTGTGTAGCCGTGTCTTGTCCCCGAGTTCAGTGGAATTGATTTAACTTTCTTTTCATTTAGTTTGATGTTAGCTATGGGGTTTCTTTACACTGTCTTTACTATTTTTAGATATGTGCCTTTGTCCCCAGTCTCTCCAAGACTTTAAACAAGAATAACTGTTGGATATTGTCAAATGTTTTTTCACCATTTAAGAAAATGATCCTCTGTTGTTTTTTTTTTTTTTCAATTTGTTTATATGGTGGATTACATTGATGGATTCTATATACTTAAAGTCTATTTTATTAGACATTAGAATGGTAACTCCTGCATGTTTCTTGGGTCCATTTGCTTGGACCCTCCTTCCAGCTCTTTACTCTCAGGCAATGTCTATCTTTGTGGCTTAGATGTGTTTCTTGAATGCAACAGATTGTTGGGTCTTGTTTACATATCCATTCTGTTAGTCTGTGTCTTTATTGGAGTGTTAAGTCCATTGATGTTGAGGGAAATTAATGACCAGTGGCTATTAGATCCATTTATTTTGATGTTGCTTGTGGTAGTGTGTTTGTGTGCTTGGTTACTTTTAGTTTTGCTGTAGTGACATTATTTATTTCCTGTGTTTTCCTGAATGTAGTTAGCTTTCCTGGGTTGTAGGTTTCCTTCTAGGAGCTTCTGTACCTCTGGATTTGTGCATAGGTATTGTTTAAATTTGTTTTTGTCATTAAATATCTTGTTTGCTCCATCTATGATGAATGAGACTTTTGCTGGGTATAGTAGCCTGGACAGTCATCTGTGTTCTCTTAGGGTCTGCATGATATCTGTTCAGGCCCTTCTGGCTTTCATAGTCTCTGTTGAGAAATCAGGTGTGATTCTAATGGGTTTGCCATTATATGTTACTTGGCCTTTTTCCTTTGCAGCTTTTAGCATTTTTTCTTTGTTCTGTATACTTACCATTTATTATGTGGTGGGAGGATTTTCTATTTTGGTCTAATTTATTGGGTGTTTTGTAGGCCTCTTATATTCTTATAAACCTCTCTTTTAAGTTGGGGAAATTTTCTTCTATGATTTTGTTGAAAATATTTTCTGGGCCTTGGAGGAGGGAATCTTCTTTTTCCTCTATTCCTATTATTTTTAGGTTTTGCTTTTCATGTTGTCTTGGATGGTCTATGTCAGGAATTTTTTAGATTTAACATTTTCTTTGATAGCTACATCTATTTCTTCCATTGTGTCTTCCGCACCTGAGATTCTTTCTTCCCTCTCATAGTCTATTCATTATGCTTAACTCTGTAGTTCCTGTTTTCTTCCCTAAGTTCTTTCTCTCCACAATCTCCTCCATTTGTGTTTTCTTTAATTTTTCCAATTCTATCATCAGATCTTGAGCCATTTTATTGATTTCCTTCACCTCTCTGACTAGTTTCCTTCAATCCCTTCAGCTGTTTGTTAGAACAATCCTCTGTTTCTTTAATTTCTTTCAGGGATTTAAGTATTTCCTTTCTAAAGGCCACAGATTGTTTGGCTGCAACTTCCTGTATTTCTTTAAGGATGGCCACAATCACTTTGTCTTTATCTTCTTCTATTTCTTTGCAAATGGCAATATTCTGTTTGACTTTATCTGCATCTAGGTCTTTACGAAGTTTATTTGTTTCCTCTATTATCCTGTTCATAAGCACAGATGTAAGGTCATCTTCTTGAATTTCATTTACGCTGGGTTATCCAGGGCTGCTTGCTCCAGGGCTGCTTGCTCCTGGATAACTTGTTCTAGGGATGCCATATTGCTCTGTCTTTTGTTGGTTGAGCTTTTATGCTAGCCTCTACCCATTAGGCTATCTTAGGTGATGGGGGTTAGTTTCTGTTACTTCCTGGGATCCTGTGGTGGGTGGAATCACCTTGGCAGGAAGATGATTTTTTCCCAAAGAAGCTCTCCTCCATTTTTTAGGTATGGTCACTGAATGGCAGGTGTTTTTCAGGAATTGCCACAGCTCATCTCAGGCATGCAGACCTGAGTAGTAATTGTGGTATTCATTAGTAAAGGGAACTACCCTCTCATCCAGAGAAGTCCTGGAGACAGCTTCCCTCTTGCTGTAAATTTAGTGAGCTGCTGCTGTAACCTGGGTGCCTTGTGGTTTGGTCAGTTTAATTAGGGAAAACTCATTGTCCCTTGGAGCAGTATTTGGGGGTTGATCTTAGGGAACCCAGGCTTCTGGAGGTCTGAGTTTGGGGCTCTCTGCCCCAGTACCCAAGTGGTAATCAGTGGCATATGAGCACTACTCTCATGTGTGCAGCAGGAGGCTAGAGTCTGGAGCCTGTGGATAACCAGAAACTTTTCTAGAGCTAGGTGTCCTGAGGTAGGGCCAGATATTTCCGCCACCATTGGGTTTTTTCTCAACAGAAAAACCCAGTCTGTACTGTTAGGGAGGGGGCGTGTGGAGTGAGTAGGCACTTGCTTGTGAGTGGTGGCTCCAAGCTGGTGACTGGACAGGAAACTGAGAACTTTTTCTGAGAACATTCCCGTATGTGTGGTGTTAGTGGTGGTGGGGGGTCAGCTGAGTACTCTAAGCTGGGACCTGCTGTTTCCCTCCCTGTGGGGTTTTCTCCCAACAGGAAAACCCAGCCTCTAGTGCCCTGGGGTACACAGTTCTGTCTGTGATAGAAAGTTAGTTGTGGAGTTGGCAGCTGGAGCCCCACTCAGGGCTGGCTGCTTTGTGCCTGCAGGTCTGCAGGACCTTTTCCAGGGATAGACTGGTTGACCTGAGGTCAGCCCTACTTGCTTCCTTCTCTGGGGTTTTCTCAAGACTGGGACTCCCAGTCTCTTGTGTCCTGGGGTACACAGTTCAGCCTGGGAAGGTGATCAGGACATGCAAGAGTGTGCTTCTGGTCAAGTGACCCAGTGACTGTGTGACCTGGGGTTTCTTCTGGGTTCTTGCTGGGTGACCTGAGAGTAGACCCAACTTATTCCCACTCCGTGGAGTTTCCTCTCACCTGAGAAACACAATTGCTTTTGTTTTAGGGTCCAGAGTTCAGCCTCTTAGTCCACTGTACCAATATTGCTGCCCTGCTCCTCAGACAGTGTCATCCCAGCACCGCCATCTTGGATTACCCCTTTCTCATCTCTTTCAATTAATTTTTGGTGAAAGTCTGTTTTATTAGATATTAGAATGGTTACTCCTGCTTGCTTCTTGGGTCTATTTGCTTGAAAACCTTATTCCTGCTAAAACATCCCAAGAAAATTTCAAGGGATTAGCTGAGTGCTCTGAGGTTGAACCCAATTGCTTTTCTCATCTCACCTGGTAAATACAGTCAGTGGTGTTTGGAGGCTTACAGTTCCAACTATTGGTCACTGTGCAGTCTCTGCTACCCTGCTGATCAGACACAGTGTGAGTTCAGCCCTTCCAGCTGGGATCTGTTTTTAATTTTTACTGAATATGAGTATTTTGATTGTATGGATGAATATGCATCTCTTGTGTGCCTGATCTTCACTATAGTCTGAAGATGTGTTCAGAACTCATGAACTGATAGTAGTGGGTTCCAGGTAAACAATGACAATTGAGCCCACTTATTTGGAAGAGTAGCAAGAGCTCCTCACTGCTGAGCCATCTCTTCTACCTTATGTTGCTTATTTATGATCAGCATTGACATTGCTAATATTTTCATTTTTCTATTTTTAGCTGTTTAAACATGCATTCCCTTTTAGTAAGATGTTATTAGAGTTAAAGTTTAAGCTGGGGCAGTGCAGATTTCTGGAAAAGGAATGCACAACTGGAGTGGATGTATAATTTCTTGTACAAGCTTCAGTTAAGACCTCTGAGTTTTTTCAATCTTTTATGTTTGTTTGATTGACTTTTAGGGGAGGCTCTGTCTTACTATATAGGTCTAGCTGTCCTGGAACTTTTTGCATAGATCATGCTGTCATCCAATTCAATAAGATACACCTGCATCTGCCTCCTGAGTGATGGAATTAAGGCATAATAGAATACACCCAGCTTGTCCATAATTTTTGTAGTTAGTAACTGTTCATAAATTTCTCTGATGTGTACTTAGTACTGCTCATCCCTTAATTTCTCTGTGTGTCTCTGTCTCTCTCTTTCTATTTCGCTCTCTTCTCTCTGTCTTTGTCCACATTAATTACCATGACTATTCAAAAGCTATATCCTATTCAAAAGAGTTCAGATATGACATAGTTAAACTTCATTATTCAGTTTTCTTCTAAAATGACTTAGTGATAACATTAACACTTATGTTTTAATAGAAAAGTTTTAATCTTTATTTTTAAACTGTAGCCTATACATGATTTAGAAAGGAGAATAAACAAAACAATGATCAAAGAATAATCATGTGTTCTATGCCTTTTCTTTTGTCTGGGAACTCAGAAATATGATGTTATCAGCTATGATTATTGTTGCTTGCCACTCACATTATTTTTATCCATCTGTTCACTGTAGTACAATTTCCCTTCCACAAATATATGAGCCCCCATTTTCATATACTGGTATGCCACATCTCTGATCCCTGGTCAAAACATGATATCCACTGCCATGTTGTCTTTTGACTGACACCACCCATCTGTTCACTGTCACGTGATAGCCACATATCATTTGTTGCTAGATAAAATATCATGCCTGTGTTTTTTCCTTCCACCTGTCTCATGAAAGTGTCCTGACCTACTCACCCAAGTAACTGAAGATGATTCATAGATCACTCAAGAACCCAACTAATGGCTACTTCATATTCATGTCTTACAAACCAATACAAAACCTTTAACACAGGTTTTCAAAGCAAGCCTTTTTTTCCTTTACAATCTAACCTTTAGGCTTTTTCTTCTCCCATCCTTTACCTGATGCACAGCACCCAACTGTCTAACATTAGCACTTCTGTGTCAGAACATAAATGGAAGAAGCATTAGAATTATATGATTATATTGCCAATGAAATATAAATTTATATTGTTGCCAGTCTTTCTTTTTTACAAATGTATGGTATATTTTAGAATTCAGTGACCTTTAATGATGTCCATGTGAAATTCAGCCAAGAAGAGTGGGCCTTGCTGGAACCTTCCCAGAAGCAACTCTACAAAGTTGTGATGCTAGAGACCTGTGAAAACCTCACTGCTATAGGTAAGACTGCAATTTTTCTTTCACTTTAAAAATAAAAAGACAACTCTTACTTTGTTATTGATCCTCTTCTGTAATTCCAATTGAGAATGAGGAGGAATGAGGTAAATAAAAGAGGCATGGTTCTAAGAGTCACAGAAGATAGTGATTTAAGTTTTGCCTTAATAATAACATGATATTTCCAATAATATATATTTTCTGGTACTATATTTTAGGCTACAATTGGGATGACCATAATATTGAAGAACATTTTCAAAGTTCTACAAGTAATAAAAGGTAACTTTATGTGCATGTTGATACAGATATAAATCTTAAATTTTAATGTGTCCTGGAAGTTTGGTGTTTTTTTGTTTGTTTGTTTGTTTGTTTATTGGCTGCTTTTTATTTTCTGTTTTTGAGATAGAATTTTTTCTGGGTATCTGTGACTTTCTTAGACTTGCTTGTTAGACCAGCCTGACCTCGAAATCACACATATCTGCCTGTTTCTGCCTCCATGAATCCATGGATTAAAGGCTCGTAGCAGCACACCTGGCTGTGTCCTGGAGGTTTTAAAGAAAAGCAACAGTGTGAAAACAGCACTGCTTTAAGTATAATCTCACAATTCCATTTACCTCAATGTCAGGTATCTGATTTGTGTTTGCAAGGCATTCCTTAAGATAGAAGAAAATAAAATAATGTTGTAACAGAAAATACCATTTAAATCATATAGACATTACAGCTACTGAGTTGAACTGCCAATCTCTTTAGTCTCATTTTATCTACTCAGATATTGTAAGAGGTATACATATTGAATAGGTGATCAGTATGTGTCCAAAACTTTCTAATAACAACCACTGTTACTCATATTCATGCAGTCATATTGTAAAGTTTAGTGAAAGGAGCAGCTTATGAGAGTCAAGAATATTGTTGTGGAGAAACCTTAATCCCTATATGACATGTCTATAATGAACAAAAAACAAACTGTTAATTCAGTGAGGGAATCCTTTATTATTCTTGTAATTTAAATAGGTATATCATATGTCACAATGTTTGTAAGGCACATGAGCAGAGGAATATTGAAAGAAGCAGTGTACCTGTCTTTCTCCAAGAACAATTAATTTTGTAGTAGTCCCCACTTTGAGTAGATTTTCTGAATGCGATAAATGGTTACTATTAATTGGTTTTGCAACTTCACTGAGAATTCATCAGCAACTAATACTGCTGAAAATACCTATGAATACTAAGAATTTGGAACTTCTTCTGCTTCTCGTGGCTCACTTTGCAAAAGAAGTGTCATTCATACAGTAAAAACAATGCAAATGGGATTGCTGTGGTAAAGGTCTGTATACTTACAATAATATATATATGTATGTGTATATATATATATAAAACTCTTATAGAAAAATGAAGCTATAAAAGTGAACCACGTAACAAATGCTCTTACCATCACAGAGATCTTCAAAAATACCCATAATGAAGGGAAAAACCATTAATGTAAATAACATGATAAAACTTTAAAATTTGATTCTCCTTTACCATTAGATCAAATTATGAAATTAATTAATATAGATAAATATATTTATTAGTGTAAAGCACTGATTGTGGTAAATCTTTCACATGTGGTAATTATCTGTGCAGGCATGCAAGCAGTCGTACTGGAGAGAAACCTTCTAAATGCACTGTATGTGGTAAAGTCTTCTCCTATACCACTGATCTCATAAGGCATAAAAGAGCACACACTGGAGAGAAGCCTTTCAAATGTAATCAATGTGGTAAAGTGTTTGCACAAAAGAGTCATCTCATAAGCCATAGAAGAACACATACTGGAGAGAAACCTTATGAATGTAACCAGTGTGGTAAAGCCTTTGCAGAAAACAGTACTCTCTTAAGCCATAAAGGAACACACACTGGAGAGAAACCTTATGAATGTAACCAGTGTGGTAAAGCCTTTGCAGAAAACAGTACTCTCTTAAGCCATAAAAGAACACACACTGGAGAGAAACCTTATGAATGTAACCAGTGTGGTAAAGCCTTTCCACAAAAAAGTCATCTCATAAGCCATAAAAGAACACACACTGGAGAGAAACCTTATGAATGTAACCAGTGTGGTAAAGCCTTTGCAGAAAACAGTACTCTCTTAAGACATAAAAGAACACATACTGGAGAGAAACCTTATGAATGTAACCAGTGTGGTAAAGCCTTTGCAGAAAACAGTACTCTCTTAAGCCATAAAAGAACACACACTGGAGAGAAACCTTATGAATGTAACCAGTGTGGTAAAGCCTTTGCAGAAAACAGTACTCTCTTAAGCCATAAAAGAACACACACTGGAGAGAAACCTTATGAATGTAACCAGTGTGGTAAAGACTTTGCAAAAAACAGTACTCTCTTAAACCATAAAAGAACACACACTGGAGAGAAACCTTATGAATGTAACCAGTGCAGTAAAGCCTTTCCACAAAAAAGTCATCTCATAAGGCATAAAAGAACACATACTGGAGAGAAACCTTATGAATGTAACCAGTGTGGTAAAGCCTTTGCAGAAAACAGTACTCTCTTAAGACATAAAAGATCACACACTGGAGAGAAACCTTATGAATGTAACCAGTGTGGTAAAGCCTTTGCAGAAAACAGTACTCTCTTAAGACATAAAAGAACACACACTGGAGAGAAACCTTATGAATGTAACCAGTGCAGTAAAGCCTTTCCACAAAAAAGTCATCTCATAAACCATAAAAGAACACATATTATAAAGAAACCTTATGAATATACCCAACATGATAAAGCCTTTGAACAGCAGTGTGGTATCCACAAAAAAGAAAAGACACACAGTGGAGAGAAGCCTGGTGAGGGTAATTAGTGTGATAAAGCCTTTGCATGTAATATTCATCTCCTAAGACAACAAAACATTGTGCAGGGAAACCATATGAATATAACTATGTGGCAAAGCCTTTGAACATAACTTCTCCTAATAAATAAAAGAACACATACTGGAAAGAAGCCGTCTGACTGCAATCAATGTGAATAAACTTTTGCACTTCATAATCAATTTCAAACTCATGAAAGAAATCCTAATGGACAAAAAGCCTATGAGTGCTTTTAACAAGGCGAAACTATTCCACATTTGTATAATTTTCATCTTCATGAAAGGATTCATACTGGAGAGAACTTATGAATGTGTTAAAATGGTGAGGCCTTGCACAAATCTAGAGTCATCATCATCATCAAAATTACCTTACTGGAGAGGAATTCTGTGACTATAAGCAATGTAGAAAGACCTTTGTGTTCTTTGGTCCAATGAGATCCAACAGAACTGAAAAACTAGCTCAATGGAAATGACCTCCCATTTCTGGAGGGGAAAGGGAATAAGGGCAATAGGAAAGGAGGGTAGTTCTGGGGGAGAGAAGGGAGGGGGACTATGGTTGGAATTTAAAGTAAATAAACTTATTTTTAAAAAGAATACAATGAATGGTAAATATCAATTAAATGCAACAGTATTATATAATAAGGTGTTTATGGAAGACTTATTGATAATCCTGATTCTCAACATTTACTGTTTTCAATTGCCTCACTTTACACAAAAAAAACTTTTAATCCAGTGGATGAATATGTAGGGAATGGTGAACTAACACCAGCCAGGAAGTTCTCTGAGAGTAACACAACAGTGGTAGCCTGTAGAAGTTTCTTTGTGTACACATACCTATTGTTCCAGGGGTTCTATTGAAAATCATCACAACTCACACTGAATTTTGAGATATGAGGGAGGAGGCTTTCTTTTCCATGTAGGACTCTGCTTCTGGCCTAGATGGGTAACCATGTCAATGGTGCGTTTTCTCTGCCTGACTTCATCTGGAGAGTATCTTTAGACATGGAAACCACCAATCAAATTTGATAGATGGCCTTTGACACAGATCCCTGATAACTCTCCCCTCCCTTCAAATATAGGATAATTTGGTTCTGTGTTCTTGTTCTTCTTATTCATATAATAGGAATGTGCTGTTTAATGCAAATCTAGCATTCTTGAATTTCCTAGTATTAAACAATTATCTACACCTATGCTTGGAGCATCCCAGGTACTCCCCAAGGAATATAAGCCACTGTGTTCTGTTTTCTGGAATTAAAGTTGAACTTACTTTCTGAGGTGGCTCCCAGAGTGGCTAACCACTGTTTTGATCATGAGCTTTCCAAGCTTTATACTACTCATCTTCTGCCCCTCATGCCTTCTTGGGCTGGTGGGAAACAGCCCTCCAGGCAGCAAGAGAATCACATTCTCTGAAATGCCTGTGATAAAATATTTCAGACTGCATAGCATTTCAAATTTCACATGTTTCTGGATTTGAGATGGTCAATCAAACAGTATCTTGGGATGGGACTCATTAAAATGAGTTATACTTAGTTTTTAGTTCAAGGTAAGGTTGCAGGCAAGCTTCATGGTATGAAATCATCTAAGGTGAGTACAGTGGCCCATGGAAAATAAATACAAGCAGAAATTTTATTTTTCTGTTTTTAATAGCTGAGTACTGTTCTGATAATGTAAGGGTGAATGGCAGGGGAGAGGAACTCTCCTTTTGAGTAGTCTACGGGAAGGGGATGGGGGAAGGTGGAGGGAGAGACCAGTAGGAGTTGAGGGAGTGACCTTCAATCAGCATATATAATGAATAAATTGTGAAAAATAAAAACAATTAATAAAATAACATATAGTAAGGAAAACAAAGCAAAACAGCAAAAATTTGAGTCTAGTTTGGTTAACTGCCCTCCCTCAAAGAAAAGAAAGACGATATATAGAAAGAAAAGAAAAACAGAATCTTTGTCTTTGTCACCTTTCTTCCCTGTGAGCTCAGTTGAAGATCATTATGCAATGGAGACCATGATTCTCTCTCTGAAGTTTATGTTACCATAGAAGTAGGATTCAAACCTGAAACTAATGGCAGAGTTTCCTAGTTAACATATCAAATCAAACCTACCTGCCATTTTCTCTCAGAAATCCTTCAGTCCTTCCATGTTATCTGTCCGTCCAGGCTAGTACAGCCCATGCAATACCCTGAATTCTCCTTCCCAGGGCCTGGGATAACCTTACCCCCCCTCACCCACATATAGGCAAATTATTTGGGCTACCTGGTTCTGTCAAGCACCATGCAGGAGCAACAGTAGAACAGCTATAGAACTCATGGAATGTGGCTCCCTCATTAGCATAATCATGATGAGTTTGTCTTGGAGAAGCATAATCCCAAGAACTAATTTTCCTGATGACTTTGTGTTCTTATGTAGCATATCTCTGCTTGTTGCCTTTGTGATGCCCATATTCCTTATAACATGAGTTGTATGAAAACTTTAAGAAAGCTTCTATCTCATCACTGGGCAATATCACTGGCATTTAAAATTAACAATGCTTGATCTCTTTTCACATGTTTACTGGAGCAGTTTAATGAATTAAGCATTGCCCTTGAAATGAGCTATAGATGTAGATTGTTAGCAATGACCATTATACTTAGAAAGAATTTGGAAAAAAATAGATTGTTTAATAAGGTCAGGGAAGATGTTTTTGCTAACGGCTTTGTTGTAAAAACTCTTAGAGAACAATTTAAATTTAAGAAAAGTACACTATTAATAGTAAAGCCATGGATGTTTTAAGGTTGATGAGCTGAAACAATAGCCCAAGGTTAGCATTGGCTGTCTGGGCACCCTCAAACTGGGTCTAAAACTAAGACAGCAGTTGATTCCTCTATATTTGTTTTTTCCCCTCAGCTTCTTGATATGATTTAATAAAAATGATTAATGAGTAGATGCACACCCCTTTAAGATTTAAAGTATAGTTGCCAGTACCATGCCATTTTTTATTACTGTTGCCCTATAGTACTACTTGAGATCTTGGATGAAGATACCTCCAGAAAATATTTATTGTGCAGGCATTTTTTTTTAAATCAATTCTGGTTTTTTTTGTTTTTCCATATGAAACTGTGAATTGTTCTTTGAAGGCCTGTAATGAGTTGTGCTGGTATTTTGATTGGAATTGCATTGAGTCTTTAGATTTCTTTTGGTAGAGTGGCCATTTTTACTATGTTAATCCTCCAATCCTGGAGTATGGGAGATCTTCTGATATCTTCCTGAAGTTCTTTTTTTTCATACAAGTCATTCACTTGCTTGATTAGAGTCACACCAATGTACTTTATGTTATTTGTGGCTTTTGTAAAGGGGTTTTGTTTCCCTAATTTCTTTCTGAGCCCATTTGTCTTTTGTATAAAGGAGGGCTTCAGAATTTTTAAATTTAATTCTGTATCCAGTCATTTTGCTGAAGTTGTTTATCAGCTGTAGGAGTTCCCTGGTTGAATTTTTTAGTGTTATATCACATCATCTGCAACACAAGCTGGAATGGATGTGGAGAAAAGGGAACCCTTCTCCATTGCTGGTAGGAATATAAACTTGTACAACCACTTTGGTAATCAATCTGGTGCTTTCTCAGAAAATTATGAATAGTGCTACTAGAATATTCATTTATACCAACCCTGGGCATATACTCAGAAGATTATCAACCATACAACAAGGACATTTGGTCAACTATACTCATAACAGCATTATCGACAATAGCCAGAATTTGGAAACAACTTAGATGTCCCCAAACCGATAGACAGAGAAATTGTGGCACATTTATACAATGCAATACTATTCAGCAATTAAAAAGAAGGAAATAAGCAGGCAAATGGATGCAACCAGAAAAGATCACTCTGAGTGAGGTATCCAGAAGCAGAAATACGCTCATGGTATATACTCACTCATATGTGCATATTAGTCATATAATATAGGAATAAAATACTAAAATCTAGAGTCTTAAAGGATCTAAACAACAGAAAGAACCCTAAGGAAGATGCTTAATCTTCATTCAGAAGGGCAAATGGGATAGACATCTGTAATGGGGGAAGATAGGAAACAGGGCAGGAAACTACCACAGAGGGCCTCTGAAAGAATCTACATAGCAGGGTATTGAAGCAGATTCTTAGACTCATACCCAAATTTTGTGCAGAAAGCATGGATTAATATGGAAGATTCAGGAGCTAAAAAGGCCTGGATGGGAGAGGCCCTCAACAAGGAGGCCAATTGAGCCAAAAAATATGGGCCTAGGGGGTCCTGTTCCAACCAAGGACCATGCATGAAGAACACCTAGAACCCCTGCTCAGATGTAGCTCATAAGTATCTCAGTTTCCATGTGAGTTCCCTATTAAGAGTAACAGGGGCTGTCTCTGACATGAACTCAGTGACAGGCTCCTTGATCAGCTACTCCTGGAAGGTTCAGCCTTGCCACAAAGGAAGAAGGTTCAACCATTCTTGGTAAGACTTGATAAGATAGGCTAGGATAAGATAGTGGGAAGAAGGACTTTCCCTATCGTGGACTAGGAGAGGGGCATAGCAGAAGAAGAGGAAGGTAGGTTGTAACTGGTTGAAGATGAGGGTGGGGCTTACAGCCAGAAAATAAAGTGAATAAATTATAATAATCAATAAAAAAGAAAAAAAGGAGGATTTTTTTTTTCCTGAGATGGCTGGACTCAGGCAACTGTCTCTTAAAAACAACTAGAAAGAATAGTATTTCATCTCTACTCATTTTCCTTTTTCCTGTAATACTATATATAATAAATACCCTTGATAAAATTCAGTGGTTTGTCATATATTCCTATTATTATAATATTGTAAAATATTTTACAATTCAAATTTTGATGTTAAGTGTGTAAAAAATAGTTTATGAAAAAGTGGCTTGAATTTTCAAAGAAGCAAAGAATGATTACTCAAAACTCAGGAGGGTGAAAATAAAAGGAAATTGATGGAAGAATAAATTATATATAAAAAATTAATATCTCTTACACAGTAATTAAAACATTTTGGTTATTGAGATTTAAAAAATATACACAGAATATTTCTCAAGTAAACAATGTACGCTATTAGTAATAGCTCCTATGCATGCACCCTGAAGTATTTCTTTAAATTATTCCTCTTGTCACTGAAATGTGTTCTTTGACAAGTCATGCCACTACACCCTGATGTTCAGGCTCTAATACTGGCCATTCAATTCTTATTTCAGGGTACTGACTGCTTATAGCCCAATTAGGCGTGAAGTCAGACAATGTTTGATTTCTGTGTCTAGCTAAGGTCACAATTTTTGATGATACGTTTTTAGTTCGTCCACAATTTCAAAGTAAAATGATTGACTTTCTTGAAATGTTAAATGTTCTCTCTCACATACATGCACACACACGCATATATAATGTGTGATACATGTAATAGGAGTTATTGGCAACACAAGACTTGAAATTGAAAGAGCCAAAAGAGGGGTGTATGGGAGATTTTGTAGGGAGGACAGAGATGTGAGAAATAATGTGATTATATTAAAATCTCAAAAAAATGTATATGTTTTCCATGAATAAAAAAACTGAATATTATAATATTTTGCACTGATGTGATTCAGGACAATCAAGTCTATTCTATCTTAGCACACAGTCAGCTGTGTTTCAGTAAACATGAGTATATATGTGTGCTGGACTTGCGCAAGTCATCTGTTGTTTTCATATGGATAATGGTAGAACTCCTCATTCAGTGTGTACAGTATATATTCTCTTTTAAATTGACTCAAGAATTGTAGGAATTTTTTGTGCGAACTGTATAAAATAAAGTTCCCCTAAACTTCTATCTTGGTCCACATTCTTCTACTGTCTCCTTACATCCTTTTACACAGAAATGCTATCTAACCTGGATGGTAAAGAGTGTTCAGTAGATGAAGCAGAAGAATGGACATTTTTTGTCTAGTCCATTCTGTTAGTTCCTGTCCTTCTGTTGGAGAATTGGACAACTGAGTTCAGAGTTTTCAAAGAACAATGTTTATTATTTCCCTTTATTTTGTAGTTATGGTGTGTGGGTTTTGCCTCTTTTTATTTGATGCTTGGGATAATTCATTTTTTGTCTTTTATTGGATGTGATTAACATTTTTAGATAGGAGTTTTGCTTTGATTGGCTTCTGTAGTGAAGGAGTTTTACAGAAATACTGCTCATATTTTGGTTTATTGTACAATATATTTTTATTCACCATTTACTATTGAAAGTTTACTGGATATAGTAATAAGGATCCCTTAAAGATCATATACAATCGGTCTCAGCCATTCTAGGTTTAGAATCTCTCTTGAGAGATCAGGAGTTACTGTAATGAGCCTGAATGTATATGCAACTTAGTCTTTTCAACTTGCAACTTTTAATATACCTTCTTTGTTTAATATACTTTTCTTTACTTTTAGGGTTTTGATTTTATGTGATGAGCACAATTTCTTTTCTGGTAGGCTTTGTTATTTTCTATACTTTTTGTACTTTTATAGGTTACCCCTTCTTCATTAGGTTAAGGATATATTCTATTATTTTGCTGAAAATATTTCTGGGATTTTGATGTGAGTTTTGTCTTCTTCCTCTATTTCTATTATTCATAAATTATTTTTTTGCACTTTTTAAATATTCTGGATCTTTTGTGCATGGCTATTTAACATTTCTTTTGATGCAATTATCCAGTTGTTGTTGTTTGTTTGTTCTTGTTGTTCATAATAATCATCTTCATCTTCATTTCTTTGTCCTCATCCTGCTTCTCTTCTTGCTCCTCCTCCTCCTTTTTTTCTTTTCAAAATAGTCGCTTTACTCATATATTCACCCTGATTAAAGTTTTCCCTTCCTCTAACCCTGGCAACTCTTTCCCATCTCCCCTTCTATCCTGTTTAAATTAACCCTCATATAAAACAAGGAGGGCTATAATGTATAATAAGAAAGTAAAATAGAAAAAAGACAAAAACAATCACATCTTATTAGAACAAACAAAGAAAAGAAAAAGAGCTCAAGGGGAGAAAAGATGTAGACTTGTTCACACATGCAGAAATCTCATAAAATATTAAACACAAAACAGTAGTACACACAGAGGGTCCGTGCAGCTTTAAAACTAGTAAAAACTCTTCAGCAAATTAAAATGAGAACTGTGATAATTTTTTTAAAATTCATGCCAGAATTACAGGACATGAAAATCCAAACATGCCAGTGAGTGAAATTTTTGCCATCTACCTTTTGGAATGTATGCTTAAAAGTACAATTAAGAGTAGTCCCTCGGATAAAATGAGTGTACCTTGGAGAAAACTATATTTTCATTTGCAAGCACTTATCAATTAGAGATTTGGCTAGGGACAACATTAAATGCCTTGTGCATGCTGCCTCACATGCACAGCTTATATATTCTTCAGTCCTCTTAATTTAAAATGCTTTCTTCTTTGATATCCTCTATCCTTTCTGGCTCTTATACTCTTTTGGCTGAATTACTGAAGAGCCTGGAGGGCATATTCTGGGGTCTCTCACTGACTGTCTATTTTCTTTATGGGTCTCTGAATTTGTTTCCATCAGCTGCAGGATGAAGCTTCTTTCATGATGGATGAACAAGATACTGGTCTATGAGTATTGCAGAATGGTGGCAAGGTCCATTTTTATTACTTTTAGTAGAATGTAGTATTTGCTTTTTCCCTAGAACCCTGGGCTATGTAATTTCTATTTCTTGATCAATAATCCAGTGTCAGGTGTGGATAGCATCATGTGAAGTGGACCTTAAATCAAACTATAGATTGGTTATTTACTCCTACAACTCTTGCACTAATATGTCTTACAGGTAGGACTATGTTATAGTTCAAAAATTTGGTAGCTGGGTTAGTGCTTATATTTCTCCTCTTGTAGTTGCAGAGTACTTCTCATATCAAAATTGCTAGAATGTAAGTGTGAAGGTTATATGTAGGCACAAGCTCTATTTATCTATGTTCCATGTAAGTGTAAGTGTTGTCTCCAGCAATACTGCATTGCAGTCAATTTATGGAGAGCATCCTATAGTCTTGGCAAAAGCCTGTATTGTTTTGGCATGAAGATCACACTACTTTGGCCAATACCTCAATTAAACATAAACTATTACCAGTACTGGATGCTTTACTTAGTGACAAGAGATTTCCAGTTGGGACTTTCTTGTGTGGTGATTTCATTTATATTGGCTCTTAATATGAACGTAACTTAAAAATATTTCTATTGCATTAGTTTTCCACTGTACCAAACAAATGACCCTTAATTTTACCTGTGTTTTCTCATGTTACCTTTTCATTGCCCTCTTCCTTTCCCAATCCCCTTCAATTCTATATTTTTAGCCCAACTTCCATTTGTACCAAGTATTTTATTTCTCTTTCCTATGGAGAAATCTCTGGCTCCCCTAACCTCCAGTTCTTAATCTGTATGTATCCCCTGCATTATTATGTTCAGTTGCTTGCATATCATACATCTTGCAAGTAATATATATGTAAAAGCAAATACACACCCTATGTGTCTTTTGGGGTCTAGGTTCTCTCACTCTCAGTTATCTGCAAAGGTGAATTTACCTTCACATTTCATGATTTGATTTTTTAAATGTCTGAGTAATATTTGATTATGTAAATACACTAGCATTATAACAAAAAATAGAAATACACACCTGAAAGCTAGAAATGCACACTGGAAAAACAGGTAAAATCTTCACAAATGGTGCTGACCAAACTAGATGTCTATATGTAGAAACATAGAAATAGATGCTTATTTTCTTTCAAAAGTCACCTCCAAATGGATTAAAACCTCACCAAAGTTTACGTATAATTAAAGCCATGAAGTCAGCACAGCTATTTGACAAAGATCAAGCAAAGCTGAGCTGCATGTTACAATAGACTTCATGCTATCTTTCAGGCTTGGTCTTGATCTCCACTTGTTACATGCTTAGAGAGCTTTCAATACATGGACAATCTGGGGGCATTGGAGCAATGGGAAAATTTTTAATGAATCATTTATGCCTTCACCCTGGAGTACTGCTTCTAAGATTCCCCAGGAAAAAACCTAAGCAGACTGCCCCTTTCATTTTTAGGGGAAATATCAATTATCTGGCCCTACATGAATGTCTTCCTCATGGAAGTTGTAACTCACATAAAAATGGCATATAACTCCTTATGAGACTTCAGCTCCAAGATAGTCTTGCAAAATCTACCCTTGTGCTTCCTCAAGAAGAAAATAATCAGAACAACATTTTCTTAAAAGGCAAACAAAGTTTGTATTAGGACTTCCTTTTCCTAGATATATTAGCTTGCACAGTATCACTGTGGTGTTGTATGACCAAATTAATGAAAGAATACTTAGATTTAGCACATAAATAAATTTTACAAAGATATGAAGTATAGACATTGCGTTATGACAAGAATTTGATTTTCATTTCTCAAATTTTTAAGGACGTTGGGCATTTTTAAGTGTTTCTACACCATTCAATATTCCTCTGTTGAGAATTTCTGTTTAGCCTTGAACCCTATTTTAAATTGGATTATTTGATTTGTTGGGTTATTTATATATTCTGGATATAAGCCTTCTGTCAGATGTAGAGTTGGTGAAGATCCTTTCCCAGTCTGTAAGCCATCCTTTTGTTCTGCTGGCAGTGTCCTTTGCGTTAGAGAAGCTTTTAAGTTTTATGAGATCTCATTTATTGATTGTTGATCTTAGAGCCTGTGCTGCTGGTGTTCTGTTCAGGAAGTTGTCTCCTGTGCCAATGTGTTCAAGATCTTCCTCACTTTTTTAAATAGCAGATTAAGAGTGTTAGTTTTATGTTAAGGTATTTGATTCACAAGGACTTTACTTTTGTGCAGGGTGGTAATTATGGATCTATTTGTATCTTTCTATATGTGGACATCCAGTTAGAAAAGCACCATTGGTTGAAGATATTCTTTTTTCCATTGAATGGTTTTGGCTTCTTTGTCAAAACTCAGGTGTTGTAGGTGTGTGGATTTATTTCTGGGCCTTTGATTCAATTCCACTGATTCACCAGTATGTTTCTATGACAATAAAACACCATTTTTACTGTTTCTCTGTAGTACAGCTTGAGATCCAAGATGGAGATATCTCCAGAAGCTTTTTTTTTGTACCAGATTATTTTAACTATTCTGGCTTTTTTTGTGTGTTTTTATGTGATGTTGAGAATTGTTCTTTCAAGGTCTGTAAAGAACTGTGTTGGTATTTTGATGGGAATTGCATTGAATATCTACATTTCTTTTGATAGGATGGCCATTTTGCTGTTATTCCTACTGATCCATGAGTATGGGAGATTATTCCATCTTATGATATCTTCTTCAATTTCTTTCTTCAAACACTTGAAGTTTTTTATACAGATTTTCACTTGCTTGGTTAGAGTGACACCAGTGCACTTTATGTTATTTGTGGCTATTGCAAGGTTGTTTTTTTCCTAATTTCTTTCTCAGTCCTCTTGTCTTTTCTATACAAGAGGGCTTCAGATATTTTTTAGCAACTTTGTTTTCAGCCACTTTGCTGAAGGTGTTTATCAGCTGTAATAGTTCTCTGGTAGAATTTTTAGGGTCACTCATGTATACTATCATATCATCTGTGAATAGTGATACTTTGACTTCTTCCTTTCTGCTTTGTATCCCCTTGATTTTCTTTAGTTGTTTTACTGCTATAGCTAGAACTTCCAGTACTATGTTGACGAGAAAGGAGAGAGTGAGCAAACTTGACTTGTCTCTGATTTCAGTGGGACTGGTTTAAATTGCTTTTCATTTAGTTTGATGTTTGCTATAGGCTTGTTGTATATTATCTTTACTGTGTTTAGGCATGTGCCTTTTATCTCAGATATCTCCAAGACTTTAAACATTAATGGAACTTGGATTTTATTAAATGCTTTTCAGCATCTATTGAGATGATCATGTGGTTTTTCTTTTTCAGTTTGTTTATGTGGTGGATTACAATGATGGTTTTCTGTACATTGTATCTCCCCTGCATGCCTAGGATGAAGCCACTTGGTCATGGTAGATGACATTTTTGATGTTTTCTTGGATTCATTTTGCAAGTATTTTATTGAGTATTTTTGTTTCAATATTCATAAGAGAGATTGGTCTGAAATAATCTTTCTTAGTGTATCTCTGCCTTTTATTTAGCTCTTGTGAGTTTTAGGTATCAAGGTGAATGTGGCTTCATAGAAAGAATTTGGTAATATTCTTTCTTTTTCTGTTTTGTGAAATAGTTTGAAGAGTATTGGAATTACCTCTTCTTTGAAGGTCTAGTAAAATTCTGCATGGAAACTATCAGGCCCTGGGCTTTGTTTGGCAGGGAGACTTTTGATGAATGCTTCAAAAGGGCATGTAGGTCTATTAATTTAGTTACCTGATCCAGATTCAACTTTGATTAGTTGAATCTAATCAAATATTAGAATCTAGCAAGAAAATATTCCGTTTCATTTAGATTTTCAAGTTTTGTGGCATATAGACTTTTAAGGTGAAACCTAATGATTCTTCAAATTTCCTCAGTGTCTGTAACCCCCTTTTATTTTCTGATTTTGCCGATTTATATAGTGTCTCCCTGTGTTTTAGTTAGTTATACTAAAGGTTTGTCTATCTTTGTCATTTTCTCCAAGAACCACTCTTGCTTTTGCTTATTCTTTGAATTGTTTTCTTTGTTTCTAATTTATTGATTTCTGCCCTAAGTTTGATTATTTCTAGCCATCTACTCCTCTTGTATATGTCTGCTTCATTTTGACTAGGTCATTCACGTGTGTTGTTATGTTGATTTGAGATGCCTCATATTTCTTTATGAAGGCACTTAGTTCTATGAACTTTCCTCTTAGAATTACTTTCATTATGTCTCATTAGTTTGGGTAAGTTGTGCCTTCATTTTTGTTAAATTCTAGAAAGTCTAATTAGTTTATTTCTTCCATAATCCAGCTGTCATTGAGTAGAGTTCAGTTTCCATGCATATGCAGGCTGTTTACTATTTTTTGTTATTATTAAGGTCTAGTTTTAGACCATGTTGTTTTAATATGATACAAGAGATTATATTGTTATAATATTCTTTTGTTGGAATGTATACAATTTACCCTTGTTCATTCAAAAGCTGATTTCTCTCCTCTATTGTCTGGTTTCAATCCAGATACTGCATTGTGATGCTTTTTATAAGCATCACCTGTCTCAAGTTTGCATAAACATGCCACCATTTGTTCTCTATATTGTCAATTAAAACAACCAGGCAAATCTTGAGTAATGGAGAGGATAAGGTGAGACATCCTGGTCCTGGGAGGAAGAGGAAGGAGACAGGAGAGGAGAGGAGGAGAATCTCCAAGAGAGGTCTTGACACCACATGTAGAAATGAACTGGAACTAAGATATCACTAAACGCCATATGATGGGTGAATCTGAATGGTAGGAAACTCTGTGGGCTTAGAGGTTTAGGATGGAGTAACTGTTGGCTTGCATTGTGCTCTAGGTTAATTAAATAAATCCTAGTCTCTGTGTGGTGATTTGGTTATACAGCTGTTTAGGAATAACCACTGCTTAACTAAAATATTTATCAATAGTAAATATTAATAATCTACAACAAATGGCACCCAACTCATCTAAGTATCCACACACTTTAAATCCTACTTTAATATAATTTGGTGGGGGAGAGGAATAAGCTCTCAGCAATACAACCCAAACTTTAAACCTAAAAACTCCCAGATAAATTACTGGCTCTTTAAAAGAGACTCTTAAACATGCCTCAGAGCAAAAGACAGCCTACTGTGGGCAGACCTGAGACTGAACAAAACTGGTTGCCACTACAGTCTAACAGGATGAGAGAAACACTAAAACAGACTTCTTTGAGCTTGGCTGATAATCTCTTCTACTGTATTAAGACAGAAATAAAGGAAAGTTTAGAAATTATGACTATGGTTACATTCATATTCCTCAATTTAACTTTAATAATTGATTTAGCCTTTTATGTATTCTCAAAGGCAAAGGCTTTATAAAAGATACTGGAACAACACAAAAAAAAACAAGTAGAACAATATAAAGAAATAATTAAGGTTGGAAACAGGAAATAAAATTAGAGATACAAAAACTTACAGAACATAAGAAACAACAGGAAAATAGGACAGAGGTTTTAGAAAAGATACTGGAAAACACAACAAACAACAAGAACACTATAAAGAAAAAATTAAAAGTTAGAAGAGAGGCATAAAACAAGAGATTGAAGAGATTATTGAACAAAACAAACAACAGAGAGATAGTTGTGAAATATGGGTACAGACCTTAAAAAATTGTTTAGAATACTAAGTAAAGAAAATACTCAGGCAGAGGCAAAAGATAATAATAAGTAAAGTCAAACAAAGGTGGTTAGAAAACAAACATTAGCTTATCCAGTCAGTGTACAACAGAGACCAGCAGATGATGATTTCCCACAGGATTACCATGAGGCCGAATGGCACCCTGTGGAAGTGCCAGACTAGAGAAAATTTAAAGAAAGTGTCAACAATTTTGGAATGCATTCACCATTTTTAAAATAAGTGCTGAATTCCTGGCCAATCAGTAGAGTAATCCCAAAGGACTCTGGAGGATATGGCAAAGGCAATAAAAGAACCTGAGCCATATTTACAATCGCTTTCATGGTGAAGAGAAGAGGCTAGAGAGATAGCATACAAAAATAGAGTCAGGGCTGTTGGTGTTTCTAAGGAACAGTTGTTTGGTGATGGCCAATAGGCTGACACAGAGATACAAGCTGTATATAATGAAGAAACCTTAGCATTATGTCACTTAGCAGCCTTAAATACCTGGGACAAGGTTGAGGAATCAGGAAAAAGGCTTGATCCATTCTCTCAGGTCATACAAGCTCCATGTGAAACATTCATTAATGTTTTTGCAAAGATTGACTTCAGCTGGGGATACAAATATATCACATCCACTAGCTAGAAAATTTTTTGAAATGCAAAGATTTTGAATGCAAAGAGGTAATACAGCCATTAAAAGCAAGGTGTGCACAAATAGATGAATGGGTTATAAATACAATTGACAACAAACCTCAGTCACCCAATTTAGCCTTGATAGGAGAAGCTACCCCTGAAGACATTGGGAAATGTCTTAATTTTGATGGGCAAACGGAGTTACCAGAAAAAAAACAAAATAATTCAAAAAGGAAGCCTATACTTCCTAGAATATGCAGCAGATGTGGCAAGGGTTGACATTGGATAAGTGAATATAGAGCACAGATAAATGGGGTAATCCTTTATCAAAAACTGCCTGAAGGGGCCTTTCTCAGGCCCCAGTACAGGACAGGGATACTCCTCCACAAGAAAGATAAACACCACTGCTCTGGGAATAAACATTAAAAATTTCAACAGTGAGGCCAGGGTAGGTTTTATAGGTAAATAAAAAAAAAAGGAAGGGAACAAAAAAGCAAATATATTGGCAAACCTCTATAAATGATCATAGGGCAAAGTTAAAGATAATTTTAAATAGTATTGAAATTGAAGGTGTGGTGGATACTGGGACTGATGTCACAATTATTGCTTGTAAATCCTGGCCTCCAAATTGGCCACTTCAGGAGGTGGATATTCAATTCCAAGGAGTTGGGACTTTATCTAAAGTGAAACAAAGTGTTAGATGGTTTAAATGTACAGAACCAGAAGGTCAAATAAGAAAACTAAGACCATGTGTGGCTGAGATAGCCATAAACTTATGGAGAAGAGATGTGTTACAACAATGGAAGACCCAGATTAACATCCCCCCATGTTATGAGGCAAAAAACAGGTAATACTCCTGATAAAGAAGCTAAAATTATTTTAAAATGCCATCAAAAACAGTTTCAGACTGTCCAGGCTGTCCATAAACAAAATACAGCAGAGGCCATTTTTTCAACTGCCTGTTGGAAAGCCACTGCTGATAAAATTCCCACAGCCTTACCACTAAGGTGGTTGGAAAACCAACCTATTTGTATTGAACAATGGTTTATGAGTAAAGAAAAATTACTGGCACTAGAACAGCTAGTCCTGGAACAACTGGAGGCTCAGCATATAGAGGAGTCCAACAACCCTTGGAATTCTCTGGTATTTGTCATCAAAAAGAAATCTGGCAAATGGAAGATGTTAACAGATCTCAGAGCCATTAACAAAATTATTCCAGCAATGGGGTCATTACAATCCGGAATCCCATTGCCTTCCGTGTTACCTAAACAATGGCCTATTATAGTGATTGATTTAAAGGATTGCTTTTTCACAATTCCTTTACATGAGTATGATAGGGAAAGGTTTGCTTTCTCAGGACCCACTTTGAATAGAAGCTGTCCAATAAAGAGATACCACTCGAGGGTCTTACCACAAGGGACGTTGAACAGTCCTACTTTGTGCCAATATTTTGTACAACAACCGATGGAGGTAATTTGTAAGCAGTTTCCTCAATCAATAATTTACCACTATATGGATGATATCTTATTGGCTGATTCAGATAGAAAAACATTAGAAAATATATTTGATGAAATAAATAGAACTTTGCCTTGTTGGGGTTTAGAGATTGCGCCCGAAAAAGTACAAAGAGGAGATTCTATTAATTACCTAGGATACAAAATAGGTCTACAAAAAAACTCAACAACTTGGAAGAACCCAATTAAAAACTCTCAATGATTTTCAAAAAATTACTGTAAGATATTAACTGGCTATAGCCTACATTTTGTTTAGCTACTCAAAGCTAAATAACTTATTTTAAACCTTATATGATGATAAGGACTTTAAATGTCCAAGAACGTTATCAACTGAAGATGAAAATGAATTGTCTCTGGTAGAAAGGAAATTACAAGATGCATATATAGACCATATTGATCTAAAGACGTCCTATATTTTGGTTATCTTGCTTTTCACTCATTCTCCCACAGGAATTCTAATGCATAAGGTGGACTTTGTCTTAGAATGGGGTATTTTTGGTACACAAGCAAAATAAAAAAAAATTAAAAATCGATATAGAAAAGTTCCTGAATTACTCTTAAAAGGAAAAATGAGACTTCATCAGTTGGCTGGAATAGATCCAGCTGGAATTGTGGTGACCTTTCCCAATGCTGAGATTGTATCATTATGGGCAGTGAACGGATATTGGCAAAGAGCTTGTTGTGAGTTTTTCGGAGAAATCAGCAACAGATACCCCAAAATCAAGTCACTTCAGTTTATAAAAAGAAACAATTGGATTCTTCCTCATATAATAAAAGGAACTCCAATTTTTGGAGCTCCCACATTTTATACGGATGCCAATAAATCAAAAATGGCAGGTTCTAAGTCAGAAAATCTGAGTAAAGTGATGGAGAGTCCTTATGATTCAGTTCAAAAATCAGAATTATATGCAATTCTCTTGGTGTCATCAAATTTTCAAGAATCTCTTAATATAGTCACTGACTCTCAATATGCAGAAATTATTGTTCTACATATAGAAACTTCTGATCTAATTCAGGATTATTTGGACTTAATTTCACTGTTTCTTCAATTACACCGAGTAATAAGAAATAAAAATAATACATTGTATATAACATAGATCAGATCTGATATGCATCCACCAGGCACTCTAGCACAAGGCAATGATGAAATTGATCAACTATTGACAGGAAGTTTGTTAGAGGCCTCAGAATTTCATTTTAAAAACACTATGTTAACAGCAAAGGTTTAAAAAGAGAGTTTTCTATCACTTGGCAACAAGCCAAAGAAATTGTGCGAAAATGTCCCACTTGTTCTTTATATAATTAAACTCCACTACCTGCAGGAAGTAACCCAAATGGTAAACAAAGAAATGAAATTTAGTAAATCATGTGTTTTATTTTATAGAGTTTGGTAAACTGAAATATGTGCACCATACTATAGACACATATTCAGGGTTCCAATGAACAAAAGCCACAAGTTCTTTTTTTTTTTCAATGCAGTTTATTCAGGAACCTTGAACAATCATCTGACCCTGGGTAAAGCCAGCCCACAGGTTAAATATCCTCTGGGTAGCCAACCTCAGCATGCCACGTGGGCAATGCAGATAGGTCCACATACATGGAAGCAAGCCAGATCCTCAGCCTTAGCCAAATGCGGAGTTGTTTGTGACAGAGAGCACTCACCATTGGGAAGGTGGAAGGCGGAAACCAGCTCCATCTTTCAGGCGAAGCCACAAGTTCTAAGAAGGCTGATTTAGTTATTACAAATTTATTAGAAGTTCTGGAAGTTATGGTTATGCCTACACAAATCAAGTCTGATAATGTTACAGCATATGTCTTTAATAAAATGGAAAGATTTTTTTACATATTATAAGATAAAACATGTAACAGGTATTCCGCAGAATCCTGCCAGTCAAGCAGTCATTGAAAAATTGAATCATACTTTAAGGGACATGCTTAACAAACAGAGAGGGGTTTTAACCCCCCCCCCACGAGATAGATTACATAATGCTTTTTTGACCTTAAATTTCTTAAATGTTAATGAACAACAAACAACAGCTGCACAAAGACACTGGGTTATAGAAAAAAAAATTGCTGAATTATTTCAGCCTATATATTTCAAAGATACCCTAACTTCACAATCGACAGTAGGGGATGTGTTACATACTGGGGAAGAGGTTTTTCATATGTTCATACAGGAGAAGAGAAATTATGGGTTCCTTCAAAACAAATAAAAATCAGATATCACAGAGGAAGACCACCCGAAAACCTTGGTCACACACAAGAAGAAAGAAATTAAGAATACCAAACAAAACAGGCAATATAAATTGATAATCGCTTCACATAATTCTAAAGCTGACTGAGACATAAAAAATGTCTCTAGCCAGAACTTCAGCAGTACATGACCAATAAATCCTTGGCTATAATATCCTCAATATTTATTATGCCATTCTTTTAATTGGCATTGATAAAATTGGTTTACAGTTTAATTTCATTCTGAACATCTCATACATTTATAATTTTAGAACTGTATAATGCTTGTGAGAAATTATATGTTTGCAGAACAAAAGAAGTGAATACTGGAGATGCTGGACAAAACCTGACAGAATACTCCTTCCAGCATGCTGAGACATTAACAAATCTGTTTCAGAATCTTGCATGTTCCAGAATTCTGCTTGTTTCTGCCTCAACTGCTTCAATTGCTGTTTCTCATCACAGCCTGTTCCCAAGAGAGCTTTGAAGAAAGCTACAAATCTTAATTGGTCCCGCATTTTAGACTGTTCTAAACAGGACTTTTACTAACTTATTATTTTCTCAACATTCAAAGACTGGACCACAAATATTTCTTATTTAATTAAACATTTTTTCCAATTTTCTTTGGGTCCCCAAAAATATTTCTGCATGTCCAAAATGTCAGCTAGATGAAATCAATGAGAATGATGTCCTATATTCCTTAAGGGAGATTGGGTAGTTTTTGGGTTGTTTCCTGTGGCTACAAGTGTTTATTGTCATTGGAAGATGTTTATAAATTACTAATGGTCTTATTCAGAGTGAAACTGTTATGCCCAGTTTGGGAACCCCAAAAGCCCAGGGGTACACTCTACTGTAAATACATGAGGTTTTTAAAATTGTATACATGTTCAGACATGGGACACAAACTTCCTGTGGACACAGGAGAGGAATGTAGCCCTGAGATCTAGGGAAGCAATGTTTTTATGGGGCAAAACCGCAAGCAGGGACTTACATGCTTTGGTGTTATGTGATTGTGAAATGGAAACTGACTTTTGAAATGGTTGGTCCACTTTGGGCAGCAAGAGTACAAACAGTTCTGGCCTGGCCCTATGGGCCAGTTTCCTAGCAACTGTATAATTAGTGGGCAGGAAAGAATGCAGTAAGGCTAATTTGTCCCCTCAGGGCATTAAGGCTAGTTCTTCCTCAAAGGAGGTTGGACATGTCTCCAACTAACTAGCCTTTTTTCATGCTTCTGCTTTAAACTTTAAAACAATACCCACTGACTTTAAGTCTTTGGTTTCGCTAATCCACTAAGAATTAATGTAATTGAGATTTTAAAAATGAAATAAAATGAAGTTTAAAATCTTTCTTCCATCTGCTATTTTTCCCATAAACTCTACTGTGTGCCTTCCTTGTGAAAGGAACCTGGGTCTGGCAATGTGCCAGCAGGCCAGGCTCTGATTTTTTTATTTCAATCTTATTATTATTATCATTATTATTATTAATTTGGGTTTTTGAGACAGGGTTTCTCTGTGTAGCCCTGGCTGTCCAGGCCTCTTTGTATACCAGGCTGGCCTCAAATTCACAGACATACTCACAGACATCTACCTGCCTCTGCCTCCCGAGTGCTGGGATTAAATGTGTGTGCACTGTGCTTGGCAGGGCTTTCTTATAACCTGGTTGAAGTCATACTTCATGAGTTAGGACATGTCTAGACAAGTGAGTGTGAAGAGCTGGCAGGGGTGCAAACCCTTGCTTTTGGAGACAGGGTTTGTTTTGTGGCCTTGCCTTGTCCTGAACTCGTTTTGCAAACCCATATGGCCTGGAATTCAAACCAGCCTCTGCTTGCCCCACTGACAGCCACAGGCATGCGACACCACACCTGGCTTCTTGTTATAGTCTTTAAAAATGACTTATAATCTCTGTTTGCCTTCCTGAAACCAGCCCTGTTTTGACTGGGAGAGTTGGCACTCACAAAAAGAAAGGGGGGCAGGGGCCCCTGGATTCCTTCTGCAGTGAGCAGGGAATGGCTGGGCCCTGGCTGAGCAGGGAATTTTGAACTGGCACATTTAAAATGGGAATACATAAATTTAAGCTGGGGCTGGGTGTGCAATGAACTAGCTTTAATTACTAATGGACCCTTGTGCTTTTTCCCCCTCTTCTAAGAAGTGTAAATCCCATCTATTAGTTTATTTTCACACGTATGACTGTTTTGCCTGCATGGATAGGTGTGCCTGTGTACCAGGTGGATGCCTGGTGCCTGAAGAGGCAGCATTGACAACCCACAGTATACCCTTGAATTTTTCTGTTGCCATACACATTAGTCTGGTTTGTTGCCTCAATGAGAGTCCCTTGGAGAAAACTAAGATTTTCATTAATTATTATTATTATTATTAAGGGGAATGAGTGTTCTTTTTGGAGGGATGGAAACTTTATTTATGATTCATAGTGTAGTTCTCTTTACTATGGAAGATTTATTTATTATTTGTACATTATTCTGTCTGCATGCCAGAGGAGGGCACCAGGTCTCACTATAGATTGATATGACCATGTGGGTGCTGGGAATTGAGCACAGAAAGTCTGGAAGAGCAGCCTGTGATCTTAAACTCTGTGCTATCTGTCCTGCCCCCTTATTTCTTAATTTTATTTTTTAAATTTTTATTTATTCATTTTACATCCCTGTCTTAGACCCCTCCTTCTTCTCCTCCCAGTCCTACCCTCCCTTTTTCCACTATCATCCCTCACCTGGCTCTTCAGAAAAGGGGATCACACTGCCTTTCCTGTGCATACCCACCCACCCCAGCATATCAAGTGGCATCAGGACTGAACACATACTCTTTGCCTGGCAAAGCAACCCCAACAGGGGAAAGTGAAAGAAAAGCTAGCTTGTGGGTCAGGGTGCATTCATATGTGTGTTGGTCCTGCTGTGTTTACAAGGCCTTGTTACCCTTGTGTCCTTCATCCACTCTGGCACTTACACTCTGCACGCAGAGTTTCTTGAGCCCTTAGGGGCATGGGTTTCTTGGAGACATCTTATTTAGGGTGGAATGGTCCAAGGCCTCTCACTGTTTGCATATCGAATGGATGTGGGTCTCTGTATTTATTCCCATCTGCTGCAGGAGGAAGTTTTCAATGATGGCCTAGCAAGGCACCAATCCATGAGTATGGCTGTGGTCCTTTAGCACAACTGTAGCATTTAGATTTCTCTAATGTACTTGGCTTCTGTGGACTCAGGTTCCTGGCCACTCAAGCAGTATTGGATCAAGGTTCCTTCTCATGGAGTGGGCCTCCATGGCAGGGTTGGTGTGTACTTTTCTCTCCTGGTGGCATGCAGCATATGTTCCAGTATCACAAACAGCAGTCTATAAAGGTGAAAGTTCTCGGTAGGTGCCAGCTGGGATTCGCTGTGTTCAATGACTTGTGAAGGTGTTGTCCTCAGCAACAGAATCTTACCATCAGGTTGAGGAGAGCACTGGAGGATGGACACAGGTTGGGTAGCCCCAGGCCCTGCTTTGATCTAGCACAGAGACCTCCTGCGTCCCGACTCCACAGGACTCTGGGAAGCCTGCTCTCAATACAAGCCCTTGTCTGTTCTTATTAAATTGAAATAAATACATAGTATTAAATGAAAACATCACATATATAAAGCTAGTTATTAAGTGACACGTGTGCGCCACCAGAGGGCACCAGATTCCTTGACAGATGCTTTGAGCGCCACCGTGTGGTCCCTGGGATGGAACCTGGCACCTTGCTAAGAGAGGCATTCTCTGTATCCCAGAGCCCTGGTAGTTGCGATGACAAAGGTCGGCGCTTTTTTTTTAAGATTCATCCATCCATTCATTCATTCATCCATTCATTCATTGTACAGCATTCTGCCTGTGCACCAGAAGAGGACACCAGATCCCATTACAGATGGCAGTGAGCCACCATGTGGTTGCTGGGAATTGAACTCAGGACCTCTAGAAGAGAACCCAGCGTTGTTAACCTCTGAGCCATCTCTCCTGCCTCCATTTTTTTTAATATTTAAAAAAGATTTATTTTCCATGTGAGCACGTTTCTGCCTTCCCAAGACTAGTCCTGCTTTGACTGGGAGACTCGAAATTAATTTTAAAAGGGAGGAGAGACCCCAGGATCCCTTCTCCAGGGACCAGGGACCAGCTGGACTGCGTCTAATCAGGAGAATTAAAAGCGCACATTTTTTTTTCTGCACACAAGTGGCTTCCAGCAGCCCTGAGTGTTTATTTCCTGTACCAGGGGGCGGGGCGATGACCCCACAAATTGATTCGGAAGACTTCGAGGGGCGCAGGGAGGGGACATTTACAGAACTCCGGGGACCAGGGAAAACGCTGTGTGCGTTGTGGCGCGGGGAAAGTGCTTCCGGGGGATACTTCTGGGTCCTGACAAAGCTCCAGGCTAAGTAAGGAGGAGGAAGATGGCTTCTGAGTGTGTAATGTAGTGCGTACAGCATTCTGGGAATTGTATTTCTGCGTCTGCGACTCGGCAAAGCGGATGATACAGTGAGACCTGGCTATGTGACTACAAACAATCCCAGAAGTCCTTGCTCTGAGGCAGTTCTCAGCAGCCCTCACAGAGGCTCTCACAGAGCCGGCACAATGCAATCTGGGATTATTTGTAGTTCCCTGGCTATGGAGTGCTTGGCTTTAAGAATTTCCGTGTCTGGGACATTTCGTCATGAGTTCAGTGCCCTTTCGTAAGGATGTTCACAGTCGTACAAGATAAAACAAATACTTTTTTTTTTTTGTCTATGAAACACCTATAATACAACGTGAGTGGCTAGAAGTGGAGCTGAACTGCAGTAGATAGATTTAAAGTCTGGACAGCTCCTAAGAGGGTGGATGGGGTATTGGAGCTTTTGGACAGGACTGTACCGAATGTTAAGTGGAACGCGAGCACCCACAATCATACATGCCATGTCTTCAATGTGTTATGTACTATTGAAAAAGCAGGCACTTGAGGAGAACTATAAGGTGATATTCCAAGAAGCTGGCAGTTGGTGGAAATTCAAAGTTCAAGAGTTATGGCGGCACCTCTTCGTTTTCCTAATTCCTCATCCTGCATCCTGTTATTTTCAGGTATTTCAGACCGAACAAACAGCATCTTTTCGGGCTGGAAATCGACTGTGGTTTTCAGTTCAGATGGGTAGTAGCACATAATTTTTGAGGATTCTCTTATAAAACCCTTCCCAATAACTCAAAAGTTGACTTCTCATGTCTAGTGTTGGAGTTTTTGTTAGATGGAGGAACAATTGTCATCACTGATGGCAAAATTTCATTTAAACTAAATTTTAGTTTTATACAATAGCTTACATGGATTATACATATCTTAGATAGTTACTAATATTATTCCATATTACTTTTTCAGACATCCTTACCTTACCATCTTCCCTTTTGTATTTCTTTCTGTCTTACCTCCGAAATTATTATACCCCCTTCAAGTTTTTCCCATTTCCTCTTTCAAATCTCTATACCTTTCTACTTCCTTCTGCCCCCACACACTTCCATTCTCACCTTGGAAATGGTCACTATTTCATTCTTGGTTTTTTAATTACTGCCGGATATATACTCACATATGAGTACACACATATTCCGTTTAAAGCTGGGAAACTTAGAAGAGAGAATATGTGAAATTTGTCTTTCTGTATTTGGATTACCTCATATAACATGATTTTTTTTCTAGTTCCATCTATCTACCTGCAAGTTTTATGTTTGCATACTACTCAATAGTGATGCATTTTAAAATCATGACCTAAAGAGCTAATATTTAATTCATTTTTAAGGTTATTTAATAATTACATCATTTTGTGCCTTCTCTTTTCTTCCCTCCAAACGTTCCCACAGACCTCTCCTATTTCTCTTTCAAATTCATCTTCTTTTTTCAAATTTGTATTATGCTCTTAATATAAGTTGCTCAGTTTAATAATGTTACTTCCATGCATGTTCTCAGGGTTGATTGCTTGGTATTGGATAACTAAATGATTTTATGCTCTTTCCTGGAAAGATTTTTTTTTCTCATGCTCTCAGCATTTATTAGTTCCCTGCAGATTTTTGTGTAGGATTAAGGACAATGGTTTCTTCCTAGACCACTTTTGCATGTCTATTAGCATTTTCAATTTTTAGTTCGTTTTTATACAGGTATATTGGTAAGCCTTTTTTTCTTTATTTTTTTATATTGGTCCATCTTATGGGTGTAGCTTCTGGTATTATTAGGAGACACATTACCAGACCATACTCTGATCCTCTGCCATATATATATATATATATATATATATATATATATATATATATATATACCTCCTGTTATGCATGATCACTGAGTCTTATATCTGGGAATTGTTTTGTAGATGTATCAGATGTGACTGTTCTCCAGAATTCTGCCTTGTGATTGGTTGTGGTTTTCAGTCATGATTGTGGTTCAAGGAAAAGCTTCCTTGGTCAGTGGTGAACTATACTTATCTATGTGCATTATTAAAAGCATTTAGGTTGCTACATGTTTATATTCATGCATGTACTTACATGTATTATAGGGATTTATGTAGATAATTCACATTATGATTGCTTAAAACTCTTTAAAAATTTACTGTTATTTCACCTACTTCCTTCTTTTATATTTATCCTGTAAAAGACCTGGGGTCATACAGCTCAGGAGTTCAAATCGCACTCTTCTCAGGAATTCCCACAGACCACAACTCAATGCAAAAGCAAGATCATTTTTTTTTATTTCAATCGCGATAGGGTCACCCCTCAAAAAGCAGGAGATGGCCCCCAGCATGCAAAGCACAGGGTTTTTATACTTAAAAATCTGGCCACTTTTGCTCTATACATTGATTGGTCAGCAAGAATAGCATGAAGATAGTTTATGCCTAGTTGTTTGCAGTTTTTGGCCATTTGTGAGTTTTCTCAAAACAACTCACCCTGCCCTTCAAGAGCTACCTGCCTTTGGCTTCAATTCAAGGCTATCTCAGAGCAGTTCGTCCTGCCATTTGAGACCTATGTGCCTCTGGCTTTAATTCAAGGATGGGAATGGTCACAGCTGTTTTTCTTTTACAGTTGTTTTCATTCTCGGGTGGGCTCTCATCCCCCTTTTCTTTGTGCTCCAATTTTAACCCTAAAATTGTGGATCAATCTCAGAGAGAGATTGATACTGCCTCTGGAGCATCAGGACCTGAACCACACTTACACATTCCCTGACAAAGGCCAGTAATTGGTTAACAATACAGGGTACTATTGTGACAAGGAGCAAAAGGGTAGCAAAAGGTCCCAGTAAGAGAAGCACATAGGGGAGCATACCATTAAACCCATTCCAAAAAGAAGATTCTATTAATTCTCATCTTCTGTTTTCAAGATCTTTTTGTAATTTTTTAATCTTTCCTTTAACAATACCTGATTTATTAGTGTAAAAAACGGCATTTCTCCTGTGGGGCTAAGCAGATTCCTCCTTTTTCAACCGTAAGGAGGTCTAATCTCTTCTGGGTCTGGAGAATTACTTCTGCTAAGGAATTGAGCTGGTCTTGGAGGTCATTGATGGTGCTCGAAAGCAATTGTACACCATTAATTAACTGTTGGGACAGTTTGTTGTATTTATATAATAAAACACCCAAACCAGCTGACCCAGCGCCTATGGAAGCAGTCAGCCCAGTTCCCACTAACAGAGGAATGAACTGAATGGCTCTCTTCATTCTTCCAGCCATTAAGTCAAAGGTGGGGACTAGGACTGGCTCATCCCCTGGAATGATGCTAAGATCAGGGAGTTGCCTGTACACAGGTCCCAGTCCAATCTGTGGGCAAGAATGTATAGGCTTTATTATTCCTGCATAAGAAAACAGTGTTATTGTCAGGGCAGAGAGCTGTGGAGATGTCAATTGCTGAATCACAAATGGCAAAGGTAGCATCCCCTACAGGTAGATCTTAGCTATCATTTTTGTAGGGTTTTGTCAAACAAGTAACATTTTGCTTGAAGAGAGGCTGCACTCTCAGAGAGGGTGCTGAGTGTCAGGACCCCTCAGCAGTGGAATAAGTGGCATTGGGGGGGAGCTCCAGAGGAACAGGCTGCCCTTGTCAGAGGCAGAGCCAGAAGTCAATTGCAAATGAAGGGTTGGTGTCATTTAGGAGGCTATGAGTGGCAATAATAACATCTACAGTCTGGGGGTCTAAAATAAAGTTTCCTCTACTATCAGGAAGAACCAGAGGGTGGTAATTGAGGGACGAGTATTCTTTTTTCTATTAACTCTTCAATGCACTGTTTAACCTGTTCTTGTCTGGCCTGATCCTGCACCCCTCCTCCATCTGAGAGGTGAATGGGAGGTACCTTTCTTCAGCGTACAGGCTTTCCTACCATCCACGAACAAGGGGCTTGGAGTAATTAAGATCCATGGACTCCTGTTGGCACACTGTGGAACCAATCGTCTATCCTCATCTCCTCCCTGACTTGGTTCAATATGGCAGTGAAATAGGTGATGTTATCTTTTCCAGTACATTGTTGCACAACCCTATAGCAACTGCTATGCACAACCTGTTGATAGGTATCACAAGGGCAAGGCACGGGGCACCCATTTACATAAGGAATCATTTTAGGCTTGGTTACACAATGCCATTCTAAACTTGGGGTACTCCCTGAAGGTTGTAGGGCTCTATATGCCCATGTATCGCCAAACTCAACTTGAGCATAGGCCTTGTTGGGGCTCCAAATCTCACCAATAAGTAAGGCTCTGCCATTCATCACACCACCCTTGCAATCACAGGGTTTACCAGACATTGCTTCCAGGGCCTTGTGAGCCTGGTGAGGATCACCAAAACTCCAATTGAGTAAAAACAGCACCACCCAGAGGTACCATTGTCTGTCCACTTTACTGGTCAAAGAGTTCATTGTCCCTGATGAGTTTCAGTTTTAACAGGTTGCTGGAGGCTTGGACTTTCCAGGTGTCAGAAGGTTTATGAAGAGCAGGCTTGACATATGACCCATGGATCCAAGCTGCAATGCTCTCTACTTTGACGGCTGTTGGGGTGTTGAGCAGGACACAATAAGGAACCTTCCAACGAGGTTCCAAATTCTGGCTGCGGTGTCATAACAAGTACACCATCTCTCCAACCTAGAACTAATGGGGCACCTCCAAGGACTTGGGCGCATATGCACTACCAACCTTGCTCCAAATCTCTTTCTGAATAATTTGCAGTCCTTTTCACCTGGACAACAAGTCAGAGTTACCACTAGTTATGTCAAAGGGGTCCCCAAGAAGAGTCAGGGTAGCAGGAACCCCATATAGTAGTTCAAAGGGAGTTAAGCCTAGTATGGAGGGAGTATTTCTGACTCTAAAGAGGGCCAAGGGAAGGATCACTGCCCAGTCACCATCAGTCTTCATGGTCAATTTAGTGAGAGTCTCTTTGAGAGTTCTATTCATTCTCTCTACCTGTCCTGAACTTTGAAGTCTATAAGCACAATGTAACTTCTAATCAAGTCCCAGAAACCTGACCACCTCCTGGCTTACCTGAACAACAAAGGTTGGCCCATTGTTTGACCCAATTACCTTTGGAATACCAAACCGAGGAAAAATGTCTTCCAGAATCTTTTTGGCCATGACCAGGGAGGTTTCTTTCTTTGTGGGAAAAGCTTCCACCCATCCTGAGAAAGTGTCCACAAAAACCAGGAGATATTTATTGCCATCCCTAGATGGTCTACTTTCAGTGAAATCCACTTCCCAATGCATTCCAGGTCTAGTTCCTTGTCACTGGCCAGCAATGACACCTGAATACCACCTGAGAGAGGGCTGGGAAAGAGAGAGAGAGACAGGGTGACACAGAGAAGGACACTGAGTCTACATGCTGATCCTAGTGTCAGTTTAATGGACGTCAGGTTAACACTTAAGTAGGCCAAAAAGTACAAGCAGTTTCTCCTGTAGGAGCTTTACATGGTCAAAACATAGGAGAGCTCACTCAAGGTTACACAGAGCCTGCTGTCTGGTTACTATGGTTGCACACAGTGTCTCAGGGTCAGAGCTGTCTTCTGTAGGACCACCAAGGTCAGTTTATAAGAAACTGGACTTTGGAAAATAGCCAAAGCCAAGAGGCCAGATTCCACTGTTCAGATGCCATTAACTCCAAATTTGCCATATACTCCAAAAAGGCTGCCACAGTTCCTCTCAGCTGCTTCCCTGGAAGCAGCTCTGGAAACTCTTACCTATGTTTACCTACTGGCAAGGTTCACATGACCTAGTCACTGTCTCAGTCAGGGTGGTGAGGTTTAGTATTCAGTACTGGGATGGGTGGGCAACTTCAGCTAAATTCTTTGCCCGCAAGTGAGTCCACTTATGCATCTGAGTAATTAATCTCTCAGTGTCTTCCTGTGGTAGAATGATCTTACCTTTAGAGTCAATCCATGCCCCGACATAGGTGTCAAATATCCCCCGTGTTTTACCATATTAACTTTAAGTCACTTTCTGAGTAGTTTAGTCATTCTTCTCTGGGCAGTTCAGCAGTTAGTACCACTAGGACAGTTTCCTCTAGCAGCTGCTTTAGCCTCCTGATCGGCCATGTTATTCCCCTTTCCTGCCTCGGAAATCCCCGTCTGATGTCCCAGACAATGAATAATGCTTACCTTTTCCAGCAGCAACAAGGCATTGAGCAAAGTCAGAATCTCATTTTTATTTTTTTATCTCTACCTGCTGATGTTAGCAGAAATCTCTGCTGATAGATGGCCCCATGTACATGGGCTGTTGGTAAGGCGAACCAACTATCAGTGTAGATGTTTATCTTTTTACCCTTTTCCAGTGTTAATGCCTGGATTAAAGCAATCAATTCAGCTCGCTGAACAGATGTGCCCTCCAGCAACGCCTGGGCCCAGATTACCTGATGTCCATCTACCACCACTGCCTCTGCCTTTCTCTTCCCGTTCTACAAAAAACTGCTCCCATCCTTATAGTGTGTCACCTCAGCATCAGGAAGAGGTTGATCTTTCAAGTCCTTTAGCCATCCCTGTTCCTCTGCTAGAACCTGTAAGCAATCATGCTCCAGGGGCTGGATTTCTGGATCTGGCAATAAGGTGGCAGGGTTTAGCCCTGTAGCCGGGGCAAAGGTGACTCTATCATTATTCAAGAGCAAGGCCTGGTAATGTGTCTTGCTGGCATTCATGAGCCAGAAATCAGGTGGCTGCCTTAAGACACTCTCAAGGGCATGAGGAGCACAGATGATGAGGTCCTGTCCCAGAGTCAGTTTGTCTGCATGTTTTACTAGTGCCGCCACTGCTGCTATTATTTACAGGCAGGTTGGCCATCTTGCCACTAGTGAATCAAGTGTTTTGGATAGATAGGCTACTGGTCTCTTCCAGGGTCCAATTTTCTGTGTTAGCACCCCATTGACCATTCCCTGATTCTCACACACATAGAGATGGAAGGGTTTGGTTACATCAGGGAGTCCCAATGCTGGGGCTAATATTAAGGCTTGTTTGATATTACCAAATACAGCTTGTTCATCCTTTCCCCAGATGAAAGAGTCACTGCCCTTTGTAAGGGCATGCTGAAGGAGGGCTGCCATGTTGGCAAATCCCGGGATCCACAGCCGGCAAAACCCCGCTGTACCTAAAATTTCCCTCAGTTGTTCAGTAGTCTGTAGAGGGGGAATATGAAATACAGTCTTTTTTCTAGCCTCCGACGGCCATCTCTTTCCCTCTTTTAATATATATCCCAGATAACTGACCTGTTTCCTGCAGAGATGGGCCTTTTTCGCTGTAGCTGAGCTTACCCATCTCTTGCAACAGCTGGTCGGTGGCCTCAAAACAGGTTTCTTTACAATTTGCAGCTAATAGAATGTCATCCACATATTGGAGAAGAGTTACCTGTGGATTGGTGGCCCGGACGTGTGCCAGGTCCCAAAGTAGGGTTTCATCTTCCTTTTGGGACAATTCTTGATCCAGTGTCCTTTCTCCTTGCAATAGGCACACTGATCCTTAGACAGAGGGCCCTCTGATTTCCAGGATCTCTCTCCCTATCATTATGACTGCACTGCAGTGGCCAGGATCTTAGTCAACTTTCTTTCTTGCCTCTTATCCTTTCTCTTTCTCTCCCTTCCTGCTCTTTCTGCTTTCTTTCCTCTTTCTCTTCTTCCATCTCCCAGCTGTAGAAAACCTTTTCTGCTACCTGCAATAAATCCTTAAAGAACTTGTCCTGTAAACCCTCTATTTTCTGGAGTTTTCTACAAATATCTCTGGCTGACTGGTCTATAAAGGTAATAGTCACCATTGGTTTATGCTCATCTAAGATAGCGTCATAGGGCGTAAACTGACAGTATGCCTCTATCAGCCATTCCAGAAAGGCTGCAGGAGATTCATGCAGCCCCTGAACCATCTCTCTTACCTTCATCAAATCAGTGGGATTTCAAGCAGCCCCATGGAAACCCGCAATTAGAGTCTGAAGGTAGACCTCCAGTCATTCCCTACCTCCAGTTGTGTTGTAATTCCCGTTCAGTGGGTGAGGGGAAAGCCATCATCAATCTCATTAGGGAGGATGGAAGGCCTCCTGTCCATTCCAGGCACAATCTTTCTCTTCCCAAGGAGGACCCGTCTCGTTCCTCAGTAGTTAAGAGGGCCTGCAAGAGTTTCTGGCAATCATCCCAAGTGGGCTGGTGAATAGGACAGATTCAAACAAATATGTGCCTTTTATCTCACCTCCAAGAAATGATAGTCACTGCCTGTCCCATAATAAAGTCGTCCATCAAGAAAGTCAAAGAAGCAACAATGATAGAGACAAAGAAAACAAGAAAGGCAGTTACACAAGGACAACCTTACGGGTGGTACTACAGAATTCTGATTGAGAGGCTGCCTCATGGCGGCTGTCTCTGAAGAGAAACAGATGGGAGGAAAACCATCCCGGAACTAGCCTCCCCAAATGGAATCTGGAAGGTCCTCCAGTTCCCAGGCAACCGATATTCTGACAAGTTTGTCTATCGCAGGGACTGAGCAGATGACCAAAAATGTCTAGATAGGTGACTAAAGAGAAACAGTGGTATACCAAAAATCAGACTAACCTGTTCTGAGCTCACTTCTGAGCCCAGCCAGTTGAGTGTTAAGGAAGGGCACACTGTTTTCCGGGCAACGCACCAAAATGTAAGACCTAGAGTCTCACTTCTTAGGAGCTCAGGATCTCGCCCTTCACAGGAAAACTCACAGACCACAATTCAATGCAATAGCAAAAGGTTTTATTGCTCTCGAGATAGGGTCGCACCTACAAAGACAGGACATGACCCTGAACATACAAAACAGAATTTTTATGCATGAAAATCAGATCACTTTTGCTCTACACTTTACAGCTGGTTGTTCCTCAGAACAGTTCACCCCGCCCTTCAAGAGCTATCTGCACCTGGCTTCTATTCAAATAATAACAGTTGTTTTTCTCATTCCCAGGTGGTCCCTCATTTGTTTTGATGATGAAATCACTGAATAATGTCATGTTGCAGTGTTAAGAGTGCAGGGATCTGTTTAGGAGCCTGTGCAAAACAACTGCCTCATTCAGTAAGGTAATTCAAGGCCCTGGAGAAGACTGTTCACCAACTTCATACAGAGATTGGATTCAGCTCTAAAGAGGGTAGTACCGGACTGACACCAGATAAGCACTGATGCAATTCTTGGCACATGATACTGCAAATACCACATGTAGGAGAGCATTTAGAGCATGAAAAAGAGGAGCAGCCCCAAGACAAGATTGATTAAGAGAGACAACTGCTATTGACTCTCAGGAACATCATGACGACCTCACAGGACAAGCTACAGCTAGAGTTCCCAGTTCTCAAAAAAAACAAAACAAAACAAAACAAAAACGTTGTGCTATTTTGGGTGAATCCAGGAATTTACCAAAAGAACTGTGAGGTTAAAATCTCTAGAATGCAAAATAGGAGGTGTGTTAACACAGAGGCAAGTTGTGCCTTTACTCACAGAAGGGAACAAGCAGATTTTGGCTCCAAGGGAATTCAAAGGTTCCCGGGGTTTCATGGCAGCTGTGGCAAGGGAAAGCACAGGTCTAGGGATGACTGCTCTGAGAGGGACAAACAGGCTAACCTCTTGTCATCAGGAAACCAACAGAGGTGCCTGTCAGGCTTAGGCCCCTCATGCAACAATACGAGCTGTCTCCCATCACGCAGCCATGAGGTACTAGGCAGGTAGGAAAATCTCAACTGAGGATTTCAGATTTGATACACACCACTGCATGCAGCAGCACAGCTTTGCATATGGCTGCATATAAACCTCTGACCCTAAGCACAAGGGTTCTATGTCACAAAGGAAATACAGCAGTTTATGGACCTGTGTATTCAGGGATTCTAAAGAGGATCTCTGGAAGAAGCAGAATAACTTCTACAGGATCTATTGTACACCCAGGTACTGTAGATGGGGACTGCAAGGAAGAAGTTAAAATCATGGTGCATGTAAAACACGAGATGCAAAAATAAGGCAGGGGTAGAATTGCTCAGCTGTTACTGTTCTCCTCCATCTAGGGCAAAGCTGCACGCTTAGGAAGGACAGGCACATTTGGCAGTACCGGAAATTGTGTGTTCTGGAAAGCAGTGTCTAATGATCAGAGATCCAAATTAATGGCAGCAACAAGTGGTGTTCATTGAAATGCAGGAGATGACTTCAGTATCCTCTCCCAAAAGTCTTGGGATCCACAATGTGTGCTTCTGAAGGTTCATATACAGTTTCTAGGAATCTGTAAAATTTCTCCAGTAGGACAAAGTGTATGGGGGATTAAATAGGTGGAACCAGAGGGTCCGAGAGGGAAGTTGACACCTTCTGTAGCCTGCCACTGAAGGAGAAATTCAGAAATAATTCCAGGAGTCTTTCTGCAGGATAAGTCTCCTCTCTGCCCAAATGCTTATACTTGCAGTTTCCTAACCATATTTAGATTGTTGAAATCATACACCGGGAGACTGAAGCTGAAAGGAACTTAAGGCAGAAGCACACGCAGAATGCAAGATCTGTTCTAGCCACGTTCCTCCTTGAGCATCAGCCAGAGCTGAATGAATGACTTCGTTAAAGTAGGCAAAGACTGCTCCTGGCTTCTGCCCCTTCTCCTTGCCTGATCATCAGAAGCCGTGCCTTAGACTCTCCCCTCAAACTCCTTGTGGGCCAACACAGGTGCGTACTGTGAGCTAAGCAGTGGAATTTGGGTAGAACACAAGACCACCTGTATCTGGAAAGGGTGCTTTAGGGTGGGATATGGGAAAATTCGCAGGAGGAAGGAAGGGTTTCACAGTTTGGAAGCAGAAGGGCGTTCCACGGTTTAGCCTGTAATTGGAAGCCTCGAGGGAGTGGGTGGGGCCTAGGTCGGTATTTAAGGGTGAGCAGTGGACCCCTTTACGCATTTGCCATAGCCTGCACTGTCCTGGGTGTTGTTCTGAGTACCCACTGGAGAGGAAGAACTCCTATCAAAGTGTCCTCGGCAGGATGGAAGATCAGGCAGATGTGGGTGGCTGCAGTAAGATAAAGACATCCCGGCGTCTAAAGACTGTTTGGCAGGCTAAGCAGAAGGAGGTCTTGCTCTCAGTTTTTGCCAAGACACCTTACCCGAGCTTCAGGACCAGGCAGGAACTGGCCAGGGAATTTGGGGTTCCAGAGTCCTGCATCTGCATGTGGTTTCAAAACTGCAGAAATAAGACTGGCGTGTCGAGGAAGACCTCAAAACAGACCACCGCAGGCTCCAGCCATGAAGCCTCCCAACAGCCTCCTGAAAAGCTTGTCGCCAGGGTACAACAAGCAAGAGGCCCGCCCTCAGAACGGAGAAGGCCTTGAACGCGGCTTAGTCCAGCGCAGATCAGCATGCTAATCTTTTGAGATCTCTCCATCCCCAGACTATGCCTCGAGAGTGCAACTGGCACTGAGCACAGGTTTGCCTGAGGACACCGTCCACATATGGTTCCAGAACAGAAAGGCCAGGCAGAAAGGCCGCGCTGGAGGCAGCACAGCTAAAGGTGAGGACCTGCCTGCCTCTCCTGGCCCAGAAAGGGCTCCTGGAGCATCGTATTGCATTGAGCAGGAGGCTTCCCGCGACAGCTTGTTGACACCGGGTTCTGCAGGAGGCGAGTATGGAGAAACGTTGATGCCAACATCCGAGCTCACCTTCTCCACAGAGGCCTACCCAGAACCCAGCAACTCCTGCCCTGCACAGCTTTTCCTGGATCAACTGCTGAGTACAGCGGAAGTCAAGGAACAGGTACCAGCTGCTCTGGACCCAGATGACCCATGAGAGCAGATCGAACCAACACTTGAGGCTCCTCTCACAGAAGAAGAATATCAGGCTCTGTTGTATGATATTTGACCCCATTGGTAACCCCTAGAATTGGGACTGTAAAACTCTGTTGCTTGGACCCTCAACTGACCATTGTCTCAGAGACTCCAGCCAGAAATGAGCTTGGACAGATGCTCAGGCTTGCAACTAAGAAAGGTGCAGAGCTCTAGCGATCCTGAGTAAGTGTTGGGAAAAAGATGGAAGGCCCTGGAGGTGCGAGGAACCTCACAAGAAGACCAACAGAAACAGGTGACCCAGACCCCAGGGCGCTTGAAGAAACTGAGCCATCAAATAAGGAGCATGCTTGGTCTGGACCTAAGGACCCTGCACACACGTAGCAGGTGGGAGGTGAATCCTTGTGCTTAATGTGGGTTGCCCTATGAGGGAGGTGTTGTGGAGTGGCACAGCGGCGGTGGAGAGTTGTTTCTAGCCTGGATTTTGTTGTTTTTAACCTGGACGGTTTTTGAAGGACAGTTATATCATGTTAGCTTCAATTATGATGAGGATAAATATGTAATTTGTCTGTTATTGTACTCTGCATCATTAAATTACTTTTAGGCATTACTTTGACCTGGTTATTGTTTTCATTTGGAAGTTAATGTAAAGAGGAGATATGATTATCCTTCAAGCTGAGAAGATGTGTGATCATGAGTCTTGGTTTTTAACTTGACTGCATGTGGAATTAAGCAAAACACCCAAATTAAGGACACAATTGTGAAGTACTCTTCCTTATTTGAAGTAGTCTTCTCTACTTCTCTTCTGGATCTATAAGGCTGAAAAACACACCTTTAATCCATATCTTCATACTGCAAAACCAACCACTCACCTTTGCCTCATCTTCTACTGGAAACCTATACAAGGACATGGAAGAAGGAATATTTTACTCTTTTCCTGTTCCCTTTTGCTTTGGTAGCAAGTCTATTTCTTCATTGACTATAGAACCTTCTTCTTGAGGATTTCAGTGTATTTGAAGGTGAGTTGCGCCAACCAGCCTCATGGACCAAGCCACTGATAGATTCCTTGATTTTCCATTTTTAGCCATCCACTGTTGAATTAATTGACTCACAGATTGTAAATCATTCTCATAAATCCTTTCCTATAAAGAGAGATTTAGAGGGAAAATAAACTATGCATATAATTATCTTTCACATAGAACTACCAAATTTTCTGCTTTTAATAATGTTATGTAATTCATTCAGGAATCACTTAAACAACAATAATTTTCATATGAGGAGTTATAGAAAAAATATTCATCACCATGCAAAGTCAAAATGCTACATAACTTTTTGGGTATATTGATGGACTAGGAATTAATTTTTTTGATGCAGTTATATTCTAAAATATCGTAATTGAATTACAAGTATTTTAATTTTTTGCAGCATTTATATATAGTTTATTTTTACCTCAAATTAGTCCCTTCTTTGTCTTAATTCCCTCAACACACATTAAAGTGTGTTCATTTTTCATTTTCATAGGTTACAGAGATTCTATTTTATATGGGGATGACATCATGAAAATTAACTGTTCTATGCATGACACTGCTAATACCAAAACATCATTCAAATAATAAGTAGACCTATCAGAATCACACTAGAATTCTCAGCAGAGATTATGAAAGCCAGAAGGGCTTGGATGGATATCATGCAGACACTAAGAGACCACTGATGCCAACCCAGACTACTATACCCAGTATATATGCAGCCATCCAGCCCTACAGAAGATACTAGAAGGAAAACCCCAACCCATTAATATTAAATACACTCCAGAAAACACATTGTGGCCCACACCATGAGGGTAAGTCCATGCCTGACACTGCCTGGATGACCATGAACCAGAGTCAAGATAGTGTAGAGACACACGATATCTGTAAACATGACAGGCAAAAAAATGTCAATGAAAGATATTCTGCTATAATCATATATGAGTGCATAGCCCAGTTGTCATCAGAGAGACATCACCGGGCATCTGATGGGAGCAGATGCAGAGACCCACAGCAAAACACAATTACGTATCTAGGGGTACGCCACAAATGATGGAATATGTATTGTAGGAATAAGAGATATCAAGGACAGAACAAGAACATGGCTCACTAAGTCAACTGGGCTCATAGGGGATCACAGAGACTGAAAGAAAAAGGCAAACATTCTATGAGTCTTGTGAGCTAGGTTGTCTGCATACATCTTAGATGTTGCTGAGGGACTTCCAACAGTGAGTGTGTGTGTGTGTGTGTGTCGGGGGGTGACTCTCTTTTTCCTGCTCTAGCTACACTTTCCTCATGTATTGCTTTGGCCAACTCTGATGTGAGGGATTGTTCCTAGTCTTATTGTAACTTGTTATGCCATCAGAATTTTTTTCATTGAAAATAAAGAAGCAGTGAATCTGAAGGAGAGGTGAGTTGGGCAGAGTAGAGGTGGATAGATTGTGGCTAGGAGGAATGGAGGAACAGGAAACTGCAGTTGGGATGTAGTGCATGAAGCAAGAACAAAAAATAAAATGCTAAAACAAAATAAACTATCAGCAGCTAGGGCTGTTGGTGAGTACCTGCAGTGCTAGCACTCAGGAAGTTAAAGGTAGGTGGGTCTCTGTGAGCACAGAGAGCACAGGCTGTTCTACAAACAGAGTCCAGGACAGCCAAAATTATTCAGAAAAATCCTGTCTTCAAACAAACAAAAAACTGTCAGCATTTTGTGTTTCATCTTTAGGAACTTTGTTTTATGTCTTACTTTTTTAATTTTTTATTTTTTAATATGAGATACAGTTTATTAACTTTGTATCCTAGCTGTAGCCCAGTCCCTCATTTCATCCCTTTCCCACCCACCCTCTCATCTCCTCCCTACCCCTTTCCAAGTCCACTGATAGGGAAGGGCCTCCTCCTGTTCCAACTGACCATAGCTTATCAGGTATCATCAGGACTGGCTGAAATGTCCTCCTCTGTGGCCTAGCAAGTCTGATCCTCCCTTGGGAGGGGGGAGGTCAAAGAGCCAGCCATTGAGTTCATGTCCAAAATAGTCCCTGTTCCACTTAGTATGGTACCCACTGAGATACAGAGCTGACATGGATATATTTGAGCAGGGGTGCTAGGTTACATGCATACTTGGTCCTTGGGTAGAGATACAGTCTCATAAAAGACCCCTGTGCCCTGATATATTTGGTTCTTGTGGAGTTCCTTTCCTTTCCAGGTCACACAAACAACCCCTTCTTTCATATGATTCCCTGTGCTCTGCCCAAGGTTTGGTTATGAGTCTCAGCATCTGCTTTGATACACTGCTAGGTAGAGTCTTTCACAGGGCCTCTGTGGTAGGCTTCTGTCCTGTTTCTTGTTTTCTCCTATGTCCATCCCATTTGTTTATTTAAGTGAGGATTGATCATCTTAACCCAGGTCCTCTTTCTTGTTTGTAATCTTTAGGTGTACAGATTTTAGTATGTTTTTCCGATGTTATAGGTCTAGCATCCACTTAAAAGTGAGTGTATACCATGTATGTCTTTCTGCTTCTGGGATACCTTACTCAGGATGATCTTTTCTAGATTTTTTCTTGTTTCTTTATGTTTATATCTCATGATTTCTTTGAATGGACTAGATAAAAACCTGTCTGTTGCACAGCTGGTAAATAGGTTTCCCGTTTTATAAGCTGCTTCACCACCTAAAGAATGGATAGCATTTTAGTCTCCTGTTGTTAGACCTGGAGTCTCACTGCTCAGGAGCTCAGGATTGTGCACTTCTCAGGAACACTCAGAGACCACAACTCGATGCAAAATCAAGAGTTTTATTCCAATTGTGATAGGGTCGCCCCTCCAAAGACAGGAGATGACCCTGAACATGCAAAGCACAGGGTTTTTATACCTGAAATTCAAACCACTTTTGCTGTATCCATTGATTGGTCAGCAAGAATAGTATGATAGTGTACAGCTGATTGGAGATAGTGTACAGCTGGTTGTAGATCGTGTACAGCTGGTTGTAGATAGTTTTTCTCAGAACAGTTGACCCTTCCCTTCAAGAGTTATCTACACATGACTTTTCAATTCAAATAATCACAGTTGTTTTTCTCATGCTGAGGTGGTCCCTCACCCCCCCTTTTTTCCTCAATTGTAACCCTAAAATTGTGGATCAACGTCAGGGAGAGGTTGATACTGTCTCTGGAGCATCAGGAACTGAACTGCACTTATAAGTTCCCTGACAAAGGCGAGTTCTGGTCGTAGAGTTTATTGTCCTTGATGAGTTTCAGTTTTAGCAGGTTGTTGGAGGCTTGGACTTTTCAGGTGTTGCAGGTTGATGAAGAGCAGGCTTTACATGTCACAGGTGGACCTGATCTGTGATGCCCTCTACTTTGACATCAGTTGGGGTGTTGAGCAGGAGGTAATAAGGACCCTTCCACCCAGGTTCCAGATTTTGGCTGCAGTGTCATGACACATATACCAGATCTCCAACCTGGGATTGATGGGGCACCTCCAAGGACTCAGGTGCATATGCACTGCCATCCTTGCTTCAAATCTCTTTCTGAATAATTTGCAGTCCTTTTAGCATGGACAACAAGTCAGAGTAACCACTACTTATGTCAAGGGGGTCCCCAAGAAGAGTCAGTGGAGCAGGACCCCATATCATAGTTTGAATGGAGTCAGGCCTTGTACAGAGGGAGTATTTCTGACTCTAAAGAGGGCCAAGGGAAGGAGCACCACCCAGTCACGGCCAGTCATCATTGTCAATTTGGTGAGATTCTCTTTTAACAGTCTATTCATTCTCTCTACCTGTCCTGAACTTTGGGGTCTATAAGCACAATGTAACTTAGAGTCAAGCCCCAGAAACCTGGCCACCTCCTGGCTTACCTGAGCAACGAAGGCTGGCCCATTGTCTGACCCAATTACTTTTGGAATACCTTACTGTGGAAAAAATGTCTTCCAGAATCTTTTTGGCCATGACCAGGGTTGTTTCTTTCTTTGTGGAAAAAGCTTCTTCCCATCTTGAGAAAGTGTCCACAAAAACCAGGAGATATTTATTGTCGTACCTGGCTGGTTTAATTTCACTGAAATCCACTTCCCAATGCATTCTGGGTCTAGTTCCTCTCAGCTGCTTCCCTGGGCTCTGGAAATTCTTACCTATGTTTACCCTCTGGCAAGGTTCACATGCCCTAGTCACTCTCTCATTCAGGATGGTGAGTTTTAGTATTTGGTACTGGGATTTGTGGGCAACTTCAGCCAATTTCTTTGCCCTCAAGTGAGTCCATTTATACATCTGAGTTATTAATCTCTCAGCGTCTTCCTGGGGTAGAATAATCTTACCTTTGGAGTTAATCCATGCCCCCAAGTCAGTGTCAAATATCTCCTGTTGTTGCCATATTAACTTTAAGTCACTTTCTGAGTAGTTTAGTCATTCTTCTCTGGGCAGTTCAGCAGTTAGTACCACCAGGACAGAGTTTCCTCTAGCAGCTGTTTTAGCCCCTTGATCAGCCATGTTATTCCCCTTTGCTGCCCTGGAAGTTCCCTTCTGATGTCCCAGGCAATGAATAAAGCTTCGCTTGGCAGGCAGCAACAAGGCATTGAGCAAAGCCAGAATCTCATTTTTATTTTTTATCTCTTTACCAGCTGATGTTAGCAGGCCTCTCTGATGATAGATGGTCCCTTGCACATGGGCTGTTGCGAAGGTGTACTGACTATCAGAGTAGATGTTTCTTTTTACCCTTTCCCAGAGTTAATGCCTGTGTTAAAGCAACCAATTCAGCTCACTGAGCAGAAGTGCCCTTCAGTAATGCCTGGACCCATATTAACTTATGTTCATCTATTACTGCTGCCATTGCCTTTCTTTTCCCATTCTCCCAAAACTGCTCCCATCCATATAGTATGTCATCTCACAGTAGGGCAGAGGCTGATCTTTCATGTCCTTTTGCCATCCCTGTTCCTCTGCTAGAACCTGGAAACAATCATGCTCCAGGGGCTGAAAAGGTTTTTTTACATCCTTTCTCCTTGCAATAGGCACACTGATCCTTAGACAGAGGGCCCCTCCGATTTCCAGGAACTCTCTCCCTATCATTATGACTGCACTGTGGTGGCCAGGATCTTAGTCAACTTTCTGTCTTGCCTCTTATCCTTTCTCTTTCTCTCACTTCCTGCTCATTTTGCTTTCTTTCCTCTTTCTCTTATTTGTGGATCTGGCAATAAGGTGGCAGGGTTTAGCCCTGTAGCCGGGGCAAAGGTGACTCTATCATTATTCAAAAGCAAGGCTTGGTAATGTGTCATGCGGGCATTCATGAGCCAGCAATCAGGTGGCTGCCTTATGACACTCTCAAGGGCATGAGGAGCACAGATGGTGAGGTCCTGTCCCAGAGTCAGTTTGTCTGCATGTTATACTAGTGCTGCCACTGCTTCTATTATTTCCAGGCAGGTTGGCCATCTTGCCACTAGTGAATCAAGTGTTTTGGATAGATAGGCTACCGGTCTCTTCCAGGGACCAATTTTCTGTGTTAGCACCCCATTGACCATTCCCTGATTCTCAGCCACATAGAGATGGAAGGGTTTGGTTACATCAGGGAGTCCCAATGCAGGAGCCAATATTAAGGCTTGTTTGATATTATCAAATGCAGCTTGTTCATCCTTTCCCCAGATGAAAGAGTCATTGCCCTTTGTAAGGGCATGCAGAAGGGCTACCATCTTGGCAAATCCCGGAATCCACAGCCAGCAAAACCCTGCTGTACCGAAAATTTCCCTCAGTTGTTCAGTAGTCCCTGGAGGGGGAATGTGAAATACAGTCTCTTTTCTAGCCTCCGAAGGCCATCTCTTTCCCGCTTTTAATATATATCCCAGATAACTGACCTGCAGGATGGGAGTTTTTTCGCTGTAGCTGAGCTCACCCATCTCTTGCAACAGCTAGTCGGTGGCGTCAAAACAACTTTCTTTACAATCTGCTGCTAATAGTATATCATACACATATTGGAGATGAGTTACCTGGGGATTGGTAGCCTGGAGGTACGCCAGGTTTAGGTGTAGGGCTTCATCTTCCTTTTGGGACAATCCTGGATCCAATGTCCTTTCTCCTTGCAATAGGCACACTGATCCTTAGACAGAGGGCCCCTCCGATTTCCAGGAACTCTCTCCCTATCATTATGACTGCACTGTGGTGGCCAGGATCTTAGTCAACTTTCTGTCTTGCCTCTTATCCTTTCTCTTTCTCTCACTTCCTGCTCATTTTGCTTTCTTTCCTCTTTCTCTTCTTTCATCTCCCGGCTGTAAAAAAACCTTTTCTGCTACCTGCACTAAATCCTTTAATGACTTTTCCTGTAAACCCTCTATTTTCTGGAGTTTTCTACAAATATCTCTGGCTGACTGGTCTATAAAGATTATAGTCACCATTGCCTTATACTCATCTGAGGTAGGGTCATAAGGTGTAAACCAGCTATATGCCTCCATCAGCCATTGAAGAAAGGTTGTGGGAGATTCATCTGGCTCCTGAACCATCTCTCTTACCTTCATCAAATTGGTGGGCTTTTGAGCGGCCCCATGGACACATGATATTAGAGTCTGGCGGTAGACCTGCAGGCATTCCCTACCTCCGGATACGTTGTAATCCCAGTTGGGGTAGGTGAGGGGAAAGCCATTATCAATCTCATTAGGGAGGATGGAAGGCCTCCTGTCCATTCCTGGCACAGTCTTTCTTGACTAAAGGAGGACCCGTCTCCTTCCTCACTAGTCAAAAGGGCCTGCAAGAGTAGCTGGCAATCATCCCAAGTGGGCTGGTGTGAGAATAGGACATATTCAAAGAAATATGTGTCTTGTATCTCACCTCCAAGACATGATAGTCACAGCCTGTCCTATAATAAAGTCATCCATCAAGAAAGTCAAAGAAGCAACAATGATAGAGACAAAAAGAACAAGACAGGCAATTTGACAAGGACACCCTTTTGGGTGGTACCACAGAATTCTGATTGAGAGGCTGCCTCACGGCAGCTGTCTCTGAAGAGAAACAGATGGGAGGAAGACCATGCAGGACCTAGCCTCCCCAAATGGAATCCGGAATGTCCTCCAGTTCCCAGTCAATCGATATTCTGACAAATATGTCTATCGCAGTGACTGAGCAGACGACCAAAAAGGTCCAGATAGGTGACTAAAGAGAAACAGTGGTATACCAGAAATCAGACTAACCTGTTCTGAGCTCCACCTCTGAGCCCAGTCTGTTGAGGGTTAAGGAAGGGCACGCTGTTTTCCGGGCAACGCACCAAAATGTAAGACCTGGAGTCTCACTGCTCAGGAGCTCAGGATTGCGCCCTTCACAGGAACAATCACAGACCACATCTCAATGCAATAGCAAAAGGTTTTATTGCTGTCGAGATAGGTCGCACCTCCAAAGACAGGACATGACCCTGAACATGCAAAGCACAGGGTTTTTATGCCTGAAAATCAGATCACTTTTGCTCTATACTTTACAGCTGGTTGTTTCTCAGAACAGTTCACCTTGCCCTTCAAGAGCTATCAGCACCTGGCTTCAATTCAAATAATCACAGTTGTTTTTTTTCATTCCCAGGTGGTCCCTCATTTGTTCTGATGATGAAGTCACTGAATAATGTCATGTTGCAGTGTTAAGGGTGCAGGGATCTGTTTAGGAGCCTGGGCAAAACAACTGCCTCATTCAGTAAGGTAATTCAAGGCCCTGGAGAAGACTGTTCACCAACTTCATACAGAGATTGGGTTCAGCTCTAAAGAAGGCAGTAACAGACTGACACCAGATAAACACTAATGCAATTATTGGCACATGATACTGCAAATACCACATGTAGGAGAGCATTTAGAGCATGAAAAGGAGGAGCGGCCCCAAGAGATGAATGATTAAGAGAGACAACTGCTATTGGCTCTCAGGAGCATCATGCCGACCTCACAGGACAAGCTACAGCTAGAGTTCCCAGTTCTCAAAACACCTGGTGTGCTATTTTGGGTGAATCTGGGCATTAACCAAAAAAACTGTGAGGTTAAAATCTCTAGAACCCAAAATAGGAGGTGTGTTAACACAGAGGCAAGTGGTCCCTTTACTCACAGAAGGGAACAAGCAGATTCTGGCTCCAAGGGAATGCAAAGGTTCCCGGGGTTTCATGGCAGCTGTGGCAAAGGAAAGCACTGTACTAAGGATCACTGCCCAAGAGGGACATACAGGCTAACCTCTTGCCATCAGGAAACCAACAGAGGGGCCTGTCAGGCTTAGGCCCCTCATGCAACAATACGAGCTGTCTCCCATCAGGCAGCCATGAGGTACTAGGCAGGTAGGAAAATATCAACTGAGGATTTTAGACTTGATACACACCACTGCATGCAGCAGCACAGCTTTGCATCTGGCTGCAGATAAACCTCTAACCCTATCCACAAGGCTTCTATGTTACAAAGGAAATACAGCTGTTTCTGGCCCTGTGTATTCAGGGATGGTAAAGCGGATCTCTGGAAGAAGCAGAATAACTTCTACAGGATCTATTGTACACCCAGGTACTGTTGATGGGGACTGCAAGGAAAAAGTTAAAATTATGGCACATGTAAAACATGAGATGCAAAAATAAGGCAGGGTTAGAATTTCTCAGCTGTTACTGTTCTCCTCCATCTAGGGCAAAGCCACACCCTGAAGAACGACAGGCACATTTGGCAGTACCGGAAATTGTGTGTTCTGGAAAACAGTGCCTAATGATCAGAAATCCAAATTAATGGCAGCAACAAATGTTGTTCCTTGAAATGAAGGAAATGACTTCAGTATCCTCTCCCAAAAGTCTTGGGATCCACAATGTGTGCTTCTGAAGGTTCATACAGTTTCTAGGAATCTGTAAAATTTCTACAGTAGGACAAAGTGTATGGTGGATTAAATAGGTGGAACCAGAGGAATTGCCACACCCACGCCAGTGTTGCCATAGTAGCATAAGCTACAGGGTGGGGGATATGATTTCCTCGGAAATAATGCCCCCTGGAAGGTCCCTGGCAAACTCATCCCACTTGGAAAAGAGACGTGTTCTGAGATTTCTATGCTTCTTCAGTTTGTGGCTCTGGGGCTAAAATAATAAATTCTTTGATCTTTCCCTGTGATACCTGAAACAGCACAATTAACTTTATAAAGAAATTTATTATTAGTAGATTGTTAAAGGCTTTAATAAAAATAAGTTTAAGAAAAGTAATGAATTAAATTTAGTATTAATAGGCATTAAGAATAGTAAAATAATAATAGGCTCCTTCTTAAGAAATAATAGCATGAGAGGTGCAGCTGGCGGGAGTTTCCCCCTCCCTTCAGTTCCTTGTTCCTAGAGAAGATCATAAATCTTGGGCAGGACATATGGGAGGAGGGTTAACAAAGATTTAGTTAGATTTTGATATAGAGAAGGACTTTGGCAGGCATCTGATTTAGCTCCTGACTTTCCTCTTCATTGGTTAGCAATAATAAAACTATATTTGAGGTTTCTTTTCCTTTGTTTGCTCTGATCAAAAAGTTTCTAGGCCAAGATTATTTGTGGGTACTGCTTTATGTTTAATTGCATTTTGAGTTAAAATGTAAACTTTGTATTCTTGGTAAAAGTCTGAATGTTCTGGAAAATATGCCAATTTTAAGGTGCCTTTTGTGAAATCATTATAAAAATACTAGCTTGATTTCAGAAAAGTTGCAGCAGAGTCAAAACCATCAAGGTGTCTCTGTCAATTCTTCGCCGAAACCGTGTCTTCCTGTCTAAAGCCTTGTTCTCCCGCGGAAGACGGGAGCCCGACTGGGCCGGTCCGTGGCAGGGAACCAAGAGGGAACTTGACACCTTCTTGGCCTGCCACTGAAGGAGAAATTCAGAAATAATTCCAGGAGTCTTTCTGCAGGATAAGTCTACTCTTTGCCCAAATGCTTAGACTTGCAGGGTCCTAACCATATTTAGATTGTTGAAATCATACACCGGGTGACTGGAGCTCAAAGGAACTTAAGGCAGACGGCACACGCAGAGTGCAAGATCTGTTCTAGCCACGTTCCTCCTTGAGCATCAGCCAGAGCTGAATGAATGACCTTGTTAAAGTAGGCAAAGACTGCTCCTGGCTTATGCCTCTTCTCCTTGCCTGATCATCAGAAGCCGTGCCTTAGACTCTCTCCTCAAACTCCTTGTGGGCCAACACAGGTGCGTACTGTGAGCTAAGCAGTGGAATTTGGGTAGAACACAAGGCCAACTGTTTCTGGAAAGGCTGCTTTAGGGTGGGATATGGGAAAATTCGCAAGAGGAAGGAAGGGTTTCACAGTTTGGAAGCAGAAGAGCGTTCCACGGTTTGGCCTGTAATTGGAGGCCTCGAGGGAGTGGGTGGGGCTTCAGGTCGGTATTTAAGGGTGAGCAGCGGACCCCTTTACGCATTTGCCATAGTCTGCACTTTCCTGGGTGTTGTTCTGAGTACACACTGGAGAGGAAGAACTCCTGTCAAAGTGTCTTCAGCAGGATGGAAGATCAGGCAGATGTGGGTGGCTGCAGCACGGCAAAGACATCCCGGCGTCAAAAGACTGTTTGGCAGGCCAAGCAGAAGGAGGTCTTGCTCTCAGTTTTCGCCAAGACACCTTACCCGAGCTTCAGGACCAGGCTGGAACTGGCCAGGGAATTCGGAGTTCCAGAGTCCTCCATCCGCGTGTGGTTTCAAAACCGCAGAAATAGAACTGACATGTCGAGGAAGACCTCAAAGCAGACCACCGCAGGCTCCAGCCATGAAGCCTCCCAACAGCCTCCTGAAAAGCTTGTCGCCAGGGTACAACAAGCAAGAGGCCCGCCCTCAGAACGGAGAAGGCCTCGAACGCGGCTTAGTCCAGCGCAGATCAGCATGCTAGTGCAAGCTTTTGAGATCTCTCCATCCCCAGACTATGCCACGAGGGTGCAACTGGCCCTTAGCACAGGTTTGCCTGAGGACACCGTCCACATATGGTTCCAGAACAGAAAGGCCAGGCAGAAAGGCCGCGCTGGAGGCAGCACAGCTAAAGGTGAGGACCTGCCTGCCTCTCCTGGCCCGGAAAGGGCTCCTGGAGCATCGTGTTGCATTGAGCAGGAGGCTTCCCGCGACAGCTTGTTGACATCGGGTTCTGCAGGAGGCCAGTGTGCAGAAGCGTTGATGTCAAGACCCGAACTCACCTTCTTCACAGAGGCCTACCCAGAATCCAGCAACTCCTGCCCTGTCCAGCTCTTCCTGGAGCAACTGGCGAGAACAGTGGAAGAGGAACAGGGACCAGCCGCTCTGGACCCAGATGTACCATGGGAGCAGATCGAACCAACACTCGAGGCTCCTCTCACAGAAGAAGAATATCAGGCTCTGTTGGACGATATTTGACCACATTGAGAACGCCCAGAATTGGGACTGTAAAACCCGGTTGCCTGGACCCTAACCTGACCATTGTCTCAGAGACTCCAGCCAGAAATAAGCTTGGACAGATGCTCAGACTTGCACCTAAGAAAGGTGCAGAGCTCTAGCGATCCTGAGTAAGTGTTGGGGAAAAGATGGAAGGTCCTGGAGGTGCGAGGAACCTCACAGGAAGACCAACAGAAACAGCTGCCCCAGCCCCCAGGGGGCTTGCAGAGACTGAGCCATCAAATAAGGAGCATGCTTGGTCTGGACCTAGGGACCCTACATACACCTAGCAGGTGGGAGGTGAATCCTTGTGCTTAATGTGGGTTGCCCTATGAGGGAGGTGTTGTGGAGTGGCCCAGCGGCGGTGAAGAGTTGTTTCTAACCTGGACTTTGTTGTTTCTAACCTGGACGGTTTTGAAGGACAGTTATATAATGTTAGCTTCAGTTATTATCAAGATAAATATGTAATTTGTCTGCTGTTGTACTCTGCGTCATTAAATTATTTTTAGGCATTACTATGACCTGTTATTCTTTTCATTTGGAAGTTAATGTAAAGAGGAGATATGATTACCTTTCAAGCTGAAAAGAGGTGTGATCATGACTCTTGGTTTTTAACTTGACTGCATATGGAATTAAGCAAAACACCCAAATTAAGGACACAATTGTAAAGTACTCTTGCTTGTTTGAAATAGTCTTCTCTACTTCTCTTCTGGATCTATAAAGCTGAAAAATATAACTTTAATCCATATCTTCATACTGCAAAACCAACCACTCATCTTTGCCTCATCTTCTACTGGAAACCTATACAAGGACATGGAAGAAGGAATGTTTTACTCTTTGCCTGTTCTTTTTCGCTTTGGTAGCAAGTCTATTTCTTCATTGACTATAGAACCTTCCTCTTGAGGAGTTCTGTGTATATGAAGGTGAGTTGAGCCAACCAGCCTCATGGACTAAGCCACTGATAGATTCCTCGATTTTCCATTTTTAGGCATCCACTGTTGAATTAATTGACTCACAGATTGTAAATCATTTTCATAAATCCTTTCCTATAAAGAGAGAGTTAGAGGGAACATAAACTATGCATATAATTATCTTTCACATAGAACTACCAAATTTTCTGCTTTTAATAATGTTATGTAATTCATTCAAAAATCACTTAAACAACAGTACTTTTCATATGAGGAGTTATAGAAAAATATTCATCACCATGCAAAGGCAAAATGCTACATACATTTTTGGGTATATTGATGGCATAGGAATTAAATTTTTTGATGCAGTTATATTCTAAAATATCATAATTGAATTACAAGTATTTTAATTTTTTGCAGCATTTATATATAGTTTATTTTTACCTCAAATTAGTCTCTTCTTCGTCTTAATTCACTCAACACACATTATAGTGTGTTCATTTTTTATTTTCTTAGGTTACAGAGATTCTATTTTATATGGGGATGACACCATGAAAATTAACTGTTCTATGCATGACACTGCTAATACCAAAATAGCATTCAAATAATGAGTAGACCTATCCGAATCACACTAGAATTCTCAGCAGAGACTATGAAAGCCAGAAGGGCTTGGATGGATATCATGCAGACACTAAGAGACCACCGATGCCAACCCAGACTACTATACCCAGTATATATGCAGCCATCCAGCCCTACAGAAGATACTAGAAGGAAAACCCCAACCCAATAATGTGAAATACACTCCAGAAAACACATTGAGGCCCACACCATGAGGGGAAGTCCATGCCTGACACTGCCTGGATGACCATGAACCAGAGTCAAGATAACCTAGAGACACACGATATCTGTAAACATGACAGACAAAAAATGACAATGAAAGATACTATGCTATAATCATTGATGAGTGCCTAGCCCAGTTGTCATCAGAGAGACATCACGAGGCATCTCATGGGAACAGATGCAGAGACCCTTATCCAAACACAATGATGTATCCAGGGGAACCCCACAAATGAGGGAATATGTATTGTAGGAACCAGAGATATTAAGGACACAACAAGCACATGGCCCACTGAGTCAACTGAGTTCATAGGGGATCAGAGACTGAAGGACAAAAACATAAACATTCTATGAGTCTTGTGAGCTAGGTTGTTGGCATACACCTTATGATTATTATCCTGATTTCGCTGAGGGACTTCCAACAGTGAGAATGGGGGTGTCTCTGACTCTTTTTCCTGCTTTAGCTACACTTTCTCTCCTCATTTATTGCTTTGACCAACTCTGATGTGAGGGATTTTTCCTAGTCTTATTATAACTTGCCATGCCATCACATTTTTTTTTCATTGAAAATAAAATAAATGGAAAAAAATACAACCGGATGAAGGAGAGGTGAGCTGGGCAGAGTAGAGGTGGATAGATTGTGTCTGGGAGGAGTGGAGGAAGAGGAAACTGCAGTTCAGATGTAGTGCATGAAACAACAAAAATAAAATGCTAAAACAAAATAAACTGTCAGCAGCTCAGGCTATTGGTGAGCACCTACATTCCTAGCACTCAGGAAGTTAAAGGTAGGTGGATCTCTGTGAGTTCAAGCACAGGCTGTTCTATAAAGAGAGCCTGGGACAGCCAAAATTATTCAGAAAAAAATCCTGTTTTCAAAGAAACAAAAAACTGTCAGCATTTTGTGTTTCATCTTTAGGAAATTTGTTATATGTCCCACTTTTTTATTTTTATTTTTTAATATTAGATACAGTTTATTAACTTTGTATCCCAGCTGTATCCCAGTCCCTCATTCCCTCCCTATCCTACCCTCCTTCCCTCATCTCTTCCCTACCCCTTTCTAAGTCCACTGATAGGGGAGGGCCTCCTCCTATTCCAACTGACCCTAGCTTATCAGGTATCATCAGGACTAGCTGAAATATCCTCCTCTGTGGCCTAGCAGTCTGATTCTCTCTTGGGAGGGGGGAGGTCAAAGAGTGAGCCACTGAATTCATGTCTAAAATAGTCCCTGTTCCACTTAGTATGGTATCCACTTGGATACAGAGCTCACATGGACTACATTTGAGCAGGGGTGGTAGGTTATATGCATACAAGGTCCTTGGTTGGAGAAACAGTCTCATAAAAGACCCCTGTGCTGATATATTTGGTCCTTGTATAGTTCCTGTCCTCTCCAGGTCACACTAACTCTCCCTTCTTTCATATGATTCCCTGTGCTCTGCCCAAGGTTTGGATATGAGTCTCAGCATCTGCTTTGATACACTGCTATGTAGAGTCTTTCATTGGTCCTCTGGAGCAGGCTTCTGTCCTGTTTCTTGTTTTTGCCTATATCCATCCCATTGGTCTTTCTAAGTGAGGATTGATCATCTTAACCTAGGTCCTCTTTCTCATTTATCTTCTTTAGGTGTACAGATTTTAGTTTGTTTATCCTATCTTATAGGTCTAGCATCCACTTGAAAGTGAGTGTATACCGTGTATGTCTTTCTGCTTCTGGGACACCTCACTGAGGATTATCTTTCTGGATTGTTTTTTTTTTTTTTGTTCATGTTTACATTTTATGACTTCTTTGAATGGTCTAGAATTGAACCTGTCTGTTGTATAGCTTGTAAAGAGGTTTCCCATTTTATAAGCTGCTCCACCACCTAAAGAATGGATTGCAAAAGCATTTTAGTTTCATGTTGTAAGACCTGGAGTCTCACTGCTCAAGAGCTCAGGATTGTGCCCTTCCCAGGAACACTTATAGACCACAACTTGAGGCAAAAGCAAGAATTTTATTTCAATTTCTATAGGGTCCCCCCTCCAAAGACAGGAGACAGCCCTAAATATGCAAAGGACAGGGTTTTATACCTGAAATTGAAACCACTTTTGCTCTATACATTGATTGTTCAGCAAGAATAGCATGAAGATAGTTTACACCTGGTTTTAGGTAGTATACAGCTGGTTGTAGATAGTTTACAGGTGGTTGTAGATAGTTGTTCTCAGAACAGTTGACCCTTTCCTTCAAGAGTTATCTACACCTGACTTCAATTCAAATAATCACTGTTGTTTTTCTCATTCCCAGGTGGTCTCTCACACACCCCCTTTTTGCCTCAATTTTAACCCTAAAATTGTGGATCAACCTCATGGAGAGGTTGATACTCTTTCTGGAGCATCAGGACCTGAACTTCACTTATACTTTCCCTGACAAAGGGGAGTTCTGGTCTGAGAGTTTATTGTCCCTGATGAGTTTCAGTTTTAGTGGGTTGCTGTAGGCTTGGACTTTCCAGGTGTTGCAGGTTGATGAAGAGCAGGCTTAACGTGTGACACATGGACCCAAGCTGTGATGCTCTCTACTTTGGCAGTTGGGGTGGTGAGCAGGATGTAATAAGGACCCTTCAACTGAGGTTCCAGATTCTGGCTGCCATGTCACTGCACATATACCAGATCTCCCACCTGGAACTGATGGGGCACCTCCAAGGACCTGGGCGCATATGCACTGTCAACCTTGCTCCATATTTCTTTCTGCATAAGCTGCAGTCCTTTTAGCCTGGACAAGTCAGAGTTACCACTAGTTATGTCAAGAGGGTCCCCAAGAAGAGTCAAGGTAGGAGAGCAGGAACCCCATATAGTAATTCAAAGGGAGTTAAGCCTAGTAGGGAGTGAGTATTTCTGACTCTAAAGAGGGCCAAGGGAAGAAGCACCACCCAGTCACCCCCAGTCTCCATTGTCAATTTTGTGAGAGTCTCTTTTAGAGTTCTATTTATTCTCTCTACTTGTCCTGAGATTTGGGGTCTATAAGCATGATGTAACTTCCAATCAAGTCCCAGAAATCTGGCCACCTCCTGGTTTACCTGAGCAAGGAAGGCTGGCCCATTGTCTGACCCAATTAGCTTTGGAATACCTTACTGAGGAAAAATGTCTTCCAGAATCTTTTGGTCACGACCATTGTGGTTTCTTTCTTTGTGGGTAAATCTTCCACCCATCCTGAAAAAGTGTCCACAAAAACCAGGAGATATTTATTGTCATACCTGTCTGGTTTAATTTCAGTGAAATCCACCTCCCAATGCATTCTGGGTCTACTTCCTCTTAGCCGCTTTCCTGGGCTCTGGAAATTCTTACCTATGTTTACTCTCTGGCAAGGTTCACATGTCCTAGTCACTCTCTCAGTTAGGATGGTGAGGTTTAGTATTCGGTACGGGTATTGGAGGGCAACTTCAGCCAATTTCTTTGCCCCCAAGTAAGTCCACTTATGCATCTGAGTTATCAATCTCTCAGCATCTTCCTGGGGTAGAATGATCTTACCTTTAGAGTCAATCCATGCCCCCACATCGGTGTTAAATATCCCATTTTTGCCATATTAACTTTAAGTCAGTTTCTGAGCAGTTTAGTCATTCTTCTCTGGGCAGTTCAGCTGTTAATACCACTGGGGCAGAGTTTCCTCTAGCAGCTACTTTAGCCTCCTGATCGGCCATGTTATTCCCCTTTGGTGCCCTGGAAGTCTCGACCTTCTACTGTCCTAGGAATTGAATAATGCTTACCTTGTTGGGCAGCAACAGTGCATTGAGCAAAGTCAGAATCTTGTTTTTATTTTTTATCTCTTTTTATTTTTTATCTCTTTACCAGCTGATGTTAGCAGGCCTCTCTGATGATAGATGGCCCCGTGCACATGGGCTGTTTATGAGGCGTACTGACTATCAGTGTAGATGTTTATCTTTTTACCCTTTTCCAGAGTTAAATCCTGGGTTAAAGCAATCAATTCAGCCTGCTGAACAGAAGTGCCCTCTGGCAATGCCTGGGCCCATATTACCTTATGTCCATCTACCACCACTGCCTCTGCCTTTCTCTTCCATTCTCAAAAAAACTGCTCCTATCCATATAGTATGTCACCTCAGCTTTAAGAAGAGGGTGATCTTTCAAGTCCTTGCACCATCCCTGTTCCTTTGCTAGAACGTGCAAACAATCATGCTCCAGGGGCTGGATTTCTAGATCCGTAAATAAGGTGGCAGGGTTTAGCTCCATAGCCAGTTCAAAGGTGACTCTATCATTATTCAAGTGCAAAGCCTGGTAAGGTGTCATGCAAGTGTTCGTGAGCCAGCAATCAGGTGGCTGCCTTATGACACTCTCAGGGGCATGAGGAGCATAGATGGTGAGGTCCTGTCATAGAGTCAGTTTGTCTGCATCTTTTACTAGTGCCACTACTACTGCTATTATTCGAAGGCAGGTTGGCCATCTTGCCACTACTGAATCAAGCGTTTTGGATAGATAGGCTACTGGTCTCTTCCAGGGTCCAATTTTCTGTGTTAGCAACTCCTTGGCCATTCCCTGTTTCTCAGCCACATAAAGATGGAAGGGTTTGGTTACATCAGGGAGTCCCAATGCTAGGGCCGACATTAAGGCTTGTTTGATATTATCGAATGTGGCTTGTTCATCCTTTCCCCAGATGAAAGTCTTTGCCCTTTGTAAGGGCATACAGATGGGCTGCCATCTTGGCAAATCCTGCAATCCACAGCTGGCAAAACCCTGCTGTACCTAAAATTTCCCTCAGTTGTTTAGTAGTCCGTGGAGGGGGAATATGAAATACAGTCTCTTTTCTAGCCTCTGATAGCCATTTCTTTTCCTCTCTTAATATATATCCCTGATAACTGACCTGTTTCCTGCAGAGCTGGGCCTTTATTGCTGATGCTTTATATCCAAGGTCACCCAGCTCTTGTAACAGCTAGTTGGTGGCTTTAAGGCAGGTTTCTTTACAATTTGCAGCTAATAGAATGTCATCCACATATTGTGGAAAAGTTACCTGGGGATTGGTGGCCCGGAAGTGTGCCAGGTCCCAGTGTAGGGCTTCATCAAATATAGTAGAAGAATTTTTAAACCTTGAGGAAGTTGAGTCCATGTAAGCTCACCTGAGTCCCCTGAGTCTGGGTCTTTCCATTCAAAAGCAAAAATGTCTTGCCTGGTAGGGCTGAGTTGGAGACAAAAAAATAAAATGTGTCCTTAAGGTCCAGGACCAGATACCAAACCCTGTCAGGGGGAGGGGAACTCAACAGGTTATATGTGTTGGGTGCGGTAGGGTGTAAGTCCATGACCTGTTTGTTAACTTCCCTCAAGTCCTGTAGGGGTCAATAGTCATTGCATCCAGGCTTCTGAATTGGCAGCAATAGAGTATTCCAGGCAGAATAGCACCTTCTGAGAACCCCTAGATCAAGGAACCTCTGTTTGTGAGGGTGGATCCTCACGGGTTATCTTAGACATTGGATATTGTTACACCGTGATTGGGGTAGCCTGAGGCTTCAGCTCTATCAGAACTGGAGCTGTTTCTCTGCTTTTCCTAGGCCATCTGTTTCAGCCCATGCCCAGGGAATCTCTGTAGCCACCAGTCAATGTCTTTTTCTGGACTTACCACCTTTTCAGAAAGGCGGCATTCATCTTCCAGTTGAATTGTCAGTACATGAATGGGATCTCCTTTATTGTCTGTCAAATGTGGGCCATCTGGTCTAAAATGGATATGGGCTCCTATCTTAGTTAGAATATCTCACCCTAACAGCGGGTATGGGCATTCAGGGAGAACTAAGAATGAGTGGTATACCCGGTCCACTCCAAGGTCCACCATTCTTCGGGTAGTGCATGAGTATTGTTTACATCCAGTGGCTCCTTTGACCGATGATTTCTTCTTTTTTAGCTTCAAAATCTTGCAACAGAACAGAATGCTGGAAGCCAGTGTCCACCAAGAAGTGCACTGGCTTCCCGTCCATCTTAAGGGTTACCCTGGGCTCTGGGTGAGGGGTCAAACTCTGTCCCCCCCTAATCACTGTCATCATCCAGGGTTAGGACCTGGGTCTCCAGGGCTTGGGCATTCGGTTTTTCTGGCTTTTTCGTCCTTTTAGGACAATCCTTGATCCAATGTCCTTTCTCCTTGCAATATGCACACTGATCCTTAGACAGAGGGCCTCCTGGAGTCTGGAGGGTCTTAATCTTGACATCAAGGATCTTGTCAAGGTGAAGGGTGCCCTCGTGTGGCCATTCAACCTGAAAAGTAGGCCACTCTGAGGAACAGAAAGTTTGCCATTTTCCCCTTTTAACTTCAACTGAAATGTTATGTGCCCTATATCTCACCTCTGAGAAATGATCAAGGGTGAGGGATAAGGGTGTAGTCACAGTTTGTCCCATAATAAAGTCGTCTGTCAAGAAAGTCAAAGAGGAAACACAGATAGAGACAAAGAGAACAAGACAGACAATTAGACAAGGACGCCCTTGCGGGTGGTACCACAGAACTCTGATTGAAAGGCTGCCTGGCGGCAGCCATCTCTAACAGGAAATAGATGGGAGGAGGAGTGTCCCAATCCTAGCCTCCCAAACTGGAGCGTCCTCCAGTTCCCAGTCAAGTGATAGTCTGATACGTCTGTCTATCACAATGAATGATCAGATGACTAAAAAAAGGTCTAGATAGGCGCCTAAACAGAAACAGATTGGTAAGACAGAAACAAGCAAAGCAAAACAGAAATTAGACTAACCTGTTTTGAGCTCAACCCCCGAACTCAGTCTGATGAGGGTTGGGGAAGGGGCACGCCCTTTCCCGGTCAAATGCACCAAAAATGTAAGGCCTGGGGTCTCACAGCTCAGGAGTTCAAGATTGCGCCCTTCCCAGAAATCCCCACAGACCACGACTCCATGCAAAAGCAAGAGTTTTTTGTTTGTTTGTTTGTTTGTTTGTTTGTTTGTTTGTTGTTTTTCCAATCGTGATACGGTCACCCCTCCAAAGACAGGAGACGACCCCAAGCATGCAAAGCACAGGATTTTTATACTTAAAAATCTGGCCACTTTTGCTCTATACATTGATTGGTCAGCAAGAATAGCATGAAGATAGTTTACAGCTAGTTGTTTGCAGTTTTTGGCCGTTTGTGAGTTTTCTCAAAACAATTCACCCTGCCGTTATTTTTTAAAACCTCTCTCGGAGCAGTTCATCCTGCCTTTTGAGAGCTACGTGGCTCTGGCTTTAATTCAAAGATGGGAATAGTCACAGCTGTTTTTTATTTTACAGTTGTTTGCATTCTCGTGTGGTCTCTCAGATGGAGATGAAGAGAGAGAGAGAAGGAGACAGCAGGACATGATAGCGGAAGAAAGAGAAGGGGGCACCCCAACAGAGAAGGGGGAGAGCGCAAGAAGGCAATAGCAAGAGGGTGAGAGGCCAAGAGAGAGACAAAGTGGGCAGGCAGATCCTTTTAAGGAGCAAAGTAACCACACCTGCCCTCCCTGGCAGTCAACACGTAATGACATCACAGGTTGCTAGGAAAGCCAGAAACAGGTGCCTAAATACTAAGAGTTGGCATAGGCCTTTAATCCTAGTACTCTGCCAGGCAGAAGCAGGTCGGTCTCTGTGAGTTCAAGGTTAGGCTGGTCTACAGATCTAGTCCAAGATAGCCAAGGCTAAAAGGAGAAACCCTCTCTCAAAATACCAAAATATTCATATGTATAATTAATATATTCTCACTAAATATAGTAATATAAACCAATATATTTAATAAATATGTTATATATTAATATATACATTTTGTTTTAATCATATGTATATGTTTCAATTTATGTTTTAATCATATAGATATATTATTGAAATAAAAAATCTGAGCCAGGCTTTGTGGCACATATCTCTAATCCCATCTCTCTAGGAGACACAAGCATGCTGCTGTGTAAGTTCAGTGTCACCCTGGTCTACAAAGCAAGTCCAGGACATGCACGGCTAGAGAGAAACATTGTCTAAAAAAACAGGCTAGATGTGTGGCTAGATATATCTGAAATCACATAGTGTGACAAGGCTATAAGAAAGTCTTACGAGGCATGGTGACACACATCCATAGTCCCAGAACTTGAGAGGCAGATGAAGGTAGGTCTCTGTGAGTTCAAGGTCAGCCTGGTTTACAAAGAGAATCCTGGATTGGCAATGATGCACTGAGATACCATGTTGCAAAAATAAAACATTAAATTAAATTAAAACAATCAAAGCCTGGATTGTTGGCAAATGCCTCTAATACTAGCACTATGACTGGCAGAAGGAAATGGATCTGTGTTAGTTTAAGGCCTGCCTGGTCTAGAAAGTATGACAGGTCAGTCAAGGCTATACAGAAAATCTCTTTCTCAAAAAACAATATTCTGGGATGTAAACAAAAAAAAAAAAAAACCTTCTAGTATCTGAAGGTTGTTTCTTTTTTTTAACTTTTTAAAAATTTATGTTTTTGTAAATTACAGTTTATTCACATTGTATCCATGCTGTGGCTCCATCCTTCATCCCCTCCTTTATTCAACCTCCTAACTTCCTCCCATTTCTGTCCCAAAGTCCACTGATATGGGAGGTCCTCCTCCACTTTCATCTGACCCTAGCCGATGAGATCTCATCAGAACTGGCTGCATTGTCCTCTACTGTGGCCTGCTCCCCCATCAAGGGGAGGTGACCAAAGAGCCAGACACTGAGTTCATATCAAAGACAGTTCCTGTTCCCATTACTAGGAAACTCACTTGGAGACTGAGCTGCCATGGAATATATCTGGGTAGGAGTTGAAGAGGTTCAAGGTTATCTCCATGCATGGTCTTTGGTTGGAGTATCAGTCCCAATGCTCTCCTTGTGGAACTCCTGCCCCCTCAAAAGTCTTCCTTAGTCATCAGGGAAATACAAATCAAAATGAACCCCGGATATCACATTACACCTATCCGAACAGAAAAGATCGAAAACTCAAGTGACAACACATGCTGGAGAGGATGTGTGAAAAGGGGAACACTCCTCCATGTCTGGTCGTGATGTAAACTTGTACAACCACTTTGGAAATCAATGTGGTAATTTCTCAGAAAATTAGGAATAGTGCTACCTCAAGATCCAGCTATACCACTACTAGGCATATATCCAAAATTTGATCAAGTGTACAAGGACATTTGCTGGACCATGTTTGTAGCTGCTTTATTTGTAATAGCCAGAAGCTGGAAACAACCTAGGTGCCACTCCATTGAGGAATGGATATAGGAATTGTGGTACTTTTACACATGGGAATACTACTCAGCATTTAAAAATAAGGAAATCATGAAACTGGCAGGCAAATGGTGGGATCTAGAAAAGATCATCCTGAGTGAGGTATCCCAGAAGCAGAAAGACACACAGGGTATATACTCACTCATAAGTGGGTATTAGACATATAATACAGGATAAACATACTAAAATCTGTACTCCCTAAGAATCTACTAAAAAAATTTTTTAATCTGTTTTTCATCATAGCCTTGGAGGAAGTAAATTATTTACCATGTTCACTTATAACGTAATGGAGGAAGTCACCAATTGTGGTTGTGTTCTATATTTTGAAACATTGGAGTAGGTATTGAAGTTTGATGTATGTGTATCAAATCCAATCACAGAAGTTTATTAGGTAAATCTGTTATTCTTTCTGTGGCTGCTGTTGATCTAATGCATTTCCACTTGCTGATAGGTATTTTTCTGCTGAAAAGTAAAGAATGGGATTCCCATCATCTATGTGATCCATTGCTTATTTATACCATGTGGTATGTGATCATGCTTTTCAATGAAGGGCCTCTGAGAAAGCATGGTGCTTTTGTTTTTCATTTTCACAAATTCCTTTAAGATGTTTGTTTTCAAGCCTGATTTGGATGTCAGTAATTAGGCAAAGCTGCATTTGAAGTCTTGATTCTCATGTCAGCTTTCTGAGTACACATCCAAGGGTGGAAGATGTTCCCCCAATGTGTTCTATTTTTACCAACATTAATGTTAAAATGCTTAATAGTGTATATGTATGTATGTATATATGCATAAATATATATGAATATATATATACACACATATATATGTTATTTGAAGTTCCATTCTTCTTATGTTCCCATTAGTTACTACATGACACATAATGTTGAAGTACTGCCTTCTGAGAGAATTATCTAGAGGTGCTGAATAATGTAACAGCAATGATATTTATTTCAAAACAGCATGTTGTGTGTGTATGTGTAATCTGACTATGGGTTCTTAGGCCATGACAAATGTATGAAGACTTGGTGACAGCTTTGTGGGGTTTATTTTAGTCATTGTTATATGTTCAAAGTCATGTTGCCTGTTTTGCTTACCACAGACATTCCCCACTGAGTTCATTGATACTCAAATAAACTTAATTGAAATATTACATCAGTAAAATATTGTCTTCTATCCAGATTATAAACCTATTGTCCTATAAGGATGGAAGAACATGAAATAATAATAATAATAATAATAATAATAATAATAATAATAATAATAATAAATGCTATGTACAAATTAAAATGACATAATGCTGTCATTTTTTTTGGAATGTGTTAGTTCATTCTTAGGAGTAAAGACTTATTCATAAAACTGTCTCAGATCTACAAGTGAATGTCAGAGAGTTGTCTCAGTGGGAATAGTTGGTTGTTTCTAAGCCTGATGATTTGAGCTCAATTTCTGGGTAGCCAATATTACTCCTATAGAATTTTTCTAATATTTCTATACTTGGGCCTTTGTATGTACAAATTCACACACCAGCACATACATAAGTCATTTTTAAACCTAAATAAGGGCCAGTTCTTTCACTGGTCAAAAGACTCTTTGGGTTTCATGTTGAAAACTCATATATGGGATGTAAACAGATAGTAAACAGCAATAAGTTGTCCTCTCATGGCAGATACATACTCAAACATTTTTCAATGGATGAAATTAAAGCAAAGGAGAAAACCCACTTACTGACATCAGAAATGATTTTGCAATTGTAAATAAATGTAGAATTTGAAGACTTATTACTGTTCATTAAAAGAAAAAAAATGTTACCTGTGTACATCTTATTTTATCCATTCATTCCTTGATTCAAGAATAAGTCATTAAAAATATCTTAGCTTTGCTCAGAGAGGCATCCCTGTCATCGTAGACCTGGGAGTCCATGGAAACCTAATCTTTCTGAGATTATGGTCAGCTTGGTCCACACAATTAGCTCTCTTTTGTGTTTGTTCGTTCATTTATTTGTTTGTTTTTTAGACAAAATTTCCTTGTGTAGTCTTGGCTGTCCTAGATCTACTTTGTAGACCTGGCTGGCCTCAAATTCAAGTCTCTTCTTCCCTGAGTGCTGGGATTACAGGTGTGTGCCACCATGCCCAGCTCCAAAACTGAGTTCTAAAACAGGCATGGCTATGTAGAAATATCATGTATTTAAATGATCCCCCAAAATGTACTTTGTATCTCAAATTACAGGTTTTTTTCCCCCTCAGGGATAGTGTCCACAGAGCTGCGTCCTGGTACTGTTCCTGGTCCTGGTCCTGGTCCTGGTCCTCAGAGCCTAGCTCTTGGCCCAGCTGTGGCCCCCAAATTCTGCTGTCAAGCACTGGCTCTGCTGGGCTTTTTTTTCTGGGGCTCAATATATCCCAGTAGACCCCCTGCACACCAACTATACACCTGGCAGCATCTTCTATAAATGGATGCACATGCCCAACTCGCAGAAAACTCTCGACAAAAACAGGCTCCATACCCCTTGGCTAAGCCACCCACTGTGGGCCGATGGGGAGGCCCCATCTCTGAATACATCACTTAAGTTGAGTAAGCAACACCTTTTTAATAATAATAGCATGAAACCAACAATAATAACACAAGAGTGAAAAACAGCAATTTAAAAATATATAAAATTAAGGGAATCTTTTCTCTAAGGGGAGCAGGCGCAGGGTGCAGCTTAGCCGGCAATTGTACCAACTATATGTCTACCTCGGGCAGCGAGGACAGGGGATTGGGTGCCCCCAAGTGCACTACAGTGGAGAAAACAGTAGCTCATCAGCCAAGTGCACAAGGCCCTGTGCATCCTCTGATACTAAAGCCAGAGGTTTCACTGGACCAGCTTCTGGCAAGACTGGGGATCCTGCAGCCATGGGATCCAAGAGCTCAGCATCCTCTTGGGGCTTAGCATCTGCCCCCAAAGCCAGGCTCCGTTTCTCCTGTGCCACCAAGGTGTCTTGCATGGGCAGCTCTGCAGTTGAGGTCCCAAGTAGCCCTGGATCTGAGCAAAAAAAAGGGGTGAGCCATCATCTGGGATAAGGGAGCAGCCTGAAGGCATGCAGAATGGGGTGAGCTAACCCAAGATGGCCTCTCCATGCCAGAGAAGGCACAGTCCCCTCTCCTACCCGCAGGACAGTCGATTTGACAGTCTTCCTCCTCTGCTTCCTTGGCCAGAGTTTCAGGACACTTCCCCTGTGGGACACGGGGTTGGAATCAGCTGCTACCTCACTAGGCGCCTCCCTCGGGTCCTCATCCTCCTCCTAATTCTCCTCCTCCTTCTCAGGCTTCAGCTTATCTAGGGCTTATCCATTACCCGGAGGATCTCCCCAGATTGGCAGTCCAACTCTGCAGTGGGCACATGGAACCTGGCATAGTCCAGCAGCCGTCTCACGATGGCCAGGTCCGGGGGCCCCAGAGAAATCCTGGGAGAATTTCTGCAGCCACTGGGACAAGAACGAGAAGATGGCACTGTGGGTGAGAGCAGGGCAAAGGGACACTGTGTCGGGAGCCTGGCTTCTCTTTGGAACTGCGGGGGGGGCATTGGTGTCCCCCAGGGCTTTTCCTTTTTTGTCTCTCCCTCTGCTGCTCAAAACCTAGGAGCCCAGTGGGAAACCTCTGTCCTCTACCAGCAGGTTAGGTCGTGAGGACAGTCCCTAGGTAGATAACCCCAAAGGTGAGGCTCCTGGCCAAAATTGGCCCTCCACCCTGGCCTTAAACGCCCCTTCCTGCTCACCTCCCCCTCCACCCCAAGCCTACTCATGTCTTTGTCTGCTTTTCCGCCTGAAGGATCTATACCTGTGATAGTCCACGGGGGTGTTACCCCTACTGCCCCGTGTCCCCAAGCCACCCAGACATCTAGAAGGAACTATTAGAATCTTCCCAGGGATGGGTGTGGGGGTGCTAGGGGCTCCATCCATAACAAACACCGCAAATGGGGTCCAGAATCCTTTACACAAACCGGGAAAGGTCGCTCAGGGCATGAGAAAGGGTAGTGTGTGAGATTCCCTGGGGAAGGTGAATGGTACCTGTTAGAGCCCCACCCTGCCACAATCACCCATGTTTGGCCATGTCACTTTAAGGGGTCTGGCCTGGGACTCAGGCTGCTGGGACTCACACGTCCGGTTCTGTGAGGGCACAGGGCACTGGCCCTGGGAAACAGCAGGAGAAGATCTGAGAGCTGGCTAGATCCCCGGTGGAACCACTCTCCTGCCATTTCAGTATCAGGTCCAGAACCAACCAGATGGTGGCAATCTTTGGATAAAGGGCCAGAAGGTGGGCAAATAGGGAATCATCTGCTTCACATAGTCCATGCGATCATTGCTGAGCATGAGGATGCCATGCAGTAAGGCTCACTACCTTTCGCTATGAGGAAGGACCAGGGCAGGAGGGAGGCTTTAAGTATGCAAACCCCGACGGGCACCAATGACCACTTTCCCTACACCTAAGCGGGAAACAGGCATGAAAAGCGTTCCTCAGTGTCCCAACAGGAACACTCTTCCAGGCTGCGATCGCGGTGGATGGGGGGTGGGATGGACCAGAAAGCTTCCCTGCTGCAGGACAGCCCTTGTTACCTTGGTCTCCCAGTGGGGAACAGGCCAGAAATGTGTCATGGAGCGCACCACATGTCTCCAGCAGCGGCACAGGCGACCACCGCTGTCTTCTCTGAGACCTGAGCCCATGGAGGTCTGGAAGCAGAACAGACTCATCTCTCCAGCTCCTCTGGACCAGCTGGTCTGTCCAGGCTGCTGTTGCTGCTGCTGGCCTCCCGTTACCTGGCAACCAGGGTTCCAAGTTCCATCCGGAACCGGGCTGAGGAAGCATGGTCACTTCCTGGAGTCACCCTGCCAGAGCCTCCCGTTCATGGGTTCTCCCTGGAGGCCACCAGCCCTGCAGGCTCTGCTGATTAAACAAACCATCAACAGTTCCAGAGAGAAATGATGGAGAAGTTGCCTCCCGTCACCACTAGAGGGCACAGAAGCACATGAGAGGGTGCAAGGATGAAAAAAACAGCAGCAGCAGAGAGGGATGGCTACCATCCTTCTTTAATCTTTTATTATTATTATCATCATCATCATCATCATCATCATCATTCCATTCTTCTTCCCTAGTATACTGAAAACAAATTCACCTTCTTTCATTTCACCTACTGAACTAAAATGTTCTCATCTCTCAGCCTTTGAATATGTATGTTCTTTATCTTTTCTGGGGTGTTAGGTACCTCTTGCTTTCCTTTAGGTTTCATAATGGAATTTATAGTGATGTATACATTTCTATGCATGGTCTATGGGTTTGTTTATGGTGGATTACCCCACAAGACTGTAAGCTTATAGAGAAAGTGGTGTTTACATCAATTATTTTTGTGTGTTCAGGACTTAGCAGAGTATTGGGTACCTAATTCACAATAACTATCTGTGGAAGGACAAATAACCTTTTAAAAAGTAAATTCCTTTAACAAAGTCTTCATAATCTGATAGTAAAACAGAATTCTCACCTAAAGGATGGGAGCATGTAGCATTTTATTTGTTAATGCCAGCCATTGTGCCATCTGTAAAAAACTTTTCCTGGAGTCTTTTTATCTTGTTCTGTTACTGCTGTTACTAGGACAGCCTACTCTATGCCTGTTGCCTTCTCTGTGTTCTCTTTAATTTATCCCATAACAAGTTACTTCCTTTAAGCTTTAGTGAGATTTAGCATCTGGCTTCATTATATCTAAAGATTATCTGTTTCTGCCTGTTTTGTACAGAAGGCAGGAATAAAACTCAGAGGTAGAACATTTGCTTCATATATAGGAGGTAAGGAAGGAGGAGGAAGGGGAGGAGAAAAAAAGAACAGGAGAAGCAAAGCATTGCTTTTCTTTATGCAGATGCACTGCCTTAAATACAGGGGTTAACAGTCTTCCTGTCTCTGCCTTCCAAACAAGATAGAAATTTCAGATACAGCAACAGTGCCACTTATTTGGTGTTAGTTTTTAACCTGGTCACTCTCCTGACATTCACTCTGTAAGTGCTTTATATGTAGTTGGTTTTATGTACATATTCATTTCCTGGGAAGAATATATTTTATTAGGTTTTATGAGAGGTCATATCCTCAGAAAATGTCCTAGGCTTTGAATCCTACCATACTTATCCCTAGGAGACCATATCTGCAAAGGTGATTATGTCCTCTTTGTACATCATTTGATGTTATGACTTCAGGATGCATCTTGAACCTTGTTTTCAACAAAATGTTGTAAACATGCCTTAAGCTTAACAGGCATTTTGTGCCTCATGAAAAAAAATCATCATAAAATGTCCTGTCTGAAAAGAGCATCTGAGATCACTGTACAATGCATTCAGTAACTTTCATTTTAGTCACTAACATTATTAGTACTCTTTGTTGTTTTTCATTACTTTTCTATAGATCTAAGCATGATGACCCTGGTGTAAGGGACTGTGCACACACTGTTAACTCAGAAAATAAAACCACACATTCAAAGCAATCAAAACCCCTAAATATTAATAAGAATTAAGTTTAGATTTAGGGCCCAAACATAATTCAGTTGAAATGTGAGGAAGACTATGAAAAACCATCATTCAGCAAGCTTTTAGAGTATATACTTATGTGTGTGTGTGTGTGTGTATAAATATGATGAAAAGATGCACACATAAACACAATTTAAGAATTCTTGGGCACACAGACAAAAGGTAGAACATCATTAAGCAGGATTTTTTTCCTTTCTGTTTTCTTGCCAGGGAGATTTTGAACATGTTCCTTCCCTTCCTCTCTTCCCCTTCCTTTCACTTTCTTCCTTGCTCAGTGTGAATTTACAAACATTGCACTTGAATGGATGCAATTCTGTGAAAGTATTGCCCAAAGGCCCTCTGTTGCCTCACTTCTAGACCTTGAACACAAAATGCATTCTAGCTATTTTTTTTCTTGAACTGGTGATTTTTCATGGGGGGGGGTAGACACCCAGTCATGGTGAATTCCTCATCTGTCCCTCCCTCCTACCCCAGCTTATGTCCTTTAGCACTTTTGGAAGCACACTGACAGAGGTTCCCCACCCATGAAAACCACAATCATACATGTGCTTTCTAAGATTTTCTAACAAAATTCTTCTAGTTGCCAGACTGAGACCTCATTTAAAAATAATTGGCTTGGTTCTCAAGCAACAATCTCAAGTGCAGCCAGGCTATTAAGTCATGTGCCAAGGTGCTCAGATGGGTATTCTTGGCACAGTGCCAGTATACTGACACAGACCAGGAGATCAGTGGAGCCAAGACTCCTTTTGGGTTCAGTCCACTTCCTAGTTGAAGCCACCTATGGCTCAAAAAGAAGTTTGAGGTATAAGGATGTAGCTCAGTTGATTAGCGCTAGAGCAGAAGTATTAGAAACTCAGGGTCATCTTATAGCTATTTAGTTTCTGGCCAGGCTGGGCTACAGGGGACTATAAACAAATAATAATAATAGTAATAACTACAATACATTTCGGCTAGGAGCATATTTGATAATCATTGTTCCAATCTAGAGCTAACCTCATGTAATCAACTTTCCTCAAAGAGGAATCAAGGAGGCAACAAGGTCCAGCCCAGCAGGATTTTCTGCACACAGACCGCTCTCCAACTGAGAAATTCCAGCAAACAATGTGGAAATGTGTTCTCCTACTGGCAACCAGAGGTGCCCCAGCTTGTAGCACTGGGAGCATGGGGCAGGCAAAGTCACCACAGAGCACAGCTGTTTGGTTACTGGCTCACTGAGACTAACACAAGCAAAGAAAACCACAAAAGAACAGCACAATAAAAAATGCACTGGGTACAATTCACACAAAGAGAATGGAAGAAGAAGGAACACCAAAACTTAGAAAAGTGGCCTGTCTTTCTATGGGCCCTCTATCCTGTTCCATTACTGGTGGCCTACCCGCAAATCAGGCTCCAACCAACTACACTAGAGTTTGGAATGGCAACCTGCATTCAGCCATACCAGAGAATGGAGCAGCAACATATCTGTTGATCTCTCCAGACAAGAGGCCAAAGCACCAGCCAAACTCTGCCAGATCAGAGTCCAGAGCAGTGGACAAGCTCTGCCAGACCCAAAGCCAGAGTAGTGGATAAGCTCTGACAGACCAAAGTACATTGGCAGAGGTGCCAAGCCTGGAACTACACATATTATATCCATCCTTTGGCACCTCCTCACCACTCTCACTGGAGCCTGTGGAGCATGGCTCAAGCTTCCCTGAAATGGGAAAGAATCAAGTCTAGGGAGATAGAAAGATTCTGTCCCATATCCTCAGCCAGTCCCAGGGACAAATACTGGCAGCAACAGACAAAGCAGTTAAACAAGACACAAACAACTAGATCCCATTGCTTGTGCAGCAGAAAAATACATAGAGCCAGACAACAGATCTCATCACTCCTTCAGTGGAAAAAATGTAAGTAGGATATCAGCGAATCTCTGATGCAGGAACTACCTGCATTGTCCTTGTTCAAAGATCCAGAGATCACAGGAAACTGGGTAGTCCACCACCCTTTACAGATAGGGGCACATCCATCCTCTCTGAGGTCCAGATATCACAGAAAACTCGGTGCTCAACTCTTTACAGACGTGCCCCTTCGAGGGGGGTCTGGAAAGTGTTCCAGGCCCCCTCTGGCCCACAGCTGTCCAAAGCATCAGCTCTAACCTTTCTGACCACATAGATTGCAAATTTTGCCCCAAGGCCCTAAAAAGGAAACTAGAGAAACACAGAGACAGACACAGACAGAGTGCTCCCTTACTGGCTATTGTTCAGCCCCATGTGCCAGGGGTGCTTGGGAGACTTGGGAATTTAATATGAGAACCCGTATGTTATGACCAGATTTTAGGGTCACCAAAGATCACCAGGAGCTGGACCACATATGCAAGAGCAAAGAGTTTTATTTGGGCTTAAGCTGAGTCTCTCCAACATCACCAACACAGTGGATCAGAGAGGTGAACCCTGAGCAGTTGCACGGCAGGGTTTTAATTATGGTTTTAGGAAGGACCATGAAGTTCCAGTTTAACTGTTACAGGATTGGGTGGCATTGAGCAAGGGCAAGCTTTTTAGAAAATGATTGGCTAGCTAACATAACTAACATTGAAAGAGCTATCTCTAGGAATGTTAGGTATTTTCTGTGTCATTCAATGTTCTACTACAATGTTCTTCCCATCCTTGTGGTTATCCTCAGGCTGTTCCTTGGGTAGCAAATCTTACGACATGGCCCAATTCCTGGTGACCTTATGGTAGAGTCAGTAATCTGGTGACCTTTAGGTGACCTTTTTAAGCTTAGTTCCTGTTGACCTTTGGGGGTGTCAGGTAGGTTCTCTCAGTATTAAAAGATCCATTTGGATTTTGTGGGAGTTGTAAATGGTATGTCTTGTGTCAGAGAGCAATCCAATATTAAGCTGTGATATAGAAGTGTAGAACTGATGATATAAAAAGAATTTACTATCACTGAGAAAGTAGTGGTCCCAGTTAGAATTTAGCTGAAGGAAGACTGTCTGTAAAATACTCCACAGATAAGTAGTATGCTAACCAGGCCTGTTAGAGTTTAGGATCTTGGATTATCTAGAAATGTGGCAAGGTGAGGTTTTTTTAATTTGTAATTTCCTAACATGTGTTTCTTAATTCACGAACGCCAATGAAAACAGACCAGATTGGTGGGTGTACAATTTGGGTCAGGTAGCTTGATTCAGTGAATATTGAAATTCAAATTAAGGGACTGTCCTATGCCTGTATGTACAATCCTCATGGACACAGTTTTTCAGTTCAAATTTGAACACAGGCTATTGGCTAAAGCTGTGTTTGTCAGGTTACAGTTCTCAGCAGCTAATGTTGAACACAGGGGCAACATCAAACAGTATCTTATTAATGGCTTTCCCTCTACCACAGAATGGCCAGTGTTTATCAAAGTCAGTATGCCTATGTGTTTTTTTCAAGTAAGAGTTTAAGAGCACTGGCTGCTTTTCCAGAGGTCATGAGTTTAATTCCCAGCAACCACATGGTGGCTTACAACATCTATAATGAGATCTTCTGGTGTGCAAGTGTATATGCATGCAGAAAATTGTATACATACTAAATAAATAAATCTTCAAAAAAGTCAGTTCTTGGTATTATTACATTTTATTTTGTTGATGCATCATTTCTCTAGTCTCCTATTAGTTAATATTCTCTGATAATCTCCAGTCATTAAGAATTTCATTCCTTTTTCCCTAGTGATTATATATTTGTTTTTGTTTAAAGCAATGTCTCCTGTAGATCAGCCTTTCACATGTTAGGTAGTTTATACTTTATTTGAGCATTGAATGTTGCCCCTACTTCCCAGTTCCTATAACATAGTCCTGCAGATTTTTTTAGTTGGGCCCTGACTGGTGAATGCCAAGTGAGAGAGACCAGTGAATGAATGTCCACTGAACACCCTGATTTTTGGGGGGAGGTGGGCAATTACAAATAAAGAGGGACCTGTGTAAGAATAGAGTTCACTGACCTACTTTGAATCTGGTGTATTCACAACACAGAAAGGGAGGGGGAGGAGGGAAGATGGCAATGAGTCAGGTAATCAATTTTAGATGGTCAATAAAATTGAAAACTGTACATTTGGGGGAGTCATACACAAAGGGAATCTCTTGTGGATTAGTTGCTGAACTTGTTTCTGGAAACAGCAAATTTCTATAGTTGCACGAGTTCAAACAACACAGAAATTCTGGATAAACTGCTGTGGTAGTGACTAACAGGCATGGTTCCTTCCCCCACACCCCAATTGAAAATGTACAACCTGAGAGAAGAGGTGTGAGTAATACTTTGTGTGCTCTAATATATACTTGAAGTACCTGAAGAATATTAGACCATGAAGCCATTTTCAACTTTTAAAAATAATTTTTGAGATTATAATGAAATTGTTTCAGCCTTCTCATTCCTCTCTACTCTTATGTCTCAAATGCTGGGATGAACCATTAAGGTGGCTGCTTAACAATCAGAGCAGACGTGGCTGTCAGGTTCTCCCAGTATCCCTCAGCCCTTAACTGTTACAAGGTATGGGTGTCAAACACAGTTCTCTAGCCTCGGAGTTGAGCTGCCCTTCTCCCAGCTGTCCTTCCTTATGTATTCTAACCTTTTTGGTTACCTGGTCTTTTTCATTTATCATTTATCCTCCTGGCCCTTTGTTCTGGCTCTCCACTTCCCTCTCTCCTCTTGTTTCACATTTCTCACAGTCATGCCAACTGTAGACTATTCCAGATTTCCCTGTGTCTGACTATGTTCTCTCGTCTATCTATAATAAACTTTCTACTCCAACATTCTGAGGTACAGCCATATCTTTTTGTTTTATTTCTCATTTTCATTGAGCTCCCATTAACTACTCCTTGCTTTCAAATTCATGGCCATTTGTTTCTTTAATGGTTGTTACTGTTTGGCTTTGACTGAACTTTGTCTGCAGGACTTCCCAACTATGAGGTAGAGGTGACTGCACTGGACACTGATCATGTAATGGAATGTGCAACATAAATGGCTTGTATCTGGGAAAATGAGCAGGTGCCCTGGTACAGTGGAAGACTGTATTTTAAAACATTTCCAAGATGAGGATGTTGCAGGATATTTGATCCCAGTGTGATCCCTAAGATTGTGAACTGTAAACACCATTGCTCTGTTTGGTGTGGTTGAGCACTAACACAAACAAAAGTTCCAAGAACTTTCTGTTTATTGTAAACAGGTGATTATGGTATGGTTCCCTCATCCCTAGAACATACCTTTAATTCAAAAGTTCTCTGTGCATAGGATTTAATAATGTTAACCCTAGGTCAAGAGGCAAAGCAAGAAACCACCTGACATGGATTAAGGAGTAAGAGGAACTTTCAGCTGAAATGTATTTAAGAGAGAGTTTAAAAGTGGAAGGAGGTTTAGCTTGGTAGCTTTTTGGCTTTTTGAGCTTTGATCTAGAAAGCCTTTGGCCTTGGGTTCCTTTGGTCTATCCCCCCTGAGCTGTCATCTGAGCTGGTGAGCTTTTGGGGCTTTTTCCTCTTGGTGAGTAACAGGGTCAGATGGGTGCTTTCTCTGCCTCTCTGCGATAGCAGGTTTTAAAATCAAATAATTGGGATTTTCATTCTTTTATAAAAACACTAGTGTTCTGTGTGCCCATAGGGGTTAGGGCAAAGCTAGAATGCCTATGCTATCTGCACTATTTGATATTTGATCCACTGGTAGAGTAACTACTACTATCCTGAGACTCAGCTCCATTGTTCAAGCTAATGAGGGACTCTGGGCAGGCCCAGCAGTCAGGAGCAACAGTGGGAAGTAGTTTATGGGTTTGTTCTGGGATTTTCCTCTGATGTAGCTCTAAAGAACTGTGAGAGAGACCAGAAGCCATGTCATGCTGAGTGTGGGGACATTGTCCCCAGGCCAAGAAGAGCAGGCTGCTGAGATATCTCAGCCTGAATTGCTTTGAATGAGACTGACTGTAGTTCAGGCTGTGGTTCTGTGGTGATCTTGGCAGACCCTTGGCCTCTGATCCTTCCTGAATTTTGAGTGTCCGGAGAAGTGAAGACTTTGCGGCCTGGGCAGTAGAAAGTCATGGTGCTTATAATATCACTATCTAGTGTGCACACACAGGCATTGGTTTTGCAGTGGACAGATTGGAAAACTGAAGGTCTCATTTCTAGAAATGATGAATGTTGTGTTCCACACACGGTTTTTTGTAACAAATTTTACAAATAGTTTTGAAACTGGCAGAAAAGAGTTGGCAGTGATCATCCTTCAGCAATAATTGATTATTTGTTTTTGATTTTTTTTTGTACTTTGCATCTACCACTAGGCACAATAGCATGCTTTAGAAAAATTCAATTCCAGGGTACAAAATGAATTTCTGAGATGAAGAATTTTGTCAGGTGAGCCTGGTTTTAGGTAAGTGGATAGGGCAGATTTCGCATCTTGTGACATAATCCATGCATCAGGAAACATATTAAACTATTCTCCAACATTGTTTTGTTTGTGAGTGTTGGCAAGTGCTGGGATGTGCCTGAACCCACAAGGGGCATGAGGGACTGCAAGCCATAGCTTATCATTATGATCACCTCCATTTTCCACTTCCATAGCAAAAGGGCTCTCTGGAAAGGAGGTTAATAGTAGATGGAGGGTCAGAAATATAACAGTTTAGGTGTCACTTTGTGTTTGTCTTGTAGCAGTTGTGAAATCTGTGTTTATTTAATTTGTATTAATTAGAAAATCTCTGGTCCAGTGCATATTTTTCATGCTAAAGTTTCCTTACAACTTTTCATGTAAACTTGACTATATTTTAGGCTTTTTTTTGGCACATTCTTGATTATTGAAGTTTGTGGTAAGTACAGAAGTCACATCATGCCAGAAAATTTTGAGATTCATGACAATAGAATCATCCCTTATTTTTCTGTTTTCCTCTGTTTCTTACAAGGTGGCTTTTCTGATATGATATAGAGATTTTGGATTGTTCTTTAACAATCACATAAAGACAATTTGCACTTATGTCTGTAGAAGGCAGAAGAGACAACATGAAGGTGAGTGATACCAGTTGGCCAGTTTACTCCTTCTCTTTTGACATTTTCTTTTGGTAATCTGTCATTTTCTTCAGAATTTTCATGTGTCCAGTGGTCTCCATATTCTTTAGTTGGATGATTTTATTCTCCTGAAATTATTAAATCAAAACCCTGCCCCATCCCTAATTATGGGATGAGGGTTGTACCTTTTTAGGAATGTTATATCTTTTATAGGGTAAAATGTTTTTTTTGGAAATAGGAAAAGTATAATATCTCAAAGTTAAAAAATCTTTGAAAGTTTACAAATATACCTTAAAGTGTATTTATTTCTAGATAATAAAGGGCATTCACTTTGATTTTCAGCCTGCCTTTTACAAGCAGCTTTTAAATAAAATCACTGTAAATCCTATGTGCCTGCCTCTGCCTCCCAGGTGGTATATAAAAGGCATGTGCCTCCCAAATGCTGGGATTAAGGCTATGAACCACTAACACCCTGTCATTGTAACTCCTGAATTTAGAAAACAACTAAGTAATATAGAACTGCTTGTCTCTGCTGGGATTACATGCATGGTCTAACACCACGCTGCTCAAATATGTTATATTCACTCCAAATTATTCCAACTGAAACAAGTTTATACTATTGAATTTACTTAAAACATTTTAAACCTCTTTAACTATTTTAAATATGAAATAACAAAAGTATCCTTTTTTATTTAAGAAGAAAACTTTAGTCTTTATTAAGTTAGTTTGGACTGAATGACCAAGCTGTGTGATGAACAGTTACCTTGCTTATTCAGGAGATCTCTACTATTCAAATCTAATCATTATCAATTTTGATAGGATCCACCATTTTTTTTTCCTGTGGAAACATTCGGTTTTACCAGTGAAGACACCGTTCAATAGTTTTTCAGTGTCTACTCCTTCTGGTTATGCTTACTTTCTTTGTTCTAGAGTATTTATGTGTGGTGTTAAGTTGCTAGTAAGAGATCTCTCTGATTTTTTTTTCAGAATGTAAAAAATAGTGCTATGGCCTGTCTTCTGGTCAACACTTCCATTGTGTACTGTGAGTTTTGATATGTTGTGTATTCATTTCATTGACTTCTAGAAAGTCTTTAATTTCTTTATATCAGTCTTGATCTATTTTTTTTATTCAGTAGAGAGTTGTTCAATTCCCATGAGTTTGTAAGCTTTCTAGTGTTTTTATTATTGATGATGTGCTGCTTTAAAACATAGTGGTCTGATAAGATGCAGGAGGTTATTTCTAGTTTCTTATGTCTTTTGATACTTCCACTGTTCAAGTATTTCATCAATTTTGGAGAACAGTATATGAGTTTTCTGAGAAGAGGGAATAATCTTTTTGTTTGGGTGGAATGTTCTGTAAACATTATTTGGGTATATTTAGTTTTTTATGTTAGTTAGCTGTAATATTTCTCTGTTCAGTTTGGGCTGGAGGACCTGTCTTTGGTGTGAGTGGTGTACTGAAGTCTTCCCCTATCCGTTTATCAGGGCCAGGATGTGATGCAAGCTGCAGAAGTTTTTCTTTTATAAATTGGGTGCTCTTATGTTTGGGGCATAGATGTTAAGTATTGAAATGTTATCTTGCTGGATATCTTTGAATATGTATTGTACTTTGCCATCTTTTGATTAGTTTTTGTTTGAAGTCTGTTTTGTTAGATATTAAAATTGTTATACCAGCTTGATACTTCAGTCCATTAATTTGGAATATCTTTTTCCAACCCTTTACCTTCAGATACTGTCTATGATTGATGTGAAGCTGTTTTGGTTGTATTTAGCAGAAGGATGAATTCTGTTTTATTATCCATTTTGTGAACCTGTGTCTTCTTATTGGTGAATTTTGGTTAAAGGTATTAAGAGATATCAACAAACAGTGATTGTAAATCCCAGTATTTTGGTAGTGGTGTTAGTTGATTTAGCACCCTGTGTTGGGCTACATTTATAGATACATATGTTTAAATTTGACCTTATCATGAAGCATCTTATTTTCTCCATTTGCTGATTGAAAGTCTCTGGGCATGCTTAATAATTTGTGTTGGCTTCTGTAGTTTATTAAGAGTCAGAAGCACACTGTCTAAGCCCTTCAACTTCCAGCATCTTTACTGAGAATACAAGATTAATTTCAAAGGTCTGCCTTTATTTATTTCTTGGTTGTTTTTTGTTTGTCTATTTGATTGGTTGGTTAGTGTGGTCTGTTTTATTTTATTTTTTTTTTTTTTCTGTTGAAACTTTTCCAATCCTTTCCTTGTGCTATATGTATAGAGTTTTGATTAATCTCTGGTAAGAGTAATTTCTTTTCTGGTCCAGTCTCTTTGGTGTTTTGTATGCTTCTTTTGCCTTCATAGACATTTAGGTTAAGAAATTTTTCTTGTATGATTTTGTTGAAGATATCATGTGGACCTTTGATCTCATCCTTCTTCTGCTAATCTGATCATTAGCATGTTTTGTCTTTTCATAATGTCCCAGAGTTCCTGGATGTTTTGTGGTAGGGAACTTTTAGATTTAACATTTTCTTTGACACATGTAGCTATTTCATTTTTCTTTCTGTTTTTTATTTTCTATTATTTTATTTTCTTTTCAGACAGGTTTGCTTTTTATAGGCTTTGCCTATGCTAAGCTCCCAAAATGATGGACTGTGATCTGACAGTACCAAACTAAATGAATAAACCCATTCATGAGCTGACATGCTTTTGGTTAGGGTATTTAGTCACAGCAACAAAGTGGCAAATTGGAACAAAAAATTACATGCAAAGACTAATTTCACTGCTGGACAGAACCTTGGAATGTTCTCTTTTTATGGAAAACATCATGATTTAAGATATCAAAAGCATTAGAAAACTGTATACAGAGCTTCATCAGCTGTTCTTGTAAGACCTAGAAAATCAGAGTGTTGAGAATAATGCAGACAGAGGAAGTCCATATCATAGGACAACAGACTCCATGGAAAATTAAGCTAGAGGTCATTTGTGTGATATTTAAACTGCAAATCATACTTACTCTATGTATGCCTTGAGAAATTGAGTAAGGCAGAATTAAAAAAATAATAGGTTGGATTTCTTACTTGGAATACTAAATCTGTTGAATGGTTATTTTTAGTGAGACATTCAGGACCACGGTGAAAGAAAAAGACAAGTGGAGCAGAAATAAATGTAAAGTTTTTGGTTTGTTGAGAAAAGCATCACTAGGTAGGTTCAGATGGCAGTCACATGCTGAAAAAGAGACAGTAATTTTCAAGGAGATTATCAACATCAAAGAAAAGGTCATAGGTCTGGATTTGAAATATGGTGTCCATACAGTAATACTCCTCACTGTTAATTCTTCTGTTAATGGAAAGAGTAGGCAGAGTGATTCCTAGTGTCAGGAAGGAACTTCATATAAAACCTGCTCCAAAAGTGGTCCAAGTGTGGTATGGTCCATCCCAATTTGTCCAACCCAATGTAGAATCCAACTTGACAGGCTCACCCATGTTGTGCTGGTTCTAAAAACAAAAAAAAAATGCAAAATTTAAAGTAATAGATTCTTTCTTTGTAGCTTCAATTGAGCACAGTGCCAGCCATCTGCATTTGGCAGAGTCAGATCCCCAGTGAAGATAATATAAAGGTTCATTGCATGAAGTGGTGAGGGTGAAGCCTGAGTTGCATCTTGACACTACAAGTTGTTGAGACACCTAAGTTAGGAGACACCTCCCATAGAGTGCTGCCTATAGGTAGTGGAAGTAACCAAACTGAGAGATGTATGAGATGTTGCAGGGATAGGACCATCTAAGCCTTTTGAAACAGCAACAGGATTTGTTGTTTTCCTTGCTGAACTTCTTTTCTTGGTCCAGTCTTCCCTCACTATATATGCATTCTCAATACTAGAATGGAAAGGGGTATTCTGTGCATCTATGTTGGAATGATGTAACTTACTTCTGATGTTACAAGATGTGGCACCCAAGAGATTCTCTTGTATATCAGAAGAGACTGTGAACATTTGAACAGTATATGAGCTATGGCAGAATTTTAGGATCATTGAAGTTAGACTACATTTTCATATGGAATGACAATAAGCCTATAGTGAATTTGGTCAGAACTTATTTGATTGAATCAAAAAAGCTCCCAGAGAAGATAATGTTTCTGTTTTTGACACTGAAGAAAAAGTTTCTTTGTAGCCTTGGCTGTCCTGAAAGTTGGTATGTAGACCAAAAAGGTTTTCAACTTACAGATGTAACTCCAGTCTAGTGTTGGGCTTAAATTTAGTCCAACATGCCTGGCATCAACATCAATATCAACATTGGCTGCTGAGCCTTGTTTTTTTTTAATTTTAATTTTTTTTAATTTTGTTTTTTTATTTTAATTTTTAATTTTAATTTTTTTAATTTTGGTTTTTTTAATTTTGTTTTGTTTTGTATATGCAAGAATATGTTGTGCTGATCTTCATCCACATCTTACACTTGAAATTTGGCAGAGAGTATATTTAATTTCTTAGAATGGCATGTACTCATGACACTAACAGTGTTTGAGCTTTCTGAATTATTGAATTGCAGGTGTGTGACATTCTTTCTACCTGTTGTGTTTGTTTTTTTTACTTTATTTATTTATTTATTTATTTATTTATTTTATTCACACTTAACTTGTTTTAATTTAAATTTGTTTTTCTATAACTTATTTTCTGACATGAACTCAGCTCTTTGAACACCTCCTCCTGGGGGGTGCACCCTTTTGAGGCCACAGAGGAATATGGTGTAGCCATCCTTGATGAGACCTAATAAGCCAGGTTCAAATAGAAGGAAACGAGTTCCTCCCCTATCAGGAGAGTATGGAAAAGGCATAGGGGGAAAAGAAGGAGAGTGGGTGAGACTGGGAGGAGATTATGGAGGGGGCTACAGTGGGTATACAAAGTGAATAAATTGTAATAAATAAAATTTAAAAATAATTTATCCACTTAAGATCCCAATTTTAGCCCCCTCCCTTGTCTCTTCCTGGTTTCACTCCTCTGTTCCTCTTTCACCCTTAGCCCATTTCCAATTCTCAGATAGGGGGAGCCCTCCTCTCCTACCATCTGACTCCAGCCTATCAAGGCTCACTAGGACTGCGTGCATTCTCTTCCTTTGTGGTGTGGCAATGCCCCCTCTACCAGGGGGAACTGATCAAAGATCAGGCAACAGAGTCCATGTCAGAGCCAGCCCCTACTCTTCTTAATATGGATCCCACATGAGACTGAGATGCCTATCAGCTACATCTGAGCAGGGGTCTGGTTCCTCTTCATGAATGGTCTTTGGTGGGGGCATCAATCTCTGCAAGTCCCCATGGGCCCAGATTTGTTGTCCTTGTTGGTCTTCTTATGGAGGTCCTGCCAGGTCTGGGTCTTTCTACTTTCTATCCCTTTACTCTTTCCTATGATTCTTTGTGCTCTACCCAAAGTTTGGCTATGAGTCTTAGCATCTGCTTTGAACCCCCGCTGGATAGAGTCTTTTGGAGGATATGTATGTTAGGCTCTCATCCTGTTCCCTCTCCTCAGTCACTTCTGGTGTCAATTCTATTTGCCCCTTTGAATAAGAATTGACCATTCTCCATAGGGTCCTCCTTTTTATTTAGCTCCTTTAGGCCTGTGGATTGTAGTATGTTTATCCTATATTATGGCCATTATCCACTTATTAATGAGAATATACCATGCATGCCTTTCTGGTTTTGGAATAACTCACTTAGGCTGATCATTTCAAGTTCCATCCACTTGTCTGAAAATTTCATGGTTTCCTTTTTTTTTTTTTTTTTAAATACCATAGTAGCATTCCATTGTGTAAATGTACCACAATTTCTGTAAAACAATGGTTTGTTTGAGAGACATGTAGTTTGTTTCCCTATTCTGGCTATTATGAATATAGATGCTATGAACATAGTTGACCGAATATCTTTGTTGAATGGTGGAGCATCTTTTTGATATATATCCAGGAATGGTAGAGCTGTGTCTTTAAGTAACACTATTTTCAATTGTCTGAGAAAGCATCAGATTAATTTCTAAAATGGTTGTATAAGTTTGCACTCCCACAGCAATGGAGGAGTATTCCTATTTCTTCACATTCTCACTAGCTTGCTGTCACTTCAGGTTTTGATCTTAGCCATGATTGGTTTAAGATGGAATGTCATTTGCATTTCCATGATGACTACAGATATTGAGCATTTAATGTCCACCATTTGATATTCCTCTGTGGAGAAATCTCTGTTTAGTTCTGTACCCCAGTTTTAAATTGGATTATTTGGATTGTTGGAGTTTAATTTCTTGAGCTCTTTATATATATTGTTTATTAGCTCTTTCAGTTGTATGAAGGGTTGGTGAAGATCTTTTGTCAGTCGGTAGGCAGTCATTTTGTTTTATTGACAGAGTTCTTTGCTTCATAGAAGCTTTTTGTTTCATGAGATCCTATTCATTAATTCTTGATCTTAGAGCCAATGTTCTTGGTGTTCTGTTGAGGAAGTTACCTTTTATGCCAATGAGATCAAGACTCTTTCCCACTTTTTCTTCTAACAGATTTAGTGTATCTGGTTTTATGTTGAGGTCTTTGAACAACTTGGACTGTAGTTTGATGCAGGGTGATAAATATGGATCTATTTTCATTTTTCTACATGTAGACTTCCAGTTAGACCAGCAACATTTGTTGAAGGTGCTGTCCTTTTTCCATTGCGTGGTTTTGGCTTCTTTGTCAAAAATCAAGTGTCCATAGGTGTGTGGGTTTATTTATGGGTCTTCACTTCAATTTCGTTCATCCACCATTTTGTTTTTATTTCCCTACTGTGCAGTTTTTTATTACTATTGATTTATATTAGAGCTTGAGATCAGGGATGGTGATACCTACTGAAGATCTGCTATAGTACAGGACTGTTTTAGCTATTCTGGCTTTTTTACTTTTCCATATGAAGCTGAGAATTTTTTTTCAAATTCCTTAAGGAATTGTGTTGATATTTTGATGGCAATATCATTTAATCTATAGATTGTTTTTGGTATGATAACATTTTTTACTATGTTGATCCTTCTGACCCATCAGCATGAGAGATATTTCTATCTTCTTGTATCTTTTTCAATTTCTTTCTTCATAGGCTTAAAGTTTTTTTTTTTTCATGCAGGTTTTTCACTTGCTTGTTGAGGATAACTCCAAGGTACATTACGTTTTTTTTTCCTGCCTATTGTGAAGGGTGTTGTTCTCCTAATTCTTTTTCAGTCCATTCGTCTTTTGCATACAGGAGTGCTACTGATTTTTTTTTTTTTAGTTAACTTTATGTCCAACCACTTTGATAAAGTATTTTTCAACTGTAGGAGTTCCCTAAAGTAGAATATTTGGGGTCACTTTTATATACTGTCAGATATGTGAATAGCAATACTTTGACTTCTTCCTTATCAATTTGTATCCCCTTGATCTCCTTTAGTTGTCTTATTGCCCTAGATAGGACTTTGAGTACTGTACTGAAGAGATTTGGAGAGAGTGTGTGGCCTTGTCTTGTCCTTGAGTTCAGTGGAATTGATTTAACTATCTTTCCATTTAGTTTGATGTTAGCTATAGGATTGCTGTATATTGTCTTTACTATTTTTAGATCTGTGCCTCTGTCCCCAGTCTCTCCAAGACTTTAAACAAGAATAACTATTGGATATTGTCAAATGTTTTTTCAGCATCTAAGGAAATGATCCTGTTTTTTTTTTTCAATTTGTTTATATGACAGATTAAGATTCCCTATATTGAACTATCCCTGCATGCCTGGGATTAAGCCTACTTGGTAATGGTGGATGATATATTTGATATGTTCTTGGATTTGGTTTGCAATTATTTTATTGAGTATTTTTGCATCATTGTTCTTAAAAGAGATTGATCTGAAGTTCTCTTTCTTTTTGGGGGTCTTTGAGGATTTACCAAGGTGACTGTGGTCTTACAAAAGGAGTTTGGTCATGTTGCGTCCATTTCTATTTTGTGGAATAATTTGAAGAATATCGATATTGACTCTTCATTGACTGTCTTGTAGAATTCTGCTCTGAAATCATCTCACTCTTGGCTTTTTTGGTTGCAAGTATTTAGATGGCTGCTTCTATTCCCTTAGGCAGTAAAAGACTATTTAATATCTTTACCTGATTTTGATTCAACTTTGGTAAGTGGAATCTAACAAGAGAATTGTATATTTAATTTAGATTTTTAAATTATGCGGCATATAGGTTTTTGACATAAGATCTAATGGTTCTCTGGATTTTCTCAGTGTCTGTTATCTCTCTCTTCCTTTCAGACTGTTGATTTGGATAGTGTCTTTCTGCCATTTACTTAGTTTGACTAAGAGTTTGTCTATGTATTTGATTTTCTCAAAGAACTAGCTCTTGGTTTTGTTGATTCTTTGAATTATTCTCTTTGTTTCTAATTTATTGATTTCAACCCTGAGTTTGGTTAGTCCTAGTAGTCTACTCCTGTTGAGAGTATTTGCTTCTTTTTTCTCGGGCTTTCATGTGTTCCATTCAGTTGCTTGTATGGGATGCCTCCAATAGCTTATGAAGACCTTTAGTGCTATTAAAACTCCTCTTAGGACTGCTTTCATTGCATCCCATGAGTTTGGGTATGATGTACCTTCATTTTCATTGAATTGTAGGAAGTTCTTTCTTTATTTCTTCCCTGACCTAGATTTCATTGTGTAGAGAGTTGTTCAGTTCCCACATGTGTGTAGGCTTTTGTTATTTCTGTTATTGTTGAGGTCCATCGTTAGCCCATCATGGTCTGATAGGATACAAGATATTATTTCAATCTTGTTGTATCTGTTGAGGCCTGGTTTGTGACCTACTGTATGTTCAGTTTTGGAGAAGGGTCCGTGAGGTGCTGAAAGAAGATAGATTCTTTTCTGTTTGGGTTAAAAAATTCTCTAGATATCACTTAGGTTCATTTGATTCATGACATCAATTTGTGTCATTATCTCTCAGTTTAAGTCCTTTTCCATTGCTCTGTCCATTGATGATAGTGACATGTTTACCTCTCCCACTATTAATGTATGGTGATTGATATGTTTTTTAAGTTTTATTAATGTTTCTCTTACAAATGTTGGTGTCCTTGTATTTGGTGCATTGTTGCTCAGAATACAGATGCCATCTTGGTGAAATTTTCCTTTGATGTGTATGAAGTATTCTTCCTCATATTTATTTATTTATTTATTTGTTTATTTATTATTTAGGAGCAATAACTGGTATCAGGCAATATTTTCATAGTTTGAAACTATGTGTAACAGCATAGTTTTAAAAAATCTTTCAACATTTTATTGTGTTCTTTTTAAAATTTTATTAATAAGAGTTTATTCACTTTGAATCCCCCCTATACCTCCCTCCTTCCTCCCCTCCCGATCCCACCTTTCATCTTTCCCACCCCTGTCCCTTTCCCAGTCCACTGATAAGGGAGGTCCTCCTCCCCTTCACTCTGATCCTAGTCTATCAGGTCTCATTAGGAGTGGCTGCATTGTCTTCTTTTGTGGCCTGGCAAGGCTGATCCCCCCTCAATGCGAGGTAATCAAAGAGCAGGCCAATGAGTTCCTGTCAGAGACAGTCCCTGTTCCCATTACTATAAAACCCACTTGAATACTGAACTGCCATAGGCTACCTATTGTGCAGGGGTTTCAGGCCATCTCCATGAGTGGTCCTTGGCTGGCGTATCAGTTTCACAAAAGACCCCTGTGCCCAGAATTTTTGGAACTGTTGCTGTCCTTGTGGAGCTCCTGTCATCTCAAGGTTTACTATCTCCCAGTTCTTCCATAAGATTCCCTGCACTCTGCCCAAATTTTGGCTATGAGTCTCAGCATCTGCCTTGACAACCTACAGGGTAGAGCCTTTCAAAGGCCCTCTGTGGTAGGCTCCTGTCCTGTCCCTTTGTTCTCCCTCATCTGATGTCCATCCTCTTTGCCTTTCTGCATGGGGTTTGGGCATCTTAGCCAGCATACTCCTTCCTGATTAACTTCCTTAGGTGTACAGATTTTAGTATTTTTATCCTATATTTTATATCCTATATGCACTTATGAGTGAGTATATACCCTGTGAGTCTTTCTGCTTCTGGGATACCTCACTCAGGATGATCTTTTCCACTTCCCACCATTTACCTGCAAATTTTATTTTTTTCTTGCTGGGTAATATTCCATCGTATAGATATACCACAGTTTCTGTTTCCATTCCTCAACTGAAGGGCATCTGTGTGGTTTCCAGCTTCTGGCTATTACAAATAAAGTTATTACAAACATAGTTGAACAGATGTCCTTGTTGTATACTTGAGCACCTTTTGGATATATGCTTAGGAATGGTATAGCTGGATCTTGAGGAGGTGCTATTCCTAATTGTCTGACAAAGTGTCAGGTTGATTTGTAAAGTGGTTGTATAAGTTTACATTCCCACCAGCAATGAAGGAGGGTTCCCCTTTCTCCAAATCCTATCCAGCATGAGTTGTCACTTGAGTTATTTGTCTCAGTCATTTTGATGGGTGTAAGGTGAAATCTCAGGGTGGTTTTGATTTGCATTTTCCTGATGACTAAGAATGTTGAACATTTCTTTAAGTGTTTCTCTGCCATTCTATATTACTCTATTGAGAATTCTCTGTTTAGCTCTGTACCCCATATTTTAATTTGGGTTACTTGATTTGTTGGTGTTTAACTTCTTGAAATCTTTATAAATACTGGATATTAACCTTCTGTCAGATATAGGGTTGGTGAAGATCCTTTCCCAATCTGCAGGAAGTGGTTTTGTTTTGACAACAGTTTCCTTTGACTTCTAGAGGCTTTTCAGGTTCATGAGGTCCCATTTATTGCTTGTTGCTCTTAGAGCCTGTACCGTTGAAGTTCTGTTCAGGAAGTTGTCTCCTGTTCCAATGATTTCAAGGCTCTTCCTCACTTTTTCTTCTAACAGAGTTATTATGTCTGGTTTTATACTGAGGTCTTTGATCCACCTGAACTTTAGTTTTGTGAAGAGTGATAAATATGGATCTTTTTGCATTTTCCTACATGTAGACTTCCAGTTAGACCAGCACCATTTGTTGTAGATGCTATCATTTTTCCATCGTATGGTTTTGGCATCTTTGTCAAAAATCAGGAGTCCATAGTGTGTGGGTGTATTTCTGGGACTTCTATCCGATTCCATTGATCCACTAGTTTGGTGTCTATGCCAGTACCATGCAGTTTTTATTACTGTTGCTCTATAGTACAGCTTGAGATCAGGGATGGAGATACCCCCAGAAGATCTTCTATTATGGAAGATTGTTTTAGCAATTCTGGGTTTCTTGTTATTCCATATGAAGTTGGGAATTTTTATTTCAAGGTCTGTAAAGAATAGTGTTGGTAATTTGATGGGAATTACATTAAATCTGTAGATTGTGTTTGGTAAGAGGACCATTTTTACTATGTTAATCCTGCTAAGCCATGAGCATGAGAGATCTTTCCATCTTCTGATATCTTCTATTTATTTCTTTAGAGACTTGAAATTTTTTCATACAAGTCTTTGACTTGCTTGGTTAGGGTTACACCAATGTACTTTATGTCCTTTTTGACTATTGTGAAGGGTGTTGTTTACCTAATTTCTTTCTCAGCACTTTTGTCTTTTGTATATAGGAGGGCTACTTATTTTTTGAGTTGATTTTGTATCCAGCCACATTGCTGAAAGTGTTTGTCAGCTTTAGGGGTTCCCTGGTAGAATTTTGGGGGTCACTCATGTATACTATCATACCATCTGAAAATAGTGATAATTTGACTTCTTCCTTTCCCATTTGTATCCCCTTAATCTTCTTTAATTGTGTTACTGCGCTAGCAAAAACTTGAGAACTATGTTGAAGAGATATGGAGAGAGTGGGCAGCCTTGCCTTGTCCCTGAATTCAGTGGGATTGCTTTAAGTTTCTCTCCATTTATCTTGATCTTGGCTATAGGCTTGCTGCATATTGCCTTTACTATGTTTGGGTATGCGCCATGTATCCCTGATCTCTCCAATACTTTAAACATGAATGTATGCTGGATTTTTTCAAATGCTTTTTCAGCATCTAAGGAGATTATCATGTGTTTATTTTTCTTTCAATTTGTTAATATGGTGGATCATATCGATGGATTTCCATATACTGAACCACCCCTGCATACCTGGCATGAAGCCTACTTGGTTGTATTGGATGATATCTTTGATGTGTTCTTGTATTGGGTTTGCAAAGTATTTTGTTGAGTATTTTTGCATCAATGTTCATAAGGGAGATTGGCCTGAAATTGTTTTTATGCTGGGGTATCCAGTGCTGCTTGCTCCTGAATGACTAGGTTCTGGATATGCCATATCGTTCTGTCTTTTGTTGGTTGAGCTTTTACGCTGGCCTCTATCCATTGGAATATCTTGGGTGTTGGGTGTTAGTTTCTGGTACTTCCTAGAATCCTATGGTGGGTCGAATCCCCTTGGCAGGAAGATGATTTTTCCCAAAGGAGGCCTCCTCATCTTTTTGGGTATGGTCACTGAATGGCAGGTGTTTTTTAATAATTGCCACAGCTCACCTCAGATGTACAGACCTGAGTAATAATTTTGGCCTTTGTTAGTAAAGGGGGCTATTCTCTCACCCAGAGAAGTTCTGGAGACAGCTGCCCTGCTGCTGGGTTTCTTGCTGTAAATTTAGTGAGCTGCTGCTGTAACCTGAATGCCCCAGGGTTTGGTCAGTTTAGTTAGGGATAACTGGTTGTCCCTTGGGGCAGTATCTGGGGGTTGATCTCAGGGAACCCAGGCTTCTGGAGGTCTGAGTTTGGAGCTCTCTTCCCCTGTACCCAAGTTGTAATCAGTGGCACATGAGCATTACTCTCATGTGTGCAGCAAGAGGCTAGAGTCTAGAGCCTGTGGATAATCAGAAACTTTTCTGGAGCGAGGTGTCCTGAGGTAGGGCCAGATATTTCCCCCATCTTTGGGTTTTCTCCCAACAGGAAGACCCAGTCTGTACTGTTGGGGGGGGGCGTGTAGAGTGCATAGGCACTTGCTTTCGAATGGTGGCTCCAAGCTGGTGACTGGACAGGAACCTTGGAACTTTTTCCAAGAATATTCCCATATGTGGTGGTGGTAGTGGTGGTGGTAGTGGTGGTGGTGGGGTCAGCTGAATGCTCTAAGCTGGGACCTGCTGTTTCCCTCCCTGTGGGGTTTTCTTCTAATAGGGAAACCCAGCCTCTAGTGCCCTGGGGCACACAGTTCTGTCTGTGATGGATAGTCGTGTGTGTGGGGCTCATGGCTGGAGCCCCACCCAGTGCTGCCTGCCGTGCTCCCACATGTCTGCAGGACCTTTTCCAGGGATAGACTGGGTGACATTCGGTCAGTCCCACTTGTTTCCTTCCATGTGGGGGTTTTATTGAGACTGGGACTCCCAGTATCTGGTGCCCTGGGGAGCAAAGTTCAGCCTGGGAAGGTGATCAGGACATGATTCTTGGGTCTGTTTGCTTGAAAAACTTACTCCTGCCACAATAGCCCAGGAAATTTTCGAGGGATTAGTTGGGTGCTCTGAGGCTGAAACCAATTGTTTTTCTCATCATTGGGTTTCTTATCACTTGGTAAACTCAGTCAATGGTGATTGGAGGCCAACAGTTCCAACTATTTGTCACGGTGCAGTCTCTGTTACCCTGCTGATCAATCCCTGCCATTTGGGATCTGTTTTTAAATTTTACTGAATATGAGTATTTTGATTGTATGCATGAATATGAACCTCTTGTGTGCCTGATCCTCACAGTAGTATGATGATGTGTTCAGAACTCATGAACTTATAGCAATTGATAGTAGTGGGTCCCAGTTAAACACTGACAATTGAGCCAAATTATTTGCAAGAGCAGCAAGAGCTCCTCATTGCTGAGCCATCTCTCCTGTCTTATGTTGCTTATTTATGATCATCATTTACATTGCTAATATTTTCATCTTTCTATTTTTAGCTGTTTAAACATGCATTCTCTTTTAGTAAGATCTTATAAAAGTTACAATTTAAGCTAGGGCAGTGCAGATTTCTGGAAAATTAATACACAACTGGAGTGAATGTATAATTCCTTCTAGAAGTTTCAGTAAAGACCTCTGAGTTCTTTCAATCTTTTGTGTTTGTTTGATTGACTTTTAGGGGAGGCTCTGTCTTACTATATAAGTCTGGCTGTCCTATAACTGTTTGCATAGATCATGCTGGCATCCAATTCAATAAGATACACCTGCCTCTACCTCCTGAGTGATGGAATTAAAGGCATGACAGAATACACCCAGCTTGTCCATCATATTTTTTTTGTCGTTAGTAACTGTTCATAAATTTCTCTGATGTGTTACTTAATACTGTTCATCTCTTAATTTCTCTCTCTGTGTCTCTCTGTCTTTCTCTTTCTATTTCACTCTCCTCTCTGTTTGTCTTTGTCCACATTAATTGCCATAACTATTTCAAAGCTATATCCTATTCAAAAAGTTCAGATTTGACAAGTTAAACTTTGTTATTCAGTTTTCAAAAATGACTTAGTGATAACATTAACACTTCTTTTTTAATAGAAAAGTTTTAATCTTTATTTTTAATCTATATACTACATTATTTAGTAAGGAGGATGTACAAAACAATGATCAAAGAATAATCATGTGTTATATTCCTTTTCTTTTGTCTGGTCACTCAGAAATATGGTGCTATTGGCTATGATTGTTGTTGCTTGCCACTCACATTATTTTTATCCATGTATTCACTGTAGTCCACTTTCCCTTCCACAAATATATGAGCCCCCCTCTTCACATACTGATATGCCACATCCCTGAGCCCTGGTCAAAACATAATATTCAGTACCATGTTGTCTTTTGACTGATGTTACCCATCTGTTCAGTGTCCCCTGATCAACACATCTCATTTGTTGCTATATAAAATATCATGACTGTGCTTTGTCCTTCCACCTTTCTCATGACAGGGTCCTGACCTACTCACCCAAGTAACTGAAAATGATTCATAGATTGCTCAAGTACCCAACTAATGGCTACTTTATATTCATGTCTTACAAACTGATGAAACACAGGTTTTTGAAGCACGCCTTTGTTTTTTTTTTGTTTGTTTGTTTTTGGTTTTTTTTGTCAATCTAACCTTTAGGCTTTTTCATCTCCCCTACTTCACATCACGCACAGCACCCAACTGTATAACATTCGCACTTCTGTGTCAGAAAATAAATGGAAGAAGCAGTAGAATTATATGATTATATTGACAATGACATATAAATTATATTGTTGCCACTGTTTCTGTTGTACAAATGTATGGCATATTTTAGAATTCAGTGACCTTCAATGATGTGCATGTGAAATTCAGCCAAGAAGAGTGGGCCTTGCTGGAACCTTCCCAGAAGCAACTCTACAAAGATGTGATGCTAGAGACCTGTGAAAACCTCACTGCTATAGGTAAGACTGCAATTTTTCTTTCACTTTTAAAATAAAGAGACAACTCTTACTTTGTTATTGATCCTCTTCTGTAATTCCAATTGAGAATGAGGAGGAATGTGGTAAATAAATCAGGCATGATTCTAAGGGTCACAGAAGATAATGATTTAAGTTTTGCCTTAATAATAACATGTTATTTCCAATAATATATATTTTCTCGTACTATATTTTAGGCTACAATTGGGATGACCATAATATTGAAGAACATTTTCAAAGTTCTACAAGTAATAAAAGGTAACTTTATGTGCACACTGATACAGATATGAATCTTAAATTTTAATGTGTCCTGGAAGTTTGGTGTTTTTTGTTTGTTTGTTTATTGGCTGCTTTTTATTTTCTGTTTTTGAAATAGATTTTTTCTGGGTATCTGTGAATTTCTTAGACTTGCTTGTTAGACCTGCCTGACCTCAAAATAACAAGCAAGATATGCCTGCTTTTGCCTCCACAAGTGCTGGGATTGAAGGCATGTACCAGCACACATGGCTGTGTCCTGGAAGTTTTAAAGAAAAGCAACAGTGTAAAAACAGCACTGCTTTACGTGTACTGATGATCATTAAAATCTCATAATTCCATGTACTTCAATGTCAGGTATCTGATTTGTGTTTACAAGGCACTCCCCTAAGATAGAAGAAAATAAAATAATGTTGTAACAGAAAATACCATTTGAATCATATGGACATTACAGGTACTGAGTTAAACTGCCAATCTGTTTAGTTTCATTCTATCTACTCAGATATTGTAAGAGGTATACACATTGAATTGGTGATTGGTATGAATCTAAAACCTAATAAGCAAATATTTCATAGTACAACCAGTGTTACTCATATTCATGCAGTAAGATTGTAAAGTTTAGTGAAAGGAGCAGCTTATGAGAGGCAAGAATATTGTGGAGAAACCTTAATCCCTATATGACATGTCTATGATGAACAAAAACAAACTGTGTGAATTCAATGTGGGAATTTTCTATTATTCCTGTAATTTAAATAGGTATATCATATGTCACAGTGTTTCTAAGACACATGAGCACAGGGATATTGAAAGAAGCAGTATACCTGTATTTCTCCAAGAACAATTGATTTTGTAGTAGTCCCCACTTTGAGTAGATTTTCTGAATGTAATACATGGTTATTGTTAATTGGTTTTGCAACTTCATTGAGAAATCATCAGCAAACTCATACTGCTGAAAATACCTATGCAAACTAGGAATTTGGAACTTCTTCTGCTTGTCCTGGCTCACTTTGTAAATGAACTGTCATTCATACACTACAAAAGCTTGTGAATCAGGTTGCTGTGGTAAAACTCTGAATTCTTACAATGCTCTTCATATATAGGAGAAAACCTCTTAAAGAAAAATGATGCTATAAAAGTGAATCACATAAAAAATGCTCTTACCATCACAGCGATCTTAAAAAATACCCATAATGAAGGGGAAAACCATGAATGTAAATAAAGTGATAAAACTTTAAAATTTGATTCTTCTTTACCATTAGACCAAATTATGAAATTAATTCATATAGATAAATATATTTATTAGTGTAATGAAATGACTGTGGTAAATATTTCACATGTGCCAATTATCTTTGCAGGCATGAAAGTAGTCATACTGGAGAGAAACACTTTAAATGCACTCTATGTGGGAAAACCATCCCATATACCACTGTTCTCATACGGCATAAAAGAACACACACTGGAGAGAAACCTTACGAATGTAACCAGTGTGGTAAAGCCTTTGCAGAAAACAGTCATCTCTTAAGCCATAAAAGAACACACACTGGAGAGAAACCTTATGAATGTAACCAGTGTGGCAAAGCCTTTGCACAAAACAGTACTCTTTTAAGCCATAAAAGAACACATAGTAGAGAGAAACCTTATGAATGTGATGAGTGTGGTAAAGCATTTGCAGAAAACAGTTATCTCTTAAGCCATAAAAGAACACACACTGGAGAGAAACCTTATGAATGTAACCACTGTGGTAAAGCCTTTGCATGAAACAGTCATCTCATAAGACATAAAAGAACACATACTGGAAAGAAACCTTATGAATATTCCCTAACGTGATAAAGCCTTTGAACAGCAGAGTAGTCTCTGAAAACATGAAAAAACACACATTGGAGACAAGCCTGGTGAGGAAAATTAGTGTGGTTAAGCCTTTATATGTAACAGTCATCTCCTAAGACAACAACACATTCTGGAGGGAAACCATATGAATTAACTGTGTGGCAATGCCTTTGCACATAACATCTCCTAATACATAAAAAAAAAACACATACTGGAAAGAAGCTGTCTGACTGTAACCAATGTGAAAAACTTTTGCACTTCAGAATCATTTTCACACTCATGAAAGAAATACTAATGGACAGAAAGCCTGTGAGTGCTTTTACCATGGTGAAATCATTCCATATTTGTATAATCTTCATCATCTTGGAAGGATTCATACTGGATAGAACTTATGAATGTGTCAAAATGGTGAGGCCTTGTACAAATCTAGGGTCATCATCATCATGAAAGTATCCTTACTGGAGAGGAATTCTGTTACTAAAAGCAATATGGAAAGGCCTTTGTGTTCTTTGGTCCACTGAGATCCAACAGAAGTGAAAATCTAGCTCAATGGAAATGACCTTTCTTTTCTGAAGGGAAAGGGGAAAGGGAATAGAGACAATAGGAGTGGAGGGTAGTCATGGGGGAGAGAAGGAAGGGGGATTATGATTGTAATGTAAAGTAAATAAACTTATTTTTTAAAAGAATACAATGAATGGTAAATATCAACTACATGCAAAAGTATTATAAAATGTGTTTAGGGAAGACTTATTGATAAACCTGATTCTCAACATTTACTGTTTTCAATTGCCTCACTTTAGACAAGAAAAGTTCAGTCCAGTGGATGAATATGTAGGGAATGGTGAACTAACACCAGCCAGGAAGTTCTCTGAGAGTAATAGAACAGTGGTAGCCTGTAGAAGTTTCTTTGTGTATACATATATATTGTTCCAGGGGTTCTATTGAAAACCATTGCAACCCAGACTGAATTTTGAGATGTTCAGGAGGAAGCTTTCTCTTCCATGTATGACCCTGCTGCTGGCCTAGTTGTGTAATCAGGTAAGGATGAGTTTTCTGTGCCTGACTTCAACTGGGGAGTGTCTTTAGACAAGGATTCTATTAGCCAAATTTGATAGATGGCTTTTGACACTGATCCCTGCTAACTCTCTCCTCTTTTTAAATATAGGATGATTAGGATCTGTGCTCTTGTTCATATGATAGGAATGTGCTATTTAATACAAATAAAGCATTCTTGAAGTACCTAGTTTTGAACGATTATATACACCTATCCATGGAGCATCCCAATCATTTCCCAAGGGGTATATAGCCTCTGTTTTCTGGAATTAAATTTGAACTTATTTCCTGAGGTGGTTCCTATAGACAGAAGGAGAACCAAGTTCTTTGAAATGCTTGTGATCAAGTGTTTCAGACTTCATAGCATTTCATATTTCACGTGTTTTCGGATGTGAGATGGTCAATTAAACATTGTCTTGTGAGTGGGACTCTGTAAAATGAGTTATACTTAGTGTTAATTTCACAGTAAGGTTGCAGGCAAGCTTCAGGGTATGGAGTTTTCTGATGTGAGCAGAGTGGCCTATGGAGAAGTAATAAGAGCAGAAATATTATTTCCTTGTTTTAATAGCTGAATAGTATTGTGATAAGACATGGGTGGATGGCAGAGGAGGGAAACTCACCTTTTGTGTGGACTAGGGGAAGAGGATAGAGGTAAGAGGAAGGATGGGACCAGTAGGAGTTGAGGTAGGGGCCTTCAGCCAGGATATATAATGAATAAATTGTGAAAAAATTAAAAATAATTAATAAAAGAAAAAAGAATTAGAAAAACAAAACCAGAGAGCAAAAATTTGAGTTCAGTCTGGGTAACTGCTTTGCTCAAAAAAAAAAAAAAAAAAAAAAGATATAAAGAAAGAAAAGATTAAGCATCTTACCACAGTCTTCCTTCTTGATTAGCTTCCCTAGGTCTACAGATTTTAGTATGATCATCCTATATTATAGGTCTAATATCCACTTATGTGTGAGTATGTACCATGTGTGTCTTTCTGCTTCTGAGATACCTTACTCAAGATGATCATTTCTAGTCCCACCATTTGCCACCAAATGTCATGATTTCTTTGTTTTTAATTGCTGAGTAGTATTCCATTGTGTAAATGTACCACAATTTCTGTTTCCATTCCTCAACTGAGGGACATCTGGGTTGTTTCCGGCTTCTGGCTCTTACAAGTAAAGCTGCTATGAACATGGTTGAGCAAATATCCTAGTTGTATACTTGAGCATTTTTGGATATATGCTCAAGTGGTATAGCTGGATCTTGAGGTAGCACTATTCCCAATTGTCTGAGAATGTAACAGGAGTCTATCACAGAGGTCCTCTGAAATACTCTACCCAGCAGGGTATCAAAACATATGCTGAGATTCAGAGCCAAACATTTTGCAGAGTGAAGGGAATGTTATGACAGAAGGGGGAGATAGAAATATCTGGAGGAAACAGGAGCTCCACAAGGAGAACATCAGAATCAAAAGGTCTGGGCAGAGGGGTCTTTTCTGAGACTGATACTCCAAACAAGGACCATGAATGGAGATAAATTAGAACCCCTGCACAGAAATAGTCAAAGACAGCTCTGTATCCAAGAGGGTACCCCAATAATAGGACTAGAGACCATCTCTGACATGAACTCATGGGCTAGTTCTTGGATCAGCTCCACCTGAGCAGAGAACAATCCTGCCAGTTCACAAAGAAAGACAAAGAAGCCAGTCCTGATGAGACCTGATTGACTATAGTCAGATGGAAGGGGAGGAAGTCCTCCGCTATCACTGGACTGGGGGAGAGACATAGGAGAAGAAGAGGGAGGGAGGGTGAGATTGAGAGGGGATGGTGGAGGGGCTACATCTGGGATACAGAGTGAATAAACTGTAATTATTAAAATAAAAAAGAAAAGAAAAAATAAAAAAAAATGTTTAATAAAAGAAAGGAGAATCAAAGATGGTGGTACCAAGAGGACAGTTTCTGCAGAGCAGTAAAGCAGTGACTACACAGCAAGCAACAGACCAAACTCTGGACCCTAAAACAACAGCAATTGTGTTTCCAAGTTAAGAACAAACCCCACGGAGTGTGAAGGAATCGGGTCCTTTCTCAGGTCACCCAGCTAACCCATGGAAGAGTTCCCGGGTCCCTGCAGGCAATAGATCACCAGCCCAGAGTCATATAACTGTGTGCTCTGGTCACCATCCCAGACTGTACAGTGGGCCCAACAACACCAAAGATTGGGATTTCCAGTCTAGAGAAAACTCCATGGAGTAGGAAGCAATCAGAACTGACCTCAGGTCACTCAGAAAATCCATGAAAAAGGTCTGGGCTCTAGAAGGTGCTGAACCCAGAGAGCTCCTTCTACACTGAAATCATTGTTCCACACAGAACTGTGGACACCAAAGCACCAGGGACCAGGTTTCCCTGTTGGAAGGAAACCCCATGATGAAGGAAACATCAAGTCCTACCTCAGGGCATCCAATGGAATTCTCCCACACTCCCCCAAAAAGTTCTCAGCAAAAGTTTTTGGGTTCCTTCTGATACCCAGTCACCAGCATAGATCCACTTACCTGCTTCTGTGTGCTCTACTCAACATTCTAGACTGAACTGTGGACCCCAAAACAGGACAGACTGGGTTGCCCTGTCGGGAGGAAGCCATACAGTGGGGGAAACACCAGTTCCAAACTCAGGACATCCAGTTCAGGAAAAGTTTATGGGTTCCCACAGGCTCCAGGATCTAGCCTCCTGCTGCATGCATGACTGCTGCACTCACCTGCTGCTGATTACCTCTTGGGTACTGGGGCATAGAGCTCCAACCTCAGATCTACAGAAGACTGGGATCCACAGGATCAGCCCTAGACAAAACAGTAATTAATTATTTGCTTTTACTATTGTTAAGGGGAAAAGGCCCTGATGAAGGACAAGTTTTAAAATTCACTCCCAGCGTGATTCTTAAAGCTTTATCAGGATGGCAGGTGTACCCTAGTCTCACCCTACCAACAAAGGAAACACTCAGTCTATACACCCTCAGGGACATGGGGCTAAAGTCAGGTTCACTATTATCTGCAGTCTGTGGGAGGACCTGAAACCATTCAAGAAAAAGACTGGCAGGCATGAAGGTTCAGACTTGTATTTGTAGGACAAGAAACTGGGGGAGGAGGATGAGTTCCAGAGCAACTTGGGCTTCATGTTTCCAACTGCTTGTCCCATTAAAACCCAGATAACTGGACTGAAAATATGGCTCATGATGCTCTTGCAGAGGACTGGGTTAGGCTCCCAAAACCCATATCAGGTGGCTCACAACAACCTCTAGTTCTTGGGCATCTCTTACCCTCTTCTGGTCTTTGCCAGGCATGTATACCCACATGCACACAGATAAATAAAAGAAATCTACTTAAAAACTGAGAATGACAGACAGAGAGAGATGGATGGGTGGACACAGCATGAGCTCTCCCTGCAATGGAAACTACCACTGTGCCTAAGACCCCTCACTGTGCCTGCCAAGCTGCTGTGCCCATCGACCTGCTGCAGTTCCTGCTAACCCTACTGCCAAGTCCATCAAATCTTCTGCTACTTTCTTTGTTCATCACTGCACACTAGTTCACTCTTTTTTTTTTTTCTTTCTTGACATGGGGTCTCCTATACTCTGGCTGCCCTTAATCTTGGTCTGTACCTGAGGGTGACCACAAGCCTAAAGAATCTTTTGAGCTTTTGATCTTAGCCATTCAGATGGTGTAAGGTGAAATCTCAGGGTCATTTTGATTTGCATCTCTCTGATAACTAAGGGCATTGAGCATTTTTAAGTGTTTCTCTATGATATTCCTCTAAAGAAAATTCTATCTTTACCTTTGTCCCCATTTTTGATTGGATTACTTTTGATTTAAAACATTGTTTTTGAACAATTTTCGAACCACGTTTCTTTGGAAGAAATAGCAGATTTTCACAACAATATGTGTGTGTAATAGATATATGAAAAAGATGATAGATAGACAGGTGATAGATGTGAGATAGATGGATAGATAACTGTAATAATATGTGTGCAACAATAGGAGGGAGACTTGTATAAAACATTGTGATAGGCTAGGGTCAAATAGAAGGGGAGTAGGACCTAGCCTATCAGTGGACTAGGGGAGGGGCTTAGGTGCAGAAGAGAGAAGGAGAATGTGAGCAGATGGAGATGATGGAGGGGGGCACAACCACAGTACAATTTGAATAAATTGTAATATATGAAAATAATAAACAGTAATGTAAAAGAGCATCATGAAATTTATATTCATCTCCAAAGATTATGAATTTCTAATCCTTTTAAACTGTTAAAGGTCCATGTGAAAAAAGGCAGCATTCAAAATCATTAAGACTGTGAACCTTAGAGTATAACACATGCAAAAATCACAGCAGATTTTAAAGATGAATGCACTCTACTAAGATATAGTCAGAAAGTTTCATGCAGAAAGAAGTCAGAAAGTTTTGAAGAGTGAAGAGGACTACATATGCTTATTAATATATAGTAAATTTTATATATTAATCCTAGAGACACAAAAAATTTTGACTGAAGAGATATTCTGTCAATTTTATAATAAAATATGTAGTATACAATGAACATATAATAATCATGGACAAATTATTCAAAATTAGAATGCCTGTCTTTAAAATGATTGTATTTTGGTAACATTAAATTTTTTTTAGTTCTTGCAAAGTGTTTAATTTCATTAATACATGTCATTATACAGTTTTAATTAAGATAACAAAATTCCACCAGACTGTAAATTTCCTCATTAAGATATTCTACTGAATAATGGTGATATTAAAATTATGACATCTGGTTATGAGTCTCAGCATCTGCTTTGATACATTGCTAGGTAGAGTCTTTCCAAGGCCCTATCTTGTGGGCTCCTGTCCTGTTTCTTGTTTTCTCCTATTTCCAATGTCCATCCCATTGTCTTGCTAAGTGAGGACTAATCATCTTAATCCAGAACCTCTTCTTATTTAGCTTCTTTAGGTATACAGATTTTAGTATGTTTATCCTATGTTACAGGTCTAGTACCCACTTATAAGTGAGTACATACTGTGTGTCTTTCTGCTGCTGGGATACCTCACTCACTCTTTTCTTTTCTATACTCCACCATTTGCAAATTTCATGATTGCCTTGTTTTTAATTGCTGATTAGTATTCCATTGTGTACATGTACCACAGTTTCTGTATCCATTCATTCTATGAGGAACATCGGGGCCATAAACCAAACTTTGGGCAGAGTGTAGGGAATCATATGAAAGAAGGGGGAGTTAGTAAGACCTAGAGAGGAGTGCTACAAGGACAAAATATATCTCAGTACACGGGTCTTTTCAGAAACTTAATTCTCCAACCAAGGACCATGCATAACCTAGAACCCCTGCTCAGACATAGACCATGGCAGCTCAGCATCCAAGTGGTAAGGGAAAGAGGGACTGTGTCTGACATGAACTCAGTGACAGACTTTTTGACCTCCCCCCAACCTTGCTAGGCCACAGAGGAGGACTTATATCCAGTCCTGGTGAGACCTGATAAGCTAGGGTCAGAGGGAAGGGGAAAAGACCTCCCCAATCAGTGGACTCAGAGAGGAGCAGGGAGGAGATAAGTGAGGGAGGGTGGGGTTGGGAGGGAATGAGGGAAGGGACTACAGCTGGGGTACAAAGTAAACAACACATAATTAATATAAATAATAAAAATTATAAAAAAATGACATTTGAATATTGGAAACAAAAACACATCAGACGGAAATCTATGTAATGGCATTTCGTAACTAAACCCATTACTATTTAAAAGGACATGAATAGGTGTGATGAAAGTAATGAGGCCTTCCTAGTAGTTGAAAATAGTTAGGTCCCAGGGAGTGCAAATTTCCAAAAATGCCAGTCCTAGACCTGCTCAACATGCATTATCAAAGGAATTCTGGTGATTAGAACCAAATAAGCAACAAAAATCCCAAACAAATAAAATACAGCATTCAGCAAAAATTTGTGAAATACTTCTTGTCCATCAAAGTAACCATTCTCCTTGCTCCAACAAAAGGGACCTGAGGATCTCTATTGACCTGTGGCTCCTATCAGGATACCAACACACATGGTAGCCTCCAGGTTACCTGAAGGGGAAGTAAATGTACTTGTTACACATCTCAAAACACACATCTAGATTCCTGTCTCTTCCCAAACATCCTAATCTCTCTTTGCACTATCCTAATCTTCTAAATATTCTAGAAATACCCTGTCTTTTTCCACTAATAACTTATTAAATTTATATCTTCACCATACGCCCCTCCCTTCTCTCCTCACAGTCCCCAAATCATTCTTCCCTCTCCCATTCTTTCTTTCTCTTCTGAGAGACACCCTAAATGTACCAACCCATGCTGACACATAACATCAGGCAGTACTAAGAGCATCCTGTCTCACTAATGACAGGCAAGACATCACCGCTTGGGGAAAAGAAACTAAGGGCAAGAAACAGAGTCAAAGAAAGCTCTCAGTCCAATTGTTAGGGGACCCACATGTTGAGTAACCTGCACATCTGCTACATATGTGTATAGGGACCTAGGTTCAGCCTATGCATTTATGAAAGCACAGTTTGTCTCTGTGTATGCTATCTCTACTTTTCTTCTAATAATCTCTATTCTCTTCTAGACAGCCTCAGTCATATCAAGTCTGCTTCTTTTACTCCCTGCTCTGAACTCTTCCAGGTGCCTCTGAACATTTTCCCTCTCTGACCCATAATAAAAACATTCCCTCTAATAACGAAGTAGCTACTATTTTGCTGGTCTCTTTGCTTTCCCTGCTCATACAGTTTGAATATTTAAAGTACATATATTGTTAAGTGAATATTACTATGCCTAAATCATGTTACACCATTGAAGGAATAGGTACTGAGAAGCCACAGTTTTTACTTGGGGATGATTAAAGATACCTGTGAATAGAAGAGTCAAAGAGAGGCATCGGCAATGGTTGTCATCAAACACACCAGGCAGTAATGTAAAGGTATTTTATAAAATATTGTCAATTCAGTTTTATGATGAACTTGAAATTAAATGAGTATGACTGGAAAGTCATTCCTATCTAGCTGAATCCATGTTAAAATACTGACAAATAAATGTTTAAAACCATAATGTTGTTGTACTTTGGGCTGAAATCTGACCAGTTTCCAACAAATCTTTGTTGGCATAGTGGGGAAAATAACTAGATGAAACAGAAAATAATCTCTCATAACTTAGGCTGATAGTTTTGAAGAAACACAGATATCATTTTCTTGTATAGCTCAGAGCATACCTCTCTGACATGATAACTTTGTTTGGGGCGATGATATTGACTATTTCTCACAGGAGTGGTTGTCATGAAGCAACTGTTAAGAATTAGTTCATATGTTCTAGAGAAATCAAGACCAAAAACTTCCTGAAACCACTAGTCTATCAAGAAAATAATAATAGTCATTTTAAAATACCTTCGAAGTGGAGCCTGGAATAGAGAAACTCTCATTGAGCATGAAATTATACTTTTCTTTGTTGGTGCTAACAAAAAATGGCTACAGAAGTCTGTATACAAACCACTGAAGTGTAAACATTCTGTAGTAGTCAGGGGGAGAAACCACTGTGATGTCAACATCCCAAGGCTCAGGCCATAACTGACAAAGTGACACATGCATTTCATTTCCTTCAAACTTTTGACTTTAAATCACTCTTTTTGATCAATTTTTGAAACACATATTTTTGGAAGAAATAACATTTTCACAACTTTATGTGTGTGTATGTGTGTGTGTAATAGATATATGATATAGATGATAAACAGATGATAGATGTTAGGGAGAAGGCTAGATAACTGTAATAATATGTGTGCAACAATAGGAGGAATACTTGTATAAAACATCATGATAGGCTAGGGCCAAATAGAAAGGGAGTAGGACCCTGCCTATCAGTAGACTAGGGGAGGGGCTTAGGGGCCCCAGAAGAGGGGAAGAGGCTGTGATCAGATAGATATGAAGGATGGGAGCACAGCCACAGTACAATTTGAATAAATTGTAATAAATGATAATAAACAGTAATGTAAAAGGAAAGCATCGTGAAATTTATATTCACCTCCAAAGAGTATGAATTCCTAATTCTTTTAAACTGTTAAAGGTCCATGTGAAAATAAAAGAACAACAAGGCAAAAATTCTAGAAATACCAGAGTATGTAATCTTGACTCCTTAGAAGGACAGAAAGATATTCCATTTGAGGCTCCCTTTTCAAGCATTATTAACTACTCATACAATGTCGTTGAGTCCTTTAAAAATGCCTTCAATAGCTTCAAACCTCATTATCACAAGTAAACAGTGAACAGGTCATACAACTTGCTAAGAGAAAAAGAGAGGAGACTAGGCCACCAGTCTGCAGTCAAAGGCATTAACCTGTTTTCCAGTAAAGCCACATTTTCCCAAGGTGTTACCTGATTAGTACTTGTAGCTGAAAAGGAATGACAAGGCTTTGAAAGTCTTTAGCAGTGATTCCCTAGACTTCAACACTAAAACACAATGTTTACAGCTTCCTGAAAGCTAATTCTGGTGGACATGATACCTATTTCTCCTAATTTTACTTACAGAATACAAAGAAAAATTATTCTATTTTTTTGGAAATACTGAATATTAGATTAAGTTCTGTGCTTTTCTTTCCTAAGGTAGAATGTACACCTTATGAAACTAAAACCTGCTTTACTTATGGAAATTTATTCACTGTTTTTCTATGGTTTAACAGTTGTCCTGGGTTGTTTCTTTGTTGCTATGAAAAACACGGATCAAAGCAACTTTGGAAAGGATTTATCTGGCTTATAATCCATCGAGGGAAGACAGGGCAAAAACTCAAAGCAGGGACTGAGGCAGAAACCATGAAAGAACAACACTCATTGGCTTGCTCAGTTATATTTTTTATACAGCCCAGGCCCACCTACAAGAATGGTACCATCCACCTGCAGGAAGGTACTTCCACAATGGACTGGGCCCTCCTACATTAATTAGCAATTAAAAAATGTCTGTACCCCCCACAGCAATCTGATGGAAGACAATTTTTATTTAAGGTTCCTTTCTCTCAGGTGAGTCAACCTGACAGTTAGAGTTAGCCATTATAACAGTCTTTGGCTATAGAAAAAAAAAAAAAAACATGGCTGGACAAATAGCTCAGTCTGGTAAGAAGATAAGAAGAGGGGGGTAGGAAAGAGTGAGAGTAAGAGAAGGAGGAGAAAGAGAGAGAAAATGTGTGTTTTCTAGGCACAGTCCCTATTACAGGGGAAAAAAGGGGAAAGCGGGAGGAAAAGAAGAAAGAAAATGAAATAATATGGCAAAACAAAGCCTCCTAATACTCCCCAACACCGAGGACTGAGAATTGAACCTTGGGCCTCACTAGGCAGGTGCTTCACTATACTGAGCTATGGCCACAGACATTTTTCTTTTTTTTTAATTTTTAAATTTATTAATTTATCAGTTACATTTTATTAACTCTGTATCCCAGCAGTGTCCCGATCTCTCATTCCCTCCCAGTCCCTCCCTCCCTCCCTCCCTCATCTCCACCGTGCCCCTTTCCAAGTCCACTGATAGGGGGGACCTCCTCCCCATTCATCTGATCCTGTTTTATCAGGTATCTTCAGGACTGGCTGCAAAGCCCTCCTCTGTGGCCTAACAGGACTGCTCCCCCATTCGGGGGTGGGAAGACCAAAGAGCCAGTCATTGAGTTCCTGTTAGAAATAGTCCTTGTTCCCCTCACTTTGGGAAACCAATTGGTTACTGAGCTACCACAGGCTACATCTGAGTGGAGGTTCTAGGTTATATCCATACATGGTCCTTGGTTGAATGTCAGTCTCAGAAAAGACTCTGTTCCCAGATATATTTGGTCCTTGTGGAGCTCCTATCCTTTCCCCATCAGACTAACTCCCCTTCTTTCTTATGATTCCCTGTACTCTGCCAAAGGTTTGGTCATGAGTCTTTGCTTTGAAAACACTGCTAGTTAGTCTTTCAGATGTGCTCAGTAGACTCCTGTCATACGTTCAATGCACATCCCATCTGTCTTTCTAAATGAAGATTGACCATCTTATCCCAAATCCACTCAATTGATTATCTTTTTTAGGTGTATAGATTTCATTATGTTTATCATATCTTATAGGTCTATATAAGTGAGTATATCCCATGTTTGTCTTTCTCCTTCTGGGATATTTCACTCAGAATGATCTTTTCTAGATCTCACCATTTGCCTGCAAATTTCATGATTTCCTCCTTTTTGATTGCTGAGTAGTATTCCATTGTGTAAAAATACCACAATTTCTGTACCCATTCCTCCGTTGATGGACATATGGGTTGTTTCCAAGTTCTGGCTATTACAAATAAAGCTGCTATGAACATGGTTGAGCAAGTATCCCTTTTGTGTACTTGAACAAACTTTGGGTATATACCTAGCAGTGGTATAGCTGGGTCTTGAGGAAGCACTATTCCTATTTGTCTTAGAAAGCGCCAGATTGATTTCCAGAGTGGTTGTATAAGTTTACATTCCCACCAGCAGTGGAAAAGGGTTCCTCTTTCTCCACAACCTCTCCAGCATGTGTTGTCACTTGAGTTTTTGATCTTGGCCATTCTGATGGGTGTAAGGTGAAATCTCAGGGTTGTTTTGATTTGCATTTCCCTGATGGCTAATGAGGATGAGCATTTCTTTAAGTGTTTTTCTGCCATTCGATATTCCTCTGTTGAGAATTCCCTGTTTAGCTCTGTTCCCCATTTTTTAATTGGATTCCTTGGTTTGCTGCTTTCCAGCTTCTTTAGTTCTTTGTATATACTGGATATTAGTCCTCTGTCAGATAAAGGGTTAGTGAAGATTCTTTCCCAATCTGTAGGCAGTCGTTTTGTTTTGATGACAGTATCCTTTGCTTTACAGAAACTTTTCAGTTTCATGAGGTCCCATTTATTGATTGTTGCTCTTAGAGCCTGTGCTGTTGGTGTTCTCTTCAGGAAGTTGTCTCCTGTGCCAATGAGTTCTAGGCTGTTCCCCACTTTTTTTTTCCAATTGATTTAGGGTATCTGGTTTTATGTTAATGTCCTTGATCCACTTTGACATTAGTTTTGTGCAGGGTGATAAATATGGATCTATTTTCATTTTTCTGCATGTAGACATCCAGTTGGTCCAGCACCATTTGTTGAAGATGCTGTCTTTTTTCCATTGAATGGATTTGGCTTCTTTGTCAAATATCGAGTATTCCTAGGTGTGTGGATTTATTTCTGGGTCTTCTATGTGGTTCCATTGATCCTCCTTTCTGTTTCTAGGCCAATACCATGCAGTTTTTATTACTGTTGCCCTGTAGTACAGCTTGAGATCAGGGATGGAGATAACTCCAGATGATCTGTTGTTGTACAGGATTGTTCTGGGTTTTTTGTTTCTGCATATGAAGCTGAGAATCTTTTGTTCAAGGTCTGTAAAGAATTGAGTTGGTATTTTGATGGGCATTGCATTGAATCTGTAGATTGCTTTTGGCAGTATGGCCATTTTCACAATGTTAATCCTACCAATCCATGAGCACGGGAGATCTTTCCATCTTCTGATATCTTCTTCAATTTCTTTCTTCAGAGACTTGAAGTTTTTCTCAAACAGGTCTTTCACTTGCTTGGTTAGAGTCACACCAAGGTACTTTATGTTATTAGTGGCTATTGTGAATGGTGTTGTTTAATTAATTTCTTTCTCAGCCTTTTTGTCTTTGGTATATAGGAGGGCTTCTGATTTTTTTGAGTTGATTTTGTATCCTGCCACTTTGCTAAAGGTGTTTATCAGCTGAAGGAGTTCTCTGGTTGAATTTTTGTGGTCGCTCATGTATACTATCATATCATCTGCAAATAGTGACACTTTGACCTCTTCCTTTCCGATTTGTATCTGCTTGATCTCCTTTAGTTGTCTTATTGCTCTGGCTAGGACTTCAATTACTATGTTGAAGAGATATGGGGACAATGGACAGCCTTGTCTTGTCCCTGATTTCAGTGGGATTGATTTAAGTTTCTCTCCATTGAGTTTGATGTTAGCTATAGGCTTGCTGTATATTGCCTTTACTATCTTTAGGTATGTGCCTTGTATCCCTGATCTCTCCAAGACTTTAAACATGAATGGGTGTTGGACTTGTCAAATGCTTTTAGGGCATCTAAGGAGATGATCATGTGATTTTTCTCCTTCAGTTTGTTTATGTAGTGGATTACATTGATGGATTTCCGTATGTTGAACCACCCTTGCATGCCTGGGATGAAGCCTACTTGGTCATGGTGGATGATATCTTTGATATGTTCTTGGATTCGGTTTGCAAGTATTTTATTGAGTATTTTTGCGTCAATGTTCATAAGAGAGATAGGCCTGAAGTTCTCTTTTTTGTTGGGTCTTTGTGTGCTTTAGGTATTAAGGTGACTGTGGCTTCATAGAATGAGTTTGGTAGTGTTCCTTCTGTTTTTATTTTGCGGAATAGCTTGAGGAGAATTGGAGTTAGCACTTCTTTGAAGGTCTTGTTGAATTCTGTGCTGAAAGCCATCTGGTCCAGAGCTTCTTTTGGAGGGGAGACTGTTAATGACTGCTTCGATTTCCTTGGGAGATATAGGGCTATTCAGTCTTTCTACCTGATCTTGACTTAGTTTTGGTAGATGGAATCTTTCAAGAAAATTATCCATTTCATTTAGATTTTCAAATTTTGTGGCATATAGGCTTTTGTAGTATGACCTAATAATTGTTTGGATTTCCTCAGTGTCTGTGGTTATGTCCCCATTTTCATTTCTGATTTTGCTAATCTGGATAGTTTCTCTCTGCTTTTTAGTTAGTTTGGCTAAGGGTTTGTCTATCTTGTTCATTTTCTCAAAGAACCAGCTTTTTGTTTCATTGATTCTTTGGATAGTTTTATTTGTTTCTAGTTGATTGATTTCAGCCCTGAGTTTGATTATTTCCAGCCGTCTGCTACTCTTGGGTGTATCTGCTTCTTTTTGTCCTAGGGTTTTCAGTTGGGCCATTAAGTTGTTTGTATGTGATATTACGAATTTCTTCTTGCAGGCACTTAGTGCTATAAATTTTCCTCTGAGCACTGCTTTCAATGTGTCCCATAAATTTGGGTATGTTGTGCCTTCATTTTCATTGAATTCTAGGAAGTCTTTAATTTCTTTATTTCTTCCTTAACCCAGCTGTCATTGAGTAGTAAGTTGTTCAGTTTCCATGTGCGTGTCGGCTTTTTGTTGTTTCTGTTGTTGTTGAGGTCAAGCTTTAGTCCATGGTGGTCAGATAGTATACAAGGGATTATTTCAATCCTTTTGTATCTGTTGAGGCTTGCTTTGTGGCCCACTATATGGTCTATTTTGGAAAAGGTTCCATGTGGTGCTGAAAAGAAGGTGTACTCTTTTGAGTTTGGGTGAAATGATCTGTAGACGTCTATTAGGTCCATTTGATTTAGGGATTCTGTGAGTGCTTTTATTTCCCTATTTGGTGTCTGTCTAGTTGATCTGTCCCTTGGTGAGAGTGGAGTGTTGAAGTCTCCCACTATTAAGGTATTAGGATCAATGTATGATTTAAGCTTTAATAATGTTTCATTTACGAATGTCGGTGCTCTTGTATTTGGGGCATAGATATTCAAGATTGTGATGTCCTCTTGGTGGATTTTTCCTTTGATGAGAATATAGTGGCCCTCCTTATCTTTTTTGATTAACTTGGGTTGAAAGTCTATTTTATTAGATATTAGGATGGCTACTCCAGCTTGTTTTCTGGAACCATTTGCTTGAAAAACAGTTTTCCAGCCCTTTATTCTGAGGTAGTGTTTGTTTTTGTTGCATATGTGTGTTTCTTGGATGCAACAGAATGTTGGATCCTGTTTCCTTAACCATTCTGTTAGCCTGTGTCTTTTTATTGGTGATTTGAGTCCATTGATATTGATAGATAATAGTGACCAATGCATGTTAGTTCCTTTTGTAATGGAGTCGATGATCTAACCCTGTTTCATTGCTTGTTTTCTTTTCATTTTTGTTGGGACATTATCTGCATGCCCTGTTTTCTTGGGTGAAGTAGTTTTCATTGAAGTGGAGTTTTCCTTCTAGTATCTTCTGTAGGGATGGTTTGCTATGTAGATATTGTGTAAATTTAGTTTTGTCATGGAATATTTTGTTTTCTCCATCTATGTTGATTGAAAGCTTTGCAGGGTATAGTAGTCTGGGTTGACATTTGTGATCTCTTAGAGTCTCCATGATACTTGCCCAGGCCCTTCTGGCTTTCATAGTTTCTGATGAGAAGTCCGGTGTGATTCTGATAGGTCTACCTTCATATGTTACTTGGCCTTTTTCCCTTGCTGCTTTTAATATCTTTTCTTTGTTCTGTAGATTTAGTGTTTTGACTATGATGTGAGGTGTTTCTTTTCTGGTCTAGTCTATTTGGAGTTCTGTAGGCCTCTTGTATATTTATGGACATCTCTTTCTTTAAGTTGGGAAAATTCTCTTCTATGATTTTCTTGAAAATATTTTCTGGACCTTGGAGTCTGGAGTCTTCTTTTTCGTGAATTCCTATTATTCTTAGATTTTGTCTTTTCATAGCATCCTTGATTTCTTGGATATTTTGTGATTGGAACTTTTCTGATTTTACTTTTTCTTTGAGAGAAGTATCCATTTCTGCAAATGTGTCTTCAGCTCCAGAGATTCTCTCTTCCATCTCTTGTATTCTGTTGGTGATGCTTACTTTAGTGGTTCCTGATCTTTTCTCCAAGTTCTCCAGCTCAAGGGTTTTCTCATTTTGTGTTTTCTTTATTGATTCTAATTCTGTTTTCATGCCTTGCACCATTTCTTTCATGTGTTTGAATTTGGATTCCTGTCTCTCTACGATGGCCTCTATTTCTTTTTTCATTTCCTTCTTATATGCCACTATTTTTTCCTCTACTTGTGTATCTATTTGTTTGGCTATGTTTGCCTGTGTTTCTTTAAGGATATTGTCTATTTCTTCTTTCTTTGCCTCCAATTGACTGGCCATCTCTTTGAAAGACTTGTTCGTTTCCTCCTTATGAGCCTCAAATAATTGGGCAAGCATGACTTTAAAATCATCTTCCTGTGCTTCTGCTGAATTGGAGTATCCATCGATTTTGGGGTTTGCTGGTGAAGTCATGATGTCCTGATTTATGTTGGAAGTGTTCTTTCACCTACCCCTGGCCATTGGCTTATCTGAAGCCTTCCCTGTTTGTTTTTGGATTCTGCAGATCAGACTGGTGCTGTCTCTCTCTGGTATCTGGAGAGTTCTTCAGGAAGCTGAGAACTCTCAGCGTGTGCTGAGGATTAGCTGTACCTGTGGGAGGAAAGTACGCAGGTGCAAACGGGGCAAATGCAAGTGTGTGTGTGTGTCTGTGTGTGTTTGTGCAATTGTGCGTGGACGTGTGTCTCGAGGGACAGAGTGATAACTAATGTTGAACCCTTGAGTGTGTGGGAGGGGCTCTGCACTGTATATGTCACAGGTACTAATGATGATCGCAGCGCAATTTCTGCCATTAACTGCCTTAACTCCTCAATTAGACCCACAGAGCAGGAACTTCAATGTCCCTAGTGCCCCTCTGTTTCCCAAAGTGGGTATGTGGGTGGGAGGGGGTTCGATGCCTGGCTTCTGTTTTAGAAGGACCCAGGACCTGGGGATCTGCAGATTCTCAAGGGTGCACTCACTTACAGGCAGGTCACTTGGCAGAGATCGTGGTATCCGGGCTCTCTGCTCTCTGGTTTGGCCCTGCTTCTTTGATGTGCTCCACCAGTTCTGTGCTGCTGTCACTGTCAGGTTCTGAGGTTTTGCTGCAGCTGGAGATTTCAGGGTGGTCACATCAGCAGGGATGGGGTAACCAGGCTCTCTGTTCTCTGGATTGGCCCTTGTTAGTCTTAAACTGGAGGGCTGTGGTGCCCCACCAGTTCAGTGCTGCTCCATTGCCAAGTCCCGCTGTAACTGGAGACTGGGTCACTAGTCCCGATGCTTTCTGGAAAGTCCTGGGGTCTCTTCACTGTGCTCTCTAAGCTTGGGAGGCCCAGCACCTGTTGTGTCCAGGTTGTATGACGTTTCTGCCTGGTTTTGGTGAGTATATAGCATCTTCTCTGTCACTGTGGGATTGGGCGGGCCGTACCGTCAGTGATGGGTGAACCTGCAGAGCTAGTATGGTGTCTAGCAGACTTGGGCCCTGGGAGGATGGTACAGCCAAAGCGCGAATCTGAGACTCCAGACACGTACTGCTGGCCTTTGCCTGCCACTAAAGGGCTAGGAGCTCTGCCTCAGTGGCTGAATACCCTAAGCAGTTAGGTCTATGCTGAGAAAGACGAGTCTGCTGTGCTGCTGTGCAGAGGAGGAAGGAGGTCCGAGGGAGGGGAGTGCCGTGAGATCAAAGGATCGTTTCTCTCCTTCCCCAAACAAGTCCCTGGGTGACCCAAGACCAAAGTTTTCACCTCCTGTGATGTTCCCTGTTGTTGAGAAAGCCTCACCGTTGTTTTCCTGGGTTAGAGGTCCTTCCATTCACCAACTAAGAAGTTCAGGTATTCCACCGCTCAGAAACTGTGTGTGCTAGCCGCCATCTTGGCCTAGATATTAATTTTTTGTGCTGAATAGGCTTTTGAGGGAAAACCTAATGATTCCTTTAATTTCTTCAGTTTCTGCCCTTTTCGATTTTTCATTTTTTTCATTTGGATAGTGTCTTTCTGCCTTTTAGTTACTTTGGCTAAGAGTTTGTCTCTCTGGTTGATATTCTCAAACCAGCTCTTGGTTTTGTTGATTCTTTGAATCATTTCATTTCTAGTATGTAGTTTTCAGCAGTGAATGTGATTATTTCCATCCATCTACTCCTTTTGGCCCTGTCTATATCTTACTGTTTTTTTTCTAAGTCTTTCAGTTGTGTCATTAAAGTGCTTGTATGAGATGTCTCAAATTCCTATATGAAATCACTTAGTGCTATGAATTTTCCTCTTCACACTGCTTTCATTGTGTCCCATAAGTTTGGGCATGTTGTGCCGTCATTTTCATTGAATTCTAGGAAATCTTTAATTACTTTCTTTGTTTCTTCCATGACACCTGTTATTGCGTTGTTCAGGTTCCATGTGTATGTGTAGGCATTTTGCTCTTTCTGTCGTTTTTGAGGTCCAGATTTAGAACATGGTGGTGTAACTGGATCCAAGAGATTATTTCAGTCTTATTGTTTTTAGTAAGACTTGCTTTGTGCCTGAATATATGTTCAATTTTGGAGAAAGTTCCTTGATTTGCAGAGAAGAAGGCGTATTTGTGTCTGGGTGAAAATTTCTGGGACTTCTATTAGGTATTTGGTTAATGACCTATGTAAGTTTCATTATTTCACTGTTTAGGTTCTGTGACAATGATCTGTCATTTGGTGAGAGTGAGGTGTTGAAGTTTGCCATTATTACTGTGTTGGGACTGATGTGTGTTTGAAACTTCAATAATGTTTCTTTTACAAATGCAGGTGCCCTTCTATTTGGGGCATAGTTGTTCAAGATACTGTTGTCCTCATGGTGGATTATTCTATAATGAGGATAAAATATATTTCAATTCTCTTTTGATTAATTTTGTTTGGAAGACTATTTTATTAGATATTAAGAAAGGACTGAAACTTTCTCCCTGGGTCCATTTGATTGGAAAACCTTTTTCTAGCACTTTACTCCAAGGTAGTGTCTATCTTTGGGGCTGAAGTGTGTTTATTGTATGCAGCAGAATGTTGGATCTTGTTTCCATAACTATTCTGTTACCATGTGTCTTTTTATCAGGTTGTTGAATCTATTGATGTTGAGAGATAATAGTCATCAATGAATTTCAGTTTCTTTTATTGTAGTGTTATTGCAGATAGTGTGTTTGTGTGCTTGTTTTCTTTTGATTTTTGTTCTGGTGTTATCTATATCGTGTGTTTTGTAGGTGTAGTTGATCTCATTGGGTTCGGTTTTCCTTCTAGTAGCTTCTCAAGGTCAGGGATAGTGCATAGATATTGTTTTAATTTAGTTTTGTCATGGAATATCTTGTTTCCTCCATCTCTGTTGATTGTAAGTTTTGCTTAGTACAGTAGTCTTCTTTGGCATCTGTGGTCTCTTTGCATCTGCCTGACATACTCCCAGGCACTTCTGGGTTTCATAACCTCTGTTGGAAAGTCTGGTGTGATTCTGACAGGTCTGCCTTTATATGTCACTTGATCTTTTTCCTTTGCTGCTTTTGATATTTTTTCTTCATTGTGTAGATTTATTGTTTTGATTATTTCATGGCAAGAGGATTTTCTTTTCTGGTCTAGTCTATTTGGGGTACTGTAAGCCTCTTGTATGTTTAAGGTTTTCTCTTTCTTAAGGCTGGAAAAATTTTCTTCTATGATTTTATTAAACATATATTATGAACCTTGGATCCTGGAATCATCTATTTAGTCTATTCCTATTGTTCTTAGGTTTCACATTTTCATGGAGTCCTTGAACTGTTCTGATTGTATGTTTTGAGAGATAGATCAGTTTCTTCAATTGTATCTTCAATGCCTGAGATTCTCTCCTCCATTTCTTATATTTTGTGGGTGATGCTTATCTCTCTGTTACTTGATCTCTTCTCTATGTAGTCCAACTCCAGAGTATTCTCTGTGTTTCCTTATTGATTAAAATTCTGCTTTCAAGTATTGAATAATTTTAATAATTTCCTTCACCTGTTTAATTGTGGTTTCTTGTCTATGATGTCCTTTCTTTGTTGTCTTGTATTTCCCTGTATTTCTTTGAGACATTTGTTCTTTTCCTCTTTATATACCTCTAATAACAGCATAACAGAGATTTAATGTCCTTTTCCTGTGTTTCAGCTGCATTAGAATATCCATTGCTCTCAGGGCTGGGTTCTGGTGGAGCGTGGATGTCCTGATTTTTGTTCACTGTGTTTCTATGCTGGTCTTTAGCCATCTAGTTGTCTGTAGCCTTACCTGTTTCTTCCTAAAAACTGCAGCAAAGATTGGATCCTCCCGTCTTTGCAGTTTAGAGTAGGATTCAGGAAGATGTCAAATGTGCAATTCAGATGCCAGCATCTTGAAGGGCAGTGCACAGGGCAGTATACGGACAAATAAACATGTAGGGGCTGGTGAATTGAAGGACAGTGGTGTGCATGCACTGGAACCCTGAATTGTGGGGTGCAGGTACTGGTCGTCATCATTAGCAAGGTGCAGGTGCCTCAGGTGGCATCTGTGGGAGTACTCAAAATAAAGCTGGGCAGCCACATACAGGCCTGACCCAAACTGTGCTCCATGTACTCAGATTCCTCTGAGATCTGCCTTCTTGGATCTGGAATCTCTGTAATTCTATTGTTCACCTGGTGTCCACAGGGTAACCAGAACAGTGGCTTGGTGGCTGGGATGCTCTCCCAGTAATCCTGAAGCTGTCATATAGGAAGCAGGAGGCTGCTAGACAGGAGAGTTATTGGATACTGGGATCCAAACTCACTGGAGTAAGTGAAGGGCCAGGTGTCCCAAAATTTGCTGCTCCTGGATCCCTGAGATGGCCACAGGGGACCTGGATCAGATTGACTCAATTTCCTGGATGACTTCTCCAGAACAGGAAGAAGCAATGTTGATGCTCTGATCTAGCCACCTTCAATACACTGGTCTCAGAGTCTCTGAATCTCTGCCCCTTCAGATTTGGGGTACACTGGTCTCCACCATCTTGGAGTCTCCTTTTCTTGATCTTTCATCCTTCTTTTCTTTTTTGGTGGGAGCCTTTTGTGATCTTTTGAATTTCCTCATGTGTCTGTTTAGGTCTATTTAAGTTGTTGAATTATTGTTGAATTCATCTTTGAATAATGATTGCTTGGGCAAATCTAAAATGTATCCATCTCATGTACATTTTTAAGCTTACTGGAATACAGTATGTTTTAAAAATGTTTCCTAGGAATATTCTGAATTTTTTTGGTTTCTTTAGTAATGTTTTTCTGTAAATTCTGATTCTGTTGATTTGAGTTTTCTGTTTTTTCCTTAATTTACTTGAAATATGGGTATCTCAATTTTGTTTCTTCAGAAAGAGCCAGCTCTTCCTTCGGTTAATTCTATGTACTGTTTTCTTTGTTTCTGTTTTATTCATTTCTATTACAATGTTATTAGTTCTTTTTATTATATTATTAATTGTTTGTGTAATATTCCAGCATTTGCTCACACCTCTCCTCCCAGACTCTCCCTTTCACCTCACCTCCCAACCCAATGTGCCCCTCCTCCCTTTCTTGTCAAAAAGAAAAAAGAAGTCTCCCATGGATATCAACCAGCCTTGGGATATAAAATTGCAATAAGATTATGTACAACTTCTGTTATTGAGGCTACACAAGGCAGTCCAATTAGGAGAAAGGGATCCAATGGCAGACAAAAGAGTCAGAGAAAGCTTTGGTCTTACTGTTTGGTGTCCCCACAAAGACCCAGCTGCACAGCTGTTACATATGTGCAGAGAGCCCAGATCTGTGGCATGCATGCTCTACTTTTGGCAGTTCATTCTTTGTGAGCTTATGCCAGGAGCCTTTCTGTTGGGCAATCTTGGTCATGGAAAGGAAAGGTTTTTGCCTACAGGGTGCTCGAGAGAGAAGATGGCAGGTTAGTGATGAGAGGGAGTTAGTCAGCTGAGGTGGTCAGGGAAATTTAGCAGCTGACTTCTAAAATACAGACCTTTCTTTGCCTCTGACTTATTGTTGACAAGGAGCTCTAAGCCTATAATGAAAGGAACAGCACCAAGCAACTGTGCTGGCTTCATGACTCTTAACAATTTTAGTGAATATGGCTGTGTCATTATCCGTTTCTGATTTAATAGTTTATAATTTATGGGTATTTATGACATGTAGGTCATTTTAGTCTTCAGAATATTACTGGAAGAACAAGAATGAGAATTAGAACAATTCCCAGGATTATTCTGGAATTAATAATGAAAGACAAAAAGTCCTGTCCTGAATCAAAGGATGTCAAATACTATAGAATTTTATTTGCAATTTCTACAGCTGAGATAAGTAATGATTGGTCTGATCTTTAGCTGCAGTTTGTTGATGCAAGTGTTGTATATTAACCTCCAAATCAGAACTGTTCCATGGTTATGGAGATGGGACCTATCTTACTCCCATGTTAGAAAAATTATAGGAGTGGGATAACAAATATCCATTGAAACAGTGATTAACAAGAAAAATGAGATGAACTCATGATGATGGAAACAAAGAAGTGCATTTTATACACTGATGTCATCAAAATAAAATGTACACATACATAGAAACTCAAAGTATAAAAAAAAACAATTTCAGGCTTACTTGACATTATTACTTTATCTCAATATGAATAAAATAGATTTCACTGCTCTAGTGAAAGAGGTTAAGCTGTTGAGCAGAAAGCTTATTTTAATTAAACAAAATATACAGTAGAAATGGGAATTATAAAGAGTTCATGTCCTTGGCAGTAACAGGAAGCAGGATATGACAAGATACACACATCATTGGAAAGCATTCTAATGAATTAAATGTGCAATGAATAGATACTTATATAAGGTGAAATGTTGATCCACAGAAAATGATTTCTCCACACAGATCAGCAGGAGTGCATCCCTTGCCCAACTCAAGAGTACCCAAGTCCCGAGAGAAACCACTGCCTACCCAAAGCAGTGACCTTCCTTTCCTTTGAGGATCCTCTGGGCATGGCTTTGGCCTGCATAGCTCTGTGCTTCTCCATCAGCACAATTGCAGTCTGGCAATCTTTTCAAACACTGTGAATCACCTACTGTTAAGGCCAATAACCGGACTCTCAGCTACATCTTGCTCATCTCCATCCTCTTCTGCTTCCTCTGCTCTTTCCTTATTGGCTGCCCATACACAACCTCCTGCATACTGCAACAAATAACATTTGCACTTGTGTTCACCTTGGCTGTTTCCACTGTTTTGGCAAAAACTATAACTGTAATTCTGGCCTTTAGGGTCATGAAGCCAGGAAGAATAATGAGAAGGTTGTTTGTCTCAGGTGTCTATAATGCTGTCATTCCCATCTGTGTTCTGATCCAACTCATTCTCTTGGGAGTCTGGCTGGGAACATCGCCTCCCTATATGGACATAGATGAACACTCTGAACATGCTCATGTCATCATTTTATGCAATAAGGGCTCAGTTACTGCTTTCTACTGTGTGTTGGCCTACTTAGGAACCCTGGCCCTAGGGAGCTTCACTGTGGCTTTTCTGGTGAGAAACCTGCCTGACACATTCAATGAGGCCAATTTCCTGACATTCAGCATGCTGGTGTTCCTTAGTGTCTGGGTCAAATTTATCCCTGTCTACCAGAGCACCAAGGGAAAAGCCATGGTGGCTGTGGAGGTCTTCTCCATCTTGACCTCCAGTGCAGGGCTGCTGGGATGCATCTTTTTCCCAAAGTGATATATTATTCTCTTAATACCTGATAAAAACTCTTTTAGATGTATTAAAAACAAAAAATAGCAATTAAAAATTGATCTTTTTGATGTATTAGCTTTGTAATAAACCCATTAGTATACTAAAATTAAATTATTTACCTATTTTTAAGAAACTTTTTGAAATGTATATTTAAACAAGAATAAGAGCACCTCACCTTGTCTCACAATCTTAGGCATTGTATTTCAGAATAGAAGCTGCTGCTGAAAACACATGTTAGTAAGTTATGAATGTTACTTATTAATTTGTGGACAATATTAATATTCAAAATGTAATTATATGATAGTAATTGAGATAAATAGTACATGAGTTAAATACTTGTTCTCTTTTTTATTTGGGGGAGTATAACAGAGCTTTGGGTGGTGTTTGAGATTCTTCTATAGAATAGGTAAGAAAACTGGTCTCTGGAAGGGGGAGGGAGATTTTAAACAAGTTAAACCGTTCCAGAAAAAAGTGTAGAGGATTTTCTAAAAGGGAAAAATAAATCTACCATCTGAACCTGCTCACTTTTCATAGATATATGTAAAAATGACTCAACAACTCACTCTAGAAATACTTGCTCAGTCACCTTCATTGCTATTTTAGTCACAATAGGTAGGAAACGGAAACTCATAAATATCTTTAACATGATAAATGGATAAGAAAAATATCATACACATCAATACATGTAAGTAGAAAATTTATAATTTAGGTAACCCATATCCAGAAGTCAAATATTTCTCATTCTCTACTCTGGTGCATCTAGCTCCAAATGTTCACATGTGAATATTCACCACAGAATAACTGTAGAAACAAGAAAACATGTTGGGTGTGCAATACAATGGCAGAGAAAAATTGATCCGCTTGGAATAATGTGTGAAAGTTATTTTAAAGAAGAAGGTGAATAAATATAAAAGAAGGAAGTGAGTGAAATAACAATAAATATTTGTGAAAGAGTTTTAAGCAATCATACTGTGAATTATTTACATAAAATTCCTATAATACATGTAAACCCATGCATGAATATAAACATGTTACAACCTAAATATTTTTAATAATGCACACAGATAAGTATAGTTCACTGCTGATGAAAGAAGCTTTTCTTTGCAACAACAAGTCATGACTGATGACCACACCAATCACAATGCAGATTTCTGGAGAACACTCACACCTGATACATCTACAAAATAATTCTGAGATCTAAGGCTCAGTGATCATGCAGATCAGGTGATGAAAAAATTTATATAAGGCAGAGGATGAGAGTATGTTTTGGTAGTGTGTCTCCTAGTCATACCAGAAGGTACACCCAGAAGCCTTACCAATATTAAAAAAAAAGAAAAAAGGCTTACCAATATCTCTGCGTAAACATGAACTAAACATTGAAAAATGCTAATAGAACATTCGCCAGGAAGAAACCAGTGGCCTCAGTCCTACACAAAAATTTACAGGGAACTAATAAAGGCTGACAGTGGGATAAATATTCTTCCCAGGAAAGGGCAGAAAATAAGTTACTTATCCAAAAGCAAACAACCAGCCCAGAAAACATGCATAGAAGTCACATTACTAGACTAAGCAACTTATAATTAGAAGTCTGTGTCAAACATATATTGACATAACATGAATTCATGAAAAAAGATCATGAATTTGAAAGAAAGAAGGAAAGGTATTTGGGAATATTTGGAGGGAAGTAAAGAGAAGGCAGAAAAGTATGTCATTATACTATGACCTCAAAAATAAAGTACATATTGGTTCATTATTTCATGATTTTAAAATACAATATTTGAGAAAATAAAATTTGCAGCTAAATGGGTAGAACTAGAAAAAAATCCTGTTATCTGAGGTAATTCAAACTCAGAAAGACAAACTTCACATGTTTTCTCTTATAAGATTCCTAGCTGAAACCTGAGTATGTATGTACTCAGATATGAGTCTATATCCGGCAGTAACTGCAAAAACCAGGAAAGGAAAGGGACCATTTCCAAGGTGAGAGTTGTACTGTTGTGGGGGTAGTAGAATACAGAAGGGTGTAAGTGATTTCAAAGAGGAAATGGGAAAAACATGAGGGGGTTATAATAATCCAGGAGATGAGATTGAGAGAAATAAAAAAGGGAAGATGGTAAAATATCAATAAGATGTCAAGCAACAGTTCTACATTGCTATGATGCCTATGAACCACAACAATGATCAGCATCACACGATAACACTAAGGATGAAGTAAAGGCACATATATCTTGGCAATAACCAACCTAAAAATTCCTAACCTCATCCTAAATATCTATTATATTCACAGATAAGTGTGATCTTTATCAGAAATTTTAGAAACTTTTATTTATTTATTTATTTGTAATTGAGAAGGAAGGAGTACAACATTTAAGAGAGAGAGGATCAGGCATTTTGATATAAGATTTTATTTCATTATAGCTATCGTTACACTGGAAAAAAATGTGTGTGTATGGGAGTGTCTGAAAGGAAGAAAAAGTAGGGGTAATGATGAAATTATAACTGATAAACATAGGAAACAATAAATAAAATCACCAATATTTCTTTCCTTACATTTTTAGTTGATGGGATTGAATAAAATTCAAGGAAAAGAAAGGGCAAAATATAGTCCCTCTCTTTCTAAAAATGAGGAGCTGGAATATTAATTTAGTGTGCTCTCCATTTGCAATGCTTTCTTAGACCATGATTACTTTTTTGAAACTTTTATTTACCTTTTTTTTTAATTTTTGAAACTAAGAGCCATTCATTTTGGGAAGTTCCATAGACATCTGAGCTTTCTGGAAGGGAGAGCTGGTATTTTGTAAGCTCTGTACCCCGATGCACCCCAGAATTGCTTCCAAACTCTGACACTCCTTTATTCAGTGCTACTGTGTCTCTTAAACAATTCTGGCTTGTGACAAACACTCACTTTCTGGGTTTTTACCACCTCTGATTGGAAAAACTTCCTATGGGATCTTAATGAAGATGCACTGCTGTTCACATGAATTAATTTCTGATTTTGGAATTCCTGATTTGACTAAAACAGTCTTAGAAGTTAACTTGTTGAAGAACTTTTAAAACAAGTTTTCAATTTCATGGCAGCAATAAATACCTTTCTGGATGCTTCCAGATGCCTCACTAGGAGAAAAGCTTGAAACAGATTTGTAGCTTAAGATAAGCTCTCGCTCTAGTGATGGCTTCATTAATTCCTTTATACACCATAAATATAGTAAAGTTTACTTTTCACAAAACCCAAAATATAATGGGGACATATATCTTCTTGTAACCTCTTGGACTCTGTCGACCTTTAACCCTTGTCAACTTTTGTTGCTATGAATTTCTATAATGGATTCACAAATATGAAATGTATAGTTTTAATGAAAATACATGTAACCTGTTCCATGTTCAAATTCATCTTTATCTTGAGAGGTTCAAAAACTTAGAGTTAATTTCTGGGATGGGCAAAATCACAGTTCTTTCAGAGCAGAGGTCCAGCAACAGTCCCCCACCCAGATAAACCTTAGAGTGTGATTAGGGTCACATAGCCCCTAAGAAAGCCCATGGATGTGTTAACTCCCTCTTGTTACAGCCTAACCTGCATGTAACAGGGTAGTATGGTGGGAGTCAGGTGTCCCCCAGGTAGCCAGACCTAACCGTTTGCAGTTTTGGTGCCTAAAAACAAACCAATCATTTTAAAGGTCAGTTCCCCTAGAGACCCTTTCACCCAATCCTGTAATGCCAAGACCTGAACTTCCCTGCTTGTGTTTTGTCTCCATAAAAACCCTATTGCCCTGGAGTCAAGGGTCACTTGCCCTTTTGGTCTTGTAAAGGCAGCACTCAGCTTGAGTTTGTAATAAAGGACCCTTGTGTGTTTTACATCGGACTCAAAGCCTGTCGGTCATTTGGGGACTCGAATCTGGGTATTTCAATCTGTAATCATTTTTTACTATGAAATAATTCCTTTGTCTCAGACATATAAAAGCTATGAACAGACAATAGCAGGATAGAAGCCCACTGGAATTTGCTTCATCTGTGAATTGTGAGTATGTAAATACATATATTGATGTGTTTGTATGAAATATATGATTTTTGTACGTCACATGAGTGTATGTCAATTTTCTGGCTGTAAGGAGATCCTTTTTATCATCCATGCAATATGTGCGTGAATATATACAGGTTTATATGTCTGATCATTTGTTTATATGCATGCATAAGTGAACCAAGTGACCAAAGATCTCTACCCCAAGGGTAGCCTGAACATGCTACAGTTTCAACAAGGGAGATGCTAGCTGAAATCAACATCATCATTGTATGTAAGCTTGTGGGAATTTCTTAGTAAAATTTCCTGTTCCATCCACTTTTTTTTTCAGTGAGCTTATGTGCCTGAGACCTCGCTTTTTTCTCCCCATTTCTTTTTCATTTGCAGAGGGTTAATGGGCCCTAAACCTCTACCAGCCCTCTGAGCCTACTCAGAGAGAGGACAGAGGATTGCCACTGAGCCTATAGAGCCCTGAAGAGAGTCTCTGATTCAACAAGCCTGGAGCTCTTTGTCAATCTAATTAAGACCACCTGTTGTTAAACAATATAGACATTAGGGAAAGAGTGATTTTGGTGGCATAGAGAGCTGAAAGCCTTAAGTGACTCAGCTGGTAAAGTTACAGGCTGCAAGTCTGGAGGTTGAGTGTTCACACCTAAATAAAACTATTTACTTCCTCATCAAATGCCCTAATAAATTAAGTTTTGGTAGACAGAAAGACACAAATATCAGTCCTGACCCTGAATTCACCTGCCTCAGTTTTTCCACCCTGGGTATTGACTCCTGGATATTAACACTTACAAATTATTTTAAGACTATATTTTCATTACAAAGTTTCTTCCTTCTCTTTTCGCCCTCCAGGCCTTCCCACATGTTCCCATCTGCTCACCTTCAAATTCACAGCTTCTTTCTTCATTGTTATTTCATGTGTTATATATACACATGTATTTTGAAATATAAACTGCTGATTTTTATAATGCTATCTGTATATATGTTTTCAGGAATAAACAACATATTTCTTTTCATAAGGAAACTGAACGTTCTAAGTGATTGTAGTTAAGTTATAGTTAAATATAAGAATGAAAGCAACCAATAATAATAATTTTTTAATCTAAGGATGACACCAAAATAAAATAATAATGGGAATTAATAAACATGTTCCAGTAAAACCTCAGCAGTAACAGACTCAATTTTACAACAAAGTGGCAAAGATTGTTAAACAGAAAAAATTGATTAGAATTTTTGCTGCCTTCAAGAAAGTTTAATATATCAATGATAGTGATTTGATTTATTTTTATTTCTATTATTTTTCAATTCTGATATAACTTCAAGCATAATATAACTTCACCATTACCTCTCCTCATTCCTCCTTCCAAAAACTCCCATACATTCCTCATGGCTCTTTTGTAAAATTGTGGTGTCTTTTTTTCATTGATATTACACACACACACACACACACACACACACACACACAACACAATGTTGGATCATAGCAATAAAAACATTAACAAAGAAAAAAAAAATCTCAGAATGGAAAATGCTTCCCCCAAAAGTACCCCATGCTCAATAACTGCCAGTACCCATAATTCATAATGAAACCTCAGAGGCAGGACTAAGGCCAGAAATTTATACACTGAACCACCATGATATGTTCTCCCCATCAAGCCACTTAAAACCTGCAGCCCATGATACTACAGCACAGAATCTCCACTCCCCCCCCTCAAAAGACTAGTGCATCAGTGTTCTGTTTGAGAGGAAAATCCTCGACCTGGAAATGCCTGTCTTTTCTTTTTTAATTCCATGTCAACTGCATCAATCCTGATCTAACAGACACTACAGTGTGCACTAAGGAAAGCAGAGAATCATAGGTTCATATTTTAAACGTCTTCATTCAACTAAACTTTAAATTGTAAAAAGAAAATAGATTTCTAGAGTTATAAAATCTAACAACATTAAATCAAGATGAAGTAAATTATTTAAACAGACACATCACAAACAGGATAAAAACAGTAATTTAAATTTCTCAATTAAATGTCAAAATAAAATAATGCAAGCCTAGTCCAGAGATTCAGCATGAATTCTACAAGAGTCCCAAAGTACTCACTGAAATACTCCTCAAAGTATTCCAGAGAAAGGAAAAGGATAAATAAAAGGAAAATATTCCATATTTTTGTTGAGACACCAGTATTATCTTGATAGCAAAAAAAATCAACTTTTGAAAATTAATAATGTAACCTAATATTGTTAACTAATTAATAACTTGTGTTAAAGAACTTCTATATAGGTACACAGTTATGTGTACAAGAGATGTACTAACTTACCTAATATACTATGACTACAAGCCATGATTACAGACTATGTCAATATCAATGTCAAACATTACTGATTCCCATAATACTAAAAATTACATAGTATACTAAACATTCACCCTTCTTCTTTTATTTACTTATCATTGACTTAATGAAAAGTTCAATTGACTTGCTCAGCCATTTTCTCAATGATACCGTCCTTGAAAGCTTGTAAGTTTAAATGAGTCCTAAGTTTATATCTTGTTGGTTTGAAACCCTCACATTATACTTATCACTAACATCTTGAGATATGGCCCAGGATCATGAGCACTGTCTGTGTTCTAAAATTTAATAATGGGAACGCAGTTTTGGTTTCACCTTCATCTTACCTTATTAATACTCAATAATCTGTGAAAGCATTTACTTTTCAATTACTGCTGACTGCAGGACAAGCTATTTATTGTCCACAAAGGATCTTCTTAAAGTTTTGTGTCATAAATATAGATTGTATTTTAGGTGAAATGGCTGCTTTGTATATGATCCCTTTGTCTGTATCTTATGTCATTGGACATATTGAATGAAAATATAAAAATTTCAGTTTTTTATCTTGTTATATTTTAGATTGATTACCCATACATCTTTTTATGACTTCCTTGTCATTTTTATTAAATTTTTATTTATTTATTTATTTTTTAAAAGATTTATTTATTATGTATACAGTGTTCTGCCTGCATATCAGATCTTATTATAGATGGTTGTGAGCTATCATATGGCTGCTGGGAATTGAACTCAGGACCTTTGGAAGGACAGCCAGTGCTCTTAACCTCTGAGCCATCTCTCCAGCCCCTAAATTTTTATTTTTTATATTATTACATTTTATTCATTTTATCCCATCTGTAGCCTCCTCCCAAGCCCCTCTCTAAGTCCACTGATAGGGGAGGACCTCCTCCCCTTCCTTCTGCCCCTAGCCTATCAGGTCTCATCAAGACTGGCTATATTGCCTTCCTCTGTGGCTTGGCCAGGCTGCTCAGGGTAGGTATTCAAAGAGCCAGCCACTGAGTTCATGTTAGAGACAGAAGTTCATCTCACCCTAGGAAAATATTTGCTGAAATATATTTAAATTTAATGTCTTCAAATCAGTGCTTTCAGTCCCCAAACCATGTAAGATAATTACCAATATAGACAAATAGCCTGTGAGAGAACTTTTTCCATTTAAAGTTATATATTTAATTATAAGGAAAATAAATGTTGTATTGGCTTGACCACAGTAAATTACTTACCAATGATGTTAGATCCTAATGGTCCTGTGCTTATGAATAAGGCTTCCCTGCCATTGTAGAAGCCCCTGCTTGTTTTAGTCTTCTTTAGACCCATTTCTGTTTTGCTCAACAGTATTTTATGGAGGGCATAGGCCACTGCATACACTACATTCCATACGTTGTAAATGGACTCACAAATGGTCATCACACCATTTTTTTTTTTGTTTAATCTTTATAGAAATATTTGCTGGGTATGGTGTATTATTTTCAGATAACAAAACAGGAAGTGAGGAATTAAAATTGTCAATCCAGAATTTATGGAATTAAGACTCTCTTGGGTACTGGGAGGGTTGTAGGTGCCTTGAGAAAATGCCTTAAGACAGTGATAGTTCTTGGCTTTGAAGAGGAGATGCTTCCTCTGAAAAAGTTTACCAAACCATTCTTATTTGATACAGAATCTAAGTATAATGTGTTGTTGAGAGACCAAAAGATAAGCAGCGATTGTTAACACTATGTAGAGTAGGCGCGGTATAGCAGTAAGTTCCCTGAGGGGAGAGCTACCTCGCTGCATTCTTTCCCGCCTTCCCGGTTCGGGGTACGTGACTCGGCTCACAATCTGCCTTCCCGCCTTCTCTGTTCTGGGTACGTGACTTAATAAGGCTTTGTTCAAACCACCCAATCAGACCCCTGTAACTATGCTTCTCGCTTCTGTAACCGCGCTTCCTGCTCCCGAGCCCTATAAAAACCTGTCACCCCAACCGAGAGGCACGCAAGTCTTCCAAGAGACTTGGTCGCCCCGGGTACCCGTGTACTCAATAAAGCCTCTTGCTGGTTGCATCCGAACAACTGGACTCGTTAATCTTTGGGTACGGGATCTCCCTGATGGAAGACAACCTTCGGGGGTCTTTCATTGTTTTGCCATGTTCCACACTTTCCTTCTGGCTGAAAATATTTTATTTAACATGTAGAAAAACATCAATTATTCATATCATTATAGAATACCTGCACATTTAACTGTGTATGTTGGTTCAGATAAAGCAAATCAACACCAAATAGTATCGATGTTTCAATTAGCTGGGAGTTTTTCTGTAAAACCACACAGATGTCTTTCTTACTTTTCTTCCTTCCTTTTCTCTTCTTTATCCTCCTCCTTTTTGTCTTTGCCCATGTGTGTATGCCTTCAGGCCAGCAGAGGTGGCAGGATCCTTATGTACTGAGTTCCAAAAATCCTAACTGCTAAGCACAGAGCACTTAGCTACTCAGCCCCCTGCACCCTAAACACTATTTATACACTGTTAAGCATGTGTGTATGCTTTCAGGTCCACAGATATGGCCAGATCCTTATGTACTGAGACCAAGCACCCTAATCACTAAGAATAGAGCACCTTACCTAATCAGTCTCCAGCATCTGAAAATTATTTATAGTGTCCTGCCTGCTCGCTTACCTGCAGGCCAGCAGAGGGCACCTGTAAAACCTATACAAGCTCATGCACAACCTGAACCCCTGGCAGCGTGCACCCACCTCCTCCAGGATGCATGCAGACATGGTGGGAACCTCATGCACAAGCCGCTCATGGACTTCAGGGAGACAGAAAGGTGGACAGCCTCCCCATGTGAGTGGGACTCAAAGTTTAAGCAAACAGCTTGGGATAAGAAGGATGCTGACAAGGGAAAACCAGTCCTGACAGTGGCACAGGTTATTGGAAGTCCCACCCCTTCAGGCTTTGCTTCCGTATCCACCCTGCAGGGAGCCAGAGACTTCCTGGCTCAAAGGCTCTTAGGCCGATCCACCATCTCCCCGGCCTGGCCGCTTCTCTGGGGATGTAAACACAAATTTTCTAGTCACAGACAGACTTATATTCCTTCAGCACTCCCTTCGGAGTGCTCCCTGATCATGGAAATGCCAACCATCCCAAGATTCATTGCAGCAGAGGTCCACCTGCCTGATAACTACAAATATGGCTTCGGAGCATGGACTTCTGGGATTGTAGCTGAGAACTATATAAATGCCATTCTGGCATTGTGATGCATACTGGGATTGCTTCCCAGTATCCTGCATGGATGGCCTGAGTGCCATCTACAAATCCCAGTATCTACCACGTGATGTTCCCAATATAAAGTGCCTCAGTTCCTCATCTTCACTCACTGGTTGCTTGGCAAGGAGCCTGGAAGTAGGAGGCTCAGAAAGCCTCTTCATGCTGCTGCAGGCAGCTGTAGCCCATCACCATCCTCAGAGCCCACACAGCATTTCCCCTGGTCTCCCTGCCATGCCATAGTGTCCCACAATTGGCCAGGAGCTGCATGAGGTCATTGCTCAGCCACCTTTCCCAGAAGTCACCACATCAGGAGCTACAGGTGCTGCTTCATTAAATCATGTCCAGTCCCTTGCATTTGGAGAAGGTATTCTTGGGTCTCTGCGTCTTTGATTACAGCATTGGGAGTCAGACACAGATAATAAATTTTTTTCAAATATTAAAAAACAGCCAGTGTGGTGGCACATGCCTGTCATCCCAGCATTCCTGCAAGCAGTGGCAGGCGTGTCTCTGAATTTTTTAATATTCATTTATTTTATTACAATGTTGTCTTCACGTACACCTGCACACCAGAAGAGGACACCAGATCTCATTATAGATGGTTGTGTGCCACCATGTGTTTGCTGGGAATTGAACTCATGAACTCTGGAAGAACTGAGGGACCACCTGGGAATGAGAAACAATTGTGATTCTTTGAATTGAAACCAGGTGCAGAGAGCTCTTGAAGGCGGGGTGAACTGTTCTGAGAAACAACCAGCTGTAAACTATCTACAACCAGCTGTAAACTATAGAGCAAAAGTGACCTGATTTTAAGGTATAAAAACCCTGTGCTTTGCATGTTCATGGTTGGCTCCTATCTTTGGAGGGGTGACCCTATTGCAATAGCAATAAAACCTCTTGATTTTGCATCGAGCTGTGGTCTTTGAGAGTCCTGGGAAGGGCACGATCCTGAGCAGTGAGACACCAGGTCTTACATTTTTGGTGCATTGGCTGGAAAAGAGCGTGCCCCTTCCCATCCCTCATCAGACTGGGTTTGGAAGTCGAGCTCAGAACAGGCTAGTCTGATTTCTGGTATACCACTCTGTATCTGGGAACTGGAGGACGCTCCAGATTCCATCTGGGGAGGCTAGGTCTGTGATGGTCCTCCTCCCACCTGTAGGAGTCGGCTGCCAGGAGGCAGCCTTTCCATATGGGGAGGCCAGGTCCGTGATGGTCCTCCTCCCATCTGTTCTCAATCAGAATTCCGTAATACCACCCATAAGGGCATCCTTATCTGAATTTCCGGTCATGCTCTCTTTGTCTCTATCATTGTTGTTTCTTTGACCTTCTTGATCCACCAGCTTTTCCCCACTAATCCCCCAGCAGATCTGCAGCAGGGTGCCACCGGTCCCTCAGCAACACCAGATTCTGAAAGCGAGAGTGCTGCCAGCAGTCCCTCTGCACTGATGTAGTCGCCACCAGATTCTGAAAGTGAAAGTGATCCATGGGTGGGAATGTGGAGTCGCCGAGCAACTCAGCCAGACTCCATGGCCCTTCCTTTGCAGGCCTATGGGCCCCCTGATGATGATGGAAATCAATAAGTGGAAGGCCCACAACCCCCTTTTCTGAAAATCCTCAAGCTCTAACTGATTTTTTTTGAATCTGTTCTATTCTCACACCAGCCCACTTGGGATGATTGCCAGCAACTCTTGCAGGCCCTCCTGACTACCGAGGAACGGGATGGGTTCTCTTTGAAGCGAGAAAGAATGCGCTGGGAACGGACAGGAGGTCTTCCGTCCTCCCTAATGAGATTAAGAATGGCTTTCCCCTCACCTGCCTCAACTGGGATTACAACACACCTAGAGATAGGGAACACCAGAAAGTCTACTGCCAGACTCTAATGGCTTGTCTCCGTGGGACCGTGATGAAGCAAGAAAATGACCCAGGAAACATTTGCCCATGGCTCTTTGCCTTAATTTTCTTCAAAATTGACTTTCTATGCTAAACTCCCAAAATGATGGACTGTGATCTGACAGTACCATACTAAGCGTGTAAATCCATTCATGACCTGAGATCCTTTTAGTTAGGGGATTTAGTCACAACATCAAAGTAGCAAATTAGAACAAAAAGTTATATGCAAAGAGTGATTTTACTGCTGGACAGAATCTTGGAATATTTTCTTTTAAAGGACTGTGGAAAACATCAGGACTTAAGATGGCAAAAGCATTACAAAGGTGTAAACAGAGCTTCATTGGCTGTTCTGGTAGGACCTAGAAGATCCGGGTATTGAGAGTATTGCAGACAGAGGAAGTCCATGTCATAGGATTTCGGTGCACAATAGACTCTATGGAAAATTAAGCTAGAGGTCATTTGTGTGATATTTTATCTGCAAATCATACTTATTCTGCCCGTGCCTTGAAATTGAGTAAGGCAGAATTAAAAAATGATGGACAGGATTTCTTAGATGGAATATTGAATCTATTGAATGGTTATTATTAGAGAGACATTCAGGACCACAGGGAAAGAAAGAGACAAGTGGAGCAGAAATAACTGTACTTTGGTTTGTAGAGAAAATCATTACTAGGTTGTTTCAAACGGCAGTCATGTGATGAAAGAGAGGTAGAATTTTTCAAGGAGATTATCACCATCAAAGAAAAGGTCCTAGCTCTGCATTTGAAGCCTAAAATGATATTCATAGAGTAAATGCCTTCCTGCTAATTCTTCTGTTAATGGAAAGAGGACTCAAAGTGATTCCTAGTGCCAGGAATGAACTTCATATAAAGCCTGCTCCAATTGGTTTAAGTGTGGCACAGTTCATCCCAATTTTGTATCCAAATTGACAGGCTCACCCATGTTGTGCGTTTTCTGAAAACAAGAAAGATGCAAAATTTAACATAATAGATTCTTTGTGGTTTCTGTTCAGCACGGTGCCAGCCATCTGTGTTTGGCAGAGTCAGATTACCAGTGAAGATACTGTAAATGTTCATTGCATGAAGCCGTGAGGGTGAAGCCTGAGTTGCATCTTGACACTTCAAGATGTTGAGATACCTAAGTTATGAGACACCGGCCATAGAGTGCTGCCTATAGGGAGTGGAAGTAACCAATCTGAGAGATGTATGAGACGTTGCATAGATAGGACCCTCTAAACCTTATGAAACAGCAACAGGATTTGCTGTTTTCCTTGCTGGTCTTCTTTCCTTGGTACAGTCTTCCCTCGCTATGTATACATTCCTCTGTACTGGAATGGGAAGGGGCATGCTGTGCATCTATGTTTGAATGATGTAACTTGCTTCTGATGTGGCAGTCAAGAGATATTCTTATATGTCAGAAGAGACTTTGGACATTTAAACAGTGTATGAGTTATTGCCAAATTTTAGAATCACTGAAGTTAGGCTACATTTTCATCATGGGATTCACAAGCCAATAGTGAATTTGGTCAGAAATTATTTGATTCAATCAAAAAAGCTCCCAGAGAAGATGATATTTCTGGTTTTGACATTGAATGAAAAAGTTTCTGTGTATCCCAGACTGTCCTGAAAGTCATGTAAGTATGTACACCAGGCAGGTTTTGCACTTACAGGTCTAACTCCAGTTGAGGGTTGGGGTAAAATTTAGGCCAACATGCCTGGCATCAACATCATCATCATTGGCTGCTGAGTCTGGAATGTAGGGTGTTGGGTTTTTATTTAGTTTTGTTTTGTTTTGTCTATGTAAGCATAGTTTTTTGTGGTGATCTTCATCTACATCTTGCATTTGAAATTTGGCAGAGAGTATGTTTAATTTTTAGGGGCATGTATTCATGACATTAACTCTGAGCTTTCTGAGTCATTGAATTGCAGGGGTGTGACATTCTTCCAACCTGTTGTGGTTTTTTTTAAACTTTATTCATTCATTTTATTCCCATTTAATTTATTTTTTATTTAAATGTTTTTTTGTAATTTATTCTCTGACATGAACTTGGCTCTTTAATCACTCCTCTTGGGGGTGAAGCCTTGCAAGGCCACAGAGAATGATCATGCAGCCTTCCTTGATGAGACCTGATAAGCTAGGGTCAGATAGAAGGGGAGGAGTTAGTTCCCTATCAGATTAGAGAAAGGGCATAGGAGAAGAGAAAGGAGGTGGGTGGGACTGGGAATAGATGACAGAGGGGGCTACAGTGGGCATACAAAGTGAATAAATTGTAATAAATAAAATTTAAAAATAATTTAACATCTCAATTGTAGCCTCCTCCCTTGTCTCTTCCTCATCTCATCCTCCATTCCTCTTCCCCCCTTGTCTTATTTTATCAGATAGGGGGAGCCCTCCTCTCCTACCAGTTGACCCAAACTTATCAAATCTCACTAGGACTGTCTACACCCTCTTCCTTTGTGATGTACCAATGCCTCCTCCACCATGGGGAAGTGATCAAAGAGCAGGCAACAGAGTCCATGTCAGAGCCAGCCCCTGCTCCCCTTACTATGGATCCCACATGGAGACTGAGCTGCCTATCAGCTACATCTGAGCAGGTGTATGGGTCCTCTTCATGAACGGTCTTTGGTGCATGCATCAGTCTCTGCATGTCCCCACAGTCCCAGATTTGTTGGCCTTGTTGGTCTTCTTATGGAGCTCCAGTCAGCTCTGAGTCTTTCTATCCCCCCCAACTCTTTCCTATGACTCCTTGTGTTCTGCCCAAAGTTTGGTTGAGTCTTAGCATCTGCTTCAATCCCCTACTGGGTCGAGTCTTTCAGAGGACATGTATGTTAGGCTCTCATCCTGTTCCCTCTTTTCATTCATGTCTGATATCGATTCTATTTGCACTTTTGAACGAGAATTGAGCATCCTCCATAGGGTCCTCCTTTTTATTTAGCTTCTTTAGGTCTGTGGATTATAGTATGTTTGTCCTGTATTATGGCTATTATCCACTTATAAATGAGTATATACCATGCATATCTTTCTGGTTCTGGGATACCTCACTCAGAATAACCTTTTCTAGTTCCATCCATTTCCCTGAGAATTTCAGGATTTCCCTGCTTTAAATATGTGAGTAGCATTCCACTGTGTAAATGTACCACAATTTCTGTAACCGTTGTTCCATTGAGAGACATGCAGGTTGTTTTCAGATCCTGGCTATTATGAATATAGATGCTGTGAACATAATTGAGCAAATGTATTTATTGAATGGTGGAGCATCTTGTGGAAATATGCCCAGGAATAATATATCTGAGACTTGAAGTAGCACTATTACCAATTGTCTGAGAAAGCATCAGAATGATTTCTATTGTGGTCGTATAAGTTTGAACTCTCACCAGCAATGGAGGAATGTTTTCCATTCTCCACATCCTCACTAGCATGTGCTGTCTCTTCAGGTTTTGATCTTAGCCATTCTGATGGAATATCAAAGTCATTTTGACTTGCATTTCCATGATGACTATTGATATTTAGCATTTCTTTAAATGTTTTTCCACCATTTGCTATACCTCTGTGGAGAATTCTCTGTTTAGTTCTGTACTCCGGTTTTAAAGTGGATTATTTGGTTTGTTGGAGTTTAATTTCTTGAGCTCTTTATATATTTTGTTTATTAGCCCTCTCTGCTGTATGTAGGGTTGGTGAAGAACTTTTCTCAGGTCGTAGGCTGTTGATTTGTTCTATTGACAGAGTTCTTTGATTCATAGAAGGTTTTAGTTTCATGAGATTCTATTTATTAATTGTTGATCTCAGAACCAGTGCTCTTGGTGTTCTTTTAAGTAAGTTATCTTCTATGCCAATGTGATCAAAGCTTTTTCCCACTTTTTCTTCTAACTGATTTAGTTTGTCTGGTTTTATGCTGGAAGTCTTTGATCAACTTGGATTTTAGTTTAGTGCAGGATGATAAATATGGATCTATTTTCATTTTTCCACATGTAGACTTCCATTTAGACCAGCACTATTTGTTGAAGATGTTGCCATTTTTGCATTGCATTGGTTTGGCTTCTTTGTGAAATATCAAGTGTCCATAGGTTTGTGGGTTTATTTATGAGCCTTCGCTTCAATTCCATTGATTTACCAGTCTGATTCTGTAATAGTACCATGCTGTTTTTATTACTGTTGCTTTATAGTATTTATAGTATACTTTGAGATAAGGGATGGAGAAACTTCCTGAAAATCTGTTATTTTACAGGATTTTTTTTTAACAATTGTGTTTTTTTTTTTCTTTTTTCTTTTTCTCATGAATCTGAGAATTGTTCTTTCAAGGTTTGTAAGGAGTTGTGTTGATATTTTGATGGGAATATCATTGAATCTGTAGAATGTTTTTGGTAATATGGCAATTTTTACTATGTTGATCCTACTGACCCATGAGCATGAGAGATCTTTCTATCTTTTGTTATCTTCTTCAATTTCTTTTTTTCAGAGGCTTTAAGTTTTTTTTAATTTTCATATAGGTTTTAAACTTGCTTGGTTAGGGTAACACCAAGATACTTTTTGGGTTTTTTTTCTGGCTATTGTGAGGGGTGTTCTTTCCCTAATTCTTTCTCAGGCAGTTTGTCTTTTGTATACAGGAGTCCTACTCATTTTTTGTTAACTTTGTATCCAGCCACTTCGCTGAAGAGTTTTTTAATTGTAGGCATTCCCTGGAAGAACTTTTGGGGACACTTATGTATACTGTCATTTCATTTGTGAATAGTGATACTTTGACTTCTTCCTTTTCAATTTTTACCCCCTTAAACTCCTTTGTTGTCTTATTGCTCTAGATAGGACTTCAGATACTGTATTGAAGAGATTTGGAGAGAGTGGGTAGCCTTGCCTTGTTCCTTAGTTCAGTGGAATTGATTTAACTTTCTTTCCATTTAGTTTGTTGTTAGCTATAGGGTTGCTGTGTATTGCCTTCACTGTTTTTAGGTATGTGCCTTGTACCCTCGGTCTCTTCTAGACTTTAAACAAGAATAAGTGTTGGATATTGTCAAATGCTTTTGCAGCATCTAAGGAAATGATCATGTGGTTGTTTTTTTTTCAATTTATTTATATGATGGATTACATTGATTGATTCCATGTATTTAACCACCGCTGCATGCGTGGGATGGAGTCTACTTGGTTATGGTGGATGATATCTTTGATATGTTCTTGGATTTGGTTTGTGAGTATTTTATTGAGTATTTTTGCATTATTGTTCATAAGAGTTATTGGTCTGAAATTCTCTTTCTTTTTTGGGTCTTTGAGGATTTATCAAGGTGACTGCAGTCTTACAAAAGGAGTTTGGTCATGTTGATTCCATTTATATGTTATCAAATAGTTTGAAGAATATCAGTATTCTCTCTTCTTTGAAACTCTGGTAGAATTCAGCTCTGAAATCATTTGTCCCTTGGTTGGGAGTCTTCTGATGTTTGCTTCTATTCGCTGAGGGGATGTAAGACTTTTAAATTTCTTTACCTGATCTTGATTCAACTTTGGTAAGTGGAAACAATTAAAAACTGTATATTTCATTTTGATTTTCAAATTTTGTGGCATATGGGCTTTTGATATAAGAGCTAATGGTTCTTTGGATTTTCTCAGTGTCTGTTATATCTCTCTTTTTATCAGACTTGGTTGATTTGAATAGTGTCTCTCAGCCATTTTCTTAGTTTGACTAAGAATTTGTTTTTTTTTTATTTTCTCAAAGAACTAGCTCCTGGTTTTCTTGATTGTTTGAATTGTTCTTTTTGTTCCTAATGTATTGATTTCAGCCCTGAGTTTGGTTATCTAGTGGTCTACTCCTGTTGGGTGTGTCTGCTTCTTTTTTCCTAGAATATTCAGGTGTGCCATTAAGTTCTTTGTATGGAAAGTCTCCAATAGCTTATGAAGGCAATTAGTGCTATTAAATGTCTTCTTAAGACTGCTTTCATTGCATCTCATAAGTTTTGGCATGGTGTGCCTTCATTTTCATTGAACTGTAGAAAGTTCTTTGTTTCTTCCCTGACCGAGATTTCATTGAGTAGGGAGTTGTTCAGTTTCCATGTATGTGTAGGCTTTTTGCTATCTCTGTTATTGTCAAGATCCATCTTTAGTCCATCATGGTCTGATAGGATACAAGATATTACTTCAATCTTGTATCTTTTGAGGCCTCGTTTGTGACCTACTGTATGGTCACTTTTAGAGAAGGGTCCGTGAGGTGCTGGAAAGAAGATATATTCTTTTCTGTTTGGGTGAACATTTCTCTAGATATTGGGTAGGTCTATTTAATTCATGACATCCATTAGTATCATTATATCTCATTTTAGGTTCTGTTTCACTGCTCTGTCTTTTGATGATAGTGAGCTGTGTGGTCTCTCACTATTAATGTGTGGTGATTGAAATGTTCTTTAAACTTTATCAATGTTTCTTTTACAAATGTCGGTGCCCTTGAATTTAGGGCATAGTTGCCCAGAATTGAGACACCATCTTGGTGGAATTTTCCTTTTATGAGTTTGAAGTATCCTTCCTCATCCCTTTCAATTAATTTTGGTTAAATGTCTCCTTAATTAGATATTAGAATTGCTACTCCTGCTTGTTTCTTGGGTCCGTTTGCTTGAAAACTAACAATTATCATGTTTGGGAGTTAGAGTATATCTTTTGATTTCCTTCTTATGTTAAAGTTTATGTCAAACACTTTGGTATTATTTAATAGGCTTGCAGCATGTGTAAGTTACTTGATCTTTGTCAATGCAACTTTTAATAACAGTTTTTAAGATTTTGTGTTCTAATGTTTTCACTATAATACATTGTTAAGGTTTGCAAGCCATTCCAGGAAACTGACCAAGAAGGATGATTGAAATGAAAAGAAATAGGGGAGGAAGCCCAGTATTTCTTCTCTATAATTAGAGACTGGCTACACGGCTGCTAAGGAGGAAAACTAAAAATGACCACTTCTTTTTCCCTTACTAAAGAAAAAGCAGCATCTAGCCAAAAGTGCAGAGGGTTATAAAAAGGGGGCCCTTTGTTCTGAGATTAGCTCCTGACATAATTAAAGGAGACCCAAGGACCCCTTCTTCAGCTACCAGGGACTGGGCATTTTAATGTAGTAACAGGAGCAATAAAAACAGCAGCCAAGCGTGTTAGCTTATGGGACAGGGGGCGAGGAGTAGACGTCACAAAGCTCCTGCCCAATTGTGATGCCAGGAACAGTATGGTGTGAGAGAGAGATTTACAGACACCAGAACCAGGGGAAAGGCTGTGTAAGGTCTGAGGACAAAGATGTGCCACTGCGTCCTGCAGCACCTAGAAGATGCTTCCAGAGCCTATTTCCAGGCTCCTAGCCAAGCCACCAGGTGAGAAGCTTAGGAACAAAGGCTTATGATGGTGGGAACAGCACGCAGGGGATTCTGGGATCTGTAGGCAACTCCTGGGCCACAGTTCAGGCAGCCTACAGGGAGAGACACAGACTCGTGACTACAAGCAATCCCCGGATGCATCGCGCCGCCTGGATGCCATTTTTGTAGTTCTCAGAATCCCAGAAGTCCTTGCTCAGAAGCCATGTTTGTAGTTCTTAGGCAGGTGGGTGTCTGCCGCAATGCATCTTGGGACCGTTGGGACTTCCGTAACCAGCGAGAAACGAAGGGATGAAGGTCCATCTGTGACTAGAGGGTTTGTGTTTACATCCCCATGGCGGGGGCCAGGGAGATGGCGGGGCGGCCTCGTAGCCTCCGAGCCTGGAAGTCTCCACTCTATGCGGGGCAGATACCGGAAGCGAAGCCCGAAGGGGCGGGACTTCCGCTAGAGACGCACTGCTACCCGGAAGGGTTTTCCCAGGTCAGCAATCTTCTTATCCCAAGCAGTTATGGACTCATAGTCCTGCTCACACGTGGAGTGGGGGAGGGGAGGAAGGGGAGTAGGAGGGATTTTGGGGTTCCCCGCCTCCCACCTCTGTCCACTCTTCGCTTTCCATCCATCCTCCTGGAGTCCCCGAGCGGCTCGTGCATGGGGTGGAACCGCAGGCAGAGAGATGGCGGGAAGAGAGCACAGTCCTCTGCTCCCACCAGTCATGCATGCTTTCTGGGGGAGATGGGTGCACCACGCCCAGGGAAAAGGCTGTGCAGGACCTTATATATGTATTTCTGGCGCCCTCTGCTGGCCCGCCTGTGCACGAGCAAGGGGGGGCTGGGGGTTGAGTAGGTAAGGTGCACTGGGCTTAAATGTTAGGGTGCTGGGGACTCAGTACAGAAGGATCTGGCCACCTCAGCTGGTTTAAAGGCATATACATATGGGCAAAGAGAAAAAGAGATGGAGGAGGAAGGAAAAAGAGAGAGAGAGGGAGGGAGGGAGGGAGGGAGGGAGGGAGCAAGGAAGGAAGGAAGAGAGGAAGGAAGAAAGAAAGTTCTGTGTGGTTGTGCAGAAAAACAGGCAGCTAATTGAAACTTGGGTACTATTTGCTGTTGATTTGCTGAATTTGAACCAACATACATAGGTAAATGTGCAGGTATTCTGTCATCATATAAGTAACTGCAGTTTTTCCACATGGTAAATAAAATATTTTCAACCAGAAGGAAGGTGTAGAACATGGCAAACCAACACATTTTATTTAGAGTCTGTATCAGCTAGGAATGACTTGATGAACTTTTTCAGAGGAAGTGTCTCATATTCAAAGGCAAGAGCTATCCCTGGCATAATGAACTTTCTCTAGTCACCTACACTCTCCCAGTACCCAGGGGATTTTACTTCCATAAATTCTGGATTGACAGGTTTGATTGCTTACCCCCTGCTTTGCTATGTGAAAATCATGACCCATACCCAATTTCTATAGAGATTAAACCAGAAGAAAATGATGTGGTGACCGTTTCTGAGCCCAGCTATTCCATATGGAATGAAGTGCATGCAGTGTCCCATGCCCTCCATAAAATGCTGTTGAGCAAAATTAAAATGGGACCTAAAGAAGACAGAAACATGGACTGCCTTCTTCCATGCCAAGTAAGCCTCACTCATAAGCAAGGGAAGCATCAGGATTTTATATTATTCGTAAGTAATTCACTGCCGTCAAGCCAATAAAATGTTTTCATCTTATAGTTGAAAGTAGAAATTAAAATGGAAAAAAGATTCTGTCAAAGTGTATGTGTATATATTTGTATCTTTCATGATTTGGGGACTGAAAGCACTCATTTGAAGACATTAAATTTGAATGTCTTTCAACAAATATTTTCCTAGTATGAGATGAAATTCTCTAAGATATCTGTATACATAGTGTAAAAATATAGCAAGTTTCTTCAGTGCTGACTACAATGTCCTCTAATGTGGCCTAGCAAGCCTGCTCCTCCCTTGGGGAGAAGGTCAAAGAGCCAGCCATTGAGTTCATGTCTGAGACAGTCCCTGTTCCCCTAACTAGGGAACCCAGTTGGATACTGAGCTGCGATGGGTTATATATGGGCAGGGGTTCTAGGTTACATCCATTCATGGTCCTTGGTTGCACTGAAGAGGCGTGATAAGCTAGGACCAGATGGAAGGGGAGGAGAACCTCTCTCATCAGTGGATTTAGAGAGGGGCAGGAAGGAGATGAGGGAGGGAGTGTGGGATTGGGAGGGAATGAGGGAGAGGGCTACAGCTGGGACACAAAGTAAACAAACTGTAATTAATATAAAAATAATAAATAAAAAATAATGTACAATGAAAAAAATATAGCAAGTTCAATAATCAAAATTTTTATGATTTCATGGAATATGTCCAATGCCATGAGACATAGAGTATGGCATCACATCCAAAGCAACCTTTTCACCTAAAATACAATCTATATGACAAAAGACCATAAGAAAATCCTTTCGTGGACAATAAATAGCCTGTCCTAAAGTCAGCAGTAACTGAAAACTAATTGTTTTCACAGATTATTGATTATTAGTAAGGTCTGATGAAGGTGAAATCAAAACTGTGCTCCCATCATTAAATTTTAGAACACAGACAGTGCTCATGAGTCTGGGCCGTATCTCAACGTGTTAGTGATAAGTGTAATGTGTGGGTTTTAAACCAACAAGATATAAACTAGGCCCCGTTTACACTTGGAAATCACCTTCAAATAGGATATCAAGATGATTGTTGAGCAAGTAAATTGAACTTTTCATTCAGTCAATGATAAGGAAATAAAAGATAAAATGTGAATGTTTGTATACTATATAATTAGTATTATGGGAATCAGTAATATTTGACATTAATAATGACATAATCTGTAATCGTGGCTTCCAGTCATAATGTATTAGGTAAGTGACTATTTCTCTTGTACGGATAACTGAGTACCTGTATAGAAGTTCTTTATAACATGACTTATTAATTAGTTAACACAATATTAGGTTGTGTTATTAATTTTCAGAAGTTGATTTTTTGTAATCAAGATAAAGCTGCTGGTGTCTTAACACAAATATGGAAGTGTTTCTTCCTTTTCCCTTATGTGGAATACTTTGATGAGTATTGCAATGAGTTCTTTGAGACTCTTGTAGAATTCATGCTGAATCTCTAGACCTAGGCTTTTCTTTTTTTTTTCTTTTAATTGAGAGATTTTTAAATTACCATTTCTATCTTGGTTGTTATGTGTGTTTTAATAATTTATTTCATCTTGATTTAATGTTGTTAGATTTTATACATTTAGAACTCTACCCATTTATTTTTTTGCATTTAAATGCTTAGTTGAATGAAGACTTTTAAAATAGGAACCTATGATTCTCTGCTTTCCTCAGTGCATGTTGTAGTGTCTGTTAGATCAGGACTGATGCAGTTGATATGGACTTAAAAGAGAACAGACAGGCATTTCCAAAAGCAGGATTTTTCTCTCAAACAGAACACTTATATGGTAGTCTTTTGAGAGTGGAAGTGGAGATTCTCTGCTGTAGTACCAGGGGATGGAGGTCTTAAGTAGCTTGATGAGGAGAAGGACACACTGTGGGGATTCAGTGTATAAATTTCTGGACTTAGTCCTGCCTGTCTGTAGGTGTGTGTGTTTATTTCTGGGTATTTGATTCAATTCCATTGATCCACAAGTCTGTTTCTCTGCCAGTACTATGCCATTATTATTACTATTGTTCTATAGTATAACTTTAGATCAGGGATGGAGATAACTTCAGAAGTTCTTTATTGTACTGGGTTGTTTTAACTATTCTCTTTTAATTTTTTAATTTGATGTTGAGAATTGTACGTTCAAAGTCTGTAAGGAATTGTGTTGTTGTTTTGATGGGATTTGCATTAATCTCTAGATTTCTTTTGGTAGGATGACCATTTTTGCTGTTATTCTTACTGATCCATAAGCATGGAAAATCTTTCCATCTCTGATATCTTCTTCAATTTCTTTCTTCAGAGACTTGAAGTTTTTTTCATACAGATCTTTCCCTTGCTTGGTAAGAGTTAAACCGATGTACTTTATGTTATTTGTGACTATGTACTTTATGTTATATGGTGACTATTGTTGTTGCCCCAATTTCTTTCTCAGCTCACTTCTCTTTTGTACACAGGAAGACTTGGGATTTTTTTCTTAGTTAATTTTCTAACCAGCAATTGTGCTGAAGGTGTTCATCAGCTGTACTAGTTCTCTGATAGAATTTGTGGGTCCACTCATGTATACTATCATATCATCTGTGAATAGTGATACTTTGACTTCTTCCTTTCTGATTTGTATCACCTTGATCTCCTTTAGTTGTTTTACTGCTCTAGCCTGGACATGGTGGATGGTATCTTTAATGTGTTCTTAGATTTGCTTTGTAAGTATTTTATTGAGTATTTTTGCATCAATGTTCATAAGAGAGATAGGTCTGAAGTTCTCTTCTTTTTGTTGTTGTTGTTGTTGGGTCTTTGTGGGGTTTATGTATCAAGGTGACTGTGGCTTCCTAGAATGAGTTTGGTAATGTTCATTCTATATCTATTTTGTGGAATAGTTGGAAGAGAAGTAGAGTTAGCTCTTTGAAAGTCTGGTAGAATTCTGAGCTGAAACCAAGTAGAAGGGAGACTTTTGATGACTGATTCTATTTCCTTGGGGGATATAGGTTTATTCAGATCTAGATTTAATTTTGGTAGATGGAATCTATCAAGAAAATTGTCCCTTTCATTTAGATTTTCAAATTGTGTGGCATACAGACTTTTGTAGTAAGACCTAATGATTGTTTGGATTTCCTTAGTGGCTGTTGTTATGTCCCCCTTTTCATTTCTGATTTTGCTGATTGGGATAGTTTCTCTGCCCTTTACTTAGTTTGGCTAATGATTGTCTCTCTTGTTGATTCTCTATAAGAACCAGCTCTTAGTCTCCTTGATTCTTTGAATTATTTTCTTTATTTCTTTTTTAATTTAATTTAATTTTTTATTACTAGTTATATTTTATTAACTCAGTATCCCAGCTGTATCCCACTCCCTCATTCCCTCCCAATTCCATTCTTTTTCCCTTGTCTCCATTGAATGGTTTTGGCTTCTTTGTAAAAAATCAAGTATTCATAAGTGTGTGGATTTATTTCTGGGTCTTCTATTCAGTTCCATTGATACTCATTTCTGTTTCTATGCCAACACCATGCAGTTTTTACCTGTACTACTATTGCTCTGTAGTACAGCTTGAGATTGGGGATGGAGATACCTCCAGATGATCAATTTTTTTTACAGGATTTTTTTGGAGATTCTGGGTTTTTTTGTTTCTCTATATGAAGCTGAGAATCTTTCTTTCAATATCTGTAAAGAACTGAGTTGGTATTTTGATGGGAATTGCATTGAACCTGTAGATTGCTTTTGGCAGGATTGCCATTTTCACAATGCTAATCTTACTAATCCATGAACATGGGAGAACTTTCCATCTTCTGATATCTTCGTCAATTTCCTTCTTCAGAGACTTAAAGTTTTTTTTTTGTTTGTTTGTTTGTTTTTTTTTCAAACAGGTCTTTCACTTGCTTGGTTAGAGTCACCTCAAGGTACTTTATATTATTAGTGGCTATTGTGAAGGGTGTTGTTTCCCTTATTTCTTTCTCAGCCCTTTTATCTTTTGTATACAGGAGGGTTTCTGATTGTTTTGAGTTGATTTTGTATCCTGCCACTTTGCTGAAGGTGTTTATCAGCTGAAGGAGTTCTCTGGTTAAATTTTGGGGGTCGCTCGTGTATACTATCATATCATCTGTGAATAATGACACTTTGATCTCTTCCTTTCTGATTTGTATCCCCTTGATCTCCTTTAGTTTTCTTATTTCTTTATCTAGGACATCAAGTAATATGTTGAAGCGATATGGAGAGTGGGCAGCCTTGTCTTGTTTCTTATTTCAGTGGGATTGATTTAAGTTTCTCTCCGTTGAGTTTGATGTTGGCTATAGGCTTGCTGTATATTGCCTTTACTATGTTAAAGTGTGTGCCTTGTATCACTGATCTCTCCAAGACTTTAAACATGAATGGGCGTTGGACTTTGTCAAATGCTTTTTGGCATCTAAGGAGATGATCATGTGGTTTTTCTCCTTCATTTGTTTATGTGGTGGATTACACTGATGGATTTCCATATGTTGAACCATCCTTGCATGCCTGAGATGAAGCCTATTTGTCCATGGTGAATGATATCTTTGATGTGTTCATGGATTTGTTTTGCAAGGATTTTATTGAGTATTTTTGCATCAATATTCATAGAAGAGATAGGTCTGAAGTTCTCTTTTTTGTTGGGTATTTGTGTGGTTTAGGTATCAAGGTGACTGTGGCTTCATAGAATGAGTTTGGTAATATTCCTTCTGCTTCTATTTTGTGGAATAGTTTGGAAAGAATTGGAGTTAGCACTTTTTTGAAGGTCTGGTAGAATTCTGCCCTGAATCTATTTGGCCCAGGGCTGTTTTTGGAAGGGAGACTGTTGATGACTGCTTCTATTTCCTTGGGGGAGATAGTACTATTCAATCTATTTACCTGATCTTGATTTAATTTTGGTAGATGGAATCTATCAAGAAAACTGTCCATTTCATTTAGATTTTCAAATTTTATGCCATATAGTCTTTTGTAGTAAGACCTAATGATTGTTTGGATTTCCTCAGTGTCTGTTGTTAGGTCTCCCCTTTAAATTCTGATTTTTCATTTCTGAATTCCACTCTGAACAAATTGCTTATCCCTGATATGGCACAGCATAAGTCAATAAATATGAAAACCACATAAATGACGTATAAACAAAAATCAAAAAAATCACATGAACATCCCGATAGCTTAAACAAACAAAAAAACAAAAAAAAATCTGTGAAAAAATCCAAATGCCTTTATCATAAAAGTTTCAAAAGTTGTAAGGCTAGCGGCAACACCTCTCAACACAATAAAGGTATAGGTGAGAAACCTGCATCCAAATCATCACTAATGGAGAAAAGGTTTAGGCTAGTTTACTCAGATCAGAAGTTTGTCATCTATGCTCACCACCCCCACTCCTTTTCAATATTTTGTGCAAAGTGTTAGTTTAGGCAATTAAAAAAATGTAAAGGAATATAAATAGGGAAAGTAGAATTCAAACTATCATGTTGTAGATGGTGTTTAATATTTACTATTGATATATATTCTGGTAAAGCTTGCTGTTTATCCTAAACAGCTGTATACCCAAATCACCACACAGAGACTAGGCTTATTTAGTTAACCTAGAACACAATGCTGGGCAATTGTTACTCCATCCTAAACCTCCAAGCCCTCATAGTTTCCTAACATTTAGATTTCCCACATTATACTTGCTTTTAGTTCCAAGATCTCTCTTTCCTGTTTCTTTCTCCTAGCTCTCCTCTCGCAGCTCTCCTCCCACTCACCTCTGGCCCCTCCCCTCTTTCCTGTCCTCTGGATCCTCCCATTGTACATTGTGGCTAGTTGTTTTATTTTGGCCTGTTTACAAGCAATTTACACAGTATGCTTATGGTAAGTATCACAATGCAATATCTAGATTGAAACCAGAGAGTGGGGGGGGAGAAAGCAGCATTTGATTGAACATTATACCAACACTATCACTCTTTACAGATGATATAATAATATGGATTACAATTCCCCAAAATTCTATCACAAAAATTTATGAAATGATTAACAAGGATAGCTATGTGACAGTATACAGAACCAACTTAACATGTTATTAGTATGTTATAATGATAATGATGTGTTATCCGCTCCTTCCCTCTGGGCTCCGTGCAACAGGACCGATGGACTTGACCCTGTGTGCAAATCCTTCAGCCCTCTGTGTACTCATTCATTCATTCACTCATTCATTCATCCATTCTCCTCCTCCTTCTCTTCCTCCTCCTTCTCCTCCTCCTTCTCTTCCTTCTCCTTCTCCTCCTCCCTTTCCTTCTCCTCTTCCTCCTCTTCTTCCTCCTCCTTCTCTTTCTCCTCCTCCTCCTCCTCTTCCTCCTCTTCTTCCTCCTCCTTCTCTTTCTCCTCCTCTTCCTCCTCCTTCTTCTCCTCCTCTTTCTCCTCCTTCTCCTCCTCCTCATTCTCCTCGTACTTCTCTTTATCCTCCTCCTCGGCCTCCAGAATCCAGAAAGCATCTTAAAGTCTTGGGGAGACATTTGATAGGTCAGACCCCCGTCCTCACCTCCACCCCCGGAGTGTGTCTGACTGTGACCCTCTCCTCACCTCCCCGCCCCACCCCCCAGCAGCATTCTTCGCCCACAAGGTGGAACACGAGAGCAAGACCCACAATGGCAGGAGCTTCCAGAGGACCGGGACGCTAGCCTTCGAACGCATCTACACTGCCAAGTGAGTCCAAACCTGGTGGGGGCTGCTGGCTGGGGGAGGGAGGAGAGGGAATGGGAGGGGAGGGTGGTGAGTAGGTTCCTTCAGCATTCTGGAGCTCGGGGATGCGTGAGTTCGAGGCCAGCCTGGTCCACAGAGCAAGTCCGAGACTTGGCCAGGGCCACACGGAGAGACCCTGTCTCGAAATAACTCACAAGAAATGGGGCAGCCTGGGAATTCTTTCTCTCTCTCTTTCTCTCCTTCCTTCCCTCCCTCCATCCTTCCTTCCTTCCTCCCTCCCTCCTTCACTCTCTCCTTCTTTCCCTCCCATCCCTTTCCCTTCCTCCTTCCTTCCCTCCCTCCATCCTTCCTTCCTCCCTCCCTCCTTCACTCCCTCCTTCTTTCCCTCCCATCCCTTTCCCTTCCTCCTTCCTTCTCTCCCTCATTCCCTCCTTCCTTCCCTCCCTTCTTCCCTCCCTCCTTCCTTCCTTCCCTCCATCCTTCCTTCCTCCCTCCTTCCTTCCATATCAAAAAGGGGGCAGGCCAAAGGTAGCCCAAACAAATGTAAAAATCCAGGTACAAGATGCCTAGCTAAAGGAGAAAGGGAGTTTATATAAAGTCTGGCTACAAAGGCCCATCCTGTGTAAAAAAAGGGGGCAAGCCAAGAAATAGTCACAACCAATGTAAAACTGAGGTACAAGATGCCTGTGGTATGCTTAAATGCTAAAGGTAAGAGGGAGTTTAAATAAAGTTTGGCTATAAAGGCATAACTCCCCATTCTATATAAAAAGGGGGATAGGACAAATAGCTACAGCATATATAAAAACCTAGGCCTAAACCTTTAAACAGGTACAGGATACCTAGGGTATGCTTAAATTCTAAATTAAAAAGGAGTTTATATAAAGTTTACCTAAAACATTCCTTTTCTGTTGCTCAAGGCAACCAGCTTGTCTCTCTAATGGGAGTCCTCTCAGGAGATAGGTAGCAGCTTTGCCTAATGCAACACTTACCCAAGACTCCAAAAAAGATACTTTGATTTATCCAACCTTGTTTTAATTTCAACGTGATAATGATTGTATGTTCAGTAATAATGGTAACTTATATTGCTGATCCCTTTACATGGAAACAACTCTCAACCTGACTGAGATATAAAAAATAATGTCTCCAGTCAAAACATCAACCATACATGGCCAATAAATCCTTGGCTATAATATCTTTAAATTTTTCATTATGCCATTATTTAAATTGGCATAGATAAAATTGGCATACAGTTTAGTTTCATCCTGCACATTTCATACACTCATAATTTTAGAACTGTATGATGTTTGTGAGAAATTATATGTGTGAAGAACAAAAGGACTGGACACTGGAGATGCTGGATCAAACCTGACAGAATCCTCTATCCAGCATGCTGAGACCTTAACATATCTATTCCAGCATCTTGCATGTTCCAGCATTCTGCTTGTTCCTGCCTCAACTGCTTCAATTGCTGTTTCTCATCAATATTTCAATATTATTTGGTGATATTTGACAAAAAAAAATGGGCTTCTTCTTCAGACTATGTTATCTGAACTGAAATTTCTAGGCTAGGTGTATGAGCGAACATACCTGTAGGGTAAGCAGTCAGTAGGCAGAGGCAGGAGGATCACATTGCCAGACACATTTTCAAGAAGGAATTTATGGTATTAATTTGTTGGTGGTCCCATCATTATTTCATTCATTCTTCCTTCCTTCCTTCCTTTCTTCTGATTTATTTATTTATTCATTCATTTATTTATTTATTTATTTATTCATTCATTCATTCATTATACAGTGTTCGGCCTACATGTTCACCTGCAAGCCACCAGAGGGCACCAGATCTCACTATAGATGGTTGTGAGCCACCATGTGGTTGCTGGGAATTGAACTCAGGACCTTTGGAAGAACAACCAATGTTCTTGTCATCTGAGCCCAACCCTGGTCCCACTTTGTTTTAGCTCATGTTCCATAAATTTTCTAAAACATAAATGAATGTGTAAGACATTAAGAAATGTCTTAATGATTCTTTACTGTGGTCACACATAAGTTTGAACAAATACTGCTGAGTTCATCTCAAGAGCTCACGTCACCATGTGGTGAAATAAATTTATCATTGTGTTTTCAGGATGATAACTATTTCTTACCTATGACCACTAGGAAGCTGTATGCTGCCTTAGCTGATCAAACTGGATGGATGAGTAAACAGCAGCTTTTAAGCCAGCCTCGATCTTGTGATCCTCCTGTCTCAGCCTTCTGAATGCTGGGGTTCCAGGCTTGGGCTGCTAAAGTGAGAACAATGAAGCAGATGGTACATTTATCAGTTTGCATGGGGGGGAATTATCACATTTTTACATTTCCAAACTTTATATGCATAACATATCTCCCACATTTAATAAAATATTAAAATGTGTCACTCTGCCATGGAGCCTTGACAACCCACAAATATGCCCTTGAATTTTTCTGTTGCCATCTATTGCTGCTCAGGGGGCTAACTGGTTAGTCTGGTTTGTGGCCCCTTGGAGAAAACTAACTTTAAAATTTATTATTAGTATAATTTAAAGAGGTAGTGAGTGTTCTTTTTGGAGGGAGGGGAACTTTATTGATGATCCATGGTGTATTATTTTTTTTGAAAATTTATTATTTGTAGAGTATTCTGCCTGCATACCAGAAAAGGGCACCAGATCTCACTATAGATGTTTGTGAGCCACCACATGGGTGCTGGAAATCAAACTCAGGACCTTTGGAAGAGAAGCTTGCACTCTTAAGCTATGTGATGTCTCTCCAGCCCCATCATTTATTATTATTATTATTATTATTTTAATTTTTACTGATTCATTGTACATCCCTGTCATAGACCCCTCCCTCCTCTCCTCCTGGTTCTACACTCCCTGTTTCCCCTATCGGGCTCTCAGAGAAGGGGATCAACCCTCCCCTGTGTTCACCCACCCACACCACCATATCAAGTCGCATCAGGACTCAGTGCATCCTCTTCCCCTGTGGCATGGCAAGGTAGCCACAACAGGGGAATGTAATAGAAAGCTAGCTTGTGGGTCAGGGTGCATTCATATGTGTGTTGGTCCTGCTGTGTTTAAAAGACCTTGTTACCCTCGTGTCCTTCATCCCCTCTGGTGCTTACACTCTGCACACAGAGTTCCTTGAGCCCTTGAGAGGGAATTGCTGGAGACATCTCATTTAGGGTGGAATGGTCTAAGGCCTCTCACTGTGAATCAATTGGTTTTGGGTCTCTGTATTTGTTCCCATCTGCTGCAGGAAGTTTTCTATGATAAGCAAGGCACCGATTTGTGAGTACGGCTGTGCTCCTTTAGCAAAACCATAGCATTTACATTTCTCTGATGTCCCTGGCCTGTGTAGACTTAGGTTCCCTGCCACTCAAGCCATGTTGGATCAAGGTTCCTTTTCATGGAGTGAGATTCCTGAAACTCAACCAGATATTAATTGGTCACTTGCATGAAATTTGTGCCACAAGCACACCAGCAAAACTTGTACCCAGGTTACCATTGGAGAGTGAAGGGTGTATGGGTGAGTTGGTGTGTACTTTCCTCTTTAGGTGGACTGTGGTGAATGTTAAGGGGAATGTGAGCACCCACAAGCATGCATGCCATGTCTTCAATGTCTTATGTATTGTTGAAAAAGCAGGCACTTGAGAATAACTATAAAGTTATGCTCCAAGAATCTGACACTTGGTGGAAATTAAACTTTCAGGAGTTACCATGGCTCCTCTTCATTTTCCTAGTTCCTCCTGTATCATGTTATTTTCAGGTATTTCAGACTGAACAAAAAACATCTTTTCAGGCTGGAAATGGACTGTAGTTTTCAGGTTAGATAGCAGTAGCATAAAATTTGGTCAGTGGTGAACTATACTTATCTGTGTGCATTATTGAAAATATCTAGATTTCAACATGTTTATATTCATGAATGGACTTACATGTATTATAGGGATTTTATGTAGATAATTCACAGTATGATTGCTTAAAACTCTTTCAAAAATTTACTATTATTTCACCCACTTCCTTCTTTTATATTTATCCTCCTTCATAATTAGAGTACCTCCCCTGGTTTATCCCAATCGGATCAATTGTATCTGCCATTATATTGCTTACCCACCATGCCTTCTTGTTTCTATAGTTATTCCATGATGAATACTCACAAATCAACATTTGGAGCTAGATGCCCCAGAGTAGAGAATGAAATATATTTGTCTTCTGGATATGGGTTACCTAAATTATGTTTTTTTTTACATACATCTATTTATATGTATGATATTTATCATGATAAACATATTTATGAGTTTCCATTTCCTATCTATTGTGAACAGAATAGCAATGAAGGTGACTGAGCAAGTACTTGTAGAGTGGGATGTCGAGTCATTTTTACGTATGTCAAAGAAAAGAGAGAAGAGTCAGGCAGCAGATTTATAATTTCTGTTTAGAAAATTCTCTACTCTGATTTCTGGAATGGCTCAACCTGTTTAAAAGAGACGCCACGGAGGTTTTGGGGATTTAGCTCAGTGGTAGAGCACTTGCCTAGCAAGCACAAGACCCTAGGCTCAGTCCTCAGCTCTGGAAAAAAGAAAAGACACACCATGGACCCCTTTCCAGAAATTGATTTTCATGCCTCGTCTATAGAAAAATCTCAGATATCACCCAAAGCCCTGTATACTCCACAAAATAACAAAGAAAACAAGTATTTGTTCATGTACTATTTATCTCAATTACTATCATGTAATTACATTTTGAATATGTATATTATTAATATGAATATTAATAAAAACATGCATAACTTACTAAAATGTGTTTTCAGCAGCAGCTTCTATTCTAAAATAGAATGTCTGTGATTGTTCTATGAAGTCAGGGGCTCTTATTTTGTTTAAATATACATTTAAGAAAAAAGTTACTTAAAAGCTACTTTAAGTTACTTAAAAAAGTTACTTAAAAGTTACTTAAAAATAATTTAATTTTAGTATACTAATAGGTTTTATTAGTAAAAAGAAAACTAATATATCAAAATGATCATTTTTTATTTTTAATACATCTCAAAGAGTTTTTATCAGGTCTTAAGAGAATAATGTGGCACTTAGGGAAGAAGATGCACCCCAGCAGCCCTGCACTAGAGGCCAATAAGGAGAAGACCTCCACAGCCACGACAGCTTTGCCCTTGGTGCTCTGGTAGACAGGGATGAAGATGACCCAGACACTGAGGAAGACCAGCATGCTGAATGTCAGGAACTTGGCCTCATTGAATGTGTCAGGCAGGTTCCTTACCAGGAAAGCCACAGTGAAGCTGCCTAACGCCAGGGTCCCTAAGTAAGCCAGCACACAGTAGAAAGCAGTAACTGAGCCCTTGTTGCATAAAATGATGACATGAGCATGTACAGAGTGTTCATCAGTGTCAATATAAGGAGGTGAGGTTCCCAGCCAGACTGCAGAGAGAATAAGTTGGATCAGGACACAGATGGGGATGACAGCATTATAGATGCCTGAGACAAACAACCTTCTCATTGTTCTCCCTGGTTTCATGACCCTAAAGGCCAGAATTACAGTTATAGTTTTTGCCAAAATGGTGGAAATAGCCAAAGTGAACACAAGTGCAAATGTTATTTGTTGCAGTATGCAGGAGGTTGTGTTCGGGCAGCCAATGAAGAGAAAGGGGCAGAGGAAGCAGAAGAGGATGGAGATGAGCAGGGTGTAGCTGAGAGTCCTGTTATTGGCCTTAACAATGGCAGATTCTCGGTGTTTGAGAAAGATTCCCAAAACTGCAATTGTGCTGACAGAGAAGCACATAGCTATGCATGCCAGCGTGATGCCCAGAGGATCCTCAAAGGAAAGAAATGTCACTGCCTTGGGCAGACAGTAGTTTCTCTCTGGGTTTGGGTACTCTTGACTTGGGTAAGGGATGCACTCCTGCTGATCTGTATGGAGAAATTGGATCAACATTTCACCTTTTATAAATATCTATTTGTTGCACATTTAATTCATTAAAGTGCTTTCCAGTGATGTGTGTATTCTGGTATATTCTGCTTCCTGTTACTGCCAAGTACATGAACTCTTTATAATTCGCATTTCTACTGTTTATCCTGTTTAATTAAAAATAAGCTTTCTTCTCAGCAGCTTATCACTGTTTCTCAAGGGCAGTGAAATCTATTTTACTCGTATTCAGATAAAGTAATACTGTCAAGTGAGCCTTCAAATCTTTTTTTACACTTTGAGTTTCTAAGTATGTGTACAGTGTATTTTGGTGACATCAATGTATAAAAATACACTTCCTTCCTTGTTTCCATCATCATGGGTTCTTCTCATTTTTTTTTGTTACTCACTGTTTCAGTGGATATTTGTTATCCCACTCCTATAATTTTTCTAAGGTAACATGGGAATAAGTTAGGTCTCACCTCCATGGCCTATGGAACAGTTCTGATTTGACGATAAATATACATCAACAAACTCCAGCTATAATTTCAGACCAATCATTACCTATCTCAGCTGTGGAAGTTGCAAATAAATTTCTATAATCTTTGACATCCTTTGACTCAGGACAGGACTCTTTGTCTTTCATTATTAATTCCAGAATAATCCTGGGAATTGTTCTAACTTTCACTCTTGTTCTTCCAGTAATATTCTGAAGACTGAAAAATGACCTGCATGTCATAAATACCATAAGTCTACAAAAATGTTAAATCAGAAAAGGGGAATGACACAGCCATATTCAATGAAATTGTTGAGAGTCATGAAGCCAGTACAGTTGCGTGGTGCTATTGCAGCAAAGATGAGCAGATTGTTATAATCATTGTTCTTCTATCTCTAACTTCTGGTTGTTTGTTTTGTGTGTGTGTGTGTTGCATTACTGGGAAATTTCTGCACTATGATTCAATCTCTATTTTTTCCTTCAGAAAAATTATGTCTGAGTCTTTTTTTAAATTAGGAATTTTTAATTAATTATAGTTTCTTCACTTTGTATCTTAGCTGTATCTCATTCTCTCCACACCTTCCTGCCCTCATCTCCTCCCATGTCCCTCTCCAAGTCCCCTTCCTTCTGACCCTAGCCTATCAGGTCTCATCGGAGCTGGCTGCATTGTAAGGGGAACAGGGACTGACATAAACTCATTGACTGGCTCTTTGATCACCTCTCCTGAACGGGGAGCAGCCTTACCAGGCCACAGAGGAATCAGTGCAGCCAGCCCTGATGAGACCTGAGCCTTATGAAAATACTAAACTTAACTTTATCTGTCCACTGTTTGAAAATCTTCTTTATGCCCTGGAGATTATTAAGCAGAGTTAAGCAGATGAGAGAGATGAGGCCATTATTTCAGGAGTTTTCTTGGGGTATGTGCCCCAAACAGTGTATTGGTGCAGGGTAACCAAAGGCAATATTCGAAGCCTGAGAGGCCTGGAGATTCAGGTCTAGATTTACGATCTTTTATTAAAGGCTTAACGCTCCCTGAAAATGTAGTTTAAAGATAGAAGGTCACATAGAGTACACTCCTGACCGAATAAAACTCAGTAAATAAGATAAATTGACTTAAGTAAACTTTTTCTACTTTGTAGCATAGATGGTGATACATAGAGTAAAGGGAGCTATTTATTTGTATTTGCTATGCATAAAGAGACCAGTTAAAGTGTTTTCTGTTTCTCTGGACTACACTCATACTGCAAACAATGGGAGCCTGAAAGCAGGCTTTCACAGATTAAATGTGTTTTCTTTGAAGGAGACATTCTTTAGATTCTTTAAAGTAGAGTTATAGGGCTAATAATGATAATCAAATATATTCCGTGTGTACTGCTTATATTGTAACTGAGCTTTTACCCTGGATAATGAAAAAAAAAATCAAACACCCATTCTCTACCACTTGTATAATCATTAATCTGTGTTTGTACTGTGAAACTTGTATAAACAAGAAGAGCCTTTTCAACAATAAGTCAGAGCCAAAGAAAGGTCTGAATGTTAGAAGTCAGCTGCTAGATTCCTCTGACAACTTCAGCTGACTAATTCTCTCTCTCTCTCATTGCTGACTCCTCATCTGCTCTCTGTAGCACCCTGAAGACAAAGACCTCTCCTTTCCATGCTCAGTATTGCCCCACAGAAAGGCTCCTAGCACAAGCTCACAGAGAATGAACTCCCAACAATAGAGCATTCATAGGGCAGATCAGGGCGCTCTACACATACACAACAGTTGTGCAGCTTGGTCTTTATGGGGACACCTAACAGCAAGACCAAAGCTGTCTCTGATTCTTTTGTCTCCTAATTGGACTGCCTTGTGTAGCCTCAATGACAGAAGTTGTGCATAATCTTATTCCAACTTTATATGCCAAGGTTGGTTGATATCCATGGGAGACTTCTTTCTTTGAAGAAAAAGGGAGTAGAGGCACATTGGATTGGGAGGTGAGGTGAGAGAGAGGGTCTGGGAGGAGAGGTGTGAGCAGATGCTGCGATAGTACACACACAAAATAATTAATAATATAATAAAAAGAAATAACATTATAATAGAAATGAATGAAACAGAAATAAAGAAAACAATATATAGAATTAACCAAAGGAAGAGCTGGCTCTTTCTGAAGATAAAGAAAATTGACAGACCCATATCTCAAATAAATTAAGGAAAAAATAGAGTACTCAAATTAACAGAATCAGGAATCACAGAAAAACATTCCTACAGAAAACAATAAAATTCAGAATATTCTAAGGAAATATTTTTAAAACATACTATATTCCAGTAAGCTTAAAAATGTACATGAGATGGATAAGTTTTAGCTTTGCCCAAGCAACCGTTATTCAAAGATGAATTCAACAATAATTCAACAACCTAAATGGACCTAAACAGACCCATAAAGAAATTCAAAAGGTCACAAAATGTTTCCACCACAACAGAAAGGAAGAATGAAAGATCAAAAAAAAAAGAAGACTCTAAGATGGTGGAGACCAGTGTGCACTGTATCTGAGGGGCAGAGATTCAGAGACTCTGAGACCAGTATATGGACAAGTGGCTAGATCCAGAGCATCAACTTTGTGGCTTCCTCTTATGGACAGGCAGGCCATCTAGGAATTGGAATCGATATGATCCAGGCCCTCTGTGGCCATCTCACTGATCCAGGAGTAGCAAATATTGGGCCACCTGCCCCTACACATTCTCTAGTGAATTTGGATCCCCATATCCAGGGACTCTCTGCTCTAGCAGCCAGAATTCAGAAACCTCTTGTTCTGTGTGGGTCAGCTTCAGGATTACTAGGAGAGCATCCCAGCCACTAAGCCACTGTTCTTCTGGTCACCCTGTGGACACTAGGTGAACAATAGATTTACAGGGATCACAGATCCAAAGTGCTCAGGGGAATCTGAGTACAGGGAGCACAGTTTGGAGCAGGCCTGTAAGCTACAACCCAGCTTTATTCTGAAGAATCCCACAGATGCCACTTGGGGCACCTGCACCTGTACCATGATAATGATGAGTACCAGTACCTGCACCCCAAAATTCAGAGTTCCAGTACATGCACACCCCTGTCTTTCAATTCACTTGTCCCTACATATTTATGTGTCCATACACTTCCCTGTGCCTTATCCTTCAAGATGCTGGCATCTGAACTGCCAGCACCCATTCTTGAGTCACTGCATATTTGACATCTTCCTGAACACTACTCTAAACTCCAAAGACAGGAGGATCCAGGCTTTGGTGCAGGTTCCAGGAAGAAATAGGTAAGGCTACAGACAACAAGATGGCTAAAGACCAGCCTAGAAACACAGTCAAGACAAACCAGGACATCCTGGCTACACCAGAACCCACTCCAAAGAGCAATGGATATTCTAATGCAACTGAAACACAGGAAAAGGGCAATACATCTATGTTTATGCACTTATTAGAGGCATATAAAGAGGAAAAGAATAAATGTCTCAAAGAAATACAGAGAGATACAAGGCAAACAAAGAGAGGCCATCATAGACAAGAAACCACAATTAAACAGGTGAAGTAAATTATTAAAATTATTCAATTCTTGGAAATGGAATTTGAATCAATAAAGAAACACAGAGAAAACCCTGGAGATGGAATATTTAGAGAAGAGATCAAGTACCAAAGAGATAAGCATCACCCACAAAATGTAAGAAATGGAGGAGAAAATCTCAGGCATTGAAATTACAATTGAAGAAACTGATAAACCTCCCAAAGAAAACATAAAATTAGAAAAGTGCAAGGACTCCATGAAAAGATGAAACCTAAGAATAGTAGGAATAGACTAAATAGATGATTCCAGGCTCCAAAGTGCAGAATATATTTTTAATAAAATCATAGAAGAAAATTTCTCCAACCTTAGGAAAGAGATAACATTAAATATACAAGAGGCTTCCAGTAACCCAAATAGACTAGACCAGAAAAGAAAATCCTCTTGGCATATAATAATCAAAACAATAAATCTACACAATGAAGAAAAAATATCAAAAGCATCAAAGGAAAAAGATCAAGTGACATAGAAAGGCAGACCTATCAGAATAACACCAGACTTTCCAACAGAGGCTATGAAACCAAGAAGGGCCTGGGAGGATGTCATGCAGATGCAAAGAGACCACAGATGCCAAAGCAGACTACTGTACTAAGCAAAACTTACAATCAACACAGATGGAGGAAACAAGATATTCCATGACAAAACTAAATTAAAACAATGTCTATGTACTATCACTGACCCTCAGAAGCTACTAGAAGGAAAACTCCAACCCAATGAGAACAACTACACCCACAAAACACATGATATAGATAATATCAGAACAAAAATCTAAAGAAAACAAGCACACAAACACACTATCCACAATAACACCACAATAAAAGGAACTGAAATTCAATGGTTACTAATATTTATCACCATCAATGGAATCAGCAATCTAATAAAAAGACATGTTAACAGAATACTTATGGAAAAAAGATTCAACATTCTGCTGCATACAATAAACACACTTCAGCCCCAAAGATAGACACTACCTTGGAGTGAAGTGCTAGAAAAAGGTTTTCCAATCAAATGGATCCAAGGAGCAAGTGTACCATCTTAATATCTAATAAAATAGCCTTCCAAACAAAATTAATCAAAAGAGAAGTGAAGGATACTTCATCCTCATCATAGAAAAATCCACCATGAGGACAACAATATCTTGAACAACTATGCCCCAAATAGAAGGGCACCTGAATTTGTAAAAGAAACATTACTAAAACTTCAATCACATATCAGTCCCAATAAAGTAATAATGGTAAACTTCATCACCTCACTCTCACCAAGTGACAGATCATTGTCACAGAAGCTAAACAGTGAAATAATGAAGCTTATATAGGTCATGAATCAAATACCTAATAGAAGTCCTCAAAAATGGTCACCCAGACACAAATATGTCTTCTTCTCTGCAAATCAAGAAACTTTCAACAAAATTGAACATATATTCAGGCAAAAAGCAAGTCTTAACACATACAATAAGACTGAAATAATCCCTTGGATCCAATTACACAACCATGTTCTAAATCTGGACCTCAACAATGACAGAAAGAGCAAAAGGCCTACACATACGCATGGAACCTGAACAATTCTACTCAATAACAGGTGTCATGGAAGAAATAAAAAAGTAATTAAAGATGTCCTAGAATTCAATAAAAATTAAGGTACAACATGCCCAAACTTATGGGACACAATGAAAGCAGTGCTAAGAGAAAAATTCATAGCACTAAGTGCCTTCATATAGGAATTTGAGACATCTCATACAAGCAATCTAATAAGACAACTGAAAGACCATGAATAATACAACAAGATGTAGACAGGGCCAAGAGGAGTAGAGGGCTGGAAATAATCAAATTCAGTACTGAAATCAATATACTAGACATGAAATGATTCAAAAAATCATCAAAACCAAGAGCTGATTCTTTGAGAATATCAACCAGAGAGACAAACTCTTAGCCAAAGTAACTAAAAGGCAGAAAGACACTATCCAAATGAACAAAATAAAAAAGGAAAAGGGTGAAAGAAGGACAGAAATCATGGAAATCGAAGGAATCATTAGGTCTTACTTCAAAAGTCTATACATCACAAAAACTTAATATCTATATAAAATGGACAATTTTCATGGTAGATTCCACCTAGCAAAGTTAAATCAAGATCAGGTAAATAAAACATCCTATCTTCCCCAAGGAAATAGAGGAAGTCATCAAAAGTCCCTATCCAAAAAAGCCCAGGGCCAGATGGTTTCAGCTCAGAATTCGACCAGACTTCAAAGAAGAGTAAATACAAATACTCTTCAAACGATCCCACAAAATAGAAACAGAAGGAACATTAACAAATTAATTCGATGAAGATGCAGTCACGTCACAGTCAAGACCCAAGAAAGACATGAACTTCAGACAAATTTCTGTCATGAACACTGACACAAAAAACTCAGTAAAATACTCGAAAACCAAATACAAGAACACATAAAAGATATCATCCACCACTGTCAAATAAGCTTCATCCCAGGCATGCAGGAGTGGTTCAGTCTATAGAAATCCATCAATTTAATCCACCACATAAACACACAGAAGGAAAAGAATTCCATGATCATTTCAATAGATTGCAAAAATCCAGTGCCTGTTCATGTATAAAATTTTGGAGAGATCAGGGTCACAAAGCACATACCTAAACATAGTAAAGTCAATATACAGCAACCCTATAGCCAACATTAACCTAAACAGAGAGAAACTCAAATCAATCCCAATTGAGGACTTCTATTAGGTATTTGATTCATGACCTTTGTAAGCTTCATTATTTCACTGAAATCAGGAACAAGGCAAGGATCTCTGCTCTTTCCATATCTTTTTAACATAGGAATTGAAGTCCTCTGTCACTCTGCAAGGAATTTAACCTATGATAGCATTAGATCTTAGAATATAAAGAATATTTAATTTTCAACATTTGATCATTTCCAATAATACATAAAAAATTCTGTTTGTATTATGGTTTTCTAAGGATTGGCCTTTTTAATAGAATAAATAGTAGATACTCATCAATATATTAATGTATTTTCCTTCTGACTTTTTTTAAAGTTTTCATTTTAAAAATAATATAATTACCTCGCTATGCCTCTTCTTTTTCATTTCTCTAAGTCATCTCCTGGACCCACCTTATATTTTTTCACTCTCAAATACATAGGATCTTTTCTCATTAAATGTGTTTGTGTCTTGGTGTGTGTGTTTGTATATAAAAATGCAACCTGCTCATTCCATATGATTTTACTTATATATGTTATCACACAGTTGACCACAACCCTAAAAAGGCAGCCATGTTTTCATTTACAAAGACTTGCTTTTTTCTATTGTTGATACTGAAAATAACAACTGTGTTGTAAATGCAGTTCAGTTTCTTGTGCATTCAGAAACAATCAGATATGTAGTTTTCCTGGAGATACTTTGAGGCAAGAATCATTAGGTTTGTTAATCACAGAAATACAAATCTATCCTGGACAACTGGAGAACTCACAATTAATGGAGAGCTCATAGCATGGAACACTGCAAGAGCTGAGATGGCCATTCTGTGCACCCAAAGGCACGTTTTTGAAAGTAGGGTGCATATGACACAATAACATGAGAATTGCCACTCTAAACTTCACACATCATGTGGCTTCAGCAATGATTAAAAATGGATTCAGGGATGAGTGTTAGAGACATAGGGAACAGCACTACATTATGACACCAAGGTCATTTCTTAGCTTTCCCTGTCTCCATTCCCTAACAGTTTGAGTAAAAGTATTATTTTTCTACCTGTCTGGTTAGAAATGTGCTGCTCTGGACAAAATGCACAAGAAAAACAGCAGACCGGTCTGTCTTTTTGCAAAACTTTCCAGAATCCTGGACCACAGCTCTGTGTACATACAGATTGCGGAGTCTGAAAGCAACACAGAAAAACTGGTCACGGTATCGAACATCAGTTTAAAATAGTTTAGGCTAAATATACATAACCTATGAAAATTGCATTTGTTTATGAGGAACTCTGAGGTTTTAATGTGGGAATGTAGAATGGAGATTTAAACTTACCACACTTTCCAATACTAAATATTCAACATCCCTTTATGGTGACCAAACTATGACTCACTATTGCCTATCCTGTGTGAAATGTGTTGGACATCAAGATATCCTCTTCTGTGAGGCAGAAAGCCAGAACTTATTTTATAGTATGAATTTTGGGACAGTTTGATTTTAAGACAAGTATCCAATCATACTTGCCTCCAAGCACACTTATTTCTGTCTTTATATTTCCAATCTTATAGTAACACCCATGCACTCTGATTCAGCTGCAAAAGAAAGTTCAATTTTCTCATGAAAATGGTTTGGCCATTGGTGAATTATAATCTGTTACTGTGACTTTTACCCTTGACTCCCAATGTTAGGGGTTGTTTTATGCCTTTCTTTTCAAACATTAGTGACGTCATCAAATGGTACTTTCACCAGTTGCATTCTTAATCACATAACTAATAAATTCCTAGTGCAATTTTAGTTTGTTATATATTAGAAAATTTGTAGGACAGGAAGTATTTCTATCTTAGACCTCTTTTCTGCCCTGGTTTGGCAGTTTCTGTCTAATGAATATGTACATATTAACAGGAATGTGTTTCTGGATAACTGGATCAGCTGTTAAGAGTGCACATAGCTCTTGAAATGAAATATGAGTTCAGTTCCTGAGACACATATTGGGCAGCTCATATACATTGCTTAGAGAAATGTCTTGTGTCCAAATCCATAACTTATTATTTATGCTAGCTCACATCCTTGTAAAATTATTGAGATGCTTGAGTATGAGTTATGTGAATGGCTAGCCTTTATAATTAAGATGTGAAAATTTACAAAACTTTGTGTGCATGTGTGTGTTTACATATAGAAACACACATACATGCCTTTATATAACCATGAGCACTCAATCATTCATTCACTGCATTATGAATGAACACAAACATTCAAATTCAATTCATTATGTGTGCATTTGTATGTATATTTATATGTGTATGTATACACATACATGTAATTCTGAAATATTAGTTCATTTCTGATTTAATGTCATCAAACAGAACTAAAGAGATGTTTTAGTATTTAACATGCATGCCACATAAGCAGGAAAACATGAATTTGATCATGATGAAAGAATGGAAGAAAAGTTGGGTACAGGAAAATAGGCCTATAATCCAAACTTTATGATCATGAAGACAGAGAGAGAACCTAGGTAATTCTGTCCACTGAGTTCAGCAAAATCAGAAAGCAAGGGTTTCACAGATAAAAATAAAGTTGACAGCAACTGAAGAAGTCAACCACAGTTGACTGGGATTTAAGAAGCACATGTGCTTGGATGCATGAACACCCACACACAAGCTAATAGTCACAATAGAGCTAAGAAATTAAAAATTCACAGTCATTTTAAAAGTTCAAAGAATCATTACACAATCAATTTTTATAATTCTTTACAAATAATTCCCTTCATATTAAATACTGAAAAATTTCCAGACCTGTTTTAATTTGCTTGGCCATTGAATCAGAACTTCATTGATCTTATGCACTCTTGAAGACAAACTCTCCCACTTTAAGTCACAATGCATTTCGTAAACTATATGCAATAAAGTTTTGTATATCATACGTTTCCCTAATATTCTTGTTCTCATCAAAGCTTATTTCATCTCCAGCAGCATTTATAAATTTAATTTTCCTCAGAAATGGATGCAGCTGAAGAGAGACATCATATGATATGAGTGGCCCACACAGATTACTGGCTGACTTTAAAGAGAAGTTAATTTTCCCTCTCTAACATTGCTTATTTTTGTAAGTGCTTAATTTTTTATTCATCTTCCCAGTTGTTTAGTGAGATTAAAATTATTTCCCATAGAAATAATGCAAGAGCTACTGAACACAAGTAGAAATATTGTCTATGAGATGCAAGATAGTGTAGTGTGTAGCATGTCCTTAGTTGTAAAACGGTCCTGTGTCTTTCTCCAGGACCAGAAAATAATACTTTCATTTAGAAGATGTAGATTTGAAGAGGATCCAAAATGGCAGCACCCAGTGGACATGGTTACTAAGGATTCGACTGTAGTGACTTCACAGCAAGTGAGAGATCATGCTGTGGACTTGAAAATTCCAGTGTCTATGCTTCACAACAGTACAGAAGATACTAGAAGGAAAACCCCAACCAAAGGAAGTAAACAACACCCAGAGAAACACAGAAAATAAAAAGCATCGCTGCTGCAAAACCAAAAGAACAGAAACACAAAAACTTGCTGCAATCTTAAAAATCAAAATAACAGGTACTAGCAACCATTAATCATTACTATCACTCAACATCTATGGACACAATTCCTCAATTTAAAAAAAAAAACACAGACTAACACAGTGGATGCATAAACAGGACTGATCAATCTGCTGCCTACAAAAATTTTTTAAAAACAAAGGAGGACATTACCTCAGAGTGAAGGGATGGAAATAGGTTTTTCAAGGAAACTGACCTAAGAAGCAAGTTGAAAGAAGCCATCCTAATATCTAATAAAATAATCTTTTAACTGAATTTATTCAAAACAGATAAGAGAGGACACATATCATAGCAAAAAGCTACATATGATGGAAAAAAATCCACCAAGATGATATCTCAATTTTGAATGTTTTGCTCCAAATACAAGGGCACCTACATTTGTAAAAGTAACATTACTGAAGCTTAAATTATACACTAATACAGCCACAGTAATACTTCAACACCCCACACTCACCAAAGTACAGGTCATGAAGACTGAAAATAGAGAAACAATTAAACTAACATATGCACAGATCAAATAGATTTACAGAATTTTCACCCCGAAAAAGAATATACCTTCTTTTCAGCACCTTACAGAAGCTTCTTCAAAATTGCCCTTTGACTTTGACAGAGAGTGAGCCTCAAAAAATACAATAAAGTTGAAATAACTTTTTTATCTTATCAGACCACCATGGATTAAAGCTAGATATCAATAACAATGGAAACAAGAGAAAACCTAAAAAAAAATTATCTCATGGAAAATGAACAACTCAGTGACCACTGAGTCAGGGAAGAAATAAATTAAAGATTTTTTAGAATTCAATGAAAATGAAGGGACAACATGCCTAAACTTCTGGGGCACAATGAAAGCAGTGCTAAGGAGAAGTTTCATAACATTAAATGTCTTCCTAAAAAGGATTAAGGAATTCTCATAGTAGCAACTTAAAAACACCTGTAAAAGCTCTAGAACAGACTGAAGTAAACACACCGAAGATGAGTTGACAGCAGGAAATAATCAAACTCATGGATGAAATCAGTATCATAGTAAAAACCAAGAGCTGTTTCTTTTGAGAACATCAACAAGATAGGCATACCTCTAGACAAACTAACAAAAAGTCAGAGAGACTGTATCCAAATAAACAAAATCAGAAATGAAAAGGGGGAATAACTCCAAAGAATCATTAGATATTATTTCAAAAGACTGAATTCCACACGTTTTTAGATTTTTCAAAAATCTAAAGGAAATCGAAAATTTTCCTGATAGGTTTCACTTACCAAAGTTAAATCTAGATCAGATAAGCAGGTTAAAGAGTTCTATAACCCCTAAGAAAACAGAAGCAGTCATTAGAAGTCTACCAAACAAAAACATCCCAGAACCAGATGGTTTTAGCATGGAATTCTACTAGAGTTTCAAAGAGGAGCTCACACCAATATTTCAGAAACTATTGTACAAAATAAAACAGAAGGAATATTGCCAAACTCAGTCCCATGAATCCACAGTCACACTGGTACCTAAACCACAAAAGGACCCAACAAAGAAAGAAAAGTTCAAACCCATTTCCCTTAAGGACTTTAATGCAAAAATACTCAGTAAGATACTGGTAAAACCAGTCCAGTACCACATCAAATACATCATCCACTATGATCAAGTAAGCATCATCACAGGGATGCAGGGATGGTTCAACATATTTAAATCCATCACTGTAATTCACTGAAAGAAAAAAAATTAAATAAACATGTTCATCTCATTATATGCAAAAAAAGCCTTTGATTAAATTGTGCATCACTTCATGATAAAAGCCCTGTAAGGATCAAGGATACAAGGCACTACATAAACATAATAAAGGTAATATACAACAATCTGATAACCAAAATCAAATTATATGGGAGAAACTCAAAGCAATTACACTAAAGTCACAGAAAAATACAAAGCTGCCCACTCTCTTCATAGCTTTTCAGTGTAGTACATTAAGTCCTAGCTAGAGTTATAAGACAACTACAAAACATAGGGATCCAAATTGGAAAGGAAGAAGTCAAAATTTCCCTATTCACAGATGATACACTATTATATATAAGTTTTACCAGAGATGTTCTACAGTAGGCAAACCCCTTCACCTCTTCAGTAAATTGGCTGTTATAAAATTAACTTATAAAATCAGTAGTCCACATGACTAAAAATGATAAATGAGCTTATAAAAAATTAGGAAAACAGGATACATCACAATAACCAGAAATAATATAATATATCTTGGTGTAACTACCCAAGCAAGAGAAAGACCTCTATGACAAGAACTTCACATCTCTGAAACAAAGAAACTGAAAAAGACATCAGAAGATGGAAATGTCACCCATGCTCATGGATTGGTCAAATTAACATACTAAAAATGACAATCTTACTAAAAGCAATCAACAGATTCAATGCAATTACTATCAAAATACCAACACAATTCTTCACAGACCTTGAAAGAACAATTCTCAACTTCATCTGGAACACACACACACACACACACACACACACACACACACCGAAAAAAAAAAAAACAGAATAGCTAAAACTTTCTGTATAATAAAAGAACTTCTGGAGGTATCTCCATCCCTGACTTCAAGTTGTACTACAGTGCAATAGTAATAAAATCTTATGGGACAAAATGAAAGCAGTGCTAAAAGGAAGTTCATAGCACAAAGTAGCACCAGAAAGAAGTTTGAGACATTTCATACAAGCAACTTAATGACACACCTAAAATCCCTCGGGGGGGGGAAACAAGCAGACACACTAGAGGAGTAGACAATTAGAAATAATCAAACTCAGAGCCGTGATCAATGAATTAGAAACAAAGAAAACAATTCAAAGAATCAGTGAGAGCTAGTTCTTTGAGAAAATCAACAAGATAGACAAACCCTTAGATAAACTAAATAAAAGGCAGAGAGAAATTATCCAAATTAGCAAAATCAGAAACAATAAAGGGGACATAAAAACAGATACTGAGAAAATCCAAACAATCATACAAAAGCCTGTATGCCACAAAATTTGAAAATCTAAACAAAATGGACAATTTTCTTAATAGATTCCATTTACCAAAATTAACTCAAGCTTGGGTAAATAGATTAAATAGTCCTATATGCCCCAAGGAAAAAGAAGCAATGTCAAAAGTATCCCTTACAAAAAAGCCCAGGGCCAGAGGGCTTCAGTGCAGAATTTTACAGACCTTAAAAAGAGCTAACTCCAATTCTTTTCAAACTGTTCCACAAAACAGAAGAATAATGAACATTACCAAACTAATTCTATGAGGCCACAGTCACCTTGATACCTAGCGCTCACGAAGACCCAACAACAACAACAAAAAGACCTTAGACCTATCTGTCTTATGAACATTGATGGAAAAATACTCAATAAAATACTTGCAAACCAAAACCCAGAATACATAAAATATATCATCCACCATGACCATGTAGGCTTCATCCTAGGCATGCAGGTTCAATATACAGAAATCCCTCATTGTAATCAATCATATAAACAAACTGAAGGAGGAAAAAAACCACATGATCATCTCCTTAGATGCTAAAAAAGCATCTGACAAAATCCAGTACCCATTCATGTTTAACTAAGTCTTGGAGGCATCAGGGATACAAGTCACATCCCTAAACATAGTAAAGACAATATACAGCAAGCCTATAGCCAACATGGAACTAAATGGAGAAAAACTTAAACCCTTTTCTATTTTAACTTATACTTTTAATTATAAGATGAAAATATTCTATTGGATTGACCACAGCAAATTACTTAGTAATAACATAAGATTCTAAGCTTCGCCCGCTTATGACTGAGGCTTACCTGCCATGGTAGAAGCCAGTCTGTGTTTCTGTCTTCTTTAGATCCCATTTCAGTATTGCTCAATAGCATTTTATGTAGGGCGTGGGCCACTGCATACACTGCATTCCATATGGAGTAGCTGGGCTCAGAAATAGTTATCATATCATTTATTTTATCCTTAGTCTTTAGGGAAATATTCACTGGACAGGGTTTATGATTTCCACATCGCAAAGCAGGAGGTGAACAATTAAAATTATCAATCCAGAATTTAGAGAAGTAAACATCTCCTGGGTAATGGGAAGGAGTAAGGGCCCCAAGAAAGTGCTTGAAGCCAGGGATAGTTCTCTTTTTAAAAAATGATAAGCTTCCACTGAATAGGCTTATCAAAACATGCTTTTTACTTGTTATAGACTCTAAGTATGTCGAGTGTGGCTTTGCGAAGATCCACACCTTCCTTTTGGTTACAAAGATATTATGAATGTCTACACAGAAGAACAGCAAGTCATCTATATCACCATAAAATAAATTCACATTTACTCGTGTATGTTGTTTCAAGTTCTGCAAACCATAACCATATTTTACATTTTCCTTAAAATTATCTAGGAGTTTTTCTGTAAAGGCCACACAGATATCTTCTGATACCATCTTTACTTTCAGGTCAAAGAGAAACTCCCTTCCTCTCTGATCATCAGACACAATGAGCCCCACCCACTTCTAGCCAAAGTGGAGCAATAAAGAAATCACTGCTTGGGCTAGACCTCTGTCTTTAGTAGACATCTGATAAAGGGATGGAGATGTATCTTTGTCACTAAGCAAGGAATCAAATGGTCCATATGTAACCTGAAGAAGCAAAGATAAAAGTGATTCTGAGTTTCAGGTATTTGGAATCATCACCCTGAGTGAGGAAGTTACTTAATAATTCAAATATGAGGGTTAAAGGCCTGAATATTGTTAAGGAGGATGTCTTTTGTGAGATTATCTTGTCCCTAAATCATGTGTTGTAATACAGTCTTTTACAAATACCATAGGCTCCAAAGGTATTAAGGTGTCTGAAGCAGTCAATAAGATGTTCACTGGCTATGAAAGGCAAGATAGATCTCTCTTGTTGTAGTAACAATGCAAAAGAGTATCTGATGTAGAGAAAACTGCAGAAAGCATTAACAGGTACTTTCTTGTCACATAACACCATATTTCCAAGAACCTTCATCTGTAGGAAAGCAAATATGGAAATAGACTAACAAAGTTTTTAGAGATTCAGTTTCTTAAGTTAAAATGGTTCAAGTTGTGATGACCTGGGGCCTCATTGCCAGGGTTTACTGTATCATCCCTCTCGATAGAGTTGATAGAGACAAAACTCAGACAGATGTAAATCATTGTCTTTTATTTTTTTTACATTAGGTTAAAACACATTTATGAATTGTTTAACTGAGTGATAACAATGAGAGTTACCATGTGGGTTTTTTTAATCTTGATTATTGCTGACCCTTGTGCTCACCAAGTATGTTCTCTGTTTGTAATAATGACTGATGACAGATGTATATCTTCAGTGTAGCCTTGCAAGAGTCAATTGTATGATACAGCTAAGTGGTTGGTCTCTGTAGGTGACCAACTCAGAATAGGTGCTATTCTGAGATCTAATTTCCTGAATGAGATCATTAATTCCTTGAAAGTTTTCCATCAGTGATGGCATTAAACATTGTTCCAAACTTAGTTACATGTCCTGGACTTTCTTTGTCCACATGTGAGGTATTGACAACTGTAGGAATTTTGAGATGTTTATATGCTAGATATGGTAGTTAGGTATCTTTGCTGTAGAATTTGACTTATGATCAAATATAGACTGAGTATCTGTCATAAATAATCCACTGTTTGGAGATAGAATCATGGATACTACTAAGTGATCTGCTTAGATATTCCCAGAATTTTCTGTCCATGCTTTTCACCACTCTGTCATCTGTTAAGTATTGCTATATAAAAATAATTCGTTCACTGCTATTTGAAATCTGCCTACACTAAATATAATACACTTCTCTGTTTTCTTTTGTTTGTTTTGTTATTGTTTTTCATTGGTTTGTTTGTTTTGGTCAGGTCTGTGATTGTGCTTAAAATATATTTCTAACTTACTTGTGGGACATTGTAGAGCTCTGACAGTGTTGCAATTGCAGCAGAAAATTCTGGCTTGTTTCCTGAAAGGATTCCTAGAGCCTTCTGTTGTGTTGCACCTGTAGTTAGGGATATAATCACTCCTTCCAGACAGCCACATCAGAGGGCCCTCCAAAGTTTTTTTGTTAGACTTAAAGGCATTGTAGATGTGGGGACCCAAAGTTATATTGGGAAGCAGGTTTGAGTCCTTATTAATCTCTTCAATGGCAAAGTATAAGGTCAGCAAATATTGATAGTTTCTCCAATTGTATCTAAACCAGAGGAACAGAATGATGGGTATTGTCAGTACATTTTTCTCAAAAAGTCTTTTATCAAATACAGGAACCTAGAGGTCCTAGCCTTTGACTTTTCTTGTGATATATAAATCTTGTGAGAATGAGCCCATGACAACCCAGGAACATCATCGAATGGCTCCTAAACTCTCAGAAGTTTAACTGTTTCTAACATTTTTGGTGTACATTGTGTGCATAAAATATCACGTGTTTATATCATATGAGTACTGAATACATAGGTGCTTATGTTGTTTTGGCTCATGCAAGCACAGGATTATGGAAGAGTCACTAAAGTATTCACTAGGAATATAAGTAAGAGCTTCATGTCCATTTATATGGTAATTATTCTATATCATACTCACTTGAAAAAATTCTAACAAGTTTATATGCACTCTTAGTGTTAAAGTGTCTCTTTGTGGTATATAGATAGACCACTTTGAATAAAAGCTAGCATCAGTTCTCAGTGCCCACATGGTGGCCTTAGAAACATGTTTAGCTGCAGTTTCTAAGAGCCCTTCTGGCATCTTTGGGCACCAGGCACACCTGTGGTATACACACACACACACACACACACACACACACACACACATATATATATATATATATATATATATATATATATATGAAGATGAGCTCTCAAGTACATGAAATAAGAATAAATAAGCATGTGCAAAATAGTGTTCTTGGGTTTGAAAAATGATATGTTATGACTAGTTGCTGCTCTTGTGGAGGACCCTGAAAACAGTAGCCAGTTTTAGATTCCAATAGTGTGTAACCCCATTTCTAGGGGATCCATGTCCTCCACTGGCCTCTGAAGGGACCATGTACACAAGTGAGACACACACAAACATGTAGGCAAAACACTCATAAACATAATGTAAAAAAATTAATAAATCTTTACAAAAATTCAAAAAGTAGTAAAAAATGTAGTAAAGGAAAGGTGTTTCTCTAAGCTTGCAGATTAAATGAATGAGTAGAGTTTCCTGGGTAAGGCAGGGGGAAAAGTAACTTAAAGTAGCATATAAAAGAGAGGAAAACCTCCAAGTACATTAAGACAGTACAAAAGTGCTCACAATGGGAGAAAGTGGATTTAAAGGTTTATAAATGAAAGTTTTAAATGTCCAAAAAAGTAGTTTAAAGTATGGGAAAATGAGACTTAAAGAGTTTAAAATTTCAGAGTTTTAGAATATTAATCAGTGGAGTTCTGATATACTATGAAAACCACCAGGTGAAAGCAGTGGCTAGTTTTCTCATAGTTACAGGATCAAAGTTTTTAATGTCCTTTCATTCCTGCTGAAGATATACTTCAATGCTTCTCATTGTGCTGAAATCTTATCTGTCATTACATATTTAGAGAGAAGAAAGGCTGTTCATCTTTTAGCCCAGAACCATTCTTTTTTTGGTGTCCAAGCTTATCTGTCTACTACATCTGTTTATAGAAACTTGTTACCTGCTTTTCCTACAGTGAAAATTTCAGTGTAGATTATACAATGTGGTCATGTTAATATATTCAGAACTTGTATAACAGTGTGTAAACTTTAAACAACTCTGATTTAAACATCAAGGAGTTGAGACTTGATGCACCTATCACAGGTCAAACAGAATCTAGATTAAGACACGTCAATTTTAACAATTCAGTCTTTTCTGTCTCTTTTCTATCTCTGAGGATAGGTTCTTTTCTTCCTCCTTTGTTGGGATTCCTTCTATCTCTGGCTGCAGTGGGCTACTGAACTATGCTTTCTCTATCTTGTTAAAGCATTCCTAAGTGTTCTTTACTTCCAAAAAAATTAGGAATCCTAGTGTGTGTGTGTGTGTGTGTTTCTATACAAATACTCCATAACTATACAACTACCAAGAACAGAGGCTTGTATGTTTATTTCCTGCTCAGAGATGAAATATGTACTGAAGTTTCAAGAAGGTACTTTTCTTCAAAGGACTATCCTAATCCCAAAATTGATGTTCAAATGAACATATGTATCAATTATAGCATCAACTGAAAAAACAGGAATTTGAAAAAGCCTAATGAGTCCTCCACAGTATCAAATAACCAACAACTTAACTCAGAGTTTCTCAGAGAAATAAAGTGGAAGATGAATACTTCAGAAAGTAAAGAGATGAACATCAGAAAAGAAGACAGAGCCAAGCAATGACTTCAACTGGACTTTGAGGCAAGAATCAGCAGTCTCCACCAGAACTTGGATGAGGGATAGAATAAACAGTTATACACAGTAAAGACTGAGTACCATAAAAGACACATCATAAGACAAAATTGAGATTGTGAGGGAGGAGAAAGACAGATAAAAAGGTTGCAAATGAAAATTATAAAACCTCTAATCAAATCAGAGAACACTAGGTTTCCAGCAGAGCTAACTAAGCAGAGAACAGAATATGGGCATGAATGACATGAATTTCAGAGCACCCATTACAATATCAGTGATAAATAAATAAGTTATAAGTATGACCACAGTATCTAAACTCTGAGTATATAAGCTCTTACTTATATTCTGAGATACTAAAGCCAGAACATGTGAAACCAGAAATTCTAAGATTTGTACTGAGCACATAGGGATATTCAATTTCACTTTAACAGAAAATCTCCAAGTCTCTGGAAAGAAACAGATATTTAAACATAAGACATTTAGATGGCCAAATAAACCTGAGAAGAATGGAAACTTATCTTGACATATTACAGTCAGGGTGTTAAAAATATGTAAGTCTCACCATGGAATCACACCATGGAGCAGACATATAAGTTGTTCTTTTTTCTATCCCTGATTTCTTTCTGACTGGAAACATAACAAAGAGAAGTGGAAATGTTGCAGAGGCATAATGAAGCAGAAAAAAAATTGTGAAACTTTTTTTTACATTGTTCTGTATCTAGTTCATTATTTTCATTGGAATTACATGTGTTTAGCAGGTCATGTACTATCTTTTAACCAGAACAAGCATAGTACGTTCAAGCAAGTACTCACAGGTCGACATTCCATAGTTGACTTGGTTCTCTGTCAAAAATATTCTGGTGGTATTAGGATAGAACAAGTGGGATCGAAATGGGGATAAATGTAGCGATGTTAAAGTCTGCCTCCATGTAGGTGTTAGTCTCCCTGTAATAATCACATTTGAATAAAGGCATCTCCATTGATGTATACACATGTTGCAGGAGGAGGCTGAGGCAAAGCAAAGGAAGGGGCATATCAGGCTCTTCACTACACAGAGACAGACCCCTGCATCAAGGCAGATCCAAGGAGATTATTGGCTTAGGTCTTGGAACAGGCTCAGACCTCAACAATGTCAGAGAAGACTTTGAATGCTGCAGCTGCTTCCTACTGTTGCTTCAGGCTCTCAGTCTGTGTATATCCAATGGTTCTCATGACAGGCCAGCACACACACTGCAGCAAAGTCCAGACAACTGAGGGTCACAGTACTCAGGTATGTCTGTCACTGTAGCCAAAATTGCTCTGAATTTGCTGTCTTTTTATTGCTCTATTTGCCTCTCATCCATGTACTCTTGGAATCCCATAGCCCCGGGGCTTTGCACCTGATTCCTCTATGGGTGAAAAACATGTTTGGTTCTTTCTTTCTTCCACAACCTGTATGATTTCATCATGGTCCACAGTGACTTTGGAGAGCACCAGAGTCTGAGACAAAATTGTAGGTCATCAAAAAAAATAGCTTGTTTGTTTTGGGTTACTGTTGTGAAAGGTAGTTTGAATATTTGATTTATTCTAGGAAAGGGAGCAAGGGCAATCACGCTTTGATCACTTTGCTAGCTCTTTGATCACTTCCACCAGTCAAGGTGGCTAAACTAGGCAATGGGAAAAGTGGATCCAGACAGTTTTGATGAGACCTGATAGGCTACAGTAAGATAGTAGATGAGGAGGACATCCCTTATCAGTGGACTAGAAAAGGGGCATCGGGTGGGGGCTGGAGAGGGAGAGATTCCAGTCATACTTTGACATGGGGTTTTGACCAAGAAAGTAAACACTGGTGACTCAGCCTTATGCAAGACACCTGGTTTCAGGGTTCTCAACTCAGCTTTTGCATTCAGACCTCCTCCTGGATGTCTAGCACCAAATTCAGAATTATACAGGACCAAAAGAGGAGGCAACCTGCTCATAGTCAATTTAAGTCATGACAGGCAACACATTTACGACTTGTGTGCTTAGTTTAGAGTATCAGCCACTTTCCTCTTTACATTCTTTCCTGATTAAAAGACGAACATGAATCACCTGAAGAATCAGGATAGGAATAGGCTTTAGGACCTGTGAATATGAATTCAGTTTTGAACCTGGCAGCAGAAGTCTTGAGATGGCTGGATTCAGTCAACTGTCTCATAACAACAACCAAAAAGAAAAATACTTCAACTCTATACTTTTTCTACTTTAGTGTAACACTATTTATCATAATTACTGCTGATAAAATGTCATGGTATTATTATATATTATTGTTCTAATATATACAATATAATGAAAATCAAATTTTGATATCTAAGGTAAAATTCATTCATGAAAACGCAGCCATGAAATTTCAAAACAGCAAGAGGCTTTGAAGGAAGAAAAGTGGAAAAAAGGTGTAATGTTAATTCTTATATATAAGCAAATTAAATAATTAATTGATGTCTCCTATGTATAATCTTACAAAATTTTGGTTAATGGAATTTAAAAAATATATACAGATTAATTATACACAAACAAATCTCTCTACCTATCTATCATCTGTCTGTCTATCTACCTGTTTATCATCTATCTATCTATCTATCTATCTATAAATATAACTATATAGTGAAATTTCTATGTAGGCACAAGCTTAATTTCTCTATATTCAGTGAGTTTAGTAAGTGCACTGGAGACTTGCAGTGAATTTATGGAGGGCAAATTATAATATTGACAAAAGTGTGCATTATTTGGGGATTCCAATGAGACTCCTTTGGCCACCACCTCAAGTAGATATAACCCAGTCTTCATTTGTTGACAAGTGACATCCTGTTGGGACTCTCATATTATTTCATTTGGATCACCTTCAGCTATGTATATATTGCAGGAAGCTTCTACTGTGTTAGTTTGCTACAGTAACATTTAACTGACATTTAATTTTGGCTGTCTCTCTTCATAGGACTTTTCTTAATGTCTTCTTTCTTCCCCACTTCCAACCAAGTCTTCTTTATGAGCGCTTCTTCAATCTATAAATAACTATTTTATTACCCTATCCTAGGGAGATCTATTTACTTCTTCTCAAACACTAGTCCCTTATTCTTTGTGTGTCCTACATGGTTTTATGTACTGTAGGTTGCTTATTATTCCCTTTACAAGTAATAATATCATGTAAGTAGATGCATGCCATATTTGTATTTTTGAACTTGTGTTACTATATACTCAGACTGATTTTTTTCTAGTTTACCTGTAGATATGCATTTCCTTTGAAATTTCATGATTTACTTTTTTAAATGACTGAGTAATATTTTGTTGTGTAAATGGCCACATTTTCTTTATCTATTCTTCTGTTGATGGATGTCAGGGTTATATCCAATTTTGGGAAGTGTTGAATAGAGCAGTCATAAACATCTTTGTAAAAATGAAACATTTTTTGGATATATGACCAAGAGTACTATAGTTAGTTCTTGAGGCAGAACAATTCCCTTCTTGCTGAGGAAGAGTCACAGAGATGTCCTTAGTGGCTAAACATGTTTGTACTCCTACTAGTAATGTCTGAACATTCTTAGCCCTATGACTCTCTTTAGACCATATCTCAAACCACTTCTGGTTTTCATTTCCCTGATGATTATGGACCTTGCACATATCTTTAAATGTTTCTCAGCCATTTGAATTATTTTTTTAAGAATTCTCTTCTGATATCTCGTTCTATTTCTTTCTTCAGAGACTGAAAGTTTTTGTTTTCCATGCAAGTCTTTGACTTGCCTGGTTAGTTACACCAAGGTACTTTATGTCCTTTGTGGCTATTGTGAAGGGTGTTGTTTCCCCAATTTCTTTTTCAGCCCTTTTGTCTTTTGTATACAGGAGTGCTGCTATTTTTTGTGAGTTGATTTTGTATCTAGCCACGTGGCTGAAGGAGTTTATCAGCTGTAGGAGTTCCCTGGTAGAATTTTTGGGGTCACTCATGTATACTATCATAACAACTGCAAATAGTGACCTGACATGAATTCATGGACTGGCCCTTTGATCACCTCCACCTGAGGGGATAGCAGCCTTACCAGTCAAGAGAGGAATACAAAGAATCCAGTCTTGATGAGACCTGATAGTCTATGGTCAAAGTGAATGGGAGAGGGGGTCCTACCCTATCATTGGACTGGGGGAGGGTCATAGGAGAAGAAGAAGGAGGGGGTAGGATTGGGAGGGGTTGGAGGAGGAACAGCTGGTTCTACAGCTGGGAACCAAAGTGAATAAACTGTAATTAATAAAAATAAAAAAATTATTTATTTAGAATTGTGTGTTTTATTTAGATTGTAAATTTTCTTAATCTCTAAATTTTCTTTTGACTTATTTATGCATCTCAATATTAGCCTTTATTTGGGTGTGTAGATAGTAAAAGTATTTTAGTTTTCTGTACACTGCTACATTTTCAGAATGATGGCAATCCTTTGTTATGCAGAACATTTTCATTTTTCTGCTGTATTTCTGAATACTGTCTATCTTTATGCCTGGGCAAGGGCTAGGAAGCTCTCCACTGCTCATAGATAAGATTTACAGAGTAAAACTCTCCATCCTAAGAAAAACAATCAACATCAACATTCAGTGCAATCTTCATCAAAATTTCAGACAAAGGACAATTTTCAGCTTCAAATAGAAGCACAAATAAACTATGATAGCTAAAACAATCCTAAAAAGAACTGCTAGAGGGATCACCCATCCAAATATTGAATTGAACTAAAAACTATAGTCGAAACAGCATGGTATTGGAAAAGATACAAACACTTTGCTCAATTATGACATTGAAGACCCAGGTAGAAATTCGCATACTTATGAACACCTGATATTTTTAAAATAAGAAATCTTGAAATAAATAGTGGAATAAAGACAGCATCTTCAACACATTGTTGTGGTCAAACTGGAAGTATGCATGTAAAATAATTCAAATAGATCCCTACTTATCACTCTGCAGAAAACTCACCGAAAATAGGTTGAAGACCTCAGTAAACTCAATAAACAGAGAATGGATGAGAAATTAAGAACAGCCTTGAACTCACTCCCTGAAAAAAAAAAAGACTTTCTAAGCACAATAGCATTTGTTATAGTCTTGAGAATGTTTTTTTTTTTTCATGTTTTGGACTGTATTGGTGAGGCTTATCACTTGAGTTTTTGCTTGACTTCTTCAGTTTTTTTATTTCTAGTTTTTACATAGCTTAATTAATTTATTTTTAATTTTTATCAGTTACACTTTATTCACTTTGTATCCCCCCATAAACCCCTCTCTCTCCCCCTCTTAATCCCACCTTCCCTTCCTCTTCTTCACTCATGTCCTTCCCAAAGTCCACTGATAGTGGAGGTCCCCCTCTCCTTCCTTCTGATCTTAGTCTATCAGATCTCATCAGGAGTGGCTGCATTGTCATCTTCTGTGGCCTCTTAAGGCTGCTCCCCCCTCAGGAGGAAGTGATCAAAGAGCAGGCCAATCAGTTTATGTCACAGGCAGTCCCTCTTCCCATTATTGTGTAACCCACTTGAACACTGAAGTGCCATGGGCTACATCTGTGCAGGGGTTCTAGGTTACCTTCATAACCTAAAACTCATACTCCTTGGTTGGAGTATGAATCTCTGGAAAGACCCCTGTGTTCAAATTTTCTGGTTTTGTTGCTTTCCTTGAGGTTTTCCTGTCAACAACAAGAGAAACACCACTGGGGCAGGGAAGAAACAAAGAAAGAAATTAAATAATTTCTAGTTTTTAATGAAAATGAAGGCACAACATACCCAAAATTATGAAGCACAATGAAAGCAGTGCTAAGAGAAAAGCTCACAGCATTTTTAAAAAATGAAGTGCCTTCATAAAAAATTGGAGAGGTCCCATAATAGTAATTTAGCAGCACACGTGAAAGCTCTAACAGATAGAGGTAAATACACCAACATGGAGTAGATGACAGGAAATATTTAAACTTGGGGCTGAAATCAATATATTGGAAACAAAGAGATTGATACAAAGAATCAATGAAACAAAAAACTGGTTCTTTGAGAAACTCAACAATATAAACAAACCCTTAGAAACACTAAATGAAAGGCAGAGGGAGATTATTTAGATCAACAACAGAAACAAAAAGGGTGACATAACTACAGACAATGTGGAATTAAAAAAGAAATTATTAGGTCTTACTTCAAAAGCCTGTATTCCACAAAATTCAAAAATCTAAAGTAAACAAATGATTTTCTAGATAGATTTCACCTACCGAAGATAAATCAAGATCCGAAAAAAGTTTAAACAGTCCAATAACCACTAAGAAAATAGAAGGAATCATCAAAAATCTTCCAACATAAATAAATAGATAGATGATAGATAGATAGAGAGAGAGAGAGATAAGAAAATAAATAAATAAATAAATAAATAAATAAATAAATAAATAAATAAATAAATGAAGACTGCTCTGGTCTGGATGGTTTTAGTACAGAGTTCTGCCAGACATTCAAAGAAGAGCTAATGTGAACATTCTTCAAACTTTTCCTCAAAATAGAAACAGAAGGAACATTGCCAAATTCATTCTATGAGGCCACAGTCACCCTGACACCTAAACCACACAAAGACCCAACAAAGAAAGAGAATTTCAGACCAATTTCATGCATGAACTTTGATGCAATAAAACTCAATAAAATAAAACTGAATCCAAGAACACATCATATACATCATTCCAGAGATGCAAGGATGGATCAACATACAAAACATCATCAATGTAATCCACCATTTTAACAAACTCAAAGTAAAATATCACATGATCATCTCATTAGATGCAGAAAATGTTTTTGACCAAATACAACCACCCCACCATGATGAAAATCTTAGAGAGATCAAGGATACAAGGACAATACTCAAACATAATTAAGGCTATATACATCAAGCTTATTGCAAGCATCAAACTAAATGTAGAAAAATTCAAAGCAGTTTCACTTAAATCTAGGACAAGAGTAGGATGACCACTCTCTCCATACCTCTTCCACATAGTACTTTAAGTTCTAGCTAGAGCAATAAGATCAAGGGAGATCAAGGATATACAAATCAGTAAGGAAGAAGCCAAACTACTGCTATTGGCAGATGAGATGGTAGTGTATGTAAGTGACCAAAAACAGTCCACCAGAGAACTCCCAGACCTGATAAACAGTTTCTGCAAAGTAGTTGGACACAGGAGTGATTTTTAAAAATCAATAGCCCTCCTGTACAAAAGGAACAAATGTGCAGAGAAAGAAATTAAGGAAACTACACCATTCATAATAGCCACAAATACTATAATGTATCTTGATGTGACCCTAACCAAACAAGTGAAAGACCTGTATGAAAGGAAATTTGTATCTGAAGAAAGAAACTGAAGAAGATATCAGAAAAGAGAAAAATCTCCCATGCTCCTGGATCTGTAGGATTAACACAGTAAGAATGGCCACCTCACCAAAGGCAATCACCATCAAAATCCTATCACAGATCTGTACAAACCTTGAAAGAACAATTCTAAATTTCATATGAAAAAAAAAACAGAATAGGTTAAACAATACTACACAGTAAAAGATCCTCTGGAGTTATCTCCATCCCTGATTTCAAGCTCTACTACAGAGCAATAGTAATAAAAACTTCATGGTACTGGCATAGAGATAGACTGGTCGATCAACTGAATTGAATCAAAGACCCAAAAATAAACCCAAATACCTTTGGTCAACTGATTTTTTACAAAGAAGCCAAAACTGCACAATTAAAAAAAGACAGCATCTTCAACAAACGATGCTGGTCTCACTGTATCTCTACATGCAGAAAAAATGCATATAGATCATATTTATCTACCTGCAAAACTGGTACAACCACTTTGGAAGTCAATCTGGCGCTTTCTCAGACAATTAGGAGTAGTGCTACCTCAAGACCCAGCTATACCACTCCTAGGTATATACCCAAAATTTGCTCAAGTACACAACAAGGACATTTGTTCAACCATGTTTGTAGCAGCTTTATTTGTAATAGCCAGAACCTGGAAACAACCCATATGCCCATCAACGGAGGAATAGATACAGCAATTGTGGTATTTTTACACGATAGAATACTACTCAGCAATCAAAAAGGAGGAAATCATGAAGTTTGCAGGCAAATGGTGGGATCTAGAAAAGATCATTCTGAGTGAAGTATCCTAGAAGTAGAAAGACAAACATGGTATATACTCACTTATATAGACCTACAAGATATGATAAACATAATGAAATCTACACACCTAAAGAAGATAATCAAGAAAGCGGACACAGGCGAAGATGATCAATCCTCATTTAGAAAGACAAATCAGATGTGCATTGAACGTATGACAGGAGTCTACACCAAAAGGCATTTGAAAGACTCTACCTATCAGTGTTTCAAAGCAGACACTAAGACTCATAACCAAACCTTCGGCAGAGTGCAGGGAATCATATGAAAGAAGGGGAGTTAGTATGATATGGAAAGGATAGAAGCTCTACAAGTACCAAATATATCCGGACACAGGGTCTTCTCTGAGACTGACACTCAACCAAGGACCATCTAGGGATATAACCTAGAACTTCCGCTCAGATGTGGTCCATGTAGCTCAGTAACCAAGTAGTTTTCCAAAGTAAGGGGAACAAGGACTATTTCTAACAGGATCTCAAGGGCAGGCTCTTTGACCTCCCCACCTCCCCAAGGGAGGAGCAGTCCTGTTAGGCCACAGAGGAGGGCTTTGCAGCCAGCCCTGAAGATACCTGATAAAACAGGGTCAAATGAAGGGGGAGGAGGTACTCCCCTATCAGTGGACTTGGAAAGGGACAGGGAGGAGACCAGGGAGGGAGTGTGTGGTTGGGGAGGGAATGAGGGAGCAGGATACAGCTGGGACACAGAGTTAACAAAATGTAACTAAGAAGAAAAATAAAATTAAAAAAAAACCTCAAACCCAAGTAATTCAAAGGCCTCAATATAACAGCAGATACACTAAATATGTTAGAAGAGAAAGTGGAGAAGAGTCTTGAATTCATTGGCACAGGAGAGAACTTCCTGACAAAATATCAATTGCTCAGGCTCTAAGATCAATAATTATTAAGTTATTAAATTATTAAATGGGACCTCATGAAACTGAAGGAGGTCAGCTAAAAAAGACCAAGGACAAGGAATAAGTCAAAATATTGCTATTTGGGGATTCATAAAAAGTTCATGATATTGGTACTATCATGAAGCAGAATATGCCAGGCTACCCATATCATGGGGGGAAAGCAGTTTGATGAATTAAATGTATAATTAGTAAATAATAGCACAGGCTGAAATGTTGATTGTCTTCCTCCCCAGAGATCAGCAGGAGTACATCAGTCCTAATCCTAACCCTAACCCTAACCCTGGTCCAAGTCAAGAGTACCCAAACCCTGAGTGCCTGCCCAAGTCAGTGACTTTCCTATCTTTTGAGGATCCCCTGGGCTTGGCTCATTTATTTATTTATATATTATTTCTATATTAAAATTATAAATAAATCATTTTTCTTTCACTTTCCTCCCTTCAAAGCCTCCTGAAAACACTTTTTAGTATTTTAAAAATTCATGCCCAATTATTCATAAACCGTTTTTACATAAGTAACATTTTGAAATTTTATTTGTATTATACTGTATATATTGTATTATAGTAACAGTAATGTATAATATTACCATGAGATTATATCAAGCATATTTATGATAAACTCTATTAAAGAACAGCAGAAAAATTATAGAAGTAAAGTATTATTCTTTTTAGTTGTTACGAGATGGTTGCTGTCTCAGAAATATCTTCCTTCTTGCTGGCAGGGTGAAAATTGAGTTCATGTTCCCAGGCCCCAGAACCAACTCCTACCCTTCTTCTTCAGATGTTTCATGTTTGTCTGTTGACAGGTAAAGAATGTAAAGAGGGAATCTGCTGATCATCTAAACTGATACACACAGGTTGTAAATGTGTTCCCTGTCAGGACTTAAATTGATTATGAGCAGCTTTTCCAATCTTTTGTTCCTTTAAGGCCAGGAGGGGATGTGACTGCAAAAGTTGAGTCAAGAACTCAGAAACCATGTGTCCTGGATAGGGCTCAGTCACCAATGTTTACTTACTTGATCAAAGCTCTCTGTCAAGGTATGATTGGAAAATGCCACAGCCTTCCCTGCTCCCCATTGATTTGTGTTTCCATCCTATAAAAATGCTGTACAATTTCACTTTCGTGTCACAGTTCAGCTCCAAAGTTTGTTCTGAGTCCCTAATTGTTCAGTAGTGGCCTAAATGAAGTAAGATTTTTTTTATCTGCTTAAATATTTACTATGAGGACTGTTCAGAGAATCAGTCAGTTCCCAAATCTGTGCCTTTGTCCAGGACTGTTCAGGTTTTGGTGCATAATTCAAATAAAGATCATGCTTTCCTGGACTTTTGTGACTTTTTGGATTATTTTGGTATTTTAAAACATAACATTGGATTTATTAAAAAATGTAATTGTGGAGTGGCTGGTACACGAGTGTGCTATTAGCAGAACACAGATTGTGAGATTAATGCTTGAGTATCTTAATAGTATGAATGGGTGACATAGGAAATGATCATGTGTACTTGACTGTAATATCTTTACTCTTTAAAAAAACTTTATAATTATTGGTGAAAAGAGAAGACAACAGATAAGGGAGTCAAGATAGATACAAGATTATTGTGTTTTGAATGGCAGACACAAAAGACTGACATCACCAGATGCCAATCTTGAAATATTTTAAGTGCAGTTTTGTGGAATATATTTATTTTTTAAAAATCACCCGTCTAAACTACCTTCACAACAGCAATTCAAAACAAACAAGCTAGTTTTACATGACTTACAATTATGTTTCAGACTATGAGACTCTCCAAAGTTACTGTGGACCATGATGAAATCATGCAGGTTGGGGAAGAAAGAAAGAACCAAACATGTTTTTCACCCACATTGAGGATGCAGGTGCAGAGCCCCAGGGCTATGGGATCCCCAGAACACAGGTAGGAGAGGAAACTACAATAATGAAAAGCCATGGAATTTAGAGTGACTCTGGTTAGAGTTAGAGAAATAGTTCAGCAGCACGACCCATACTCTATTGACTGGACTTTGCTTCAGTTTGTGAGCGGGTTTGTCATGAGAACCATTGGTTGTGCACAGACTAAGAACCTGAAGTAACAGTAGGAAGCAGCTGTAGCATACAAAGGCTTCTAAGACAAGGTTGAGGTCTGCGCCTGCTGCATGACATAAGCCAACAATCTTCTTGAATCACAGAAGCAAGGCATTGTCTCTGTGTTGTGAAGACACTGACATGTCCTTTCCTTTGCTTTGTCTCTTCGTACTCTTGCAATCTTCATTTACATCAATGGAGGTGATGCACCACAGCTGTTTTGAGTGCTGGCAGCAGCCCAACACCTACATGAAGGCAGACATAATCCTAGGTGCATTTATCCCCATATACAGAACACTAGAAGCACCCTTCACGAATATTTTTGACAGTGACCCAAGGACACTATGGGAACTCTTTCTGTGAGTACTTGTGTGAATGTGGTATGCGTGTTCTGGCTAAAAGATAGTACCTCTTCTTCTGTGCACATGTAATTTCTTTGAGAATATTGAAGTATATACAGAGAAATGTAACAGTTTCAACCTGTCCTCCCTCATTACACATCTACAAACATTTCCACTTCTCTTCCTTATATGTCCAATGAGGAAGAAATCAGAGAGAGAAACCACCAACTTTTGTGTCTAGTGCATTGTGGAATTCCATGCTCAGGTTCATATATTTTTGACACATTGCCTCTAATCTGTCCAGAAAATATTCCACTTTGCTCACTTTTATTTGGGCATCTAAAAGTCTTTTGTTTGAATGTTTCCCCAGATTTGGAGATTTTCAACTAAAATGAACTTGAGTATCTCCATGTCCTTAGCACAAATCTGAGTCTCTCATGTTCTACATGATTCAGTCTCTTTAAAGTGTCTCAGAGTTTGGACACTGTGGTCACAGTTATGGCTTATTTATTTCTCACTGATACTTTAATGAAGTGCTATGAAAGTCATGTCCTTCATGCCTGATATTCTGATGTCTACTTAGTTCTGTTGGAAAGACAGTGACTTGTGGTGTGATTGGAGTCATAGTGGTTTTCATTTCCAATGTTAGCATTTGTCCTTCTCCTCCTCTAGAATCTGAATTTTGTCTTAGGATTTATCTTTTTTGGTACTGAGTATTTTATTTGTATTCCTTTTTTTTTTTTTGATCCCTCATCCAAGGTCTCCTGTGTACTGTTTATTCTTGTCTCAATGCCAAGTCAAGTTCCATGTTTGATCCCATCTTCCTTTGGGTTATTCACCTCTTTACTTTCTGAACTATTCACTGACCACTTTATCGCTTTGAGTATATTTGTGTTCATTTGTTGATTGTGTATGATATTGTAGAGGAGTCATTCAGCTTTTCCATATTTTCTGTTTTTCCATTCATGCAATATTTGGCATATTTGTTCACTTGAGTAACAATTCTGGCTTAAGATGATACTTTACTTGCAAGTATCTTCTGAAAGGCTCATTCTATGCACCTCCTTGTGAGCAGGAAAGAAGCCTATAAGCCTGTGGTCCTTGTAGCTGTATTGTTATGAAGTATATGAAGAGAAAAATCCCAGGATGCCTGATTTATTTTGCAAGTTAAGTACTCTTAGGAATGCTTTCACAAGAGGGAGAAACTATAGTTCATTAGCCCTCTACAGCAGGAGGTAAAAGTGTACCAAGACCAGAGAAAGAAAAGAACCCCTTCTCAGAGATAGGCAGGAGACAGAAAGAATGAATTATTGTCAGAAGTCTTAATCTAGAATCTGTTTGACTTGTGTTAGGGGGATAAAGTCTCAATTCCTTGGAGCTTATAACATATTTTTAAAACTTTACTAAAGAAGATGAACACTTCAAATATTTTAATATGAACATGATACAGAATACACACTGTAATCCTCATTGTAAGAAAAGCAAATGTCTGTAAACAGCTGGGTTAGATTCATGCTTTACAGCTATACCTAAATCTTGGAGATCAAAAATGGATGGGTATGGGCTAAAGTCATGAAAAATGAACAGACATAGCTCTGTCTATATATATATAATGACAGATAAGATTTCTGCACAATAAGAAGCACTGTGTCTTTAGAACAATGATAGGACATTAAAAAACTAGATTCTATAACTATGAGTACAGAAGCCACATCATTCATCAGGTGGTTTCCATAGGATATCAGAACTCCACTGATTAATATTTTAAAACTCTGACATTTTGAAATCATTAAGTCTCATTTTCTCATACCTTAAACCACTGTCTCAGATATTTACAACTTGCATTTAGATATCATAATTCACTGTCTTAAACAATTTATATCAAGTTTAAAGCCTCTGTTTCCCTCTCCAGCCATTTACAAGGAGACTCTGTTACTTAAGCAGTGCTTAAAAAGCAAGTTGTTTTAATTAAAAATTCTAACAATTAAATTGATAGATATTAATAACATGATAGCTTTAGTTTGAATTTCATATATATTTATTTTTGTGTGATTATGTTGTTGAGTGTGATGCCTGTCAGCAAGGCAAACCTGTCTGGCATAATGCCTCCTTCAGCAGGTGACCTACTAGCTATAGAAAGAACAAGGCTTGATTGTCACATATAATATGGACTGACCACACATTTGCAGGCTCAGTTTGAAGATCTGCCTAGGGTTTCCTGGTTGCTGTTCAACTTCTGTAATGACAATTTGTTGTCAACACCACCAGAAATCTGAGAGGTTTAAATTAAGTAGTATAAACCAAATTGCCTCTGTATCAGTCAAAAAGACTGATACCTGTGCACCCAGTCTAGGTTCCTCCATGGTGTTCAAATACTTTGTGGTGAGCAGACGTTCTTTGAATGTCACCCACACAACATTAAGACTTGAGCTACAGCATAGGGAATCAACAGCTTTCAAGCACCTGATCCATAAGGTCTGAGAGATGTTTTATGGAAGAGGAACTTGGCAAAACTAACCTATCTTGGGCAGGCACATTAGGGTATTCAACTCAACAGTGTCCAGTCAGGGATATAATGATGGGTGAAGTATATGTCAATTCTTGCTTTAATTGTCACCATTACTACAGTTCAAATATGATCAAGACAAAGGCCATTTCTGCCCATAGTATTTGTGAATTGCCTTAGCTTCTGGCTGGAAGTGTATATTTTTTGTTTACCAGAGGGAAACTTTCTCTTTAGGTTTCTTAAATCCAAATTTAGAAGAGCTCTCTGAAGGGTTTGGCGAACGACATCTAATTTATTAACCATATTTTATATTAAATAAACTTCACTGAGATTTAGTTACTTGTGTAAGGTTTGTCCTTGATTAGACACACAGACACTTTTCTCTCTGTGTAGGCATTATGTTTGTACTGTGCATGATGACAGGTCTACCCCTGAACATGTTAAAGTATTTGGACATTTGTAAGGTATCTGACCATTATCCGGAATATTAATTATCTTTTACAGTTTTCAACAAGTTCACAGCTTTTAAGATTAGACTTTTGCACTTTTACCCATGGTAAGTTTGAGCCTTAACATTTTGATTTGAAGATTTAGGTGAAGATCTTTTACAACAAAAAAGAACCTTAAAACATAAATAGAGTTCACAGAAAGACTAGGAATGTCATTTTCTAGATCCATTTGTAGTGTATCTTACAGAATATTAGTTTCTTATATGACTCAGTTTATCCAAATTGTTAAACATTAACATATTAAGCAAAGACAGAGAGGTTATATTTACATCTTCATGTAAAATTCTGGTATCCTGGATAGACCTTAGGAATTTATAGACCTTTGTTGCAGAAAATTAAAAAAAAAATGATTGTTGGGCTCTATACTATTTATTATTATTTGCCAGAACACTACCACTGTGGTATTATTTAGCCCCTTATCACAAATAAGACACCTATACTGGTTAGATTTTATAATTGTCTTATTTATTTTGGGCCAGATAGATATTTCACATATGCTGGCTCAATAACCTCACCATTCATCTCCCAGCCCTCATCCAATGCCTTCCAATTTAATCCTCCTCATCTGGTCCACCTTCCATCTATAATCCCATGGTACATACTAGCATTCTACATATGAGCCTTTTCATGTCATTATTAGAGTCATTTCTCAGCCCACATGGTATTTTCTCCACAATAACCCATCATGGAATCCTTCTTCCTCCTCACTTCCAGACCATCTCTCTCATGATTCTCCTTTCCCAGAAGCCCCAGAATCTTTGTCAGACCTAACCCATTCTGCCATGCCCAGAATAGGACATTTAATCGAACAATCAGGTATGACTTGGGCAGGTTTTCAAAACTAAGATAGGTGTAACAGATCTTGAGTGCCAGTAACACACATCAGAACAACCTCCAATAGACCTGATTTATAAAACATAACTTAGTTATTTAACATTCGTTGTTCCTTACCTAGGCTTTCCAACAAGCCTCATTTTGAACACAGTTAGTAGAGATATATGTGTGTTTTTAGACACTTATAAACTTAGACATACATTTCTAAGTCAGTCTCTGTTAACTTGAATAGATATTTATGACATTAGGAATTTATTAACTGTTGTCAAACATTTGATGTTAGTAAGTTCTATTTTCTAGAAACAGAAATTGTATTCCCATAACATATACACTATGTTCTGACACGTTTATTTTTCTAAATATGAACTGAATGCACATAATACACAAGTATGCTGTAGTTTTTTTAGCTATTAATCTTTTTTCTTACAATTTTTAACCTGACATTTTGTTGATGATTTTACAGAGTTTTAAACTGCACCCAAGAATTTACAAATCCTGAATTATAGAATGTATACAAAATATTCTTAGAAATCTTGAAATAAATTTTATATATAAGCTACAAGTTTTTCTCCATTAATTTATATATTTATTAATTTTACATTCTGATAGAAGCCCTCCCATTATCCTCAAGTACCTCCTCTCACACACTCTTTCCCCCATTTTCCCTTCTCCTCTTCACAGCAGGGGAAGGTTCCACATGGGTATCAACCAGCCCTGGCACGTTAAGTCTCTACAAGACCAGGATCATCTTCTCCCACTGAGGGCAGACAAAGCATCTCAGCTAAGGGACTAGGATCCAAAGTCACATCTCAGGTAGCCAAAGGTTAAAATCATCAATGAAGTTTTTATAGCCAGTCTTTGCAAACATAGCTCTTTCCAGGAGTTATCATTCATACATGTACACATTCGCACAGTTGAATATTTGGTATTGAGTAATTCCTGGGAAAGACTAATCCTCCCTCTGTCAATGGTTGCTAATTTCATGGTTTAGAACAATAGATTCTCTTTACAGCATCTAGCCATAGACCTCAATTTAATATATTGCAACCACATGGAATTTCTACTTGGTGATGGCTGGAATGAAGGCAGAATCTTTCCTTCAGTAGAAACCAGTGGACTTCATGCTAATGATTTCTGTTACTCTGCCTCTATTAGTGCCAGGCAGCCTCTCACCTACCTGGAGTTTGGAAAGAAGGATCTGAAGACCCATCCCCAAACATGGAAGTCTATGAGTGAGACAGTTCAGCCCAACTACCTGCACCAAAATTACATTTCCTCCTATAATGAGTAATTTTTTACTGCCTGATAGGACTTGTGTTTTCCTCCTTTTTTTATGCTAGTTTAACTTCTTTTCCTTCACTGCCTTACCTTACCCAGGAAACTCAAATTAACTATTTAGTCTGAAAACTTATAGAAGCACTTTTCTATAAGTTATTACTTTTTACATTTTTATAAAAAATTTTTGTATTTTTATTTTGTGTTTATGAGTGTTTTGCCTACTTGTTTTTTTGTGTACCACAGGTATGCTTGGTGTGTGCAGAGGGGAGAGGAGGACTCCTAGAACTGGTGTTAAATGGTATGGTAATCCAAAAAGTGGCTACTATGACTGAATCAGAGTCCTCCACAAGTGTATCAAGTACTCATAACATCTCAGTCATTTCTGAAGTCATTCCCCAAACACTATTTTACACAGGTGTATTTATTTTTATTTCATGTACTTGAGTGCTTGCCTTCTTGTGTGAATACAACATGTGTGCCTGGTGGTCTTAAATTCCAAAAGGGATCTCATGTCCTAGAGCTACAGATGGTTCCAGGACATCCTGTGGGCACTGTGACTGATGCTCTTCTTTGTACAAAAGGGGTCAGTGTGCCTAGATGCCTGGACGTCTATCCATCCTTCAGTGCAACACTTTAACACTAAGAGTGCATACAAAGTTGTTACAATTTTTGTAAGTGAGTACGAAAATGAATAATTGCAAAACAAAAGAATATGAAGCTCTTATTCACATTCCTAGTGAACACCTTAGTGACTCTTCCGTATCCCAATGCTTCCATAAAGGAAAACATCATAAGCACCTATATAGTCAGCAGTCACAGGACATAAAAATTGACACTTTATCCACAAAATCTACAGCAAGGAAACCATTATTAGTTATAGTTCAATTTCTGAGAGTTTAGGAGCCATTCCATGGTGTTCCTGATTCATCAGGGGCTTATTCACAAAAGCTGTACATGTCACAGTAAAAGTCAAGGTTTAACACTTCTAGGTTCCTGAATTTGATAAAGAGTTTCTGAAAAAAAATGGACTGACTACACTCATCATTCTGTTCTTCTGTTTAGACCAAAATGGAGAAACTATCTGTATTTGCTGACCTTATACTTTGCCATTGGTCAGATCAATAAGGACACACAACTGCTTCCCAATGTGACCTTGGGTTTTCATGTCTACAATGCCTTTAATTCTAACAAAAGAACCTTAGAGGGCCTTTTGATGTTGATGTCTGGAATAAGAGAGTATGTTCCTAACTACAAATGCAAAACACAACACAAAGCTCTAGAAATCATTTCAGGAACCAAGTCAGAATTTTCTGCTGCAATTGGAACACTTTCAGAGCTCTACAAAGTCCCACAAGTAAGTTAGGGAAGTATTTTTTTGTGCACAATCACAGGTCAAACCTGACAAAACAACACAAACAAAAGAAAACAGAGAAGTGTTTTATGTTTAGGATAGGCAGATTTAAAAGAGAAGTGAATATATTACTTTCATATGGCAATGGTTAACAGTAGAAAGAGTGTGGTAAAAATCATGCTCAGTACATTCTGAAAATTTCTAAGCAGATCACTTAGTGGAAACCATGACTCTATTGTCAAACACTGGAAGATGTACTGTGGATACTCAGGCTGCATTTTGTCATAAGTCAAATTGTACAACAAAGATACCTAAGTACCAAAGAAAGCATATAACCATCTCAGAATTCCTGCAGTTGTCAATACTGATGTATGAAAAAAAGAAAGTCTGGGACATGTAACTAAATTTAGAACAATCTTCAAGGTCATCACTGATGAAAATCTGATGTTAAATCAAGGAATTAACGATCTCATGCAGGAAAGTAGATCTCAGAATAGCACCCACAGAGACCAAACACTTAAATAGATTGCCACAATTGACCCTTTCCAGGATACACTGAATAAAGGCATCCATCAGCAGGCATTACTACATGCAAAGAAAATACTCTGTGAGCACAAGGGTCAGGAATAATCAAGATTATAAAACCCATAGTGTAACTCTGATTGTTATCACTCAGTTAAATAATTTGTAAATGTATTTTATCCGAATGTTAAAAAAAATGAAACACACAATAGTTTACATCTGTTTCAGAGTTTTGTCTCAGTCAAATCTATCATTAGACAGGGATGATGCAATAACCCCTGGCAATGTGATTTCAGATCTTCACAACCTGCACCATTTTAACTTAGGTAAATGAATCTCTAAAAACTTTGTTAGTCTCTTTCTGTATTTGCTTTCCTAAAGCTGATGGTTCTGAGAAATATGGTGTTATGTGACCAGAAAGTACATGGTAATGTTTTCTGCAGTCTTTCACTACATCAGATACTCTGTTTCATTGTATTGCAACAAGGGAGATCTATCAGGTCTTTCAAAGACAGTGAACAGAATATTGTTTACTTCAGATATCTGAGTAATGTTGGAGATCATAGTATTAGGAAAAAAAGACATATTCCATCATGTGATCAGATAGACAAGCTAATCTCAGAGAAGACATCCTCTTCACCAATAAGCAGTTCTTTGATTCTCATATGCAAAGTACGAACTCACTTCCTCCCTCCAGGTGATGATGATTCCAAATACATAAAACTTATAATCACCTTTTTTTTCCCTTTGCTTCTTCAGGTCACATATGGTCCCTTTGATTCCATGCTAAGTGACAAAGATACATTCCCAACCCTTTATCAGATGTCTCCTAAAGACAGAGCTCTAACCCAAGGGTTGATCTCTTTATTGCTCCACTTTGGCTGGAAGTGTCTGGGGGTCATTTTGTCTGATGATGGGAGAGGAAGGGAGTTTCTCTCAGACCTGACAGTAAAGATTGGATCAGAAGATATCTGTGTGGCTTTTACAGAAAAACTGTCTGATAACTCAAAATATAGAATAATATATGATTATGGATTGCTGAACTTGTACCAACATATACAAGTAAATGTGATTTTATTCTATGGTAATATGGATGACTTGGTGATCTCTCTCCCATACATTAAAAAATTTTTAAGAAGAAAGGTGTGGATCATGGCAAAGCAACACCTGACATATTTAGAATCTACATTCAATGACAGGAATTTTTGGATATATGCTTTCAGAGGAAGCTTCTCGTTTTCAAAGAGGAGAAGTATCCCTGGCTTCAAGCACTTTCTTGAGGCACTTACACCCTCCCAGTACCCAGGAGATTCTTACTTCTCTAAATTCTGGGTTGACAATTTTGATTGTTCACCTCTTGGTTTTCTATGTAAAAAATTTAAACCCTGTCCAGCAAATATTTCCCTAAAGACTGGGGATGAAATAAATGATGTGATGACTACTTCTGAGCCCAGCTATTCTATATGGAATGCAGTATATGCAGTGGCCCATGCCCTCCATAAAATGCTGTTGACCAAAACTGAAATGGGACCTATGGATGACAGAAACAAGGGTGAGATTCTACCATGGCAGGTAAGCCTCATTCATAAGCAAGGGAATCACCAGGATCACATATTATTGGTAAGCAATTTATTGTGGTTAACCAAGAAAGCATTTTCTTCTTATAATTAAAAGAATATTTTAAAATGCAAAAGGGTTTGTCATAGTATATCTATATATGTCTACAATTATCTGACATGATTTTGGAACTGAAAGCACAGATTTGAAGACATTAAATTAGAATGTGTTTAAACAAATGTTTCCTAACCTAACATGAAATTCTGAATATAAATATGTGATTAATGTCAAAATATAGCAAGTTCAATAATCAAAATTTATATTTTCTTGGAATATACCCATTGAAATAAGCTTTAGATATAATGACCATATCCAAAGCTGCTATTTCACATAAAATTCAATCTATATTTAATGACAGAAGACCATAAAATTAATAGCCTGTGCAAGTGACATAAGTAACTGAAAAGTAATGGCTTTTATAATTTCTTCATTCTTAATTACTTAAAATGAAGGAAAAACCAAGACTGTGTTTCTATTATTAAATGTTAGAACACAGTGCTCATAAGCTTAGGCACTATCTCTGTGTATTAGTGGTAGATGGATGTGTTTGGGTTTTAAACCGACAAGATATAAACATGGGATTCATTTATATACATGAGCCTTGATGGTCACATTCAAATAGGGTGCCATGAAGAAGTTTGTTTGACAAGTCAATTGGACTTTAAATCCATTCAAAAATAAATAAAATGAATTCTGAACATAGAGTGCACTGTGTAATTTAGAGTATCATGTAAAACAATAATATTTGGCATAAACACTGACACAGTTTGTGAATATAGCTTTCTAGAGATGTGATATTATCTAAGTTAGTATGTCCTGTGTACAAATAACTTAGCACCTAAGCAACCTTTATAACACACATTGTTAATTAGGTAACACAATATCATGTCTCAGTAGCTGAACGGTTTACCCATTGTATTAAGTTAGATATGTAATTGAATCATACTGGAGGATGACTCAGTGTTACATGTACTTGCTGCACATGCAGAGGACCCAAGTGTCGTTGTTAGCACATACATGGCTACTCACAACTTACTAAGGTACAACTGCTCAACTTACTAAGGGACCCACATGAAGATCCAACATCCCATCATTTACATATATGTATTGCACCTAGTTTCATTCCAAGTATAAAGCCCCGGTGGATGTAGGTCACTTTACTCTGTATTCTTGCAGCATTCTAGTCCACTTGGGTTCCTTCTATCCTTCCCAACCACTCTTACATGAGACTCTTCAAGCTCTGTGAGATGCTGGACTGTGAGTCTCAGCATGTGATTCGATTAACTGCTAAGGGTGAGGAGGCTCTTAGAGAAATGTTAAGTTAGGCTCCTGTCCCTAAACATAGCACATATCATTAATGTTGTCAAGGATTGGCTATCTCCCATGGGGTGGGTGTCACATTGGGGCAGGTATTAATTTTTCATACCATCAAACCTACTGTATCTTTGTCTTTGTCCATCGTGGAGTTAAGATAAATTTTGTTTGGGAGGTTTTCAGGTAAATTGGTATTTCCTTCCCACCACTATAGGTCCTTCCTGGCTAGAAGGGGGCTTTCTACACTCTCAACTCCCACACTGATGGCAGGCTCAGCTAGAGACATCCCCATATCCTCCCTGTAGCCTGTAGCCTGACCCATCTCAACAGTTTGTCTCAATGATTTCCCCAACCTTCTTTCACCCTTTGTCTCCAGGCCCTTAAACCTTGCCTCCCAATTCTCCTCATATCTGCTTTCCCTCATCTCACTCCACACAACCTCTCCTGTCCAATTCCCTCTATATTTCCTCTTTCACTGTCCATTTAATTTCCCCATCTGAGTGAGATTTAAGAAGGTCCTACCTTGAGCCCTTCTTGTTACTTAGTTTCTTTAGGTCCATGATTAGTAGTGTGGTTATTATACGGCTAATATCCACTTATAAGGGAATACATAGCATATGTGTCTTTCTGGCCATGGGTTACCTCACTCAGGATGATCATTCCTATTTCCACCCAATTGCCTACAAATTTCATGATTTGTTTGATTTTAATAGCTGAGTAGTGTAAATGTACCATATTTTCTTTACCCATTCTTTGGTAGAGGAACACCTATTTGTTCTCAGATTCTTTCTATTACAAATAAAGCTTAATGTATACAGTTGAGCAAATGTCCATTTATGGTGAAGTATCTTTGTTATATGTCCAGGAAGATTATAGATGGTTCTTGAGGTAGAACTGTTCCCAATTTTCTGAGAAAGCACCAGATTGATTTGCAAAATAGTGGTCCAAATTTGTACTCCCATGAAAAATAGAGGAGGGTTATTTTTCTCCACGTCCTTGTCAGCATGTGTTGTCACAGCACCACACTCCCTCCTTCATCTCCTCTTATGTCCCTCCTCAAGCCCACTGATGGGGGGTCATTTTTCCCTTCCCTTTGTCCCTAGCATATCAGGTCTCATCGAGACTGACTGCATTGTCTTCCTCTGTGGCCTGAAGTTCTTTTATTGCACAGAAATGCTGGGTTATTATTATTATTTTTTTATTTTCAATATAATATTGTGAATTGTTCTTTCAAGGTCTGTGATGAATTGTGTTGTTTTTTGGATAGGAATTATATTAAATATATAGATTGCTTTTGCTAATATGGTCATTTTTGCTATGTTAATTTTACCGAGCCATGAGCATGGGAGCTCTTTCCATCTTTTGATATCTTTTCAGTTTCTTTTTTCAGAGACTTGAAGTTCCTGTAACAGAAGTCTTTCTCTTGCTTGGGGAGAGTTCCACCAAGATATTATTTCTGGCTGTTCTGAAGGATGCTATTTCCCCAATTTTCTTATCAGCCAATTTCTCATTTGTATTCAGGCCACTACTGATCTTTTGAGTTAATTTTAAAGCAACCACTTTTCTGAAGTGGTTTATCAGCTGTATAAGTTTTCTGGTAGAACTTTTGGGGTCACTTATATATAATAGTACATCATCTGTAAATAGGGATGTTTTTACTTCTTCCTTTCCAATTTGGACCCCCTGATCTCTTTTAGTTATATTATTGTTCTAGCTATAACTTCAAGTACTACATTGAAGATACATAGAGAGAGTGGGCAGCCTTGTCTTGTCCCTGATTTTAGTATAATTGCTTTGAATTTTTCCCCATTTAATTTGATTTTGGCTATCTGCTTGCTGTATATTACCTTTATTATGTCTATGTATGGGCCTTGTAACCCTGATCTTTACAGAACTTTTTTCATGAAGTGGTGCTTGATTTTATCAAAGGCATTTTTTTTTGCATCTAATGAGATAAACATGTTTATTTTTTTCTTCCAGTGAATTACAGAAATGGATTTAAATGTGTTGAATCATCCCCACATTCCTGCGATGATGTTTACTTGATCATGGTGGATGATGTATTTGATGTGATCCTGGTTTGGTTTTCTAGTATTTTATTGAGTACTTTTCCATATAAGTCTGTAAGGGAAATGGCTCTGAAATTTTCTTTTTTGTTGGGTCTTTGTGTGGTTTAAGGTATTAGAGTAACTGTAGCCTCATAGAATGAATTTGGCAATATTCCTTCTGTTATATTTTGTGGAATAGTTTCAGGAGTGTTGGAATGAGGTCCTCTTTGGAAGTCTGGTAGAATTCCATGCTACAACCATCTGGCTCTGGGATTTTTTGGTTGGGAGACCTCTGATGACAGCTTCTATTTTCTTAGAGGTTATAGGACTGTTTAAACTGCTTACCTTATCTTAATTTAATGTTGGCAAGTGACATATATCAGGAAAATCTTCCATTTCCTTTTGATTTTCCAAACTTGTAGAATACAGTCTTTTGAAATAAGACCTAATGATTCTTTGGAGTTACACTCCCTTTTCATAACTGATTTTGTTTATTGGGATACTATCTCTCTCCCTTTTTGTTAGCTTCTCTAGAGCTTTGTCTATCTTGTTGATGTTCAAAAAACAGCTCTTGGTTTCACTGATTCTTTGTATTGTTCCCATTTTTTTTTCTTTGACACTAACTTCAGCTATGAGTTTGATTATTTCCTCCTGTCTACTCCTCTTAGATGTTTACTTCAGTCTGTTCTAGAGCTTTTACATGTACTTTTAAATTGCTGCTATGAGAATTCCGTAATTCTTTTTAGAAAGGCACTTAATGCTATGAACCTTCCTTCTCCTTAGCACTGCTTTCATTGTGTCCCAGAAGTTTAGGTATGTTGTCTCTTCATTTTCACTGAATTCTAGAAGATCTATATTTTCTTTCTTTATTTATTCCCTGACCCAATGATTACTGAGTCATTCAGTTTCCATTAGTTTTATAGGTTTTCTATTGTTTCCATTGTTATTGAACTCTAGCTTTAATCCATGGTGGTCTGATAAGATACAAGGTGTTATTACAAATTTCTTATACTTGTTGAGGCTTGCTTTCTGACCAAGTTAATGGGCAATCTTGAAGAAGTTTCTGTGATGTGCTGAGAAGATGGTATATCCTTTTTTGTCTGGGTGAAAATTCTGTAGATATCTGTTGAATCCATTTGATTTGATCATTAGTTAGTTTGATTGTTTCTCTATCTAGTTTCTGTTTTCATGATTTGTCCTTTGGTTAGTGCGGTGTTTTGGAGTCTCCCACTATTACTGTGGACATATAAGTGTATTATTTAAGCTTTAGTAATGCTTCTTCTACAAATGTAGGTGCCCTTGTGTTTGAAGCAAAATATTCAGAATTGAAACATCATCTTGGTGGATTTTTGATATGATATGTATCATTTTACTATGATATGCATCCTTTCCCATATCTTTTGAGTAAATTCAGTTAAAAGTTTATTTTTATTAGATATCAGGATGGCTTCTTTCAATTTGCTTCTTGGGTCCATTTCCTTGAAAAAGCTATTTCCAGCCCTTCACTCTGAGGTAATGTCCTCTTTTTTTGTTAAGATGTGTTTCTTGTTTGCAGCAGTCCTACTTATGCATCTATTCTGTTAGTCTGTGGTTTTTTTTTTTTTTTTGAGGAATTGAATCCATTAATGTTGAGTGATATTAATAACTAATGTTTGCTAGTGCTGGTAATTTTGATTTTTATGGTTGTAGTGAGTTTCTGTGTTTCTCTCCTTTTGGTTTTGCAGCAATGGTGTTTTTTTATATCTTATTTGTTTTCTTGGGTGTGGTTAACTTTATTTGCTTGGAGTTTTCCTTCTAGTGTACATTAAAGCTGAGAAGCATAGACATTGGTGTTTTGGGGTCCACAGCACAGCCTCTTACTTGCTGTGGAGTCACTAGAGTCCTAGCACTCAGAAACCATGTGGACTGGGCACCACCATTTTGAATCCTCTTCAAATATCCATCTTTTAAATGGAAATATTTTTTTTCTGGTGCTGGAGAAAGACACAGGACCTTTTTCCAACTAAGGACACGTTACACACTATACTATCTTCTCTCTCATAAATGATATTTCTACTTGTGTTTAGTAACTCTAGCATTACTTCAAAGGGGAATAATTTTAATCTTGCTATACAACTGGGGAGACTCCTAAACAAACTAAGCACCTTTAAAAAGAAACCCATATCAGAGAGAGGGAAAATGAATTTCTCTTAAAGGTCAACCAGTAATCTGTGTGGGCCACTCATATAAAATTTTGTCTCTCTTCAGCTGCATCCATTTTTGAGGAAAATTAAAGTGACAAATGCTGCTGGAGATGAAATAAGCTTTGATGAGAACAAGAATGTCATGGAAACATATGATATACAAAACTTTATTGCATATAGTAAGCAAAATTCATTAATACTTAAAGTGGGAGAATTTGTCTTCAAGAGTCCACAAGACCAAGGCTTTTTCATCAATGAAGTTCTGATTCAATGGCCAAACAATTTTAATCAGGTTGGAAAAATTTTCAGCATTTAATATAAAGGGAATTATTTGTAAAGAATTATAAACTTGATTGTGTAATATATATTGTGAAATTTCTTTTTTTATTATTATTATTTTTTATCAGTTACATTTTATTAACTCTGTATCCCAGCCGTGTCCCAATCCCTCATTCCCTCCCAGTCCCTCCCTCCCTCCCTCATCTCCACCGTGCCCCTTTCCAAGTCCACTGATAGGGGGGACCTCCTCCCCATTCATCTGATCCTGTTTTATCAGGTATCTTCAGGACTGGCTGCAAAGCCCTCCTCTGTGGCCTAACAGGACTGCTCCTCCCTTCGGGGGTGGGGAGACCAAAGAGCCAGTCATTGAGTTCCTGTTGTGAAATTTCAAGCTCTTATCTCTGTTGTGACTGTGAGTTTGTTTGTGGGTATTCATGCATATGAACACATGTGCTGGTTAAGGCCACAGTTAACTGTGATTATCTTCCTAAGTTGCTGTCCACTTTCTTTTTAAATAGGATATCTTTCTGAAACCCTTACTTTCTGATTTTGCTCTGCTCAGTGGACAGTATTACCTATGTACTCTCTCTGTCTTCATGATCATAAAGCTTGGATTACAGGCATATTTTTTGCACCCAAACTTTCTTTTCATCCCTTCATCATGATTAAATTCAGACTTTCATGCTTATGTGGCAAGAGCATTACATACTTAGTAATCCCTTTATTTCTGTATGATGACTTTAAATCTGAAATAAACCAGTATTTCAAATATATATAATGTCTACATACACAAATAAGTACACCTACAGACGCACACATAATGTCATCTAATTCCTTAGCTAGAATTAGATGAATTGAACCTGAATGCTTGTGTTCATTGATGATGCAATGAATGAATGAATGAGTGTTCATGGTTATATATAGGCATGTTTGTGGGTGTTACCACATGTAAACACACACACATGATAACACACACATGGATACAAACTTATCTATATAGTCACATATGTTAATTATACAGGCAAGCTGAAGCTCAATGCATCCTTCCATTCACACAACTCCAACACAAGCATATCAATAGTTTTACAAGATTTTGAGGTAGCATAAACAAGAAATAATTATGGATTTTGATAAAAGACATTTCTGGAACCAATGTATATGAGCTGCCCAATACGTATGTTTGGAACTGAACTCATATTTCTATGCAAGAGCGATATGCACTCTTAACTGCTGAGCCAGTTATCTACAAGCATAATACTGTTAATATAGACATATTTATGAGACAGAAACTGAATCCAAATCAAGGCAGATGAGATGTCTAAGGAAAGATAGAAATATTTCCTGTCCTACACAATTTCTAAAATATAATGAACTAAAACTGTATTAGTTTAGTAGTTATTGTGATTAACTAAGAATGCAATTGGTAAAAATCCTATGTGATGATGTCTCTAACGTTTGAAAGGAAAGGTACAGTATAATTCCTACCACTGGGAGTCATGCGTAAACATCACAGAAATATAATATAATTCACCAATGGCCAAACAATCTTTCATGAGAAAATTGAGCTTCCTTTTTCAGCTGAATCAGAGTGTGTGGGTTTTAATATATGACTGGAAATGTAAAGGTAGAAACAGATGAGGCGAGAGTGTTGGGTTTTCTGTCTGACAATCCAACCCTTCCATAATTCATACAATAAATGAGTTCTGAGTTGCTGCCTCAGAGGAGAGAATATGTGGATGCCTTATACATTTCACATAGGTGAGGCAGAAGTGAGTCACAGTTTGATCCCCATAAATGGTTGTTGAACACTTAATAATAGGAAGTGAGCTAACTTCAAATCTCCATTCTACACTCACATATGATAACCTCGGAGTTCCCCTTAAATACATATAATTTAATTTGTATCACAGTCATAAACCCTCCCTCATTCCCTCTCAATCCCACTGTCCCTCCCTCATCTCCTCTTTGCCCCTTTCCAAGTCCACTGATAGGAGAAGTCCTCTTCCACTTCCATCTGACCTTAGCTTTTCAGGTATCTTCAGGACTGGCTGCAATGTCCTCGTCTGTCACCTACCAAGGCTGCTCCTCCCTCAGAGGGAAGGGGGAGGTCAAAAAGCCAGTCATTGAGTTCATGTCAGAGATAGTCACTGTTCCCTTTGCTAGGGTAACCCACTTGGATACTGAGCTTGTGATTAATATAAAAAAATAAAAAATTATAAAAAACTTAAACACACACAAAAAATACATACACTTTACATAGAGTATGTACATTTAAGTTGTTTAGCCTAAAGTATTTTAAATTAATGTTCAATATTATGACCAGTTTTTCTGTGTTGCCTTCAGACTCCTCAATCTGTATGTACACAGAGCTGTGGTCCAGGATTCTGGAAAGTTCTACAAGAAGAAAGACCCATTTGCTGTTTTTCTTGTGTATTTTGTCCGGAGTGGCACATTTCCAACCAGACAGGTAGAAAAATAACACCTATCCTCAACTGCTTGGGAATGTAGAAGGGGAAAGTTACAAACTGACTATGGTGTCATAATGCAATGCTGTTCTCCATGTCTCTTTCCCTCATCCCTGAATCCATTAGTAATCACTGCTGATGCCACAAAATGTGTGAAGATTTGAGTGGCAATTCTCTTGCTATTGTGTCATATGAAAACTACTAAAAAAAAAAAAAAAACCCTGCCTTTTGGTGCATGACATGGCTATCTCCATGGTATAGGTTCCCCATTAATTGCGAGATCTCCACTGGTCCAGAATTGATTTTTATTTCTGCAATAAACAAACCTAATGATTTTTGCCTGAAGATAACTCCAGGAAAAGTACATGTGTGATTGTTTCTTGAATGCATGAGAAATTGAACTGCATTTATAACACTTACATTTGTCATCTTCAGTATCAACAATAGTAGAAAAAGAAAGTTGATGTAAATAAAAATATGGTTGCCTGTTTAGGGTTATGGTCAAATGTGTGTTAACATAGACAAGTAACTTCATATGGCATGTGCATGTTTTATTTTTAATACAAACAAACACACACACAACTAAACATATAATAAACAAGAGGCCATGAATTTGAGAGAGAATAGATATAAAGTGGCTCAAGAAGATGTTCTTGGCAAAGAACAAGAAGAGGTATAGTGAGATAATTATGTTCTTTTTAAAATGAAAATTTTCATAAGAAAGTAAAAAGTCAAAATGAAAATACATTAATATAACGATGAGAATCTACTATTTTTTTATCATATTCAAAAAGGCCAACCGTTAGACAACTGGATAACAAACAAAACATTTTATGATTTATTGAAAACACTAAAATGTTGAAAGATTAAATATTCGTTATATTCTGAGATCTAGTGCTACCATAGGTTAAATTCCTTGCAGTGTGATATATGACTTCACATACTATGTTGAAGAGATATCAAGAGAGCAGGCAGTCGTGCCTCGTGCCTGATTTCAGTGGGATAGATTTAAGTTCCTCTCTGTTTAGTTTGATGTTGGCTATAGGCTTGCTGCATATTGTTTTTACTATGTTTAGGTATGTGCCTTCTATTCTTGATCTCTCCTAAATTTTTAACATTAATGGGTGTTGGATTTTGTCAGATGTTTTTTGGCATGTAGGGAAATGATCATGTCTTTTTTTTTTCTCTTCAGTTTGTTTATGTGGTGGATTACATTGATAGATTTCTGTAGACTGAACCACCCCAGCATGTCTGGGATGAAGCCTATTTGGTTATGGTGGATAATATTTTTGTTGTATTCTTGGATTCAGTTTTCAAGAATTTTACTGAGTAGTTTTGCACCAATGATCATAAGCAATATTGGTCTGAAGTTCATTTCTTTGTAGGATCTTTGTGTGGTTTAGGTATCAACGTGACTGTGGCCTCATACAATGAGGTTGGTGATGTTCCTTCTGTTTCTATTTTGTGGAATAGTTTGAAGAATATTGGTATTTCCTCTTCTTTGAATGTCTGGTAGAATTCTTTGCCGAAACCATCTGGACCTGGGCTTTTTTGATGGGGATTTTTTTATTACAGCGTCTATTATCTTAGGAGAGATAGGACTATTTAATTTATTTACCTGATCTTGATTTAACTTTGGCAAGTGGACTCTATTAAGAAAATTGTGTATTCCATATAGATTTAAAATTTTTGTGACATATAGACTTTTGAGGTAAGACTTTTCTTTTAATTTTCTTGGTGTGTGTCCTTACATACATGTTTCATTTTTTATGTTGTTCATTTCGATAGTGTCTTTCTACCTTTTAGTTACTTTAGCTAAGAGATTGTCTATTTTGTTGATTTTCTCTAAGAACCAGCTCATGGTTTTGTTGATTCTTTGAATCATTTTGTTTTTAGTATATTGATTTCAGCACTGAGGTTGATTATTTAAAGCCATCTACTCCTCTTGGGTGTGTCTGTATCTTTTGTATCTTTTCTGGATCTTTCAGGTGTGTCATTAAATTGCATGTATGAGATGTCTCAAGTTCCTTTATGAAGAACTATGAACTTTCCTCTTAGCACAGCATTCATTTTGTCATAGGAGTTTCGGTATGTTGCACCTTCATTTTCAATTAATTCTTGAACATCTTTAATTTCTTTCTTTATTTCTTCCACGACACACCTGTCATTGAGTAGAGAGTTGTTCAGGTTTGATATATGTGCAGGTGTTTTGCTCTTTTTGTCATAGCTGAGGTCCAGCTCTAGAACATGGTAGTGTGATTGGATTCAAGGGTTATGTCAGTCTTCTTGTATCTTTTGAGATTTGCTTTGTTCCTGACTTTGTGGTCAGTTTTGGAGAAGGATCCGTGATGTGCAGAGAAGAAAGCATATTTGTTTGTGTCTAGGTGAAAATTTCTGTAGAAATCCCTTAGATCCATTTGATTCATGACCTCTGTAATCTTCACTATCACTATTTAGCTTCTGTTTCAATGATATGTCAATTGGTGAGAGTGTGGTGGTGAAGTCTCCCACTATTACTAAGTTGGGACTGATGTGTGATTTCAGCTTGAATGTTTCTTTTACAGTGCAGGTTCCCTTGTATATGGGGCATAGTTTTTCAAGATATTGATGTCCTAATGGTGGATTTTTCTTCGATGAATTTGAAGTATCCTTCCCAATCTTTTTTAATTAATATTTTTAAAAATCTATTTGATTAGATATTAGGATGCTACTGCCACTTGCTCCTTCAGCCTATTTGATTGGAAAATCTTTTTCTAGCACTTTACTTCAAGTTAGTGTCTATCTTTATGGCTGAAGTGTTTCATGTTTGTAGCAGAATGTTGAATCCTGTTTCTGTAACCATTCTGTTAGAATATGTCTTTTTCTTGTAGTGTTTAGTCTATTGATGTTGGTAGATATTAAAATCCAATGAATGTTAGTTCTTGTTATTGTGGAATTGGTGCTGATGGTATGTTTGTGTACTTGTGTTTTCTTGATTTTTTTGTTGTGATGTCATCTATATCCTGTGCTTCTTGGGTTTAGATTATCTCATTGGTTGGTGTTTTCTTTCTAGTAGCTTCTCTAGGTCTGGATGCTGCAAAGATATTGTTTAAATTTAGTTTTGTCATGGAACATCTTGTTTACTCCATTTGTGTTGACTGTAACTTTTGCTGGGTCACTTTTGCTGGCATCTGTGATCTCCTAGTGTCTGTATGACATCCACTGAGGCCCTTCTGGCTTTCATAGTCTCTTTTGGGAAGTCTGGTGTGATTCTGATCGGTCTGCCTTTATATCTTATTTGGCCTTTTTCCTTGCTGCTTTTATTTTTTTTCATTGGGTAGATTTAGTGTTTTGATTATTATGTTGCACAAGTATTTTCTTGTCTGGTCTAGAATATGTGGTGTTCTGTAAGCTGCTCTTATGTTTAAAGCTATCTCTTTCTTAAGGTTGGTGAAACTTCTACGATTTTATTGAAAATAGCTTCTGGACCTTGGAGCCTGGAATCATCTGTTTCTTTTATTGCTATTATTCTTAGGTTTCACCTTTTCACGGTGTCCTGGATGTCTTGAATGTTTTGCATCAGAAACTATACTTTTTCTTTCCTTTGAGAGATTTACCAGTTACTTCAACTACATCTTCAACGCCTGAGATTCTTTCCCCAATTTCTTGTATTCTGTTGGTGATGCTTATCTCTATGGTACTCGATCACTTTTCTAAGTGTTCCATCCCCAGTTTTCTTTGTTTGTGGTTTCTTAATTAATTCTAATTTTCTAAGGTCATGGATAATTGTATTTCCTTCACCTGTTTGATTGTGGTTTCCTGTCTATGATGGCCTCTCTTTTGTTGTATTTGCCTGTATTTCTTTGAGAGATTAGTTGTTTTCCTCTTCATATGCCACAAATATTTGAATAAGCATAGATTTAAGGTCATTTTCTTGTGTTACAGCTACATTAGTATATACATTGTTTTTTTTTTTTGGGGGGGTTGGTGGAGCCATGGTGTCCTGATTTTTGTTGACTGTTATTTTATGCTAGACTTTTGCCATGTGGTTTTCTGTAGCCTTAGCTGTTTGTTCCTGGAACCTGCACCAAAGACTGGACCAGCCTGTCTTTGGAGTCTAGTGTAGTGTTCAGGAAGATGAGGAATGTGCAGTGGCTCAAGAATGGGTGCTGGCAATTCAGATGCCAGTGTCTTGAAGGGCAGTGAACAGGCCATGTAGTGAGCAAAAAAAAAAAAAAAAAAAAACAGATGGGGGCATGTGAATTGAAGGTCAGGGAGTGTGCATGCATGGGAGCCCCGATGTTTGGGGTGCAGGTACTGCTACTGGTCATGAACACTGAGCATATGCAGATGCCCCAATGGGCTCCAGGCCAAGGTGACAACAGTGGGGGCTAATCAGAAGAAAGCTGGGCTGCAGCTTATAGGCCTGCCTAAAACTGTGTTCCTTGTATGCAGATTCCTCTCTGCTCTGCCATATTGGATCTGGGATCCCTGTGTTTCTCTTGTTTTCCTGAGGTCCACAGGTTGACCAAAGGAACTGTGGCTTGGTGGATGGGATGCTGTTCCAGTAATCCTGATGTTGACCTCAGGGGAGCAGGAGGAATCTGAGGTCTGGTTGCTACAGCTGAGAGACCCTGGGAGTCCAAACTCACTGGAGTATGTAGAAGGGCTGACTGCACCATAGTTTGCTACCCCTGGACCTGCTCGATGGTCTTTGGGACTCCGATCCTCTACCCTTCAGTTATGGTGCATTCTGGTCTCCAACATATTGGAGTCTCCTTTTGTAATCTTTCAGCCTTCCTTAATTTCTTTTTTGGTAAGATGCTTTTGTGAGCGTTGAATTTCCTCATGAGTCTGTTTAGGTCTATTTAGGCTGTTGAATAAAAGTTGAATTCATGTTTGAATCATGGTTGCTTGGGCATAAAACTTACCCATTTCATGTGCATTTTAAGCATTCTGATATATATATATATATATATATATATATATATATATATATATATATATATATATATTTAAATGTTCCCGTAGAATATTCTGAATTTCTTTGGATTCTGTAGCAATGTTTTTCCGTCACTTCTGATTCTACTAATTTGAGTCCTCTATTTCTTTCTTTGATTTACTTGAGACAAGAGTCTGTCAATTTTGTTTATCTTCAGAATGAACCAACTCTTCCTTTAGTTAACACTTGCATTTTCTTTGTTTCTGTTTCATTCATTTCTATTACAATCTTACTATTTCTTTTTAATGGATTATTAATTAATTTGTTTATGTACTACTGCAGCATCTAATCACACTTTTCCTCCTAGTCCCTCTCTGTCACCTCACCTGCCAACCCATGTGCCCTTCCTCTCTTTCTTTTCAGAAAAAAAGAAGCCTCCCTTGGATATAAAACCAGCCTTGCCATATAAATTTCCAATAAGACTATGCACAACTTCTGCTATTGAGACTACACAAGGCAGTCTAATTATCAAAAAGGAATCCAATGGCAGGCAAAAGAGTCAGAGAGAGCTTTGATCTTGCTGATAGGTGCCCCCCCCATGAAGACCAATCTGCACAATGGTTACACATGTGCTCTTAGAAGTCCCACATGAGGACCAAGTTGCACAACTACTACATATGTGCAGAGAGCACATATCTGTCCCATGAATGCTTTCTTGTTGGCAGTTCATTCTCTGTGAGCCTGTACCAGGAACCTTTCTGTGAGGCCATCCTCAACATGAAAAAGAGAGTTGGAGTATGTTTGCAAGCAGGGTTCTCCACAGCATATATACTATATGAGGGGTCAGTAAGGGAAGGGAGTGAGTCAGGTTCAGTGGTCAAGGGAATCTCAATTGACATTTAAAATTCAGACATTTCTGTAGCTCTGATTTACTATCAAAAAGGTCCTTCTGTATTTATACAAGTTTCACAGTTCAAACACAGACTAATGATTATACAAGTGGTACAGAGTAGGTGTTTGATTTTTTTCATTACTTATCCAGGGTTACAAGTTCAGCAACAATTAAAAAATACAAACAGAAAAGATAGTATTATAAGCCCATGACTCTACTTTAAGAAAACAAAAAAAAAAAGGTCTCCTGCAAAGAAAACATATTTAATGTATGACAGTTTGCTTTTAGACTGGCATTGTTTGTAGTATGAGTGCAGTCCAGAAAAACAGAAAATACTTTAACAGGTCTTTGTATGAATAGCAAATACTAATAAATAACTCTTTTTACTATATGCATCATCATCATGCTATTAAGTAGAAAAAGTTTATTTTAGTCAATCTGTCCTATTTACTGAGTTTTATTCCATCAGGGGTGTATCCTCTATGACCTCCTATTTTTAAACTATATTTTCAGGGAGCTCTAAACCTAAAATGAAAGGAAGTCTTAAATCTATAACTGAATCTCCTGGCCTCTCAGGGTTTGCATAATGCCTTGTTTACTCTGCACCAAAATACTGTTTAGGGGAAGATACCCCAAGAAAACTTATGAAATAATGGCCTCATATCTAATATGCTTATCTGTGCTTAATGATGTCCCAGGCAGAAAGAAAATTTACAAACAGTGTACACATAAAGTTAAGTTTTGGATTTTCATAAAAAGACTCAGACATAAATTTTTGTAGAAAAAAACAAATGGAATCATAGCGCAGAAAACCACTAGTAAGGAAACACACAGAAAAAAATATCTAAAAAGTTAGAATAACAGTGATTTTAACAATCTGCTCAGCTTTGCTGGAATTACATCAAGCAAAGTAAATGACTGTCACCAACTCCAGTGAATCTTACTGTGCCATTTTCCCCTTTATGATGTAATGATTTAAAGATTTATAGACCTCTGTGACATATAGGGCTTTTTTTAGTCTTTTGGAGATGACCAGAAAAACAAGTGTGGAAATTAGAACAATTCCTAGGATTACTCTGGAATTATAATGAAAAGACAAAGAGTTCTGTACTGAGTTAAAGAATGCCAAAGAATTTAGAAATGTATCTGCAACTTCTACAGCTGAGATAGGTACAGGTTGATCTGAGCTTAGAGCTGCAATTTGTTGATGCAAGTTTTGTATGCTTACCACCAAATCAGAATTGTTTCATAGGCCATGGATGTGGGATCTAACTTCTTCACATGGTACCTTGGAAAAAATATGTAGAAGCAGGGTAATAAATATCTACTGAAACTGTGAGTAGCAAGAAAAATGAGAAGAACCCATGATGGTGTAATCAGGGAAGTGCATTTGGATACACTGATGTGATCAAAATACTATACTTAGTAATTTAAATCACTTAATTTAAAAAGCGGCTGAAGGATTACTTGACAGTTTTACTTTCTCTGAATATGAGTAATATAGATTTCACTTTAATTGCCTTAGACAAATAGTAATAAATTCTTTAAACAAAACTTATTATTAAGTATCAAGAAAAACAATAGATTGGGATTCATAAAGAGTTCATGATTTTGGCACTATCATGAAGCCGATTTTGCCAGGCTATACAAATCATTGAAAAGAACTCTTATGAATTAAATGTGCAATGTGTAAATACATGTATAAACTGAAATGTTGATTCACTTACTCCGCACAGATCAGCAAGAGTGTAGTGCTTGCCTAAGTCAAGACTACCCAAACCCTGAGAGAAACCAGTGTTTACCCAAGGCAGTGACATTCCTATCCTTTGAGGATCCTCTGGGCATGGCTCTGGCCTGCACAGCTCTGTTCTTCTCTGTAAGCACAGTTATAGTTTTGGGGATCTTCCTTAAACACCGAGAATCAGCCGTTGTTAAGGCCAATAACAAGACTCTCAGCTATATCCTGCTCATCTCCATCCTCTTCTGCTTCCTCTGCTCCTTTTTCTTCATTGGACGCCCAAACACTGTCTCCTGCATACTGCAACAAATAACATTTGCACTTGTATTCACGTTGGCTATTTCCACTGTTTTGGCAAAAACTATAACTGTAATTCTGGCCTTTAGGATCGTGAAACCTGGGAGAACAATGAGAAGGTTGTTTGTCTCAGGCATCTATAATGCTGTCATCCCCATCTGTGTCCTGATTCAACTTATTCTCTCTGGAGTCTGGCTGGGAACCTCTCCTCCCTATATTGACACAGATATACACTCTGAACATGCTCATGTCATCATTTTATGCAACAAGGGCTCAGCTACTGCTTTCTACTGTGTGCTGGCATACTTAGGAACCCTGGCCCTAGGGAGCTTCACTGTGGCTTTCCTAGTGAGGAACCTGCCTGACACATTCAATGAGGCCAAGTTCCTGACATTCAGCATGCTGGTGTTCCTTAGTGTCTGGGTCACTTTCATCCCTGTCTACCAGAGCACCAAGGGCAAGGCCATGGTGGCTGTGGAGGTCTTCTCCATCCTGGCCTCCAGTGCAGGGCTGTTGGTGTGCATCTTTTTCCCAAAGTGCTACATTATTTTCCTAAGACCTAATAAAAACTCTTTGAGACATTTGAAAAACAAAAACTAGCAAATAAAAATTGATCATTTTGATGTATTAGTTCTCTAATGAAACCCATTAGCATACTAAAATTAAATCATTTACCTACTTTAAAGTAACTTTTTCTGAAATGTGTATTTAAAGAAAAATAAGAGCCCCTCACTTTGACTCTCAATCACAGACATTTATTTCAGAATAGAAACTGCTGTTAAAAACATATTTTAGTAAGTTATGCATGTTACTTATTAATGTGTGGACAGTATACATATTCGAAATGTAATTATATGATAGTAATTGATATAAATAGTACATGAACTAAATACTTGTTCTCTTTGGTATTTTGGGGAGTATAACAGGGTTTTGGGTGGTATATGAGATTCTTCTACAGAACAGGCATGAAAATCAATCTCTGTAAAGGGGTGGGATGTCTATTAAACAGCTTGAACCATCCCAGAAATCATAGTAGAGAATTTTCTAAACAGAAATATGAATCTGATGCCTGACCCTGCTCTCTTTTCCTTGACATACATAAAAATGACTCGACATCCCACTCTACAAATACTTGCTCAGTCGCCTTCATTGTGGAAGACCTCCACAGCCACCATGGCCTTGCCCTTGGTGCTCTGCTATTCTGTTCACAATAGGTAGGATATGGAAACTCATAAGTATGTTTAACATGATAAATATCATACATATAAATAGATGTAAGTAAGAAAAATATAATTTAGGTAACTCATATCCAGAAGACAAATATCTTTCATTCTCTACTCTTGGGCATCTAGCTCCAAATGTTGGTTTGTGAGTATTCATCATGGAATGACTGTAGAAACAAGAAAGCATGGTAGGGAGGGACACAATACAATGGCAGGTACAATTGATCTGATTGGGATAAACCAGGGAGGTACTCTAATTATGAAGGAGGATAAATATAAAAGAAGTAAGTTGATGAAATAACAGTAAATTTTTGAGAGAGTTTTCGGCAATCATATTGTGAATTATCTACATAAAATCCCTATAATACATGTAAGTCTATTCATGAATATAAACATGTTGCAATCTAAATGTTTTTAATAATGCATACAGATAAGTATAGTTCACCACTGACCTAATTTTATGCTACTGCTATATCTAACCTGGAAACTACAGTCCATTTCCAGCCTGAACAGATGTTTTTTTGTTCGGTCTGAAATACCTGAAAATAACAGGATACAATGGAACTAGGAAAATGAAGAGGTGCCATGCTAATTCCTGAAAGTTTAATTTCCACCAAATGTCAGATTCTTGGAGCATAACTTTATAGTTATTCTCAACTGCCTGCTTTTTCAACAATACATAAGACATTGAAGACATGGCATGCATGCTTGTGGGTGCTCACATTCCCCTTAACATTCACCACAGTCCACCTAAAGAGGAAAGTACACACCAACTCACCCATACACCCTTCACTCTCCAATGGTAACCTGGGTACAAGTTTTGCTGGTGTGCTTGTGGCACAAATTTCATGCAAGTGACCAATTAATATCTGGTTGAGTTTCAGGAATCTCACTCCATGAAAAGGAACCTTGATCCAACATGGCTTGGGTGGCCAGGAGCCTGAGTCTACACAGGCCAGGGACATCAGAGAAATGTAAATGCTATAGTTGTGCTAAAGGAGCAGCCATACTCACAGATCAGTGCCTTGCTCGGCCATCATAGAAAACTTCCTGCAGCAGATGGGACCAAATACGGAGACCCATATCCAGTTGATTCGGCGACAGTGAGGGGCCTTAGACCATTCCACCCTAAATGAGATGTCTCCAGCAATTCCCTCCCCTAAGGGCTCAAGAAACTCTTTGTGCAGAGTGTAAGTGCCAGAGGGGATGAAGGGCACAAGCGTAAAAAGGTCTTGTAAACACAGCAGGACCAACACACATATGAATGCACCATGACCCACAAGCTAGCTTTTCTATCACATTCCCCTGTTGGGGCTACCTTGCCATGCCACAGGGGAGGAGGATGCACTGAGTCCTGATGCGACTTAATTTGGTGGCATGGGTAGGTGGACACAGGGGAGGGGATGATCCCTTTCTCTGAGGAGCCCGGTGAGGGGTGATAGGGGAAACAGAAAGAGTAGGACCAAGAGAATAGGAGGGAGGGGTCTACGACAGGGATGTAAAATGAATCAATAAAAATTAAAAACATAAAATAATAATGAACTATGGGGCTGGAGAGACGTCACAGAGCTTAAGAGTGCAGGCTTCTCTTCCAAAGGTCCCGAGTTCGATTTCCAGCACCCATGTGGTGGCTCACAACCATCTATAGTGAGATCTGGCTCCTTTTTCTGGTATGCAGACAGAATACTCTACAAATAATAAATTTTCAAAGAAAAAAAAAAAGAAATGCACCATGGATCATCAATGAAGTTCCCCTCCCTCCAAATAGAACACCCACTACCTCTTTAAATAATAATAATAATAAATTTTAAAGTTAGTTTTCTCCAAGGAGCCACAAACAAGACTAACTGGTTAGCCCCATGAGCAGCAAAAGAAAAGCTCAAGGGCATATTTGTGGATTGTCAAGGCTACAATATATATTCAGTTCTTTTGTATGCATATGGCTTCTAGTTTCACAATTTTATGGTATTTCTGTGTGAGCAAATATCTGTATCTCTATACCCACGTTTCCCTCATGCTTTTTCTTTGCTCTTTTTATTGATAACATTAGACACCTCAACCGTTTTATTGATTTCTGGAAGATTGGAGCCTGACAATTTCCTCTTTATGAAATACGAAAGTGTGTCCTGTGACATAAATCCACCTCCCCAAACTAATGATCTGGCCTGCCATTTAGCGTTTTCTGGTCTAAGGTTTGGTGCATCTCTGTGCTTCTTTGCTATCACTGCTGTGGTTTAAATAAATTTGTGAAGTACTAAGCCTTTCCTGGCCATTGTCAAGGGCAATCCCAAAATTCTAAGCCATCCCTTGATTATCTGCTGCTACTGCTTCTTCTACTATTTATTCTTTATTGGCCACCACAGCACAGTCATCTGCATCACCCATCAAGCCACTCTTAGACTCTGTTCATGATTCATTTGGGGTGTATATGTTTGAGAGAGAGAGAAAGTAAGGGAGACAGAGAGATAGAGACCGACAGACAGAGAAAGAATACTGCTATATGTGTGTGTGTGTATCTTGCTATAATTCTGGAACACTGAGGCAGTTTCTGATATCAGTCACCTGTCTGTCCTCATTTGCTCTTGGATTTGACTTGTTGTCTGTGGATTTTGGTGGGAATGTCTCTCCCACGTTGACAGATTTGCAAACCCTGAACCTGACCACCTACCTCATCATAGGAACAAGAATTCCCACAGAGGAAACATGTGGACAGATCTGACTGACCAATCAGAACTGGAGTGAGGTGGAGACAGTGTGTCCAGAGCCTAATAACAGTTTGTCTTGGCCCTCTTTAGCCCCTATTAGCCATTCCTTGCCAGCCTCTTTGTTGGACCTAGTATCCTAGGACTGATGAATACCTGTAGGGTGGTGCTAACTAGAACACAAGTATCTGGCAGGCCCAATGTTAAGAATTTCATCTGATAGCATTGGAGTCTCATAGCTGAGTTTTGTATGCTTTGTCATAACCCACTTTTCTAAGGTCTAACTGAAGAGCATTTATGGTTGTTCTGACATTAAAAATATTTCATGTGATTCCCTCCACATTGGAACATGGAATTTGGAGTGACCCAAATCTATGCTCTCGGGCCATGACAATTGTCATATTCCACCATCACTTTACTGGCTAGAGATTTACATATTTACAGAAGCCAGGCTTCTGACACCCAGTGTGGTGGTGTTTTGCAGTGTGTTGGCCACTTTTCTTACTAACCCCCATAGCACCGGGGGCAAGATCACGCTGGCTGCAGAGCGTCGCAGGATCCCAGAAATTTCAGTGACTGCCTTCTAGACTTATGGTCAATATTGTGAGAGGATATCTACCAATATGCCACAACACTGAGGACGAGATCATGGATGCCTTTTATAGTTCAAGGGCTACAGAGATGATTCATGGGTTAAGAGCACTTGTTCTTGCCAAGGACCAGATCTGTTTTGCACCTGGTATCTCACCCCATCTGTAAGTCCAGTTCCAGGAAATTTAGCCCCTATTCTGCCCTCTTCACATGCCAGGCATCCATCTGATACACAGGCACACTTACCCATGCAGACAAAACACTCATACATATAAAAACAAACAATCAGATGAGAATTACACTTCTTAAGAGAGGGGGGGAAGCACACCCTTCCATTAGTAAGTAAAGCTAGTTTATTGCATACACAGCCCCTGCCATAAATTTACATAATCCCAGTTTAAATGTGTCCAGTTTAAATTCTCCTGTTCAGCCAGGGCCCAGCCAGTCCCTGCCTGGGGTCCCTGGCCCCCTTTCTTTTAGTGAGTCCTGACTCTCCCAGTCAAAACAGGCCTGGCCTTGGGAAAGTAGACAGAGATTATAAATTATTTTTAAGGATTATAACAAAAATCCAGGTGTGGGGTCACATGCCTGTGACCCTCAGTGGGGCAAGCAGAAGCAGGTGTGAGTTCCAGGTCATCTGGGTTTACAAAATGAGTCCAGGACATGCAAGGCCTCACAGAGAAACCCTGTCTCCAAAAGCAAGGGCTTGTGCCCCCTGCCAGCTCTTTACACTCACAACTCTGGACATGTTCTAAGTCACATAGTATGACTTCAACCAGGCTATAAGAAAGTCCTGCCAAGCACATTGGTACACACATTTAATGCCAGGACTTGGGAGGCAGAGGCAGGTGAATATCTATGAGTTTGAGGACAGCCTGGTCTACAGAGAAAGTACAAGACAGCCAGTGTTACACAGAGAAACCCTGTCTCAAAACCCCATAATAATAAAAATAAGAAGATTGAAATAAAAAAAAATCAGAGCTATGCCTGCTGGCATATTACCAGGTTCCATTCACAAGGGAGGCACACAGTAGAGTTTATATTTTAAAAAAAAGCAGATGGAAGAAAGATTTGAACCTTCATTTTATCTCATTTTTAAAATCTCCATCACAAGAAATTTTTAGTGGGTTTGAGAGCCCAAAGACTTGCAAATCAGTGGGTATTGTTTTAAAGTTTAAAGCAAAAGCCCAAAGGAAGGCTAGCTAGGTGGAGACACATCCAGCCACCTTCCCGGAAGAACTAACCTTAATGCCCTGAGGAGACAAATTAGCCTTACTGCACTCTTTCCTGCCCACTAATTATACAGTTGCTAGGAAACCAGCCCATAGAACCAGGCCAGAACTGTAGAAAGTCTTGGTGTCTAAAGTGAACCAATCATTTCAAAAGTCAATTTCCCTTACCCAATCATGAAATGCCAAAGCATGAAAGTCCCTGCTTGTAAAACCACTCTGGAAATCAATCTGGTGCTTTCTCAGACAACTAGGAATAATGCTTTCCCAAGATCCAGCCATACCACTCCTGGGCATATATCCAAAAGGAGCTCAAGTACACAAAAGGACATTTGCTCAACCATGTTTGTAGCAGCTTTATTTGTAATAGCCAGAAGCTGGAAACAACCCAGATGCCCCTCAACTGAAGATTGGATGCAGAAATTGTGGTACATCTATACAATGGAATATTACTCAGCAATGAAAAATAAGGAAATCATGAAATTTGAAGGTAAATGGTGGGACCTGGAAAGGATCATCCTGAGTGAGTTGTCTCAGAAGCAAAAAGACACACATGGTATATACTCACTCATATAAACATACAACATAGGAAAAACCCACTAAAACCTGTGCATCTAAAGAAACTAAGCAAGAGAGAGGACCCTAACTAAAACGGTAAATCCCCATCCTGAAAGGCAAAGAGGATGGACATCAGAAGAAGAAGAAAACAGGAAACAACCTAGGAACCTTCTACAGAGGGCTTCTGAAATCTAGAAGAAGAAAACAGGAAACAAAGTAGGAACCTACCACAGAGGGCCTCTGAAAGCCTCTGCCCTACAGACTATCAAAGCAGATGCTGAGTCTGATGGGCAACTGTTGGGCAGAGTGAATGGAATTTTATGTAAGAAGTGGGAAATAGTAAGAGCTGGAGAGGACAGGGTCTCCACAAGGAGAGCAACAGAACAAGAAAATTTGAACACAGGGAACTTCCCAGAGATTCATACTCCAACCAAGGACTATTCATGGAGATAACCTAGAACCCCTGCACAGATGTAGCCCATGGCAGTTCAGTGTCCAAGTGGGTTATATAGTAATGGGAAGAGGGACTGCCTCTGACATAATCTGATTGGCCTGCTCTTTGATCACCTCCCCTGGGGGGGGAACAGCCTTACCAGGCCACAGTAGAGGACAACGCAGCCACTTTTGATGTGAACTGATAGACTAAGATCAGAAAGGAGAGGAGAACCTCCCCTATCAGTGGACTAGGGGAGTGGCATGCATGCAGAAAGGGGAGGGAGGGTGGGATCAGGAGTGGAGGAGGGAGGAGCCTATGGGGGGATACAAAATGAATAAAGTGTAATTAATAAAAAATTAAAAAAAGAAAATAAAGTTTAAAAATGCAGGAAAAAAAAAGAAAGTCCCTGCTTGCAGTTTTGCCCCATAAAAATCTTGCTTCCCTATATCTCAGGGCTACATTGGAAGTTTGTGTACCATGTCCGAACACGTATACAATTTTAAAAACCTCATGTATTTACAGCCGAGTGTATTTCTGTTTTTTTTGGGGGGGGGTTCCCCAACTGGGCATAACAGTTTCACTCTGAATAAGACCATTAGTAATTTATAAACATCTCCCAATGACAATAAACACTTGTAGCCACAGAAAACAACCCAAAACCTACCCAAACCCCCTTAAGGAAAATAGGACATCATTCTCATTGATTTATTCTAGCTGACAGTTTAGACATGCAGAAATCCTGTTGGGGACCCAAAGAAAATTGGAATAATGTTTAATTAAGTAAGCAATATTTGTGGTCCAGTCTTTGAATGTATAGAAAATAATAAAAGTCCTGTTTAGAACGGACTAAAATGCTGGACCAATTAAGATTTGTAGCTTTCTTCAAAGCTCTCTTGGGAGCAGGCTGTGATGAGAAACAGCAATTGAAGCAGTTGAGGCAGGAACAGGCAGAAAATTAAACTGTGAACCAATTTTATCAATGCCAATTAAAAGAATGGCATAATAAATTTTGAGGATATTATAGCCAAGGATTTATTGGCCATGTACTGCTGAAGTTCCGGTTAGAGACATTTTTTATGTCTCAGTCAGTTTTAGAGTTGTTCCCATGTGAAGGGATTATCAATTTATATTACCTGTTCTGTTTGGTCTTCTTGATTTCTCTCTTCATGTGTGTGGCCAAGGTCTTCAGGTGGTCTTCCTCTGTGAAATCTGATTTTTATTAGTTTTGAAGGAACCTATAATTTCTCTTCTCCTGTGTGAACATATGCAAAACCTCTTCCCCAGTAAACACATTCCCTACTATCCATTGTGAAGTTAGGGTATCTTTGAAATATATAGGCTGAAATAATTCAGCAGTTTTTTTCTATAACCCAGTGTCTCCTTGCAGCTGTTGATTGCTGTTCATTAACATTTAAGAAATTTAAGGTCAATAATTCATTATGTAATCTATCTCTGGGGGGTCTTAATACCCCTCTCTGTTTGTTAAGCATGTCACTTAAAGTACGATTCAAATTTTCAATGACTGCTTGACTGGCAGAATTGTGAGGTATACCGGTTACATATTTTATCTTAAAATATGTAAAACAAAAACCTTAGCATTTTATTAAAGACATATACTGTAGCATTATCAGTCTTAATTTGTGTAGGCATAACCATAACTTCCATCACTTCTAATAAATGCATAATAACTGAATCAGCCTTCTCAGAACTTATGGCTTTTGCTCATTGGAATCCTGAATGTGTGTCTATAGTATGGTGCTCCTATTTCAGTTTACCAAACTCTATAAAATAAAACACATGATTTACCAAATTTCATTTCTTTGGTTATCATTAGGGTTACTTGCTGTAGGTAGTGGAGTTTAGTTATATAAAGAACAAGTGGGACATTTTTGCACAATTTTTGGGCTTGTTGCCAAGTGATAGAAAACTTTTTTTAAACCTTTGCTGTTAACATAGTGTTTTTTAAATGAAATTCTGAGGCCTCTAATATGTTTCCTGTAAATAGTTGATTAATTTCATCATTGCCTTGTGCTAGAGGGCCGGTGGACCCATATCAGAGCTGATCTATGTTATATACAATGGATTATTTCTATTTCTGATTGCTCGTTGTAATTGAAGAAACAGTGAAGTTAAGTCCAAATTATCCTGAATTAGATAAGAAGTTTCTATATGTAGAACAACTCTTTCTGCATATGGAGAGTCAGTGATTATATTAAGAGATTCTTGAAAATTTGAAAACACCAAGAGAATTGCATATAATTCTGATTTTTGAACTGAATCATAAGGACCCACCACCACTTTACTCAGATATTCTGACTTATAACCTGCCCTTTTTGATTTATTGGCATTCGTATAAAATGTGGGAGCTCCAAAAATTGGAGTTCCTTTTATTATATGAGGGAGAATTCAATTGTTTTTTTCTATAAACTGAAGTGACTTGATTTTTGGGTATCTGTTGCTGATTTCTCCGAAAAACTCACAACAAGCTCTTTGCCAATATCCATTCTCTGCCCATAATGATACAGTCTCACCATTGGTAAAGGGCACCACAATTTCATCTGGATCTATTCCAGCCAACTGATGAAGTCTCATTTTTCCTTTTAGGATCAATTCAGGAACTTTTCTATATATGTTTTTAATTTTTAATTTTGTTTGTGTGACAAAAATATCCGTTTTAAGACACAGTCAACGTTATGCAAAAGAATTCCTGTGGGAGAATGAGTGGAAAGCAAGATAACCAAAATACAGGTGCACTTTGGATCAATATCGTCTATATATGCATCTTATAATTTCCTTTCTACCAGAGCCAATTCACTTTCATCTTCAGTTGATAATGTTCTTGGGCTTTTAAAGTCCTTATCCCGTAAGGTTTGAAATAAGTTATTTATCTCTTGAGTGGCTAAACCAAATGTAGGCTATAGCCAGTTAATATCTCACAGCAATTTTTGAAAATCATTGAGAGTTTTTAATTGAGTTCTTCTAATTTGTACTTTTTGTGGTTGAGTTTTCTATAGACCTATTTTTTATCCTAGGTAATTAATAGAATCTCCTCTTTGTACTTTTTTGGGAGCAATCTCTAAACCCCAACAAGGCAAAGTTCTATTTATTTCATCAAAAATATTTTCTAATGTTTTTCTATCTGAATCAGCTAATAAGATATCATCCATATGGTGGTAAATTGTGGATTGAGGAAACTGCTTATGAATTATCTCCAACAGCTGTTGTACAAAATATTGGCACAAAGTAAGACTGTTCAACATCCCCTGTGGTAAGACCCTCGAGTAATATCTCTTTATTGGACAGCTTCTATTCAAAGTGGGTCCTAAGAAAGCAAACCTTTCTCTATCATGCTCATGTAAAGGAATTGTGAAAAAAGCAATCCTTTAAATCAATCACTATAATAGGCCATTCCTTAGGTAACACGGAAGGCAATGGGATTCTGGATTGTAACTATCTCATTGGTTGAATAATTTTGTTAATGGCTCTGAGATCTTTTAACATCCTCCATTTGCCAGATTTCTTTTTTATGACATATACAGTAGAATTCCAAGAGCTGTTGGACTCCTCTATATGTTGAGCCTCCAGCTGTTCCAGGACTAACTGTTCTAGTGCCAGTAATTTTTCTTTACTCACAGACCATTGTTCAATCCAAATAGTTTGGTCAGCCAACTACCTTGGTAAGGTTGTGGGGGTTTTATTAGCAGTGGCTTCCCAACATGAAGTTGAAAAGAATGTCTTTGTTGTATTTTGTTTATGGACAGCCTGGACAGCCTGTAACTCTTTTTGATGGCATTTTTAAATAATTTTAACTTGTTTATCAGGAGTATTACCTGTTTTGCCTTTGAATTTGGGGGTTGTTAATCTGGGTCTCTCATTGTTGTAACAGATCTCTTTCCCATAAGTTTATGGCTACCTCAGCCACATATGGCCTTAATTTTCCTATTTAACCTTCTGGTCCTATACATTTAAGCCATCTGACATGTTTTACTTTACATAACGTTCCAACTCCTTGGAATTGGATATCCACCTCTTGAATTGGCTAATTTGGGGGTCAGAATTTAGGAGTGATAATTGTGACATCAGCCCCAGTATCCACCACGCCTTCAATTTCAATATTATTTAAAATTATCTTTAACTTTGGCCTATGATCATTTATAGAGGTTTGCCAAAATATTTTTTGGTTCCTTTTTTTTAAATTTATCTATAAAAGCTACATTGGCCTCGCTGTTGAAGTTTTTAATGTTTATTTCCAGAGAAGTGGTGTTTAACTTTCTTGTGTAGGAGGATCCCTGTCCTGTATTGGGGGCTGAGAAAGACCCCCTCAGGTGTCTTTTGATAAAGGATTACCCAATTTATCTGTGCTATACATTCACTAATCCAATGTCAACCCTTGCCACATCTCCTGCATATTCTAGGAAGTATAGGCTCCCTTTTTGAATTATTTTGTTTTTTTTTCTGGTAACTCCGTTTGCAGCAACCTTGCCCATCAAACTTAAGACCTTTCCCAATGTCTTTAGGGGCAGCTTCCCTTATCAAGGCCAAATTGGGTGAATGAAGTCTTATGTCAATTGTATTTATAACCCATTCGTCTATTTGTGCACACCTTGCTTTTAATGGCTGTATTACTGCTTTGCATTCAAAATATTTGCATTTTCATAAGCTAAAGATTTTATTAGTGCTTTTCTAGCTAGTGGATCTGATATGCTTGTATCCCAGCTGAGGTCAATCTTTGCAAAACCTTAATGAATGTTTCACTTGGAGCTTGTATGACCTGAGAGAATGGCTCAAGCCTTTTTCCTGATTTCTCAACCTTGTCCCACAGTGCTAGGTGACATAATGCTAAGGTTTCTTCATTATATACAGCTTGTATCTCTGTGTCAGCCTATTGGCCATCACCAAGCAGCTGTTCCTTAGAAATACCAACAGCCCTGGCTCTATTTTTGTATGCTATCTCTCTAGCCTCTTTTCTTCACCATGATAGCCACTGTAAATATGGCTCAGATTCTTTTATTGCCTTTGACATAGCCTCCCAGTCCTTTGGGATTACTCTACTGATTGGCCAGGAAGTCAGCATTTGTTTTACAAATGGTGAATGCATTCCAAAATTGGTGACACTTTCTTTACATTTTCTCAGGTCTAGCACTTCCACAGGGTGCCATTCAACCTCATGGTAATCCTGTGGGGGAATCATCATCTGCTGGTCTCTGTTATACAATGACTGGATGAGCTAATGTTTGTTTTCTAACCACCTTTGTTTGGCTTTCTTTATTATTATATTTGCCTCTGCCTGAGTATTTTCTTTACTTAGTATTCTAAACTCTTTTTTTAAGTCTGTACCCATATTTCACACCTATCTCTCTGCTGTTTGTTTTTTTCAATAATCTCTTCAATCTCTTGTTTTATGCCTCCCTTCTAACTTTTAATTTTTCTTTATAGTGTTCTAGTTGTTTGTGTTTTCCAGTATCTTTTCAAAAACCTCTGCCATATTTTCCTGTTGTTTCTTATGTTCTTTAAGTTTTTGTATCTCTTCTTTTATGTCCTGTTTCTAACCTTCGTTATTTCTTTATATTGTTCTACTTGTTTTTTGTGATGTTGCAGTATCTTTTCGAAAGCCTTTGCCTTTGAGAACACATAAAAGGCTAAATCAGATATTAAAGTTAAATTGAGGAATATGAATGTAACCATAGTCATAATTTCTAAACTTTCCTTTATTTCTGTCTTAAAACCATAGAAGAGATTATCAGCCAAGCTCAAAGAAGTCTGTTTTAATGTTTCTCTCATCTTGTTAGACTGTAGTGGCAACCAGTTTTGTTCAGTCTCAGGTCTGCCCACAGTAGGCTGTCTTTTGCTCTGAGGAATGTTTAAGAGTCTCTTTTAAAGAGCCAGTAATTTATCTGGGAGTTTTTAGGTTTAAAGTTTGGGTTGTATCACTGAGAGCTTATTCCTCTCCCCCACCAAATTATATTAAAGTAGGATCTAAAGTGTGTGGATATTTAGATTATTTGGGTGCCATTTGTTGTAGATTATTAATATTTACTATTGATAATTTTTTTAGTTAAGCAGTGGTTATTCCTAAACAGCCGTATAACCAAATCACAATAAAGAGACTAGGATTTATTTAATTAACCTAGATCACAATGCTGGCCAACAGTTACTCCATCCTAAACCTCTAAGCCCACAGAGTTTCCTACCATTCAGATTCACGCATCATATGGCTTTTAGTGATATCTTAGTTCCAGTTCATTTTTACATGGAGTGCCAAAATCTCTCTTGCAGATTCTCCTCCTCTCCTCTCCTCTCCTGTCTCCTTCCTCTTCCTCCCACTCTGGACCAGGATGTCTCACCTTATCCTCTCCATTACTCAGTATTGGGGCTGGTTGTTTTAATTGACAATATAGAGAACAAATGGTGGCATATTTATGCAAAGTTGAGACAGGTGATGCTTAGAAAAAGCATCACAATGCAATATCTGCAATGAAACCAGGCAGTGGAGGAGAGAAATCAGCATTTGAATGAACAAGGGTAAATTGTATACATCCAAAAAAAAACAACATTATACCAATATAATTCCTTGTATCATATTAGAATGGCATGGTCTAAAACTAGACCTTAATAGTAACAAAAAAGAGTAAACAGCCTGTATATGCATGGAAACTGAATTCTACTCAATGACAGCTGGATTATGGAAGAAATAAACTAGACTTTCTAGAATTTAACAAAACTGAAGGCACAACTTCCCCAAACTAATGAGACATAATGAAAGTAATTCTAAAGGAAAGTTCATAGAAGTAAGTGCCTTCATAAAGAAATCTGAGGCATCTAAAATCAACATAACAACACATGTGAAAGACCTAGTCAAAAGGAAGCAGACATACACAAGAGGAGTAGAAATCATCAAACTTAGGGCAGAAATCAATAAATTAGAAACAAAAAAAATTATTTCAAAGAATAAACAAAAGCAAGAGCTGTTTCTTGGAGAAAATGACAAAGATAGACAAATCTTTAGCCTAACTAAAACACAGGGAGACACTATACAAATCAGCAAAATCAGAAAATAAAAGGGGATATAATTACAGACAGTGTGGAAATTCAAAGAATCATTAGGTTTTACATTAAAAGTCTATATGCCAAAAAATTTTAAAATCTAAATGAAATGGGATATTTTCTTGATAGATTCCACTAATCAAAGTTGAATCTGGATCAGGTAACTAAATGAATAGACCTATATGCCCTAATGAAATAGAAGTAGTCATCAAAAGTCTCCCTGCCAAAAGAAGCCCAGAGCCTCATGGCTTCAGCGCAGGATTCTACCAGACCTTCAAAGAAAAGGTAACACCAATTCTCTTCAAATAATTTCACAAACAGAAAAAGAAGGAACATTACTAAACTCATTCTGTGAGGCCACATTCGCCTTGATACCTAAACCTCACAAAAGCTAACTAAAAGGCAGGGATATACTAAGAAAGATAATTTCAGACCATTCTCTCTTATGAATATTGAAACAAAAATACTCAATAAAATACTCACAAAATGAATAAAAAAAAATCTCATCTACCATGACCAAGTAGACTTCATCCTAGGCATGCAATGGAAGTACAATATACAGAAATCCATCAGTGTAATCCACCACATAAACAAACTGAAAGAAAAACCACATGATCATCTCAATAGATGCTGAAAAGCATTTAATAAAATCCAAGCTCTATTATTGTTTAAAGTCTTACAGATTTCAGAGATAAAAGGCACATGCAGTAAAGATAATATACAACAAGCCTATAGCAAACATCAAACTAAATGGAAAGCAATTTAAATCAATCCCACTGAAATCAGAGACAAGTCAAGTCTGATCACTCTCCCTTTCTCTTCAACATAGTCCTGAAAGTTATAGCTAGAGCAGTAAAACAACTACAGGAAATCAAGGGGATACAAAGCAGAAAGGTATCAATATTCACAGATGATATGATAGTATACATGAATGACCCTAAAAATTCTACCAGAGAACTACTACAGCTGATAAACACCTTCAGCAAAGTGGCTGGATACAAAGTTACTAAAAATATCTGAAGCCCTCTTGTATACAAAAGACAAGAGGGCTGAGAAAGAAATTAGGGGAAAAAAACAACAACCTTGAAATAGCCACAAATAAGATAAAGTGCACTGGTGTGACTAACCAAGCAAGTGAAAAATCTGTATAAAAAACTTCAAGTCTTTGAAGAAAGAAATTGAAGAAGATATCATAAGATGGAATGATCTCCCATACTCATGGATCAGTAGGAATAACAGCAAAATGGCCATCCTACCAAAAGAAATGTAGATATTCAATGCAATTCCTATCAAAATACCAACACAGTTCTTTACAGACCTTGAAAGAACAATTCTCAACATCACATAAAAACACACACAAAAAAAAAGCCAGAAAAGTTAAAATAATCCGGTACAATTAAAAAAAAAAAACTTCTGGAGATATCTCCATCTTGGATCTCAAGCTGTACTACAGAGAAACAGTAAAAACAGTATTGTATTGGCATAGAAACATATTGGTGGATCAGTGGAATTGAATCAAAGACCCAGAAATAAACCCACACACCTACAACACCTGATTTTTTACAAAGAAGCCAAAACCATTCAATGGAAAAAAGAACATCTTCAACCAATGGTGCTTGTCTAACTGGATGTCCACATATAGAAAGATACAAATAGGTCCATACTTAGCACCCTGCATAAAAGTAAAGTCCTTGTGGATCAAATACCTCAACATAAAATTAATACTCTTAATCTATTATTAAAAAAGGTAAGGAAGAGGCTTGAACTCATTGGCACAGGAGACAACTTCCTGAACAGAACACCAGCAGCACAGGCTCTAAAATCAACAATCAATGAATGGGATCTCATAAAACTTAAAAGCTTCTCTAAAGAAAAGGACACTGTCAGCAGAACAAAATGATGGCTTAGCTTACAGACTGGGAAAGGACCTTCACCAACTCTACATTTGACAGAAGGCTAATATCTAGAATATATAAATAACCCAACAAATCAAATAATCCAATTTAAAATAGGGTTCAGAGCTAAACAGAAATTCTCAACAGAAGAATATTGAATGGTGTAAAAACACTTAAAAATGCTCAATGTCCTTAAAAACCTAAGAAATGAAAATCAAAACAACTCTGAGACTCCACCTCACACCCATCAGAATAGCTAAGATCAAAAACTCAAGGGACAACACATGCTGGAGAGGATGTGCCGAAAGAAGAACCCTCCTCCATTACTGGTAGAATGTAAACTTGTACAACCACTTTGGAAAACAGTCTGGCACTTTTTCAGAAAACTGGGAATACTGCTACCCAAGACTCAGCTAAAAAAACTCCTAGTCATATATCAGAAAGATACTCAACCATACAACAAGGACATTTGCTCAACTATGACAATAACAGCTTTATTCATAATAATCAGAATCTGGAATCAAACTAGATGTCCCTCAATTGGGGAATGGATACAGAAATTGTGGTACATTTACACAAGGAAATACTACTCAGGTATTAAAAACAAGAAAATCATGAAATTTGCAGACAAATGGATGGAACTAAAAAAGATCACCCTGAGTGATGTATCCCAGAAGCAGAAATACATGTATGGTATATATTCACTTATAAGTGGACATTACCCATACAATATAGATTGGACATACTAAAATTTACAGACTTTTAAAAGCTAAAGTACAAGGAGAAACATAGGGAAGATGCTTAATTCTCATTCAGAAAAGACAACAGGATAGATGCCAGAAGAAGAGAGAGAACAGGGAAGGAGCCTTCCATGGATGAACACTAAGTGACTCCACTCAAGAAGTGATTAAAGCAGATGCAGAGACCCACAGTAAAATTTTGTATAGAGCACAAAAAGTCTTATTGAAGAAGTGGGAGATAGAAGGACCTAAAAGGGGTCAGGAGTCACACAAGGAGATCAACAAAGAAAAAATATCTGGGTCCTGGAGCCCTGCAGAGACTGTTGCATCAACCAAAGAGCATGAGACGACTTAGGTCTCCTGCTCAGATGTAGCCCATAAACAGCTCAGTCTCCATATGGGATTCCTAGTAAGGGGAGAAGTGACAGTCTCTGAACTCGGTTGCCTGCTTCTTGATCACTTCTCCCTGGTGGGGCCACCTACACAGCCTACAGATGAATAGGATACAGGGAGTCTTAATGGAACCTGATAGGCTAGGGTCTGATAGGACCTTCCCTATCAGAGGACTACAGGAGAAGGATAGGGGAAGAGGAGGGAGGGATAGTGGGACATAGAGTAGATGAGGGAGGGGGCTACAAGTGGAATTCAAAGTGAATAAACTGTAAAATTAATGATAAACATGGGTGACAGAATGAAGCATAAATAAGACACAATTTACTGAAAAACACAAAAAATATTCATCATTTTTAATCATAGATCTAGCTAGAAAAAAAAAACTTAGGCAACCAATACCTCAAATGAAAAATAATGTATGTATAGTGTCCATCTTGGCACTATAGTAAAAGAGAATGTGATAGGATGCACACAATATCATTGGAAATCTTTCTTCATGCACTGGACATGGAGTGACTTGTAGGAGTTGAGATGTTGATATACTTTCTTCCCACAGATCAGCAGGAATATATCCCTTGCTGAATTCAAGAGTACCCAAACCTTGAGAGAAACCAGTGCCTGTCCATGGCAGTGACCTTCCTGTCCTTTGAGGATCCTCTGGGCTTGGCCATGGCCTGCATGGCTTTGTGCTAATCTGTCAGCACAGCTATAGTTTTGGGGATCTTTCTCAAGCACCATGACTCACCCATCATTAAGTCCAATAACCAGACTATAATAAAATACCTTAGTGTCTTCAAATGAAATTATTTACCCCTACTTTTAGTAAGTTTATATAAAATGTATTTCTAACCGTAACTAAAAGAGCCCTTCATTTAAACAATGTTATATAGATACACTCTATTTCAGAATAGAAACCACTTCTGAAAAAAACATTTTAGTAAGTTATACATGTTACTTTTTAATTCATGGACATATAAGTATTCAAATTTTAATTACATAATCGTAATTGTGATAAATAATACCGGTACTATATTTTTTCCCTTAGTATTTTATTTTTCTGGAGGAAACAGGAATTAGGCTGACAGTTGACATCTTCTGTTGGACAGGCAAAAACCTGGACCTCTGGCAAAGGGTGCTTGCAAAATTGTATATCCACTGTGGAAATCAGTGTGCAGAATTCTCAAAGTGATGAAAATAAATCTACCATATGAACCACTTATAACTTTCCTTGACATATGCACAATGGACTCAACATACTCCTTCAAAAATATTTTCTCAACCATGCTCATTGCTATTCTGTTCACAATAGGTACAAAATGGGAACACCTAAATATCCTTCAACTGATATAGATAAGTGAAATGGTATGCACATAAGTAGATAGAAATATAAATGACAATATTGATTTAGGTAACTAAAATCCAGAAAACAGATATCACATGTCCTATCTACTCTGAAGCATGTAACTCTAGATCTTCAGTTGTGAGTAGTCACCCTACTGTGAAAGAAAAGAAAGATTGTCATGAAAGACTGGGGACCAGCTCCAGCAGTTGATAGTTTCCAGAGAAAAGGGAAGGATAAGGCAGGGCAGAAATGAGTCAGAAATGGTTGTCCAAAGAAACTTAGAGTCTTGACTGACTGGCAGTCATAGTACCTCTTTATTTAGACAGATTTCAATAATAAAAGATGGATTCACATTGTTCTAAAACATAGATGATATCCTTTTTGTCCCCACACGTGTGTTTTAACTGTCTCTTGGTCATAAATTTAGTCATCATTGATAAACCTTATCTTTTACTATCATTTTTCTTCATCAGTCCCATAACCTGACAGTTTTGAGGATCTGAGGCATATTTGCCATAGCCTGAAAGCCCATTCTCAGGTTGGAAGCATTCTCAGATTCAATGGCAATAAATAAAAAATCTTTAAGCAGCCTTGGACATATTGCTTTGTCCTGAGAAGTATATTATCAAATTTTAATGGACAACCTCAAGAAAAACAATTTAGGCCAAAGCAGCAACAGTTATTATTCAATTCCTGGCATAAATCAATGTCTATACCTCATATCTTTGTAGAATTTATTTATGTGCTAAATCTAAGTATTTTTTTTCATTATTTTGGTTATACAACACTACAGTGATACTGTGAAAGCTGATATTTCTAGGAAAAGGAGGTCATAATACCTCACTTTTAAAATCATTTTTAAAAAACATTCTTTGTCCATCATTATAGATCCTAGTTTAAGGTGATGATATCTCCAGACATTCATTTACAGCTCCATATAGTCATGGGGGGCATATCATATGTAACTCCTAATCTCATATGCAAAGTAATCACCTGAGGATACAGCAGTATGAGGTATTTATTCTCCAATGATATCAACTCTCCTAGCACTACAAACTTTGTTTGCCTTTTTAAGAGTATGTTGTTCTGATTATTTTCTTCTTGAGGAAGCATAGGGGTAGATTTTTCAAGACTGTCTTGGAGCTGAAGTCTCATAAGGAGTTCTCTGCCATTTTTATGTGAGTTACAACTTCCACAAGGAAGACATTCATGTAGGGCCAGATAATTGATATTTCTGAGAGGGGCAGTATGCTCAGAATTTTTCTGGGGAAGCTTAGAAGCAGTACCACAGAGTGAAGGCATAAATGATTCATTAAAAATTTTCTCATTGCTCCAATGTCCCCAGGTCATACATGTACTGAAAGCCCTCTAAGCATGTAGCAAGTGGAGATCAAGACCAAGCCTGAAAGATAGCATGAAGGCTACTATAACATGCAGCTCAGCTGTGCTGGATCTTTGTCAAATAGCTGTGCTGACTTCATGGCTTTAACTGTATATGAACTTTGGTGAGGTTTTAATCCATTTGGAGGTGATGTTGAGTGAAAATAAGCACCTATTTCTATGTTTCTACATATAGACATCTAGTTTGGTCAGCACCATTTATGAAGATTTTATCTATTTTTCCAATGTGTATTTCTTGCATTCCAGTGTGTATTTCTATTTTTTGTTATAGTACTAGTGCATTTACATAATCAAATGTTACTCAGACATTTAAAAAATCAAATCATGAAACATGAAGGTAAATGCAGATTTGCAGGTAACTGAGAGTGAGAGAACCTAGACCCAAAAAGAGAAATAGGGTATGTATTTGCTTTACATATGTATTAGTTGCAAGATGTATAATATGCAAGCAACTGAACATAATACCACAGGGATACATACAGATTAAGAACTGGAGGTTAGGGCAGGCAGAGATTTCTCCATAGGAAAAGGAAATAAAATACTTGGAACAAATGGAAAGTGGGCTAAAAAGATAGAATTGAAGGGGATTGGGAAAGGAAGAGGGCAATGAAAAGGTAACATGAGAAAAGACAGGTAAAATTAAGGGTCATTGGAAACCTAATGCAATAGAAACTTTCTAAATCATATTTATAAAAAGAGCCAATATAAATGAAATCACCACACAAAAAGAAAGTCCCAAATGGAAATTTCTTGACACTAAGTAAAGCATCCAGTACTGGTAATATTTAACTGAGGTACTGGTTAAAGTAGTGTGATTGTAATGCCAAAACAATACAGGCTTTTGCCGAGACTATAGGATGCTCTTCAGAAATTGACTGCAATGCCCTCTTGCTGGAGACAACACTTACACTTACCTGGAACATAGATAAATAGAGCTTGTGCTTACATAAAACCTTCACGCTTACATTCTAGCAACTTTGATATGTGATGTACTTTGCAACTACAAGAGGAGAAATATAAACACTAACCCAGATACCAAATTTTTGAACTATAACAATGCTCTACCTGTAAGACATATTAGTGCAAGAGTTGTAGGAGTAAATACCAATCTATAGTTTGACTTAAGGCCCACTTCACATGATGGAATCCACACCTAACACTGGTTTATTGATCAAGAAAAGGAAATTACACAGCCCATGGTTCTGGGGGAAAAACAAATAGTACATTCTACTAAAAGTAATAAATGACCATTGACACCATTCTGCTATACTCATAGACCAGTATCTTGTTCAGCCATCATCAAAAAAGTATCATCCTGCATCTGATGGAGACAATTTCAGAGACCCATAGAGAAAATAGACAGTCAGTGAAAGACCTCAGAATATGCTCTTCAGGCTCTTCAGTAATTCAGCCAGAAGAGTGTAAGAACCAGAAAAGAAAGAGGATATCAAAGAACAAAGCACTATAAATTAAGAGGACTGAAGAATAGATAAACTGTGAGAGACTGAGGCAGCATGCACAAGGCCTTTAGTGTTCTGCCCTAGCCCTATCTCTAATTGATAAATGTTTGCAAATGAAAATGTAGTTTTCTCCAAGGGACACTCATTTTATCCAAGGGACTACTCTTAATTGTATTTTTAAGAGTACATTCCAATAGGCAGATGCCCAAAAATTTCCCTCACTGACAAGTTTGGATTCTCATGTCCTAGAATTCTGGCATTCATTTAAAATGTTTTTATCATAGTTCTCATTTTAATTTGCTGAAGATTTTTTTTCTATTTTTAAAGCTACATGTCCTCTGTGTGTATACCATTGTTTCAAGTTTAATATTTTGTGAGATTCCTGCGTGTTTGAGCATGTCTACATCATTTCCCAACTTGGGCTCTTTTTCTTTTTTTTTTCCTACTCGGATGTGTTTGTTTTTGTCTTTTTGCTATTTTATTTTCTTATTATACATTATAGCTCTCCTTGTTTAATATGAGGGTGAATTTAGACAGAATAGAAGGGGAGATGGGAAAGAGTTGCCAGGATTAGAGGAACAGAAAACTTTAATCCGGATGAATATATAAGTAAAATGACTATTTTTAAAAGAAGAAAAGGAGGAGGAGAAGGAGAAGGAGGAGGATGAAGAGAAAGAAAAAAAGAAGGAGGAGTTGGAGAAAGAAGAGAAGCAGGAGGAGGAGAAGGATGAGAAGATGAAGATGAAGAAGAAGAAAGAAGAAGAAGAAGAAGAAGAAGAAGAAGAAGAAGAAGAAGAAGAAGAAGAAGACAAGTGTGTCAAAATAAAGGTTAAATAGCTATGCACAAAAGATCCAGAAAATCTAAAAAGTGCAAAAAAGTAATTTATGAATAATAAAAATAGAAAAAGAAGACAAAACTCAGATCAAAAATTCTAGAAAATATTTTCAGGAAAATAATAGAAGAATGTATCCTTAACCTAATGAAGAAGGGGTAGCCTATAAAAGTACAAAAAGTATATAGAACAACAATTAAAGTGTACCAGAAAAGAAATTGTGCTCAGCACATAAAATTAAAACATTAAATGTAAAGAAAAGTATATTAAACAAAGAAGGGATATTAAAAGTTGCAAGTTGAAAATACTAAGTTGCATATAAATTCAGGCTCTTTAGAATAACTCCTGATCGCTCAAGAGAGAAAGAATGAATAATCCCAAGCATCAAATCAGGAGGCAAAAACCTCACACCATAACTACAAAATAAAGGGAAATAATAAACATTGCTCATTGAAATCTCTCAACTTGGATGTTCAATTCTCCAATAGAAAGTCAGGAACTAACAGAATGGACTAGACAACAATGTCCATTTTTCTGCTGCATCTACTGAACACTCTTTATCATCCAGGTTGGACAGCGTCTCTGTTTAAAAGGATGGAAGGAGACAGTAGAAGAAAGTGGACCAAAAAAGAAGTTTAGGGGAACTTTATTTTATAAAGTTCACACAAACAAATACTAAAATTCTTGAGTCAATTTAAAAGAGAGTATGTACTGTACATACTGAATGAGGATATGCAACAGATGACTTGGACTGGTCCAGCACACATCTACACTCATGTTTAGTGAAGCAAAGCTTACCGTATGTTAAGAGAGAATGGACTTGATTGTCCTGAATCACATGAGTGCAAAATATATTATTCAAATTTTATTCATGGAAAACATGTACTTTTGTTTTTTGAGATTTTTAATATAATCACATTATTTCTCATTTCTCTGTCCTACCTACAAAATCTCTCATATATCCCTCTTTTGGCTCTTTCAATTTCAAGTCTTGGGTTGCCAATAACTGCTATTACATGTATCATGTGTGTGTGTGTGTATGTGTGTGTGTGTGTATATGCAAGAGTGAGACAGAACATTTAACATTTCAAGAAAGGCAATCATTTTACTTTGAAATTGTGGATGAACTCAAAATGTATCAAGTTATGACCTGAGCTAGACACAGAAATGAAACATTGTCTGACTTATAACTGGGTTATAAGCACTCAGTGCTCTGAAATAAGAACTGAATAGTCAGTATTAGAGCCTGAACATCAGGGTGTAGTGGCATGACTTGTCAAAGAACACATTTCAGTGACAAGAGGAATAATATAAAGAAATACTTTGGGGTGCATGCATAAGAGCTATTAATAATAGCTTACATTGTTTACTTGAGAAATATTCTCTGTATATTTTTTAATCTCAATAACCAAAATGTTATAATTACTGTGTAAGAGATATTAATTTATTTATATATTATTTACTCTTCCATCAATTTTCCTTCCATTTTCACCCTCCTGAGTTTTGAGTAAACATTCTTTGCTCTTTTGAAAATTCAAGCCACTTTTTCATAAACTATTTTTACACACTTAACATAGCAAAATTTGATTTGTACAATATTTTACAATATTATAATACTAGGAATATATGACAAACCACTGAATTTTATTAAGGGTATTTATTATATATAGTATCACAGGAAAAAGGAAAATGAGTAGAGATGAAATACTATTCTTTCTAGTTGTTTTTAAGAGACAGTTGCCTGAGTCCAGCCATCTCATGAAAAAAAAACTCATTTTTTTCTTTTTTATTGATTATTACAATTTATTCACCTTGTTTTCTGGCTGTAAGCCCCTCCTTCATCTTCCACCAGTTACAACCTACCTCCCTCTTCTACCACTATGCCCCTCTCCTAGTCCACTGATAGGGAAAATCCTCCTTCTCTACTATCTTATCCTAGTCTATCTTATCAAGTCTTACCAAGAATGGCTGCACTTTCTTCCTCTGTGACCTGGCAAGTCTGCATCTTCCAGGAGTAGCTGATTAAGGAGCCTTCCACTGAATTCATTTCAGAGACAGCCCCTGTCACCCTTAGTAGGGAACTCACATGGAAACTGAGATACTTATGAGCTACATCTGAGCAGGGATTCTAGGTGTTCTTCATTCATGGTCCTTGGTTGGAACAGGACCCCCCAGGCCCATATTTTGGGGCTCAATTGGCCTCCTTGTGGAGGGCCACTCACATCCAGGTCTTTCTACCTCCTAAATATTCCATATAAATCCATGCTTTCTGCACAAAATTTGGCTATGAGTTTAACCATCTTCTTCAATACCCTGCTATGTAGATTCTTTCAGAGGCCCTCTGTGGTAGTTTCCTGCCCTGTTCCCTATCTTCCCCCATTACCGAAGTCTATCCCATTTGCCCTTCTGAATGAGGATTAAGCATCTTCCTTAGGGTTCTTCCTGTTGTTTAGATCCTTTAGGACTCTAGCTTTTAGTATTTTTAATCCTGTATTATATGGCTAATATCCACATATAAGTGAGTATATACCATGAGTGTCTTTCTGCTTCTGGATACCTCACTCAGAGTGATCTTTTCTAGTTGCATCCACTTGCCTGCTGATTTCCTTGTTTTTAATTGCTGAATAGTATTGCATTGTATAAATGTGCCACAATTTCTGTGTTTATTTCTCGGTTTGGGGACATCTAAGTTGTTTCCAGATTCTGGCTATTGTCAATAAAGTTGTTATGAGTATAGTTGAGCAAATGTCCTTGTTGTATGGTTGATAATCTTCTGAATATATGCCCATGGTTGGTATAACTGAATATTCTAGTAGCACTATTCATAATTTTCTGAGAAAGCATCAGATTGATTTCCAAAGTGTTTGTACAGGTGTATATTCCCACCATTAATAGAGGAGGGTTCCCTTTTCTCCAAATCGAGTCCAACTTGTTTTGCAGATGGTGTGAGAGTACACATGAATGACCCTAATAATTCAACCAGGGAACTCCTACAGCTGATCAACACTTTCAGCAAAATGACTGTATACAAAATTAAATTAAAAAATCTGAAGCCCTCCTGTATATAAAAGACAAATGGGCTCAGAAAGAAATTAGGGAAACAAAACCCCTTCACAAAAGCCACACATAATATAAAGTACCTTGGTGTGACTCTAATCAAGCAAGTGAATGATTTGTATGGAAAAAAGAACTTCAAGGAAGATATCAGAAGATCTCCCATTCTCTGGGATTGGTATGATTCACATAGTAAAAATGGCCACTCTACCAAAAGAAATCTAAAGAGTCAATGCAATTCCAATCAAAATACCAGCACAACTCATTGCAGACCTTGAAAGAACAATTCTCAGTTTCATATGGAAAATCAAAAAAAAAAAAAAAACCAGAATTGATTTTAAAAAAAATGCCTGTACAATAAAAGATTTTATGGAGGTATCTTCATCTGAGATCTCAAGTAGTACTATAGTGCAACAGTAATAAAAATGGCATGGTACTGGCACCTGTACTTTAAATCTTAAAGGGGTGTGCATCTACTCATTAATCATTTTTATTAAATCATATCAAGAAGCTGAGGGGAAAAACAAATATACAGGAATCAACTGCTGTCTCAGTTTTAGACCCAGTTTGAGGGAGTCCAGACAGCCAATGCTACCTTGGGCTATTGTTTCGGCTCATCAACCTTAAATCATCCCTGGCTTTTTTATTAACAGTGTACTTTTCTTAACTTTAAATTGTTCTTTAAGATATTTTACATCAGAGCCATTAGCAAAAACATCTTCCCTGATCTTGTTAAACAATCTATTTTACCAAATTCTTTCTAAGTATAGTGGTCATTGCTAACAATCTACATCTATGGCTCCTTTCAAGGGCAGTGGTTAATTCATTAATCTGCTCCAGTAAACATGTGAAAAGAGATCAAGCATTGTTAATTTTAAATGCCAGTGATATTGCCCAGTGATGACCTAGAAGTCTTCTTAGAGTTTTCATACAACTCATGTCATGAGGTATGTAGGCATCATAAGGGAAACAAGCAGAGATATGCTACATAAGAGCACAAAGTCCTCAGGAAAATCAGTTCTTGGAATTATGCTTCTCCAAGACAAACTCATTGTGACTATGCTAACAGAGCAGCCACATTCCATTAGTTCTACAGCTGTTTTGCTGTTGCTCCTGCATGGCTCTTGACAGGGACAGGTAGCCAAAATTGTTTGCCTGTAGATGGGTAAGAGGGGGGTGAGGTTAGCTCAGGCCCTGGGAAGGAGAATTCAGGGTATTGCATGGGTTGTACTAGCCTGGAAGACCAGATAACATGGAAGGAGTGAAGGATTGCTGAGAGAAAATGGCAGGTAGATTTGATTTGATATTTTAACTAGGAACCTCTGCCATTAGTTTCAGGTTTGAATCCTACTTCTATGGTAACATAAACTTCAGAGAGAGTAGCATTTTTTCCATTGGATAATTATTATCAAGTGAGGGAGGGCAGTTACCGAAAGTAGACTCAAATTTTTGCTTTTTGTTTTTCTTACTATATTTTATTTTATTAATTGTTTTTATTAATCACAAATTATTTATTATATATGCTGATTGAAGGTCACTCCCTCAACATTTAGTAGTACCACCCTCCCTCCATTTTTACCCATCCCCTTTCCCTAGACCACTCAAAAGGGGAGTTCCTCTCCTCTGCCATCCACCCATACATTATCAGAACAGTACTCAGCTATTAAAATAGAGACATAAAATTTCTGCTTTTCTTTTCCATGGGCCACTGTACTCACCTCAGAAGATTTCATACCATGAAGCTTACCTGCAACCTTACTTTGAACTAGACACTAAGTATAACTCTTTTTAAAGAGTCCCACTCCAAGACACTGTTTGATTGACCATCTCACATCCAGAAACATGTGAAATTTGAAATGCTATGAAGTCTAAAACATTTTATCACAGGCATTTAAGAGAATGTGATTCTCTTGCTGCCTGGAGGGCTGTTTCCCACCAGCCCAGGAAGTCATGAGGGGCAGAAGATGAGTAGTATAAAGCTTGGAAAGCCTGCAAGCATAACAGTGGTCAGCCACTCTGGGAACCACCTCAGAAAGTAAGTTCAACTTTAATTCTAGAAAAGAGAAAACAGAGGCTTATATCCCTTGGGGAGTGCCTGCGATGCTCCAAGTATAGGTGTAGATAATTGTTTAATACTAGGCAATTCAAGGATGCTCAATTTGCATTAAACAGCACATTCCTAGTATATGAATAATAATAAGAACACAGAACCAAATTATCCTATATTTGAAGGGAGGGGAGAGTTATCAGGGATCTGTGTCAAAGGCTGTATATCAAATTTGATTGGTGGTGTTGATGTCTAAAGACACTCTCCAGATGAAGTCAGGCAGAGAAAACTCACCCTTGACATGATTACACATCTAGGCCAGAAGCACTGTCATACATGGAAAAGAAAGCCTCCTCCCTCATATATCAAAATTTAGTGTGGGTTGTGATGTTTATCAGTACCCCTGGAACAATAGGTATATGTACACAAAGAAACTTCTACAGGTTACCACTGTTGTGATACTCTCAGAGAACTTCCTGGCTGGTGTTAGTTCACCATACCCTACATATTCATCCACTGGACTAAAAGTTTCTTGTATAAAGTGAGGCAATTGAAAACAGTAAATGTTGAGAATCAGGTTTATCAATAAGTCTTCCCTAAACACATTATATAATACTTTTGCATGTAATTGATTTTACCATTCATTGTATTCTTTTTAAAAATAAGTTTATTTAATTTACTTTCCAATCATAATCTCCCCTCCCTTCTCTCCCCGAGTACTACCCTCCATTCCTATTGCCCCTATTCCCTTTCCCCTTCCCCTTCAGAAAAGGGAAGTAATTTCCATTGAGCTAGTTTTTCAGTTCTGTTGGATCTCAGTAGACCAAAGATCACAAAGGTCTTTCCATATTGCTCATAGTCACAGAATCCCTCTCCAGTAAGAATACTTTTATGATGATGATGACTCTAGATTTGTGCAAGGCCTCACAATTTGAACATATTTATAAGTTTTTTCTCCAGTATGAATCCTTTCATGATGATGAAGATTATACAAATGTGGAATGGTTTCACCTTGTTAAAAGCACTCACAGGCTTTCTGTCCATTAGGATTTCTTTCATGAATGTGAAGATGATTCTGAAGTCCAAAAGATTTTTTATATTGGTTACAGTCAGACAGCTTCTTTCCAGTATGTGTTCTTTTATGTATTAGGAGATATTATGTGCAAAGGCTTTACCACATAGGTATATTCGTGTGGTTTCCGATGACTGTTACATGCAAAAACTTCATCACACTAATTACCCTCACCAGGCTTCTCTTCACGGTGTGTTTTTTCATGTTTTTAGAGACTACTCTGCTGTGCAAAGGCTTTATCAGATTGAGTATATTCATAAGGTTTCTGTCTAGTATGTGTTCTTTTATAGCTTATGAGATGACTTTTTTTTTTTTGCAAAGGCTTTACTGCACTGGTTACATTCATAAGGTTTCTCTCCAGGGTGTGTTCTTTTATGTCTTATGACATGAGTGTTTTGTGCAAAGGCCTAACCGCACTGGTTACATTCATGAGGTTTCTCTCCAGTGTGTGTTCTTTTATGCCATATGAGAGTATTGTTTTTTGCAAAGGCTTTACCACACTGGTTGCATTCATAAGGTTTCTCTCCAATATGTGTTCTTTTATGGTTTAAGAGATTACTGTTTTCTGCAAAGGCTTTACCACACTGGTTACATTCATAAGGTTTCTCTCCAGTGTGTGCTCTTTTATTCCATATGAGAGTATTGTTTTTTGCAAAGGCTTTACCACACTGGTTACATTCATAAGGTTTCTCTCCAGTGTGTGTTATTTTATGCCACGAGATGACTTTTTTTTTTTTTTTGCAAAGGCTTTATCACATTGATTACATTTGTAAGACTTCTCTCCTGTGTGTGTTCTTTTATGCCGTATGAGAACAGTGATATAGGGGAAGGCTTTACCACATAGAGTGCATTTAAAGGGTTTCTCTCCAGTATGACTGTATTCATGCCTGCAAAGAAAATTGGCACATGTGAAAGATTTACCACAGTCATTTCATTACACTAATAAATATATTTATCTATATGAAGTAATTTCATAATTTAATGGTAAAGAAGAATAAAATTTTAAAGTTTTATCACTTTATTTACTTTCATGGTGTTCGCCTTCATTATGGTTATTTTTGAAGATCCCTGTGATGGTAAGAGCATTTGTTATGTGGTTCACTTTTATAGCACCATTTTTCTATAAGAGCTTTTCTCAAATATATGAAGATTAGTGTAAGAATTCAGAGTTTTACCACAGCAATCCCATTCACAAATTTTTGTACTGTATGAATGTCACTTCATTTAAGAAGTGAGCAGGACACTCAGAAGAATTTCCAAATTCCTACTACTGATAGGTATTTTCAGCAGTATGAGTTTGCTGATGAATTCACAGTGAAGTTGCAAAACCAATTAACACTAACCATTCATCACAGTCAGAAAATCTACTCAAAGTGGGGACTACTACAATATCACTTGTTCTTGGAGAAAGACAGATACACTGCTTCTTTCAATATCCCTATGCTCATGTGTCTTACAAACATTGTGACATATGATATACCTATTAAATTACAAGAATAATAAAAGATTCCTACATTGAATTAACACAGTTTGTTTTTTGTTCATCATAGACATGTCATATAGGGATTAAGGTTTCTCCACAACAATAATATTGACTCTCGTAAGCTGCTCCTTTCTCTAAACTTTACAATGTTACTGCATGAATATGAGTAACACTGGTTGTACTATGACATATTTACTTATTAGAAGGTTTTGAACACACACTGCTCACCTATTCAATGTATATACTTCTTACAATATCTGAGTAGATATAATGAGACTAAACAGATTGGCAGTTCAACTCAGTAGCTGTAATGTCCATATGATTTAAATCAGATACCTGACATTGAGGTACATGGAATTGTGAGATTTTAATGATCATCAGTACACTTAAAGCAGTGCTCTTTTTACACTGTTGCTTTTCTTTAAAACCTCCAGGACACAGCCATGTGTGCTGGTACATTCCTTTCATCCCAGCATTTGTGGAGGCAGAAGCAGGCAGATCTGTGTGATTTTGAGATCACATTGGTTTAACAAGCAAGTCTAAGTCACACCACAGCTACACAGAAAAAAAAAACTATTTCAAATACAGAAAATAAAAAGCAGCCAACAAACAAACAAACAAAAAACAAATTTCCAAGACACATTAAAATTTCTTAAGATTCATATCTGTATCAGTGTGCACATAAAGTTACCTTTTATTACTTGTAGAACTTTGAAAATGTTCTTCAAGGGCATGGTCTTCCCAATTGTAGCCTAAAATAGAGTACCAGAAAATATATATTACTGGAAATATCATATTATTTTTAAAGCAAAACTTAAATCACTATCTTCTATGACCCTTAGAACCATGCCTGATTTATTCATCTCATTCCTCCTCATTCTCAATTGGAATCATAGAAAAGGATCAATAACAAAGTAAGACTTGTCTCCTTATTTTAAAAGTGAAAGAAAATTTGCTGTTTTACCTATTGCAGTGAGGTTTTTACAGGTCTCTAGCATAACATCTTTGTAGAGTTGTTTCTGTGAGGGTTCCAGCAAAGCCCACTCTTCTTGGCTGAATTTCACATGCACATCATTGAAGGTCACTGAATTCTAAAATATGCCATGCATTTGTACAACAGAAAGAGTGACAAGAATATAAATTTATACTTCATTGGCAATAGAATCATACAATTCTAGTGCTGCTTCCATTTATTTTCTGACACAGAAGTGCCAGTGTTAGATAGTTGGGTGCTGTGCATCAGATGAACAAGGGGAGAAGAAAAACCTTAAAGGTTAGATTGTAAGGAAAACCAAAGGCGTACTTTGGAAACCTGTTTTAAAGGAGTTTCATTAGTTTGTAAGTCACGAATATGAATTAGACATTAGTTGGGTTCTTGAGTGATCTATGAATCATCTTCAGTTACTTGGGCAAGTAGGTCATGACCCTGTCATGAGACAGGTGGAAGGAAAAAACACAGTCATCATATTTTATCTAGCAACAAATGAGATGTAGATATCAGAGGACAGTGAACAGATGGGTGACATCAGTCAAAAGACAACATGTTACTGAATATCATGTTTTCACCAGGGCTTAGAGATGTGGTATATCAGTATATGAAAAGTGGGGCTTATATATTTGTGGAAGGGAAAGTGGACTATAGTGAATAGATGGATAAAAATAATGTGAGTGGCAAGCAACAATAATCATAGCTGATAACATCATATTTCAGAGTAACCAGACAAAAGAAAAGGCATAGAACACATGATTATTCTTTGATCATTGTTTTGTACACTTTCCTTTCTAAATCATGTATAGTCTATAGTTTAAAATAAAGATTAAAACTTTTCTATTAAAAAATAAGTATTAATGTTATCACTAAGTCATTTTAGAAGAAAATGGAATAACGAAGTTTAACTGTGTCATATCTGAATAGGATAGAGCTTTGGAATAGTCATGGCAATTAATGTGGACAAAGACAAACAGAGAGAAGGGAGCAAAAAAGAAAGAGAAAGACAGAGACACACAGAGAGAAATTAACAGATGAACAGTACTAAGTACACATCAGAGAAATTTATGAACTTTTAATAACTACAAAAAATGATGAACAAGCTGGGTATATTCTGTCATGCCTTTAATTCTATCACTCAGGAGGCAGACTCATATCTTATTGAATTGGATACCAGCATGATCTATACAAAGAGTTCTAGGACAGCCAGACCTATATAGTAAGACAGTCTCCCCTAAAAGTCAATAAAACAAAAACAAAAGATGGAAAGAACTGAGAAGTGTTTACTGAAGCTTCTCCAAGGAATTATATATTCACTGCAGTTGTGTATTCATTTTCCAGAAATCTGCAATGCCCTAGCTTAAACTGTAACTTTAATAAGATCTTCCTAAAAGGCAATGCATGTTTAAATAGCTAAAAATAGAAAGATGAAAATATTAGCAATGTAAATGATGATCATAAATAAGCAACATAAGGCAGGAGAGATGGCTCAGCAGTGAGGAGCTCTTGCTGCTCTTGCAAATAATTGGGCTCAACTGTCAGTGTTTAACTGGGACCCACTACTATCAATTGCTATAATTTCATGAGTTCTGAACACATCAGCAGACTACTATGAGGATCAGGCACACAAGATACTCATATTCATGCATATATTCAAAATACTCATATTCAGTAAAAATTAAAAACAGATCCCAGATGGCAGGGCTGATCACGCACTACAACTGATCAGCGGGGTAACAGAGACTGCGCAGTGACAAATTGTTGGAACTGTTGGCCTCCAAACACCACTGACTGTGTTTATCAGGTGATAAGAAACCCAATGATGAGAAAAAAAAATTCGGTTCAACCTCAGAGTACCCAACTAATCCCTGGAAAATTTCCTGGGCTTTTGTGGCAGGAGTAAGGTTTTCAAGCAAACAGACCAGAGAAGCTTGTCCTGATCACCTTCCCAGCCTGAACTTTGCACCCCAGGGTACCAGAGACTGGAAGTCCCACTCTCAAGAAAACCCCACAGGGAAGGAAGCAAGTGAAACTGACCGAATGTCACCCAGTCTATCCCTGGAAAAGGTCCTATAGACTTGCAGGTGCACAGCAGCCAGCCGTGAGTGGGGCTCCAGCCGCCAGACCCAGGCAACTGACTCTCCATCACAGATAGAACTGTGTGTGCCAGGGCACTAAAGGATGGGTTTCCCTGTAGGGAGAAAACCCCACAGGGAGGGAAACAGCAGGTCCCAGCTTAGAGCACTCAGCTGACCCCACCACCACCACTACCACCACCACATATGGGAATATTCTTGGAAAAAGTTCCCAAGTTCCTGTCCAGTCACCAGCTTGGAGCCATCATTCGCAAACAAGTGCCTATGCACACTACACCCCCCCAACAGTACAGATTGGGTCTTTCTGTTGGGAGAAAACCCAAAGATGGGGGAAATATCTGTCCCTAACTCAGGACACCTATCTCCAGAAAAGTTTCTGGTTATACACAGGCTCTAGACTCTAGCCTTTTGCTGCACACATGAGAGTAGTGCTCATGTGTCACTGATTACAACTTGGATACTGGGAAAGAGAGCTCCAAAGTCAGACCTCCAGAAGCCTGGGTTCCCTGATATCAACCCCCAGATACTTCCCCAAGGGACAACTAGTTATCCTTAACTAAACTGACCAAACCCCATGGCACCCAGGTTACAGCAGCAGCTCACTAAATTTACATCAAGAAACCCAGCAGCAGGGCAGCTGTCTCCAGGACTTCTCTGGGTGAGAGGATAGCCCCCTTTACTAACAAAGGCCACAATTAGTACTCAGGTCTGTACGCCTGAGGTGAGCTGTGGCAATTCCTGAAAAACACCTGCCATTCAGTGACCATACCCAAAAAGCTGAGGAGGCCTCCTTTGGGAAAAATCATCTTCCTGTCAAGGGGATTCGACCCACCACAGGATCCCAGGAAGTACCAGAAATTAACCCCCTACACCTAAGATAGCCTAATGGCCAGGATAAAATATCAACCAACAAAAGACAGAGCAATATGGCATCCCTAGAACAAGTTATCCAGGAGCAAGCAGCCCTGGATAACCCAGCATAAATGAAATTCAAGAAGATGACCTTACATCTGTGCTTATGAACAGGATAATAGAGGAAACAAATAAAATGCGTAAAGACCTAGATGAAGATAAAGTCAAATAGATTATTGCCATCTGCAAAGAAATGGAGGAAGATGAAGTCAAACAGATTTTGGCCATCCTTAAAGAAATACAAGAAGTTGCAGCCAAACAATGTGTGGCCTTTAGAGAGGAATTACTTAAATCACTGAAAGAAATTAAAGAAACAGAGGATTGTTCAAACAAACAGCTGAAGGAATTATAAGAAAATACAGTCAGAGAGGTGAAGGAAATCAATTAAATGGCTCAAGATCTGATGATAGAATTGGAAAAATTAAAGAAAACACACATGGATGAAATTGTGGAGAAAAAGAACTTAGGGAAGAAAACAGGAACTACAGAGGTAAGCATAACCAATAGACTATAAGAGATGGAAGAATCTCAGGTGTGGAAGACACAATGGAAGAAATCGATGTATCCATCAAAGAAAATATTAAATCTAAAAAATTCCTGACACAGACCATCCAAGAAATCCAAGACAACATGAAAAGGCAAAACCTAAAAATAATAGGAATAGAGGAAAAGGAAGATTTCCTCCTCCAAGGCCCAGAAAATATTTTCAGCAAAATTATAGAAGAAAATTTCCCCAACTTAGAATAGAGGTCTATAAGAATACAATAGGCCTAGAGAACACCCAATAAATTAGAACAGAAAAGAAAATTCTCCCACCATATAATAAACAGTAGGTATACAGAACAAAGAAAAAATACTAAAAGCTGCAAGGGAAAAAGGCCAAGTAACATATAATGGCAAACCCATCAGAATCACACCAACAGATACTATGAAAGCCAGAAGGACCTGAACAGATATCATGCAGACCCTAAGAGAACATAGATGTCCACCCAGGCTACTATATCCAGCAAAAGTCTCAGTCATCATAACGGAACAAACAAGATATTTAATGACAAAAAAAATTTAAACAATACCTACCCACAAATCCAGAGGTACAGAAGCTCCTAGAAGGAAAACTATAACCCAGGAAAGCTAATGACATTCAGGACAAGACAGGGAATAAGTAATGTCACTACAGGAAAACTAAAAGTAAGCAAGCACACAAACACAGTACCACAACCAACATCAAAATAGAAGGAACTAACAGCCACTGCTCATTAATTTCCCTCAACATCAAATCACTTAACTCTCCAATAAAGACACAGACTAACAGAATGGATATGTAAACAAGACCCAACAATCTGCTGCATATAAGAAACACATCTAAGTCACAAATGTAGACATTGCGTAAGAGTAAAGAGCTGTAAGGGTCCAAGCAAATGGACCTAAGAAACAAGCAGGAGTAGCCATTCTAATATCAAATAAAATATATTTTCAACCAAAATTAATCAAAAGACATGAGGAAGGTCATTTCATACTCATCAAAGAAAAATTCGGCCAAGAAGAAATCACAATTCTGAACATCTATGCCTCAAATACAAAGGTACCCACGATTGTAAAAGAAACATTAATAAAACCTAAACCACATACAGATTCCCATACATTACTAGTGGGAGGCTTCAACACCCCACTCTCAACAAAGTACAGGTCAACAAAACAGAAATTAAAAAAAAAAAAAACAATATCTCTAACAGAGGTCATGAATCAAATGGACCTAACAGACATCTACAGAACCTTACACCCAAACACAAAAGAATTTACTTCTCAGCACCTCATGGAACCTTCTCCAAAATAGACCATATCATTGGTCACAAAGTAAGCCTCAACAGATACAAGAAGTTTGAAATAATGCCTTGTATCCTATCTAATTACCATGGACTAAAGCTGGACCTCAACAACAAAAGAAATAGTAAAAAGCCTACACCCACATGGAAACTGAAAAACTCACTACTAAATGACAGCTGGGTCAGGGAAGAAATAAAGAAAGAAATTGAAGTCTTCCTAGAATTCAATGAAAATAAAGACACGACATACCCAAACTTATGGGACATGATGAAAGCAGTACTAAGAGGAAAGTTCATAGCACTATGTGCCTTCAAGAAGAAATTTGTAACATCTCATATAATCAACTTAAATGGCTCACCTAAAAGCCCTAGAAAAAAAGAAGCAGACACAGCAAAAAGGAATAGACACCTGGAAATAATCAAACTCAGGACTGAAATCAATAAATTAGAAACAAATAAAACATTTCAAAGAATCAATAAAACCAAGGGCTGGTTGTTTGAGGAAATCAAGAAGATAGACAAACCCTTAGCCAAACTAACGAAAAGGCAGAGAGACACTATCCAAATTAACAAAATCAGAAATGCGAACAGGGACAAAACAAAAGACACTGAGGAAATCCAAACAATCATTAGGACTTACTTCAAAAGTCTATATGCCACACAATTTGAAAATCTAAATGAAATGGACAATTTTTTTGGTTGATTCAACTTACTAAGGCTGAATCAAGACCAGGTAAATCAATAAAATATTTCTGTATCCACTAAGGAAATAGAAACATTCATCAAAAGTTTCCAATCCACAAAAAGCTCAGGGCCAGATGGTTTCAGTGAAGAATTCTACCAGACCTTCAAAGAAGAGGTAACTCCAGCTCTCTTCAATATATTCCACAAAATAGAAACAAAAGGAACACTACCAAACTCATTCACTGAAGCCACAGTCACCTTGTAACCTAAACCTCACAAAGACACAACAAAGAAAGATAACTTCAGGCCAATCTCCCTTATGAACATTGATGCAAAAACTCTACAAAATACTCTGCAAACCCAATACAAGAACACATCAAATATATCATCCAGTATGATCATATAGGCTTCATGCCAGGTATGCCGGGGTAGTTCAATATACAAAAATCCATCAATGTGATCTACCATATTAAAAAAATTGAAAAAAAAAACCCATGATAATCTCCTTAGATACTGAAAAAGCATTTGAAAAAAATCCAGCATCCATTTATGTTTAAACTATTGGAGAGATCAGGGATACAAGGCACATACCTAAACATAGTAAAGGCAATATATAGCAGGCCTGTAGCCAATATCAAGCTAAATGGAGAGAAACTTAAATCAATCCCACTGAAATCAGGGACAAGGTAAGGCTGTCCACTCTCTCCATATCTCTTCAACATAGATCTTGAAGTCCTTGCTAGAGCATTAAGATAAATAAAGGAGATCAAATTAATACAAGTTGGAAAGGGAGAAGTCAAAGTATCACTATTTGCAGATGATATGATAGTATACCTGAATAACTCCAAAACTTCTACTAGAGAACTTCTACAGATGATAAACACCATCAGCAAAGTGGCTGGATACAAAATTAACTCAAAAAAATTTAGCCCTCCTGTATACAAAAGATAAAAGGGCTGAGAAAGAAATTAGGGAAACAACACCCTTCACAATAGCCTCAAAGGACATAAAGTACCTTGGTGTGACCATAATCAAGCAAGTCAAAGACTTGTATGAAAAAAACTTCAAGTCTCTGAAGAAAGAATTAGAAGAAGATATTAGAATATGGAACTATCTCTGATACTCATGTCTTGGCAGAGTTAACATAGTAAAAATGGACATCTTACCAAAAACAATCTACAGATTCAATGCAATTTCCATCAAAATACCAACAGAATACTTTACAGACCTTGATAGAAGAGTTCTCAACTTCATATGGGATGCAATGAAAGCAGTCCTAAGAGGAGTTTGAATAGCAACAAAGGCCATCATAAGCTATTGGAGACATCCCATACAAACAACTTAATGGCATACCTGAAAGCCCTAGGAAAAAAGAAGCAGACACAATCAGCAAGAGTAGACAACTAGGAAAAACCAAACTTAAGGCTGATATCAATAAATTAGAAACAGATAATAATTCAAAGAATCAACAAAACTAAGAGCTAGTTCTTTGAGAAAATAAAAAAAAACACAGACAAATTCTTAGCCAACCTAAGTAAATGGCAGAAAGACACTATCCAAATCAACAAAGTCTGAAAGAAAAAGATATAACAGTCACTGAGAAAATGCAAAGAACCATTAACTCTTATGTCAAAAGCCTATATGCCCCAAAATTTGAAAATCTAAATAAAATATACAATTCTCTTTAGATTCCACATACCAAAGTTGAATCAACATCAGGTAAAGATATTAAATAGTCTTATAATGCCTAAGGCAATAGAGGCAGCCATCAAAATACTCCCAACCAACCAAAAAAAAAAAAAAAAAAAAAAAAAGCCAAGGGCCAGATGATTTCGGAGCAGAATTCTACAAGACCTTCAAAGAGCAAATAATGATATTCTCCAAATTATTTCACAAAATAGAAATGGATGCAACATGACCAAATTCCTTTTGTAAGACCACAGTCACGTTGATAAATCCACAAAGATCCCCCAAAAGATAGAGAACTTCAGACCAGTCTCTTTTATGAACAATGGTGTAAAAATACTCAATAAAATACTTGTAAATCAAATCCAAGAACATATCAAAGATATTATCCACCATGACCAAGTAGGCTTCATCCCAGGCATGCAGGGGCAGTTAAGTATATGGAATCCATCAATGTAATCCACCATATAAACAAATTGTTAAAAAAAAAAAAACAGGACCATTTTCTTAAATGCTGGAAAAGCATTTGACAATATCCAATAGTTATTCTTGTTTAAAGTCTTGGAGAGAGCAGGGACAAAGGCACGCATCTAAAAATAGTAAAGATAGTATACAGAATATATACAGAATATATAGAATATATACAGAATATATAAAGAATAGTATATAGCTAACATCAAACTAAATGAAGAGAATGTTAAGTCAATTCCACTGGACTTGGGGACAAGACAAGGCTACACACTCTCTCCAAATCTCTTCAATACAGTACTCAAAGTCCTATCTAGGGCAATAAGACAACTAAAGGAGATTAAGGGGGTACAAATTGATAAGGAAGAAGTCAAATATCTCTATTCACAGGTGATATGACAGTATACAAAAATGAGCCCAAAATTCTACTGTGATGTCATGAATCCCTTGCAATGTGAAAATAATAGCATTGAGATGTCAAAATTGCTTTGTGATATCCTAATAGAACCATTGTGAAGTCACAATTCAATTTTAATGTCATGATTCTGTAGTGATGGCCCAATAGACACATTGCAATGTGATATTACAATTGTGATGTGTTACTAGTAACATTCTGATGTCTCAATACCATTATGATGTCTTGGTAGAATTGTAATATAATATTGTGACATCACAATCGTACCATTCTGATTTCAAAATACAAATGCGATGTCCTACTAGTTTACAATTGTGATGTCATAATTCCCTTATGATGTTACAATAGTCTCTGTGATATCATAATTGTGATATCAGAATGCCATTTTGGCTAGAGAAATGTACCATTGTGAGTTCATAGTACAATTGTGATGTTACAATCGGACGATAGTGATTTCACAATAAAAATTGTTATGTCCTACTATTACCACTGTGATATCATAATTCCCTTTGATGTCACAAAAGTAGCATTGTGATGTCAAAATATCTTTGTGATATATTAATACCTTACTAATATCATAATGCCATTGTTACATCATAGCACAATTGTGATGTCACAATAGTAAACATTTGATGTCACAATTCAATTGTAATGCCATAATTCACTAGTGATGTCACAGTTGAACCATTATGATGTCAAAATACGATTATGATAGCCTATTAATACCACTGTGATTTTGCAGTACGATTGTGATATTTTAGTAGTACCATTGTGAGGTCATAAAAAATTGTGATGTCACAATTGTAACAATGTGATGTCATAAGGTCACAATGTTACCATTGTATTGTCACAATACAATTGTGATGTCCTACTAGTACTATTGTGGTGTCAGAATATTCCTTTGTGATATCCTAATAGTACCATTATGATGCCATAATGCCATTGTGACAAAGAAATAGTATCATTGTGATATCATGTTTCAACTATCATTTCACATTACTACCATTGTGATGTCAGAATACGATTGTGATGTCCTATGAGTACCATTGTGATGGCATAATACACTTGCGATATCACAATAATAGCATTGTGATGTCACAATGTCTTTGTGATATACTTATAGTATCATTTGATGTCATAATTCCATTGTGACTACAGAATATTACCATTGTGATGTCATAGCAAAATTGTGATGTCACAATAGTACCATTGTGATGTCTCAAGTCAATGGTAATGTCATAATATTCTAGTGTGATGTCACAATAGTAGCTTTGTGATGTCACAATGTCTTTGTGATATCCCACTAGTACCATTCTTATGTCATAATGCCATTGTGACTAGAGAATAGTATCATTGTGATGTCATTGGATGTTACAAGAGTACCATTGTGATGTCACAAGTCAATTGTTATATTATAATTCTCTAGTAATGTCAAAATCACTAAATTGTGATGTCACAATAAGATTGTGATGTTCTCCTAGTACCATTGTTATGTAATAATAGCATTGCGGTTTCACAATAGTAGCTTTCTGAAATCACATTGTCTTTGTGATGTCCTAATATTACCATTGGGGTGTCATAATACCATTGTGACAAAACAATAGTACCATTGTCATGTCTAAAGTCAATGGTAATGTCATAATTCTCTAGTGATGTCATTATCGAACCATTTAGATGTCACAATAAGATTGTAATGTCCCACTAATACCATTGTTATGTCTTGATACCCTAGTGATGTCACAATAGTAGCACTGTGATGTCATAATGCAATTGTGACTAGAGAATAGTTCCTTAGAGAAATCATAGTACAATTTTGATGTCACAATAGTACCATTGTGATGGGACAATTCAATTGTAATGAAATAATTCTCTAGTGACGTCAGAAACGAACCATTGTGGTGTCACAATGTGAGTGGGACCTCCTGTTAGAACCATTATCATGTCATACTACATATGTGATGCCACAATAGAAACATTTTGATGTTACAATGTATTTGTGATATCGTACTAGTACCATTGAGATGTCATAATGCCATTTTGACTAGAGAATAGTACCATTGTGATATCATAGTACAATTCAGTTGTAATGACATAATTCTCTGGTGATGTCACAATTGAAACATTGTGATGTCACAATATAATTCTGATCTCCTGCTAGTACCATTTTCATGTCATAATGCACTTGTGACACCACGATAGTAACATTATGATGTCACAATATCTTTGAGATATCCTACTAGTACCATTGAGATGTCATAATGGCATTATGACTAGAGAACTGTACCATTGTGATGTTATACTACAATTATGATGTCACAAGAGTACCATTGTGATGTCACAGTTCAATTGAAATGTCATAATTCCCAATATGATTGTGATGTCCTGCTAGTACCATTTTGATGTCATAATATACTTGTGATGTCACAATAGTAGTTTTGTGTAGTCACAATGAATTTGTGATGTCCTAATAGTACCATTGTGATGGCATGATGCCATTTTGACTAGAGAAGAGTAACATTGTGAGGTCATAGCTCAATTGTGACATCACAATAGTACAATGTTAATGTCATAGTACTCTCGTAATTTCACAATCACAAAATTGTGACATCACAATACAATTTTGTTGTAATACTAATATCATTGTGATATCATAATATACTTGCGATGTCACAATACTAGCTTTGTAATGACACAGTGTCTTTCTGATGTTCTAATTGTATCATTGTGAAGTCATAATGCCATTGTAACTAGAGCATAGTAACATTGGGATTTCATAGTACAATTATGATGTCAAAATTGTACCATAGTGATGTCGCAATTCAATAGTGATGTTATATTTCTCTAGTGATGTCACATTTGAACCATGTTAATGTCATAATTAGCTTGTGATGTCCTAATAGTACCATTGTTATGTCATAGTACAATTATGATATCACAATAGTAGCATTGTGATGTCACAATGTGTTTGTAATATCTTCATGGAACCACTGTGATTTCAAAATGCCACTGTGATTAGACAATAGTTCCATTGAGATGTCATAGTACAATTTTGAAGTCATAATTGTAGACATAATTCTAATGTCACAAGTCAATTGTAATGTCATAATTCTCTAATCATGTCAAAATCATGCCATTGTGACATACCAATAGGATTGTGATGTCCTACTAGTACCATTTTCATGTAATGATACATTTGCAATGCCACAATTGTAAAATTGTTATGTCACAATGTCTTTGTGATATCCTACTAGTACCATTGGGATGTCATCATACCATTGTGACTACAGAATAGTACCATTGTGATGTCATAGTACAGTTGTGATGTCACAAGAGTACAATTGTGATGTCACCATTCAATTGAAATATCATAATTCTCTAGTGATATAAAACTATGATTATGATATAAAACTATGATTGTGATGTCCTGCTAGTACAATTGTGATGTCATAGTATAATTGAGAGGTCACCATAGTAGCTCTATGAAGTTGCAAAGTCTTTGTGATATCCTACTAATACCATTGTGATGTCATTGTACACTCTTGGTGCCACAAGTGTACCATTGTGATGTCACAAGTCATTTGTTATATCATAATTCTCTAGTAATGTCAAAATCACTAAATGGTGATGTCAGAATATGATTGTGTTGTCCTCCTAGTGATAGTATGTCATAATAGCTTAGCGATTTCACAATAGTAGCTTTCTGAAGTCACATTGTCTTTGTGATGTCCTAATATGTAAGAACTGGGAAATAGTAAGAGCTGGAGAGGACAGGGTCTCCACAAGGAGAGCAACAGAACAAGAAAATTTGAACACAGGGAACTTCCCAGAGACTCATACTCCAACCAAGGACTATTCATGGAGATAACCCAGAACCCCTGCACAGATGTAGCCCAGGGCAGTTCAGAGTCCAATTGGGTTACATAGTAATGTGAAGAGGGACTGCCTCTGACATAATCTGATTGGCCTGCTCTTTGATCACCTCCCCCTGGGGGGGGGGAGCAGCCTTACCAGGCCATAGTAGAGGACAATGCAGCCACTTTTGATGTGAACTGATAGACTAAGATCAGAAAAGAGAGGAGAACCTCCCCTATCAGTGGACTTGGGGAGTGGCATGCAAGCAGAGGGAGGAGGGAGGGTGGGATTGGGAGGGTCTTATGGGGGGATGCAGAATGAATAAAGTGTAATTGATGAAAAATTTAAAAAAAGGGAAAAAATGTCATAATGCCATTGTGACTAGAGTATAGTACCATTGTGATGTCACAATTCAATTATAATGTCATAGTTCTAGAGTGATATAAGAATCAAACAATTGTGATGTCACAATACGTTTGTGATGTCCTACTAGTACCATTATGTGAATAGTATCATTGTGATGTCACAATGTTTTTGTGATATCCTAATAGTACCACTGTGATGTTATAATGCTATTATGACTAGAGAATAGTACCATTGTGTTGTCATAGTACAATTGTGATGTCACAAGTCTTCCATTGTAATGTCACAATTTTATTGTTCATATTCTCTATTGATGTCACATTAGTACCATTGTGATGTCACAATGATTGTGACATACTGGTGGAACAATTGTGATGTCATAATTCCCTTCTGATTTCACAATAATAGCATTGTGATGTCACAATAGTGTTGTAACATCCTAATAGTATCATCATGATATCATAATGCCATTATGACTAGGCAGTTGTACATTGTGATATCATAATACAATTTTGATGTCACAACAGTCCTACTGTGATGTAACCATTCAATTGTAATGTCATAATTCTCCAGCGATGTCACAGTAAAACCAGTGTGATGTCACAATGAGATTGTGAAGTCCTTCCAGCACCATTGGATATCACAATAGTAGCAATAGTAGCATTGTCTTGTTATAATGCCATTATGACCAGCGAATGTTAACATTGTGATGTCATAGTATGATATCACAGGTCAATTATGATGTCATAAATCCCTATCGTCACAATCGAACCATTGTGATGTCACAATACGATTGTGATGTCCTAATAGTACCATTGTGATGTCATAATAACCTTGCGATGTCACAATAGTAGCTTTGTGAAGTCACAATGTCTTTGTGATGTCTGAATTGTACCATTGTGAAGTCATAATGCCATTCTGACTACAGAATAGTATCATTGTGAGGTCATAGTACAATTGTGATGTCACAATCATATCATTGTGATATCACAATTCAATGTCTTTGTGACATCCTCATTGTAACACTGTGATGTAATAATGAATTATGACTAGAGAATAGTACCATTGTTATGTCATAGTACACTTGTGATGTCACAATACTACCATGGTGATGTCACCATTCAATTGTAATGTCATAATTCTCCATTATTGTCAAAATCGAACCATTGTGACGTCACAATACAATTGTGATGTCCTACTAGTAGCATTGTTATGCCATAATACCCTTGCGATATCACAATAGTAACATTGCGATGTCACTACGACATTCTTTTATACTAATAGTACCATTGTGATGTCATAATATCATTATGACTAGAGACTAGTACAATTGTTATGTCGTAGTACAATTTTGAAGTCACAATAGTACCATTGGAATGTCACAATAAGATTATAATGTCATAATTCTCTAGGGATGTCACAATCACACAATTATGATGTCACAATACGAATATGATGTCCTACTAGTATCATTGTTAAAAATAACCTTGTGATGTCACAATACTACCATTTTCATGTCACAAGTCAACTGTAATGTCATAATTCCCTAGGAATGTCACAATAACTCCATTGTGGTCCCAATACTACCTTTCTCCTATCAGAATGCCATTGTGAATAGAGAATTGTACATTGTAACATTATAATACAATCATGATGTCATGGTTATTATTGTGATGTAACCATTCAATTGTAATGTTATAATTCTCCAGGGATGTCACAATGAAACCAGTGTGATGTCACAATCATATTGTGATGTCCTTCCGGTAGAGTTGTGATGTCATAATTACCTTGCAATGTCACAATAGTAGCATTGTGATATCACAATGTGTTTGTGATATACCAATTGTACCGTTGTGATGTCACAAGTCAAGTCAATTGTAAAGTCATAATTCTCTGCAAAGCTCAAAACTGCCGAATGGTGAGTTCACAATACGATTCTGATATTCTACTAGTACCTTTGTGATGTCATAATTACATTGCGATGTCACAATAGTAGCATTGTGGATGTCATAACTAATTCTACCACTTGAAGTCATAATGCAATTCTGAGTATAGAAGAGTACCATTGTGATGTCATAATCATACCATTGTGATATCACAATTCAATTGTAAAGTCATAATTTTCTAGTAAAGTCACAGTCAAACCATTGTGATGTCATGGTACACTTGTGATGTTACAATACTGCCATTGTGGTGTCACCAGTCAACTGTAATATCATTATTCTCTATTGCTGTCAATATCGAACCATTGTGATGTCACAATACAATTGTGATAGCCTACTAGTAGCATTGTTGTGTCATAATACTCCTGTGATATCACAATAGTAACATTGTGATGTCACAAAGACTTTGTTTTATACTAATAGTAATATTGTGATGTCATAATACCATTGTGACTAGAGAAATTATAATTGTTATGTCATAGTACAATTTTAATATCACAATAGTACCATTGGGATTGCACAATAAGATTGTAATGTCATAATTTTCTAGGGCTGTCACAATCACACCATTATGATGTCACAATAGGAACGTGAAGTCCTACTAGTACCATTGTTATGTCATAATACCACCAGAGTATTAAGGGTACCATTGTTATGTCATAACACCCTTCAGATGTTACAATAGTAGCATTGTGATGTCATTGTGATGTCTCAAGTCATTGGTAATGTCAAAATGCTCTAGTATTGTCACAAATACAAAATTGTGCTTTCACAATAGATCGTGATGCCCTACTTGTACTATTTTCACAATACAATTCTGAAATTCTACTAGTACCTTTGTGATGTCCTAATTACCTTGCGATGTCACAATAGTAGCATTGTGATGTCACAATATTTTGTGATAACCTAATTGTACCATTTGAAGTCATAATGCCATTCTGACTACAGAATAGTACCATTTTGATTTTACAGTAGAATTGTGATGTCACAATCATACCATTGTGATATCGCAATTCAATTGTAAAGTCATAATTTTCTAGTGAAGTCACATTCGAACTATTGTGATGTCAATACCATTCTGATGTCCTACTAGTACCGTTGTGATGACATAATACTCTTCTGATATCACAATTTTAGCATTGTGTTGTCACAATGTGTTTCTGTTATCCCAATAGCACCATTGTGATGTCATAATTCCATTATGACTAGGGGATAGTACCACTGTGATATCAAAGTACTATTGTGATGTCACAATACTAATATTTTCATGTCACAAGTCAATTGAAAAGTCACAATCACTCCATTGTGGTCCTAATACTACCTTTTTCATATCAGAATGCCATTGTGTATAGAGAATAGTACACTGAAATATCATAATACAATTATGATATCATAGTTACTATTGTGATGTAACCATTCAATTGTAATGTTATAATTCTCCAGGGATGTCAAAATAAAACCAGTGTGGTGTCACAATGAGATTGTAATGTCCTACTGGTAGAATTGTGATGTCATAATTCCCTTGCAATGTCACAATAGTAGCATTGTGATGTCACAATGTGTTTGTGATATACCAATAGTACCGTTGTGATGGCACAAGTCAATTGTATTGTCATAATTCTCTATGAAGCTCAAAATTATTCAATTGTGGCTTGCCTGTCTTATCACCTGTGATATTTCTATTTTCTTGTGATGTGACTGAAATGTTGCCTGTGATCTTTGAAGTCTCTCTTGGGATGGTTGAAATTTCACCTGCAATGGATGACCTTTTTCGTGTAAAGATTCAACTTTGACCTCAGATTGTTGAATTTTCGCCTGCAAAGACTGTACTTTCTTGTGCCATTTCGCCTGCAAAGACTGTACTTTCTTGTGCCATCAGTGAAATTTTCCCTGTAATGGCTGAAGTTTCGCCTTGGATAGTTAAAGATTTCCTGTAAAGGTAAATTTTGCACCCTTGATATTTGAAGTTACCGTTAGGTGACTGAACTTTCACCTGCCATGGTAGAAGTTTCTATTTTGATGGTTGAAGTTTTTCCTCCAAGTTTGAAAGTACACCTATGTAGGCTGAATAATCGCCTGTGATAGATGAACTTTCTAGGGAGGTGACTGAAATGCCGCCTGTGATGTTTGAGGTCTCTCTTGCGATGGTTGAAATGTCACCTGCGGTGGTTGACCTCTTACCTGTGAAAGGTGAAGTTTTGCCTGATATGGTTGAAATTTTGCCTGCAAAGCATGAACTTTCCTGAGCCATCGCTGAAATTTTGTCTGTAATGGTTGATGTTTCACTTGGGATGGTTGACTTTTTTTCCTGCAAAGTTTAAAATTGCACCTTCGATAGTTGAAGTTTCCCTTGAGGTGGCTGAAAATTCAATTGTGATGGTTGAAGTTTCACCTAGTATTGTTGACATTTTTCTTCTTAAAATAAAATTTGAACTCTTGATAGTTAAAGTTTCCAAGAGGTGGCTGAAACTTCACAAGTGATGGTTGAAGTTTCCTTTGTGATGGTTGATGCCTGTCCTGCAACATTTGAAATTTCACCTGGCTTGCCTGGCTTATCACCTGTGATATTTGGATTTTCCTGTGATGTGACTGAAATGTTGCCTGTGATGTTTGAAATCTCTCTTGTGATGGTTCACTTGTCACTACCAGTGGTTGAGTTTTTCCTGTGAAGGTTGAAGTTTCACCTGAGATTGTTGAATTTTTACCTGCAAAGACTGAACTTTCCTGTACCATCGCTGAAATAACCACTGTAATGTTTGAATTTTCACCCAGGATTGTTGATGTTTTTCTTGTAAAGATAAAATTTACACACTTGATAGTTGAAGTTTCCTTTGAGGTGGCTGAAATTTCACCTGCGATGGTTGAAGTTTCCATTGAGATGGTTGCAGTATTTCCAGCAAATATCCAATTTCACCTACGCAGGCTGAATTATCTCCTGTGATGTTTAAACTTTCCTGGAAGGTGACTGAAATGTCACCTGTGATGTTTGATGTCTCTCTTGCGATGGTTGAAATGTTACCTGCAATGAAATTTGATCTCAGATGATTGAATTTTTCCCTACAAAGACTGAACTTTGAGGTGGCTGAAATTTCACTTGCCATTGCTGATGTTTCTGTTGTGATGGTTGAAGTTATTCCAGCAAAGTTTGAAATTTCACCTGGATGGGCTGAATTATCTCCTGTGATGGATGAACATTCCTGTGAGGTGACTAAATGTTGCCTGTGAAGTTTGAAGTCTCTCTTGCAATGGATGAAATGTCACCTGTGGTGGTTGACCATTTCCTGTGAAGGTTGAAGTTTTGCCTGTGATGGTTGAATTTTCACTTCCCAAGCATGAACTTTCCTGAGCCATCGCTGAAATTTCTCATGCAATGGTTGATGTTTCACCTGGGATGGTTGACCTTTTTCTTGCAAAGTTTAAAATTGCACCTTCGATAGTTGAATGTTCTTTTGAGGTGGTTGAAACTTCCTCTGTGATGGTTGAAGTTTCCATTGTGATGGTTGTAGTTTTTCTACAACGTTTAAAATTTCACCTGGCTTGGCTGACTTATTACCTGGATATTTGGATTTTCCTCTGATTTGACTAAAATATTGACTGTGATGTATGAAGTCTCTGTTGCGATGGTTCACATGTCACTAGCAATGGCTGAATTTTTCCTCTGAAGGTTGAATTTTTGCCTGAGATTGTTGAATTTTCACCTGCAAAGACTGAACTTTCCTGTGCCATCAATGAAATTTCCCATGTAATGTTTGAAATTTCATCCAGAATTGTTGATGTTTTTCTTGCAAAGATAAAATTTGCACCCTTGATAGTTGAAGTTTACTTTGAGGTGGCTCAAATTTCAGCAGCAATGGTTGATGTTTCCATTTTGATGGTTGAAGTTTTTCCAACAAAGTTTGAAATTTCTCTTGGGTAGGCTGAATTATCTCCTGTGATGGTTGAACTTTCCTGTGAGGTGACTAAATGTCGACTGTGATGTTTGAAGTCTCTCTTACGATGGTTGGAATGTCATCTGCAATGGTTGACCTTTCTCCTGTGAAGGTTGAATTTTTGTCTGTCAAGAATGCACTTTCCTAAGCCATCACTGAAATTTCGCCTTTAAAGGTTGATGTTTCACCTACGATGGTTGTCATTTTTCTTGCAAGGTTTAAAATTGCTCCCTTGTTAGTTGAATTTTTCTTTCAGGTGGCTCAAATTTCACCTGCAATGGTTAATGTTTCCATTGTGATTGTTAAAGTGTTTCCAGCAAAGGTTGAAATTTCTCCTGGGTAGGCTGAATTATCTCCTGTGATGTTTGAACTTTCCTGGGAGTTGACTGAAATGTCGCTTGAGATGTTTGAAGTCTCTCTTGCAAAGTTGAAATCTCACCTGAGAGGGTTAAGCTTTTTTGTGTGTGTAAAGGTTGAAATTTGACCCGAGATTGTTGAATTTTCGTCTGCAAAGACTGAACTTTTCTGTGCCATCGCTGATATATCCCCCATAATGTTTGAATTTTCAACTCTAATTATGCTGCCACATTACCATACAAATGAGAACAAAGAACAACGATTATCAAGATTCACACAGAACTCTTTGGTATGTTCTAAATGTCTTCCTTCTTTTTCAGGTATAAGAAGGAGAAATGTAGAGTACTCTAGTTTAATTCTGTTGCTGTAAAAAGAACTAGCCAGAAACAGCTTTGAAAGGAAAAGCCTTATTTTACTTCAACTTCTAGGTCATAGTCCATCCTAGAGGAAAGTTAGGGCAGGAACTTGAAACAGGAATGCCGAAGCAAAAATATTACCTAGATGAATAAATAATACCTAGATGAAAAAATACCTAGATGAATACATAGATGAATGCTGCTTTCTGGCTCATTGTCTACCTCATGCTCACTTAGCTTTCTTATACAGTGCAGGCCAGCCTTCCTAGGGATGGTGCTATCCACAGTGGGCTGGTCCCACCCACATCAATTATTAGTCAAATGATAGATACAAGCCAATGAGATCTGGGAAATTCCTTGATTGAAGATTCCTTTTCCCAGGTAAAGCTGGGTTGTGGTATGTTGTCCAGATAAGCTAATTAGCATAGTAGTTGGTGGAAGTAGGGAAGAGAGCAAAAGACATAAATGTACATAATGGGAAATTGAAAGATGCCAACAGCAATCACTCTGACACCTCTTGATTAAAGATAGATGGTCAGGTGCTTGAGAATATGTTGTACTGCTCAGCATAAATGGAGCCTTCTGGAATAAAACTTTGTCACATGGCTCTCATTTTCTGGTCCATTGTTAACATTTTCTTACAGTTCTTGTTTTGTGTCTTAGACATAGACTTCTGAATCTCGGAGCTAACATATATTAGGACAACATTATGCTACAGAGTGAGCCTTTATAATCTCATGCACTACCTTGAGCAATCACAGAAGTTGACATGGAAATATAAGGTTGACATGTACAGTCTGCTTTGTAGGAGCAGAGCTGCCTGACATCGTGGCTGCTACTCCCCAAGAAATACATCTTATCTCCCTACACTTCACTGTGCTTGTTTTTGTTTTTTTTTGTTTTGTTTTGTTTTGTTTGTTTGTTTTTTCCTTGAGATTAGGTATTTCCAAACAAAGTTGGAGGGAGGGGCTTAAAGTAAAGGAACTTGAAGTACATAAAAGCAGTATTAATCACCCAGGGTGTCTGATCTTTGTGCTTTTAAAGGGATGCAATTGTTAGGACATGTTAACACATGTGACATAGTCTATTTAATAACACTTCATGAATTTAGTGCTTAGAAACTCCCTTATTAATCATATAAGTAACCATAGACATCCTCCCATATCTACTCTTGAATCACTTCTTGCTCAGTTGGCTCATGCTGTGTAGTGTGGAGCCTGTCAGATGTAGGTGAGTCTAGTAGTCCAGCAGAACTTGTCATCTCCTGCTTAGACATGTCCAGAAGAGCTTCTCATGTCTAGCTGAGCTTGTCATAGCCTGCTAAGCCTGTCTCTTGCTGAGTTTTTCACATCCATCAGAGCCTGTCATTTCCAGTTTTTCCTGTCTACTGCTGAGCCTCTTATGTCAAACTGTACCTGTCATGCACATCTGAGCCTTTCTCCAGCTGAGCCTGCCATATCCAGCTGAGTCTGTCTCAATTTAGGCTGTCTTCAGCTGAGTTTGTCATTCCCCGCTGAGCCTGTCATGTTCAGTTGAGTGTGTCATGTTCAGAAGAGACTATTTCCATCTGAGCTTGCCATGTCCATTTGAGCCTGTCTTGTCTATCTGAGCCAATCATGTCCACCTGAGCCTTTCTTGTCCAAATAATCTAGTGTGCAGCTGAGCTGATCATGTCCAGCTGAGCTTGTCTCTAGCTGAGCCTGCCATGTCCAACTGTTCTTTTCTTGTACAACTGAACCTGAGTGCCACACAGAGAATGTCTTTTCCACCTGAGCCTCTGTGTCCAGCTGAGCCTGGCCTATTCAACTGAGCTTGTCATGTACAGCCTAGCCTGTCACTGCTTGTTGAGGCTTTCTCTATTGAGCCTGTCTACATCTGAGCTTGCAATGTCCTACTGAACCCATCATGTCCAAGAGAGCCTGTCAAGTGCAACTAAGTGGGTCATGTCCAGCTGAGCCTGTCTCTTGCTGAGCCTGCCATATCCAGTTGAGTCTGGCAACATCAAGGCTGTCTCCAGCTGAGTTAGTCATGTCCTCCTGAGCCTGTCATGTACAGGAGAGCCTGTCTTGTCCAGGTGAGCCTGTCATGTCAAACAAAGCCTTTCTTGTCCAGGTAAGCCAGCATGCACCTGAGCTTGTCATGTCCAGCTGAGCCTGTCTCCAGCTGGGCCTGTTATATACACCTAGGACTGTATCCAGCTAAGCCTTTTAAATCCAGCAGAGCCTGTCATGTCCAGTTGAGCCTGTCATGTCCAGTTGAGGCTTACATGTCCAGCTGAGCCTTTCATGTTTCTAGCTGAACTTTTTACATCTAGCAGAGCCTGTGGGCCCAGTTGTTCCAGTATACTGTTGAGACTCTTATGTTCAGCTGTGCATGTCTTATCCATCTGAGCCTGTCTCGAGCTGAACCTGTCATGTCCAGCTGAGCCTGTCAGGTCTCTATCTGGGCTTTTCACATCCAACAAAGCTTATTATATCTAGCTGAGTATGTCTCCAGCTAAGCTTTTCACATCCAGCAGAGCCTGTCCCATTAATCCTGTCTACTGCTGAGGCTCTCATATCCAGCTGTGCCTGTCATGTTCATCTGAGCCTGTCTGCAGATGAGCCTGTCATGTCCTGCTGAGTCTGTCATCATTGAGGCTGTCTCCATCTGAGCTTGTCAGGTCCTGCTGAACATGTCATGTCCAGGTGAGTCTATCTGCAGCAGAGCCTGTCATTACCAATTGAGTTTGTCTCCAGCTGAGCCAGTCTCAAACTGAGCCTGTCTCCAGCAGAGCCTGTCATGTCCAGTTTCACCTGTCCTGTCCAGTTGAGCCTGTCTTGTCCAGTTGATCTTTACATGTCCAGCTTAGCCTTTCTTGTCCAGGTGAGCCAGTATCCAGCTTAGCTTGTCATGTCCACCTTAGACAGTATCAAGCTTAGCCTGTCTCCAGCTGAGAAAGTCATATCCAGTTGAGCCTGACATGTCCAACTGAACCTGTCCTGTCCACTGGAGCCTATCAGGTCCAGATGAGCCTGGTATGTCCAGCTGACCTTGTCATGTCCAGTTGATCCTGTTTCCAACCGAGACTTTCATATCCAGCAGAGCAAGTGTGTCCAGTTGATCCTGTGTCTTGCTAAGCCTATGATTTCCAGCTGAGATTTTCTTTTTTTTTTTTCAATACAGTTTATTCAGGAACCTTGAACAATCCTCGGACCCTGGGGAAAGCCAGCCCACAGCTTAAATAGCCTCTGGGTAGCCAACCCAGGCGTGCCACATGGGCAATGCAGATAGGTCCACATACATGGAAGCAAGCCAGATCCTTGGCCTTAGCCAAATGTGGAGTTGTTCGTGACAGAGAGCACTCACCATTGGGAAGGTGGAAGGCGGAAACCAGCTCCATCTTTAAGGCATAGCATTCTGCAGCTCTCTACAGTTTACCCTTTTTGTTTTAGACGCATCAGGCAAGAGTAGAGGTCTGATCTCTGATATTAGAAATAAATTGGGACTTTGTACCGATGTTCATTTAGGTGTCATCCACCCAAAGAGCATCAGACCCGTCTGATACCTTTTTCTCAGAGGCGGGACCTGGGGCATCAACCCGCATGCAATCAGACATGCTCTTCTCTGGGTCGAAAGTGGCTGACCCTGAGTGCAGTGCTTAGCCTCACATCCTGAGTGTATCATTTTAGCTTTTTATGGTATCCAACCATGCTTGGGGAGAATGTCCTGCTTCAATGGCTGTAAAGGCCTGAATGATCATGGCTGCATCACACTGTTGTGAGACTCTAATCTTGCATATATACCACAGGCTTAGCCTTTCTTGTCCAGGTGAGCCAGTATCCAGCTTAGCTTGTCATGTCCACCTTAGACAGTATCAAGCTTAGCCTGTCTCCAGCTGAGAAAGTCATATCCAGTTGAGCCTGACATGTCCAACTGAACCTGTCCTGTCCTGTCCACTGGAGCCTATCAGGTCCAGATGAGCCTGGTATGTCCAGCTGACCTTGTCATGTCCAGTTGAGCCTGTTTCCAACCGAGACTTTCACATCCAGCAGAGCAAGCATGTCCAGTTGATCCTGTGTCTTGCTAAGCCTATGATATCCAGCTGAGATTTTCATGTCCCACTGAGTCTGTCATGTCCACGTGAACCTATCAATAGCTGAGCCTGAACTTTCCAGGTGAACTCTCATGTCAAGCTTTTCCTCCTGTCCTGTAGAGATGAACCTATCTCCTGCTGAGCATAAAATGTCCAGCTGAGATTGTCATGTCCACCTGAGACTGCCATTTCCAGATGAGCCTGTCATATCTCTAGCTGACCTTTATACATCCAGCAGAGCCTGTCATGTCCAGTAGATACTCACTACTGCTGAGACTCTCATGTGCAGTGTGCTTGCTATGTCCACCTGAGCCTGTCACCTCCAGCTGAGTCTGTCACCATGGAGGCTGTCTCCAGCTGAGTTTGTCAGGTACCTCTGAGCCTGTCATGTTCAGGTGAGACTGTCTTCAGCTGAGTCATTTTCAAGCTGAGCATGTCTCTAGGTAGGCCTGTCATGTACATTTGAGCCTGCATGTCCAACTTAGCCTGTCTTGTCCAGTGGAGCCTGTCAGGTGCAGCTGAGCCTGGTATGTCCAGCTGGCCTTCTCATGTCCCACTGAGACTGTCATGTCCAGCTGTGCCTGTCATGTCCATTTGAGCCTGTCTCCAGCTTACCCTGTTATGTCCAGCTGAGTTAGTCTCTATTGAGGCTGTCTCCAGCTGAGCTTGTCATGTCTTGCTCTACCAGTCATGTCTAGGTGATCCTGTATTGTCCAGGTGAGCCTATCTGCAGCAGTGCATGCTTATTGCTGCTGCATTCACAAAAGCCATTAAGAAGAATCATGCTAAATATCCCTCCAGGGATGAACAGACTTTTTTTTTTAAATATGGTACAAATACACAGTGGAATTTGATTTAAACAAGCAAAATGAATGGAAATGAAAAATTACATTAAATAGGGTAATTCTTGCTCAAAAAAACAAACAGCACTTGCTCTCTTTCACATGCAGACCCTATCTTTTGATTTCTATAATGCACTTATGTGGGGGTAGTATAGAAGCCAGAAAGGGGCCAATGAGAGACATAAAAAGAAACTTAATAGAAGAGCAAGTTTAGTAGTACATGTAATCTACAAAAGTAAAAGGGGAACTACTGGGAATGGAAGGGTATGGGGGCAGGAGCAGAAAGCTGTGATGGAGAGACAACAATCAAAACTAAGTAGGTATGAAAATGGATAATGGAAATGGAAAATATTTGGTGTGTTAATTAAAATTATTTCAGTTTCAGTTTGTGGAGTTTGTTTGTTTTCAATAGGGTTTCATTAGGTAGCCCTAGCTGGCCTAGAACTGGCTATGTGGACCAGGATGGCCTTGAACTCACAGAGATCTTGCCTGCATCTGCCTTCCAAGTGCTAGAATTCAAAGTGTGCACCACCACACCTGGCCCTAAGGGGGAAAAATAACAGAGCTAGTGTTCTATGTGGTGATTATTATTTACGATTGATATACTTTCAGTAATGCTGTTGTTGATCCTAAACAGCTATATACCTAAACCACCACACAAAACTGGGATTTATTTAATTAACCTAGATCATAATGCTGGGCAATAGTTGCTCAATCCTAAACCTCCAAGCCTATGTAGTTTCTACCATTCAGATTTCCCACATTATACTTGCTTTAAATGATATCTTAGGTCTGGTCCATCTCTCCACATCGGTCCAAGACCTCTCTCCCAGATCTGCTCCCCCAGTTCTGCTCTCCCAGCTAGTCCCCTGCCCTTCTCTCCTCCTCTGCCTCCCACACCTTCCTGTCCACTGGTTCCTCCCTCCCTCTCCATTCCTTTCCATTGCTCAACATTGTGGCTGGTTGTTTTATTTTGGCATGTTTAAACAAAGTTGAGACAAGTGATGCTTAGAATAAGTATTACAATGCAATGTCCGGACTGAAAACAGAGAGTGGGGGAGAGAAATCAGCATTTGAATGAACAAGGGTAAGGTGTATACATTCCAAAATAACATTATACCAACAAGCTAGTGAGTGGTTAAAGGTTCTTGTTACTAGGCCTAATGACTGAACTCAACCACTAGGTCCCCCATTGTAAAAGAAGAGAGTCTACCCCTGTAGGCTGTCTTTTGATCTCTACACATATCAAGGGGTAGATGTATGCACACATAGACGTACACACATATATTCTTATAAATACATGCAATATTTTAAAAGATAAAGGTATCACAGTGAAAAGGGCTGGATGTCCAATTAAAAATGTGGACTACCAAAGCACTGGCTACAATACTGACCATATATATTCGATCTCTAGGACCCATGTGATGGAAAGAACAAACTCCATCAAGTGCTAGGACTTCCTTCACACACAGGACATGGCAGAAATGCACGTGCATGCACACATCCCACAGACTAAATTAAAAAAAATCATTTTATTATTTTAAAATAATTTCATACTTGATCTTATATATTTCCCTCCCCAAACTCATCCCAGGTCCTTTCCTGTACCCACCCAACTTCATATTCTCTCTCTTTGCCAGGAGCCAAAGCCAACTAGTGAAGCTAAAGCCATTTAGTGGAGCCAAAGCCAATTAGTGGAAAGTTACCAACAGCTTCACTATGACCTAAGGTCATGGGTGATAGATTTATGTGAGAACATCTGCTTGTTAGGCTTGGAGCATCCTTGAGATATCTTACGGAAACATTCTTATGGTATCTTGCAGGTGCAGTATCTCGCACCATAAACCGCTTTGCTATTGTCTGCAGTAATAAACTATCCTTCTCCCTATAAAACTGTGTAAAAATTTCAAATAATTGAGGCCTTGATCAGACAAACTGTCTTGGTCTCCATTCTTCGAGTCTCTTGTTCCCACCCCATTCATTTCACCCTTCATTAGTAACCTGTTGAACCCCCGATGGCCGGAGCATCTCTTAAAATAAAACAAAATACCACAGAGTACTTTTCATGTTACCCAACTACTCTTGAGGATAAAACCTGCCTTGGAGTGTGACTGATATAAACTGACTGTCACTCTACTGATGAAAATTGATTTTCCCCACTTCCCAGGAGGCATAAATTGCAAACATTTTCTTGGTTAGGAGTTGGACGGTATGTCCACATCTACTTCTCTGGGCTTGAATTTTGTCAAGCACTAACTTTTGCAGGTTTTGTGCATGCTGTAACAGTCTCTGTGAGTTCATAAATGCAAGAAAAAAATCTTTTTTAAAAACAGGCTAGGAAATACCCAAAACCTGTAGCTTACAATTTAATCATCCAAATTCTTTAGTGTGCACAGTTCTAGCAGTAGATTAAAGAAAAGTTTACTCTTGTCCATGTGGGCTCAGGTAATGTATTTGCCAAGGACATTTTGTATTTTTGTACACACCAGATACATAGTTCACACACACATTCCATCCCAGGAAGCTTTGCTTCTCTTCAGTCATCTTTCATCATGACGTCTACTCTTGGCAACTTTAGCAAATCCACTTCAAACCTCCCCCACACACACACCTCTTCTTAAACCTTACTAAAAATAACAATACACAAATCTCTCATTTGGCCTGAGTCTTTCACCTTATAGATCTTATTCCTTCCTTGCACAGCCTGAACTCAAACAATCCATTCCTTCACCAGTAATCTCAACTGAGTCTGTTCTTCCAGTTTTCTGAAATTTCATTCTGTATCAAGCACATAAGTCAGCCTTCTTACCTTGCCAACTGAGTGCAGACAAGCACCAAGTATATGTAAATTGATGAAACAACAAATACATGGTTTTACTTTTTTTTGAGGCAGAGTCTTACAATAGTATTCTGACTAGCTGGCAGTGACACTATGTAGAGGAAGTCTAGCCTTGAACTCCTTCAGTCTTTACCTCTCTCTCTTCAAGGCAAAGGTATCACCAGCACACAGAGTTCAAATTCATGAGTACCTTGTCTATTGCAGTGTGTGAAGGAGGTAAAGGACAGGGAGTCAGAGCCCAGTGTTTACCTGTTTCCTATTCTGCACTGTTAAATGTTAGCTATTCTGCCCTGATCACCACAGCCTTCCAACAGATGGTCACTGCCTCTTCTCTGCACTTCAGTTTTTTCATGTGTATTACTACTATTTTATACTAGATTATTTATTACATGTCTATCTCTTCTCTTTCCTATAAGATTCTAAACAGTAGAGATCCTATTTCAGAAAAGTCTACAGCCTTGTGTTCATCCTTTTCAAACCTTAATTCTTCCCTACTTTGTGATGCATAACAGGTCATCAGCACATGAACGCTCTTCCTTTTCTTCTCTATCACAATCTGCTCCTAGGCCACACTCTTCTAGTTCCTCGTACAATGCCATTACACACACATGCTACTCTTTCCCTATCATCAGCTGGTCTTGTTGAATATGGATGGCCTCTCACTTTCCTATTAAAAATAACAAGAGTTTGATGTTTGTTACCTATAGAGTTTACAACTACCATCAAGGCTCTCTCAGATCTAAGTCCACTCTTATTTCTGGCAGTTTCTATTTCAGTCCCCAGCAACACTGAGCCATAATGCCTCTGCCAAAGAGCACGGGGGTTCATTCTCTTCCTGAGAATGCCTTAGTCATTTCCCATCTTCTGGAATATTTTTCTCCAACAAAGTGTCTCAAATTCTTACTAATCTTAAAGGACTAGCATATAGTATTCTGTTGATACATGTGCTTCCTTAAGCCAGAACTACTCTTCAGTTCCCCCATATATGATCTCAATATTCATTCAATAAGACTGTTTGAATTTAGAGTTGTTGTTTTTTTTGCCTAATGAATGCTCTCTGTCCCACCCCACTCCACTTTTTGAATACTAACCTGGATAGGTTTCCAGAGTTTCTACTGCCTGTTAGAAAGCCCAGTGGAAAGTGTAGGTAAGACAAGCATGAAAAAAGTAATGCTGCTTAGACTCACCAAACTTCTAACCCTACAATGTATCCATCAAACACATTAAGTTGATAACCATGCTACTTAGCTGTATTACTATCTTTGCTCATATGTCCTTCTGTGAGCATTCATTTGTTGAGGACAACCAACTGGAACTTGAAGGTTTCCTTCCAATTTTGTTTCTGAAATCAGTGTATATGGATGCTTGAATGTGAGTTTGTGCACTTGAGTCAATGCCTGAGAAGGCGAGAAGAGGGTGCTGAAACCCATGGACCTGGAGTTACAAGGCAGTTGTGAGATGCCTGACATGGGTGCTGGGATTGCAGTAGGGTCCTCTACAAGGACAGTGTAGACTCTTAACTGCTGAGACAACTCTCCAGTCCTTCTATCTTTTCTAATCTTCTCAAAGCTAGCTAAAAATTTTATTTTCTACTCTTCATTAAAAAAATAGTCTTTAAAGCCAAGCACATGCCATTAATCCCAGCATATGAGGCAGATATATTTGAGTTTGAGGCCGGCCTGTTCTACAGAGTGAGTTCCAGGGATACACAGAGAAACCCTGACTTGAAAAACCATCAAAAAGAAAAAAAAAGGCTTTAAAGTCAATAAGCATAAAAGGAACACTTTGAGGGTATATTAGTACCAGCCAGCAGAAAAATTGTGGAATATAATACAAACAGAAAAACTTGAAAATTTTTCCATAACCACTGTCAAACAGTGGTATCAATATTTTCTTTGGAGAGTTAAAAAATCATATGCATAAATTATAACTAATTTTTTAAGTAAAATGTTATTATCTCTCACATTTTCAATTAACATTTTCTCTACTACCTCTGTGTCTCTTAGCATGCATAACTGAAAACTTAAGTGAAATAAGTGAGCTGAAACTACACATTCTTAAATAAACATTATCTAAATAGAAGTCTATTTAAAATGAAATAAACAGATGGGCACACATCTCTCCATGAAAACTGCAGAGTGGTAAGATAATTAGTTTACTCACACATGCCATCACCCAAAAAAGGGATCTGTTCTCCCGTATGCTGCTGCAAGATTGCATCTAAAATGCATTATGCTTGTTTGAAAATGCCACACTTAAGAGGCTACATAGAAGGTAATATAATTCTTTTTATGTGCCATTTTAGAAATGGCAGAAGTAGAAACATAAGACCATTCATCTATTCACTCACTTGAAAACTAGCTTGGAAATGTCCCCTACCTTAAAGTCAGTAGTTTACAGACAATTACAAGGGTATATGCCTCATCAAAATGTAAAGGAGACATGTCATATTGGGGAAGAGGCAGTGACAGAAATATACCCCATATCTAGGACTTAAAAACTGATTAGTATAAATGACAAAGAGGAAGGGAGGACCAGAAGCTAATTCTAGGGGAAGAGGAAAGAGCAACCATATACAAAGAACCAGAAACTTAAGCCAACATGTATAATCAGGGAGAGAAAAAAATACCTTATAGATGAAGGGAAGATGAGAATTAATAAGCCATTCAGAAAACCCACGCATCATCACAACAATTAAAAAAAAAAAGAAAAAAACATCAGAAAAAAAACAACATGAGAGCAGGAAGAATAAGGACAAAGTAATAATGGTATTATGTATAAAAATATCACAGAAGTTTGTGTACTTCACCAAAATAATTTTTAAAGAGGTGAAAAAATAGAAATAAAAAAGTAGAAACCCTGACAACAGAACAAAGAGGCAGATCAAGAGGAACAGTCACACACTGTGGGCACAAAGGCAAATCACTCTAGCTGCTTTGCAAAAATGATCTCACAGTTACTTTTAGAGTTAAAAATACTTTTACCTACAATTTGGCAGTCTTGTTCCTTGACATTTACCCAAATGAAATGAAAACTTACATTTACAAAAAAATGCACTTATAGATGTTCCTAATGATTACATTTGTAATTGTGGATACCTACATTTCATTTGGCGTGTGGGCCAGCATACTGGTTTGATCATTCATACCTGCAGCAATAGAAATGTGTCTATTCTCTAAAATATTGAGTCACAAGGATGATTTAATTCATTTTGGATTATGCAGAGCAGATTGTGGCAGAATTATGAGGCTACATATTATGATTTCATGTATATGCCATTCTACAAAAAGCAAAGTTATAGGCAGAAAGCACATCAGTGGTTGCCAGGCTAGGGACTGGAAAGAACCATCTACCAAGGGACAGAGTGATGGAATATTTTGTACACTAGGTATAGTGGTTAAGACTGCACATATTTGTAAAAATTCACAGAACTCTATACAAAAAAGGGTTCAATTTTACTATATGCAAAATACATATAATGTTAAACATCAAAGGGAAAGAAGGATGAGAAATCATAGATACAAACAGATGAGAATGAAAAATTACAAAGGATGGTCACATCATAAATGACTCTGGTAAAAAGTTTCATATTTTAGCCCCAAAGCATCTGTTCCAAATGATTTTAAGGAAGAGACAGATCCAAGTCAGCTCTGTCTGAGAAATACACTGTTAAGAGTTATAAAGAGAGATCACCTGGAAGGCAATCACCAACCACCTTGGGAACTCCAGAGATAAGTTACCAAGACCCAACTAAGGGAATGCAGTGGAGACACCAAGAAAAAGATAAAAGATTAGAAATCCTCAAGTTCCTACCATCAGTAGAAAAAAACAACTTTTCAAACAGGCTATATTCAATGGTTGTGGAAGACTCAATTGCAAACGTCTTGGCAGATGTATCTGACTGGAGCTCAAGGGAATAAATGAGACATAAAATTAGATATAAGGCTCAGGATATTTGTAGCCATGAAAATATGAGGTGTGGAGAGCTGAGACTCAGACGCCATTTAGTGGCGCTGACATCTGCCCTCAGAACTGTAAAGAATCTCCAGGGCGCATATGCGGGTTGCGAAAGCGTGCCAAGCCACTGCCCAAGCCCGGGCCGTCAGACGGGGTGAAGAGTGAACAGCCAATCAGGGTATGACACATCACTTAGGTGCGACCAGGGCTTATATAAACAGCGCCACTTCAGGGCTAGGTCTCTCCTCCTTTCATCGCTTGACTGTAATAAAGCCTGTTGCAGAAGGATCCGTTTGTCCGTGTGCTTTCTTGCTGGTGAGACGATCACAACATCTGGTGCCGAAACCAGGGATCGAACCACCCGGGAAGCAGGGAGCCTGCCACTGCCGGTGCCGAGGAGAGCCCCCGTTTGTGGGGAGGATTCAGAACTGCAGCATCGAGATTAGTTCTGAGAGGCATGTTTGATCTTGATTTATCTCATTTTTCTTTTCAGCTAGCAGAAGCCCTTATTGCCTTCCCTGTTGTGATCGTTGCCCTAGCCCTCTTTCTTTTGGTTTCGTACAAGCTTGAGGACGGCCTCGGAAGGGAAGAGATTAACAAAAGGCTAAGAGTAGGCACTAAGGGAGTGTTAGAGGAGATACAAGACGGCATGTCAGAAACAGAACGTGATAAAAGATTAGGGGCCCTAATGGATAGAAATAGAGACCTCTCTAAGAAAAAAGGCCCTTCTGCGGATGTTAAAGCCACAGAAGCGAGAGGTAAGGGAAAAGACGCCCTGGGGGAGAAAGGTGACAAGGGAAGGAAAAACCCAAAAGAAAAGCCTCTTTATCCAGTAAAAGAATTGGAGGCTTTGGGGCTTGAAAGCTCTGAATCTGAGCAGCTAAATCCCTCTGAGGAAGAGGACTTGGAGGGGGAAGCAGCCCGCTATGAGGAAAAACGATACCATCCAGATGAGCGGCCATTACTGTTGTATCAGAAGCAAAGTAGTATGAGGAACAGGAAGGGCGCACTTTCTCAGTCGGCTGCTCCCGTTGTCTCTAGTGCTCCTCCACCCTACACCGGGAGGCACTGTCCTGATTCCTTCTTTTCAACAAAAGATAGACACAAATCTTTTCAGACTTTTCCAGTATTTGAAGATGTGGAGGGAGGCCGTGTCCACGTACCTGTAGATTACGCTCTAGTCAAGGAACTGGCAGAGTCAGTTAATAAGTACGGGGTGAATGCTAATTTCACAATTATGCAGCTTGAGAGGCTAGGCTCTACAGCAATGACCCAAAATGATTGGCTGTAGTGAAAGCTGCCCTCCCAAATATGGGAGTGTATTTGGAATGGAAAGCCCTATGGCATGATGCCTGTCAATCCCAAGCTAGGGCTAATGCCAATGCAGAAGACAATCAACGACGCTGGACATTTGAGCTACTAATAGGACAAGGTCCACATGTTCAGCAACAGACAGATTATGATTGGGGAGCATACGGCCAAATATCTGCTGCTGCAATTAAAGCATGGAAGGCCCTTTCAAAGAAGGGTGGGACCAAGGGCCATTTAACAAAAATTACCCAGGGTCCTCAGGAGTCATTCCCAGAATTTGTGGCCAGAATGACAGACGCAGCAGGCAAAATATTTGGAGACCTGGAAAGGGTCCGACCAATGATAGAGCAACTGGTGTATGAGAATGCCTCACCAGAATGCAAGGCAGTCATTACCCCCAGAAGGAACAAAGGACTAACAGATTGGATAAAAGTTTGCTGAGGACTCGGAGGCCCGCTTACTAATGCTGGCCTGGCGGCAGCCATATTACAAAGCAATAACTGCCCAAGTTCTGGAAACAATAAACTTTGTTTTAATTGTGGCAAAATGGGTCATTTAAAAAGAGACTGCCGTGTGTCTGTGCAAAAGAAAGTTCCTGGACTTTGCCCTAAGTGTAAAAAAGGCAGTCACTGGGCTAATGAATGCCGTTCAGTTAGAGATATTCAGGGAAAACTTATCCAGCATGAACCCCCCCAATGAGAGGAATGAGAATATTCCAAAAAATGGGTCTCAGGGCCCCAAGTCTCAGGGCCCCCCAAAAAATGGGACACAGGCAGACAACAGGAGGGTTTATCCAGCTGTAGAGCAACAAGAGGATCAGCAGGCCTGGACCTCCATTCCACCTCCCAATTCTTATTAATGCCACACATGGGGGTGCAACCTGTCCCAGTGGAGTTTGAAGGCCCCCTGCCTGAAGGAAGTGTTGGACTTATGGTCCATCCTGGAATTTTAGATCAGGATTTTACGAGACAGCTCCAGGTGCTTTGTTCCTGCCCCCAAGGCTTATTTTTTATTTCTCCTGGAGATAGGATTGCTCAATTAGTCGTCCTCCCTAGCCTTCATGACTGTTTTCCATCTACCGGAACACCAAGGGGCACAAAAGGACTCAGTTCCATAGGAACAGATTTTGCTCATTTGGTAGTTGATCTTAAGACTAGACCTACCTTACAAATACAAATAGAAGGAAAAAGTTTTACTGGTATTTTGGACACAGGGGCTGATGAAAGCATTATTTCTTCCACCTGGTGGCCTAAGGCATGGCCTGTTACACAATCATCCCACTCCTTACAAGGGTTGGGATATGAGGCCAGCTCTGCAGTTAGTTCATGTTCTTTGAGGTGGCAAGCACCGGAAGGTCAAACAGGAAGTTTCATACCATATGTTCTTCCTCTCCCTGTCAATCTCTGGGGAAGAGATATTTTGCAGGATTTAGGATTAACATTGACCAATGAGTACTCTCAACAAGCGGTTGATATAATAAAAAGGATGGGTTATAAGGAAGGAAAAGGCCTTGGTAAACAGGAACAAGGGAGATTACACCCGATTTCACAGGAAAATAATACAGGGAAACAAGGCCTGGGTTTTCATTAACTGCCATTGAGGGTTCCATGCCCATATCTTGGCTCACAGAGGAAGCCGTATGGGTTCCTCAATGGCCCCTTTCCTCTGATAAGGTGGAAGCCGCTACAAGGCTGGTTAAAGAACAGGTACAGCTTGGTCATTTGGAACCATCTACTTCCCCCTGGAATACACTCATTTTTGTTATAAAAAAGAAATCAGGAAAATGGAGGCTTCTCCATGATTTGAGGGCTATTAATGCACAGATGCGATTATTTGGAACAATGCAACGAGGCTTGCTTCTGCTTTCAGCCCTGCCTAAGCAATGGAGAATTATAATAATAGACATCAAGGATTGTTTTTTCTCCATTCCATTGTGCCCAGGAGAGAGAGATTTGCCTTTACCCTACCTGCTGTTAATCACCATGAACCAGACAAAAGATATCAATGGATGGTTTTACCTCAAGGCATGGCTAATAGCCCCACCATGTGTCAATTGTATGTGCAGATGGCTCTTGAACCAGTTAGACAGCAATTTCCTTCCTTGTTGCTGATTCATTATATGGATGATATTCTCTTGTGCCATGAGGAGTTAGCCATCTTGCAAGATGTGTATCCTTTGTTGCAAAAAACTCTGCAACAATGGGGATTGCATATTGCCACTGAAAACGTCCAAATTTCAGAAGTAGGTTCCTTTCTAGGGACTGTTATTTATCCGGAACGAATAGTTCCTCAGAAAATAGAAATTCGCAGGGATCATTTGCATACCTTAAATGATTTTCAAAAATTATTAGGTGATATATATTGGCTTAGGCCATTTTTAAAGATTCCTTCTGCTGAATTAAAACCCCTATTTGATATTTTGGAAGGGGTTGCTCATATTTCTTCACCCAGAGCCTTAACACCGGCGGCAAGCCACGCCCTGCGAGTGGTAGAAAACGCTTTACAAGATGCCCAATTAAAACGTGTAGATGAAACTAAGACCTTTGACCTGTGTGTCATTAAAACTAAACATTTACCAACTGCTGTATTATGGAAAGATGGACCCTTAGTGTGGGTTCATCCCAATGCTTCTCCTGCAAAAATTATTGAATGGTATCCGGATGCAGTTGCTCAACTTGCACTTCGTGGGTTAAAAACAGCCATTACTTTGGGAAGGAGCCAAAGTTCTTAATAGTGCCTTATACAGCTCACCAAGTTCAGGTATTGACTGCTACCTCTGATACTTGGGCGGTGCTAGTTACCTCCTTTAGTGGTTTAATTGATAATCATTACCCTCGACACCCTATTTTGTAATTTGCTTTAACTCACGAGGTAGTCTTCCCGCATGTAACGTCCCAGGAACCACTTCGGGATGGACTGGTGATTTATACAGATGGGTCAAAAACAGGAGTGGGAGCTTATGTGGTTAATAATAAAGTTGTTTCTAAGCAATATCATGAGACCTCGCCTCAAATTGTGGAATGTTTAGTAGTGCTAAAAGTTTTGGAAAAATTTCCAGGTCCTTTAAATATTGTTTCTGATTCTAGTTATGTGGTAAATGCAACCAAAATCTTAGAGGCTGCTGGATTGATTAAAGCATCTAGCAAGCTTGCAAAAAGTTTTCAAAGGATTCAGTTTGCCTTAATTACCAGAAGATCCCCTGTTTTTATTACACATATTAGGGCTCATTCCGGTCTACCGGGGCCCATGTCCCATGGAAATGACCTGGCAGATCGAGCCACAAAGATGATTGCATTTGCCCTCCTTTCAAATTTAGAATTGGCTAAGGAGTTTCATAAAAAAATTCATGTTACAGCGGAGACATTGTGTCATCGATTTGACATAACTAGAAAGGAAGCTAGAGATATTGTTACCCAATGTCAAAATTGCTGTCAGTTTTTACCTGTGCCTCATGTTGGGATTAATCCCAGAGGAATCCGTCCTCTACAGATGTGGCAAATGGATGTTACTCACATTTAATCGTTTGGCAAACTACAATATTTACATGTTTCCATTGATACTTGCTCTGGAGTTATGTTTGCTTCTCCCCTGACTGGAGAAAAGGCAGCCCATGTTATTCAACATTGCTTGGAGGCATGGAGTGCCTGGGGAAAGCCCAAAATTCTAAAAACTGATAATGGGCCAGCCTATACTTCTCAAAAATTTGGACAGTTTTGTGATCAAATGGGAGTGACCCGCCTAACGGGTCTCCCATATAACCCTCAGGGACAAGGTATTATTGAACGTGCTCATCGCACTCTAAAATCCTACTTAATAAAATAAAAAGGGGGAGTTGAGGAGGCTCTGCCCTCAGTGCCACGAGTGACTGTTTCCTTGGCACTCTTTACTCTCAATTTTTTAAATTTGGACAGTCAGGGCCACTCGGCTGATCGCCACTGCTTAGAGCCTGATAGGCCTAAGGAAATGGTCAAATGGAAGGATGTCTTGACTGGTCAGTGGAAAGGCCCGGATCCTATTTTAATAAGATCCAGGGGAGCTGTCTGTGTTTTCCCACAGGAAGAAAACAATCCATTCTGGGTACCGGAGCGCCTCACGCGAAAGCTCGCGGCAGCTGAAGATGATCCTCCAACGAATATACCTGCAACTAATTCCAGTTCTTGCTTGGATCCTTCTAAATCGGGTTCCTAGTATTGTGGGGGTACAACATTGGGCCATTTTGTCTGCATTCCCGAAGCCTATGCCAGTCAGACATAATTCATTGGCTTTCCCAAAATTCTTCTCATCCAATAAAGATTTAGGCCTGCCTTATTTTCCTTATGATGAGACTGAGGCATCATTAGGGGAAAGCCATGACTTTCCAGAAGCTGGCTTTGCTTTCAAATCGAGGATTCCGTAGGAGATTGTGTTCGGCTTACCAAAAGGATTCTTGGGTCATTTGGCTATAAGGATTGGGATTGGGAAGTTATGTCCCAAAAGGAAAGGGATAGTAAAGACGTCATCGATATCTATTATACCTTTTCGCATAAGGTCACCTGGATAAACGGTTCCTTTTTAGGACCAAATTTTTTAGATAAAGATAGACCTCTTCAACCTAGGGTGGCCCCTTCATGTACATGGGAGGAAGATGAGACCATCCCTCCATGGTCCGACTGTCAGTAGCGCTTTACTCTCTGGGCTGACAAAAATAAAACCTTTTCCTTTTCCCCAAATATGTTGATGGATCCTACAAAAAGTATGGTAATGAAAAAGGGGCTCTTTATACAACATCGAGATATGGCCCCTTTTTATAAATGGATACTTTGTGGGATAAATGGTAGTTGTACGGACCTCAATCCTCTGGGATTCATTAGTGGTGGTACTGTAGGGAAATCAATTGTCATGGGCGCCATAAATGGTACTGCGTTAAAAAAAAGGTTATGGAAATGGTAAATGTGACAAGGCAGATTACCCATTGGAATAGAACCATTACAAATCAGACAACTTTTCCACCTAGTCCTGTCTGTGTTTATCCTCCTTTTTTATTTGTTTTGTCCAATAATTCTTTTAGAAATTGTACCAATGAGACATGCTGGATGTCGCAATGTTGGAATGCCAGGCGTTACACTCGTGCCCTGGTTGTTAGAGTCCTGCAGTGGATCCCAATCCCTGTGGAGACTCCATCCACCCTCTCCCTGTTTAGACAGAAGAGAGATTTTGGCATCACCGCAGCCTTTGTTACTGCCATCGCTGTCAATGCAGCTACTGCCACTGCAGCCGGCTTGGCAATGGCAAATTCAGTCCAAACAAGCTTGTACAACAGTAAATGAATTGTCAGCAGGTGTGGCTGAAGCCATGAACCTTCATGTATCTGCTAGCGCACAATTAAAAGGTGGATTGATGATTCTTAACCAGCGTCTGGATCTTATGGAAGAAAGAATAGATATTTTATTTCAATTGGCTCAATTAGGATGTGAGAGAAAAATAGGAGCACTCTGTATTACCAGTGTACAATATGAAAATTTTACCCGAGCCGCTAATTTGTCCAGGAAATTGTCCTTATATCTTGCAGGAAACTAGTCAGAAGGATTTGAAGAAACGCTTGAAGAGCTAAGGGCGGCGGTGGTGACCATTAATTCTACTCCGGTGGATTTATCGCTCACAGATGGCTTATTATCCTGGGCTTCTTCCGCCTTTTCTTATTTTAAGGAATGGGTGGGCGTTGGAATGTTTGGTGCAGCCCTATGTTGTGGCTTAGTGTTCTTACTCTGGTTGGTCTGCAAGCCAACAACAATATGACAAGGTCGTGATCGCGCAAGCACTTGTGGCCTTGGAGCAGGGATCATCTCCCAAAATTTGGTTATCCATGTTAAAAAATTAAAACAGACTGTGACACTCAGTCGATGCACCTCAGGGGTTTTACCCATTGCACTGAGTCGATGAGTGATCCAAGTCACAATGTTGCCTTTGCCTAAGCGGCTGCGGTACCAAGATAGGAGAATGACAGCCCTTGCACTCCCTGGAATTTTATTCCATTGCACGGGAATGGGTGTCACCTCCATTTTTAATCTTCTCCCTTAGCCCCTGCACCCAGAGGACTTGTCTCCATTGCACCTGGTGGGGTAAGGGAGTAATCTAAAGCTCTTGATCGCTTACTCCCCAAAGAAGGAGTTTGCTTGATCAAGCTTAGGGCTTTCTTGTGCCGCGCTTACAAGGCTTTGAGGCAGTTTTCATTCATTAAAACAAAAAGGGGGAGATGTGGAGAGCAGAGAGAGTGCAAGTGCCATTATGAGATGGCACCGACATCCGGCCCTGGCCCTAATGAACAAACAATAGACCACATCTGCAAGTTGCAAAAGCGCCCCAAGCCACTGTCCAGCCCGGGGGCGTTACTGCCCAGTCCGGGGTGTCACACAGAGCAATGGGCAAACAGCCAACCAGTGGAGTACACGCCGCCATAGGGTGTATTTAAGCAGCACCATTCTGGAGGTTATCGTCTTCCTCTATTCATCGTAATAAATGTTACTGCAGTAGAATCCTTGTGTCCGCGTGCGTTCTTGCTGGCGAGACGATTGCGTGGGTCACACTAAGTTGAAATGCAATTCTTAGTGTTTGGGACTTTTGGCATCATGAAGACTGAAATCTTTCCTCACCATGTTATTATTAGACATTATTACTGTCTAATAAGATAAAGTGCTCCAGGTGAAAGTGTGAGGATCTGAGCTCACATTTCCACTGAAGCATAAAAATAGTGTTACAATCCAGTGATCATATGGCAGGTAGAACCCAGGAGAAGTGTTCTGGCCACAGTACCAGTCTTATGTGCTGAAAACAATAAAGAAAATGTGGAGTCATTTAGTGTAGTACTCTTCACAGCACTGGATAAGGAGAGGAAGAAAGAATCTTAGTGATTTCAAGGCCCGATTGTGTTATAGGTCAGTCAGTGCTACATGGTTAGACTGTTTCAGTCAATCAAATAAGTCAGTCAGTTAGTGAATAATTGAACAAATGACTAAGAGTCACTGTGAAATAATGTGGACAGCTGTGAATAATGTGAACTGAACCTGGATGTCCTTTCTCCCTTGCAGTCATACTTATTGACACTCATGAACCTGTACATGCAGAAAGACTCACATCCACACTAATAATGCACACAGTTCATCAATACACAAAAAGTTAAAATAAATTTAAATATGGATTCACATTAATTAATTCCAGCAACTGAAGGCAGAGACAAGATGTTTTCCATGAGCTCAAGGGCATTACATGGTGTATTCCAGGCCAAGATACTCAGAAAATATCTTAGAAATGACAACTATGGCAATATTTGATTTGAAATAACTTTGTGTTATACTCTAAATAAGTTATTGTCACAAAAAAACTGGATCAAGCTATAATAACATTTCTTAATTGTTGAGGCAGAAGGGCCAAGGTCCAGACATCAAAAGTTCTGATGTTTGCTCTGAACCCAGTGTTTTTTTCATGGACAATTTATTTTTGCACACATACAATATAACTAAAGCAAAATAATAATAAATTAAATTTCCTGAGACCATAACTAAGGAAGGTTAATACTGTAGGATTTTACCTAATCTTACCTACTTAAGAGAGCAATTGTAATTCCAGTCATTGCTGAGAGTATATTAAAATACTGATTTTATAGAAACATTGGCATTTGAACTATAGGAAGTTTTATGGTCTATGTCTTCTACAAGTATGTTTTTTTTTAACCTTTAATCCTTTTTAGATATAAGTTTAAGAACTACCAGTTTGTTCTGTCCCTGGTATTTGCCATTGAGGAAATCAACCGAAACCCTAATCTTCTACCCAACACAACTCTTGGCTTTGATCACTATAATGTTGCACCTTATGAAACAAGTATCCTTATAGTTCCTTTTGTTTGGCTCACAATGTTGAGACAACCACTAGCTAATTACAACTGTGGACTGAGGAGAATGTCACCTGCTGCACTTACAGGAACATCATGGAAAATATCTTTCCAACTTGGGAAACTGCTACAACTTTACAAAATACCTCAGGTGAGAATTGGGATGTTGAAACTAGGAGTTAAGTGTTCTTTTTTGACATTACTGTATTTCTGAAAATGTAAAATAAACACTTGGATAAACCATCTATGAAGAAAAGTATGAAGGAACTTGATGATATATCCACAGTTCCATTACTTAAAATAGAAAGGAAGGAGAAGAGGGTGAAACAAACTACATTACTGAAACTGGAGACCTGTCAGTAATAATTTTTTTAGAAAAGTGTCTATTGGGTTTGCCTTTTAATATATGAGAAAACTATATTCATCTTGACTGTTTGCATTTGTTGATTCAGTCCTTATATTCTATTTGATGCCAGTGTTGTCCTTCTTGTTTTCAATCTTCTTTTCTTAAAGCTCACATTTGGGCCTTTTGATTCTACCTTAAATGACCAAGGTCAGTTTAATTCTCTCTATCAGATGGCCCCCAAGGACACATATCTGTCAACTGCCATAGTTTCTTTGATGCTTCATTTCAGCTGGTCCTGGGTTGGTCTGATCCTCCCAGATGACCACAGAGGGATCCAGATTCTGTCAGACTTGCAAGAAGATATGGAGAGTAACAACATCTGCTTAGGCTTTTTGGAAATGATCCCTCGTACCTGGAATGTATATTCCAGTGCATTATGGAAAGATCTGATAAAGACTCAAGAATCATCAACTAATGTGGTAGTTATTTATGGGAACTTTGTTTCTTTGCAAGGTTTAATGAGACTTATTGGGGAATTGTTAGTGACATGGAAAGTCTGGATCCTAAACTCTCAATGGGATGTTAGTTACAATTTTGATTATTTCATGTTAGAGTCATTCCATGGGAGCCTCATTTTTTCACACCACCATGAAGAGATGGTTGACTTTACAAATTTTGTTCAAACAGTTAATCCCTACAAATACTCAGAAGACACTTATCTTCCTAAGTTTTGGTTTCTGTTTTTCAAGTGCTCATTTTCTGAGTCTGATTGTCAACTTTTGGAAAACTGCCAACCCAATGCTTCTTTGGACTTACTGCCCAGACACCTTTTTGACCCTGTCATAAGTGAAGAGAGCTGCAATATATACAATGCTGTCTATGCTGTGGCCTTCAGTCTCCATGAGATGAATCTTCAGCAAATAGAGACACAACCATATACTAATGAAGAAGAAAAGGAATTCTTCCCCTGGCAGGTAATATCCTTTCTTGTGTGTTGTAATATCAGCAATGTGTTGTTTTATTATTTCATAAGGCATTCAAATTAGGTATCATAGATTTTAGAACATATTGTCAATAAGCAAGGATTTGTTACCCAGAGAAGGGGAAGAAACAGTAGAGTCTTAAGGGTTGAAATGCTTCTGAGGACTACCACAGGGTTATGAAGTTAACGATCACTTTAAAGTGTACTTTCCATACCAGGGCCATTATTTTAAGGATGGGAGCATTAAATATATTCCAAAAGATCATAGTTTTGGCTATCTTTCCAAAGCAATTTGAATCAGCTGAAGCCACATTATTTGTTGTCTTGCTGACTTAGCTGTGCTTAGTTCAAGGATTTATCTTGAGGAGAAGGTGGTTTTCAAAATTCATTGCACTTCAATCCAAGCCAACCTGATGCCTCATTTAAGACGCTTTTAATTCTTGTTCCCACCATTGCCTGCAAATTTAATGATTGCCTTGTTTTAATTGCTGAGTAGCATTCCACTGTGTAAATGTACCACAATTTCTGTATGTGTTCCTCAACTGAGGGACATCTGGGTTGTTTCCAGATTCTGGCTATTATGAATAAAGCTGTTATCAAAATTCTGAGCAAATGTCCTGGTTGTATACTTGAGAATATTTTGGATATATGTCTAAGAGTGTAGAGCTGGATCTTGAGGTAGCACTATTCCTAATTGTCCGAGAAAGCACCAGATTGATTTCCAAAGTGGTTGTACAAGTTTACATTCCCACCATCAAGGGAGGAGGGTTCCCCTTTCTCCACATCCTTTCTAGCATGTGTTGTCATTTGAGTTTTTGCTCTTATGCATTCTGATGGGTGTAAGGTGAAATCGCAGGGTCATTGTGATTTGTATTTCCCTGATGACTAAGGACATTGAGCATTTTTAAGTGTTTATCTGCCATTAGATATTCCTCTATTGAGAATTCTCTGTTTAGTTCTGTACACCATTTTTTAAATTAGATTAGCTTGTTTGTGGGTGTTTAACTTCTTAAGTTCTTTATACATTCTGGATATGAATCCTTTGTCAGATATAGGGTTGGTGAAGATCTCTTCTCAGTCTGTATCCTGCCGTGCTGAGTGAGGTATCCCAGAAGCAAAAAAAAAAAAAACACACATGGTATATACTCACTTATAATTGGATATTAGACATATAGTATATGATAATCATACTAAAATCTGTACTCCTAAAGAAACTAAGAAGTAAGACCCTGGGTAAGAATATTAGTCCTCATTAAGAAAGGCAAATGGGATAGACATTAGAAGGAGAAAACAGGGAACAGGACAGGAGCCTACCACGGAGGTCCTCTGAAAGAATCTACCCAGCTACCCAGCAGATGCTGAGACTCATAACCAAACTTTGGGCAAAGTGTGCAGGGAATCTTATGAAAGAAGGGGGAGATAGAAAGACCTTGAGGGAGCAGAAGCTCCACAAGGAGAGCAACAGAACCAAAATATCTGGGCACAGGGGTCTTTTCTGAGCCTGATACTCCAACCAAGGGCCATTCATGGAGATAAACTAGAACTTCTGCACAGATGTAGCCCAGGGAAGCTCACTGTCCAAGTGGGTAACCCAGTAAGGGGAACAGGAGCTGTCTTTGACAGGAACTCAGTGACTGGCTCATTAATCACCTGCATCTGAGGGTGCAAAGCCTTACCAGTCCACAGAGGAATACAATGCAACCAGTCCTGATGAGACCTGATAGGCTAGGGTCAGATGGAAGGGGAAAAGGACCTCCCCTATCAGTGGACTGTAGGAAGGATAGGGGCAATGAAGAGGGACACAGGAGGGATTTCTTTGAACAAGGGATGGGGGATACAGATGTGAATAAATTGTAATAAATAAAAACTAAATTATTAAAAGAAAAGATGCTTTTTTATGATGGGGTAATAACACTGAGTAGCTTTGCACTATTTTTTTAAAAATGTTTTTATTATCTTAGATTACTTCAAGCTATGTTTATACATCTGTTTTAGCTCCTACCTTTCCTAAAGAACACCCTACTGAAAAATCCTGTGAGAGGTCGCATGGTAATTGATGGGAGAAAACACTTAGATTCAGACTATGACATTCTCAATTTTTGGAATTTTCCAAAGGGTCTTGGATTAAAGGTGAAAATAGGAACCTTTTCTTCAGATGCTCCCCTTGGTCAACGGTTGTCTTTATCTGAGCAGATTATTCAGTGGCCTGCAACATTTACAAAGGTGAGTCATGACTTAACTCACTTTGACCTCTAAAACAAAAAACAACAAACGAAAGTAGTTTTCAGGATGCAATGATCATTTGACACTTATTCAGTATCAATCAATATTCAGCAACCCAGTAGCCAATTAAACAGCCAATGAGGACTGTTTTCTCATTTCCTCACTCTATTCAATGGAAATTTTTATTTTAAATCTTATAAATGCCCACATATTTCTTACGAATATTGCCTGTTAGGTTTCTGTCATTGCCTCAAAACACTGAGAGGTTTATTTTGTAACCGATTCTAAGAAATTTCAGTGAGTGGTAAAGTGACATTTTTTATTGTTAGCCTCTGAAAAAGATAGATTAGCATGATGGGTGTGTGTATGTGTGCTTGCTTTGCTGCTTTAAATAAACAGTAAACAAAAGCAACTTTAGGGAGAGCAGGTTTGTTTTGGCTCACTCTGTGAGCACACAGTCCACCATAGTGGAAAAATATTGTTTATGAGACAAAGGATGTGATGACACCAAACCCACAGACCAGAATCAAAGTTCAAAAACCCCAGTTGCTCATCTTCCATCTCCTTTTCATTATGTCTGTGACAGGAGGATAATGAATTATTGACCCCCATTTTGTGGTGGCTTTATCCACCTCAGGTAAATGGTTCCATACAACTTCTCACAGAAATGCCCAAAGACTAGTGTCAATGAAGAATCCAAGTTCCATAGAGTTGTCAATCAACATTTACAACCACATTGGATATTAAAACTTCCTGTAGTAGCCAGTAAGTATAGAGACAGTTTGAATCTGAAGTCATACCATGATCTTCTGGAAAACTACTTTAGTGACAACAGCTACATATTTTGGACCAAGATTTAAATATGTGGGTTGTGTAGCCCAAAAGATTCCAAAATTAGCAATACCAAAATTTATTATCTTTCACTGTACATGTAAGCATTTCCAGATTAACATATGATGATGCTTAGAAATATGCCACTCACTCAATTTTTTCATAAAAACCCAAACATTTGCTAATAGTTTTTATTTCTCTTAGATTCCTCAATCTGTGTTCAGTGAGAGCTGTAGGCCTGGATTCAGGAAGTCTGCCAGGGAAGGCAAGGCTGTCTGCTGCTTTGATTGCACTCCTTGTGCAGACAATGAAATTTCCAATGAGACAGGTAAATACAGGCTTATAGAGAACTTTCCAACTTTTCCACAGAAGTCTGCAATCCCTGAGCCAAGGAAAAGGTTTTGGAGAGAAGAGATAGACTTTTGTTCTTTGATTAGAAATTTAAAGTGTTCCAAAAGAAAGCAAAAGAGTCAGAGACACACTCATTCCCATAGTCAGGAGTCTCATAATAATACTAGGCTAATAGGTAAAATATATGCAGAGATCCTGGTGTACTCGCTCAGGCCTTGAATTTGCTGTTTCAGTCTCTGTGAGCTCATATACATCTTGCTTAGTTGATTCAGAGAGCTTTGGTCTTCTGGTACCCTCCATCCCCTCTGACTCTTACAATCCACCCACCACCCTCTCTTAGTGGGAGTCCCTGACTGCTGGGAGGAGGGATTTGATATAGACCTCCAATTTAGACTCTCTTAACATAATGCCTGGTTGTGGGTCTTTGAATCCACTCTGATCTCCTGACAGAGGAAACTTCTGTGGTGATAATTGGATAAGACACTCATCCAAGAATATAGCAGAATATCATTAGGAATAATTTTATTGATTTTTTTTAGTTCAGTTATATATTGTTTTATCCTAGGTTCTGGGATATCCAGTCTCTTGACCTTTGTTATACAAGAAGTGTCATTCATGGGCTCCTTCTTCCTGAGTGGTCCTTAAGTCAGATCAAATATTTCCTGGCTAATTCCACAACTTTTTAATTTTTATTTGTTTTTAATATATTACAATTTATTCACTTTGTATCCCAGCTGTACCACTTCCCTTGTCCTCTCCCATCTTCTTCTCCCCCTGTGCCCCTCCCACAGTCCACTGATATATGACCCTAGCCTATCAGGTCTCATCTGGACTGGCTACATTGTCTTCCTCTGTAGCCTGGTAAGATACACCCTTCAAGAGTAGGTGATCAAAGAGTCAACCACTGAGTTCATGTCAGAGACAGCCCCTATCTCCCTTACTACTGAATCCCCATGGACACTGAACTGCAATGGGCTACATCAGTGCAGGGTTTCTAGGTTATTTCCATCATGGTCCTTGGTTGGAGTTTCAGTCTTAGAAAAGATCCTGATGCCCATGATCAGTAGACTGTTGTTTGGTTAGTAGTAATCAAAATGCTATTATCCTCTTGTAAGTAATACCTGCCAAATTTGTCTTTATATGTATACATGATCACACTCAGGATGTTTCTTTATCTAGTTACATCCATTTGCCTGCAAATTTCATGATGTGGGCCAGAATTATAACAGATTAAAGGTAAAATCTGCTTTTAGTCACTTTTGGATCACACTTGTTTAAGAAATTTTTAGGACACATTAGACAAAGAATAGGGACAATACAGTTAATGGTAATAAAAACCCAATACCATCAGCTTGAGGCTGACGATGAATTGTAAGAGCCCAAGACTGGCCTCTTTTTGCAAAAGGAAAGGAGTGAATAAAGAGTTTAAGTTGGCTTGGGTGACTCCATTTTGAAATGAGAAGCCATGTTGACCGGGAACTGACCTCAGGTACCAGGAAATGTCACAGAATTTGCTGTTGGCAGAAAACAAAATTAACTCTCCTAGCAACAGCTTCCTGGAAATATCACAGAATAAATACTTGGTAGAAAACACAGACAATCTCCCTGGCAACAATCAATGAGGAATGGTTGGGAAAATTTTCCCCAGCATTCCAGATGTAGTTTAAAAGAATGCTAGTTGTGATTATGTGCCTCAGCTAGAGGGTCACCTTACCCCTATGACTTTTACCCAATCCTGTAATGCCAAGGCATGAACCCCATTGCTTGCTGTCATGGAAACCCCCTGCTTGTGTTTTTTTTTTCCTTCCAGGGCTCAGTGTCCCACTTCTCTACTGCTGTGTCAGTGAGACTTGGGTCCCAAGTTCTATTGCTCTTGCAATAAAGCTCTCTTGCTCTTGCATTGAGTCATCTACTGCTGGTCTCTGAGGGGACTGTGATTCTGGAATAATATCACCATAGGCAAAAATGGCTGTATAGTTTTGAAATTATTCATATACTACTTAGTATTTGTTTCTGAAACAATAAAGAAAGGTGAATCAGGAAACATTTTAGTGAAGTAAGGCTGAGTAACAACTTGGGGGAAAGGGAACACCTGAGGATTGAGTCATAATCCTGTTCATAATTTCTGAACAGATATGGACCAATGTGTGATGTGTCCAGAAAGTCACTATGCAAACTCAGAGAAGAACCACTGCCTCCAGAAATCTGTGAGCTTTTTATCCTATGAAGATCCTTTGGGGATGGCTCTCACCACCACATCACTGTGCTTCTCTGCAATCACAGTTTTGATTCTTGTAGTCTTTTTGAAGCATAGAGACACACCCATTGTCAAGGCCAATAATAGAGCTCTCAGCTACACCCTGCTATTGGCATTCAGCATCTGTTTCCTCAGTTCCTTGCTCTTCATTGGCCAGCCCAACACAGTCACCTGCATCATGCAGCAGACAGCATTTGGAATCTTGTTCACTGTGGCTTTCTCCACAGTATTGGCCAAAGCTATCACAGTGTTTATTGCTTTCAAGGTCACTGTTTCAGCAGGATTGGTGAGGTGGTTAATGGTATCAAGGGCCCCTAACTTCATCATTCCCATCTGCACATTGATCCAATTTGTTCTCTGTGGAATATGGCTGGTTATCTCTCCACCCTTCATTGATCATGATGCTCATGCTGAACATGGCCACATCACCATTGTGTGCAACAAAGGATCAGTAGTAGCCTTCCACTGTATCCTGGGATACCTCTGCACCTTGACACTTGGGAGCTACACCATGGCCTTCTTGTCCAGAAATTTGCCTGACACATTCAATGAAGCCAAGTTCCTGTCATTCAGCATGCAGGTGTTCTTCTGTGTGTGGGTCACCTTCCTCCCTGTCTACCACAGCACAAAGGGGAAGGTCATGGTGGCTATGGAAGCCTTCTCTGTCTTGGCTTCCAGTGAAGCTCTCCTTGGTTTGATCTTTGTCCCCAAGTGCTACATCATTTTGTTAAGACCAGATAAGAACTCCTGTCTTGACATCAGGCACAAAACCCATTCAAGAAAGAAGTCATTTAAAATTTAGTTAAAATTACAATTAACCTATGTTAATAAATTAAATACAATGACAAAACCAGTACCACACCATTCTAAATCTATTATTCAGGTAGAATATGATGAGAGTATGATGGTTCCTCATTTATTTGTACTAAAGTCTCTCTGAACTGAAACCATTATTTTTAACCTATGTCTAAAATTCATGTTTTACTATTTGTCTGTAATAAAATTTCTGTTTCCTTTATTGGTCTGAACCCCAAAAGTATAACAGTGTGGAATAAACTCATGGATATCTGTGTGCCTTTGCCTACAAAATGCTGGTGTTGAAGATGTGTCTCCATGTTGCCAGCCATTTGGTATTTATTTGATTCTAATCTGAGAGCTGGATTCTGAGGAGATGAAGGAGAGGGCTGCAGCAGGGATACAAAGTGATACAAAGTGAATAATGTATAATAAATAAAAATACATTAAAAACATTAATTTTAAGGTAACTTATTTCATTTTTGAACTCCGAAGATTCTATTACATTCTACTCTATAAGCTAAACATGAGAGCAGATAGAGTCTCAAGCATCAGTTTCACAGGTTCCTCAAGTGATTTTTCAGAAGAAATTTCATGGTTTAGCATGACAATAGAAGTTAATGTTTTCATATCTTATTTTGTTACATGAGGGAAAATAAAGCCTCTTACTGTAGGGAACTACCATAGATAACTGATTTGTAACTAATAGTTGTTTAGATACACAGATCTCAGCAACAGGGTGTGACTAACTAATCGGGTGGTTTAGTCTGTTATGAGAAAAAGGCTTTGGAGCAAAGGCAAGCAGAGTGAGTAATAGGCATTATGGAGGATGAAGTTACTAAAACTCTACAGCAGAATACTACGGAGGGTATATTCTTCATTGTAATAAATTAAACTTCATTCTTAGAGAATTAGAAGTCATGGATAATGGACAATGGAAATGGAAATAAGATTTTAAAATACCTCAGATCAAAGAACCACTTTTTTACCACACCTTGCTGGTTTGGCTAGAAGCTGCTTTTTAATATTTCAGTCAGAGAAAAAAAAAGTGGTCAATTTTAGTTTTCCTCAATAGCAGCATTGTAGCCAGTCCCTAATTCTAGGGAAGAAATACTAGATCCCTTCCCCTAATTCTTTTTTTAATATGTTCTTTTATTACAATTTATCTACTTTGAATCTCAGCTGTAGCCCCTCCATCATCCCATTCCAATCTCACCCTCCCTCCCTCTTGTCCTCCCATGTCCCTCCTTCCCATCAGTCTGACCTTAGCCTATCAGGTCTCATCAGGACTGGCTGAATTGTCTTCCTCTGTGGCCTGGTAAAGCTGTTACCTACCACTCAATGGGATGTGATCAAAGAGCCTGCCACTGAATTTATGTCAGAGACAGTCCCTCCTCCTCTTATGAGGCAACCCACTTGGAGACCCACATGGGATACATCTGTGCAGGAGTTCTAAGTTATATCCATGAATGGTCCTTGAATGGTCTGAAAAGACCACTGGGTCCAGCTATTTTGGTTCTGCTGCTCTCTTTGCAGAGCTCCTGTCCCTCCAGGTCTTCTTACCTACCCCTTTTTACATAAGATTCCCTGCACTCTCCTCAAAGTTTGGCTATGAGTCTCAGCATCTGCTTTGATACCCTGATGATTAGAAACATTAAGAGATCATTTGTAGTAGGATCCTGTCCTTTACCCTGTTTTCAACATCTTCCCATATCTATCCAGTTTTCCTTTATGAATGAGGATTGATCATCTTACCCATGGTCCTCCTTCTTGCTTGACTTCTTTAGGTGTACCGATTTTAGTAAGTTTATCCTATATTATACGTCTAATATCCACTTATAAGTAAGTATAAAACACATGTGTCTTTCTTCTTCTGTGATAGCTTAGGATAATCTTTTCTAGTTTCCAACAATTGCCTGAAAATTTCATCATTTCTTTGTTTTTAATTGCTGCATAGTATTCCATTGCGTAAATGTAACACAATATATGTATCCATTCCTATGTTGGGGGACTGGACACACTAAATCTCTTAGAAGAAATAATGAGAAGAACTTTGATCTCATTGGCACTAGAGACAACTTCCTGAACAGAACACCAACAGCACAGGCTCTAAGATCAACACTGGGACCTCATGAAAAGGAAAAGCTTCTGTAAAACAGAGGACACTGTCGTCAGAATAAAAGGACAGCCTACAGACTTGGAAAGGATCTTCACCAACCCTCTATCTGACAGAGGGCTAATATCCAGAATATATAAAGAATTTAAGAAGTTAAATAGCCAGAAATCAAGTAATACAATTTAAAAATGGGATACAGAGCTAAATGGAGAGTTCTCTGTAGAGGGATATCAAATGGCAGAGAAACACTTAAAGAGATGCTCAACATCCTTAGCCATCAGAGAGATGCAAATCAAAACGACCCGGTGATTTCACCTAACACCCATCAAAATGGCTAAGATCCAAAACTCAAGTGACAACACATGCTGGAGAGGTTGTGGGGAAAGGAGAACAGTCCTCCATTGATGGTGGGAATGTAAACTTGTACAACCACTTTGGAAATCAATCTCAGACAAATAGAAATAGCACTTCCTCCAGATCCAGCTATACCACTCCTAGGAATATATCCAAAAGATGCTCAAGTACACAACAAGCACTTTTATTAACCATGTTTTTAGCAGGTTTATTCGTAATAGCCAGAATCTGGAAACAACCCAGATGTCCATCAGTGGAGGAATGATTACAGAAATTGTGGTACTTTTACACAATGGAATACTACTCAGCAATTAAAAACAAGGAAATCATAAAATTTGTAGGCAAATGGTAGGACTAGAAAAGATCATTCTGAGTGAGGTATCACAGGAGCAGAAAGACACACACGATATATACTCACTTAAAGTGGGTACTAGTCTTATAAGATAGGATAAACATACTAAAATCTGTATACCTAAAGATAAAAAAGAAAGAGGACCCAGGGTAAGATGATCAATCCTCACTTAGAAAGATAAATGGTATGGATATAGGAAGTAGGAAAAAACAAGTAACAGGACAGGAGACTACCACAGAGGGCTTTGGAAAGACTCTACCTAGCAGTGTATCAAAGCAGCTGCTGAGACTCATAACCAAACCTTTTGCAGAGTGCAGGGAATCACATGAAAGAAGGGGGAGTAAGTATGACCTGAAGAAGACAGGAGCTTCACAAAGACCAAAGATATCAAGGCACAGGGGTCTTTTATGAGACTGTTTCTCCAACCAAGGCCCTTGTATGGATATAAGCTAGAAGCAGGTGTAGCCCATGGTAGCTCAATATCCAAGTGGGTAAGCAAGTAAGGGGGACAAGGACTATTTCTGACATGAACTCAATGGCTGGCTCTTTGACCTTCCCCCACTGCCAAGGGAGTACCAGGCTTGCTTGGCCACAGAGGAGGACATGGCAGCCAGTCTGGAAGATACCTGATAAGCTAGGGTCAGATGGTCGGGGAGGAGGCCTTCCCCTATCAGTGGACTGAGGAAGGGGCAGGGAGAAGATGAGGGAGGGAGGGTGGAATTGGGAGGGAATGAGGAAGGGGGCTACAGCTGGGATACAAAGTAAATAATCTGTGATTAATATTTAAAAATAAAAAATAAATGTACAAAAATAAAAATAATTAAAAAATAAAGGGAAGGGGATGGAAGGGAACGGGTATGGAATGAAAGGAAAGGAAATAACAAGGAAAAGAAAAAGAAAGGAAAAAGATAGAAAACGAAAAAGAATAGGAAAGTAAACAAAAAGTGGAGGTACAGGAAGGGACATGAGAAGGGACGGAGTGGGAATGTAAGGGAAGAGAAGGGAAAGGAAAAGATAGGAAATGTAAGGTAAAGAAAGGAAAAAGGAAAGGAAAGAAAAGAAAAAAGAAAGGAAAGTTAAGGAAAGGGAACGGAAGAGAAGGAAAGGAAATAATAGGAAAGGAAAAGACAAGGGGAGGGAAGGGATGGGAACAGAAGGAAAAATGTATGGAAGGAAAGAAAAGGAAAGAAAGAATTGAAGGAAAAAGGGAAGGAAATGAAACAGTAAAAAAAGGTAAAGAAATGAAATAAAGAGAAAAGGGAATGGAAGGGAAGAAAAGGAAAGGTTAGGAAAGACAACAGAAAGAGAATGGAAAAGGAAGGAAAAGAGAAAATAAAGGAGAGGGAATGGAAGGAAAAAAGAAAAGAAAAGAAAAAAGGAAACAAGGGGAAAAGTAAATTTATGGAAAGGAAAGAAAAAGAAATAGAAAGGAAAAAGGAACTAAAAGGAAAAATGGGAAATGGAAAGGATGGGAAAGAAAGAGAAAGTAAGGGAAAGGGAACAGAATGAAAGGAAAGAAAGAGAAAGGAAGGGAAGGGAAAGAAAATTGAAGGAAAGAAAAACAAAACAAAATAAAATAAAGGATAGTGAAGGGAAGGAAAGGAAAGGGAAGGGAAAGTAAACCAAAATAAAGGAAAGGAAAATGGAAATGAAATAAAAGGAAATGGAAAAAAAAAGAATGGAAAGGGAATTAAAGGGAAGGAAAGTGATGGGAGGGGAAAGGAAAGAAAAAGGAAAGGAACATAAAGGAAAGGAACAGGAAAGAGAAGGGAATGGATGGGAAAGGGTAAGGAAGGTAAGGAAAGGTAAGAAAAAAGGAAAGGAATTAAATAGGAAAGCAAAGTAAAGGTAAAGAAATGAAAAGAAAAAAAAAGAGTTGTAGAAGGAGGGAAGGGAAGGAAACAGAAGAGAAACAGAATGAAAGAAAAGAAAGGGAAAGAAAATGGAAGGCAAGGAAAGGTGAAAAAAAGGAAGGAAAGAAAAGGAAATGGAAGGCAAGGAAAGGTGAAAGGAAAGGAAAGGAAAGAGATGAGAAGGAAAGGAAAGGATGAAAAAGGAAAGGAAAGTATGGGAAATGAAAGAGAAGGGGTGGAAAAGAAAAGGGTGACAAAGAAAAGGAAATGAAAGGAAAAGGGAAGGGAAGAGAAGGGAAGGAAAGCAAAAAGAATGAGAAAGGAAAGAAAAAGAAAGGGAAAGGAAAATTTCTTGGGACAGAAAAGGAAGGGAAGGGAATGGACGGGAAGAAGTATGGTAGGAAAGGAAAGGATACAAAAGGATAGGAAAAGAAATGAAAGGAAAAGGAAAAGGATGGCTATGGAAGGGAAAGGAAGGAAAGGACAGAGAAGAGAAGGGAAAGGAAAGGTAGGGAAGAAAAAGGGAGGGAAGGGAAGAGAAGAAAAAAGGTAAGAATAAGAAAGGAATGGAAAGGAAAGGAATGGAATGGAAAAGGGAAGGAATAGAGTGGAAATGCAAAGGAAAGGGAAGGGATAAAAAGGGAAAGGAAAGACAAAGGAAAGGGAAGGAAATGAAAATGGAAAGAAAAGAGAAAGGATAAAGGTAAAAAGAAAGGAAAGGAAACAAAAAAAACAGGAAAAGAAAGGAAAGGAAAAAGGAAACGAATGGAAAGGACTGTAAAGGAAAAAGGAAAGGATAGGAAATAAAAAAGTAAAGAAATGGAAAGGAAAGAAAAAGGAAAGGGATGGGTAGGGACAGAAAGGAAAGGGAAGGAAAACTGAAATGAAAGGAAAGGAAAAGAAAAGAAAGGGAAGGGAATGGAAGGAAAGGAAAGGGAAGGAAAGGAAGAGAAGGGAAGAGAAGGAAAAAGGTAAGGCAAACCAAGGTGGTGGAGCCCAGCATGCACAATATCAGAGGGGCCTCTCAGAGGATCTGAAACTCGGGAATTTGTGAGTGGATGGATAGTTGAACCCAGAATATCGATATTGAGGTTTCCTCGGAGAAAGGGGACAAACCCCGAGCTGAGACCATTAGGATTCAGGTCGACCACAGACTTCACCGCTGACTTCTCCTGGAGACTGACTTCCCAGGCACTTCCCTTTTAACAGGCCTCTCTACTCAATGGTGGAGTCAGCAGTGAAGGCAGTGGAGGCGGTCTGCAGTGTACACAGCTCCTAGCGCAGACCCCCTTGCTTGAGATTTGAGACAGATAATACTCACTCCCCCAGCACTTCTCCTCGACAAGCCTCCCTTCTCCCTCCTTGGAGAAGGCAGAGGCTGCAGAGGCAACCTACAGTGCCCAACACAGAGCGCAGTGCCAGATCCACAGTGCCCAGAGCTCCTACCACAGAGCACAGTGCTGATGGCTCCACCAGGCCAACCAGGTCCTTGGCTCCGCACGGCCTTCCAGAAATCTCCAGCAGCCTCCTAGTTCTGCAGCAGTGGTTGGACTGCCAGTGGTCCGCAATACCAGCCCCCAAGTTCTGCAGCAACATAGGGATTCTTGGGACAGCATTATCAACATTGAAGGCCGTGCTCTGTGGGTCTATCAATGATGTCGAGGCAAGCAACTCATGGAGCCCAGACAGATCTGAATACCAGAATGACAGTATGACAGAACTGTAGACCACTGAGGTATTCAGGAAATTGACGTAGGCACATTGTGCCCTCAAACAGTGTGTGCATTCCAGGCTCCATGGTCAGGAAAATATTTAAAGATAATTGTAGAAAAAAAAATTTCCAACTCAAAGAAATAGATGACCATAATCATACAAGAAGCCTAAAGAACACCAAATAGACTAGGACAGAAAAGAAACTCTTCACATCACATCATAGTCAAAACACTAAACCTACAGAAAAAAGAAAATATATTAAAGGCAGCAATGGAAAAAGGCCAAGTAACATATAAAGGTAGACTTATCAGAATCATACCAGATTTCTCAGCAGAAACTATGAAAGCCAGAGAAGCCTGGGCAGATGTCATGCAGACTTTAAGGAACCACAGATGCCAACCCAGACTACTCTACCCACCAAAGCTGTCAATCAACATAGAGGGAGAAAGCAAAATATTCCATGACAAAACTAAATTTAAACAATATCTACATGGCAACCCAGCCCTACAGAAGATACTAGAAGGAAAACTCCAATCCAATGAATACAACTGCACCCAAGACAAGATAGGATACAGATAACTGTCACAACAAAAAATTAAAAGAAAACAAGCAGTGAATCACAGTAATATCATCAACTCCACAAAAAAAGGAACTAATGTTCATTGGTCACTATTACCTATCAACATCAATGGACTCAACCCTCCAATAAAAAGACACAGACTAACAGAATGGTTGTAGAAACAGGATCCAACATTCTGCTGCATCCAAGAAACACACCTCTGCAACTAACATAAATAAACACTACCACAGGGCTAGAAAAATGTTTTTCAAGGAAATGGATGCAGGAAACAAGCTGGGGTAGTTATCCTAATATCTAATAAAATAGACTTTCAAACAAAATTAATGAAAAAAGATTAAGAGGGGCACTTCATTCTCCTCAAAAGAAAAATACACCGGGAGGACTTCACAACACTGAATATCTATGCCCCGAATACAAGAGTACCTACATTTGTAAATGAAACAATACTAAAGCTTAAATTGCACATTGATCCTAACACCTTAATGGTGGGAGACTTCAACACTCCACTCTCACCAAAGGACAGATCATCTAGACAGAAGCTAAAGAGGGAAATAAAGGCACTTAAAGAGGTCCTAAATCAAATGGACCTAATAGGTGCATACAGAACTTTTCACCTAAATTCAAAAGACTATACCTTCTTTTCGGCACCTCATGGAATCTTCTCCAAAATACACAAAGCAAGTCTCAGCAGATACTAGAAGCCTGAAATAATCCCTCATATTCTACTGACCATCATGGACTAAATCTGAACCTCAACAACAACAGAAATAGCAAAAAAGCCTGGATTCACATGGAAACTGAACAACTCTCTACTCAATGAGAGCTGGGTTAGGGAAAAAAATAAAGAAAGAAATTAAAGTCTTCCTAGATTTCAATGTTCTGAGAGCCTCCCACCATATTAGTGACAATTCTCTCCTTGGGTGACTTTGACACCTTGAAATTCCTGCCTCCTCTTTCTAAGCACCATAGTTATAGGCCTGTGTCACCATACCTGGAGACTTCAGTTTCATTTAGTGATGTAATAGAATGATGGGTTGAATAAGATGAACACTTAACTATATTACAAGATATCTAATCTCTGTGAGCCTGGGTTTCTCTCTCTGTAGAATGAGGTTAGAACTCTGACCTCGTCTGTAGTTTAGACTCCATGATAAAAGAAAATAATATTACTCATAGAGAGAAGACAGTGGACATTAACCAGGAGGGGTGCATTTGATGGGAGCCTTCCTCTGTTACTGGAGTTAGGACCAGAGCCCATGTTCTGGCTACCCTAACCACCAAGGTTCAGTCACTCAGCCTCATTAAGCCAATTAAAAGAACTAAATTATCAAGCTATGACATGTCTACTTACAATTCAGGCACTCTGGAGGCAAGGTGGGTATATATACTGTGTGGGATATACACAGAAATTGAAGACAGAAAGAGATACATAGTGGGACTACTCTTTAAAATAAAAAAAGAGTGAAAACAATGACAAAAAGCAAATTATTAATGAAGACTGAAAACATATTAACATACTTATTCAGTAATTTTGACCAGTGATGAACTTATAAGATAACTAATTCATTGTTGAGGTCCTAACAATTTTAGATGGAAGGTGAGATACAACTAAGTAATCTAACCAAGCCATAAAATTAATTTTCGTTATCCTTAAATCCCTCTTTTATTCTTAGATCCTTTATTTCCTGCAAGTTATTCAGACATTGAGTTAATGTTTATTTAACAGAGTTTGCATCTGGAGGAATCAGCCTTTTCACATAAAGAGATTTGAGGGAAAATTAGAATTTCATGGAGTCCATGGTTTCACTAGATGTTCCCTAAGGGGAGATAAAAATGTGTCTTTACAATCATTATTCCTACCAGGCAGGCAGATTAAAGGGATGAAAGAGTGGGAAACTGAAGAGCTTTAAGATCCAATAGGATATATTTTGCATACAGGTCTTTCACTTGCTTAGTTAGAGTTAAATCGGGGGACTTTATGTTATTTGTGACTATTTTCAGGGTGTTGTTTCTTTTTTGGCCCTTTTGTCTTTTGTATACAAGAGGGCTTCTGATGTTTTTGAGGATTTTTTTTTTTTACCCAGCCACTTTGCTGAAGGCATTTATCAGCTGAAGGAGTTTTCTGGCAGGCAAATTGTGGGACTAGAAATGATCATCTTGAGTGAGGTAACAAAGAAGCACAAAGACAAACATGGTATATACTCACTAATAAGAGGAATAAACATACTGAGATCTATACTCCTGGAGAATCTGGACAACAGGGAAGACCCTACGGAAAATGCTCAATCCTTATTCAAAAGGGCAAGGATGATAGACATCCAAAGAAGAACAGGGAATAAGACAGGAGCCTATGACAGATGGACTCTGAAAGAATCCACTGATGGAGGTATTGAAGCAGAGGCTGAGACTCATAGCCAAACTTTGGGCAGAATACATGGAATTTTATGAAACAAGGGGGAGAAAGTAAGACCTGGAGGGGAATGAGGTCCAAAAACCAAGAGTCCACAAAAATACTGCTCCCTGGGGCCCCTGCAGAGACTGACACCCCAACCAAGGACCATGCATGGAGAAGATCTAAAACCCCTGCTCAGGTGTGGCACATAGACTCTCTCTCTCTCTTTATCACACACAGCACATGCACATGCACACACACACACACACACACACACACACACACACACATTGTTGAAGATGAAGTAAGACAGACTCCAGCAGGTAGATTCCAAAAAGCTTCTTCTCTTTATTTAAGCTTCTCTTCATTTAGCTTCTCTTACAGTCTTTTTTTTACTTTATACAATCACATACACACATACATATGTACATACATATATACACATTCACATACTGGGTAGACAGAGCAAACTCCGGAGAGTGAATTTTAATTCATCCTAATATATGCAACTTGGTGGATGGAAGTAACTCCAAAAAGTAAGTTCCAAACCACCTTACATACATACAAAATGGTGGATGGAGCAAACTCCAAAGAACATGAGCCAAACCACCTTACCTACATATACATACATCATGATTGATGGAAAAAGCACAAAAGAGCAAGTTCCATCCCAACCTTACATACATACATATACATACAACTTCTCAGATGAAACAAACTCCAAAGAGTGAGGTCCAAACCACCTACATATATAGACCTTGGTGGATGGAACAAGACCTAGAGTGCCAGTTCAGACTACACTTTTACTCTTTTTCCACACCTTATCTATCCCAGTAAGATCCTTATAGCAATATTAAACACACAATGTGGTTACACTCTATTTTTCTTTAAGTGAAGAATTACAATGAACATACACACACACACACACACACACACATACACACAAACAACCCACATATTCCCCAATACCTTCACATGATCAAATGTTATACATATTATGGGTGAAGAACAAGTTATTCCAAGACCCCATATACACTTGCAATTAACCAACTTGTGATCAATTAACAAGATGAGCAAGCAACATAACTACTCAGCCATCTTGTCTTTACTGGCAAGCAGAAACTTGGGGTAATTAAAAGAGCAATTATATTAAAAAGTAATCACATAAAAGTCTTAAAAGGATCATGAATCTAAAGTTTTATATGTATAAAACAATCAGCCACCTCTACATTAAATCTTGAAGGGGTATGTACCTTAATAACTTTTATTAAATCATATCAAGAACCTGAGGGCAAAAACAAGTATGAATAAATCAATCCCTGTCTCAGCTACAGGCCCAGCTGGACAGTGTCCAGTCAGCAAGTGTTAACTTTGGCTTTTGTTTCTTCTCACCAATCTTAAAGTGTCCCTGGCTTTACTATTAAGAGGGTACTTTTCTTAATTTCACATGGATCTGTAAGATTTTTTACGTAAGACCCATTAGCAAAAACATCTTACCTGACCTCACTAAACAATCTATAAGTTGATATGGGGAAGGGAGGTTAGCCCAGATTCTAGGCAGGAAAATTCAAGGTAGGGAGTGGGATATGCCAGCCAAGAGAACCATATTAAGCTTTGGAAGGACCAACAGATTTCTGGGAGAAAATTGGCAAGTAGGTCGGTTTTAATATAGGCACCTCTCACATTTCTGCCAGATTTAAAACCTACATCTATAGAAATATAAACTGTAGAGAGCAACATGGTCTCCACTGAGTAATGACTATCAAAAGAACCCACAAGGAAGAAGGGTAGCAAAGAAGAAGATTTTTTTTTCTTTTCTTTCTTTATATTTTCTATTTCTTCCATGAAGACAGGCCGTTATCCAGGCTGGCCTCAATTTTCTGCTCTTATTTCTTCTCCATAGGCCACTGAGATTGGCTCAGAAGATTCCTTACACTGAAGCTTACCTGCAACCTTACTGTGAAATAAACATTAGGTGTAACCCATTTTATAGAGTCCCACCCCCAAGGCACTGGTTGACTGGGCAAGAAACATCTGAAATATGAAAGGCTATCATGTCTGAAACTTTTGATCCCAAGCATTTCATAGATAAGTTGGTTTTCCTCCTGCCTTGGGGGCTGTTTCCCTCCAACCCAGGAAAGCAGAAGGGGCAGAAGATGAGGTGCCATGCTTAGAAAACCAGCAAGCATGACAGATTCAGACAATCTGGGAACCAAGGCAGAGAGCAATTTTAACTTTAATTCCAGAAAACAAAGGTTATATACCCCTTGGGGAGTGAGTGGAGTGCTCCAAGGATTGGTGTATATAAATGTTTAAAACTAGGCATTTCAAGGATTCTTTTTTATTCTTTATTGATTACACTTTATTCACTTTGTATCCCCCCTGTGGTTCCCGCCCTCCTCTCATCCTAATCCTTCCCTTTCTCTGCCCTCTGCATGCATGCCTCTCCCCAAGTCCATTGATAGGGGAGGTCTTTTCCTTCCTTCTGATCCTAGTCAATTAAGTCTCATCAGGAGTGGCTGCATTATTTTCTCTTGTGGCCTGGTAAGGCTGCTTCCCCCTCAGGGGGAGGTAATTAAAGAGCAGGCCTCAAGGATTCTTGATTTGCATTAAACAGCACATCCTTATTGTACACACATAAACAAAGTACCTAATTATCCTATAGGTGAAGGGAGGGAAGAGTTAGCTTGGATCTGTGTCAAAGACCATCTATCAAATGTGCTTGGAGGCATCTATGTCTAAAGACACTAACCAGATGAAGTCAGAGATCAGGAGGCTCTGGTGGAGAGAGGGAGTCCTGCACCTTAATGCCTAGCTCAGAAAGGCTATCCAGACTTTGAGCGCTGCAACCTGAAACAGAAAGGTACTTCCAACCAGATAAAAGATATTCATCCTGAAATTAGCATGTAATTGAAAAAAATGAAGATCTTTTGTTGGCAGAGCTCTTAAGCTTTTCACATTCAAACTCAGGTCCTCAAGAGCAACAAGTCTCTTAATCAGCCATTTCTCTAGAGTTCCAAAGTTCATATCCTACTGTGAACAATACAGTGAAATCACAATCTCCTTTGACTTCACTTTCAGACAGTCTGAAAGTCTCTTCAGGCCTCCAGGGTTCCCTGCATTCATGTGCACATACTTCCACAAAGACCCAAACAAACATACTTAGCTAAAAGTAAAATAAACCTAAAAATAAATGTTTAAAAATCAAGTTATAAATGCTTTCTCTTTTACTAGAAGCAGATGAGCATGTAACTTGGTACAAAGCTGAAGATTTTCTTGAGCTCCTTATTCTCCTCCTCTCTCAAATGTTGATATTATAAGCATGTGTATCAAAATCCTTAAAAACCTATTTTTAAAAATACTATTTCATTAATGAAACTTCGCAGTCATACAGAAATGCACTGTTAACATGCACACAATATATATATATATTATATATATATTATATATATATTGATATTGATATATCAGCATGTGTGTGTTTCTGTGCACCCATACACATATGCAGATATAAATTTGTAAGTATATAGGACAAGTATATGGTGTCTTCCTCCATTTGTACAAACACTTAATTTAAAAAATAATTTAAATATTAATAACAGTTGAATACAATTAATACAGTCATATTGTTACCTAAAAATTAATCAGAATTATCATGACGATGGCATTTTCTCAAGACTTTAATCCCAGCACTCTGGAGGCAGAGGTCGAGGATTCCCTGAGTTTGGGGATATTTTTGTCTACAGAGTAAGTTCCAGGAAAACATGGCTAAACACAAACAAAACTAATTTAGTTGATTAAAAAATTTGAGAGGTTTATGCAGCACAAAAGACCACATAAACTAATATTTTATGAATCTCTTAATTTCTTTTGTAATATTTTTATGTTCTCCTAAAGCACTGAGTGATCTTTTTTATCTGGTGGTAGTCTGGGATACAGTTGTTCACTTCTGGACAAAGAACAGCACGTCCCTGAGAACACAGGTACCAAATTCTCTCTAGAATAAATTCGAGTGCTCAAGGGAGTTGACTAGTTCAAGGCATCTGTTCTGACTATGGGAAGTAGAAATGAGGTTCACACCAGGTACTACAATTAGCTTTTAAAATGAGGCTTTCACTATCACACAGCAGTCAGTGCCTGTGGTGATATGGAAGTATTCTATCTCTTTGGCTAAGCTGGTATGGGATTGTGGCCAATTTACAGGGTTTCCCAGGCTCAGACCCAGCATGGCAGGAGGTAGATCCAGTGAAATGTAGGCCTGTTGGGCTGAAAAGCTGGTCTAGGCCCAGTGGGTGCACTGCTTGAGGTCAACATGGTTTTTAGAAGTCCAGCAGTATCCAGCCCGTGTTACACCCAGTTCGGGAGCCCCCAAAAGATCTACAGGAATCGACACTGTTGCAAAACACATGAGGGTCTTTTTATTACAAGCTCAAGCCCAGGTGGCTGACCTTTACAAAGACATTTGGGTAAGTGACCCCCCAGCTCCAGGAGATCAAGGTTTTTAAAGAAACAAAAATGCCAGTGGGGTAGTACAAGCCTTGGAATTACAGGATTGGGTAAGAGGAACAAAATGCAAATGGGGTGGTCTCTATGGAAGCTGACATTTAAAATGACTGGTCTATTTTTAGGCGCCAAGACTGCTAATGGTCTGGCCTAGCTGCCTGGGAGACATCTGACCTCTAGTTCTTTGGGGCCATGTGACTCCAGTCATACCCTGAGGTTTATCTGGCTGGGGGCTGCTGCTGGCCCATTATCTGAAAGGAATGTGGGACTCGGCCCTAGCCTCTGGGCTAGCCCTCTGCTCTGAAAGAAATGTGGTCTTCTGATTCTGCCCCAGCCCCAAGAATTAACTCTAACCTTTCATTAGGTTAGCAAGTAGCCAAGTTCTGGGAGCTCAGTGGCAAATCTCAAGGGAGGAGGGGAAACCCTCTCTCCTCCAGAATAAAAGACTGACCAATTTTAGTTGGCTGTGGTGGAAAGCTGATGGTATCACAATGTTAATTTCCTGTGAAATCAGGGATTTATAAACCTTGGGCTTAGAGGATGAATGTGTTTGGTTTCCTGGGGCTAGATGCTCAGGATAGTTGATCTATATGTTGTGGTGCAGTACGTCATTTGCATGCAATATCCCAGTCCTATGACATAGAGAATATATAAATTAATTATTCTGTGGTGGGGGAATATCTCCAGGTATAGTTGAAAGGCATTTTCTGAAAGCTAACATATTCTTAGCATTGGGTGGTGTATTTACAGGATTCCCTAGGTGCTTGCTGAGCGGGGTTCTTATCAGGAAAGAGTCAGGCCTGTAATCTTCACTTAGGATGTGATGTTCCTTAATATCTGGGGTTCCCTACATCAGGCAAAAATAGAACCCCACTGAAAAAGGGAATCCACTGTATAGACCTAGTGACGAGGCTATCTGGAATGTCATACTTCAAAATAACCAGCGGAGTGCCACAACTGAGGTTCTGCAACCATTCCTCAGTATCAACTCTGTTTAACAGTGCTCCTTACCCAGTACAAGCCTGTCTGTTTGCTTGTTTATTTCTCTTGCATTGGTGGGAACTAAACTCAAAGCATTCTGCACTGGCAGATCGTTTAGCAAAAACATACATTCCCACACTTTTTTGTCAGTATCAATAACAGCTAGTCCATGCATGGTCCTAGGTATCTGCCACAGGAAAAGACCAATTACATCTGATATCACATTGTTTTTAAGGAATACATATATGACATTAGTTAGCATATTGTTTACGAGGGGGCTTCAGTTTTGCCTTCATAAATGTGAAATTTACTTATAAATAAATGATAAAAGCCTGGAAGGCAGAGTCTATCAACACACAATCATACTTCTTTAGTTTAGAGTAAGGTTTCTGGGTCTCTACATTTAAAAGCAGATAGGGAGAAATCAAAGTGGTATGTGACCCAGGAGGAAGAGGCAGAGGGGGATATATGGCTTAGAAACAACGCTATTACATGTACCATCACATTTATGAATCTTATAGTTTAAACATAATTATATAAACATAAACACAATTGTGTTGGATATATAGAAGGAGAATTTGGTGAGGGAAGGAAACTTGAGGTAAATGAAGCACGGAACAGAGAGAAATGGGTGTATCTTATATAGGATTACTACTGCTATTATAAAATATCATAACCAAAAAATCAACTTAAAAGAATGGGAAATTTTATTCTTCTTCAACATCCAGGTTACAGTCCATCACTAAGAGAAGTCAGGGCTGGGATTCAAACAGAGAAGGAACCCAGAAGCACAAGCTGAGCAGAGGCCATGGAGGAGTGTTGCTTACTGGGTTCCTCCTCATGGCTTGCTCAGGTTGCTTTATTGAGAAACCTAGGGTCACCATCAATGGCTGCATCACCTACAATGGATTGGATCTTACCTCATCAATTACTAATTAAGAAAATGTGTTTTGAGAGTCGGGTGCTGGGGTTGGGGATTTAGCTCAGTGGTAGAGCGCTTGTCTAGCAAGCACAAGGCCCTGGGTTCGGTCCTCAGCTCTGGAAAAAGGAGAGGGGAGAGGGGAGAGGGGAGAGGGGAGAGGGGAGAGGGGAGAGGGGAGAGGGGAGAGGGGAGAGGGGAGAGGGGAGAGGGGAGAGGGGAGAGGGGAGAGGGGAGAGGGGAGAGGGGAGAGGGGAGAGGGGAGAGGGGAGACCAATAAGACAATTAAAGAAGATCAAAGTTATTCAAATAGAAAATAAAGAAGTTGAAGTATCACTATGTACAGATAATAGGATAGTATACATGAGTAACTCCAAAAAATTCTAACAGGGAACACCTCACTTACAGCTGATAAACACCTTCAGCAAAGTGGCTGTAAACAAAAATAACTTATCCACCATATTTCTAAATCTAAATGAAATGAATAATTTTCATGATCAATTCCACTTACCAAAGCTTAATCAAAATGAGATAATTGAATAAAATATTCCTATATCACCTAAGGAAATAGAAGCAGTCTACAAAGTCTCCCATGAAAAAAACAAACAAACAAAAAATAAAGTCCAGGGGCAGATGGTTTCAGCACAGAATTCTACTAGACCTTCAGAGAAGAGCTAACACAAATACTCTTCAAACAATTTCAAAAAATAGAAACAGAAGGAACACTACCGAACTCATCTATGAAGCCACAGTCATCTTGGTACCTCAACCTCAAAAAGACCCAACAAAAAAAAGACAATTTCAGGCCAATCTCCTTTATAAATATTAGTGCAAAAATACTCAACAAAATACTTGCAAACCGAATTCAAGGACACATCAAATGTAGCATCAACTACGACCAAGTAGGCTTCATCACAGGTATGCAAGGATGGTTCAATATACAGAAATCCATCAATGTGATCCACCATGTAAACAAATTGAAGGAGAAAAACCACACGATCATCTCCTTAGATGCTGAAATAGCATTTGACAAAATCCAACATCCATTCATATGTAAAGTATTGGAGAGATCAGGTATACCTAAACATAATACAGGCAATATACAGCAAGCCTATAGCCAATATCAAACTTAATGGAGAGAAAATTAATCAATCAATCCCACTGAAATAAGGGACAAGGCAAGGCTACCCACTCTCTCCATATCTATTCAACATAGTTCTTGAAGTCCTTGCTAGAGCAATAAGACAATGAATGGAGATCAAGTGAATACAAATCAGAAAGGAAAAATTCAAAGTTTCACTATTTGCAAATGATATGATAGTATGCCTGTGTGACCACAAAAATTCTACCAGAGAACTTTTATAGCTGATAAACACCTTCAGCAACGTGGCCACAAAATTAACTCAAAAAAATCAGTAGCCCTCCTGTATACAAAAGACAGAAGGGCTGAGAAAGAAATTACGGAAACAACACCCTTCACAATAGCCACAAAGGGCATAAAGTACCTTGGTGTGACCCTAACCAAGCAAGTCAAAGACTTGTATGAAAAAAAAATTCCACTCACTGAAGAAAGAATTAGAAGAAGATATCAGAAGATGGAAAATCTCCCATGCTCATGGCTTGGTAGGATTAACATAGTAAAAATGGCCATCTTAGAACGAGCAATCTACAGATTCAGGGCAATTCCCAACAAATTACCAACACAATTCTTTACAGAAATTGAAAGAAAAATTCTCAACTTCATAGGGAATAACAAGAAACCCAGAATTGCTAAAACAATCTTCTACAATAAAAGATCTTGTGGAGGTATCTCCATCCCTGATCTCAAGCTGTACTATAGAGCAACAATACTAAAAGTTGCATGGTACTGGAATAGAAACAGACTGGACTGGTAGATCAATAGAATTGAATAGAAGACTCTGAAATGAATCTACTTATGGACACCTGATTTTTGATGAAGTTGCCAAAACCATTCAATTGAAGAAAGAAAGCATCTTCAACAAATGATGCTGCTATAACTGGATGTGCACATGTAGAAAAATTTGAATAGATCCATACTTATCACCCTTCATAAAACTAAAGGCCAAAGTCGATCAAAGTTCTCAATATAAAACTAGACACACTAAACCTATTAGAAGAAAAAGTGGGGAAAAGCTCTGAATTCATTGGCACAAGAAACAACTTCCTGAATAGAACATCAACAATTACAGGCTCTAAGAGCAAAAATGGGACCTCATGAAAAATGAAAAGCTTCTGTAAAGCAAAGGACACTGTTGTCAGAACAAAAAGACAGCCTACAGATTGGGAAAGGATCTTCACTAACCCTATATCTGTCAGAGAGCTAATATCCAGAATATATAAAGAACTAAAGAAGTTAAATAGCAATGAATTGGTTAATCCAATTTAAAAAATGGGGTACAGAGCTAAACAGATAATTCTCAATAAAGGATTATCGAATGGCAAAGAAACACTTAAAGAAATGTCCAATATCCTTAGTCATCATGGAAATGCAAATCAAAACGACTCTGAGATTTTACCTTACTCCCAACAGAATTGCTAAGATAAAAATTCAAGTGACAACACATGCTGGAGAGGATGTGGAGAAAAGGAAAGCCTACTACACTGCTGGTGGGAATGTAAGTGTACAACCACTTTGGAAAACAATCTGGCACTTTCTCAGACAATTAGGAATAGTGCTTCCTCAAGATCCAGCTATACCACTCCTAGGCATATATCCAAAAGATGCTCAAGTACACATCAAGGACATTTACTCAACCATGTTTGTAGCAGCTTTATGTGTAATAGCCAGAAGCTAGAAACAACCAAGGTACCCCTCAGTTGAGAAATGGATGCACAAATTGTGATACATTTACACAATGGAGTATTACTCAGCAATAAAAAAAACAACGAAATCATGAAATTTGCAGGTAAATGGTGACAACTGGGAAAGATCATCCTGAGTGAGGTATCCCAGAAGCAGAAAGACACAGGGTATATACTCACTCATAAATGGAAATTAGATATATAATATAGTATAAACATAATAAAACCTGTGCACCTAAAGAAACTAATCAAGAAGGAGAACTCTGGCTAAGATGCTCAATCTCCATTCAGAAAGGCAAAGAAGATGGACATCAGAAGAGGGAGCAAACAGGGAACAGGACAGGAACCTACCACAGAGGGCCTCTGAAAGGCTTTACCTTGCAGAGCTTCAGAGCAAATGCTGAGAGTCATAGCAAAACTTTGGGCAGAGTGCAGGGAATCTTATGAAAGAAGGGGGAGAGAGTAAGTCATGGAAGGGACAGGAACTCCACAAGGAGAGCAACAGAAGCAAAAAATTTAGGCACAGGAGTCTTTTGTGAGATGGATGCTCCAAAAAAGGACCATGCATGGAAATAACCTAGAACCCCTGCACAGATGTAGTCCATGGCAGTTCAGTATCCAAGTGGGTTCCCTAATAATGGGAACAGAGATGGTCTCTGATAAGAATTGATTGGCCTACTCTTTGAAAACCTCCTCCTGAGAGGGGGAGCAGCCTTGCCAAGCCACATAGGAAGAAAATTCTGCCACTCCTGATGAGACCTGATAGACTAGGATCAAAACAAAGAAGAGGAGGACTCCCCTATCAGTGGACTTGGGGAGGGACATGAGTGGAGAACAGGGAAGGAGGGTGGGATTTGGAGGGGTGGAGGGAGGTAGCTACAGGGGGATACAATGAGAATAAACTGTAATTAATAAAAATAAAAAAATAAGTTAAAAAAGTATCAGTAGCCATCCTGTACACAAAAGACAAATGAGCTGAGAAAGAAATTAAAGAAAGAACATTCTTCACAAAGGACACAAGAGACAGACTATCTGGGTGTAACTCTAACCAAGCAAGTCAAAGACTTGTATGAAAAAACTTCAAGAATCTGAAGAAAAACATTTATAGGAGAAAATGAGTGAAGAAGGTTGGAATTGCAAGGGAAGTAGGGAGGGGACTACAGCTGGGATACAAAGTGAATAAATTGTAAATAATATAAAAAATAAAAGCTCAATTTGAAAAAGAAATTAAAGAAGATACCAGAAGATGGAAAGATTTCCCATGTTCAAGGCTCAGCAGGATTAACGTAGTAAAAATTGCCATCTTACCAAAAGCAATCTACAGATTCAATGCAAGTCCCATCATATTACCAACACAAATTTTTACATATCTTAAAAGAGAAATTATCCACTTCATGTGAAATAACAAGAAAACAAGAAACCCAGAAGAGCTATATATATGTATATATATATATGTGTGTGTGTGTGTGTGTGTGTGTGTGTGTGTGTGTGTACAAGAAAAGATCTGGAATATCTCTATTCCTGATCTCAAGCTGTATTATAGACAAACCAAATAAAAATTGCATGGTACTGGTACAGAAACAGAATGGTGGATCAATGGAATTAAATAGATGACCCAGAAACAAACCAACACACATATGGACACCTGGTTTTGGACAAAGATGCCAAAACCACACAATAGAAAAAAGATAGCAACTACAGTAAATGGTGATGGTGACTGGATATCTGCAAACTGAAAAATAGATGCATATAGATGCATACTTACAATCCTGCACAAAACTAAAGTCCAACTGGATCAAAGTCCTCAACATAACACCAGACACACTAAGTCTGTTAGAATAAAAAGTGTGGAATAACACAACCAAAATATCTAGGCCCAAGGGTCTCTTCTGAGACCCAACCAAGGACCATGAATAGAGATAACCTTAAACCACTGCACAGATGTAGCACATGGGAGCTCAAGCTGCAAGTAAGTTCCCTAATAAGGGGAACAGGAGATGACACTGACATGAACTCAGTGGCTGGCTGTTTGATCACCTCTTCATGAGGGGGTGGAGGGCAGGCTTACCAGTCCTCAAAGTAAGACAATGCAGCCAGTCCTGATGAGACCTGATAGGATTCAGTCAGATGGAAGCCTTGGAGGTCCAACCCTAGCAGTAGACAGAGGGAGGGGCATGGGAGTAGAAGAGGAAGTGAAGGTGGTATTTGGAGGAGATGGGGGAGGGGGACATAGCTGGGATACAAAGTGAATAAACTGTAATAAGTAAAAACAAAATCAGATGTATATAGGCAGTAGATACAGACATATATACCAAAGCATAATATATTAACAGTGGCTCAGAGTTCCTCATCTTTCTGTAATACTGATAATGCAATCTGGGTCTTTATATTTATGCAGCTATCTATATTTGTAGCAATAAACTATTTATTATATGAAAAAAAATTCAGAAAATCAATGAAACCAAGAGGTGGTTCTTTGAGAAAATCAACAAGATAGACAAACCCTTAACCAAACTAACTAAAAGGCAGAGAGAAACTATCCAAATCAGCAAAATCAGAAGTGAAAAGGGGGACATAACAAGGGACACTGAGGAAATTCAAAGAATCATTAGGTCTTACTTCAGAAGCCTACACAACACTAATTTCAAAATCTAAATGAAATGGACAGTTTTCTTGATAGATTTCATTTACCAAACTTGAGGATTCTTAATCTAAACTAATAATCTTTTGATGATGTATTCTTTGTAAATGATTTTAAATTCTGTCCTATTTTTATACAGATTCATCATAGCCTAAAAGCATAAGAAAGCCACCATGACACCTAAAACTTCACTGATGCTCTTTGCTTGTACTGTATCATCTCAGAGCAACTGCACAACTTCTAAATCTCTTAGATTCTCAATTTTTATCTATCCACACCAGCATTGCCAAAACTATGAAAGAATGGAGTCTATCTCTTAAATGATTTCACTGAAGGAAGCAACAATTAGTCATGCATAGCAGCTTTAGGCAAAAGGGGGAAGAGTGCAGACCAAGGGCTGTGTGGTGCAGGCAACTGGTGAGACTCTCAAGGAGGTTTGTGTTGGAGGCTGAAGAATTATGGGAGAAGTATTGTCATAGTGCTGACAGTAATAAACTATGCAAAGTAGTCAATAAATGAGAAAGAAAATAACCAGGGTACTGAGTTGTGAGAGAATCCAGGTTAAATCTACAGCCAAAAATGTCATCAAAGTGAGTAACCAATCACTGGAGAAAAAGTCAACATAAAAGCTCAAGGACCAAATTAGATCTCTCAAACTGCAAATAAAGAGATTCACTCATGAGATGTTTCCATTGAAAATCAAAAAACATGTGCTCGCTTCGGCAGCACATATACTAAAATTGGAACGATACAGAGAAGATTAGCATGGCCCCTGCGCAATCGAAGAAGATATCAGAAGATGGAAAGATCTCCCGTGCTCATGGATTGGTAGGATTAACATTGTGAAAATGGCCATACTGCCAAAAGCAATCTACAGATTCAATGCAATTCCCATCAAAATACCAACTCAATTCTTTACAGACCTTGAAAAAAAGATTCTCAGCTTCATATGGAGAAACAAAAAACCCAGAATCTCCAAAACGATCCTGTACAACAACAGATCATCTGGAGGTATCTCCATCCCTGATCTCAGGCTGTACTACAGGGCAACAGTAATAAAAACTGCATGGTATTGGCATAGAAACAGAAAGGAGGATCAATGGAACCGCATAGAAGACCCAGAAATAAATCCACACACCTATGAATACTCGATATTCGACAAAGAAGCCAATTCCATTCAATGGAAAAAAGACAGCATCTTCAACAAATGGTGCTGGACCAACTGGATGTCTACATGCAGAAAAATGAAAATAGATCCATATTTATCACCCTGCACAAAACTAAAGTCAAAGTGGATCAAGGACCTCAACATAAAACCAGATACCCTAAATCAATTGGAAAAAAAAGTGGGGAACAGCCTAGAACTCATTGGCACAGGAGACAACTTCCTGAACAGAACACCAACAGCACAGGCTCTAAGAGCAACAATCAATAAATGGGACCTCATGAAACTGAAAAGTTTCTGTAAAGCAAAGGATACCGTCATCAAAACAAAACGACTGCCTACAGATTGGGAAAGAATCTTCACTAAACCTTTATCTGACAGAGGACTAATATCCAGTATATACAAAGAACTAAAGAAGCTGAAAAGCAGCAAACCAAGTACTCCAATTAAAAAATGGGGAACAGAGCTAAACAGAGAATTCTCGACAGAGGAATATCGAATGGCAGAAAAACACTTAAAGAAATGCTCATCCTCATTAGCCATCAGGGAAATGCAAATCAAAACGACCCTGAGATATCACCTTACACCCATCAGAATGGCCAAGATGAAAAACTCAAGCAACAACACATGCTGGAGAGGTTGTGGAGAAAGGGGAACCCTCCTCCACTGCTGGTGGGAATGTAAACTGGTACAACCACTCTGGAAAGCTATCTGGCGCTTTCTAAGACAATTAGGAATAGTGCTTCCTCCAGACCCAGCTATACCACTCCTAGGTATATACCCAAAGTTCACTCAAGTACACAAATGGGATACTTGCTTAACCATGTTTATAGCAGCTTTATTTGTAATAGCCAGAACCTGGAAACAACCCAGATGCCCATCAATAGAGGAATGGGTACAGAAATTGTGGTATTTTTACACAATAGAATACTACTCAGCAATCAAAAAGGAGGAAATCATGAAATTTGCAGGCAAATGGTGGGATCTAGAAAAGATCATTCTGAGTGAAATATCCCAGAAGGAGAAAGACAAACATGGGATATACTCACTTCTATAGACCTATAAGATATGATAAACATAATGAAATCTATACACCTAAAAAAGATAATCAAGAGAGCAGACATGGCATAAGATGATCAATCCTCGTTTAGAAAGACAGATCGGATGTGCATTGAACATATGACAGGAGTCTACTGAGCGCATCTGAAAGACTCTAACTAGCAGTGTTTTCAAAGCAAAGACTCATGACCAAACCTTTGGCAGAGTACACGGAATCATAAGAAAAAAAGGGGAGTTAGTCTGATGGGGAAAGGATAGGAGCTCCACAAGGACCAAATATATCTGGGCACAGGGTCTTTTCTGAGACTGACATTCAACCAAGGACCATGTATGGATATAACCTAGAACCTCCACTCAGATGTAGCCTGTGGTAGCTCAGTAACCAATTGGTTTCCAAAAGTGAGGGGAACAAGGACTATTTCTAACAGGAACTCAATGACTGGCTCTTTGGTCTCCCCACCCCCGAAGGGAGGAGCAGTCCTGTTAGGCCACAAAGGAGGACTTTGCAGCCAGTCCTGAAGATACCTGATAAAACAGGATCAGATGAATGGGGAGGAGGTCCCCCCTATCAGTGGACTTGGAAAGGGGCATGGTGGAGATGAGGGAGGGAGGGAGGGACTGGGAGGGAATGAGAGATCGGGACACGGCCTGGATACAGAGTTAATAAAATGTAACTGATAAAAAAAATAATAATAAAATAAAAACAATGAAAAAATAAAAAAGAAAAAATTAATATAAAATATTAATTAATAATAATTTAAAATAAAAAATTATTATTAAATTAACATCAACAAATTTGCAATAAATAAGTAATTATTTATTAATATGCATTATTAATAAATATAATTATTAATAAATAATCATTTATTTTTATTAATAATTCTTTTCATTGGCGATCTTATTAATAATTAATTTTTATTTTATTAATTATGGATAACATATATTTATATTATATATAAATATATAATATAAATGTATAATATAAATATATTTTTATATTAATGCATATTAACATTTTTATTAATAATTATTTATTTTTACTAATAACTCTTATCAACATTTTTAAAAATTAATTATTTATTTTATTATTTATTCATAACATATATTTATATATAAATATATAATATAAATACATATAAATATGCACCATATTAATGCATATTAACATTCTTATTAATAATTATTTATTTTATTAATAACTTTTATCAATATTTATTAATAATTAATTATTTATTTTATTGTCCATTAATAATATATCAATAAATATAATTATTAATGACTAAATAATACTAATAATTAATTATTTATTAGTATGTTGTTAATGAAGATAGTTATTAATAAATAATTAATAAAATATTGATAGTAAAATAATATTAATATTAATATTCCTCCATTGCTGGTGGGAGTGTAAACTTGTACATTCCTTTTTTAAAGTAATCTGGAGGTTTCTCAAAAAATCATGAATAGCTCTATCTCAAGATCCAGGTATACCACTCCTAGGTAGATACCCAAAACATGCTCTACCATTCAATCAGGACATCTGTTCAACTATGATCATAGCAGATTTATTCTTAATAGTCAGAATCTGGAGACAACCCAGATATCTCTCAAGTGAAGAATGGATAAAGAAACTGTGGTACATTTACACAATAGAATACTGTTTGGCTATTAAAAACAAGAGTATTATGGAATTTGCAGGCAAAATGTAGAACTAGAAAAGGTCACCCTGAGTGAAGTAACTGAGAAGCAGAAAGACACTCATGGTGTGTACTCAATTATAAGTGGATATTAACCATATAGTACAGCATAACCATACCACAATTCACAGACCCAAAGGAGATAAGTAACAGGGAGGACCCAAAGAAGGGTGCTTAAATCACACTCAGAAGGAAATAGAAGAGATATCAGAAGTGGTTAAAGAAAAGGAACAAGGTAGGAGAGGGAGCATAGAGAGAAATGAAAGTGGAGATCAGACCTTGGGAGAGCAGAAGCAGGAGGACAGAGAGAAAATAAACAGAGTGGGGACATCTCTTTGACAAGCAGGAGACCTATGACAACCTAGAGGCTTCTGGGAGAATATGGGGATGATCTGGCTGAGACACCTAGCAGCAGGGGTTATGGAGACTGAAGAGGACACCCTCTTACTAGATAGGACCCCTTGTTGAAAGGGGAACACCAAGTAACCCACAAAAACATTGACTCCAAATTTACTCTATCTACAAGATGTGCAAGGATAAAGATAGAGCAGAGATTGAGGGAATCTACAACCAATGCCTGACACTATCAATGATACTTTGCTGTGATCACAAATAAATGCCCAGCATAGCTGTCTCTGAGAGTCTCCATCCAGCAGCAGATAGAAACAGATGCTGAGACTCACAGCCAAACCCTGGGTAAGGCATAGGGAGTCTTGTGGAAAAGTGGGGTCTTTGTGTGCAGAGATAGAAGTATCTGGAGTGGACAGGAACTCCACAAGAAGACCAAGAGAGCCAGCTAAACAGAGTCGAGAGCATCTTGTGGAGACTGAAGCACCAATGAAAGACCATGCATAACTAGGCACCCTATACAAATATAGGCACATGCCTCTAATCTCAGCACTTAGAAGGGAGACTCTGACTGATCTCCAAACTCAAAGAAAGCCTAGTCTACATAGTGAGTTTCAGGATAGCCAGGGCTACATGAAGAGACCTTTGTTGTGGTTAGTCTAAAAATATTTATTAACCCACTATCACAGTCAATAAAAGACACAGACAACTGATAGATTTTAGAATAGCCTTATATCACCTGGGGCAAAGTAGATAGTAACCTTCTAAACAACCTTTACTTCCAAGCCCCAACCCAGGCTGCCTTCCACCCATAATTCCATAAACACTTGCATATTCTCTCATATGTATAATTTCCTCCATCCATACCAACATATGCTTCTTTCAAGCTAAGCTGTGATAGCTCTCTGCTTTCTTCCTCTACCTCTTCCAGTACCTGTCTTTCTACCCACCATTCTTCTGTGCCCAAAGCCCAAGAACCATAGTCCCATCTACCTCCTTCTGCCCTGCCCGGGTATAGGTATACTAATCATCTAGTAATAGATAATTGAAAAATATTCCTTCACATCCCATGGTTACAGGAGATAGTTAAACATCATAACAATATCCATGGCATGGCAGTAACCAGATCTCAAGGCACTGAAATAGCATTTGAATACATAACACATGACTAGTCCTCAACAGACACTGGAGAGAGAGAGAGAGAAGTTATTAGGTCAGAGAAAAATGAAAAATCACTATCAATTGCCAGCAAGCAATAATATTGCAAGGAGAAGTTCATACAGGGCCATTGGACAGACAGAAAAGCCTGCAGTTTGCATTGAATGATATGGTCTTTATGGGCTATATCAACTTAGTAGAGCCCTGTGTTCAGACCTGTGGTTCCTAAGAATGGATAAGAAGAGATGAAGAGGCAGGTAGAGCCAGAGCCTCTTCCCACATGTTTGTGTCTCACAGCATGATGACATTTGCTCCAAGGCTCTCACTAAACTTCCAGCATCAATGACAGAAAACAACTGCTTTTACTCGCTTGGCTGCTTTATAGAAAGAACCTTAATGCCAGAGATTCGAGGAAGAAAGTTGTGGTTTTTAAATACATTGTCTCTCCAAAGTCAGTTTAATTCAACAGGACACAATGATGTACAGTCATAAAAATCCTAGCTGGTGCTGATGAGATTGTTCAGCAGATAAAAAGGACTTGTACCAAGTCAGATGGACTGAGTTAAATCACCTGAAGGTACAAAACTTACTTCCACAATTGTTATCTGACCTACATATGTGCCTGATGGCATGTGTCCCCCTTGGTTTGAAGTAAAATATAAACAATCACAACAAAGTCTCTAACATGGTCTTTGAAAGCAATAATAGGATGACACAGCTAAGGCCTTGGCAAATGATTTATGCTCTAGCATTAAAAAATAAAACTTCTGCACATGTAAAGTCAACAATAAAGTGAAAGTGTGGGCTTCTAAAGAGAAGTGAGTGGATGTGGCAAGGAGATAGTATTACAAATTTTCAGAGCACTGAATGTATTTCATGTAATGAAAATTCATTACATTCAGAAAATGTAATGAAGTTTCAGAAGAGGTTAGGACACTGGATAAAACATCAAAACCCTTTAAAAAACAGTGTGCAATGTTCTCAAGTTAATTAGGACTATAAGCAGTGACATTTAATGACTGACATGTGAAAGTACCTTCACAAAAGAGATGTCCATTACTACAGTTCTGGGCTGGTATTGTCCTTGCATAAGTAGGGCACCTTCTCCTAAAAAGAGTTGACTTGATGGAACTTTCCAGAATACTCACCCCCATATTTTTTCATACTTTTTATAGCATTCTACATCATATTTCCAAATACCCTGAAGAGACAAACAGTATGAAATCCATTATTGTCCTGTATGCACTGACTCTTGTGCAGCCAGAGCACAAAAACCTCAAATCCCATGAAATCAGGTTTATTGTCTCTGACAGAGAAAAGTTCTTCAGAGATGATTGAAGTATCACCAGCAAGATGTCTCAGTGGGAAAACACAGTGATAGAGCAGCACATCTTTCTGTAGCCTCTGCATGCACACTCATAGACACAATTACCTACACAGACACAAGATACATACAATACACACATGGACATAAATTTGATGGTGATGATGATGAAAACGATAATGAAAATTTTTAAAGAATGTACAAGATAAGCATAGAACCTTAAGAAGAAACCTGAGCCAACAGCAACACAAGCTTTGCCTCATGTCCTTTTGATGTGAGTTCAGGAACATCTATCTGGGACAATGACCATGGAACAGGTAAGTCACAAATTATCCACCTAGAATTAAAGTCTACATGGTATATACTCACTTATAAATGCGTATTACACATATAATGTAGGATAATCATACTAAAGTCTGTACAACTAAGGAAGCTAATCAAAGAGGACGACCCTGTATATGATGCTCAATTTTCATTCAGAAGACAAATGGGACAGACATCAGAAGATGGGGAAACAGGGAATATGACAGGAGCCTACCAAAGAGGGCCTCTGAGATACTCTACCCAGCAGGGTATCAAAGCATATGCTGAGAATCATAGCCAAATTTTGGGCAGAGCACAGGGAATCTTATGAAAGAACGGGGAGATACAAAGACATGGAGGAGCCAGGAGCTCCACAAGGAGAGCAACAGAACCAAAAGATCTGGGGTCTTTTGTGAGACTGGTACTCCAAACAAGGACCATGCATGGACATAACCTAGAACCCTTGTGCAGATGTAGCCCATGGCAGCTCAGTGTCCTAGAGGGTTCCCCAGTAATAAAAACAGAGAGTGTCTCTGACATGAACTCATGGGCTGGCTCTTTGATCACTTCCTCCTGAGGGGGAGGCAGCTTATGAGGCCACAGAAGAAGACAATGAAGCCAGTCCTGATGAGACCTGATAGAATAGGGTCAGATGGAAAGGGAGGAGGACCTCCCCTATCATTGGACTGGGATAGGGGCATAGGAGAAGAAGAGGGAGGGAGGGTGGGACTGGGAGGAAATGGGAGAGGGGGCTACAGCTGGGATATAAAGTGAATAAACTGCAATTAAAAATAAATTAAAAATTAATAAAAGTCTGCATGGAACATTGAATTTTCATTAATTTCCCAGTAATTTTGTTTAATCATTCTTTCTCTAGTGGTTTTGCCTTTAATGAATCTTTAAAAGGAATAGGAGAAAAAGATTTCACTTTATAGTTAAATATTTGAGGTGACTGACAGCCATCATCCTGTCTCAGATATTCGCAACTCAGACTCATGCATAAGATTCTGCCATTAAAGAAAGAGAAGCAAGAAAATTTGAACACAGGGAACTTCCCAGAGACTCATACTCCAACCAAGGACTATTCATGGAGATAACCTAGAACCCCTGCACAGATGTAGCCCATGGCAGTTCAGTGTCCAAGTGGGTTACATAGTAATGGGAAGAGGGACTGCCTCTGACATAATCTGACTGGCCTGCTCTTTGATCACTTCCCCCTGGGGGGGAGCAGCCTTACCAGGCCACAGTAGAGGACAATGCAGCCACTTCTGATGTGAACTGATAGACTAAGATCAGAAAGGAGAGGAGAACCTCCCCTATCAGTGGACTTGGGGAGTGGCATGCATGCAGAAAGAGGAGGGAAGGTGGGATCAGGAGGGAGGAGGGAGGGGCCTATGGGGGGATACAAAATGAATAAAATGTAATTAATAAAAAATTTTAAAAAAGAGAAGCAGCTGTAGTTATATTTCAGAGACAGAGCACGTTGCCTAGCACACTTAAGATCCTGGATATCATTCTCAGGACTGCAAAAACAAAACAGAAGCTAAAATTTTGTCATTGGAAGCTGGAGATATGGCTCATCAGTTAAAAGCACTGCAGAGGGTCTGTGTTCCCAGTACTGATTTCCAGATTCTTACATGCATCTCTAACTCTGGCTCCAGGGAACAAAGCACCCTTTTATGTCTCCTGTAAGTACTACACTCACATGCACAAACCTGCACACAGCCAAACACAGATACACAATGAAATCTTCTTACTATATGAAGCTATCATTACCCAGAACCCATAGTGAAGCAAAATATTCTAGTTACTTTGGTTCTCAAGAAGATCCTAAGCATGCCATGAATAGTAAATGCTGGGGCTAGAACCATAGAAATAAGTTCAGAGGTTCAATGACTATGCAGAAAACTCCAGTATATGAAAAATTCCCCAAAAGTGTGTATATTGGCCTGTTATAAGTGGATGCTTCAGAAATAGTCAACCAAAAGAAAAAAATTGTTGAACATAAGCCTGGTACAAAGAGGAGATTTTAAATCTAGTGCATACTTCTGTGTCCTAGAAGTTGAAAACCCCTTCAAGATTTTTTCCAAATAAGTGCAATAGTACCTTCTCAGAATCTACACTGGGTAAAAAACAAACTCTTCTTTGATTGTTCACAAAGTCAGAATATCAAGACTGAATGAGCTGGAGATCCTGGCATTTCTGATGTAGAAGTTTCAGGGTTTTTTGAAAATTCAGATGTGTCATGTGATGTTTTGCTACAGGCTGTCTTGCGAGAGGGCATGTGATGTCTTGCTACAAACTGTCTCATGCAAGGGGCATGACTGTCCACCTGAAAACACCTGTGTGTGAACTCTGAGGAGAGGAGATATATAAAAGCCCACAGACAGTGAGATAACATTCTCTACAGCACTTTGCTGGTCTTCTGTCTTCAACACTTGACTTCCCAGAGACAAACATTCCAGAGAACTTCCTGGGGAAATCCAAATGAGGCTTGCAGCTCTCACTGACTTGCTATGATCTTCTGAATCATGCTGATCTGTGTTGTAGTTTGGTGTTGGCCTTTGGACTGGACTGCTGGGTTCAGGTCAATGAAGAGTGGACTTGTTCCAAGGAAATACTTCTAAAATGTCTACAACCCCTTATTACTAATAACCTTCTTTTCTTTTCCTACCTCTGGTCAGTGGGTGGAAGAGAGCCAGAAGTGTTGAAGAACCTTAAATAAAGTAGGTTTGTTGAAAAATCTAAGCCTAAACACTTCACTTACTGTGAAGTTGAGTCTCAATAAATAGGGCCAGAGAGATGGCTCCAAATGAGAAGTACTTGACACCAAGCCTGATAACCTGAGTTCTGTCCCTAGGACTAAGATGCCTGCACACACAGTATAATAACCATTCTCTCTCTCTCTCTCTCTCTCTCTCTCTCTCTCTCTCTCTCTCTCTCACACACACACACACACACACACACACTCACATTGTTAATTTGGCAATAGAGCCCTAGGAGACACACAGAAATTCTCTAGAACTATGAGAACACACAGTATGAAGGCCTGAAGTCTCAAAGTTTTCTCTCAAAGAGCACTTATTAGAATGAGCCATAATTGGCAATCAAGAGAAACCATATGAAAAGCTCAATCAATACCCACCTTGTAGTAATTCAGTACAGTTCCTAAAAAGGCCAGAGGTGTGGGCCCAGGAATTCCCTGTTTCTTAAAAACTCCATGTGTACGAGTCCCAAACCTATAAGGAGAAAGAGAGAGTCTTGTAACCACACACAAGAGAAACATGACCATAACCAAAACAATAAAACAAATCAACATGGCTGCCCCTCCAGTTTCCAGAGAGTTTAGGAAATGGTGAAGGAACCTGTGTGCATGGCATCACACTGTTCATTTCTGTGCCTACTGAGTTCTGGTGGATCTAGGGTTCACACAAAAGTCAATCAGGCCGTATCAGGTGTAAACCTTATCAGTAAACCTCACCAAGAGGGAATAGAAGAAGGGTAGAGATACCCAGAATATCTGCATAACATCAGTATGAACTTTGAGATGTAGTATCACTGGAGCTATTGTTCAGTAGTAAAGGTATTGCCTACTAGATATAGGCTCTGGCTTCATTACTCATACCACTAAAAAATTAAAATGCAAAATTAATTCCGTTGTCATTTCATTTGGGACCTTCAAGATGACACCACAGGGAGAGACACTGGCTGCCAGTATTGATAATCTGAGTTGGATCTCCAGGACGCACACAATACGAGGGAACTGATTCTGCAAAGTTGTCCTCTGAACTACGCATGTACACACACACACACACACACATACACATACACACACACACACTGTAATAGTGATGCCCCTAACCAAAATGAATAAAAACACAAAATTTTATAATGTTTATACAAGACTTTATTTCAACTTCTGCTATTACTTTTTAAATTTTTATTCTGGTGCCTGTGGAGGGTGTTGGATACCCTGGAACTACAGTTAGTGGTGACAGCCAGCTCCTTGTTGATGTTCAGACCTGGGTCCTCTAAAACAACAGCCAGTACTCTTAGTCACTGAGTCATTGTCTTTCCAGCCCCAGCTTCCAAAACCAGTTGTGACCTTCCATACAAAATAGGTCTGAGTATTACCCCAATCACTAGGACATGGTCTGGGGAGGAACTTTGGAGGTTACTCACCAGTAGAGGAGCATGAGACTGATTGCCAGGAGGACCCAGGTTTCCAGGGAGAAAGCTGAAATCAGATCCATCTTTGCTTGTCTGTCAGCAAATTACTCCTATGTGCTCTCCCTCCTGCTTTGCATGCTACCTTTTGCAGGGCTTCCTTTCTGCCCAACTGTGCTGTAGTGAGCACAGCCTTCAATGTTATATAATGGGAAGATGGGTGGGGCAGGGCTCCAACCAGTAGATGGCTCAGCTTTGTTTCATCTGGACTTTGGTATCCTCTCCAACTTGAATGTTTGTAAAAGTTTATTCACAGCCTATTTTGACCTCCTTTGAGTTCATATTCTGTGCAGCAATCAATAAACAACTGTGTCATGTAAGTGAGACCAAATGCTCTTCCTTTCCATAAAAATTCAACCAAATTTATTGATATGAAATCCTTTTCACCAAGGCTCTCCTCATCCAAGAATACCTGAAATAAAGCCAAAGTAGTGTCAACCACAGATCTTTACAGAATGTCTTTGTCTACCCATGACAGATACTTTGTCATTTATCAAAACTTAACTCAGGAAAATGTGGCAGTCTGTCTGAGTCTGCCTGGACCTGGACCCCTAACAATAAATTAACTCCCACACATGGTCATCTTCTTCACTCTAGACCACAGTGAGGGTCTTCTTGTATATCCCCCTTGACAGACTGTGAGGCTACTCTGGACGTGGTCACCACTAGGCAATAGCATAGTCATTCAGACACACTTGTCAAGTGGGGTCAGGTCTCATGGACGAGTCAGTGGGCACAGTTTAGTGTGGGTCATGATTTATGGATGTTAGGAATGAGATTCATGGCTGCAAGTGACTCCTGACAGCTATGGGTCACAACAGAAGACTTACAAAAAGCTACTATGAAGCTTATAAACCATTTTGTTCAGTTGCTAATATATTGTAGAGAAGGTGTTTTTTTTTTTTTTTGGAGTGATGAAATGTTCTAAAAGGGACCAACTGTTCACCTTCTTTAGCTTTATCAATGCTTCATATTGAGAAACATATGTTTGAAACCAGAAAGTTATTGGGTTTTGGCCTAAAATCTGAGCAGTTTCCAGGAAATCTTTGTTGGCATACTGGGTAAAACAACTAGATGAAACAGAAATTAATCTCTCATAACCTGGGCAGATAATTTTGAAGATATGCACATATCAATCTCTTAAACAGTTCAGAGCATACCTCTCTGACATGATAACTTTGTTTCCTGGGGAAAATGGTATTGACTGTTGTTATCAGAAGTAACTTTTCATGAAGCAACTATTAAGAATTAGTCCACATGTTCTAGAGAAATAAAGACAGAACATTTCCTGAAACCATTAGTCTACCATGGGAATCATAATAGTCATTTTAAATACCTTTACAGTTGAGCCTGGAATAGAGAACTTTCACTGGGCACAAAATTATCCTTTTCTTTCCTGGTACTAACCAAAATGGCTACAGCAGTTTGTAGATGAACCACTGAAGTGTAAACATTCTGTAGTAATCAGGGGAGAAACCACTGTGATGTCACCATTCCAAGGCTCAAGCCATAACTGACAAAGTGACATATGCATTTCATTTCCTTAACACTTTTAAATTCAACAAGTTCTTTTGAACAATTTTTGCACTAAAAGTGTTTTATTAAATTTACGTTTTTACATAGCATTTACATATATATGATAGCTATATAATATGATACATATGATTTTTAGATATTGATTAAAATCAGCAGTAATGTGCACCTCCAAACTACAGTGTACTATCAAAAACAGACATCCAATGACAATATTATGTTGCTTACTGTTTTGTAAGGACAAATAGCCTAGTCTTATCCATTTATTTTTGGGGACATGATAACCAGCAGAGGTCATTTCATAGCAAATAACCTCATGGATATGACGTTTAGGAGAAAGCACATGTGAGAAGAATCCAGACAGTGAATAAGACATTTCCTTACTCTCTTCCTCTCTTGATGCAAAGATTACAAATAATTTCAGTAAAACATCAATCTCTCTAAATGGTAGCGCTTCCAATGACAGAATATCTTCAATACAGACCTTGTCTCTTAAAAAGTGACACTACCTACCATCACTGCAATACTTGAGACTAAACTTACAGCAAATTATCTCATGAGCATCAGCCTTTTCCAACCAAAGAACCAGGATATAAGTCTTTATACAGTGAACAGTAAGACATTCCCACTACTATAAGGATCCTTTATATTATTCTTCAACAAAAACACCAACTGACACCCCAATTTGAGCACTGTTTTAATGGCACTATAGTATTTTCTAATTCTTCTTTTTTTTGTTGTCTTGTTTGGTTTCTTTGCTCATTTTGTTTTTAAGATATATATTCCGGAATATATGGAATATTCAGCATATTTATTTTTTCTAATAAATATAACTGAAAATTAGTTTAATATTTCATATTGTTGCATAGTATTTGAGGTTCAGGCATAAGAGTAAGGATGTATATGGTTATCAAATATGGTGCTTCTTTTAAAAACCATTTTACTAATAATAGATATATGGTTGCTTCAAGTCTGGAAATACAATGGTTAAAATAATTTGTAATAAGAATTTTTAAAGGGCATGAGAGTTTAATTTCTCAACTATATAACAATGAAGATGATGATTGGTTTACATATGATAAAAATCTTTCTCTTTAGTGTCCCAACCCGTGGGACTTCAACAGGTTCCTAAATGGGGGGGGGGTGTTGGAAAGAATGAAGTAAGACAAAGAGACACAAAGAATGAGGCTAAGTCTGTTTGTCTGATCAAAGCCTTGTTTATTTGAAAATTTTACACAACTATATAGGGAGAAGGCAGGAAAAGGGGAAGGCTAATTTACTGCTGCAGAAGATAGCAAGAGTGCTTTATGGTTTGAGATACCTCCTGCAAGATACCTCAAGAATGTTTCCTTAAGATATCTCAAGGATGTTCCAAGGTGTTCTCACATAAATCTATCACCCATGACCTAGGGTCCTTGTGCAGCTGTTGGTAACTTTTCCACTAAATGGCATTGGCTCCACTAAATGGCTTTGGCTCACTAATTGGCTTTGGCTTCAGTAAATAGCTTTGGCTCCCAGCATCTCCTCCCTTCTTAAACAATTTAAGAGGCTAGCAGGTAGGTTTTGAACATGAGGTCTTTTGCAGATGGTGGGCATTAACCAGAGGGGGGAAGTAGTGACCTGATCCTCCCAAGGCATTTTGCAGCCTTTTCGGGTGTCTCTTTGGGGAGGAGAGGAAGACCCCATCAACACCTGAGGGCATCCCCAGCAGGTTGTGGTTAGGGGTAATCAGACACCAACCTCTATGCAATCAGGTTTGCTTCTCAGGGGACTCAGAAGGGGGCAATTGGGCCCTCCCCCTGCAGTACTTTGTCTTGCACCCCTTATAGGTACCCAGGCTACATCAGGCAAGCATTTATCTGAGTATGCTGTTCTCATGAGAGCCAAATGCAAGTAGTCAAGACCCATGTGATAGACTGTCAGCAATCTTCCTTGGGCTCAGCTAAGCCTCTGTCAGCCAAATCAAGTCTGTGATAATGAACTTGTATAGGTTTAGATGCCAAGGAGTCAATTTGTTGTTTTACAAAGCTAGTAAGTCTTTTAATGGCCCATGGGTCAAAAGATATGAGGAGAAGGAAACCCACCATGGGTCCCACAATTGAAGGAAGGAAGGTGGTGAGCCAGGGAGAGGTTGAAAACCAATTATAAAACCAACTCTCCTCTTGTTCTCTCTGTCTCTTTCTCTCTTCTAGGCCTTCCCTAATCTTATCCATGCTGTCCCTTACAATCCCAGTATAATCTGCATAAAAGCAGCACTCTTCCTTCAGTGAAGCACAGAGTCCCCCTTTCTGAAGGAAAAGCAAGTCTAGCCCTCTTCTATTTTGTAGGACAACTTCAGACAGTGAGACGAGGGATTTCTCCAAGTTGGTGATGCCAATCTCCAGTCTCTCAACATCCTTGTCAATTGTCCAGCAAAGGTCAGAGTAATGCTTGTTGGAGAGAAGGAGAGAGATTATACCCGTCCCAGCACCCACAGCTCCGAGGCCGAGGAGGACAATTAGTGTAATAGCTGTTATGGCCTCTCTTTTTGTTCTAAGCAATGCATGGTCATTAATGGGGTCCCAAAACCGGGCAAAATCTTCCCCAGAATAATAAATCAGGCGGAGAATTAATTGGACAAGGACACAGAAGGTAGTAAAATTGCTTTTGAGGTGAGGGGTATATATGCAGGGTATATATACATTACTGCAAATCTACCAGCTATCGTTGCCTGGGAGGATATAATTGGGAAAGTGGTTTGATGGTGTAATGGTTACATTACAAAGATGTCTGTGTTTCTGAAGAATACTGTTGCCTATGCATAACTCAAGGCCAGAAACAGAAGTCACCGTCAATCTAGCCTCAGCCTGTTGTGACCATCTGCATTTAGAATGGTCAGAGGAGTAGAAGATTTCCTCAGTGACAGCAATGCCTTCATAAAAGGGTGGGGCAGAATCATACCAAAGCCAACAGGACTCAGTAAGTTCAGGGTGTGTATGATTCAGGGCTAAAAAGGTATGATTAACAAGGTCTAAATTAATATGGCGTGTATCAATCCCATCTTCAATCAAGGAGGGGATAGGCTTATCAGCAAAGGAAGGAGTCGGGGAGGCAGGGACATTTTGCTTAGGCTCTGTCCGTGCAGGAAAATCATTTTTCTTGGGTTCTATCTGTGCGGGAGGGGTGAGGACAGGATTGGGTCCAATAGCTATGGGTGGAATAGCTGATTCTTTCCTTAAGGTGAGGTAAATGATAACTCCTGGACCGTTCACACCTACCTGCATGCTCACACCTACCTGCACACTCACACCTCCTTGCACACTCACACCTACCTGCACGCCCACACCTCCTACCACACTCACCTTTTACCACACTCACACCTACCTGCACGCTCACAACTCATACCAGGATCACACCTCTTACCACGCACATGCACATACCTCCTACCATGCTCACACTTCCCTGCACGCTCACACCTCCCTGCATGCTCCTCACAGTTCCCTGCATGTTCCTCACACTTCCCTGCAGGCTCACACCTCCTACCACACTCACACCTACAAGCACGCTCACACCTCCCTGCATGATCACACCTCCCTGCATGCTCACACCTCCCTGCATGCTCACACCTCCAACCATGCTCTCTCTGTCTCTCTCTGTATCTGTCTCTGTGTCTGTCTCTCTGTGTCTGTCTGTCCTTGTCTCTGTTTCTCTGTCTCTATCTCTCTCTGTGTGTCTCTCTGTCTCTGTCTCTTTCTCTGTCTTTATATAGCTCTGTCTCAGTCTCTCTGTCTCTGTCTCTCTGTCCCTGTCTCTGTCTCTCTCTGTATCTGTCTCTTTGGCTCTGTCTGTCTCTCTCTGTGTCTCTCTCTGTCTCTGTCTCTCTCTGTCTCTCTCTGTATCTCTGTCTCTGTCTCTCTGTCTCTGTCTCTCTCTGTGTGTGTCTCTCTCTGTCTCTGTCTCTCTGTCGGTCTCCATCCCTGTCTCTGTATTTGTCTCTGTATCTCTCTGTCTCTTTCGGTCTCAGTCTGTCTCTATCTCTGTCTCTCTGTGTCAATGTCTTTGTCTCTCTCTATCCCTATCTATGCCTCTCTGTCTCTGTCTCTCTCTGTGTCTGTCTCTCTGTCTCTTTCTCTCTGACTCTGTCTCTCTGACTATGTGTCTGTCTCTGTCTCTCTGTGTCTCTGTCTCTGTCTCTCAGTATCTCTGTCTATGTCTCTGTCCCTGTCTCTCTCTGTCTCTGTCTTTCTCTGTCTCTGTCCCTGTCTCTGCCTCTCTCTGTATCTCTGTCTCTGTATCTCTGTCTCTTTCTTTCTGTCTCTGTTTCTCTGTCTCTGTCTCTCTGTGTCTCTGTCTCTCTGTATATCTCCATCTCTGTCTCTGTGTGTGTCTCTGTCTCTCTCTGTCTCTCTCTATCTCTGTCTCTCTGTGTCTGTCTCTGTCTCTCTCTATCTCTATCTCTCTGTGTCTGTCTCTGTCCCTGTCTCTGTCTCTCTGTATGTCTGTCTCTGTCTCTCTGTGTCTCTCTATGTCTCTGTCTGTCTCTGTCTCTGTCTCTCTGTCTTTCTGTTTCTGTGTCTCTCTGTGTCTCTGTCCCTGTCTCTGTCTCTCTCTGTCCCTGTCTCTCTATCTCTCTCAGTCTCTGTCTCTGTCTCTCTGTCTCTGTCTCTGTCTCTCTCTCTCTCTCTATGTATCTGTGTCTGTGTCTCTGTCTCTTTGTCTCCATCTGTGTCTCTGTGTGTGTCTCTGTCTGTCTTTCTGAATGTCTCCATCTCTGTCTCTGTGTGTGTCTCTATCTCTCGGTGTCTCTGTCTGTCTCTGACTCTCTCTGTGTCTTTCTCTGTCTCTCTGTCTGTGTCTCTGTCTCTCTGTGTCTCTGTCTCTGTCTCTATCTCTGTCTCTCTGTGTATCTGTCTTTCTGTCTGTCTGTCTCTGTCTCTCTCTATCTCTGTCTCTGCCTCCGTCTTTGTCTCTCTCTGTGTCTGTCTCTCTGTGTCTGTCTGTCCTTGTCTCTGTTTCTCTGTCTCTATCTCTCTCTCTGTGTCTCTCTGTTTCTGTCTCTTTCTCTGTCTCTGTCTCTCTCTGTCTCAATCTCTCTGTCTCTGTCTCTCTCTCTGTCCCTGTCTCTCTGTATCTCTGTCTCTTTGGCTCTCTCTCTCTCTGTGTCTCTCTTTGTCTCTGTCTCTCTCTCTGTCTCTGTCTCTCTCTCTGCCTCTCTCTGTATCTCTGTGTCTCTCTCTGTGTCTCTCTCTGTCTCTGTCTCTCTCTCTGTGTCTCTCTATGTCTCTGTCTCTCTGTCTCTGTCTCCCTCTCTGCCTCTCTCTGTATCTCTGTCTCTTTCTCTCTGACTCTGTCTCTCTGTCTCTTTCTCTCTGACTCTGTCTCTCTGTGTCTCTGTCTCTGTCTCTCTGTCTCTGTCTCTCTCAGTCTCTCTGTCTTTCTCTGTCTCTGTCCCTGTCTCTCTGCCTCTGTCCCTGTCTCTCTGCCTCTCTCTGTATCTCTGTCTCTGTATCTCTGTCTCTGTCTCTGTCTCTCTCTGTCTCTGTCTCTCTCTGTATCTCTGTCTCTCTGTCTCTGTCTCTCTCTGTATATCTCCATCTCTGTCTCTGTGTGTGTCTCTGTCTCTCTCTGTCTCTGTCTCTCTGTGTCTGTCTGTCCCTGACTCTGTCTCTCTGTATGTCTGTCTCTGTCTCTCTGTGTCTATGTCTCTGTCTCTGTCTCTCTGTCTCTCTGTCTTTCTCTCTCTGTGTCTCTCTCTGTCCCTGTCTCTGTCTCTCTCTGTCCCTGTCTCTCTATCTCTCTCAGTCTCTCTATGTCTGTATCTCTGTGTCTGTCTCTCTCTCTCTGTGTATCTGTGTCTGTGTCTCTTTCTCTGTCTGTCTCCATCTGTGTCTCTGTGTGTGTCTCTGTCTCTCTCTTTCTGCATGTCTCCATCTCTGTCTCTGTATGTGTCTGTCTCTGACTCTCTGTGTCTCTATCTCTGTCTCTGTCTCTCTGTGTGTCTGTCTCTCTGTCTGTCTCTGTCTCTCTCTATCTCTGTCTCTGTCTCTGTGTCTCTGTCTCTCTGTTTCGGTCTCTGTCAGTCTCTCTCTCTGTCTCTGTCCCTGTCTCTGTCTCTGTGTCTCTGTCTCTCTCTGTTTGTCTCTGTCTCTCACTGTCTCTCTGTCTCTGTCTCTCATTGTCCATGAACCTCAAGCATTTAAGCTCATTTAAATATATTTGAATGTGTTTGATTATATTTAAATACACATATATTTAAATAAATTTGAATGTATTTAAATACATTACCCGATGTGCTGGAATGAGCTGTGGAGCTCAAAGAATGTCCTTCCAGGCCAGTCCCTCCCAGCTCCTCAGATGTCACCTCCTGGAGGTTGGTCTGATGGTAAGTGCTATCCCTCTGGATAACCTGCCTGAGGGGTCACACGGGGGTCCTTGTCCTATGACCTGGGTCACATGACGCTGCCGGGGAGGATGGCAAACATGTTATTAGTATGTTATAATGATGTGTTATAATGATGTGTTATCAGCTCCTTCCCTCTGGGCTCCGTCCACATGACCGATGGACTTGACCCTGTGTGCAAATCCTTCAGCCCTCTGTGCACTCATTCATTAATTCATTCATTCATTCATTCACTCCTTCATTCTCCTCCTCCTTCTCCTCTTTCTCCTCCTCCTTCTCCTTCTCCCCCTCCTCCTTCTCTTCCTCCTTTTCCTTCTCCATCTCCTCCTCCTCTTTCTCCTCCTCTTCCTCCTTCTCATCCTTCTCCTCCTTCTATTCATCCTTTTCCTTCTCCTCCTCCTCCTCTTTCTCCTCCTTCCTCTTCATTCTCCTTCTTCCTCCTCCTACTCTTTCTCCTCCTCCTCCTCCTCCTCGGCCTCCAGAATCCAGGAAGCATCTTAAAGTCTTGGGGAGACAGTTGAAAGGTCCGAGCCCCCGTCCTCACCTCCACCCCGGAGTGTCTGACTGTGACCCTCTCCTCACCTCCCTGCCCCCCTCACAGCGTTCTTCACCCACAAGGTGGAACACGAGAGTAAGACCCACAAAGGCAGGAGCTTCCAGAGGACCGGGACGCTGGCCTTCGAATGCGTCTACACCTCCAAGTGAGTCCAAACCCGGTGGGGGCTGCCGGCTAGGGGAGGGAGGAGAGGGGAGGGGAGAGGAGGGCAGTGATTCGGTTCCTGCAGCGTTCTGGAGCTCTGGGAAGCCAGAACGATGGTTCACAGAGCGAATCCGGGACTTGGCCGGGCCACACGGAGAGACCCTGTCTCGAAATAACTCACAAGCAATGCGGCAGCCTGGGAATTCTTTCTCTCTTTCTTTCCTTCCTTCTCTCCCTCCTTCCTCCCCAACTTCTTTCTCTCCCTTCCCTTTCCCTTCCTTCTTCTTTCCCTCCCTCATTCCCACTTTCCTTCCCTTCCTTCTTCTTTCCTTCCTCCCTTCCTCCCTCACTCCTCTTCTTCTTCATTCCCTCCCTCCTCCCTTCCTTCCCTCCCTCCTTCCTTCCTTCCTTCCCTCCCTCCTTCCTTCCTTCCTTCCTTCCTTCCTTCCTTCCTCCCTCCTTCCTTCCTTCCTTATCAAAAAGGGGCAGGCCAAAGGTAGCCCAAACAAATGCAAAAATCCAGGTACAAGATGCCTAGCATATCCTTAAATGCTAAAGGTGAAAGGGAGTTTATATAAAGTTTGGATACAAAGGCCCATCCCGTGTAAAAAAAAAAAAAAAGGCAAGCCAAAAAATAGCCACAACCAATGTAAAAGCAAAGTACAAGATGCCTAGGGTATGCTTAAATGCTAAAGGTAAGAGGGAGTTTAAATAAAGTTTGGCTATTAAGGCATAACTCCCCATTCTATATAAAAAGGGGGACAGGAAAAATAGCTACAACGTATATAAAAATCTAGGCCTAAACCTTCAAACAGGTACAAGATGCCTAGGGTCTGCTTAAACTCTAAACTAAAAAGGAGTTTATATAAAGTTTACCTAAAACATGCCTTTTCTGTTGCTCAAGGCAACCAGCTTGTCTCTCTAATGGGAGACCTCTCAGGAGATAGGTAGAAGCTTGGCCTAATGCAACACTTACCCAAGACTCCAAAAAAGATACTTTGATTTATCCAACCTTGTTTTTACTTCAACGTGATAATGATTGTATGTTCAATAATAATGGTAACTTATATTGCTGATCCCTTTACATGGAAACAACTCTCACCCTGACTGAGACATAAAAAATAATGTCTCCAGTCAAAACATCAATCATACATGGCCAATAAATCCTTGGCTATAATATCTTCAAAAAATTTCATTATGCCATTATTTAAATTTGCGTAAATAAAATTGGCTTACAGTCTAGTTTCATCCTGCACATTTCATACATTCATAATTTTAGAACTGTATGATGTTTGTGAGAAATTATATGTGTTCAGAACAAAAGGACTGGGCACTGGAGATGCTGGATCAAACCTGACAGAATCCTCTTTCCAGCATGCTGAGACCTTAACATATCTATTCCAGCATCTTGCATGTTCCAGCATTCTGCTTGTTCCTGCCTCAACTGCTTCAATTGCTGTTTCTCATCAATATTTCAATATTATTTGGTGATATTTGACAAAAAAGTGGGCTTCTTCTTCAGACTATGTTATCTGAACTGAAATTTCTAGGCTAGGTGTATGAGCGAACATACCTGTAGGGTAAGCAGTCAGTAGGCAGAGGCAGGAGGATCACATTGCCAGACACATTTTTAAGAAGGAATTTATGGTATTAATTTGTTGGTGGTCCCATCATTATTTCATTCATTCTTCATTCCTTCCGTCCTTTCTTCCGATTTATTTATTTATTTATCCACCCATTTATTTATTTATTTATTTATTTATTTATTTATTTATTCATTCATTCATTCATTACACAGTGTTCAGCCTACATGTACACCTGCAAGCCACCAGAGGGCACCAGATCTCACTATAGATGGTTGTGAGCCATCATGTGGTTGCTGGGAATTGAACTCAGGACCTTTGGAAGAACAACCAATGTTCTTGTCATATGAGCCCAACCCTGGTCCTACTTTGTTTTAGCTCATGTTCCATAAATTTTCTTAAACATAAATGAATGTGTAAGACATTAAGAAATGTCTTAATGATTCTTTACTATGGTCACACATAAGTTTGAACAAATACTGCTGAGTTCATCTCAAGAGCTCACGTCACCATGTGGTGAATTAAATTTATCATTGTGTTTTCAGGATGATAACTATTTCTTACCTATGACCACTAGGAAGCTGTAAGCTGCCTTAGCTGATCAAACTGGATGGATGAGTAAACAGCAGCTTTTAAGCCAGCCTTGAACTTGTGATCCTCCTGTCTCAGCCTTCTGAATGCTAGGGTTCCAGGGTTGGGCTGCTAAAGTGAGAACAATGAAGCAAATGATACATTTATCTGTTTGCGTGGGGGGGGGATTATCACATTTTTACATTTCCAAACTTTATATGCATGACATATCTCCCACTTTTAATAAAATATTAAAATGTGTCACTCTGTCATGTAGCCTTGACAATCCACAAATATGCCCTTGATTTTTTCTGTTGCCATCTGTTGCTGCTCAGGGGGCTAACTGGTTAGTCTGGTTTGTGGCCCCTTGGAGAAAACTAACTTTAAAATTTATTATTAGTATAATTTAAAGAGGTAGTGAGTGTTCTTTTTGGAGGGAGGGGAACTTTATTGATGATCCATAGTGTATTATTTTTTTCTTTGAAAATTTATTATTTGTAGAGTATTCTGCCTGCATACCAGAAAAGGGTGCCAGATCTCACTATAGATGTTTGTGAGCCACCACATGGGTGCTGAAAATCAAACTCAGGACCTTTGGAAGAGAAGCCTGCACTCTTAAGCTATGTGATGTCTCTCCAGCCCCATCATTTATTATTATTTTATTTTTTTAAATTTTTACTGATGTATTGTACATCCCTGTCATAGACCCCTCCCTTCTCTCCTCCTGGTTCTACACTCCCTGTTTCCCCTATCACCCCTCACCTGGCTCCTCAGAGAAGGGGATCACCCCTCCCCTGTGTCCACCCACCCATGCCACCATATCAAGTCGCATCAGGACTCAGTGCATCCTCTTCCCCTGTGGCACGGCAAGGTAGCCCCAACAGGGGAATGTGATAGAAAGCTAGCTTGTGAGTCAGGGTGCATTCATATGTATGTTGGTCCCGTTGTGTTTAAAAAACCTTGTTACCCTCGTGTCCTTCATCCCCTCTGGTGCTTACACTCTGCAAACAGAGTTCCTTGAGCCCTTGAGAAGGAATTGCTGGAGACATCTCATTTAGGGTGGAATGGTCTAAGGCCTCTCACTGTGAATCAATTGGTTTTGGGTCTCTGTATTTGTTCCCATCTGCTGCAGGAAGTTTTCTATGATGGCCGAGCAAGGCACTGATCTGTGAGTATGGCTGCTCCTTTAGCACAACTATAGCATTTACATTTCTCTGATGTCCCTGGCCTGTGTAGACTCAGGCTCCTGGCCACCCAAGCCATGTTGGATCAAGGTTCCTTTTCATGGAGTGAGATTCCTGAAACTCAACCAGATATTAATTGGTCACTTGCATGAAATTTGTGCCACAAGCACACCAGCAAAACTTGTACCCAGGTTACCATTGGAGAGTGAAGGGTGTATGGGTGAGTTGGTGTGTACTTTCCTCTTTAGGTGGACTGTGGTGAATGTTAAGGGGAATGTGAGCACCCACAAGCACGCATGCCATGTCTTCAATATCTTATATATTGTTGAAAAAGCAGGCACTTGAGAATAACTATAAAGTTATGCTCCAAGAATCTGACATTTGGTGGAAATTAAACTTTCAGGAATTAGCATGGCACCTCTTCATTTTCCTAGTTCCATTGTATCCTGTTATTTTCAGGTATTTCAGACCGAACAAAAAACATCTGTTCAGGCTGGAAATGGACTGTAGTTTCCAGGTTAGATATAGCAGTAGCATAAAATTAGGTCAGTGGTGAACTATACTTATCTGTATGCATTATTAAAAACATTTAGATTGCAACATGTTTATATTCATGAATAGACTTACATGTATTATAGGGATTTTATGTAGATAATTCACAATATGATTGCCGAAAACTCTCTCAAAAATTTACTGTTATTTCATCAACTTACTTCTTTTATATTTATCCTCCTTCATAATTAGAGTACCTCCCTGGTTTATCCCAATCAGATCAATTGTACCTGCCATTGTATTGTGTCCCTCCCTACCATGCTTTCTTGTTTCTACAGTCATTCCATGATGAATACTCACAAACCAACATTTGGAGCTAGATGCCCAAGAGTAGAGAATGAAAGATATTTGTCTTCTGGATATGAGTTACCTAAATTATATTTTTCTTACTTACATCTATTTATATGTATGATATTTATCATGTTAAACATACTTATGAGTTTCCATATCCTACCTATTGTGAACAGAATAGCAGAGCACCAAGGGCAAGGCCATGGTGGCTGTGGAGGTCTTCCACAATGAAGGCGACTGAGCAAGTATTTGTAGAGTGGGATGTCGAGTCATTTTTATGTATGTCAAGGAAAAGAGAGCAGGGTCAGGCATCAGATTCATATTTCTGTTTAGAAAATTCTCTACTCTGATTTCTGGGATGGTTCAAGCTGTTTAATAGACATCCCACCCCTTTACAGAGATTGATTTTCATGCCTGTTCTGTAGAAGAATCTCATATACCACCCAAATCTTCTTAAACTCCCAAAAATAACAAAGAGAACAAGTATTTAGTTCATGTACTATTTATATCAATTACTATCATATAATTACATTTCGAATATGTATACTGTCCACACATTAATAAGTAACATGCATAACTTACTAAAATATGTTTTTAACAGCAGTTTTTATTCTGAAATGAATGTCTGTGATTGAGAGACAAAGTGAGGGGCTCTTATTTTTCTTTAAATACACATTTCAGAAAAAGTTACTTTAAAGTAGGTAAATGATTTAATTTTAGTATGCTAATGGGTTTCATTAGAGAACTAATACATCAAAATGATCAATTTTTATTTGCTAGTTTTTGTTTTTCAAATGTCTCAAAGAGTTTTTATTAGGTCTTAGGAAAATAATGTAGCACTTTGGGAAAAAGATGCACACCAACAGCCCTGCACTGGAGGCCAGGATGGAGAAGACCTCCACAGCCACCATGGCCTTGCCCTTGGTGCTCTGGTAGACAGGGATGAAAGTGACCCAGACACTAAGGAACACCAGCATGCTGAATGTCAGGAACTTGGCCTCATTGAATGTGTCAGGCAGGTTCCTCACTAGGAAAGCCACAGTGAAGCTCCCTAGGGCCAGGGTTCCTAAGTATGCCAGCACACAGTAGAAAGCAGTAGCTGAGCCCTTGTTGCATAAAATGATGACATGAGCATGTTCAGAGTGTATATCTGTGTCAATATAGGGAGGAGAGGTTCCCAGCCAGACTCCAGAGAGAATAAGTTGAATCAGGACACAGATGGGGATGACAGCATTATAGATGCCTGAGACAAACAACCTTCTCATTGTTCTCCCAGGTTTCACGATCCTAAAGGCCAGAATTACAGTTATAGTTTTTGCCAAAACAGTGGAAATAGCCAACGTGAATACAAGTGCAAATGTTATTTGTTGCAGTATGCAGGAGACAGTGTTTGGGCGTCCAATGAAGAAAAAGGAGCAGAGGAAGCAGAAGAGGATGGAGATGAGCAGGATATAGCTGAGAGTCTTGTTATTGGCCTTAACAATGGCTGATTCTCGGTGTTTAAGGAAGATCCCCAAAACTATAACTGTGCTTACAGAGAAGAACAGAGCTGTGCAGGCCAGAGCCATGCCCAGAGGATCCTCAAAGGATAGGAATGTCACTGCCTTGGGTAAACACTGGTTTCTCTCAGGGTTTGGGTAGTCTTGACTTAGGCAAGCACTACACTCTTGCTGATCTGTGCGGAGTAAGTGAATCAACATTTCAGTTTATACATGTATTTACACATTGCACATTTAATTCATAAGAGTTCTTTTCAATGATTTGTATAGCCTGGCATATTCGGCTTCATGATAGTGCCAAAATCATGAACTCTTTATGAATCACAATCTATTGTTTTTCTTGATACTTAATAATAAGTTTTGTTTAAAGAATTTATTACTATTTGTCTAAGGCAATTAAAGTGAAATCTATATTACTCATATTCAGAGAAAGTAAAACTGTCAAGTAATCCTTCAGCCGCTTTTTAAATTAAGTGATTTAAATTACTAAGTATAGTATTTTGATCACATCAGTGTATCCAAATGCACTTCCCTGATTACACCATCATGAGTTCTTCTCATTTTTCTTGCTACTCACAGTTTCAGTAGATATTTATTACCCTGCTTCTACATATTTTTTCCAAGGTACCATGTGAAGAAGTTAGATCCCACATCCATGGCCTATGAAACAATTCTGATTTGGTGGTAAGCATACAAAACTTGCATCAACAAATTGCAGCTCTAAGCTCAGATCAACCTGTACCTATCTCAGCTGTAGAAGTTGCAGATACATTTCTAAATTCTTTGGCATTCTTTAACTCAGTACAGAACTCTTTGTCTTTTCATTATAATTCCAGAGTAATCCTAGGAATTGTTCTAATTTCCACACTTGTTTTTCTGGTCATCTCCAAAAGACTAAAAAAAGCCCTATATGTCACAGAGGTCTATAAATCTTTAAATCATTACATCATAAAGGGGAAAATGGCACAGTAAGATTCACTGGAGTTGGTGACAGTCATTTACTTTGCTTGATGTAATTCCAGCAAAGCTGAGCAGATTGTTAAAATCACTGTTATTCTAACTTTTTAGATATTTTTTCTGTGTGTTTCCTTACTAGTGGTTTTCTGCGCTATGATTCCATTTGTTTTTTTCTACAAAAATTTATGTCTGAGTCTTTTTATGAAAATCCAAAACTTAACTTTATGTGTACACTGTTTGTAAATTTTCTTTCTGCCTGGGACATCATTAAGCACAGATAAGCATATTAGATATGAGGCCATTATTTCAGAAGTTTTCTTGGGGTATCTTCCCCTAAACAGTATTTTGGTGCAGAGTAAACAAGGCATTATGCAAACCCTGAGAGGCCAGGAGATTCAGTTATAGATTTAAGACTTCCTTTCATTTTAGGTTTAGAGCTCCCTGAAAATATAGTTTAAAAATAGGAGGTCATAGAGGATACACTCCTGATGGAATAAAACTCAGTAAATAGGACAGATTGACTAAAATAAACTTTTTCTACTTAATAGCATGATGATGATGCATATAGTAAAAGGAGTTATTTATTAGTATTTGCTATTCATACAAAGACCTGTTAAAGTATTTTCTGTTTTTCTGGACTGCACTCATACTACAAACAATGCCAGTCTAAAAGCAAACTGTCATACATTAAATATGTTTTCTTTGCAGGAGACCTTTTTTTTTGATTTCTTAAAGTAGAGTCATGGGCTTATAATACTATCTTTTCTGTTTGTATTTTTTAATTGTTGCTGAACTTGTAACCCTGGATAAGTAATGAAAAAAATCAAACACCTACTCTGTACCACTTGTATAATCATTAGTCTGTGTTTGAACTGTGAAACTTGTATAAATACAGAAGGACCTTTTTGATAGTAAATCAGAGCTACAGAAATGTCTGAATTTTAAATGTCAATTGAGATTCCCTTGACCACTGAACCTGACTCACTCCCTTCCCTTACTGACCCCTCATATAGCATATATGCTGTGGAGAACCCTGCTTGCAAACATACTCCAACTCTCTTTTTCATGCTGAGGATGGCCTCACAGAAAGGTTCCTGGTACAGGCTCACAGAGAATGAACTGCCAACAAGAAAGCATTCATGGGACAGATATGTGCTCTCTGCACATATGTAGTAGTTGTGCAACTTGGTCCTCATGTGGGACTTCTAAGAGCACATGTGTAACCATTGTGCAGATTGGTCTTCATAGGGGGGCACCTATCAGCAAGATCAAAGCTCTCTCTGACTCTTTTGCCTGCCATTGGATTCCTTTTTGATAATTAGACTGCCTTGTGTAGTCTCAATAGCAGAAGTTGTGCATAGTCTTATTGCAAATTTATATGGCAAGGCTGGTTTTATATCCAAGGGAGGCTTCTTTTTTTCTGAAAAGAAAGAGAGGAAGGGCACATGGGTTGGCAGGTGAGGTGACAGAGAGGGACTAGGAGGAAAAGTGTGATTAGATGCTGCAGTAGTACATAAACAAATTAATTAATAATCCATTAAAAAGAAATAGTAAGATTGTAATAGAAATGAATGAAACAGAAACAAAGAAAATGCAAGTGTTAACTAAAGGAAGAGTTGGTTCATTCTGAAGATAAACAAAATTGACAGACTCTTGTCTCAAGTAAATCAAAGAAAGAAATAGAGGACTCAAATTAGTAGAATCAGAAGTGACGGAAAAACATTACTACAGAATCCAAAGAAATTCAGAATATTCTACGGGAACATTTAAATATATATATATATATATATATTATATATATATATATATCAGAATGCTTAAAATGCACATGAAATGGGTAAGTTTTATGCCCAAGCAACCATGATTCAAACATGAATTCAACTTTTATTCAACAGCCTAAATAGACCTAAACAGACTCATGAGGAAATTCAACGCTCACAAAAGCATCTTACCAAAAAAGAAATTAAGGAAGGCTGAAAGATTACAAAAGGAGACTCCAATATGTTGGAGACCAGAATGCACCATAACTGAAGGGTAGAGGATCGGAGTCCCAAAGACCATCGAGCAGGTCCAGGGGTAGCAAACTATGGTGCAGTCAGCCCTTCTACATACTCCAGTGAGTTTGGACTCCCAGGGTCTCTCAGCTGTAGCAACCAGACCTCAGATTCCTCCTGCTCCCCTGAGGTCAACATCAGGATTACTGGAACAGCATCCCATCCACCAAGCCACAGTTCCTTTGGTCAACCTGTGGACCTCAGGAAAACAAGAGAAACACAGGGATCCCAGATCCAATATGGCAGAGCAGAGAGGAATCTGCATACAAGGAACACAGTTTTAGGCAGGCCTATAAGCTGCAGCCCAGCTTTCTTCTGATTAGCCCCCACTGTTGTCACCTTGGCCTGGAGCCCTTTGGGGCATCTGCATATGCTCAGTGTTCATGACCAGTAGCAGTACCTGCACCCCAAACATCGGGGCTCGCATGCATGCACACTCCCTGACCTTCAATTCACATGCCCCCATTTTTTTTTTTTTGCTCACTACATGGCCTGTTCACTGCCCTTCAAGACACTGGCATCTGAATTGCCAGCACCCATTCTTGAGCCACTGCACATTCCTCATCTTCCTGAACACTACACTAGACTCCAAAGACAGGCTGGTCCAGTCTTTGGTGCAGGTTCCAGGAACAAACAGCTAAGGCTACAGAAAACCACATGGCAAAAGTCTAGCATAAAATAACAGTCAACAAAAATCAGGACACCATGGCCCCACCAACCCCCCCAAAAAAAAACAATGTATATACTAATGTAGCTGTAACACAAGAAAATGACCTTAAATCTATGCTTATTCAAATATTTGTGGCATATGAAGAGGAAAACAACTAATCTCTCAAAGAAATACAGGCAAATACAACAAAAGAGAGGCCATCATAGACAGGAAACCACAATCAAACAGGTGAAGGAAATACAATTATCCATGACCTTAGAAAATTAGAATTAATTAAGAAACCACAAACAAAGAAAACTGGGGATGGAACACTTAGAAAAGTGATCGAGTACCATAGAGATAAGCATCACCAACAGAATACAAGAAATTGGGGAAAGAATCTCAGGCGTTGAAGATGTAGTTGAAGTAATTGGTAAATCTCTCAAAGGAAAGAAAAAGTATAGTTTCTGATGCAAAACATTCAAGACATCCAGGACACCGTGAAAAGATGAAACCTAAGAATAATAGCAATAAAATAAACAGATGATTCCAGGCTCCAAGGTCCAGAAGCTATTTTCAATAAAATCATAGAAGTTTCACCAACCTTAAGAAAGAGATAGCTTTAAACATAAGAGCAGCTTACAGAACACCACATATTCTAGACCAAACAAGAAAATACTTGTGCAACATAATAATCAAAACACTAAATCTACCCAATGAAAAAAAATAAAAGCAGCAAGGAAAAAGGCCAAATAAGATATAAAGGCAGACCGATCAGAATCACACCAGACTTCCCAAAAGAGACTATGAAAGCCAGAAGGGCCTCAGTGGATGTCATGCAGACACTAGGAGACCACAGATGCCAGCAAAAGTGACCCAGCAAAAGTTACAGTCAACACAAATGGAGTAAACAAGATGTTCCATGACAAAACTAAATTTAAACAATATCTTTGCAGCATCCAGACCTAGAGAAGCTACTAGAAAGAAAACACCAACCAATGAGATAATCTAAACCCAAGAAGCACAGGATATAGATGACATCACAACAAAAAAATCAAGAAAACACAAGTACACAAACATACCATCAGCACCAATTCCACAATAACAAGAACTAACATTCATTGGATTTTAATATCTACCAACATCAATAGACTAAACACTACAAGAAAAAGACATATTCTAACAGAATGGTTACAGAAACAGGATTCAACATTCTGCTGAAAACATGAAACACTTCAGCCATAAAGATAGACACTAACTTGAAGTAAAGTGCTAGAAAAAGATTTTCCAATCAAATAGGCTGAAGGAGCAAGTGGCAGTAGCATCCTAATATCTAATCAAATAGATTTTTAAAAAATATTAATTAAAAAAGATTGGGAAGGATACTTCAAATTCATCGAAGAAAAATCCACCGTTAGGACATCAATATCTTGAAAAACTATGCCCCATATACAAGGGCACCTGCACTGTAAAAGAAACATTCAAGCTGAAATCACACATCAGTCCCAACTTAGTAATAGTGGGAGACTTCACCACCACACTCTCACCAATTGACATATCATTGAAACAGAAGCTAAATAGTGATAGTGAAGATTACAGAGGTCATGAATCAAATGGATCTAAGGGATTTCTACAGAAATTTTCACCTAGACACAAACAAATATGCTTTCTTCTCTGCACATCACGGATCCTTCTCCAAAACTGACCACAAAGTCAGGAACAAAGCAAATCTCAAAAGATACAAGAAGACTGACATAACCCTTGAATCCAATCACACTACCATGTTCTAGAGCTGGACCTCAGCTATGACAAAAAGAGCAAAACACCTGCACATATATCAAACCTGAACAACTCTCTACTCAATGACAGGTGTGTCGTGGAAGAAATAAAGAAAGAAATTAAAGATGTTCAAGAATTAATTGAAAATGAAGGTGCAACATACCGAAACTCCTATGACAAAATGAATGCTGTGCTAAGAGGAAAGTTCATAGTTCTTCATAAAGGAACTTGAGACATCTCATACATGCAATTTAATGACACACCTGAAAGATCCAGAAAAGATACAAAAGATACAGACACACCCAAGAGGAGTAGATGGCTTTAAATAATCAACCTCAGTGCTGAAATCAATATACTAAAAACAAAATGATTCAAAGAATCAACAAAACCATGAGCTGGTTCTTAGAGAAAATCAACAAAATAGACAATCTCTTAGCTAAAGTAACTAAAAGGTAGAAAGACACTATCGAAATGAACAACATAAAAAATGAAACATGTATGTAAGGACACACACCAAGAAAATTAAAAGAAAAGTCTTACCTCAAAAGTCTATATGTCACAAAAATTTTAAATCTGTATGGAATACACAATTTTCTTAATAGAGTCCACTTGCCAAAGTTAAATCAAGATCAGGTAAATAAATTAAATAGTCCTATCTCTCCTAAGATAATAGACGCTGTAATAAAAAAATCCCCATCAAAAAAGCCCAGGTCCAGATGGTTTCGGCAAAGAATTCTACCAGACATGCAAAGAAGAGGAAATACCAATATTCTTCAAACTATTCCACAAAATAGAAACAGAAGGAACATCACCAACCTCATTGTATGAGGCCACAGTCACGTTGATACCTAAACCACACAAAGATCCTACAAAGAAATGAACTTCAGACCAGTATTGCTTATGATCATTGGTGCAAAACTACTCAGTAAAATTCTTGAAAACTGAATCCAAGAATACAACAAAAATATTATCCACCATAACCAAATAGGCTTCATCCCAGACATGCTGGGGTGGTTCAGTCTACAGAAATCTATCAATGTAATCCACCACATAAACAAACTGAAGAGAAAAAAAAAGACATGATCATTTCCCTACATGCCAAAAAACATCTGACAAAATCCAACACCCATTAATGTTAAAAATTTAGGAGAGATCAAGAATAGAAGGCACATACCTAAACATAGTAAAAACAATATGCAGCAAGCCTATAGCCAACATCAAACTAAACAGAGAGGAACTTAAATCTATCCCACTGAAATCAGGCATGAGGCACGACTGCCTGCTCTCTTGATATCTCTTCAACATAGTATGTGAAGTCATATATCACACTGCAAGGAATTTAACCTATGGTAGCACTAGATCTCAGAATATAACGAATATTTAATCTTTCAACATTTTAGTGTTTTCAATAAATCATAAAATGTTTTGTTTGTTATCCAGTTGTCTAACGGTTGGCCTTTTTGAATATGATAAAAAAATAGTAGATTCTCATCGTTATATTAATGTATTTTCATTTTGACTTTTTACTTTCTTATGAAAATTTTCATTTTAAAAAGAACATAATTATCTCACTATACCTCTTCTTGTTCTTTGCCAAGAACATCTTCTTGAGCCACTTTATATCTATTCTCTCTCAAATTCATGGCCTCTTGTTTATTATATGTTTAGTTGTGTGTGTGTTTGTTTGTATTAAAAATAAAACATGCACATGCCATATGAAGTTACTTGTCTATGTTAACACACATTTGACCATAACCCTAAACAGGCAACCATATTTTTATTTACATCAACTTTCTTTTTCTACTATTGTTGATACTGAAGATGACAAATGTAAGTGTTGTAAATGCAGTTCAATTTCTCATGCATTCAAGAAACAATCACACATGTACTTTTCCTGGAGTTATCTTCAGGCAAAAATCATTAGGTTTGTTTATTGCAGAAATAAAAATCAATTCTGGACCAGTGGAGATCTCGCAATTAATGGGGAACCTATACCATGGAGATAGCCATGTCATGCACCAAAAGGCAGGGTTTTTTTTTTAGTAGTTTTCATATGACACAATAGCAAGAGAATTGCCACTCAAATCTTCACACATTTTGTGGCATCAGCAGTGATTACTAATGGATTCAGGGATGAGGGAAAGAGACATGGAGAACAGCATTGCATTATGACACCATAGTCAGTTTGTAACTTTCCCCTTCTACATTCCCAAGCAGTTGAGGATAGGTGTTATTTTTCTACCTGTCTGGTTGGAAATGTGCCACTCCGGACAAAATACACAAGAAAAACAGCAAACGGGTCTTTCTTCTTGTAGAACTTTCCAGAATCCTGGACCACAGCTCTGTGTACATACAGATTGAGGAGTCTGAAGGCAACACAGAAAAACTGTTCATAATATTGAACATTAATTTAAAATACTTTAGGCTAAACAACTTAAATGTACATACTCTATGTAAAGTGTATGTATTTTTTGTGTGTGTTTAAGTTTTTTATAATTTTTTATTTTTTTATATTAATCACAAGCTCAGTATCCAAGTGGGTTACCCTAGCAAAGGGAACAGTGACTATCTCTGACATGAACTCAATGACTGGCTTTTTGACCTCCCCCTTCCCTCTGAGGGAGGAGCAGCCTTGGTAGGTGACAGACGAGGACACTGCAGCCAGTCCTGAAGATACCTGAAAAGCTAAGGTCAGATGGAAGTGGAAGAGGACTTCTCCTATCAGTGGACTTGGAAAGGGGCAAAGAGGAGATGAGGGAGGGACAGTGGGATTGAGAGGGAATGAGGGAGGGTTTATGACTGTGATACAAATTAAATTATATGTATTTAAGGGGAACTCCGAGGTTATCATATGTGAGTGTAGAATGGAGATTTGAAGTTAGCTCACTTCCTATTATTAAGTGTTCAACAACCATTTATGGTGATCAAACTGTGACTCACTTCTGCCTCACCTATGTGAAATGTATAAGGCATCCACATATTCTCTCCTCTGAGGCAGCAACTCAGAACTCATTTATTGTATGAATTATGGAAGGGTTGGATTGTCAGACAGAAAACCCAACACTCTCGCCTCATCTGTTTCTACCTTTACATTTCCAGTCATATATTAAAACCCACACACTCTGATTCAGCTGAAAAAGGAAGCTCAATTTTCTCATGAAAGATTGTTTGGCCATTGGTGAATTATAATATATTTCTGTGATGTTTACCCATGACTCCCAGTGGTAGGAATTATACTGTACCTTTCCTTTCAAACGTTAGAGACATCATCACATAGGATTTTTACCAATTGCATTCTTAGTTAATCACAATAACTACTAAACTAATACAGTTTTAGTTCATTATATTTTAGAAATTGTGTAGGACAGGAAATATTTCTATCTTTCCTTAGACATCTCATCTGCCTTGATTTGGATTCAGTTTCTGTCTCATAAATATGTCTATATTAACAGTATTATGCTTGTAGATAACTGGCTCAGCAGTTAAGAGTGCATATCGCTCTTGCATAGAAATATGAGTTCAGTTCCAAACATACGTATTGGGCAGCTCATATACATTGGTTCCAGAAATGTCTTTTATCAAAATCCATAATTATTTCTTGTTTATGCTACCTCAAAATCTTGTAAAACTATTGATATGCTTGTGTTGGAGTTGTGTGAATGGAAGGATGCATTGAGCTTCAGCTTGCCTGTATAATTAACATATGTGACTATATAGATAAGTTTGTATCCATGTGTGTGTTATCATGTGTGTGTGTTTACATGTGGTAACACCCACAAACATGCCTATATATAACCATGAACACTCATTCATTCATTCATTGCATCATCAATGAACACAAGCATTCAGGTTCAATTCATCTAATTCTGGCTAAGGAATTAGATGACATTATGTGTGCGTCTGTAGGTGTACTTATTTGTGTATGTAGACATTATATATATTTGAAATACTGGTTTATTTCAGATTTAAAGTCATCATACAGAAATAAAGGGATTACTAAGTATGTAATGCTCTTGCCACATAAGCATGAAAGTCTGAATTTAATCATGATGAAGGGATGAAAAGAAAGTTTGGGTGCAAAAAACATGCCTGTAATCCAAGCTTTATGATCATGAAGACAGAGAGAGTACATAGGTAATACTGTCCACTGAGCAGAGCAAAATCAGAAAGTAAGGGTTTCAGAAAGATATCCTATTTAAAAAGAAAGTGGACAGCAACTGAGGAAGATAATCACAGTTAACTGTGGCCTTAACCAGCACATGTGTTCATATGCATGAATACCCACAAACAAACTCACAGTCACAACAGAGATAAGAGCTTGAAATTTCACAACAGGAACTCAATGACTGGCTCTTTGGTCTCCCCACCCCCGAAGGGAGGAGCAGTCCTGTTAGGCCACAGAGGAGGGCTTTGCAGCCAGTCCTGAAGATACCTGATAAAACAGGATCAGATGAATGGGGAGGAGGTCCCCCCTATCAGTGGACTTGGAAAGGGGCACGGTGGAGATGAGGGAGGGAGGGAGGGACTGGGAGGGAATGAGGGATTGGGACACGGCTGGGATACAGAGTTAATAAAATGTAACTGATAAAAAATAATAATAAAAGAAATTTCACAATATATATTACACAATCAAGTTTATAATTCTTTACAAATAATTCCCTTTATATTAAATGCTGAAAATTTTTCCAACCTGATTAAAATTGTTTGGCCATTGAATCAGAACTTCATTGATGAAAAAGCCTTGGTCTTGTGGACTCTTGAAGACAAATTCTCCCACTTTAAGTATTAATGAATTTTGCTTACTATATGCAATAAAGTTTTGTATATCATATGTTTCCATGACATTCTTGTTCTCATCAAAGCTTATTTCATCTCCAGCAGCATTTGTCACTTTAATTTTCCTCAAAAATGGATGCAGCTGAAGAGAGACAAAATTTTATATGAGTGGCCCACACAGATTACTGGTTGACCTTTAAGAGAAATTCATTTTCCCTCTCTCTGATATGGGTTTCTTTTTAAAGGTGCTTAGTTTGTTTAGGAGTCTCCCCAGTTGTATAGCAAGATTAAAATTATTTCCCTTTGAAGTAATGCTAGAGTTACTAAACACAAGTAGAAATATCATTTATGAGAGAGAAGATAGTGTAGTGTGTAACGTGTCCTTAGTTGGAAAAAGGTCCTGTGTCTTTCTCCAGCACCAGAAAAAAATATTTCCATTTAAAAGATGGATATTTGAAGAGGATTCAAAATGGTGGTGCCCAGTCCACATGGTTTCTGAGTGCTAGGACTCTAGTGACTCCACAGCAAGTAAGAGGCTGTGCTGTGGACCCCAAAACACCAATGTCTATGCTTCTCAGCTTTAATGTACACTAGAAGGAAAACTCCAAGCAAATAAAGTTAACCACACCCAAGAAAACAAATAAGATATAAAAAAACACCATTGCTGCAAAACCAAAAGGAGAGAAACACAGAAACTCACTACAACCATAAAAATCAAAATTACCAGCACTAGCAAACATTAGTTATTAATATCACTCAACATTAATGGATTCAATTCCTCAAAAAAAAAAAAAAAACCACAGACTAACAGAATAGATGCATAAGTAGGACTGCTGCAAACAAGAAACACATCTTAACAAAAAAAGAGGACATTACCTCAGAGTGAAGGGCTGGAAATAGCTTTTTCAAGGAAATGGACCCAAGAAGCAAATTGAAAGAAGCCATCCTGATATCTAATAAAAATAAACTTTTAACTGAATTTACTCAAAAGATATGGGAAAGGATGCATATCATAGTAAAATGATACATATCATATCAAAAATCCACCAAGATGATGTTTCAATTCTGAATATTTTGCTTCAAACACAAAGGCACCTACATTTGTAGAAGAAGCATTACTAAAGCTTAAATAATACACTTATATGTCCACAGTAATAGTGGGAGACTCCAAAACACCGCACTAACCAAAGGACAAATCATGAAAACAGAAACTAGATAGAGAAACAATCAAACTAACTAATGATCAAATCAAATGGATTCAACAGATATCTACAGAATTTTCACCCAAACAAAAAAGGATATACCATCTTCTCAGCACATCACAGAAACTTCTTCAAGATTGCCCATTAACTTGGTCAGAAAGCAAGCCTCAACAAGTATAAGAAATTTGTAATAACACCTTGTATCTTATCAGACCACCATGGATTAAAGCTAGAGTTCAATAACAATGGAAACAATAGAAAACCTATAAAACTAATGGAAACTGAATGACTCAGTAATCATTGGGTCAGGGAAGAAATAAAGAAAGAAAATATAGATCTTCTAGAATTCAGTGAAAATGAAGAGACAACATACCTAAACTTCTGGGACACAATGAAAGCAGTGCTAAGGAGAAGGAAGGTTCATAGCATTAAGTGCCTTTCTAAAAAGAATTACGGAATTCTCATAGCAGCAATTTAAAAGTACATGTAAAAGCTCTAGAACAGACTGAAGTAAACATCTAAGAGGAGTAGACAGGAGGAAATAATCAAACTCATAGCTGAAGTTAGTGTCAAAGAAAAAAAAAATGGGAACAATACAAAGAATCAGTGAAACCAAGAGCTGTTTTTTTGAACATCAACAAGATAGACAAAGCTCTAGAGAAGCTAACAAAAAGGGAGAGAGATAGTATCCCAATAAACAAAATCAGTTATGAAAAGGGAGTGTAACTCCAAAGAAGCATTAGGTCTTATTTCAAAAGACTGTATTCTACAAGTTTGGAAAATCAAAAGGAAATGGAAGATTTTCCTGATATATGTCACTTGCCAACATTAAATTAAGATAAGGTAAGCAGTTTAAACAGTCCTATAACCTCTAAGAAAATAGAAGCTGTCATTAGAGATCTCCCAACCAAAAAATCCCAGAGCCAGATGGTTGTAGCATGGAATTCTACCAGACTTCCAAAGAGGACCTCATTCCAACACTCCTGAAACTATTCCACAAAATATAACAGAAGGAATATTGCCAAATTCATTCTATGAGGCTACAGTTACTCTAATACCTTAAACCACACAAAGACCCAACAAAAAAGAAAATTTCAGAGCCATTTCCCTTACAGACTTATATGGAAAAGTACTCAATAAAATACTAGAAAACCAAACCAGGATCACATCAAATACATCATCCACCATGATCAAGTAAACATCATCACAGGAATGTGGGGATGATTCAACACATTTAAATCCATCTCTGTAATTCACTGGAAGAAAAAAAATAAACATGTTTATCTCATTAGATGCAAAAAAATGCCTTTGATAAAATCAAGCACCACTTCATGATAAAAGTTCTGTAAAGATCAGGGTTACAAGGCCCATACATAGACATAATAAAGGTAATATACAGCAAGCAGATAGCCAAAATCAAATTAAATGGGGAAAAATTCAAAGCAATTATACTAAAATCAGGGACAAGACAAGGCTGCCCACTCTCTCTATGTATCTTCAATGTAGTACTTGAAGTTATAGCTAGAACAGTAATATAACTAAAAGAGATCAGGGGGTCCAAATTGGAAAGGAAGAAGTAAAAACATCCCTATTTACAGATGATGTACTATTATATATAAGTGACCCCAAAAGTTCTACCAGAAAACTTATACAGCTGATAAACCACTTCAGAAAAGTGGTTGCTTTAAAATTAACTCAAAAGATCAGTAGTGGCCTGAATACAAATGAGAAATTGGCTGATAAGAAAATTGGGGAAATAGCATCCTTCAGAACAGCCAGAAATAATATCTTGGTGGAACTCTCCCCAAGCAAGAGAAAGACTTCTGTTACAGGAACTTCAAGTCTCTGAAAAAAGAAACTGAAAAGATATCAAAAGATGGAAAGAGCTCCCATGCTCATGGCTCGGTAAAATTAACATAGCAAAAATGACCATATTAGCAAAAGCAATCTATATATTTAATATAATTCCTATCCAAAAAACAACACAATTCATCACAGACCTTGAAAGAACAATTCACAATATTATATTGAAAATAAAAAAAATAATAATAACCCAGCATTTCTGTGCAATAAAAGAACTTCAGGCCACAGAGGAAGACAATGCAGTCAGTCTCGATGAGACCTGATATGCTAGGGACAAAGGGAAGGGAAAAATGACCCCCCATCAGTGGGCTTGAGGAGGGACATAAGAGGAGATGAAGGAGGGAGTGTGGTGCTGTGACAACACATGCTGACAAGGACGTGGAGAAAAATAACCCTCCTCTATTTTTCATGGGAGTACAAATTTGGACCACTATTTTGCAAATCAATCTGGTGCTTTCTCAGAAAATTGGGAACAGTTCTACCTCAAGAACCATCTATAATCTTCCTGGACATATAACAAAGATACTTCACCATAAATGGACATTTGCTCAACTGTATACATTAAGCTTTATTTGTAATAGAAAGAATCTGAGAACAAATAGGTGTTCCTCTACCAAAGAATGGGTAAAGAAAATATGGTACATTTACACTACTCAGCTATTAAAATCAAACAAATCATGAAATTTGTAGGCAATTGGGTGGAAATAGGAATGATCATCCTGAGTGAGGTAACCCATGGCCAGAAAGACACATATGCTATGTATTCCCTTATAAGTGGATATTAGCCATATAATAACCACACTACTAATCATGGACCTAAAGAAACTAAGTAACAAGAAGGGCTCAAGGTAGGACCTTCTTAAATCTCACTCAGATGGGGAAATTAAATGGACAGTGAAAGAGGAAATATAGAGGGAATTGGACAGGAGAGGTTGTGTGGAGTGAGATGAGGGAAAGCAGATATGAGGAGAATTGGGAGGCAAGGTTTAAGGGCCTGGAGACAAAGGGTGAAAGAAGGTTGGGGAAATCATTGAGACAAACTGTTGAGATGGGTCAGGCTACAGGCTACAGGGAGGATATGGGGATGTCTCTAGCTGAGCCTTCCATCAGTGTGGGAGTTGAGAGTGTAGAAAGCCCCCTTCTAGCCAGGAAGGACCTATAGTGGTGGGAAGGAAATACCAATTTACCTAAAAACCTCCCAAACAAAATTTATCTTAACTCCACGATGGACAAAGACAAAGATACAGTAGGTCTGATGGAATGAAAAATTAATACCTGCCCCAATGTGACACCCACCCCATGGGAGATAGCCAATCCTTGACAACATTAATGATATGTGCTATGTTTAGGGACAGGAGCCTAACTTAACATTTCTCTAAGAGCCTCCTCACCCTTAGCAGTTAATCGAATCACATGCTGAGACTCACAGTCCAGCATCTCACAGAGCTTGAAGAGTCTCATGTAAGAGTGGTTGGGAAGGATAGAAGGAACCCAAGTGGACTAGAATGCTGCAAGAATACAGAGTAAAGTGACCTACATCCACCGGGGCTTTATACTTGGAATGGAACTAGGTGCAATACATATATGTAAATGATGGGATGTTGGATCTTCATGTGGGTCCCTTAGTAAGTTGAGCAGTTGTACCTTAGTAAGTTGTGAGTAGCCATGTATGTGCTAACAACGACACTTGGGTCCTCTGCATGTGCAGCAAGTACATGTAACACTGAGTCATCCTCCAGTATGATTCAATTACATATCTAACTTAATACAATGGGTAAACAGTTCAGCTACTGAGACATGATATTGTGTTACCTAATTAACAATGTGTGTTATAAAGGTTGCTTAGGTGCTAAGTTATTTGTACACAGGACATACTAACTTAGATAATATCACATCTCTAGAAAGCTATATTCACAAACTGTGTCAGTGTTTATGCCAAATATTATTGTTTTACATGATACTCTAAATTACACAGTGCATTCTATGTTCAGAATTCATTTTATTTATTTTTGAATGGATTTAAAGTCCAATTGACTTGTCCAACAAACTTCTTCATGGCACCCTATTTGAATGTGACCATCAAGGCTCATATATATAAATGAATCCCATGTTTATATCTTGTCAGTTTAAAACCCAAACACATCCATCTACCACTAATACACAGAGATAGTGCCTAAGCTTATGAGCACTGTGTTCTAACATTTAATAATAGAAACACAGTCTTGGTTTTTCCTTCATTTTAAGTAATTAAGAATGAAGAAATTATGAAAGCCATTACTTTTCAGTTACTTATGTCACTTGCACAGGCTATTAATTTTATGGTCTTCTGTCATTAAATATAGATTGAATTTTACGTGAAATAGCAGCTTTGGATATGGTCATTATATCTAAAGCTTATTTCAATGGGTATTTTCCAAGAAAATATAAATTTTGATTATTGAACTTGCTATATTTTGACATTAATCACATATTTATATTCAGAATTTCATGTTAGGTTAGGAAACATTTGTTTAAACACATTCTAATTTAATGTCTTCAAATCTGTGCTTTCAGTTCCAAAATCATCTCAGATAATTGTATACATATATAGATATACTATGACAAACACTTTTGCATTTTAAAATATTCTTTTAATTATAAGAAGAAAATGCTTTCTTGGTTAACCACAATAAATTGCTTACCAATAATATGTGATCCTGGTGATTCCCTTGCTTATGAATGAGGCTTACCTGCCATGGTAGAATCTCACCCTTGTTTCTGTCATCCATAGGTCCCATTTCAGTTTTGGTCAACAGCATTTTATGGAGGGCATGGGCCACTGCATATACTGCATTCCATATAGAATAGCTGGGCTCAGAAGTAGTCATCACATCATTTATTTCATCCCCAGTCTTTAGGGAAATATTTGTTGGACAGGGTTTAAATTTTTCACATAGAAAACCAAGAGGTGAACAATCAAAATTGTCAACCCAGAATTTAGAGAAGTAAGAATCTCCTGGGTACTGGGAGGGTGTAAGTGCCTCAAGAAAGTGCTTGAAGCCAGGGATACTTCTCCTCTTTGAAAACGAGAAGCTTCCTCTGAAAGCATATATCCAAAAATTCCTGTCATTGAATGTAGATTCTAAATATGTCAGGTGTTGCTTTGCCATGATCCACACCTTTCTTCTTAAAAAATTTTTAATGTATGGGAGGGAGATCACCAAGTCATCCATATTACCATAGAATAAAATCACATTTACTTGTATATGTTGGTATAAGTTCAGCAATCCATAATCATAAAATATTCTAAATTTTGAGTTATCAGACAGTTTTTCTGTAAAAGCCACACAGATATCTTCTGAAACAATCTTTATTGTTAGGTCTGAGAGAAACTCCCTTCCTCTCCCATCATCAGACACAATTAGCCCCAGCCACCTCCAGCCAAAGTGGAGCAATAAAGAGATCAACCCTTGGGTTAGAGCTCTGTCTTTAGGAGACATCTGATAAAGGGTTGGGAATGTATCTTTGTCACTTAGCATGGAATCAAAGGTACCATATGTGACCTGAAGAAGCAAAGGAATAAAAAAGGTGATTCTTGAGTTTCACATATTTGGAATCATCACCTGGAGGGAGGAAGTGAGTTCATTCTTTGCATATGAGAATCAAAGGACAGAATATTGGTGAGGAGCTGTCTTCTCTGAGATTAGCTTGTCTCTCTAATCACGTGATGGAATATGTTTTTTTTTCAAGTACCATGAGCTCCAACGTTACTAAGGTATCTGGAGTAAACAATATTCTGTTCACTGTCTTTGAAAGACCTGATAGATCTCCTTTGTTGCAATGACAATGCAACAGAGTTATCTAATGTAGTGAAAGACTGCAGAAAGCACTACCAAGTACTTTCTGGTCATATAACACCATATTTCTCAGAACCTTCAGCTTTAGAAAAGCAAATAGAGAAAGAGAGTGACAAAATTTTTAGAGATTCAGTTACCTAAGTTAAAATGGTACAAGTTGTAAAGATCTGAAATCACATTTCCAGGAGTTACTGCATCATTCCTGTCTAATGATAGATTTGACTGAGAAAAAAAAAAAGCCTCTGAAACAGATGTAAATTATTGTGTGTTTCATTTTTTGCTACATTAGGATAAAATACATTTATTAATTGTTTAACTGAGTGATAACAATCAGAGTTATACTGTGGTTTTATAATCTTGATTATTCCTGACCCTTGTGCTCACACAGTATTTTCTCCATTTTGAATAATTCCGGCTGATGGATACCTTTCTTCAGTGTAGCCTGGAAAGAGTCAGTTGTGGCAATCTATTTAAGTGGTTGGTCTCTGTGGGTGCTGTGCTGAGATCTACTTTCCTGAATGAGATTGTTAATTCCTTGAAATATTTTCATCCATGATGACATTGAAGTTTGTTCTAAATTTAGTTACATGTCCCAGACTTTCTTTTTTCATACATCAGTATTGAAACTGCAAAATTCTTAAATTGTTATATGCTTTCTTTGGTACTTCTGTATCTTTGTTGTACAATTTGGCTTATAATAAAATGAAGCCTTACTATCCACAGTACATCTTCCAGTGTTTGACAATAGAGTCATGTTTTCCACTAAGTGATCTGCTTAGAAATTTTCCGAATGTACTGAGCATGATTTTTACCACATTCTTTCTACTGTTAACCATTGCCATATCAAAGTAATTCATTCACTGCTCTTTTAAATCTGCCTATACTAAACATAAAACACTTCTCTGTTTTCTTTTGTTTGTTTTGTTTTTTGTCATGTTTGACCTGTGATTGTGCACAAAAATACTTTCCTAACTTACTTGTGGGACTTTGTAGAGCTCTAAAAGTGTTCCAATTGCAGCAGAAAATTCTGACTTGGTTCCTGAAATGATTCCGAGAGCTTTGTGTTGTGTTTTGCATTTGTAGTTAGGAATATACTCAGTTCTTCCAGACATTGACATCAGAGGGCCTTCTAGGGTTTTTTTGTTAGAATTAAAGGCATTGTAGACATGGAAACCCAAGGTCACATTGGGAAGCAGTTGTGAGTCCTTATTGATCTGACCAACGGCAAAGTATAAGGTCAGCAAATATAGATAGTTTCTCCATTTTGGTCTAAACAGCAGAACAGAATGATGAGTGTAGTCAGTCCATTTTGTCAGAAACTCTTTATCAAATTCAGAAACCTAGAAGTGTTAAGCCTTGACTTTTACTGTGACATGTACAGTTTTGTGAATAAGCCCCTGACGAATCAGGAACATTATGGAATGGCTCCTAAGCTCTCAGAAATTGAACTATAACTAATAATGGTTTCCTTGCTGAAGATTTTGTGGATAAAGATTTTATGTCACTTTATGTCCTGTGAATACTGACTATATAGGTGTTTATGATGTTTCTCTTCATGGAAGCATTGGGATATGGAAGAGTCACTAAGGTGTTCACTAGGAATGTGAAAAAGTGCTTCATGTCCTTTTGTTTTGCAATTATTCATTTTCATAATCGTTTACAAAAATTCTAACAACTTTGTTTGTATGCACTCTTGGTGTTAAAGTGTTGCATTGAAGGATAGATAGACATCCAGGCATCTAGGCACACTGACCCCTTTTTGTACAAAGAAGAGCATCAGTCTCGGTGCCCACAGGAGGTCCTGGAACCATCTGTAGCTCTAGGTCATGAGATCCCTTTTGGAATTTAAGACCACCAGGCACATATTTTGTATTCACACAAGAAGGCATGCACTCAATACATGAAATAAAAATAAATAAATCTGTGTAAAATAGTGTTTGGGGACTTTGAAAATGACTGAGATGTTATGAATACTTGCTGCATTTGTGGAGGACTCTGATTCAGTCACAGTAGCCACTTTTTGGATTACGATACTATTTAACACCAGTTCTAGGGGTCCTCCTCTCCCCTCTGCACACACCAAGCATACCTGTGGTATACAAACAAACATGTAGGCAAAACACAAAAAAAACTCATAAACACAAAATAAAAATACAAAACAAATTTTTAAAAATGTAAAAAGTAATAACTAAAGGAAAAGTGTTTCTTTAAGTTTTCAAACTAAATTGCTGAGTAGAGTTTCTTGGGTAAGGTAAGGCAGTGAAATAAAAGAGTAAGTTATCCTAGCATGAGAAAAAAAGAGGAAAACACAAGTTCCATAAGGCAGTAAAAAAATTACTAATTATAGGAGGAAATGGAATTTTGGTGCAGGTAGTTGGGCTGAACTGTCTCACTCATAGACTTCCATGTTTGGGGATGGGTCTTCAGATGCTTCTTTCCAAACCCCTGATAGGTGAGAGCCTGCCCAGCCCCAGTAGAGGCAGAGTAACAGAAATCATTAGCTTGAAGTCCACTGGTTTCTCCTGAAGGAAAGATTCTGCCTTCATTCCTGCCATCACCAAGTAGAAATTCATTTGGTTGCAATATATTAAATTGAGGTCTATGGCTAGATGCTGTGAAGAGAATCTATTGTTCTAAACCATGCAATTAGCAACCATTGACAGAGGGAGGATTAGTCTTTCCCAGGAATTACTCAATACCAAATATTCAACTGTGCGAATGTGTACATGTATGAATGATAACTCCTGGAAATAGTTATGTTTGCAAAGACTGGCTATAAAAACTTCACTGATGATTTTAACCTTTGGCTACCTGAGATCTGACTTTGGATCCTAGTCCCTTAACTGGGCTGCTTTGTCTGGCCTTAGTGAGAGAAGATGATCCTGGTCTTGTAGAGACTTAATGTGCCAGGGCTGGTTGATACCCATATGGAACCTTCCCCTGCTGTGAAGAGGAGAAGGGAAAATGGGGGAAAGAGTGTGTGAGAGGAGGTACTTGAGGATAATGGGAGGGCTTCTATCAGAATATAAAATTAATAAATATATAAATTAATGGACAAAACCTTGTAGCTTACATATAAAATTTATTTCAAGATTTCTAAGAATATTTTGTATACATTCTATAACTCAGGATTTGTAAATTCTTGGGTTTGGTTTAAAACTCTGTAAAATTATCAACAAAATGTCAGGTTAAAAATTGTAAGAAAAAAGATTAATAGCTAAAAAACTACAGCATGCTTGTGTATGCTGAATGACGTGCATTCAGTTCATATTTAGAAAAATATTGAGCCAGCATATGTGTCAGAACATAGTGTATATGTTATGGGAATACAATTTCTGTTTCTAGAAAATAGAACTTACTACCATCAAATGTTTGACAGCAATTTATAAATTCCTAAGGTCATAAATATCTATTCAGGTTAAAAGAGACTAACTTAGAGATGTATGTTTAAGTTTATAAGTGTCTAAAAACACACAGATGTCTCTACTAAATGTGTTCAAAATGAGGCTTGTTGAAAAGCCTAGGTAAGGAACAACGGATGTTAAATAACTAAGTTATGTTTTATGAATCAGGTCTACTGGAGGTTGTTCTGATGTGTGTTACTGGAACTCAAGATCTGTTATACCTATTTTAGTTTTGAAAACCTGCCTAAGTCATACATGATTGTTCGATTAAATGTCCTATTCTGGGCATGGCAGAATGGGTTAGGCCTGACAAAGATTCTGGGGCTTCTGGGAAAGGAGAATCATGAGAGAGATGGTTGGGAAACGAGGAGGAAGAAGGATACCATGATGGGTTATTGTGGAGAAAATACCATGTGGGCTGAGAAATGACTCTAATAATGACATGAAAAGGCGAATATGTAGAATGCTAGTATGTACCATGGGATTATAGATGGAAGGTGGACCAGATGAGGAGGATTAAATTGGAAGGCATTGGATGGGGGATGGGGGATGAATGGTGAGGTTATTGAGCCAGCATATGTGAAATATCTATCTGGCCCAAGATAAATAAGACAATTATAAAATCTAACCGGTATACGTGTCTTATTTGTGATAAGGGGTTAAATAATATCACAGTGGTAGTGTTCTGGCAAATAATAATAAATAGTATAGAGCCCAACAATCATTTTTTTTAAATTTTCTGCAACAAAGGTCTATAAATTCCTAAGGTCTATCGAGGATACCAGAATTTTACATGAAGATGTAAATATAACCTCTCTGTCTTTGCTTAATATGTTAATGTTTAACTATTTGGATAAACTGAGTCATATAAGAAACTAATATTCTGTAAGATACACTACAAATGGATCTGGAAAATGACATTCCTACTCTTTCTGTGAACTCTATTTATGTTTTAAGATTCTTTTTTGTTGTAAAAGATCTTCACCTAAATCTTCAAATCAAACTGTTAAGGCTCAAACTTACCATGGGTAAAAGTGCAAAAGTCTAATCTTAAAAGCTGTGAACTTGTTGAAAACTGTAAAAGAGAATTAATATTCGGGATAATGGTCAGACACCTTACAAATGACCAAATACTTTAACATGTTCAGGGGTAGACCTTTCATCATGCACAGTACAAACATAATGCCCTCACAGAGAGAAAAGTGTCTGTGTGTCTAATCAAGGACAAACCTTACACAAGTAACTAAATATCAGTGAAGTTTATTTAATATAAAATATGGTTAATAAATTAGATGTCGTTCCCCAAACCCTTCAGAGAGTTCTTCTAAATATAGATTTAAGAAACCTAAAGAGAAAGTCTCCCTCTGGTAAACAAAAATATACACTTCCAGTCAGAAGCTAAGGCAATTCACAAATACTATGGGCAGAAATAGCCTTTGTCTTGATCATATTTGAACTGTAGTAATGCTGACAATTGAACGAAGAATTGACATATGCTTCACCCATCATTATATCCCTGACTGGACACTGTTGAGTTGAATACCCTAATGTGCCTGCCCAAGATAGGTTAGTTTTCCCAAGTTCTTCTTCCATAAAACATCTCTGAGACCTTACAGATCTGGTGCTTGAAAGCTGTTGATAGCTGAAGTCTTAATGTTGTTTGGGTGACATTCAAAGAACATCTTCTCACCACAAAGTATTTGAACACCATGGAGGAACCTAGACTGGGTGCACAGGTATCAGTCTTTTTGACTGATACAGAGGCCATTTGGTTTATACTACTTATTCAATTTAACCCTCTCAGATTTCTGGTGGCGTTGACAGCAAATTGTCACTATAGAAGTTGAACAGCAACCAGGAAACTCTAGGCAGATCTTCAAAACGAGCCTGCAAATGTGTGGTCAGTCCATATTATATGTGACAATCAAGCCTTGTTCTTTCTATAGCTAGTAGGTCACCTGCTGAAGGAGGTATTATGCCAGACAGGTTTGTCTTGCTGACAGGCATCACACTGAACAACATAATCACACAAAAATAGATACATATGAAATTCAAACTAAAGCTATCATGTTATTAATATCTATCAACTTACTTGTTAGAATTTTTAATTAAAACAACTTGCTTTTCAAGCACTGCTTAATTAACAGATTCTCCTGGTAAATGGCTGGAGGGGGAAACAGAGGCTTTAAACTTGATATAAATTTCGACTGTTTAAGACAGTGAGTTATGATATCTAAATGCAAGTTGTAAATATCTGAGACAGTGGTTTATGATATGAGAAAATGAGACTTAATGATTTCAAAATGTCAGAGTTTTAAAATATCAATCAGTGGAGTTCTGATATCTTATGGAAACCACCTGATGAAAGATGTGGTTCCTGTTCTCATAGTTATAGAATCTAGTTTTTTAATGTCCTATCATTGTTCTAAAGACACAGTGCTTCTTATTGTGCAGAAATCTTATCTGTCATTATATATATAGACAGAGCTATGTCTGTTCATTTTTTGTGACTTTAGCCCATTACCATCCTTTTTTGATCTCCAAGATTTAGGTATAGCTGTAAAGCATGAATCTAACCCAGCTGTTTACAGACATTTGCTTTTCTTACAATGAGGATTACAGTGTGTATTCTGTATCATGTCCATATTAAAATATTTGAAGTGTTCATCTTCTTTAGTAAAGTTTTAAAAATATATTATAAGCTCCAAGGAATTGAGACTTTATCCCCCTAACACAAGTCAAACAGATTCTAGATTAAGACTTCTGACAATTAATAATTCATTCTTTCTGTCTTTTGCCTATCTCTGAGGAGGGGTTCTTTTCTTTCTCTGGTTTTGGTACACTTTCTACCTCCTGCTGTATGGGGCTAATGAACTATAGTTTCTCCCTCTTGTGAAAGCTTTTCTAAGAGTACTTGACTTGCAAAATAAATCAGGCATCCTGGGATTTTTCTCTTCACATATTCCATAACAATACAGCTTCGAGGACCACAGGCTTATAGGTTTCTTTCCTGCTCACAAAGAGGTGCATAGACTGAGCCTTTCCAAAGATACTTCCCAGTAAAGTATCATCTTAAGCCAGAATTGTTAGTCAAGTGAACAAATATGCCAAATAATGCATGAATGGAAAACAGAAAATATGGAAAAGCTGAATGACTCCTCTACAATATCATACACAACCAACAAATGAACATAAATATACTCAAAGCGATAAAGTGGCCAGTGAATACTTCAGAAAGTAAAGAGGTGAATAACCCAAAGGACGATGGGATCAAACATGGAACTTGACTTGGAATAGAGACAAGAATAAACAGTACACAGGAGAACTTGGAAGTAGGATCAAAAAAAAAAGGAATACAAATAAAACACTCAGTACCAAAAAAAGATAATTCCTAAGACAAAATTCAGATTCTAGAGGAGGAGAAGGACAAATGCTAAAATTGGAAATGAAAACCACTAAGACTCCAAACACACCACAAGTCACAGCACTTAGTTTTGTAAGTAGACATCAGAATATCAGGCATGAAGGACATGATTTTCATAGCACTTCATTAAAGTATCAGTGAGAAATAAATAAGCCATAACTGTGACCACAGTGTCCAAACTCTGAGACACTTTAAGGAGACTAAATCATGTAGAACAGGAGAGGCTCAGATTTGTGCTAAGGACATGGGGATATTCAAGTTCATTTTAGTTGAAAATCTCCAAATCTGGGGAATCGTTCAAACAAAAGACATTTAGATTCCCAAATAAAGGTGAGCAGAGTGGAATATTTTCTGGAAAGATTAGAGGCAATGTGTCAAAAATATATAAACCTGAGCATGGAATTCCACAATGCACTAGACACAAAAATTGGTGGTTTCTCTCTCTGATTTCTTCCCCATTGGACATATAAGGAAGAGAAGTGGAAATGTTTGTAGATGTGGAATGAAGGAGTGCAGGTTGAAACTTTTACATTTCTCTGTATCTACTTCAATATTCTCAAATAAATTACATGTGCACAGAAGAGCAGGTACTATCTTGTAGCCAGAACACGCATACCACATTCACACAAGTACTCACAGAAAGAATTCCCATATTGGCCTTGGGTCACTGTCAAAAATATTCGTGAAGTGTGCTTCTAGTGTTATGTAAATGGGGATAAATGCACCTAGGATTATGTCTGCCTTCATGTAGGTGTTGGGCTGCTGCCAGCACTCAAAACAGCTGTGGTGCATCACCTCCATTGATGTAAATGAAGAATGCAATAGTACGAAGAGACAAAGCAAAGGAAAGGACATGTCAGTGTCTTCACAACAGAGAGACAATGCCCTGCTTCTGTGATGATTCAAGAAGATTGTTGGCTTATGTCATGCAGCAGGCTCAGACCTCAACCTTGTCCAAGAAGTCTTTGTATGCTACAGCTGCTTCCGACTGTTACTTCAGGTTCTTAGTCTGTGCAAAACCAATGGTTCTCATGACAAACCCACTCACAAACTGAAGCAAAGTCTAGACACTAGAATGTGGGTCATGGTGCTGAGCTATTTCTCTAACTCTAAGCAGAGTCACTCTAAATTCCCTGGCTTTTCATTGTTGTAGTTTCTTCTCCTACCTGTGTTCTGGGGATCCCATAACCCTGAGGCTATGCACCTGAATCCTTGATGTGAGTGAAAAACATGTTTTGTTCTTTCTTTCTTCCCCAACCTGTATGATTTCATCATGGTCCACAGTGACTTTGGAGAGTCCCATAGTCTGACGTAGGTCATCTAAAACTAGCTTGTTTGTTTTGGATTGCTGTTGTGAAGGTAGTTTGAACAGGTGAGTTTTAAAAATTAAATGTATTCCACAAAACTGCACTTAAAATATTTCAAGGTTGGCAACTGGTGGTGTCAGTATCTTGTGTCTGCCATTCAAAAGCACTATAGCCTTGTATCTATCTTGACTCCCTGATCTGTTGTCTTCTCTTTTCACCAATAAAGTTTTTTTAAAAGAGTAACAATATTACAGTCAAGTACACATTATCATTTCCTATGTCACCCATTCATAGTATTAAGATATACAAGCATTAATCTCACAATCTGTGTTCTGCTAATAGCACACTCGTGTACCAGCCACTCCACAATTACATTTTTTAATAAATCCAATATTGTGTTTTGAAACACCAAAATGATCCAAAAAATCACAAAGTCCAGGAAAGCATGATATTTATTTGAATTATTCAGCAAAAACTGACCAGTCCTGGACAAAGTCACAGATTTGGGTATTGACTGATTCACTGAATAGTCCTCACAGTAAATATTTAAGCAGATGAAAAAAATATTATTGCATTCAGGCCACTACTGAACAATTAGGGACTCAGAACAGACTTTGGAGCTGAGCTGTGACATGAAAGTGAAATTGTACAGCATTTTTATAGGATGGAAACACAAATCAATGGGAGCAGGGAAGGCTGTGGCATTTTCCAATCATACCTTGACAGAGAACTTTGATCAAATAAGTAAACATTTGTGACTGAGCCCTATCCAGGACACATGGTTTCTGAGTTCTTGACTCAGCTTTTGCAGTCACATCCCCTCCTGGCCTTACAGGAACAAATGATTGGAAAAGCTGCTCATAATCAATTTAAGTCCTGACAGGCAAAACATTTAAAACTTCTGTGCCTCAGTTTAGATGATCAGCAAATTCCCTCTTTACATTCTTTACCTTTTAACAGACAAAAATGAAACACCTGAAGAAGAAGGTTAGGAGTTCTGCAGCCTAGAAACATGAACTCAATTTTCACCCTGCCAGTAAGAAGGAAGATGTTCCTGAGATGGCAACCATCTCCTAACAACTAAAAAGAATAATACTTTACTTCTATACTTTTTCTGCTGTTCTTTGATACAGTTTATCATAAAATATGCTTGATATAATTTCATTGTAATATTATACATTACTGTTACTATAATATTATATATATAGTATAATACAAAATTTTGAAATGTTACTTATGTAAAAACAATTTATGAAAAATTGGCCAGGAATTTTTAAAAGACCAAAAAGTGTTTGCTGGAGGCTTTGAAGGGATGAGAGTGAAAGAAAAAATGATTTATTTATAATTTTAATATAGAATTACTATATAAACAAATAAAAGAGCCATGCCCAGGGGATCCTCAAATGACAGGAAAGTCACTGAGTCACTGACAGGGGCAGGCAGTGGTTTCTCTCAGGGTTTGGGTAATCTTGACTTGGGCCAGGGTTAGGGTTAGAGTTAAGGTTAGGGTTAAGGTTAGGATTAGGGTTGATGCACTCCTGCTGATATCTGGGGAGGAAGACAATCAAAATTTCAACTTGCACTATTATTTATTAATTGAACATTTAATTCATCAGAGTGCTTTCCAATGATAAGTGTAGCTTTATGCTAGTGTCAAAATCATGAACTCTTTATAAATACCCAAGTAGCAATATTTGACTTCTCCATTGATGATCTGTATGCTCTTGATCTCCTTTAGTTGACCTCCTTTAGTTGACCCATTTATTAATTTATTAATTGTTGATCTTAGAGCCTGAGCAGTTGATATTCTGTTAAGGAAGTTGTCTCCTGTGCCAATGAATTCAAGGCTCTTCCCCAGTTTCTCTTCCAACATATTTAGTGGATCTGCTGTTAGAGTGAGATCTTTGATTTACTTGGGTTTCAGGTTTGTTTGCAGGGAGAAAAATATGAAGTATTTCATTTTTCTACATGCAGAGAAACAGACCAGCACCATTTGTTGAAGATGTTGTCTTTTCTTTTAACTGTGTGGTTTTGGCTTCTGTCAAAAATCAATTGACCAAAGGTATGTATGTTTATTTCTGGGTCTTTGATTCAATTCCATTGATCAGTCAGTCTATCTCTATGCCAGTACTACGCAGTTTTTATTTCTATTGCTTTGTAGTATAGCTTGAAGTCAGGGATGGAGATAACTCCAGAGGTTCTATTGTTTTATAGGATTGTTGAAGCTATTCTGAGTATTTTTTCTTCCGTATGAAATTTAGAATTGCTCTTTCAAGGTCTGTAAAGATCTGTGTTGGCATTTTGATGGTGATTGCATTGAATCTGTAGATTGCCTTTGGTAAGATGGGCATTTTTACTGTGTTAATCCTCTGGATCCAGGAGCATGGGAGATCTTTCTATTTTATGATATCTTGAAGTCCTTTTCAAAGAAGGCTTTCACTTGTTTGGTTGCAGGCATGCCAAGATACTTTATAGTATTTGTTTCTCTTGTGAATGCTGTGGTTTCCCTAATTTCATACTTAGCTCATTTCTCGCTTGTGTACAGGAGGACTACTGAAGTTTTTGAACTAATCCTGTATCCTGAACTTCGCTGAAGTAGTTTATCAGCTGTAGAAATTCTCTGGTGGCATGTTTGAGGTCACTGACATACATCACCATCTCATCTGCAAATAGGAATATTTTTACTTCTTCCTTGCTTATTTCTATGCCCTTGTCCTCCCTTAGTTGTCTTGTTGCTCTAGATACAACTTCAACTACTATCTTGAAGAGGCATGGAGAGAGTAGATATCCTACTCTTGTCCCTGATCTTACTGAAATCACTTTTGAGTTTTTCTGCATTTAGTTTGATGCTTGCAATCAGCTTGCTGTATATAGCCTTTATTAAGTTTAAATACAGACCTTGTGTCCCTGATCTCTCTAAAACTTTCATTATGAAGGGATGTTGGATTTTTATTAAAGGCTCTTTATGCATCTAATGAGATATTAATGTGATTTTTTTTCTTTGAGTTTGTTTACATGGTGGATTACATGTTGAAGTTTTGTATATTGAACCATCCCTGCATCCCTCGGATACTTACTTGGTTCATGTTGGATGACATATATGATGTGTTCTTGGGTTCAGTTTGTGAGTATTTTAATGAGTATTTTTGCATCGATGTTCATGCATAAAATTGGTCTGAAATTTTCATTCTTTGTTGAGTCTGTGTGGCTTAGGTAACAGGGTGACTGTGGCTTCTTAGAATGAATTTGGCAATTTTGAGTCTCTTTCTATCTTGCAGAATACTTTGAAGAGTGTTGATATTAGCTCTTCTTTGAATGCCTGGTAGAATTCTGTCTAAAACTGTCTGGACCTGAGGGTTTTTTTTTTGGGGGGGGGGGGTGGGAGATTTTGATAACACCTTCTATTTCCATGGCAGTTATAGGACATTTTAAGATGTTTTTTGACCTTGATGTAGTTTTGGTATGTGAAATCTATAAAAAAAAAAATCATGTTTCCTTATCCAAATTTGTGGAATACAGGCTTTTGAAGTAGGACCTAATGATTTTTTTATTGCCTCATACTCTGTTATGTCACCCTTTTTGTTTCTGATTTTGTTAATTTGGATACTCTCCCTTTGCCTTTCACTTAGTTTGGCTAAGAATTTGTCTGTCCTGTTGATTTTCTCAAAGAACCAGTTGTTGGTTTTATTAATTCTTTGTATCAATCTCTTTGTTTCCAATTTATTGATTGCAACCCTGAGTTTGAATATTTTCTGTCCACCTCTCTTCCTTGGTGAGTTCGCTTTCATATGTTCGAGAGCTTTCAACTGTGCTGCTACATTACTTGTAGGGGATCTCTCCAATTTTATTATGAAGGCACTAAATGCTATAAGCTTTTCTCTTATTACTGCAGACATTGTGTCTCATAAGTTTGGGTATGTTGTGTCTTCGTTTTCATTGAACACTAAAAAGTCTCTATTTTCTTTCTTTGTTTCTTCCCTGAACCAGTAGGGTTGTTCAATTTCCAAGATTTTGTAAGCTTTCTATTTTTTCTCTTGTTGTTGAAGTCCAGCTTTAATCCACGGAGGTCTGATAAGATTCAGAGTTTATTTCAATCTTCTTATATCCGCTGAGGCTTGCTTTGTGAATGAATATATGTTCAATTTTGGAGAAGGATCCATGAGCTGCTGAGAAATGTTCTGTAGCTATCTCGTAGGTTCATTTGATTCATGACTTATCTTAGTTTCTTTATTTCCACATTTAGTTTCTGTCTTGATTATCCATCCATTGAACATAAGGATATGTTCATTATCCTTAAATATCAAGAAAATTGAAATCAAAAGTAGTTTGAGATATAGTCTAGAAAGAGTCACAATGGCTAAGAATAGTCTTACACTGCTAATAGGAGTACAAATACATTTAGCCACTAAGGATATGCTTGGGTTTGTTCCTCACCAGGATGGGATTTGTTCTGCATGAAGAACTAGCTATACCACTCTGGGGCATATAGACAAATGATGCTTCATACTACCACAGAGACATTTGTTCAACATCTTTATATCTGCTTTAATCAACATAACCAGAAATTGGATATAATGCAGACACCCATCAACAGAAGACTAGATAAAGAAAATGTGGTACTTTTACCCAATAAAATATTACTCAGTCATTTTAAAAAGTAAATCATGTAATTTCAAAGTAAATGTGTATTTACAGGTAAACTAGAAAAAAAAAACAGTCTGAGTATAATAACACAAGTTCAGAAATACAAATATAGTTTGTATCTACTTACATATTACCATTACTTATAAAGTGAATAATAAGCATGCTACAGTACATAAAATCATGTAGTATTCAAACAGAATGAGGGACTAGGATCCAAGAAAAAGAAGCAAATGGCTCTCCCTAGGATAGGGCAATAAAATATATATTTATAGATGGAAGCTGGGCTCGAAAAGAAGAATCAGTTGGAAGTGGGGAGGGGAATGTGGAATGTAATATAAGGAAACACAGGTAAAATTAAATGTCATTTGAATGTTACTGTAGTAAAAATACAGTAGAAGCTTCCTAAAATATATACATTTCTGAAAATCATTTGATGAAATAATATGACAGTCCCAACAGGATTTCACTTGTAATCAAATGAAGATTCCAATACTGGGAATGGGTTATATCTACTTGAGTTTTTGGCTAAAGGAGTATTATTACAATGCCCAAACAATGCAGGTTTTGTCAAGATTTTAGGTTGCTCTCTACAAATTGACTGCAAGGCCTTATTGCTGAATACAACACTTATACAACACACTGAACATAGAGAAATCGAGCTGGTGCCTACATAGAAATTTCAGTGTGTGTATATATATTTCTATATAATGTAATTTATAAAAATGTAATAATAATCTATAAAATAATAATTTATATAAAAATAATTCATAAAAATATATTATATATTACATGATATTTATAATATATAAATTATATATACATATATATGTTTGAAATTATATATATACATATATGTATATATAGAGATAGATAGATAAATAGAGAGATAGATATGTTTTTGTGTGTAATCTGTATATATTTTAAAAACTCCATTAACCAAAATTTTGCAAGATTTTACATAGAAGATGTCAATTTTTTATTTAATTTGTTTGTTTATATATTACACAATCATTACATTTTTTTTTTCACGTTCCTCCCTTCAAAGCCTCTTGAACATTTTGCTGTTTTGGAAATTCATGGCCATGTTTTCATGAATGGATTTTTCAAAAGCAAGTTATCAAAATTTAATTTGCATTATACTGTATATACTGTATTATAATAACAATAATATATAATAATACCATAATTATATCAGTTATATATATATCAATTGTACTAATAAAAATAGTATTGCAGGAGAGGAGAAAACCATATAGATGAAGCATTATTTTGTTGTTGTTGTTAGGAGACATTTGCCTGAGTCCAGCCATCTCAGGACTTCTGCTGCCATGTTCAAAACTAATTTCATACTCACAGTCCCCAGAACCTTCTCCTATCCTGATTTTTCATGTGTTTCATGTTTGCTGTTAATCAGGAAAAAAATGCAAAGAATGAAGTTGCTGATCATCTAAGGTAAAGCACAGAAGTTATGAATGTGTTTCCTGTCATGATTTAAATTCACTCTGATCAGCTTTCCCCCTCTTTTGTTCCTGTATAATTTTAACTTTGGTTCCAGGTGTCCAGAAGGAGATATTAATGCAAAAGCTGAGTTGAGAACCTTAAGTCCAGGTTTCCTGGATAAGTCTGAGTCACCAGTGTTTATTTTCTTGGTCAAAACCTTGTGTCAAAGTATGATTGGAAAATGCTACAACCTGCTCTGCTTCCCCTTGACTTGTGGTTCCATCCTATAAAAATGTTGTACAATTTCACTTTAAGGTCATAGTTCAGCTCTCAAGTTTGTTCTGAGGATCTGTCCAATCCCTAGTAGCCTGAGTACAATAAGATTTTGTCATTGCATAAACATTTAATAAGATAAATATTCAGAGAATTAGTCAGTGCCCAAATCTGTGTGAATGCCCCTGACTGGTCAGTTTTTGCCCCCTAGTTCAAATAAAGTTCTTGCTTTGATGGACTTTTGCAACTTCTTGGATTGTTTTGGTGTTTCAAACCCCAACATTGTGTATTATTATTGAGAATGTGGAATGGCTGGTGCAAGAGTATACTAATAGCAGAACACAAATTGTGAGACAAAGGCTTAAGAATCATAATACTGTAAAAGGGTGAGGTAGAAAATCATCATCTGTACTTGGATGTACTATACTTACTTTTTTACAACTTTATTATTATAGCTGCAAGGGAGTGCTTCTGAATGGCAGACACTAGAAATTGATATCACCAGTTCTGCTTCTTAAAAAAAGCACTGAATTGAATATTTTAAGTGTGTGCTTTGTGGAATGCAGCTATGGCTTTTGTTAAAAATCATCTATTCTGTTTTGATGACTTGTTTCATTAGTATCATCATCATTGTTATTAATTACATTTTATTCACTTTGTAACCCAGCTGTAGCCCCCTCCCTCACCTCTCTGTTCCACCTTCTCTATTTCTTCCCCCATGTCCCTTTCCTACTCCACTGATAGGGGAGTTTCTCTTCTCTACAGCTTGACTTTAGCTTATCAGGTCTCATCAGTACTGTCTGGACCCTCTTTTTCTGTGACCTAGTAAATCCACCTTGACTGGCAGAAGTGATCAAGAGATGCACAACCAAGTTCATGCCAGTGACTGCCCCTGATCCCTTAGTAGGAGAAATCAGATGTTCAAACTACCTTTCACAATAGCAATCCTAACCAAACAAGTTGTTTTTTGATGGCCTATAATTCTGTCTCAGACTATGGTGCTCTCCAAAGTCACTGTGGACCATGATGAAATCATAAAGGTTGTGGAAGAAAGAATGAACCAAACATGTTTTTCACCTACATAGAGGAACCAGGTGCAGAGCCCCAGGACTATGGAATCTCCAGAGCACATTGATGAGAGGGAAATAGAACAATGGAAAGACAGCAAATTCAGAGCAAGTCTGACAGAAATATTTCAGCACTGTGACCCCCAGTTGTCTGGACTTTGCTGCAGAGTGTGTGCTGGCCTGTCATGAGAACCATTGGGTGTGCACAGACTGAGAGCCTGAAGCAACTGTAAGAAGAAGCTGTAGCAATCAAACTCTTCCCTCACATGTTGAGGTCTGAGCCTGTTCCAGACCTCAGTCAATAATCTCCTTGGATCAACCTGGATGCAGGGGACTGTCTCTGTTTAATGAAGAGCCTGACATGTTCCTTCATTTGCTTTGCCTCAGCCTCTTCCTGCAACCTGCATATACATCAATGCTCAATTGTGATCATTACAGGAAGTCCAGCACTTACATGGAAGCAGACATTATTCTCGGTACATTTATCCCTATTTACATCCCACTTGTTCAGCCCCAAGAGGTCAAGAATCTTTTTGTTGAAGGATCAACTTTTTTATGGCACACCTTTCTGTGAGTACTTGTTTGAAGTATTATGGTTGTTCTGACTACAAGATAGTACATGATCTGCTAAACACATGTAATTCCTTTGAAAATGATGAAGTAGTTACAGAACAATGTGAAAAACTGTTTCACATTTTCAAGCTTCATTGTGCAGCTACAGACATTTCCAGTTCTCTTTGTTATATTTCCAGTCAGAAGGAAATCAGGGAAAGAAAACATCAACCTTTGTGTCTGCGCCTTGGTGTGATTCCATGGTCAGACTTATGAATTTTTACCACATTGATGCTAATATGTCAAGATAAGTTTCCAATTCTCTCAGATCTATTTGGCAATCTAAATGTCTTTTGTTTGAATATCTGTTTCCTTCCAGAGACTTGGAGAGTTTCTGCTAAAATGAACTTGAATATCCCTATGTCCTCAGTACAAATCTTGGAATCTCTGGTTTCACGTGTTCTGGCTTTAGTATCTTTAAAGCTTCTCAGAGTTTAGACACTGTGGTCATACTTATAACTTATTTATTTATCACTGATACTGTAATGTAGTGTTCTGAAATTCATGTCATTTGTGCCCATATTCTGTCCTCTGCTTAGTTAGCTCTGCTGGACACCCAGTGTTCTGTGATTAGATTGGAGGTTTTATGATTTTCATTTGCAGCCTTTCTATATGTCTTTCTCCTCACTCACAATCTCAATTTTGTCTTATGATTTGTCTTTTCTGGTACTCAGTCTTTCCTTTGTACAGCTGTTTATTATATCCCCCTCATCCAAGTTCTGGTGGAGACTGCTGATTCTTGTCTCAGTGCTTAGTTGAATTCATTGCTTGGTTCTATCTTCTTTTCTGTTGTTCATCTCTTTACTTTCTAAAGTTTTCATCTGCCAGTTTATCTCTCTGAGAAACTGTAAGTTAGGTTGCTGGTTATTTATGATACTATGGAGGACTCTTTAGGCTTTTTCATGTTACTATTTTCTAGTTAATGCTATAATTGGTACATATGTTCATTTGAACATCAATTTTGGGATTAAGTTGGTCCTTTGCTGAAAAGTACCTTTGTGAAACCTCAATACACATTTCTTCTCTTTGCAGGAAACAAACATACTAGCCTAAGGTCCTGGTAGTTGTATTGTTATGGAGTACTTGAATAGAATAAAAAAACAGCATGCCTAATTTTCTGAAAGTAAGGAACTCTTAGGAATGCTTTCACAAGATAGAGAAACCAATAACCTACTGCACCAGAGAGAGAAGGAATCCTAACATAGGAGGAAGAAAATAGCCCATCCTCAGAAATACACAAAAGACAGAAAAGACTGAATTGTTAATTGACAGATGTCTTAATCTAGATTCTGTTTGACCTTTGATAGGTAGATCAAGTCTCAATTTCTTGAAGTTTAAATCATAGTTTTTAAAGTTTACACAATGATATGAAAGTTTTAAATATATGAACGTGACCACAATCCATAATCTACACTGAAATTCTCACTATAGGAAAATCAGGTAACAAGTGTCTGTAAACAGTTGGAGTAGACTGATGCTTTACAGATAAGCTGAGGGGACCAAAAAAAGGATGGTTCTGGGCTAAAAACCGAACACCCTCTCCTCTTTCTGAATATGTAATGACAGATAAGCTTTCAGCACAATGAGAAGCACTGAAGTATATCTACAGCAGGAATGAAAGGACATTAAAAAGTTTGATCCTGTAACTATGAGAAGATTAGCCAGTGCTTTCACCTGGTGTTTTTCATAGCATATCAAAACTCCAGTGATTAATATTTTAAAACTCTCAAATTTTAAACTCTTTAAGTCTCATTTTCACATACTTTAAACCACTTTCTCAGACATTTACAACTTGCATTTACATACCTTAAATCCTTTTCTTAGACATTAAAAAATTCCATCAACTTTAACGTGTTTGGTTCCCCCATCCATGCAGTTAGCAGGAGAGAGATTTGTCTGAAACCCGGGAGAAATGATTGACAAGCAAGTTCTTTTAAATGAAAGAACCATAAAATGTAAACTGTTAGGTATTTGTAGGTATCAGTTTGAATTTCATTTAAATCTAATTTTGTGAGATTAGATTTTTCAATGTGAAGCCAGCAAGGTAATTCCTTCTTCAGCAGAGAATCTAGTATCTGTAGAAAAGAACAAGGCCTGACTTTCATGTATGATATGGACTGACCATGCAGCTGCAGCGTTATTCAGAGGAGCTGCCTAAAATTTCATTGCCACTGCTAAACTTCTCTAGTGACAACCTGCTGTGAACATGACGAGAGATCTGAGAGGGGTAAATTTGAGCAGGAAGTATAATCCAAATGGTCTCTATATCAGTCAAAATGACAGACACTTACTGGATACCTGGGCACCCAGTCTGGGGTCGTCCATGGCATTTTCAAAGACTTTGTAGGGAACAGAGGTTGAGAGTCTTTGGATGCCAAACAAATCAACATTGTCTTCAGCTGCCACACAAGGCATCATGAGCCTCCAAACATCAGACTTGTGAAACCTGAGATTATTTTAAGGATCAGGAACTTGGGAAGAGAAACCTACCTTGGCCAGGCAGAGTAGAGCATTTAACTCTATAATGTCCATAGGTTGGGCAGGGATTTATTGTTGGGTGAAGCATGTGGCAATTCATGGTTCAGTTGTCAGCATTACCACATTTGAAATATCATCAAAGAAAAAGCCATTTCTGTCTACCTTAGCTATCAACTAAAAATGTCTGGCAGAGAATAGGTTTTCATTTCATCCCTTATATCCATACTCAACAGAACTCTCTGAGGGCTTTGAGAGAGAACATCTAACTTAGTAACATATTTTTAACTTGAATATTTTTATTAATTAATTCAATTTACATTGTCATCATAGGCCCCACCCTCTTCTCCTCCCAATCCTACTCTCTCTTCCATATCCTCCTCCACTATTCTGGCCCCTACCTACACACCCCAGCCCCTATAAACTTATGATGACTGAGTTTGTGTTACTCCCCTGTGGTCTGTTAGGGCAGTTCCATCAGGGGAAAGTGATCAACAAACAGAAACTATAGTCCATGTCCACTCCACTATCTAGTGGGCCCACATAAAGCCTAATCAGCACAACAGCTACTTATATGTACAGGACCTAGGTTGAGACCATGCATTGTCCTTGGAGGTTGCATCAGACTCCTTAGGACCCTCTGGGCCCTGTTGATTGGCCCTGATGATCTTGTGGAGTTCCTGTCACACAAATATCAATGAATAAGTATACAGATATAACCAACTGAATTGATTCTTTAGTCTTTAGTATTGCTTTTATGTGATTGGAAAAACATAAGCCCTCAGTTCAAATGAAAAAAAAGAGAGAATTTCTTTTTGAATAAATTTGAGAGTTTGTGAACAAAATTCCATGATAAAATTGGAAGCAACTTCATGCATTTTTCATAGTAACAGTATAAATAAAGAAAACTATAAATCCAAAACCTCACTGGAAACCTCAGAGAAGTCATTGACAACAAAATGGGCAAGTTATCATACAGGTCCAAGATGGCTATATGATTTCATTCTTGCCTTTTAGATTGGCAAAAGCCAGTAATGTGCTGGGTTACTACATTCTAAATGATTTTATTCATCAGCCATAGGAGATATATAGATATAGATATAGATACAGATATCAATGTAGCTATCATCTTAACCACAGAGATGTCCAAGAAATGGCTAGTGAGGGTGCTGCAGGTAGCTCAAACTATGGTAATGAGACTCTCAAACTACAACATTGCAATCTCTCTACATCAGTGAAGTTTTTATAGCCAGTCTTTGCAGACACAGCTCTTTCCAGGCATTCTCATTGATATATGTATACATTCATACAGTTCAATCTTTGGTACAGGTAATCTTTGGGGAAGAGTAATTCTCTTTCTCTCGGTTGTTACTAATTACTTGTTTTTGCCCAATAGATTCTCTCTTAATATAACATCTAGACACAGATCTCCGATTAATGTAGTACAACCAAATGGAATTTTTTCCTAGTGATGGCAGGTCAGAAGGCATAAATCTTCCTTCAGTAGAACTCAGTGGACTTCAGCTAATGATTTCTATTAATCTCCCTCTAATAGGGTCACCCAGACTCTTATCTACCACAGGTTTTGAAACAAGCTTCTGAGGGCCCATCCCAAATCACTGAAGGCTATGTGTAACACAGTTCAAACCACCTACCTGCAACAAAGTTCCACTTTCTCCCATTGTGAGCATTTTTGTACTGTCTTAATGTACTTGGTAAATGCTACTTTAACTTACTTTTCCCCCCTACCTTACCCAGGAAACTCTACTCATTCATTTAATCTGCAAGCTTAGAGAAACACCATTCCTTTACTACTTTTTTACTACTTTTTGAAGTTTTGTAAGGAATTATTAATTTTTACATTACGTTTACAAGTGTTTTGCCTACATGTTTGTGTGTGTACCACTTGTGTGCATAGTCCCTTCAGAGGCGAGTGGAGGACATGGATCCCCTAGAACCAGTGTTACACATTATTGCAACCTCAAACTGGCTACTGTGACTTGAATCAGGGTCCTCCACAAGAGCAGCAACTAGTCATAACATATCGGTCATTTTTCAAGTCCTAATAACATTATTTTGCACATGCTTATTTATTTTTATTTCATGTACTTGAAAGTTTACCTTCTTATATATGTGTGAATACCGCAGGTGTGCCTGGTGCCCAAAGATGCCAGAAGGGATCTTACGAACTGGAGGTACACATGTTTCCAAGGCTACCCTGTGGGCACTGAGAACTGATGCTAGCTTTTATACAAAGGGGTCTATCTATAGATAGATATCTGGGCATTTGTCTATATCACAGAGAGACACTTTAACACTAGGAGTGTATATAAACTTGTTAGAATTTTCATAAGTGGGTGTGAAATTGAATCATTACAAAAGAAAGGATATGAAGCTCTTACTTATATTCCCAGTGAAAACCTTAGTGACTCTTCCATAACCCAGTGCTTCCATGAACCAAAACATCATAAGCACATATGTATTCAGTACTATGGGATACAAACAAGTCACATTTTATGCACACAATGTACACAAAAATATTAGAAACAGTTAAATTTCTGAGAGTTTAGGAGTCATTCCATGATGTTCCTGATTTGTCAAGGTCTTATTCACACAAGATTTACATGTCATAGGAAAAGTCTAGGGCTAGGAACTCTAGGTTCCTGTATTTGATAAAGACTTTCTGAGAAAACTGTACTGACAATCATTCTGTTTCTCTGGTTTAGATTGCAACGGAGAAACTACCAATATTATCTGATCTTATACTTTGCAATTGAAGAGATAAATAAGGACTCAGACATGATTCCCAATGTGACCTTGGGTTTCCACATCTACAATGCCTTTAATTCTAACAAGAAAACCTTGGAGGGCCCTCTGTTGTGGCTGTCTGGAAGGAGTGAGTATATCCCTAACTACAAGTGCAACACTCAACACAAAGCTCTAGGAATCATTTCAGGAAACAAGCCGGAATTTTCTGCTGCAATTGCAACACTTTCAGAGCTCTACAATGTCCCACAAGTAAGTTAGAAACATATTTTTATACACAATCACACCTTAGACCTGACTGAAACAAACAAACAAAAAACAATAACAAAACAAACAAACAAACAAAAAACCAGAAAAGTGGATTATGTTTAGTGTAGGCAGATTTCAAATATCAGTGAACAAATTATTTTGATATAGCAATAATTAAGAGATGACAGAGTGTGATAAAAAGCATGAACAGCAAATTCTGGGAATTTCTAATCATATCACTTAGATCCATGATTCTATCTCCAAACAATGGATGATGTACTATGGATACTCATTCTGCATTTGATCAAAAGTCAAATTCTTCAGCAAAGATACCAAATGACCCAATCAAGCATATAAACATCTCAAAATTCTTATAGTTGTCAATATTGGACACACGAAAAAAGAAAGTTTAGTATATGTAGCTAAATTTGGAACAATCGTTAATGCCATCACTGATGAAAATCCTTCAAGGAATTAATGATCTCATTCAGGAAAGTAGATCTCAGAATAGCACCCACAGAGACCAACCACTTAGCTGTATTATCACAATTGATTCTTGCCAGGCTACAATGAAGAAATGCATTGCATCTATCAGCAGGCATTGTTACAAACAGAGAAAATACTTGGTGAGCACAAGAGTCAGCAATAATCAAGATTAAAAAACTCACATGGTAACTCTCATTATTATCACACAGTTAAACAATTTGTAAATGTATCGAAACCTAATGTAACAAAAAATAAAAGAAAATAATTTACATCTGTCTGAGTTTTGTCTCTATCAAATCTATCAAGAGGGATGATGTAATAACCCCAGGTAATGTGGCCCCAGATCTTCACCAGAACTTGCACCATTTTAACTTAGGAAACTGAATCTCTAAAAACTTTGTAGTCTCTTTCCGTATTTGCTTTCCTAAAGATGAAGGTTCTTGGAAATATAGTGTTATGTGACGAGAAATTACCTATTAAAGCTTTCTGCAGTCTTTCTCTACATCAGATACTCTGTTGCATTGTTATTGCAACAACAGAGATCTATTGTGCCTCTCATAGCCAGGGAACAGCTTATTGTTTATTTATTGGCTGCTTCAGACATCTTAGTAACTTCGGAGACAATGGTATTTGAAAAGATCAAATTCTACCATATGATTGAGAGACAAGCTAATCTCACAGAAGACATCCTCCTTAACAATATTCAGTCCTTTAACACTCATATTTGAATTATGAAGTCACTTCCTCACTCAGGGTGTTGATTCCAAATACCTGAAACTCAGAACCACTTTTTTTTTCTTTGCTTCTTCAGGTCACATATGGACCATTTGATTCCATGCTTAGTGACAAAGATACATTCCCATCCCTTTATCAGATGTATACTAAAGGCAGAGGTCTAACCCAAGGGCTGATCTCTTTATTGCTCTACTTTGGCTGGAAGTGGGTGGGCCTCATTGTGTCTGATGATCAAAGAGGAAAGGAGTTTCTCTCTGACCTGAAAGTAAAGATGGTACCAGAAGATATCTGTGTGGCTTTTACAGAAAAACTCCCAGATAATTGGAACTATAGGGTAAGATATAGGTATGGTTTGTTGAACTTTAAACAACATACACCAATAAATGTGAATTTATTTTATGGTGAGATAGATGACTTGGTGTTCTTCTGTGTAGACATTTATATCTTTTTAAACAGAAAGGTGTGGATCTTGGCAAAGCCGCACTCGACTATGATAACTAAAAAACATGTTTTGAGAAACCTATTCAGTGGAAGCTTCTCATTTTTAAAGAAGAGAACTATCCCTGGCTTCAAGCACTTTCTTGAGTTTCTTACACCCTCCCATTACCCAGGAGATGTTTACTTCTCTAAATTCTGGATTGACAATTTTAATTGTTCACCTCCTGCTTCGAGATGTGGAAATCATGAACCCTGTCCAGTGAATATTTCCCTAAAGACTAAGGATATAGTAAATGATGTGATGACTATTTCTGAGCCAAGCTATTCCATCTGGAGTGCAGTGTATGCAGTGGCCCATGCCCTCCATAAAATGCTATTGAGCAAAACTGAAATAGGATCTAAAAAAGACAGAAACACAGACTGGCTTCTACCATGGCAGGTAAGCCTCACTCATAAGCAGGGGAAGCTTAGAATCTTACATTATTAGTAAGTAATTTGTTGTGGTCAAGCCAATAAAACATTTTCATCTTATAATTAAAAGTATAAGTTAAAATTGAAAAGGGTTTAGGTTTCTCTCCATTTAGTTCCATGTTGGCTATAGGTTTGTTGTATATTGTCTTTACTATGTTTATGGATGTGCCTTATATCTCTGATCTCTCCAAGACTTAGTTAATCATGAATGGGTATTGGATTTTGTCAAATGCTTTTTTGGGCATCTAAGAAAATGATGATGTGGCCTAACAGGACTGCTCCTCCCTTCGGGGGTGGGTATCGAGGTGACTGTGGCTTCATAGAATGAGTTTGGTAATGTCCATTCTGCTTCTATTTTGTGAAATAGTTTGAAGATAATTGGAGTTAGCTCTTTTTTGAAGGTATGTAAAATTCTGCACTGAACCCCTCTGGCCCAGGGTTTTTTTGTAAGGGAGACTTTTGATACTGCTTCTATTTTCTTAGGACATATAGGCCTATTTTATCTATTTACCTGATCTTGATTTAATTTTGTTAAATGGAATCTATCAAGAAAGTTGTCCATTTCATTTAGATTTTCAAATTTTGTAGCATATAATCTTTTGTAGTAAGACCTAATGATTGTTTGGATTTCCTCAGTATCTGTTGTTATGTCCCCTTTATTGTTTCTGATTTTGCTGATTTAGATAGTTTCTCTCTGCCTTTTAGTTAGTTTGCCTAAGGGTTTCTCTATCTTGTTGATTTTCTCAAAGATCCAGCTCTGGGTTTCAATGATTCTTTGAATTGTTTTCTTTGTTTCTAATTCATTGATTACAGCTCTGAGTTTGATTATTTCCAATTGTCTACTCCTATTTGGTGTGACTGCTTATTTTTTTCCTAGGGATTTTAGGTGTGTCATTGAGTTGCTTGTATGAGATGTCTCAAACTTCTTTCTGGCGGCATTTTGTGCTATGAACTTCCTCTTAGAACTGCTTTCCATTTGTCCAATAAGATTTTATTACAATTACTCTGTAGTACAACTTGAAGTCAGGGATGGAGATACCTCCAGAAGTTCTTTTATTATACAAAAATATTTTAGCTATTCTGTTTTTTGTTTTGGTGTTCCATATGAAATTGAGACTTGTTCTTTCCAGGTATGTGAAGAATTAATTTTGTTGGTATTTTGATAGTAATTTCATTGAATCTGTAAATTGCTTTTAGTAGGATGGCCATTTTTACTATGTTAATCCTACCTATCCAAGAGCATGGGCGATCTTTCCATCTTCTGATATCTTTTTCAGTCTTTTTTCAGAGACGTGAAGGTCTTGTCATAGAGGTCTTTCTCTTACCTGGATAGTTACACCAAGATATAGTATATTATTTCTGGTTATTGTGAAGGATGTTGTTTCCCTAATTTTGTTATCAGGCCATTTATCATTTATAGTGATGCAGATTACTGATTTTATGAGTTATTTTTATAGCAGCCAGTTTACTAAAGGGGTTTATCAACTGTAGAAGATCTCTGGTAAAATTTTGTGGGTCACTTATATATATACTAGTACATCACCTGTGAATAGGGATATTTTGACTTCTTCCTTTCCAATTTTGACCCCTTGATCTTTTGTAGTTGTCTTATTGCTCTAGCTAGAACTTTAACCACTACACTGAAAAGATATGAAAAGAGTGCAGCCTTGTATGGTCCTTGACTTTACTGTAATTGCTTCGAGTTTCTCCCCATTTAATTTGATTTTGGCTTTCGGCTTGTTGTATATTACCTTTATTATGTGTATGTAGGGCCTTGTATCCCTGATCTTTACAGAGCTTTTATCAAGAAATGGTGCTCAATTTTATCAAAGGCCTTTTTTTTGCATCTAATGAAATGAACATCTTTATTTTTTTTTCTTTCAGTAAATTACAGTGATGGATTTAAATATGTTGGGCCATCCCTGCATCTCTGGGATGATGCCTACTTGATCATGGTGGATGACGTATTTGATGTGGTCTTGGACTGGGTTTACCAGTATCTTGAGTATTTTTGCATCAAAGCCCATAAGGGAAATGGATTTGAACTTTTTTTTCTTTGTTGGGTCCTGTGTGGTTTATGTACTTGTGTGACTGAATTCATAGGATGAGTGGCAATGTCCCTTTTGTTTGATTTTGTAAATAGTTTCAGAAGTACTGGTATGAGCTGCTCTTTGAAAGTCTGGTAGAATTTCATGTTAAAGCCATCTGGTTTTGGGATAATTATTATATTATTTTGGTTGGGAGTCTTCTGATGACTGCTTCTATTTTCTTAGGGGTTATAGAACTATTTAACCTGCTTATCTGATCTTGATTTAGCTTTGGTAAGTGAAATCGATCAGGAAAATATTCCATTTCTTTAGATTTTCCAAACTTGTGGGATACAGTCTTTTAAAATAATATCTAATGATTCTTTGGAGTTATTCCCCCTTTTCATTTCTGATTTTGTTTATTTGGATACTGTCTTTCTGACTTTTTGTTAGTTTGTCTAGAGGTATGTCTATCTTGTTGATATTCTCAAAAAAACAAAAACAAAAACAAAAACAAAAACAGCACTTGGTTTCTCTGATTCTTTGTATTGTTTCCATTTTTTTTCTATGATACTGATTTTATCCATGAGTTTAATTATTTCCTGCTGCCAACTTCTCTTGGGTGTGTTTACCTCTGTCTGTTCTAGAGCTTTTACATGTGTTTTAAAATCACTACTAGAACTTCTCCTTAGCACTGCTTTCATTGTGTCCCAGAGGTTTAGGTATGTTGTCTATTCATTTTCATTGAATTCTAGAAAAAACTTTAATTTATTTATTCCCTGTCTCAGTGGTTACTGAGTTGTTCAGTTTCCATTAGTTTTTAGATTTTCTCTTCTTTCCATTTTTATGGAAACCTAGCTTTAATCCATGGTGGTCTCATAAGATACAAGGGGTTATTTCAACTTTCTTGTGCCTGTTGAGGCTTGCTTTCTGACCAAGTCAATGGGCAATTTTGGAGAAGATTCTGTGAGGTACTGAAATGAAGGTATATTCCTTTTTGTCTGGGTGAAAATTCTATGCAAGTCTGTTAAATCCATTTGATCTGTTCTTCCGTTAAATTGTTTCTCTGTTTAGTTTCTGTGTTCATGACTTGTCCTTTGGTGAGTATGGGGTTTTGAAGTTTCCCTCTATTACCGTGGTGATATTAGTGTATAAGTTAAACTTTAGTAATGTTACTTTTACAAATGTAGGTGTCCTTGTATATGGAGCAGAATATTCAGAATTGAGACTTCATCTTGGTGGATTTTTGCAATCATATGTATCCTTTTGCTATGATTTGTGTCCTTTCCCATCTCTTTTGAATAAAATCAGTTAAAACATTATTTTATTAGATATTAGAATAGCTTCTTTCAACTTGCTCCTTGAGTCAGTTTCCTTGAAAAACGTATTTCCTGCCCTTCACTCTGAGGTAATGTCCTTCTTTTTTAAGGTGTGTTTTTTTTTCTTTTTTTTAATGCAGCAGATTGATGAGTCCTGTTTATGCATCCATTCTGTTAGACTGTATCATTTTATTGAGGAATTGAGTCCATTGATATTGAGTGATATTAATGATTCATGATTGCTAGTGCTTGTTATTTTGATTTTTATGATTATAGTGAGTTTGTGTGGTTCTCTTCTTTTTTTGGTTTTGCAGCAGCAGTGCTATTTATTTTCTGTGTTCCTTTGGGCGCTGTTTATTTCCTTTGATTGGGCTTTTCCTTCTAGTATCTTCTGTACAGTTGTGTAGCATAGACACTGGCATTTTCAAGTCTACAGAATGGCCTCTCACTTGCTGTGGTGTCACTGCAGTCCAAGCCTTAGTAACCAAGTGCACTGGGTGTCACCATTTTTGATCCTCTTCAAATCTACATCTATCTAAATCTTCTAAATGAAAATATTATTTTTTAGTGCTAGAGAAAGACACAGGACTTTTTCCAACTAAGGACATGCTACACACTATATTATCTTCCATTTCATAGATAATACTTCTATTTGTGTTCAGTAGCTCTTGCATTATTTCTATGGGAAATAATTTTAATCTCATTAAACAACTGGGAAGACAAATAAATAAATGAAGCACCTTCAAAAAGAAAGCTATGTTAGAGAGAGGAAAAATTAACTTCTCTTAAAGTCAGCCAGTAATCTATGTGGGCCACTCATATCATATGATGTCTCTCTTCAGCTGCATCCATTTCTGAGGAAAATTAAATTTATAAATGATGCTGGAGATGAAATAAACTTTGATGAGAACAAGAATATTAGGGAAACATATGATATACAAAACTATATTGCATATAATTTTCAAAATGCATTACTACTTAAAGTGGGAGAGTTTGTCTTCAAGAGTGCACAAGATCAAAGCTTTTTAATCAATGAAGTTCTGATTCAATGGCCAAGCAACTTCAAACAGATCTGGAAATTTTTCAGCATTTAATATAAAGGGAATTATTTGTAAAGTATTGTAAAAATTGATGGTGTAATAATTCTTTGAACATTTAAAATAATTGTGAAATGTTACTTTCTTAGCTCTTTTGTGACTGTGAGCTTGTGTGTGGGTGTTCATGCACCCAAGCACATGTGCTTCTTAAGTCCCAGTCAACTGTGGTTATCTTCTTCAGTTGCTGTCAACTTTATTTTTATCTGTGAAACCCTTATTTTCTGATTTTGCTGAACTCAGTGGGCAGAATTACCTGGGTTTTCTCTCTGTCTTCATGATCATAAAGTTTGGATTACAGTCCTATTTTTCTGCATCCAACTTTTCTTCCATCCTTTTATCATGATCAAATTCATGTTTTCCTGCTAAGGTGGCAAGCATGTTAAATACTAAAACTTCTCCTTAGTTCTGTTTGATGACTTTAAATCAGAAATGAACCAATATTTCAGAATGACATATATGTATACACACACACACACACACACACACACACACACACACACACATATATATATACAAATGCACACATAATGTTAGATAATTCCTTAGCTAGAATTAGATGAATTGAATTTGAATGTTTGTGTTCATTCATAATGCAGTGAATGAATAATTGAGAGCTCATGGTTATATAGAGGCATGTATCAGTGTTTCTATATGTAAACACACACATGCACACAAACTTATGTAAATTTTCACATATGTTAATTATACAGGCTACCCGATGCTCAAGCATTCTTCCATTCACACAACTCATACTCAAGCATATCAAAATTTTACAAGGTTGTGAGCTAGCATAAATAAATAATAAGTTATGGATTTGGACACAAGATATTTTTGTAAACAATGTATATGAGCTTCCCAATATGTGTTTTAGGAACTGAACTTATATTTCAGTGCAAGAGCTATATGCACTCTTAACACCTGATCTGGCTATTCAGAAACATACTCCTGTTAATATGTATATATTCATTAGACAGAAACTGAATCCAAACCAAGGCAGAAAAGAGGTCTAAGATAGAAATATTTCCTGTCTTACAAAATTTCTAACATGTAACAAACTAAAATTGCATTAGAATTTTATTAGTTATGTGATTAAGAATGCAAATGGTGAAAGTCCCATTTGATGACTTCATTAACTTTTGAAAAGAAAAGCATAGAACAATCTCTAGCATTGGGAGTCAAGGGTAAAAATCACAGTAACAGATTATAATTCACCAATGTCAAAACCATTTTCATGAGAAAATTGAACTTCCTTTTTCAGCTGAATCAGAGTGCATGGGTGTTACTACAAGACTGGAAATATAAAGGTAGAAACAAGTGTGCTTGGAGGCAAGTATGATTGGATTCTTGTCTTAAAATCCAACTGTTCCAAAAATCATACAATAAAATGAGTTCTGGATCACTGCCTCACAGAACAGAATATGGTGATGTCCTACACATTTCATACAGGATAGGCAGTAGTGAGTCATAGTTTGATCACCAGAAAGAGATGTTGAAAATTTACTATTGGAAAGTGTGGTAACTTTAAATCTCCATTCTACAGTCCCACATTAAAACCTCAGAGTTCCTCATAAATAAATACAATTTCCATAGGTTACATGTATTTAGCCTAAACTATTTAAACTGATGTTTGATATGATGATCAGTTTTTCTGTGTTGCCTTCAGACTCCTCAATCTGTATGTACACAGAGCTGTGGTCCAGGATTCTGGAAAGTTCTACAAAAAGAAAGACCTGTCTGCTGTTTTTCTTGTGCATTTTGTCCAGAGGAGCACATTTCCAACCAGACAGGTAGAAAAATAATACTTTTACTCAAACTGCTTGGTAATAGATGTGGGGAAAGTTAAGAAGTGACTGGTGTCATAATGTAGGGCTGTTCCCTATGTTTTTAACACTAATCCCTGAATCTATTATTAATTATTGCTGAAAGCACACAATTTATGAAGTTTATAGTGACAATTCTCATGCTATTGTTTCATATGTACCCTAATTTTAAAAACCCGCCTTTTGGTGCATGGAATGGCCATCTCAGCTCTTGCAGTGTTCTATGCTAGGAGCTCCCCATTAAATGTGACATCTCCAGTTGTCCAGGATCAATCTGTATTTCTGTGATTAACAAACTTAATGATTCTTGCCTCAAAATAACTCCAAGAAAAGTACATGTCTGATTGTTTCTAAATGCAAAAGAAACTGAACTGCATTTATAACACAGTTGTCATTTTCAGTATTAACAATAGAAAAAGCAAGTCTTTGTAAATGAAAATATGGGTGCCTGTTTAGGGTTGTGGTCAACTGTGTGATAACATATAAAAGTAACATATGAAATGAGCAGGTTGCATTTTTAAATACAATCACAAAACACACACACAAAGACACAAACACATTTAATGAGAAAAGAGGTCATGTATTTGAGAGTGAATAAATATAAGGTGGGTCCAGTGGAAGGTTTAGAGTAAAGAAAAAGAAGATGCATAGTGAGGTAATTATGTTATTTTTAAAATGAAATTATTTACGAATAAAAACTCAGAAGGAAAATACAGTAATATGAGAATCTACTATTTATTATATTTAAAAAGGCCAATCCTTAGACAACCGTAATAAAAGTAGAACTTTTTATGTTTTATTGCAAACAATCAAATGTTGAAAAATTAATTAAATATTCTTTATATTCTAAGATCTAATGCTATCATAGGTTAAATTCCTTGCAGAATGATACATGACTTCAAGTCCTATGCCAGTCCTGAAGATACCTGATAAAACAGGATCAGATGAATGGGGAGGAGGTCCCCCCATCAGTGGACTTGGAAAGGGGCACGGTGGAGATGAGGGAGGGAGGGAGGGACTGGGAGGGAATGAGGGATCGGGACACGGCTGGGATACAGAGTTAATAAAATGTAACTGATAAAAAAAAAGATGTGGAGAGAGCAGCCAGCTTCGACTTGTCCCTGATTTCAGTAGGATCAATTTGAGTTTCTCTCCATTTAGTTTAATGTTGGCTATAGGCTTGCTGTATATTGACACTTATTATGTTCAGGTATGTGCTTTGTGTCCCTGATCTCTCCAAAATTTTAAACAGGAACAGGGGTTCAATTTTTTTCATCTATGGAAATGATCATGTGATCTTTTCCTTCTGTTTATTTATGTGGTGGATTACATTGATAGATATCCATAGACTGAACCACTGCTGCATACCCGGGATAAAGCCTATGTGACAGTGATGGATGATATTGTTTATGTGTTCTTGTATTTATTTGTGAGTATTTTGAGTATTTTTGTGTCCGTGTTCATGAGGGAAATTGCTCTGAAGTTCATATTGACTGTGACCTGACTGCAGCTTCATAGAATTAATTTGTTATTGTTCCTTCTGTTTCTATTTTGTGGGATAGTTTGAAGAGTATTGGTATTAACTCTTCTTTGAAGGTCTGGTAAAATTCTAAGCTGAAACCATCTGGCCTTGGGCTTTTATGGATAGGGACTTTAATGACTTCCTCTATTTCCTTAGGGGACATAGGACTTTTTATTTACCTGATCCTGATTTAACTTTGGTAAGTGGAATCTATCAAGAAAATTGTCCATTTTATATAGATATTAATTTTTTTAAATTTTATTTATTTATCAGTTACATTTTATTAACTCTGTATCTCAGCCGTGTCCCGACCCCTCATTCCCTCCCAGTCCCTCCCTCCCTCCATCATCGTCACTGTGCCCCTTTCCAAGTCCACTGATAGGGGGGGGGACCTCCTCCACATTCATCTGATCCTGTTTTATCAAGTATCTTCAGGACTGGCTGCAAAGCCCTCCTCTGTGGCCTAACAGGACTGCTCCTCTCTTGGGGGATGGAGAGGCCAAAGAGCCAGTCATTGAGTTCCTGTTAGAAATACTCCTTGTTCCCCTCACTTTGGGAAACCAATTGTTTACTGAGCTACCACAGGCTACATCTGAGCGGAGGTTCTAGGTTATATCCATACATGGTCCTTGGTTGAATGTCAGTCTCAGAAAAGACCCTGTGCCCAGATATATTTGGTCCTTGTGGAGCTCCTATCCTTTCCATATCAGACTAACTCCCCTTCTTTCTTATGATTCCCTGTACTCTGCCAAAGGTTTGGTCATGAGTTTTTGCTTTGAAAACACTGCTAGTTAGAGTCTTTCAGATGCGCTCAGTAGACTCCTGTCATACGTTCAATGCACATCCCATCTGTCTTTTAAATGAGGATTGATCATCTTACCCCATGTCTGCTCTCTTGATTATCTTTTTTAGGTCTATAGATTTCCTTATGTTTATCATATCTTATAGGTCTATATAAGTGAGTATATACCGTGTTTGTCTTTCTCCTTCTGGGATATTTCACTCAGAATGATCTTTTCTAGATCCCACCATTTGCCTGCAAATTTCATGATTTCCTCCTTTTTGATTGCTGAGTAGTATTCCATTGTGTAGAAATACCATAATTTCTGTACCCATTCCTCCGTTGATGGACATCTGGGTTGTTTCCAGGTTCTGGCTATTACAAATAAAGCAGCTATAAACATGGTTGAGCAAGTATCCCTTTTGTGTACTTGAGCAAACTTTGGGTATATACCTAGCAGTGGTATAGCTGGGTCTTGAGGAAGCACTATTCCTAACTGTCTTAGAAAGCACCAGATAGCTTTCCAGAGTGGTTGTACCAGTTTACATTCCCACCAGCAGTGGAGGGGGATTCCCCTTTCTCCACAACCTCTCCAGCATGTGTTGTCGCTTGAGTTTTTCATCTTGGCCATTCTGATGGGTGTAAGGTGATATCTCAGGGTCGTTTTGATTTGCATTTCCCTGATAGCTAATGAGGATGAGCATTTCTTTAAGTGTTTCTCTGCCATTCGATATTCCTCTGTCGAGAATTCTCTGTTTAGCTCTGTTCCCCTTTTTTAAATTGGATTACTTGGTTTGCTGCTTTTCAGCTTCTTTAGTTCTTGGTATATACTGGATATTAGTCCTCTGTCAGATAAAGGATAAGTGAAGATTCTTTCCCAATCTGTAGGCAGTCGTTTTGTTTTGATGACGGTGTCCTTTGCTTTACAGAAGCTTTTCAGTTTCATGAGGTCCCATTTATTGATTGTTGCTCTTAGAGCCTGTGCTGTTGCTGTTCTGTTCAGGAAGTTGTCTCCTGTGCCAATGAGTTCTAGGCTGTTCCCCACTTTTTTTTTCCAAATGATTTAGAGTATCTGGTTTTATGTTGAGGTCCTTGATCCACTTTGACTTTAGTTTTGTGCAGGGTGATAAATATGGATCTATTTTCATTTTTCTGCATGTAGACATCCAGTTGGTCCAGCACCATTTATTGAAGATGCTGTCTTTTTTCCATTGAATGGATTTGGTTTCTTTGTCAAATATCGAGTATTCATAGGTGTGTGGGTTTATTTCTGGGTCTTCTATGCTGTTCCATTGATCCTTCTTTCTGTTTCTATGCCAATACCATGCAGTTTTTATTACTGTTGCCCTGTAGTACAGCTTGAGATCAGGTATGGAGATACCTCCAGATGATCTGTTGTTGTACAGGATCATTTTGGAGATTCTGGGTTTTTTGTTTCTCCATATGAAGCTGAGAATCTTTTTTTCAAGGTCTGTAAATAATTGAGTTGGTATTTTGATGGGAATTACATTGAATCTGTAGATTGATTTTGGCAGGATGGCCATTTTCACAATGTTAATCTTACCAATCCATGAGTACGGGAGATCTTTCCATCTTCTGATATCTTCCTCGATTTCTTTCTTCAGAGACTTGAAGTTTTTCTCAAACAGGTCTTTCACTTGCTTGGTTAGAGTCACACCAAGGTACTTTATGTTATTAGTGGCTATTGTGAAGGGTGTTGTTTCCCTAATTTCTTTCTCAGCCTTTTTGTCTTTGGTATACAAGAGGACTTCTGATTTTTTTGAGTTGATTTTGCATCCTGCCACTTTGCTGAAGGTGTTTATCAGCTGAAGGAGTTCTCTGGTTGAATTTTTGGGGTCACTCATGTATACTATCATATCATCTGCAAATAGTGACACTTTGACCTCTTCTTTTCCGATTTGTATCCCCTTGATCTCCTTTAGTTGTCTTATTGCTCTGGCTAGGACTTCAAGTACTACGTTGAAGAGATATGGAGACAATGGGCAGCCTTTTCTTGTCCCTGATTTCAGTGGGATTGATTTAAGTTTCTCTCCATTGAGTTTGATGTTAGCTATAGACTTGCTGTATATTGCCTTTACTATGTTTAGGTATGTGCCTTGTATCCCTGTTTTCTCCAAGACTTTAAACATGAATGGGTGTTGGACTTTGTCAAATGCTTTCTTGGCATCTAAGGAGATGATCATGTGGTTCTTCTCCTTCAGTTTGTTTATGTGCTGGATTACATTGATGGATTTCTGTATGTTGAACCACCCTTGCATGCCTGGGATGAAGCCTACTTACTCATGGTGGATGATATCTTTGATATGTTCTTGGATTCGGTCTGCAAGTATTTTATTGAGTATTTTTGCGTCAATGTTCATAAGAGAGATAGGCCTGAAGTTCTCTTTTTTGTTGGATCTTTGTGTTGTTTAGGTATCAAGGTGACTGTGGCTTCATAGAATGAGTTTGGTAGTGTTCCTTCTGTTTCTATTTTGTGGAATAGCATGAGGAGAATTGGAGTTAGCACTTCTTTGAAGGTCTTGTAGAATTCTGCGCTGAAGCCATCTGGTCCAGGGCTTTTTTTGGAGGGGAGACTGTTAATGACTGCTTCATTTTCCTTGGGAGATATAGGGCTATTCAGTCTTTCTACCTGATCTTGACTTAGTTTTGGTAGATGGAATCTTTCAAGAAAATTATCCATTTCATTTAGATTTTCAAATTTTGTGGCATATAGGCTTTTGTAGTATGACCTAATAATTGTTTGGATTTCCTCAGTGTCTGTGGTTATGTCCCCATTTTCATTTCTGATTTTGCTGATTTGGATAGTTTCTCTCTGCTTTTTAGTTAGTTTGGCTAAGGGTTTGTCTATCTTGTTGATTTTCTCAAAGAACCAGCTTTTTGTTTCATTGATTCTTTGGATAGTTTTATTTGTTTCTAATTGATTGATTTCAGCCCTTAGTTTGATTATTTCCAGCTGTCTGCTCCTCTTGGGTGTATCTGCTTCTTTTTTTTCTAGGTTTTCAGTTGGGCCATTAAGTTGTTTGTATGTGATGTTACGAATTTCTTCTTGCAGGCACTTAGTGCCATAAATTTTCCTCTGAGCACTGCTTTCAATGTGTCCCATAAATTTGGGTATGTTGTGCCTTCATTTTCATTGAATTCTAGGAAGTATTTAATTTCTTTCTTTATTTCTTCCTTAACCCAGCTGTCTTTGAGTAGTAAGTTGTTCAGTTTCCATGTGCGTGTCGGCTTTTTTTGTTTCTGTTGTTGTTGATGTCTAGCTTTAGTCCATGGTGGTCAGATAGTATACAAGGGATTATTTCAATTCTTTTGTATCTGCTGAGGCTTGCTTTGTGACCCACTATATGGGCTATTTTGGAGAAGGTTCCATGCAGTGCTGAAAAGAAGGTGTACTCTTTTGAGTTTGGGTGAAATGATCTGTAGACGTTTATTAGGTCCATTTGATTTAGGGATTCTGTGAGTGCTTTTATTTCCCTATTTGGTGTCTGTCTAGTTGATCTGTCCCTTGGTGAGAGTGGAGTGTTGAAGTCTCCCACTATTAAGGTATTAGGATCAATGTATGATTTAAGCTTTAATAATGTTTCATTTACGAATGTCGGTGCTCTTGTATTTGGGGCATAGATATTCAAGATTGTGATGTCCTCTTGGTGGATTTTTCCTTTGATGAGAATATAGTGGCCCTCCTTATCTTTTTTTATTAACTTGGGTTGAAAGTCTATTTTATTAGATATTAGGATGGCTACTCTAGCTTGTTTTCTGGAAGCATTTGCTTAAAAAACAGTTTTCCAGCCCTTTACTCTGAGGTAGTATTTATCTTTGTTGCATAGGTGTGTTTCTTGCATGCAACACAATGTTGGATCCTGTTTCCGTAACCATTCTGTTAGCCTGTGTCTTTTTATTGGTGAGTTGAGTCCATTGATATTGATAGATAATAGTGACCAATGCATGTTAGTTCCTTTTGTAATGGAGTCGATGATCTAACCCTGTTTCATTGCTTGTTTTCTTTTCATTTTTGTTGGGATATTATCTGTATGCCCTGTTTTCTTGGCTGAATTAGTTTTCGTTGGATTGGAGTTTTCCTTCTAGTATCTTCTGTAGGTTTGGTTTGCTGTGTAGATATTGCATAAATTTCATTTTGTCATGGAATATTTTGTTTTCTCCATCTATGTTGATTGAAAGCTTTGCAGGGTATAGTAGTCTGGGTTGACATTTGTGATCTCTTAGAGTCTCCATGATACTTGCCCAGGCCCTTCTGGCTTTCATAGTTTCTGATGAGAAGTCCGGTGTGATTCTGATAGGTCTACCTTCATATGTTACTTGGACTTTTTCCCTTGCTGCTTTTCTTTTCTTTGTTCTGTAGATTTAGTGTTTTGACTATGATGTGACGTGATGTGTTTCTTTTCTGGTCTAGTCTATTTGGAGTTCTGTAGGCCTCTTGTATATTTATGGACATCTCTTTCTTTAAGTTGGGAAAATTTTCTTCTATGATTTTCTTGAAAATATTTTCTGGACCTTGGAGCCTGGAGTCTTCTTTTTCATGAATTCCTATTATTAGATTTTGTCTTTTCATAGCATCCTTGATTTCTTGGATATTTTGTGATTGGAACTTTTCTGATTTTACTTTTTCTTTGAGAGAAGTATCCATTTCTGCAAGTGTGTCTTCAGCTCCAGAGATTCTCTCTTCCATCTCTTGTATTCTGTTGGTGATGATTACTTTTGTGGTTCCTGATCTTTTCTCCAAGTTCTCCAGCTCAAGGGTTTTCTCATTTTGTGTTTTCTTTATTGATTCTAATTCTGTTTTCATGCCTTGCACCATTTCTTTCATGTGTTTGAATTTGGATTCCTGTCTCTCTATGATGGCCTCTATTTCTTTTTTCATTTCCTTCTTATATGCCACTAATTTTTCCTCTACTTGTGTATCTATTTGTTTGGCTATGTTTGCCTGTGTTTCTTTAAGGATATTGTCTATTTCTTCTTTCTTTGCCTCCAATTGACTGGCCATCTCTTTGAAAGACTTGTTCATTTCCTTCTTATGAGCCTCAAATAATTGGGCAAGCATGGCTTTAAAATCATTTTCCTGTGCTTCTGCTGAATTGGAGTATCCATCGATTTTGGGGTTTGCTGGTGAAGTCATGATGTCCTGATTTATGTTGGAAGTGTTCTTTCACCTACTCCTGGTCATTGGCTTATTTGAAACCTTCCCTGATTGTTTTTGGATTCTGCAGATCAGACTGGTACTGTCTCTCTCTGGTGTCTGGAGAGTTCTTCAGGAAGCTGAGAACTCTCAGCGTGTGCTGAGGATTAGCTGTACCTGTGGGAGGAAAGTACGCAGGTGCAAACGGGGCAAATGCAAGTGTGTGTGTGTCTGTGTGTGTTTGTGCAATTGTGCGTGGACGTGTGTCTCGAGGGACAGAGTGATAACTAATGTTGAACCCTTGAGTGTGTGGGAGGGGCTCTGCACTGTATATGTCACAGGCACTAATGATGATCGCAGCGCAATTTCTGCCATTAACTGCCTTAACTCCTCAATTAGACCCACAGAGCAGGAACTTCAATGTCCCTAGTGCCCCTCTGTTTCCCAAAGTGGGTATGTGGGTGGGAGGTGGTTCGATGCCTGGCTTCTGTTTTAGAAGGACCCAGGACCTGGGGATCTGCAGATTCTCAAGGGTGCACTCACTTACAGGCAGGTCACTTGGCAGAGATCGTGGTATCCGGGCTCTCTGCTCTCTGGTTTGGCCCTGCTTCTTTGATGTGCTCCACCAGTTCTGTGCTGCTGTCACTGCCAGGTTCTGAGGTTTTGCTGCAGCTGGAGATTTCAGGGTGGTCACATCAGCAGGGATGGGGTAACCAGGCTCTCTGTTCTCTGGATTGGCCCTTGTTAGTCTTAAACTGGAGGGCTGTGGTGCCCCACCAGTTCAGTGCTGCTCCATTGCCAAGTCCCGCTGTAACTGGAGACTGGGTCACTAGTCCCGATGCTTTCTGGAAAGTCCTGGGGTCTCTTCACTGTGCTCTCTAAGCTTGGGAGGCCCAGCACCTGGTGTGTCCAGGTTGTATGACATTTCTGCCTGGTTTTGGTGAGTATATAGCATCTTCTCTGTCACTGTGGGATTGGGCGGGCCGTACCGTCAGTGATGGGTGAACCTGCAGAGCTAGTATGGTGTCTAGCAGACTTGGGCCCTGGGAGGATGGTACAGCCAAAGCGCGAATCTGAGACTCCAGACACGTCCTGCTGGCCTTTGCCTGCCACTAAAGGGCTAGGAGCTCTGCCTCAGTGGCTGAATACCCTAGGCAGTTAGGTCTATGCTGAGAAAGACGAGTCTGCTGTGCTGCTGTGCAGAGGAGGAAGGAGGTCTGAGGGAGGGGAGTGCCGTGAGATCAAAGGATCGTTTCTCTCCTTCCCCAAACAAGTCCCTGGGTGACCCAAGACCAAAGTTTTCACCTCCTGCGATGTTCCCTGTTGTTGAGAAAGCCTCACCATTGTTTTCCTGGGTTAGAGGTCCTTCCATTCACCAACTAAGAAGTTCAGGTATTCCACCGCTCAGAAACTGTGTGTGCTAGCCGCCATCTTGGCCTAGATATTAATTTTTTGTGCTGAATAGGCTTTTGAGGGAAAACCTAATGATTCCTTTAATTTCTTCAGTTTCTGCCCTTTTCGATTTTTCATTTTGTTCATTTGGATAGTGTCTTTCTGCCTTTTAGTTACTTTGGCTAAGAGTTTGTCTCTCTGGTTGATATTCTCAAACCAGCTCTTGGTTTTGTTGATTCTTTGAATCATTTCATTTCTAGTATGTAGTTTTCAGCAGTGAATGTGATTATTTCCATCCATCTACTCCTTTTGGCCCTGTCTATATCTTACTGTTTTTTTTCTAAGTCTTTCAGTTGTGTCATTAAAGTGCTTGTATGAGATGTCTCAAATTCCTATATGAAATCACTTAGTGCTATGAATTTTCCTCTTCACACTGCTTTCATTGTGTCCCATAAGTTTGGGCATGTTGTGCCGTCATTTTCATTGAATTCTAGGAAATCTTTAATTACTTTCTTTATTTCTTCCATGACACCTGTTATTGAGTTGTTCAGGTTCCATGTGTATGTGTAGGCATTTTGCTCTTTCTGTCGTTTTTGAGGTCCAGATTTAGAACATGGTGGTGTAACTGGATCCAAGAGATTATTTCAGTCTTATTGTTTTTAGTAAGACTTGCTTTGTGCCTGAATATATGTTCAATTTTGGAGAAAGTTCCTTGATTTGCAGAGAAGAAGGCGTATTTGTGTCTGGGTGAAAATTTCTGGGACTTCTATTAGGTATTTGGTTAATGACCTATGTAAGTTTCATTATTTCACTGTTTAGGTTCTGTGACAATGATCTGTCATTTGGTGAGAGTGAGGTGTTGAAGTTTGCCATTATTACTGTGTTGGGACTGATGTGTGTTTGAAACTTCAATAATGTTTCTTTTACAAATGCAGGTGCCCTTCTATTTGGGGCATAGTTGTTCAAGATACTGTTGTCCTCATGGTGGATTATTCTATAATGAGGATAAAATATATTTCAATTCTCTTTTGATTAATTTTGTTTGGAAGACTATTTTATTAGATATTAAGAAAGGACTGAAACTTTCTCCCTGGGTCCATTTGATTGGAAAACCTTTTTCTAGCACTTTACTCCAAGGTAGTGTCTATCTTTGGGGCTGAAGTGTGTTTATTGTATGCAGCAGAATGTTGGATCTTGTTTCCATAACTATTCTGTTACCATGTGTCTTTTTATCAGGTTGTTGAATCTATTGATGTTGAGAGATAATAGTCATCAATGAATTTCAGTTTCTTTTATTGTAGTGTTATTGCAGATAGTGTGTTTGTGTGCTTGTTTTCTTTTGATTTTTGTTCTGGTGTTATCTATATCGTGTGTTTTGTAGGTGTAGTTGATCTCATTGGGTTCGGTTTTCCTTCTAGTAGCTTCTCAAGGTCAGGGATAGTGCATAGATATTGTTTTAATTTAGTTTTGTCATGGAATATCTTGTTTCCTCCATCTCTGCTGATTGTAAGTTTTGCTTAGTACAGTAGTCTTCTTTGGCATCTGTGGTCTCTTTGCATCTGCCTGACATACTCCCAGGCCCTTCTGGGTTTCATAACCTCTGTTGGAAAGTCTGGTGTGATTCTGACAGGTCTGCCTTTATATGTCACTTGATCTTTTTCCTTTGCTGCTTTTGATATTTTTTCTTCATTGTGTAGATTTATTGTTTTGATTATTTCATGGCAAGAGGATTTTCTTTTCTGGTCTAGTCTATTTGGGGTACTGTAAGCCTCTTGTATGTTTAAGGTTTTCTCTTTCTTAAGGCTGGAAAAAATTTCTTCTATGATTTTATTAAACATATATTATGAACCTTGGATCCTGGAATCATCTATTTAGTCTATTCCTATTGTTCTTAGGTTTCACATTTTCATGGAGTCCTTGAACTGTTCTGATTGTATGTTTTGAGAGATAGATCAGTTTCTTCAATTGTATCTTCAATGCCTGAGATTCTCTCCTCCATTTCTTATATTTTGTGGGTGATGCTTATCTCTGTGTTACTTGATCTCTTCTCTATGTAGTCCAACTCCAGAGTATTCTCTGTGTTTTCTTATTGATTAAAATTCTGCTTTCAAGTATTGAATAATTTTAATAATTTCCTTCACCTGTTTAATTGTGGTTTCTTGTCTATGATGTCCTTTCTTTGTTGTCTTGTATTTCCCTGTATTTCTTTGAGACATTTGTTCTTTTCCTCTTTATATACCTCTAATAACAGCATAACAGAGATTTAATGTCCTTTTCCTGTGTTTCAGCTGCATTAGAATATCCATTGCTCTCAGGGCTGGGTTCTGGTGGAGCGTGGATGTCCTGATTTTTGTTCACTGTGTTTCTATGCTGGTCTTTAGCCATCTAGTTGTCTGTAGCCTTACCTGTTTCTTCCTAAAAACTGCAGCAAAGATTGGATCCTCCCGTCTTTGCAGTTTAGAGTAGGATTCAGGAAGATGTCAAATGTGCAATTCAGATGCCAGCATCTTGAAGGGCAGTGCACAGGGCAGTATACGGACAAATAAACATGTAGGGGCTGGTGAATTGAAGGACAGTGGTGTGCATGCACTGGAACCCTGAATTGTGGGGTGCAGGTACTGGTCGTCATCATTAGCAAGGTGCAGGTGCCTCAGGTGGCATCTGTGGGAGTACTCAAAATAAAGCTGGGCAGCCACATACAGGCCTGCCCCAAACTGTGCTCCATGTACTCAGATTCCTCTGAGCTCTGCCTTCTTGGATCTGGAATCTCTGTAATTCTATTGTTCACCTGGTGTCCACAGGGTAACCAGAACAGTGGCTTGGTGGCTGGGATGCTCTCCCAGTAATCCTGAAGCTGTCATATAGGAAGCAGGAGGCTGCTAGACAGGAGAGTTATTGGATACTGGGATCCAAACTCACTGGAGTAAGTGAAGGGCCAGGTGTCCCAAAGTTTGCTGCTCCTGGATCCCTGAGATGGCCACAGGGGACCTGGATCAGATTGACTCAATTTCCTGGATGACTTCTCCAGAACAGGAAGAAGCAATGTTGATGCTCTGATCTAGCCACCTTCAATACACTGGTCTCAGAGTCTCTGAATCTCTGCCCCTTCAGATTTGGGGTACACTGGTCTCCACCATCTTGGAGTCTCCTTTTCTTGATCTTTCATCCTTCTTTTCTTTTTTGGTGGGAGCCTTTTGTGATCTTTTGAATTTCCTCATGTGTCTGTTTAGGTCTATTTAAGTTGTTGAATTATTGTTGAATTCATCTTTGAATAATGATTGCTTGGGCAAATCTAAAACGTATCCATCTCATGTACATTTTTAAGCTTACTGGAATACAGTATGTTTTAAAAATGTTTCCTAGGAATATTCTTAATTTTGTTGGTTTCTTTAGTAATGTTTTTCTGTAAATTCTGATTCTGTTGATTTGAGTTTTCTGTTTTTTCCTTAATTTACTTGAAATATGGGTATCTCAATTTTGTTTCTTCAGAAAGAGCCAGTTCTTCCTTCGGTTAATTCTATGTACTGTTTTCTTTGTTTCTGTTTTATTCATTTCTATTACAATGTTATTAGTTCTTTTTATTATATTATTAATTGTTTGTGTAATATTCCAGCATTTGCTCACACCTCTCCTCCCAGACTCTCCCTTTCACCTCACCTCCCAATCCAATGTGCCCCTCCTCCCTTTCTTGTCAAAAAGAAAAAAGAAGTCTCCCATGGATATCAACCAGCCTTGGGATATAAAGTTGCAATAAGATTATGTACAACTTCTGTCATTGAGGCTACACAAGGCAGTCCAATTAGGAGAAAGGGATCCAATGGCAGACAAAAGAGTCAGAGAAAGCTTTGGTCTTACTGTTTGGTGTCCCCACAAAGACCCAGCTGCACAGCTGTTACATATGTGCAGAGAGCCCAGATCTGTGGCATGCATGCTCTACTTTTGGCAGTTCATTCTTTGTGAGCTTACGCCAGGAGCCTTTCTGTTGGGCAATCTTGGTCATGGAAAGGAAAGGTTTTTGCCTACAGGGTGCTCCAGAGAGAAGATGGCAGGTTAGTGATGAGAGGGAGTTAGTCAGCTGAGGTGGTCAGGGAAATTTAGCAGCTGACTTCTAAAATACAGACCTTTCTTTGCCTCTGACTTATTGTTGACAAGGCTTTCTTTGTTTATACAAATTTCACAGTACAAACAGATTATTGATTATATAAGTGGTACAGAATGGGTGTTTGATATTTTTTTCATTAGATATCCAGGGTTAAAAGCTCAGTTACATTTTTAAAAGTACACACAGAACATACTTGATTATCATTATTAGCCCTATAACTCTACTTTAAGGAATCTAAAGAAGGATTCCTTCAAAGAAAACACATTTCCTATATGAAATCCTGCTTTTAGGCTGGCATTGTTTGTAGTATGAGTGCAGTCCAGAGAAACAGAAAATACCTTAACTGCTCTTTTTTATGCATAGCAAATGCAAATAAATAGCTCCCTGTGCTATATGTACCATCATCTATGCTACAAAGTAGAAAAAGTTTATTTAAGTCAATCTATCTTATTTACTAAGTTTTATTTCATCAGGAGTGTACCCTCTGTGACCTTCTATTTTGAAACTACATTTTCAGGGAGCTCTAAGCCTATAATGAAAGGAACAGCACCAAGCAACTGTGCTGGCTTCATGACTCTTAACAATTTTAGTGAATATGGCTGTGTCATTATCCGTTTCTGATTTAATAGTTTATAATTTATGGGTATTTATGACATGTAGGTCATTTTAGTCTTCAGAATATTACTGGAAGAACAAGAATGAGAATTAGAACAATTCCCAGGATTATTCTGGAATTAATAATGAAAGACAAAAAGTCCTGTCCTGAATCAAAGGATGTCAATACTATAGAATTTTATTTGCAATTTCTACAGCTGAGATAAGTAATGATTGGTCTGATCTTATAGCTGCAGTTTGTTGATGCAAGTGTTGTATATTAACCTCCAAATCAGAACTGTTCCATGGTTATGGAGATGGGACCTATCTTACTCCCATGTTAGAAAAATTATAGGAGTGGGATAACAAATATCCATTGAAACAGTGATTAACAAGAAAAATGAGATGAACTCATGATGATGGAAACAAAGAAGTGCATTTTATACACTGATGTCATCAAAATAAAATGTACACATACATAGAAACTCAAAGTATAAAAAAAAACAATTTCAGGCTTACTTGACATTATTACTTTATCTCAATATGAGTAAAATAGATTTCACTGCTCTAGTGAAAGAGGTTAAGCTGTTGAGCAGAAAGCTTATTTTAATTAAACAAAATATACAGTAGAAATGGGAATTATAAAGAGTTCATGTCCTTGGCAGTAACAGGAAGCAGGATATGACAAGATACACACATCATTGGAAAGCATTCTAATGAATTAAATGTGCAATGAATAGATACTTATATAAGGTGAAATGTTGATCCACAGAAAATGATTTCTCCACACAGATCAGCAAGAGTGCATCCCTTGCCCAACTCAAGAGTACCCAAGCCCCGAGAGAAACCACTGCCTACCCAAAGCAGTGACCTTCCTTTCCTTTGAGGATCCTCTGGGCATGGCTTTGGCCTGCATAGCTCTGTGCTTCTCCATCAGCATAATTGCAGTTCTGGCAATCTTTCCAAACACTGAGAATCACCTACTGTTAAGGCCAATAACCGGACTCTCAGCTACATCTTGCTCATCTCCATCCTCTTCTGCCTCCTCTGCTCTTTCCTTATTGGCTGCCCAAACACAACCTCCTGCATACTGCAACAAATAACATTTGCACTTGTGTTCACCTTGGCTGTTTCCACTGTTTTGGCAAAAACTATAACTGTAATTCTGGCCTTTAGGGTCATGAAGCCAGGAAGAATAATGAGAAGGTTGTTTGTCTCAGGTGTCTATAATGCTGTCATTCCCATCTGTGTTCTGATCCAACTCATTCTCTTGGGAGTCTGGCTGGGAACATTGCCTCCCTATATGGACATAGATGAACACTCTAAACATGCTCATGTCATCATTTTATGCAATAAGGGCTCAGTTACTGCTTTCTACTGTGTGCTGGCCTACTTAGGAACCCTGGCCCTAGGGAGCTTCACTGTGGCTTTTCTGGTGAGAAACCTGCCTGACACATTCAATGAGGCCAATTTCCTGACATTCAGCATGCTGGTGTTCCTTAGTGTCTGGGTCACCTTCATCCCTGTCTACCAGAGCACCAAGGGAAAAGCCATGGTGGCTGTGGAGGTCTTCTCCATCTTGACCTCCAGTGCAGGGCTGCTGGGATGCATCTTTTTCCCAAAGTGATATATTATTCTCTTAATACCTGATAAAAACTCTTTTAGATGTATTAAAAACAAAAAAATAGCAATTAAAAATTGATCTTTTTGATGTATTAGCTTTGTAATAAACCCATTAGTATACTAAAATTAAATTATTTACCTATTTTTAAGAAACTTTTTGAAATGTATATTTAAACAAGAATAAGAGCACCTCACCTTGTCTCACAATCTTAGGCATTGTATTTCAGAATAGAAGCTGCTGCTGAAAACACATGTTAGTAAGTTATGAATGTTACTTATTAATTTGTGGACAATATTAATATTCAAAATGTAATTATATGATAGTAATTGAGATAAATAGTACATGAGTTAAATACTTGTTCTCTTTTTTATTTTGGGGAGTATAACAGAGCTTTGGGTGGTGTTTGAGATTCTTCTATAGAATAGGTAAGAAAACTGGTCTCTGGAAGGGGGAGGGAGATTTTAAACAAGTTAAACCGTTCCAGAAAAAAGTGTAGAGGATTTTCTAAAAGGGAAAAATAAATCTACCATCTGAACCTGCTCACTTTTCATAGATATATGTAAAAATGACTCGACAACTCACTCTAGAAATACTTGCTCAGTCACCTTCATTGCTATTTTAGTCACAATAGGTAGGAAATGGAAACTCATAAATATCTTTAACATGATAAATGGATAAGAAAAATATCATACACATCAATACATGTAAGTAGAAAATTTATAATTTAGGTAACCCATATCCAGAAGTCAAATATTTATCATTCTCTACTCTGGTGCATCTAGCTCCAAATGTTCACATGTGAATATTCACCACAGAATAACTGTAGAAACAAGAAAACATGTTGGGTGTGCAATACAATGGCAGAGAAAAATTGATCCGCTTGGAATAATGTGTGAAAGTTATTTTAAAGATGAAGGTGAATAAATATAAAAGAAGGAAGTGAGTGAAATAACAATAAATATTTGTGAAAGAGTTTTAAGCAATCATACTGTGAATTATTTACATAAAATTCCTATAATACATGTAAACCCATGCATGAATATAAACATGTTACAATCTAAATATTTTTAATAATGCACACAGATAAGTATAGTTCACTGCTGATGAAAGAAGCTTTTCTTTGCAACAACAAGTCATGACTGATGACCACACCAATCACAATGCAGATTTCTGGAGAACACTCACACCTGATACATCTACAAAATAATTCTGAGATCTAAGGCTCAGTGATCATGCAGATCAGGTGATGAAAAAATTTATATAAGGCAGAGGATGAGAGTATGTTTTGGTAGTGTGTCTCCTAGTCATACCAGAAGCTACACCCAGAAGACTTACCAATATTAAAAAAAAAGAAAAAAGGCTTACCAATATCTCTGCGTAAACATGAACTAAACATTGAAAAATGCTAATAGAACATTCGCCAGGAAGAAACCAGTGGCCTCAGTCCTACACAAAAATTTACAGGGAACTAATAAAGGCTGACAGTGGGATAAATATTCTTCCCAGGAAAGGGCAGAAAATCAGTTACTTATCCAAAAGCAAACAACCAGCCCAGAAAACATGCATAGAAGTCACATTACTAGACTAAGCAACTTATAATTAGAAGTCTGTGTCAAACATATATTGACATAACATGAATTCATGAAAAAAGATTATGAATTTGAAAGAAAGAAGGAAAGGTATTTGGGAATATTTGGAGGGAAGTAAAGAGAAGCTAGAAAAGTATGTAATTATACTATGACCTCAAAAATAAAGTACATATTGGTTCATTATTTCATGATTTTAAAATACAATATTTGAGAAAATAAAATTTGCAGCTAAATGGGTAGAACTAGAAAAAAATCCTGTTATCTGAGGTAATTCAAACTCAGAAAGACAAACTTCACATGTTTTCTCTTATAAGATTCCTAGCTGAAACCTGAGTATGTATGTACTCAGATATGAGTCTATATCTGGCAGTAACTGCAAAAACCAGGAAAGGAAAGGGACCATTTCCAAGGTGAGAGTTGTACTGTTGTGGGGGTAGTAGAATACAGAAGGGTGTAAGTGATTTCAAAGAGGAAATGGGAAAAACATGAGGGGGTTATAATAATCCAGGAGATGAGATTGAGAGAAATAAAAAAGGGAAGATGGTAAAATATCAATAAGATGTCAAGCAACAGTTCTACATTGCTATGATGCCTATGAACCACAACAATGATCAGCATCACACGATAACACTAAGGATGAAGTAAAGGCACATATATCTTGGCAATAACCAACCTAAAAATTCCTAACCTCATCCTAAATATCTATTATATTCACAGATAAGTGTGATCTGTATCAGAAATTTTAGAAACTTTTATTTATTTATTTATTTATTTGTAATTGAGAAGGAAGGAGTACAACATTTAAGAGAGAGAGGATCAGGCATTTTGATATAAGATTTTATTTCATTATAGCTATCGTTACACTGGAAAAAAAATGTGTGTGTATGGGAATGTCTGAAAGGAAGAAAAAGTAGGGGTAATGATGAAATTATAACTGATAAACATAGGAAACAATAAATAAAATCACCAATATTTCTTTCCTTACATTTTTAGTTGATGGGATTGAATAAAATTCAAGGAAAAGAAAGGGCAAAATATAGTCCCTCTCTTTCTAAAAATGAGGAGCTGGAATATTAATTTAGTGTGCTCTCCATTTGCAATGCTTTCTTAGACCATGATTACTTTTTTGAAACTTTTATTTACTTTTTTTTTTAATTTTTGAAACTAAGAGCCATTCATTTTGGGAAGTTCCATAGACATCTGAGCTTTCTGGAAGGGAGAGCTGGTATTTTGTAAGCTCTGTACCCCGATGCACCCCAGAATTGCTTCCAAACTCTGACACTCCTTTATTCAGTGCTACTGTGTCTCTTAAACAATTCTGGCTTGTGACAAACACTCACTTTCTGGGTTTTTACCATCTCTGATTGGAAAAACTTCCTATGGGATCTTAATGAAGATGCACTGCTGTTCACATGAATTAATTTCTGATTTTGGAATTCCTGATTTGACTAAAACAGTCTTAGAAGTTAACTTGTTGAAGAACTTTTAAAACAAGTTTTCAATTTCATGGCAGCAATAAATACCTTTCTGGATGCTTCCAGATGCCTCACTAGGAGAAAAGCTTGAAACAGATTTGTAGCTTAAGATAAGCTCTCGCTCTAGTGATGGCTTCATTAATTCCTTTATACACCATAAATATAGTAAAGTTTACTTTTCACAAAACCCAAAATATAATGGGGACATATATCTTCTTGTAACCTCTTGGACTCTGTCGACCTTTAACCCTTGTCAACTTTTGTTGCTATGAATTTCTATAATGGATTCACAAATATGAAATGTATAGTTTTAATGAAAATACATATAACCTGTTCCATGTTCAAATTCATCTTTATCTTGAGAGGTTCAAAAACTTAGAGTTAATTTCTGGGATGGGCAAAATCACAGTTCTTTCAGAGCAGAGGTCCAGCAACAGTCCCCCACCCAGATAAACCTTAGAGTGTGATTAGGGTCACATAGCCCCTAAGAAAGCCCATGGATGTGTTAACTCCCTCTTGTTACAGCCTAACCTGCATGTAACAGGGTAGTATGGTGGGAGTCAGGTGTCCCCCAGGTAGCCAGACCTAACCGTTTGCAGTTTTGGTGCCTAAAAACAAACCAATAATTTTAAAGGTCAGTTCCCCTAGAGACCCTTTCACCCAATCCTGTAATGCCAAGACCTGAACTTCCCTGCTTGTGTTTTGTCTCCATAAAAACCCTATTCCCCTGGAGTCAAGGGTCACTTGCCCCTTTGGTCTTGTAAAGGCAGCACTCAGCTTGAGTTTGTAATAAAGGACCCTTGTGTGTTTTACATCGGACTCAAAGCCTGTCGGTCATTTGGGGACTCGAATCTGGGTATTTCAATCTGTAATCATTTTTTACTATGAAATAATTCCTTTGTCTCAGACATATAAAAGCTATGAACAGACAATAGCAGGATAGAAGCCCACTGGAATTTGCTTCATCTGTGAATTGTGAGTATGTAAATACATATATTGATGTGTTTGTATGAAATATATGATTTTTGTACGTCACATGAGTGTATGTCAATTTTCTGGCTGTAAGGAGATCCTTTTTATCATCCATGCAATATGTGCATGAATATATACAGGTTTATATGTCTGATCATTTGTTTATATGCATGCATAAGTGAACCAAGTGACCAAAGATCTCTACCCCAAGGGTAGCCTGAACATGCTACAGTTTCAACAAGGGAGATGCTAGCTGAAATCAACATCATCATTGTATGTAAGCTTCTGGGAATTTCTTAGTAAAATTTCCTGTTCCATCCACTTTTTTTTTCAGTGAGCTTATGTGCCTGAGACCTCGCTTTTTTCTCCCCATTTCTTTTTCATTTGCAGAGGGTTAATGGGCCCTAAACCTCTACCAGCCCTCTGAGCCTACTCAGAGAGAGGACAGAGGATTGCCACTGAGCCTATAGAGCCCTGAAGAGAGTCTCTGATTCAACAAGCCTGGAGCTCTTTGTCAATCTAATTAAGACCACCTGTTGTTAAACAATATAGACATTAGGGAAAGAGTGATTTTGGTGGCATAGAGAGCTGAAAGCCTTAAGTGACTCAGCTGGTAAAGTTACAGGCTGCAAGTCTGGAGGTTGAGTGTTCACACCTAAATAAAACTATTTACTTCCTCATCAAATGCCCTAATAAATTAAGTTTAGGTAGACAGAAAGACACAAATATCAGTCCTGACCCTGAATTCACCTGCCTCAGTTTTTCCACCCTGGGTATTGACTCCTGGATATTAACACTTACAAATTATTTTAAGACTATATTTTCATTACAAAGTTTCTTCCTTCTCTTTTCTCCCTCCAGGCCTTCCCACATGTTCCCATCTGCTCACCTTCAAATTCACAGCTTCTTTCTTCATTGTTATTTCATGTGTTATATATACACATGTATTTTGAAATATAAACTGCTGATTTTTATAATGCTATCTGTATATATGTTTTCTAGGATAAACAACATATTTCTTTTCATAAGGAAACTGAACGTTCTAAGTGATTGTAGTTAAGTTATAGTTAAATATAAGAATGAAAGCAACCAATAATAATAATTTTTTAATCTAAGGATGACACCAAAATAAAATAATAATGGGAATTAATAAACATGTTCCAGTAAAACCTCAGCAGTAACAGACTCAATTTTACAACAAAGTGGCAAAGATTGTTAAACAGAAAAAATTGATTAGAATTTTTGCTGCCTTCAAGAAAGTTTAATATATCAATGATAGTGATTTGATTTATTTTTATTTCTATTATTTTTCAATTCTGATATAACTTCAAGCATAATATAACTTCACCATTACCTCTCCTCATTCCTCCTTCCAAAAACTCCCATACATTCCTCATGGCTCTTTTGTAAAATTGTGGTGTCTTTTTTTCATTGTTATCACACACACACACACACACACACACACACACACACACAAAACACAATGTTGGATCATAGCAATAGAAACATTAACAAAGAAAAAAAATCTCCGAATGGAAAATGCTTCCTCCAAAACTACCCAATGCTCAAGAATAACTGCCAGCACCCATAATTCATGAATGAAACCTCAGAGGCAGGACTAAGTCCAGAAATTTATACACTGAATCACCATGATATGTTCTCCCATCAAGCCACTTAAAACTTGCAGCCCATGTACTACAGCACAGAATCTCCCCTTCCCCCCTCCAAAGACTAGTGCATCAGTGTTCTGTTTGAGAGAAAAATCCTCCATCTGGAAATGCCTGTCTTCTGTCTTTTAATTCCATGTCAACTGCATCAATCCTGATCTAACAGACACTACAGTGTTCACTAAGGAAAGCAGAGAATCATAGGTTCATATTTTAAACATCTTCATTCAACTAAACTTTAAATTGTAAAAAAAAATAGATTTCTCGAATTATAAAATCTAACAACATTAAATCAAGATGAAGTAAATTATTTAAACAGACACATCACAAACAGGATAAAAACAGTAATTTAAATTTCTCCATTAAATGTAAAAATAAAATAATGCAAGCCTAGTCCAGAGATTCAGCATGAATTCTACAAGGGTCCCAAAGTACTCACTGAGATACTCCTCAAAGTATTCCACAGAAAGGAAAAGGATAAATAAAAGGGAAATATTCCATATTTCTGTTGAGACACCAGTATTAACTTGATAGCAAAAAAAATCAACTTTTGAAAATTAATAATGTAACCTAATATTGTTAACTAATTAATAACTTGTGTTAAAGAACTTCTATATAGGTAGACAGTTATGAGTATAAGAGATGTACTAACTTACCTAATATACTATGACTACAAGCCATGATTACAGACTATGTCAATATCAATGTCAAATATTACTGATTCCCATAATACTAAAAATTACATAGTATACTAAACATTCACACTTTCATTTACTTATCATTGACTGAATGAAAAGTTCAATTGACTTGCTCGCCATTTTCTCAATGATACCGTCCTTGAAAGCTTGTAAGTTTAAATGAGTCCTAAGTTTATATCTTGTTGGTTTGAAACCCTCGCATTATACTTATCACTAATATCTTGAGATATGGCCCAGGATCATGAGCACTGTCTGTGTTCTAAAACTTAATAATGGAAACACAGTTTTGGTTTCACCTTCATCTTACCTTATTAATACTCAATAATCTGTGAAAGCATTTACTTTTCAATTACTGCTGACTGCAGGACAAGCTATTTATTGTCCACAAAGGATCTTCTTAAAGTTTTGTGTCATAAATATAGATTGTATTTTAGGTGAAATGGCTGCTTTGTATATGATCCCTTTGTCTGTATCTTATGTCATTGGACATATTGAATGAAAATATAAAAATTTCAGTTTTTTTAACTTGTTATATTTTAGATTGATTACCCATACATCTTTTTATGACTTCTTTGTCATTTTTATTAAATTTTTATTTTTTATATTATTACATTTTATTCACTTTGTATTCCATCTGTAGCCTCCTCCCAAGCCCCTCTCTAAGTCCACTGATAGAGGAGGTCCTCCTCCCCTTCCTTCTGCCCCTAGCCTATCAGGTCTCATCAAGACTGGCTATATTGCCTTCCTCTGTGGCTTGGCCAGGCTGCTCAGGGTAGGTATTCAAAGAGCCAGCCACTGAGTTCATGTTAGAGACAGAAGTTCATCTCACCCTAGGAAAATATTTGCTGAAATATATTTAAATTTAATGTCTTCAAATCAGTGCTTTCAGTCCCCAAACCATGTAAGATAATTACCAATATAGACAAATAGCCTGTGAGAGAACTTTTTCCATTTAAAGTTATATATTTAATTATAAGGAAAATAAATGTATTGGCTTGACCACAGTAAATTACTTACCAATGATGTTAGATCCTAATGGTCCTGTGCTTATGAATAAGGCTTCCCTGCCATTGTAGAAGCCCCTGCTTGTTTTAGTCTTCTTTAGACCCATTTCTGTTTTGCTCAACAGTATTTTATGGAGGGCATAGGCCACTGCATACACTACATTCCATACGTTGTAAATGGACTCACAAATGGTCATCACACCATTTTTTTTGTTGTTTAATCTTTATAGAAATATTTGCTGGGTATGGTGTATTATTTTCAGATAACAAAACAGGAAGTGAGGAATTAAAATTGTCAATCCAGAATTTATGGAATTAAGACTCTCTTGGGTACTGGGAGGGTTGTAGGTGCCTTGAGAAAATGCCTTAAGACAGTGATAGTTCTTGGCTTTGAAGAGGAGACGCTTCCTCTGAAAAAGTTTACCAAACCATTCTTATTTGATACAGACTCTAAGTATAATATGTTGTTGAGAGACCAAAAGATAAGCAGTGATTGTTAACACTATGTAGAGTAGGCGCGGTATAGCAGTAAGTTCCCTGAGGGGAGAGCTACCTCGCTGCATTCTTTCCCGCCTTCCCAGTTCCGGGTACGTGACTCGGCTCACAATCTGCCTTCCCGCCTTCTCTGTTCTGGGTATGTGACTTAATAAGGCTTTGTTCAAACCACCCAATCAGACCCCTGTAACTATGCTTCTCGCTTCTGTAACCGCGCTTCCTGCTCCCGAGCCCTATAAAAACCTGTCACCCCAACCGAGAGGCACGCAAGTCTTCCAAGAGACTTGGTCGCCCCGGGTACCCGTGTACTCAATAAAGCCTCTTGCTGGTTGCATCCGAACAACTGGACTCGTTGATCTTTGGGTACGGGGTCTCCCTGATGGAAGACAACCTTCTGGGGTCTTTCATTGTTTTGCCATGTTCCACACTTTCCTTCTGGCTGAAAATATTTTATTTAACATGTAGAAAAACATCAATTATTCATATCATTGTAGAATACCTGCACATTTAACTGTGTATGTTGGTTCAGATAAAGCAAATCAACACCAAATAGTATCCATGTTTCCATTAGCTGGGAGTTTTTCTGTAAAACCACACAGATGTCTTTCTTACTTTTCTTCATTCCTTTTCTCTTCTTTATCCTCCTCCTTTTTGTCTTTGCCCATGTGTGTATGCCTTCAGGCCAGCAGAGGTGGCAGGATCCTTATGTACTGAGTTCCAAAAATCCTAACTGCTAAGCACAGAGCACTTAGCTACTCAGCCCCCTGCACCCTAAACACTATTTATACACTGTTAAGCATGTGTGTATGCTTTCAGGTCCACAGATATGGCCAGATCCTTATGTACTGAGACCAAGCACCCTAATCACTAAGAATAGAGCACCTTACCTAATCAGTCTCCAGCATCTGAAAATTATTTATAGTGTCCTGCCTGCTAGCTTACCTGCAGGCCAGCAGAGGGCACCTGTAAAACCTATACAAGCTCATGCACAACCTGAACCCCTGGCAGCGTGCACCCACCTCCTCCAGGATGCATGCAGACATGGTGGGAACCTCATGCACAAGCCGCTCATGGACTTCAGGGAGACAGAAAGGTGGACAGCCTCCCCATGTGAGTGGGACTCAAAGTTTAAGCAAACAGCTTGGGATAAGAAGGATGCTGACAAGGGAAAACCAGTCCTGACAGTGGCACAGGTTATTGGAAGTCCCACCCCTTCAGGCTTTGCTTCCGTATCCACCCTGCAGGGAGCCAGAGACTTCCTGGCTCAAAGGCTCTTAGGCCGATCCACCATCTCCCCGGCCTGGCCACTTCTCCGGGGATGTAAACACAAATTTTCTAGTCACAGACAGACTTATATTCCTTCAGCACTCCCTTCGGAGTGCTCCCTGATCATGGAAGTGCCAACCATCCCAAGATTCATTGCAGCAGAGGTCCACCTGCCTGATAACTACAAATATGGCTTCGGAGCATGGACTTCTGGGATTGTAGCTGAGAACTATATAAATGCCATTCTGGCATTGTGATGCATACTGGGATTGCTTCCCAGTATCCTGCATGGATGGCCTGAGAGCCATCTACAAATCCCAGTATCTACCACGTGATGTTCCCAATATAAAGTGCCTCAGTTCCTCATCTTCACTCACTGGTTGCTTGGCAAGGAGCCTGGAAGTAGGAGGCTCAGAAAGCCTCTTCATGCTGCTGCAGGCAGCTGTAGCCCATCACCATCCTCAGAGCCCACACAGCATTTCCCCTGGTCTCCCTGCCATGCCATAGTGTCCCACAATTGGCCAGGAGCTGCATGAGGTCATTGCTCAGCCACCTTTCCCAGAAGTCACCACATCAGGAGCTACAGGTGCTGCTTCATTAAATCATGTCCAGTCCCTTGCATTTGGAGAAGGTATTCTTGGGTCTCTGCGTCTTTGATTACAGCATTGGGAGTCAGACACAGATAATAAATCTTTTTCAAATATTAAAAAAACAGCCAGTGTGGTGGCACATGCCTGTCATCCCAGCATTCCTGCAAGCAGTGGCAGGCGTGTCTCTGAATTTTTTAATATTCATTTATTTTATTACAATGTTGTCTGAACATACACCTGCACACCAGAAGAGGACACCAGATCTCATTATAGATGGTTGTGTGCCACCATGTGTTTGCTGGGAATTGAACTCATGAACTCTGGAAGAACTGAGGGACCACCTGGGAATGAGAAACAATTGTGATTCTTTGAATTGAAACCAGGTGCAGAGAGCTCTTGAAGGCGGGGTGAACTGTTCTGAGAAACAACCAGCTGTAAACTATCTACAACCAGCTGTAAACTATAGAGCAAAAGTGACCTGATTTTAAGGTATAAAAACCCTGTGCTTTGCATGTTCACGGTTGGCTCCTATCTTTGGAGGGGTGACCCTATTGCAATAGCAATAAAACCTCTTGATTTTGCATCGAGCTGTGGTCTTTGAGAGTCCTGGGAAGGGCACGATCCTGAGCAGTGAGACACCAGGTCTTACATTTTTGGTGCATTGGCTGGAAAAGAGCGTGCCCCTTCCCATCCCTCATCAGACTGGGTTTGGAAGTCGAGCTCAGAACAGGCTAGTCTGATTTCTGGTATACCACTCTGTATCTGGGAACTGGAGGACGCTCCAGATTCCATCTGGGGAGGCTAGGTCTGTGATGGTCCTCCTCCCATCTGTAGGAGTTGGCTGCCAGAAGGCAGCCTTTCCATATAGGGAGGCCAGGTCCGTGATGGTCCTCCTCCCATCTGTTTCTCATTGGAGATGGCTGCCGTGAGGCAGCCTCTCAATCAGAATTCCATGGTACCACCCGTAAGGGCATCCTTATCTGAATTTCCAGTCATGCTCTCTTTGTCTCTATCATTGTTGTTTCTTTGACCTTCTTGATCCACCAGCTTTTCCCCACTAATCCCCCAGCAGGTCTGCAGCAGGGTGCCACCGGTCCCTCGGCAGCACCAGATTCTGAAAGCGAGAGTGCTGCCAGCAGTCCCTCTGCACTGCTGTAGTCGCCACCAGATTCTGAAAGTGAAAGTGATCCATGGGTGGGAATGTGGAGTCACCGAGCAACTCAGCCAGACTCCATGGCCCTTCCTTTGCAGGCCTATGGGCCCCCTGATGATGATGGAAATCAATAAGTGGAAGGCCCACAACCCCCTTTTCTGAAAATCCTCAAGCTCTAACTGATTTTTTTTGAATCTGTTCTATTCTCACACCAGCCCACTTGGGATGATTGCCAGCAACTCTTGCAGGCCCTCCTGACTACCGAGGAACGGGATGGGTTCTCTTTGAAGCGAGAAAGAATGCGCTGGGAACGGACAGGAGGTCTTCCGTCCTCCCTAATGAGATTAAGAATGGCTTTCCCCTCACCTGCCTCAACTGGGATTACAACACACCTAGAGATAGGGAACACCTGAAAGTCTACTGCCAGACTCTAATGGCTTGTCTCCGTGGGACCGTGATGAAGCAAGAAAATGACCCAGGAAACATTTGCCCATGGCTCTTTGCCTTAATTTTCTTCAAAATTGACTTTCTATGCTAAACTCCCAAAATGATGGACTGTGATCTGACAGTACCATACTAAGCGTGTAAATCCATTCATGACCTGAGATCCTTTTAGTTAGGGGATTTAGTCACAACATCAAAGTAGCAAATTAGAACAAAAAGTTATATGCAAAGAGTGATTTTACTGCTGGACAGAATCTTGGAATATTTTCTTTTAAAGGACTGTGGAAAACATCAGGACTTAAGATGGCAAAAGCATTACAAAGGTGTAAACAGAGCTTCATTGGCTGTTCTGGTAGGACCTAGAAGATCCGGGTATTGAGAGTATTGCAGACAGAGGAAGTCCATGTCATAGGATTTCGGTGAACAATAGACTCTATGGAAAAATTAAGCTAGAGGTCATTTGTGTGATATTTTAGCTGCAAATCATACTTATTCTGCCCATGCCTTGAAATTGAGTAAGGCAGAATTAAAAAAATGATGGACAGGATTTCTTAGATGGAATATTCAATCTGTTGAATGGTTATTATTAGAGAGACATTCAGGACCACAGGGAAAGAAAGAGACAAGTGGAGCAAAAATAACTGTGCTTTGGTTTGTAGAGAAAAACATTACTAGGTTGTTTCAAATGGCAGTTATGTGATGAAACAGAGGTAGAATTTTTCAAGGAGATTATCACCATCAAAGAAAAGGTCCTAGCTCTGCATTTGAAGCCTAAAATGATATTCATAGAGTAAATGCCTTCCTGCTAATTCTTCTGTTAATGGAAAGAGGATTCAACGTGATTCCTAGTGCCAGGAATGAACTTCATATAAAGCCTGCTCCAATTGGTTTAAGTGTGGCACAGTTCATCTCAATTTTGAATCCAAATTGACAGGCTCACCCATGTTGTGCGTTTTCTGAAAACAAGAAAGATGCAAAATTTAACATAATAGATTCTTTGTGGTTTCTGTTCAGCATGGTGCCAGCCATCTGTGTTTGGCAGAGTCAGATTACCAGTGAAGATACTGTAAATGTTCATTGCATGAAGCCGTGAGGGTGAAGCCTGAGTTGCATCTTGACACTACAAGATGTTGAGATACCTAAGTTATGAGACACCGGCCATTGAGTGCTGCCTATAGGGAGTGGAAGTAACCAATCTGAGAGATGTATGATACGTTGCATAGATAGGACCCTCTAAACCTTTTGAAACAGCAACAGGATTTGCTGTTTTCCTTGCTGGTCTTCTTTCCTTGGTACAGTCTTCCCTCGCTATGTATACATTCCTCTGTACTGGAATGGGAAGGGGTATTCTGTGCATCTATGTTTGAATGATGTAACTTGCTTCTGATGTGGCAGTCAAGAGATATTCTTATATGTCAGAAGAGACTTTGGACATTTAAACAGTGTATGAGTTATTGCCAAATTTTAGAATCACTGAAGTTAGGCTACATTTTCATCATGGGATTCACAAGCCAATAGTGAATTTGGTCAGAAATTATTTGATTCAATCAAAAAAGCTCCCAGAGAAGATGATATTTCTGGTTTTGACATTGAATGAAAAAGTTTCTGTGTATCCCAGACTGTCCTGAAAGTCATGTAAGTATGTACACCAGCAAGGTTTTGCACTTACAGGTCTAACTCCAGTTGAGGGTTGGGGTAAAATTTAGGCCAACATGCCTGGCATCAACATCATCATCATTGGCTGCTGAGTCTGGAATGTAGGGTGTTGGGTTTTTATTTAGTTTAGTTTTGTTCTGTCTGTGTAAGCATAGTTTTTTGTGGTGATCTTCATCTACATCTTGCATTTGAAATTTGGCAGAGAGTATATTTAATTTTTAGGGGCATGTATTCATGACATTAACTCTGTCTGAGCTTTCTGAGTCATTGAATTGCAGGGGTGTGACATTCTTCCAACCTGTTGTGTTTTTTTTAAACTTTATTCATTCATTTTATACACATTTAATTTATTTTTTATTTAAATTTGTTTTTTTTGTAATTTATTCTCTGACATGAACTTGGCTCTTTAATCACTCCTCTTGGGGGTGAAGCCTTGCAAGGCCACAGAGAATGATGATGCAACCTTCCTTGATGAGACCTGATAAGCTAGGGTCAGATAGAAGGGGAGGAGTTAGTTCCCTATCAAATTAGGGAAAGGGCATAGGAGAAGAGAAAGAGGGTGGGTAGGACTGGGAATAGATGACAGAGGGGGCTACAGTGGGCATACAAAGTGAATAAATTGTAATAAATAAAATTTAAAAATAATTTAACATCTCAATTGTAGCCTCCTCCCTTGTCTCTTCCTCATCTCATCCTCCATTCCTCTTTCCCCCTTGTCTCGTTTTATCAGATAGAAGGAGCCCTCCTCTCCTAGCAGCTGACCCCAACTTATCAAATCTCACTAGGATTGTCTACATCCTCTTCCTTTGTTGTATACCAATGCTTCCTCCACCATGGGGAAGTGATCAAAAAGCAGGCAACAAAGTCCAGTTCAGAGCCAGCCCCTGCTCCCCTTACTATAGATCCCACATGGAGACTGAGCTGCCTATCAGCTACATCTGAGCAGGGGTATAGGTCCTATACATGAACGGTCTTAGGTGCATGCATCAGTCTCTGCATGTCCCCACAATCCCAGATTTGTTGGCCTTGTTGGTCTTCTTATGGAGCTCCTGTCATCTCTGAGTCTTTCTATCCCCCTACTCTTTCCTATGATTCCCTGTGCTCTGCCTAAAGTTTGGTTGTGAGTATTAGCATCTGTTTCAATCCCCTACTGGGTTGAGTCTTTCAGAGGACATGTATGTTAGGCTCTCATCCTGTTCCCTCTCTTCACTCACATCTGGTATCGATTCTATTTGCCCTTTTCAATGAGAATTGAGCATCCTCCATAGGGTCCTCCTTTTTATTTAGCTTCTTTACGTCTGTGGATTGTAGTATGTTTGTCCTGTATTATGGCTATTATCCACTTATAAATGAGTATATACCATGCATGTCTTTCTGATTCTGGTATACCTCACTCAGAATAATCTTTTCTAGTTCCATCCCATTTCCCTGAAAATTTCATGATTTCCCTGTTTTTAACACATGAGTAGCATTCAACTGTGTCAATGTACCACAATTTCTGTAACCGTTGTTTCATTGAGAGACATATAAGTTGCTTCCAGATTCTGGCTATTATGAATATAGATGCTGTGAACATAATTGAGCAAATGTATTTATTGAATGGTGGAGCATCTTTTGGAAATATGCCCAGGAAGAATATATCTGAGACTTGAAGTAGCACTATTTCCAATTGTCTGAGAAAGCATCAGAATGATTTCTAATGTGGTCGTATAAGTTTGCACTCTCACCAGCAATGGAGGAGTGTTTCCTTTTCTCCACATCCTCACTATCATGTGCTGTCTCTTCAGGTTTTGATCTTATCCATTCTGATGGAATATCAAAGTCATTTTGATTTGCATTTCCATGATGACTATTGATATTTAGCATTTAGTTAAATGTTTTTCCACCATTTGCTATACCTCTGTGGAGAATACTCTGTTTAGTTCTGTATCCCAGTTTTAAAGTGGATTATTTGGTTTGTTGGAGTTTAATTTCTTGAGCTCTTTTTATATTTTGTTAATTAGCCTTCTCTGCTGTTAAGGTTGGTGAATATCTTTTCTCAGGCTCTTTTTATTTGTTCTATTGACAGAGTTCTTTGATTCATAGAAGGTTTTAGTTTCATGAAATTCTATTTATTAGTTGTTGATCTTAGAACCAGTGCTCTTGGTGTTCTTTTCAGGAAGTTATATTCTATGCCAATGTGATAAAGGCTTTTCCCCACTTTTTCTTCTAACTGATTTAGTGTGTCTAGTTTTATGTTAAAAGTCTTTGATCAACTTGGACTTTAGTTTAGTGCAGGATGATAAATATGGATTTATTTTCATTTTTCCACATGTAAACTTCCAGTTAGACCAGCACCATTTGTTGAAGATGTTGCCATTTTTCCATTGCATGGTTTTGGCTTTTTTGTGAAAAATCATGTGTCCATATTTTTGTGGGTTTATCTATGAGCCTTCGCTTCAATTCCATTGATTCACCAGTCTGTTTCTATAATAGTACCATGCTGTTTTTATTACTATTGCTTTATAGTATAGTTTGAGATAAGGGATGGAGAAACTTCCTGAAGATCTATTATTTTACAGGATTGTTTTAGCAATTCTGTTTATTTTTTCACATGAAGCTGAGAACTATTCTTTCAAGGTCTGTAAGGAATTGTGTTGATGTTTTGATGGGGATATCATTGAATCTGTAGATTGTTTTTGGTAATATGGCAACTTTTACTATGTTGATCCTACTGATCCGTGAGCATGAGAGATCTTTCTATCTTTTGTTATCTTCTTCAATTTCTTTTTTCAGAGGCTTTAAGGTTTTATTTTGTTTTTTTAATTTTCATATAGGATTTTAACTTGCTTGGTTAGGGTAACACCAAGATACTTTGTGGGTTTTTTTTTTCTGGCTATTGTGAGGGGTGTTGTTTCCCTAATTCTTTCTCAGGCAGTTTGTCTTTTGTATACAGGAGTGCTACTGATTTTTGTTAACTTTGTATCCAGCCACTTTGCTGAAGTGTTTTTCAATTGTAGGCATTGCCTGGTAGAACTTTTGGGGACACTTATATATACTGTCATTTCATCTGCGACTAATGCTACTTTGACTTCTTCCTTTTCAATTTCTACCCCCTTAAACTCTTTTGTTGTCTTATTGCTCTAGATAGGACTTCAGATACTGTATTGAAGAGATTTGGAGAGAGTGGGTAGCCTTTCCTTGTCCCTGAGTTCAGTGGAATTGATTTAACATTCTTTCCATTTAGTTTGATGTTAGCTATAGGATTGTTGTGTATTGCCTTCACTGCTTTTAGGTATATGCCTTCTACCCTCGGACACTTCCAGACTTTAAACTAGAATAAGTGTTGGAAATTGTCAAATGCTTTTGCAGCATCTAAGGAAATGATCATGTGGTTGTTGGTTTTGTTTTTTCAATTTATTTATATGATGGATTACATTGATCGATTCCATGTATTTAACTGCTGCATGCGTGGGATGGAGCCCACTTGGTCATGGTCGATGATATCTTTGATATACTCTTAGATTTGGTTTGTGAGTATTTTATTGAGTATTTTTACATCATTGTTCATAAGAGTGACTGGTCTGGAGTTCTCTTTCTTTTTTGGGTCTTTGAGGATTTATCAAGGTGACTGCAATCTTACAAAAGGAGTTTGTCATGTTGCTTCCATTTATATTTTATGAAATAGTTTGAAGAATATCGGTATTCTCTCTTCTTTGAAGCTCTGGTAGAATTCTGCTCTGAAATCATTTGGCCCTTGGTTGGGAGTCTTTTGATGTTTGTTTGTATTCACTGAGGGGATGTAAGACTATCAAATTTCTTTTCCTGATCTTGATTCAACTTTGGAAGGTGGAAATAATCAAAAAATTGTATATTTCATTTTGATTTACAAATTGTGTGGCATATAGGCTTTGACATAAGAGCTAATGTTTCTTTGGATTTTCTCAGTGTCTGTTATATCTCTCTTTTTATCAGACTTGGTTGATTTGGATAGTGTCTCTCTGCCATTTTCTTAGTTTGGCTAAGAATTTGTCTGTTTTTTTTTATTTTCTCAAAGAACTAGCTCCTGGTTTTGTTATTTGAATTGTTCTCTTTGTTCCTAATTTATTGATTTCAGCCCTGAGTTTGGTTATTTAGTGGTCTACTCCTGTTGGGTGTGTCTGCTTCTTTTTTCCTAGAGTATTAAGTTGCTTGTATGGGAAGTCTCCAATAGCTTATGAGGGCACTTAGTGCTATTAAATCTCTTCTTAAGACTGCTTTCATTGCATCTCATAAGTTTGGGTATGATGTGCCTTCATTTCCATTGACCTGTAGGAAGTTATTTCTTCCCTGACCCAGATTTCATTGAGTAGGGAGTTGTTCAGGTTCCATGTATGTGAAGGCTTTTTGCTATTTCTTTTATTGTCAAGATCCATCTTTAGTCTATCATGGTCTGATAAGATACAAGATATTACTTCAATCTTGTATGTGTTGAGGCCTGGTTTGTGACCTACTGTATGGTCAATTTTAGAGAAGGGTCCATGAGGTGCTGAAAAGAAGATATATTCTTTTCTGTTTGGGTGAACATTTCTCTAGATATCTTTTAGGTCCATTTAATTCATGGCATCCATTAGTGTCATTATATCTCATTTTAGGTTCTGTTTCACTGCTCTGTCCTTTGATGATAGTGAGTTGTTGTGGTCTCTCACTATTAATGTGTGGAAATTGAAATGTTCTTTAAACTTTATTAATTTTTTTTTTTTTTTTTTTACAAATGTGGGTGCTCTTGAATTTGGGGCATAGTTGCCCATAATTGAGACACTATCTTGGTAGAATTTTCCTTTTATGAGTTTGAAGTATCCTTCCTCATATCTTTCAATTAATTTTGGTTGAATGTCTGTTTTATTAGATATTAGAATTGCTACTCCTGCTTGTTTCTTGCATCCATTTGCTTGAAAACCTCATTCCTGCTTCAACATCTCAGGAACTTTTCCAGAGATTAGCTCAGTGCTCTGAGGTTGGAACCCATTTTTCCCTCACCATTGGGTTTCCTTTCACCTGAGAAACACAGTCAGTGGTGTTTTGTGGCCTACTGTTCTAACAATTGATCACTGTGCAGCCTTTGCTACCCTGCTGATCAAACACAGTGTGCAATCAGCTCTGCCATCTGGGATCTGTTTTTTTTTAATTTTTACTGAATATGAATATTTTGCTTGTATGCATGACTATGCACCTCTTGTGTGCCTGCTCCTCACACCAGTCAAAAGATTGCCTCAGAACTCATGAACCTAGAACAATGGATAGTAGTGGGTTCCATGTAAACACTGACAATTGAGGCCAATTATTTGCAAGAGCAGCAAGAGCTCCTCAGTTCTGAGCCATCTCTCCTGCCTTGTGTTGCTTATTTATCATCAGCATTTAAATTGGTAATATTTTTTTAACGTTTTAAACATGCATTTCCTTTTAGTAAGATCTTATTAATGTTATAGTTTAAGCTGTGGCCCTGCTGGTTTCTGGAAAATTAATACAGAATTGGATTGAATGTATAATTCATTGTAGGAGCTTCAGTAAAGACCTCTGAGTTTTTTCTATCTATTATATTTGTTTGATTGACTTTTAGGGGAGGCTCTGTCTTACAATATAGGTCTGGCTGTCTTGGAACTCTTTGCATAGATCATGATATCATCCAACTCAATGATAATCACCTGCCTCTGCCTCCTGAGTGATGGAATTAGAGGCATAGCTGAATACACCCAGCTTGTCCATCATTTTTGTAGTTAATAAATGTTCATAAATTTCTCTGATATGTAATCAGTACTGTTCATATGTTCATTTCTCTCTGTATCTCTGTCTCTATCTTTCTCTTTCTATTTCACTCTCTTCTCTTGGTTTGTCTTTGTCCACATTAATTGGCATGTCTATTCCAAGGTTATATCCTATTCAAAAAGTTCAGATATGACACAGTTATTCAGTTTTCTTCTAAGAATGACTTATTGATAACATTAGCACTTCCTTTTTAATATAAAAGCTTTAATTTTTATTTTTCAAATATAGACTATACATGATTTGGAAAGAAGAATATACAAAACAATTATCAAATAAAAATCATGTGTTCTATGTCTTTTATCTGGTCACTCACAAATATGATCTTATCAGCTATTATTTTTGTTGTTTGCCACCTCACATTATTTTTTATCCATGCATTCACTGTACTCCACTTTCACTTCCACAAATATATGAGGCCCCCTTTTCACATACTGATATGCCACTTCCCTGAGGCATGGTTAGAACATGATATTCAGTGTCATATTGTCTTTTGACTGACGCCACCCATTTGTTCATTGTTTTCTGATAGCCACATCTCATTTGTTGCTCGATAAAATATCATGACTGTGTTTTTTCCTTCCACCTGTCTCATGACAGGGTCCTGACCTACTCGCCCAAGTAACTGAAGACAATTCATAGATCACTCAAGAACCCAGCTAATAGCTATTTCATATTCATGTCTTACAAACTAATGAAACTCCTTTAACACAGGTTTTCGAATCACACCTTTGGTTTCCCTTACAATTTAACCTTAAGCTTTTTCTTCTCTCCTCCTTCACCTGATGCACAGCACCCAACTGTCTAACACTAGCACTTCTGTGTCAGAATATAAATGGAAGAAGCACTAGAATTATATGATTATATTGCCAATGAAATATAAATTTATATTGTTGCCACTGTTTCTGTTGTACAAATGTATGGCATATTTTAGAATTCAGTCACCTTCAATGATGTGCATGTGAAATTCAGCCAAGAAGAGTGGGCTTTTCTGGAACCTTCCCAGAAGCAACTCTACAAGATGTGATGCTAGAGACCTGTAAAAACCTCACTGCTATATGTAAGACTGCAAGTTTTCTTTCACTTTTAAAATAAGGAGACAACTTTTACTTTGTTATTGATCCTCTTCTGTAATTCCAATTGAGACTGAGGAGGAATGAAGTGAATAAATAAGGCATGGTTCTAAGCATCACAGAAGATAGTGATTTAAGTTTTGCCTTAATAATAATATATTCCCAATAATATATATTTTCTGGTACTATATTTTAGGCTACAATTGGGAAGACCATAATATTGAAGAACATTTTCAAAGTTCTACAAGTAATAAAAGGTAACTTTATCTGCACGCTGATACAGATATGAATCTTAAGAAATTTTAATGTGTTCTGGAAGTTTGTCTGTTTGTTTGTTGGCTGCTTTTTATTTTCAGTTTTTGAAATAGTTTTTTTTTTCTGTGTAGCTGTGGCTTGACTTACACTTGCTTGTTAGGCCAGCCTGACCTCAACATCACACAGATCTGCCTGGTTCTGCCTCTACAAGTGCTGGGATTAAAGACATGTACCAGCACACCTAGCTGTGTCCTGAAAGTTTTAAAGAAAAGCAACAGCATAAAAACAGCACTGCTTTAAGTGTACTGATGATCATTAAAATCTCACAATTCCATGTACTTCAATGTCATATATCTGATTTGTGTTTATAAGGCACTCCCCTAAGATAGAAGAAAATAAAATAATGTAACAGAAAATACCATTTGAATCATATGGACATTACAGCTACTGACTTGAACTGCCAATCTGTTTAGTATTATTCTATCTGATCAGATATTGTATGAGGTATACACATTGAATTGGTGATCAGTATGTGTCCAAAACCTTCTAATAAGCAAAAATTTCATAGTATAACCAGTGTAACTCATTTTCATGCAGTAACATTGTAAAGTTTAGTGAAAGAAGCAGCTTATGAGCATCAAGAATATTGTTGTGGAGAAACCTTAATCCCTTTATGACATGCCTATGATGAACAAAAAACAAACTGTGTTAATTCAATGTGAGAATCTTTTATTATTCTTGTAAATTAAACTGGTATATCATATGTCAAAAAGTTCCTAAGACACATGAGCATAGGGATATTGAAAGAAACAGTGTTCCTGTCTTTCTCCAAGAACAATTGATTTTGTAGTACACCCACTTTGAGTAAATTTTCTGAATGTGATAAACGGTTACTGTTAATTAGTTTTTCATCTTCACTGAAATTCATCAGCAAACTCATACTGCTGAAAATACCTATGAATACTATGAATTTGGAACTTATTCTGCTGGTCTTGGTCCTTTGTAAATGAAGTATCATTCATAGAGTACAAAAATTTGAAAATGGGATTGCTGAGGTAAAACTCTGAATTCTTAAATACTCTTCATATACAGGAGAAAACCTCTTATAGAAAAATGGTGCTCTAAAAGTGAACCACATAACAAATGCTCTTACCATCACAGGGATCTTCAAAAATACCCATAATGAAGGGGAATATCATGAATATAAATAAAGTGATAAAAGTTAAAAATTTGATTCTTTTTTACCATTAGGCCAAATTATAAAATTAATTCATATAGATAAACATATTTGTTACTGTAATGAAATGACTGTGGTAAATCTTTCACATGTGCCAATTTTCTTTGCAGGCATGAAAGCAGTCATACTGGAGAGAAACCCTTTAAATGCACTCTATGTGGTAAAGCCTTCCCCTATATCACTGTTCTCATATGGCATAAAAGAACACACACAGGAGAGAAGTCTTACAAATGTAATCAATGTGGTAAAGCCTTTGCAAAAAGCAGTCATCTCATGAGGCATAAAAGAACACATACTGGAGAGAAAATTTATGAATGTAACCAGTGTGGTAAAGCCTTAGCAGAAAACAGTACTCTCTTAAGCCATAAAAGAACATGCTATGCCTTAAAGATGGAGCTGGTTTCTGCCTTCCACCTTCCCGATGGTGAGTGCTCTCTGTCACGAACAATTCCACATTTGGCTAAGGCTGAGAATCTGGCTTGCTTCCATGTATGTGGACCTATCTGCATTGCACACGTGGCACGCCTGGGTTGGCTACCCAGAGGCTATTTAAGCTGTGGGCTGGCTCTCCCCAGGGTCCAAGGATTGTTCAAGGTTCCTGAATAAACTGCATTGAAAAAAAAAAGAACACACACTGGAGAGAAACTTTATGAATGTAACCAGGGTGGCAAAGCCTTTGCAGAGAAGAATAATCTCATAAGGCATAAAAGAACACACACTGGAGAGAAAATTTATGAATGTAACCAGTGTGGTAAAGCCTTTGGAAAAAACAGTACTCTCATATGGCATAAAAGAACACACACTGGAGAGAAACCTTATGAATGTAACGAGTGTGGTAAAGCCTTTGCACAAAACAGTACTCTCATAAGCCATAAAAGAACACACACTGGAGAGAAACCTTATGAATGTAGCGAGTGTGGTAAAGCCTTTGCACAAAACAGTAATCTCATATGGCATAAAAGAACACATACTGGAAAGAAACCTTATAAATATACTCAACATGATAAAGCCTTTGCACAGCAGAGTAGTATCCAAAAACAAGAAAAAACACACAGTGGAGAGAAGCCTGGTGAGGGTAATTAGTGTGCTAAAGCCTTTGCATGTAATAGTCATCTCCTAAGACAACAACACATTCTGGAGGGAAACCATATGAATACAACTCTGTGGCAAAGCCTTCACACATAACATCTCCTAATACATCAAAGAACACATACTGGAAAGAAGCTGTCTGACTGTAACCAATGTGAAAAAAAAAACTTTTGCACTTCAGATTCATCTTCACACTCATAAAAGAAGTCCTAATGAATAGAAAGCCTGTGAGTACTTTTAACATGGTGAAACCATTCCACATTTGTGTAATCTTCATCATCATGAAAGGATTCATACTGGAGAGAAAACTTATGAATGTGTTAAAATGGTGAGGCCTTGCACAAATTTAGAGTCATCATCATCATAAAAGTATCCTTACTGGAGAGGAATTCTGTGAGTACAAGCAATGTGGAAAGGCCTTTGTGTTCTTTGGTCCACTGAGATCCAACAGAACTGAAAAACTAGCTCAATGAAAATGACGTCCCTTTTCTGAAGGGGAAGGGGAAAGGGAATAGGGGCAATAGGAATTGAGAGTAGTACTGGGGGAGAGAAAGGAAGGAGACTACAATTGGAATGTGAAGTAAATAAACTTATTTTTAAAAAGAATACAATGAATGGTAAATATCAATTACATGCAAACGTATTATATTATAAGGTGTTTAGGGAAGACTTATTGATAATCCTAATTCCTCAACATTTACTATTTTCAGTTGTCTCACTTTACACAAGAAACTTTTAGTCCAGTGGATGAATATGCAGGGAATGGTGAACTAACACCAGCCAGGAAGGTCTCTGAGAGTAACACAACAGTGGTAGCCTGTAGAAGTTTCTTTATGCACATATACCTATTGTTCCAGGGGTACTATTGAAAAACATTACAGTCCAGACTGAATTTTGAGATATGAGTGAGGAGGCTTTCTCTTCCATGTGAGACCCTGCTGTTGTGTAACCATGGCAAAAGTGAGTTTTCTCTGCCTGACTTCCTCTGGAGAGTGTCTTTAGACATAGATGCCACCAACCAAAATTGATAGATGGCTTTTGACACTGATCCCTGCTAACCCTCTCCTCCCTTTAAATATAGGATGATTAGGATCTGTTCTCTTGTTCATACAATAGGAATGTGCTATTTAATGCAAATCAAGCATTCTTGAAGTACCTAGTTTTAAATGATTATATACACCTATCCATGAAGCATTCCAGTCATTTCCTAAGGGCCATATAGAATCCGTTTTCTGGAATTAAATTTGAACTTATTTTCTGAGGTGGTTCCCAGACTGTCTGATCATTGTTATGCTTGTGGGTCTTGCAAACTATACACCTCATCTTCTGCCCCATTGCCTTCCTGGGCTGGTGGGAAACAGCTCTCCAGGCAGGAAGAGAACCAAGTTCTTTGAAATGTTTGTGATCAAATGTTTCAGACTTCATAGCATTTCATATTTCACATGTTTCTGGGTGTGAGATGGTCAATCAAACATTGTCTTGTGAGTGGGACTCTGTAAAGTTAGTTATACTTAGTCCTTATTTCACAGTAAGGTTGCAGGCAACCTTCAGGATATGGAATCTTCTGAGGTGAGCAAGTGACCTATGGAGAAGAAATAAGAGCAGAAATATTATTTCCTTGTTTTAATAGCTGAGTAGTATTGTGATAAGACATGCGTGGATGATAGAGGCAGAGAACTCCTCTTTTGAGTGGAATAGGGGAAGGGCATGAGGGAAGATGGAGGGAGAATGAGACCAGTAGGAGTTGAGGGAGTGGCCTCCAGCCAGGATATATATTGAATAAATTGTGAAAAAATACAAATAATTAATAAAAAAAAAGAATTAGAAAAAAAAATCAGAGAGCAAAAATTTGAGTCCAGTCTGGGTAACCATCTTCTCACAAAAAAAAAAAAAAAGATATAAAGAAAGAAAAGATTAAGCATCTTACCACGGTCCTCCTTCTTGATTGGCTTCCTTAGGTCTACAGATTTTAGTATGATCATCCTATATTATATGTCTAATATCCATGTATATGTGAGTATGTACCATGGTTGTCTTTCTGCTTCTGAGATACCTTACTCAGTATGATCATTTCTAGATCCCACCATTTGCCAGAAAATTTTATGATTTCTTTGATTTAATTGCTGAGTAGTATTCCATTGTGTAAATATACCACAATTTCTGTATCCATTCCTCAACTGAGGGACATCTGGGTTGTTTCTAGCTTCTGGCTCTTACAAGTAAAGCTGCTATGAACATGGTTGAGCAAATATCCTTGTTGTATACTTGAGCATTTTTTTGATATATGCCTAGGAGTGATATAGCGGGATCTTGAGGTAGCAGTATTCCTAATTGTCTGAGAAAGTAACAGGAGCCTATCACAGAGATCCTCTGAAAGACTCTACCCAGCATGGTATCAAAACATATGCTGAGATTCATAGCCAAACATTTTGCAGAATGCAGGGAATGTTATGAAAGAAGGGGGAGATAAAAATATCTGGAGGAAACAGGAGCTCCACAAGGATAATAACAGAACCAAAAGATCTGGGCACAGGGGTCTTTTCTGAGACTGATACTTCAAACAAGGACCATTCATGGAGATAAATTAGAACCCTTGTATAGAAATAGTCCAAGGCAGCTCAGTATCCAAGAGGGTTCCCCAATAATAGGACCAGGGACCATCTCTGACATGAACTCATAGGCTAGTTTTTGGATCAGCTCCACCTACCAGGGAGCAATCCTGCCAGTTCACAGAGGAAGACAAAGATGCCAATCCTGATGAGACCTGATTGACTATGATCAGATGGAAGGGGATGAAGTCCTCCCCTATCATTGGACTGGGGGAGGGACATAGGAGAAGAAGAGGGAGGGAAAGTGAGATTGGAAGGGGATGGTGGAGGGGGCTACAGCTGGGATACAAAGTGAACAAACTGCAATTAATAAAATAAAATAAAAAAGAAAAGAAAAATAAAAAAATGTTTAATAAAAGAAAGGAGAATCAAAGATGGTGGTACCAAGAGGACAGTATCCGCAGAGCAGTACAGCAGTGACTACACAGCACGCAACAGACCAAACTCTGGGCCCTAAAACAACAGCAATTGTGTTTCCAAGTTAAGAACAAAACCCACAGAGTGGGAAGTAATTGGGTCTATTCTCAGGTCACCCAGCTAAACCATGGAAGAGTTCCTGGGTCCCTGAAGGCAATAGGTCACCAGCCCAGAGCCACATGACTGTGTGCTCTGGTCACCATCCTAGACTGTACTGTGGGCCTCACAACACCAGAGATTGGGATTTCCAGTCTAGATAAAACATCATGGAGTAGGAAGCAATCAGGACTGACCTCAGGTCACCCAGAAAATTCCTGAAAAAGGTCTGGGCTCTAGAAGCTGCTCAGCCCAGACAGCTCCTTCTACACCCAAATCACTGTCCCACACAGAACTGTGGGCACCAAAGCACCAAGGAAACTAGGTTTCTCTGTTGGGAGGAAACCCCATGGTGAAGGAAACATCATGTCCAACCTCAGGGCATCCAGTGGAATTCCTCCACACTTCTCCAAAATGTTCTCAGGAAAAGTTTTTGGGTTCCTTCAAATGCCCTGTCACCACCATAGAGCCACTTACCTGCTCCTGTGTGTTCTACTTAACATCCTAGACTGAACTGTGGACCCCAAAACAGGACAGACTGGGTCACCCTGTCAGGAGGAAACAATACAGTAGGGGAAACATCAGTTCCAAACTCAGGACACCCAGTTCAGGAAAAGTTTCTGGGTTCCCACAGGCTCCAGGCTCTAGCCTCCTGCTGCCTGCATGACTGCTGCACTCACCTGCTACTGATTACCGCTTGGGTACTGGGCACAGAGCTCCAACCTCAGATCTGTTGAAGCCTGGGATCCACGGGATCAGCCTTAGACAAAACAGTAATTAATTATTCGCTTTTCCTTTTGCTAAAGGGAAAAGACCCTGATGAAGGTCAAGTTTTAAAAAGCAGTCCCAGCATGATTCTTAAAGCTTTAGCAGGGTGGCAGGTCTACCCTAGCCTCACCCTAACAACAGAGGAAACACTCTGTCTGTACACCCTCAGGGACACAGGGCTAAAGTCAAGTTCACTGTTATCTGCAGTCTGTGGCCTGGAATACAAAATGAGGACCTGAAACCATTCAAGAAAAACACTGGTAGGCATGAAGATGCAGACTTGTAATTGGAGGACAAGAAGCTGTGGGAGGATGATGAGTTCCAGACCAACCTGAGCTTCATGTTTCCAACTTCTTGTCTCATCAAAACCCAGAGAACTGGACTGAAGAGATGGCTCGGTAGTTAAGACAAATGCTGCTCTTGCAGAGACTGAGTTAGGATCTCAGAACCTGTATCAGGTGGATCACAACAACCTCTAGCTCTTGGGCATCTCTTACCCTCTTCTGGCCTTTGCCAGGCATGTATACCCACATGCACACAGATACATAAAAGAAATCTACTTAAAAACTGAGAATGACAGACAGAGAGAGATGGACGGGTGGACACAGCATGAGCTCACCCTGCACTGGAGACTACTACTGTGCCTAAGACCACTTTGCCTGCCAAGGTGCTGTGCCCATGGACATGCTGCAGCTCCTGCACCCATCGACCTGCTGTAGCTTCTGCTAACCCTACTGTCAAGTCCATCAAATCTTCTGCTACTTTCTCTGTTCATCACTGCACACTAGTTCACTCTTTTTTTTCCTCTTTCTTGAGGTGTGGTCTCATATGCCTTAATCTCGGTCTGTAGTTGAGGGTGACCACAAGCCTGAATAGTCTTTTGAGCTTTTGATGTTAGCCATTCTGATGGGTGTAAGGTGAAATCTCAGGGTCATTTTGATTTGCATCTCTCTGATAACTAAGGGCATTGAGCATTTTTAAGTGTTTCTCTGAGATATTCCTCTACAGAAAATTCTATGTTTAGCTCTGTCCTCATTTTTGACTGGATTACTTTTGATTTAAAACATTGTTTTTGAACAATTTCTGAACCACGTTTTTTTGGAAGAAATAACAGATTTTCACAACAATATGTGTGTGTAATAGATATATGACAGATTATAGATGATAGATGTGAGATAGATGGCTAGATAACTGAAATAATACGTGTGCAACAGTAGGAAGGATACTTGCTTAAAACATGGTGATAGGCTAGGGTCAAATAGAAGGGGAGTAGGACCTTGCCTATCAGTGGAAAAGGGGAGGGGCTAAGGCACAGAAGAGGGAAGGAGGATGTGAGCAGATGGACATGAGGGAGGGGGGCACAACCACAGTTCAATTTGAATAAATTGTAATAAATGATAATAATAAAGAGTAATGTAAAAAAAGCATTGTGAAATTTATATTCATCTTCAAAGATTATGAATTCCTAATTCTTTTAAACTGTTAAAGGTCCATGTGAAAACAGGCAGCATTTAAAATCATTAAGACTGTGAACCTTAGAGTATAACACATGCAAAATTCACAGCATATTTTAAAGATGAATGCACTGTACTGAGATATAGTCAGAAAGTTTCATGCACAGAGAAGTCAGAAAGATTTGAAGATTAGAGAGGACTACACATGCTTATTAATATATAATAAATTTTATATATTAATCCTAGAGACACAAAGAATTTTGACTGAAGAGATATTCTGTCAATTTCATAATAAAATATGTAGTATACAATGGACATATAATAATCATGGACAAATTATTCAAAATTAGAATGCCTGTTTTTAAAATGATTGTATTTTGGTAACATTAAACATTTTTAGCTCTTGGAAAGTATTTAATTTTATTAATACATGTCATTATACAGTTCTAATTACGATAACAAAATTCCACCAGACTGTAAAGTTTCTCATTAAGATATTCTACTGAATAATAGTGATATTAAAATTATGACATTTGGTTATGAGTCCCAGCATCTGCTTTGATACACTGCTAGGTAGAGTCTTTCCAAGGCCCTCTCTGGTAGGTTCAGGTCCTGCTTCTTGTTTTCTCCTACTTTCAATGTCCATCCCATTTGTCTTGCTAAGTGAAGACTGATCATCTTACTCCAGAACCTCTTCTTTTTAGGTATACAGATTTTAGTATATTTATCCTATCTTATAGGTCTAGTACCCACTTATAAGTGAGTATATACTGTGTGTCTCTTTCTGCTGCTGGGATACCTCACTCAGGATGATCTTTTCTAAATTCCACCATTTGCCTGCAAAATTCATGATTGCCTTGTTTTTAATTGCTGAGTAGTATTTCATTGTGTAAATGTACCACAGTTTCTGTTTCCATTCATCCTTTGGGGGACATCGGGGCCATAACCAAACTTTGGGCAGATTGTAGGGAATCATATGAAAGAAGCGGGGGGGGTTAGTAAGATCTGGAGAGGATGGGAGTGCCACAAGGACCAAATATATCTGGGCACAGGGGTCTTTTCTGAATCTTGATTCTCCAAACAAGGACCATGCATGGATATAACCTAGAATCCCTGCTCAGACATAGATCATGGCAACTCAGCATCCAAGTGGGTACCCTAGTAAGGGGAACAGGGACTGTCTCTGACATGAACTCAGTGGCAGACTCTTTGACCTCCTCCCCCAAACCCCCAAGGGAGGAGCAGCTTTGTTAGGCCACAGAGGAGGACTTGCAGCCAGTCCTGGTGAGACCTGATAAGATAGGGTCAGAGGGAAGGGGAGAAAGACCTCCTCAATCAGTGGACTTAGAGAGGGGCAAAGAGGAGATGAAGGAGGGAGGGTAGGATTGGGAAGGAATGAGGGAGGGGACTACAGCTGGGATACAAAGTAAACGACATGTAATTAATATAAATAATAAAAATTATTTTAAAAAATGACATTTGAATATTAGCATATATATATATATGGTTTGAGATTCAGTTTCCCAGTCAGGCAATGAACTCATTCTGTAACTCACAAAAGCCTTGAACTTGGCATCTTCCAGCATCTGTCCCCCCAATAGCTGGGATTATAGACATGTTCCACCAGGCTGAACAAAGAAATTGTTTTTATGAAAAAATGAAAAAGTTTTAAACAAAGAAAGCCATGTGAAGAGAGGACAAAAAATAGAATTATGGTGCCATAAATGGTAGAACAATAGGGACCACCAGAAACTAGAAGAGATGAATATTCTTCCCTAGAAACCCTCAAAGGAGGTTACCTCCTGACAAGTAAATTTCAGAGCAATTCCGCCAAAATTATGCAAGAGTAACCACCTGTTGTTTTAAGCACTGACATTTATACTTTGTTATATCAGCCCCTATTCTGGAAAACTAGCTTGTAACTAGTATGTAATATGTCATTAAGAAACAGATTTAAGCCTGATGGTGATGGCTAACACCTTTAGTTCCAGAATTTGAGAGGCAGAAACCAGCAGATCTGAGTTATGGGACAACCAAGACTACACAGAGAAACCCTATTTCAAAAATTTAAAATATAAAAAGTGAAAGTGAAAATGAAATAAACTGAGAGAGGAAAATAAAATGTTTTTAAAAAATAAAGATTTGAAGTTGGGCTTCTTGGTGCAAGCCTACAATTCCAGCAACTCAGGGAGGCAGAGGTAGGTGAATCTTTGTGATTTCCAGGCCAGCCTGGTCTACAAAATGAGTGCAGGCTACAAAGATCAACCCTGTCTCGAAAAAAAAATACTTCCTTTGTATTTTCCTTTTAAAATGTAAGTTTGCAAGTACTGGTGGCAACTACCTAGTGAGTTTCAGGCCAGCCTAGGTTGCAGAGATCCTGTCTCAAAAGGAAGGAAGGAAGGAAGGAAGGAAGGAAGGAAGGAAGGAAGGAAGGAAGGAAGGAAGGAAAGTAATAAGCCAGACCACACTAGTACATGGAGCTGGTCTTTCTAAGTTTTAATAAAACACATTCAACGTTTTCCAAACATATGTTCATACCTATCACAATGAGATTCCTCACATGGGTGTGTTTAATCAGCTAACCTCAATTCTTATCATTTCTTCTACCAATATTCTGCAATTTGGTTAGTAAAACAACAATCAAATAAGAAAAGTCAGAGTTAAAAATGATCCTTTATGCCAAGCAGTAATGGCCCATACCTTTAATCCCAGCAGTGTTCAGGAGGCAGAGACAGGCAGATCTCTGTGTTTGAGAACATTCTTGATTTACAGAGGAAGTTCCAGGATAGTCAGGGCTACATGGAGAAGCCCTATCTTGGGAAAACAAACAAACAACAACAACCAAAAACTGAAAAAAAAAACCCTGTATAAATTCTCAAAAGAGTACATCATTCATTAGAGTAAACTTGCAGTTCATGATTTGCTGTTCAATGATGGAGTTAAATACTCACAAGAAAAAATGGGAGGCCACAGGAAGGAGGGAGACTTTACAGTCTCCTCCTTATCTGTACATTGCTTATAAGTAGATCATCTGTACATTCAACCACAAAGTTCTTCAATAAGTGCTTCTCTCAATGATGCCCTCAATTGGTTACACATGACACTGAAAAATATTCCTTCACTATCTATGTCCCTGGATCCCGATAATCCATCCTGTCACCTTGTACCTGTTTTGCCAGCATGAAACTGAAAACTCGGATTTACAGTGCTTTAAACATATAATGTTATTATTTATCATGTTAAAAATAAAGAAAAACAAAACACAGAGCAGCTATCTAGATCTGCTATGGCAACCCTACTGTCAGTCATTAGTTATCCAGGATCTTTCTAGCTGTTTGCTCTGTTACTCCTACCCAAGATGGCTGCTACATCTCCAGTCCTTTGCTTGCTTGCTTGCTTGCTTGCTTGGATTGGGTTTCTCTGTGTAGGTTTCCTAGCTGCCCTGGAACTAGATCTATAGACCAGGATGGCCTTTAATGCAGAGATACAAATGCCTCTGACTTGCCTCCCAAATTCTGGGATTAAAGGTGAGCCACAACCTCCCAGCCGATCTCCAGTCTAAGCTAATGAAAGGCTGGGGATACACACCATTATCTCCTTAGAACACTTTTGAAACATTATATTCATCATCCTATTTATATTCAACTAATGTAGACATAGTCACATGATTGTATCTGTTAAAATTTTAAAGACAGCTGGAGATGATTCAGTGATTAAAGAGTACTGACTGCTCACCAAGTGGTGCAAGCCCTTAATGCCAGTGCTTGGGCGGCAGACGCAGGTGGACTTCTGTGAATCTTAGGCAGAGTTCCAGAACAGCCTGGATACAAACACAGAGATACCATGTCTTGACAACCCCTTCCTTTCCCCACAAAAAAGAAGGAAAAAAAGAAAAAAAATAAATCTAAAAAAATTGTTTTAATTTGAAAACAATCTCTTCTGTACAGCCATGTAACTAAACAAAAATTATGGCTCATATCACCTACAAGAAAAGTAATATCTATTAGGGAGAGCTGAATATCTCTTCCAAGTTCACCAAATGCATTTTCTGCTCCTCTTCTTTCATCCCCTAAGCAATGGTGTACCCCACAGCCTGGGCCCTTGTCAATTATTCATATCTCTGCTATGCTTGTAGACAGGAGACCACCATAACTGTCATCTGAGAGGCTTCATCCAGCAAATAATGGAAACAGTTGCATAGATGCACAGTCAAAAAAACATTAGGCAGAACTCTGGGAATCTTGTGGAAGAGTTACAGGAAGGATTGGAGAGATAGGAGACCATAAGAAACCCTACATAGTCAGCTCACCTGGGACTATGGGGCCTCATTGAAACTGAACCTCCAACAAAAGAACATGCCTGGCCTAGCCCTGGGCCTCTTACACATATGAAACTGATGGGTTGCTTGTCCTCAAGTCAGTCCCTTAGCAACTATAGCAGGAGCTGTCTCTGACTTGGACTCTGTTGCCTCCCTTTGGATCCCATATTCCTATCCAGGGCTGCCTTGTCTTGGTGCAGTGAAAGAGGAGGTACTTAATCCTGATATAACTTGATGTGCCTGGGTTGGTTGGTTGGGAGACGTACAGGGAAAGTGTTTGGGAGTTTGGGACTGGCAAGAGATGAGGGAGTAGGGTTGTGATTGGGCTGTAAAATGAAAAAATAAATAAATTAATGAAGAAAAAATATAACTGACCTATAGTCATCAAAGTAACAAGATCATGAAAAAGTTGAGGGAACTGTTCCATACTGAAAGAGACTAAAGAGATAAAAAAATGAAACACTTAAATACACCAGCTTCTTTTGACATTTTTGTGAGTAATAACATAGTCAATAAAACCCACATTAAATGGAATATTATGTTAGCGTGAATTTCCTATTTTGATAACTGCATTGTCATTATGTAGGACAACATTCTTGTTTGCATAAAATTGACACTAAACCATTCAGAGTGACAGGGCATAAGGTCAACAGCTTCCTCTCAAAATGTCCAAAGTAAAACAGCACTTAACTGTGTACCATACTTGGAACTTTTTTCAAGTTTGTTATTGTTTTAAAATTGTTGTGGGTAAGCTGGGCATGGTCTTTAACCCCAGCAATTGGGAGGAAGAGGAAGGTGGATCTCTGTAGGTTCAAGACCAGCCTGTACTACATAGGGAATCCCAGAACAGCCAGCCAGGGTTCTGTAGAGAGAATTTGTCTCAAAAAAACCCTAAATAAAATTATTGTAGGGGGAAGAACAATGTAACTGAAAACTGAACAAGATTAAAAACAAAACTGAATCTCCACACTAGTAGTCTGGGTAAGATTATGTCTGTAAGAAACTGACAAGTGAAATGACATGACATTTTGGAGCAGTAAGAATATTCTCTAAATACAGCCCAATGTCGTCTTTGTGTGTGTGTGTGTGTTCATGATGCTGGTGAAGCATGCGTACTAGGGAACACATAGGAAGGTTAGAAGACAACTCTGTGCAATCACTTCTTGCCTTCCACCTTTTCATAAATTCAGGGATCGAACTCAGGTCTCCAGGCTTGCCCAACAAGAGCTTTTATCTGCTGACCCATCTCATCGACCTGCAAGCGGTTTTTTAAGTGACCTCAATTAGGCAGTAGTGAGAAAAAACTGGGAAGAATCCCTTCTCTGAAACAAATTCTTAGGATTGAATAAATAATAAACATTGGTGCTCTAGTGCTACCAATGACTAACAATCAGCAAAACACAATCTAAGCACCTCCAGAGACAAGGGGATGCAGGGCTGGTAGCTAAAATTCCTTGCAAGTGTAAAACTGGAATTACCCTGAAATAAAAGAGCTTTCCCAACTCTACAGTAACTTTGTTATTATGTCCTGGTTATCTATACATAACAACACAAAGAGATAAAAATAAGAAAATAAGCCTGCGTGAACCGTGTATACTCCTGGTTGTGCAAGTCCATTAAAGTATAAACAGCAGTGTATCTGCCAAACTGTTCCTTATGAAGAATTCTCGGACAAATAAACGGAACAATCAAAACTCATGAAAGCCCAGTGAGAGAGAGCACTGGCTCTCTTTACCCAAGAGTCTGGCTGTCTTTACTTAAGAAGAATCATTTCATTCTGGAATGCTGGCATATACATCCTGAAAAAATAATGTTCCTAGAAATGTGCATGGATCCTGTAGCCTTTCCAAGTACCCTGATTTCTTTCAGCCCAGATGTGTAAGCTCCCCACCCCACGAGCTCCAGAGCAGGGGGGAGGCAGCACCGGACACTCTGCTCTTACTTTCCAGGAGGACTGGTCCCCGCATCACTCTTCCTCAGGATGCAGGGCACAAGTGTATCCCTAGGAACTCCACACAGTGTGGTCCTGCCCTCCCAACTCAGGCGGCCCGAGGGCGTGGCTCCGGGTAGCAACAGCCTCCACAGAAGCTCATGGAGGAACTCGGGCAGGCTCTCCCGACCCGGCCAGCCCACCAGCCTCCAACTGCACAACCCTGGCCTCCTCCACAACCGCCGTCCTGCGGGTCCCTCACATATGCCAACAGCCAGCCAGACTCAACCGCTCCGAGATGGCCGACACCCGTGGACCCGCCGCTCCTCCACCGCAGGACACAACTGTCGCTCCTCCTCGCCTCCCAGCCAGGACGCCAGGCCCAGCACCATCTAGCCCAATGGATGGCTGCTAGGGGCGGAGGCTGAGCCCAGAGGCGGAGGAGGGGGAGGAGCCCAGGGCAGGGACAGAGCCCGAGGGGGCGGAGGCGGAGCCCGGGGCGGGGAAGGGGGAGGAGCCCGGAAGATGAGGGAGGCGGAGCCCGCAGTAGCAGAGGCGGAGCCTAGTGGAGGCGGAGGCGGAGCTCAGAGCGGATACGGGGAGGGGCCTGGAAGCGGAGAAAGGCGGAGCCCTGGGAGGTGAAGGCGGAGCCCGGGGGAGGAGGGAGGCGGAGCCCGGGGCGGAGGCGGAGCCTAGGAGGCACCCGCTCCACACCCTTACCTGGCTTCTCCTGGTCTCAGCCTACCATGATGAAGTAGTCCACTAGCTGAGCCATGACCGCCGCCATCGTGCCAGGGAAGCGGGTTCCGGTCCACCAGCCCTCGCCGCCACCGCCCACCAGGCCCAGGAGAGCCCAGCGTTTTCCCTTTAGCGTCTGTAGCCATAGCAACGGCGTTTACGCCAAGCTTGACAATGGAGGCGCGCACTGCGCCTGCGCTGCGCCTCGCGCAAGCCCCTCCCCCGCCCCATCTGAGAGGGCTCGGCCTTCGGGTTCCCCCGAGGCCGCTTGGACCCTGGGCTCAGGAAGTGGGCGGCTGCTCCGAGGGGGAGCTCTTAGAGTCCGCTCTCTGCCTCAACGCCCCCCTCCCCTATTCTTTATTTTCCTCTATCAGGGGTCTTTCCTTCCGCCTTCTCTCTCCCTTTTGCAGTGGGAGGAGAAGGGCTTGGAGGATCGTGAGGTCACTGGAAAGCTTGCTCTTTGCTGCCTGCTTGCCACTGGCCGCGCAGCAAAGATTCTCCCGCCCTCTGCTGGAAGCTTGTAATTTGCACCACCGAGGCTTTCTGGCTGCACGTTTTCTGTTTATGTTGTGCAGATTGGGATTTTAGAAACATGCCACCGAGCTGGCCGGGGGAAAAAGACTTGCGCAATCTTCAGAGACACCTATGGTTTCTGGGATTCCTGGGCTGGGAGCGTTCACCTTGGGCTTTCCTCTGAGTGCCCAAGAGAGTTGGGTTCCACCTAAGAATAGGGCATCCCAGGGATCCTCCTGAAATGGTCCTGTCGCTCCCCAGGGAGCCCTGCCCACCTGAATTTCACTGTTTTTTTGTTTCAAAGCTCTGGTAGCTGAAACAGGTATTAACTTCCAAGTTGCTCTATTGCAAAAGTGCAATCAGATAAATTCATGGGGCTCTTTGTCCAGTCTAGAGATTATCCTAGTCGATTGAGTTTATTTTTTATTTCTTTTTTTATTTTTTTTAATTTTCATTAGTTACAATTTATTCACTTTGTATCCCCCCTGTAGCTCCCTCCCTCCTCCTCTCCCAATCCCACTCACCCTCTCCCTTCTCCACCCATGCCCCTCTGCCAGTCCACTGATTAGGGGTGGTTTTCCTCCCCTTCATTCTGATCCTAGTCTATCAGGTCTCATAAAGACTGGCTGCACTGTCTTCCTCTGTGGCCTGGTAAGGCTGCTCCCTAAAGGGGAGGTGATCAAAGAACAGGCCAGTCAGTTCATGTCAGAGACATGCAAAATCCATACACATAAAATAAACAATCTTTTTATACTTGGAATAAATTTATATATCATAAAAGTAGATATACACTCCATTGGCATTTAATATATCTCACCATTGGACAATGAATACAGCTGTCTTGTTTCAAACCATTTTCATCACCCACCCAAAATCCATTAAATATACACTACCATTTCTCTCTCTAGGCCCTGGCAATAACCACTCACTTTCTGATTCTATGGGTTTGCCTGTTTCTTATAACTTGAATTAATCTTGTCTGGAATATTGTTTCCTAGGTTTTGGGGTTTTGCTTTTGGGTTGGTTGGTTGGTTGATATTTTGAGTGAGGGTCTCTCTGTGTAACCTTGGATGTCCTGGAACTCTCTTTGTAGACAAGGCTGACCTTGAACTCACAGAGATCTGCCTACCTCAGCCCCCTGAGTGCTGGGATTAAATGTGTGAGCCATCACACCACCACCTGGCTTTTTTCCTAGTTTTATCCATGCTCTATCATTAGTGCTGCCTTGTACTATATCAGAGCATCAGTACTGCATTCTCCTTTACTGTTGAATAACCCTCTTCTCTATGTACAAATCAGGCCTTGCTTATCCACTGGTGATTTAGAGCATTGTTTCTGTCTAGCGCCATGACCATGTATAGAAAATATGTGAGTGGGGCTAAAGAGATATCTCAGTGGTTAAGAGTACTGGTTGCTCTTTCAGAGGTCCTGAGTTCAATTCCCAGCACCCACATGGTAGCTCATAACCATCTGTACTGAGATCTGATGCCCTCTTCTGCCATGCAAGTGTACATACAGATAGAGCACTCACATACATAAAATGAATAAATCTTAAAAGAAAAAAAAAAGTGCCTGAGTACCAGTTTGCAATTCTCTTGGTATATCCTTAAGAGTAGCACTAATGGACAGTAGTAAATTACATATGGTAATGATTTTACCTACCAACACTGAACAAGAATTCTAACTTTATTTCTATCTTTATATCTTTGTCAGCAGTTGTTTCCTTGGTTGTTTCTTTTTTAAATATTATAGATATCTTAAGAGGTATAGATTACTGTTTGTTTGTTTGTTTGGGATTTTGTTGTTTTGCTTTACTTTTTTAGCTTGTTTAAAAAAAAGGGGGGTTTTCTCTGTGTAGCCCTGGCTGTCCTAAAACTCACTCTGTAGACCAGGCTGGCCTCATACTCAGAGATCTCTCTGCCTTGTACTCCTGACTGAGTGCTGGGATTCAGACTGTGCCACCACTGCCTGGCCCAATAAGTGTGAATTATTAATTTATGCTGTTGCTCTTAAGACAGGGTCTCACTAGAGACCCAACTAACCTGTGACCTAGTTTACTCTTGTACTCTGGATCCTCCAGCCTAATTTTCACCCCCAATACTGAGGTTAACAGCATGGAATTAACCACCAGGCCTAGCCTAGTAGATGTCTTACTGTCCTCCTGATTTATATTTCTTTAATGACTCATGGTGTTCAGCATATTTTCCTCTGTATGTCTGCCATTTCTAAATCTTCCTTGGAGAAATATCTATTCCAGTCCTCTGCCTAACTACACCTTTACCACACCCTGCTGAGGTGTCTAACCCTTGGCTTCCCCCATGCTAGGCAAGCTCTGTTGTACTGAGCCATACCCCTAGCCCAGCCCTGTTTGTTTTTGTTGTGTTTGTTATTCTAAAAACTAGACTTCTGTCAAATAAAAACTCTGCAGACTTTTTTTCTGTAGACTGTCATGTTATTTTCTTGATATTACCCTTTGGTTCAAAAAAGTATTTTACTTTGATGAAGTCCAAAGTTTTATTGGTTTTCTATGATTTTTGTGTCATATTTAAAAATTAATTATTGAATTTAACATCATGAAAGTTCACTTCTATGTAACCTTTACACACTTATAGCTCTTATATTTTGGCCTTTGATCCATTTTGGGTTGACTTTGTAATGATAGGGTTCTCATTTTATCTTTTTTAAAAGATCTATGTTTATTTTGTGTGTGTATAACTCTTTGTGTGTACGTATGTATGTGTGTGCATGTGATGACCAAAAGAGAGTGTCAGAGACCCCAGATCTAGAGGGAGAGACAACTGTGAGCATCCAGCATGGATGCTAGGAACTGAACTTAGTTCTTTGGATGAGAATCAAGTTCTCTTAACCACTAAGCCATCTCCCCAGCCCCCATTTACTCTTTAAATGCATATTGTTTAAATTCTCTTTGAAAATATTGACATTAACCTGAGGTAATCATTGTTCATCCTACTAATACTAAACTACATTCCCAACTTGCAAGTTTATTTTAATTTCTTTCTTTTTCTTTATCGAAGTTGTTTTCCAAATCTAGAATTGAGCACTACCTTCTTGACTATGTTTATTCTATTAATGTCTTAGATAGACTAGTGGACATTTAAATGGCTGTTTTGTAAATGAAGTTTTCCCATGACATAAGGTAAAGGCCTAAAAGTACTGTGTGTTTCTATCTATGCATGAACACATTAACATCCACTGAAGATATACTTTGGTTTCTCACCTAACAACTGCCAGGCTGCTGAAACTAATAAGCCTGGACAGGACAGCCTGATTGATGAGGCTGGCTAAAGGCCATTCCACCCCCTAAGATAACTACCATCATCTTTCACTAACAAGGGAGAGAAAAATCCAAGTCCAGATTTGTTTTGCTGAGGGCTGGGAGCCTCAAGTGATAAAGCTATGCAAGAGAGAAGACAGCCTTTCTTGCCTTACAAGACAAGATGAAGCTGATTCCTAGTGTGGGGGGGATTTCTCAGCCTGATACTCCCCGTGTGGACTGTGGTGGGGTAAGTGGTTTCACTGTACAGTCATTGCCAATGCTTGCTGTGGTTAGCCACTACAGTTTAGGCAGGCAGTCTGAGAGTTGGATTTGATCACATTTCCTGCAGCCACAACCAGGGCTCCTTCAGATTTCTTCTCCCAACCCATAACTTAGGAGACTGAGAGATGTGGAAATTTCCCTGATGACTGCCATATCTCAAAACACACAGTTGCCTAAGCAAAAATCTCAATGACTGCTACCCTCGATACTGGCCTTTCACTCAGGCCCACATTCGTCTTTCAGTCCTGTTGCTCCTACTTCCCACATGTCCATTTCACACTCACATCATTGTCATTTCCCATCTTGATAGTTTATAATACCTTCCTTACCCTTTTCCCTCTTCATTGGTTCCATGTGTGTAAAAAAATGGCTTTTTATATGTAAAACTTATTTTTTTAAATCAGGTTTTACTTATCTCAGGCTAGCCTCAAAAATTCCAAGCACATTAAGATGATGTTGAACTTCTGATGCCCCTGACTGCACCTCCTTATTGGGATTACAGGTGTGTACAAAACACGAGGTTTCATGGATGCAAGGCAAGAACTTTACCAACTGAGCTATGTTCCAAGTCCTTATATAGAAAACCTAAAGACAAAAAGCAAGATATTGACCCAGTCTTAAAATTAAGTCTGTAAGCCTGGAGCAGTGGCACACACCTGTGAGCCCGCACTCAGAGAAGCAGAGGCAGGTGGGTCGCACTGAGTTCAGGGCCAGCCTGGTCTACACAGAAAATCCCTATTTTGAGAAAAAAAAGTTAGTGTACCAAGCACACATTTTCAGTTTGAACTATGTTTGGACTGCAGGAAAGAGAAATCCAGAGATGGCTGACAGGCTGTATCTTAGGCCATTGTGTCTTGACATTTTTTTTTTGAAATATCTGGGACTGCAGTGGTCACAGTGGTACTGAGAGGCTTTGCAGGCTGTTCTTATATAGATTGAATATTTGGTACACAGGCCTTGGCTACATAATTTGCAGAGTCCAGTGCAAAAGAAAAGTGAAGGATCCCTTGTTCAAAAGTTAAAGATTTCAAAAGCTTTAGCAGAGCATTAGAACAAAGGTGGGCTCCTCTGAGTGCAGATCCCTAGTACCTGAACAGGGTATGTTTCCACAAAGCTGACTCTGTTGGTGCAGTCTGTGTGCATGCTGGAGTGGGGGGGGTGGTTGCTGGGAATTGAGCTCAGGACCTTTAGAAAAGTAGCTAGTGTTTTTAACCTCTGAGCCATCTCTTCGGCCCATTTTTTTTTTCTTTTTTTGATTTTGATTTTTATGTCTATGAGTTCTCTACATGCATATACACCTGCATGCCAGAAGAGGGCATCAGATCCCTGTATAGGTGGTTGTGAACCACAATGTGGTTGCCAGGAATTGAACTCAGGTCCTCTGGAAGGACAGCCAGTTCTATTAGCCTCCAAGTCATCTCTCCAGCCCCAATATTCTGCTTTGGTTGTTTGGTATTTTGGAGATAACAACGAAACCTAGAACCACCTTGTGCATGCTTAGCACATGATTTACCACTGAGCTACATACCCCAGCCTCAAAACAATCTCTAGTTGTTCTAGTCTTGTCATTATTGTTGAGATGATCTCAATACATAGCCCAAGTTCACCATCCTTCTGCCCCAACCTCCTAAGAGCCAGGATTACAGAAGTGTACCATTACACCCAACACTCAAAACTATTGTTTCTAAAGTGTGTGTGTGTGTGTGTGTGTGTGTGTGTGTGTGCATATTTTCAGCTTTTAGGAACTTTATTTTCATTCCACCTTTTCTGTTTGCACAGGTTTCTGCAGAGGAGCTCAGGACCCCTCAGAGGTGGCTCCAACCCAATCAATGGCCTATGCTGTGGGAGCTGTTCACCAGTCCTCAGTGTCTGGCTGGACACTCCAGTCTTCAGTAGGGAACTTCTGGATGGGTACAGAGGGCACCTGCATACCCTCAGACCGGTCTGCCACCTCGGGATGAGCGACAGTGAACTCAGGAGCTGGCACAGTCCATTCACCCTGGAATTCCTCCTCGGTCATGGCCTTCTCAGCAGCAGCCTGCTATTCTTTCTCAGTCTCCTCTGGGTATATGTAGAAGTAAAGATCAAGCATAACCTCCCATGACTGCTCACAGGAGATAGTGCCATGCATGAGGTGTACTTCCTCGGCCAGCATCCACCACTGAGTGAACTCCCTTGTTACGTGGATGGCAATGTTCACATAGTGCAGAGAATCTGTCTTGCACTGAGCAATGGTAGGCAGGTTGACCTAAGCAGCCTCTGGGAAGGGCTGGTTTCAGCCCTGAGATCAGTTACCACTAGAAGCCATGGCTCCCTGAAGCTGTTTGCATCTGGTTAGTGAAGATCCCAGGTGTGAAGGGGGCAGCAATTGGAGTGGCTACAGTGGTAGCGGCAAACTTCAGCACAGCTTGCTCACCAGTGTTCCTGGAGGCGATGACACTGCCATCAGCAAGGTTCTCAATGGCAACAATAGCCTGAGCTGCAAGCAACAGGTCCTTTTCAGATTTATGATGTAGATACCATCACTTTCCTTTTGTAGATGCATTGCTCCATCTGAAAGTCAAGGTTCCTGCCACCTAACTGGGTTCCTGTGGCAAGGCACTTGAGGACATCCTCCTACTTCATCTGCAGGACATCAAGGGCTCAGAACATTGTGTAAGTTTCCCCTTTAAATTATGCTGGGAATCAAGAACAAGACCATATGGACCCATCCACAGGCAGTGCATAAAAGTGTGTGTATGTTTAAATTTTTGTAATCTTACTATTAAGTTTATAGGACAAAAAGATCTTTGAGATAAGTGTACACTAAATCATTTCTATCCTATTTTCAGACCACTTGTCTTAGTTACTTTTCTATCACTATGCTAAGATATCATGACCAAAGCAGCTTATAGAAGAAACAGTTGTTTGGGTACTTAGAGTTTCAGATGATAAGTCCATGAATATCATGGCAGGGACCATGGTGGCAGACAGTAATGGCAGACAGAGCACCAGAGAGAACAGTGGTTAAGAGCTTACATCCTGATCTATAAGTATGAGGCAAAGAGCTAACTGAGAATGTGTGGGATTTTAAAACCTCAGAGCTGACCCACAGTGACACACCTCTTCAACAAGATCACACTTATTTTTCCAAAATTGTTCCACCAATGGGAGACCAGATTTTCAAACATATGAGATAGTAGGGGTCATTTTCATTCAAAGAACTACACTCCTCAATAGCTTCCTATGTAGCCAGGAATTAAGATAAAAATTTGAATGTCCCAAAGCATCTCAGGCACTCAGATTCTTGTGCTGTTTTGTTGTTGCTGCTGCTGTTTTGTTTTTGAGACCGAGTTTCATATAGTCCAGGTTGACCTTCATTCCTGACCTCCCTGTTGCTCCATTTACAGGCATGTGTCACCACACTTGCTTTATGATAGTTTTTGTTTTGTTTTGTTTATTTGTTTGTTTGTTTTGGTTGGTTGGTTGTTTTGCTTTGCTTTTCAAGACAGAATCTCCCTGTGTAGCTTTGCCTGGACTGGACTAGCTCTGTTGACCAGGATGGCCTCAAAATCACTGAGATCCAGTGTGTGCCACCATGCCTGCTGACCTCTTTTTTTTTTGAGGGGGTATTTTTATCTTTTCTGTAGATGAGTGATAAGATTATTTTACTTGTATGTATATAAGTGTACCACATGTGTGCCTTATATCCCAGGAGGCCATATGGCATCAAATTTTCTGTAACAGGAGTTACAGAAGATTGTGAACCACCATGGACATGCTAGGAACTCTGCAAAAAAAAAAGTAGAGAATGTTTTGCTTTGTTCTAAGATTTATTATGTATACAATGTTGTGTTTTCATATACACCTGCATGCCAGAAGAGGGCAACAGATTTCATTGTGAGCCAACATGTGGTTGTTGGGAATTGAACTCATGACAAAAAGCAGCCAGTCCTCTTAAGGAATGAGGCATCCCTCCAGCCCCACAAAAAATACAGAAAAATACAGAAAGTATTTTTCATCACTAAGCCATCTCTTCAGCCCCTCTGGCTTCCTCTTTAATCTTTGTTATTTCTTTTTGAGAAGCACATGGTGGGAGTGTAGCTCAGTTGATAAGAGGTGGATCAGACGGATCAGAAATTTAAGCTGTTTAGTATAAGGCCAGGCTGGGGTACAGGGGACCCTAACCAAGTAATAATAATAGTAATAACTATAATACGCTTCAGGTAAAAGCATTATTTGGCGATCATTGTTCCAAGCCAGAGCTAACCTCATGTCACCAACTTTCCTCAGAGAAAAAGCAAGGAGGCAACATGGTCCAGCCCAACAGGATTTTCTGCATACCGATCCCTCTCCAACCGAGATTTCCCAGCCAACCATGTGGAAATGTGTGCTCCCACAGGAGACCAGAGGTGCCCCAGCTTGTAGCGCTGGCAGTATGGGGCAGGCAAAGTCACAATGGATCACAACTGTTTTGTCACCAGCCCACTGAGACCATCACAAGCAAACAAAACCGCAAAAGAACAACACAAGAAAAAATGCACTGGGTACAATGCGTGCAAAGAAAATGGAAGAAGAAAATACCAAAACTCAAAACAGTGACCTGTCTCTCTATGGGCCCTCTATCCTGTTCCATAAGTGGTGACCTACACCGAAATCAGGATCCAACCAACTACACCAGAGTTTGGAATGGTGTCCTGCATTCAGCCAGACCAGAGAATGACGCAGTAAAATATCTGTTGATCTCTACCAGACCAGAGTCCAAACACCAGCCAAACTCTGCCAGACCAGAGACCACAGCAGCAGCAAATCTCGGCCAGATCACAGTCCAGAGCAGCATCCAAACTCTGCCAGACCTGAGGCCAGAGTAGTGGCTAAGCTCTGCCAGACCAGAGACCAGAGAACATTGGCAGAGGTGCCAAGCCTGGGGCTCCACATACTGTATCCATCCTTTGGCACCTCCTTGCCACTCTCATGGGAGCCTGTGGAGCATAGCTCAAGCTTCCCTGAAATGGGAAAGAATCAAGTCTAGAGGGATAGAAGGATTCTGTCCCATGTCCTCAGTCAGTCTCAGAGACAAAAAAATGGCAACAAGGGACAAAACAGTTAAACAAGACACAAACAGCTAGATCCCATTGCTTGTGCAGCAGAAAAATACACAGAGCTAGACAGCAGATTCCACCATTCCTGCAGTGGAAAAAAATGAAAGTAGGATATCAGAGAATCTCTGCTACAGGAGATACCTGCATTGTCCTTGTCCAACGATCCAGAGATCACAGAAAACTGGGTACTCTACCACCCTTTACAGATAGGGGCATATTCATCCTCTCTGAGGTCCAGAGATCACAGAAAACTCAGTACTCAATTACCTTTACAAATGTGCCTCTTTGAGGGGTGTCTGGAAAGTCTTCCAGGCCCCCTCTGCCCCACAGCTGTCCAAAGCATCAGCTCTAACCTTTCTGACCACACAGATTACACATTTTGCCTCGAGTCTTGAAAAAAGAAACTACAGAAACACAGAGACAGACACAGAGAGATACTGACAGAGTGCTCACTTACTGGCTGTTGTTCAGCTCCATGTGCTGGGGGTGCTTGGGAGACTTGGGAATCCAATATGAGAACCCATATGTTATGGCCAGCACTTAGGGTCACCAAAGATCATCAGGAGCTGGACCATATATGCAAGAGCAAAGAGTTTTATTTGGGCTTAAGCTGGGTCTCTCCATCATTACCAACACAATGGATCAGAGAGGAGAGCCCTGAGCAGCTGCATGGCAGGGTTTTGATTGGGGTCTGAGGAAGGACCAGGAAGTTGTAGTTTAACAGTTAAAGGATTGGGTGACATTCAGCAAGGGCAAGCTTTTTATCAAGTGATTGGCTAGCTAACATAACTCTAGGCCTCAGGAATGTTAGGTATTTTCTGTGTCATTGAATCTTCTACAAGGTTGGTAGGGTGCTCAGCACAATTGTCCCACTTTAAGATACTTTTCCATCCTTGTGGTTATCCTCAGACTGTTCCTTGGGTAGGGAATCTTATGACATGGCCCAATTCCTGGTGATCTTGGGGTAGAGTCACTAGTCTGGTGACCTTTAGGTGACCTTTTTTAGTCCTAGTTCCTGGTGATCTTTGGGGGTGTCAGGTAGGTTCTCTAAGTTCTAAAAGATCCATTTGGATTTTGTGGGGGTTGTAAATGATATGTCCTGTGTCAGAAAGCACTGCAATATCAAGCTATGATATAGAAGAGTAGAACTGATGATGTAAAGGATTTACTATTGCTGAGAAACTAGAATTTAGCCGAGGGAAAACTGCCTGTAAAACACTCCACAAATAAGTAGTATGATAACCAGGCCTGTTAGAGATTAGGATCGGAGGATGCACATGTTTGCTGACCAGGATTATCTAGAAATGTGGCAGGATGAGTTCTTTTAATTTGTAATTTTCCAACGTGTATTTATTAATTCATGAATGTGAATGAAAACAGACCAGATTGGTGGGTGTACAATTTGGGTCAGGTAGCTTGATCCAGTGAATATTGAATTTCAAATTAATGGACTTTCCTATGCCCATATGTACAATCCTCATTGAAATAGTTCTGTCAGTTCAAATTTGAGCCACAGGCTAGTGGATAAAGCTGTGTCTGTCAGGTTACAGGTCTCAGCAGCTAATATTGTACACAGGGACAACATTAAACAGTATCTTATTAATGGCTTTCACTCTACAAGAGATTGACCTGTGTTTTTCAAAGTCAGTATGCTATGTGTATTTTTCAACTAAGAGGTTAAGATCACTGGCTGCTCTTTCAGAGATCACAAGTTTAATTCCCAACAACCACATGGTGGCTCACAACATCTATATGAAATCTGGTGCTCTCTTCTGGCGTGCAAGTGTACATGCATGCAGAACACTGTATACATAATAAATAAATAAATAAATAAATAAATAAGTCAGTTGTTGGTATTACTAAATTTTATTTTGTTGATGAATCACTGCTCTAGTCTATTAGTTAATATTCTCTGATAATCCCCAGTCATTAAGAATTTCATTCCTTTTTCTTTAGTGCTTTGATTTTTGTTTTTGTTTAAAGCAATGTCTCCTGTAGATCAGCCTTTCACATGTTATGTAGTTTACACTTTATTTGAACACTGAATGCTACCTCTACAGCCCAGTGCCTAGAATATAATCCTCCAACTCTTTTCAGGTGGGCCCTGACTGGTTAGTGTGAAGTAAAAGAGATCAGTGAATGAGTGTCCACTGACTTCCCTGGGTTTTGTTTGTTTGTTTGTTTGGAGCTGGGTGATTACAAATAAAGCGAGACCTGTGTAAGAATTGAGCTCACTGAGCTACTTTGAAGCTGGTGTTGTCACAACACAGAAAGGGAGGGGAAGAGGGAAGATGGCAATGGTAATGGTAATCAATTTTAGATGGTCAGTAAATGTGAAAAGTGTATACTTAGGGCTGGGAGTTATACACAAAGAGAATCAAGAATATGGATTAGTTGCTGAACTTCTTTCTGGAAAGCAAATTTTTACAGTTACACTAGTTCAAACACACAGAAGATCTGGACAAAGTGGGGTGGTAGTGCCTAGCAGGAATGCTTTCCCCTCCCCCCATTTGAAAATGCACAACCTGAGAGAGAAAAGGTGTGAGTAATATTTTGTGTGCTCTAATACATACTTGAATTCCCTGAAGAATATTGGACCATAAAGCCATTTTCAACTTTTAAAAATAATTTTTAAGATTATAATGAAATCGTTTCAACTTTCTCATTCCTCTCTACTCTTACATCTCAAAAGATGGGATAAATCCTTAAGGTGGCTACTTAACAATCAAAGCAGATTTGGCTGTCAGGTTCTCCCAGCATCCCTCAGTCCTTACCTGTTACAAGGTATGGGTGTCAAACAGAGTTCTCTAGCCCAGGAGTTAAGCTGCCCTCCTCCCAGCTGTCCTCCCTTATGTATTCTAACCGTTTTGGTTACCTGGTCTTTTTCATTTATCATTTATCCTCCTGGCCCTTTGTTCTGGCTCTCTACTTCCCTCTGTCCTCTCTTCTCACATAGCTCAGGGTCATGTCAACTCTAGACTGTCCCACATTTCCCTGTGTCTATCTATAATAAACTTTCTACTCCAACATACCTAGGAACAGCCACATCCTTTTTGTTTTATATCTCATTTTCGATGAGCTTAACTACTCCTTGATTCGAATTCATGGCCGTTTGTTTCTTTAATGGTTGTTACTGTTTGTCTTTGACTGAAGTTTCGATGAAGGACTTCCCAACTATGAGGTAGAGATGAATGCACTGGACACTGAGTGTGTAACATAAATTACCTGTATCATGGAAAATGAACAGGTGCCCTGGGAGAGTGGAAGACTGTATTTTAAATTATTTCCAAAATGAGGGTGTTGCAGGATTTGATCCCAGTGTGATTCCTTAGATTGTGAACTGTAAAAACCTGGGCTTTGTTTGGTATGGTTGAGCCCTAACACAAATCTTAATTCCAAGAACTTTCCATTTATTCTAAACAGGTGATTATGGTATGAATCCGTCAGCCCTGGAACATACCTTTAATTCAAAAGCTCCCTGTGCATAGGATTAAATAATGTTAACCCTAGGTCAAGAGGCAAAGCAAGAAGCCAGCTGACAGGGATTAAAGAGTAAGTGGAAATTTCAGCTGAAATGTATTTAAGACAGAGTGTAAAAGTGGAAGGAGTTTTAGCTTGGTAGCTATGGGGCTTTTTGAGCTTTGAGCTAGAACGCCTTTGGTGTTGGATTAGTTTGGCCTATCCCCCCTGAGCTGTCATCTGAACTGGTGAGCTTTTGGAGCTTTTTCCTCTTAGATGTGAGGTGAGTAGCAGGGTCAGATGGATGCTTTATCTGACTTTCTGAACTACCAGGTTTTCTCCCCAGTACCTAGCTCCTGGGTCTGTATTGGTAAACTCAAACAATTGGGATTTTCATTTTTTTATAACAACACTAGGGTTCTGTGAGCCCCTAGGGGTTGGGGCAAAGCTAGAATACCTCTGCTATCTGCATCAGTTGATCTTTTATACACTGGTAGAAGAGCTACTACTGTCCTGAGACTCAGCTGTATTGTTCAAGCTAATGAGAGAGTCTGCATGGGACTAGCAGTAAGGACCAACAGTGGGAGGTAGCTTATGGGTTTGTTCTGGGATTGTACTCTGATGTAGCTGTAGGGAGCTGTGAATGAGACCAGAGCCCATGCCATGGTGAGTGAGGGGCCATTGTTCCCAGGCCAGGCAGAGCAGGTCTGCTAAGCTATCACGGCCTATTCTGCTTTGACCGAGATGGGCTGTGTTTCAGACTCTGATTCTGTTGTTTTCCATGTGGTGACTTCAGCAGAGATCCTTGTCCTCTTACCCTTCTTGAGTGTTGACTGTTCAAGGAGGAGGGGACCCTGTGGCTTGGGCAGTAGAAAGTTGTGGTGCTTATAGTATCACTATCTAGTGTGCACACCCAGGCATTGCTTTTGCTGTGCATTAGATAGATAGATTGGAAAACTGAAAGTCTCATTTCTAGAAATGCCTCATGTTATATTCCACACATGGTTTTGTGTAACAAATTTTATAAATAGTTTTGAAAGTGGTAAAAAAAATAGTGGTGGTGGTCATCTTAAGCAATACTTGCTTATTTTTTTTTAAATTTATTTTTTACCTTTCAACTATCAATGAACACACTGGTGTAATTCAGGAAAATTGAATTCTTGGGTTCAAAAGGATTTTCTGAGGTGCAAAATTTTGTCCGTGTCAGGTGTGCCTGGTTTTAGATAAGTGAATAGGGCAGATTCCACATCTTGTGACATAATCCACACAGCAGGAAACATTAAATTATTCTCCAACTTTGTTTTGGGTGTGAGTGTTGGCAAGGGCAGAGATGTGCCTGAACCCACAAGGTGACATGAGGGACTGAAAGCCACAGCTCATCTTTTTGATCACCTCCACTTTCTAAGAGACATCCAGAACAAAAGGAGTCTCTGGAAAGGACATTAGGAGTAGCTGCAAAGTCAAAAATATAACAGTTTTGGTGTACTTTGAGTTTGTCTTGTAGGAGTTGTGAAATCTGTGTTTATTTAATTTGTATTAAATTTAAAAAAATCAAAGGTATCTCTGATCCAGTGTACATTTTTCATGTTAGAGTTTCTTTAGGTTTTTTCATGTAAAATTGGCTATATTTTAGGCTTATGTTTTTGGCTTTTTTCTCCCACAAATACTGTACATATTCTTGATTGTTGAAGTTTGTGGGGAGTACAGAAGTCACATCATGCCAGAAGATTTATGAGATTAGTGGCAATAGAGTCTTCATTTATTTTTCTGTTTTCCTCTATTTCTTACCAGGTGGCTTTTCTGATATTAGAGTTAGAGATTTTGGATTGTCCTTTAGCAAGCACATAAAGACAATTTGCACTTATGTCTGTAAAAGGCCGAAGAGACAACATTAAGGTGAGTGATACCACTTGACCAGTTACTCCTTTTCTTTGGGCATATTCTTTTGGTGACATATTCTGTCCTTTTTCTTCAGAAGTTTCATGTGGTGGTCCAGTGGTATCCATATTATTTAGTTGGATGTTTTTATTCTCCTGAAAAGATTACATCAAAACCCTGCCCCATACCCATTTTTTATTTAAGAAGAAATCACTAGTCTTTATAAGTTTGTTTGGACTCAATGACCAAGGTCTCTGATGAAGAGTTACCTCTGCTTATTCAGAAGATCTCTACTCTTCAAATCTAATCATTATCAATTTTGATAGGATCCACCTTTCTTTTCCTGTTAAAACATTCGGTTTTACCAGTGAAGACACAGTTCAGTAGTTTCTCACTGTCTACTCCTTTTAGTTATGTTTACTTCTTTTTTTTCTAGAGTATTTAGGTGTGCTGTTAAGTTGCTACTAAGAGATCTTTCTGATTATTTTTTTCTGAATATACTTAGTGCTATGAACTGTCTTCTGGTCAACATTTACATTGTGTACTATGAGTTTTGATATGCTGTGTATTCATTTCATTTACTTCTAGAAAGTCTTTAATTTCTTTATTTCAGTTTTGATCCATTTTTTATTCAGTAGAGAGTTGTTGAATTTCTATGAGTTCGTAAGCTTTCTATTGTTTTTGTTATTGGTGATGTGCTGCTTTAAACCTTAGTGGTCTGATAGGATGCAGGAGGTTATTGCAAATTTCTTATATCTTTTGAGACTTCCACTGTTCAAGTATATCATCAATTTTGGAGAGCAATATATGATTTGCTGAGAAGAAGGAACAATCTTTTGTGCTTGGGTAGATGTTCTGTAAATATTATTTGGGTATATTTAGATTTTTGATGTTAGCTGGAGCATTTCTCTGTTCAGTTTGGTCAGGAGGAACTGTCCATTGGTGAGAGTGATATATTGAAGTCTTTCCCTATCAGTTTATGAGGGCCAGGATGTGATGCAAGCACTGCAGAAGTGTTTCTTTTATAACTTAGGTGCTCTTAGGTTGGGAGCATACATGTTAAGTATTGAAATGTTATATTGCTGGATTTTTTGAATACATCATGTCCTTTGCCATCTTTTGATTAGGTTTTTGAAAGCTGTTTCATTGGACATTAAAATTGATATACAAGCTTGATACTCCAGTCCACTTATTTAGAATATCTTTTTCCAAACCTTTACCTTGAGATAATGTCTATCTTGATGTGAAGCTGTGTTTTTTTGTATTTAGAAAAAGGGTGGATTCTATTTTATCATCCATTTTGTGAATCTGTGTTTTTTTATTGGTGAATTTGGATTAATGTTATTAAGAGATATCAATGAACAGTGATTGTTATTTTGGTGGTGGTGGTGGTTTTAGCACCTTGAGTGGGGCTGTATTTATAGATACATATTATTTAAAATTGACCTTTTTATGGAACATCTTATTTTCCCCATTTGGTGATTGAAAGTTTCTGGGCATAGTTAGTAATTTGTGTTGGCTTCTGTAGTTTTTTAGAATCAGAAGCACTGTGTCTAAGCCCTTCAACTTCTAGCATTTTTACTGAGAATACAGGATTAATTCCAATAGATCTGCCTTTTTTTTTGGTTGGTTTTTGTTTGTTTTGGTTTGTCTGATTGTTTGGTTAGTTTGGTTTCTTTGTTTGTTTTTAGTTGCAGCTTTTCATATTCTTTCTTCATTCTGTATATTTAGAGTTTTGATTATTCTCTGGTAAGAGGACTTTCTTTTCTGGTCCAGTGTCTTTGATATTTTGTATGCTTCGTGTGCCTTCATAGACATCTTCTTCTTTAGGTTAAGAAATTTTTTTTGTATGATTTTGTTGAAAATGTCTTCTGGACCTTTGATCTCATCCTTCTTCTTCTAATCTGATTATCAGCATGTTGTGTGTTGTCATACTGTCCCGTAAATCCTGAATGTTCCCTGAAAGTTTGCATGTAGACAGGCTGGTTTTGAACTTACAGCTCTAACTCCACTCAAGTGTTGGGCTTAAATGTAGGCCAAAATGCCTGGCATCAACATCACCGTCATTGGCTGCTGAGCATGGAATATACGGATTTAGGTATTTATTTTGTTTTGTTTTGTATATGTAAGCATAGGTTATTGTGTTGATCTTCATCAACATCTTGCATTTGAAATATTGGCAGGGAGTATATTTAATTTCTTAGGATGGCATTTATTCATTGACACTAACACTATCTGAGCTTTCTGAGTCATTGAATTGTGGGTTTGTGACGCTCTTCTTACCTGTTGTATTTTTTTTATTTTATTCGTTTGTTTTATTCACATTTAATTTATTTTTAATTTAAATTTGTTTTTTTTTTAATTTATTCTCTGACATGAACTTGAGCCTTTGATTACCTCCTCCTAAGTGTTGCAGCCTTGCAATGCCACAGAGGAAGATGATGCAGCTATCCTTGATGAGACCTGATAAGCTAAAAGGGAAGGAGTTCCTCCTCAATTAGAAGACTAGAGAAAGGGAATAGGGGCAGAAGAAGGAGGGTGGGTGGGACTGAGAGGATATGAGGGAGGGGCTACAGCAAGGATACAAAGTGAACACATTGTAATAAATAAATAAATTAAATTAAAAATAATTTATTCACTTAACATCCCAATTGTAATCCTCTCTCTCATCTCTTCCTAGTCTCACCCTCCATTCTTCTTTCTCCTTTATGCCATTTCCAATATCTCAGATACAGGGAGCCCTCCTCTCCTACCATCTGAACCCAGCCTATCAAGTCTCACTAGGATTGCCTGCATCCTCATCCTCTGTGGCATAGCAATGCCCCCTCCACCAAGGGGAAGTGATCAAATAGCAGACAACAGAGTCCATGTCAGAGCAGGCACCTTCTCCCCTTACTATGGATAGAACATGGAGACTGAGCTTCCTATCAGCTACATCTGAGCAGCGGTCTAGGTCCTCTTCATGAATGGTCTTTGGTGGGTGCATCAATCTCTCCAAGTCCCCATGGGCCCAGATTTGTTGTCCTTGTTGGTCTTCTTATGGAGGTCCTGCCAGCTCTGGGTCTTTCTATATTCTATCCTCCCACTCTTTCCTATGATTCCCTGTGCTCTACCCAAAGTTTGGCTGTGAATCTTAGCATCTGCTTTGATCCCCTCCTGGGCAGAATCTTTCGGAGGATATGTTTGTTAGGCTCTCATTCTCTTCCCTCTCCTCAGTCACTTCTGGTGTCGATTCTATTTGCCCTTTTGAATAAGACTTGACCATCTTCCATAGGGTACTCCTTTTTATTTAGCTCCTTTAGGTCTGTAGATTGTAGTATGTTTATCCTATATTATGGCCATTACCATTTACAAGTGAGTATATACCATGCATGTCTTTCTGGTTTTGGAATAACTCACTTAGGATGATCATTTTTAGTTCCATCTACTTGCCTGAAAATTTTATAATTTCCTTGTTTTTTTAAAATACCCGAGGTGCATTCCATTGTGTGAATGTACCACAATTTCTGTAAAACAATGGTTTGGTTGAGAGATGTGTAGTTTGTTTCTCTGTTATTGCCATTATGAATATAGATGCTATGAACACAGTTGAGCAAATATTTTTGTTGAATGGTGGAGCATCTTTTTGATATATTCCCAGGAATGGTAGAGCTGGGTCTTGAAGTAACACTATTTTCAATGTCTGAGAAAGCATCAGATTGATTTCTAAAGTGGTTGTATAAGTTTGCACTCCCACCAGCAATGGAGGAGTATTCTTCTTTCTCCACATTCTCATTAGCTTGCTGTCACTTCACGTTTTGACCTTAGCCATGATGGGTTTAAGATGGAATGTCATTTGCATTTCCATGATGACTACAGATATTGAGCATTTAATGTCCACCATTTGATATTCCTCTGTGGAGAAATCTCTGTATAGTTCTGTACCCCAGTTTTAAATTGGATTATTTGGATTGTTGGAGTTTAATTTCTTGAGCTCTTTATAAATATTGTTTATTAGCTCTTCCTGTTGTATGTAGGGTTGGTGGAGATCTTTTGTCAGGCTGTAGGCAGTCATCTTGTTCTACTGACAGAGTTCTTTGCTTCATAAAAGCTTTTTTCTTTCATGAGATCCTATTTGTTAATTCTTCATCTTCGAGCCAGTGTTCTTGGTGTTCTGTTAAGGAAGTTACCTTCTATGCCAATGAGATCAAGCTCTTTCCCAATTTTTCTTCTAACAGATTTAGTGTATCTGGTTTTATGTTGAGGTCTTTAGAACAACTTGGACTGTAGTTTGATGCAGGGTGATAAATATGGATCTATTTTCATTTTTCTACATGTAGACATCCAGTTAGACCAGCACCATTTGTTGAAGATGCTGTCATTTTTCCATTGCATGGTTTTGGCTTCTTTTACAAAAATCAAGTGGCCATAGGTGTGTGGGTTCACTTATGGGTCTTCACTTCAATTCCATTCATCCACCATTCTGTTTTTATCACAGTACTGTGCAGTTTTTATTACTATTGTTTTATAGTAGAGCTTGAGATCAGGGAAGGTGATACCTAATGAAGATCTGTCTTTGAACATGATTGTTTTAGCTATTCTGGCTCTTTATTTTTCCATATGAAGCTGGGAATAATTTTTTCAAATTCCTTAAGAATTATATTGATATTTTGATGGGAATATCATTGAATCTGTAGATTGTTTTTGTTACGATGACAATTTTTACTATGTTGATCCTACTGATCCATAAGCATGAGAAATATTTCTATCTTCTGGTATCTTTTTCAATTTCTTTCTTCAGAGGCTTGAAGTTTTTGGGTTTTTTTTTTTTTTGTTGTTGTTGTTCATATAGGTTTTTTACTGGCTTGTTGAAGATAACACCAAAATACATTATGTTGTTTTTTTTTTTTTTTTTTACTGGCTATTGTGAAGTGTGTTATTTTCCTAATTTTTTTCAGTCCATTTGTCCTTTGCATACAGGAGTGTATTTTTTTGAGTTTTCTTTTTCGTTTTTAGTTAACTTTATATCTAGCCACTTTGCTGAAGTGTTTTTCAACTGTAGGAGTTCCCTACAGTAGAATATTGGGGGTCATTTTTGTTTACTGTCATATCATCTGTGAATCAAGATACTTTGACTTCTTCCTTATCAATTTGTATCCCCTTAATCTCCTTTAGTTGTCTTATTGCCCTAGATAGGACTTCGAGTACTGTATTGAAGAGATTTGGAGAGAGTGTGTAGCCTTGTCTTGTCCCCAATTCCAGTGGAATTGACTTAACATTTTTTTCATTTAGTTTGATGTTAACTATATACTATTCTGTATATATTCTGTATATTCTGTATATATTCTGTATACTATCTTTACTATTTTTAGATATGTGCCTTTGTCCCTGGTCTCTCTAAGACTTTAAACAAGAATAACTGTTGGATATTGTCAAATGCTTTTTCAGCATCTAAGAAAATGGTCTTTTTTTTTCAATTTGTTTATACAGTGGATTACATTGATGGATTCCATATACTTAACCACCCTTGCATGCCTGGGATGAAGCCTACTTGGTCATGGTGGATGACATCTTTGATATGTTCTTGGATTTGGTTTGCAAGTATTTTATAGAGTATTTTTACATCATTGTTCATAAAAGAGATTGGTCTGAAGTTCTCTTTCTTTTTGGGGATCTTTGAGGATTTATCAAGGTGACTGTGGTCTCACCAAAGGAATTTGGTCATGTTGCATCTATTTCTATTTTGTGAAATAATTTGGAGAATATCAGTATTCGCTCTTCTTTGAAGGTCTTGTAGAATTCTGCTCTGAAATCATCTGACCCTTGGATTTTTTTTGGTTGGGAGTATTTTGATGGCTGCCTCTATTGCCTTATTCACTATAAGGCTATTTAATATCTTTACCTGATGTTGATTCAACTTTGCTAAGTGGATTTTAAAGAGAATTGTATATTTCATTTAGATTTTCAAATTTTGGAGCATATAGGCTTTTGACATAAAAGGTAATGGTTCTTTGGATTTTCTCAGTGTATATTATATCTTTTTCTTTCAGACTTTGTTGATTTGGATAGTGTCTTTCTGCCATTTACTTAGTTTGGCTAAGAATTTGTCTGTGATTTTTATTTTCTCAAAGAACTAGCTCTTGGTTTCGTTGATTCTTTGAATTATTATCTTTGTTTCTAATTTATTGATATCAGGCCTGAGTTTGTTTTTTCCTAGTGGTCTACTCTTGCTGGGTGTGTCTGCTTCTTTTTTTTAGGTCTTTCAGGTATGCCATTAAGTTGCTTGTATGGGATGCCTCCATTAGCTTATGATGGCCTTTGTTGGTATTCAAACTCCTCTTCGGACTGCTTTCATTGCATCCCATATGAAGTTGAGAAATCTTCTATCAAGGTTTGTAAAATATTCTGTTGGTATTTTGATGGAAATTTCATTGAATCTTTACATTACTTTTGGTAAGATGTCCATTTTTACTATGTTAACCCTGCCAAGCCATGAGTATCGGAGATAGTTCCATATTCTGATATCTTCTTCTAATTCTTTCTTCAGAGACTTGAAGTTTTTTTATACAAGTCTTTGACCTGCTTGGATATGGTCACACCAAGGTACTTTATGTCCTTTGTGGCTATTGTGAACGGTGTTGTTTCACAAATTTCTTTCTCAGCCCTTTTATCTTTTGTATACAGGAGGGCTACTGATTTTTTTTTTTTTGAGATGGTTTTGTATCCAGACACTTTGCTGATGGTGTTTATCATCTGTAGGAGTTCCCTGGTAGAAGTTTTGGAGTTACTCAGGTATACTATCATATAATCTGCAAATAGTGATACTTTGACTTCTTCCTTTCCAATTTGTGTCCTTTTGGTCTCCTTTAATTTTCTTCTTGTTCTAGCAAGGACTTCAAGAACTATGTTGAAGAGATATGGAGAGAGTGGGCAGCCTTGCCTTGTCCCTGAATTCAGTGGGATTGCTTTAAATTTCTCTCTGTTTACTTGATGTTGGCTACAGGCTTGCTGTATATTGCTTTTACTATGTTTAGGTATGTGCCTTGTATCCCTGATCTCTCCAATAGTTTAAACATGAATGGATGCTGGATTTTTTTAAATGCTTTTTCAGCATCTAAGGAGATTATCATGTTTTTTTCTTTCAATTTTTTAATATTGTGGATCACATTAATGGATTTCCATTTGTTGAACCACCCCTGCATACCTGGCATGAAGCCTACATCGTCATAGTGGATGATATATTTGATGTGTTCTTGTATTGGGTTTGCAAAGTATTTTGTTGTGTATTTTTGCATCAATGTTCATAAGGGAGATTGGCCTGAAATTCTCTTTCTTTGTTGGGTCTTTGTGAAGTTTAGGTTACAAGGTGACTGTGGCTTCAATGAATGAGTTTCGTAGTGTTCCTTCTGTTCCTATTTTGTGGAATAAATTGAAGATAGCTGGAGTTACCTCTTCTTTGAAGGTGTGGTAGAATTCTGCACTGAAACCATCTGGTCCTGAGCTTTTTGTGGATTGGAGTCTTTTGAGGAATGCTATTTCCTTAGTGGATAAAGGACTATTTTATTGATTCAGCTTTGGTAAGTGTAATTGATTAAGAAAATTGTCCATTTCATTTAGATTTTCAAATTTTATGGCATATAGACTTTTGAAGTAAGTCCTAACGATTGTTTGGATTTCCTTAGTGTCTTTTGTTTTGTCCCATTTTCATTTCTGATTTTGTTAATTTGGACAATCTCTCTCTGCCTTTTAGTTAGTTTAGCTAAGGGTTTGTCTATCTTGTTAATTTTCTCAAAGAACCAGGTCTTGGTTTCATTGATTCTTTGAAATGTTTTATTTATTTCTAATTTATTGATTTCAGTCCTGAGTTTGATTATTTCCAGGTGTCTCTTCTTTTTCGGTGTGTCTGCTTCTTTTTTTCTAGGGCCATTAGATGGGCTATTAAGTTGATTGTGTGAGATGTTACAAATTTCTTCTTGAAGGCACTTAGTGCTATGAACTTTCCTCTTAGCACTGCTTTCATTGTCTCCCATAAGTTTGGTTGTGTTGTGTCTTCGAATTCTAGGAAGACTTTAAGTTCTTTCTTTATTTCTTCCCTGACCCAGCTGTCATTTAGTAGTGAGTTGTTTAGTTTCCATGTGAGTGTAGGCTTTTTGCTATTTCTGTTGTTGTTGAGGTCCAGCTTTAGTCCATGGTAATTAGATAGGATACAAGGCATTATTTCAATCTTCTTATATCTGTTGAGATTCACTTTGTGACCAACGACATGGTCTATTTTGGAGAAGGTTCCATGACGTGCTGAGAAGAAGGTAAATTCTTTTGTCTTTGAGTGTAAGATTCTGTAGATATCTGTTAGGTCCATTTGATACATGACCTCTATTAGAGATATTGCTTCTTTGTTTAATTTCTGTTGTTTACTTGTCCTTTGTTGAGAGTGGGGTGTTGAAGTTTCCCAGTAGTAATGTATGGGGATTTGTGTGCGGTTTAGGTTTTATTGATCTTTCTTTTACAAACGTGGGTATCTTTGTATTTGGAGCATAGATGTTCAGAATTATGATTTCTTCTTGGCGGAATTTTCCTTTGATGAGTATGAAATGACCTTCCTCATGTCTTTTGATTAATTTTGGTTGAAAATCTACTTTATTAGATATTAAAATGGCTACTCCTGCATGTTTCTTGGCTCCATTTGCTTGGAACCTTCCACCTTTCTATTTTGTGACTTAGATGTGTTTCTTGTATGCAACAGATTGTTGGGTCTTGTTTACATATCCATTCTGTAAGTCTGTGTCTTTTTTGGAGTGTTAAGTCCATTGATGTTGAGGGAAATTAATGACCAGTGGCTGTTAGTTCCTTTTATTTTGATGTTGCTTGTGGTAGTGTGTTTGTGTGCTTGGTTACTTTTAGTTTTGCTGTAATGACATTATTTCTTTCCTGTGTTTTTCTGAATGTAGTTAGCTTTCCTGGGTTGTAGTTTTCCTTCTAGGAGCTTCTGTACCCCTGGATTTGTGGGTAGGTGTTGTTTAAATTTGTTTTTGTCATTAAATATCTTGTTTGCTCCATCTATGATGACTGAGATTTTGCTGGGTATAGTAGCCTGGGTGGTCATCTGTGTTCTCTTAGGGTCTTCATGATATCTGTTCAGGCCCTTCTGGCTTTCATAGTCTCTGATGAAAAGTCAGGTGTGATTCTTATGGGTTTGCCATTATATGTTAAGTTGGCCTTTTTCCTTTGCAGCTTTTAGTATTTTTTCTTTGTTCTGTATACTTACTGTTTATTATGTGGTGGGAGGATTTTCTATTCTGGTCTAATTTATTGGGTGTTCTGTAGACCTCTTGTATTCTTATAGACCTCTCTTTTAAGTTGGGGAAATTTTCTTCTATGATTTTGTTGAAAATATTTTGTGGGCCTTGGAGGAGGGAATCTTCTTTTTCCTCTATTCCTATTATTTTTAGGTTTTGCTTTTCATGTTGTCTTGGATTTCTTGGATGGTCTGTGTCAGGAATTTTTTAGATTTAACATTTTTTTTGATAGCTACATCTATTTCTTCCATTGTGTCTTCCACACCTAAGATTCTTTCTTCCATCTCTCGTAGTCTATTTCTTATGCTTACCTCTGTAGTTCCTCTTTTCCTCTCTAAGTTCTTTCTCTCCACAGTTTCCTCCAATTGTGTTTTCTTTAATTTTTTTCCAATTCTCTTATCAGATCTTGAGCCATTTTATTGATTTCCTTCACTTCTCTGACTGTATTTTCCTTCAATTCTGTCAGCTGTTTGTTCGAACAATCCTCTGTTTCATTAATATCTTTTCGTGATTTAAGTATTTCCTCTCTAAAGGCCACAAATTGTTTGGCTGCAACTTCCTGTATTTCTTTAAGGATGGCCATAATCTGTTTGACTTTATCTTCCTCCATTTCTTTGCAAATGGCAATAATCTGTTTGACTTTATCTTCATCTAGGTCTTTACACAGTTTATTTTTTTTTCCTCTATTATCCTGTTCATAAGCACAGATGTAAGGTCATCTTCTTGAATTTCATTTACCCTGGTGTGTCCAGGGCTGCTTGCCCTGAATAACTGGGTTCTGGAGATGCCATATTGCTTTGTCTTTTTGAGCTTTTACACTTGCCTCTACCCTTTTGGCTATCTTAGGTGTTGGGTGTTAGTTTCTGGTGCTTCCTGGAATCCTGTGGTGGGGATAATCCCCTTGGCAGGAAGATGATTTTTCCTGAAGGAGGCCTCCTCAGCTTTTGGGATACGGTCACTGAATAGCAGGTATTTTTCAGGAATTGCCAAAACTCACCACAGGCATAGAGACCTGCGCGGTAATTGTGGTCTTTGTTAGTCAAGGGGGCTCTCCTCTCACCCAGAGAAGTCCTGGAGACAGCTGTCCTGCTTCTGGCTTTCTTGCTGTAAAGTTAGTAAGCTGCAGCTGCAACCTGGGCACCCCATGGTTTGGTCAGCTTAGTTAGGGATAACTGGTCGTCCCTTGGAGCAGTATCTGGGGTTGATCTTGGGGATCCCAGGCTTCTGTATGTCTGAGGTTAGAGCTCTGTGCCCCAGTACCCAAGCAGTAATCCATGGCAGCTTGGCACTGCTCTCCCATGTGCAACAGGAGGCTAGAGTCTGGAGCCTGTGAATAACCAGAAACTTTTCCAGAGCTAGGTGTCCTGAGGTAGGGCCAGATGTTTTCCCCACCTTTGGGTTTTCTCCCAACATGAAGACCTAGTCTGTGGTTTTTGACATGGTGTGTAGAATGGGTAGGCACTTGCCAGATGGCTACCAAGCTGGTGACTGGGAAAGAACCTGCGAACATTTCCAAGAATGTTCCCATTTGTGGTGGTGGTAGTGTGTGTGTGGGGTAGTTGGCTGAGTGCTCTAAGCTGGGACCTGCTTTTTCCCTGTCTATGGGTTTTTCTCCAGACAGGGAAACCTATCCTCTAGTGTCCTGGGGCACACAGTTCTGTCTGTGATGGAGAATAGGGCATGCCGGTCTAGTGACTGGAGGCCCACTCAAGGCTGGCAGCTGTGCACCAACCAGTCTGCAGGATCTTTTCCAGGGATAGACTGGGTGACCTGAGGTCAGTCCCACTTTCTTCTTCCCTGTTTTTTTTTTTTTTTTGACACTTGGCTCCCAGTCTCTGGTGCCCTGGAGCACACAGTTTGGCCTGGGAAGGTGATCAGGACACACAAGTGTATCCTGAGCCTGGAATATTTTCCGGGTTCTCACTGAGTGACCTGAGAGTGGAACTGAGTGATCCCCACACCATGGAGTTTCCTCTCACCTGGGAAACACGACTGCTGTTGTTTTAGGGCCCAGAATTCAGTCTTTTAGTTGCTGTACCAATATTGCTGTCCTGTTCCTGTCCTGTTCCTGTTCTGTTCCTGTCCTGTTCCTCCTGGCAATGCCATCTTGGATTCCCTCTTTCTCATCCCTTTCAATTAATTTTGGTTGAAAGTCTGTTTTATTAGATATTAGAATAGCTACTCCTGCTTGCTTCATGGGTCCATTTGCTTGAAAACCTTATTCCTGATGCAACATCCAAGAAATTTTCCCAGAGATTAGTGGGGTTCTCTGAGGTTGGACCCAATTGTTTCCCTCATCATTGGTTTTCTTCTTACCTAGGAAACACAGTCAGTGGTGTTTGGGGGCCCACAGATCCAACTATTGGTCACTGTGCAGTCTCTGCTACCCATCTTATCAGAACAGTGTGAAATCAGCCCAGCCATCTGGGATCTATTTTTAGTTTTTACTGAATATAAGTATTTTGATTGTATGCATGAATATGCATCTCTTCTGTGCCTAATCCTCACAGTAGTCTGAAGATGTCTTCAGAACTCATGAACTTATAGCAATTGAAAGTAGCGGGTCCCAGGTAAACACTAACAATTGAGCCCAATTATTTGCAAGAGCAGTAAGAGCTCCTTACTGCTGAGCCATCTCTCCTATCTTATGTGGCTCTTTTATGATCAGCATTTACACTGCTAATATTTTTGTCTTCTATTTTTACCTGTTTAAACATGCATTCCCTTTTAGTAAGATATCATTGCAGTTGCAGTTTAAGCTGGGGCAGTACAGATTTCTGGAAAATAAATATACAATAGGAGTGAATGTATAACTCCTTGTAGAAGCTTCAGTAAAGACCTCTGAGTTCTTTCAATATTTTGTGTTTGTTTGATTGACTTTTAGGGGAGGCTCTGTCTTAATATATAGGTCTGGCTGTCCTAGAACTCTTTGAATAGATAATGCTGACATCCAGTTCAATAAGATACACCTGCATCTGCCTCCTGAGTGATGGAATTGAAGGCATGACAGAATACACCCAGCTTGTCCACCATTTTTTGTAGTTAGTAACTGTTAATAAATTTCTCTGATTTGTACTTAGTATTGTTCATCTGTTAATTTCTCTCTCTCTGTGTCTCTGTCTCTATGTCTCTGTCTCTCTATTTCACACTCTTCTCTCTGTTTGTCTTTGTCCACATTAATTGCCATGTCTATTCCAAAGCTATATCCTCTTCAAAAAGTTTAGATATGATACAGTTAAAACTTGTTATTCCGTTTTCTTCTAAAATGACTTAGTGATAACATTAACACTTCTTTTTTAATAGAAAAGTTTTAATCTTTATTTTTAATCTATAGACTACATTATTTAGTAAGGAGGATATAAAAAACAATGATCAAAGAATAATCACGTGTTCTATTCCTTTTCTTTTGTCTGGTCACTCAGAAATATGATGTTATTGGCTATGATTGTTGTTGCTTGCCACTCACATTATTTTTATCCATGTATTCACTGTAGTCCACTTTCCCTTCCACAATTATATGAGCCCCCCTCTTCACATACTGATATGCCACATCCCTGAGCCCTGGTCAAAACATAATATTCAGTACCATGTTGTCTTTTGACTGATGTTACCCATCTGTTCAGTGTCTCCTGATCAATACATCTCATTTATTGCTATATAAAATATCATGACTGTGTTTTGTCCTTCCACTTGTCTCATGACAGAGTCCTGACCTACTCACCCAAGTAACTGAAGATGATTCATAGATTGTTCAAGAACCCAACTAATGGCTACTTTATATTAATGTCTTACCAACTGATGAAACACAGGTTTTTGAAGCATGCCTTTTTTTTCAATCTAACCCTTAGGCTTTTTCATCTCCCCTACTGCACATCACGCACAGCACCCAACTATATAACAGTCACACTTCTGTGTCAGAAAATAAATTGAAGAAGCAGTAGAATTATATGATTATATTGACAATGAAGTATAAATTTATATTGTTGCCACTGTTTCTGTTGTACAAATGTATGGCATATTTTAGAATTCAGTGACCTTCAATGATGTGCATGTGAAATTCAGCCAAGAAGAGTGGGCCTTGCTGGAACCTTCCCAGAAGCAACTCTACAAAGATGTGATGCTAGAGACCTGTGAAAACCTCACTGCTATAGGTAAGACTGCAATTTTTCTTTCACTTTTAAAATAAAGAGACAACTCTTACTTTGTTATTGATCCTCTTCTGTTATTCCAATTGAGAATGAGGAGGAATGAGGTAAATAAATCAGGCATGGTTCTAAGGATCACAGATCATAGTGATTTAAGTTTTGTCATAATAATAACATGATATTTCCAATAATATATATTTTCTCATACTATATTTTAGGCTACAAATGGGATGACCATGATATTGAAGAACATTTTCAAAGTTCTACAAGTAATAAAAGGTAACTTTATGTGCATGTTGACACAGATGTAAATCTTAAATTTTAATGTGTCCTGCAAGTTTGGTGTTTTTTGTTTGTTTGTTTGTTTGTTTATTGGCTGCTTTTTATTTTCTGTTTTTGAAATATATTTTTTTCTGGGTATCTGTGATTTTCTTAGACTTACTTGTTAGACCAGCCTGACCTCAAAATCACAGAGATATGCCTGCTTCTGCCTCCACAAGTGCTGGGATTGAAGGCATGTACCACCACACATGGCTGTGTCCTGGAAGTTTTAAAGAAAAGCAACAGTGTAAAAACAGCACTACTTTAAGTGTACTGATGATCATTAAAATCTCATAATTCCATGTACTTCAATGTCAGGTATCTGATTTGTGTTTACAAGGCACTCCCCTAAGATAGAAGAAAATAAAATAATGTTGTAACAAAAATAACATTTGAATCATATGGACATTACAGGTACTGACTTGAACTGCCAATCTGTTTAGTCTCATTCTGTCTATTCAGATATTGTAAGAGGTATACACACTGAATTGGTGATCAGTATGTGTCCAAAACCTTCTAATAAGCAAAAGTTTCATAGTAGACCCAGTGCTACTCATTTTCGTGCAGTAACATTGTAAAGTTTAGTGAAAGGAGCAGCTTATGAGAATCAAGAATATTGTTGTGGAGAAATCTTAATCCCTATATGACATGTCTATGATGAACAAAAAACAAAATGTTTTAATTCAATGTGGGACTCTTTATTATTTTTGTAAATTAAACTGGTATATCATATGTCAAAATGATTCTAAGACACAGGAACATAGGGTTATTGAAAGAAGCAGTGTCCCTTTCTCCAAGAACAATTGATTTGGTAGTAGTCCCCACTGTGAGTAAATTTTCTGAATGAGATAAATGGTTACTGTTAATTGGTTTTGCAACTTCACTGAGAATTCATTAGCAAACACATATTGCTGAAAATATCTATGAATACTAGGAATTTGGAACTTCTGCTTGTCTTGGCTCACTTTGTAAATGAAGTATCATTCATACAGTACAAAAATTTGTGAATGGGATTGCTGTGGTAAAACTCTGAATTCTTACAATACTCTTCATATATAGGAGAAAACCTCATATAGAAAAATGATGCTATAAAAGTGATCCACATAACAAATGCTCTTACCATCACAGGGATCTTCAAAAATACCCATAATGAAGGCGAATACCGTGAAAGTAAATAAAGTGATAAAACTTTAAAATTTGATTCTTCTTTACCATTAGACCAAATTATGATATTAATTCATATAGATAAATATATTTATTAGTGTTATGAAATCACTGTGGTAAATCTTTCACATGTGTCAATTTTCTTTGCAGGCATGAATATAGTCATACTGGAGAGAAACCCTTTAAATGCACTGTATGTCGTAAAGCCTTCCCGTATACAACTTTTCTCATACGGCATAAAAGAACACACACTGGAGAGAAACCTTACGAATGTAACCAGTGTGGTAAAGCCTTTGCAGAAAAGAATAATCTCATACGGCATAAAAGAACACACACTGGAGAGAAACGTTATGAATGTAACCAGTGTGGTAAAGCTTTTACACGAAACAGTCATCTCATAAGCCATAAAAGAACACACACTGGAGAGAAACCTTATGAATGTAACCAGTGTGGTAAAACCTTTGCAGAAAAGAATAATCTCATACGGCATAAAAGAACACACACTGGAGAGAAACATTATGAATGTAACCAGTGTGGTAAAGCCTTTGCACAAAAGAGTACTCTCTTAAGCCATAAAAGAAAACACACTGGAGAGAAACCTTATGAATGTTACCAGTGTGGTAAAGCCTTTGCAGAAAACAGTCATCTTGTAAGGCATAAAAGAACAGACACTGGAGAGAAACCTTACGAATGTAACCAGTGTGGTAAAGCCTTTGCACAAAACAGTCATCTGGTAAGGCATAAAAGAACACACACTGGAGAGAAACCTTATGAATGTAACCAGTGTGGTAAAGCCTTTGCAGAAAACAGTACTCTATTAAGCCACAAAAGAACACACAGTGGAGAGAAACCTTATGAATGTAACCAGTGCGGTAAAGCCTTTGCACAAAACAGTGCTCTCATAAGCCATAAAAGAACACACACTGGAGAGAAACCTTATGAATGTAACCAGTGTGGTAAAGCCTTTGCACAAAACAGTACTCTCTTAAGCCATAAAAGAAAACACACTGGAAAGAAACCTTATACGTATACTCAACATGATAAAGCCCTTGCACAACAGAGTAGTCTCCAAAAACATGAAAAAACACACAGTGGAGAGAAGCCTGGTGAGGGTAATTAGTGTGATAAATTCTTTGCATGTAACAATCATCTCCTAAGACAACAACACATTCTGGAGGGAAACCATATGAATATAATTATGTGGCAAAGCCTTTGCATATAACATCTCTTAATACATAAAAGAACACATACTGGAAAGAAGCTGTCTCACTGCATCCAATGTGAATAAACTTTTGCACTTCAGAATCATCTTCAAACTCATGAAAGATATCCTAATGGACAGAAAGCCTATGAGTCCTTTTAACATGGTGAAACCATTCTATATTTGTACAATCTTCATCATCATGAAAGGATTCATACTTGAGAGAACTTATGAATATGTTAAAATAGTGAGGCCTTGCACAAATCTAGAGTCGTCATCATCATCATAAAATTATCCTTACTGGAGAGGAATTCTGTGACTATAAGCAAGGTGGAAAGCCCTTTGTGTACTTTGGTCCACTGAGATGCAACAGAAGTGTAAAACTAGCTCAATGGAAATGACCTCACTTTTCTGAAGGGGAAAGGGAATAGAGGCAATAAGAATGGAGTGTAGTAATGGGGGAGTGAAAGGGGGGAGACTTAGATTGGAATGTAAAGTAAATAAACTCATTTTTTAAAAGAATACAATGGATAGTGAATATGAATTACACGCAACAGTATTATATGATAAGGTGTTTATGGAAGACTTATTGATAATTCTGATTCTCAACATTTAGTGTTTTCTTTTTTTTTTCCTACTCCATCATTTACTTTTCCATAATATGTAAGAACAAAGCATCGAGAGCATGATAAAGTGGGGAGCAGAGAGTGTTTTAATCATCACCTCTTGAAGGATGGAGTACATTTAGATAGTTTCAAGGTTGAGGGCCACTACCTCCCTACACAGATGTGAAGGGGTTGCTCGACTCCCTACCCTTCCCTCTTTTTCAGCACCCCTGGGGCAAGCTGTGAAACTCATGGTGTTCCCCTGAGAAAGGTATTGCATGCCTTCTTCTGCCATTGTGCAATCACAAAGGACAGGACACAGAACTTATCATACTATAGCATATCTTAGGGAAGAAAAATACATTACAAGGAACAAAAATCAAACCTAATTGCCTCACTTTACACAAGAAACTGTTAGTTCAGTGGATGAATATGTAGGAAATGAACTTTCACCAGCCAGGAAGTTCTCTGAGAGTATCACAAGATTGGTAGCCTGTAGAAGTTTCTTTGTGTACATCTACCTATTGTTCCAGGGGTACTATTGAAAAAAATCACTTTTTTTTCTATGTATGACTGCTTCTGGCCTAGATGGGTAACCATGTCAAGGGTGTGTTTTCTCTGCCTGACTTCATCTGGAGAGTATCTTTAGACATGGAAACCACCAATCAAATTTGATAGATGGCCTTTGACACAGATCCCTGATAACTCTCCCCTCCCTTCAAATATAGGATAATTTGGTTCTGTGTTCTTGTTCTTCTTATTCATATAATAGGAATGTGCTGTTTAATGCAAATCTAGCATTCTTGAATTTCCTAGTATTAAACAATTATCTACACCTATGCTTGGAACATCCCTGGTACTCCCCAAGGGATATAAGCCACTGTGTTCTGTTTTCTGGAATTAAAGTTGAACTTACTTTCTGAAGTGGTTCCCAGAGTGGCTAACCAATGTTATGCTTGTGAGCTTTCCAAGCTTTATACTACTCATCTTCTGCCCCTCATGCCTTCCTGGGCTGGTGGGAAACAGCCATCCAGGTAGCAAGATAATCACATTCTCTGAAATGCCTGTGATAAAATATTTCAGACTGCATAGCATTTCAAATTTCACATGTTTCTGGATTTGAGATGGTCAATCAAACAGTATCTTGGGATGGGACTCATTAAAATGAGTTATACTTATTGTTTAGTTCAAGGTAAGGTTGCAGGCAAGCTTCATGGTATGAAATCTTCTAAGGTGAGTACAGTGGACCATGGAAAATAAATACAAGCAGAAATTTTATTTTTCTGTTTTTAATAGCTGAGTACTGTTCTGATAATGTAAGGGTGAATGGCAGGGGAGAGGAACTCTCCTTTTGAGTAGTCTACGGGAAGGGGATGGGGGAAGGTGGAGGGAGGGACCAGTAGGAGTTGAGGGAGTGACCTTCAATCAGCATATATAATGAATAAATTGTGAATAAATTGTGAAAAATAAAAACAATTAATAAACTAACATATAGTAAGAAAAACAAAGCAGAACAGCAAAAATTTGAGTCTAGTTTGGTTAACTGCCCTCCCTCAAAGAAAAGAAAGAAGATATATAGAAAGAAAAGAAAAACAGAATCTTTGTCTTTGTCACCTTTCTTCCCTGTGAACTCAGTTGAAGATCATTATGCAATGGAGACCATGATTCTCTCTCTGAAGTTTATGTTACCACAGAAGTAGGATTCAAACCTGAAACTAATGGCAGAGTTTCCTAGTTAACATATCAAATCAAACCTACCTGCCATTTTCTCTCAGAAATCCTTCAGTCCTTCCATGTTATCTGTCTGTCCAGGCTAGTACAGCCCATGCAATACCCTGAATTCTCCTTCCCACGGCCTGAGATAACCTTACCCCCCCCCCCCTCACCCACATATAGGCAAACTATTTTGGCTACCTGGTTCTGTCAAACGCCATGCAGGAGCAACAGCAGAACAGCTGTAGAACTCATGGAATGTGGCTCCCTTGTTAGCATAATCATGATGAGTTTGTCTTGGAGAAGCATAATCCCAAGAACTGATTTTCCTGATGACTTTGTGTTCTTATGTAGCATATCTCTGCTTGTTGCCCTTGCAATGCCCATATTCCTTATAACATGAGTTGTATGAAAACTCTAAGAAAGCTTCTATCTCATCACTGGGCAATATCACTGGCATTTAAAATTAACAATGCTTGATCTCTTTTCACATGTTTACTGGAGCAGTTTAATGAATTAACCACTGCCCTTGAAAGGAGCCATAGATGTAGATTGTTAGCAATAGCCATTACACTTAGAAAGAATTTGGAAAAATAGATTGTTTAACAAATTCAGGGAGGATGTTTTTGCTAATGTAAAAAATCTTGGAGAACAATTTAAAGTTAAGAAAAGTACACTCTTAATAGAAAAGCAGGGATGCTTTAAGGTTGATGAGCAGAAAAAATAGCCCAAGGCAGCATTGGCTGTCTGGGCACCCTCAAACTGGGTCTAAAACTGAGACAGCAGTTGATTCCCCTATATTTGTTTTTCCTCTCAGCTTCTTGATATGATTTCATAAAAATGATTAATGAGTAGATGCACACCCCTTCAAGATTTAAAGTACAGGTGCCAGTACCATGCCGTTTTTTATTACTGTTGTGCTATAGTACTACTTGAGATCTCACATGAAGATACCTCCAGAAAAGCTTTTATTGTACAGGCATTTTTTTTTTAAATCAATTCTGGGTTTTTTGTTTTTCTGTATGAAACTGAGTCTTGTTCTTTCGAGGTCTGTAATGAGTTGTGCTTGTATTTTGATTGGAATTGCATTGACTCTTTAGATTTCTTTTGGCAGAGTGGCCATTTTTACTATGTTAATCATACCAATTCTGGAGAATGGGAGATCTTCTGATATCTTCCTTGAAGTTCTTTTTTTTTCATACAAGTCATTCACTTGCTTGATTAGAGTCACACCAAGATACTTTATGTTATTTGTGGCTTTTGCGAAGGGGTTTTGTTTCTCTAACTTCCTTCCGAGCCCATTTGTCTCCTGTATGCAGGAGTGCTTCACTTTTTTATAAATTTAATTTTGTATCCAGTCATTTTGATGAAGTTGTTTATCAGCTGTAGAAATTCCCTGGTTGAATTTTTAGTGTTATTCATGGATACTATCACATCATTTGCAACACAAGCTGGACTGGATGTGGAGAAAAGTGAACCCTCCTTCATTGATGGTGGGAATATAAACTTCTACAACCACTTTGGAAATCAATCTGGTGTTTTTTTCAGAAAATTATGAATAGTGCTACTAGAATATTCAGTTATACCAACCCTGGGCATATATTCAGAAGATTGTCAACCATACAACAAGGACATTTGCTCAACTATGCTCATAACAGATTTATTGACAGTATCTAGAATCTGGAAACAATTTAGATGTCCCCAAACCGAGGAATGGACACAGAAATTGTGGCACATTTATACAATGCAATACTATTCAGCAATTAAAAACAAGGAAATCAGCAGGCAAGTGGATGCAACTAGAAATGATCACTCTGAGTGAGGTATCCAGAAGCAGAAAGGCAGTCATGGTATATACTAACTTATATGTGGATATTAGTCATATAATATAGGGTTTTAAAATACTAAAATCTAGAGTCCTAAAAGATCTAAACAACAGGAAGAACCCTAAGGATGATGCTTAATCCTCATTCAGAAAGGCAAATGGGATAGACATCGGTAATGGAAGAAGATAGGGAACAGGGCAGGAAACTACCACAGAGAGCCTCTGAAAGAATCTACATAGCAGGGTATTGAAGCAGATGATTAGACTCATAGCCAAATTTTGGGCAGAAAGCATGGATTAATATGGAAGATTCAGGAGGTAGAAAGACCTGGATGTGAGAGGCCCTCCACAAGGAGGCCAATTGAGCCAAAAAATATGGGCCCAGGGGGTCCTGTTCCAACCAAGGACCACGCATGAAGAACACCTAGAACCCCTGCTCAGATGTAGCTCATAAGTATCTCAGTTTCCATGTGAGTTCCCTATTAAGGGTAACAGGAGCTGTCTCTGACATGAATTCAGTGGAAGGCTCCTTGATCACCTACTCCTGGAAGGTGCAGCCTTGCCAGGCTGCAGAGGAAGAAGGTACAGTCATTCTTCGTAAGACTTGATAAGTCCCCTATCAGTGGACTAGGAGAGGGGCATAGAGGTAGAATAGGGAGGTAGGTTGTAACTGGTGGAAGATGAGGGATGTGCTTACAGCCAGAAAATAAAGTGGATAAATTATAATAACAAAAAAGAAAAAAATGAGGTTTTTTTTTTTTTTCCTGAAATGGCTGGACTCAGGCAACTGTCTCTTAAAAACAACTAGAAAGAATAGTATTTCATCTCTTCACATTTTCCTTTTTCCTGTGATACTATATATAATAAATACCCTTGATAAAATTCAGTGGTTTGTCGTATATTCCTAGTATTATAATATTGTAAAATATTGTACAAATCAAATTTTGGTATGTTAAGTGTGTAAAAGTAGTTTATGAAAAAAGTCGCTTGAATTTTCAAAAGAGCAAAGAATGATTACTCAAAACTCAGGAGGGTGAAAATGAAAGGAAAATTGATGGAAGAATAAATAATATATAAATAAGTTAATATCTCTTACACAGTAATTATAACATTTTGGTTATTGAGATTTAAAGATAGACACAGAATATTTCTCAAGTAAACAATGTAAGCTATTATTAATAGCTCTTATGCATGCACCCTGTAGTATTTCTTTATATTATTCCTTTTGTCACTGAAATGTGTTCTTTGACAAGTCATGCCACTACATCCTGATGTTCAGGCTCTAATACTGATTATTCAGTTCTTATTTCAGGGTACTGACTGCTTATAGCCCAATTAGGAGTGAAGTCAGACAATGTTTGATTTCTGTGTCTAGCTAAGGTCACAATTTTTGATGATACATTTTTAATTCATTCATAATTTCAAAGTAAAATGATTGACTTTCTTGAAATGTTAAATGTTCTGTCTCTCACACATGCACACCCCCCCACATATACATAATGCATGATACATGTAATAGGAATTATTGGCAACACAAGACTTGAAATTGAAAGAGCCAAAAGAGGGCTGTATGGGAGATTTTGTACGGGGGGAACAGAGAAAAGAGAAAAAAAAATGTGATTATATTAAAATCTCGAAAAACAAATGCACATGTTTTCCATGAATGAAAAAATTGAATAATATAATATTTTGCACTAATGTGATTCAGGACAATCAAGTCTATTCTATCTTAGCACACAGTCAGCTGTATTTCAGTAAACATGAGTATAGATGTGTGCTGGACCTGCAGAAGTCATTTGTTGGTTTCATATGGATAATGGTGGAACTCCTCATTCAGAGTGTACAGTATATATTCTCTTTAAATTGACTCAAGAATTTTAGGTATTTTTTGTGTGTGAACTGGATAATATAAAGATCCCCTAAACTTTCTAGGTCCACTTTCTTCCACTGTCTCCTTCCATCCTTTTACACCGAGATGCTATCTAACCTGTGTAAAGAGTGTTCAGTAGATGCAGCAGAAGAATGGATATTTTTTGTCTAGTCCATTCTGTTAGTTCATGTCTTTCTATTGGAGAACTGAACATCCAAGTTGAGAGTTTTCAATGAACAATGTTTATTATTTCCCTTTATTTCGTAGTTATGGTGTGGGGGGTTGCCTCTTTTTATTTGATGCTTGGGATTATTCACTTTTTGTCTTTTATTGGGTGTGCTTAACATTTTTAGATAGGAGTTTTGCTTCTATTGGCTTCTGTAGTGAAGGAGTTTTACGGAGATATTGCTCATATTTGGTTTAATTGTGCAATATATTTTTATTCACCATTTATTATTGAAAGTTCACTGGATATAGTAATAGAATCCCTTAAAGATTATATACAATCTGTCTCAGCCATTCTAGGTTTAGAATTTTTCTTAAGAGATCAGGAGTTACTCTAATGAGCCTGAATTTATATGCAACTTAGTCTTTTCAACTTGCAACTTTTAATATACCTTCTTTGTTTAATATAATTTTCTTTACATTTAGGTTTTGATTTTATATGCTGAGCACAATTTCTTTTCTGGTAGGCTTTGTTGTTTTCTATACTTTTTGTAGGCTACCCCTTCTTCATTAGGTTAAGGATATATTATATTATTTTGCTGAAAATATTTCTGGGATTTTGATGTGAGTTTTGTCTTCTTCCTCTATTTCTGTTATTCATAAATTATTTTTTTGCACTTTTTAGATATTCTGGATCTTTTGTGCATGGCTATTTAACATTTCTTGTGATGCAAATATCCAGTTGTTGTTGTTTCTTTGTTCTTGTTGTTCATATTCATCTTCATCTTCATCTCTTCGTCCTCTCCTGCTTCTCTTCTTGCTCCTCTTCCTCCTTTTTTTCTTTTCAAAATAGTCACTTTACTCATATACTCACCCTGATTAAAGTTTTCTCTTCCTCTAATCCTGGCAACTCTTTCCCATCTCCCCTTCTATCCTGTTTAAATTCACCCTCATATAAAACAAGGAGGGCTATAATGTATAATAAGAAAGTAAAATAAAGAAAAGACAAAAACAATCACATCTTATTAGAAAAAACAAACAAAAGAAAAAGAGCTCAAGGGGGGAAAAGATGTAGACTTGTTCACACATGCAGAAACCTCATAAAATATTAAACACAAAACAATAGTACACAAAGAGGGTCCATGTAGCTTTAAAACTAGTAAAAACACTTCAGCAAACTAAAATGAGAACTGTGATAAAATTTTTAAAATGCATGCCAAAATTACAGGACATGAAAATCCAAACGTGCCAGTGAGTGAAAATTTTGGCCATCTACCTTTTGGAATGTATGCTTAAAAGTACAATTAAGAATAGTTCCTTGGATAAAATGAGTGTACCTTGGAGACAACTACATTTTCATTTGCAAGCACTTATCAATTAGAGATAGGGCTAGGGACAACATTAAATGCCTTGTGCATGATGCATCAGTCTCTCACAGCTTATATATTCTTCAGTTCTCTTAATTTATAATGCTTTCTTCTTTGATATCCTCTATCCTTTCTGGCTCTTATACTCTTCTGGCTGAATTACTCAAGAACCTGGAGGGCATATTCTGAGGTCTCTCACTGACTGTCTATTTTCTCTATGGGTCTCTGAATTTGTTTCCATCAGCTGCAGGAGGAAGCTTCTTTCATGATGGACGAACAAGATACTGTTCTGAGTATAGCAGAATGGTGGCAAGGGCCACTTTTATTACTTTTAGTAGTATGTAGTATTTGCTTTTTCCCTACAACTCTATGTAATTTATATTTCTTGATCAATAATCCAGTGTCAGGTGTGGATTGCATCATGTGAAGTGTGCCTTAAGTCAAACTATAGATTGGTTATTTACTCCTACAACTGTTGCACTAATATTGTCTTACAGGTAGGACTTTATTATAGTTCAAAAGTTTGGTAGTTGGGTTAGTGTTTATATTTCTTTTCTTGTAGTTACAGAATACTTCCCATATCAAAGTTGCTAGAATGTAGGTGTGGAGGTTCTATGTAGGCACAAGCTCTATTTATCTATGTTCAATGATCTGTGTAAGTGTTGTCTCAAGCAATAGGATATTCCAGTCATTTTGTGGAGAGCAACCTATAGTCTTGACAAAAGCATGTATTGTTTTGGCATTACAATCACACTACTTTGGCCAATACCTCAGTTAAATATAAACCATTACCAGTACTGGATGCTTAATTTAGTGACAAGAGATTTCCAGTTGGGACTTTCTTCTTGTGTGGTGATTTCATTTATATTGGCTTCTTATATGTATATATTTTAGAAAGTATCTATTGCATTAGGTTTCCACTGCACCAAACAAATAACCCTTAATTTTACCTGTCTTTCCTCATGTTACCTTTTCATTGCCCTCTTCCTTTCCCAATCCCCTTCAATTCTATCTTTTTAGCCCACCTTCCATTTGTTCCAAGTATTTATTTCCCTTTCCTATGGAGAAATTTCTGCCTCCCCTAACCTCCAGTTCTTAATCTGTATGTATCCCCTGCAATATTATGTTCAGTTGCTTGCATATCATACATCTTGCAACTAATATATACGTAAAAAAATACATACCCTATTTCTCTTTTGAGGTCTAGGTTCTCTCACTCTCAGTTACCTGCAAATGTACATTTACCTTCATGTTTCATGATTTGATTTTTTAAATGTCTGAGTAATATTTGATTATGTAAATGCACTAGTACTATAACAAAACATAGAAATACACACTGGAAAGCTAGAAATACACTGGAAAAACAGATAAAATCTTCATAAATGGTGCTGACCAAACTAAATGTATATATGTAGAAACATAGAAATAGGAGCTTATTTTCACTGAAAGTCACCTCCAAATGGATTAAAACCTCACCAAAGTTCATATACAGTTAAAGCCATGAAGTCAGCACAGCTATTTGACAAAGATCCAGCATAGCTGAGTTGCATGTTACAATAGCCTTCATGCTATCTTTCAGGCTTGGTCTTGATCTCCACTTGCTACATGCTTCGAGGGTTTTCAATACATGTACAACCTGAGGACATTGGAGCAATGGAAAATTTTTTCATGAATCATTTATGCCTTCACCCTGGAGTACTGCTTCTAAGCTTCCCTAGAAAAATCCTGAGCATACTGCTACTCTAATTTTTAGGGGGAATATCAATTATCTGGCCCTACATGAATGTCTTCCTCATGGAAGTTGTAACTCACATAAAAATGGCAGAAAACTCCTTATGAGACTTCAGCTCCAAGATAGTCTTGCAAAATCTACCCTTGTGCTTCCTCAAGAAGAAAATAATCAGAACAACATACTCTTAAAATGGCAAAAAAAAAAGTTTCTAGAGCTAGGAGAGTTGATAGTATTTGAGATTAAATACATTGTACTTCTGTGTCCACAGATGATTACTTGGCATATAAGAGTTATATATGTTAGGAGTTATATATGGTATGTTCTCAATGACTAGATAAAGATGTAAATGAATGGCTGGAGATATTTTCACATTACACTAGGGTCTTTAATGATGGACAAAGAATATTTTATAAAAATCATTTTTAAAGTGAGGTATTAGGGCCTCCTTTTCCCAGAAATATCAGCTTTCACAGTATCACTGTGGTGTTGTATGACCAAAATAATGAAAGAATACCTAGATTTAGCACATAAGTAAATTCTACAAAGATATGAGGTATGGACAATGCATTATGCCAGGAATTGAATAATAACTGTTGCTGCTTTGGTGTAAATTGTTTTTCTTGAGGCTGTCCATTAAAATATGATAATATACTTCTTGGGACAAAGCAATATGCCAAAGCTGGCTTGAAGATATTCTATCTACTGCCATTGAATCTGATAATGCTTCCAACCTGAGAATGGGCTTTCAGGCTATGGCAAATATGCCTTCAGATTCTCAAAAATATCAGGTTATGGGACTGATGAAGAAAAATGATAGTAAAAGATAAAGTTTATCAATGATGACTAAATTTATGACCAAGAGACAGTTAAATCACCTGTCTGGGGACAAAAAGGATATAATCTATGTTTTAGAACAATGTGAATCTATCTTTCATTATTAAAGCTATATAAATAAAGAAGTACTCTGACTACCAGTGAGTCGAGACTCTAAGTTTCTTTGGACAACCATGTCTGACTCATTTCTGCCCCACCTTATCCTTCCCTCCTCTATGGAAACTATCTACTGCTGGGGTTGGTCCCCAATCTTTCACGACAATCTTTCTTTTCTTTCACAGTAGGGTGAATACTCACAACTGAAGATCTAGAGCTACATGCTTCATAGTAGATAGGACATGTGATATCTGTTTTCTGGATCTGACTTACCTAAATCAATATCATCATTTATATTTCTATATACTTATGTGCATACCATTTCACTTATCTATATCAGCTGAAGGATATTTAGGCGTTCCCATTTTGTACCTATTGTGAACAGAACAGCAATGAGCAGCATGGTTGAGAAAATATTTTTGAAGGAATATGTTGAGTCCATTGTGCATATGTCAAGGAGAGTTATAAGTTGTTCATATGGCAGATTTATTTTTATCATTTTGATAATTCTACACACTGATTTCTGCTGTGGATGTACAATTTTGCAAGCTCCCTTTGCCAGAGATCCAGGTTTTTGCCTGTCCAACAGAAGATGTCAACTGTCAACCTAATTCCTGTTTCCTCCAGAAAAATAAAATACTAAGGGAAAATATATATAGTACCTGTATTATTCATCACAATTACTATTATGTAATTAAAATTTGAATATTTATATTGCCCACAAATTAAAAAGTAACATGTATAACCTACTAAAATGTGTATTCTTTTATTTTTTAATTTTTTATTTAAATTTTATTAATTATACTTTATTCATTTTGTATCCCCCCGTAAGCCCCTCCCTCCTCCCCTCCTGATCCCACCCTCCCTCCCCTTTCTGCATGCATGCCCCTCCCCAAGTCCACTGATAGGGGAGGTCCTCCTCTCCTTTCTGATCTTAGTCTATTAGTTCTCATCAAAAGTGGCTGCATTGTCCTCTTCTGTGGCCTGGTAAGGCTGCTCCACCCTCAGGGGGAGGTGATCAAAGAGCAGGCCAAACAGATTATGTCAGAGGCAGCCCCTCTTCCCATTACTATGTAACCCACTTGGACACCATGGGCTACATCTGTGCAGGAGTTCTAGGTTATCTCCATGAATAGTCCTTGGTTGGAGTATGAGTCTCTGGGAGGTTCCATGTGTTCAAATTTTCTTGTTCTGTTGCTCTCTTTGTGGAGACCCTGTCCTCTCCAGCTCTTACTATTTCACACTGCTTACATAATATTCCCTGCACTATGCCCGACAGTTGGCCATCAGGCTCAGCATCTGCTTTGATAGTCTGCAGGGCAGAGGCTTTCAGAGGCCCTCAGTGGTAGGTTCCTAGTTTGTTTCCTGTTTTCTTCTTCTGGCTTTCAGAGGCCCTCTGTAGCAGGATCCTAGGTTGTTTCCTGATTTATTCTTTTTCTGATGTCCATCCTCTTTGCCTTTCAGGATGAGGATTGAGTGTTTTAGTTAGGGTCCTCTCTCTTGCTTAGTTTCTTTAGATGTACAGATTTTAGTGGGTTTCTCCTATGTTGTATGTCTATATGAGTGACTATATACCGTGTGTGTCTTTTTGCTTCTGGGACAACTCATTCAGGATGATCCAACCATTTACCTGCAAATTTCATGATTTCCTTATTTTTCATTGCTGAGTAATATTCCATTATATAGATGTACCACCATTTCTGCATCCATTCTTCAGTTAAGGGGCATCTGGGCTGTTTCCAGCTTCTGACTATTACAAATAAAGCTGCTACAAACATGGTTGAGCAAATGTCCTTTTTGTGTACTTGAGCCTCTTTTGGATATATGCCAGGGAGCAGTATGGCTGGATCTTAAGAAAGCACTATTCCTAGTTGTCTGAGAAAGTGCCAGATTGATTTCCAGAGTGGTTGTACAAGTTTACATTCCCACCAGCAGTGGAGAAGGGTTCCCCTTTCTCCACAACCTCTCCAGCATGTGTTGTCATTTGAGTTTTTGATCTTGGCCATTCTGATGGGTGTAAGGTGAAATCTCAGGGTTGTTTTGATTTGCATTTCCCTAATGGCTAATGAGGTTGAACATTTCTTTAAATGCTTCTCTGCCATTCGATATTCCTCTACAGAGAGTTCTCTGTTTAGCTCTGTTCCCCATATTTTAAGTGGGTTACTTGGTTTGCTGCTTTTCAGCTTCTTTAGTTCTTTATATATACTGGATATGAGTCCTCTTTCAGATAAAGGGTTGGTGAAGATTCTTTCCCAATCTGTAGGAGGTCGCTTTGTTATGATGATGGTGTCCTTTGCTTTGCAGAAGCTTTTCAGTTTCATGAGATCCCATTTATTGATTGTTGCTCTTAGACCCTATGCTGTTGGTGTTTTGTTCAGGAAATTTTCTCCTGTGCCAATGAGTTCTAGGGTATTCCCCACTTTTTTTTTTTCTAGCCAATTTAATATCTCTGGTTTTATGTTGAGGTCTTTGATCCACTTGGACTTCAGTTTTGTGCAGGGTGATAAGTTTGGATCTATTTTCATTTTTCTACATGTAGACATCCAGTTGGACCAGCACCATTTGTTGAAGATGCTATCTTTTTTCCATTGTATGGTTTTGGCATCTTTGTCAAATATCAGTTGTCCATAAGGGTGTGGGTTTATTTCTGGGTCTTCTGTTCAGCTCCATTGATCCACCATTCTGTTTCTATGCCAGTACCATGCAGGTTTTATAACTGTTGCTCTGTAGTACAGCTTGAGATCAGGGATGGAGAAACCTCCAGAAGATCTTTTATTGTAGAGGATTGTTTTAGCAATTCTGGGTTTATTGTTATTCCATACGAAGTTGAAAATTTTTCTTTCCAGGTCTGTAAAGAATTGTGTTGGCAATTTGATGGGAATTGCATTAAATCTATAGATTCCTTTTGGTAAGATAGCCATTTTTACAATGTTAATCCTGCCAAGCCATGAGCATGGGAGATCTTTCCATCTTCTCATATCTTCTTGTAGTTCTTTCTTCAGAGATTTGAAATTTTTTTCATACAAGTCTTTGACTTCCTTGGTTAGAGTTACTCCAAGGTACCTTATGTCATTTGTGGCTATTGTGAAGGGTGTTGTTTCCCTAATTTCTTTCTCAGCCCTTTTGTCTTTTGTATACAGGAGGGCTACTGATTTTTTTAGTTAATTTTGTATCCGGCCACTTTGCTGAAGGTGTTTATCAGCTATAGGAGTTCCCTGGTAGAGTTTTTGGGGTCACTCACGTATACTATCATATCATCTGCAAATAGTGATAATTTGACTTCTTCCTTTCCAATTTGTATCCCCTTGATCTCCTTCAACTGTCTTATTGCTCTAGCAAGGACTTCCAGAACTATGTTGAAGAGATATGGAGAGAGTGGGCAGCCTTGCCTTGTCCCTGATTTCAGTGGGAGTGCTTTATGTTTCTCTCCATTTAGCTTGATGTTGGCTATAGGTTTGCTGTATATTGCCTTAACTATGTTTAGATATGTGCCTTGTATCCCTGATCTCTCCAATACCTTAAACATGAATGGATGTTGGATTTTGTCAAAGGCTTTTTCAGCATCTAGGGAGATTATCATGTGGTTTTTTTCTTTCAGTTTGTTAATATGGTGGATCACATTGATGGATTTCTGTATATTGATCCACCCCTGCATACCTGGGATGAAGCCTACTTGGTCATGGTGGATGATATCTTTGATGTGTTCTTGGATTTGGTTTGCGAGTATTTTGTTGAGTATTTTTGCATCAATGTTCATAAGGGAGATTGGCCTGAAGTTCACTTTTTTGGTTAGGTTTTTGTGAGGTTTAGGTACCAAGGTGACTGTGGCTTCATAGAATGAGTTTGGTAATGTTGCTTCTGTTTCGATTTTGTGGGATAGTTTGAAGAGAACTGGAGTTAGCTCTTTTTTGAATGTCTGGTAGAATTCTGGGCTGAAACCATCAGGTCCTGGGCTTTTTTTGGATGAGAGACTTTCGATGACTGCTTCTATTTCCTTGGGGGATATAGGACTATTTAATTGATTTACCTGGTCCTCATTTAGCTTTGGTAAGTGGAATCGATCAAGAAAATTGTCCATTTCATTTAAATTTTCAAGTTTTGTTCCATATAGACTTTTGAAGTAAGTCCTAATGATTGCTTTCATTTCCTCAGTGTCTGTAGTTATGTCCCCCTTTTCATTTCTGATTTTGTTGATTTGGGTGGTGTCTCTCTGCCTTTTAGTTAGCCTGGCTAAGGGTTTGTCGATCTTGTTGATTTTCTCAAAGAACCAGCTCTTGGTTTCATTGATTCTTTAATTGTTCTATTTGTTTCCAATTGATTGATTTCAGCCCTGAGTTTGATTATTTCCAGCCGTCTGCTCCTTCTTGGTGTGTCTGCTTCTTCTTTTTCTAGGGTTTTTAAGTGAGCCATTAAGTTGCTTGAATGAGCTGTCTCGAATTTCTTCTTGAAGGCAATTAGTGCTCTGAACTTTCCTCTTAGCACTGCCTTCATTGTGTCTCACAAGTTTGGGTATGTTGTGTCTTCATTTTCATTGATTTTTAGAAAGACTTTAATTTCTTTCTTTATTTCTTCCCTGACCCAGCTGTCATGTAGTAACAAGTTTTTCAGTTTCCATGTGTGTGTAGGGTTTTTGCTATTTCTGTTATTGTTGAGGTCCAGCTTTATTCCATGGTGATCAGACAAGATACAATGGATTATTTCAATCGTCTTGTATCTGTTGAGGCTTGCTTTGTGACCCACTATATGGTCTATTTTGGAGAAGGCTCCATGAGGTGCTGAGAAGAAGGTAAATTCTTTTGTGTTTGGGTGTAAAGTTCTGTGAATGTCTGTTAGGTCCATTTGATTCATGACCTCTGTCAGAGACACTGTTTCTTTGTTTAATTTCTGTTTTGTTGACCTGTCCTTTGTTGACAGTGGGGTGTTGAAGTCTCCCACTATTAATGTGTGGGGATCTATATCTGCTTTAAATTTTATCAATGTTTCTTTAACAAATGTGGGTGCTCTTGTATTTGGGGCATAGATGTTTAGGATTGTGATGTCTTCCTGGTGGAATTTTTTCTTGATGAGTATGAAGTGTCCTTCCCCATTGTTTTTATTAATTTTGGTTGAAAGTCTATTTTATCAGATATTAGAGTGGCTACTCTTGCTTGCTTCTTGGGTCCATTTGCTTGGAAAGTGGTCTTCCAACCCTTTACCCTCAGGTAATGTCTATCTTTGTGCCTTAGGTGTGTTTCTTGTATGCAACAGATTGCTGGGTTTTGTTTACGTATCCAACCTGCCACAGAGGGCCTCTGAAAGCCTCTGCCCTGCAGACTATCAAAGCTGATGCTGAGCCTGATAGCCAACTGTCGGGCTGAGTGAATGGAATTTTATATAAGAAGTGGGAAATAGCAAGAGCTGGAGAGGACAGGAAGGAGAGCAACAGAACAAGAAAATCTGAACACAGGGAACTTCCCAGAGACTCATACTCCAACCAAGGACTATTCATGGAGATAACCTAGAACCCCTGTACAGATGTAGCCCATGGAAGTTAAGTGTCCAAGTGTGTTACATAGTAATGGGAAGAGGGACTGCCTCTGACACAATCTGATTGGCCTGCCCTTTGATCACCTCCCCCTGAGGGGGGAGCAGCCATACCAGGCCACAGAAGAAGACAATGCAGCCGTTCCTGATGTGATCTGATAGACTAAGATCAGAAGGAAGGAGAGGAGGACCTCCCCTATCAGTGGACTTGGGGAGGAGCATGCATGCAGATAGGGGAGGAAGGGTAGGATCGGGAGGGGAGGAGGGAGGGGCTCATGGGAGGATCCAAAATGAATAAAGTGTAATTAATAATAATAATAAAAAAGAAAGAAAAGTGTTCTGTCTATATTTTTAAGATCTCAATAAACAAAATGTTGTAATTTATGTAAGAGATATTAATTTATTTATATATTATTATTTATTCTTCCATCATTTTTTCTTCCAGTTTTTACCCTCTAGAGTTTTAAATAAATACTCTTTGCTCTTTTGAAAATTCAAGCCACTTTTTCATAAACTTTTTATATGCTTAACATGTCAAATTTTGATTTGTAATATGTTATGCTATATTATGATACCAGGAATATAAAACATACCACTGAATTTTATCAGGGGTATTTATTATAAATAGTATTACAGGAAAAGGAAAATGTGTAGAAATGAAATAGTATTCTTTTCAGTTGTTGTTAGGAGACAGTTGCCTAAGTCCACTCATCCCAGGAAAAAAAAACACATTTTTATTGATTATTACAATTAATTCACTTTGTATACTGAATGTAGGCCCACCCCTCACCTTCTGCCTGTCACAACCTACCTCCTACTTCTCTCCCTATATCCCTTTCCTAGTCCACTTATAGGGGAAGTCCTCCTCCCCTATTATATTATACTAGCCTATGTTATCTAAACTGACTAGGAATGGCTGCACCCGCTTCTTCTATGGCCTGGCAAGGCTGCACCTCTCAGGAGTAGGTGATCAAAGAGCCAGCCACTGAGTTCATGTCAGAGAAAGCCCTTCCTACCCTTACTAGGAAATCCACATGGAGACTGAGATACTTATGGGCTACATCTGAACAGGGGCTCTAGTTGTTCTCCATGCATGGTTCTTGGTTGGAGCAGGAACCCCAGGGCCCATATTTATTTTTTGCTCTTTTGGTCTCCTTGTGGAGTGCCTGGCCTATCCATATCTTTATCTCCTGAATCTTCCAAATGATTCTGTGCTCTCTACCCAAAGTTTTGCTATCAGTCTAAGCATCTGCTTCAATACCCTCCTAGGTAGATTCTTTTAGAGGGCCTCTGTGCTAGGTTCCTGCCCTATTCCCTGTCTTCTCACATTAACAATGTCTATCCCATTTGCCTTTCTGAATGAGGATTAAACATCTTCCCTGTGGTCCTCCCTGTTGGTTAGCTTCCTTAGGACTATAGATTTTCATATGCTTCATTCTATATTACATGACTAATATCCACTTAGAAGTGAGTATATACCATGTGTGTCTTTCTGAGTCTGATACCTCACTGAAGATGATCTTTCCTAGTTTTATCCATTTGCCTGCTGATTTCCTTGTTATTAAATACCGAGTAGTACTGCCCTGTGTAAATGTGCCACAATTTCTGTATCCACTCCTCAGTTGTGGGACATCATCTAGGTTGTTTCCAGATTCTGGCTATTATGAACAAAGCTGCTATGAGAATAGTTGAGCAAATGTCCTTGTTGTATGGTTCAGAATCTTCTGAATGTATTCCCAGGGATTGTATAGCTGAATCTTGAAGTAGCATTATTCATAATTTTCTGAGAAAGCACCAGTCTGATTTCTAAAGTGGTTGTACAAGTTTACATTTCCATCAGCAATGGAGGAGGGTTCCCTTTTCTCCATATCCAATCCAGCATGTGTTGCAGATGATGTGATAGTACAAATGAATAACCCTAAAAATTCAACCAGGGAACTCCTACAACTGATAAACACCTTCAGTACGGTGGCTGGATACAAAATTAAATAAAAATATATCTGAAGCCTTCCTGTATACAAAAGACAAAACTTTAAGGAAGATATCAGAAGATGGAAAGATCTCCCATGCTCCAAGATTGGTGGGATTAACATAGTAAAACATGATCACTCTACCAAAAGAAATCTCCAGACTCAATGGAATTACAATCAAAATACCAACACAACTCTTTACAGACCTTGAAAGAACAATTCTCAGTTTCATATGGAAAACAAAAAACCCAGAATTGATAAAAAACATGCCTGTACAATAAGAGATTTCCTGGTGGTAATTTCATCATGGATCTCAAGTAGTACTATAGAGCAACAGTAATAAAAAGTGGCATGGCACTGGCACCTGTACTTTAAATCTTAAAGGGGTGTACATCTACTCATTAATTGTTTTTATTAAATCATCAAGAATCTGAGGGGAAAAAACAAATATAGGGGAATCTCAGTTTTAGAGATTCTCAGTTTTAGACCCAGTTTGAGAGTGCCCAGGCTGCCAATGCTACGTTGGACTATTGTTTCAGCTCATCAACCTTAAAACATCCCTGGCTTTACTATTAATAGTGTACTTTTATTAACTGAAAATTGTTCTCTAAGATTTTTACACCAGAGACATCAGCAAAAACATCTTCCCTGACCTTGTTAAACAATCTATTTTTCCAAAATCTTTCTAAGTATAATGGTGATTGCTAACAATCTATATCCATGGTTCCTTTCAAAGGCAGTGGTTAATTCACTAATCTGCTCTAGTAAACATGTGAAAAGAGATCAAGTATTGTTAATTTTAAATGCCAGTGATATTGCCCAGTGAAGGGCTAGAAGCCTCCTTATAGTTTTCATACACCTCATGTTTTGAGGAATATGGGCATCATAAGGACAACAAGCAGAGATATGCTACATAAGAACTCAAAGTCCTCAGGAAAGACAGTTCTTGGGATTATGCTTCTCCAAGACAAACTCATCATGACTATGCTAACAGGAGAGCCATATTCCATGAATTCTACAGCTGTTCTGCTGTTGCTCCTGCATGACTCTTGACAGGACCACGTAGCCAAAATAGTTTGCCTATATATGGGTGAGGGGGGAGTAAGGTTAGCTCAGGCCCTGGGAAGGAGAATTCAGGGTATTGCATGGGCTGTACTAGCCTGCATAACCAGATAACATGGAAGAAGTGAAGGATTGCTGGGAGAAAATGGCAGGTAGATGTGATTTGATGTGTTAACTAGGAACCTCTGCCATTAGTTCCAGGTTTGAATCCTACTTCTATGGTAACATAAAATTCATAGAGAAAAGCATAGTCTCCATTGGATAGTGATCTTCAAGTGAGCCCACAGAGAAGAAAAGTGACAAAGACAAAGATTCTGTTTTTCTTTTCTTTCTATATATCTTCTTTATTCTCTTTGAGGGAGGGCGGCTACCCAAACTAGACTCAAATTTTTGCTTTTTTGTTTTGTTTTACTTGCTATATTTTATTTTATTAATTGTTTTTATTTTTCACAATTTATTCATTATATATGCTGACTGAGGGTCATTCCTTCTACTTCTACTGGTCCCATCCTCCCTCCATATTCCCCCATTCCCTTTCTCTAGACCACTCAAAAGGGGAGTTTCTCTCCTCTGCCATCCACCCATACTTTATCAGAACAGTATTCAGCTATTAAAAACAGAGAAATTAAATTTTCTGCTCTTATTTCTTTTCCATGGGCCACTGTACTCACCTCAGAAGATTTCATACCATGAAGCTTGCCTGCAACCTTACCTTGAACTAAACACTAAGTATAACTCATTTTAATGAGTCCCATCCCAAGATACTATTTGATTGACCATCTCAAGTCCAGAAACATGTGAAATTTGAAATGCTATGCAGTCTTAAATATTTTATCACAGGCATTTCAGAGAATGTGATTCTCTTGCTGCCTGGAGGGCTGTTTCCCACCAGCCCAGGAAGGCATGAGGGGCAGAAGATGAGTAGTATAAAGCTTGGGAAGCTCACGAGCATAACAGTGGTTAGCCACTCTGGGAGCCACCTCAGAAAGTAAGTTCTTCTTTAATTCCAGAAAACAGAACACAGTGGCTTATATTCCTTGGGGAGTACCTGGGATGCTCCAAGCATAGGTGTAGATAATTGTTTAATACTAGGAAATTCAAGAATGCTAGATTTGCATTAAACAGCACATTCCTATTATATGAATAAGAAGAACAAGAACACAGAACCAAATTATCCTATATTTGAAGGGAGGGGAGAGTTATCAGGGATCTGTGTCAAAGGCCATCTATCAAATTTGATTGGTGGTTTCCGTGTCTAAAGATACTCTCCAGATGAAGTCAGGCAGAGAAAAGGCACCATTGACATGGTTACCCATCTAGGCCAGAAGCAGAGTCATACATGAAAAAGAAAGCCTCCTCCCTCATAACTCAAAATTCAGTGTGGGTTGTGATGATTTTCAATAGAACCCCTGGAACAATAGGTATGTGTACACAAAGAACATCTACAGGCTACCACTGTTGTGTTACTCTCAGAGAACTTCCTGGCTGGTGTTAGTTCACCATTCCCTACATATTCATCCACTGGACTAAAAGTTTTTTTGTGTAAAGTGAGGCAATTGAAAACAGTAAATGTTGAGAATCAGGATTATCAATAAGTCTTCCATAAACACTTTATTATATAATACTGTTGCATTTAATTGATATTTACCATTCATTGTATTCTTTTTAAAAATAAGTTTATTTACTTTAAATTCCAATCATAGTCCCCCTCCCTTCTCTCCCCCAGAACTACCCTCCTTTCCTATTGCCCTTATTCCCTTTCCCCTCCAGAAATGGGAGGTCATTTCCATTGAGCTAGTTTTTCAGTTCTGTTGGATCTCATTGGACCAAAGAACACAAAGGTCTTTCTACATTGCTTATAGTCACAGAATTCCTCTCCAGTAAGATAATTTTGATGATGATGATGACTCTAGATTTGTGCAAGGCCTCACCATTTTAACACATTCATAAGTTCTCGCCAGTATGAATCCTTTCATGAAGATGAAAATTATACAAATGTGGAATAGTTTCGCCTTGTTAAAAGCACTCATAGGCTTTTTGTCCATTAGGATTTCTTTCATGAGTTTGAAATTGATTATGAAGTGCAAAAGTTTATTCACATTGATTGCAGTCAGACAGCTTCTTTCCAGTATGTGTTCTTTTATTTATTAGGAGAAGTTATGTTCAAAGGCTTTGCCACATAGTTATATTCATATGGTTTCCCTCCACAATGTGTTGTTGTCTTAGGAGATGAATATTACATGCAAAGGCTTTATCACACTAATTACCCTCACCAGGCTTCTCTCCACTGTGTGTCTTTTCTTGTTTGTGGATACCACTCTGCTGTTCAAAGGCTTTATCATACTGGGTATATTCATAAGGTTTCTTTATAATATGTGTTCTTTTATGGCTTATGACATGACTTTTTTGTGGAAAGGCTTTACTGCACTGGTTACATTCATAAGGTTTCTCTCCAGTGTGTGTTCTTTTATGTCTTAAGAAAGTACTGTTTTCTGCAAAGGCTTTACCACACTGGTTACATTCATAAGGTTTCTCTCCAGTGTGTGTTCTTTTATGTCTTAAGAGAGTACTGATTTCTGCAAAGGCTTTACCACACTGGTTACATTCATAAGGTTTCTCTCCAGTATGTGTTCTTTTATGGCTTATGAGATGACTTTTTTGTGCAAAGGCTTTACCACACTTGTCACATTCATAAGGTTTCTCTCCAGTGTGTGTTCTTTTATGTCTTATGAGATGACTGCTTTTTGCAAAGGCTTTACCACACTGGTTACATTCATAAGGTTTCTCTCCAGTATGTGTTCTTCTATGGCTTATGAGATGACTCTTTTGTGCAAACACTTTACCACATTGATTACATTTGAAAGGCTTCTCTCCAGTGTGTGCTCTTTTATGCCTTATGAGATCACTGGTATAGGAGAAGACTTTACCACATACAGTGCATTTAGAAGGTTTCTCTCCAGTACGACTGCTTGCATGCCTGCACAGATAATTACCACATGTGAAAGATTTACCACAATCAGTGCTTTACACTAATAAATATATTTATCTATATTAATTAATTTCATAATTTGATCTAATCGTAAAGGAGAATCAAATTTTAAAGTTTTATCATGTTATTTACATTAATGTTTTTTCCCTTTATTAAGGGTATTTTTGAAGATCTCTGTGATGGTAAGAGCATTTGTTACGTGGTTCACTTTTATAGCTTCATTTTTCTATAAGAGTTTTATATATATATATATATATATACATACATACATATATATATTATAGTAAGAATACAGACCTTTACCACAGCAATCCCATTTGCATTGTTTTTACTGTATGAATGACACTTCCTTTGCAAAGTGAGCCATGAGAAGCAGAAGAAGTTCCAAATTCTTAGTATTCATAGGTATTTTCAGCAGTATTAGTTGCTGATGAATTCTCAGTGAAGTTGCAAAACCAATTAATAGTAACCGTTTATCACATTCAGAAAATCTACTCAAAGTGGGGACTACTACAAAATTAATTGTTCTTGGAGAAAGACAGGTACACTGCTTCTTTCAATATTCCTCTGCTCATGTGCCTTACAAACATTGTGACATATGATATACCTATTTAAATTACAAGAATAATAAAGGATTCCCTCACTGAATTAACACAGTTTGTTTTTTGTTAATCATAGACATGTCATATAGGGATTAAGGTTTCTCCACAACAATATTCTTGACTCTCATAAGCTGCTCCTTTCACTAAACTTTACAATATGACTGCATGAATATGAGTAACAGTGGTTGTTATTAGAAAGTTTTGGACACATACTGATCACCTATTCAATATGTATACCTCTTACAATATCTGAGTAGATAAAATGAGACTAAACAGATTGGCAGTTCAACTCAGTAGCTGTAATGTCTATATGATTTAAATGGTATTTTCTGTTACAACATTATTTTATTTTCTTCTATCTTAAGGAATGCCTTGCAAACACAAATCAGATACCTGACATTGAGGTAAATGGAATTGTGAGATCATAATGATGATCAGTATACTTAAAGCAGTGCTGTTTTTACACTGTTGCTTTTCTTTAAAACCTACAGGACACAGCCAGGTGTGCTGCTACGTGCCTTTAATCCATGCATTCGTGGAGGCAGAAACAGGCAGATATGTGTGATTTCGAGGTCAGGCTGGTCGAACAAGCAAGTCTAAGAAAGTCACAGATACCCAGAAAAAATTCTATTTCAAAAACAGAAAATAAAAAGCAGCCAATAAACAAACAAACAAACAAAAAAACACCAAACTTCCAGGACACATTAAAATTTAAGATTTATATCTGTATCAACATGCACATAAATTTACCTTTTATTACTTGTAGAACTTTGAAAATGTTCTTCAATATTATGGTCATCCCAATTGTAGCCTAAAATATAGTACCAGAAAATATATATTATTGGAAATATCATGTTATTATTAAGGCAAAACTTAAATCACTATCTTCTGTGACCCTTAGAACCATGCCTGTTTTATTTACCTCATTCCTCCTCATTCTCAATTGGAATTAAAGAAGAGGATCAATAACTAAGTAAGAGTTGTCTTTTTATTTTAAAAGTGAAAGAAAAATTGCAGTCTTACCTATAGCAGTGAGGTTTTCACAGGTCTCTAGCATCACAACTTTGTAGAGTTGCTTCTGGGAAGGTTCCAGCAAGGCCCACTCTTCTTGGCTGAATTTCACATGGACATCATTAAATGTCACTGAATTCTAAAATATACCATACATTTGTAAAAAAGAAAGACTGGCAACAATATAAATTTATATTTCATTGGCAATATAATCATATAATTCTAATGCTTCTTCCATTTATTTTCTGACACAGAAGTGCTAGTGTTAGACAGTTGGGTGCTGTGCATCAGGCGAAGGATGGGAGAAGAAAAAGCCTAAAGGTTAGATTGTAAAGGAAAAAAAGGCTTGCTTTGAAAACCTGTGTTAAAGGTTTTGTATTGGTTTGTAAGACATTAATATGAAGTAGCCATTAGTTGGGTTCTTGAGTGATCTATGAATCATCTTCAGTTACTTGGGTGAGTAGGTCAGGACACTTTCATGAGACAGGTGGAAGGAAAAAACAGACATATTTTATCTAGCAACAAATGATATGTGGCTATCAGGTGACAGTGAACAGATGGGTGGTGTCAGTCAAAAGACAACATGGCACTGGATATCATGTTTTGACCAGGGATCAGAGATGTGGCATACCAGTATATGAAAATGGGGGCTCATATATTTGTGGAAGGGAAATTGTACTACAGTGAACAGATGGATAAAAATAATGTGAGTGGCAAGCAACAATAATCATAGCTGATAACATCATATTTCTGAGTTCCCAGACAAAAGAAAAGGCATAGAACACATGATTATTCTTTGATCATTGTTTTGTTTATTCTCCTTTCTAAATCATGTATAGTCTATAGTTTAAAAATAAAGATTAAAACTTTTCTATTAAAACATAAGTGTTAATGTTATTACTAAGTCATTTTAGAAGAAAACTGAATAATGAAGTTTAACTATGTCATATCTGAACTCTTTTGAATAGGATATAGCTTTTGAATAGTCATGGTAATTAATGTGGACAAAGACAGAGAGAAGAGAGAGAAATAGAAAGAGAGAGACAGAGACACACAGAGAAATTAAGAGATGAGCAGTACTAAGTACACATCAGAGAAATTTATGAACAGTTACTAACTACAAAAATTATGGACAAGCTGGGTGTATTCTATTATGCCTTAATTCCATCACTCAGGAGGCAGACGCAAGTGTATCTTATTGAATTGGATGCCAGCATTATCTATGCAAAAAGTTCCAGGACAGCTAGACCTATATAGTAAGACAGAGCCTCCCCTAAAATTCAATCAAACAAACATAAAAGATTGAAAGAACTCAGAAGTCTTAACTAAAGCTTGTACAAGAAATTACACATCCACTCCAGTTGTGCATTCCTTTTCCAGAAATCTGCACTGCCCCAGCTTAAACTTTAACTCTAATAACATCTTACTAAAAGGGAATGCATGTTTAAACAGCTAAAAATAGAAAAATGAAAATATTAGCAATGTCAATGCTGATCATAAATAAGCAACATAAGGTAGAAGAGATGGCTCAGCAGTGAGGAGCTCTTGCTACTCCTCCAAATAAGTGGGCTCAATTGTCATTGTTTACCTGGAACCCACTACTATCAGTTCATGAGTTCTGAACACATCTTCAAACTATAGTGAAGATCAGGCACACAAGAGATGCATATTCCTGCATACATTCAAAATACTCATATTCAGTAAAAATTAAAAACAGATCCCAGCTGGAAGGGCTGAACTCACACTGTGTCTGATCAGCAGGGTAGCAGAGACTGCACAGTGACCAATAGTTGGAACTGTGGGCCTCCAAACACCACTGACTGTATTTACCAGGTGAAATGAGAAAAGCAATTGGGTTCAACCTCAGAGCACTCAGCTAATCCCTTGAAAATTTCTTGGGATGTTTTAGCAGGAATAAGGTTTTCAAGCAAATAGACCCAAGAAGCAAGCAGGAGTAACCATTCTAATATCTAATAAAACAGACTTTCACCAAAAATTAATTGAAAGAGATGAGAAAGGGGTAATCCAAGATGGCGGTGCTGGGATGACACTGTCTGAGGAGCAGGGCAGCAATATTGGTACAGTGACTAAGAGGCTGAACTCTAGACCCTAAAACAAAAGCAATTGTGTTTCCCAGGTGAGAGGAAACTCCACGGAGTGGGAATAAGTCGGGTCTACTCTCAGGTCACCCAGCAAGAACCCAGAAGAAACCCCAGGTCACACAGTCACTGGGTCACTTGACCAGAAGCACACTCTTGCATATCCTGATCACCTTCCCAGGCTGAACTGTGCACCCCAGGGCACAAGAGACTGGGAGTCCCAGTCTTGAGAAAACCCCAGAGAAGGAAGCAAGTAGGGCTGACCTCAGGTCAACCAGTCTATCCCTGGAAAAGTTCCTGCAGACCTGCAGGCACAAAGCAGCCAGCCCTGAGTGGGGCTCCAGCTGCCCACCCTACAACTAACTCTCCATCACAGACAGAATTGTGTACCCCAGGGCACTAGAGGCTGGGTTTTCCTGTTGGGAGAAAACCCCACAGGGAGGGAAACAGCAGGTCCCAGCTTAGAGTACTCAGCTGACCCCCCACCACCACTAACACCACACATACGGGAATGTTCTCAGAAAAAGTTCTCAGGTTCCTGTCCAGTCACCAGCTTGGAGCCACCACTCGCAAGCAAGTGCCTACTCACTCCACACGCCCCCTCCCTAACAGTACAGACTGGCTTTTTCTCTTGAGAAAAAACCCAAAGGTGGCAGAAATATCTGGCCCTACCTCAGGACACCTAGCTCTAGAAAAGTTTCTGTTTATCCACAGGCTCCAGGCTCTAGCCTCCTGCTGCACACATGAGAGTAGTGCTCACATACCACTGATTACCACTTGGGTACTGGGGCAGAGAGCCCCAAACTCAGACCTCCAGAAGCCTGGGTTCCCTAAGATCAACACCCAAATACTGCTCCAAGGGAAAATGAGTTTTCCCTAATTAAACTGACCAAACCACAAGGCACCCAGGTTACAGCAGCAGCTCACTAAATTTACAGCAAGAGGGAAGCTGTCTCCAGGACTTCTCTGGATGAGAGGGTAGTTCCCTTTACTAATGAATACCACAATTACTACTCAGGTCTGCATGCCTGAGATGAGCTGTGGCAATTCCTGAAAAACACCTGCCATTCAGTGACCATACCTAAAAAATGGAGGAGAGCTCCTTTGGGAAAAAATCATCTTCCTGCCAAGGTGATTCCACCCACCACAGGATCCCAGGAAGTACCAGAAACTAACCCCAAACACCTAAGATAGCCTAATGGGTAGAGGCTAGCATAAAAGCTCAACCAACAAAAGACAGAGCAATATTGCATCCCTAGAACAAGTTATCCAGGAGCAAGCATCCCTGGAGCAAGCAGCCCTGGATAACCCAGCATAAATGAAATTCAAGAAGATGACCTTACATCTGTGCTTATGAACAGGATAATAGAGGAAACAAATAAACTTCGTAAAGACCTAGATGCAGATAAAGTCAAACAGAATATTGCCATTTGCAAAGAAATAGAAGATGATAAAGACAAAGTGATTGTGGCTATCCTTAAAGAAATACAGGAAGTTGCAGCCAAACAATTTGTGGCCTTTAGAGAGGAAATACTTAAATCCCTGAAAGAAATTAAAGAAACAGAGGATTGTTCAAACAAACAGCTGAAGGAATTGAAGGAAAATAGTCAGAGAGGTGAAGGAAATCAATAAAATGGCTCAAGATCTGATGATAGAATTGGAAAAATTAAAGAAAACACAAATGGAGGAGATTGTGGAGAGAAAGAACTTAGGGAAGAAAACAGGAACTACAGAGTTAAGCATAATGAATAGACTATGAGAGGGAAGAAAGAATCTCAGGTGTGGAAGACACAATGGAAGAAATAGATGTAGCTATCAAAGAAAATGTTAAATCTAAAAAATTCCTGACATAGACCATCCAAGACAACATGAAAAGCAAAACCTAAAAATAATAGGAATAGAGGAAAAAGAAGATTCCCTCCTCCAAGGCCCAGAAAATATTTTCTTTTTTTTTTATTTTTTTTTTCTTTTTTTTTATTTTTTTTATCAGTTACATTTTATTAACTCTGTATCCCAGCCATGTCCCGATCCCTCATTCCCTCCCAGTCCCTCCCTCCCTCCCTCCCTCATCTCCACCGTGCCCCTTTCCAAGTCCACTGATGGGGGGGACCTCCTCCCCATTCATCTGAAGAAAATATTTTCAACAAAATCATAGAAGAAAATTTCCCCAACTTAAAAGAGAGGTCTATAAGAATATAAGAGGCCTACAGAACACCCAATAAATTAGACCAGAATAGAAAATCCTCCCACCACATAATAAACGGTAAGTATACAGAACAAAGAAAAAATACTAAAAGCTGCAAAGGAAAAAGGCCAAGTAACATATAATGGCAAACCCATTAGAATCACACCTGATTTCTCAACAGAGACTATGAAAGCCAGAAGGGCCTGAACAGATATCATGCAGACCCCAAGAGAACACAGATGACCGCCCAGGCTACTATACCCAGCAAAAGTCTCAGTCATCATAGATGGAGCAAACAAGATATTTAATGACAAAAACAAATTTAAACAATACCTACGCACAAATCCAGAGGTACAGAAGCTCCTAGAAGGAAACCTACAACCCAGGAAAGCTAACTACATTCAGGAAAACACAGGAAATAAATAATGTCACTACAGCAAAACTAAAAGTAACCAAGCACACAAACACACTACCACAAGCAACATCAAAATAAATGGATCTAACAGCCACTGGTCATTAATTTCCCTCAACATCAATGGACTTAACACTCCAAAAAAGACACAGACTAACAGAATGGATATGTAAACAAGACCCAACAATCTGTTGCATACAAGAAACACATCTAAGTCACAAAGATAGACATTGCCTGAGAGTAAAGAGCTGGAAGGAGGGTCCAAGCAAATGGACCCAAGAAACATGCAGGAGTTGCCATTCTAATGTCTAATAAAATAGACTTTAAGTATATGGAATCCATCAATGTAATCCACCATATAAACAAATTGAAAAAAAAAAAAAAACAACCACAGAGGATCATTTTCTTAAATGGTGAAAAAACATTTGACAATATCCAACAGTTATTCTTGTTTAAAGTCTTGGAGAGACTGGGGACAAAGGCACATATCTAAAAATAGTAAAGACAGTGTAAAGAAACCCCATAGCTAACATCAAACTAAATGAAAAGAAAGTTAAATCAATTCCACTGAACTCAGGGACAAGACACGGCTACACACTCTCTCTCAATCTCTTCAATACAGTACTCAAAGTCCTATCTAGGACAATAAGACAACTAAAGGAGATCAAGGGGACACAAATTGTTAAGGAAGAAATCAAATATCACTATTCACAGATGATATGACAGTATACAAAAATGACCCCAAAAATTCTACTGTAGTGAACTCCTACAGTTGAAAAACACTTCAGCAAAGTGGCTGGATATAAAGTTAACTCAGAAAAAAATCAGTAGCACTCCTGTATCCAAATGACAAATGGACTGATAAAGAATTAGGAAAATAACACCCTTCACAATAGCCAGAAAAAAAATATATTTTGATGTTATCCTCAACAAGCCAGTGAAAAACCTCTATGAAAAACAAAACAAAACAAAACAAAACAAAACAAAACAAAACAACTTCAAGTCTGTGAAGAAAGAAACTGAAAAAGATACCAGAAGATAGAAATATCTCTCATGCTCATGGATTAGTAGGATCAACATAGTAAAAATTGCCATCCTATCAAAAACAATCTACAGATTCAATGATATTCCCATCAAAATATCAACACAATTCCTTAAGGAACTTGAAAAAACAATTCTCAGCTTCATATGGAAAAATAAACAAGCCAGAATAGCTAAAACAATCCTGTACAATAGGAGATCTTCAGTAGGTATAACCATCCCTGATCTCAAGCTCTACTATAAATTAATAGTAATAAAAACTGCACGGTACTGGAAAAAAAAAACAGAATGGTGGGTCAATGGAATTGAAGTGAAAACCCAGAAATAAACCCATACACCTATGGACACTTGATATTTGACAAAGAAGTCAAAACCATGCAATGGAAAAAGGACAGCATCTTCAACAAATGGTGCTGTTCTAACTGGATGTCTACATCTGGAAAAATGAAACTAGATCCATATTTATCACCCTGCACTAAACTGCAGTCCAAGTTGTTTGAAGACCTCAACATAAAACCAGATACACTAAATCTCTTAGAAGAAAAAGTGGGAAAGATCCTCGATGTCATTGGCATAGAAGGTAATTTCCTCAACAGAACACCAAGAACACTTGCTCTAAGATCAAGAATTAATGAATAGGATCTCGTGAAACAAAAAGCTTCTATGAAGCAAAGAACTCTGTCAATAGAACAAATGACAGCCTACAGCCTGACAAAAGATCTTCACCAACCCTACATACAACAGAGAGGGCTAATAAACAAGATATATAAAAAGATCAAGAAATTTAACTCCAGCAATCCAAATAATCCACTTTAAATCTGGGGTACAGAACTAAACAGAGAATTCTCCACAGAGGAATATCAAATGGTGGAGATTAAATGCTCAATATCTGTAGTCATCATAGAAATGCAAATGACATTCCATCTTAATCCCATCATGGATAATGTCAAAAGCTGAAGTGACAGCAAGCTAGTGAGAATGTGGAGAAAGAGGAACACTCCTGCATTGCTAGTAGGAGTGCAAACGTATACAACCACTTTAGAAATCAATCTGATGCTTTCTCAGACAATTGAAAATAGTGTTACTTCAAGACCCAGCTCTACCATTCCTGGGAGTATATCAAAAAGATGCTCCACCATTCAACAAAGATATTTGCTCAACTATGTTCATAGCATCTATATTTATAATAGCCAGAATAGTGAAACAAACTACATGTCTCTCAACTGAACCACTGTTTTACAGAAATTGTGGTGCTTTTACACAATGGAATGCTATTTGGGTATTTTAAAAAAAGGAAACCATGAAATTTTCAGGCAAATGTATGGAACTACAAATGATCATCTTAAGTGAGTTATTCCAAAACCAGAAAGACATGCATGGTATGTACTCATTCATAAGTGGATAATGGCCATAATATAGGATAAACATACTACAATCCACAGACCTAAAGGAGCTAAATAAAAAGGAAGACCCTATGGAGGATGGTCGATTCATATTCAAAAGGGCAAATAGTACCTACACCAGAAGTGACTGAGGAGAGGGAACAGGATGAGAGCCTAACATACATATCCTTCAAAAGACTACCCAGCAGGGGATCAAAGCAGAGGCTAATACTCACAGCCAAACTTTGGGTAAAACACAAAGAATCATAGAAAAGACTAGGGGGTAGAAAGTAGAAAGAGCCAGATATGGCAGGACTGCCATAAGAAGACCAACAAGGACAACAAATCTGGGCTCATGGGGACTTGCAGAGATTGATGGACCCACCAAAGACCATTCATGAAGAGGAACCAGACCCCTGCTCAGTTATAGCTGATAGGCAGCTCAGTCTCATGTGGGATCCATAGTAAGAAGAGTAGGGACTGGCTCTGACATGGACTCTGTTACCTGCTCTTTGATCACTCCCCCCGGTAGAGGGGGCATTGCTACACCACAAAGGAAGAGAATGCAGGCAGTCTTAGTGAGCCTTGATAGGCTGGGGTCAGATGATAGGAGAGGAGGGCTCCCCCTATCTGAGAATTGGAAATGGGATCAGGGTGAAAGAGGAACAGAGGGGTGAAACCAAGAAGAGACTAGGGAGGGGGCTAAAATTGGGATGTTAAGTGGATAAATTATTTTTAAATTTTATTTATTTATTTATTTACTACAGTTTATTCACTTTGTATACCCACTGTAGCCCCCTCCACCATCTCCTCCCTGTCCCAGCCATTCTCTTTCTCACTTTATGCCCCTTACATATTCTCCTGATAGCGGAGGAACTCGTCCCCTTCTGTCTGAACCTAGCTTATCAGGTCTCATCAAGGATGGCTGTAGTATATTCCTCTGTGGCCTCACAAGAGTGCACCCCCCAGCAGGAGGTGTTCAAAGAGCTGAGTTCATGTCAGAGAATAAATTATAGAAAAACAAATTTAAATTAAAATGAGTTAAGTTTGAATAAAATAAATAAATAAATAAATAAATAAATGAAGTCTTAAAACACGAACACAACAGGTAGAAATAATGTCATACACATGAAATTCAATAACTCAGAAAGCTCAGACACTGTTAGTGTCATGAATACATGCCATCCTAAGAAATTAAATACTGTCTGCCAAATTTCAAATGCAAGATGTGGATGAAGATCAGCACAGCAACCTATGCTTACATATACAAAACAAAAGAAACAAACAAAAAACCCAAAATGCTACATCCCAGGCTCAGCAGCCAATGTTGATGTTGATGTTGATGCCAGGCATGTTGTTCTAAATTTAAGCCCAACACTAAACTGGAGTTAGATCTGTAAGTTCAAAACCTTTTTGGTCTACATACCAACTTTCAGGACAGCCAAGGCTACAAAGAAACTTTCTTCAGTGTTAAAAACAGAAACATGATCTTCTCTGGGAGATTTTTTGATTCAATCAAATAAGTTCTGACCAAGTTTATTATAGGCTTATTGTCATCCCATGATGAAAATGTAGTCTAACTTCAATGATCTTAAAATTCTGCAATAGCTCATACACTGTTCAAATAAAAGTTCACAGTCTCTTCTAACACACAAGATAATCTCTTGGGTACCACATCTTGTAACATCAGAAGCAAATTACATAATTCCAACATAGATGCACAGAATACCCCTTTCCCATTCTTGTAGAGAGGAATGTGTACATATTTTAGGAAGACTGGACCAAGGAAAGAAGATCAGCAAGGAAAACAATAAATCCTGATGCTGTTTGAAAGGCTTAGATGGTCCTATCCCTGAAACCTCTCATACATCCCCAAGATTGCTTAATTCTACTCCCTATAGGCAGCACTATATGGTAGGTGTCTCCTAACTTAAGTTTCTCAACATCTTGTAGTGTTAAGGTGCAACTCAGTCTTCACCCTCACTGCTTCATGCAATGAAACTTTACAGTATCTTCACTGGTAATCTGACTCTGCTAAACACTGATGGCTGGCACCGGGCTGAACTGAAGCTACAAAGAAAGAATCTATTACCTTAAATTTTGCATCTTTCTTGTTTCTAGAACCAGCACAACATGGGTGAGCCTGTCAAGTTGGATTCTACATTAGGGTGGACAAATTGGGATGGACGGTGCCACATTTGGACCACTTTTGGAGCAGGTTTTATATGAAGTTCCTTCCTGGCACTAGGAAACACTTTGCCTACCCCTTCCATTAATAGAAGAATTAGCAGTGGGGAGTATTACTGTATGGACACCATCTTAGGCTTCAAATCCAGAACTAGGACCTTCTCTTTGATGATGATAACCTCCTTGAAATTTACTGTCTGTTTCAGCACGTGACTGCCATCTGAAACTACCTAATGATGCTTTTCTCAACAAACCAAAAACTATGTTTATTTCTGCTCCACTTGTCTCTTTCTTTCACTGTGGTCCTGAATGTCTCGCTAACAATAACCATTTAACAGATTTAGTATTCCAAGTAAGAAATGAAGCCTGATATTTTTTAATTCTAACTTACTCAATTGCTCAGGGCTTGGGCAGCATAAGTATGATTTTCAGTCAAAATATCACACAAATGTCCTCTAGCTTAATTTTTCATGGAGTCTATTGTCCACTGAAATCCTCCAACCTGAAATTACTCTGTCTGCATTACTCTCAACACTCTGATCTACTAGGTCCTACCAGAACAGTTGATGAAGCTCTGTATACAGCTTTCTAAAGCTTTTGCCATCTTAAATCCTGATGTTTTCCACATTCCTTAAAAAGAGAACACTCCTGATGCTCTTTAGGTGGATGACACCTAAATGAACATCAGTGCAAAGTCCCAATTTATTTCTAATATCAGAGATTAGACCTCTACTCTTGCCTGATGCATCTAAAACAAAAAGGGGGAACTGTAGAGAGCTGTGTAATGCTGCGCCTTAAAGATGGAGCTGGTTTCCACCTTCCACCTTCCCGGTCAGTGCTTTCTGTCATGAACAACTCCACATTTGGCTAAGGCTGAGGATCTGGCTTGCTTCCATGTATGTGGACCTATCAGCATTGCCCACGTGGCATGCTGGAGTTGGCTACCCAGAGGCTATTTAAGCTGTGGGCTGGCTTTCCCCAGGGTCAGATGATTGTTCAAGGTTCCTGAATAAACTGCATTGAAAAAAAAAGAGAGAGAACATTCCAAGGTTTTGTCCAGCAGTGAAATCACTCTTCCCATATATATTTGTTCTAATTTCCTACTTTGTTCTGTGACTACATCCCCTAACCAAAAGACTGTCAGGTCATGAATGTGTTTATTCATTGAGTCTGGTACTGTCAGATCACAGTCCATCATTTTGGGAGCTTAGCATGGAAAGTCAAGCTTGAAGAAAATTAAGGCAAAAGCCATGGGTAAATGTTTTCTGGGTTGGTCTCTTGTTTAATCATTGTCTCATGCTCAGGTAGTTATCTTATGTGGGCCAGGCCTACTTGCTTAGGAATATTGCATCTCTCAGTAGAAGAGCCTTCCCACATCAACCATCTGTCAACACAACCTCTCACAGATATAGCACCCAGCTTCTCTGATGAGGGCATGCTGTTAATTGAGGCTCCCTAAGATGACTGTAGGCTTTGAAATCTTGACTATTGAAGCTAATAAGGATAAAGAGACAATATATGAGGAAGTTTTAAAAACTCAAAAGCAATGTGTTAATACTATCAGTCACTTACGTAGCAAAAATTGAGACATTGATGAGTGCAACTTGAAAACACAGATACACCAAGAAATGAGGAGAGGCAAGTCTTTAAGATCAATAAGAGTGAAGTAAAACTGTTTCTCTAAATTAAGTCTCCAAATCAACAAAAATTCAAGGAATTAAAACATAATATAAATTTTCAGAAGGCAAAAATATGTGAAGGTCTATGACTTTTGAGAGAAACATTATAGTTAGATTATAACTAATAAAATCACACAATATACATAGCATCCCTGCCAAAAGGAAACACAAAGATAGGCCTATAAATATAACACAGTCCTATAAGCAAATACAATAGGATTATAGTCAAAACCAAAATCAAAGAACTCACTGGCCATCACTCAACTTCTGCATTCCGGTTCTTTCCTTTGCCAACTATAAAAATGCATTGGAGGTTTAGGGATGTTCCAATTGAAGAGATTCCATTAAAGCATACAAATGTTTCAACATTAGAAAAACTAATTTTGACTACTAAAATTAACTCATATTTTTATGATAAAGAAAATGATGTCTGCTAGGATCACTCGGAAACCATATTGTATTCTATGACTCATGATTGGGTATATGTCTGCATCAGTGTGAGAATATATAACCTTTTAAAAGCCAAGTAGAAGAAAGCAGATTTTTAAAGAAACAGTGTGTTTGTATTATACACTTAAACACCACCTTTTGCACCAGTTGCTGTAATGACCAATATCATCTTCATGTACTTTGTTTCGAGATCTTTTTCTTGTGTTTTCAGCTATGTTTGTATATTCAGGATGTGCTGTGGTATGTGGTATGAATAAATTCCATAAAAAATCCAGGCAAATAATAATCAAACAATTGGAGGAAACCAATAAATTCCTTAAATAAAGCCATGAAACAACAAACATTTGAGGGATATGAGGCTTTGCTGGATTAGGGTGAAGTCTGACATCTCTGGATAGCCACTTATTTCCATTCAGTCTGTGATGGTGAACTCTGTTTTCTCAGTGAAGGGCCTAAAAATCTGCCTCCTGATCTATATGACCATGGGTCATATAAAGAGCCTCACAGAGCCCTCAGGGTAGATTATTAGGCAAACCCTTTTCTGTGAAGAAAACTGCTCGAACAAACATCTGGGAATTCCTAGAAATGGATCATCCTGCTAAGGATCTTTGTCTTCAGCAGTGACTTTCAACTGTACTCAGAGATTTTTTTTTCCCACATATAGGATAATTGAGTACTGTGTTCTCCTTCTTGTGACAGGACCTTGCTACTTCATGGAAAATGAGGCATGGTAGCATTATATGTAAGTCAAGTATCCTTGACCCCTAAACCCCAGCAAATCATATATTTATCCTCAAAATCCTTCCCTTTGCACAAAGTTTATAAGTCCCTGACTTCAAATAAACAAGTTGCAGGTGCATGCATGCTGACTGGTTGTATGCCACCTGATACCATCAGCCTTCCATCATTGCCCCTGATATTCATCATTTATCCCCCTCTGGGCCTGCTCTCTGACCCACTGGGCCTAGGCCTCACTGGATCTGGGTCTCACCAGGCCTATGTCTTGGTTGCAAGTCAACCAAACATGGACTTTCACCTGTAACTCTGAGGTGAAAGTCTTCAGAGCAAGGCACAGCAGCTTAACTGAGAATGGTAAGACTTTGGTATGGTCATAGGTTCTGGAACACCTGAATTTCCACTACCACTACTACAGGATAGCTGCCTGTAACAGTCAATAGAAATTTCATTCCTCACTCTGGCTTAGTGAACATGAGTGTTGCCCTAAAGTGGTCTAGCTGCACTTGAGAGAAATGGAACCACCATTCTCCATCGGGAAGCTGATCTCCAGGCCTCTCCCAAATGGAGAATGACAGAATGAAACACATTCTGGAAATATGGAAATAGAAGCAATAAAGAAAGCACAAACAAGCTGGCCATGATGGTGCACACCATTGATCCCAGCACTTGAGTAGGCAGAGGCAGATAGATCTCTGTGACATTGAAGTGGGCCTGGGCTAAAAAGCAAGTCCACCAGAGCCAATACTACACAGAGAATTCCAACTTCAAAAAAAAAAAGAAATTTATTAAAAAAAAAACAAAAAACAGAAAGTTAGGGAATCCTGGAAATGAAAAATTTAAAGACTACAACAAGGAACTACAGAGGCAAGGTTCACACTCAAAATAGAGATCAAGAGAGAAATATATGCAGTGAAAACAAATAGAAGAAATGGAAGACAGCTGTGTTTGTACACTCCTTTAATACCAGAACTCAGGTAGGCAGAAACCAATGGACTGTTGGGAGTTCAAGGCCAGCCTGGTCTACAAAGTGACAGCAAAGGCTATAAAAACAAACCTGTCTGAAAATAAAATAAAACTACAGTAAAAAAGAATAGAAAAAAGACGAAATAGATACATGTGTCAAAGAAAATGTGAAATGTAGAAGTTCTCTACCACAAAACATCTAGGAACTCTGGGATATTATGAAAAGACAAAACATGCTCATGGTCAGATTAGCAGAAGAAGGATGAGATCGAAGGTAAAGAAGATATTTTCAGCAAAACCATACAAGAAAAAAAATTAACCTAAAGAAGAAGATGCCTATCAAGGCACAAGCAGCATACAAAACACCAAAGAGACCAGAAAAGAAAGTCCTCTTACCAGAATAATCAAAACTCTAAACATACAGCACAAGGAAAGAATATGAAAAGCTGCAACAGAAAAAAAAAAATAAAACAGACCACACTAACCAACCAATCAAACAGACAAACCAAAACAAACAAAAAACAACCAAGAAATAAATAAAGGCAGATCTTTGAAATTAATCCTGTGTTCTCAGTAAAGATGCTAGAAGTTGAAGGGCTTAGACAGTGTGCTTCTGACTCTTAAAAAACTACAGAAGCCAAGACAAATTACTAACCATGCCCAGAAACTTTCAGTCAGCAAATGGAGAAAATAAGATGTTTCATAAGGTCAAATTTAAACATATGTATCTATGAATGTAGCCCAACACAGGGTGCTAAAACAACCACCACCACCACCAAAATACCAGGATTTACAATCACTGTTTGTTGATATCTCTTAATACCATTGACCCAAATTCACCAATAAAGAGACACAGGCTCACAAAATGGATGATAAACAGAATCCACCCTTCATCTAAACACATCAAACACAGCTTCACATCAAGATAGACATTATCTCAAGGTAAAGTGTTGGAAAAGATATCCCAAATAAATGGACTAGAGTATAAAGCTCATATAGCAATTTTAATATCTAACAAAACAGATTTCAAAAGCAACTAATCAAAAGATGGCAAAGGAAATAACATTTTAACAAAAATCTAGCAATATAACATTTCAATACTTAACATCTATGGCCCAAACCTAAGATCACCTAAGTTATAAAAGAAACCCTTATGCAGCTTGCATCACATCCTGGCCCTCATAAGCCAATAGGGGAAGACTTCAATATATCACTTTCACCAATGGACAGGTCCTCCTGACCAAACGGAACAGAGAAATGCTCCAGATAACTAACATCAAGAAACTAAATATACCCAAATGATGTTTACAGAACATCCACCCAAGCACGAAAGATTATTCCCTCTTCTGAGCAACTCATATACTATGCTCCAAAATTGATGAAATACTTGAACAGTGGAAGTCTCAAAAGATATAAGAAAATTGCAATAAGTTCATGAAATGAATACATAACATATCAAAACTCGTATTACACAACAGAAGTGTCGGCCAGAAGACAGTTCATAGCACTAAGTACATTCAGAAAAAAAAATCAGAGAGATCTCTACCCAGCAACTTAACAGCACACCTAAATACTGTAGAACAAAAAGAAGTAAACACAACTAAAAGGAGTAGATAGTGAGAAACTGTTGAACTGTGTCTTCACTGGTAAAACTGAATGTTTCTACAGGAAAAGAATGGTGGATCCTATCAAAATTGACAATGATTATATTTGAATAGTAGAGATCACCTGAATAAGCAGAGGTAACTTTTCATCAGACAGCTTGGTTATTGAGTCCAACCAAACTTATGAAGACTAGTGTTTTCTTCTTAAATAAAAAATATACTTTTGTTGTTTCATATTAAAAACAGTTAAGGGGTTTAAAATGTTTTAAGTAAATTCAAAGGTATAAACCTGTTTGCGTTGGAATACTTTGGAGTGAATATAAAATTTTTGAGCAGTGTGGGGATAGACAGTGCCTTTAATCCCAGCAGAGACAAGCAGTTATCTATTAATTAGTTGTTTTCTAAATTCAGAAGTTACAATGACAGGGTGTTGGTGGTTCATAGCCTTAATCCCAGCATTTTGGAGGCACATGCCCTTTACATACCACCTGTGAGGCAGAGGCAGGCACATAGGATTTAAAGTGATTTTATTTAAAAGCTGCTTGTAATAGGCAGGCTGAAAATTAAAGTGAATGCCCTTTATTATCTAGAAATAAATACACTTTAAGATATATTTGTAAACTTTCAAAGGTATTTTTTTATCTTTAATTGAGATACTATACTTTTTCTATTTTCAAAAAATCATTTGCCCTATAAAAGATATAACATGCCTAAAAAGGTACAACCCTCACCCCCAAATTAGGGATGGGGTATGGTTTTGATTTAATCTTCTCAGGAGAATAAAATCATCCAACTAAAGAATATGGAGACCACTGGACACATGAAACTTCTGAAGAAAATGACAGATCACCAAAAGAAAATGTCAAAAGAGAAGGAGTAAACTGGCCAACTGGTATCACTCACCTTCATGTAATCTCTTCTGTCTTCTACAGACATAAGTACAAATTGTCTTTATGTGATTGCTAAAGAACAATCCAAAATCTCTATCTCATATCAGAAAAGCCACCTGGTAAGAAACAGAGGAAAACAGAAAAATAAGGGATGATTCTATTGTCATGAATCTCATAATCTTCTGGCATGATGTGACTTTTGTACTTACCACAAACTTCAATCATCAAGAATGTGTACAGTGTTTGTGAAAGAATAAGGGGGTGAGAAAAAAAGCCAAAAAAATAAGCCTAAAATATAGCCAAGTTTACATGAAAAGACATAAGTAACCTCTAGCATGAAAAATTTGCATGGGACCAGAGATACCTTTGATTTTCTAATTAATACAAATTAAATAAACACAGATTTCACAACTGCTAGAAGACAAACTCAAAGTGACACCTAAACAGTTATATTTTCCTGACCCTCCAGCTACTACTAACCTCCTTTACAGAGAGTCCTTTTGCTTTAGAAGTCTCTTAAAAAATGGAGGTGATCATAAGCTGGGCTATGGCTTGCAGTCCCTCATGTCCCCTTGTGGGTTCAGGCACAGCCCAGCCCTTGCAGACACTCACACACAAAAAATGATGGAGAATAATTTAGTTTCTGTTTCCTTCAGCATGATTTATGTCACAATATGTGGAATCTTTCCTATCCTCATATTTAAAACCAGGCACACCTGACAAAATTCTGCATCTCAGAAATTCCTTTTGTACCCTGGAATTGAATTTCCCTAAATCATGCCATTGTGACTGGTGGTAGTTGAAAGGTTAAAAAAATGTAATCAAGTATTGCTGAAAGATGACCACCACCCCCTCTTTTCTTCCAGTTTCAAAACGAGTTGTAAAATTTGTTATGCAAATCTCTATGTGGAATACAACATTAATCATTTCTAGAAATGAGACCTTCAGTTTTCCAATCTGTCCACTGCAAAACCAATGCTTGCGTGTGTACACTAGATAGTGATATTATAAGCACCACAATTTTCTACTGCCCAGGCGGCAAAGTCCTCACTTCTCTGGACAATCAACACTCAGGAAGGGTCAGAGGCCAAGGGTCTCTGTCAAGATCACCACATGGAGACCAACAGAACCACAGCCTGAACCACAGTCCATCTCATTCAAAGCAGATCAGGCTGTGATAGCTCAGGAGCCTGCTATTCCTGGCCTGGGGACAATGGCCCCACACTCAGCATGACATGGCCTCTGGTCTCACTCACAGCTCTTTAGAGCTATATCAGAGGAAAATCCCAAAACAAACCCATAAATTACCTCCCACTATTGCTCCTGACTGCTAGGCCTACCCAGAATCCCTCATTAGCTTGAACAATACAGCTGAGTCTTAGGACAGTAGTAGCTCCTCTACCAGTGGATCAAAGATCAAATGATGCTGATAGCAGAGGCATTCTAGCTTTGCCCTAACCCCTATGGGCACACAGAATGCTAATGTTGTTATAAAAGAATGAAAATTCCAATTATTCTATTTTAAAACCTTCCAGTGAAGAGAGGCAGAGAAAGCACCCATCTGACCACCCTACTCACCTCAACTCCAAGAGTAAAAAGCCCCAAAAGCTCACCAGTTCAGATGACAGATCAGGGTGGATAGGCCAAAGGAACCCAAGGCCAAAGGCTTTCTAGCTCAAAGCTCAAAAAGCCCAAAATCTACTATGCTAAAGCTCCTTCCACTTTTACACTCTTTCTTAAATACATTTCAGCTGAAAGTTCCACTTACTCTTTAATCCCTGTCAGCTGGCTTCTTGCTTTGCCTCTTGATCTAGGGTTAACATTATTAAATCCCGTGCACAGAGAGCTTTTGAATTAAAGGTATGTTCCATGGCTGACGGAACCATACCATAATCACCTGTTTAGAATAAACAGAAAGTTCTTGGAATTAAGGTTTGTGTTAGGGCTCAACCATACCAAACAAAGCACAGGTTTTTACAGTTCACAATCTATGGGATCACACTGGGATCAAATATCCTGCAACATCCTCATCTTGGAAATGTTTTAAAATACAATCTTCTACTTTCTCAGGGCATCTGCTCATCTTCCAAGATACAGGTCATTTATGTTGCACATTCCATTACATGATCAGTGTCCAACGCAGTCATCTCTACCTCATATTTGGGAAGTCCTTCAGCCAAACTTTAGTCAAAGCTAAATAGTAACAACCATTAAAGAAACAAATGGCCATGAATTTGAAAGAAAGGAGTAGGTAATGGGAGCTCAATGAAAATGAGAAATAAAACAAAAAGGATATGGCTGTACCTAGGAATGTTGGAATAGAAAGTTTATTATAGATATATGAGAGAACATAGTCAGACACAGGAACATCTGGGACAGTCTAGGATTCGCATGAACTTGAGCCATGTGAGAGGAGAAGAGAGCCAGATGAAAAGGGTGGGAAGGTAAATGATAAATGAAAAAGACCAGGTAACCAAAATGGTTGGAATACATAAGGAATGAGAGCTGGGAGGAGGGCAGCTCAACTTCTGAGGTAGAGATCTGTGTATGACACCCATACCTGGTAACAGGAAAAGATTGAGGGATGCTGGGAGAACCTGACAGCCAGGTCTGCTTTGATTGTTAAGTAGCCTCCTTAAAGATTCATCCCAGCATTTGAGATGTAAGAGCAGAAAGGAATGAAAAGGTTGAAATTATTTCATTATAACCTTAAAATTATTTTTAAAAGTTGAAAATGGCCTTATGGTCCAATATTCTTCAGAGACTTTGAATATGTATTAGAGAACACCAAGTATTACTCACAACTTCTTTTCTCAGGTTGTGCACTTTCAAATGTGGGGAAGGGAAACATCCCTGTTAGTCACTACCACAGCAGTTTATCCAGAACTTCTGTTTCGTTTGAACTCATGCAACTATAGAAATTTGCTTTCCAGAAACAAGCTCAGCAACTAATCCATATTCTTGATTCCCTTTGTGTATGACTCCCCCCAAATGTACAGTTTTCACTTTTATTGACCATCTAAAATTGATTACATGACTCATTACCATCTTCCCTTCTCCCCCTCCCTTTCTGTGTTGTGACTACACCAGCTTCAAAGTAGGTTAGTGAATGCAATTCTTACACAGGTCCCTCTTTATTTGTAATTGCCCACCTCTAAAAATTTAGGGTCTTCAGGGGACATTAATTCACTGTTCTATTTTACTTCACACTTGCTAGTCAGGGCCCACCTAAAAAGAGCTGCAGGACTATGTTCTAGGCACTAGGCAGTAGGGGCAGCATTCAGTGTTCCAATAAAGTGTAAACTACATAGCATGTGAAAGGCTGATCTACAGGAGACGTTGCTTTAACAAAAACAAATATCAAAGCACTAGGGGAAAAGGAATGAAATTCTTAATGACTGGATTATCAAAGAATATTATCTAATAAGAGACTAGAGCAGTAATGCATCAACAAAATAAAATTTAATAATACCAACAACTGACTTATTTATTTATTTATTCATATATTTATTTATTATGAATACAGTGTTCTGCATGCATCTACACTTGCATGCCAGAAAAGAGCACCATATCTCATTATAGATGTTGTAAGCCACCATGTGGTTGGTGGGAATTGAACTCCTGACCTCTGGAAGAGCAGCCAGTGCTCTTAAACTCAGAGTTGAAAAAAAAAACACATAGCATACTGACTTTGAAAAACACAGGCCATTCTCTTGTAGAGGGAAAGCCATTAATAAGATACTGTTTGATGTTATCCTTGTGTACAATATTAGCTGCTGAGACCTGTAACCTGACAGACACAGCTTAAGCCCATAGCATGTGTCTCAAATTTGAACTGACAGAACTGTGTCAATGAGGATTGTACATATGGGCATAGGACAGTCCCTTAATTTGAAATTCAATATTTACTGGAGCAAGATACCTGACCCAAATTGTACACCCACCAATCTTGTCTGCTTTCATTTGCATTCATGAATTAATAAATACACATTGGGAATTTACAAATTAAAAAGACATAACCCTGACACATTTCTACACAATCCTGGTGAGCAAACATGTGTATCCCGGGATCCTAATCTCTAACAGGTCTGGTTAGCATACTGCTTATCTGTGGAGTGTTTTACAGGCAGTCTTCCCTCAGCTAAATTCTAACTGGTACCACTAGTTTCTCAGCGATAGTAAATCCTTTACATCATCAGTTCTACTCTTCTATATCACAGCTTAATATTTGAGTGCTCTCTGACACAGGACATATAATTTATAACCCCCACAAAATCCAAATGGATCTTTTAGAATGGAGAGACATCTTCAAAGGTCACCAGGAACTAGGCCTAAAAAAGGGCACTTAAATTTCACCAGAATAGTGACTCTATTATAAAGCCACCAGGAATTGGACCATGGGTCACCAATTCCAAATACAAGGTCGTAAGATTCCTTACCCAAGGAACAGCCTGAGGATAACAAGAATGGGAAGGTATCTTATCTCAAAGTGGGGCATTTGTGCTGAGCAGTCTACCAACTTTGTAGTAGAACCTTCAGTGACAAAGAAAATACCCAACATTCCTGAGGCCTAGAGATAGCTCCGTCAATGTTAGTTATGTTAGCTAGCCAATCACTTTGTAAAAAGCTTGCCCTTGCTGAATGTCAACCAATCCTGTAACTATTAAACCAGAACTTCCTGGTCCTTCCTAAAACCCCAATCAAAACCCTGCCATGCACCTGCTCAGGGCTCTCTCTGATCCACTGTGTTTGTAAAAATGGAGAGACCCAGCATAAGCCCAAATAAAACTCTTTGCTCTTGAATATGTGGTCTGGCTCCTGATGATCTTTGGTCACCCTAAGATCTGGCCATAACATATGAGTTCTTATATTGGATCCCCAAGTCTCCCAAGCACCCCAGGCACATGGAGCTGAACAACAGCCAGTAAATGAGCACTCTGTCTGTATCTGTCTGTGTCTTTCTCGGTGTTTCTCTAGTTTGTTTTTTTGGGACTCAAGGCAAAATGTGTAATATGTGTCATCAGAAAGGTTAGAGCTGATGCTCTGGACAGCTGTGGGCCACAGCTGTCTTCCAGACCCCCCCCAAAAGGGCACATCTGTAAAGGGAGTTGAGCACCGAGTTTTCTTTGATCTCTGGATCTTTGGACAAGGATAATGCAGGTAGCTCCTGCAGCAGAGATTCACTGATATCCTACTTTCCTTTTCCACTGCAGGAGTGGTGGGATCTGCTGTCTGGCTCTGTGTATTTTTCTGCTGCACAAGCAATGGGATCTAGTCTGTGTCTTGTTTAACTGATTTGACTCTCGCTGTCATTTTTTTGTCTCTGGGACTGACTGAGGACATGGGACAAAATCCTTCTATCCCCCTAGACCTGATTTTTTTCCCATTTCAGGAGGCTTGAGCCATGCTTCACAGTCTCCAGTGAGAGTGGCAAGAATGTGGCAAGGGATTGATACAGTATGTGGAGCCCAGGATTGGCACCTCTGCCAATGTTCTCTGGTCTCTGGTCTGGCAGATCTTATCCACTACTCTGGCCTCGGGTCTGGCAGAGTGTGTCCCCTGCTCTGGCCTCTGATCTGGCAGAAATTTGCTGTTGCTGTGGTCTCTGGTCTGGCAGAGTTTGGCTGGTGCTTTGGGCTCTGGTCTGGTAGACAGAGATCAACAAATATGTTGCTGCTCCATTCTCTGGTCTGGCTGAATGCAGGTCATCATTCCAAACTCGGGTGTAGTTGGATGGAGCCTGATTTGGGGGTAGGTCACCACTAATGGAATAGGATAGAGGGCCCATAGAGAGACAGGCCACTGTTCTGAGTTTTTGGTATTTTTTCTTCCATTCTCTTCGAGCGCATTATACCCAGTACATTTTTTTTTCCTTTGTTGTACTTTTGTGATTTTGTTTGCTTGTGATGGTCTCAGTGGGCTGGTGATCAAACAGCTGTGCTCCATTGTGACTTTGCCTTCCCCATGCTCCCAACACTACAAGCTGGGGCACCTCTGGTCATCAGTGGAAACACATATTTCCACATATATGGCGAGGGAGGCTCGGTTGGAGAGGGGTCTGTGTGCAGATAGTCTTTCTGGGCTTGACCTTGTTGCCTCCTTGCTATCTCTATGAGGAAGTTCGGTGACCTGAGGTTAGCTCTAGCTTGGAACAATGACCACCAAATAATGCTCTTAGTTGAAAGGTATTGTAGTTATTACTATTATTATTATTTGGTTAGGGTCCCCTGTAGCCCAGCCCGGCCTTAAACTAAACAGCTATAAGATGACCTTGAATTTCTGATCCTTCTACTCCACCTCGTATCAAGTGAGGTACACTCCCAATCCCACAAACTTCTTTTTTTTAGCCATAGGTGGCTTCAACAAGGAAGTGAACCAAACTCAAATAGGGAAGGCTTGGCTCCACTGAGTTCCTGGGTCTGAGCCTGTGTACTGGCACTGTTCACAGAATACCCACCTGAGCATCTTGATATGTCACTTATTAGTGTGGCTGTACTTATGAGATTGTCACCTGAGAATGAAAACAATTCTTTTTTAGTTAAGGTCTCATACTGGCAACTAAAAGAATTTTATTAGAAAATCTTAGAAAGCACATGTATGATTGTGGTTTGAATGGGTGGGGAACCTCTGTCAATGTCCTCCCCAAAGTGTTAAAGGACATAAGCATGGGGAACGGGGAAGAGTAGATGAGGAATTCACCATGTCTGGGTATCTACCCCTACCCCCCAGAAAATGAGTTGCTTTACTTAATCACCAATGCAAGAAAAAAAATAGCTAGAATGCATTTGAGGTTCAAGGTTTAGAAGTGAGGTTGCAGGGGTCCTTTTGGCAATGCTTTGGAAGAACTGCATCCATTCAAGTGCAATGTTTGTAAATTCACACTGAGCAAGGAAGGCAGGGAAGGGAAGGGGAGGGAGGAGAATAAAAAGGAGGACAGGGGAGAAACAGGTTCAAACTTTTCCTGTCAAGAAAACAAAAAGGAAAAAAAAAATCTTAATGAAGTCCCACTTTTTGTATGTGTGCCCAAGATTTTTTTTATCATTATTTATTTAATTTTTTCTGTTAAATATTTTTTTAATTTTTTAAACTTTTATTAATTACACTTTATTCACTTTGTATCCCCCCATAAACCCCTCCTTCCTCCCCTCCTAATCCCACCTACTTTTCCGTTTCTTCATGAATGATCCTCCCCAAGTCCACTGATAGGGGAGGTCTCCCTTTCCTTCCTTCTGATCTTAGTCTGTTAGGTCTCATGAGGAGTGGCTGCATTGTCTTCCTCTGTGGCCTGAGATCAAAGAGCAGGCCAATCAGTTTATGTTACAGGCAGTCCCTCTTCCCATTACTATGTAACCCACTTAGACACTAACTGTCATGGGCTACATCTGTGCAGGGGTTCTAGGTTATCTCCATGCATGGTACTTGGTTGGAGTATGAGTATCTGGAAAGACCCTGGTGTTCAAATTTTCTCATTCTGTTGCTCTCCTTGTGGAGTTTCTGTCCTCTCCAGATCTTCCTATTTCCCACTTCTTTCATAAGATTCCATGTACTCTGCCCAACACTTGGCCATAAGTCTCAGCATCTGCTTTGATAGTCTGCAGGGCAGAACCTTTTAGAGGGCCTCTGTGGCAGGTTCCGAACTTGTTTCCTGTTTTCTTCTTCTTCTGATGTCCATCCTCTTTGCCTTACAGGGTAGGGATTGAGCGTTTTAGTCAGGATCCTCCCTCTTGATTAGTTTCTTTGGATGTACAGATTTTAGTAGGTTTATCCTATATTATATGTCTATATGAGTGAGTATATACCATGTGCCAAGAATTTTTAAGTTGTGTTTATGTGTACATTCCTTTCATCATATTTACATATATACTCTAAACGTTTGCTGAATAATGGTGTTTCAATGTCGTTCCCACATTTCAACTGAATTATTTTTGGGCACTAAATCTAAACCTAATTCTTATCAATATTTGGAGGTTTTACTTGTTTTAAATGTGTGGTTTTATTTTCTTAGTTAACAGTGTGTACACAGTCCCTTACACCAGGGTCATCATATTTGTGTCTCTAACAAAGTAATGAAAAACATTAAATAGTACTAATAATGTTAATGACTAAAATGAAAATAACTGAGTGCATTGTACAATGATCTCAGATGCTCTTTTCAGACAGGACATTTTATGATGAAATTTTTTTCATGAGGCACAAAATGCCTGCTAAGCTTAAGGCTTGTTTACAACATTCTCTTGAAAACAAGGTTCAAGATGAATCCTGAAGTCATAACATCAAATGATGTACAGAGAGGACATAATCACCTTTGCAGATATGGGCTCCTAGGGATAAGTATGGTGGGATTCAAAGCTCAGGACACTTTCTGAGAATATGACTTCTCATAAAACCTAATGAAAAAATTGATTCATCCCAGAAAATGAACATATACATAAAACCAAATACATATAAAGCAGGTAAATGTCAGGAGAAGGACCAGGTTAAAAACTAACACCAAATAAGTATCACTGTTGCTGTATCTGCAATTTCTACCTTATTTGGAATGCAGAGACAAGAAGACTGTTAACTCCTGTATTGAAGGAAGTACATCTGCATAAAGAAAAGCAATGTTTCGATTCTCCTGTTCTTTTTTTTTCTCCTCCCCTTCCCCCTCCTTCCTTACCTCCTATATATGAAGCAAATGTTCTACCTCTGAGTTGTATTCCTGCCTTCTGTACAAAACAGGCAGATACACATAGTCTTTGAGTATAATAAAGCCAGATGCTAAATCTCACTAAAGCTTAAAGGAAGTAACTTGTTATGGGATAAATTAAAGAGAACACAGAGAAGGCAACAGGCATAGAGTAGGCTGTCCTAGTAACAGCAGTAACAGAACAAGATAAAAAGACTCCAGGAAAAGTTTTTTACAGATGGCATAATGGCTGTCATTAACAAATAAAATGCTACATGCTGCCATCCTTTAGGTGAGAATTCTGTTTTACTATCAGATTATGAAGACTTTGTTAAAGGAATTTACTTTTTAAAAGGTTATTTGTCCTTCCACAGATAGTTTTTGTGAATTAGGTACCCAATATTCTGCTAAGTCCTGAACACACAAAAATGATTGATGTAAACACCACTTTCTCTATAAGCTTACAATCTTGTGGGGTAATCCACCATAAACAAACCCATAGACCATGCATAGAAATGTATACATCACTATGAATTCCACTATGAAACCTAAAGGAAAGCAAGAGGTACCTAACACCCCAGAAAAGATAAAGAACATACATATTCAAAGGCTGAGAGATGAGAACATTTTAGTTCAGTAGGTGAAATGAAAGAAGGTGAATTTGTTTTCAGTATACTAGGGAAGAAGAATGGAATGATGATGATGATGATGATAATAATAATAATAATAATAATAATAATAAAAGATTAAAGAAGGATGGTAGCCATCCCTCTCTGCTGCTGCTGTTTTTTTCATCCTTTCACCCTCTCATGTGACTCTATGCCCTCTAGTGGTGACGGGAGGCAACTTCTCCATCATTTCTATCTGGAACTGTTGATGGTTTGTTTAATCAGCAGAGCCTGCAGGGCTGATGGCCTCCAGGGAGAACCCATGAACGGGAGGCTCTGGCAGGGTGACTCCAGGAAGTGACCATGCTTCCTCAGCCCGGTTCCGGATGGAACTTGGAACCCTGGTTGCCAGGTAACGGGAGGCCAGCAGCAGCAACAGCAGCCTGGACAGACCAGCTGGTCCAGAGGAGCTGGAGAGATGAGTCTGTTCTGCTTCCAGACCTCCACGGGCTCAGGTCTCAGAGAAGACAGCGGTGGTCGCCTGTGCCGCTGCTGGAGACATGTGGTGCGCTCCATGACACATTCCTGGCCTTTTCCCCACTGGGAGACCAAGGTAACCAGGGCTGTCCTGCAGCAGGGAAGCTTTCTGGTCCACCCCACCCCCCATCCACCGCGATCGCAGCCTGGAAGAGTGTTCCTTTGGGACACTGAGGAACACTTTTCATGCCTGTTTCCCGCTTAGGTGTAGGGAAAGTGGTCATTGGTGCCCCTCGGGGTTTGCACACTTAAAGCATCCCTCCTTCCCTGGTCCTTCCTCATAGCGAAAGGTAGTGAGCCTTACTGCATGGCATCCTCATGCTCAGCAATGATCGCATGGACTATGTGAAGCAGATGATTCCCTATTTGCCCACCTTCTGGCCCTTTATCCAAAGATTGCCACCATCTGGTTGGTTCTGGACCTGATGCTGAAAAGGCAGGAGAGTGGTTCCACCGGGGATCTAGCCAGCTCTCAGATCTTCTCCTGCTGTTTCCCAGGGCCAGTGCCCTGTGCCCTCACAGAACCGGACGTGTGAGTCCCAGCAGCCTGAGTCCCAGGCCAGACCCCTTAAAGTGACATGGCCAAACATGGGTGATTGTGGCAGGGTGGGGCTCTCACAGGTGCCATTCACCTTCCCCAGGGAATCTCACACACCACCATTTCTCATGCCCTGAGTGACCTTTCCCCGTTTGTGTAAAGGATTCTGGACCCCATTTGCACTGTTTGTTATGGATGGTGCCCCTAGCACCCCCACACCCATCCTTGGGAAGATTCTAACAGTTCCTTCTAGATGTCTGGGTGGCTTGGGGACACGGGGCAGTAGGGGTATCACCCCCATGAACTGTCACAGGTATAGATCCTTCAGGCGGAAAAGCAGACAAAGACATGAGTAGGCTTGGGGTGGAGGGGGAGGTGAGCAGGAAGGGGCGTTTAAGGCCAGGGTGGAGGGCCAATTTTGGCCAGGAGCCTCACCTTTGGGGTTCTCTACCTAGGGACTGTCCTCACGACCTAACCTGCTGGTAGAGGATAGAGGTTTCCCACTGGGCTCCTAGGTTTTGAGCAGCAGAGGGAGAGACAAAAAAGGAAAGGCCCTGGGGGATACCAATGCCCCCCCGCAGTTCCAAAGAGAGGCCAGACTCCCGACACAGTGTCCCTTTGCCCTGCTCTCACCCACAGTGCCATCTTCTCGTTCTTGTCCCAGTGGCTGCAGAAATTCCCCCAGGATTTTTCTGGGCCCCCGGACCTGGCCATCGTGAGACGGCTGCTGGACTATGCCAGGATCCATGTGCCCACTGCAGAGTCGGACTGCCAATCTGGGGAGATCCTCCGGGCAATGGATAAGCCCTAGATAAGCTTAAGCCTGAGAAGGAGGAGGAGAATTAGGAGGAGGATGAGGACCCGAGGGAGGCACCTAGTGAGGTAGCAGCTGATTCCAACCACGTGTCCCACAGGGGAAGTGTCCTGAAGCTCTGGCCAAGGAAGCAGAGGAGGAAGACTGTCAAATCGACTGTCCTGCGGGTAGGAGAGGGGACTGTGCCTTCCCTGGCATGGAGAGGCCATCTTGGGTTAGCTCACCCCATTCTGCGTGCCTTCAGGCTGCTCCCTTATCCCAGATGACGGCTCACCCCTTTCTTTGCCCAGATCCGGGGCTACTTGGGGCCTCAACTGCAGAGCTGTCCATGCAAGACACCTTGGTGGCACAGGAGAAATGGAGCCTGGTTTTGGAGGCAGATGCTAAGCCCAAAGAGGATGCTGAGATCCTGGATCCCATGGCTGCAGGATCCCCAGTCTTGCCAGAAGCTGGACCAGTGCAACCTCTGGCTTTAGCATCAGAGGACGCACAGGCCCTTGTGGACTTGGCGGATGAGCTACTGTTTCTCTCCACTGTAGTGCACTTGGGGGCACCCATTCCCCTGTCCCCGCTGCCCGAGGTAGACATATAGTTCGTACAATTGCCGGCTGAGCTGCATCCAGCGCCTGCTCCCCTTAGAGAAAAGATTCCCTTAATTTTGTATATTTTTAAATTGCTGTTTTTCACTCTTGTGTTATTGTTGTTGGTTTCATATTATTATTATTTAAAACGTGTTGCTTACTCAACTTACGTGATGTATTCAGAGATGGGGCCTCCCCATCGGCCCACATTGGGTGGCTTAGCCAAGGGGTATGGAGCCTGTTTTTGTTGAGAGTTTCCTGCGAGTTGGGCATGTGCATCCATCTATAGACGATGATGCCAGGTGTGTAGTTGGTGTGCAGGGGGTCTACTGGGATAGATTGAGCCCCAGAAAAAAAAGCCCAACAGGGCCAGTGCTTGACAGCAGAATTTTGGGGCCACAGCTGGGCCAAGAGCTAGGCTCTGAGGACTAGGACCAGGACCAGGACCAGGAACAGTACCAGGACCCAGCTCTGTGGACACTATCCCTGAGGGGAAAAAAACCCTATAATTTGAGATACAGAGTACATTTTGGGGGATCATTTAAATACATGATATTTCTACATAGCCATGCCTGTTTTAGAACTCAGTCTTTGGAGCTGGGCATGGTGGCACACACCTGTAATCCCAGCACTCAGAGAAGAAGAGACTTGAATTTGAGGCAAGCCAGGTCTACAAAGTAAGTCTAGGACAGCCAAGACTACACAAGGAAATTCTGTCTAAAAAACAAACAAATAAATGAACGAACAAACACAAAAGAGAGCTCACTGTGTGGACCAAGCTGACCATAATCTCAGAAAGATTAGGTTGCCATGGACTACCAGGTCTAGGATGACAGGGATGCACTTCTGAGCAAAGCTAAGATATTTTTAATGACTTATTCTTGAATCAAGAAATGAAAGGATAAAATAAGATGTACAAAGGTAACATTTTTTCTTCTAATGAACAAACAGTAATAAGTCTTCAAATTCTATATTTATTTACAATTGCAAAATCATTTCTGATGTTGTCAGTAAGTGGGTTTTCTCCTTTGCTTTAATTTCATCCATTGAAAAATGTTTGAGTATGTATGTGCCATGAGAGGACAACTTATTGCTGTTTACTATCTGTTTACATCCCATATATGAGTTTTTGACATGAAACCCAAAGAATGTTTTGGCCAGTGAAAAAACTGGCCCTTATTTAGGTTTAAAAATTATTTATGTATGTACTAGTGTGTGAATTTATATATATAAAGGCCCAAGTATAGAAATATTAGAAAAATTCTATAGGAGTAATATTAGCTATCTAGAAATTGAGCTCAAATCATCAGGCTTAGAAACAACCAACTATTCCCACTGAGACAATTCTCTGACATTCACTTGTAGATCTGAGACAGTGTTATGAGCAAGTCCTTACTCCTAAGAATGAACTAACACATCCCAAAAAAATGACAGTATTATATCATTTTAATTTGTACATAGTAATTATTATTATTATTATTATTAATTTCATGTTTTTCCATCCTTATATGACAACAGGTTTATAATCTGGATAGAAGACAATATTTTACTGATGTAATATTTCAATTAAGTTTATTTGAGTATCAATGAACTTAGTGGGGAATGTCTGTGGTAAGCAAAACTGGCAACATGACTTTGAACATCATATAACAATGACCAAAATAAACCCCACAAAGCTGTCACCAAGTCTTCAAACATCTGTCATGGCCTAAGAACCCATACTAACATTACACACCCATGACATGCCTTTTTGAAATAAATATCATGTCTGTTACATTATTTAGCACCCCTAGATAATTCTCCAGAAGGCAGTACTTCAACATTATGTGTCATATAGTAACTAATGGGAATATAGGAAGAATGGAACTTCAACCAATATATAAATTGTTCAATATATATATTGAAGTTACATACATACATACACACATATACACTATTAAGCATTTTAACATTAATGTTGGTAAAAACAGAACACATTGGGGGAACATCTTCCACTCTTGGATGTGTACTCAGAAGGCTGACACATGAGAATCAATACTTCAAATGCAGCTTTGCATAATTACTGACATCCAAGTCAGGCTTGAAAACAAACATTTTATAGGAATTTGTGAAAATGAAAAAAAAATTCCACACTTTCTCAGAGACCCTTCATTGAAAATCACATTGAAGATCACACACTGCCTGATATAAATAAGCAATGGAACGAACATATTGATGATGGGTATCTCATTCTATACTTTTCAGCAGAAAAATACCTATCACCGAGTGGAAATGCATTAGATCAACAGCAGCCACAGAAAGAATATCAGAATGACCTAATAAACTTCTGTGTTTGGATTTGATACACATACAGCTACAATATTTACTCGAATGTGTACAAATACAGAACACAACCATAACTGGTGATCTCCTCCATTACATTATAAGTGAACATGTAAATAATTTATTTCCTCAAATGTTATGATGAAACACAGATTAAAAACGTTTCTTTTCATGATTAGCTTTCTGGGTGTACAGATTTTAGTATGTTTATCCTATATTATATGTCTAATACCCACTTATCATTGAGTTTATACTCTGTGTGTCTTTCTGATTCTGGGATACCTCACTCAGGATGATCTTTTCTAGATCCCCCCATTGGCCAGCCAATTTCATGATTTCCTTATTTTTAAATGCTGAGTAGTATTCCCTTGTGCAAATGTACCACAATTTCTGTATCCATTACTCAACTGAGTGGCACCTGGGTTGTTTCCAGCTTCTGGTTATTACAAATAAAGCAGCTACAAACATGGTTGAGCAAATGTCCTTGTTGTATACTTGATCATATTTTGGACATATGCCTAGGAGTGGTATAGCTGGATCTTGAGGTAGCACTATTCCTAATTTTCTGAGAAAGGGCCATATTGATTTCCAAAGTGGTTGTACAAGTTTACATTACCATCAGTAGTGGAGGAGGATTCCCCTTTCTCCAAATCCTCTCTAGCATGTGTTGTCACTTGAGTTTTTGATCTTAGCCATTTTGATGGGTGTAAGGTGAAATCTCAGGGTCATTTTGATTTGCATTTCCCTGATGACTAAAGAAGACTTGGAAGGGATAGGAGGTCCACAAGGAGAGCAACAGATAAAAAAAAATACTGGGCACAGGGGTCTTTTCTGAGACTGATGCTCCAACCAAGGAACATGCATGGAGATATCCTAGAATTCCTACAACCCCTGCCAGATGTAGTCCACGGCAGTTCAGTCTCCAAGTGAGTTCCCTAGTAATCAGAACAGGAACTGTCTCTGACATTAACTCAATGGCTGACTCTTTGATCACCTCCCCCTGAGGGGGCAGCAGGATACAGAGGAGGATAATGCAGCCAGTCCTGATGAGACCTGATAGGCTCTGGGAAGATAGAAGTGGAGGAGGACCTCCCTATCAGTGGACTTGCAGAGAGAAATAAGAGGAAGTTTAGAGGGAGGGTAAAGGAGGGGATGAAGGATGGGACTACAGCATGGATACAATGTGAATAAACTGTAATTTATAAAAAATATAAATGATATTTTTAAAGTGAAAAAACAGAAATGATCTTCTGTTATTAGTTTTTTTTTTTTTTTTTTTTTTTTTTTTTTTTTTTACATTCCAGGACGTTGTTTTTGGAAAAAGAGATTCTCTGTATGGCCTTGACTGACCTGTTGTGCTTTCTAGACCAGGTAAGCCTTGAACTAACACAGATAGAGCTCCCTCTGCCAGTCATAGTGCTGTTATTAGAGGCATTTGCCAACAGTGCACACTTTGATTTTTTAATTTAATATTTAAGTTAATTTAATGTGTTTGGTTTTTGAGACATGGTGTCTCAGTGCATCATTGCAGGCCAGGACTCTCTTTGTAACCAGGCTGACCTTGAATTTACAGAGACCCACCTTCATCTGCCTCCCAAGTGCTGGGACTAAGGATGTGTGCCACCGTGCCTGGCAAGACTTTCTTATTGTCTAGTTGAAGTCACACTATGTGATTTCAGACATATCTTGTCATGTGGGTGTGAAGGAGCCTGTTTTTTTAGACAAAGTTTCTCTCTGTATCCGTGTATGTCCTGGACTTGCTTTGTGTCTGGCTCAGATTTTCTATTTTAATTACATATATATGATTAAAACATATCTATAATATATATGTGATTAAAATATATTTCATTTAAATCATATGATATATGATTATAAGAAGTATAATATATAATATTATATTATAATATATATTATAATTATGTTGTATGTAATATTTATGTATAATATATAATATATAATCATATATATCAAAAGATTATATATATCATACAATCATATATTATATATATCTGATTAAACAAAATCATATGTATATCAAAATGATATATAATATGATTATATATGACTAAAACAAAATGTATATAATATATTAAACATATATTAATATAATATATATTTATTAAATATATGAGTTAATATTACTATATTAATAAGTATATATTATATATATATTAATGATTTGGTATTTTGAGACAGGATTTCTCCTTTTAGCCCTGGGTATTTTAAACTAGACGTGTAAACCAACCTGACCTTGAACTCAAAGAGAATAGCTATGCTTTTTCCTGGCAGAGTGCTGGGATTAAAGGTCTGTTCCACCAAACCCGGCTTACATTTTTTGTTTTAATCTTATTTTTTTTTTTAAATCGGGTTTCATTGTGTATACCTGTCTATCCTGGACTCTCTTTGTCAACAAGGCACACACTGAACTCACTGAGACTGGCCTGTGCCTGCCTCTTATGTGCCTGGATTAAAGGTTTGTGCAAGCACATCTGGCAGGACCTTAGACTTTTAAGGATTTGTTTAAGGGAGGGACTCATATATCCTAATCTTTTTATAAGGTTCTGAGTCGGTGGATGAGGGGACCTCTGATTATTATCAGTGTGTGTGTGTCTGTGGGTGAATAGATGTTAAATCAGTCATTGCTTCCTTTCTCACAGTCCTTCTCAGAGCAGAGCTTTTATTCCCATGACTAAGAAATTTTATTTTATATCTTTAGAAAAATATCTCTTAGCTTTCCTGGGTGTGTGAGGGTGTGATATAACCTGGATCTGGATTCACAGATAGTGGTAGGTGTTGGGAATTGCACCTAGGTCCATCTGGAAGAGTAGACACTGCTTTAACCACTGTTCGTTATGTAATTTTAAAAATATAGTATTAATCACTGTCAAACAAAATGGTACAGTTCATCAGATAGTGAAATTTTTGGGGTGAATAAAACTCAAGAGATGCCACTCCCACTGCCTATAGGAATGCTGGGACGACAGGCATGTTTTTGACTCATCCATCTTTTTTTATTATTTGAAAGAGAATTATTATCTGTGTCTGACTGCCAATAATGTAATTAAAGGAGACCCAAGGACTCCTCCATCCACCAGGAACTGGGCCTTTTTTACTGTAGTAGCAGGAGCAGCAGAAGCAAAAACAGCAGCTATGTGTGTTAACTTCCGGGACAGAGGGCGGGGCGGTGACATCACAAAGCTTCTGACCCATCGTGATGCCAAGGTCAGTATGGTTTGGCAGGTAGATTTACATACACCCTGACCAGGGTAAAGGCTGTGTGGGCTCTGAGGACGACGTTGTGCCACAGTGGCCATGAGCACGGTGAAGAGGCTTACTGGGCCTACTGCCAGGCTACTGGCCTAACAACCGGAGAGTTAAGCCCAGGAACGCCAACATGTGCTGGTGCGTACAGCACGCGTGGTGTTCTGGGATTTGTAGGCGGTACCCTGGCAAGGTGTATGCGGGAGAAGAGAGAGGCCAATGCTTGACTGCAAGATATCCCGGTAGGCATCTCGCGGACCAGATGCCATTTTTTTAGTTCTCAGATGCAATCCCAGAAGTCCTTGCTCCGAAGCCATGTATGTAGTTCCCAGGCAGGTGGGCCTCTGCCGCAGTGCATCTTGGGACTGTTGTTACTTCACTGACCAGCAAGCACTCCCAAGCAGGAAACCAACGATAATGATCGGTCTGTGACTAGAAACTTTGTGTTTACATGTATGGCCTCGGACATACATGTCCGAGGCCAGGGAGATGGTGGGAAGTGGAAAGGGAAGTGGGGGAGGAGAGCCTCAGAGGCTCCAAGTCCTTAAGTCCCTGCTTTCTGCAGGGCAGATTCGGAATCAAAGCCGGAAGGGACAGGACTTCCGCAATAGGAGCACCAGTACCTTTGCGGGTTTTTCCAGGTCAGCATTCTTCCTATTCAAGCTCTTCGCCAGTTTATGATCATCCGAGGGGAGGTTGCGGGCGTTTCCCCGTCCACTGCTCATCTGCCTGCCCAGCGGCTTGTGCGTGGGGCTGACCACAGGCAGGGGGATGGCAGGAAGAGAGAGGCATAGGCCTCCTCTCCCACTCCGCCTGCGTGCATCCTGGAGAAATGGGTTAACCCTTCCCATGACTGAGGTTGTGCACGACCTTGTACTGGGCGCCCTCTGCTGGCCGACAGATTCACGAGCAGACAGGTCAGTATAAATAACGGTTAGAGGGTAAGGAGCTGAACAGGTAAGTTGTACTGTGCTTAGTGGTTAGGGTGCTGGGGACACAGTACATAAGGATCCTGCCACCTCTACTGACCTCAAGGCATACACACATGGGCAAACAGAAAAAGGAGGAGGTGGAGGAGGAAGGAAGGAACATGAATCAATCTGTCATTTCTTTCAGAAAAAATTTTTGAAACTTGGGTATTATTTGGTGTTGATTTGCTGAACTCGAACCAGACACAGGCACATACTCTCTAATTGTATAAATAAATGATGTTTTTCAGCGTGGCAAATAAAATATTTTCAACTAGAAGGAAGGTGTGGAACATGGCAACGCAGCACATTATATTTAGAGTCTATCAAATAAGAACGACTTGATGAACTTTTTCAGAGAAAGCTTCTCATATTCAAAGATAAGAACCATCCCTTGCTTAAAGCATTTTTCTCAAGGCACCTACACTCACCCAGTACCCAGGAGATTCTTACTTCCATAAATTCTGAATTGACAATTTTAATTTCTCGCATCCTGCTTTGCTGTGTAGAAATTGTAAGCCATACCTAGCACGTATTTCTATGAAGACTAATCCAGAAGAAATTGCTGTAATGACCAATTCTGAGCCCAGCTATTCTATCTGGAATGTAGTGTATGCAGTGGCATATACTATCTGTAAAATGCTGTTGAAGAAACCTGAAATAGGATCTAAACAAGACAAAAATCAAAGGTAGATTTCTACCATGGCAGGTAAGCCTCACTCAGAAGCAAGGGAAGCGCTAGGATCTTACATTATTGGTAAGTTATTTACTGTGGTCAAGCCAATAAAACATTTTCATCTTATAATTAAAAGTATAAGTTAAAATGGAAAAGGAAACTATTACAATGTATGCATATATGTCTATAATTATCTTACATGATTTTGAGACTGAAAGCACCAATTTGAAGACATTAAATTTGAATATATTTCAAAAAGTGTTTTCCCAATGTGAGATAGAATTCTGTAAGTTGTAAGTGTAATCATTGCAAAAATATAGCAAGTTCAGTAACAATTTTTTTTATACTTCATGGAATATGTCCAACACCATAAGATATAAACAAGAGGATCATATCCAAAGTAGCCATTTCACCAAAATTACAATCTATATTTATGACACAAGACCATAAGAAGATCCCTTTGTGGACAATAAATACCCTGTCCTAGAGTCAACAGTAACTGAAAAGTAATTTGCTTTCAATTTTTAATTTAGTATTATTTAGTATTAGTAAAGTAAGATGAAGGTAAAACCAAAACTGCTTCCATTATGAAATTTTAGAATACAGAAAATGCTCTTGAGCCTGGGACATATCTCAATGTATTGGTGATAAATGTAATGTGAGGGTTTTAAACAAACAATATGTAAACTTAGGACTCATTTACACTTAACAAGCCTTGGAGATCACCTTCAAATAGGGTATCATCAAGAATATTGTTGAGCAAGTCTCTTCAAGATCTCTTCATTCAGTCAATGATAGGTAAATGCAAGATGAACTCTGAATCTTTATTGTACTATGTAAGTTAGTGTTATGGGAATAAGTAATATTTGACAAAGATATTGACATAGACTATAATCATGGCTTCTAGTCATAATATGTTCAGTAAGTTAGTATGTCTCTTGTTCAGATAACTGTATACCTATACAGAAGTTCTTTAATAACATGAATTATTAATTAGTTATCACAGTATTAGGTTGAGTTATTAATTTTCAGGAGTTGACTTTTTGTTATCAAGATAATACTGGTGTCTTAACAAAATATAGAAGTGTTTTTTCCTTTTCCCTTCTGTGGAATACTTTAAGGAGTATTGCAGTGAGTTCTTTGAGACTTTTGTAGAATTCATGCTGAATCTAAACCTATGCTTGCTTTCTTTTATTTTTTTTTAATTGAAAGATTACTTTTTCTATTTTGGTTGTTATGTTTCTGTTTAAATAATCTACTTCATCTTGATTTAATCTTGTTAGATTTTATACATGTAGAAGTCTACCAATTTATATTTTACATTTGAATGTTTAGTTGAATGAAGAGTTAAAATATGAACCTATGTTTTCCTCAATGCATGCTGTATTGTCTGTTATATCAAAATTGATGCAGTTGACATGGAATTAATAGAGAGAAGGCAGGCATTTCCAGGAGCAGGATTTTTCTCACAGTCAGAACACTGATGTGCTAGTCTTTTGAGAGAAGAAGTGGAGAATCTGTGCTGTAGTACTAGGGGCTGGAGATTTTAAGTGGCTTGATATGCTGGAGGACATATTGTGGGGTTTCAGTGTATAAATTTCTGGGCTTAGTTCTGCCTCTGAGGATTCATTTAGGAATTGTGAGTGCTGGCAGTTATTCTTGAGGGTGGGGTAGTTTTTAAGCAAGCATTTTCCAGCCTGATTTTTTTCTTTGTTATTGTTTCTAATGCTATGCTCAAAAACTGTGTGTGTTTGTTTGTGTGTGTGTGTGTGCCTGTGTAATAACAATGAAAAATGACACCACAACTTTGCGAAAGAAAAATGAGGAGTGTATGAGAGTGTTTCAAAGGAGGAATGAGGGGGGTAATGATGAAAGTACATTATGCTTGAAATAACATTGTAATTGAAAAAATTAAAAAATAATAACAACAACAAATAAATTCACTGTCATTGATGTATTAAACTTCTTTGAATGCAGCAAAAATTCTAATTGTTTTGTCTAAATATTTTGTCTAACAATCTTTGCCACTTTGTTGTAGGATTGGGTCTCTTACTACTGAGGTTTTACTGAAAGATGTTTATAAATTCCCATTATTTTGTTCATTCTGGTGTTTCTTTAGTTTTTTAAAATTGATTATCATTGGTTACGTTCATTCATCTATTTAACTATAATTTAAATACAATCATTTAGAACATTTAGTTTTCTTATAAAAAGAAATGTTGTTCATCCTTGAAAACATACTTATAATTAGCATTGTAAAAAATAAGCAGTTTATATTTCAACATACATGTATATATCACACATGAAGTACCCTTTGATTTGAAGGTGAGTATGTGTGTGTGTGGGAGGGGTATGTGGGAAGGCCTGGAGGGAGAAAAAAAGGAAGAAAGAAATTTTGTGATGAAACTATAGACTCAAAATAATTGATAAATTTTAATATCCAGAAGTGAATACTGAGGGTGAAAAGACTGTGGCACATGAATTCAGGGTCAGAGACTAATATTTGTATCTTTCTGTATACCTAAACTTAGTTTGAGCATCTTGATGAGGAAGTCAAAAGTAGTTTTATTTCAGTATTAACCCCCAGTCTCCTTACTTAGAGCCTGGTGCTTTACCATTTGAGCCACTTAAGGCTTTTTGCTCTCCCACCAAAATTACTCTTTTCCTAATGTTGTTATTACTTAACAACAGGTGGTCTTAATTAGACTGACAAAGTTATCCAGGCTTGTTTACTCAGACACTTTCTTCAGGCCACTATGGGCTGACTGGCCATCCTCTGTCCTCTTTCTGAGGCAGGCTCCCAGGGCTGGTAGACATTTAGGGTCCCATTGCCCTCTGTGAATGAATGAGAAATGGAGAGAAAAGAGGTCTCAGGCATACACACTCACTGAAACAAATTTTTCAAACAAATTCCCATAAGCTTACATATGATGATGATGATCATGTTGGTTTTAGCTAGCATTCCCTCTGCATAAACTGCAGCAAATTCAGGCTGCCTTTCGGAAAACATCTTCCCTGTCCACCGGTTATGGCTGGTTCCCACATACAATCACATAGACAAATGATCAGATATATAAACCTGTACATATTTATATACATATTCCATGGATGATGCAAAAGGAGCACCTTACAGGCAGCAACTGACATGCACTCATGTAACGTGTACAAAAACAGACATATTTCATGCAAACACATCAATACACATATTTACATAATTACAACTCATGGATGAAGTAACTTCCAGTGGGCTTCAGTCCTGCTTATGGTCTGGTCTTAGCTTTTTTATTTCTGAGACAAAGGAGTAAATTCATAGTCAAAAAGGTAATTGATTACAGATAAAAAGGAATTAAAAAATGTAACAGGTTACATGTATTTTCATTAAAACTAAACATTTTGTATTTGTGTATCCATTATAGTTCATGAGAGTTCAGAATGACAAAGGTTGACAGGGGTTGAAGGTTAACAGGATCTAAGAGATTAAAAGAAGATATATGTCTGCTCAATTAGGACTGACCTGGCTACACATTCTCCAGCTATCTCTTAGTTTGTAGTGAGATCAGGACCAAAATTTTATCTGTCTTTCATTCCAAGATACAAAGTATCTTGGACAGTATTTTATGCCATAAGCTGACAAGGCATAAGGAATTACAGTGAAACAATTTGTATATATTGACGTCAAGTTTTGTATTTAATTTAGTCATTTCTTGGTTGCCCCATTATAATTTGCATTTTTGGAAGAGTAAACTTGCCTATATTTTAACTGTATACAAGAGTGAATGGAGCTATTCCTAGACTGAGATTATCTGAAGCCACAATCTATCTCAAGCCCTTCTCTTAGTGAGGCTTACAGGGAACCACAGAAGTATTTATTGCAGCCATAAAACTGTAAAATTGTTTTAGACGTTCTAAGCAAGTTAACTTCTAAATTTGTTTGAATCAAATCAGGAATTAGATAATCAGGAATTAATTCATCTGAATAGCAGCACATCTTCCTAAAGATCCCATGAGAATTTTATTCAATCAGAATGGGTAAAAACACAGAAAGTGAGTGTTCATGCCAAGCCTGAATTTTTTTAATTAAATTTTATTTAATTAATTACACTTTATTCACTTTGTATCCTCCCATAAGTCCCTCCCTCCTCCCCTGCCCGTCCCACCCTCCCTCCTTCTTCACCCATACCCCTCCCTAAGTCCACTGATAGGGGAGGTCCTCCTCTCCTTCCTTCTGATCTTAGTCTATCAGATCACATCAGGAGTGGCTGCATTGTCAACTTCTGTGGCCTGGTAAGGATGTTTCCCCCTCAGGGGGAGGTGATCAAAGTGCAGGCCAATCAGATTATGTCAGAGGCAGTCCCTCTTCCCATTACTGTGTAACCCACTTGGACACTAAACTGCCCTGGGCTACATCTGTGCAGTGGTTCTAGGTTATCTCCATGTCTGGTACTTGGAGTATGAGTCTCTGGGGAGACCCCTGTGTTCAAATTTTCTGGTTCTGTTGCTCTCCTTGTGGAGTTCCTGTCCTCTCCAGGTCTTACTATTTCCCACTTCTTACATAAGATTCCATGCACTCTTCCCAACAGTTGGCTATAAGTCTCAGCATCTGCTTTGATAGTCTGCAGGGCAGAGCCTTTCAGAGGCTCTCTGTGGCAGGTTTCTAGGTTGTTTCATATTTTCTTCTTCTGACGTCCATCCTCTTTGCCTTTCAGGATGGGGATTGAGCATTTTAGTCAGGATCCTCTCTCTTAATTAGTTTCTTTAGATGTACAGATTTTAGTAGGTTTATCCTATGTTATAAGTATATACGAGTGAATATATACCAGGTGTGTCTTTCTACTTCTGGGACAGCTCATTCAGGATGATCCTTTCCAAGTCCCACCATTTACCTGCAAATTTCATGATTTCCTTATTTTTCATTGCACAGTAATACTCCATTGTGTAGAAATACCACAATTTCTGCATCCATTCTTCAGTTGAGGGGCATCTGGGATGTTTTCAGCTTCTGGCTATTACAAATAAAGCTGCTACAAACATGGTTGAGCAAATGTCCTTTTTGTGTACTTGAGCCTCTTTTGGATATATGCCCAGGAGTGGTATAGCTGGATCTTGAGGAATCGCTATTTCTAGTTGTCTGAGAAAGTGCCAGATTGATTTCCAGAGTGATTGTACAAGTTTACATTCCCACCAGCAGTGGAGAAGGGTTCCCCTTTCTCCACAACCTCTCCAGCATGTGTTGTCACTTTAGTTTTTCATCTTTGACATTCTGATAGGTATAAGATGAAATCTCAGGGTCATTTTGATTTGCATTTTCCTAATGGCTAATGACGTTGAACATTTTTTTAAGTGTTTCTCTGCCATTTGATATTCCTCTACAGAGAATTCTCTGTTTAGCTCTGTTCCCCATTTTTTAATTGGATTACTTGGTTTGCTGCTTTTCAGCTTATTTAGTTATTTATATATACTGGATATTAGCCCTCTGTCATATAAAGGGTTGGTGAAGAATCTTTCCCAATCTGTCTCCTAACATGACCTTGCCTCTCCACTCAACTCCCATTTTTCCTCATAGTTGAACCAACTGCGTTGATTGTTCCTGGTACTTGAGGATGGCATAGGAGGTTCTGATTGGGCTTTCAGTCATTTACAGGCTGTTACAATGGATAATAAAGTTAGATCTGCCCCTTTTAGTCTTGTCTCTGGTGTTTGATTCCCAGGATTCTGCGTGGCTCTGTTGCCACTCATTCCAGTTCCCTATGGTTCCTGATTTCCAAATTTATGTAAGTACTGGCAATCAGGACTTGTTATTTGCAAGACCAGCAAAACCGCTTCACTGCTGAGCCAACTTTCATGCCCTATGTTGCCTATTTTTGATCAACATTTACATTGCTGATGCTTTCATCTGTTATTTGTTACTGTTTAAATATAGATTTCATTTTAGGAAGATCATATCAATGTTACAATTTAAAGTGAGGCACTTCAAGTTTCTAGAAGGTATGTACATAACTAGAGGGAATGAATAGCTCTGTGTAGAAACTTGGGCAAAGAGCTGTCAGTTCTTTCTATCTATTGTTTGTTTGACTAATTTTGGCAGAGTATTCTTTTCCCCTGACTATTCTGGAACTCATTGCATAGACGAGGCTACCATCCAGATCTATGAGATATACCTGCCTCTGCCTCCTGAGGGTTGTTTGGAATTAAAGGCATGAGAAAATACACCTAGCTTGCCCATTGTTTTTATATTTAGGAACTGTTCATACAATTTCTCTGAGATGGGCTAAGCACAGTTGATCTGTTTACTTGTCTCCCCCTCTTTATGTCTGTTAAGTAGCATTTATCTTACAAGGCTACATGTTTTTTTTTTAATTTTTAATTTTATTAATTACAGTTTATTCACTTTGTATCCCCTTGTAGCTCCCTCCCACCTTCCCTCAAAATCTCACCCTCCCTCACTCTTCCTTAGTAGTTCCCCTCCCTCAGTCCACTGATAAGGGAGGTCCGCCTCCCCTTCCCTCTGATCCTAGTCTATAAGGACTCATCAGGAGTAGCTACATTGTATTCATCTGTAGCCTGGTAAGGCTAGGTGTGGGGAACACACCTGCAGGATAAGCACTCAGGAGGCAGAGGCAGAAGGATCATGTTTCCAAAACTTTTAAAACATTTATTTATTATTTATACAACATTGTGCCTGCACACTAGATCTCAGTATAGATGGTTGTGGTTGCTGGGAATTGAACACATGATATTTGGAAGAATAACAAGTAGTGCTCTTAATCTCTGAGCCACCTCTCCAGCCTCATCCAAGAACGTTTTTAAGATGGAATTTATTGTATTAATTTGTTTATGGTTCTTCCTTCCTTCCTTCCTTCCTTCCTTCTTTCCTTCCTTCCTCCCTCCTTTATTCCTTCTAGTTTATTTATTTATTTATTTATTTATTTATTATACAGTGTTCTGCCTGCATGTACTGCTGCATGCTATATGAGGGCATGAGATCTCACTATAGATGGTTGTGAGCCACCATGTGGTTGCTGGGAATTAAACTCAGGACCTTTACAAGAATAGCCAATACTTTTAACATCTGAGCTACCTCTCTAGCCCTGGTCCCACTTTTCTTTACTTCATGTTGCTCAAATTTTCAAAAACATAAATGAGTGTTTTATGAACATCTGTAGAAGGAGGCATTGTTTTTCAAGGAAAAAAAAATAAAAAGCTGATTAACAAATGTCTTAATTATTCTTTACTACGGCCACACATAAGTTTGAATGAATACTGTCAAGTTCATCTAAACACCTTATGTCACCATGTGGTGAATTAAATTTATCATTGTGTTGTCAGGATGATGTTTCTAATTCACAACCACTAGGAGGCTACATGCTGCCTTAGCTGATCTAACTGGATGGATAAGTAAATTGCACCTTTTCATGGAGAGGTGGGAAGGTCAGTCTTGACCTTGTGATCCTCCTGTTTCAGCCTTCTGAATGCTTGGGTTCTAGGCTTGGGCTGCTAAATTGAGAACACTGAAGCAGATGGTACATTTATCTGTTTGTGGGGATTATCACCTTTTAAGAATTCCAAACTTGGTATGTTTAATGTATCTCACACATTTAATAAAATATTAAAATGCATCGCTGTGCCATGTCAGGCAGCCCCTAACCAACTGTAATTCCAACTCTGGGGGATCCACTATCCTCTTCTATCCTCCACAGACACACACACACACACACACACACACACCAAACAAACAAACAAAAACATATGTGTTATTTGAAAAAGTAAATGTGCAATCACAAGTAGAAAAGAACATTTTAAAGAGATGCAACTGAGAAGCACCATGGTGATATGACCTTGACGTGCAGAATATTTCCTCAAGTGTTTCACACCATTCATCTGCAGTAGAATGTGCTCACATGTTCTCTATACAAAATAAAAATGGAATCCTGTGTTTCCTCCTTGCCCTTGCCCCATGGGTCTTCTGTAGTTTCTCCTGCCATCTTTGACTTCTTTTGTTTTCAACCCATTAAGAATTTCTTGTAATGGAGATTTAAATATTGAAATAAAATCAAGATTTAAATCTTTCTTCCATCCGCCATTTTTTCTACTAACTACTGTGTGCCTTCCTTGTGAAAGGAACCCTGCAAACTGCCAGCAGTCATGACTCTGATGTTTGGTTTAATATTATTATTATTATTATTTATTTTTTTTATTATTATTATTATTAATATTTTGGATTTTTTAGACAGCATTTCTCTGTGTAGCCCTGGCTGTCTTGGACTTGCTCTGTAGGCCAGGCTGGCCTCAAACTCACAGACATCTTCTTGCCTCTACCTCTCCAGTGCTGGGCTTAACATTCTATGCAACCATGCTTGGCAGCATGTTCTTATAGCCTGATTAAAGTCATACTATGTAACTTAGAACATGTCTAGACATGTGAGTGTGATGAGATGGCAGGGGGTGCAAGCCCTTGTTTTTGGAGACAGGGTTTCTCTGTGTGGTCTTGCATGTCCTGGACTTGCTTTACAAACCTGGATGACCTGGAACTGACACCTGCCTCTGCTTGCCCCACTGATGGTCACAGGTGTGTGACACCACACCTGGTTTCTTGTTATAATCATTAAAATGATTTATAATCTCTGTGTATGTGTCTGCCTTCCTGAGGCCAGCCCTGTTTTGACTATGAGAGTCGGCACTCACTAACAGAAAGGAGTCAAGTCCACCTACACTAAGCACAAGGTACTCTACTCTCAACCGATGAGTCAGTGAGGGTGTGGGCCCTATAGCTTGTAATAAAAAGATCCTCATGTGTTCTGCAATGGATTCAACTCCTGGTGGTCTTTTGTGGTCTTGTGAACTGGACAAAACAGGAAGTCCCATGAAGAATTTATACTATAAGAACAGCCATAAATTCTCTCAGTTATACCTTACAAAAGTGGGTTATGGCAGAGCATAGAAAACTCAGCTATGGGCCTCCAGTGCCATCAGGTGAAATTCTTAACACTGGGTCTGGGAGAAATTTGAGTTACAGTTGGCACAACCGTACAGGTATTCCTCAGTCCTAGTAGAGTAGGTCCACCAAAGAGGCTGGCAAAGAATGGCCAATAAGGGCTAAAGATGGCCCAACACAAATCGTTATTAGGCTCTGGACATGCCAATGTCGCCACATCACTGCAGAGGAAGCAGCAGCACCAGATAATCAAGAGATGGCTTAAAATTTTGGGATTGCCCTCAACAATTGACCAAGGCTTAATACTCCATGAAATCACTGGAACCCACAGCAATGATAGCAGAGACCCACAGAGCTATGCCAAAACCATGACCAGAGGACACTAAAAGGCACTGCAGATCATTTGTTTGGATAAAGGGCTTTATCTCACAGACACACACTTTCGTATTTCATAATAAGGAAATTGTTAGGCTCCAGTTTTCCAGGAATCATTAAAATGATTACTGTGTATATTGTTATTAATAAAAAGAGCAAAGAAAAATATGAGGGATACATGTGGGTAGAGATACAGATGTTCGTTCACATGGAAATACCATAAAAGCATGAAAACAGAAGCCATAATGTACACAAAGGAACAGTATGTGTATATACATATATATATATATATATATATATATACATATATACACATATACACATACACATATACACACACACACACACACACATATATATATACACACACACACATATATAAAGCATTGACACCCAACAGATATATTTATTTTTTCTGTTGCCATCTGTTGTTGCTCATGGGACCTATATGTTAGTCTGGTTTGTTGCCCCAATGATACCCCCTTGGAGAAAACTAAGTTTTTCATTTATTATTATTATTATTTAAGGAGGTAGTGAGTGTTCTTTTTGGAGGGAGGGAAACTTTAGGATTCATGTTGTAGTTCTTTTTATTATGGAAGATTTGTTTATTATTTGTACAGTATTCTGTCTCCATGTCAGAGGAGGTTGCCTGGTCTCACTATAGATGATTATGAGCTGCCACGTGGGTGCTGGGAATCAAACCCAAAACCTTTGGAAGAACAGCTGGTGCTCTTAAGCTCTGTGCCATCTCTCCAGCTCCCTTATTTTTTATTTTTATTTATTCATTTTACATCCCTGTCATAGACCCCTTTCTCTTCTCCTCCCAGGCCTACCCTCCCTGTTTCCCCTGTCACGACTCACCTGACTCCTCAGAGACCGGGATCCCCTGACCCTTTGTCCGCCCAACCATGCTAGCATATCAAGTCACATCAGGACTGAGAGCATTCTTTTTCCCTGTGGTCTGGCGAGGTAGCCCTGAAAGGGGAAAGTGATAGAAAAGATAGATTGTAGGTCAGGGTGCAGTCTTATGTGTGTTGGTCCTGAAGTGTTTACATGGCATTGTTACCCTCCTGTCCTTCATCCCCTCTGGCACTTACACTCTGCACACAGAGTACCTTGAGACCTTAGGGGTGAGAGTTTGCTGGAGACATCTCATTTAGGGTGGAATGGTCCAAGGCTTCTCTCTCTCTGCATGTCAACTGGATGTGGGTGTCTTTATTTGTTCCCATCTGCTGCAGGAGGAAGTTTCCAATGATGTCCAAGCAAGGCATGGACCTGTGACTATGGCTGTTCTCCTTTAGAGTCACTGTAGCATTTAGATTTCTCTTATATTCCTGGCTTATGTAGACTCAGGCTCCCGAGTACCCAAGCAGTATTGGGTACTTCTCATAGAGTGGGCCTCCTGAAACCCAACCATATATTAGTTGGTCACTTCCATGATGTTTGCACCACAAGCGCACCAGCAAATCTTGTAGGCATGTCACCATTGGAGAGCGAAGGCTGTATGGCTGGGTTGGTGTGTACCTTTCTCTTCTGATGACATGCAGCTTATGTTCCAGTATCATGAACAGTAGTCTATAGGGGGTGAAGGTTCTAGGTAGGCACCAGCTGGGAGTTGTCCTCAGCAACAGAATCTTACCATCAGGTTGGGGAGAGCCCAAAAGGGTGGACACAAGTTAGGTGGTCCCAGGCACTGCTTTGATCTAGCACAAAGTCCTCCCGAGTTCCGACCTCACAGGACTCGAGGAGGAAGCCGGCTCTCGAGACACTCCTTGCTCTGTTCTTAGTAAATGGAAATAAATACATAGTATTAAATTAAGTACATCATCTATATAAAGCTCCTTATTAAGTGACACTTGCTTGCCTCGAGAGGGCACCACGTCCCTTGAGAGATGACCCTTTGGTCGGTGGGGATGGATCCAGGCACCTAGGGAAGAGAGAGGGATTCTCTGCTTCAGAGAGCCACCTGGCTGTTGGGATGACAGGCATGAGACACTGAGTCCGGCGGTTTTTTTGTTGTTGTTGTTGTTGTTGTTTTTCTTCTTTATTTTTTTAGATTCATTCATTCATTCATTCTCCAGCATTATACCTGTGCACTATAAGAAGGCACCAGATCTCGTTATAGATGGTTGTGGGCCACCATGTGGTTGCTAGGAATTAAACTCAGGACCTTTGGAAGAGCAACCAGTGCTGTTAACCTTTGAGCCATCTTTCCACCCTCCAGCGTTCTTTTTTTTTTAATTTTTAAAACAGATTTATTATCTCTGTGACTGCATTTTTGCCTTCCCAAGACCAGCCCTGCTTTGACTGGGAGAGTCAAAATGACTGAAAAAAGGGGGCAGAGACCCAAGAATCCCTTCTCCAGGGACCAGGGACCAGCTGGACTAGGTCAGATCGGGAGAATTCAAAGGGCACGTTTTTTCTTCACACAAATGACTTCCAGCAGCTGGGCCCATTTATTGCCAGAAGCAAATGGGCAGGGCAATCATATCAGGAATCCCTAATCCCTGGAAGCTCTGCATCCTGAAGACAGGGAGTGGCAAAGGATGGGAACATTTACAAGACAGCAGAGACCAGGGGAAACTCTGTGTGTATTGTGGGGACAGAAATGGGCCTCCGGGGATACTTCTGGTTCCCTGTATGTTTTTAGGGTTGATTGTTTGGTGTTGAATAACTAACTGATTTTATGCTCTTTTCTCACACTCTCAGCTTTTATTACTTCCCTACAGATTTTTGCACAGGATTAAGGACAATGGTTTCTTCCTGGACCACTTTTGCCTGCCTATTGGCGTTTTCCATTTTTTGGTTCATGTTTATGCAGTTATGTTGGTAAGCCTTTTTTTTTCTTTATTTTTTTATATTGGTTTGTATTATGGGTGTGGCTTCTAGTATTATTAGAAGACACATTACCAGAACATACTCTGATCCTCTGCCTTATATAATTTTTTTCATCACCTATTCTGCATGATCTCTGAGCCTTAGATCTGGGAATTTTTTTGGAGATATTTCAGGTGTGAGTGTTCTGCAGAATTCTGCCTTGTGATTGGTTGTGCTTTTCAGTCATGATTGCTGTCGCAAAGAAAAGCTTCTTCTGACAGTGGTGAACTATACTTATCTGTGTGCATTATTAAAAATATTTAGGTTGTAACATGTAACATATTCATGCATGAACTTACATGTAGTATAGGGATTTTATGTAGATAAATTCCCAGTATGATTGCTTAAAACCCTTTCACAAATATTTACTGTTATTTGTTCCACTTCCTTCTTTCATATTTATCCACCTTGATAATTAGGGGACCTTCCCCACATTATCCCAATCAGATCAATTGTACCTGCCATTTTATTGCTTGCCCAACATTTTTTCTTGTTTCTACAGTTATTCCATGGTGATACTCACATCTGAAACTTGGGATCTAGATGCCCCAGTGTAGAGAATGAGAGATATTTGTCTTCTTGATATGGGTTACCTAAATTATAATTTTTCTACTTACAACTAATTATGTGTATGATATTTATCATGTTAAACATATTTATGATTTTCCATTTCCTACCTATTGTGAACACAATAGCAATGAAGGTGACTGAGCAAGTATTTCTAGAGTGGGGTGCTGAGTTACTTTTATGTATGTCTAGGAAAGGAGAGCAGGGCCAGGTAGTAGATTTTTTTTTTCTTTTAGAAAATTCTCTACTCTGATTTTTGGAAAGGCTGAACTGTTTAAAAGACCCTCCCCCTTTCCAGAGATCTATTTTCATGCCTGTTCTATAGAAGAATCTCAAATACCACCAAAAGCCCTGATATACTCCCAAAAATAAGAAATAAAACAAGTATTTAGTTCATGTACTGTTTATCTAAATTACTATCATGTAATTACATTTTGAACATTTTCCACAAATTAATAAGTAACATGAATATCTTACTAAAATTATTTCATCAGCAGCTTCTATTCTGAAATAGAATGTCTGTGATTGTGAGACAAAGTGAGGAGATCTTATTTTTGTTTAAATATACATTTCAGAGAAAGGTTACTTAAAAGTATGTAAATAATTTAATTTTAGTATACTAATGGGTTTTATTAGAAAACTAATACATCAAAAGGATCAGTTTTTATTTGCTATGTTTTGTTTTAATACATCTCAAAGAGTTCTTATCAGGTCTCAAGAGTATAATGTAGCACTTAGGGAAAAAGATGCATCCCAGAAGTCCTGCACTGGAGGCCAAAATGGAGAAGACTTCCACAGCCACCATGGCTTTTCCCTTGGTGCTCTGGTAGACAGGGATGAAGGTGACCCAGACACTGCAGAACACCAGCATGCTGAATGTCAGGAACTTGGCCTCATTGAATGTGTCAGGCAGGTTCCTCACCAGAAAAGCCACAGTGAAACTGCCTAGGGCCAGGGACCCAAAGTAGGCCAGCACACAGTAGAAAGCAGTTACTGAGCCCTTATTGCATAAAATGATGACTTGAGCATTTTCAGAGTGTGCATCTGTGTCAATATAGGGAGGTGAGGTTCCCAGACAGACTCCACAGAGAATAAGTTGGATCAGGACACAGATGGGAATGACAGCATTATAGACACCTGAGACAAAGAATCTTCTCATTGTTCTTCCTGGTTTCATGACTCTAAAGGCCAGAATTACAGTTATAGTTTTTGCCAAAACGGTGGAAATAGCCAAGGTAAACACAAGTGCAAATGTTATTTGTTGCAGTATGCAGGAGACATTGTTTGGGCGTCCAATGAAGAAAAAAGAGCAGAGGAAACAGAGGAGGATGGAGATGAGCAGGATGTAGCTGGGAGTCCGGTTATTGGCCTTAACAATGGCTGATTCTCGGTGTTTAAGAAAGATCCCCAAAACTGCAGTTGTGCTGACAGAGAAGCACAGAGCTGTGCAGGCCATAGCCATGCCCAGAGGATCTTCAAAGGACAAGAAGGTCAATCTCTTGGGCAGGCAATAGTTTCTCTCAGGGTTTGGGTACTCTTGACTTGAGCAAGGGATGCACACCTGCTGATCTGAGGGGAGGAAGTGAATCAACATTTCAGCTTTTACAATTATTTAGTCATTGCACATTTAATTCATGAGAGTGCTTTCCATTTATAAGTGTAGCCTGGCATATTCTGCTTTCTGATAATGCCAAGGAAAGAACTCTTTATAATTCCCATTTTTACTCTTTATCTTCTTTAATAAACAATAAGCTTTCTGCTGAAGAATTTATCAGTTTCTCTAGGGCAGTGAAATATATATTACTCATATTCAGATGCAGTGACACTATCAAGCAATCCTTCAAATGATTTTTTATATACTGTGAGTTTCTAAGTATGTATACAATACAAAGTATTTTGATCACTTCCATGTATAAAAAATACTCCATTAATTCCACCATTATGGGTTCTTCTCAATTTTCTTGTTACTCACAGTTTTAATGGATATTTGTTACCCCACTTCTATATATTTTTTCTAAGGTAACATGGGAATAAGTTATATCTGACCTCCATGGACTATGGAGCAATTCTGATTTGGCAGTAAATATACAACACTTGCATCAACAAACAGCAGCTATCTGCTCAGATCAACTAGTACCTATCTCAGATGTGAAAGTTTCAAATAAATTTCTATAGTCTTTGACATCCTTTGACTCAGGACAGGACTCTTAATATTTCATTATTAATTCCAAAATATGCCTGGGAATTGTTCTAATTTTCACTCTTGTTCTTTCAGTAATATTCTGAAGACTGAAAAATGACCTACATGTCGTATAAGAGTGCCATAAATCTATAAATATTGAATCAGAAAGGGAGAATGACACAGCCATATTCACTGAAATTGTTGCGAGTCATGAAGCCAGCACAGTTGCTTGACACAATCCCAGATTGTTAGGATCACTGTTATTCTATATCTAACTTTTTTTCCATGTGTTGTATTATAGGGGACGTTCTGCAATATGATTCTATTTCTGGTTGTTTGGTTTTTTTTTTTTTTTCCTACAGAAAAGTTATGTTTGAGTCTTTTTTATGAAAATTCTAAACTTAATATATCTGTCCACTGTTTGGAAATCTTCTATAGGCCCTGGAGATCATTAAGCACAGACAAGCAGATAGAGAGATGAGGCCATCATTTCAGGAGTTTTCTTGGGCTATATGCCCCTAAACAGTATATTGGTGCAGGGTAAACAAAGACAATATGCAAACTCTGAGAAGCCAAGAGATTTGTGTTAAAATTTATATTTCTTTTATTATAGGCTGAGAACTCCCTGTAAATGTTGTTTAAAGATATGAGGCAATGGAGCATACATTCCTGATGAAATAAAATTTAATAAATAAGAATTGACTAAAATAGACTAAATCTAATTTATAGCATAGATGATGATACATTTAGTAAAAGGAGTTGTTTATTATTATTTTCTATTCATAAAAGACAAGTTCATGTATTTTCTGTATCTCTGGACTGCAATCAGACTGCAATCATTCTGCAAACACTGCCAGCCTAAAAGCAGGCTGTAATATAGTAAATGTGTTTTCTTTTAAGGAGACATCCTTTGGATTCCTTAAAGTAGAGTTATTGAGCTAACAATAATATCTGTTCCTTTTGTATTTTTTAAATTGCAACTGAACTTGTAACCCTGGATATGTAATTGGAAAAAATCATACACCCACTCTGAATCACTTGTGTAATCATTAGTCTGTGTTTGTACTGTGAAACTTGTATAGAGAAGTGCCTTGTGAGGACATCCTTTGTTAGAGCATCTGTAAGATATCTTAAGAGAACATCCTTATGGTATCTTGCAGGTACAATATTTAACCCATGAAAGCACTCTTCCTATTTCCTGGAGCAGTAGATTAACCTTCCCCCTTTCCTGCCTTCTCCCTATATAAGTTGGGTAAAAATTTTTAATAAACAGAAGCCTTGATCAGATGAACAGACTTGGCTTTCATTTCTTGCTTCTCTTGTTCCTTTTCCCCCCATTCCTTCCAATCTATCCACCTTAGGAACCCCATTGAAGCCCTGAGGGTCAGGGCAATCAAAGAAATAAAGTAATCAAAGATTTTCTATAATTCAATGAAAATGAAGACACAACATGCCCAAACTTATGGGACACAATGAAAGCAGTGCTTACAAGAAAGTTGATAGCACTCGGTGCTTCTTAAGGAAATTTGAGACATCTCATACAAGCAATCTAAGGTCACACCTGAAAGACCTAGAAACAAAACAACAAAAAAGATATAGACACACTGAAGAGGAGTAGATGGCTGGAAATAATCAAACTCAGTGCTAAAATCAATATACTAAAACCAAAGTGATTAAAAGAGCCAACAAAACCATTTTTTTTACTTCTTTGAGAGAATCAACAGCATAGACAAGCCCTGAAACAAAGTAACAAAAGGCAGAAAGACAGTACTGAAATGAACAAAGTTGAAAATGAAAAGGGGACATAAGGACAGACACAAAGGAAATAAAAAAGAATCTTTAAGTGGTACTTCAAAAGCCTATACTTTACAAAAACTTTATATAGAATGCACAATTTTCTTGATAGATTCCACTTACCAAAGTGAAATCAAGATCAAGTAAATAAATTAAATAGGCCTATCTCCCCTAAGTAAATAAAAAAAGATATAGACACACTGAAGAGGAGTAGATGGCTGGAAATAATCAAACTCAGTGCTAAAATCAATATACTAAAACCAAAATGATTCAAAGAGCCAACAAAACCATAACCATTTTTTGATTTCTTTGAGAAAATCAACAGCATAGACAAGCCTTATAAAATTGCCTAAGGGTTGGCATTTTTCAGTTTAATAAATAATAATAGATTATCATCATTATAATAATGCTTCTTCCTTATGACTTTTTATTTTTTTAATAAAATTTTTCATTTTTAAAATAACACATTTACCTCACTATACCTCTTTGTTCTTCTTTCCAGACCTTCTCCTGGACCCACCTTATATTTAGTGTCCCTCAAATTCATGGACTCTTTCTCATTAAATGTTGTATTTGTGTCTTTGTCTTTTTATTCATAAATACTAATTGCTCATTCCATGTGATGTTACATGTATATGTTATCACATGGATGACAATAACCTTAAACAGGCAGCCATACTTTCATTTATGAAGACTGGCTTTTTCTGCTATTGTTGGTACTTGAAATGTCAACTTTTAAGTGTTTTAAATGCAGTTCCATTTCTTGTGTATTGAGGAAACAATTACACATCTACTTTTCCCGGAGTTACTTTCAGGCACCGATCATTACATTTGTTTATTACAGAAATATAATTCAATCTTGAACAACTGGATATCTCACATTCAATGGGTAGCCTAAAGCAAGTATCACTGGAAGAGTTGAGATGGCCATTTTATGAACCAAAAGGAAGAATTTTTAAGTAGGTTGATTTTGACACAATAGCAAGAGAACTGCCACTCAAACCTTCACACATCGTGTGGAATCAGCAGTGGTTACTAATGGATTCAGGGATGAGTGAAAGAGACATAGAGAAGAGCACTACATTATGATACCATGGTCACTTCTTAGCTTTCTGATTCTACATTCCCAAGCATGTAAGATATTAACATATAACATATAATATATATCTTTGAGAAAAGATATTATTTTTATACCTGTCTGGTTGGAAATGTGCTGCTCTGGACAAAATACACAAGAAAAACAGCAGATAGGTCTCTCTTCTTGTGGAACTTTCAAGAATCCTGGACCACAGCTCTGTGAACATACAGATTGAGGAATCTGAGGGAAACACAGAAAAACTGGTAGTAATATTGTACATTAATTTAAAATAATTTATGCTAAATAACTTAAATTCATATATCTTATGGAAATTCTATGGGTTTATGAGGAAATCAGAGTGTTTAATACAAGAGTGTAGAATGGAAATTTGAAGTTAGCACACTTTCCAATGCTAAATGTTCAACATCCTTTTATGGTGACTAATCTGTGACTCACTTCTTCCTAGCCTTTGTGAAATGTGTACAATGTCCATATATTTTCTCCTGTGAGGCAGCAAGCCAGAACTCATTTTTCATATGAATTATGAAACAGTTGGATTGTCAGACAGAAACCCAGTCCATCTTTCCTCATCTATTTCTACCTTTACATTTCCAATCATGTAGTAATACTCATGCACTCTGATTCAGCTGCAAAAGGAAGTTTACTTTTCTCATGAAAGATGGTTTGGCCATTGGTGAATTATGATCTATTACTGTGACTTTTACCTTTAATTCCCAATGCTAGGAATACTTCTTTCTTTTTAAATATTAGTTACACTGTTACATAGGATTTTCACCAGTTGCACATTAGTTAATCACATTAACTACTAAACTAGCACAACTTTAGTTTGTTATATGTTAAAAATTGTGTAGGACAGGAACAAACATTTCTATCTATTCTTAGACCTCTTTTTTGCCTTTATTTGGATTCATTTTCTATCTCATAAATTTTAATATATTAACAGGAATATCCTTCTGGATAACTGGCTCAGCAGTTAAGAGCTCATACTTTTCTTGCAGAGAAATATAAGTTCAGTTCCTGGCACACATATCTGGCAGCTCATATACATTTGTTACAGAAAAGTGTTCTATCAAAATCCATAGTTTATTTTCTGTTCACGGTAATTCACAAATGTGCAAAATTATTGAGATGCTTGAGTATGAGTTGTATAAATGGAAGGACGCTTGAGCATGATCATGCATGTATAATAAATATGTCAATATGTACATACATTTGTATGCATGTGTATGTACACATAAACCACACACCTACACACCTATATAACCATGAACACTCATTCATTAACTGCAGCATGAATGAACACACATTTGAATTTACTTCATCTAATTGAATCTGCAGGAAGTAGTTAAGTAGTGGTTTATTTCTGAAAATAATCAAATTGGACTGAAGAGATGATTTAGCATTTAACATTCTTGTCACATGAACATGAATACCTGAACTGATCATCCTGAAGGGATTGAAAGAAAAGTTGGGTGTAGAATATATTCCTGTAATAGAAATATTGTGGTCATGAAGATAGTGAGAAATTCAAGGATATGCTTTCCACTGAATACAGCAAGACCATAAGCATAGGTTTCAGAGAGATAACCGGTTTAAAAATAAAAGGGAGAGCAACAGAGGAAGATAACCAGTGTTGAGTGTGGCCCTAACAAGTACATGTGCTCAGTCACACACAAGCTCACAATCACAATAGAGCTAAGAATATAGAATATAATAATAATTTTAAATTTTCAAAGAGATATCATACAATCAGGGAGGCAAGACACATACCTAAACACAATAAAGACAATATACAGCAAGTCAATAACCAACATCAAGTTAAATGCACAAAAACTTCAAGCATTCCTGCTAAAATTAGGGACAAGACCAGGCTGCCAATTGCACCATATCTCTTCAATACAGTGCTTCAATTTCTACCTAGAGTGATAAAACAAGAGATCAAGGGATATAAAACAAGAAGAGAAGAACTGAAAGTATCATTCTTTGAAGATGATAAGTGACCCCCAAGATTCTACCAGTGAACTCCTACTGCTACTAAACAATTTCAGTGAAGTGTCTGGATATAAAATTATTTCAAAAAAATTCAATAGACTTTCTGTACACAAGCAACAATAAGGCTGAGAAAGAAAGTAGGTGAACACACACACATACTTCACAAAGAGCCACAAATACTATAAAATATCTTGGGATAACACCAACCAAGCAATTGAAAGACCTGTATGACAAGAACTTCAAGTCTTTGAAATAATAAACTGAAGATTTTGGAAGATGGAAAGAACTCCCATGATCATAGATTGTTAGGATTAACATACTAAAAATGGTCATCCTGCCAAAAGCCATCCTCAGATTAAATGCAATTCCCATTAAATTCCAACACAGTTCTTTATAGACCTGGAAAGTTCAACCATTAACTTCATATGGAAAAATAAAAGACCCAGGATAGCCAAAAACATTCTGTATAATAAAAACTTCTGGCAGTATCAACATTCCTGATTCAAGCTATACTACATAGTAATAGAAATAAAACCTGCATGGTATTGGCACAGAAACAGACAGGTTGATCAGCCGAACCAAATTGAAGGTCTAACTAGATGTCTGCATGTAAAAAATGCAAATAGACCTGTATGTATCATCCTGCACATACTCAAGTCCAAGTGGATCAAAGACATTGAAGTAAAACCAGAGACTCTAAATCTATTAGAAGATAAAATGGAGGAAAAGCCTGGAACTCATTAGCATAGCAGACAATAGAATGACAATAGAACAAGCTCTGAGATCAACAATTAATAAGTGAGATCTCATGAAACTATAAAGCTTCTGTAAACCAAAGAAATCAAAGAACAAAACAGCAGCTTACAGATTGGGAAAAGATCTTTACCAACCCTACATCACAGAGAGGGCTGATATCCAAAATACACAATGAACTTAAGAAATCAAACATCAGCATATCAAATAATCCAATTAAAACATGAGGTACAAAGGTAAACTGAGAATTCACAGCAGGAATCACAAATGGCTGAGGAGCACTTAAATTCTCAATGTCTTTACCCATCAGAGAATTGCAAATCAAAATGACTTTAAGATTCAATTTTACTCCTGTCAGAATGGCTAAGATAAAAAACTCATGTGATAACACATGCTGGCAAGGATGTGGAGAAAGGGGAACACTCCTGCGTTGCTGATGGGTGTGGAAATTTACACACCTCTCTGGAAATCAAGCGGGCAATTTCTCAGAAAACTGGGAATAGTTCTACCTCAAGACCCTGATATACCACTCCTGGGCATTTACCCAAAATATGCTCTACCATACAACAAGGACATTTGCTCAGCTATGTTTATACAGGGTATATTTTTAATAACCAGAAACTGGAAACAATTTAGATGTCCCTCAGCCAAAGAGTGGGTAAAGAGATTGTGCTACATTTACACGATGGAACTGTACACAGCTGTTAAAAACAAGGAAATCATGAAATTTGCAGGCAAATGGTGGGAACTAGAAAAGATCATCCTGAGTGAGGTAATCCAGAAGCAGAAAGACACATGTGGTATATATTCACTTACAAGAGGATATTAGACCTATAGTACAGGATAAACCTACCACGATCTGTTGGAAGCCATTGCTCTGGTAGCTGCTTTGATATTTAAATCTCAACAGGAAGACTGCTTTTACCAGGCCTTCACTGAAGCCAGGGAAGAATTTGCAAGTCCATCTCCCTTTGTTTGTGACAGCAGGTGGGAGAGCTTTTCAAAATCACACCTATTGTTTCACCTCCTCATAAATTTAACCCATTTTTCTGAGCTGTTTTTACTCTGGCTTAAAAGCTCTCTGCAATAAAGTCAGGCTGCTGGCTGGTCGAGTCTAATATCTCCACTGGAGCCTCTTGGAAAAGGCCCATATGTGTTGTGTGTTAGTTTTTTAATTTTAATCCTCACTCCCAACTCAAGAACCGTTCAACTCTGCTGGCGGGCTCCGGCAACAATCCACAGACACGAAGAAGATAAGTAAGAAGGAAGGTCTAAGGGAGAGTGCTGGAATGTCACTCAGAAGGGGACATAGATTAGACAGCAGAAGTGGATAAAGAGGAGGGACTGGATAAGAGATGTAATTGGGAGAGAAACAAGAGTTAGGATCAGATGTAGGGACAATGTCAGTGGGAGGTTCTAGGGCTGGGAACAAGAAGGGAAACTAAGGTAATATATTTGTCAAGATGGAGGTCGGTGGGAGGATGTGGGTGTTCCTATAACTGAGACCCCTAACACGGAGAGACGTGAAGCCTGAAGTGACCACCTTTTGGCCAGGCAGGACTAGTGGAGTGAGGGGAAATCAACCCATTAACAAAACCTTTGATCCAAAACTTACCCTGCCTACAGGAAGTGCAGGAATAAAAATTGAGGGAAAACTCCAAATAATAATTGACCCAACCTGAGACACACCACAACAGTAGAGAGTCTTACAGAACAGGTTTCTGGGAGGCTCCACCCTGTAGTTGGTTGATGATACTGGGACAAGCATGGGGTGGAGTTCTATCCATTTTGTGGAAGTGTTGGAAGGCCCTGGAAGGGACAGGAACTCCAAAATAAGACTAACAGAGACAACTAACTAAGAATCATGGGGGTTTACAGAGACTGATACATCAACTAAGGAGCATGTATGGTCTGGGCATTGGCCCTCTGCACATAGTTGGCCAATGAGTAGTTTGTTCTTCATATTTGTAGCCTGGCAAATGTAGTTGGAGGGGCGGAGGCTGTTTCAAACATGAACTCTATTGCCTCATTTTGGAGCACTTTCCCCTGGCAGGCTGGCTTGAACTGGCCTCAGTGGATGAGATATGGTCAGTTATGATGTGACTTGATGTGTTGGAGAGGGTTGATATGGTGGGAGGGGAGATCATTTTTTTTTTCTGGGGGAAAGAGAGTAGGAGAGAGGAAAAGGAGGAGAGGGGAAGCTGAGAGGTGAGGCAAGAGGAACCATTTTGGGGGATGTAAAGAAAGTGAACTGAAATTTAAAAACATTTATTTAAAAATATCTAAAAGACATCACACAATTAATTTTAGTAATCCTTTACAAATATTCTCTACAAATTAAATATTGAAAACTTCCAGACCTGATTGAAGTTGCTTGGCCATTTAATCAGAACTTCATTGATGAAAAAGCCTTGATCTTGTGGACTCTTGAAGACAAACTCTCCCACTTTAACTAGTAATGAAATGTGCTGAGTATGTTCCACAAAATTTTGTATATCATACATTTCCATAATTTTCTTGTTCTCATCGAAGCTTATTTCATCTCCAGCAGCATTTGTCACTTTAATTTTACTCAGAAATGGATGCAGCTGAAGAGAGACATCATTTGATATGAGTGGCCCATACAAATTACTGTTTGATGACTTTTAAGAGAAATCCATTCTCTCTCTCTCTCTCTCTCTCTCTCTCTCTCCTCTCTTTCTCTCTCTAACATAGCTTTGTTTTTGAAGAGGCTTAGTTTGTTTAGGTGTCCCCCCACACTTGTTTTAGTGAGATAAAAAGTTCTCCCCATGAAAGTAATACAAGAGCTACTGAACACAAAGAGAAATATCTAAGGTATGGAACATGTGGAGCATGTTCTTAGAGTAAACAAGGCCCTGTAACTTTCCCCAGCACCAGCAAAATATTTCTAATTAGAAAATATAATTTTTTAGAGAAAATCAGTGGATTCATATGTCTTAAGATATGTCTTTTCTGATGCCACACAATGAATATGAGTGTATTTCAATTTAGTAAATTGGTATACATGTATATGAGATTACAATGAGATAATATTATTAGGAGTTTATGCAAAACTCCAGATTCATTTAAAAATGTACAATAAATATGTGCAAACTTTATGTCAGTTATAATTCAGGAAACTGAAAAGAGACCCACTACCTGCCTTCATTTCTCTTTGGTTTGTTTTCTGTCACAACATTTGACTTTCAGCTTTGATATGAACACTATCTGGTACAATGTTCACTACAAATGTGTCTGGTGCCTCTGGAGGCCAGAAGACGGTACTGCCCAGAGTAGAGTTACAGATAGTTGTAAGCTTTTATCTAGATAACAGGAATTGTGGGTCTTTAAATAGCACGAAGTACTTCTAAACACTGAGCCACTTCAGGCCCCCTACATATGTGTATTTTTTTTTGTTTATTGCCTACAAGTGTGTATACATGTACACAAAGTACATATCTGACTCCTGCAGAAAGCAAAAGAGTGTGTCAGATTCCATGGAGCTGAAATTAAGACAGTTGTGAGCCACCATATGTGTGCTGACAACCAAACTCACGGACCTTGTATGAGAAGCACATGCTTATACTTGCTGAATCATGCCCCTAGCGTGATTTAATTCCATATTTAACAAATTAAACAGGTTAATGTTTCAAATTATGATGTTCAATATTTTGTTATCTAATTCCTACTCATATTATAGAACTGTTGCTTAGGTACTCTGTTATCTAGAGAAGGCTTATACAAACTTACCTAATATCACATCTCTGGTAGACCATGTTCAGAAACCGTGACAATGTCTATGTTAAATATTATTGCTTTCCATAATACTCAAGATTACATAGTACATGATACATTCAGAATTTATTTTTTGTTCATCTGTCTTTGATAGAATTTAAAGTTAAATTTACTTGTTCAACAGTCTTCTTAATGATACCCAATTTGAAGGTGATCATCAAGGCTCGTATGTGTGTGGATGATTCCTGTTTATATCTTTTTGGTTTAAAACCTAAACACATCCATTTATCTCTAATGCATGGAGATATAGTCTAAGCTTATTAACTGGTTTATGCTCTAACCTTTAAGATGGAAGCACTGTTTGGTTTTAACTTCATTTTATGCAATTAAGAATAAAGAACGTGTACAAGCAATTACTTTTCAGTTACTCATGACTCTAGAACAGGGAATTTATTTTCCATGAAAGGTTCTTCTTATAGTCTTGTATTATTAACCTAAATTTCATTTTATGTGAAAAAGCAGCTTTGGATGTGGTCACTATGTCTATACCTCATGGAACTTGGCATATTCCATGAAAGCACATAAATTTTAATATTAAACTTGCTTTATCTTTACATGGATTAAATTTATATGTTACAGAATTTCATCTCAAACTGTGAAAGTATTTGTTAAAAGACATTCAAACTTACTGTCTTCAAGTCAGTGCTTTCAGTCCCAAAATCATATAAGATAATTACAGATGTATACACATACACTGTGACAGAAGCTTTTCCATTTTAACTTATACTTTTAATTATAAAATGAGAAAAACGTTTTAATGGCTTGACCACAGTAATTACTTAGTAATAATGTTAGATCCTGAGCTTCCCTTGCATATGAGTGAGACTTACCTGCAATGGTAGAAGCCAGTCTGTGTTTCTGTCTTTGGTAGATCCCATTTCAGTTTTGTTCAATAGCAGTTTATGGAGTGCATGGGCCATGGAATACATTGCATTCCATATGGAATAGCTGGACTCAGAAATGGTCATCAGATCATTTTTTTTGTGATTAATCTTTAGGGAAATATTCGCTGGGCAGGGATTAAGAGATTTACATGGCAAAGAAGGAAGTGAACAAAGAAAATTGTCAATCCAGAATTTAGAGAAATAAAAATCTCCTTGGTATCTGGAGGGTGTAAGATCCTCAAGAAAGTTCTTGAAACCAGGGATAGTTCTCTTCTTTGAAAATGATACACTTCCTCTGAAAAAGTATATCAAATAATACTCATCTGCTGCAGAATCTAAATGTATTAAGTGTTGCTTTGCCATGATCCACACCTTCCCTCTGGCTAAAAATATTCTATTATTAAGGCAGAATATCAACAAGTCATCTATATCACCATAGAATACCTGTACATTCACTTGCGTATGTTGGTTCAGGTCCACAAAACCAGCAATATTTGTTAACCCTAGCTTCCAATAAGCAGGGATTTTTTGTGTAAAAGCCACACAGATATCTTCTGTTGCCATTTCTGCTTTCAGGTGAGAGAGTAACTCTTTTCCATTCAGATCATCAACCACAAAAAGCCCCACCCAATTCCAGCCAAAGCACAGCAATAAAGAGATCACACCATGGGTTAGGCCTCTGTCTTTAGGAGACATCTGATAAAGGGATGGGAATGTAACTTTGTCACTTAGCTCGGCATTAAAAGGTCCATATGTGACCTGAAGAAACACAGGAACAAAAGTGATTCTGATGTTCTATGTATTTGGGGCCATCACCTTAAGAGAGGAAATAGGTTCATTCTTCACATATGAATTGTTTAACTGAGTGATAACAATCAGAGCCACACTGTGGGTTTTGTGATCTTGATTATTCCCTACCCTTACACTCACCCAATGTTTTCTTTGTTTATACTAATGCCTTTTGATGGATGCTTTGCTTCAGTATAGGCTGGCAATAGTCAGTATTTGGAATATACCTATGTAGATATTCTTTGCTCTCTGAGGTGTATTATCCTGAATGATATCATAAAAATTCCTTGAAAATTTTTCATTTGAGGATTGTTGCAAATTTAGTAACATGTCCTGTACTTTTTATTTTCTTATGTCAGATATTGACCATTCTATGTATTATGAGATATTCATATGCAAGATTTGGCACTTAGGTGTTGTAAAATTTGACTTGTGAGCAAATACAGCCTCAGTATTCACAGAACATCTTGCCAGCATTTAGAGATAGAATCACGAGTATTATTAAGTTATCTGCTTTGAAATTATCAGAATATACTGCTCATGTCCTGCTCATGCTTTTCACCACACTCTTTCCCCTACTAATCATTGCCATACTAAGGTAATTCATTCAATGATTTTGAAATCTGTCTAAAGTAAACAATTGTTTGTTTTCTTTTGGTCAGGTTTCCTAAGTGACTGTGAACAAAAATACTTTCCTAACTTACTTGTGGGACTTTGTAGAGCTCCAAAAGTGTTCCAATAGCAGCAGAAAATTCTGGCCAGGTTCCTGAAATGATTCCTAGAGCTTTGTGTTTTGTTTTGCATTTGTAATTAGGGATATGATCACTCCTCCCAGACAAGAACATCAGAGGGCCCTCCAGGGTTCTTTTGTTAGAATTAAAGGAATTGTAGACATGGAAACCCATGGTTATATTAGGAAGCAATTGTTTGTCCTTATTGATCTCCTCCATGGCAAAGTATACAGTCAGCAAAATTTGATAGTTTTTCCATTTCATTCTAAACACATAGGGATAGAGCAATGAGTATAGTCAGTCAATTTTTTTTCCAGAAATTCTTTATCAAATTCAGAAACTTAGAGGTCTTAGGCCATGACTTTTCCTGTGACATTTGAAGCTTTTGTGAATGAGCCCAGACAAATTAGGAACATCATAGAATGGCTCCTAAAACCTAAGAAATTAAACTGCATCTAGTAATAGTTTTTTTTTTTTTCTGTGAATTGTCACTTGTCTATGTCGTATGACTGCTGAATATATAGGTGCTGATGATCTTTCTGTTTGTGGAGGCATTGGGGTATGGAAGAGTTACTAAGGTGTTCACTAGGAATATGATTAACCACTTCATGTCCTTTTATTTTGAAATGATTTAATTTTATACTCACTTAAAAATTTTAACAAGTTTGTATGCACTCTTACTGTTAAAGTGTCTCTTTGGTGGATAGGCAGATGCCCAGGCATTTAAGCACACAGACCCCTTTGAGTAAAAGCTAGTATCAGTTCTCAGTGCCCACTGGGAAGCCTTGGATCCATGTGTAGCTCTAGGTCATAAGATCCTTTCTGGCATCTTTGGGCACCAGCATACCTGGGCATTCACACATATACAAGAAGGTAAGCACTCAAGACATGAAATAAAAATAAATAAACCTGTGTAAAATAGTGTTCTAGGGCCCTGAGAAATGACTGATATGTTATGACTACTTGCTGCTCTTGTGGAGGACCCTGATTCAAGTCCCAGTAGCCAGTTTTAGGTTCCAAAAATATGTACCACCACTTCTAGGGTATCCACATCCTTCACTGGCCTTTGAAGTAACCATGCACACACAGACATGTAGGCAAAACACATGTAAATCTAATGTAAAAATTAATTTTCCTTACAAAATGTAAATAGTAATAACTAAAGAAAAGGTATTTCATGAAGCTTGCAAATTAAATAAAGAATTAGAGTTTCCTAGGTAAGGCAGTGAAAGAAAAAAGTAAGTTATACTAGCATATAAAAGAGAGGAAAACCCCAAGCATTTTAAGACAGTACAAAAGTGCTCTCAAGGGGAGGTGGTGTAACTTTGTTGCAGGTTGGTTGGCTGAACGTCCTTGGGAGGAGGTGTAACTTTGTTGCACATAGGTGGGCTGAACTTTCTCACTCATGGCCTTCAGTGTTTAGGGAAGGGACTTCAGAAGCTTCTTTCAAAACCTGTGGTAGATAAGAGTCTGGGTAACCCTTACAGAGGGAGCTTAACAGAAATCATGAGTCTATAGGCCACTAGGTTCTACTGAAGGAACGATTCTGCTTTCAGCCCTACCATCACTGGGAAGAAACACCATTTGGTTGTACTGCATTAATCTGAGATATATGGCCAGATGCTATGTTAAGAGAGAATCTATTGGTCAACACCAGGCAATGAGGAACAACTGAGAGAAAGAAAATTAGTCTTTCCCAAGGATTATCCCAAAGTAATATTGAACTGTATGATTGTATACATGTATCAATGAGAACTCCTGGAAACAGCTGTGTCTGCAAAGACTGGCTATAAAAACTTTAATGATATGGAGAGATTGGAATGTAGTAGCTCTGGGGCCTCATTACCATAGTCCAGACTACCTGACACATCCTGAGTCGCCATTTCTTGGACACCTCTAATGTTGAGATGATCTCTTACAGACAGTGAACAAAATCATTTTGGAATTCAGTAACCCAGAACACCACTGGCTTCTGCCTCTCTAAAAGACAAGAATTACATCATACAGCATCTTAGGCCTGTATGATAAATTTCTCCGTCTTGCTGTCTACCTCCTCTCTGATGTTTCCAGTGATATATTGGACTTATAGCTGTCTTTATTCACTTACTATGAAAAATGCATGAATCTTCTTCCATATTGAAACATGGGATTTGGGATGACTTTAATTGTGTTCCCAGACTCTCAAATTTATTCAACAATAAATTTGTTCTCCATTTTTTCCATTTGAGCTGAGTGCTGATGTTTTTCCAATCACATAAAAGTAATTCTAAAGAGTAAACAATTGATTCAGTTGGTTATATCCATATACTCACTCATGTATATATGTGTGACAGGAACTCCACATGAAGATTATCAGGGCCAATGCAACAGGGCCCAGAGGGTTCTACAGTGTCTGAAGCACCACCAAGGACAATGCATGGTTTGAACTTAGGTCCTCTACATATAAGTAGTTGAAGGGATGATTAGGCTTCATGTGGGTCCAGTAGTTAGGGAAGAGGAAGATAACTCCGACATGCAATATGTTTTCTGATTGTTGATCACTTTCCCCTGATTGTGCTACCCTAACAGACCACAGGGGATGGAGACAACTCACTTATCCTAAGACTACAGGAGCTGCAGTGTGTATTTATGGGAAAAGATAGGGGAGGGGGATGTGGGAGAGAGGGTGGAATTGGGAGTAAAGAAGGGTGCAACATATTACTAAGATGTGAATTGATTTAATTAGTAAAAATATTCAAGTGAAAAGGTATGGTAATAAATGAGATGCTCCTCCTCAAATCCCAGAGAGCTCTGTCAAATATGGAATTAATTTAATGAAAAAGGCTTTCTCTGACAGACATCTGGAGTCATTAGCTATGCCTATCCACAAATAAAATGGACAGAAATGGCCTTTTCTTTGATCATATTTTAACTGCGGTAATGCTGAAAATTGAACAATGAATTGCCACATGTTTCTCCCACCAGTTTGTCCCTGCCCAACCTATGGAAATTGTAGATTTAAATGCCATACTCTGCCTGGCTAGGGTAGGTGAATTTTCCCAAGTGCCTCCTTCATAAAAAAAATCTTTCAGGCCTCATGAGTCTGGTGTTTGGAGGCCGATGATGCCCTGTGTGGCAGTTGAAGCCTTAATGTTGTTTGGTGTGGCATCAAAAGACTGCCAAACTCTGATGGCTATGAAGTCTTTGAGATTGCCATGGAGGATCTCCGACTGGGTGCCAGGGATCTGTTAAGTCTCTGTCATTTTGACAGATATAAAAGAAATTTGGATTATACTGCCTGCTCAAATTTCTCTCAGATCTCTTGACATGTTGACAGTATGGCTAGTCTTGTCATAGTTACAAAATCAAACTTTTTAATGTCCTTTCATTCCTACTGAAGATATACCTCAATGCTTCTCATTGTGCTGAAATCTTATCTGCCATTACACATTCAGAGAGAGGAAAGGCTGTTCATTTTGTAGCCCAGAACCATCCTTTTTGGTACCCCAGCTTTAGCTCTAAAGCATGAGTCTAACCCAGCTGTTTACATACACTTGCTTTTCCTAAAGTGAGGATTTCATAATAGATTACAGATTGTGGACATGTTAATATATTTAAAATTTTATTTCTTTGTGTAAACTACTTCAAGGAATTAAGACTAGATACACCTATCACAGGACAAACAGAATCTAGATTAAGACTTCTGTCAATTAACAATTCAGTCTTTTCTGTCTCTTGTCTATCTCTGAGGATTGGCTCTTTCCTTCCTCCTGTGTTGGAATTCCTTCTCTCTCCAGCGGCAGTGAGCTACTGAACTATGGTTTCTCCATCTTGTGAAAGCATTCCTAAGAGTCCCTTACTTCCAAAATGAATTAGGAATTCTAGTGTGTCTGTTTTTCTATTTAAGTACTCCATAACAATACAAGTACCAGGACCACAGGCTTGTATGTTTGTTTCCTGCTCAGAGAGGAAATATGTATTGAGGTTTCAATAAGGTACTTTTCATCAAAGGACCACACTAATCCCAAAATTGATGTTCAGATGAACATGTGTACCATTTATAGTATCAACTAAACAATAGAAATATGAAAAAGCCTAATGACTCCTCTACAGTATCATAAATAACCAACAACCTAACTCACAGTTTATCAGAGAGATAAAGCGGCAGATGAATACTTCAGAAAGTAAAGAGATGAACAACAGAAAAGAAGACAGAATCAAGCAATGAATTCAACTGGGCATTGAGACAAGAATCAACAGTTTCCAGGAGAACTTTGATGAGGGATAGAATAAACAGCAATACACAGACAATGCTCAGTACCATGTAAAATAAATCCTAAGATAAAACTGATATTCTGAAGGAGGAGAAAGACAGAAAGGTTGGAAATGAAAATCATAGAGCTTCCAATCAAATCACAGAACACTGGGTTTCCAGCAGATCTAAGTAGAAGACAGAATATGGGCATGAAACACATGAATTTCAGAACACTATATTACAATGTCAATGATAAATAAATAAGTAATGATTATGACCACAGCGTCTAAACTCTGAGATACTTTAAAGATACTCAAGCCAGAATATGAGAAACACGAGATCCTAAGAGTTGTACTGAAGACATAGGGATATTCAAGTTCAATTTAGCAGAACTCTCCAAGTCTCTGGAAAGAAACAGATATTCAAACATAAGATCTTTAGATGGCTAAATAGACCTGAGAAGAATTGAAACTTATCAGGACATATTAGAGTCAGTGTGTTATTAATATATAAGCCTGACCATGGAATCACACCATGGATCAGACACAAAAGTTAGGTTTTTCCTATCCCTGATTTATTTCTGGCTGGAAACAACACAGAGAAGTGTCAATGTTTGCAATGCACAATGAAGCAGAAAAAAAAAATGTGAAACTGTTTTTCACATTGTCCTCTATCTAGTTCATTATTCTCAATGGAATTACATGTATTTAGCAGGTCATGTACTGTCTTTTAACCAGAACAACCATAGCACATTCAAGCAAGTACTCACAGATCGGCATTCCATAGTTGACTTGGTTTTCTGTCAAAAACATTCCGGACTTTATAATGTAAATCAAGTGGGATGGAAATGGGAATAAATGTAGCAAGGTTAACGTCTGCCTCCATGTAGTTGTTGGGCCCCCAGTAATAACCACAACTGAGCAGAGGCATCCTCATTGATGTAAACAAAGGTTTCAGGAGGAGGCTGAGACAAAGCAAAGGAAGGGACATGTCAGACTCTTCACTATGCAGAGACAGTCCCCTGCATTGAGGCTGATCCAAGGAGATTCTTGGCTTAGGTCCTGTAACAGGCTCAGACCTCAGCAGTGTTAGAGAAGACTTTGTATGCTACAGCTGCTTCCTACTGTTGCTTCAGGCTCTTAGTCTGTGCATACCCAAAGTTTTACATGACAGGTCAGTACAAACACTGTAGCAAAGTCCAGACAACTGAGGGTCATAGTACTGAGATATTTCTGTCACTGTAGCCAGACTTGCTCTGAATTTGCTGTTTTTTTGTTGTTCTATTTCCCTGTCATCCATGTACTCTTGGAATCCCATAGCCCTGGGGCTCTACACCTGGTTCCTCCAGGTGAAAAACATGTTTGGTTCTTTCTTTCTTCTACAACCTGTATGATTTCATCATGGTCCACAGTGACTTTGGAGAACACCAGGGTCTGAGACAAAATTGTAGGTCATAAAAAAAAAAAAAAAACAAAAACAGCTTGTTTGTTTTGGATTGCTGTTGTGAAGGGTACTTTGACCATTTGATTTCCTTTAGTAAGGGGAGCAGGGGCAGTCACTCTTTGATCACTTTGCTACCTCTTTGATCACTTCTTTCAGTAAAAGTGGCTAAACTAAGCAACAGGGAAAGTAGATCCCGACAATTTTGATGAGACTTGATAGGCTACAGTAAGATAGTAGAGGAGGAGGACATCCCTTATCAGTGGACTAGAATAGGGACATTGGTGTGGGGGCTGGAGAGGGAGAGAATTCATTCATATTTTGACATGGGGTTTTGACCAAGAAAGTAAATACTAGTGACTCAGCCTTATGCAGGACACCTGGGTTCAGGGTTCTCAACTCAGCTTTTGTATTCAGATTTCCTCCTGGAAGTCTGGCACCAAATTCAGAATTATACAGGACCAAAAGAGGGGGCAAGCTGCTCATAAGCAATTTAAATCAAGACAGACAACAAATTTATAAGTTGTATGCTTAGCTTAGATTATCAGCCACTTTCCTCTTTACATTCTTTCCTGATTAAAAGACAAACATTAATCACTTTAAGAATCAGGATAGGAGTAAGTTTTGAAGCCTGTGATTATGAACTCAGTTTTGAACCTGGCAACAGAAATCTTGATGTGGCTGGGCTCAGTCAACTATCTCATAACAACAACCAAAACGAAAAGTACTTCATCTCTATACTTTTCTAGTTTACTGTAATACTGTTTATCATAATTACTACTGATATAATTTCATGGTATTTTTACTATATACATTATTATAATGAGATATATACAATATAATGCAAATCAAAATTTGATATCTAACTTATGTAAACTCCATTCATGAAAACGCAGCCATGAAATTTCAAGAGCTAAAACTGCAAGAGGCTTTGAACGTAGGAAAGTGAAAAAATGATGTACTGTTAACTCTTATATATAAACAAACAAAATAATTAATTGATGCCTCCTATGTATAATCTTGCAATATTTGGTTATTGGAATTTAAAAATACATATACAGATTACACACATAAATCTATTTCTCTCTCTCTCTTTCTCTCTCTCTCTCTATATATATCAATTCAGATATAGATAAATGTACCTATATAGTGAAATTTCTATGTAGGCACTAGCTTAATTTCTCTATATTCAGTGAGTTGTGTAAATGCTGTATTCAGCAATAGAGACTTGTAGTGAATTTATGGAGAACAAATTATAATCTTCATAAAAGTGTGCATTGTTTAGACATTCTAATAAGACTCTTTTGTCCACCACCTCAAGTAGATATAACACATACTTCATTTGATGACAAATGACATGCTGTTGGGATTCTCTCGTATTATTTCATTTGGATCACCTTCAGATATGTATACATTTTAGGCAGCTTTTGCTGTATTAGGTTACTACAGTAATATTCAATTGACATTTCATCTTCACTGTCTCTCTTCATATTACTTTCCATAATGTCCTTTTCCCCACTTCCAACCGATTCTTCTTTATGAGCCCATCTTCCATCTATCAATAACTATTTTATTAACCTCTCCTAGGGAGATCTAGTTATTTGTTCTCAAACACTAGTCCCTTATTCTGTGTGTATCCTACATGGTTTTATGTGCTGTACATTGCTTATCATTCACTTTAAAAGTAATATTAACATGTGAGAAGATACGTGCCATATTTGTATTTTTGAACTTGTGTTACTATATACTCAGAATGATTTTTTTCTAGTTTGCTTGCAGATATGCATATTCTTTCGAATTTCATGATTTACTTTGTAAAATGACTGAGTACTGTTTTGTTGTATAAATGTCCACATTTTCTTTATCTATTCTTCTGTTATGGACATCTGGGTTTTATCCAATTTCTGGAAGTGTTGATTAAAGCAATCATAAACATGTTTGCATAAATGTCTCCATGGAAAGATGAAACATTCTTTGGATATATGCCCAAGAGTGGTATAGCTGGTTCTTGAGGCAGAACATTCTCCATATTGCTGAGGAAAAGCCACAAATATGTCCTTAGTGGCTATACATTTTTGTACTCCTACTAGCAATGTCTGAATATTCTTAGCCAATGTGACTCTCTTTAGACCATACCTGAAACTACTTTTGGTTTCCATTTCCCTGGTGACTATCGATCTTGCACATATCTTTAAATGTTTCTCAGCCATTTGAATTATTTCTTTAAGAATTCTCTTCTCATATCTTTTTCTATTTCTTTCTTCAGAGACTGAAGTTTTTTTTTTTTTTTCATACAAGTCTTTCACTTGTTTGGTTAGAGTTACATCAAGGTACTTTATGTCCTTTGTGGCTATTGTGAAGGGTGTTGTTTTCCCAATTTCTTTCTCAGCCCTTTTGTCTTCTGTATACAGGAGTGCTACTAATTTTTTGAGTTGATTATGTATACAGGCACTTGGCTGAATAGATTTATCAGCTGTAGGTGTTCCCTGGGAAAATTTTTGGGGTCACTCAGGTCTACTACCATATATCATCTGCAAATTGTGACATGACATGAAGTCATGGGCTGGCTCTTTGATCACCTCCATGTGAGGGGGTAGCAGCCTTACCAGTCCACAGAGGAAAACAATGAAGCCAGTCCTGATGAGCCTTGATAGACTTGTGTCAGATGGAAGAGGATGAAGTCCTACGATATCATTGGACTGGGGGAGGGGCATAGGAGAAGAAAAGGGAGGGTGGGATTGGGAGGGGATGGGGAGGGTGCTACACCTGGGATACAAAGTGAATAAACTGTAATTAATAATAGTAATAAAGAATTCTTTATTTAGAATTATATTGTGTATTTTTCGTATTGTATATTTTCTTGATATCTAATTTTTCTTTTGACTTATTTATTCATTTGAATATTAGAATATATTTGGGTGTGTAGTTGGTGAACGTATTTTAGCTTTTTGTACACTTCTTCCTTTTCAGAATGATGGCGGTCCTTTGTTATGAAGAAGATTTTCAGTTATCTGCTGTAATATTGAAGATGGTTTATCTTTATGCCTGGGCAAGGGCTAGGAAGATCTCCCCTACTCATTGACAATTAAGATTAATACAGCAAAACTCTCCATCATAAAAAAATGCAATCCTCATTGCAATCATTCAGTGCAATCTTCATCAAAATTCCAGACAATTCTGTTGTCAATTGTTGAAAGGACAGTTGTTGCAAGGACAATTTTCAGCTTTAAATAGAAGCACAAACAAACCATGAAACCTAAAACAATCCTAAATAAGAACTGCAAGAGGGATCACCCATCCAAAGATAAAACTGAACTAAAAACTATAGTAGTAACAGCATGGTACTGGCAGAGTAACAAACACTTTGCTTGATGATGAGATGAAAAACCCATGCAGAAATCCAAATACCTATGGACAGTTAATATTTTTAAAATAAGAAATCTTGAAATAAACACTGGAAAAAAAGACAGCATCTTCATCACATTGTTGTGGTCAAACTAGAAGTGTGCATATAAAATAATTCAAAGGATCCTTATGTATCACTCTGAACAAAACTCACCAAAATAGATTAAAGAGCTCAGTAAAATCAAGAATCAGAGAATATGATGGATGAGAAATTAAGGAATAGCATTTTTCTCTAGTCATGAGAATGTCTTTTTCATGTTTTGGACTGTGTTGATGAGGCTTATCACTTGAGTTTTTGTTAGACTTCTTCAGCCATTTTTTATTTCTAGATATATCTCAGTTTTTCATTTTATCGATTCCTTTTGTAATAAAATGTCTTCAATTATCTTCAGTGTTTTATTTCACTTTTTGTTTTCACAGACATCATTGAGGTTTTATATATATCCTGTGCTATATCCTTCATTTATCTTTGTTTTGAAATCATTGTCTTGTTCTGTGGCTATATTGAATTCCTCAGGGTCTCATCTAGTAGGGTTGTGGTGATTTGCTGTCTTGGGTGTTAATGATTTTGATTTCACTCTGGTGTCTAGTTATCTGGGTTTGGGATAATTGTGATTCTAGTTGTTGCTATCTTCACTTGTCTATTTTAGGTTTATGATGTTTAATTTCTTCACTTCTGTTTCTCTCTCTGGATCTTAGGAAAGGATGTTGGCTGTTTATTGTCTTGTAGAGAATTCTTCTGAGTGTGTGCCTTCATAGATAGGTCATTAGGGATACTATCAAGAGAGTGTTCTGAGGTGTGGGTGATTACACTAAAAAATAATGATGCATAAAGATAGCCCTTACCTCAGAGTATAGGTCTGGAAAAGGTTTTGAAAGCAAATTGACCCAAAAAAACACAAGATGAAGTAGCCATTTTCATGTCTCAAAATAAGTTTTCAATCAAAATTAATCAAAAGAGATGGGGAAGAACACTTTATACTCACTAAAGGAAAAATCTACCACTACAACCATTCAATAATGAACATCTATGATGCAAATGTAAGGGTAGTGTCATTCATAAAAGAAATATTACTAAAGCTTAATCACACATTGGATCTCACACATTAATAATCAGAGACTTCAGCACAGACTTTCTCCAAAGGACAGATCAAGACAGAAAGTAAGTGGGGAAATAAATAAACTTACAGATATCTTGAATCAAATGGGCCTAACAGATATATACAGAACATTTCTCAGTGGCTCAGGAAACCTCCAAATTTGACCATAAAATCAGTCACAAAGCAAGCCTCAGAAGATATAAGAAGATTGAAATAACTCCATGAATCTTATTAGACATCCATGGATTAAAGCTAGACTTCAACAAGAGAAACACCACATGATCATGGAAGAAACAAAGGAAGAAATAAAAGACATTTTAGTTTTCAATAAAAATGAAGGCAAAACATACCCAAGCTTATGAGACACAATGAAAGTAGTCCTAAGAGAAAAGCTCACAGCCTTTTGATAAATGAAGTGCCTTCATAAAGAAATTGGAGAGATCCCAAATTAGTAATTTAGCAGCATACTTGAAAGCTCTCTAAGAGAAGGAAGCAAACACACCAACATGTAGCAGTTGACAGGAAATATTCAGTCTTGAGGCTGGAATCAATACATTGGAAGCAAAGAGACTGATACAAAGAATCAATAAAACCAAAAGCTGATTCTTTGAAAATATCAACAAGATAAACAAACCCTTAGCCAAACTAACTAAAAGACAGAAGGAGAGTATCCAGGTAAACATCAGAAACAAAAAGGGGAACATAACTACAGACAATGAGGAAATAAAAAAAATCATTAGGACTCAACTCAAAAGCCTGTATTTTACAAAATTAAAAAATCTAAAGTAAACAAAGGATTTTTCTGGATAGATTTCACCTCCCGAAGATAAATCAAGATCAGGAAAAAGTTTAAACAGTCCAATAACCACTAAGAAAATAGAAGGAATCATGAAAAACCTCCCATCAAAAAAAAAAAAAAAAAAAAAAAAAGCCCAGACCCAGATGGTTTTAGTGCAGAATTCTGTCAGACATTCAAAAAAGAACTAATACAGATACTCTTCATATTGTTCTACAAAATAGAAACAGAAGGAACATTGCCAGATTCATTCTATGAGGCCACAGTCATGCTGAAACCTAAACTACATAAAAACCCAACAAAGAAAGATAATTCCAGACCAATTTCATGCATGAACTTCCATGTAAAAAAACTCAATAAAATACAAACTGAATCCAAGGACACATCATATACATTATCCCAGGGATGCAGGGATGGTTCAACATACAAAATGTCTTCAATGTAATCCACCACATTAAAAAATTTAAAGAAAAAATCACTGTCATCTCATTAGATGGAGAAAATGTGCTTGATAAAATCCAACATCCCATCATGATGAAAGTCTTAGAGAGATTAAGGATACAATATCTACATTTAAACATAATAAAGACTATATACTGCAAGCTAATTGCAAGCATCAGAATAAATGTGGAAAAATTCAAAGCAATTTCATTAAAATCAGGGACAGAAGAAGAATGTCCACTCTTTCTGTACCTCTTCAATATAGTACTTTAAGTTCTAGCTAGAGCAATAAGACAATGAAGGGAGATCAAGGGCATACAAATCAGCAAGGAAGAAGTCAAAATATTGCTATTTTCGGACCAGGTGTCAGTGTATGTAAGCGACCCCAAACATTCCACAAGAGAACTCCTATAGCTGATAAACAGCTTCAGCAAAGTAGCTGGATACAAGATTAATGTTTTAAAAAAATCCATAGCCCTCCTGTACATAAGGGACATATGTGTTGAGAAAGAAATTAAGAAAACTTCACCATTCATAATATCCACAAATGTTATAATGTATCTTGGTGTGACTCTAACCAAATAAGTGAAAGACCTGCATGAAAAGAACTTCAATGGTCTGAAGAAAGAAAATGAAGATGTCAGAAAATGGAAGGATCTCCCAATTTCCTGGATCCATAGGATTAACATAGTGAAAATGGCCATCTAACCAAAGGCAATCTACAGATTCAATGTAATCACATCAAAATACTAATGCAGTTCTTTTCAGATCTTGAAAGAACAATTCTAAACTTTATATGGAAGAATAAAAAAACCCAGAACAGCTTAAACAGTCCTAGACAACAAAAGAACTTCTGGAGTTATCTACATCCCTGACTTCAAGCTACAACACACAGCAATAGTAATAATACTGCATGGTGCTGGCATAGAGATAGACTGGTTGGTTGATCAATGGAATTGAATCAAAGACGCAGAAATAAACCGACATACCTTTGGTCAATTGATTTTTGACAAGGAAGCCAGAACCGTACGATGGAAAAAACACAGCCTCTTCAACAAACCATGATGGTCTAACTATCTCTTCATGTAGAAAAATGCAAATAGATATATATTTTTCTCCCTGAAAAAAAATCTCAAATCCAAGTGGATCAGAGACCTCAATATAACTGCAGAAATACTAAATCTGTTAGAAGAGAAACCTGGAAAGAGCCTTGAACTCATTGGCACAGGAGACAACTTTCTGAAAAGAACACCAACAGATCTGTAAGGAGTAAACACTATCAATGGAACTAAATGTCAATCTACACATTAGGAAAAGAACACATCAATCCTATTTTCAACAAATATCGAAACTATACAATGGACTCAAGAAATCAAACTACAATAAAAAATGACCCAATTAAATAATTTTACAGAACTAAACAAAGAATTTTCAACAGTGAAATCTTGAATGGCTTAGAAGCACTTAAAGAAATGCTCACCTTCCATCATCATCAGAGAAATGCAAATCAAAATTACTCTGAGATTCTATCTCATACCCAGTCTGAAAGGCTAAGATCAAAAATCTCAAGTTGTAGCGGATCCTGGTGAGGATGAGGACAAAGGGGAACAAGCCTTCCTTGCTGGTGTGAGTGGAAACTTTTACAAGCACTTTGGAAATCAATCTAGCAATTTCTCAGAAATTTGGAAAGAGCTAGCTATACCACTAATGGATATATCCCCCAAAGAAGCTCTATAAGACGGACACCTAATCAACTACATTCATAGCAGTTTTATTTGTAATAGTCAGAATCTGGAAACCACTTAGATGTCCCACAACTGAAGAATGGATAAAGAAACCGTGGCACATTTACACAAAAGAATATACTCAGCCATTAAAAACAAAGCAATCAACTTCCACTGCTTTCCCCAGCCATCTGTGAGATTATCTGAATTCTCTGTTTCTTATCAGGGAAAGAAATCTTACTCTGAGCCTGCATAGACACACCTTACCCACTCCACCCCATCCCCTCCTCCATATTGGCTACATATGACAACAATTTCACGATCAGATCGGGACCCCTGAGAAAAAGAAGTTTCTCTAGGATTACAGTAATCAGAATAGAATAGGATAGAATAGTGTCATAGTGATTATGACATTTAAGGAGACCACAGGCCGCAAATGCACACCCTCATGGTTTTATAAATGGTAAATGCACCTGGGTCAGGCCTGCACAGGTAGATGATGAGAGACATTTAAGGGTGAGGGGAGGAAGACCCTCTCCTCCTCTTCAGGGATGCTCTCCAAGCTCAGACACACATAGGAACCTTCGCAGAGGAATTCATCCAAACCCTTGGACGAGAGGAGTTCTGGAGGAGTTTTGAATTCCCTGCAGTCACCAGAGCGGTTAGTGCCACCTGAATTCACTATGCCAATTTCTTGAGAAAAAAATTTGAAGCCACTGCCTGACCTCCACATGGGCTGAGATGCTGTGGCTCCTTCATGGGTCTTTCTCGAGTTCTGTTTAAGTCCCTCAGTTTCCTATTCTTGTATTTGAAGAATGACTGACACAAAGGAACACAGAGAACATTACAATATGACAATGAAAATCATATTTCTTTCCCATAAGCCAAGTTAGGGAAACTGCCACTGTAGTGAAAGACTGTTGACATAGAGCCTCTTTTTCCTTTCTTCAGTAAGATCTGACTGAAGCCTGGCCTGTGAGTTCAAGGCCAGCCTGGTCTACAGAGTCCTGGACAGCCTAGAAAAACAAAAACAAGCAAACAAACAAAATCCAACCATCCAAAACAAATCAAAACAGACAAACACAAACAGCTGCTATGGGAAGTTGAAATTGTATGTATTTTACTATATAAAATTTAGGAAATAAACCCAGCTTCTATCTTGTCATGGCCTTAACTCAACCTTCACATCCACACTCACTTTTCTCTCTGTTCCCCAGTGCCTCCTACTGAGGGAAATAACTGCTGAGGTCCTAGTGAGTACTATTTCCCTTCTATTTCTTCAGCAACAATTTCACAGTTGAATCATATAAGGACAGGCTGGAAAGGGCAGCAACTGAACCTCTTTGTAGATAGGATTCACTACAGAGCAGTTGCATCAGAGGTAAGAGAAACAATTCGGCCATGAGACAAGCAGCCTTGGATTCATATCTGGCTTGGGTTTCAATTCTGATCTGATGTGGCATCAAAGGGTTCCATTATTTCTCTTCCCTTGTTTTCCCTCCCTGCCACCCACACCCCAATGAATCATGTCCCTGCTCTTCCATGATGAGCTCACTAGAATGAGGTCATGGGCCAACAACCTACTCCTGTCTGTAGTCTTCCCACCAGCAACAAGAAACCATAACCATGAATTTCATTATCCAGTGGCTCTTTGGAATGTATAAAGCAGAGCCTTGTGATTTTGCCACCTTTTCAAGATGTTCATACACAAGTGTAAGGCTGTGTCAACTCTATATGCACTCTCATCTGACGATTAAAGGTTTGTTTTTTAGTAACATAAGTCTGGTGTCCTGCACTACTAGGGTACTGTGTGAACAAACCAATCCATAAATATATAAAATATATCTATTAAATATATGTATATAAAAACCAATCCATAAATATATAATATATAATTATATATAAATATATATGGTATACATAATATATATAAAATATATCTCTATAACTATATTAATATATTTATATAAAATAACAATCCATAAATATATAATATATATACAATTACATATAAATATATGTTATACAGTATATAATATATCACATATCTATATAAATATATTAATATATTTATATAAAATATATTAATAATAAATATTGTAAACCCGGTTAAGAAAAAATCACTATGCTTCTGCTCACTGAATGCTTTATAATATTAACACATCATGACTTCTGAATCATTGGAGGGTGGCAATTCTTTCCTGTTTTCTTACAAGTGCTTGTTATGTTTTGTTTTTTGTCTTGTTTTGTTTTTGTTTTTTTTACAACTCTGCTTTATTTGGGGGTGTTTAAGCCTCAGCTTCTCCATTGTGGGGAATAGGTAAAACAGACCGCTTTACTTCTCTGGGCTGTTGTTGATCAAGGGTCCTTTGAGAGTTTCCATATCAATCCCCATCAACTGCAGATACAGCCACCTTCTCTCTACCCCAGGATGTGCTCAGAGGCCCTCTTAGTGCATGAGGCATGCCTGTTATCAGCTGTCAAAAAGCCATGTCCTGACAGACCATTAATAGGTGTGGACGAACTATGTGCAAACTGAAATCCCACACTTGGGATTAAGATGGAAACAAATTCACACAACATTCCCAGCACTTCAATTCTGTCTCCTCACTGTGGCCTCCAACTATCAGGAACCCATTTGACTCCAACCAGGCTTGCTACCCCGAATAAAAGGAGGAGGCCGCTACCCAGGTTCTAGTTATGCAAAAGCCAAAATAGACAGAGACACTGGACACATATAGAAGTAGGACCAACTTCCAGGGGCAACTCAACCAAAACCACCATTATCCCAAAAGGACTTAAATCAATGTGTCTTTTAAGGACTGGGGAGACATCTCAGGTATGTCTATGTGCTGCCAAACTGGCTCTTGTGTATTTTTACTGGCTGAATGCATTGTTAAATCGGGCCACTAGGAAACATTTTTGTTTCCATTCAAGCGAGTCCTTGCACAACCAAGAGTTCACCTAGTGACTTAATATCCTTCCTGCAAAAATCAGACTGGTATGCAGGGCCCATATTCTTCCCATATAGTCAGTTCCTGCACCTTCTCCAAACATGTCCATTTCCAAGGGAAACCATCTCATTAAGGGCCTCCTCGACAGCCAGAATATGCATTGTTTCCTTTTGGAGACATTGAGGTGAGAACTTTTTTTCAGATTACAGGCCTCGACTTCCCCTCCAAAGTTCAATATAATCTTGTTCAGTTTAAGCGGGGACTGTGTTTTCAGAACAGCCCCTGGTAAGGGCTTCTGGAAGGTTTGTACTTTGGGAGCCAAGGTGACCCTGGCCTGGCTGTGGATAGGCCTGTCTTTTAAGTGGTTCACCAGCATACTGGCTCCCTTCAAATTCTTTGGATCTGCACCAAACAGAGCATATGTTTTAAGCTTTAAGCTTTAAAGAGAAACCCATGAGTTGTTTTTTTTAATTATTTATTTATACATATGAGCACTCTGTCTGAATATATGCCTGTATGAAACAAGAGAGCACCAGATCCCATTGTAGACAGTTGTGGGTCACCATGTGGGCTGCTGGGAATTGAACTCAGGACCATCTGGAAGGGCAGCCAATGCTCTTCACCACTGAGCCATCTCTCCAGCACCCACCCATGAGTTTTTAAATCAGATAAGGCCATTCAGCTCTTCAGTCCTTAAGCTCTGGTTTCTCACGGTTCCCCATCAAAGCAGCCTCACCAAATAAAGAAAAGTGTCCGGCTTTTTCCGTGCATAATTTTTATCTGCAGGGAAAACCTCCCCAAGACCTGCACATGCACACACACACACACACACACACACAACCTCTCTCATTGGTCCTTGTGGGCACAGGTGAAACTTAGGTGCAGTTATCTGAGCCCAATATGAAGCCACAAAACAAAAATCTTGTTTCTTGAAATTTCTCTGATAGGGGAGGTCCTCCTCCCCTTTAATCTGACCCTAGCCTATCAGGTCTCATCAGGACTGGCTGCATTGTATTCCTCTGTGGCCTGGTCAGGTTGATCCCCCCCTTAGGAGGAGGTGATTAAAGAGCCAACTACTGATTTCATGTCAGAAACAGTCCCTGTTCCCCTTACTAGAGTTCCCACATGGATACTGAGCTGCCATGGGCTACATCTGAGCAGGAGTTCTAGGTTATCTCCATGCATGGTCCTTGGTTGGAGAATCAGCCTCAGAAAAGATGGAGTGGGGCATGGATGGAAATGAGGGAGCAAGGGTGAGATTGGGAGAGATTGAAGGAGGGGGCTATAGATGGGATAGAGAGTGAATAAACTTTGAATATTATAAAAAATTTTAAAAAAATCATTTATATTCAGAAATGAAATGTATAAGGAACTCAGTCTCAACCCAAATTCTGTTAGCAGCTTTTACACTTTTTGCCAAGAGTGCATTTTGCATTTATTACAAAACACAATCCATATTGTTCTCTGAGAAGACTATATGACTCCTGTGGGAGTCATTTATAAAATCTAATAAACTCCTCTGTAGTACTTGTAAATCACTGTAAACTCAACATTTCACCATAGATGAATATGACGTAGCATAACTTAAGAATCCTGCAATCATTTTTTTTGTCAGCGTTGTTTGATTGTACTAAGTATGTTCTCTAGACATATTAATCATCTCACAAGAATGGGCTTCTTGGTGTATGTGATTCCTACCTTTTTTATATTATATTATATTATTATATTATATTATATTATATTATATTATATTATATTATATATGTATATTACTGCTAAAGCATTTAAACACCTTGGTAATTTAATAAAGAATTAACCTTAATTTGTATTTTGTTCTTTAATTATAAAATGTATAAATAATTAAAAAAATTTCTTTACTTGTTAATATTCAAGGGCACCTTCCATTTGTGGAACAGATGGGTAACTCCACTGCATTTGAGGAATGGGCTAAGGAAGCCTGATCCACCAGGAGGAAGAAAGAGAACTGCTTACTGAGTGCTGTGGGGCCTCCGGCATGCCCTGAGATCTTGAATTTGGGAGCCTAGGGTCCCTTCCCACAGAGTAGAACAGCAAGTGGCTGAGCGGCCAGGGTGGGAGGGCTGGGTGGTCCCGAGGCTGGGTGTGCAGTTAGATGTATGCTATGGGAGGACAGGCGTTAGTGCTGCTGAAATGTGAATCTCCTTAGACCTGAAGAAGGCAAGGTCCTGGCCCGGAAGCCAGGGTCAGGGAATACGGGCTGAGTCCCTTCCACACACTCTAACCCTAAGGGAGACACCCTAACTCTAAGGGAGCCCTCCTGTCACTCAAAACTCTCCGGCCAATCAGGGCCTCCGACCGGACCTGCCAGTCAAGAGAGGGGGCGTGCCCTTCCGGGTGCCTTTGTATGGGTTCAGCTCCTGCTGCTCAGCAGGCTCTCATGGTTCTAGGTGAAGAGCTCTGAGCGCCGCCGCCACTGCTTGGGTGCTGTGAGGGAACTGAGGCAAGCTACAAAGTCGCAACATGGTGAGTGCGGGGAGGAGAAGGCGGCTGAGCGGCGGGAGCTGGTGTGCGGGGTCTCTTCCGGGACTGGCTGGTCAGCTGCGGCCACTGGGGAGGGACCTTGTGGTCCTGGGTGCTCGCTGGACCCAGCGGTGACATCTGAGTCACTTCAGTGCAGGGACCGTATCCGCGCAGAGCTTTTTCAGCAGGGGTTTGTGTGCAGAATCATCCTCGTGGTGGGATGCCAAACTCGGAATACTTTAGTTTTAGTTTCTCTTTGATGTTCCAGTTTCTCTTGTGTCTTCTACAAGTTCTGCTCTTAGCATTTAAACTTAGGTGTGCGATCCATTCGTGGTAGTTTTGGGGAGTTGTAAATGGCATCTTGTGTGTTGGTAAGCACTCCAATATTAAGCTGTGATGAGGAAGAGTAGAATTGATGATGTAAAGGATTTCCAATGCTTGGGAAATAGTAGGTGACACTAAATAGAATTTATCCAGGGGAGAACTGCCTCTAAATCACCCCACAGGTAAATAGCATGCTAACCAGGCCTGTTAGAGATTAGCATGCTAGCATACTTATGTTGACTGGGCTTGTCCGGAAATTTGGCTCCAACCCTAGCAAAGGAGAGAGAACTCTGAGTTACAACCAGCTACCAGGCCAATCCTCATATCAAAGAACAGGGCTCTACCAAGCTGGTCAAGGCGGTCTTACAGCGTTACAGCCTGTGGTGACATAAAAGTGTTAAAGTAACTTTTATTCCCCTGATGTAATTGTTCCCCGGGAGCTTAGTGCCTTCATCTGCTAACCTAAGCCTAGTCCTGTAAACTTCTAGCCTCCATACAATCTAATCTAGGCCTAGAATGTTTTCATCCTCTGAGACTTAGTGCTTAAGAAGCTTACCCTTTCTAGTTCTTTCTGAACTCTTGCTGGCCTGTTCAACTCAGCTGTTCTGGCTCAGAGTCCCCTCCAAGGTGAATGAATCAACCTGACTTTTCTTAGTTTATGACTGAATTGCTCTGTTTGGCCTCATACTAACTTTGGCAATATGTTATAATCTTCTGGATGGTTCTCATTCTCTGGCTCTGTCTGTCTTCACCTGTGCCTAGTTTCTCTCTCCAACTTGTGTCTTTAAAAATCTCCCAGTAAAACTTTTTCTGAATTCTGCAAACTCAACTTGACTGCATTGCCTCTCAATGCACTGACTCAGCTGAACAGCCTGAGCAGAAATGGCTAGAACTCAAACATCTGCATGCCTCTGTTTCCTGAGGGTTAGGATTAAAGTTTTGTACCACCACTCCCAGACCTAAGCTTTTTTTTTTTTACCTGAATCTTGCTCTATACCTGGCTGGCCTTGACCACAAAGACTGCTTATCTCTTTCTCTTTATGTCTGTATTACAACCAGATCATATAGACCTAGAAAGTCTTTGGATGTTATCTCTTATCAGAAAAGCCATGTTTTGAATTAAAGCTCATTTTCCTAAAGGTCCAGTTTTCTTTTTGAGAAAAAGAATAGTTTTGCCAAAAGGGCAAGTCTATACTGGTTGACAACTCTTTGAAAAGGGAAAAACAAACACACAAAAAACTTGTTTGTGTTCATGGCTGACTTAATCAATGAAGGTATTCCATGAGGACTTCTTATAAGGGGAATGGCATAGTTCTTTCTCAAACCCATTAACATTCTTGGCATAGCCAGTAACAGACTGGGTCCTAGGCCTTTGGAACTTTCTCTACCATCTCCATGTATTAAGAATAAAATGGAGTTCCTTCTCAAAAGCCAAGAAAATGTTTGGGAGAGCCTGTCATGGTCTGGGTCCCAGGCCTTTGGGGAGGTATTGCTTCAGATCTTGAGATCCCAGCTCTTCCCACCACATGTGTCCGAAGGCCACTGTAGGCTTGGTTAGTAATGTTCTTGCGAGACCCTGTGTTCCTCTTAATGCAGCTTTCTTTCATGAGACTCCTCATGAGTTTGTTCCATCCTATAATATATTTTCCTGACATCATAGAAGTTAACTATTTCCTTCCATTTTCCCCTGAAAGTGGTATACCAGATGATATCCTTGAGACGCTAACTTGGCCCATGGTGCTCACAGAGACTGAACTACCAACTAAGTAGTAAGAGTGGGCTGGACTTAGCACCCCTCCACATTTGTAACAGATGTGCAGCTTGGTCATCATGTAGCTCTCCTAACAATGGGAGTTTCTGGCTGTTTCTGACTCTGTGTTTGGATCACATTCCTCCACCTGGCCTTCCTTGCCTAGATTCAGTGGGAAAGGGTACAATAGGTCCCATTTAGACTTGATGCATCAGGGTATATTGGTACTTAAGTGGGAAAAGGGGCTCTGCTTCTATGAGGATAGAGGTAGGGTGGAGTGGGATGTGGGGGTGAGACAGGGAGGAAAGGAAGGAGGAGGTTTCTGTCTGGCTGTTAAGTGATTAAATAAATGAACTGAAGGACAAAAATGCTTACTTGTTTAACACATAACTTGTACAAGACCTCCCAACCTCAGCTTTTATTATTTCCAATGTTGCCTTTTCCCGTCTTTGCTTCTTCTGGCACACTCATTTCAGGACTCTGTCACTGAAGAGTGGTCTGCTGTTTGAGGACACTGGTGTACTTCTGGCAAAATTTTTTGCTGTGTAAATCTCCAATCTTTCTAAGTGGGTAGACTTACAAGTCTCCAGTCCACATTTAAATTGTTGAAAACATAACCTGGGGCCTGAACCTAGAAGTGACTTAAGGGTTATAAGATATGTGTAATGCAAAATTCTGTCCTCAGCAGGCTCCTTTTGAGCATTGGCCAGAGCTGAATATATGCTGTCATTAAATGTATGCTGTCTTAATTAATCTTTTAATTGTGTTTGCAGTGATTTCTCCTTGGGGGGATATTAATTCTAGACCAGCTGCATCTTCAGCCTGGTAGATAAATGTTTCCAACACAAGCTATTTGGACTGAGGTCACCTTCATCCAAGTCTGTTTCTCCCTAGGGCAATGACCTTGCCTTCCTCTTGATTAAACTTTCTAAATTCTTTTGTACCAAAAAAGAGCTTTATAATTTGTGTTAGTAATAAACTGTCCATTGCAGTTACAGGGAAAGGATTTGCATGTGGAGCATGTTTTCTGCCTTCTGGTAAGAACAGGAAGAACAATTTATTATGTACAATTGTTTGGTGAAACAGGGTTGGTAATAGCTAGATCAAAGACTAAAGTTTAAGGCAGTTAGCTGCAGGGGTCACCCTATGAAGAAGGACATGATTCCCACAGGGTTAGTGATTTTTCAATTTCTAGCACATATTAACTTTTGCATGTGAGTGAAAACAGACCAGGTTGGTGGGTGTTCAGTTTTGGTAGGTTAGATGGAGCCAGTGAATATTAAATTTCCCAGTTGTTCTATTCTATGCATTTATGTACAGTCTTCACAGACAGGGCTATGTCTGCTCAGAGATTTGAGACTCAGCTATTGGTGGGAGCTTTGTATGTCAGGTTAGCAATCTCAGCAGGTAACAATGAAGGTAGAATCAAGGTCAAATAATATGTGATTAATGCCATTATCTCTACCAGAGAAGGGCTTGCTTTTGTTCAAAGTCAGTATACCTACATATTTTTCAATTATATTTATCTTTCTAAAAAAGTCAATTGTTGCTTTTACATACTAAGTTTTATTTGCTTTATGCATCACTGCTCTAATCTCATATTTGTTTCTCTTCTCCAACATTTCCTCATCATTAAGAATTTCATTCCTGGGACTGGAGAGATGGCTCAGTGGTTAAGAGCACTGTCTCCTCTTCTAAAGGACCAGGATTCAATTCCCAGCACCCATGTGGCAGCTCCTAACTGTCTGTAATGCCAATTACAAGGGATCTGACACCTTCACACTAATGTACAGAAATGAAAATTGAATAACTTTTTTTAAAAAAAAAATATTATTTCATTCCTATTTAAAAAGGGATTTCTCATTAGTTTCTGTTTAGAGCAATGTCTCCCAAAACTCAGCCTTTCTTCATGCTGTGTACTTAAGACTTGCTTTGAACTCCTAATCCTGCCTCTGTGGCCCAGTGTTTTGCAACTCATTTCAGTCTGAACCATAACCTGGTCAGTGAAATCGAAAAGAGAACAGTGAATGAGTTTCCTCAAACATCCCTGGCTTTCGTAGGTTGGACAATTAAAAATAAAAAAGGACTTGTGTATGAATTGAGTTCACTGAGCAACTTCAAAGCTGGTGTTGTTCATTATAGCACAGAAAAGGATGGAGAAGGATGGTGAGAACTTTCCTGCTTTGACAGAAGTGTCAGTTATTCTATTTTAGATGATTAGGAAAAGTCCAAATTGGCAATACTTGAGAGTTCACAGACCAAGACAATCAAGATTCTGGAAGAGGAACTAAACTTATTTCTAGAAACCAAATTTCTATAGTTACACTGGTTCAACAGGCACAAAAGACCTGGACAAACTGGTGTGGCCTAGCCTAACAGGAATGTTATTATTCTAACAATGGTGCCGCACCCCAAAAGAAAAGGAGTGCATAATACTTGGTGTGCTCTGCTACTCATGTCTAGTCCCAGAAAACTATTGGAGCATGAAACCTGATTCAACTTTTTATGACAATTTTTGAGATTATACTTAAATCATTTCAACCTCCTCATTCTTCCCTACTGTTAAGCCTCAAATGCTGGGACAAATGGCTGAGATACCTATTTAACAAATCAAAGGAGGCTCAGCTTCTGGTTCTTCCAGCATCCCTCTGTTTCTACATGCCATAGGGTAATGGTTGGCATCCCCAGCCTTCTAGCCCAGGGGCTGAACTCCTTTTCCCCTGGATGCTCTTTTTATGTAATCTAACCATTTTGGTTACCTGGGCCTTTTCATCTACCATTTATTATCCTGGCCTCTTGGTCTGGCTTTCCCCTCTCCCCTCCTACTTTTCCTCATAATGCTCACAGTCATGTCCCCTATGGACTCTCCCAGATGTCCCTGTATCTGGCTATTCTGTCCCTTTTATCTATAATAAACTTTCTACCCCACCATACCTAGAGTCATCTTTGACCTTTCTTTTTATTTATTTATTTTTCATTCATTTCCCATTTACCACTCCTTACTTTCAAATTCATGGTCATTTTTTTGTTTTAATTGTTGTTACTGTTTGACTTTGACTTGTTTGGCTTTGGGATTTCTTAGCTATAAGGTAGAGATAGCGGCACTGAGCATTGATTGTTTGTTGGAATGTGCACACAAAGAACCCTGTGACGTAGAAGAGGAACTGTCTCCTTGTGTCTTGGAGACTGGAAAGTTGTACTAAAATACAGATTTCTTAGAGTAGGGCTCTGTCTGCCCCTAAGGTAGAAGGGCCCAGCTGGGAAGGTCTCAGCTGTCTGAGTCATTTGATCTGATCCTCCAGTAGAGGAGCTGCTACTGTCCTGAAGCCCAGTTGGGTGGTCAAAGGAAATGAGGAACCTTGGGTAGACCTGCCAATCAGCAGCACCAGTGGGAAGTAGCTCATAGTTTCTTTTCTGATGAAGCTGAAGAGAACTGTGAGGGAGACCACAAACCATGCAATGGTGGGTGTGTGGGCCACTGCCCCAAACCAGGAGGAACAGGTGTGCTAAGCTCTCAGAGTCTGATATGGTGATGCTGAGACCTTGGGTCAACTGTCATTCTATTGATATATGTGGTGACTTTGGGAGTGGTCCTTGGTCTCTGACTCTCCCTTGAGTGTGGATTCCTTGAGGGCAGTAGGTGGTAGGCTGGGAGAATTCCCTTGCAACCCTGGCAGTTTAAAGCTGTGATGATTAAAATATCACTATGCAGTGCACACACACACATTGCTTTTGGTGTGTGGTGGGAAGACAGAGTGGAAAACTGATGAACTTGCATTTCACATTGTTTTGTGTGGCAAATTTTATAAATAGTTTTGAAGCTGGTAGAAAGGGGGTGATGTGCATTCCTCAGCAATTTTGTTTGGAATCTTTTTATCTTTTTGCTGCTTTCAACCACAGTGGTATGATTCCAGAAAATTTAATTTCAGGACACAAAAGGAACTTCTGAGATGCAGAGGTTTTTAAGGTGTGCATGGTGTTGGGAAGGTAGATAAGGCAGATTCCATATCTTGTGGTACAATCTGTGTGGGAGTAAGAAAACATGAAAACACTCACCACATTGGTTTGTGTGTGGCTTTCAGTGGGGCTGGATTTGCTTGAAACCACAAGAAGTCATGAGCAGCTGGAGAATTGTAGCCCACATTTTTGATCACTTATTTTTTTCCACAGAGAGCTCCAGAGCGTAGAGCATATGGTCTTTCCTTTCATAAAACCCATCTACAGTAGCTAGTGGGTCAGAAATGTATGATAGCAGTCAGTTTGAGTTGCTTTTGTAAGAGTTTTGAAGTCTGTGTTTATTTAATTTCTGTACACATATAACCAAAAGTACATATGGTCAAGTACACATTTTTCCTGGCAGAGTTTCCTTGGGTCTTTTGAGAAAAATTTGAATATATTTTTAGGCTTATGATTTTGGCTTTTTCTCTTATCTCCTAATTTTGTCACAACTGTTGTACACATTCTTGATAGTTGTAGCTCTGAGATACGTTTTGAGGTCACAGCTACCCATGTGTGCAATCTTACTTCATTATCACATTTGGAATTCTGTGTTGTTTTTCATGGGATATAACTTTGGAATCAGCTTTCCTCTTAGAAATTCATAGAAATTTTCTTTAGATTCTATTGAATTCATATTGAAATAGAAAATAACCAACATCTTTTTTTAAATACATCATTCCATTGGTGTTGTTTATTACAGTATAAAAGTGTAGATATTATACTACATAATAATTTGTTTAGAAACCTAGAGTTAGTATATAAAATTGAAAGTGATATGAAATAATTTACACAGTCATAGAAAGAAGACTTCAGTATAGAGTTTACTGGCACAAAATACATTGTTATGATCAGAAAAGCTATCCCACCAAGAATAATTTGAGAAGACAAAAAGTGAAAATAAAACATGGTCCAGAACTGAACAATAAATTTGAATGTGATATGGGATCTTCTATTAGCATACAAAATAAACTCTTGAATTTGGGATTTCCCATGTATACAAACTAAAATCAGGTAACATCAAGTTGTGTTGTTATAGTCAATGTAAAACTGCAAGTATTTAGTGTATGTAATCTGATGTATTTTCAGATATTACCTACTCCCACACCCACTCATTTGCAAAAACAACACAATATACCATCTTTTCACACATTCTCATAGTATCCATGTTTATGTGTGCCTGCATTGCACAGAGCTCTCATAAAATGGCAGAGTTATGATTGATCCCAACAGTGTTCTCAGTAAATTTTCATGTATTTTGAATAGTTTTAAAGAAGTATCTGAATTCTCATCCTTATTGCATTTTTACTTGTGGTGGCATAACTTTTAAAATAATCTAATTCCTCATTTGTTGAGGCCAGGAGTACAGTATGGTAAATGAATGAAGACAATAGCAATTGTTAAAAGGATTACACACTTATAAAAGACTCTCACAGTCAGTGTTATATTGTGTTGAAACAGCATATAATTACAGCATAAGCAGTGTCAAATCAACAAACCTCTCTCTCTCTCTGATTTCAATCTTGCTACATTCCCATTTGTCCATTGGGTATGAGAGCTTCGGTCATCTTGTCTACCTTATAGTTCGCAATAGAAAATGAAGGGCAGAAACAGCACAACCTAGGTGAAGCAATCACTTTCAAAGAATTTTTGTAACATACTTTTTTTTATTTGATATGTGGAGAAGGAAAAATAAAATATCAGGCTTTTTAGAGCAAGAGTTTTTATAGAAATGAAAAGCAAATATGCTTTTATAGTATATTATTAAAATGGAAAAAGTTGGTTCATTTTGACGGTATGAGAGCTTTCTGCCAATGAGTCATGCTGCAGGACGTGAAAATGAGTTAAGAAACATACTGACTTGTTTTGATTGAATTGAAATGATGACAATAAATTACAGTTGAATAAAAATGTAATAGTCTTAAACAAGTGACACTTTTCTTAGTTTTGTTCTGATCAGCTAACCTGCTTTAGATGGTAACACTTTTACTTTTATTGGGAAAACATGTTTAAACACTTAACATTTTAAAATATCAGTTTTTATATATTTACTGTATTATATAGTTAATGTATAAATAGTGCATAACATTACGTATTTATTTCTATTGTGAATATTATTCAAACTATTTTTTTGTTTTTTTTAAAGATTTTATTTATTTTATTAATGTTTTGTCTGCATGTGTGCCTGCATGCCAGAAGAGGGCAACAGATCTCAATGTAGATGGTTGTGAGCCACCATGTGGTTGCCAGGAATTGAACTTAGGACCTCTGAAGGAAAAGAGAGTGTTTGTGTCTGCTGAGCCACCTCTCCAGCTCCAAACTTTAGTTTTATTATCGAGAAGAAAGAGTACTCTTTTGGAATTACGTGAGCAGAGACCCCTATAATTCCACATAACACCAGAAAATTACCTGGTTTTGTTTTTTTGTTTTTTTTTGTTTTTTGTTTTACCTTTTGGAGCAGGAGGCTGAACATAAGGAGCTGCCTTGTAGGGTCCTTCCTGGAGCTGGGTGGGAACCGGCAGCCAGAATCAACCAACTTAATGATACCTGTCTGAGCTGTGACCACAACTCGTTCATCTGAATATCTTTACTATAATGGGTTCCAGTTGGAAGCCAAAAAACAGAAGGTTAAAATGAAAGCTGTATTTTCTGAGCTCAGGGAGGCGGCCAGTTCATGATCTGAATGGTGCCCCATGGTAAGCTTTATTGTATATTTAAAGGGTTAACTCCACAAGGTGGGGGCCCCTTGGTGAGTGTTGGGGTTATCCAAACAAATTTTAGCATTGTGGATTAAGCAAAGGAGTTTCTGTTAGTGCTCTGCTGTTCTAGGATACTAGGCTCAAGGTCTTTAACTGTTTTCCAAGAACTTTAGTCTGGAATCCAAGGCCCTTAATTTATATCTCTTGACATTTGGTCCAGAGCTCAAAGTGAAAAGTGAGCCAAGAAGTGTGTCTCTGTCCATAGAAAGGTAGGGCTTGGTAAGTGATATATTTTTACGATTTAGGCACCTTGGTTAAGATAACAGCAATTTTAACCAGTTAACTGATAATCAGAAAAATGTTTCAAGGGGTTGAGTGGGAAATTGCAATGCATGCTTGGGGATGTGAAGTTAGTTTAATCTTGCTAGTAAAATGGAAGAGCAAAATAGAAGAGCTGCTTGGAGAAAGCTGGGCTCTTGAGTCCGCCTCCTTACACACAGTGGAACACCGTGTTCACAAAGTATTTGCAGCGGGGGCTTGAACATAGAAATGTCCTTGGTAGGATGCAAACTCAGAGAGGCCTAGTTTCTAGGATCTTTTCCAAGTTCTGACCTTGGCATTTAACATTCACGTATAAGATTCCTTTGGAGTAAATTTTGTGGAGGTTGAAAATAATGTACGTGTTGAGTAGCACTTCATTGGAAAGCTGTGATGTAAACGGGTAGAATTGTTCATGTAAGGGATTTACCAATACTTGGTGAAAGGAAGTCACATCAAATAGAATTTAGCTAAGGGCTAAGTAGATAAGTAGCATTCCAAGCAGGCCTGTTTGAGATTAGGATGCTAGGAAATACATGTTTGCTCAAGAGGATAGTCAACAAATTTGTCTCCAGTCATAACCAGGGAGACAGCCCTGATTCATAGCAACCATTTGCCCATCTCCATATCAAAGAAGACACATCTACCAAGCTGCTTAATTGCCATTACAGACTCACAGCCAACATTAAAGACTGGTGTGCCAGAAAGTTGCAGTTTTCTTCTTGAGAAAAGCCTAGCTCTGTCACATGGAGAAGATATATGGTTAAAACCAATTGAACAGGGAAAATACTGTTGTTTTGAGGGCTGCTATAATCAAACAAAGCTTTCCACAAGAGCTTCATGTATGTAGAGTCATCTAACTTCTTTTGACAGTCCCCAAATATGTTTGGCAGAGCTAGTAGAACCTGTGGCCTGCACTTTGGGAGATTTCCCAAAAATTCTGAGGTATTTAAAATAAAGCAGTGTTCCTTTTTTAAAACCAGAAATAGGGTGAGCTGCAGGGTTGGGGCATTTGAGGAGGGTTTCCCTCAGATTCTCAAAATCCACCTCTTTCCAACACATGGAGATACCCTCATCAGTTCCAAAGTCAATGTGGTCTTCGTAAATAATGTTCTTGAGATCCTATGTTCCCCTTGCGCAGTATTTTTTTTTATTAAACTCATGATTTTATCCCATTTTATGAGAGTGTCTGATCAATTCATAGATGTCTCCTGTTTCCTTCCATTTCTCCCCCGGAAGTAATGTACAAGGTGCTATTCTTCTTAAGAAGCTTACTTATTATAAGATATTGCTTGCGCAAAACCTTTCCACCCCAGCTTTTACATTTTCTACCTTCTACTTTTCCTAACATTTGAAACCTCTGAGACCTCTCACTTATACCATGCCACTGAATAATGACCTGCTGTTTTAGGGCAGTAGAGTACAGAAATCATTCTAAGAATGTCTTTGCTGTGTAAATCTCCCAATTGACTCAGTGGCTAAACTTGAACTCTCTAATCCATATTGAAACTGTTTAATATATAACCTGGAGCCTAAAAGAGACTTAAGGAAGACTACATGTATGGAGTACAAAATCAGCTTTAGGCTGTCTTCTCTTATAGCATTAACTAGAAATGGACACATGCTACTATTAAAGAGAACTCTTTTATTTAACCATTTGATTGTGTGTCGCATTCTTTCTTCTGGGTGGTGGATATTCATTCTATAATAGCTTCATCTTCAGCCTTTTGGAAAAATATTTCTGAGACAAGCTTTGTTGGCTCAGGTCACATTCATCCCAGTCTATTGCTCCCCAGATGCATAACTTTGCCTTCCTCTTGGTTAAAATTCCTAAACCCTTAAGTTAAAGGCTGTACACAACAGAGTTTTAGACATTACTCATTTAAGACATATAATGAGCTGTCTATTGTGTGCAGTAGAAGACAGTTTGGAAAAAAATGAAGGTTGGATTTCTGGAAGTTTTAAACATTGTTTCCTAATTCAATTTTTTTTGTGAAAAATATTTCAATTTTACACATAGGTTACAAAATGGTGTCAAGGAAGAAATGTGGGTGAAACTTCTGAAGTATTTTATTAGCATCCTTTTACCTTTCTAATGACAGCAGCCATGATGATGTGGCTTAAGGAACTCAAATCCAGGGTTAAAAGGAGTTTCTGAGCTGCAGAGGTGTCTCAAGTGTACATGGTGTTACTCAGGTACATAGGACCGATTTCACGTTTTGTGCTGGAATAGATGTGGCAAGAAGGAGACATAAAATTAATATTTAACATTGTTTTGTTTATGGGAATCAGTAAGACTGGGTTTGCCTTCAATCACTAGGGGGACCTACAGCTCCATAGCCCACCTTTCTGGTAACCTCCATTTACAGAGAGAGGTCTAGAGCAGGGGGACTTAAAAAAAGATTAGTTGTTTCTAGAAGGTAATATGAATAGTGTAAGGATCATTTTGAGTTATTTTTGTGGGTGTTGTGATGTTTCTGTTTATTTAATTTCTATATGTATATAATCATAGGTAGCATTGGTCTACTTCACATTTTTCTTGGTTGAGTATCCTTAGGTATCTTAATGAAAACTTGACTATATTTTTCGGTTTATGTTCTCGGTATTTTTGCTTTATTTTTTCACAAAAATTGTACTCAGTTTTCATTGTTGTGGTCATAAAGTAAGTACAGAAGTCATATTTTGTCTCTGTGTGTAATACATCTTCATAATCCTGCTGAGAATTCTGAGTTATATTTTTCGCATGGTAAATTCAGTTAGTAGCATGCCATCATAGAATGCTGGTTGCCAGCACCCAAAGAGCATGCAGGTGCTAGACCTAGGCACCCTACACATATCTAACTGATGGACACTTTTGTCTTCATGTCGGTCACCTAGCATTTGAAATTGGGGCTGTCTGTCACGTTGACACAGTTGCCTTTTTATGATTCACTTTGCCATAGCTGAGCTGCCTTGTCTGGCCTCAGTGGATGAAGATGCACTTAATTCATATGTAACTTGGTGTGTTGAGGATAGTTGATATGGGGAGACTCCCCTTCACTGAGAAGAAGAGAAGAGGAGTACGGGTAGAAGGGGGGAGGATGATACCAGGAAAAGAGGAGGTACAGAGCTGCAAGCAGATTCTAAAGTGAAAAAATAAATGAAGTAATGAGAAAATGGCTGGTTTTTATGTAAGTGAAAGATTGTGTTGACATGATTTTATAGACACTCTTCAATTGTGGGCGACAGTATCTCTGAGCAAGTGGCTCTAGGCTGGATAAGAAAGCTAGCTGAGCATGAGACTATGAAGAAATAAGATCAAGGCAGGAAACAATATTTGCTATGTTTTTTTTTTTTTGCCTAAGTTTACTTGAAACTTGAGATTCTATCCTAGGATTCCAAATTGATGGAATCTGATCAGAGAGGACCAAACAAGGATGGAAGATGTACTCCCAATTCGTTCTGTCAACATATTTTACCAATGTTAATATTAAAATGCTTAATAGTATGTATGTATGTATGTATTGTTGGAAGTTACATGCTTCTTTATGGTCTCATTTGTTACTATATGGTACATCATGCTGAAGTTCTGCCTTGTAAGACAACTTTCTACAGGTTCTATATAATGCCACAACAATGAGATTTATATCAAAAAGCATGTTATATATGTATAATATGGCTGTTATGGCTGTGTTCTTAGACTATGACAGATATATGAAGATTTGATGATGGTTTGGGGGGTTTGTTTTGACCATTCTAATTTGATGGTCAATGTCATGTTGCCAGTTTTCCCTCTGGATATTTCAAAGAATGTATTACTATTATTCTCTTTTTTCACTTTTATTTATTATGTTTATTTCATGTCCCACATACACCCCCTCCCTATCCCCTCTCACTCCCACTGTTTCTCTCTCTGAGCGTATTAAATTTTTTAAAGAAATTAGTTTGTTTTTTGACTTACATCCAAAGGGTGATCCCTCCTTCCTTTGCTCTCAGTCCACCCTCACCCTTCTCCCTCCCCTCCCAGAAAAAATGAAGCCCTAGTCTCCCTGTATCACCCCATTGCAGCACATCAAGTCACATCAGGACTGAGCATATCCTCATCCACTAAGGCCAGTCTAGGCATGCCTGATGGGGAGAGGATCTAAAAGCAGGCAGTAGAGTTCATATTAGAAACAAGCCTCTCCACTTACCACCCAACCCACATGTACCAAGCCATCCATAGTACAGATAAGTTCAAGAGTCCCAGATCCAGAAAATGCATGCTCCTTAGTTGATGCCTCATTTTCTGTACCCCCCCCCACGGGTCTGGTTTACTTGTCTCTGTTAGTCTTCTTGTGGCTTACTATCCCTTCCAGGTTCTTCCATTTTTCCCCCAGTACTTCCATAAGACCCCCAGAGATCCACCCCATGCTTAGGTACAAGTTCCAGCATCTTTCCATTGGCTGCTGGGTGGAGCCTCTGAGATAACAGACATGTTTAGGCTCTTTTCTAGATGTTCAGCAAAGCAACATTTACAGTTTTGCTCGCTTTGTAGTGTAAGGTGGAACTCAGGTTGGCCCAATTATTGGTTGGACTTTCCCTCAGTCTTTGTTCTGTCATTATCCATAAGCTTCTTATAGGCAAGGTAATTTTTGGATTGTGTGTTTTGTGGTTGAGTCGTTGTTCCCTCTCTCCACTAGTCCTGTCTGGCTAAGAGGTGGTAACGTCATTTTCCATGTCTCTTTTCCCCTATACCTCCGTTCGGAGTCTCAGCTAGAGTCACACCCAGGTCACACCCAGTTACACCCAGGTCCTCTCAGGAACCTTCCCTGTCAAATGACGCCAAAGAGAAACCACCTCAGTTTCCCTTCTTGTTCTCAGCCTTCTCACCTCCTCCTCCAATTCTCCCCACATCTGATACTCACATTTGTTTCCCTCCCCATTCCAACTTCTACCCTGTTCCTTCTCTTCATCCACTTCTGCTGTCTGTTTTGTTTTCTATTCTGAGTGACATCTGGCAACCTCCCATGTACCCTTCTTGTTACTTAGCTTCTTTGGGTGTGTGGATTGTAGTATGCTAATCCTGTACTGTAAGTCTAATAGTCACTTATTAGCAATGTGTTTCTTCTGTGTCTGGGTTACCTCTCTCACATGATGATCTTTTCTAGTGCAATCCATTTGCCTGCAATTTCCATGATTTCTTATTTTTAATAACTGAGGAGTAGTCCAACTATAAATGTACTAGAAGTTCTTTATCCATTCTTCACTTTCTGGCTGTTATGAATAAAACAGCTATGAACATAGTAGAACAAATGTCCTTGTTCTATAATGGAACATCTTTTGGATGTATTCCCTGGAGTGGTATAGATGGGTATTGAGGTAGAACTATTCCCAATTTTCTTGAATGCAGCAGTTTGATTACCAGGGAAGTTGTACAAGTTTTCACTCCCATCAGCCCTGGAGGAAAGTTCCCTTTTCTCCACATCCTCAACAGAATGTGTTGTCACTTGAGTTTTTTATCTTAGCCATTTGCATGGTATAAGATGGAATCTTAGAATTGTTTTGATTTTACATTTGTCTGATGGCTAAGGACTTTGATCATTTCTTTAAGTGTTTCTCAGCCATTTGAGATTCCTTTGTTTGAATTTGCAGTTTATCTCTGAACCACATTTTTAAATTGGATTATTTGATTTGTTGATGTTTAATTTCTTATGTTCTTTGCATATTTGGGATATTACATTTCTGTCTGATGTAGGGTTGTTGTGGATATTTTCTCAATCTGTTGACTGGTGTTTTGTTCTATTGATAGTGTCCTTTGACTTATAGAAGCTTTTCAGTTTCTTGAGATCCCGTTTATTAATTGTTGATCTCCGACCCTGTGCTGTTGTTCTCCTGTGTTAATGAGTTTACACTTTTCTACACCTTTTCTTCTAAATGATTTAGAGTTTCTGGTTTTATGTTAAGCTCTTCGATCCCTTGGACTTGAATTTCTGCGGGGTGATACAAAGGGTCTATTTTTATTTTTCTACATGCAGACATCTAGTTAAAGCACTGCCATTTGTTGAAGATAACTGTCTTTTTTTCCATTGTATGATTTTGACTTCTTTGTTGAAAGTAAAGTTCCAATAGGAGTGTGGTTTTATTTCTGTGTTCTTATTCCATTTGGACAGGGTTTTCTGCTATCAAGAGTATTTTATTTTTCCATTTGAAGTTAATGTTTGCTCTTTCAAGGTTGGAAAGAATTATATTGGAATGTTGTAGGGAAATGGATTGAACCTGGAGACTCCATATTTTAAGAATGCTGTTTTCGAGAAAGGGGATAAAGGGAGCGTTTGGGAGGGGAGAAGGATGTGCACTACAGGGGGGGATACAAAGTGAATAAATTGTAATTAATAAAATATTTTAAAAAGAATGCTGTTTTCTATGTTAATCCTATCTATCCATGAGTTTGGGAGATCTTTCCATCTTTTGATATTTTCTTCAGTTTCTTTCTTTAAAGACTTCAAATTCTATTCATAGAGGTCTTTCACTTCATGTTGTTTGTAGCTACTGTTCAGGGTGTTTTTTTTCCAAATTTCATTCTCAGCCCATTTTTCATTTGTATACAGAAGGACTAATGAAATTTTTAGTGCGTTGTGTTCCCAGCCATTTTGTGGAAAGTGTATAACAGCTGTAGGAATTTTCTGGTAAAATTTCTTTGGTCACCTATGTATACTAGTAAATCATCTGTGATGATACTTTGAATTTTTCCTTTCCAATTTATATCTCCTTGATAACCTTCAGTGGTCTTATTGCTTTACTAGGACTTAAGGAGCATATTGAAGAGATATGGAGAGGGGAGGCATCCTGTACCTCATATGAGTGGAATTTCTTTAAGTGTCTCTCCAAATAATTTGATGTTAGCTCTCACCTTGCTTTTTACTGCCTTTATTATGTTAAGTATGTGCCTGATTCCTTATATGCCTGATTTCTCCAAGTCTTTTAACATGAAGGGGTGTTAGATTTTGTCAAAGGCATTTTCTCATCTAATGAGATGATCATGTGATCTTGATCTTTCACTTTGTTTATATGGTAGATTACATTGATGTATTTTCATATGTTGAACCATCCCTGTATCCCTGAGATGAAGCCAATTTTTTTTTGTTTATATCTTTGATGTGTGCTTGGATATGTTTTGCGAGTATTTTATTGAATATATTTGTGTCTCAGACAGCTAATAGCTGTCACGTGGGTGCTAAGAATTTAGCTGGAAGAACAGACAGTGTTCTTAACCACTGAACCATACCTCCATCCCCTATGTTGCTTATTTATGATCAACATTTAAATTGCTAATATTTTCATTTCTCCTTTTGTAATTGCTCAAACATACATTTCATTTAAAAAATATCACATTAATATTAGAGTTTAAAATGAGTTTAAAACTTCAGGTTTCTAGACACATATGCAAAACTGGAGTGGATGTATAACTCTTTGTAGAAACTTGAGAAAGATCTTTAAGTTTTTTATCTTGTTTGTTTGATTAATTTTTGTGTATTATTCAGGATCTGATTATGTACCCCTGAGTGTCCTGGAACTTATTGCATAGAGCAGGCTACCATCCATCTCTATGAGATACACCAGCCTTTGTTTCCTGAGTGATTTTGGAATTAAAGTCACCAGATAATACACCCAGCCTGCCCATTCTTAAAAGAGTCAGGAATTGTTTATACTATTTCTCTCATCTGGGCTCAGTATTGTTGATCTGTTTATTGTAAATGAAGGATACATTTCCAGTATTCTAAGCATCATGCTTTCTTTTATACATGTGTGTGGTTATTTTAGACTGCATTGACCTGCAATGATGTGCATATGAACTTCACTCAAGAAGAGTGGGCTTTGCTGGATCCTTCCCAGAGGAATCTCTACAAAGATGTAATGCTGGAGACCTACTGGAACCTTACTGCTATAGGTAGGACAGTGAATTTTCTTTACTTTTTAAAATGTGGGGAAAAATCTTTATTCATTATTGATGTGTTTCTGTAATTTCTCTTGAAGATATGGAAGAATGAGGTGAATGGTTCTTTGATTGACCATAGATCATGATTTTAATTTTGTCATATTTCCAATAATAAAGCATACCTTTTTTGTTACTATGTTTTAGGCTACAGTTGGGAAGGTCATAATATGGAAGAGTATTGTCAACCTTATAGAAGACATGCAAGGTAATTTTCATGTGTAAGCTTATATGAATATGGTTCTGAGAAAGTTTTAATATGTTCTGGAAGTTGGAAAGAGAATGGACAGTATAAATGAACTGCTTTAAGTGTATTTATTGATGATGACTAACTTGTTAATAAACCATGTACCTCCATGTTAGGTATTTGATGTGTTTTTGCAGGGCATCCTCTAAGAAAGAATGCAAGGAAAACATACCTTACACAAGGTCAATTTTTAACTCATAGCCTCATTACTGTAATAAGGTAGAACTGCAATTTGTTTAGGCTCCTACAACTCAGATATTGCCAAATGTATTCAAAGTAAAGAGTGATGAAAGTATATCCAAAACATTATACTAATCAAGTAGTCCATAGTAAAACTAGGCTACTAATATACTTGTAGTAATGTTGCTAAGTTTGTGGAAAAACCATAATCTCTATAGCACATGTCTGTGATGAAAAAAATCAAATGTCTGAATGCATCATGAAACCATGTCATTTATTATTCTTTTAATAGTTATATATCACAATGAGTACAAGTCATGTTAGTATATGTATATTGAAATAAACAATGTACCATCCATAACAACTAAAAGGTATAGTAGTCCCCATTTTGAGTAGATGTTTAAAAATTGATACCTGTTATGGATTATATGCCCTAATTAGAGCTGTCAGCACTACAAATAATGACACAGAGGCTTTTTAATATTTTAAAGCTTAGGCAATTTTCCTGGGCATATTCTGAACCATTTTTTCCCTAACACAAATAAACCTAGCACACTGTCCTGATGCATGGCCAGCTCTACTTCTCTGTTCATATTCATGTCCTTCTGTTAACATCACTGGCCTGTGGTAAATCGCCTGTCATTTGCTTTCTTCCCAGCAACCCTCTCTCACTCAGAAGTTCTGCACTCCATTTTGTGCCCTGCTATCAGTTGTTAGCTCTTTATTATTCCCAATAGATAAGTGATGAAAGACAAATGTTTACAAAATATAGGACAGGTGATGGGCCACAGAACTAACAATACTATGATCTCATTAGCATGTATTTCTCTGCTGACTTAGCAGTTGGCATTCACACACTTTCACAAAGTATTATGCACCAACATCAATGAACTTGTTATTCATCTTCATTAGGAATTCTCACAAAATCACACTACAGAAAATATAAGTTTTAGGAATATACAAATTACTCTGTGTGTTAGTTTTCTTTGCATATTTAGTATGGCGCACAGTATAGGGAAATTTATGAATCCTGTCAGTGTGTTAAAGGTCTGAGGTCTTGCAGTTTTCTACAAATCTGTGGTGAAACATTATATAGAAGAAAGTATAATATAAATGTGAGACAGGTAACAAATATTTTTACCACCACAGGTATTTTGAAATATGCAAAACAACCCCCTAGATAAGATCACCATGAATGTAAAAATAATGATGAAAACTCAAGATGTAATTATTCTTTACCTTCACACCGAATTGAAAAATTAAGTCACATAGACAATAACATTCTTTGGTGTAATGAATGTGGTAAAGCTTTCATATGTCCTGATTATCTTTGCAGGTATGAAAACAGTCATAGTGGAGACAAACCCCCTGAAGATACTCAATATGACGAAGTCTTTGCACATCACAGGTGTCCCTACACATATAAAAGTGCGCATACTGGTGAGGATCACTATAAATGTAACGAACATGATAACTCCTTTGCAAATAACAGTCATGTCCTAAGACGTAAAAGGACACATATAGTAGAGAAAACTCATGAATGTAACCAACGTGGTAAAGCCTTTGCATGTAACAGTAGTCTCAAAGTACATAAAGGAATTCACACTGGAGAGAAAACATATGAATGTAACCAATGTGGAAAAGCGTTTGCATCTAAGAGTGATTTCCTAAGACATAAAAGAACACACACTGGAGAGAAACCTTATGAATGTAATCAGTGTGGTAAAGCCTTTGCATGTAACAGTAGTCTCCAAATACATAAAAGAACTCACACTGGAGAGAAACCTTATTAATGTAATCAGTGTGGTAAAGCCTTTGCATGTAACAGTAATCTAGTACATAAAAGAATTCACACTGGAGAGAAACCTTATGAATGTAACCAATGTAGAAAGCCTTTGCACGTAACAGTGATCTCCTAATACATAAAAGAACTCACACTGGAGAGAAACCTTATGAATGTAACCAATGTGGTAAAGCCTTTGCACAGAGAAGTACTCTTCTAATACATAAAAGAACTCACACTAAAGAGAAACCTTATGAATGTAACCATTGTGGTAAATCCTTTGCATGTAACAGTAGTCTCCAAATACATAAAAGAACTCACACTGGAGAGAAACCTTATGAATGTAATCAGTGTGGTAAAGCCTTTTCCTGTAATAGTACTCTCCTGCTACATAAAAGAACTCACACTGGAGAGAAACCTTATGAATGTAACCATTGTGGTAAAGCATTTACACATAATGGTAATCTCCTAAAACATAAGAGAATGCACACTGGAGAGAAACCTTATGAATGCAACCAGTGTGGTAAAGCCTTTGCACAGAACAGTCATCTGGTAGCACATGAAAGAACTCACACTGGAGAGAAATCTTTTGAATGTACCCAATGTGATAAAGTCTATGCATTTCCCGAATCGTCTCTAAAGACAAAATGAACACATCCTGGAGAACAACCTTATGAATATAAGCAGTGTGGATTCACCTTTGTACAACACAGTCATTTCTTAATACATAAAAATCCATGTTGCAGAAAATCCTTATGAATATTGTCAATGTCCTAAAGTCTTTTCATGTAAGAGTCATCTTGAACAAGAACACTTTCTGGAGTGAAACCTTATGAATGTAACCAATGTGTCAAAACCTTTGTATGCCATAATAATCTGCATGCACATAGAAGAATGCACACTGGAAACTTTATGAATGTAACCAATGTGATAAAGTATTTTGACAGGATAGTAATTTCCTATAACATGAAGACATACTGGAGAGAAACCTTATGAATGTAACCAATGTGGAAAAATTTGCTCCTCACAATCATACTCAAAGTCATGGAAGCATTCATATTGGACAGAAAGACTATGAATGTATTTAAGGTGGTTAAGCTGTTCCACATTTGTATAACCATCATCATGAAAGAATTAGAACTGGAGAGAAACTTTATAAATGTTTCAAAATGTGAGCCCTTTGCATATGTCTATCGTCTTCATCATAAAAGTTTCATACTGGAGAGAAATTCTGAGTACATAAGCAACATGGTAAGGCCTTTGTGTTTTTCGATCCACAGAATCCAATACAACTGAAACACATGTTCAAAGCAAATGACAAAAATTTATTGTCACCCAGTCACTACTGGTTGGTTAGTGGTACATAACATTCTTGGGAACTGAACTGTGATACCTATCCACCCACTAAGCCAGAAAGTTACAGAGGTTCTGAGTTAAAAATCATAAACATCTCTGACATTTTACAAGTAAGTTATTTCCATCAGTCACGGTTAAGGATATGGGATTTGTTTATGGCATTGAGGAATTCACCTGATGCAAAAGTGTAGATTTTACAGTCCAAACAGTCATATCCATTTGTTCTTTTGTGGTTAGGAAAAGGTATTATGTTTTAGGGAAGAGAAAATGTGGTTTGGGACAGTCACTATGTTTGGCGAAGTGAATATATGGTATGGAACAGTCGTGTTTTGGGAAACAAAAGATGAATGATGAAAGCTTGTCAGCTATTGGGAAGTCTGCAGCTTTCCTAGGAATGATGAACTTAAATTTGGGTTCACCCTAAATTTCATTGGGAACTGTTATCTAAAAAGCAATACATAGAGAAAAATTTTTTAGCATATTCACACCTACAAATTACTTTTGCATGTTTTGCATGTCAAAGTCAACTTCAAGTCTATAAAAGAGTAGATAGTAGCGAGAAACCTTGCACATGTAATCAATGTGATAAAGCCTTTTCTTAATGCATTTATTTCCACGTACTTAGAAGAACACATACCTCAGTGAGACCCTCTGAATATGCAATGTGGTAAATCCTTTTCATGGATTTGTCTTTGAAATCATGAGAAAAAGTCATGCTAAAAAGAAACCCCATGAATGTAGTCAGTACAGTAAACTTTTGTACTTCGTATTACCATTATAGAAGAGTAAAGACTTTAGTGTGTGAGCAAGCTCTTAAAGCCTTTGCATATCACAGGAGTCATTGAGAACCTGAAAGAATTCATTCTCAAGAAAACCTAACAGGATAAAAGATTTGTTGAGGTCTTTAACAAGTCAACTTGCATTCAGTTACAGGAGATTTGGGAGGAAAATTGTAACAAGTGTCAACAATGTATTCATGCATTATGACATCCATCTTAATTTTGTTTCCAATTACAAGCTGATATGGACAAAAGGCCTAGGAATTTAAACCACTAGGTAAACCTTTTAGATTTTAAAATTCTCTTCAGTTACCTGAAGTAAATCGTCCAGTTATAAATTTTACATGTGTGTATTATTGCCCTTTCTGTGACAAAACACAATGTCAAAGGCAACCTCCAAATGTCTTTAATTTGCCTTAAGGTTCCGGAGGGATATGGGATCACTATGAAATGGGCATCACAAGTATCATATATGGCAGATAAAGTAGGAAGCTTGGAGTTCACATCCTCAACCTGCTGCATGAAGCAGAGTGTGAACTACAGATGAATACAGTTGAGTACTATCATGCCCTTCCCAAGTAAGATACAGCCTCCAAGAGTGCTGTATTTCCTAAACATTCACAAATGATACCACCAACTTGGAAGGATTCATTTCTCTCACTTCACCCTACAGATTTGATTTCACTTACATGAAGGAGTTTTTGACGAAGAAAAATTCTGTGCATAAGACTGTAGTTGCCTCAACCCCTGAGTTACAGGAATGCATGCTTACACAAGTAAAACATTCTTGAGTAAACATATATTTGGTTAAGAATTTATTTTAATTTCCATCATTATCTCAGTGTGTCTTTGTGTGTTTATATGCCTGTCCATTTTGGTTTCCATTTGATCTTCTTGTAACAGGAATTACAGAAAGTTGTCAAAAACCTGACCTAGGTCCTGGGAATGAACTTGTCTTAACTTCACATCTATGTCTCTAGTATTGTAACTATGTTAAATCTTTATATATCATCTTGATGTCAAGAAGTAGAAAAGAATTCCTAGAAGAGAGCAAACCTATTTTTATATAAGATGTGATGACTTTGGACATAATAAATATATTCTATTTCAAGAAAAGAAACTCCTTTAAATGTTTTTCTCATAGTCTTGGAGGAAGTAAATGATTTACAATATTCACTTAAATGTAATGGAGGAGATCACCAGCTGTGGTTGTGGTCATTATTTTGAAACACTGGAGTAGGTATTGAAGTATGCTGTATGTGCAGCAAATCTACTCACAGAAGTTTATTAGGTTGTTCTGATATTCTTTCTGTGGTGGCTTTCATGTTCTAATGCATTTCCACTTGGTGAAAGTTATTTTTCTGCTGCAATGTATAGAATGGGATCTCCATCATCTATGTGGCCCATTGCTTATTTATATCAGGCAGTCTGTGGTCATAGTTTTCAAGGAAGGGTCTCTGAGAAAGCGTGGTACTTTTTCTATGTTTTTACAAATTCCATTAAGACGTTTGTTTTCAGTCTTGTTTGGTTGTCAGTAATTAGTTACTATTAAGATGCTCAATGGTAAGTGTTTATATATATATATATATATATATATATTGTTTGAAGTTCCATGCTTCTTCATGTTCACATATTTACTATATGTCACATCATCTTGGAGAACTGACTTCTAAGAGAATTATCTTGAGGTGTTAGATAATGTAAAAGCAATGAGATGTATTTCAAAAAAGCATGTTGTGTGTGTGTAATGTAAATATGGGATCTTAGGCCATGGCAGATATATGAAGTGTGTGTGACACTTTGTGGGGTTTGTCATTGTTATATGTTGTTCAAGGTTATGTTGCCAGTTTTACATACCACAGTCATTCCCCCACCGAGTTCATTGATACTCAAATAAACTTAGTTGAAACAGTACATCAGTATAATATTGTCTTCTATTCAGATTATAAACAAATTGTCATCTGAGGATGGAGGAAAAATGATGTGATTTGAATAATAAATGCTATTAGCAAATGAAAATAATTTACTGTTTTGTGTTTTGAAATGGGTTAGTTCATTCTTAGGAGTAAAGACTTGTTCATAACACTTTCTCAGAACTACAAGTGAATGTCAGAGAATTGTCTCAGTGGGTAAAGTTGGTTGTTGCTAACCTTGATTTGAGCTCAAACTTTGAGTAGCCTATATCACTCCTACAAATGTTTTTAACATTTGTAAAATTGTGCTGTGTATATGCAAACTCACACACTAGCACATACACAAATATTTTTTCAACCTAAATAAAGGCCATTGTGGTCACTGGCTAAAAGACTCTTTGAGTTCCATGCTGAGAACTCACATATGGGATGCAGATAATAAATAGCAACAAGTTGTCCTCTCACTGGCACATATACACACACCATAGCATAGGTATGTACACAGAAACACACTCAAACAAGTTTAAATGGATAATATTAACAAAGCAAAGAACCCACTTATTGATGACAAATGATTTTCAGGTGTAAATAATTGTAGCATTTGAAGATTTACTACTGTTCATTAAAAGAAAAATGTTTCCTTTGTACATCTTATTTTATCATTTCGTTCCTTGATTGAAGGATAGGTCATTTTAAAAACATGTCTCCATTTGGATCAGAAGTGCATCCCTGTCAGCCTAGACCTGGGAGTCTATGGTAGGCTAATTCCTCTGAGATTATGGTCAGCTTGGTCCACAGAGTGAGTTGTCTGCTTGTTTGTTTGTTTTACAGACAGAATTTCCTTATGTAGCCTTGGCTGTCCTGTTCTCAATTTGTAGACCGGGTTGGCCACAAATTTGGGCTTCATCCTTCCTGAGTGCTGTTATTCTAGGTGTGTGCCACCATGCCCAAATCCACAGATTAAGTTCTAAAGCATCCATTGTTATGTGGAAGTATTATGTATCAAAACGATTCCAAAAATATACAGTATATTGCATTGCATTTTCCCCTCAAGGATACTGGCCCCAGTGCTGACAGATGTATATTTGAATTGAAGTTTTGTGAATTGGTGCTCTCTGTCCTTTGTATAAATGGGAAATGTAGCATTAAAACATCAACCTGATAGATCAGATATCATGATTACTAGAAGGCATTGCCTACTGAGCAATCTACTTTAGTAGAGTCATTTACTTAATTGTCAGGTAGGAAATTGTGGTCCAAAATAAAAGTTCCAAAGGCATTTCTGTCCATCATTCTTTGAAATTACATATATTTCAGCATGACTTTGTGCAAAGAGTGCCCTTAAAGCTCTGATTTTACATTGTGATTACATTCAGAGTAGGATTTAATTTAGCATAGATATTATTTAGCATGGCTCAGAGTAGGTGAACCCACATTTGGCCATATCCATATTCCCTAAGTGAAATCACAGTGCTTGCTTTGTTGAAGAAAACCATTGCTTTGGAAAGGCCTCACATGCTCTTATTGCCTGCCCCAGCAAAAACCTCTTTCTTGGTTTTTCTGCATTGCCTAGTGTGATGGCTAGTCTAGGCAGTCATTTTGACTATATCTGGACATATGGCAAACACAAAGAGTTGGGTACTGTGGGGAATTTTTCATACTCATAGCTTTTAAAGTGGAAAAAAACCCTTCTTTAATCTCATCCACAGCTAGTGTCTAGTCTGATTATATTCTGTCTATGTAAAGGACATTGAAAGTATTAGCTTTTTCTCTTTTTCTGCTTGCCCTACCTCTGGCTACCAAGTTCATTTTTTTTTTACTCTCATTAGAGCCTACTCCTTTGAATTCTGTTATACACTGAAGACCATCTGAGATATTCAGCTACCTGCACTGAATAACTATTTGCTTCTTCAGCTTCCGATTGATAGTCAGCCATTGTTTGGACTAGTTGGACCACAGCTTGTGAATAAACTTTCTATATACATAGAGATTTAGTCTATGAGTTCTGTTCATCTATGGAACCTTGAATGATATATATATATCATATGATATATATATATATCATATGATATATATATATATATCATATATATCATATATGTCACTGCCCATAAATGGAAGGAGTAGGCCACTGAGCAGGGCTGATTGAAATGATGGGCCCTGCCTGGTGGGATAGGTGGAAAGATAGATGGAAGACAGGCACATGTGTTACTGAAATGCACATCTCTGTAGGTCCGGATAAGGCATGGGCCTGAATGGCTAACCTGGGATTGGGACTATTATACTGTGTACCTTCATCAGGCACTAATCCTAAGGGAAGGGCTCCTGTCACTCAAGACACTGGCCAATCAGTGTCTCCAGGGAGACTTGCCTGTCAAGCTAGAAGGCAGAAATGATATATATATATATATATATATATATATATATATATATATATATATATATATCAATGTTTCTTTTTCCCTTCCTCACTGAGGAAGATGTGCAGGCTAACAATAATGCACTTCAGTGTTTATCATAACTTTCTTGCTCTTCTGTTAGCTTTGTCTCATGCCTAACATTTAAAAAGTAGCTGCAGTTTACTTGAACACAACATAAAGAAAAAAACCTCAAACCCTTGTTTCCTAAACTCTCTTTCTGTAATTGTGGGACAGACTGATAACTCCACTTCAATTTCATTATACTAGTTATCCACCTTGATTCCAGTAAGAAGAAGGGGAAGTATTCATTGGTGCTATTACTTGCTGAGTTTGGTATCACTACAAACAAAGCGAAGGAGCAGGCAGCTGAACAGAGCAAGCTGAAGTGGTTAGTCCTCCCTAGACTGGATGGGAAGACAGACAGGAAGGCAGGAGGACAAGGACAAATGCTGCTGTGAATCTCTGCATACCTGGAAAAGTTTTGTCCTTGGATAAGAAGCCTGAACCAGGAACCAATATGCTATGTACCTTAAGCAAATTCTAACCCTAACAGAGATGTTGATATCACTCAAGATTAAATGGCCAATCAGGGCGTCCATGCAGAAGAGAAGGCAGGTCCTTCTAGATGCAGCACTCTAGGTTCTGCTCTGTTTCTGAGCAAGCTTGAAGGCCCCAGTGTTCTGAGATTTGAGAGTGGACATTGGATCTTTTGAGGAAAGCTCAAGGAAGTTCTGAAGGCCCATAATGGTGATTGGAGTGTCATTGTTCACAAATGGGAGGTGCAGGATGATGAGCATCACTAAGTAAAGTGCTGGGTCCTCCCTGGGCTGGATGGGAAGACAGGAAGGCTTTGAGATAAGGCACCAAGTGTTATTGAATTACAAATCTCTGCATACCTAGAAAAGTTTTGTCCATGTATAGGAGACCTGAATCAGGAACCAACAGGCTAGGTACCTTCAGCACATTCTACCCCTAACAAAGGTGTTCATGTCACTCAAGACAAACTAGCCAACCAGGGCCTTCAGGTAGACTTACCTGTCAGGCCAGGAGGCAGGTTCTTCAGGGAGTTATGCTGGAGGTTTTGCTCTGTTGCTGATCAGGTTTGAATGATTCCATATGAAGTGCTCTGAGCACTGCTGCTAGGTGTTGTGAGGGAAGTTCAAGCAAATTCCAAAGTACCAACATGGTGAGTGGTGTGTCACTGCCCATAAATGGAAGGAGTAGGCCACTGAGCAGGGCTGATTGAAATGATGGGCCCTGCCTGGTGGGATAGGTGGAAAGATAGATGGAAGACAGGCACATGTGTTACTGAAATGCACATCTCTGTAGGTCCGGATAAGGCATGGGCCTGAATGGCTAACCTGGGATTGGGACTATTATACTGTGTACCTTCATCAGGCACTAATCCTAAGGGAAGGGCTCCTGTCACTCAAGACACTGGCCAATCAGTGTCTCCAGGGAGACTTGCCTGTCAAGCTAGAAGGCAGGTTTCATTTACTGTGCATTAATTTTAAATTGATGACTACTGTTTTTATTAATTGTTGTTACTGTTTGACTTTGATTAAAGGTGGGCTGCAGGGGTTCTCAGCTATGAGGTAGGAATATCAACACTGGACTTTGAATGTGTAATTGAATGTGGAAATGAATGTGCCTTTTAAGAGGAACAAGAAGAGCTCCTGGAGATTGGAAAATTATACAGAAATAGAAATTTCTCAGATGAGGGCCCTGTTTGCCCCTAGCTGGAAAGGCCTCAGCTGTCTGAGTCATTTGATCTCTGATTCCCAAGTAGAAGACCTACTCGCTGCTAATGTTCTGAGGTCCAGCTGGGTTGTCCAAGTTAATAGGAGACTCTGTCAAGGCCTAGTAATCAGGAACATCAGTAGAAGATAGTATTCAAGTTCTTTCCTAGATTCTCCCCTGATGTAGCTATTGGACACTCTGAGGGAGGCTATAAACCATACAATGGTATGTGTGTGAAGTGTGTTTTCCCTGGGCCAGGATAAACAAGTCTGCTGAGCTATGTATAAGAGTCTACTGGGAATGACATGGACCTGGGTCAGACTGTGGTTCTATTGGTCTATTGGGTGACATGGGCAGAAGCCCTTGTCATCTGACCCTTCCCATGTGTGGTTTCCCAGGAACAGGGAAGCTCTTTAGCCCTGGCAGTGGAAAGGTATCGTTGTTATACTAGTACTGTCAGTGTGCACAAACAGTTATTGCTTCTGGTGTGCTATTGGATGACTGATTAGAAAACAAAAAGTCTTGTTCCTAGAAGTTCTGAACCTTGCCTTCTACATCCAATTTTATGTGACAAACTCTATACATAGTTTTGAAACTAGTAGACGTGACATGATTAGGATCATGTTTCAGCAATACTTGATTAGAATCTTTAGAATCTTTATTGGCTTTCTAGTACCACCAGTTTCAATGGCACAATGCAGGGAAATTCAATTTAAGGATACTAAAGCAATTTCTGAGATGCAGAGGTTTCTCATGTGTGGATGGTGTTAGGTAGGTTGGATATGGCAGATTCCACATCCTGTGACACAGTCCCTGTGGGAGGAAGTAGATGTTAAATAATTTTTCATCCTTGTTATGTATATGGGATTCAATAGGGCTGGATTTGCTTGAATACACAATTGGGGGTGAAGGGCTGCAGAGCCATAGCCCACATTTTGATAAACATTATTTCCCACAGAGACTGCTTGAGTATGGGGCTTCTCTGTTTGGAAGAGAGATCAGTAATAGCTGAAGGGTTAGAAATACAACAGTATTAAGGTATCACTTGCAGTTGTTTCTGTAGGAGCTGTGAAGTCTGTTTCATGTATTTTTTTGCACATAGAATGAAAACTTACAAGTCAAATTCACATTTTTCTTTCCATAGTTCCCTTAGATCATTTGGTTAGAACTTGAATATATTTTTAGGCATGCATTTTTGGCTGTATCTTACCATCCCCTCATTCTTTCAGAAATACTGTACATATTCTTGATTGTTGTAGCTTTGTGCTAAGTACAGAAGTCACATTGTCCCAATTTGTATACAGTTTCTTTGTAATCCTATTGAGAATTCGTAGGTTTTTTTTTTTTTTAACATGACACATAGCTTTGGGATCATCTTTCCTCTTATACATTTGTAGAAATTTTCTTTGGATTGCATTGAACTTATGCTGCAAATTGAATATAGCCAACAGTTTTTAATACATCATTTCAGTTGTACTATTTACAGTAGTATAAAGGGGTGAAATACCATTTGTTTTTCAAAGGACACTAAGTGTGTAAATCTGAAAACTGATATGAAAGAATGTATAAAGCCATAAAATGAGGAGAAGGCAGCAGCTCTTGAAGCCTCAGGTGGGGCTGCTCCTAACTGACTTATCCATTTGGAGCTAGTGAGTGAGCTCCAGAACCATCTCTGAATGAATAAACTAGTCATTCCCCTGATGCAGGGAGCTATACATGGTCTGGCATGGTGAGCCAGGGACCAAAGCCAGGTATCTGTCCACTCAGCATAAGTTCACAGTTTATTTGAGAAAAGTTGTTTTGTTTAGCTCAGAATTGAAGTCTGTGAACCCCTTGAGACAGGAGTCCATGGGACCCTCTCCTGCACACTACTGTAACTGTCATAATTCCATTTTGCCTCTGTAACTGTCACAAAGGGCATCTCCATCCCCTATGTAGGACCCATCCCAGATTATGCTAAGTTTAAGTGAAAACTCTAAACAAAAATTCACTAATATTTGAGCAGGAAAGCCCATCAATTCCTAAATTAACCCCCCACACACACACACACATAAATTATCCCTGAGTTGGAGATCGGACCAATCTCTGAACAACAACAAAAAACAAAAACAAACAAACAAAAAAAAAAAACAGGAAATCCTGAACTCCTCAAAGCTCAGAACTTGAAATCCTACCAATCCTCACTCTGAAAATCTCTGCCCTAGAAAGCTCTACCCTATAACAAATCTCCTATGAAGACTGTCTGCTCACTTCTCTGCTGCCATCTCCAGGGAGAACAGGCAGCCACTCCTGGATTTCTTCTTCCACTCGCTGGATCCTCCAATATAAATCCCTTTTTTTGAGGTTTACTGGATGCTCTGACTCTTAGTGGAAAGAGCCAAGAAGCACAGCAGAGAAGAGGCAAAGGATTAGAGCTGAAGATCCTGATGTACTTCCTCAGTTCAACTGGGGATACCCTTCCATGGAAGCTATAGCACTTAATGCTGTAGAAACCTCCTCTCAGAGTTGTGTGGTTCTTGGGCTCTCATGTCTCAGGATTCCATTCTATGGGGACCCTGTCCCACCTCAGAGCTGTTTTTTCCTGTGTTCCCAAGTCCCAGGACAGCTTCCCATTTGAGCTGGCAGGCCAACAGTTTAGTTTTTGTCTGAAGGAATGGTCCATTGGTGAGAGTTGCCTGTCAGGCTAGGAGGCAGTTCTTCAGCTAGTTATGCTGGAGGTTCTGCTCTGTAGCTGATCATGCTTGAATGATTCGGTGTGAGGTGCTCTGAGCACTGCTGCTAGGTTTTGTGAGGGAAACTCAAGGAAGTTCCAAATCCCAAAATGATAAGTGGAGAGTCACAGCCCATAAATAGGCAGAACAGGCGGCTGAGCAGTGCTACCTGGAGTGGTTGGGTCCTGCCTGGTGGGATAGGTGGGAAGACAGATGGAGGACAGGCACAAGTGCTACTGAAATGCAAGTCTCTGCAGGTGTGGAAAAGGCACAGCCCTGGGCTGGAAATCTGGGCCTGGTAGGATTATGCTGTGTCCCTCAGCAAAGTCTTCCCCTAATAGAGGTGCTCATGTCACTCAAGACTCACTGGCCAATCAGGGAGTCTAGTCTAAAGAGAAGGCGGGTCCTTCTGGGTGCCCTGCTCTAGGTTCTGCTCTGTTTCTGAGCAAGCTTGAACATCTGCCTGTGATGAGATGTGAGAGCTGCTGCTGAATGTTGTGAGGGAAGCTCACTCAAGCCCCAAATTCCCAAAATGGTGAGTGGAAGGTCATTGCCCACAAATGGGAGTAGCAGGCTGCTGAGCACAGCTCGATAGAGTGGTGGGTCCTGAAGCTGGATGGAAATACAGATTTGTACACTGTTGGAGGACAGTCAGTCACAAGGGCTACTGAAATACAAATGTGTGCAGATCTTGAAAAGGCATGGCCCTGAACAGGAAGCCTGGTACTGGTAGTGTTATGCTTTTTCCCCTTCTGCACACTCTAACCCTAAGAGAGGGGCTCATGTCACTCAAGACACACTGGCCAATCAGGGCCTGCCTGGATAAGAGGAGGTGTGTTCTTCCAGGTACCAAGGTACAGTTGTTACTATTTAGGCAGCTTGCTTCTGGGTTGCCTAGCATCCCTGATGTCATCATATGTCATCTGCCAGGTAGCCACACCTGACAGGCATCGTTAAGTTTCTCCTCAAAAGGATCAACCTGCCACTTTGTCTCTCTCTTGCCCTCTTGTCTCTTATCATCTCCCTTTTCTCTGTTGGGGCACACTACTCTCCTCTCCCTATTATGTCTTAATCTCTCCTTCTCACTCTCTCCATTTCCATCTAATAAACCTCTTTCATATAAAATCTGCTGTGTGCATCATCATTTCATTGGTCCTGACATCTGGGCTTTTTGTCAGGAAGGACTGTCCTGGTAGCACCCGGTCTAGTCATTAAAGGACCCCTTTAATCTCACCAAGAGGCCTGCAATATTTTTTCCTGTTCTATCTATCCCTAACCACAATTTAAAACCTACACTTTCTCTCAGCTGCCCTTACTGCACACGCCTGTACCTCTGCTCAAGGCTGCTCAGACTCAGCATCCTGTCAGATGCTCTGACCACCAAGCACCAGGGAGGAAGCTAACTCAGGATGCACCAAAACCAGTTTGAGGAAACTGCTCACACCATACGCTGAAACTGCCACTTCAGACGCAGACACAGCCTGCTTCTAAGCTATTGCTGTTAGGTAAGCAATTGCTGGGGACCCTGTGCACACAGAGATGGCTTTAAATTGCACTGCTGCCTCAGGCCCCATGGGAGAGATTTTAAATTTCCTGCTGAATGCCTGCCCTGAGAGGCTGTCTTGCAGAGGAGGGTTTTCAGTTGTGCAGACTTCCAATCAGCTGTGCCACATGCAGGCAGATTTTCAAACCAGGGCATTACAGCCTTCCCACCAGAAAGCACCTGGCCTCTCTGTGTTGCCACAGTTGCACACCACACATGCCAAGCTGCCATGTTGATTTTAAAATAGAGAAGCCACACCATGTACTTGCTCCACCCTCATTCCTGCAAAACTCCATACAGCACATTATAAACACTGGCTCTCAATATTTCTGACTTCAAAGGTACTAGTTCCAAGCTTTTAAAAATATTTTCTTCCTGGTTTCTGTACAGTATGCTCTTAATATATAAATATATTTAAATGCTATAAATTCTTATGTACTTATTTTTATAATTTTCTCTGTGTTTACATACATAAGATTCCCTTAATCATAACTAACTCTGTTTATTCTATCTCCTTTTAGACTAGGACAACAACAAGCCTCATTTTAAATTGGTATCTATTAAAATTCAGTTATGTTTTACAATATATATGATTCAGCCCTGGTTCAAAATAATTTTTATAATGCTAAAATTGCAAAGTTAAAAAAGTCTTCAAATTAAGCTAATTTAAAATGTATGTCTAACTGCCTATGTCTTTATCAATTCCTAAATTAATAAATGCTGTGTCTCCTGCTATGAACTGCCTGTGATCCAGATTCACCACTAGGTTTTCTGGCTAACAGGTTTGCTATACTAAATTCAAATGTAAATTTAAAATCGTTTTATACTGTTCTACTCTATTGTTTGTTTTAAAACTCATAACTCAAGGGTTACTATGTACCATTAGTAATAATACTTTAATAATTGTTATAATAAATTAGGATCTATTAATTGTAGAGGCATTTATTTATGTTAAAACTTGATCATTGTGCTATATCTTCACTATCAAAAGGTTAAAATATGCTTGATCTTCTTTTCTTAAAAAATGGTATCATTATTAATGTGTTCTATAGCCTTAGACTTTTATAAGCTATAAACTTTTTATATACTAAATCATACAATAAAATTTCTGTGTTGTCACTTGAATGGACTATATTAATGACTTTTAAGGCTCCAACTTAACAGGAACAAAACCTAAAGTCCTACTATTTGATGGTTAACAAATGCTAGTTAATAGTCAGTCATCTCATAGCTGATCAAGTCCTCTAACAAATCCAGAAATATATTTATAGTCCTACAGATGCAAACATGGTCTCACTGCCTTCTTTAATAAACAGCTGAGAATGGTCCTTAGGTCACCATACCGGAGTTGGTAAAAGTATAGAAAGAGCCTTCCCGAAAGGCTCACCTACAGCAAAAAGTATGCTCCAGAACTTGGCTGCTGGTCTCAGGCATTTGGCTTTCCCGCACAGAAAACAAGAGGTCTGCAATGCCCCATTCCACTGGGGTATAGCCAAAAGTCAATTCCACAGATGAGTGTTTCAAATGCAGCCAGAAAATGCTGGTTGCATAGCTGCCTCAACAAGCCATGGCTGCCTGCTGGCAGACTGCCTCTGGAAGTCAAAATGTTCCCATGCAGGCTTGTTCTCTGTGCCCAGCCATGGAGGCTCAACCAGCACAAGAGCCATAGACAATTCCAGCCTTCCAACTCCTTGGCCTGGCAAAGGACAAATGGCTCCTTGATTCAGAGACCTCCACCACCCTCGCTCACCCCAGGATAACATTACAGGTCTGTTTTGGCCTTACAAGGGGTCACACAGACATGTTACCAACTTCTGTCTTGGGAGACTTCAGATGTCTTCTGAGTTCTGTTCATATGCAGGAGACCAGGCTTAAGCCTGGGTCCTAGAGCTCTTACTGTCAGTCCTAGATACAACATGCCTTGTTGTCAGACTCAAGAAATAGGCCAGGATATAACCTTTTGTCATCTCAGTAGCTAAAGGACAATAAATGTTCATAACAGTCTCAACTATGTCTCATGGTAAGTGACTAGATTCTTAGGCCTAATGATGTTTGAGTATCTAAGAAAATATTTTAAGGTTGGTGAAAACTTATAAATGTTTGCAAGTTTAAATGTTTTAAGGTTGGTAAATGCAAGATATAAATGTTGCAAGGTCTAAGGTGATTTAAGGTATCCTAAATAGGTAAAAAGGCTTAATATTTCCTCCTCTTGCTATGCTACTGTTACTTTGATGGTCCCGAGCTTTGACCTTTATCAATAGAGTTCTGATTTATTAATCTGACTCTAATTCAAAACATTCCACTATACTACACACTTTCATGGTTCCATTTTAAATCTCTATAAGGTTAAGATCAAGTGAGCTTTTGTCCCTTCAAATTCACAAAAGTTTTTTGCTTTCTCAGAGCTCACCTTAAAGAATGCTTATCGTGTTAACACAAATTGTATGTCTACTCCATTTTCTACAGTTATATTTCAGTGCAGATTACAGTTGTTATGCTAACATGTCTTAAGTTTTATCTCCTTCATAAAACTTAAAAATAATTCTTGTAAACTGAAGGTAATTCATCTGAATCCACCTCTCGGGTCAATTGGGCTCCAGGTAAGGACTACACTTATTGTCTATATCAGAGGGTGGTATTCTTCCCCTTTCCCTGGTTTTGGGACTTCCCTTTCCTGGCTACCTGATTGCTGCATTCCTACATCCAACACTGGCTTATTGGTGAGTCTTTCCTTCTGGTTGGTATCAATTCCTTGCTACATCCATACATCCAACACCAGCCATTTGGTGAGTCTTCACTTCTGCTTGGGGCAAATCCTACCATTCTCACCAACCTACATTCAAACCATTCACCTAGGACCTCCTTCTCTCTTGGTTAAGACTTTCCTTCTACTGGCATGGTTTCTCTCCATCCACCTCTCACTTGTCTATGAAAATCCTAGCTAGGTAAACCATATCTGCTATATGCTACTGTGCCCTTGATCTCTGGCCAGTGCTGAGCAGTTGTTGGAACAGATTTTACATACTACTCTAATTAAACCTTGCTCTTTGGATGCCATGACAGTCACTGACTCCTACCTCTCCAGTAAATAGTCCATTCTTCCATTCCTCTAGATTCTCTTCTGGGATGTCTTCTGGAGAACTTAAGATTTCTACAGCTAGTGCCCACTTTAAGGGCCTCTAAGCTTACACACCTCTGTAACCAAACTTGGCTTCAATTTTCTTAAATGACAGATCCAAAGCAGACCCTTCCTAATTACAGCCAGTGATTTGGTAAGTGGAAGTTCCATCAATTAAATGGAGGTTCCCATGTTCAAGTCTCTTTGACCCAAAGTTTCCAACTCTGCTCTCTCTCTCAAAAGTTTTAAATGTACACCTGAATAAATTTTCTGCATAACCTACTTGACTTTGTAATATATATTTATATATATACATATATATATAGAAAGAGAGAGAATACAAATATATAATACATATATATATAGTAAGAATACAAATATATAATACATATATATGTATATATATATATATAGAGAGAGAGAGAATACAAGTATATGTTTTTCAGTATCCTGCCAGATGCAGATATTTCCTATATCCACAATAGCACCAAAGCATCTACCACAAGTATTCCAGTCTGACCTCACACACTTCCTCGAGTTGGACTTGCAGTTTTTCTCCCAGCCATGGATGTTCTCACAAACACTGAACAGCATCAAAACAGCTTGTTCTTCCTGGACTTGACCAGAGTTTCAGCCTTTTTACCTACCTACAGAGCCCCCACAGTATCAGCAGGACATATCCAGAAGAGAATCTACACCCGTTATTCACTTATTATTATCAAAAGCCCAGCATGATGTGTTTCAGTCCCAGTACAGGTAGTTCCAGGTTCTCCCAGCATTCCTCAGTCCTTACCTGTTAGCTTGCATGGCTGGCAACTCTACAGCCAACCCTCTACCCTGAACTTTCCAGGGCAGTGGATTCTTCTCCTCCTCTTGACCATGTAATCTGGATATTTTGTTATTATTTCTCTCCCCCCGTCTCTCTCTCTCTGTCTCTCAGCAACCAAGAGCTGCTTCCAATGAACCTAAATGTATATACTTTAACTTGTCTTATATGAGAAGCAGCCCAAGGTCTTTAGTTTTTTAATTATAGAAAAAGGGAAGAAAGTTAGCATTTAGGCAGCCTGCTTCTCGGTTACCTAGCAACCTATGATGTCATCATGTGTCACTGACCAAATAGCTACACCTGGCAGGCATGGTTGCATGTTGCTCCTTAACAGGTTCAACCTGCCACTTTGTCTCTCTTGCCCTCTCTTCTCTTGCCCTCTTACCCTCTTCCCTTTCCTGTCAAGGCATCCCCTCCTTTTCCTCATCCTGTCTCTCTTTCTCCTTCTTTTTCTCTCTTCATCTTCTTCCAATAAACCTCTTTCATATAAAATCTGCTGTGCACATCATCATTTCTTGGATCCTAACAGTCCTGGACTTTGTCAACCAGGCCAACATTGAACTCACAGATACAGCCTGTGTCTGCCTCTCATGTGCCTGGATTAAAGGCTTGTGCAACCATGCCTGGAAAGACCTTAGATTTTTAAGGATTTGATTAAGGGAGGGTTTCTTATATCCTAATCTTTTTATAAGATTTCTGAGTGGCTGGATGAGGGGACCTCTGATTATTATCTCTGTGTGTGTGCCTGTGCTTGCACAGATGTTAAATCAGACATTGCTGCCATCCTCACAGTCCTTCTGAGATCAGAGTTTTTATTCTCATATTTAAGAAATGTTATTTTTTAGAAAAATATCTCTTAGCCATTTTGTTTGTGTGAGATCCACTGGAACTGGATTCACACACAGTGGTAGGTGTTGGGGATTGAACCTAGGTCCATCTGGAGGAGTAAGCACCACTTTAACCACTGAGCTGTCCCTCCAACAGTTCATCATTATGTTTAATGATGAGAATAGAGTATTAATTACTGTCAAACAAAACTGTACAATTCATCTGGCAGTGGGATTTTTGGGTGAATAAAACTTAGAGACCCAGAGCTGGAGAGATGGCTAAGAGGTTAAGAGCACTGTATTGTTCTTCCAGAGGTCGTGAGTTCAATTCCTCGCAACCACATGGTAGCTCACAACCATCTACAATGAGATCTGGTGTCCTCTTCTGGTGTGCAGGTGTACATGCAGACAACATTGTAATATAATAAATAAATTAATATTTAAAAAGTCAGAGACATGCTTGCCACTGCTTGCAGGAATGCTGGGGTAGCAGGCATGTGCCGACACACCGGCTTTATTTTTTTTTAATATTTTAAAAAGATTATCTGTGTCTGACTCCCAATGCTATAATCAAAGGCACAAAGACCCAAGACTACCTTCTCAAAATGCCAGGGACTGGACATGTTTTAATGAAGCAGCACCACCAGCTCCTGATGTGGTGACTTCTGGGAAAAGTGGCTGTGCGATGACCTCACGCAGCTCCTGGCCAGTTGTGATCCCAAGGACACTACGGCATTGCAGGGAGACCAGGGGAAAGGCTGTGTGGGCTCTGAGGATGACAATGGGCCACAGCTGCTTACAGCAGCATGAAGAGGCTTTCTGAGCCTCCTACTTCCAGGCTGCTCACCAAGTGAGCGAAGCTGAGGAAGAAGGACACTTTATATTGGGAATAGCACGTGGTGGATTCTGGGATTCCTAGGTGGCACCCATACCACAGTCCAGGCAGAATACTGGCAGAGACATAGATGCTTGACTCTAAGCAATCCCAGTATGCATTGCAACGCCAGTATACCGTTTATACAGTTCTCAGCTACAATCCCAGAAGTCCATGGTCTGAAGCCATGTTTGTAGTTATCAGGCAGGTGGACCTCTGCTGCAATAAATCTTGGGATGGTTGGTACTTCCCTGACCAGGGAGCACTCTGAAGTGGGACCTGAAGGGATAGAATTCTGTATGTGACTAGAAGCTTTGTGTTTACATCCCCGGAGCAGCGGCCAGGCCAGGGAGATGGTGGTATGGCCTTGGAGACTCTGATCCTGGAAGTCTCTGCTCCCAGTAGGGTGGATCCGGGAGCAAAGACTGAAAGGGCGGGACTTCTGCTAACCTGCGCCACTGTAGGACTGGCTTTCCCTCGTCAGCATCCTTCTTATCCCAAGCTGTTTGCCTAAACTCTGAGTCCCACTCACACGGGGAGGCTGTCCATCTTTCTGTCTCTCTGAAGTCCATGAGTGGCTTGTTCGTGAGGCTCCCACCATGTCTGCATGCATCCTGGAGGAGGTGGGTGCACACTGCCAGGGGTTCAGGCTGTGCACGACCTTGTATAGATTGTATAGGTGCCCTCAGCTAGCCTTCAGGTAAGCAATAAGGCAGGACACTATAAATAATTTTTAGGGTGCTGGAGACTGATTAGGTAAGGTGCTCTGTTCTTAGTGGTTAGGGTACTTGGTCTCAGTACATAAGGATCTCGCCGCAGCTGTTGACCTGAGGGTATACACACATGCTGAACAGTGTATAAATAGTGTTGAGGGTGCAGGGGCCTGAGTAGCTAAGGTGCTCTGTGCTTTGTTGTTAGGGTTCTTGGGACTCAGTACATAAGAATCCTGTCACCTCTGCTGGCCTGAAAGCATACACACGTGGGCAGAGACAAAAAGGAGGAGGATAAAGAAGAGGAAAGGGAAGAAGAAAAGTAAGAAAGATATGTGTGGTTTTTACAGAAAAACTCCCAGCTAATTGAAACATGGGTACGATTTAGTGTTGATATGCTTTATTTGAACCAACATACACAGGTAAATGTGCAGGTATTCTATAGTGACATGAATAATTGATGTTTTTCTGCACGATAAATAAAATATTTTCAACCAGAAAAAAAGGTGTGGAACATGGCAAAACAACACATTATATTTAGAGTCTGTAACAAATAAGAAGGGTTTGGTAAACTTTTTCAGAGGAAGCTTCTCATATTCAAAGACAAGAACTATCACTGGCTTAAACCATTTTCTCGAGGCACCTACACCCTCCCAGTACCCAGCAGAGTCTTATTTCCATAAATTCTGGATTGACAATTTTAATTGCTTACTTCCTGCTTTGCTATCTGAAAGTCATACACAATACCCAGCAAATATTTCAATAAAGATTAAACCAGAAAAAAATAGTGTGATGACCAATTGTGAGTCCATCTACAATATATGGAATGCAGTGGCCTATGCCCTTCATAAAATACTGTTGAGCAAAACAGAAATGGGTCTAAAGAAGACTAAAACAAGCTGGGGCTTCTAATATGGCAGGGAAGCCTCACACATAAGCACAGGAAGCATTAGGATCTAAGATCATTGGCAAGTAATTTACTGTGGTCAAGCCAATACAATATTTTTCTTCTTATAATTAAATATATAAGTTTAAATGGAAAAAGGTTCTATCACAGGCTATTTGACTATATTGGTAATTATCTTACATGATTTGGGGACTGAAAGCACTGATTTGAAGACATTAAATTTAAATGTATTTCAGAAAATATTTTATTAGTGTGAGATGAAATTCTATCTCTGATATGAACTCAGTGGCTGGCTCTTTGAACACCTACTCTAAGCAGCATGGCCAAGCCACACAGGAAGACAATACAGCCAGTCTTGATGAGACCTGATAGGCTAGGGGCAGAAGGAAGGGGAGGAGGACCTCCCCTATCAGTAGACTTAGAGAGGGGCTTGGGAGGAGATGAGGGAGGAGGCTACAGATGGGATACAAAATGAATAAACTATAATAATATAAAAGAATAAAAAATTTAATAAAAATGACAAAGAAGTCATAAAAAAAGATGTATGGGTAATCAATTGAAAAATATAACAAGTTAAAAGAACCAAAATTTTTATAATTTCATTCAATATGTCCAATACCTTAAGATACAGACAAAGGGATCATATCCAAAGCAGCCATTTCACCTAAAATACAATCTATATTTATGACACAAAACTCTAAGAAGATCCTTTTGTGGATGATAAATAGCTTGTCCAACAGTCAGCAGTAATTGAAAAGTAAATGCTTTCATAGATTATTGAGTATTAATAAGGTAAGATGAAGGTGAAACCAAAACTGTGTTTTCATTATTAAATTTTAGAACACAGACAGTGCTCCTGAGACTGGGCCATATCTCAAGATGTTAGTGATAAGTATAATGTGTGGGTTTCAAACCAACAAGATATAACTTAAGACTCATTTAAACATACATGCCTTCAAGGAGGGTATTATTGAGAAGATGGCTGAGCAAGTTAATTGAACTTTTCATTCAGTCAATGGTAAGTAAATAAAAGAACTGTGAATGTTTAGTATACTATGTAATTTTTAGTATTATGTGAAGCAGTAATATTTGTCATTGATATTGACAAAATCTGTAATCACAGCTTCTAGTCATAGTATATTAGGTAAGTTAGTACATCTCTTGTACACATGACTGTGTATCTATATAGAAGTTTTTTAACACAAGTTATTAATTAGTTAACAATATTAGGTTGCATTATTAATTTTCAGAAGTTGATTTTTTGTTATCAAGATAATACTGGGATCTCAACAAAAATTTGGAATATTTTTCCTTTTATTTATTCTTTTCTCTTCTGTGGAATACTTTGAGGAGTATTGCAGTGAGTACTTTGAGACCCTTGTAGAATTCATGCTGAATCTCTGGACCTAGGCTTGCTTTCTTTTATTTTTACATTTAATTGAGAGATGTGAATTACTGTTTTTATCAGTTTGTGTTGTGTCTGTTTAAATAATTTACTTCATCTTGATTTAATGTTGTTAGATTTTATAACTGTAGAAGTCAACATTTTTTTTTTTACAATTTAAAGTTTAGTTGAATAAAGTCATTTAAAATATGAACCTATGATTCTCTGCTTTCCTCAATGCACATTGTAGTGTCTGTTAGATCAGGATTCATGCAGTTGACATGGAATTAAAAGAGAGAAGACAGGCATGTCCAGATGGAGGATTTTTCTCTCAAACAGAACACTGATGCACTAGTCTTTTTGAGGGGGGAGGAGTGGAGATTCTGCGCTGTAGTACCATGGGCTGCAGGTTTTAAGTGGCTTGATGGGGAGAACATATCATGGTGGTTTAGTGTATAAATTTCTGGTCTTAGTCCTGCCTCTAACGTTTCATTAATAAATTGTGGGTTCTGGCAGTTATTCTTGAGCATGGGGTAGTTTTTGGGGAAGCATTTTCCAGTCTAAGATTTTTTTCTTTGTTAGTGTTTCTATTGCTATGATCCAACATTGTGTGTGTGTGTGTGTGTGTGTGTGTGTGTGTGTAATAATGAAAAAAGACACCACAATTTCACAAAAGAGCAATGAGGAATGTATGGGAGTGTTTAGAAGGAGGAATGAAGAGAGGTAATGATGATGTTATATTATGCTTGAAGTTATATCAGAACTGAAAAATAATAGAAATAAAAATAATAAATCAAATCTCTATGATTGATGTATTAAACTTTCTTAAAGGCAGCAAAAATTCTAGTCAATTTTTTTGTTTAACAATTTTTGCCACTTTGTGTTAAATTGAGTCTCTTACTACTAAGGTTTTACTGGAACATGTTTATAAATTCCCATTATTTTGTTGATTTTGGTGTTATCTCTAGATTTAAAATATGATTATTATTGCTTTTATTTTCATCATATTTAACTATAACTTAACTACAATCACTTAGAACATTCAGTTTCCTTATAAAAGGAAATATGTTGTTCAGCCCTGAAAACATACATACAGATAACATTATAAAAAAAATCAGCAGTTTATTTTTCAAAATACATGTCTATATATAACACATGAAATAACCATGAAGAAAGAAGCTGTGAATTTGAAGGTGAGAAGGTGGGAACATGTGGGACGTACTGGAGGGAGAAAAGGGAAGGAAGAAATTTTGTAATGAAATTATAGACTTAAAATAATTTGTAAGTGTTAATATCCAGAAGTCAATACCCAGAAAGGAAAAACTGAGGCAGGTGAATTCAGGTTCAGGTACTGATATCTGTATCTTTGTGTATACCTAAACTTAATTTATTTGGGCATCTTGATGAGGAAGTAAATAGTTTTATTTAGGTGTGAACCCCAACCTCCAGACTTGGAGCCTACCACTTTACCAGCTGAGCCACTTAAGGTTTTCTGCTCTCTTTGCCACCAAAATCACTCTTTCCCTAAAGTCCTTATTCTTTAACAACAGGTGGTCTTAATTAGACTGACAAGGAGTTCCAGGCTTGTTGAATCATAGACTTTCTTCAGGCTTCTATGGGCTCAGTGGCAATCCTCTGTCCTCTCTCTACTGTAGGCTCAGAGGGCTGGTAGAGGTTTAGGGGCCCATTAACCTCCTGCAAATTAAAGAGAAATGGGGGGAAGAGGTCTCAGGCACATAAGCTCACTGAAAAAAAAGTGGATGGAACAGGAAATTTTACTAAGAAATTCCCACAAGCTTACATAAAATGATGATGTTGATGTCAGCTAGCATCTCCCCTGTTGAAATTGTAGCATGTTCAGGCTGTCCTTGGGGAACACATTTTCGACCAGCTGGTTCCCTCATGCATGCATATAAACAAATGATCAGACATATAAACCTGTATATATTCACAAACATATTGCATGGATGATAAAAAGGATCTTCTTACAGCCAGAAAATTGACATACACTCATGTAATGTACAAAATATACATATATATATATTTCATGCAAACACATCAATATACATATTTACATACTCACAATTCACAGATAAAGCAAATTCCAATGGGCTTCTATCTTGCTATTGTCTGTTCATAGCTTTTATATGTCTGAGACAAAGGAATTACTTCATAGTAAAAAATGATTACAGACTGAAATACCCAGATGCAAGTTCCCAAATGACCGACAGGCTTTGAGTCCGATGTAAAACACCCACGGGTCCTTTATTACAAACTCACTGGGTGGCTGCCCTTTATAAGAACAAAGGGGCAAGTGACCCCCAACTGTGAGGGAACAGGGTTTTTAAGGGGACAAAATGCAAACAGGGAATTGCAGGTCTTGGCATTATAGGATTGAGTGAGAGGGTCTCTAGGGGGAGCTGACCTTTAAAATGAGTGGTTTGTTTTTAGGTGCCAAAACTGCAAACAGTTAAGTCTGGCTACCTGGGGGACACCTGCCCCCCCATACTACACTGTAACGTGCAGGTTAGGCTATAGCAAGGGGGAGTTCACACATTCCATGGGCTTTCTTAGGGTCTTATGTGACCCTAGTGACACCCTAAGGTTAATCTAGATGCTGGAGTTTTGCTCTGAAAAGACTGTGACTGCCCCTCCCAAAATTAACTCTAAGTTTTTCAACCTCTCAAGATAAAGATGCATTTGAACATGGAACAGGTTACATGTATTTTCATTAAAACTAGACATTTCGTATTTGTGATTCCATTATAGAAATTCATACAACAATAGTTGACAAGGGTTAAAGGGTAACAGGGTCCAAGAGGTTACAAGAAGATATATGTCCCCATTATATTTTGGGTTTGGGAAAGAGTAAACTTGCCTATATTTATGGTGTATAAAGAAATTAATGGATCCATCCCTAGACTGAGAGCTTACCTGAAGCCACAAATCTGTCTCAAGCTTTTCTCCTAGTGAGGCATATGGAGGCATTCAGAAACGTATTTATTGCTGCCATGAAATTGAAAACTTGTTTTAGAAGTTCTTCAACAAGTTAACTTCTAAGATTGTTTTAGTAAAATCAGGAATTCCATAATCAGGAATTAATTCATGTGAACAGCATTGCCTCTTCATGAAGATCCCATAGGAAGTTTATCCAATCAGAGATGGTAAAAACCCAGAAAGTGAGTGTTCATGCCAACCCAGAATTTTTTTAAGAGACACAGTAGCACAGAATAAAGGAGTATCAGAGTCTGGAAACAATTCTGGGGTGTATCAGGGTACAGACCTTACAAAATACCAGCTCTCCCTTCCAGAAAGCTCAGATGGCTATTGAACTTCTCCAAATGAATGGCTCTTAGACTCAAAAATTAAAAAAAAACTAAATAAAAATTTCATAAAAGTAATCATGGTCTAAGAAAGCCTTTTGTATTTATCTCAATCTCACCTCCCTGATTATTATAACCCCCTCATGTTTTTCCCATTTCCTTTTAAAATCACATATATCCTTCAGTATTCTACTGCCCCCACAACAGCACCATTCTCACCTTGGAAATGGTCACTTTCCTTTCCTGGTTTTTGCAGTTACTGCCAGATATAGACTCATATCTGAGTACATACATACTCAAGTTTTAGCTAGGAATCTTATAAGAGAAAACATGTGAAGTTTGTCTTTATGAGCTTGAATTACCTCACAGAACATGATTTTTTTCTAGTTCCACACATTTCGCTGCAAATTTTATTTTCTCAACTATTGAATAGTAATACATTTTAAAATCATGAACTAATGAACCAATATGTACTTTATTTTTGAGGTTATAGTATAATTACATAATATTCTGCTTTCTCTTTACTTCCCTCCAGATATTCCTAAATACCTCTCCTGTCTTTCTTTCAAATTCATGATCTTTTTTCATGAATTCATATTATGTCAATATATGTTTGATATAGACTTCTAATTATAAGTTGCTTAGTCTAATAATGTGACTTCTATGCATGTTTTAGGGCTGGTTGTCGGCTTTTGGATAAATAACTGATTTTATGCCCTTTCCTTAGAAAAATCTATATCTCACTGTCAGCCTTTATTACTTCCCTATAATTTTTTTTTTTCGTAGGATTGAGGCCACTGGTTTCTTCCTGGAGCATGTTCGCATGTCTATTAGCATTTTTCAATGTTTAGTTCATGTTTATGCAGGTATATTGGTAAGCATTTTTATTTATTTTTTTTATATTGGTTAGGCTTATGGGTGTAGGTTCTGGTATTACTAGGAGAGACACTATCAAAACATACTCTGATCTTCTGCCTTATTATAATTTTTGTCCTCACCTATTCTGCATGATCACTGAGCCTTAGATCTAGGAATTATATTGTAGATGTATCAGGTGTGAGTTTTCTTCAGAATTCTGCCTTGTGATTGGTTGTGGTCTTCAGTCATGATTGTTGTTGCAAAGAAAAGATTCTTTGGTCAGTGGTGAACCATACTTATCTATGTGCATTATTAAAATATTTAGGTTGTAACGTGTTTATATTCATGCATGGACTTACATGTATTATAGGAATTTTATGCAAATAATTCACAGTATGATTTCTTAAAACTCTTTCACAAATATTTATCGTTATTTAACTCACTTCCTTCTTTCATATTCATCCACCTTCATATTTAGAATAACCCCGGCACATTATTCCAAGCGGATCAATTTCTCTCTGCCATTGTATTGCATGCTCAACATGTTTTCTTGTTTCTACAGTTATTCCATGGTGAATACTCACATCTGAACATTTGGAGCTAGATGCCCCAGAGTAGAGAATGAGAGATATTTGATTTCTGGATATGGGTTGCCTAAATTATAAATTTTCTACTTACATGTATTTATGTGTATGACATTTTCTTATCCATTTATCATGTTAAAGATGTTTATGAGTTTCCATTTCCTACCTTTGAGAACAGAATAGCAATGAAGGTGACTGAGCAAGTATTTCTAGAGTGGGATGTTGAGTCATTTTTACATATGTCTAGGAAAAGAGAGCAGGGTCAGATTTATTTTTCCCTTTTAGAAAATCCTCTACACTTTTTTTCTGGAATGCCTTAACTTGTTTAAAAGCTCCCTTCCTCTTCCAGAGGCCAATTTTCTTACTTGTTCTATAAAAGAATCTCAAACACCACCCAAAGCCCTGTTATACTCCCAAGAATAACAGAGAGAACAAATATTTAGTTCATGTACTATTTATCTCAATTACTATCATATAATTACATTTTGAATATGAATATTGTCCACAAATTAATAAGTAACATGCATAACTTACTAACGTGTTTTCAGCAGCAGCTTCTATTCTGAAATACAATGTCTATGATTGTGAGACACAGTGAGGTGCTCTTATTTTTGTTTAAATATACATTTCACAAAAAGCTTCTTAAAAGTAGGTAAATAATTTAATTTTAGTATACTAATGGGTTTATTACAAAAGTAATATAACAAAATAATCAATTATTATTTGCTATTTTTTTGTTTTTAATACATCTCAAAGAGTTTTTATCAGGTCTTAAGAGAATAATGTAGCACTTTGGGAAAAAAGATGCACCCCAGCATCCCGGCACTGGAGGCCAAGATGGAGAAGACCTCCACAACCACCATGGCTTTGCCCTTGGTGCTCTGGTAGACAGGGATGAAGGTGACCCAGACACTAAGGAACACCAGCATGCTGAATGTCAGGAACTTGGCCTCATTGAATGTGTCAGGCAGGTTCCTCACCAGAAAAGCCACAGTGAAGCTCCCTAGGGCCAGGGTCCCTAAGTAGGCCAGTACATAGTAGAAAGCAGTAACTGAGCCCTTGTTGCATAAAATGATGACATGAGCATGTTCAGAGTGTTTATCTGTGTCAATATAGGGAGGTAAGGTTCCCAGCCAGACTCCAGGGAGAATAAGTTGAATCAAAACACAGATGGGAATGACAGCATTAAAGACACCTGAGACAAACAACCTTCTCATTGTTCTTCCTGGCTTCATGACCCTAAAGGCCAGAATTACAGTTATAGTTTTTGCCAAAACAGTGGAAATAGCCAAGGTGAACACAAGTGCAAATGTTATTTGTTGCAGTATGCAGGAGGCTGTATTTGGGTGGCCAATGAAGAGAAAGGAGCAGAGGAAGCAAAGGAGGATGGAGATGAGCAGGATGTATCTGAGAGTCCAGTTATTGGCTTTAACAATGGCTGATTCTCGGTGTTTGAGAAAAATCCCCAGAACTGCAATTGTGCTGATAGAGAAGCACAGAGCTATTCAGGCCAGAGTCATGCCCAGAGGATCCTCAAAGGAAAGGAAGGTCACTGCCTTGGATAGGCAGTGGTTTCTCTCTGGGTTTGGGTACTCATGACTTGGGCAAGGGATACACTCCTGCTGATCTGTGTAGAAGAAATTGGATCAACATTTCACCTTATATAAGTATCTACTCATTGCACATTTAATTCATTAGACTGCTTTCCAATGATGTGTGTACATTGGTATATTCTGCTTCCTGCTGAATAATACCTGTTCTTGGTATTACTGCCAAGGACATGAACTCTTTATAATTCCCATTTCTACTGTATATTTTGTTTAATTATAAATAAGCTTTCTACTCAACAGCTTAACCTGTTTTTGTAGGACAGTGAAATCTATTTTACTCATATTGAGATAAAGTAATACTGTCATGTAAGCCTGCGATTGTTTTTTATATACTTTGAGTTTCTAAGTATGTGTAGATTGTACTTTGATGACATCAGTGTATAAAAATGCACTTCCTTGTCTCCATCATCATGAGTTAATCTCATGTTTCTTGTTACTTGCTGTTTCAGTGGATATTTGTTATCCAACTCCTATAGTTTTTCTAAGGTAACATGGGAGCAAGACAGGTCCCATCTCTATGACCTATGGAACAGTTCTGATTTGGAGATGAATATACAACAGTTGCACCAACAAACTGCAGCTATAAGATCAGACCAATCATTACCTATCTCAGCTGTGGAAGTTGCAAATAAATTTCTATGGTCTTTTACATCCTTTGAGTCAGGACAGGACTCTTTCTCTTTCATTATTAATTCCAGAATAATCCTGGGAATTGTTCTAATTTTCACTCTTGTTCTTGCACTAATATTCTGGAGACTGAAAAATGACCTGCATGCCATAAATACCATAAATCTACAAAAATGTTAAATTAGGAAGGGAGAATGACACAGCCATATTCAATGAAATTGTTGAGTCATGAATACAGAACAGTTGCTTGGTGCTATTCCAGAAAAGCAGAGCATATTGTTATAATCATTGTTCTTCTATCTCTAACTTCTGTTTTTGTTATTGTTGTGTGTTGCATTACTGGGGAATTTCTGCATTATGATTCAATTTCTGTTTTTTTCTACATAAAAACTATTTCTGAGTCTTTTTTTAATTAGGCATTTTTGATTAATTATAGTTTATTCAGTTTGTATCTTAGCTGTAGCACCCTTGCTCATTCCCTCCACACCTTCCCACCATCATCTCCTCCCATTCCCCTCTCCAAGTCTGCTGATAGTGAGGTCCTCCTCCCCTTCCCTCTGACACTAGCCTATAAGGTCTCATCAGAGCTGGCTGCATTGTAAGGGGAACAGGGACTGCCTCTGACAGAAACTCAGGGGCTGGCTCTTTGATCACCTCCCCTGAATAGGGACCAGGCTTACCGGGCAATAGAGGAAGACAATGTAGCCAGCCCTGATGAGACCTGAGCCTTATGAAAATACTAAATTTAACTTTATATGTCCACTGTTTGCAAATCTTCTTTATGCCCTGGAGATTATTAAGCAGAGTTAAGCAGAGAGATAAGGCCATTATTTCAGGAGTTTTCTTGGGGTATGTGTCCCTAAACAGTATATTGGTGCAGGGTAAATAAAGGCAATATGCAAAGCCTGAGAGGCCTGGAGATTCAGGTATAGATTTAAGATATTTTATTATACGCTTAGAGCTCCCTGAAAATTTAGTTTAAAGATAGGTCACAGAGGATATACTCCTGACCGAATAAAATTCAGTAAATAAGATAGATTGACTTAAATAAACTATTTCTTCTTTGTAGCATAGATGATGATACATAGAGTAAAGGGAGCTATTTATTTGTATTTGCTATGCATAAAGAGACCAGTTAAAGTGTTTTCTGTTTCTCTGGACTACACTCATACTGCAAACAATGGGAGCCTGAAAGCAGGCTTTCACAGATTAAATGTGTTTTCTTTGAAGGAGACATTCTTGAAGCAGAGTGAAGCAGAGTTATAGGGCTAATAATGATAATCAAATATGTTCTGTGTGTACTGTTTAAATTGTAACTGAGCTTTTATCCCTGGATAATGAAAAAAATCAAACACCCTTTCTGTACCACTTGTATAATCATTAATCTGTGTTTGTACTGTGAACCTTGTATAAACAAGAAGAGCCTTGTCAACAATAAGTCAGAGCCAAAGAAAGGTCTTAATGTTATAAGTCAGCTGCTAGATTCCACTGACCACATCAGCTGACTAACTCCCTCTCATCGTTGACCCCTCATCTGCTCTCTGGAACACCTTGTAGGCAAAAACCTCTCCTTTCCATGCTCAGGATTGCCCCACAGAAAGGCTCCTAGCACAATCTGACAGAGAATGAACTCCCAACAACAGAGCATGTATGGGACAGATCTGGGCTCTCGGCACATATATAACAGTTGTGCAGCTTGGTCTTTATGGGGACATCTAACAGCAAGACCAAAGCTGTCTCTGCTTCTTTTGTCTCCTAATTGGACTGCCTTGTGTAGCCTCAATGACAAAAGTTGTGCATAATCTTATTGCAACTTTATATGCCAAGGTTGGTTGATATCCATGGGAGACTTCTTTTTTTTTAAAGAAAGGGAGAAGGGGTATATTGGGTTGAGAAGTGAGGTGAGAGGGAGGGTTTGAGAGGAGAGATGTGAGCAGATGCTGTGATAGTACACACACATTAATTGATAATATAATAAAAAGAAATAACATTATAATAGAAATGAATGAAACAGAAATAAATAAAACAGTACATAGAATTAACCAAAGGAAGAGCTGGCTCTTTCTGAAGATAAAGAAAATTGACAGGCCCTTATCTCAAATAAATTAAGGAAAAAATAGTGTACTCAAATTAACAGAATCAGAAATTACAGAAAAACATTATTACAGAAACCAGCGAAATTCAGAATATTCTAAGGAAAAGTTCTTAAAACATTCTATATTCCAGTAAGCTTAAAAATGTACATGAGATGGATAAGTTTTAGCTTTGCCCAAGCAACCATTATTCAACAATGAATTCAACAATAATTCAACAACCTAAATAGACCTAAACAGACCCATGAGGAAATTCAAAAGGTCACAAAAGGCTCCCACCACAAAAGAAAGGAAGAATGAAAGATCAAAAAAAAAGACTCCAAGATGGTGGAGATCAGTGTACACTGTATCTGAGGGGCAGAGATTCCGAGACTCTGAGACCAGTATGGACAAGTGGCTAGATAAAGAGCATCAACTTTGCAGCTTCCTGTTATGGACAAGTCATCTAGGAAATGGAGTCAATATGATCTAGGGCCTCTGTGGCCATCTCACTGATCCAGGAGTAGCAAACATTGGGCCACCTGTCCCTTCACATACTTTAGTGAATTTGGATCCCCATATCCATGAACTCTCTGCTCTATCAGCCAGAATTCAGAAACCTCTTTTTCCATGTGGGTCAGGTTCAGGATTACTAGAAAAGCATCCCAGCCACAAAGCCACTGTTCTTCTGGTCACCCTGTGGACACCAGGTGAACAATAGAATTACAGGGATGCCAGATCCAAAGTGGCAGAGCTCAGGAAAATCTGAGTACAGGGAGCACAGTTTGGGGCAGGCCTGTAAGCAGCAGCCCAGCTTTATTCTGAGGAATCTCACAGATGCCACCTGGGGCACCTGCACCTGTACCATGATAATGATGAGTACCAGTACCTGCACCCCAAAATTCAGTGTTCCAGTGCATGCACACCCCTGTCCTTCAATTCACTTGTCCCTACATATTTATGTGTCCATACACTGCTCTGTGCCTTGTCCTTCAAGATGCTGGCATCTGAACTGCCAGGACCCATTCTAGAATCACTCCATATTTGACATCTTCCTGAACACTACTCTAAACTCCAAAGACAGGAGGATCCAGTCTTTGGTGCAGTTTCCAGGAAGAAATAGGTAAGGCTACAGACAACAAGATGGCTAAAGGCCAGCATAGAAACATAGTCAAGACAAACCGGGACATCCTGGCTACACCAGAACCCACTCCAAAGAGCAATGGATATTCTAATGCAGCTGAAACACAGGAAACTGACATTAAATCTATGTTTATGCACTTATTAGAGGCATATAAAGAGGAAAAGAATAAATGTCTTGAAGAAATACAGAGAAATACAAGGCAAACAAAGAGAGGCCATCATAGACAAGAAACCACAATTAAACAGGTGAAGTAAATTATTAAAATTATTCAATTCTTGGAAATGGAATTTGGGCCAATAAAGAAACAAAGAGAAAACCCTGGAAATGGAATATTTAGAGAAGAGATCAAGTACCACAGAGATAAGCATCACCCACAAAATATAAGAAATGGAGGAGAAAATCTCAGGCATTGAAGTTACAATTGAAGAAACTGATAAACCTCCCAAAGAAAACATAAAATCAGAAAAGTGCAAGGACTCCATGAAAAGATGAAACCTAAGAATAATAGGAATAGACTAAATAGATGATTCCAGGCTTCAAAGTGCAGAATATATTTTTAATAAAATCATAAAAGAAAATTTCTCCAACCTTAAGAAAGAGATAACATTAAACATACAAGAGGCTTACAGTACCCCAAATAGAGTAGACCAGAAAAGAAAATCCTCTTGGCATATAATAATCAAAACAATAAATCTACACAATGAAGAAAAAATATCAAAAGCATCAAAGGAAAAAGATCAAGTGTCATAGAAAGGCAGACCTATCAGAATAACACCAGACTTTGCAACAGAGGCTATGAAACCCAGAAGGGCCTGGGAGGATGTCATGCAGATGCAAAGAGACCACAGATGCCAAAGCAGACTACTGTACTAAGCAAAACTTACAATCAACACAGATGGAGGAAACAAGATATTCCATGACAAACCTAAATTAAAACAATGTCTACGCACTATCACTGACCTTGAGAAGCTACTAGAAGGAAAACTCCAACCCAATGAGATCAACTACACCCACAAAACACACAATATAGATAATATCAGAACAAAAATCAAAAGAAAACAAGCACACAAACACACTATCCACGATAACACCACAATAAAAGGAACTGAAATTCAATGGAGACTAATATCTATCACCATCAATGGAATCAGCAATCCAATAAAAAAACATGTTAACAGAATAGTTATGGAAACAAGATTCAACATTCTGCTGCATACAGTAAACACACTTCAGCCCCAAAGATAGACACTACCTTGGAGTGAAGTGCTAGAAAAAGATTTTCCAATCAAATGGATCCAAGGAGCATGTGGCAGTACCATCTTAATATCTAATAAAATAGTCTTCCAACCAAAATTAATCAAAAGAGAAGTGAAGGATGCTTTGTGTTCATCATAGAAAAATCCAGCATGAGGACAACAATATATTGAACAACTATGCCCCAAATAGAAGGGCACCTGCATTTGTAAAATAAACATTATTAAAGATTCAATCACACATCAGTCCCAACACAGTAATAATGGTAAACTTAAATACCTCGCTCTCACCAAGTGAGAGATTATTGTCACAGAACCTAAACAGTGAAATAATGAAGTTTACATAGGTCATGAATCAAATACCTAATAGAAGTCCTCAGAAATTTTCACCCAGACACAAATATGCCTTCTTCTGTGCAAATCAAGGAACTTTCTCCAAATTTGACCATATATTCAGGCACAAAGCAAGTCTTAACAGATACAATAATACTGAAATAATCCCTTGGATCCAATTACACCACCACGTTCTAAATCTGGACCTCAACAATGACAGAAAGAGCAAAATGCCTACACATACACATGGAACCTAAACAACTCTACTCAATGACAGGTGTCATGGAAGAAATAAAGAAAGTAATTAAAGATTTCCTAGAATTACAGAATATACAGAAAGCCTATAGCCAACATTAAACTAAACAGAGAGAAACTCAAATCATTCCCACTAAAATCAGGGACAATGCAAAGCTGGCTGCCTCTCCATATCTTTTTAACATAGGACTTGAAGGCATGTATCACTCTGGAAGGAATTTAACCTATGATAGTATTAAATCTTAGAATATAAAGAATATTTAATTTTTTAACACTTGATTGTTTGAAATAAATCAAAATGTTCTGATTATATTAAAAAGGTTTGGCCTTTTAATATAATAAACAGTCAATTCTCATCATTATATTAATGTATTTTCCTTCTGACTTTTTTTTTCATAAAAAATTTCATTTTATAAATAATTACCTCACTATTCCTCTTCTTTTTCATTTGCTCTAAACCTTTTCCAGGACCCACCTTATATTTACTCTCTCTCAAATACATGGACTCTTTTCTCATTAAATGTATTTGTGTATTTGTGTGTGTGTTTGTATATAAAAATGCAACCTGCCCATTCCATATGATGTTACTTATATATGTTATCACATAGTTGACCACAACCCTAAACAGGCAGCCATGTTTTCATTTACAAAGACTTGCTTTTTCTATTGTTGATACTGAAAATGACAACTGTGTTGTAAATGCAGTTCAGTTTCTTGTGCATGCAAATACAATCAGACATGTACTTTTCCTGGAGTTATTTTGAGGCAAGAATCATTAGGTTTGTTAATCACAGAAATACATATCAATCCTGGACAACTGGAGATCTCACATTTAATGCAGAGCTTATAGCATGGAACACTGCAAGAGCTGAGATGGCCATTCCATGCACCAAAAGGCAAGTTTTTAAAAGTAGGGTGCACATGACACAACACCATGAGAATTGCCACTCTAAACTTCACACATTTTGTGGCTTCAGCAATGACTAATAATGGATTTAGGGATGAGTGTTAGAATCATATGGAACAGCATTACATTATGACACCAAGGTCACTTCTTAACTTTTCCCATCTCCATTTCCAAGCAGTTTGAGTAAAAGTATTATTTTTCTATCTGTCTGGTTGGAAATGTGCTGCTCTGGACAAAATGCACAAGAAAAACAGCAAACAGGTCTTTCTTTTTGTAGAACTTTCCAGAATCCTGGAACACAGCTCTGTGTACATACACATTGAGGAGTCTGAAGGCAACACAGAAAAACTGGTCATGATATCGAACATTAGATTAAAATATTTTAGGCTAAATACATGTAACCTATGGAGATTGTATTTCTTTATGACAAACTCTGATGTTTTAATGTGGGACTGTAGAATGGAGATTTAAACTTAACAAACTTTCCAATACTAAATGTTCAACATGCCTTTATGGTGACCAAACAATGACTCACTACTGCCTATCCTATGTGAAATGTGTAGAACTTCAACATATTCTCTTCTGTGAGGCAGCAAGCCAGAAATGATTTTATTGTATGAATTTTGGGACATTTGGGTTTTAAGACAAGAATCCAATCACATTTGCCTCCAAGCACACTTCTTTCTACCTTTATATTTCCAGTCTTGTAGTAACACCCATGCACTCTGATTCAGCTCCAAAAGGAAGTTCAATTTTCTGGTGAAATGGTTTGGCCATTGGTGAATTATAATCTGTTACTGTGACTTTTACCCTTGACTCCCAATGCTAGGGATTATTCTATGCCTTTCTTTTCAAACCTTAGTGTAGTCATCAAATGGGATTTTCAGCAGTTGCTTTCTTAGATAATCACATAACTAATAAAATTCTAATGCAATTTTAGTTTGTTATATATTAGAAATTTTGTAGGACAGTAAATATTTCTATCTTAGACCTCTTTTCTGCCTTGGTTTGGATTCAGTTTCTGTCTAACGAATATGTACATATTAACAGGAGTATATTTCTGGATAGCTGGATCAACTGTTAAGAGTGCATAGAGCTCTTGCACGGAATATAAGTTCAGTTCCTGACACACATATTGGGCAGCTCATATACATTGTTAACAGAGATATCTTATGTCCAAATCCATAACTTATGATTTATGCTAGCTCACAACGTTGTAAAATTATTGATATGCTTGAGTGTGAGTTGTGTGAATGGAAGAATGCTTGAATATCAGGTAGCCCGTATAATTAACATATGTGAAAATTTACATAAGTTTGTGTGCATATCTGTGTTTACATATAGAAACACTCATATTTGCCTCTATATAACCATGAGCTCTCAATTATTCATTCACTGCATTATAAATGAACACATTCAAATTCAATTCACCTAATTCTAGCTAAGGAATTAGCTGAATTATGTGTGCATTTGTATGTATATTTATATGTGTATGTATATATACATATATGTAATTTGAAATATTGGTTCATTTCTGATTTAAAGTCATCAAACAGAACTAAAGAGATGTTTTAGTATTTAACATGCTTGCCACATTAGCAGGTAAACATAAATTTGATCATGATGAAAGTATGGAAGAAAAGTTGGGTGCAGAAAAATAGGCCTGTAATCCAAACTGTATGATCATGAAGACAGAGAGAAAACTTAGGTAAAGCTATCCACTGAGTTCAGCAAAATCAGAAAGTAAGGGTTTCAGAGATAAAAATAAGGTGGACAGCAATTGAAGAAGATAACCACAGTTGACTATGGACTTAAGAAGTACATGTGCTTGTGTGCATGAACCCCCACACAAAAGCTCACTGTCACATAGAGCTAAGAAAGTAAAATTTCACAATTATTTTAAAAGTTCAAAAAATTATTACACCATCAATTTTTACAATTCTTTACAAATATTTCCCTTCATATTAAATGCTGAAAAAATTCCAGACCTGTTTGAAGTTGCTTGGCCATTGAATCAGAAATTCATTGATGAAAAAGCCTTGATCTTGTGCACTCTTGAAGACAAACTCTCCCACTTTAAGTAGTAATGCATTTTGAAGACTATATGCAATATAGTTTTGTATATCATACGTTTCCCTAATATTCTTGTTCTCATCAAAGCTTATTTCATCTCCAGCAGCATTTATAAATTTAATTTTCCTCAGAAATGGATGCAGCTGAAGAGAGACATCATACAATATGAGTGGCCCACACAGATTACTGGCTGACTTTAAAGAGAAGATCATTTTCCCTCTCTCTAACATGGCTTTCTTTTTGAAGGTGCTTTATTTGTTTATTTGTCTTCCCAGTTGTTTAATGAAATTAAAATTATTCCCCATAGAAATAATGCAAGATCTACTGAACACAAGTAGAAGTATTATATATGAAATGGAAGATAATATAGTGTGTAGCACGTCCTTAGTTGGAAAAATGTCCTGTGTCTTTCTCCAGCACTAGAAAGTAATATTTCCATTTAGAAGATGTAGATTTTAAGAGGATCGAAAATGTTGACACCCAGTGTACTTGGTTACTAAGGCTTGGACGGCAGTGACACCACAGCAAGTGAGAAGCCATGCTGTAGACTTGAAAATGCCAGTGTCTATGCTACAACTGTACACAACTGTACAGAAGATACTAGAAGGAAAACCCCAACCAAAGGAAATAAACAGCACCCAAAGAAACACAGAAAATAAGGGATTAAAGCTAGGTTTCCATAAGAATAGAAAGAAGAGAAAACTTAAAAAACTAATGGAGACTGAACAACTCAGTAACCACTGAGACATGGAAGAAATAGTTTTTCTAGAATTCAATGAAAATGAATGGACAACATACCTAAACCTCTGGGACACAATGAAAGCAGTGCTAAGGAGAAGTTCTAGTAGCTATTTAAAAACACATGTTAAAGCTCTAGAACAGACAGAAGTAAACATACCCAAGAGGAGTTTAGAGCAGGAAATAATCAAACTCATGGATGAAATCAGTATCATAGAAAAAATGGAAACAATACAAAGAATCAGAGAAACCAAGAGCTGTTTTTTTTTTGAGAACATCAACAAGATAGACATACTTCTAGACAAACTAACAAAAAGTCAGAGAGACAGTATCCAAATAAACAAAATCAGAAATGAAAAGGGGGAATAACTCCAAAGAATCATTAGATATTATTTCAAAAGACTGTATCCCACAAGTTTGGAAAATATAAATGAAATGGAAAATTTTCCTGATCGATTTCACTTACCAAAGTTAAGTCAAGATCAGGTAAGCAGGTTAAACAGTCCTATAACCCCTAAGAAAATAGAAGCAGTCATCAGGAGACTCTCAACCAAAATAATAATAATAATAATAATAATAATAATAATAATCCTAGAACCAGATGGCTTTAGCATGGAATTCTACCAGACTTTCAAAGAGGAGCTCATACAAGTACTTCTGAAACTATTTACAAAATCAAACAGAAGGGACATTGCCAAACTCATCTTATGAATCCACAGTCACACAGGTACCTAAACCACACAAGGCCCCAACAAAGAAAGAAAAGTTCAAATCCATTTCCCTTATGGACTTTGATGCAGAAATACTCAACAAGATACTGGTAAACCGAGACCAAGACCACATCAAATACATCATCCACCATGATCAAGTAGGCATCATTCCAGAGATGCAGGGATGGCCCAACATATTTAAATCCATCACTGTAATTCACTGAAAGAAAAAAATAAAGATGTTCATTTCGTTAGATGCAAAAAAAAATGCCTTTGATAAAATTGAGCACCATTTCTTGATAAAAACCCTGTAAAGATCAGGGATACAAGGTCCTACCTAAACATAATAAAGGTAATATACAACAAGCCATAAGCCAAAATCAAATTAAATGCGGAGAAACTCAAAGCAATTACAGTAAAGTCAGGGACAATACAAGGCTGCCCACTCTTTTCATATCTTTTCAGTGTAGTACTTTAAGTTCTAGCTAGATCAATAAGACAGCTACAAACAATCAAGGGGTCAAAATTGGAAAGGAAGAAGTAAAAAAAAATCCCTATTCACAGATGATATACTAGTATATATATATATGTGACCCACAAAATTTTACCAGAGATCTTCTACAGTTGATAAACCCCCTTTAGTAAACTGGTTTCTATAAAAATAACTCATAAAATAAGTAATTTGCATCACTATAAATGATTAATGGCCTGATAACAAAATTAGGGAAACAACATTCTTCACAAAAACCAGAAATAATATACTATATCTTGACATAACTATCCAAGTAAGAGAAAGACCTCTACGACAAGACCTTGACATCTCTGAAAAAAGAAACTGAAAAAGATACCATAAGATGGAAAGATCTCCCATGCTCATGATCAGTAGAATTAACATAGTAAAAATGGCCATCCTACTAAGAACAATCTACAGATTCAATGCAATTACTATCAAAATACCAACACAATTCTTCACAGACCTTGAAAGAACAATTCTCAATTTCATATGGAACACCAAAACAAAAACAAAACCAAAAAAAAAAAAACAAAAACAGAATAGCTAAAATGTTTTTGTATAATAATAGAACTTCTGGAGGTATCTCCATCCCTGACTTCAAGTTGTACTACAGAGCAATAATAATAAAATCTTAAGAGACAAAATGAAAGCAGTGCTAAGAGGAAGTTCCTAGCACAAAGTGCCACCAGAAAGAAGTTTGAGACATCTCATACAAGCAACTTAATGACACACCTAAAATCCCTAGGAAAAAAAGTAAGCAGTCACACCCAATAGGAATAGACAATTGGAAATAATCAAACTCAGAGCTGTAATCAATGAATTAGAAACAAAGGAAACAATTCAAAGAATCAATGAGCCCCAGAGCTGGTTCTTTGAGAAAAATCAACAAGAGAAACTATCCAAATCAGCAAAATCAGAAAAATAAAGGGGACATAGTGACAGATACTGAGGAAATCCAAACAATCATTAGGTCTTACTACAAAAGACTACATGCCTTTCAGGATGGGGATTGACCATTTTAGTTAGGGTCCTCTCTCTTGCTTAGTTTCTTTCGATGCACAGATTTTAGTGGGTTTGTCCTATGTTGTATATCTATATGAGTGAGTATATACCATGTGTGTCTTTTTGCTTCTGGGACAACTCACTCAGGATGATCCTTTCCAGGTCCCACCATTTACCTGCAAATTTCATGATTTCCTTATTTTTCATCACTCCATTGTATAGATGTACCACAGTTACTGCATCCATTCTTCAGTTGAGGGGCTTCTGGGCTGTTTCCAGCTTCTGGCTATTACAAATAAAGCTGCTACAAAGATGGTTGAGCAAATGTCCTTTTTGTGTATTTGAGCCTCTTTTGGATATATGCCCAGGAGTGGAATGGAATTTTATGTAAGAAGTGAGAAATAGTAAGAGCTGGGGAGGACAGGGTCTCCACAAGGAGAGCAACAGAACAAGAAAATTTGAACACAGGGAACTTCCCAGAGACTCATACTCCAACCAAGGACTATTCATGGAGATAACCTAGAACCCCTACACAGATGTAGCCGAAGGCAGTTCAAAGTCCAATTAGGTTACATAGTAATGGGAAGAGGGACTGCCTCTGACATAATCTGATTGGCCTGCTCTTTGATCACCTACCCCTGGGGGGAGCAGCCTTACCAGGCCATAGTAGAGGACAATACAGCCACTTTTGATGTGACCTGATGGACTAAGATCAGAAAGGAGAGGAGAACCTCCCTTATCAGTGGACTTGGGGAGTGGCATGCATGCAGTGGGAGGAGGGAAGATGGGATTGGGAGGGGAGGAGGGAGGGGCTTATGGGGGAATGCAGAATGAATAAAGTGTAATTGATGAAATATTAAAAAAAAAAGGGAAAATATTTTAAGAACCTTAATGACTTTTAAAAGTGGAGGAAAACATGGAGTTAGTCAATTTACATGGAGCACGTCTCGCCCCTGGGGGCAATTGTCTCCTGAACCTACTCAGACCTCGGACACCACCACTGCTAGTTCTAGAACTGATGCAGGATGTTCCAACGAGGGGGTTAAGGCTTCTCATAATATTTCCTATAAGCCCACACCTGTTTGTTTATATCCCCCATTTCTATTCATTATTAGCCAGATAGAGCCAAGTAACTGTGGTAATGATACTTGCTTTTTTGCCCAATGCTGGAATGCTAGTGAATTTAGGTACGCCCTGGTTACTCGCATGCCTTGCTGGGTGCCTGTGCCCGTTGATGGCCCTCACGCTATGACTCTCTTCAGACAGAAAAGGGATCTTGGAATTACAGCCGCCATTGTTACTGCCATCTCATTGGCGGCTGTTGGAGCTACCACCGCGGCATTAGCCAGGAGTCATACTGTGCAGAGTGCTCAGACCCTGAATAACCTTTTAGCCATGCCTTAGATCTACAAAAAGGAATTAATACTCAACTAAAAGGAGGCTTGATGGTGTTCAATCAGAGGATTGACCTCGTGCAGGAGCAAATTGATACCCTATGGCAAATCGCTCAACTTGGCTGTCAATGGAAGTATGCTGGACTTTGTGTCACTAGCATACAACATGAGAATTTTCCCTGTGCTGCAAATCTGTCTAAACAATTGTAGATCTATATTTTAGGTAATTGGACTGGAGAATTCGATACTACGATGGAGCAGCTGAGAGTGGCCATTGTCACGGTAAATTCTACCAGAGTGGACGCAGGACTAGCCACAGGATTATCACCATGGATTGCTGCAGCCATGAATCATCTGAAGGAATGGGCGGGCATGGGAGCGTTAGCAGGCCTTCTGGTGTTGGTCACCTTGGTTTGCCTGTGGTATATATGCAAGATTAGAGCCTCACAACAGCGTCATGCAGCCATGACCATTCAGGCCTTTACAGCCATTGAAGCAGGACAGTCTCCCCAAGCATGGTTGGCTACCATAAAAAGTCAAAATGTTACGCTCAGGATACGAGGCTAAGCACTGCACTCAGGGTCAGCCGCTTTCGACCCAGAGAAGAGCATGTCTGATTGCATGCGGGTTGATGCCCCAGGTCCCGCCTCTGAGAAAAAGGTATCAGACGGGTCTGATGCTCTTTGGGTGGATGACACCTAAATGAACATCAGTACAAAGTCCAATTTATTTCTATTATCAGAGATCAGACCTATACTCTTGCCTGATTTATCTAAAACAAAAAGGGGGAACTGTAGAGAGCTGCGTAATGCCGCGCCTTAAAGATGGAGCTGGTTTCCACCTTCCACCTTCCCGATGGTGAGTGCTCTCTGTCACAAACAACTCCATATTTGCCTAAGGCTGAGGATCTGGCTTGCTTCCATGTATGTGGACCTATCTGCATTGCCCACGTGGCATGCTGGGGTTGGCTACCCAGAGGCTATTTAAGCTGTGGGCTGGCTTTCCCCAGGGTCAGATGATTGTTCAAGGTTCCTGAATAAACTGCATTGAAAAAAAAAAGGCATGAGGCTTCTGTGCATGTTGAACCCTAACAAAGTATTAACATTTAATGAAAGAATGTTTAAAGATATGAAACTGAAGCAAACCTTTTTATAATTAGCCCTAGCTGACTATGCATTAACCTTTATCTCATCCCCTTGTTAAATGTCAAAATTCCAAATTCCAGGCTAAGTGGGAACACCCTCCTTTCTCACCAATGCCTTTAGTGATCTTTCTTGCTACTCAATGGAATTGTAATGTTTGACCAACTACCTGGATTTCTGCATACCTTGCTCAAGGAAGTAAGCCTCTATTCTCATTTAGATAACTCGTTAAAATCTTAGTAGATACATAATTTCTGAGAAGCCTTCTGACTGATACCTAAGATCCTCTTTAACTGCTGTGCTAGTCTGCTACATACATATGTTACGACATTGTATTATTCTTCCCGTGATTACTGAAGTTACTTCCCTGAGTGTATGAAAGAAAAACTATGTCTATTTATTTTCAAAACTTTGTTTTGTTGTAGAATTCTTTATCCATAGAAATAATCTAATAGCTATAGTTTGAATTAATGAATTAGTGAATAAAGAAACTTAAAGTCATACATGCAAGTACCTTAATGTGGCTTATTTTAACAAAACTTTAAAACAAACATTATATTTCATTTAAAGTTGCCAATACTGTCAAGTGTCCATCTTTCTTTTATTTTTTTTCTTTTTTATTATTATCATTTATTACAATTTATTCAATTTGTATCATGGATGTGGTCCCCTCCCTCATCTCCTCCCAATCCCACCCTCCCTCCTTCTCCCCTTATGCCTCTCCCCCAGTCCACAGATAGGGGAGGTCCTCCTTCCCTTCTGTTTTACCCTAGCCTATCAGGTCTCATCAGGACTGATTGCAGTGTCTTCCTCTGTGGCTTGGCAAGACTGTACTCCCCTACCACCAGGTGGAGGTGATCAGAGAACCTGTCACTGAGTTCATGCCAGAGAAAGCCCTGTTCTGTTTACTAGGGAACCTACTTGGATACTGAGTCTATGGGCTACATCTGAGCTGAGGATTTAGGTCTTCTCCATGCATTGTCCTTGGTTGGGGTATCAGTCTCTGCAGGGTTCCTTGGGTCCATGTTTTTTTTGCAATGTTGCTATCCTTGTGGAGCTCCTGTTGCCTCGACATCTTTCTGTCTCCTCCTTCTTTGATAAAATTCCATGCCCTCTGCCCAAAGTTTGGCTATCAGTCTCATATCTGCTTTAATACCCTGCTGGATAGAGTCTTTCAGAGGCCCTCTGTGGTAGGCTGCTGCCCTATTCCCTGTCTTCCTACTTCCAATGTCTAATTACATAGGGGGCAGGGAGGAGATGAGGGAGGGAGGATGGGATTGGGAGGAAAAGAAGAAGAGGGCTACAGCTGGGATACAAAGTGAAATGACCTGTGATTAATATAAAAATAGACAAACATGATTAGCCATCTTTCTTTTAAATCTGTGTGTTTAAGATTTTGCCTGAAACACAAAGTTAGTTTAATCTTTTAAAAATTGTAATACATTTAAAAACTAAACTTAGAAACAGATAATATTCCTTAAAGAAAAACACTTCTGTAATCATAAATTCTATATTCATTAAAATGTTATTTTATCAAATGTCTAGAAGCATTATTTCTCAACACATTTCTGTTATTTTTGGATTATAAAATGTTAATCACAAGGAAGGAAGAGACTGGACTTCTAGGCCTCTTTCATTGAACTTCGTAAGCCAAGGCAAGTCATACAAAAGCTCACACTATACCATTAACACATGTTAAGATACATGAATTACAGTGAATTCTTTTCAAATGTTGAGGCTCTTCACATGATTTCTGCTTTTTAAAAACCAGTGTTCAAGTTTGGATTCTGGCACACAATATATTATTTTTCATTCACACGAGGAAAAGACATGTTTATGTCTTTAAAAGGAAAAGACATGTCTATAAAATTAAGAGCACTTTGCTACTGAAAGGGGGATCATTAATGAATTATGCTCTCTGTTCTCATTTACTTTTGTAATATTCATAAAAAAACAAGCTATTTATCCAGAAAAAAATACAGCCAACCATAAAGTGTATCAACCACATTTTCAATCTTCCTTACATTTAAGATGATTTAGTGATGTCAGGAATGGTGATGGGAAATGGTTCAGGTGACTTACAACTATTCCATTTTGTTTTTCCTGGTTTGGAAGTTGCTTAGCAGTAAACAGAATTATTCTGGGATAAGTGTACCTTATGGAAGATGGAGTTGGTAGGTGATGAAATCATAAGGTTTAACTATTTGTCACTTGCCAGACTGGTTGTTAATTATGTTGACTTTACTCTGTTATCAAGTGAAACCTGATTTCGAGCGCATTGTTACACTCTACAAGACAATGGGCCACTTGATTATCTTTCTGTGTAGAATTTTATAAAGTCAGAAAAGATTCCTTACCCCAGAAGTTACAATTTCTCAGTTGGCCTCATTCAATACCCGACAGGCATCAGCATTTCTTCCTTAACTATTTTCTGTGCAGCTTTGCTATTGAAATGTTCTTTGACACCTCAGAAGAGTTGCTCAATGACATCTGGGCTAGTGTTTAAAAGTAGGACTAGTGCCTCTTCTGCTGTACAATCTTGTATGAAGCAATGAGACTGAATAGCTTCTTCTTTTCATGTAGACTAAGGGATCCACAGGATATAAAGCCATGTTGCCATCAAGGGACATATATGAAAGCTATGTCATTTATATCTTGGTCATTTATGTGAAAGATAGTTAGCTCTAGCAAGAACTGTGATCCATTATGGTTGAGCAACTGGACCTATGGTCTTCTTCTAGTGGGAAAGCTTATTTGGTACTTCCTGAGTTAAAAGGGGGAAAGAAAGCAGGAATCCAGAAAATATGCAGTGAGTCACACCCACAGCTCTGGAAGGAGACAATGGTGATACTTGTACTTTTCAGAAAGCTTCTTGCTTGCATGTATCTTCTTTCTCAGTTTAGAAACTTATTCAGCATAGAATTGATAATGATGAAAAAAATACAAGCCAATAAATAAGTCACAGCAAAAACACACTTGAAGAGGGAAGCTCCACTCTTTAAACTCTTTTTTAGAGTACCTAGAAGTATAATTGCCTTCAATATGACATGCATGTGTTTCTAAAGGTCTGTGGTGACTGCCAAGGGTTGATAGAAGATGAGGTCATCAGTGAAACAGAATCCCTTACTTTGATCCTGCACTGTATTTTTTTAAATCTTGTTTGTATGTTTGATACAGGTTCTTGATACCTAGCCCACACTGGCCTGAAAATCTCTAGGCCATTGTCTACAGACTTATGAATATACAGTTTTGTCATACTAAGTGGTGAGACTACGTGTACAAGTTACAGTGGCTGACAGTTTAGTGTCTATTGATAGCTTTATTTGAAGTTTATTGTTAACTGTTGTTGTCAATAAAAATCTCAATATTTTGATTTTACCAATGAAGACTCGGGAGACAGCTGCTGAGGTGAAAGCCTGCTAGCTCAGAGAGGTAGAGAAAGCACCTAGTTCATCTTCCTCCTCAGCCATCCCAAAAGAAAAAAGAAGCTTCCTTCCCCATGCCTTCTCAAAACACCCACAGATCTGAATGTCCTCCCCTTCTACTTACTGTGAGTCTCTCTGTCTTTCCTTCTGACTTCCTCTTACTTTCTGTTTGTTTGTTTGTTTCCTATGTTTACTCCCTGCCAACTGTTTGCTTCTTTGCTCTGCCTCTTTAACCTATGGTTGAGTTTTTTAAATTCAATCAGAAATGTCTTGGATTAAAGGTGTGTTCTAGTGCCCAATGACACCACAATTAAAAATGGGTATTTCCAGTAAACAGCACAATCTATAGGTTCACAGTGTGATCAAATATCCTGCAACAACAACAACAACAAAAATCTCCACAGTGATTCATGTTCATAACCTAGTGATTTCAAGTGACTTCTCCAGACACACAAACCATAACTGACAGTGACTGGACTATCTAGCTCTATTTCTGTATAAGGTTGCAGCTTTTAAGCATAAAAATGAAAAAAAAAAAAAAAAACAAAAAACAAAGCTATAATACAGATTCGCAGGTAGCTCCAAAACAAAAATGAGCACATTCCTTCAACAAAAGATAGAAGAGCAGAAGAGGAAATACTCCAGTTACTTTTTAATGGATAACATTATTCCAGTGTTCATCATAGTGTAGTTGTTTGTGGATAGTAAAATCTTCAGGTAATAGGGGCATAAAAAATGAGTGTTCCTTCATATACAAATATTCATATAATAAAAAAAAAACCTTACGTCATTCAAAAAAATAAAAAAGTTCAGCTCAGGTTTTGCACATAGGCTCTAAAAGTTCTAAAATTAGCTTTGTTCCTTGAGGCATGGATCTTCATAATTTCAATTGCAAATGTGCCATTAAAGCTTCCCAGCACATTGCAGAGGTCATGCTATTTACCTGTACAGTAATGTAAAATTCTTCACTGTACATTTTCCTCAAAATTGGCTGATCCCTGGCATCAGCTCAGAAAATGAATATGGTTCTTTTATATTAAAATCATCAACTCACAGCATTTACCAAAATTACAAGAGAACTCTGGCATTGCTGATGATGGAAATGTAAACATATATGCAAAAATTATACTACAAGCAAGATAAAGTCATTCTTAGTACCCTACAAAGTATGAAAAGAGATGAAGCATAAATAAGCCTATGTGAAAAAAGACAACATTCACTAAAGAAAATTCTCTTAAAATAGTGGTTAGCTAGAACCCTTGTCACACTAGAGAATCAAGAGCTACCTTACTCAACAAGAGTTTTGATTTGAAATGCATTTTGAGAAGAACCTCATAGTGAAGAACCAGGAGATTTCATGTCCAAAAGAAAGACATACAAATGCTATTGTAGTCTTAAAGTTATACAAATTTTGATGTAAATTTAAAACCAAGATATAACTTTTGTTAGACTATTATACAAAGTTAAATGTAACTTTGGTAAAGTAACATTTATTTGCCTGCGTAATTGTCATCTAAAGACCTACTGCCTTTATCTGCTAACCTTGGCCTAGTCTTGAGAACTTCTAGTTTTTGCACAATCTAATCTAGGTCAAGAATGCTTTTAGCCTCTGAGAATTATGGCTGCATAAGCTTACCCTTTCTTGTACTTTCTGAGCTCTAGGCTGACTGGTTCAATTCAGCTGTTCTGGGTCAAATGCCTCTCAAACTGACTGATTAAATCTGGCTTCTCACAGTTTCTCACTGCATAGCTCTACTTGGCATCCAATTAATTATAGAAACCTCTTCTAAGCTTCTGGCTCCTTCTCATTCTTTGGCTTGTTCTGTCTTCACCCCTGTCTAGCTTGTTCTCTCTTCAACCTCTCTGCAAAACCCACACAGTTTAAAATTGCCTCTCAATTCCACAAACTGAACTGCCACAAAATGAACTCCACCATACTATTTCCCAACTCACTCTCACCCAAACTGCTTGAAGAGAATTGAGTAGAACTCAGAGATCTGCTTGTCTCTGTCTCTTGAGTGCTGGGATTAGAGGCATGTACCACCACACCTGAACCAAAGCTTTTCTTTACTTTAAACTTGCTCCATACTACACTGGTCTTGAACTCAGAGATCGAGTAAGGTCTTTGGATGTGATGTCTTTTCAAAACAGCCATATTCTGAATTAAAATTTCCCTACCTCCCTTGGCTTTATTCAATCTCAAACCTTTATTATTAAGATTTATTTCTTGTAAAGAAAATATTCAAGTTTATGATTCATTTTTCCTCATTCACTTGGATAATTTTTGAAGATAATATGATGTCAGTTGCACAATTAGAGAGGCTTTTAACAAGCCTGTTTAGCAAATTTTTAGCTTACTTTGATTGGCTTTTTATATAACATGCTGTTAGAGGTATTTTTTAAATGCTTAACAGTTTCAGGTTTGCATGCAAATTGAGAATATACAAATAAACACATGAGACAAAAATGCAACCTTGATGGATAAATGTTTTGTAAGACTGATGCTTCCTGAATTAGCACAATTTGCATTTTCTGAGATTGTAAGACTTCAAGTGCACCATGATCTTCCACACATGTGAAGCAGGTGACGAAGCACTGATAGAATTTAACAAACCTCCTCAGCCTTCTTCTAAGTGTCGGGATCATGCCCCAGGTCATAAATCTGGTTGCCATCTATTTTTAAGAATACATGAAGAAATCCAGGAATGAGGTACTAAGTCAATTGTATCAATTTAGCTTCCAAATTTAAAAAGTGAAGAGGATGAGATGCCTAACATTATTATTAAGACAACTATGAAATGAAGTTCCTGTACTCATGACAAGACTCAGACAGCAAGATCGAATGGAAATCAGTTACTTTCCTAACTGTCTGCTTGATATCAGTGGTCTGCCCTTCAGACTATCAAAGCAGATGCTGAGCCTGATGGGCAACTGTTGGGCAGAGTGAATGGAATTTTAGGTAAAAACTGGGAAATAGTAAGAGCTGGAGAGGACAGGGTCTCCACAAGGAGAGCAACAGAACAAGAAAATTTGAACACAGGGAACTTCCCAGAGACTCATACTCCAACCAAGGACTATTCATGGAGATAACCCAGAACCCCTGCACAGATGTAGCCCAGGGCAGTTCAGAGTCCAATTGGGTTACATAGTAATGTGAAGAGGGACTGCCTCTGACATAATCTGATTGGCCTGCTCTTTGATCACCTCCCTCTTTGGGGGAGCAGCCTTACCAGGCCATAGTAGAGGACAATGCAGCCACTTTTGATGTGAACTGACAGACTAAGATCATAAAGGAGAGGAGAACCTCCCCTATTAGTGGACTTGGGGAGTGGCATGCAAGCAGAGGGAGGAGGGAGGGTGGGATTGGGAGGGGAGGAGGGAGGGGCTTATGGGGGGATGCAGAATGAATAAAGTGTAATTGATGAAAAATTTAAAAAATAAAATAAAAATAAAATAATCAAAAAAAAAAAACAAAAACAAACAAATGAACCACAAAAACCTTTTCAAAAGACTTCACACACAAGTTTGGCACTGCGCTGCCATAGGAATGCACAGAGGCAATGGCAAGAAGGCACAATAGCTGCTTGTCACAGACTTGTCCTCAAGTTAAAACTGTCAAAAGAAAATCTTTCTTTTTTAAAAGCGTAAGTTTCCATGTATCATATGGAAAGTGTCGGAAAGGAGGCTTCAGCAGTGCACTTGAAAAGTTCCTTGTGGTTGGTAAAATAGATCTGGCAAGATGGCAGCCGCATCAATTACCCCTGTCTCTCTTGAATGGTGGCAAGGCAAGTGAGTAGGACAATGATTTATAGAACTACTTAACAGCTGTCCAGCTGTGTGGGTAGTATCTATGGGATGTGTCCATGGAGAAGAAAGTAAAATCAATCCCGTAATGAAATATTTGGCTGTACTTGGTGAAAGACAAGTGGCCTGAAATGGAGTCCTCCTAACAATTTGGTGAGAAATGGGGGTGCACATCCTAGATTCTGGTGCAGGTGAGAAAACACATAAAGAAATGGTGGAGGAAATTGTCTGCTCTAGTGTATGGGGCTGGGGATCCAGCACAATACACGTTTTGCATCCTTAGAAATCTTGACAAAAGATATAGATAATTAGATAAGTGTAAATTGTTTCAAAGCCAAAATTTAGGAATTTAAAAAAGAAACCAATAGCTGTGGCACATGCCTGTAACCCCAGTACTCAGGGAGGCAGAGGAAGGTGGATCTCTGAGTTCGAGGACATCCTGGTCTAGAAAGTGAGTCCAGAACAGCCAAGGCTACACAGAGAAACCCTATCTCAAAAAACAAAACAAAAACAAAAAACCCAAAACAACAGAAAGAAAATTTTAAAAATGAGAAGCCAAAATTTAGCTGTACATATGATCCTTTATAGCAGCTGAATTGCTATTCCCACCCATGAAATACCATCCAATCTTTTCTTATCCTAACCCAAACATTTTACCTCTGATTTCCCCTTCTCCACACCCATTTACTGTCTCTAGTTACTGAGTCCACATTTTCTCTTCAAATATTATGATCTTATGGAAAATAATCCTTGCTCAGGCAAGGATTACATGATATACATGATATCATATATCACATGATATACATGCTTTCCTCAGCAGTCAGTTTTGTTAGCAAATTTTAACTTTTCAGAAAATATTCTCAGACACAGCAAAGGACTTCTTTTGCTTAATTTTCTTTATTTTATTTAAATGTCAAAAGCAAGCAAGTAGACAAACACCAACACAAAAACAAAAGAAATTGTTTTTACAAGAAGCTTGGTGTTAGGTTGAAATACAGCGAAGTAGTGAACAGAAGATCCTGGACCACATTTCCCTTCCATGACCAACTAGAACCGATGTTCTCTATTTGTGGGTCACAATAATAGACATCCTGCATATCAGATATTTACATTACAGTTCATAGCAGTAGCAAAATTATAGTTATAAAGTAGCAACAAAAATAATTTTATGATTGGGAGTCATCACAACATGAGGAACTGTATTAAAAGGTTGTAGCAGTAGGAAGGTTGAGAACACTGAACTAGAAAGCTAGATGGTCAATGGGCAGAAGAAAGACTGAGCAGAGCAGAGATGTGGCTGGCTGCAAGTGGAGGTTATTATGATTAGAGTTACTTCTTGGCAGTCTGTGCTCATTATCCATGCACTGTAAGAATTGCGATATTAGCTCATTCCCAGCATGACAGCGGTACCCCACATACAGCAAGAATCAAAAACCTGACTAGAATAAAGTGTCCTTCACTCTTTTTTTTTCTGTGAACCTTATTCCTTTTCATAATATTTCAAAAGTGTTTGGAATCCTATTACATGCTAATGCAACCAAATAATCTTTAAAGTACTTTAAAAAATGATTACTGTTCATCAGACATGTTTTCAAAATGTCTTTATAATTCTTTAAACATACCTTACAAAGCTATTGTAATGCCTTTTCTTATAATAAGTCCTTTTATTCTTTGAATGGTAAAAATCATTTAATATGAACAGAATATCACAACAAATGGTTGGATATCTGTTAGCTAATTTCTTTTTTTCTTGCATATGTCCTCTTGATTAATCAATTATAATGTTTTTATGTCTTTTTATCTACAGGAGTAGATGCTCCATGGTTTCCAACTAAGATTATATTCAAACAGTGAAAAATTCTGTGTGTCTTAAGTAAACATATTTGCCCACCAATTAAACACAGACTGTCAGGAAGTGTTACTTACCTGATCAAAGTATTTTGATATGACAACAGTCACAACTTCTTGCCGTGAGTCTATTAACCGTTCACCATTGGTATTATTTTTTAAATTTTTTTACTACATTTATTTATGTGTATGCTATATCATGGAGTGGGTGTGGAGATTAAAGGACAACTTGTTAGTCCTTCAGCCAAGTAGGTCCTAGAGATCCACGAATGTGGCACAAGCATCCATGAACTCTCCTACCAGTCATTGATATGATTTCTAAATAAAGTTCATCCCACCTCCTTAAAATAAAAATTATTTACAAAATATATTTATTTAATTTAACAAATAAATGTACCTAATTTAATAATATAAGATATTTAAAACTGACTGGACTAGTTATATTCATAAGGAATTTCATAATGAAACATTAGAGACTATTGAAATAACATTTGTAATATAAAAAAATAAAAAATAAAAATTGCTCTGATTTCCACCCCCAAGGAAAACTGATTCTGTAATTTTGGATTATTAAACCACTTTCTCTATTGATCTTTCAATGCACTTAAAAATTAATATATTTAATCTAGACAGAAAAATGGTACATAAAAATTCTACTATGCTATTCCTGTCTTTATTTTGTGAAGCTCTCCCTTGTTTGATTGTTTAAAGCAAATCATCCCTGCATTTGTTTTAATCTTTCTACTATTCAGTATAAATAGTACAAAAATCAGAATTTATTATTATGTGTCTCTACATGAACATGAAACCAGATGTAACTCTAATACGTAGAACAAAGCAAATCATTTACCTGGAAGTTTAGAACATTTGTTTTTGGTTTGTAATTATAATAGCCAAGGTATGTGTTTGAATATTTCCTTTTTATGCAAAAGAATAGCAAAAAAAAATTACACCTTTCCTCGTTTTCTTATGCCATGTGTCTAGTGATGTTGTTGTTGTCTTGTATCTGTAGCATTGTTGTCCATTGGATTTTTTTTCTAGAGTAAAAGTGACAAGACAAAGGGCCATTCACATGTCAGTTAGCTTTAGTTAGCCCCAGTGCTATTTATGGAGGCTAGCTAGCTTTGCACAGTCTGTAATCCAGGCTAGTTTTGAACTTGCAATGTGCCCACTGTCTACGTGTCTGAGATAATGAAACTGCAGCATTACGCTCTGATAGATTTTTTTTTAGCTACTTGTGAAGTGAGCATCTCTTATGTTCAATATTATGATTTATTCTTAGGATAGTGTCTCTTACCTTTGTTGTTTACTTATCTTATGTCTGTCATTTTGTTAAAAAACTTTTGAGCAAATAAATATTAACCTTGTGCAGCTTTGTAAAATCAGAAAGCTTTGCAGCTTTCTGAATCTTTAGCAAAATATCCCAAGGAAAAATACTTTTTACTAGAATACATTTCACAAGGTGCTTGTTGATTTGTCTTTCTGGAAACTGATGTTTAGATGACAGGAAATCATTTTCTTCCTACTATTTGCTGAAATGTAAGGATGAGAATTTCCCTTGACCCTGTTTTCTGAGTGACTGAGTTCTGATTTGTTTGCTCTTCACAGTAGAAGCTCAGTACAGTTCTAACACACACATGGTTCTGACACACTCAGATGTGATTTTTCCCTGCTACTGTTTTACTTTTTACATTCTTTGCCTTTGTTGTTTGTTTGTTTTTACCAGATATCAATAATGTTACTACATCTACCATGTGACACTGGTTTATTCTGGGTATCATGAAACCCCCTTCCCCATAAATCACCTAGTGTACTTATTTCTCTAATGTCCTACATTTGCTTTGTATTTGTAAGTTGGAAAATTGCAAAGACAGTAAATTGCACTTGTAGGTGACAAAGAAAATACTTGCTCAGTTTTTATCCTTGAAGAATGCACTGCTGATCTGTGGCTGAAAGACCAACTCAAAACAGTAAGACATGCATGTGTCAGCTTTGTAAAATTATGCACACTTGGGTGGCCATGATTATGCTATCTATTTGACATTTCAGAAAATAATTTATCAAAACACAAAACAACACACCCATTAAGGCAGCAGATTGTGGAATGTCTTGGCTAGATCAAGTTCCTAGTACTTCTGAGTATCCATCGTTTTGTTTTGTAAGTTCTGTAGCTATTTCTACAAGAAGTTAGGGGAAATAATGCTTGGAACTACTAAGCATACTCTTTCATAAAGAAAAGATATAAAAACATATATTTCCTGGACTCTGACCACTTGATTTTATTCATGATATAGATCTCACATTTCACTCTAGTGTGTTTACTCTGAACTGAATCCTATCCTTTTGAGGTTACAAATAAGTGAAAACTGAGCATATGGAAAGTACTGAGGTCATGATGTAGGCTTAGAATAAAAAAAATTAAGTGACACCATTTTTTAAGTCACCACAGTCCCTCAGGAAAGGGTAGGCCCCTATAAGCTCTGACCCCTTCTGTAATGAAATATTGAGGTGCCCAATCTTGTACAGATGATACAAGAACTAGTCCATACTCAGGTAAGCAACCTCCCATCCATGCGAGGCAGGTAACCTTTTTATATCACAGTAAGCTACAAATACAAAAATATGTGAAATTAGTAGGATGACTTATTGGAAAGAAGGTATTCAATGGGGGAAGGAAGAAAAGACAAAAATAGCAGTGTGTAAGAGGTACTAAAATTAATCAGATACATGTAGTGAATCTATCATAATAAAAAATGAGGGATTCTCTAGAAAGAAGGTGGTGCATAGAAGTAGAAAGAACACTAGCACAATAACCTCTAAATTTTCTGCTGGAATGAATATTGCAAAATTAAAAGACAAGCAAGTGTCTCTAAACCTTTATATTTAATGGGGTGAATGCATTTGTGGAGAATATGGCTTTGTGCATGTGGGTGCAGGACCAAATAAGACCAGAAGAAGGAGACATATTCCTAGCAGCTGAAGTTGTAGGTGCTTGTAAGCTGCCCAAAATGATTTCTGGAAGGTGAACTGATATTCTCTACAGTGTATGATTCTACTGCTGAACCAACTCTTCAGCAATACAGATATGTCTAGAAATTAGTAAATGCTGAACTGTTGATAATGCTGAGATACACAGAATCAGAAATTTACTATCTATATTCTCACTTCTTACATAATCTTCTTCCCTTTAATATGGGAAGGACTTATCATGTGAAGATTATCTTCTCATGATTGGATTGTGATGTCTCACACAGATGTAATTCAATCCAGATGTAATGGTGCAAGACTCTCCAGAACTCAAGATGCAGAGGTATGTATATCTCTGTAGGTTTCAGGACACATCTATATAGCAAGTTCCAGGCCAGTAAGGGCTACTACAAAGTGAGACTCTGCTTTGATACATACATACATACATACATATACATGATACAATTATTTTAGGTGGAATTCTTTATATTTCAACAGAACTTGAAAAATATTGGGCAGAAAGAGAAAAAGCCAGAGAGCTTTTGAAATGAGAGTGATACAGACAATTCTCTGTGTAGCTGGGAGAAAGCAAAAAAGCCATTATGGTTGATACAGACTGAGAACTATGTAGCAGCGACCAACTTCTTCTGACAGCACTTCAGCCACTGTAAGAGGTATGGAGGCCCATGTTCTCATAGAGAATCACTCAAGAAACCTGAGGTGTTCCTTCAACAGAAGGTATGGATAACCTCTTATCTTCCCTGAATGCTGGGAACAGATGTGCATTCTGTCTGGGTGAAGTTTGTGTTCCGAGTCCAGAGACCAAACTGGATATACCCCCAGACATTCATCATAAGCTTATTTTTTTCTATAAATCTATAGAACCTATCTTTATGGAAATCATCATATATAATTTATAAAGTGTTTTGATGTAGTCATATCCAATCTTTATTTAATTTACTTGTTTTTTCAAGAAGATATAGGTATGCTCTGTTGCATACACAGGATTGAGTTCATTATCACTGGGAATGATTGTTTATTTAGGTTAACTAAATAAACCCAATCTCTGTGTGGTGATTTGGTTATACAGCTGTTTAGGACTAACAGCAGCGTTACTAAAAGATGTATCAATAGTAAATATTAATCGCCACTTACAATATGAGAAGAATCCCTTTTTACAACAAGATTATTTTACTTGCTAATTACATGAACTTAAATGGATTTATTTATTTATTTATTGCATTAATATCTTCAACGAATTTTTCTTTTTTAATTACTATGTGTATGGGTACATATGTTCTTGTGGTCAGAGGACAATTTGTGTTATCAATTCACTCCACCATGTGAGTCTCAAGAATTGAATGCATATATGCTCAGGTGGAAGGCTCTTTTCTTTCTTATAGTGCAACATAGTTAAACACAATATTCAATATCAGTAAATACTGTCTGTAGACAAAGAAACAACAGAATTAGCCTAACCTTCATGTTCCCATTTGTAGAATAAGATCTTTTCTCCCCAAAACCCGCCACTACTATGAATACTCTTAATCTTAAAGGGGAACATGTTACAAGTTTTAAATAAAATAATATGTATATAAACATGTCTTAAATGATGTTTTCTCTTAGAATGCCTATATGTGACATATTGCAACTAGAAGCACGTGTTATAGGGCCAGAATTTATGAAGATGGTGTCATCTTCATTACAGTATGAATGCTCTGCAGTGCTCAAACTGTAAAATGTAGCAGGTAAGAAATCCACAGCAGATAAGAAACCATTGTCTGCATGCCAGAGGGCACTCCCAGACAGAGAAGGCAGCTTCTGATCTCCGTCCTGCTAAGGTTCATCCTGCTGCTGCATTTGCTGCTGCATTGACTGTTACATTTGCTACTGCTGACTTGCTGGTTTGCTGCATTGCTGAATATCCTGAAGACGAAGATTGGACTTGTCCCAGGAAACCTGGAAATAGCATAAGAGCTGCATAAACATCAGGAAATAGTCCATAGAAATCTATGGCCCTTTCCCATTTATCATTCTTTCTCTACTACCTAGTGTCTGGGAGTTGGAAGGGATTAGGTTGGATAATAGTTGGAAGGGAGGTAGAGTTATAAGAAACCCAACAAAACAGACAAATATTCCAATGAAGGCTTTGTTGAGACCAATTAGGTTTTACAATATAATTTAATTTTCATAAAATTTTGGAACCAGTTGTTATTTTACTACCAAATTATGTTTTCAAACAAATTTATCATGGTAAGTCTTACAGCAGTAGAATAGTAGTATCTTACAGGAATATTTGTACAGATATATTTAGGCAGTTGATAATTAATAAAGGCATTTAAACAAAAATTAATGATGGATTTTACATAATCTTACTTTATCAATTATTACACCTTGTGCTAACAGCAAATTCATAAAGTAGCTCCATTAGTGATATCAGGGGTTTAATTCATAAAATCAATGATGCCTGAAAAATCAGGAAACTTGAACTAAGTAAATGTGTTTTTTTTAGAAAAAGGATTCCCATATTTTTTTATTAATGAACTTCCTATTAAAAGGCACCCAGCACTTAGAAATACATCCATCTAAAAAAATCCAATTTTGTGAATCTTGAAATGCTTTTTTAAATCTGTAATCCACCTTGGAGTAATCGTTTACTTCTTATTTGAAGCTAGAATACTTCTAATAGTTTTATGGGTGTGAGACTCACATCTCATATAAACCTGTATGTCAGTTAAGACCCTTTCTCCTCTCACAATTTTAGATATTAAAAGGACTTCCTGCAGTTACTATACAATGAGAAAGCCTCTGAAAAACCACATCAAAACTGTTGCGGAGGAATATTGTGCCTGAGTGGCATAAACAGAGAATACAGATAAAGCTATGATATTGTATTTGTTTTCTAAATAGTTTTGGATTCGCTATAACTGTTATGTGAGTTCCTGGTGAGGAACCGTGACTTCATAGACTTCATAGACTCATGTGTGTGTCTGTGTATATGTGTGTGGTGTGTCTGTGTGTTCCTGTGTGTATGTCTCTGTGTGTGTTGTTATTATATCGAAATAGCTACTTGAAGCTACTTACCATTTTTTCTTTCATTCTGAGATATCCATGCAAATCAGATAGTCATGCATTCTATATCTAATGTAAGGATCATTCCATCCTCTCACCACTCCTGACTCTGTATCCACAGATCAAAATAACTGTCTTCATTACATGCCTTTTTGAACAAATACTTGGTGTTCTGGGTACCACTGAAATGGTTCCAGACAGCAGGGTGCAGAGGTCTATTTTATTCTGAAGTATTACCACCTTTGATGCTGTCAAAGCAACTGTAAATAATGAAGAAATGTATCATATAGCAGGAATACCTTTACTTAATATGTGTCAAAATAATGAATGATGGACTATTTATACTTTATTAAAATTTATTTAAAATATATTAAAACTATTATAATGAGACTAGTTCATGGGAATTATAATTATTTCAAAATGAGCTCCTGGAAAAACAGTGGGGGTTTCTGTGGGGTTTTAGCAATGATTTTGAAACGGAAGTGGAAAGAAACTTAGATAAGTTGGAGAAAGACAATGAGTTAGCAGTTGAATGTCTGTTGCCCTCATAAAGGACCCCAGATCAATTTCCAGCATCACTGTCTGTCTCATGATTTGATCATCCTTTTCAATCCCGTTGGGCAGCTTATTCATATGTGCATGCCTCAACAATGCTATACACATGACATACACAATACATGACATAAACATATTTAAAAATACAGAAAAATGAAAGGAACAAGTTGGCTCTACAGGGCACTTTATGAAATCTATACCCCATAATAAACTAACTTCAATCAGTACTTTTCCAGAAAGCAGAAGGACAAAAGGAAAAGCAGGTGAATTGAGAAAAGACCCACACTGTTGCAAAGGAATACCAAAATTCTCCACCCTGATGCAGAGGAATGTCCAGATATGCAGTATGAGATAACATTGCCCAACAACCAGTCCAGAAAATCATAGCTCACCAAATCAGATAGGGGCAGGACTAGATGTACTGCTCACCTAAAATGATCAAATCATTGTAAACTTCGAACACCCTACAGCATCATCATCCAATAAATAGCATGTGGAACTTGAGTCCAACTTGGCAAAAAGCAAAAGGAATTAGCCTGGTTTGTTTGTTTGTTTGTTTGTTTGTTTGTTTTTGTGTTTTTTATTGTTTTTGGTCTGTTTGTTGGCTGGAGGAGGGAGGCAGTTGTAAAGGAATTTCAATCATGCTACCTGGCTGCTCTAGCAAGGGGTTACACCAAGAGATCTTCATGGGCTGCCTGCTGGGACTGACACACCTGAAAATCCCCCTGTCTGAAAGGCTGACACACCCTTAGGACACACCTTAATCCCAAACAATGTAAGGAACTCTAGTTTGGAAAGAGAGAGGGCCTTGATTGGAAGTGAGGTCTAGTGGAGGGGCAGACAAAGAGCCAATCAGAGAAGGACTCCTCAGCAAGCATCAGAGATAGGATCCGCCCACCAGGAAAGGGAGGCTTCTTAAAGAGAGTGCAGCACTCTAGAGCAGCTCAGTTGAGTTCTCACTGTGCAGTGAGGTGGAGCTGAGTGCTGGATCGCCACCCCACCCCCTTCCCTCCAGCAACCCACCACCCATTGTTGATTTTCTGAGTGCGGTTCTGTGCTGGTGAAGAGAGGCACGTGAATCCCGAGAGTCAGAAGGGACCAGAAGTGTTTGCAGTGGAACCCAACCTGATCGGGAAGGAGAGAACCCACCAAGATTGCAGGAGGCAGAGGACATCTGACAGAAAGGTCTCAGAGGAGAGCAGACGTCTGAGGGAGAGCCTCGGAGGAGGAGAAATTCCCTGGGATCCTCTGCAGAGGATGCATCTGTTTCACCTGGCTCCTGCTGGAGAACACATAGGAGGTTCCATTTTGGAGAGGGGGGAAACTGAAGGCCTAGAGGGGTTCCTCGGGAAAGCCATGGCGGCAGTTCTTTGGGCCTTGATCACCGTCGCGATCACCAGCCTGCTTGTACTTGGACTTGCAGCTGTCCTTCTCTACTTTCTCTCCGAGAAGCTTGGACCAATATGTGTCCAACAAGAACGTACCTCAATAGCCTCTGGAAAAGCAGCACTACTGCAAGAAGTGGTAGTCGTGCAACAAGCGAAATTAGCTGTGATGTTACTGAGGCTGCAGAGACACGAGAGAAGGGGAGTGAGAGAACCGAAGGCCCTCGAAGGAGAAACTAGGGTACGTGATGGGTCAGGGGGCTGGGATGGACAGACAGCCCATGGAACCTGAGTCGCCCCCGGCTCAGGAGGAAACCGAACAAGGGCAGCAACCCCCACCACCTTTCCCATTGGCCCAGGGAGGAACGCCTGACAAGGGTTTTCAACAACCCGCGGGACCTGTGCTTGCAGAATCTAAGGAGCCTCCCCGTGGAAAGCATTCACACTTAGGGGGCTTGCCTGAGCCTAAGCCGAGGTGCCCCCCAATTTCTGAGCCACTCCTGCAGCAGCCCCGGCTGTTTCCTTCAGAGACAGGATCCGCAGAATTGGGTGGATCCTATGAGGACCCCACTGCCTCGTTCACAGGGGTTCAGAGATTTCAAGAGGCCCTCAAGACCCCATACAGTCTGGCCTTGAGAAATGAGCCCGGCAGGGCAGATCTGAAGCATGTGGTGATAGACGGAAGTAACGTGGCCATGGCCCATGGCCTGAAAAAGTTCTTCAGTTGCCACGGAATAGCCCTCGCCGTGGAGTATTTCTGGAAGCTTGGCAACAGAAACATCACCGTGTTTGTCCCGCAGTGGAGAACGAGACGGGATCCTCACTTAATGGAACAACACCTGTTGGGCCAGCTCCAGGACCTCAGCATAGTGGCTCTGACTCCTGCCCGGATGGTCTCCCGAGAAAGAATCTCTTCTCATGATGACAGGTTCCTATTGCACCTGGCAGAGAAGACCAGGGGGATCATCGTGACCAATGATAACCTGAGAGAGTTTGTGACTGAGTCGGCGTCCTGGAGAGAAATTGTTGCCAGGAGACTGCTTCAGTACACATTCGTGGGAGACATATTTATGGTTCCCGATGACCCTCTGGGAAGGCACGGACCTCGGCTGTAAGAATTTCTTCAAAAGGACCTCTTTCCTCCAGACAAGCAGCTGGTTGATGACAGCGGCCTGCCAGGCATGAGCTCTTTGGACTCTGTCCTCAGGAGCCCTAGCCCCAGCCCCAGCCCCAGCCCCAGCCCCAGCCCCAGTCCCAGCCCCAGCCCCAGCCCCAGCCCCAGCCACTGGCCACCACCCCAGAACCACGGAGCCTCTCCAAGCCCTGGGCTTCCTCAGCAACAGCTAGCTCTTCACTGTCCCGGTCACACTGCCTAGGATGCAGCAGAAACTGGGCAGGCCCGCACAGAGATCTTGGGCAGAGACCAGCGAGTTGAGGGAGGCGCTGATGAGCATCTTCCCGCACTCTGAGCAGAAACGGAGAATTGACCAGATTCTGCTAGCTCATCCATCCACGATAGACCTGAACACCCTCCCTGGCCTCGTGTTGGATGCAAAGCTGGGCTGAGACTGCACTCACGGTGTGGTGGGGAGAGGACAGGAGAGGGAACTAGGATCTGCCACCTGTTGGTAGTTCCTTCCCTGAGGGAACATTGCTGTATGGTATGGGAGAAAGGAGTGACAGATGTTTGGTGTACACAAAATGGAGATTCTAAATGAACAGAAACAGGGAGAAGTAACTCCCATAAATACAGACCATTGTGTTTTGTTTTGTTTTGTTTTGTTTTGTTTTGTTTTGTTTTGTTTTAAGTTGAAATTTCCTGATTGGCAACCAGGAAGACAACTGCTGTTTAAAGTCCCTGGATTGTAGGAGAACGTGATGATGAGTGTGAGCTTCCATTCTTCAATGGGATTTTCAAAAGAGTGGGATGGGTTTCAGGTAATGGGACACTCAGAGAAGCAGCTTTTGCCTATATTTCCACAGGTGAGCAGAGCCTAAGGGTTCCATCAAATTGCAAAGGAGCCCATCCCCAGTGAGAGAGGATTCCCCATGAAAGCCTCTACTCAAGGAAGGAAAGGAGGCAGATAGAGGGCAACCCGGAGCCATGGTCCCACCCGGAAAGTTGATACCACCCACAGCCCCTGCACAAACACACACACAACACCAACACCAACACCAGCTCCACAACCGCCATGCCCTTGTGCAGGAAGAGCTCATCGACCTGACTGAAAGAGGACAGTGAGTTCCTGAAACAGACAGACGGGAAGACCTAGATCCTGAAATGGACATTTGCTGAGGTTACAGATGTTCGAGGGGAAAGTGGCATGAAGGCATGAATCTTCAGGTGGATTTTTCCACTGTTTAGTTTAGGGGAGTGGGTGATAGTCTGTGCTGGAAGTCTGAAACCCAGCACAATGTTTCCATTCGGCTGAAAGATGCCAGGAATGAGAGAGATTGAATCAGAGGGTCCTTAGGACAGCCTGGTGAAGGGGGTCGGGGGAGGGTTTGCTCCTTCTGTGTCCTCAGTTGAGTACAAGGTCACCTGGGTGCTCTCCATGTCTCTCTGAGCTAGTGGGATTTCCCCTGAGCAGGTGGCTCTTGAGTCTTCCTTGCTAAAAAGCAAAACGGATTGGTGGAGGGAGGCCGTTTTAGAGGAATTTCAGTCCTGCAACCTGGCAATGGGGGGGGTCACACCTAGAGATCTTCATGGTCTGCCTGCTGGGGCTGGAACGCAGACACCCCTGAAAAGCCCCCTGGCTGAAATGCTGACACACCCTTAGGACTCAACCTTAATCCCAAGCAATGTAGGGAAGTCTTGTTTGGAGAGGGCAAGGGCCTTGATTGGAAGTGAGGTCTATTTGAGGAGCAGACCAAGAGCCAATCAGAGAAGGACTCGTCTACAGGAGTCACAGAGTGGAGCTTTTCTAGATTCCACCATTTGTCTGCAAATTTTATGATTTCCTTTTTTTTAATTGCTTAGTAGTATTCCATTGTGTAAATGTAGCACGATTTCTATATTTGTTCCTCTGTTGAGGGACATCTGGGTTGCTTTCAGGTTGTGGCTATTATGAATGAAGCTGCTACTAATGTGGCTGAACAAATTTCCTTGTTGCATGCTTGAGTATATTTTGTATTTATTTCTATGCAATATTAGCTGGAACTTGAGGAAGCACTATTCATAATTGTCTGAGAAAGCACCAGATTGATTCCCAAAGTTTTGTACAAGTTTACATTCCCACCAGCAGTTGAGGAGGTATACCCTTTCTCCACAACCTCTCCAGCATGTGTTGTCACTTGAGATTTTGATCTTAGCCATTTTGCTGGGTGTAGGGTGAAATCTCAGCATTGTTTTGTTTTGCTTCTCTCTGATGACTAAAGACATTGAGCATTTCTTTAAATGTTTCTCTGCCATTCTATATTCCTCTACAGAGAATCCTCTATTTAGCTCTGTACCTTATTTTTTAATTATCTGATTTGTTGTTTTTTAATTTCTAGAGTTATTAATATATTTTCTATATCAGCCCTTTTCAGATATAGAGGTGGTGAAGATTCTTTTTCCCATTTTGTATGCTAGACCAACAAATATAAAAAGTTTCAGCCCAGGTGGTCCTGCAGGGAATGGTGCACCTCCAGGGTCCAAGCATGTAGATGACCTAGACCCCCTGCTCTGATGTAGCTGATTGGTAGCTCAGTATCTATGTGGCTTCCTGAGTAAGGGGAGCAGAGGCTGCCTCTCTCATGAACTTTGTTGCCTACTCTGTGATCACTTGCCCTTATTGATGTGGCCTCCGTAGGCCACAAAGGAAGAGGATCCAGGTGGTGCTGATGAGACTTGATAAGCTATGGGCAGATGGCAGGGGACTCCACCTTTCAGTGGGCCTGGGAGGAGTTTAGGCAGGGGGCTTCAATCAGGGTATATAGTGAATTAATTGTAAAAAAAAAATAATTAAAATTTAAAAAAAGAAAATAAAGGACCAAAGCATAGTGACCTTATGCCTTGAAATTGAGCTGCTCACTGAGAGCGTACTTTCAGCTACCAGTGATTCTAAATCTTCCTAATGTTGCTACCCTCATGATTTGGAGACCCTCGATCATAAAATTATTTTCATTGCTACTTAACAGCTGAAATTTTGCTGCTGTTATGAATCAAGTGAATATCTAAAATGCAGAATATCTGATATGTGACCTCTGAGAAAAGTTCTTTCAAACCCCAAAGCTATTGCAATCCACAAGTTGAGAAACACTGAGCTAGACTTTCAGGCTCCATTGCTGTTGACTGTATGGGTCTGAGGACATGGTCGTTAGAAGTTCAGCTTCCTGTGAACAAATTTTTTCCTCATCATTATTGACCTCTCAATTATTAAAGAGGTATTTTGGCTCCTACATATCTCTACTTTTAGTTTATGTCTAAGCTGACTTGGAATTTGGAGAGGAAATTAGTTGCTGATGAAATCCTCACTAAAGGGATTTTATATACCTCAGATTATTTTTCTTTTTAAAGTAGTGAATTTACATAGAGCTCCATATTAAAGTGAAAGATATGAGCACCAAATTATTGAGTTTTCTCAAGCAAAATGTTTCTCCCATTGTAGCTAAAATCCATGCAGCAAATGATTTACTGATTTCACCTGCAACTTAGACTAACACAGATAAAGAGTCATTTGCTGTGGTTTTCAGCTCTCCTTCTGGATGGCTTTGAGAAGGAGAGTTCAGTGAAATGTGATATATTTGTGTACACAAAAAAGAAATTCACTGGGCAAAGTCTGATTTCAAGAAGGGACCAATGTTTCTTTCATTTATAACTGTCTGAATCTATACTGTATTTCCAAGTTAGAGACTGACTTGATAAAATCAATATTCTTGAGAAAATTGTCATCAAATTTACTAATTCTTCATTCTAAGTCAATCTTGCCACAAACATATCCACCATATCTTCTACTCCAGTCTTAAACTGTTCATTCCAAATAGATACTAAAGCACCCACCTGTTCCCATAGAATTATGAATTTAACTTTTTATCATATAGTGAAGGTACTTTTGCCCTTTGCTTTTTAGCACATGAGAGAGCAATGGTAAATTATTATCTTGGAAGTAGAAACTACTTACATCAAATCTGCTGACCCTTGGGTCTAGGTTTCCCCTCCTCAGAACTATGAACAGTAAAATCCCGCTCTTTGTAAGTGATGCAGTATCTAGAAAGTTTTTGTTTGTATGTTTTGTTTTGTTTTACAGCAGTACACATAAACTTAGACTGCTTCCATATTCTTGTGGGACTCCTAACAGTGGGTGCAGTGTCTGACACTTTTGCTTGTTCTTGGATCCCTTTTTCCCCTACCAGAGTGCCCCATCCATCCAGCCTTGATTTGATGGCATGTGTTGAGTTTTATTGTAATTTGTTACACCATGTTTGGTTGCTATCCCTGGGATGCCTGCTATTTTATGAAGGTAAATGTAGAAGTGAATCTGGGGAAAGGGAAAATAACAAGGAGGAAGTCAGAGGAGATGAGGGAGGGGAAACTGTAGTCAGGACATATGAGAGAAGAATATATTTAGAAAGAAAGGAAGGAAGGAAGGAAGGAAGGAAGGAAGGAAGGAAGGAAGGAAGGAAGGAAGGAAAGGAAATGCATTGATTTTAAATGAACCTGAATCTCCATGAAAAAAAAATGCAGTGAAAAAAACTACATTCTAGTTCATAATTTTGTGAGAAAATCTTGGTAAATTTTCATAAGGTTGAAAATTTTAATTTTATATGCAAGTATGTTTTTCTTACATTGTTTTAACTTGACTCTTTTTACCTGGGATAGATAACTGCTCTTATGTGCTTGGCTTTTATTCTACTCTAGCAAACAATTTGGGTTTGGTCATATGGTTATGATTTTTATGTTTATTGGTTGAAGAGTGAAGATTAGTTCTCAAGTCCAGTCCAGGTATTTTGAAATATAATCTACACAACTGAATTTCTAAACCTTGGCAACTGTTTAGAAATATATGAAAATAATACAGCAGCCAACACTTATATAGAAGAGTTTTTCATTGTAATATTTGAATGAATAAAAAAGGTGATTCAAATTCTATGCCACAAAAAAGCAGTTTTTAAACATGTCCTCCCTGTAATTTCAACTTATATTTTCTGACCTATTGAATGTTCCCACATTCTACTTTGGGAATTTCCATGACATGGTCACTCTCAAGACAATGCAAATAATGCAAATTAATATAATTCAGGAACATTCATGAGGGAACTCCTCAGTGCATTGCTTAGTCTTTACTGTTAACACGGTTGGGTAGAAAACACACCCTTTGGTGTGTTCAAAGGCTATTTCTAGAAGTAATTAGATTAACAAGGCATTAACCCATGCATAGTTTAATCCATTGAGTGATTCAAAATTTGAACAGACTGTTGAGAGTCTGTGGAATTGTATTAGAGGGAGCAGGTTAGAGGAATTGGGTAGATGGAGATGAGCCATCCAGGGCTAGAGCCAGTGTGGGTCTTCTTTGTTGCCATTCCACTCTGCTCTCAGTGTTTCTTGAGGTGAAGAAACTCCACTTTCTTGATCTCACTGATAGGCTCTGTCCACTCAAAGGAAGTAAGCAACCAGTGACAGAAATATCTGTAACCAAGAAAAATATAGAGATGGCTAAGCACTTTAAAAGTGTTCTCCTTCACATGAACTCAGTGGAGGGCTCTTTGACACCCCCCAGGGGAGGAGTAGCCTTTCCAGGCCACAGAGGAGGACATTGCAGCCATTCCGGATGAAACCTGTTAAACTAGGGTCAGATGGAATGGGAGGAGGACCTCCTCTACCAGTGGACTTGGAGAGGTTCAGGAGGAGATGAGGGAGGGAGGGTGAGATTGGGAGGGAATTAGGGAGAGAGTTATGGCTGGGATACAAAGTAAATAACCTGTGATTAATATAAAAATAAAAAAAATATATATAAAAATGTGTTCTCCATCCAGAAGACCCAAAATCTATTCCCAACACCCAAAATTGGAGACTCATAACTTGTGTCTCCACAGGCAGAAGCATAGATATAGTACACATAATCTCATGCAGGCACAGACAGACACATAAACTTACAAAAATACCTTTCAAAAGAGGCATAACTAACAACTTCTTCCTTTAAATTGTGTCTGAAAGTGTGGTTAATGCATATGGCACTGTATTCTGTTAAGGCATTCACATGTCTTCACATGTTTAATGTTTAGTTCAGACTGTTTCTTGGCTCTGCCACTGTCTTCCTTTTTCGCTTCACTAACCTCAAACTACAAATCTTGAATAGTTGGTTGTAACCTATCTGACTATTTTTCATCAATTCTTACCTGTTCTTTTTTTTTCAATCAGTGTCCATTTCCTTTATAAGCCACAAGAAGATATATTAATAACTAATTCTCCAGTCAAGCAAAGGGATCAAGAAAATGCCAGAATCCATGGTGGGTTGGAAGCACAATGGCTGCAACAAAATAGGGCCTTGACTTAACTGCACTTTGCCTAATGTACTCAGTACTTTAGAATGAATTTAAAACAAATACATCATAAATAAATACATGCATATGCATGAATTTTTAGAATATAATTTAATCAATATAACATATTTTAAATGTTTTTAAATAGTTTATTATTATAGATGTTAATGAGTGCTTTGTGGAAATGAAGCTACGAAATCTTGCTGAAGTATACATATGCTATAATCCTTTTATATTTATGTACTTTACTTGAGTTTAAGTATAAATTAAATTCTTATATATAAATATTTTACATAATAGTTTTCTAATTCTTACTCTTTTTTCACATAAAATTTAACCATTTATCTGAAAAAAATGAATCCATTTAATTGAACAATAAAAAAAGACTAGGACTTTTTTAATTTTGACCTAATTAGAATCATAAAGTTGAAAACACTCATTGTCTGTGATATAATTTAAAAATATATTAGTATTTCTGAGTTGTCACTGGTCAAGTAGTTTTTGAAATCCTACCAGGTTTGATTGTAGGTATTGTTTTTTTTCCATTTTTTTATTAATCACATTTTATTTACTTTGTATCCCCCCATAAGCCCCTCCCTCCTCCCCTCCCCATCCCAACCTCTCACCCCCTTCTTCACGAATGCCCCTCCCCAAGTCCACTGATAGGGGAGGCCCTCCTCTCCTTCCTTCTGAACTTAGTCTATCAGATCTCATCAGGAGTGGCTGCATTGTCATCTTCTGTGGCCTGGTAAGGCTGCTCCCCCTTCAGGGGGAAGTAATAAAAGAGACAGTCCCTCTTCCCATTACTATGTAACCCACTTGGACAATGAATTGCCATGGGCTACATCTGTGCAGGGGTTCTAGGTTATCTTCATGCCCGGTACTTGATTGGAGTATGAGTCTCTGGGAAGACCCCTATGTTCAAATTTCTGGTTCTATTGCTCTCCTTGTGGAGTTCCTGTCCTCTCCAGATCTTAATATTTCCCACTTCTTACATAAATTCCGTGCACTCTGCCCAACAGTTGGCCATAAGTCTCAGCATCTACTTTGATAGTCTGCAGGGCAGAGCCTTTCAGAGGCCCTCTGTGGCAGGTTCCTAGGTTGTTTCCTGTTTTCTTCTTCTAATATCCATCCTCTTTGCCTTTAGGGATGGGGATTCAGCATTTTAGTCAGGGTCCTCTCTCTAGATTAGTTTCTTTAGATATACAGATTTTAGTAGTTTTATCCTATATTATATGTCTATATGAGTGAGTATATACCATGTGTGTCCTTCTGCTTCTGGGACATTCACTCAGGATGATCCTATCCAGGTCCCACCATTTACCTGCAAATTTCATGATTTCCTTATTTTTCATTACTGAGTAACATTCCATTGTGAGGATGTACCACAAATTTTGCATCCATTCTCTAGTTGAGGGGCATCTTGGCTCTTTCCAGCTTTTGGCAATTACAAATAAAGCTACTTCAGACATGGTTGACCAAATGTCCTTATTGTGTACTTGAGCCTCTTTTGGCTATATGCCTAGGGGTGGTATGGCTGGATCTTGAGGAAGCACTATTCCTAGTTGTCTGAGAAAGTGCCAGGGTGATTTCCAGAGTGATTGTACAAGTTTCCATTCCCACCAGCAGTGGAGGAGGGCTCCTCTTTCTCTACAGCCTCTCCAGCATGTGTTGTCACTTGAATTTTTCATCTTGGCCATTCTGAGGGAGTAAGGTGATATCTCAAGGTCATTTTGACTTGCATCTCTCTGATGGCTAAGGACAGTGAGCATCTTTTTAAGTGTTTCTTTGCCATTCTATATTCTTATGCAGAGAATTCTCTGTTTAGCTCTGTTCCCCATTTTTTAATTGGATTGCTTGGTTTGCTGCTTTTCAGCTTTTTTAGTTCTTTATATATAATGGATATTAGCCCTCTGTCAGATAAAGGGTTGGTGAAGAGTCTTTCCCAATCTGTAGGCAGTCATTTTGTTTTGATGACGGTGTCCTTTGTTTTACAGAAGCTTTTCAGTTTCATGAGGTCACATTTATTGATTGTTGCTCTTAGAGCCTGTGCTGTTGGTGTTCTGTTCAGGATGTTGCCTCCTGTACCAATGAGTTCTAGGGTCTTCACCACTTTTTCTTCTAACTGATTTAATGTGTCTGGTTTTATGTTGAGGTCTTCGATCCACTTGGACTTTAGTTTTGTGCAGTGTGATAAGTATCGATCTATTTGCATTTTTCTACATGTAGACATCCAGTTAGACCAGCACCATTTGTTAAAGATGCTATCTTTTTTTTTCCATTCTATGGTTGTGGTATCTTTGTCAAAGATCAGATGTCCATAAGTATGGGGGTTTATTTCTGGGGCTTCTGTTCAGTTCTATTGATCCACCATTCTGTTTCTACGCCAGTACCATGCAGTTTTTATTACTGTTGCTATATAGTACAGCTTAAGATCAGGGATGGAGATATCTCCAGAAGATCTTTTATTGTAGAGGATTGTTTTAGCAATTCTGGGTTTCTTGTTATTCTATATGAAGTTGTGCAGCAGACTGGCCCAGCTGGGGCCCCACAACTGTGGGGAATCAGTTGTTTGGATTTTCAGGTTAGGCACAGGTAGGCAGATTAACAGTCAGAGACCAGACCAAGTAGTGTTTTGAATCTGCTGTGCTCTACTGACATCAAGCCAACACTTTTATAGTGAATACATATAGAAGCACCTGAAGTTGACATATTTCTCAGAACATTTACAAAGTTTATATTTTAACCGAAAGGCGATCTGGTAAAAGGCAGTGTCTACAAAAAACCTTGGCCTAAAAGCCTCTTAAGCAGAGCAAACATAGGACTAGTGACTATTTACACAGAGTTATTGCTGCTAATTTAGTGAGTAGAGGGCCAGGGGCTGTTAAACTTGTGGTTTGCTTATGTAGTTTATTGTTATTAGCTAGGGTCTGTTAATAGTCCTCCAAGATAAGTCGCCTAAAAATTTACAATTCTTCCTAGAGATAAGCATCAGGAGGAATTCCTCCTGTTTGTCTTGCTAAGGATTTAAAATCTCTTTAGAGATAAGGCACCAAGGGGTACTCGCTCTAGCTAGTCTGTCCATAACATCCATAATATAATATAAAACCTTCTGAAGTCCTATGATTGCCTATCTTCTTTCTGCTTCATCATAAACACTTGTGTTTGGTAATGGTTTTATAGTAGTTTTACTGCAGTGGTAATATCCAGAGCATTCATCCTAACAGATCCTGATTAAATATTTTCTTAAAAAGCCCTAAAACTCTTGTCCTTTTATTACCTACAATGTTTGGTTTTTCCACAAGCAATTCCTGATGGTGAATCTGATTAATTACCTCTCCTAAGATTTTATTTTCCTTTTACTCATATTTGCTAAATATTTTAGTAATCTATCAGAAATGTGTTTCCTTGAATAGTTAACTGTGCTATTCCAAGAATCATAGAGAAACAGCAAAAAAAGCTCATCAATCCAACCCTGTAATTGAGTAAGCATGGGACTCTCAGAATAAGTCTTTCTGGCTTAGGTGGCCATGTTAGGTTTCTTGCCAGTGACCTCCAGGGAGCTTATTTCTGAAGAAAACGTATCTACCGTCTAGTAGCAAAATCTATTGATGTGTTACAGCGATGATGCTGGAGAGGGTGTAGCAAAGTTGAGAATTTCTCTTTCCATGTCTGTAAAGAATTTTGTTGGTAATTTGATGGGAATTGCATTGAATGTGTAGATTTCTTTTGGTAGCATGGCCATTTTTACTATGTTAAACCTGCCAAGCCATGAGCATGGGAGATATTTCCATCTTCTGATATCTTCTTCTAATTCTTTCTTCAGAGACTTGAATTTTTTTTTCATAGAAGCCTTGACTTGCTTGGTTAGGTTTACACCAAGGTACTTTATGTCATTTATGGCTATTGTGAAGGGTGTTGTTTTCCTAATTTCTTTCTCAGCCCTTTTCTCTTTTGTATACAGTAGGGCTACTGATTTTTTTGAGTTATGTTTCTATCCGGCCACTTTGCTGAAGGTGTTTATCAGCTGTAGGTGTTCTCTGTAGAATTTTTGGGGTCACTCAGGTATACAATCATATCGTCTGCAAATAGTGATAATTTGCCTTCTTCCTTTCCAATTTGTATCCCCTTGATCTCCTTCAACTGTCTAATTGCTCTAGCAAGGACTTCCAGCACTATGTTGAAGAGATATGGAGAGAGTGGGCAGCCTTGTCTTGTCCCTGATTTCAGTGGGATTGCTTTAAGTTTCTCTCCGTTCAGTTTGATGTTGGCTATATTCTTGTTGTATATTGCCTTTTCTATGTCTAGATATGTGCCTTGTATCCCTGACCTCTCCAATACTTTAAACATGAATGGATGTTGGATTTTGTCAAATGCTTTTTCAGCATCTAGGGAGATTATCATGTGTTTTTTTTTTCTTTCAGTTTATTTATATGGTGGATCACATTGATGGATTTCCATATATTGAACCACCCATGCATACCTCGGATGAAGCCGACTTGGTCATAGTGGATAATATCTTTGATGTGTTCTTGGATTCTGTTTGAAAGTATTTTGTTAAGTATTTTTGCATCAATGTTCATAAGGGAGATTGGCCTGAAATTCTCTTTCTTTGTTGAGTCTTTGTGAGGTTTAGGTACCAAGGTGACTGTGGCTTCATAGAATGAGTTTGGTAATGTTCCTTCTGTTTCTATTTTGTAGAATAGTTTGAAGAGAATTGGTGTTAGCTCTTCTTTGAAGGTCTGGTAGAATTCTGCACTGAAGCCATCTGGTCCTGGGCGTTTTTTGGATGGGAGACTTTTGATGACTTCTTCTATTTCTTTGAGGGATATAGGACTATTTAATTGATTTACCTGGTCCTGATTCAGCTTTGGTAAGTCAAATAGATCAAGAAAATTGTCCATTTTCATTTAGATTTTCAAATTTGGTGGCATATAGACTTTTGAAGTAAGTCCTAATGATTGTTAGGATTTCCTCAGTGTCTGTAGCTATATCCCCCTTTTCATTTCTGATTTTGTTGATTTCGGTGGTATCTCTCTGCCTTTTAGTTAGCTTGGCTAAGGGTTTGTCGAGCTTGTTGATTTTCTCAAAGAACCAGCTCCTGGTTTCATTGATTCTTTGAATTGTTTTATTTGTTTCCAATTGATTTATATCAGCCCTGAGTTTGATTATTTCCAGCCATCTACTCCTTCTTGGTGTGTCTGCTTCTTCTTTTTCTAGGGTGTTTAAGTGAGCCATTAAGTTGCTTGAATGAGCTGTCTCGCATTTCTTTTTCAAGGCACTTAGTGCTATGAACTTTCCTCTTAGCACTGCCTTCATTGTGTCCCACAAGTTCGGGTATGTTGTGTCTTCATTTTTATTGAGTTCTAGAAAGACTTTAATTTCTTTCTTTATTTCTTCCCTAACACAGCTGTCATGTAGTAACAAGTTTTTCAGTTTCCATGTGTGTGTAGGCTTTTTGCTATTTCTGTAATTGTTGAGGTCCAGCTTTATTCCATGGTGATCAGACAAGATACAAGGGATTATGTCAATCTTCTTGTATCTGTTGAGGCTTGCTTTGTGACCAACTATATGGTCTATTTTGGAGAAGGTTCCATGAGGTGCTAAGAAGAAGGTAAATTCTTTTGTGTTTGGATGTAAAGTTCTGTAAATGTCTGTTAGGTCCATTTGATTCATGACCTCTGTTAGAGACATTGTTTCTTTGTTTAATTTCTGTTTTGTTGACCTGTCCTTTGTTGAGAGTGGGGTGTTGAAGTCTCCCACTATTAATGTGTGGGGATCTATATGTGGTTTAAATTTTATCAATGTTTCTTTAACAAATGTGGGTGCTCTTGTATTTGGGGCATAGATGTTCAGAATTGTGATGTCTTCCTGGTGAAATTTTCTTTTGATGAGTATTAAGTGTCCTTCCCCAATCTTTTTATTAATTTTGGTTGAAAGTCTATTTTATCAGATATTAGAATGGCTACTCTTGCTTGCTGCTTGGGTCCATTTGCTTGGAAAGTCATCTTCCAACGTTTTACCCTCAGGTAATGTCTCTCTTTGTGCCTTAGGTGTGTTTCTTGTATGCAACAGATTACTGGGTTTTGTTTACGTATCCAACCTGCCACAGAGGGCCTCTGAAAGCCTCTGCCCTACAGACTATCAAAGCAGATGCTGAGCCTGATGGCCAACTGTCAGGCAGAATGAATGGAATTTTAAGTAAGAAGTGGGAAATAGCAAGAGCTGGAGAGGACAGGAACTCCACAAGGAGAGCAACAGAACAAGAAAAATTGAACACAGGGAACTTCCCAGAGACTCATACTCCAACCAAGGACTATTCATGGAGATAACCTAGAACCCCTGCACAGATGTAGCCCATGGCAGTTCAGTGTTCAAGTGGATTACATAGTAATGGGAAAAGGGACTGCCTCTGACACAATCTGATTGGCCTGCCCTTTGATCACCTCCCCTTGAGGGGGGAGCAGCCTTACCAGGCCACAGAAGATGACAATGCAGCCATTCCTGATGTGGTCTGATAGACTAAGATCAGAAGGAAGGAGAGGAGGATCTTCCCTATCAGTGGACTTGGGGAGGAGCATGCATGCAGAAAGAGAAGGAAGGGTGGGATTGGGAGGGGAGGAGGGTGGGGCTTATGGGGGGATACAAAATGAATAAAGTGTAATTAATAATAGTAATAAAAAAGAAAGAAAAAAAGTGTTCTGTGTATATTTTTTAAATTGCAATAACCAAAATGTTTTAATTTATGTAAGAGATATTAATTTATTTATATATTATTATCTATTCTTACATCATTTTTCTTCCATTTTTCACCCTCCAGAGATTTAAGCAAATACTCTTTGTTCTTTTGAAAATTCAAGCCACTTTTTCATAAACTTTTTATATGCTTAACATGTCAAATTTTGATTTGTAATATATTATGCTATATTATGATACCAGGAATATATAACAAGCCACTGAATTTTATCAAGGGTATTTATTATAAATAGTATTACAGGAAAAGGAAAATTTGTAGAAATGAAATAGTATTCTTTTCAGTTGTTGTTAGGAGACAGTTGCCTAAGTCCAGTCACCCCAGGAAAAAAAAACACATTTTTATTGATTATTACAGTTAATTCACTTTGTATACTGAATGTAGGCCCATCCCTCACCTTCTGCATGTCACAACCTACCTCCTTCTTTTCTCCCTATACCCCTCTCCTAGTCCACTTATGGGGAAGTCCTCCTCCCCTACTATATTATACTAGACTATCTTATCAGAACTCACTAGGAAGGGCTGCACCCGCTTCTTCTATGGCCTGGCAAGGCTGCACCTCTCAGGAGTAGGTGATCAAAGAGCCAGCCACTGAGTTCATGTCAGAGAAAGCCCTTGCTACCCTTACTAGGAAATCCACATGGAGACTGAAATACTTATGGGCTACATCTGAACAGTGGCTCTAGTTGTCCTCCATGCATGGTCCTTGGTTGGAGCAGGAACCCCAGGGCCCATATTTATTTTTGCTCTGTTGGTCTCCTTGTGGAGTGCCTGGTCCATCCAGATCTTTATCTCCTGAATCTTCCATATGATTCTGTGCTCTCTACCCAAAGTTTTGCTATCAGTCTAAGCATCTGCTTCAATACCCTGCTAGGTAGATTCTTTTAGAGGCCCTCTGTGCTAGGTTCCTGCCCTGTTCCCTGTCTTCTCACATTAACAATGTCTATCCCATTTGCCTTTCTGAATGAGGATTAAGCATCTTCCCTAGGGTCCTCCCTGTTGGTTAGCTTCCTTAGGACTATAGATTTTCATATGCTTCATTCTATATTACATGACTTATATCCACTTAGAAGTGAGTATATACCATGTGTGTCTTTCTGAGTCTGATAATTCACTGAAGATGATCTTTCCTAGTTGTATCCATTTGCCTACTGATTTCCTTGTTATTAAATACTGAGTAGTACTGCACTGTGTAAATGTGCCGCAATTTCTGTATCCACTCCTCAGTTGTGGGACATCATCTAGGTTGTTTCCAGATTCTGGCTATTATGAACAAAGCTGCTATGAGAATAGTTGAGCAAATGTCCTTGTTGTATGGTTAAAAATCTTCTGATTGTATGCTCAGGGGTGGTATAGCTGAATCTTGAAGTAGCATTATTCATAATTTTCTGAGAAAGCACCAGTCTGATTTCCAAAGTGGTTGTACAAGTTTACATTTCCATCAGCAATGGAGGAGGGTTCCCTTTTCTCCATATCCAATCCAGCATGTGTTGCAGATGATGTGATAGTACATATGAATAAGCCTAAAAATTCAACCAGGGAACTCCTACAACTGAAAAACACCTTCAGTATGGTTGCTGGATACAAAATTAAATAAAAAATATATCTGAAGCGTTCCTGTATACAAAAGACAAAACTTTAAGGAAGATATCAGAAGATGGAAAGATCTCCCATGCTCCAAGATTGGTGGGATTAACATAGTAAAAAATGGCTGCTCTACCAAAAGAAATCTGCAGATTCAATGGAATTACAATCAAAATACCAACACAACTCTTTACAGACCTTGAAAGAAAAATTCTCAGTTTCATATGGAAAACAAAAAACCCAGAATTGATAAAAAATATGCATGTACAATAAGAGATTTTCTGGTATTAATTTCACCATGGATCTCAAGTAGTACTATAGAGCAACAGTAATAAAAAGTGGCATGGAACTGGCACCTGTACTTTAAATCTTAAAGGGGTGTGCATCTACTCATTAATCATTTTTATTAAATCATCAAGAAGCTGAGGGGAAAAAACAAATATAGGAGAATCTCAGTTTTAGAGATTCTCAGTTTTAGACCCAGTTTGAGAGTACCCAGACTGCCAATGCTACCTTGGACTATTGTTTCAGCTCATCAGCCTTAAAACCTCCCTGCCTTTACTATTAATAGTGTACTTTTATTAACTTTTAAATTGTTCTCTAAGATTTTTACACCAGAGCCATAAGCAAAAACATCTTCCCTGACCTTGTTAAACAATCTATTTTTCCAAATTCTTTCTAAGTATAATGGTGATTGCTAACAATCTACATCTATGGCTCCTTTCAAGGGCAGTGGTTAATTCATTAATCTGCTCCAGTAAACATGTGAAAAGAGATCAAGCATTGTTAATTTTAAATGCCAGTGATATTGCCCAGTGATGGGCTAGAAGCCTCCTTATAGTTTTCATGTTCCTCATGTTTTGAGGAATATGGGCATCATAAGGACAACGAGCAGAGATACACTACATAAGAGTTCAAAGTCCTCAGAAAAAGCAGTTCTTGGGATTATGCTTCTCCAAGACAAACTCAACATGACTATGCTAACAGGAGAGCCATATTCCAAGAGTTCTACAGCTGTTATGCTGTTGCTCCTGCATGGCTCTTGACAAGACCAGGTAGCCAAAATAGTTTGCCTATATATGGGTTGGGGGGAGTAAGGTTAGCTCAGGCCCTGGGAAGGAGAATTCAGGGCATTTCATGGGCTATACTCTCCTGGAGGAACAGATAACATGGAAGGACTGAAGGATTGCTGGGAGAAAATGGCAGGTAGATTTGATTTGATATGTTAACTAGGAACCTCTGCCATTAGTTCCAGGTTTGAATCCTACTTCTATGGTAACCTAAACTTCAGAGAGAGAAGCATGGTCTCCATTGGATAATGATCTTCAAGTGAGCTCACAGGGAAGAAAGGTGACAAAGACAAAGATTATGTTTTTTCTTTTCTTTCTATATATCTTCTTCTCTTTGAGGGAGGACGGTTATCCAAACTAGACTCAAATTTTTGCTTTTTTGTTTTGTTTTTCTTACTATGTTTTATTTTATTAATTGTTTTTATTTTTCACAATTTATTCATTATATATGCTGATTGAAGTTCACTCCCTCAACTCCTACTGGTCCCACCCTCCCTCCATCTTCCCCCATCCCCTTTCCATACACCACTCAAAAGGGGAGTTCCTCTCCTCTGCCATCCACCCATACATTATCAGAACACTACTCAGCTATTAAAAACAAAGAAATAAAATTTCTGCTCTTATTTCTTTCCCATAGGCCACTGTACTCACCTCAGAAGATTTCATACCATGAAGCTTGCCTGCAACCTTACTGTGAATAAAACACTAAGTATAACTCATTTTAAAGAGTCCTATTCCAAGACACTGTTGATTGACCATCTCACATCCAGAAACATGTGAACTTTGAAATGCTATGATGTCTGATACATTTTATCATAGGCATTTCAGAGAATGTGATTCTCTTGCTGCCTGGAGGGTTGTTTCCCATCAGCCCAGGAAGGCATAAGGGGCAGAAGATGATTAGCATAAAGCTTGGAAAGCCCACAAGGATAACTGTGGTAAGCCACTCTGGGAACCACCTTAGAAAGTAGGTTCAACTTTAATTCCAGAAAACAGAAAACAGAGGCTTATATTCCTTGGGGAGTGCCTGGGATGCTCCAAGCATAGGTGTAGATAATTGTTTAATGCTAGGCAATTCAAGGATGCCCGATTTGCATTAAACAGCACATTCCTATTATATGAATAAGAACAAGGACACAGATCCAAATTATCCTATATTTGAAGGGAGGTGAAAGTTAGTGATCTGTGTCAAAGGCCATCTATCAAATTTGATTGGTGGTGTCTATGTCTAAAGACACTCTCTAGATGAAGTCAGGCAGAGAAAACTCACCCGACATGGTTACACATCTACTCCAGAAGCAGGTTCATACATGGAAAAGAAAGCCTCCTCCCTCATATCTCAAAATTCAGTGTGAGTTGTGATGTTTTTCAATAGTACCCCTGGAACAATAGGTATGTGTACACAAAGAAACTTCTACAGGCTACCACTGTTGTGTTACTCTCAGAGAACTTCCTGGCTGGTGTTAGTTCACCATTCCCTACATATTCATCCACTGGACTAAAAATTCTTGTGTAAAGTGAGGCAACTGAAAATAGTAAATGTTGAGAATCAGGATTATCAATAAGTCTTCTGTAAACACATTATATAATACTGTTGCATGTAATTGATATTCACCATTCATTGTATTCTTTTTAAAAATAAGTTTATTTACTTTAAATTCCAATAGTAATCCCCCTCCCTTCTCTGCCCATGACTACCCTCCGTTCCTATTGCCCCTATCCTCTTTCCCCTTCAGAAAAGCGAGGTCATTTCCATTGAGCTAGTTTTACAGTTCTGTTGCATCTCAGTGGACCAAAGTACACAACGGCCTTTCCACCTTGCTTATACTCAGAATTCCTCTCCAGTAAGGATACTTTTATGTTGATGATGACTCTGGATTTGTGCAAGGCCTCACCATTTTAACACATTCATAAGTTTTTCCTCTATTATGAATCCTTTCATGATGATGAAGATTATACAAATGTGGAATGGTTTCACCATGTTAAAAACACTCACAGGCTTTCTGTCCATTAGGATTTCTTTCATGAGTGTGGAGATTATTCTGAAGTCCAAAAGTTTTTTCACATTGGTTACAGTCAGACATCTTTCCAGTATGTGTTATTTTATGTATTAGGAGATGTTATGTGCAAAGGCTTTGCCACATAGTTATATTCATATGGTTTCCCTCCAGAATGTGTTGTTGTCTTAGGAGATGATTGTTACATGCAAAGGATTTATCACACTAATTACCCTCACAAGGCTTCTCTCCACTGTGTGTCTTTTCCTGTTTTCGGAGACTACTCTGCTGTGCAAAGGCTTTATCCCGTTGGGTATATTCATAAGGTTTCTTTCCAGTATGTGTTCTTTTATGTCTTATGAGTTGACTGTTTTCTGCAAAGGCTTTACCACACTGGTTACATTCATAACGTTTCTCTCCAGTGTGTGTTCTTTTATGGCTTAAGAGAGTACTGTTTTGTGCAAAGGCTTTACCACACTGGTTACATTCATAAGGTTTCTCTCCAGTGTGTGTTCTTTTATGTCTTATGTGAGTACTGTTTTCTGCAAAGGCTTTGCCACACTCATTACATTCATAAGGTTTCTCTCCAGTGTGTGTTCTTCTATGGCTTATGAGATGATTATTTTGTGCAAAGGCTTTACCACACTGGTTACATTCATAAGGTTTCTCTTCAGTGTGTGTTCTTTTATGGCTTAAGAGAGTACTGTTTTCTGCAAAGGCTTTACCACACTGGTTACATTCATAAGGTTTCTCTCCAGTATGTGTTCTTTTATGCCATATGAGCTGACTGCTTTTTGCAAAGGCTTTTCCACATTGATTAAATTTGTAAGGCTTCTCTCCAGTGTGAGTTCTTTTATGCCATATGAGAACAGTGATATAGGGGAAGGCTTTACCACATGGAGTGCATTTAAAGGGTTTCTCTCCAGTATGACTGCTTTCATGCCTGCAAAGAAAATTGGCACATGTGAAAGTTTTACCACAGTCATTTCATTACACTAATAAATATTTTTATCTATATGAATTAATTTCATAATTTGGTCTAATGGTAAAGAAGAATCAAATTTTAAAGTTTTATCACTTTATTTACATTCATGGTATTCCCCTTCATTATGGGTATTTTTGAAGTTCCCTGTGGTGCTAAGAGCATTTGTTAGGTGGATCACTTTTATAGCATCATTTTTCTATAAGAGGTTTTCTCGTGTATATGAAGAGTATTGTAGGAATTCAGAGTTTTACCACAGCAATCCCATTCACAAATTTTTGTACTGTATGAATGATACTTCATTTACAAAATGAGCCAAGACAAGCAGAAGTTCCAAATTCCTAGTATTCATTGGTATTTTCAGCAATATGTGTTTGCTAATGAATTCTCAGTGAAGTTGCAAAACCAATTAACAGTAACCATTTATCCCATTCAGAAAATTTACTCCTAGTGGGGACTACTACCAAATCAATTGTTCTTGGAGAAAGACAGGGACACTGCTTCTTTCAATATCCCTATGTTTATGTGTCTTAGAATGATTTTGATATATGATATACCAGTTTAATTTACAAAAATAGTAAAGATTCCCACATTGAATTAACACAGTTTGTTTTTTGTTCATCATAGACATGTCATATAGGGATTAAGGTTTCTCCACAACAATATTCTTGATTCTCATAAACTGCACCTTTCACTAAATTTTACAATGTTACTGCACAAAAATGAGTAACACTGGTTCTATTATGAAATTTTGCTTATTAGAAGGTTTTGGACACATACTATCACCAATTCAGTGTGTATACCTCTTACAATATCTGACTAGATAGAATGAGACTAAACAGATTGGCAGTTCAAGTCACTAGCTGTAATGTCCATATGATTCAAATGTTATTTTTGTTAAAATATTATTTTATTTTCTTCTATCTTAGGGGAGTGCCTTGTAAACACAAATCAGATACCTGACATTGAAGTACATGGAATTATGAGATTTTAATGATCATCAGTACACTTAAATCAGTGCTGTTTTTACACTGTTGCTTTTCTTTAAAACTTCCAGGATACAGCCATGTGTGCTGGTACATGCCTTCAATCCCAGCACTTGTGGAGGCAGAAGCAGGCAGATCTCTGTGATTTTGAGGTCAGGCTGGTCTAACAAGCAAGTCTAAGAAAGCCACAGGTACCCAGAAAAAAAACTATTTCAAAAACAGAAAATAAAATGCAACCAATAAACAAACAAACAAGAAACACCAAACTTCCAGGACACATTAAAATTTAAGATTCATATCTGTATAAACATGCACATAAAGTTACCTTTTATTACTTGTAGAACTTTGAAAATGTTCTTCAATATTATGGTCATCCCAATTGTAGCCTAAAATATAGTACGAGAAAATATATATTATTGGAAATAGCATGTTATTATTAAGGCAAAACTTAAATCACTATGATCTGTGACCCTTAGAACCATGCCTGATTTATTTACCTCATTCCTCCTCATTCTCAATTGGAATAACAGAAGAGGATCAATAACAAAGTAAGAGTTGTCTCTTTATTTTAAAAGTGAAAGAAAAATTGCAGTCTTACCTATAGCAGTGAGGTTTTCACAGGTCTCTAGCATCACACCTTTGTAGAGTTGCTTCTGGGAAGGTTCCAGCAAGGCCCACTCTTCTTGGCTGAATTTCACATGCACATCAGTGAAGGTCACTGAATTCTAAAATATACCATACATTTGTACAACAGAAACAGTGGCAACAATATAAATTTATACTTCATTGTCAATATAATCATATAATTCTACTGTTTCTTCCATTTATTTTCTGACACAGAAGTGCTAATGTTATACAGTTGGGTGCTATGCATGATGTGAAGTAGGGGAGATGAAAAAGCCTAAAGGTTAGATTCAAAACAAAACAAAACAAAACAAAAAAACCAAAGGCGTGCTTCAAAAATCTGTGTTTCATCAGTTTGTAAGACATGAATGTAAAGTAGCCATTAGTTGGGTTCTAGAGCAATCTATGAATCATCTTCAGTTACTTGGGTGAGTAGGTCAGGACCCTGTCATGAGACAAGTGGAAGGACAAAACATAGTCATGATATTTTATATAGCAACAAATGAGATGTGTTGATCAGGGGACACTGAACAGATGGGTAACATCAGTCAAAAGACAACATGGTACTGAATATTATGTTTTGACCAGGGCTCAGGGATGTGGCATATCAGTATGTGAAGAGGGGGGCTCATATATTTGTGGAAGGGAAAGTGGACTACAGTGAATACATGGATAAAAATAATGTGAGTGGCAAGCAACAACAATCATAGCCAATAACATCATATTTCTGAGTGACCAGACAAAAGAAAAGGAATATAACACATGATTATTCTCTGATCATTGTTTTGTATATCCTCCTTACTAAATAATGTAGTCTATAGATTAAAAATAAAGATTAAAACTTTTCTATTAAAAAAGAAGTGTTAATGTTATCACTAAGTCATTTTAGAAGAAAATGGAATAACAAGTTTTAACTGTATCATATCTGAACTTTTTGAAGAGGATATAGCTTTGGAATAGACATGACAATTAATGTGGACAAAGGCAAACATAGAGAAGAGTGTGAAATAGAGAGACAGAGACAGAGAGACAGAGACACACAGAGAGAGGAATTAACAGATGAACAATACTAAGTACAGATCAGAGAAATTTATTAACAGTTACTAACTACAAAAAAATGGTGGACAAGCTGGGTGTATTCTGTCATGCCTTCAATTCCATCACTCAGGAGGCAGATGCAGGTGTATCTTATTGAGCTAGATGTCAGCATTACCTATTCAAAGAGTTCTAGGACAGCCAGACCTATATAGTAAGACAGAGCCTCCTCTAAAAGTCAATCAAACAAACACAAAATATTGAAAGAACTCAGAGGTCTTTACTGAAGCTTCTACAAGAAATTATACATTCACTCCTGTTGTATATTTGTTTTCCAGAAATCTGCACTGCCCCAGCTTAAACTGTAACTTCAATGATATCTTACTAAAAGGGAATGCATGTTTAAACAGCTAAAAAGAGAAAGATGAAAATATTACCAATGTAAATGCTGATCATAAATAAGCAACATAAAACAGGACAGATGGCTCAGCAGTGAGGAGTTCTTGCTGCTCTTTCAAATAACTGGGCTCAATTGTCAGTGATTTCCTGAGACCCACTACTATCAATTGCTATAAGTTCATGAGTTCTGAAGACATCTTCAGACTACTGTGAGGATTAGGCACACAAGACGTGCATATTCATGCATACAATCAAAATACTCATATTCGGTAAAAATTAAAAATAGATCCCAGATGGTTGGGCTGATTGCACACTGTGTCTGATAAGCTGGGTAGCAGAGACTGCATGGTGTCCAATAGGTGGATTTGTGGGTCCCAACTGACTGTGTTTCAAATGTAAGAAGAAAACCAATGATGAGGGAAACAATCGGTCCAACCTCAGAGCACCCAGCTAATCTCTGGGAAAGTTCCTGGGATGTTGCAGCAGGAATAAGGTTTTCAAGCAAGTGGACCCAAGAAGCAAGCAGGAGTAGCTATTCTAATATCTAATAAAATAGACTTTCAACCAAAATTATTTGAAAGGGATGAGGAAGGGGGGAATCCAAGATGGCAGTGCCAGGAGGACATTGGGTCTGAGGAGTAGGACAGCAATGTTGGTACAGCAACTAAAAGACTGAACTCTGGGCCCTAAAACAACAAAGATCCTTTTTCCCAGGTGAGAGGAAACTCCACGGTGTGGGAGTCAGTCAGGTCCACTCTCAGGTCACTTAGCGAGAACTTGGAAGATATCCTGGGTCGCAGGATACACCTTTGTGTCCTGATAACCTTTCCAGACTAAATTATGTTCTCCAGAGCACCAGAGACTGGGAGCCCCAGTCTAGAAAAGAAACAGGGAAGAAGAAAGCAGTATTGACCTCAGATCACCCAGTCTATCCGTGGAAAGGTCCTGTAGACTGGTGGGTGCACAGCTGTCAGGCCTGAGTGCGCCTCCAGCCGCTAGCCCTCCATACCCTACTCTGCATCACAGAACTGTGTGCGCCACGACTCTAGAGGCTGGGTTTCCCCGTCTGGAGAAAACCCCACAGGCAGGGAAACAGCAGATCCCAAATTAGAGAACTCAGCCAACTCCCCACACACACACTACATCCACCATACACAGGAACATTCTTGGAAAAGTTCTCAGATTCTTTCCCAGTCACCAGCTTGGAGCCATCATTGGCAAGTGCCTACACATTCTACATACTATGTCAAACATGACAGACTGAGTCTTCCCATTGAAAGAAAACCCAAAGGTGGGAGAAATATCTGGCCCTACCTCAGGACACCTAGCTCCAGAAAAGTTTCTGGTTATCCACAGGCTCCTACTCTAGCCTCCTGCTGTACACATGAGAGTGGTGCTCACCTGCCACAGATTACCACTTGGGCACTGGGGCACAGAGCTCCAAACTGAGACCTACAGAAGCCTGGGTTTCCTGAGATCAACCCCCAGATACTGCTCCAAGGAACAACCAGTTATCCCTAACTAAACTGACCAAGCCACAGGGCACTCAGGTTACAGCAGCAGCTCACTACATTTACAGCAAGAAACCCAGTAGCAGGGCAGCTGTCTCCAGAACTTCTCTGGGTGAGAGAATAGCCCCTTTTACTAACAAAGGCAACAATTACTACTCAGGTCTGTATGCCTGAGATGAGCTGTGGCAATTCCTGAAAAACACCTGTCATTCAGTGACCATACCGAAAAAACGGAGGAGAGCTCCTTTGGGAAAAATCATCTTCCTGCCAAGGGGATTCGACCCACCACAGGATTCCAGGAAGTACCAGAAACTAACATCCAAAACCTAGGATATCCCAATGGGTAGAGGCCAGTATAAAAGCTCAATCAGCAAAAGACAAAGCAATATGGCATCTCCAGAACCTAGTTATTCAAGAGCAAGCAGCCCTGGATACCCCAGCATAAAGACTATTTCACGCCAATCTCCCTTATGAACATTGATGAAAAAATACTCAACAAAATACTTTGCAAACCCAATACAAAAACACATCAAATGTATCATCCACTACAACCAAGTAGGCTTCAGGCCAGGTATGCAGGGGTGGTTCAAGATGCAAAAATCTGTCGATATGATCCACCATATTAACAAACTGAAAGAAAAATAAACACATGGTAATCTCCTTAGATGCTGAAAAAGCATTTGAAAAAATCCAGCATCCATTTATGTTTAAAGTATTGGAGAGATCAGGGATACAGGGCATATACCTAAACATAGTAAAGGCGATATACAGCAAACATATAGCCAACATCAAACTGAATGGAGAGAAACTGAAAGCAATCCCACTGAATTCAGGGACAAGGCAAGGCTGCCCCCTCTCTCCATATCTCTTCAACATAGTTCTCGAAGTCTTTGCTAGAGTAATAAGACAGTTGAAGGAGATCAAGGGGATACAAATGGGAAAAGAAGAAGTCAAAGTATCACTATTTGTAGATGATATGATAGTATACCTGAGTGACCCCCAAAATTCTACCAGGGAACCCCTAAAGTGGCCAAATACTTTCAGCAATGTGGCTGGATACAAAATCAACTAAAAAAATAAGTAGCCCTTCTGTACACAAAAGACAAAAGTGCTGAGAAAGAAATTAGGTAAACAACACACTTCACAATAGTCAAAAAGGACATAAAGTACCTTGGTGTGACCCTAACCAAGCAAGTCAAAGACTTGTATGAAAAAATTTCAAGTCTCTAAAGAAAGAAATAGAAGAAGATATCAGAAGATGGAAAGATCTCTCATGCTCATGGCTTGGCAGGATAAACATAGTAAAAATGGTCCTCTTACCAAATGCAATCTACAGATTTAATGTAATTCCCATCAAATTACCAACACAAATCTTCACAGACCTTTAAAGAAAAATTTCCAACTTCATATGGAATAACAAGAAACCCAGAATTGCTAAAACAATCTTCCATAATAAAAGATCTTCTGGCAGTATCTCCATCCCTGATCTCAAGCTGCACTATAGAGCAACAGTAATAAGAACTGCATGGTACTTGCATAGACATCAACTAGTGGATCTATGGAATCGGATAGAAGTCCCAGAAATACACCCACACACTATGGACTCCTGATTTTTGACAAAGATGCCAATACCATACAATGGAAAAAAGATATCATTTTCAACAAAAGGTGCTGGTCTAACTGGATGTCTACATGTAGGAAAATGCAAATAGATCCATATTTATCACTCTGCACAAAACTAAAGTTCAGGTGGATCAAAGACCTCAGTATAAAACCAGACATACTAACCCTGTGAGAAGAAAAAGTGAGGAAGAGCCTTGAACTCATTGGAACAAGGGACAACTTCCTGAACAGAACTTCAACAGTGCAGGCTCTAAGAGCAACAATCAATAAATGGGACCTCATGAAACAGAAAAACTTTTATAAGTCAAAGGAAACTGTTGTCAAAATAAAATGACTGCCTGCAGATTGGGAAAGGATTTTCACCAACCCTATATCTGACAGAAGGTTAGTATCCAGTGTTTATAAAGATTTCAAGAAGTTAAACAGCAACAAATCAAGTAACACAAATTAACAAAAAGGGCGGGGTACAGAGCTAAACAGAGAATTCTCAATAGAGGAATATAGAATGGCAGAGAAACACTTAAAGAAATGTTCAAAATTCTTAGTCATCAGGGAAATGCAAACCAAAACCACCCTGAGATTTCACCTTACACCCATCAAAATGACTAAGACAAATAACTCAAGTGACAACTCATGATGGATAGGATTTGGAGAAAAGGGAACCCTCCTTCATTGCTGGTGAGAATGTAAACTTATACAACCACTTTACAAATCAACCTGGCACTTTCTCAGACAATTAGGAATAGCGTGTCCTCAAGATCCAGCTATACCACTCCTAAGCATATATCCAAAAGGCCCTCAAGTATACAACAAGGACATCTGCTCAACTATGTTTGTAATAGCTTTTTTGTAATAGCCAGAAGCTGGAAACAGCACAGATGGCCCTCAGTTGAAGAATGAATACAGAAATTGTGGTATATCTATATGATGGAATATTACTCAGCAATAAAGAAACAAGGAAAACATGAAATTTGCAGGTTAATGGTGGGAAGTGGAAAAGATCATCCTGAGTGAGGTATCCCAGAAGCAGAAAGACTCACAGAGTATATACTCACTCATAAGTAGATATAGGATATAAAATATAGGATAAAAATACTAAAATCTGTACACCTAAGGAAGTTAATCAGGAAGGAGTATGCTGGCTAAGATGCTCAAACCCCATGCAGAAAGGCAAAGAGGATGGACATCAGATGAGGGAGAGAACAGGGACAGGACAGGAGCCTATCACAGAGGGCCTTTGAAAGGCACTACCCTGCAGGGTCTCGAGGCAGATTCTGAGACTCATAGCCAAACTTTGGGCAAAGTGCAGGGAATCTTATGGACGAAGTAGGAGATAGTAAGACCTGGAGAGGATAGGAGCTCCACAAGGACAGATACAGTTCCAAAAATTCTGGACACAGTGGTCTTTTTGAAACTGGTGCTCCAGCCAAGGACCACTCATGGAGATGGCCTGAAATCCCTGCACAGAGGTAGACTATGGCAGTTCAGTATCCAAGTGGGCTTCATAGTAATGGGGACAGGGACTGTCTCTGACAGGAACTTATTGGTCTGCTCTTTGATCACCTCCCCCCGAGGGGGGAGCAGCCTTGCCATGCCACAGAAGAAGACAATGCAGCCACTCCTGATAAGAACTGGTAGATTAGAATCAGAGTGAAAGGGAGGAGGACCTACCTTATCAGTGGACTAGGAGAGGGACAGGGGTGGGGTAGACCTAGGGTCAGATTGGGAGGGGAGGAAGGAGGAAAGTACAGGGGGATATAAATTGAATAAACTGTTATTAATAAAAATTAAATAAGAAAAAAGAAAATAGTAAAATGTTGAAAGATGTTTTTTTAAAAAAACTATGCTGTTACACATATGTTCAAACTTTGAAAATATTGACTGATATCAGTTATTGCTCCTAAATTAAAAAATAGTAAATAAATAAATAAAAAGAAATGAGGAAGGATACTTCATACTCATTGAAGGAAATTTCCACCAAGATGGCATCTGTATTCTGAGCATCAATGCCTTAAATACAAGGACACCCACATTTGTAAAAGAAATGTTAATAAAGCTTAAAGAATATATTAATCACCATTCATTAATAATGGGAGATGTCAATATGTCACTATCATCAAGGGACAGAGCAATGGAACAGAACTTAAACTGAGAGATAATGACACTAATGGATGTCATGAATCAAATGGACCTAATAGATATCTAGAGAATTTTTTAACCCAAACAGAAAAGAATATATCTTCTTTCAGCACCTCATGGACCCTTCTCCAATACTGACCATACAATAGGTCACAAACCAGGCCTCAAAAGATACAACAAGATTGAAATAATGTCTTGTATCCTATCAGACCATGATGGACTAAAGATAGACCTCAACAATAACAGAAATAATAAAAAGCCTACACACACGTGGGAACTGAACAACTCCCTACTCAATGAAATCTAGGTCAGGGGAGAAATAAAGAAAGAACTTCCTACAGTTCAATGAAAATGAATGCACATCATACCCAAACTCATGGGATGCAATGACAGCAGTCCTAAGAGGAGTTTTAATAGCATTAAAGGCCTTCATAAGCTATTGGAGACATCCCATACAAGCAACTTAATGGCACACCCGAAAGCCCTTAAAAAAAAAGAAGCAAACACACCCAACAGGAGTAGACCACTAGGAATAACCAAACTCAGGGCTGAAATCAATAAATTAGAAACAAAGAGAATAATTCAAAGAATCAACAAAACCAAGAGAAAATCAAATACATAGACAAACTCTTAGCCAAACTAAGTAAATGGCAGAAAGACACTATCCAAATCAACAAAGTCTGACAGGAAGAGAGAGAGATAACAGACACTGAGAAAACCCAAAGAACCATTAGCTGTTATGTCAAAAGCCTATATGCCACAAAATCTAAAAATCTAAATGAAATATACAATTCTCTTGTTAGATTCCACTTACCAAAGTTGAATCAAAATCAGGTAAAGATATGAAATAGTCTTATACAGGCAAAAAAAAATAGAAGCAGCCATTAAAATCTTTCCAACCTAAAAAAGCGAATGGCGAGATGATTTCAGAGCAGAATTATACAAGACCTTCAAGGAAGAGTGAAAACCGATATTCTTCAAATTATTCCACAAAATAGAGATGGACACGACATGACCAAACTCCTTTTGTAAGACCACAGTCACCTTGATAAATCCTCAAAGATCCCCAAAAAGAAAGAGAACTTCAGACCAATCTCTTATGAACAATGATGCAAAAATTCTCAATAAAACACTAACAAACCATATCCAAGAACATATCAAAGATATCACCCACCAATACCAAGAAGGCTTCATCCCAGGCATGCAGGGATAGTTCAATATAAGGCATATTAATTCATAATATAAACAAATTGGAAAAAAAACACAGGATCATTTCCTTAGATGCTGAAAAAGCATTTGACAATATCCAACAGTTATTCTTGTTTAAAGTCTTGGAGAGACTGGAGACAAAGGCACAGATCTACAAGTTGTAAAGAAAATATACAGCTATCCTATAGCTAACATCAAATTAAATGGAAAGATAGTTAAATCAATTCCACAGAACTCAGGGACAAGAAAAGGCTACACACTCTCTCCAAATCTCTTCAATACAGTACTCAAAGTCCTATCTAGGGCAATAAGACAACTAAAGGAGATCAAGGGGACACAAATTGATAAGGAATGGGTCAAATATCACTATTCACAGATGATATGACAGTATAAAAAATGACCCCAAAAATTCTACTGTAGGGAAGTCCTACAGTTGAAAAACACTTCAGCAAAATGGCTGGATATAAAGTTAACTAAAAAAAAAATCAGTAGCACTCCTGTATATAAAAGAGGGAGGGGCTTATGGGGAGATAAAAAATGAATAAAGTGTAATTAATAGAAGTTAAATAAAAAATTAAAAAAGACAAATGGACTGAGAAAGAATTAGGAATATAACACCCTTCACAATCACCAGGGAATAAAAAACATAATGTATCTTGTAATAACTGCCATCTTACCAAAAACAATCTACAGATTCAATGATATTCCCGTCAAAATATCAACACAGTTCCTTAAGGAACTTGAAAGAACAATTCTCCGCTTCATATGGAAAACTAAAAAAGCAAAAATAGCTAAAACAATCCTGTACAATAGCAGATCTTCAAAAGGTATCACCATCCCTGATCTCAAGCTCTACTATAAATCAATACTAATAAAAACTGCACAGTACTCTAATACAAACAGAATGGTGGATCAATGGAATTGAAGTGAAGACCTATAAATAAACCCACACACCTACAAACACTTGATTTTTGAAAAAGAAGCCAAAACCATTCACTGGAAAAAGGACAGCATCTTCAACAAATGGTGCTGATCTAACTGGAAGTCTACATGTGGAAAAATGAGAATAGATCCATATTTATCATCCTGCACTAAACTAAACTACAGTCCAAGTTGATCAAAGACCTCAACATAAAACCAGATACACTAAATCTGTTAGAAGAAGAAGTTGGAAAGACCCTTGATCTCATTGGCATAGAAGATAACTTCCTCAACAGAACACCAAGAGCACTGGCTCTAAGATCAAGAGTTAATGAATAGGATCTCATGAAACAAAAAACTTCTATGAAGCAAAGAACTCTGTCAACAGAACAAAATGACAGCTTACAGCCTGACAAAAGATCTTCATACAACAGAGAGGGCTAATAAATACAAAATATAAAGAGCTCATGAAATTAAACTCTAACAATCCAAATAATCCATTTTAAAACTGGGGTACAGAACTAAACAGAGAATTCTCCACAGAGGGATATCAAATGGTGGAAAACACTTAAATAAATGCTCAATATCTATAGTCATCATGGAAATGCAAATCAAAATGATTCTGACTTTCCATCTTAAACCCATCATGGCTAAGATAAAAACCTGAAGTAAGAATGTGGAGAAAGAGGGACACTCCTCCATTACTGGTGGGTGTGCAAACTTATACAACCACTTTAAAAATCAATCTGATGCTTTCTCAGACAATTGGAAATAGTGTAACTTCAAGACCCAGCTCTACCATTCCTGGGCATATATCAAAAAGATGCTCGACCATTCAACAAAAATATTTGCTCAACTATGTTCATAGCACCTATATTCATAATAGCCAGAATCAGGAAACAACCTACATGTCTTTCAGCTGAACAAATGCTTTACAGAAATTATGGTACATTTACACAATGGAATGCTACTCAGGTATTTAAAAAAAAAAGGAAACCATGAAATTTTCAGGCAAGTGGACGGAACTAGAAATGATCATCCTAAGTGAGTTATTCCAAAACCAGAAAGACATGCATGGTAAGTGGATAATAGCCATAATACAGGATAAACATACTACAATCCACAGGCCTAAAGGAGCTAAATAAAAAGAGGACCCTATGTAGGATGGTCAATTCTTATTCAAAAGGGCAAATAGAATCAACATCAGAAGTGACTGAGGAGAGGGAACAGGATGAGAGCCTAACATACATGTCCTCTGAAAGGCTCTACCCAGCAGGGGATCAAAGCAGATATTAAGATTCACAGCCAAACTTTGGGTAGAGCACAGGGAATCATAGGAAAGCATGGGGGATAGAAAGACCCAGAGCTGGTAGGACCTCCATAAGACGAGCAACAAGGACAACAAATCTGGGCCCATGGGGACTTGCAGAGATTGATGGACCCACCAAAGACCATTCATGAAGAGGAACCAGACCCCTGCCCAGATGTAGCTGATAGGCAGCTCAGTCTCCATGTTCGATCCATAGTAAGGGGAGAAGGTGCTGACTTTGACATGGACTCTGTTGTCTGCTATTTGATCATTTCCCCTTTGTGGAGGGGGCATTGCTATGACACAGAGGAAGAGGATGCAGGCAGTCCTAGTGAGACTTGATAGGCTGGGTTCAGATGGTAGGAGAGGAGGGTTCCCTGTATCTGAGATATAGGAAGTGGGATAAGGAGGGAAGAAGAATGGAGGGTGAGACAAGGAAGAGTCAAGGGAGAAGATTAAAATTGGGATGTTAAGTGGATAAATTATTTTTTAATTTAATTAATTTATTTATTACAATGTGTTCACTTTGTATCCTTGCCATAGCTCCCTCCCTCATCTGCTCCCAGTCCCACCCACCCTCCTTCTTCTGCCCCTATGCCCTTTCTCTAGTCTCCTAATTGGGAAGGATCTCCTCCCCTTCTAGCTTATCAGGTCTCATCAAGGATGGCTGCATCATCTTCCTCTGTGGCATTGCAAAGCTGCATCACCAAGGTGGAGGTGATGAAAGACTCGAGTTTATGTCAGAGCATAAATAAAAAAAAACAAATTTAAATTAAAAATAAATTAAATGTGAATAAAACAAACAAAATTAAAAAAAAACAAATACAAAAGGTAAGAAGAGCGTCACACACCTACAATTCAAAGACTTAGAAAGCTCAGGTAGTGTTAGTGTCATGAATAAATGCCATCCTAAGAAATTAAATATACTCCCTGCCAAATTTCAAATGGAAGATGTGGATGAAGATCAGCACAAAAACCTATGCTTACATATACAAAACCAAACAAAACAAAGTAAAATACCTAAAACCCTATATTCCAGGCTCAGCAGCCAATGATGATGATGTTGATACCAGGCATGTTGGCCTAAATTTAAGCCCAACACTAGATTGGAGTTAGAGCTGTAAGTTCCAAACCTGCCTGGTCTACATACAGGACAGGCAGGGCTACACAGAAACTTAATCTTCAATGTAAAAAAACAGAAACATAATTTTCTCTGGGAGCTTTTATGATTCAATCAAAGAAGTTATGACCAAATTCACTAAAGGATTATTGTCATCCCTTGATGAAAATGTAGTCTAATTTCAAAGATCCTAAAATTCTGAAATAGCTCATACACTGGTCAAATGTCTGAAGTCTCCTCTGACACACAAGAAAATCTCTTGGCTGCTACATCTTGTAACATCAGAAACAAGTTATATCATTCCAACATAGATACACAGAATACCTTTTCCCATTCCAGTATAGAGCAATGTGTACATAGTTGGGGAAGACTGGACCAAGGAAAGAAGATCAGCAAGGAAAACAACAAATTCTGATGCTGTTTCAAAAGTCTTAGATGGTCCTATCCCTGCAACACCTCATACATCTCCAAGTTTGGTTACTTCCACTCCCTACAGGAAGCATTCTATGGGAGGTGTCTCATAACTTAGATATCTCAACACCTTGTAGTGTCAAGATGCAACTCAGGCTTCACCCTCACAACTTCATGCAATGAACTTTTACAGTGTCTTTACTGGGGATCTGACTGTGTCAAACACAGACGGCTGGCACAGTGCTGAACTGAAGCTACAAAGAAAGAATATATTACCTTAAATTTTGCATCTTTCTTGTTTCTAGAACCAGCACAACATGGGTGAGCTTGTCAAGTTGGATTCTAAATTGGGATGGACCGTGCCATACTTGGACCAGTTTTGGAGAACGTTTTATATGAAGTTCATTCCTGGCACTAGGAATCAATTTGCTTACTCCTTCCATTAACAGAAGAATTAGCAGTGGGGAGCATTACTGTATGGACACCATCTTAGGCTTCAAATCCAGAGCTAGGATCTTCTCTTTGATGGTGATAATCTCCTTGATAATTACTGTCTTTGTTTCAGAATGTGACTGCCATCTGAAACTACCTAGTCACACTTTTCTCAAGAAACCAAAGATTTTACATTTATTTCTGCTCCACTTGTCTCTTTCTTTCACTATGGTCTTGACTGTCTCACTAACAATAACCATTCAAGAGATTTAGTATTCCAAGTAAGAAATCCAGGCCATTATTTTTTTTTAATTCTGCCTTACTCAATTTCTCAGGGCATAGGCAGAATAAGTATGATTTTCAGCTAAAATATCACACAAATGACCTCTAGCCTAATTTTCCATGGAGTCTATTTTCCACTGAAATCCTATGGCCTGGACTTTCTCTGTCTGCATTACTCTCAACACTCTGATCTTCTAGGTCCTACCAGAATAGCTGATGAAGCTATTTATGCAGCTTCCTAATGCTTTTGCCGTCTTAAATCATGATGATTTCCACATTCCTTAAAAAGAGAACATTCCAAGATTCTGTGCCACAGCTAAATCACTGTTTGCATATGGTTTTTGTTCTAATTTGCTACTTTATTGTTGTGACTAAATCCCCTAACTAAAAGCACCTCAGGTCATGAATGGGTTTACATGTTTAGTTTGGTACTGTCAGATCACAGTCCATTATTTTGGGAGTTTAGCATAGAAAGTCAATCTTGAAGAAAATTAAGGCAAAAGCCATGGGCAAATGTTTCCTGGGTTGGTCTCTTACTTCACCACTGTCTTATGCTCAGGTAGTTATCTTATGCAGCCCAGGCCCACTTGCTTAGGGATATTCATCTCTCAGTGGAAGAGCCTTCCCACATCAATCATCTGTCAACACAATCTCTCGTAGATATAGCAACCACCTTCTCTGATGAGGGCATGCCCTTAATTGAGGCTCCCTCAGATAACTGTAGGCTTTGAAATGTTGACAACTGAAGCTAATAAGGACAAGGAGAGAACCATATATGTGAAAGTTTTAAAAACACTCCAACAACATGTTAATTCTATCAGTCATTTAGGTAGTAAAAATCGAGACATTGATGATTTCAACAACTTGAAAACACAGATATACCAAGAAATGAGGAGAGGCAAGCTTTTAATATCAAGAAGAGAAAAGTAAAGCTCTTTCATTAAATCAAGTTTCTTAATCAAGAAAACTAAAGGAATTATAGCATAATATAATAAATTTTCAGAAGGTAAAAATATGTAAAGGTCTATAACTTTCAAGAGAAACAATATAGTTAGATTATATCTAATCAAATCTCTCAATATACAAAGCACCCCTGTCAAAATCAAACACAAAGATAGGCCTATAAATATAACACAGTCCTATAAGCAAATATAATAGGCTTATAGTCAAAATCAAAATCAAAGAAATCACTGGGCATTACTCAACTTGTGCAATATGGTTATTTCTTTTGGCAACAATAAAAAAATGTATTGGAGGTGGAGGGATATTCCAATGGAAGAGATTCCATTAAAGCATACAAATGTTTCAATATTAGAAAAAATGATTGTGACTACTAAAATTATCTCATACTCTTAAGATAAAGAAAAAGATATCTGTTAGAATCACTTGGAAACCATATTATTTTCTGACTGATGATGGGATATATGTATGCATTGGTGTAAGAAAATGTAAACTTCTAAGCCAAGTGGAAGAAAGCAGAATTTTAAGAAACAGTGAGTTTGTATTATACACTTAAACATCTTTTTTGCACTAATTGCTTTAACAACCAATATCATCTTCATGTAGTTTGTTTTAAGATCTTTTCTTGTGCTTTCAGCTATGTTTGTATATTCAGGATATGCTGTGGTATGGATAAATTCCATACAGAAATCCAGGCAGAACATAATCAAACAATTGGAGGAAACAAATAAATTCCTTAAATAAAGCCAAGAAACAACAAACATTTAAGGGATGTTAGGCTTTGCTGGATTAGGGTGAAGTCTGACATCTCTGGATAGCCACTTGTTTACACTCGATCTATGATGGTGAACTCTGTTTTCTCAGTGAAGCGCCTACAAATCTGCCTCCTGATCTGTATGACCCTGGGTCATGTAAAGAGCTCACATAGCCCTCAGGATAGATTATTAGGTAAACCCTTTCCTGAGAAGGAAACTGCTCCAACAAGCTTCTGGAAATTCCTAGAAATGCATCACCCTGCTAAGGATCTTAAACTTCAGCAGTGACTTTCAACTGCACTTGGAGATTTTCCCATCACATATAGGATAATTAAGTACTGCATTCTAATTCAGTCTGTTTAGTCTCATTCTATCTACCCAGATATTGTAAGAGGTATACACATTGAATAGGTGATCAGTATGTGTCCAAAACCTTCTAATAAGCAAATATTTCATAGTACAACCAGTGTTACTCATATTCATGCAGTAACATTTTAAATTTTAGTGAAAGGAGCAGCTTATGAGAGTCAAGAATATAGTTGTGGAGAAACCTTAATCCCTATATGACATGTCTATGATGAACAAAAAACAAACTGTGTTAATTCAATGTGGGAATCTTTTATTTTTCTTGTAATTTAAATTGGTACATCATATGTCACAATGTTTATAAGACACATGACCGTAGAGATATTGAAAGAAGCAGTGTACCTGTGTTTCTCCAAGAACAATTAATTTTGTAGAAGTCGCCACTTTAAGTAGATTTTCTGAATGTGATACAAGGTAACAGTTAATAGGTTTTGCAACTTCACTGAGAATTCATCAGCAAAATCACACTGCTGAAAATACTTATGAGTACTAGAAATTTGGAACTTCTGCTTGTCCTGGCTCACTTTGTAAATGAAGTGTCATTCATACTGTACAAATTTTGTGAACGGGATTGCTTTGGTAAACCTCTGAATTCTTACAATACTCTTCATGTACATGAGAAAACCTCTTATAGAAAAATGATGCTATAAAAGTGAACCACATAAGAAATGCTCTTACCATCACGGGGAACTTCAAAAATACCATAATGAAGGGGAATATCATAAATGTAAATAAAGTGATAAAACTTTAAAATTTTATTCTTCTTTACCATTAGACTGAATTATAAAATTAATTCATATAGATAAATATATTTATTAGGGTAATGAAATGACTGTGGTAAATCTTTCACATGTGCCAATTATCTTTGCAGGCATGAAAGTAGTCATACTGGAGAGAAACCCTTTAAATGCACTCTATGTGGAAAAGCCTTCACTATACCACTGTTCTCATGTGGCATAAAAGAACACACACAGGAGAGAAGTCTTATAAATGTAATCAATGTGGTAAAGCCTTTGCAAAAAATAGTTATCTCACGTGGCACAAAAGAACACATACTGGAGAGAAACTTTATGAATGTAACCAGTGTGGTAAAGCCTTTGCAGAAAACAGTGATCTCATATGGCATAAAAGAACAGACACTGGAGAGAAACCTTATGATTGTAACCAGTGTGGTAAAGCCTTTGCAGAAAACAGTACTCTCTTAAGCCATAAAAGAACACACACTGGAGAAAAACCTTATGAATGTAACCAGTGTGGTAAAGCCTTTGCAGAAAACAGTAATCTCATACGGCATAAAAGAACACACACTGGAAAGAAACCTCATGAATATACCCAATGTGATAAAGCCTTTGCACAGCAGAATAGTCTCCGAAAACATGAAAAAACACAGTGGAGAGAAGCCTTGTGAGGGTAATTAGTGTGATAAAGCCTTTGCATTTAACAATCATCTCCTAAGACAACAACACATTCTGGAGGAAAACCACACAAATATACCTATGTGGCAAAGCCTTTGCACATAACATCTCCTAATACATAAAAGAACACATACTGCAAAGAAGCTGTCTGTCTGTAACCAATGTGAATAAAACTTTTGGATTTCAGAATCATCTTCACACTCATGAAAGAAATCCTAATGGACAGAAAGCCTGTGAGTGCTTTAAACATGGTGAAACCATTCACATTTGTATAATCTTCATCATCATGAAATGATTCATACTGGAGAGAAAACTTATGAATGTTTTAAAATGGTGAGGCCTTGCACAAATCTAGAGTCATCATCATCATAAAAGTATCCTTACTGGAGAGGAATTCTGTGAATATAAGCAATGTGGAAAGGATTTTTTGTTCTTTGGTCCACTGAGATGCAAATGAACTGAAAAACTAGCTCAATGGAAATGACATCCCTTTTCTGAAGGGGAAGGGGAAAGGGAATAGGGGAAATAGGAATGAAGGGTAGTAATGGGGGAGAGAAGGTAGGGGGACCATGATTGGAATGTAAAGTAAATAAACTTATTTTTAAAAAGAATACAATGAATGGTAAATATCAATTACATGCAAAAGTATTATATAATGTGTTTAGGGAAGACTTATTGATAAACCTGATTCTCAACATCTACTGTTTTCAATTGCCTCACTTTACACAAGACACTTTCAGTCCAGTGGATGAATATGTAGGGAATGGTGAACTAACACCAACCAGGAAGTTCTCTGAGAGTAACACAACAGTGGTAGCCTGTAGAAGTTTCTTTGTGTACACATACCTATTGTTCCAGGGGTTCTATTGAAAACCATCACAACTCAGACTGAATTTTGAGATGTGAGGGAGGAGGCTTTCTTTTCCATGTATGACCCTGCTTCTGGCCTAAATGTGTAACCATCTCAAGGGTGAGTTTTCTCTGCCTGACTTCATCTGGAGAGTGTCTTTAGACATAGACACCACCAATCAAATTTGATAGATGGCCTTTGACACAGATCCCTGATAACTCTCCCCTCCCTTCAAATATAGGATAATTTGGTTTTGTGTTATTGTTCTTCTTGTTGATATGATAGGAATGTGCTGTTCAATGCAAATCAAGCATCCTTCAATTGCCTAGTATTAAACAGTTATCTACACCTATACTTGGAGCATTGCAGGCACTCCCCAAGGGATATAAGCCTCTGTTTTCTCTTTTCTAGAATTAAAGTTGAACTTACTTTCTGAGGTGGTTCCCAGAGTGGCTGACCACTGTTATGCTTGCGGGCTTTCCAAGCTTTATACTTCTCATCTTCTGCCCCTCATGCCTTCCTGGGCTGGTGGAAAACAGCCCTCCAGGCAGCAAGAGAATCACATTCTCTGAAATGCCTGTGATAAAATGTTTCAGACTTCATAGCATTTCAAATTTCACATGTTTCTGGATGTGAAATGGTCAATCAAACAGTGTCTGGGGGTGGGACTCTTTAAAATGAGTTATACTTAGTGTTTAGGTCATGGTAAGATTGCAGGCAAACTTCATGGCATGGAATCTTCTGAGGTGAGTACAGTGGCCCATGGAAAAGAAATAAGAGCAGAAATTTTATTTCTCTGTTTTTAATAGCTGAGTACTGTTCTGATAACGTATGGGTGGATGGCAGAGGAGAGGAACTCCCCTTTTGAGTGGGCTAGGGAAAGGGGATGGGGGAAGATGGAGGGAGGGTGGGACCAGTAGGAGTTGAGGAAGTGACCTTCAATCAGCATATATAATGAATAAATTGTGAAAAATAAAAACAATTAATAAAATAAAATATAGTAAGAAAAACAAAACAAAAAAAGCAAAAATTTGAGTCTAGTTTGGGTAACTGCCCTCCCTCAAAGAGAAGAAGATATATAGAAAGAAAAGAAAAACAGAATCTTTGTCTTTGTCACCTTTCTTCCCTGTGGGCTTACTTGAAGATCATTATCTAATGGAGACCATGCTTCTCTCTCTGAAGTTTAGGTTACCATAGAAGTAGGATTCAAACCTGGAACTAATGGCAGAAGTTCCTAGTTAACATATCAAATCAAATCTACCTGCCATTTTCTCCCAGCAAGACTTCACTCCTTCCATCTTATCTGGTCTTCCAGGCTAGTACAGCCCATGCAATACCATGAATTCTTCTTTCCAGGGCCTGAGCTAACCTCACTCCACCCTCACCCATCCATAGGCAAACTATTTTGGCTACCTGTTCTTGTCAAGAGCCATGCAGGAGCAACAGTAAAATAGTTGTAGAACTCATGGAATGTGGCTCCCCTGTGAGCATAGGCATGATGAGTTTGTCTTGGAGAAGCATAATCCTAAGAACTGATTTTCCTGAGGACTTTATGCTCTTATGTAGCATATCTCTGCTTGTTGCCCTTATGATGCCCATATACCTCATAACATGAGTTGTATGAAAACTCTAAGAAGTCTTCTAGCTCATCACTGGGCAATATCACTGGCATTTAGAATTAACAATGCTTTATCTCTTTTTACATGTTTACTGGAGCAGATTAATGAATTAACCACTGCCCTTGAAAGGAGCCATAAATGTAGATTGTTAGCAATGACCATTATACTTAGAAACAATTTGGAAAAATAGATTGTTTAACAAAGTCAGGGAAGATGTTTTTGCTAATGACTCTGATGTAAAAAATCTTAAAGAACAATTTAAAGTTAAGAAAAGTACACTGTTAATAGAAAAGCCAGGGATATTTTAAGGTTGGTGAGCCAAAACAATAGTCCAAGGTAGCATTGGCTGTCTGGACTCCCTCAAACTGGGTCTAAAACTGAGACAGCAGTTGATTCCCCTATATTTGTTATCCCCCTCAGCTTCTTGATATGATTTAATAAAAATGATTAATGAGTAGATGCACACCCCTTTAAGATTTAAAGTACAGTTGCCAGTACCATGCCATTTTTTATTACTGTTGTGCTATAGTACTACTTGAGATCTCGGATAAAGATACCTCCAGAAAATCTTTTATTGTACAGGCATTTTTTAATCAATTCTGGGGTTTTTGTTTTTTCATATGAAACTGAGAATTGTTCTTTCAAGGTCTGTAATGAATTGTGCTGGTATTTTGATTGGAATTGCATTGAGTCTTTAGATCTCTTTTGATAGAGTGGCCATCCTATGTTAATCCTACCAATCCTGGAGTATGGGAGATCTTCTAATATCTTCCTTGAAGTTCTTTTTTTTTCATACAAGTCATTCACTTGCTTGATTAGAGTCACACCAAGGTACTTTATGTTATTTGTGGCTTTTGTGAAGGGGTTTTGTTTCCCTAATTTCCTTCTGAGCCCATTTGTCTTCTGTATACAGGAGGGCTTCAATTTTTTTAAATTTAATTTTGTATCCAGTCATTTTGCTGAAGTTGTTTATCAGCTGTAGGAGTTCCCTGGTTGAATTTTTAGTGTTATTAATGTATAGTATCACATCATCTGCAACACAAGCTGGACTGCATGTGGAGAAAAGTGACCCTCCTCCATTGCTGGTGGGAATATAAACTTGTACAACCACTTTGGAAATCAATCTGGTGCTTTCTCAGAAAATTATGAATAGTGCTTCTAGAATATTCAGTTATACCAACCATGGGCATATATTCAGAAAATTATCAACCATACAAAAAGGACATTTGCTCAACTATACCCATAACAGCTTTATTGATAATAGCCAGAATCTGGAAACAACTTAGATGTCCCCAAACCGAGGAATAGACACAGAAATTGTGGCACATTTATAAAATGCAATACTATTTATCAATTAAAAACAAGGAAATCAGCAGGCAAATGGATGCAACTAGAAAAGATCACTCTGAGTGAGGTATCCAGAAGCAGAAAGACACTCATGGTATATACTCACTTATATGTGGATATTAGTCAAATAATGTAGGATTAAAATACTAAAAACTATAGTCCTAAAGGATCTAAACAACAGGAAGAACCCTAGGGAAAATGCTTAATCCTCATTTAGAAGGGCAAAAATGGGATAGACATCAGTAATGGGAGAAGACAGGGAACAGGGCAGGAATCTACCGCAGAGGGCCTCTGAAAGAATCTATCTAGCAGAGAATTGAAGGAGATGATTAAACTCATAGTCAAATTTTGAGCAGAGAGCATGGAATAATATGGAAGATTCAGGAGATAGAAAGACCTGGATGGGAGAGCCCCTCCACAAGAAGGCCAATTGAGCCAAAAAATATGGGCCCTGGAGGTCTGTCCTGTTCCAACCAAGGACCATGCATAAAGAACACCTAGAACCCTTGCTCAGATGTAGCTCATAAGTATCTCAGTTTCCATGTGAGTTCCCTATTAAGGGTAACAGCAGCTGTTTCTAACATGAACTCAGTGGCAGGTTCCTTGATCACCTACTCCTGGAAGGTACAGCCTTGCCTGGTCACAGAGGAAGAAAGTGCAGCCATTCTTGGTAAGACTTGATAAGATAGGCTAGGCTAGGATAAGATAGTAGGGGAGGAGGACTTCCCCTATCAGTGGACTAGGAAAGGGGCATAAGGGTAGAAGAGGGAGGCAGGTTGTAACAGGTGGAAAATGAGGGAGGGACTTACAGCCAGAAAACAAAGTGAATAAATTGTAATAATCAATAAAAAAGAAAAAAATAAGGTGTTTTTTTTTTTCCTGAGATGGCTGGACTCAGGTAACTGTCTCTTAAAAACAACTAGAAAGAATAGTATTTCATCTCTACACATTTTTCTTTTTCCTGTAATACTATATATAATAAATACCCTTGATAAAATTCAGTGTTTTGTTACATATTCCTGATATTGTAATATAGTATAATGTATTATAAATTAAATTTTGACATGTTAAGTATGAAAAAATAGTTTATGAAAAGTGGCTTGAATTTTCAAAAGATCAAAGTGTGTTTATTCAAAACTCTGGAGGGTGAAAATGGAAGGAAAAATGATGAAAGAATAAAATAATATATAAATAAATTAATATCGCTTTCACATAAATTATATTTGGTTATTGAGATTTTAAAAATATACACAGAATACTTTTCAAGTAAACAATGTATGTTACTGTTAATAGCCATTCTGTTCTTATCCTGAAGTATTTCTTTATATTACTCCTCTCTTGTCACTGAAATAATGTTGTTTTGACAAGTCATGCCACAACACCCTGATGTTCAGGCTCTAATACTGATCATTCAATTCTTATTTCAGGGTACTGACTGCTTATAGCACAATTAGGAGTGAAGTCAGACAATGTTTGATTTCTGTGTCTAGCTAAGGTCACAATTTTTGATGATACATTCTTAGTTCATCCACAATTTCAAAGTAAAATGATTGACTTTCTTGAAATGTTAAATGCTCTCTCTCACACACATGCACACACACACGCATACATAATGCATAATACATGTAATAGCAGTTATTGACACCACAAGACTTGAAATTGAAAGAACCAAAAGAGGGCTGTGTGGGAGATTTTGTAGGGAGGACAAAGAAATGAGAAAAAAATGTGATTATATTAAAATCTCAAAAAATGTACATGTTTTTCATGAATAAAAAATTGAATAATATAATATTTTGCACTGATATGATTCTGGACAATCAAGTCTATTCTATCTTAGCACAGAGTCAGCTGTGTTTCAGTAAACATGAGTATATATGTGTGCTGGACCTGTCCAAGTCATCTGTTGTTTTCATATGGATAATGGTAGAACTCCTCATTCAGTATGTACAGCATATATTCTCTTTTAAATTGACTCAAAAATTTTAGGTATTTTTTTGCGTGAACTATATAAAATAAAGTTCCTCTAAACTTCTTTCTTGGTCCACTTTCTTCTACTGTCTCCTTCCATCCTTTTACACAGCGATTCTATCTAACCTGGATGGTAAAGAGTGTTCAGTAGGTGCAGCAGAAGAAAGGATATTTTTTGTCTAGTCCATTCTGTTAGTTCCTGTCCTTCTATTGGAGAACTGAATAACCAAGTTCAGCGTTTTCAATGAACAATGTTTATTATTTCTCTTTATTTTGCAGTTATGGTGTGGGGGTTTTGCCTCTTTTTATTTGATGCTTGGGATTATTCATTTTTTTGTCTTTTATTGGGTATGATTAACATTTTTAAATAGGAGTTTTGCTTTGATTGGCTTCTGTAGTGAGGGAGTTTTACAGAGATACTGCTCATATTTGGTTTTATTATGCAATATATCTTTATTCATCATTTATTATTGAAAGTTTACTGGATATAGGAATAAGGGTCCCTTAAATATGATATATAATTTGTCTCAGCCATTCTAGGTTTAGAATCTCTCTTGAGAGATCAGGAGTTACTCTAAAGAGCCTGAATTTATATGCAACTCAGTATTTTCAACTTGCAACTTTTAATATCCCTTTTTTGTTTAATGTACTTTTCTTTACATTTAACGTTATGATTTTATGTGCTGAGCACAATTTCTTTTCTGGTATACTTTAATTGTTGTTCTATATACGTTTTGTACTTTTATAGGTTACCCCTTCTTTATTAGGTTAAGGATACATTTTTCTATTATTTTGCTGAAAATATTTTCTAGGATTTTGATGTGAGTTTTGTCTTCTTTTTCTATTTCTATTATTCATAAATTACTTTTTTGCACTTTTTAAATTTTCTGGATCTTTTGTGAATGGCTATTTAACATTTTTTTGACATAATTGTTTCTTCTTCTTCTTCTTCTTCTTCTTCTTCTTCTTCTTCTTCTTCTTCTTCTTCTTCTTCTTCTCATCCTTCTCCTCCTCCTGCTTCTCCTCTTTCTCCAAATCCTCCTTCTTTTTTTTCTCTTCCTCCTCCTCCTTCTTCTTCTCCTCCTTTTTTGTTTTAAAAATAATCACTTTACTTATATATTCACCTAGATTAAATTTTTCTCTTCCTCTAATCCTGGCAACTCTTCCCCATTTCCCCTTCTATCCTGTCTAAATTCACCCTCCTATTAAACAAGGAGGGCTATAATGTATAATAAGAAAATAAAATAACAAAAAGACAAAAGCAAACACATCTGAGTAAGAAAAAACAAAAAAAGAAAAAGAGCCCAAGTTGGGAAGTGATGTACACTTGTTCGTATATGCAGGAATCCCATAAAATAATAAACTTGAAACAATGGTATACACAGAGAGGACATGTAGCTTTAAAAATAGAAAAAATTCAGCAAATTAAAATGAGAACTGTGATGATAATTCTTTTTAAATGAATGGCAGAATTATAGGACATGAGAATCCAAACTTGCCAGTGAGGGAAATTTTTGGCCATCTACCTTTTGGAATGTACTCTTAAAAATACAATTAAGTGTAGTTCATTGGATAAAATGAGTGTCCCTTGGAGAAAACTACATTTCATTTGCAAGCACTTATCAGTTATAGATAGGGCTAGAGACAGAATATTAAAGGCCTTGTGCATGCTGCCTCAGTCTCTCACAGTTTATATATTCTTCAGTCCTCTTAATTTATAGTGCTTTGTTCTTTGATATCCTCTATCCTTTCTGGCTCTTACACTCTTCTGGATGAATTATTGAAGAGCCTGGAAGGCATATTCTGAGGTCTCTCCCTGACTGTCTATTTTCTCTATGGGTCTCTGAATTTGTCTACATCAGATGCAGGATGACATCTGATCATCCTGCATCTTTTTGATGATGGCTAAACAAGATACTGGTCTATAAGTATAGCAGAATGCTGGCAATGGTCATTTTATTACTTTTAGTAGAATGTAGTATTTGCTTTTTCCCTAGAACCATGGGCTATGTAATTTCTTTTTTTTTTGATCAATAAACCAGTGTCAGGTGTGGATTCCATCATGTGAAGTGGGCCTTAAGTCAAACTATAGATTGGTTATTTACTCCTACAACTGTTGCACTAATATTGTTTTACAGGTAGGAGATCGCTATAGTTCAAAAGTTTTGTAGTGGGGTTAGTGTTTATATTTCTTCTTTTGTAGTTGCAGAATACTTCCCATACCAAAATTGCTGGAATGTAGGTGTGAAGGTTTTATGTAGGCACAAGCTCTATTTTTCTATGTTCAATGATTTATGTGTTGCCTCAAGCAATAGGACATTCCACTCATTTTGTGGAGAGCAACCTATAGTCTTGACAAAAGTCTGTTTTGTTTTGACATTACAATCACACTACTTTGACCTCAGTAAAATATAACCAATTACCAGTACTGGATGCTTTATTTAGTGACAAAAGATTTCCAGTTGGGACTTTCCTGTTATGTGGTGATTTCATTTATATTGGCTTCTTACATGTATATATTTTAGAAAGTTTCTATTGCATTAGGTTTCTACAGTACCAAACAAATGGCCCTTAATTTTACCTCTCTCTCTTTGTGTTACCTTTTCATTGCCCTCTTCCTTTCCCAACCCCCTTCAATTGTATCCTTTTAGTCCACCTTCAATTTGTAACTACCTATTTTATTTCCCATTCCTAGGGAGAAATCTCTGCCTCCATCTTACTCCCAGTCCTTAATCGGTATGTGTCCCCTGTGGCATTATGTTTACTTGCTTGGATATCATATATCTTAAAACTAATATTTATGTATGAGCAAATTCATACCACATATAACTTTTGGGGTCTAGGTTCTCTCATTCTCAGTTTCCTGCAAAAGTGCCTTTATCTTCAAGAATCATGATTTGATTTTTTAAATGTCTGAGTAATATTTGACTATGTAAATATTATGTAAATGTACTTGTACTCTATATTCCTTTTATAACGAAGCTAGAAATACACACTGGAAAAAAGATATAATCTTCACAAATGGTACTAGCTAAAGTAGATGTCTATATGTAGAAACATAGGAATAGATCCCCATTTTCACTCAAAACTCACCTCCAAATGGGTTAAAACCTCAGCAAAGTTCATGTGCAGTTAAGGTATTTGAAGAGAAAGTGAATAATAGCCTGAACTCATTCACCCAGACAAAGACTTTCTGAATAGAATAGCATTTTTCTTATCTTGAGATTCTCTTCCATGTCTTGGACTGTGTAGGTGAGGCTTAACTCTGGAGTTTTTGTTTGACTTCCTCATTTTTTCATTTCTATTTTTATTTAGTTTGCAATTTTAGTGTGTCTTTTTCTACTGTGATGTTTTGAACTGTTTTCATCATTGTATTCCACTCTGTGTTTTCACAGACATCACTAATATTTTATCTATATCCACTGTAATGTCCTTGAGCATATTCATGTTTTGAAGTCTTTGTCTTCTACTTTGACTCTATTGCATTTTATAGGGTCTACTCCAGTAGGGCTGAATTTGTTGGAATCATATTGTCTTCAGTGTTAATAATTTTGGTTTTGCACTGTGTTTAAGTATCAGAGACTGGGGAGATTGTGATTTTAGACGTTAATATTTGGAGTTGACATTGGTAAGTTTGTAGTGTTTTGTTTCTTGGTTTCTGTTGCCTTCTTTGGATCTTAGGAAAGTGTGGTGGCTGTAGGTTGCCTTTTTGGGAGTGCTTCTAAGACCATGCCAGGTGTGGCTACTGTGGATCCTGGGAAGCACTTGTTTCTAGATAATTGGAATGATACTAAGGAATGGGAGTTGGCTAAAGGGGGGATTAAGGAAATGCTCATTTAGGAACAATCTTGGTCTACAAAAAGGTATGGCAGAGTTCTTCTTGTTTAGATGTAGGGTGGAAGACAAGCTCCCTGAAAATGGTGTGCTGCAGTGCTGTGGATGAGATTAAAGAGATTGCCCTGGACTACAGAAAAAAACAGTAGGAATCACTCACCTGTGTCCAGCTTTATCATGTCTAACCAGATCCCAGGTAGAGAGTGCTTTTATTTATTGCTCATTGACACAAATGAATGGGAGTGGACTAGAAGAGTGGAATGATTAGGTCCTCAGAAGGGAGGAACTCTGTATTCACTGAAGCATTTGGCACAGTTTCTCCATGGAAATGGTCTGTTACAATGTTGTAAATGGGACTAAGGAATCTGCAATGGAGGCCAGGAAGGAAAGTACAGCTGGCCTAGTTGATATCTTGATGGTGTTGTCAGAGAGTTCCTAGATAGAGAGTGTCTTCAGATATTGGTGCTTGACATAAAATAATGGAAATGGACTAGAGGAGAGTCTGATAGTCAACAGGAAAGAGGACACTAGAGAATTACAAGTGATTCTCCATGTAAAAAGTAAACATCAGCACTTCAAGGTACAGTTTAAAGGAAAATCTTTATTACAGATATGAAGAAGAGTAAAGCCATAGGCATCTTTGAAGACTTTAGAACATGAAGAGAATGTAGTAGACAAAACAAGATCATTAGGCTGAATTCGATCAGGTGATGAAAATGTGATTAGGAGAGAGAGGACAGTGTGAAAAGCAACAGGAGAAAGGGCTAAGAGAGAGGGAGCTAAGAGGACCAATAGAGACCCATGAAGTGCAAAATCAAAATGGCAAGCCTAAATAGAATTGAGAAACTGAGGGGAAAGATAAGCCCATGAACTGGAGAATTTTATTTTAGGGGGAGGAGTGAGAAGATCTCATAAGAACCACTTTGTAATGGGTGCTTGAAATTCTGAGAGAGATTGGTAGTGAAAAATGTGCTTTTTATGCTAATATGTAGCACAAGTTAGCCATTTGTATCAGGTTCTTTTGGACCTGACACCTGGTGTCTCAATGGACAAAAATCAAAGAGGTTCTAGAGACCCTTGCATGAAGATAATAATTTCTAATTGTTTTGCTTTCTGTCTCTTTGTTGTGGAATTAAGTCCATTAATAGTGAGTTAGTACTGAAAGATATGTACCGCTTCTTTATATTTTGTTGCTTTTTAGTTTAATACCAGTTTTTAGAGAAATATAAATGATAATATTTTTCTATCAAACCACACTCAGAGCCATTTAATTTTATTTTAAATACCAAATACATGTCAAAAAGTGCAAAGGTATTTCTATCCCCCCTTTCTTTCATAAGACTCCCTACACTCTGCTCAAAGTTGGGCTATGCATCTTGGCATCTGCTTTGATATCCTCTAGGATGGAGTCTTTCAGAGGTCCTCTGTGGTAGGATCCTGTCCTGAGCCCTTTTTTCTCCCTCTTCTGATGACCATCCTTTTTGCCTTTCTGAAAGAGGATTGAGCATCTTACCAAGAGTCCTCCTTCTTTATTAGCTTCTTTAGGTGTACAGATTTTAGTATGTTTATCCTATATTATATGTCTAATATCAACTTATGAGTGAGTATATACCCTGTGTGTCTTTCTGCTTCTGGGATACCTCACTCAGGAAATCAATCTGGTGCTTTCTCACACAATTAGGAATAGTGCTACTGCAAGATCCTACTATACCACTCCTAAGCATATATCCAAAATATGGTCAAGTATACAAGGAAATTTGCTCAAGTATGTTCGTAGCAGCTTTATTTGTAATAGTCAGAAGCTGGAAACAACACAGATGTCCCTCAATTGAGGAATGGATACAGAAACTGTGGTATATTTACACAGTGGAATACTACTCACCAATTTAAAATGAGGAAATCATGAAATTTGCAGGTAAATGGTGGGAACTGGAAAAGATCATCCTGAATGAGGTATCCCAGAAGCAGAAAGACACACATGGTATATAATCACCCATAAATAAATTAAGAAAAAAGAAAAGACAAGAGCAAAGGTTTGAAAAATATAATCCATAGGCTCATTTATTCCAATGTCACTAGGGAGAGGCCCTGCTTGACAAGGGCAGTTAGTGTGGTCTTATTGTAGCTGGTGTGACCTTGTTGGAAAAAGTGTGTCACTGGAGTTCTACTCCCTAATTTTATAAGCCCATGGCACAGCCTTTCTCTCTCTGTTCTCCATCCTCTCCCCTTCCTTCTCCAACCGCTCTCTATTTTTCACCTGTGCATCCAGATTAGCCCTGTCAGCAACTTCCTAGCACCATACCTGCCTGTATGCTACCATACTTCCTGACATGATGACAGTGAATTGTTTCAACTTTTAAGCCATCCTTAATTGTTTTCCTTTAATTGAGTTGCCATGGTCATGGTGTCACCAAACAGCAATAGAACACTGATTGAAACAAGAACAATACACTAAATTGCCTCTTTCTTTTTAGTAAATCAGTCGACACTATTTTGTCCTTTATTTTCCTGATATAATTTCCATTCAAATTTGTCAGCTGCAAATATACAAATATACAAAGAAATGCTATTGATAATATTTTTATTATTTTTTCAGATTATAATATAATTTTTCATTTTTATCTGTCCATTTCTCCCTCCAAACCCTCCTGAATATCCCTAGCTGCTCTTTTTAAAATACATTGCCTTTGTTCTCATTAATTGTTGTCACATATATATGTGTTTATATACTCACACACACATGCATAAGTACAACCTGCTCATTCTGTATATTATTTCAAATTGTGTTTACAGGGATGATTATTTAGTATTGAGTAATCAATTGCCATGTTCTTCCAAGGGAAAAGACTTTTTCCCTCTCTAATAATGTCTTTGTAGTCTGTAGCTCTTTTATTATATTTTGGGGCCTTGAGGGCTTTCCCCTATGTAGGTTAGCATGTGTACTGGTATCATCCTCATCTAGCTCATGTATGGGCAGACATGCTGGTAAGATTTTATGAGTATAGTATTGCTTGGAGATACAATCTCATGACAAAATACCATTACCTTGGTTGTTAGAATGTTACCATCCCTGTCTTGCAATGATCCCTGAGTCTTCTGTTCAGGAGTTTTAGATGTGTATTCTTGGGACATGGCTACACAACTCTTCATTAGGTTAAGTATTAAACCTATCTGTGGTATAAAGACAATCATGCTGATCTTTTATGTGATTCATAGTTGGGAAGATTTTATGGCACAAATATGAAAATATAGTTCTGTGCTTTCTTGAAAATGAATAGCAGGAAGAACACTTTAGAGAACCCCTTTTGATCGTTTTTTTTTTGCATATCAGATGTTTATTTTCTTTATTTTTATTGAAAGTAAATACTTTTCTTGTACAATAAATACATCCAGAGTGCACTTTTGCCTCCCTCCACTTTTGCCATCTAATCCTTACCTCCTGCCAGAGCCTCCCGCCAAAGTCGAACAGTACCTGAGTGGGGAATGCAGATTGAAATAAAGCAAGACCTCAAGAGTTCAGCTTGAGAGGGCTCTCAGTAAAAACTGTAGCCTCCTGGTTTACTCCATACCTCATTTTTATAGTCAGAGAAAAACATATCAATAAAACTAAGGGGTTCATGGAATAGTCAAACTCGTTTTCTTAGCCCACATCTCTGTATAGCAGAAAGAGTGCAAGATCACACAAACAAGTTAAAGGAGCTTGGCAAAATATCCTGTTATTGTCAAGGTAAAGGCCAGGAAGGAAACATGTTTTTCACTGTTTGCCAAACAAGCAGCTCTCCATAACCTCCCTTCTACCCTAGATCCACTTCTCTTTCATTTCCTCTTTAGAAAAGAACAGGCCTATAAGATTCTGTCAGTCAAACAGGAAAAAGAAGATACAACAAAATAAGGCAAAGTCTTCATATACAGTTCCAAATGTACTCATATTTGGAGCTAGAAACCTCAAAGGTAGAGATTATAAAGGTTTGCATTTCTACATCTGTGTTACCTCACTAAGCAAAATACTTTTTCTAATTTTGTCAATTTATCTTTAATTTTCATATTAAAAAAGCAACTGAATGATATTTCTTTTTTCTTTCTTTCTGTTTATTTTGTTGCTGTAATTGTAATGTAATTACATCATTTTTGCCTGCTGCTATTGAATTGTAACTCTTAAAAGTTTGCTTTCAGAATAGTACTCTTACATTTTTATCAACTCTTTCGCTTTTGATCACAGTTTGACAAATCTACTTATATTTTAAGTATTATATCCTAATCATTGTTTAAGAGCTGTCCTAGGAAAAATGAAAATAGAACCATATTTATCACCCTGCACAAAACTACAGTCCAAGTGGATCAAAGACCTCAACATAAAACCAGATACACTAAACAGGTTAGAAGAAAAAGTGGGGAAGAGCCTTGAACTCATTCGTACAGGAGACAACTTCCTGAAGAGAACACCAACAGCACAGGCTCTAAGAGCAGCAATCAATAAATGGGACCTCACGAAACTGAAAAGCTTCTCTAAAGCAAAGGACTCCCTCATCAAAATAAAATGAATGCCTACAGACTGGGAAAGAATCTTCACCAACCCTCTGTCTGACAGAGGGCTAATATCTAGTATATATAAAGAACTAAAGAAGTTGAGAAGCAGCAAATCAAGTAATCCAATTAAAAAATAGGGAACAGAGCTAAAGAGAAAATTCTTGATAGAGGAATATCAAATGGCAGAGAAACACTTAAAGAAATGCCCAAGGTCATTAGCCATCAGGGAAATGCAAATCAAAACGACCCTGAGATTTCAACTTACATCCATCAGAATGGCCAAGATCAAAAACTCAAGTGACAATACAGGCTGGAGAAGTTGTGGAGAAAGGGGAACCCTTCTCCACTGCTGGTGGGAATGTAAACTTGTGCAACCACTCTGGAAATCAATCTGGCGCTTTCTCAGTCAACTAGGAATAGTGCTTCCTCAAGAACCAGCCATTCCACTCCTAGGCATATATCCAAAAGACGCTCAAGTACACAAAAAGGACATTTGCTCAACCATATTTGTAGCAGCTTTATTTGTAATGGCCAGAAGCTGGAAACAGCCCAGATGCCCCTCAACTGAAGAATGGATGCAGAAATTGTGGTACATCTATACAATGGAGTATTACTCAGCAGTGAAAAATAAGAAAATCATGAAATTTGCAGGTAAATGGTGGGACCTGGAAAGGATCATCCTGAGTGAGTTGTCTCAGAAGCAAAAAGACACAAATGGTATATACTCACTCATATAAACATACAACATAGGAAAAACCCACTAAAATCAGAACATCTAAACAAACTAAGCAAAAGAGAGGACCCTAACTAAAACACTCAATCCCCATCCTGAAAGGCATAGAGGATGGACATCAGAAGAAGAAGAAAACAGGAAACAACCTAGGAACCTGCCACAGAGGGCCTCTGAAAGCCTCTGCCCTGCAGACTATCAAAGCAGATGCTGAGCCTGATGGCCAACTGATGGGCAGAGTGAATGGAATTTTATGTAAGAAGTGGGAAATAGCAAGAGCTGGAGAGGACAGGAACTCCACAAGGAGAGCAATAGGACAAGCAAATTTGAATACAGGGAACTTCCCAGAGACTCATACTCCAACCAAGAACTATTCATGGAGATAACCTAGAACCCCTGCACAGATGTAGCACACGGCAGTTTAGTGTCCAAGTGGGTTACATAGTGATGGGAAGAGGGACTGCCTCTGACATAAACTGATTGGCCTGCTCCCCCTGAGGGGGAGCAGCCTTACCAGGCCACAGAAGTAGACAACGCAGCCATTCCTGATGTGACCTGATAGACTAAGATCAGAAGGAAGGAGAGGAGGACCTCCCCTATCAGTGGACTTGGGGAGGAGCATGCATGCAGAAAGGGGAGGAAGGGTGGAACCAGGAGGGGAGGAGGGAGGGGTTTATGGGGGTATAGAAAATTAATAAAGTGTAATTAATAATAATAAAAAAAGAAATAGTTAAGACCATAATATTAGTATAAGCACCTCTCATCTCAAGAAACACAATGTTGCTTATGTTTATTAATTATTATCTGTTTGTAAATAGTAGTGAAAATTTTGAATGTTTCCAACTTTGTCAACTAGTTTTATGTCATCTAGACAGAAGCTAGAGTCATTTGAGGGGATGGACCCTCAATTTAGAAAATGCTCCCATCGGACTGGACTGTGGGCAAGCCTGTGGTCCATTTTCTTATTAGTGACTGATGTGAGAGAGACCAGCCCATTGTAGGCAGTGCTGCCTCTGGGTAGGTTGTCCTGGCTGCTATGAGAAAGAAGGATGAGCAATTCTGTAAGCAGCATTTTTCCATCGCCTCTGGATTAGTTCCTGCCTCTGGATTCTTGCCTTGAATTTCTGTGCTGACTTTCCTGGATAATGACTATAAGCTGTAAGATGAAATAAATTCTTTCTTCCCCAACAAAAAAAGAAGGGAGTTAGTATGATGGGGAAAGGATAGGTGCTCCACAAGGACCAAATATATCTGGGCACAGGGTCTTTTCTGAGACTGACATTCAACCAAGAACCATGTATGGATATAACCTAGAACCTCTGCTCAGATGTAGCTTGTGGTACTCAGTAACCAATTGGCTTCCCATAGTGAGGGGAACAAGGACTATTTCTAACAGGAACTCAATGACTGGCTCTTTGACCGCCCCACCCCCCAAGGAAGGAGCAGTCCTGTTAGGCCACAGAGGAGGGCTTTGCAGCCAGTCCTGAAGATACCTGATAAAACAGGATCGGATGAATGGAGAGGAGGTCCCCCCTATCAGTGGACTTGGAAAGGGGCATGGTGGAGATGAGGGAGGGAGGGTGGGATTGGGAGGGAATGAGGGAGCGGGACACGGCTGGGATACAGAGTTAATAAAATGTAACTGATAAGAAAAAATAAAATCATAAAAAAATAAATAAATAAAATTTAATTTTAAAAATCTTGTAGGCACAAAATGATACATTTTACAATCCCACTTCCACTTTCTATGTGTAGAAAACATTTTAAGGAGGGCTGTTGAGAAGCATGTGTAGGAATACCTACCTGTACTCCAGTACTCAGGAGGTAGAGACAGGAAGATCAGGAGTTCAAGGCCAGCATTTACTACATAACAAGTTAGTGTCAAAAAATAAGAGAGAGCTGCTATCAAGGATTCAAGAAAGGGCATGAGCCAGACAGGGTGGTACATGCTTGTAATCCCAGCATTCAGGAAGCAGAAGCAGGCAGATAGTTAATTCGAGGCCAGCCTGCTCTACAAAGCGAGTCCAGGACAGCCAAGGCTACACAAACACTGTCTTGAAAAACAAAAAATATTATAAAAATGAATATATTATATATAACATAATACATAATATATTATTTATAATAATGTATATATATTATAAAACAGAAGTATTACACAGATTGGTAATGACAATTTGCCTTAAACTGACAAATGTGTTTAATTCAGCTCTTCACACCCACTCAAGGATTCCATTCTTAAAAACATGTGCCTGTGTATTAGATGTATTTGTCTATGTGTCTATAATGTATATGTCTATGATGTATTAAAGTGTCTAAAATATATAGACTAAAATACTAATAATGATTATGAACAATGAAGGTCTCAGGCCCTCTGAGCCACACTGTTCCAGCTGCACGTCCATCTGTCTGTCCCCCTGCCTCTGGCCAGCAGCTGCTCCCTGCACAGCATGAGGGTGCTGAGTCTTTGTCCTGGCACAGCAAGCTGGCGTGCAGATGGGGGGAGCCTGGATAGCATCTGCAAAACGCTTTTTTTTTCTCTTTCTTTCCGCTTTCTTTAAGGCTATGTGCTGACTCCCACATAGGAGAACTTACTAAACAGCTAGTACTACTTCCACCACTCTCGGGGACCACGCGTGACTAACAGCAAGGGGCGCTAGGGACCCACTTATGGATGCTAGGGCCCAGTGAGGACTTGGGCTCCAAGCAGAGGGTTTTCCAGAGATGTGCAAACGTTTTGTCATCTTTACCTGAGTAGCTTTTTAATACCTGCAGCTGTAACATAAACTCTACTTACATTTAGGTTATGCCTTAGCTTAGGTTCAATGAGGAACCCCATAAAATTGGGAGTATTTTGTGCAACCTAGCAGACCCAGTCTGGCCTAACTACTGGGGCTCACCCTACCCAACCTGGTCTGGCTGCCACACAAGCTAGTGAACTCCCACCCAGGACACTCGTTTTGTGCACCCAGATGGACAACAGAGCTCGTGACAGAAACATAACTCAAGCATAAGTCTCTATTTCTTGTGGAACTTGTTTTTTGTGCTCAGGGACATCTATGTCTCTTTGATGCACTTAAAAGACCTGCTACTTTCTAGGACCATGGTATAACTGATATCCTGAGATGAATGGAGAAGGACTCAAAATCCCCATCAATTAAATCATAACAGAAAGCTTGATGAGTCTCAAGACAAGATAAGAAAGATGCACTGTTGTCCCTATAAGGAGGAAGAAAATGTCATCGGGAACTCCTTATGAGAAAGGGAGGGAAATTGTCAGCTAGTTTCACACTAAGTGACAATACCATATTTAGAACTGCCTGACTAAAGTCGCCATTAGAATAGATTGACTAAAGTGCTCTGCCATTCTCCAAGACCTGTGTCATCCCTACCGAGAAACACAGGAGTACAGTTCATGTGACAGCAATGACACCTAGGGCTGCTGAGTTGGCTTGCCAAGGAAAAGAGCTTGCAAAGTGTGGTGACCCGATTTTGAGCCCTAGAACCCACATAAAGATAGGAGGCCAAAAGTTGTCCTTCAGCCTCTGCATGTAAGCCAGTGTACATATACGCATGCACACATAGACACATACACAACAAATATTTTTTTACAAAAATAACCTCTGCATCTTCAAGTCTTTGATGATGGCAATGTCTGTGGATTTTCCCAAAACCACAGCTTTCCTTCTGACTTATTATGTTAGAGAAAAGGGAAGACTTGGGGTGGGAACTTTTAGATAATATTTTTCACCATGGCACTTACTACACAGGCATGGCTGGAGCTCCTGTGCGAACTGAGCCTGTAACGTCCAACTAAGCTCCTGTGGGAACTGAGCCTGTAACGTCCAACTATATATCCTGAAAGGGAAAACGCAAGAGCCAGAGCTCCATTGGACTCACCAGGCCTGCACTTGGGTCCTAACCACCTGAGTGCACAGTGGCATTCTGGGACCTTGGAAATCAGCACAAGGAGGGTTTGACCTCTCATGAACAGAGATGTTGGCTTGCACCCACACTGCAGTTCTGTCTTCCCAAAACAAGAAGTAAGACCTCAGCACTCCCAGGCCAACCCAAACCAAGACCACTCTTCCCTAGATGCATGAACAGAGAATGAATCAGCATTGAGAAAGTTTATTGGTTTGATTTTTCCCAGATCATATATTTTAAGTAAATAGATTATAAGAGTATAATGTCTTTTCTTCTTCCACTAACAGTAATCAGGCGCTCTCCACCTTACAAATATACAAACACACGCACACACAGAACCAAACAACATTATACCTGGCTGAGACATTCACATCTTAAAATAGGGGATGGCAACAATATAATTTCCTTTAAAATGCCTTTAATACAATATATAACAAACAAAAAATATCTCTATGTATTTGAAGTTACAAAAAAGCCCACCTCTTGGCAGCTACAAACTTAAATATGATAGTTACCTCTGGCTGTACAACAAGCATTGCACTTTTCCTCACTGGGTTTTAGAAAGTTCAAGTAGTAATGAGGCTTATTAAACCCTTTGAGAAACCACTTTATGAGCAGGCAAGGCAGTGGCTCAGACCCCTGCCCGGAAGAGTAACAGTCTGTACTCAGCTTATGGAGTGAGCCTGGCTTGATCTTGGGTTCCTCTGCCTCCCCTAGTGGCAGCCAGGCAGATCTCTGCAGGTTTGTCTCAATACGCACCAGTGTGAAGCAGACACCAGTGGGACACTCGCTGTACTATTCATTGCTGCCACCCGTCCCCGGAGGCTGTTGTTGCCTGTGTCTGCTCTTGGGAGGACACCACAGTCTGGGCCTGGAGGACCTCTGGCAGGGAACGCCGGCGCCGGCGGCCATAGCCTTGAGGGCTGATCTTGTTTTGGGTGGCAACAGCGTCCTTACTTTTGTCTGTTAACTGGCAGATCCGTTGGGCCAATTTCTGCAGTATGCAGGTCCCTAAGCAGCATGGAGAGCTAGGGGAGCTGGGTTCATTATTGGGCAGTAGCGTTTGAATGCAATATGGGCTATGCTGGAAGTGCTGTGGAGAAAAGACTCTTGAAACTTAACCAACCAGGGCTTTGGTCCTAACCACCTGGGACCAAGGTCATACAGAACCCGAGGGATCTGTGACCTGCTCCCTCACTAGAGCTGCAGTTCTGCCTGGACAATCCTCTTGGGGCCAGAGTAGTAGAGGGAGCACATCCTCTGAAGAGGACATAGTTACCTGGCTTGTGGGGATTTAGATGTGCTCTCCTTGACCTGGACCAGAACAAGAGTTGAGGTAGAAACTTTCTCCTCACCAGCGAGTCCCGAGGAATTGGTGCTGGATGCCTGCAGTTCCATCTCTCCATTGCTTAGCGCCCGCTTATCCCATCTAGAAAACACAAGCAGATGCATTTGCTTGAGTTCAAGTGATGTCTCGGCCAGCTCCCATCTCCACTTCCATCTAACCCCTCCAGACCATTCCTCATTGTTGTCTGACTGCCATGTATTAGGACTGAAGAAAGCACTGCCCCAACTCACTGCAAGGACACATCCTCTGGCTGTGCAGCATCCACACTTAGGAAGGCGAGTCAACCCAGGAACATCAGGATGATGGAAACCAGCTTCATTCTGTGCCGATGCTCAGATACCCTGGAGAGGAGCAAGAAGCTGAGGGTTTTCAACCGGGCCAGCTGCACAGCCCCAGAGCAGAATGAAGAGTGGTGGCAGGAGGGGGAGTAGCTTGGCAGCACTCTGCCTGATTCTGCTGATTTTCTGTCCCTGGTGCAGAGAGGCACCCTGAGGCTTTGGTGCTGGCCAAGTGGGTGACAAGCAAAGCAAAGGAAGCCAGAGTGCCAGGCTTCCAGAGGTCTCCAACTCAAGTCCTAGGATCCGGCCCACAGATCTCAGATGAGATCCAGCTGGGTGCATGAGTTAGACCTGGGAAATGGGTGTGCTCTGCAATGGATCCCTGTGGGATCCACTTGTCCAGATCTCCAAGCTTTGGGGATTTGGCAAAGCCGCATCTAACGCCCCAACACACTGGAGACCAGCGGTCCCTACCTGCTGAAGGAGTGAGTTGTCAAGCAATAGGAGAAAGTTTGAGATGTCTGGCTGACCCTGGCAAAACCCCCAAGTCCAAGACTCACTGCGATGAGAAGCCAGGAGCGTTAACGCTGGAGCTCTCCTGCCTAGTGTCACCAAGAAACCGCTGAACAGACAAAGCCAGCTCTAGCATTTTATACACTCAGAGGCTGGCGGGGCTTGCTCTGCCCTGGAGCCTTCTTTTTCCTCCAGCGTGCTGGCTTCTAAGATCAGACCTGTCCAGAAGCTTGCTTGTGGGTATAGGGGTAAGGGTAGAGGTCCCTTGTGGCCAGGCATCTCGGAGATCGGTTTTGAGAGATTAGACTGCTGCAGGACTTCCGCTGCCTTATTTCCTGGCTTAGGGTTCAGGCAGTGAGAAGGAAAAGAAAGCCAGAACTTGGATTAGAGGAATCCTTTTCCTTGAAAGACTACACCCCAGGGTGCTAGTCTGAGCTTTCAGGATAGAGCTGCAAGAACTGGGGGACAGGCAGGACACGTGGCTAACCTAGACCTTAGACTTGGGGAGTTGTGGCCTCAAATGGGCCTTGCCCCCTGCCAGCTTAGCACCTGGCTGAGCCTTCATCCCTACCTCTTCATGCGGAGTACACCTGGAAGGGTTAGGTCCTGGCCAGCAAGATTTCATAATAAGGGAAAAACTGGAAACAGCTGAATTGAAATTTAGGGTTTGGAGAGGGTAGTTATCTTAAGATTGAGAACTCACATTCCTATTTGGAAATACAGGAATAGCCAAAATTAGGAAGAGAGATAGTTCTGGTTTCCTCCTAATACTATTAGCCTTATAAGGCTGTGACCTGAGAATTGGCCTGACTACCTTTACCCATTGCAAACGTAAGGACTGACTGACAGGGAGAACACTAGTACTGCAGGTGTGCTACTTGTTGTCTCTTTTGATCTTATACATGCTTCCAAACTGGGGTTCTCATGTATCAAAATGAAGTTTGAAGATTGGAAGTATACTGCCCAGTCATACTAAAGTTGGGAAGCTTTAGAGCCCAAACTTGAAAGACAGCGAGCGGTGTGGGTGAGAGGGCTCAAATTTTTCTGTCTGGGATCATCATTCTCATCAAGGGGGAGGAAGAAAATTCTTGCCCCCGCCCAGAGGTATATGCTAATTCATGATGAATCAGCTCAAACACTTCTGCCTCTGATTTGTGATCTTCATGGATCCTTGAGTTCACTTTCTTCCCTTCTAGGGCCAAATAGGGAAACAAGGCATAGCTCTGCCTTGTTTGGTATAGCCTTGTCTGGCATAGCTCTAGGCAATTTTCCTAGAAGGTCCCTGAAGTTAAAGATATGATCTACCCAGCTGCTAGCCTCAAGTCCTAGTGATCTGGACACAGATAAGCTCTGTCTGATTCATATCCTGGCCAGCAGATCTCCAACATTCCTACCAGATCTGAGACCCCACACAAAGTCAGCAGGCCACTGTGTCCCATGGACCTTGCTCAAATCAAGGCCTGGGTTGAGCGCTGCTGGCTCAGCCCAGTTATCACTCTCCAGAATAAACCATGGACATTGAACCTGGGGGGGGGGAATGGCTGCACTGAGGTTACTTATTCAAGGAATCTTCCTAGAATAGGAGACCTGAGTTCCACCTGGAACAGAGGACAGATTCCAGGTTCTGCTTCTGGTAGGGGCTTGAGATATGGATATAGAAAGCGCTGTAGCTTGATGAACTGGCCCTCATTAGGGCCTTCTGGGTCCCATGACAGTCAATGCAGCAGCCCCACTAAGGTGGTGGTTTGTCTGCACCATCTTCACTATAGTTTGTCTGGCTTCTGTCCCTTTCTTCGACCTTCCTTTCACTTTATCCCTGGATTAACTGTCAATGCACCCACTGTCAGTCTCTCTGAGGATGTGACCTACCTGTCATGAACTTCCAGCTGGGCTTGAGCCACATCAGGTCTTACTTTCATTTCCCTGGCCCAGTCTACCCAAATCAAGGACAGCCGGATGTTGGCTCACAGCCAGGGTATGTCTCATAAGCTGAACTCCTCTCTCTATCCTCTATCAATCTTGAGGGTTCTGTGTGCAGAAAATCCTGCCAGGCTGGACCTCGTTGCCTCCTTGCTGCCTCTCTGAGGAAAGTCAGTGACTTGAGGTTAGCTCTGGCTTTAAACAATGATCTCCAAATATGCTCTTAGATGAAATGTATTGTATATATTATTATTATTATTATTATTTGGTTAGGGAACCGTGTATCCTAGTCTGGCCTGAAACTAAACAGCTATAAGATGACCTTGAATTTCTGATCCTTCTGCTCCATTTCTTATCAACTGAGCTACACCTCCAATCCCTCAAACTTATTTTTTTTGAACGTTAGGTGGCTTCAATAAGGAAGTGAACCGAACCCAAATGGGGAAAGCTTGGCTCCACTGAGCTCCTGGGTCTGTGCCAGTGTCCTGGCAATGTGCCAAGAATACCCATCTGAGTGCTTTGGCACTTGCCTTATTAGCTTGGCTGCACTTAAGAGATTGTCACCTGAGGACCAAGCTGATTCTTTTTTAGGTGAGGTCTCAGACTGGCAACTAGAAAAATTTTGTTAGAAAATCTTAGAAAGCACATGTATGATTGTGGTTTGCATGGGTGGGGAACCTCTGTCAATGTGCTCCCCAAAGTGCTAAAGGATATAAGCATGGGGAAAGGGGAGGGGTAGATGAGGAATTCACCATGTCTGGGTATCTACCCCTCCCCCCCAGAAAATGAGTTGCTTTACTTAATCACCAGTGCAAGGAAAAAAATAACTAGAATGCATCTGGGGTTCAAGGTTTAGAAGTGAGTCGGCAGGAGTCCTTTTGGCAATGTTTTCGCAGAATTGTATCCATTCAATTGCAATGTCTGTAAATTCACACTGAGCAAGGAAAGCAGGGAAGGGGAGGGGAGGGGAGGGAAACAAAAAGGAGGAGAAGGGAGGAACATGTTCAAACTTTTCCTGGCAAGAAAATAAAAAGGAAAAAAAATCATGCTTAATGAAGTTCCACCTTTTGTGTGTGTGCCCAAGAATTCTGTTTTTTTTTATTTATTTATTTATTTTTTTGTTAGATATTTTTTAACTTTTATTAATTATACTTTATTCAATTTGTAATGTAATTGGTGATGATGTGAAACTCACATGTCAAGGACACGTGACTTTATTAATGTCCACTTGAGAGAAATATGTGACACTTTTCCTGAAATAAGAGTCTTGGACACAGGAACTGTCATTTCTAATTTTTGTATTTACAGCTGCCCAGATAGAGGCACATAGGCCTGCTCAGCTTTTCTCTCAAGCAGGCTGTCCACTTGGCCCTTTTTATTTTTTTAATTTTTTAATATTAATTACACTTTATTCACTTAGTATTCCCCCATAATCCCCTCCCTCCTCCCCTCCTGATACCACCCTCCCTCCCGCTTCTTCAAGCATGCCCCTCTCCAAGTCCACTGATAGGGGAGGTCCTCCTCTCCTTCCTTCTGATCTTAGTCTATCAGATCTCATTAGGAGTGGCTGCATTGTCATCTTCTGCGGTCTGGTAAGGCTGTTCCACCCTCAGGGGAAAGCGATAAAAAAAGGAGGCCAATTAGTTCATGTCAGAGGCAGTTCCTGTTCCCATTACTATGTAACCCACATGGACATTAAACTACCATGGGCTACATCTGTGAAGGGTTCTAGGTTATCTACATACATGGTACTTGGTTGGAGTATGAGTCTCTGGGAAGACCCCTGTGTTCAAATTTTCTGGTTCTGTTGCTCTCCTTGTGGAGTTCCTGTCCTCTCAAGATCTTACTATTTCCCACTTCTTTCATAAGATTCCATGCACTCTGCTCAGCATCTGCTTTGATAGTCTTCAGGGCAGAGCCTTTAGAGGCCCTCTGTGGCAGGTTCCTAAGTTGTTTCCTGTTTTCTTCTTCTTCTGAAGTCCATCCTCTTTGCCTTTTGGGATAGGGATTAGCATTTTAGTCAGGGTCCTCCCTCTTGATTAGTTTCTTTAGATGTACAGATTTTACTAGATTTATCCTATATTATATGTCTATATGAATGAGTATATACCATGTGCCAAGAATTCTTAAATTGTGTTTATGAGTACATCCTTTCATTATATTTACAAGTATATATTTGTGTGTGTGTGTGTATAGAGAGACTATATATATATAGAATATATATATACTCTAAATGCTTGCTGAATAATGGTGTTTCAATGTTTTTCCCACATTTCAACTGAATTATTTTTGGGCCCTAAATCTAAACTTAATTCTTATCAATATTTGGAGGTTTTACTTGTTTTTAATGTGTGGTTTAATTTTCTTAGTTAACAGAGTGTACATAGTCCATTACATCAGAGTCATCATATTTGGGTCTCTAACAAAGTAATGAAAAGCAGTAAATAGTAATAATAATGTTAATGACTAAAGTGAAAGTAGCTGAGTACATAGAACAATGATCTCTGGTGCTCTTTTCAGACTGGACATTTTATACTGAATTTTTTTTCATGACGCCCCAATTCTGTTAAGCTTAAGGCTTGATGACAACATTCTCTTGAAAACAAGGTTCAAGATGCATCCTGAAGTCATAACATCAAATGATGTACAGAGAGGATATAATCACCTTTGCAGATATGGTCTCGCAGAGATAAGTATGGTAGAATGCAAAGCCCAGGACACTTTCTGAGGATATGACTTCTCATAAAACCTAATGAAAATATAGATTATTCCCAGAAAATGAACATGTACATAAAACCAACTACATATAAAGCAGGTACAGAGTAAATGTCATGAGAGGGAGCAGGTTAAAAACTAACACCAAATAAGTATCACTGTTGCTGTGTCTGGAATTTCTATCTTGTTTGGAAGGCAGAGACAGGAAGACTGTTAACCCCTGTATTTAAGGCAGTGCATCTGCATAAAGAAAAGCAATGCTTTGCTTTTCCTATTCCTTTTTTTCTCCTCCCCTTCCTCCTCCTTCTTTACCTCCCATATGTGAAGCAAGTGTGTTCTACCTCTGAGTTGTTGTCCTAGCTTTTGTACAAAACAGGCAGATACAGATAGTGTTTGGATATAATAAAGCCAGATGCTAAACCTCACTAAAGCTTAAAGGAAGTAACTTGTTATGGGATAAATTAAAGAGAACATAGAGAAGGCAATGAAGGCAACAGGCATAGAGGAGGCAGTAACAGCAGTAACAGAACAAGATAACAGCAGTAACAACAGTAACAGAACAATATAAAAAGACTTCAAGAGACGTTTATTACAGATAGCACAATGGCTGGCATTAACAAATAAAATGCTACATGCTCCCATCCTCTAGGTGGGAATTCTGTATTACTATCAGATTATGAAGATTTTGTTCAAGGCATTTACTATTTAAAAGGTTATTTGTCCTTCTGCAGATAGTTACTGTTTGTGAATTAGGTACCCAATATTGTGCTAAGTCCTGAACACACAGAAAATGATTCATGCAAATACCATTCTTTCCCTATAAGCTTACAGTCTTGTGGGGTAATCCACCATAAACAAACCCATAGACCATGCATAGAAATGTATACATCACCATAAAATCCACTATGAAACCTAAAGAAAAGCAAGAGGGACCTAACACCCCAGAAGGGATAAAGAACATACATATTTAAAAGCCCGGAGATGAGAACATTTTATTTCCATAGGGGAAATGAAAGGTGAATTTTTTTTTGGAATATTAATGGGAAGAAAGTAAGAAAAACAACAACAACAATAATAATAGTAATTGCCGGAGCCTGCCAACAGAGTTAAATGGTTCTTGAGTCGGGAGTGAGGAATGAAATTAATAAACCAACAGACAACACATAGGACCTTTCTGAGAGGCTCTAGTGGAAGCTAGATGCTTTACTTTATTTCAGACTCCTTTGAAATCATGCACTTACCCTCTGAAACTCTAGGTACCCAACCAACTGTTTCTTCTATAAGCAGCCTTGGTCATGATATCTTAGCACAGTGATAGAAAAGTAACTAAGACAAGGGGTTTGAAAACAGGAGAGAAATTATTTGATGTACACTTATCTCAAAGATCCTTTTTTCCTGTAAAATTAATAGTAAGATTTCAGAAATTTAAAAGCCCTTTAGTACAATGAGTTAAATTCATAAGGAGGTGAATCAAGAGGTGTGATTTTGACAAGGTATCCTACCTGCTGTCTCAAATAAAAGAAGCTAGACTTGGAAATTCTTCACTAACTCTAGTGAAGGCCTGGAAAAAGCAGTCTTTCTGCTGAGACTTAAATATCAAAGTAGCTGGTAAAACCACGTGGTTCCCAACAAGAAATATCAAAGATTAAAGAGGAAGCGAGAGGGGCCAAAGAGATGGCTTAGTGATGGAAAATACTTTCTGTGGGGCTGGGGAGATGGCTCAGACGTTAAGAGGACTGTCTGCTTTTTGTCATGAGATCAATTCCCAACAACCACATGATGTTTCACAACCATCTATAATGAAATCTGTTGCCCTCCTTCGGCATGCAGGTGTATATGAAAACACAATATTGTATACATAATACATCTTAAAACGAATCGAAACATTCTCTGCTTTTTTTTTTTGCAGAGTTCCTACTATGTCCATGGTTGTTAACAATCTTCTGTAGCTCCTGTTACAGGAAATTTGATGCCATATGGCCTCCTGGGATATAAGGCACACATGTGGTACACTTATACATATAAAAGCAAAATACTCTTAGCACTCATCTACACAAAAGATAAAAATACAGCCCCTCAAAAAGAGAGAGAGAGAGAGAGAGAGAGAGAGAGAGAGAGATCAGCAGGCATGGTGGCACACACTGGATCTCAGTGAGTTTGAGGCCATCCTGGTCAACCAGAGCTAGTCCAGTCCAGGCAAAGCTACACAGGGAAATCCTATCTTGAAAAGCAAAGCAAAACAACAACAAGACCAAACATCAGGGAGCATCAGGGAGCATCAGGGAGGTCAGGAATGAAGGTCAACCTCGAGTATATGAAACTCAGTCTCAAAAACAAAACGGTAGCAGCAACAATAAAACAGCACAAGAATCTGAGTGCCTGAGATGCTTTGGGACATTCAAATTTTTATCTTAATTCCTGGCTACATAGGAAGCTATTGAAGAGTGTAGTTCTTTGAATGAAAATGACCCCTACTATCTCATATGTTTGAAAATCTGGTCCCCCATTGGCGGAACAATTTTGGAAAAATTAGTGAGTGTGATCTGGTTAAAGAGGTGTGTCACTGTGGGTCGGCTTTGAGGTTTTAAAATCCCACACCATTCCCAGTTAGCTCTTTGCCTCATACTTATAAATCAGGATGAAAGCTCTCTGCCACTGTTCTCTCTGGTGCTCTGCCTGCCATTCCTGTCTGCTACTATGGTCCCTGATGTGATGGTCATGCACTTACCCTCTGAAACTCTAGGTACCCAACCAACTGTTTCTTCTATAAGCGGCCTTGGTCATGATATCTTAGCACAGTGATAGAAAAGTAACTAAGACAAAGGGTTTGAAAATAGGAGAGAAATTATTTGATGTACACTTATCTCAAAGATCCTTTTTTCCTGTAAAATTAATAGTAAGATTTCAGAAATTTAACACACACACACAAACTTTTCTGTGCTGCCCGGGGATGGGTCCATATGGCATTGTTCTTGATTCCTGGTGTAACTTAAAGGTGAAACTTACACAATGTCCTGAGCCCTTGGTGTCCTCAAATTCCTCACCTCAGAAACCCACTTAGCTGGCACCAACCTTGACTTTCAGATGGAGAAATATATCTACAAAAGGAAGAGTGATGGTATCCACATCATAAACCTGAAAAGGATCTGGAAAAAGCTATTCTTTGCAGCTAGGGCTATTGTTACCATTGAGAACCATGCTAGTGTCAGTGTCATCTCCTCCTGGAACACTGATCAGTGAGCTGTGCTGAAATTTGCCACTGCCAATGGAGCCACTCCAATTGCTGGTTGCTTCACATGTGGGCTCTTCACTAACCAGGTCCAGCAGCTTTCAGTGCCACAGCTTCTAGTGGTGACTGATCCCAAGGTAGACCACCAGCCTCTCACAGAGGCCACTTAGGTCAACCTACCCACCATCGCTCTGTGCAACACAGATTCTCCTCTACACTATGTGGACATTGCCGTCCATGAAACAACAAGGGAGCTCACTCACTGGGTCTTATGTGGTGGATTCTGGCCTTCAAAGTACTCCACATGCATGACACTATCTCCCATGAGCATGCATGGGAATTCATGCCTGATCTTCACTTCTATAGAGACCCATGGGAGATTGAGACAGAGGAGCAGGCTGCTGCTGAGAAGGCTGTGACCAAGGAGGAATTCCAGGGTGAATGGACTGAGCCAGATCCTGAGTTCACTGCCACTCAGCCTGAGGTGGCAGAATGGTCTGAGGGTATGCAGTTGCCCTTTATACCCATACAGCAGTTCCCTACTGAAGACTCTTCAGCAGCTCACACAGCACAGGCCACCTAAAGAGTTAGAGCCACCACTGAGTGGTCCTGAGCTCATCTGCAGACCCCTGAGCAAAGGGGAAAAGGTGGAAGAAAAATAAAGTTCCTAAAACCTGAAAACACACACACACATCTTTTACAAACAATAGTTTTGAGTGTTGGGTGTAATGGTATACTCCTGTAATGCTGGCTCTTAGGAGGTTGGGGCAGAAGGATTGTGAGCTTGGGCTATATAGTGAGATCATGTCAACAATAATGACAAGACAACAGCAACCAGAGATTGTTTTGAGGTTGGGGCAGATAGCTCAGTGATAAATCATGTGCTAAGCATGCACAAAGCAGCTCTAGGTCCCTTTGTTAGCTCCAAAATACCAAAAACAAAAGCAGAGTATCTGGCCTGAAGAGATGGCTAAGAGGTTAAAAGAACTGATTGTTCCTCCACAGGTCCTGAGTGCAATTCCTAGTGACCACATGGCAGTTGACTGGTATCTGTTGCCCTTTTGTGGTATTCAGATGTATATGCAGGTAGAGCACTCATGTACATAAAAAAAAAAAACAATACAAATAAAGCAAAACAAAACCCATGCTGGAGATATGGCTCAGAGATTAAGAACACTACCCACTCTTCTAGAGGTCCTGAGTTCAATTACATTCAACCACATGATGACTCCCAACCATTTATAATGAGATCTGATGCTCTCTTCTGGCACTGTATATAAATAAATAAATAAACAAGTATATCTTAAAAAAAAAAAAAGCAAAAGCAGAGTATCATCTCAACTAGTGAATGTGGTTGATGGGCTAGAAAAGCAGGAAGGGAAGAATGGTGGTAGCATCCAGGGTAGAGCTTTGCACCCAATCTCCTCACCATCTGCACCCTCTCCCAACTCCAGTGTGCACACACACTGTACCAACACAGCCAGCTTTGTGGAAATGCACCCTATTCAAGTGCCTCAGATCTGCCCTCAGAGGATCCTGCCTTCCTTCTAATGTACTGCTAAAACTCCTAAAATCCTTAACTTTTGAACAAGGGGTCTTTCACTTACATTTTGCACTAGACTCTGCATATTATGTAGCCAAGGCCTGTTTACCAAACATGCAATCTAACTAAGAGCAGCCTGCAAAGTCCCACAGTACCGATTTATATGGTAGCCACTGCAGGCATGTGCACTTCCAAAAAAATGTCAAGACTCAATGGCCTAGGACACAGTCTGTAATCTATCTCTCAATTTCTCTTTCCTGTACCCCAAACATACTTTAAACTGAAAATGATGTGCTTGGTACACAAACTTTTTCTTTTCTCAAGACAGAGCTTTTCTGTGTAGCCTTGGCTGTCTTTGTAGGCTAGGCTGGCCCTGAACTCACAGCGACCCACCTGCCTCTGCTTCTCTGAGTGCTGGGCTCACAGGTGTGCCTCACTACTCCCAGTTTACAGAATACTTAATTTTAAGATAGGGTCAATAGCCTGCTTTTTGGCTTGGAATGTAGCTCAGTTGGTATAGTCTTGCCTTGCATCCATAAAACCTTTCTGTAATCTCAATAAGGAGGTGCAGTCAGGAGGAACAGAAGTTCAATGTCATCTTTGTGTGTTTGACTAGGTTGAGGCTAGCCTGAGATATGTAAAACCTGATCTTAAAAAATAAGTGTTACGTATATATAAAGCCATCTTTTACAGACATGGAACCAATGAACAGGGAAACAGGTGAGAAAGATATTATAAACTATCCAGATGGGAGATAACAATGATGTGAGAGTGAAGTGGACATGTGGGAAGTAGGAGCAACAGGACTGGATGACGAATCTGGGGCTGAGACAAAGGTCAGCATCAAGGGTAGCAGTCATTAAGATTCTTGCTTAGGCAACTGAGTAGTTTGAGATGTGGCAATGCATCAGATAAATTTCCACCACAGCTCTCAGTCTCCTTTGTTATGGATTGGGAGAAGCAATCTGAAGGGGCCCTGGTTGTGCCTACAGGATATACAGTCAAATCCACCTCTCAGACGGCCTGCCTGAACTGTAGTGGCTAATCACAGCAAGCACTTGCAATGACCATACAGTGAAACCACTTATCCCACCACAGCCCACTGGGGGAGTACCAGGGTGAGAAATTCTCCCTACTAGGAATCAGCTCCATCTTGTCTTCTAAGGCAAGAAAGGCTGTCATTTCTCTTGTGTAACTTCATCGCTGTGCTGTATAGACTTCTTCCCTTGCGAGTCCCGGCCCTCAGCAAAACAAATCTGGACTTGTTACTGAAAGAAGGGTGGGATGGCCTTTAGCCAACCTCAGCAATCAGGCTGCCTTGTCTGGGCTTATCACTTTCAGCAGCTTGGGTGAGAAGGCCAAGTATAGCTTCAGTGGATGCTAATGTGTTTGTGTGTAGATCAGAACACGCAGTACCTTTAGGCCTTTACCTTATGTCATGGGAAAACTTCATTTACAAAACAGTCATTTCAGTGTCTACTAGTCTATCTAAGACCTTAATAGAATAAATATACTCAGGAAGATAGTGCTCAATTCTAGGTTTGAAAAACAACTTTGATAAAGAAAAAAGAAAGAAATTAACATAAACTTGAAGGGTGGGAATATAGCTTAGTATTCGAAGGAGGAATAATGATTACCTTGGGTTAATGTCAATATTTGCAAACAGAATGTAAACAATATGCATTTAAAGAGTAAATGGGGGCTGGGGAGATGCCTCAGTGGTTAAGAGAACTTTGTTCTCATCTAAAGAACCAAGTTCAGTTCCTAGCATCCATGCTGGGTAGCTTACAATGGCCTCTAACTCCAGCTCTGGGGGCTCTGCCACCCTCTTTTGGTCATCACAGGCACACACATACATATGTCCACACACAGAGTTACACACACCACAGAAAATAAACATAGATCTTCAAAAAAGGTAAAATGAGAACCCTACCATTACATTACAAAGTCAACCCAAAATGGATCAAAGGCCCAAATATAAGAACATATAAAATATAATTATGCATAGTGGATCTGCATGATGTTAAATTCAACAATGTTTTCTTAGATATGACACAAATCAAAGAAAGCCAGTAAAAGTTTGGACTTCATCAAAGTAAAATACTTTTGAGAACCAAAGGGCAATATCAAGAAGATAACATGATAGTCTGCAGAAAGAACCTCTGCAGAGTTTATATTTGATAGAAATCTAGTTTTTAGAGTATACAAACACAACAAAAACAAACAGGGCTGGGTTAGGGGTATGGCTCAGTACAGCAGGGTTTGCCTAGCATGAGGGAAGCTAAGGATTAGACCCTCAGCAGCGTGAGTAAGGGTGTGGTTAGGCAAAGGACTTGAACAGAAATTTCTCCAAGGAAGATTTAGAAATGGCAGACATACACAAGAAAAAAATGCTGAATACCAGGAGTCATTAAAGAAATATAAATCAGGAGGAGAGTAAGACATCTATCTACTCAGCTAGACCTGGTGGCTAATTCCATGTTTTTATCCTCAGTATTGGGGCTGAAAATTAGGCAGGAGGATCCAGAGTTCAAGAGTAAACTAGGTTACAGATTAGTTAGGTCTCTAGAGAGACCCTGTCTTAAGAACAACAGCAGAGGTTAATAATTCATACGTATTGTGCCAGGCGGTGGTGGGGCACTCCTTTAATCCCAGCACTCACTCAGGAGTATGAGGCAGACAGATCTCTGAGTTTGAGGCCAGCCTTGTCTACAGAGTAAGTTCCAAGACAGACAGGGCTACACAGAGAAACTCTCTCTTAAAAGCAAGCAAACAAAAATTAAACCAAAACAACAAAAACCCCAAACAAACAAACAAAAAGTAATCCATACCTCTTAAGATGTCTATAACATTAAAAAAAAAAAAAAAACAAGAAAACATGTGTTCACAAAGATATAAAGTGAGAAATAAAGTTAGAATCCTTGTTCAGCACTGGTAGGTAAAATCATTACCATATGGAATTCACTACTGTCTAGTAGTGCTACTCCTAAGGATGTACCAAGAAAATTGCAAACTGGTACTCAGATACTTTTTTTCTTTTAAGATTCATTTATTTTACGTTTGTGAGTGTTCTATCTGCACATACATCTACATGCCAAAAGAGGGCATCAGATCCCATTATAGATGGTTACAAGCCACCATGTGAGTGCTGGGAATTGAACTCAGAACCTCTGAAAGAATAACCAATGCTCTTAACCACTGAGCCATCTCTTTAGCCCCACTCACATACTTTCTAAACATGGTCATGGTGCTAGACAGAAACAATGCTCCAAACCATCAGTGGATAAAAAAAGCCTGGTTTGTACATACAGTGGTGGGTTATTTGACATTAAGAGAGAATGCAGTACTGATGCTCAGATGTAGTACAAGGCAGTCCTAATGATACAGCAGGGATAAAACTAGGAAACAAGCCAGGTGGTGGTGTGGTGGCTCATGCCTTCAATCTCAGCACTCAGGAGGAGAAGCAGGCAGATATCTGTGAGCCCCATAAATTTATTCAATTGCCCTTTTGTAGTAGATCAACTTGGAAGTTAACACCTGCTTCAGCTACCAGAGCCTTGAGACAAAAACAAACAAACAAACAAACAAACAAAAAAACAGTGAAAGTCAGGCGGGCAGGGCTCCCCGGGGAGAGACAGGACCATTTCAGGAGTATCCCGGGGATCCTCTGTTCCTAGGTGGAATGCAACTCCCTCAGGCACTCAGGTGAAAGCCCAAGCTGACCTCCCCCAGCACAAGCAGCCCAGAAACCATAGGCGCCTGTGAAGATTGCACAAGTCTTTTCCTCCCCCGCCAGCTCGTCGGCATGTTTTAAAATTCCCATCTGCACAACATAAACAAAAAACGTGCAGCAAAAACCTCGGCGGTGCAAATTCCAAGCTTCCAGCTGAGGGCGGGAGAATCTCATCCACGCTGCCAGTGGCAAGCAGGCAGCAGAAAACGGCAAACTTTCCAAGTGACCCCACGCCCCTCCATGCCCTTCACCCCAAAAGGGAGAGAGAAGGCAGAAGGAAAGACCCCCGCTCCAGGAGAATAAAGAATAGGGGAGGGGGGCGTTGAAGCAGAGGCCCGGCCTCTAAGAGCTCAGCCTTGGTGGCAAGAATGCGCCCGGCCGCCCACTTCCCTAGTAGCAAGTCCGAGCAGCCTCGGAGGAACCCTAAGGCCTGAGCCCTCTCGGGTGGGTGGGGGAGGAGCTTTCGCTAGGCACAGCGCAGGCGCAGTGCGCGCCTCCATTGTCCAGCGTGACGTAAGCGCCATTGCTATGGCTACAGAAGCTGAAGGGAAAAAGCTGAGCTCTTCCGGGCCTGGTGGGCAGCAGCGGCGAGGGTTGCCGACCGGAACCCTCTTCCCAGGCACTCGTATAGTGGACTACTTCATCGTGGTAGGCTGAGACCAGGAGAAGCCAGGTAAGGGTGTGGGGAGGGCGCTGCCTCTGCCCCCGGGCTCCGCCTCCGCCCTCAGCAGTCAGAGATGGCTCAGAGGTTAAGAGCACTGGCTGCTTTTCATCATAAGTTCAAGTCCCAGCAAGCGCATGGTGGCTCACAAGCATCTATAATGAAATATGTCGCCCTCTTCTGATGTGCAGGTGTACATGCAAACACAATATTGTATACATGATAAACCTTTAAAAAAATAAAAACATTCTCTGCTTTTCTTTTTTTTTTTTCTTTTTATTTGCAGAGTTCCTAGCATGTCCATGGTGGTTGACAATCTTCCTGTTTCAGGCAATTTGATGCCATATGATCTCCTGGAATATAAGGCACACATGTGTTACACTTATATACATGCAGGTAAAATACTCTTATCACTCATCTACGCAAAAGATAAAAATAGCCCCCTCAAAACAAACAAACAAACAAACAAAAAAACACAAAAACTGAAGTCAGTGGGCCTGGTAGCATACACCAGATCTCAGTGAGTTCAAGACCATCCTAGTCAACAGAGCTAGTCCAGTCCAGGCAAAGCTGCACAAGGAAACCCTGTCTTGAAAAAGCAAAACAAAACAAAAACAAACAAACATAAAAGATCATAAAGCAAGTGTTGTGACACATGCTTGTAAATGGAACATTAAGAAGGTCAGGAATGAAGGTCAACCTGGATTATATGAAACTCTGTCTCAAAATGTAACAGCAGCAACAACAACAGCACACAAGAGTTGTCTGGGATGCTTTGGGACATTGAAATTTTTTATCTTAATTCTTGGCTATGTAGGAAGCTATTGAGGAATGTAGTTGTTTGAATGAAAATGACCCCTACAGTCTCATATATTTGAAAATATGGTCCCCCATTGGTGGAAAAATTAGGAAGTGTGATCTTGTTAAAGAGGTGTGTCACTGTGGGTGGGATTTGAGGTTTTAAAATCCCACCTTATTCTCAGTTAGCTCTTTGCCTCATACGTGTAGATCAGGATGTAAGCTCACAGCCACTGTTCTCTCTGGTTCTCTGCCTGCCATTACTGTCTGCCACCATAGTCTCTGCCGTGATGGTCATGGACTTACCCTCTGAAACTCGAGGTACCCAACCAACTCTTCTGTAAGCAGCCTTGGTCATGATATCATTGCAGTGATAGAAAAGTAGCTAAGGCAAGGGGTTTGAAAACAGGAGAGAAATGAGAAATGCTTTGAGGTACACTTATCTCAAAGATCCTTTTGTCCTGTCAAATTAATAGTAAGATTTCAGAAATTTCAGGCCTCACAGTGACCAGACCCAGAAGGCAGAACCTACTCGAGTGGGGAGGGGGAGGGGCTTGTGTGAGGCTCAGCGCAGGAGGAGTGCGTGCCTCCATTGTCAAGCATGACAGAAGGGCCAGACGCTGAAGGAAAAACGCTGAGCAAGTCCTGGGCATGGTGAGCGGCAGTGGCGAGCGTTGGCGACAGGAACCCGCTTCCCAAGCGCGGTGGCGGCGGTCTTGGCTTGGCTAGCTGACTACTTCATCGTGGTAGGCTGAGACGGGGAGAAGCCAGGTAAGGGTGTGGGGCGGGCACCGCCTGGGCTCCGCCTCCGCTCCCGAGCTCCGCCTCCTCCCACCCAGGCTCCTCCTCCACTCCGGGCTCCGTTTTCGCCCACCGAGGCTCCGCCTCCGCCACCTGGCTCCGCGTACAACCCTGGACTCCGACTCCGACTCCGCCCCCGGGCTCCTCCCCCGTCTCCGCCCTGGGCTCCGCCTCCGTTCTCAGGCTCTTCCCCCTCCTCTGCCTCTGGGCTCCGCCTCAGCCCCCAACAGCCTTCCAGTGGGCTAGGTGGTGCTGGGCCTGGCATCCAGGCTGGGAGGCAGGGAGGAGAGAGGGTTGGGTCCCGCGGAGGAGGAGCAGCGGGTCCACGGGTGTTGGCCATCCCGGAGCGGTTGAGCCTGGCTGACTGTAGGCGTGTGAGGGACCCGCAGGACGGAGGTCGCAGGGCTAGGCCGCGGCAGTGCAGCCAGGGTCTGGCGGGCTGGGCAGGTTGGGGGAGTCTGCCACCATCCTGCCAAGAGCTTCTGTAGAGGCTGCTGGTACACCGGACTCCGCCGCCTGGGTGAGGAGGCAGGAGCGCATTTTGCAGAGGTCCTAGGGATACACTTGTGCCCTGCATCCTGAGTAAGAGTGACTCTGGGGCCAGTCCTCCCAGAAAGGAAGTGCGGAGAGTCGGGTGCTGCACAGCCTTCATGTGGGTTCCTACAATTAAACTTAAGTAATGAGGCCTGACAGCAAGTGCCTTTTTCTGTGGATCCATCTTGCTGTTACATATTTTCAGTTACATTTTTCTTTTTCCTTTCTTTTCTTTTTTTCTTTTTCTTCCTTTTTTTTTCTTTCTCTTTCCTTTTTCTGAGACAAGGTCTTACTATGTGGCCCTGGATGTACTGGAATTATCTATATAGATGACACTGACACTCATAGTGACCCACTTAGTTTCTGCTTTCCAAATACTGCAATTAAAGGTGGGCTTGTGTGTGCACACACATAAAATGGGAAAATCTGAATAAGAATGGTGGCTTCTTATATGATACCAGCGTCCTAACAATGATACTGTACTGTAAGGATGCAGCTTGTCTGCTGAAGATAACGTGGTAAAGGGATCCATGGTGTCTCTTATTCCTTTCACTGTTGGTAAATCTACAACTTTATCAACATAAAAACTCCAGAAACCCACCATTAATCCCAGCACTCAGAGACGCAGAGGCAAGTGGATCTCTTAGTGTTCAAGGCCACCCTGGCCTACAAAGCGAGTCTAGGATAGCCAAGGCTACACACACACAAAAAAAATGTTTTCTTGAAAAACAAAGAGTCCAGAAACCGTAAAGAAGATAACATGTAGTTTAAGTATCTTGATTTTTCCTCGACATTGATGAGATAAGGAAGTTCTTCGTCTATACAATTTTGGAAAAAACATACTTTTTAATGATAGAATCATATTTCTGAGGATCAGCTTCATTGACTTTATTATTTTGAATACTTACTGCTTTCAGTTTTGTGCTTTTATGCTAATGTTATTATTTACAAGGACATAGCTTTAAAATCACTGATTTTTATGACAGCTTGATAATTCATTATTTAAAACTATATTTTTTGGGGCGTGGTGAGATGGCTCATTTGGTAAAGTAAGTAGTTGTTGTGTAATGAGGGCCTAATCGCTAGCGCCCATATAAAAATAGCTCAGTGATGCACAGCATCTGTAACCCAAGGGCTGGGGAGGCAGAGACTCCTGGAGATTCCTGGCCACATAGTTTAGCTGAATCAGTGTGCTTCAAGTTCTGTGAGGACATAAGGTGGACATTAATGGAAGAAGACACCATGTCCACCTGTGTTCTCTACACTCATATACCCACATACATTATCTCCCCCCAAAAAAACCCCTCATTTTACTTTATATTTGGATGATGGTGGAATAATTAGAAAGTGTAATTTGTCTCTAAAAGAGAAAGTTACTTATTTAATTACCTTCACTTTTCTTACTGTTACTTTGTTTTAGTTTTATTGAGATTTGTCTAAGTTGAGTGATGACTTATTTTTTTTTATATTCCTTCATGTTTATTTTTTGTTCTACTCTTTTAGAAATAACCCATCCAGCTGGGGATGTAGTTTAGAAACAGAGATCTTCTCTAACATGTGCAAGGTCCTAAGTTTTAAGAAATGGCACAGGCAAAAATTATTTGCTGGCAAAATTCTTTATATAGATTTTATTAAACTATATTAATTTACATTAATAATCACTTGAAGTCCTGTATATTTTAAAAATCAGTTGGCTTCAGTGTATTAGAAAAAGTATTCAATATGGTTTGCAACTATTAAGCCATATATTGCGGGTGACATAAGCAAAAGTATGTTCTTCCATAAGTAAAATACTGTATTTTGAGACTGAATTTGTGTGTGTGTGTGTGTGTGTGTGTGTGTGTGTGTGTGTGTGTGTGTACACCGTGGCATATGTCTAGAGGTGAGAGGATGACTTGCTGGAATGTGCTCTCTCCTACAAAGCATGTTCTGGAGATCATCAGGTATGTCTGCAAGCACATGCTGAGCTGTTTCTATGGCTTTGAAAATGAGAGTTCTTAAGAACCAAGAATTAACAAAATTGTGACTCAAGAAGGACCTGTGTGAAGAAAGTCAGGAGTACTTGCTGTGGAAATGATGGTGTGGATGCTAGAGTTAGAAAGCTGAAATTAGTAAAGCTTCATGATAAATTAATGTGAGGGCTGTAAAAAAGTGGTTGAGAGCAGCAAAGATTCTAACCTGGGTAACTGGTATATAAATTCAAGCAAAGGTAGAAATAACTGAATTTAATCTTGGACGTGTTAAATATGATTGTTTTTAATCAAGATGGAACTGTTATTTGAGTGTTAAAATACATGAGCCAGGAATAAAGACAGGTGATGATTAGAGATTTATTTAGCAGTTATCAATAACCAGTTTTTTTGGTCAGACAGCAAGAGAGGAATGTGTAACTTAGCAGAATTACAGGCAGGGTGCAGGGAAGTGGTTATAATTTCAGTTGAGGATCTAATGATGTTCTCCTGACCCTTTTGTGGGTAATCATAGCTGCTGTCATTAAGACGGTAACAGTCACATCATGCCCTGAATTGTGATCATCACCATCCAAGTGAAGTGTGAAAAGATAGAGCAAATAGCGACTAACCATGAAGATCTGGGAGTCATCAGCACAGACAGAGCTGTGGTTTGTGTAGATGTCCTCAGAATTTTGTCACAGAGATAGGAAAATAAACGACCAGGGCCCAGGCTTTGAGGTACACCATTGCTTAGGGGATGAAAGAAGAGGAACAGCAAAAGGATTTGGTGGACTTTGAAGAGACCTTCAACTCTCCCTAATAGATATTATTCTTCTTATATGTGATATGTACCCTACTTTTCTTTAGCTACATGGCTGTGCAGAAGAGAAAGATTGCTTTCAAATTAAAACTATTTTTTAGATTCCTTTTTTTCTTTTCTTTTTTCTTCGTTTTGGACGGGGGAGAGAGTCCTCAAGGCAGGTTTTCTCTGTGTGTGTAGCCCTGGCTATTCTGGAACACTGAAGACCAGTCTGGCCTCATACTCACAGAGGTCTGCTTACCTCTGTCTCCCAAGTGCTGAGATTAAAGGTGTGTATCACCTGATGAGCAGTCAGTACTCTTAACCACTGAGCCAACTCCAGCTCTCTTTAAAATTTTAACAGATATAATCATGTGACTATGTCTACATTAGTTGAATATAAATGGAATGACAAATTCAATGTTTCAAAAATGTTCTAAGGAGAAGAGGGTGTGTATTCCCAGCTTTTCTTTACCTGAGACTGGAGATAAGCTGGGCAGTGGTGGCTCAGGCGTTTAATCCCAGAGTTTGGGAGGCAAGGCAGAAGCATTTGGATCTCTGAATTAAAGGCCAGTCTGGGTTATAGATCTAGTTTCAGGACAGCCAGGAAACCTACAGAGAAACCCAAACCAAGCAAGCAAGCAAGCAAGCAAGCAAGCAAAGGACTAAAAATCTAGCAGCCATCTTGGGTAGGAGTAAGAGAGCAAAGAGCTAGAAAGAACTTGGATGATGAATGACTAACAGTAGGGTTGCTATAGCAGGTCTAGATAGCTGCTTTGTGTTTGTTTGTTTGTTTGTTTATAACATGATAATTAATAACATATGTTTAAATCACTATAGATCTGAGTTTTTAGTTTCATGATGGCAAAACAGGTATATGGTGACAGGATGGGGTTATTAGGATCTATGGTCATAGATAGTGAAGGAATGTTTCCCAGTGTCCTGGTTAGCCAATTGAGACTGTTGAAAGGAACAGTTTTTGAAGAACTTTGTGGTTGAACATACAAATGATCTAGTAATGATCTAGTAATATACAATGTACAGTTAAGAAGGAGAAAGGAAAGTCTCCCTCCTCCCTGTGGTCTCCTATTTTTTCTTCTGAGTATTTAACTCCATCATTGAATGGCAAATCATAAACTGCAAGTTTACTCCAGTGGATGGTGTATTCTTTTGAGAATTTTTACAGGGTTTTTTTTTTTTCTGTTTTTGTTATTTGTTTGTTTCCCCAAGACAGGGTTTCTCCATGAAGTCCTGACTATACTGGAACTTCCTCTGTAAATTGAGACTGCTCTCAACTCAGAGATCTGCCTTTCTACTAGGATTAAACGTGTGTGCCAGCACTGCCTGGAATATAAGATCATTTTTAACTCTGATTTTTCTTAGTTAATTGTTGTTTTATTAGCCAAATTGCAGAATATTGGTAGAAGAAATGATAAGAATTGAGGTTAGCTGATTAAACACCCCATGTGAGTAATCTCATTGTTTTAGGTATGAATATATGTTTGGAAAACTTTGAATATATTTTATTAAAACTTAAAAAGACCAGCTCCATGTACTAGTGTGGTCTGGCTTTTTCTTTCTTTCCTTCCTTCCTTCCTTCCTTCCTTCCTTCCTTCCTTCCTTCCTTCCTTTTTACTTTTGAGACAGGATCTCTGTAGCCTAGTCTGTCCTGTAACTCATTGGGTAGTTGCCACCAGTACTTGCAAACTTTACAGTTTAAGAGGAAAATACAAAGGAAGTAATTTTTTTGAGACAAGATAATTTTTTTGAGACAAGATAATTTTTTTTGAGGCAGGATTTCTCTATGTACCCTTGGCTGTCCTGGTCTCACTTTGTAGACCAGGCTGGCCTGGAACTCACTGAGTCTGCCTGCCTCTGCCTCCCTGAGTTGCTGGAATTATAGGCTTGCACCAAAATACCCGGCTTCTAATCTTTATTTATTTATTTATTTTTCAATGCAGTTTATTCAGGAACCTTGAACAATCATCGGACCCTGGGGAAAGCCAGCCCACAGCTTAAATAGCCTCTGGGTAGCCAACCCCAGCGTGCCACGTGGGCAATGCAGATAGGTCCACATACATGGAAGCAAGCCAGATCCTCGGCCTTAGCCAAATGTGGAGTTGTTCGTGACAGAGAGCACTCACCATTGGGAAGGTGGAAGGCAGAAACCAGCTCCATCTTTAAGGCGCGGCATTTTGCAGCTCTCTACAGTTCTCCCTTTTTGTTTTAGACACCTCAGGCAAGAGTAGAGGTCTGATCTCTGATATTAGAAATAAATTGGGACTTTGTACCGATGTTCATTTAGGTGTCATCCACCCAAAGAGCATCAGACCCATCCAATACCTTTTTCTCAGAGGCGGGACCTGGGGCATCAACCTGCATGCAATCAGACATGCTCTTCTCTGGGTCTACAGCAGCTGACCCTGAGTGCAGTGCTTAGCCTCGCATCCTGAGCATAACATTTTAGCTTTTTATGGTAGCCAACCATTCTTGGGGAGACTGTCCTGCTTCAATGGCTGTAAAGGCCTGAATGATCATGGCTGCATTACGCTGTTATGAGACTCTAATCTTGCACATACACCACAGGCAAACCAAGGAGACCAACACCAGAATGCCTGCTAATGCTCCCATGCCCGCCCATTCCTTCAGATGATTCATGGCTGCAGCAATCCATGGTGATAATCCTGTGGCTAGTCCTGCGTCCACTCTGGTAGAATTTACTGTGATAATGGCCCTTCTGGCTTTCATAGTCTCTGTTGAAAAGTCAGGTGTGATTCTAATGGGTTTGCCATTATATGTTACTTGGCCTTTTTCTTTATTTAAAAAAAAATATTTTATATCCCTCTTTCTCAGTTTATTTTATTTTCACTTTTTATATTTCAGATTTTTGAGATGGGGTTTCTCTGTGTAGTCCTGGTTGTCTTGGAACTCAGATCTGCTGGCTTCTGCCTCCCAAATTCTGGAATTAAAGACATTGGCCTAATTCTGTTTCTTAATGATGTATTACATAAGAGTTACAAGTTAGTTTTCCAGCATTGGAGCTGCTATAACAAAGTGTCATAAATTTGAGGGCTTAAAACAACGGGTGGTTATTGCATAATTTTGGTGGGTAGCTCTGAAATTTATGTGTTAGGAGATAACTCCTTTGGGGGCTTCTAGGGAAGAATAGTCATCCTCTCTGGTTTAGGGGGGGTCCACAGTGTTCTACCACTTACAGCACCATAATTCTATTTTTACCCTCTCTTCATATGGCTTTCTTTGTTTGAATATTTTTTTTTTATTTTCATAAAAAACAATTTCATTGTTTGGCCTGTTGCATTTCTATAATCCCAGCTATTTTGGGGGCAGATGCTAGAAGATGGCTAGAAGTTCAAGGCTTTTATGAGTTACAGAATGAGTTCAAGGCCTGACTGGGCATGCCAGAGCCTGCCAACAGAGTTGAACACTACCTGAGTGGGGAGTGAGAACAAATCACACTACACACGGGATGGTTTGAGGGGGCTGTCATTCTGGCTGAAGCAGCGCAGGTTTATTCCAGGGTTCATTATTTATAGGCAAAGCAAAAACAAGTCACATTAATACAAAAAGAAAAAGATATGGAAATGCCTATTTTTTTTCAAAAACTACTTCCCCAAAAGAGTAGCTAAGGCGAGGGGTTTGAAAACAGGAGAGAAATGCTTTGATGCACACTTATCTCTAAGATCCTTTTGTCCTGTAAAATTAATAACAAGATTTCAGAAATTTCAGGCCTCACAGCGCCCCTACCCAGAAGGCAGATCCTACTCGGGTGGGGCGGGGGAGGGGCTTGCGCGAGGCGCAGCGCAGGCGCAGTGCACGCCTCCATTGTCCAGCGTGACAGAAGCGCCGTTGCTATGGCTGCAGACGCTGAAGGGAAAAACGCTGAGCTCGTCCAGGGCCTGGTGGATGGCGGCGGCGAGTGTTGGCGAGGGGAACCCGCTTCCTGGATGCGGTGGCAGCTGTTATGGCTCGGCTAGAGGATTACTTCAACGTGGGAGGTTGAGACCAGGAGGGGCAGGAGGCGCCTGGGCTCCGCCTTCGCCTCAGGCTCCGCCCCCAGGCTCCGCCTCTGCCCACCCAGGCTCTGCCTCCACACCTGGGCTCTGCTTCCGACCCCCAGGCTCCGCCTCCATCCCCGAGCTCTTCCCCGGCTCCTGGGCTCCGCCTCCGCACCCTGGCCCCTCCCCCGTCCACGCCCTGGGCTCCACCTTCGCCCTCGAGCTCCGCCTCCGCTCCCCGGGCTCCGCCCCCCGGCTGGGCTCCTCCCCTGCCTCTCCCTCTGGGCTCTGCCTCAGCCCCCAGCAGCCATTCAGTAGGCTAGGTTGGCGCCGGGCCTGGCATCCCGGCTGGGAGGCGGGGAGGAGAGAGGGTTCTGTCCCGCGGTGGAAGAGCGGCAGGTCCACAGGTGTTGGCCATCACGGAGTGGCCGAGCCTGGCTGGCTGTGAGCGTGTGTGAGGGACCCGCAGGACGGCGGTCGCTGGGAGAGGCCGTGGCTGTACAGTTGGGGGCTGGCAGGCTGGGCGGGTTGGGAGAGCCTCCCTGAGTTCTGCCAAGAGCTTCTGTGGAGGCTGCTGGTTTCCGGGACTGCGCCCTAGGGCCCCAGGGGTTGGGAGGGTGGGAGCACAGTTTGTGGAGTTCATAGGGATTCACTTGTGCCCTGCATCCTGAGGAAGAGTGATGCAGGGCCAGGCCTCCTGGAAAGGAAGTGCAGAGAGTCTGATTCTGCCTCCTGCCTGCACTGGGGCTCGTGGGGTGGGGGAGCTTGGACATCCAGATTGAGAGAAAGCAGGGTACTTGGAAAGGCTACAGGATCCGTGCACATTTCTGGGAACATTGTTTCAGGACGTATGTGCAGGCATTCCAGAATGAAATGATTCTTCTTAAGTAAAGACAGCCACTGCAAGTGCTCTCTCTCACTTAGCTTCCATGAGATTTTATTATTCTCTTTATTCGTCAGAAAATTCTGCATAAGGAACAGTTTGTTGGATACACTGCTGTTTATACTTTGATGGACTTGCACAACCAGGAGTATACAGGGTTCACACAGGCTTATTTTCTTATTTTTATATCTTTGTGTTGTTATGTATAGATAAGTGAGATGTAATAACAAGGTTACTGTAGAGCTGGGAAAGGTCTTTTATTTCAGGGTAATGCCAGTTTTACCCTTGCAAGGAATTTTAGCTAACAGCCATGCAGCCTTTGTCTCAGGAAGTGCTTAGGTTGTGTTTGGATGATTGTTGGTCGTTGGTAGCACTAGAGTACAAACGTTCTACTCATCTCTTTTTATTATTTATTCATCCCTAAGAAATTGTTTAAGAGAAGGGACCCTTCACATTTTTTTTTCTCACTATTACCTAATTGAGGTCATTTAAGAGAATCACTTGCAGGTCGGTAAGATGGCTTAGCAGATAAATGCTCTTGCTGGGCAAGCCTGGAGACCTGGGATTGATCCCTGAATTCATGAAAAGGTGAAGGTAAAAATGATTGCACAGAGTTGTCATCTAACCTTCTCATGTGTTCACTAGTATTCATCCTTTACCCACATCATGAACACTCCCCCCCAACACACACATACACAATAACAAAAGTAGACTGTGGGCTGTATTTAGAGAATCTTCTTGCTGCTCCAAAATGTCATGTAATTTCATTTTTCAGTCTCTTACAGACAAAGTCTTACCCAGACTGCCAGTGGGGAGAATCAGCTTTGTTTTTAATCTTGTTCAGTTTTCAGTTACATTGTTCTCCTTACAACAATTTTATTTAGTTTGTTTGTTTGTTTTTGACACAAATTCTCTCTACAGAGAACTGGTTGTCCTGGGCTTCCCTATGTAGACCAGGCTGGCCTTGAACCTACAGAGATCTGCCTTCCTCTGCCTCCCAAGTGCTGGAGTTAAAGACAACGTGCAACTTCCCCACAACAATTTTGAAATAATAAAAAAAAACTTGAAGATAGTTCCAAGTATGTACAGTTAATTGCTGTTTTACTTTGCACATTTTGAGAGGAAGTTGCTGACCTTATGCCCTGTCACTCATAATGGTTTAGTGTTAATTTTATACAAACAAGATCTCTGTCTTACATAATGACAGTGCAGTTATCAAAATTGGTAATTCACGCTGACACAGTATTACATTTAATTTGGGTTGTGTTGACTATGTTATTACTCACATAATTGTCAATGAAGTTGGTACATTTAAGTGTTGCGTTGTTTCCTTATCTCTTTAGTCTCTTTCAATATGGAATAGTTCCATCATCTTTTTCATGATCTTGTCACTTTTGATGACTGTGGATCAATTGTATTTTGTCTTCATTAATTTATTTATTTGTTCATTTTACATCCCACTCACAACCCCACTCCCTCCTCTCCTCCCATTCCTGCCCTCATCCCACTCACCCATTTTCCCCAGATAGCCCCCAACCAACCCACCCTGGAACATCAAGTTACATCAGTATTAAGTACCTCCTCTTTCACTGAGGCAAGACAAGGCAGCCCTGCTAGGAAAATGGGATCCAGAGGGAGGCCACAGAGATAGGAGCCCAAGTCAGAGACAGCTCCTGATCTAGTTGTTAGGGGACCTACTTGAGGACAAACAGCCCCATCAATTTCATATGTAGAGGGGTCCTAGGAATAGTCCAGGCATGTTCTTTTGTTGGTGGTTCAGTCTCTATGAGGCCCCATGGTCCCAGGTGAGCTGGCTATGTAAGTCTTGTAGTGTACTACCCCCCTCCCAGCTCCCTAAATCTTTCCTCTAACTGTTCCACAAGACTTTCCAAATTCTGCCTAATGCTTGATTGGCTGTGGGTCTCCTGTAACTGTTTCCATTATCTGTTGGATGAAGCCTCTCAGATGATAGTTATGCTAGTCCCATGTCTACAAGCATATCAGAGTATTATTAATAGTGTCAGAACTTGAGTCTTTCCCATGGGTTGGGTCTTAAGTTGTGCCCGTCATTGGTTGGCCATTTCCTTAATCTCTGTTCCATCTTTTATTCCTGCATATCTTGTAGGTGACAAATTTGGGTCAAGGGTTTTGTGTGTTGGTTGGTGTTCCCCTCCCTCCACTGGCTACAAGATGTGTCCACTTCAGTCTCAATATCCCTGCTGCTAGGCATCTCAGCCAGGCTCAAACCCCCATATTTTCCTAGGTACCTCCAGAATTCCAGGTCTTCATTTTATTTCAGAAATGCTGCAACAATTTCTCTTCTCTCCTAGCCCTCTCACCCCCATCCTCACTTTTCCCACACCTGATCTCCTGTCCTGTTCCTCTCACCTCCTTTCCCACCCACTTCCTCTTTCCCTCAACTTTCTGTCTGTCCCCTTCTTGTGGGATTCAAGTATCCTCTCTTCTACCCTCATGTTACTTAGTTTATTTAGGTCTGTGGGTTGTGCCATGATTATCCTGTACTATATGGCTAATATCCCACGTTATTTTCATAGATTCTCTCTAAGCATTGTGTTCTCATGAATCAATACATAAACTGGGACAAGGGTATCACAAAAGTGTAACACATTGTGTCCTATCAGGTGGGACATACTTTCACTTTGATTACTGGTAATCATTGTTTTCCAAGCTTTTCTGCTACTCAGTTAATACCCTGCACCCCCATGAGTACCTTGACATTCATCAGAATGTTAGTGCATTTGCCATACACTTACATCAATATGGATTCATGATTTATGTGTCTTCTGTAGTGGACTGGATTGTTACTGTTTGTTTTAGTCTACTGGAGCTAAGTGACAAATGATTTATAAACAAAGGCTTTACTTTTCACAGTTGTGAACTCTGGAAAGTCTAAAGTTAAATTCTAAGGTCTACTTGGGGGCATGCTTGTCTACAGTCCTGTTCTCACTTTAAACTCAGTGTTCTAAAGGGCCACATAATTTTATAAGATCTCTTCAATAAGATTATGAACCTATTTATAAGGGCTTCACTCCCAGACCTGAATACCTCCCAAGGATCTCATGCAGTTCTATTAGTGTGGGTCTCAAGACTTCAACATAGGAATTTTAGGAGGACATAGATATGTAGATCATTTTGATGTTTAAATTGTTTTGTCATTTGACCAATGAGGGCTTATAAATCTGGCTTCTGTGTCTTTATTTTCTTTCCATTTTTTAATCTTAATTTTTATTAATAACACTTTATTCATTTTGAATCCCTCTGTGCTCTTTCCCTCTTCCTCTCCCAATCCCATCCTCCCTCCCCCTTCTCCACACATGTGCCTCCCCAAGTCCACTGATAGGGGAAGTCCTCCTCTCCCTCACTCTGAACATTGTTTATCAGGGCTCATCACAAATAACTTCACTGTCTTCCTCTGTGGCCTGGTAATGTTGCTTCCCCCTCAGGGGGAGGTGATCAAAGAGCAGGCCAATCAGTTCATGTCAGAGACACTCCCTATTCCCATTACAATGGAACCCACTTGGACACTGAACTGCCATGAGCAACATCTGTGAATGGTTCTAGTTTATCTCCATCAGTGTTCCTTGGTTGAATTATCAGTCTCAGAAAAGACCCCTCTGCCCAGATTGTTTTGGTTCTGTTGCTCTCCTTGTGGAGCCCTTGTCCTCTCCATGTCTCATTATTTCCTAATTCTTTCTTGAAGTTCTCAGCACTCTGCCCAAAATTTGGCTACACGTCTCAGCATCTTCTCTGATATCCTGCAGGGTAGAGCCTTTCAGATTTTCTCTGTGGTAGGCTCCTGTCCTGTTCCCTGTTTTCTCCCTCTTCTGATGTCCATCCTCTTTGCCTTTCTGAATAAGGATTCAGCATCTTAGCCAGAGTCCTCCTCCTTCATAAATTTCTTTAGTTGTACAGATTTTAGTATGTTTATCCTATACTATATTTATAATATCCACTTAAGAGTAGTATATACCCTGTGTGTCTTTCTGCTTCTGGGAAACCTCACTAAGGTGATCTTTTCCAGTTCCCATCATTTGCCTGCAATTTTCATGATTTCCTTGTTTTTTATTGCTGAGTAATATTCCATTAAGTAGATGTACCACAATTTCTGTGCCCATTCCGCAGTTGAGGGGCATCTGGATTGTTTCCAAGTTCTGACCATTACAAATAAAGCTGCTACAAACATGGTTGAGCAAATGTCTTTGTTGTATACTTGAGCATCTTTTGGATATATGCTTAGGCGTGGTATAGCTGAATCTTGAGGAAGCAGTATTCCTAATTGTCTGAGAAAGTGCCAGATTGATTTCCAATGTGATGTACAAGTTTACATTCCCACCAGGTGTGGAGGTTTCCTCTTTCTCAACATCCTCTTCAGCATGTATTGTCACTTCAGCTTTAGATCTTAGCTATTCTGATGGATGTAAGGTGAAATCTCGCAATTGTTTTGATTTGCATTCCCCTGATGACTAAGGGCATTGAACATTTCTTTAAGTGTTTCTCTGCCATTCCTGTATTGAGAATTCTCTGTTTAGCTCTGTATCCCATTTTTTAATTGGATTACTTGATTTGTTGCTGTTTAACTTCTTGAGTTTTCTATATATTCTGGATATTAGCCCTCTTGTCAGATATAGGGTTAGTGAACATCCTTTCCCAATCTGTAGACAGTGTCCTTTGCTTACAGAAGCTTTTCAGCTTCATGAGGTCCCATTTATCGAGTTTTGCCCTTAGAGCCAGTGCTGTTGGTGTTTTGTTACACCAGCCAAAAAACAAGACCTGAGAAAGATATTTTCCTGATACAGGCAAGAAGAGCATAAGGGTCCTTTCCAAAGCAATGGTTTTCTTCAACAAAGCAAGCACCGGGATTTAACTTAGGGCATATGGATATGTTCAAATGTGGGTTCCCTACTCAGAGCCATGCTAAATTAAGTCCTATTCTGAATGTGATCATAATGTAAAATCAGAGATAAAAAGACACTTTTGGCTCAAAGTCATGCAGAAATATGTGTAAATTTTTTTAAAATGGACAGAAATGCCCCTGAGATTTTTAATTGTGACCACAAGTTCTTAACTGAAAATTAAGTAAATGAGGCCATGAAACTATATTGCACAGGAGGCAATACCATCTGGTAGTCATCATGTCTGATCTATGAGGGGGATGTTTCTCACACAAAGGACAGAGAGCACAAATTCAGAAAACTTCTAACATCCCTGTGTACACTATACCTCAGGAAAAAAAATCTATAACTTGAAATATAGTATGCATTTTGAAATCATTTTGATACATGACATTTCTACAAAGCTATGGCTGTCTTAGAACTGTCCATGGAGCTGGGCATGGTGGCACATACCTGTAATCCCCGCACTCAGGGAGGAAGAGGCATGGATTTATGTGATTTTGAGGATGACTGGGTCTACAAAGTGAGTCCATAACAGCCAATTCTACACAAGAAAATTGTGTCTCAAAAACAACCAGAGAAGACACTCTGTGGAACAATATGGCCTCAGTCTCAGAGAGATCAGCCTGCCACTGAATCCTAGGTTTAGGATGATAGGGATGCACTTCTGAGCCAAGCTTTGATTTTTAAGTGGTCTATCCTTGAATCAAGGAATTAAAGGATAAAATAAGATGTACAAAGGAACCATTTTCCTTTTAATGAGCAGCAATAAGTCTTCAAATTCTACAAATAGTTTGTCTTCTCTAAGTGGCTACATTGCTTTGTTAATTTCATCATTTATAACTGGATATTCGACATATAATATAGAATAATCATACTAAAATCTGTACAGCTAAAGAAGCTAATCAAGAAGGAGGTCCCTGGGTAAGATGCTCAATCTTCATTCAAATAGGCAAACGGATGGACATCAGAAGAGGGAGAAAATAGGGAACTGGACAGGAGCCTACCACAGAGGGCCTCTGAAAGACTATCCAGCAGGGTATCAAAACAGATGCTGAGACTCATAACCAACCTTTGGGCAGAGTGCAGGTAATCTTATGAAAGAAGGGGGAGATAGAAAGACCTGAGGGGAATGGAGCTCCACAAGGAGAACAATAGAATCAAAAAATCTGGGCACAGTGATTTTTGGAGACTCATACTCCAAGCAAGGACCACAAATGGAGATAATGTAGTACCCCTGACAAATTCAGCTCATTGCAGCTTATTGTCTCTAGTAATGGGAAAAAGGACTGTCTCTGACATGAACTCAGTGCCTGGCTCTTTGATCACCTCTGCCTGTGGGGGGAACAGCCTTACCAGTCCACAGAGGAAGACAATGAAGACAGTCCAGATGAGACCTGATAAACTAGGTTCAGATGGAAGGAGAGAAGTACCTCCCCTATCAGTGGACTGGGGGAGGAACATAGGAGAAGAGAGAGAGAGGGTAAGATTGGGAGGGGATGAAGAGGGATCTATAGCAGGGATACAAAGTGAATAAACTGTAATCAATAAAAATAATGTAAAAATGCTGGAGTGTGTTTGTGTGTACATACATAAGTTATGGTGTATACATGCTACTAAGAGTACAGCTTATTGCTATTTATTATCTACATCCCATATATAAGTTCTTCACATGGAACACAAAGAGTCTTTTGGCCAGTGACTACACTGGCCCTTATTTAGCGTGAAAATATATTTACATATCTGCTAGTGTGTGAATTTGCATACACAGTAGCTCAACTATAAAAACTTTAGAAAAATCTCTAACAGTGATATGGACTACTCAGGGATTGAGCACAAATCATCACGCTTAGCAATAACTAAATTTACCCACTGAGACAATTCTCTGACCTTCACTTGCAGTTTTGAGAAATTCTTAAGAATAAGTCTTTACTCCTAAGAAAGAACTAACACATTCCAAAACAAGACAGGAGTGTATAATTTTCATTTGCAAGTAGCATTTATTAATCAAATAATTTCAGTTTCTTCCATCCTCAGATGACAATATATTCATAATCAGAATAGAAGACAATACTGTACTGATGTAATTTTTCAAGTAAGTTTTATGAGTCTCAATGAGCTTAGTGGGGAATGTTTGTGGTATGCAAAAGAGACAACATACCTTGAAGATCATAGAACCATGACGAAAATAGATCCCACACTCCTCATATATTTGTCATAGCCTAAGAATGAATAGTCCATCACACACATAACATGTCTTTTTGAAATAAATCTTGTTGCTGTTACATTAACTATCACTTCCAGATAAATCTCTATAAAGGCAATACTTCAAGATGATGTGCTGTATAGTAAATATGGGAACATGTAGAAGCATGAAACTTCAAACAATATATACACACCTGCGTACACACATACTATAAAGCATCAATTAATTATTGATATCCAAGAAAGGCTTAAAAACAAACATCTTAAATTAATTTGTGAAAACATAAAAAAGTACAAGTTCTCATAGACCCTTCCTTGAAAACTATGATCTCACACTGCCTGATATAAATAAACAATGGACCACATAGAAGATGGGGATTCCATTCTATACATTGCAGCAGAAAAATAACTATCGCGAAGTGGAAATGCATTAGAAGATGAACAGCTGCCACAGAGGAAATATCAGAACAACCTAATAAACTTCTGTGAATGGATTTGCTACACACACAGCAAATTCAATAGCTACTCCAATGTTTCAAAATTCAGACCACAACCACAATTGGTGATCTCCTCCATTATAATGAAGTGAACATGGTAAATAATTACTTCCTCTGAGGCTCTTTTAAAAACAGATTCAAAATAGTTTCTATTCTTGGAAATGAATACATTTTTATGTCCAAAGTAATAACGCTTTTGCATAAATAAGATTGCTCTTTTCTATGAATTCTTTTCTACTTCCTGACATAAAGGTGATATATTAAGATTTAAGATATTTACAGTACTAGATACATGGCTTTGCAGTTAAGACAAGTTCATTCCCAGGACCTAGTTCAGGTTTTGGACAACTTTCTATAATTCCTGGTATGAGAAAATCAGTGGGTCTAGTCTACATGGAAACTAGAATGGACAGGCACATAAACACACAAAGAAAAACTATTATCACATAAGGGAAATTAAAACAAATTCTTAAGTATATGTTTACTCGTGAATGTTTTACTTCTATAAGCATTCATTACTGAATTCAGGTGTTGGGGCAACTACAGGCTTATCTACAAATGTCTTCATCATGAATTCCTTCATGTAAGAGAAATCAAACATGTAAGTTTGAAATCAGAGAAATGAATCATTTTCAGTTGGTGGTATCATTTGGGAATGTTTAAAAAATGTATCCCTGCTGGAGAAAGTAGGTTAATTGGGGTGGGCTTCATATTTTTCAGCTGCATACCTTCTGTAGTTCCCACTTGCTGCTTCATGCTGCAGGTGGTGGTTGTGAGCTCCAATCTTCCTACTTTAGCTGCCATGTAGGACACTTGTGTTACCAAATTTATAGTGATCCCATATCCTCTCAGGTCATAAGGCAAAGTAAACACATTTGCAAGTTGCCTTAGACATTGTGTTTAGTCACAGAAAATGCACTAATACCCACATATAAATTTTATTACTGGGTGATTTATTTCATGGAATTGAACTGAATTGTCAAATGGATTATCTTATTGTTTCAATCCATATGCCTTTGGTCCATGAGATTTCAATTGGAAACAAAATAAGGATGGATGTCACAAACACATGCATACATCTTTGACAGTTGTTAGAATTTTACTCCAAAATAATCTAGTGTAATTGAATGCAAGCTGGTGGGTCAAAGATCTTAACAATTTTTTTATTCTAATAGATGTTCTTCCGAATGCGTTCTTTTAGGTTCTCAAAGACTACTGTGATATACAAAGGCTTTAAGATGTAGCCCACACAGTAAAGCTTTTACTCTTATAGAATGGTAGCATGAAGCAGAAAACCTTACCATACTGACTACATTCATGGGGTTTCCCTGCAGCATGACTTTTTCTCATGATTTCAAAGAAAACCCTATGAAAAGGATTTACCACATTGCTTATTGAGAGGGTTTCACTGTAGTGTGTGTTCTTTTATGTATTTGGAGACAACTGTATTAAGAAAAGGATTTATCACATGAAGACATGTGTAAGGTTTCTCTATACTATCTGACCATTTGTATACTTGAAGATGACTTTGATATGCAATACATGTAAAAGCAAATTGTATGTGGGAACATGCAAAAGCAATTTGTCCTAAATATTTCCTTTTAGTTACCAGCCTTCAATGATTTATAAGGTGAACATTAGTTTAAGTTCATAGTCCCTAGGAAAGCTGTAAACTTCCCAATAGCTGACCGGATTTAATTACTTAACTTTTGATGCCTAAAACATGACTGTTCCATACCATGATTTCTGGTCTCCTTACATAATGACTGACCCAAAACACAGATTCTCTTTCCTAAAACATAATAAATTTTCCTAACCACAAAAGAACAAATGGATATGATTGTTTTCATTGTAAAACCTACATTTTGCATCAGGTAACTTCCTCAATGACGTAAACAAATCCCATATCCCTAAACCATGACTGATGGAAATAATTCAGTTGCAAAACAGTAAAGATGTTCATGGTTTTCAAGCTCAGAACCTCTGTAACTTTCTGGCTCATTGGATGGGTAGGCATCACAGTTCAACATTATGTGGTCCCTAATCAAACAGAATGACAATATTTTTTTTTCATCTGTATTGACCTCTTTGAGTTGTATTAGATTCAGTGGACAGAAGAACACAAAAGCCTTACAATATTGATTATATTCAGATTTTCTCTCCATTGTGAAACTTTAATGATGAAACTGTATGATGATGTAGAATATAGATATGTGCAAAGATCTTCCATTTTAACACATTCATAAAATTTCTCACTGTATGAATTCTTTCATGATGATGAAGATAATACAAATGTGGAATAGCTTCACCATGTAAATACACTCATAGTCTTTCTTTCTGATATGAATTCTTTCATGACGTTGAAGATGATTGTGAACAGCACGTTTTTATTAGGAGATGACAGTTATGTGAAAAGGCTTTACCACAAAGGAAACATTAATAAGTTTTCTCTCAAGTGTGAGCTCTTTTATGTATTAGGAGATGACTGTTACATACAAAGGCTTTCACACATTGATTACATCCATAAGAGTTCTCTCCAGTGTGAGTTCTTTTGTTTGTATTAGGAGACTACTGTTACATGCAAAGGCTTTACCACCTTAGTTACATTCATAAGATTTCTCTCTAGTATGTGTTCTTCATGTCATAGGAGAATACTATTATGTCAAAATGCTTTGTCACATTGGTTACATTCATAAAGTTTCTATCCAGTGTGCTTCTTCTATGTACATAGAGATTATTAAGGCATGCAAACTTTTGAACACATTGTTTATATTTACAGGGTTTCACTCCAATAAGTGTTCTTCTTCAAGATAAGTCTTACATGAAAAGACTTCATGACATTAGCTATATTCATAAGAATTTTCTGCAACATAGATTTTTATGCCTTCGGAGAACATTGTTATCTGCAAAGGCTTTACCACATTGGTTACATTCAAAAGGTTTCTCTCCAGTGTGAGCTCTTTTATGAACAATGAGATTAATGTTCTGTGCAAAGGCTTTACCACATTGGTTACATTCATAAGGTTTTTCTCCAGTGTGAGTCCTTTTATGTCGCAGGAGCTTATTTTTAAATGCAAAGGCTTCACCACATTGGTTACATTCGTAAGGTTTCTCTCCAGTGTGCGTTCTTTTGTGTATTAGACTACTGTTACGTGCAAAGGCTTTACCGCATTGGTTACATTCAGTGTGAGTTCCTCCTTTATGTCTTAGGAGACTAATGTTAGATGCATAGGTTTTACCAAATCGGTTACATTCATGAGGTTTCTCTCCTATATGTATACTTTTATGTCTTAGGATATGACTTTTATGTGCAAAGGCATTACCATATTGGCAACATTCATAGTGATCCACACCAGTATGCATACTTTTACATGTGTGGGGACTATTGTGATGTGCAAAGACTTCATCTTGAGTATCTTCAGGGAGTTTGTCTGCACAATGATTGTTTTCATACCTGCAAATATAATTGGCACATATGACATCTTTTCCACATTCATTACACTAATGGATGTTTTTGCCACATGACTTAATTTTGCAGTTTGAATTAAAGGTAAAGAAGAATTACAGTTTGAGTTTTCATCATTATTTTTATATTCACGGTGTTCTCCTCTACTGGTTGTTTTGCTGAGCCAGCAATCAGCTAAGTACTGATGAAATCATAGTATTGTTAGTTCTATAGCTGATCACCTGTCATATATTTTGTAAACATTTGTCCTTCCTTCCTTATCTATTGGAAATAATAACGAGCTAACAAGTGATAGCAGGGCGCAAAATGGAGGACAGAACTTTTGAGTGAGAGAGGGTTGCTGCAAAGGAGAAAGCAAATGACACACCATTCACCAGCATGACAATGAGGTTAACAGATGGACATGACCATGAACAAAGAAGTAGAGCTGGCCATGCATACAGACACTGTGCTAGGTTTGTTTTAGGGAAACAAAGAGTTCAGAATCTGCCCAGTAAATTGCCTAAGCTTTAAAATATCAAAAAGCCTCTGCATCATTATTTGTACTGCTGGAAGCTCTAAGTATCCCATATAAACATAATAGGTATCAATTTTTAAACATCTACTCAAAATGTGGACTACTAAACCTTTTAGTTTTTCTGGGTGGTACATTGTTTCTTTCAATATACACATATTAAAATGACTTGTACTCATTGTGATATATGATATAACTATTAAAAGAATAATAATAAAGACATGGTTCCATGATGCATTCACACATTTGATTTTTGTTCATCACAGACATGTGCTATAGGGATTATGATTTTTCCACAACAGCATTCTTGACTCTAAAAAAAAAACTGCCCTTCTCACAAAACTTAGCAACATTACTACAATTATATGAGTAAACCCATGTTTGGATATACTTTCATCACCTATTTACTGTGAATACATTTGGCAATACCTGAGCTGTAGGAGACTAAACAAATTCCAGTTTTACCTCATAGCGCTAATGAGGAAATAATTTATATATTGATCTTGCATAAGTATGATTTCCTTGCACTTGTTCTTAGAGGAGTGCCCTGTAAACATACATCAAATACCTAACATGGAGGTATGTGGTTTAGTAACATGATAGTCATCATCAATAAATACACTTAAAGGAGTTCATTTACACTGTCCCTTCTCTTTCAAAATTTCAGAACATATTAAAATTTTCTCAGAACCATATTCATATCAGATTACAATGAAAATTACCTTGTGTGTCTTTTAGGACTTTGACAATGCTCTTCTATATTATGACTTTCCCAATTGTAGCCTAAAATACAGTAACAGAAAATGTATGATTTATTATTGGAAATAAGACAAAATTTAAGTCGTGCTCTATGGTCAATCAAAGAACCATTCACCTCATTCTTCCTCATCCTCAAGAGAAATTGTAGAAGCACTTCCATAATGAATAAAGTGTTTTCCCCATATTTTAAGAAGTAAAGAAAATTCACTGTCCTACCTATAGCAGTGAGGTTCCTGTAGGTCTCCAGCATTACATCTTTGTAGAGATTCCTCTGGGAAGGATCCAGCAAAGCCCACTCCTCTCCAGTGAAGTTCACATGCACATCATTGTAGGTCAATATACTCTAAAATATCCACACACATGTACAACAGAAAGCATGATACTTAGAATACTGGCGATGTATCCTTCATTTACAATATTTTCAATTTATTCTGATGGTTCTTCTACTTATTTTCTGACACACAAGTTGTAATGTAATCACCAAATCTTTTTAGAAGTAAACTTAATAGTGAGGTTCACCTCTCTAATTTCTGCATCCTTTTAGTAGGATATAGCCTTGCAAGAGAAATGTCAATTAATAGGTAAAGAGAGAGAGAAAGAGAGAGAGAGAGAGAGAGAGAGAAAGAGAGAGAGAAAACAGATCAACAGTACTGAGCCCACATGAGAGAAATAGTATAAACGATTCCTGACTCTTATAAGAATGGGCAGGCTGGCTGTATTATCTGATGAATTTAATTCCAAAAATCACCCAAGAAACTGTGGCTGGTGTATTTCACAGAGCTGGATGGTAGACAGCTCTTTGCAATAAGTTCCAGGACACTCAGGGGAACATAATACGATTCTGAATAATATACAAAAATTAATTAAACAAACAAGATAAAAAACTTAAAGATCTTTCTCAAGTTTCTACAAAGAGTTATATATTCATTTGAGTTCTGCATAAATATCTAGAAACCTGAAGTGCCTCATTTTAAACTGTAATATTAATGTGATCATTTTTAAAATGAAATGTATGTTTGAACAATTACAAAAGGATAGTGAAAACTTTAGCAATTTAATAGGCAACATGGGGGATGAAGGTATGACTCAGTGGTTAAGAACACTGTCTGTTCTTCCAGAAGACCTGGGTTAAATTCTCAGCACCCACATGACAGCTAATAGCTGTCTGTAACACAATATATTCAATTAAATACTCACAAAACAAATCTAAGCACACATCAAAGATATGCATGATGAACAAATTGGCTTTATCTCAGGGATACAGGGATGGTTCAACATATGAAAACCCATCAATGTAATCAACCATATAAACAAACTGAAAGACCAAGATCACATGATCATCTCATTAGATGAGAAAAAGCCTTTGACAAAATCCAACATTCCTTCATGTTAAAAGACTTGGGAAGATCAGGCATACAGGAGTCAGGCACATACTTAGCATAAAGAAGCAGGAAAAAGCAAGCTGATAGCCAACATCAAATCATTTGGAGAGAAACTTAAAGAAATTCCATTCATATGAGGTACAGGACAAGGATGCCTCCCCTCTCCATATCTCTTCAATGTACTCCTTAAGTCCTAGCTAAAGCAATAAGACAACTGAAGATTATCAAGGAGATACGAATTGGAAAGGAAGAATTCAAAGAATCACTATTCATAGATGATTTAGTAGTATACCTAGGTGACCCAAGAAATTTTACCAGATAATTCCTACAGTTGATATACAATTTCCAGAAAATGGCTGGGAACACAACTAACTAAAAATTTCATTAGTCCTTCTGTATACAAATTAAAAATTAGCTGAGAATGAAATTTGGAAAAAATACCCTGAACAGTAGCTACAAACAACATGAAGTGAAAGACCTCTATGACTAGAGGTTGCCAGAATGTGTCACTCAGAATAGAAAACAGAACAAACAACAGGAGTGGATGAAGAGAGGGAACTGGGCAGAAGGTGGAATGTGGAGGGAAACAAATGTGGGTATCAGATGTGGGGAGAATTGTAGTAGGAGGAGAGAAGGCTGAGAACAAGAAGGGAAACTGAGGTGGTTTCTCTTTGGAGTCATTTGACAGGGAAGGTTCCTGAGAGGACCTGGGTGTGACTCTATCTGAGACTTCTAACGGAGGTACAGGGGAAAAGAGATATGGAAAATGATGTTACCACCTCTTAGCCACACAGGACTAGTGGAGAGAGGGAACAACAACTGAACCACAAAACACACGATCCAAAAATAACCCTGCCTATAAGAAGCTTATGGATAATGACGTAACAAAGACTGAGGGAAAGTCCAACCAATAATTGGGCCAACCTGAGTCCCACCTTACACTACAGAGCCAGCCAATGAAACTGTAAATGTTGCTTTGCTGAGCTTGTAGAAAAGAGCCTAAACATGCCTGTTATCTCAGAGGCTCCACCCAGCAGCCAATGGAGACAGATGCTGGAACTTGTACCTAAGCATGGGGTGGATCACTGGGGGTCTTATGGAAGTACTGGGGGAAATATGGAAGAACCTGAAGGGGATAGGAAGCCACAAGAAGACCAACAGAGACAAGTAACCGAGATCCGGGGTAGGGTTTACAGAAAATGAGACATTAACTAAGGAGCATGATGCATGTTCAAGGCATAGGTCTCTTGAAATTATCTGTACAATGGGCAGCTTGGTCAATGTGGGTTAAGTGGTAAGTGGAGGGCACTGTTTCTAAAAGGAACTCTACTGCCCGCTTTTAGATAATCTCCCCCTGTCAGGCGTACCTTGCCTGGCCTTAGTGGATGAAGATATGCTCAGTCCTGATGTGACTTGATGTGATGCAATAGGGTGACACAGGGAGAGTAGGGCTCCATTTTTCTTGGGGGGGGAGGAAGAAGGGTGAGGGTGGACTGAGAGTAGGGGAAGGAGGGATAGCCTTTGGATGTAAAGCCAAAAAACAAAATAATTTCTTTAAAAAAATTAAAATACTTAGAGAGAGAGAGGGGGGGCTTGAGAGGGGATAAGGGAGGAGGCTGTAGCTGGGATACAAAACGAATATAATAAATAAAAGTAAAAAAAGAATAATATTAATACATTCTCTGAAAAATCCAGAGTGAAAACTGGCAACAGGACCTTGACCATCAAATTAGAATGGTCAAAATAAACCCCCAAAAGTGTCATCAAGTCTTCATATGTCTGTCATAGCCTAAGAACACAGTCATATTACACACATATAACATGCTTTTATGAAATAAATCTCATTGTTGTGGCATTACCTATCACCTCTAGCATATTCTCTTACAAGGCAGAACTTCAGCATGATGTGCCATATAGTAACAAATGAGAACATAAAGAAGCATGTAAGTTTAAACAATACATACATACACACATACATTCTATTAAGCATTTTAACATTAACATTGGTAAAATATGTTGACAAAACAGAACACATTGGGGGTACATCTTTCATCTTTGCACATCAGAAAGCTGACACATGAGAATCAAGAATTCAAATGTAGTCTTGACTAATTACTAACATTCAAGCCAGGTATGAAAACGAACATCACCATCTAAGAAATCAGTCCCCAATTTTACCTCTACGTTAATTAATTCTTTAGATCATGATCAGTACGAGAAATATTTGAGGCCAAAATTACCACACAAATGACCTCTAGCTTACTTTTTCATGGAGCCTATTTTCCACTGAAATCCTATGACCTCCACTTCCTCTATATGTACTACACTCAACCTACTGAACTTCCAGGTCCTACAGGAAGAGCCAATTAAGCTTTGGATTTTGCCATCCCAAGTCCTGATATTTTACACATTCCTAAAAAAGCGAACATTCTGAGGGCTGTCAGGAGCAAAGTCACTTTGGCATAACTTTTTTTTTTCTCCTAAAATGATACTGTGCTACTGTGATTGAATCCCCTAACCACAAACATCTCAGGTCATGTACTGGTTTGCTTGTTTGGTCAAGTCAGATCAAACTCCATAATTTTTGAAGCTGAGGAAACTCAAATTTCATGAAAACTTAGGCAAAGACCATGGCAATTATTGTTTCCTGCCTTGCTCTCTTGTTTCTTGATCATTTTGTGCTTAGCTAGCTTTCTTATCCAACCCTGGGCCGCTTGCTCAGGGATACTGCCACCCTCAATTTAAGAGCCTTCTATAGAAATCATCAGTCAACACAATCTCTCACCTACATAGAAAACAGCCATTTTCTCATTACTTTATTTATTTATTTTTTAGTTTATATCCTGCTTGCAGCTCTGTACATCCTCTTTTCCTGGTATCATCCTCCCACCCTCTTCCCCTACTCCTCTTCCTCTTCTTCTCAGGCAAAGGGAGCCTCCCCATACCATCTCTCCTCAACACATCAAGTTACATATGAACTAAGTGCATCCTTCCCTGAGGCCAGACAATGAAGCCCAGCTAGGGCAAAGTGATTCATAAACAAGCAGCTGTGTCCATGTCACTAGTTAGCTCCCATTTCAAAGGCTAGGTGACCAACATGAAGACATGTTGGATATGTGTAGGGTGCCTAAGTCCAGCATCAGCCATTTTATGATGGAATGCTACCAGCTGAATTTACCATGGAAAAAATAACTCAGAATTTTAAGCAGGATTATGGAGAAGTATTACACATAGAGACAAATATGACTTCTGTACTTACTTTACAATACAACAATGAAAATTGTGCACAATTTTTGTGAAAGAACACAGCAATCCAAGAACATAAGCCACAAAATATAGTCACGATTTCTTCAAGATACCTAAGGAAACTCAACCCAGAAAAATTTCAAGTAGACATGTACCTCTGATTGTACACATATAGAAATTAAATAAACAGAAATGTAATGACTCCCACAAAAATAACCCAAATTAACCCCTACACTATTCTAGATACAACTGATCTTTACTTTTAAAGTCCCCATGCTCTAGACCTCTCTCTGTAAATGGAGGTCACCAGAAAGGTGGGCTATATGGCTGTAGGTCATTCCCCCTAGTGATTTCAGGCAAACCCAGTCCTACTGATTCCCATAAACAAAGCAATGTTAAACAGTAATTTTATGTCTTGTTATTGCCATATGTATTCCAGCACAAGATGTGAAATCTGTCCTATGTAACTGCATAACACCATATACACTTGAGACACCTCTGCAGCTCAGAAACGACTTTTAACCCTGGAAGTGAGTTCCTTAAACCACAACATTGTGGCTGCTGTTATTGGAAAGATAAAAGGATGCTAATCAAATACTCATGAAGTTTCATCTACATTTCTTCCTTGACATCATTTTTTAACCTATTTGTAAAACTGAAATATTTTTCACAAAAAAAATTAATTAGAAAACAATGTTTAAAACTTCCAGAAATCTGACCTTCATTTTTTCCAAACTGTCTTCCTACTGCACACACAATAGCCAGCTCATTATATGTCTCAAATAGGTAATTTATAAACTCTGCTGTGTACAGACTTTAACTTAAGAATTTAGAAATTTTAACCAAGAGAAAGGCAAAGTCATGCATCTGGGGAGCAATAGACTGGGATCAATGTGACCTGAGCCAATAAAGCTTGTCTCAGAAATATTTTTCCAAAAGGCTGAAAATGCAGCCATTACAGAATTAATATCCACAACCAGGAAGAATGCCACACACAATTAAATGGTTAATTAAAAGAGTTCTCTTTAATAGTAGCATGTGTCCAGTTCTAGCTAATGGTATATGAGAAGTCAGCCTAAAGCTGATTTTGTACTCCATACATGCAGTCTTCCTTAAGTCTCTTTTAGGATCCAGGTTATATATTAAACAGTTTCAATATGGGCTGGAGAGTTCAAGTCGAGCCACTGAGTCAATTGGAAGATTTACACAGCAAGAGAATTCTCAACAGTAGAATCTCAAATGGCTGAGAAACACTGTTCAGGTTCAGCATCCTTATCCTTTAAGGAAATGCAAATGGAAACTACTTTGAGCTTTAATTTTACACATGTCAGAATGGTGAAGTTTAACAGGACAAGTGACAGCTCACTCATACTGACAAAGGTGTTGGGGAAAGGGAACACTCCTTCATTGTTGGATGGAGGTCAAACAAATACAGCCAACATTGTATTTTCTCAGACAACTGAGTTGTTGTCCCAGAAGGTCATTTGGAAATGCCCAAAAGCCAAGGCTAATATTAGGACAGAGCATTGATCTCTCAAAAATAACACCAGGACCACACTGTGGAGGAAAACTTACACACAGTGCACTGAAGGTGGAGAGGTGGACCAGGGGCAGGCTGAAAGACTTCACCCCTATATTCTAGTCTCTTTAGGGTGAGACTACTGTACAGGCTACTGAAAGAGAAACGTGGACAGAAACCCAGAATAAAAACCACTCCACCTAAAATCTGTACTGCTTGCAAGATATAAAGTTGGCGTGGTGGCACCAAATATGCTTGAGTGGTGAGCTAATGTTTGGTTTAACTTGCACCCTAAGCCATGGGATGGAATCCACTCCCTTCATGGCCAGGAATGTCACAGAGACATAAATGACAAGCATTGCATGAGCATGTATCAGCACCAGGTCCTCTACTGAGGTGTTAGCTCTGTATTTTTATGGGAATCGTAACATTAGCAACGGGCATAGCTTTGACTCTCTCACCTGCTCTTGAGAATCTTTTTCCCCTATTGGGTTCCTTGCCAATCCTCAGTGTGAGGTCTGTTTGTTTATCTTTTGTATCTTGTTGGTGTTGTTTGGCAGTCCTATCTTGGAGGCCTGTTCTTTTCTGAAAAGGATACAGAGTGGAGGGAGTGGAACCGGGGAAGAAGGGAGGTGTTGGATGTGGGAGAAGTGGAGGGAGGGAAAATTGGTCAGAATATATTGTCTGAGGGAAGAATCCTTTTCAATTAAAAGCATTAATTCAATTTTCCTACCTAAAAAAAATGGAAAGAAGGGAAGCAAAGAGAAGTGAAATAGTGAAGACAAGGAAAACACTATCATGACGTAGAGTTATTGTTCTGTGTGCATAGAGGGAAATCATCACTCAGAAGTTTAACAAGCTTATTCTTTAGTCCCATCTAGATCTATGAAATCAGAAGTTTTGCTCTCACCAATGTGAAATACATATCATGCAGGTAAAAAAATGGTAACTTTCTGCTGTTATGTGGAATTACAGGGGTCCCTGCTCACTTAATTCCAAAAGAGTACTCTTTCTTCTCTATAATAAAAACTAAAGTTTGAAACTGCAGAGGTGGCTCAGCAGGTAAGAACACTCTCTGTTCCTTCAGAACTCTTGAGTTCAATTCCCAGCAACCACATGGTGGCTCACGACCATCTATACTGTGGTCTGTTGCGCTCTTCTGGCATGCAGGCGCACATGCAGACAAAACACTAATTAAATAAATAAAATCTTTAAAAATAAACAACCAAAAACAATGTTTGAATAATATTCACAATAATAGAAATAAATGCATAATGTTATACACTATACAATATATAGTACATTAAGTATATACAAACTGATATTTTAAAATGTTAAGCATTTAAACATGTTTTCCCAATAAAAATAAAAGTGTCATCATCTAAGGTGGGTTATCTGATCAAAACAAAACTAAGAAAGGTGTTACTTGTCTAAGACTATTACATTTTTATTCAACTGTAATTTATTGTCATTCTTTCAATTCAAACAAAACAAGTCAGTTTCTTAACTCATTTTCACTTCATGCAGCATGACTCATTGGCAGAAAGCTCTTATACCATCAAAATAAACCAACTTTCTGCATTTTTATAGAATATTGTAAAAGCACATTTGCTTTTTATTTCTGTAACAACTTTTGCTCTAAAAAGGCTGATATTTGATTTTCCTTCTCCACATACCAACTAAAAAAAGTTACAAAAATTCTTTGAAAGTGCTTCACCTAGGTTGTGTTGTTTCTGCCTTTCATTTTCTATTGCGAACATTAAGGTAGACAAGATGACTGAAGGTCTCCGTCCCAATGGACAAATGGGAATGCAGCAAGATTGAAATCAGAGAGAGAGAGAGAGAGAGAGAGAGAGAGAAGTTTGTTGGTTTAACACTGCTTATGCTGTAATTATATCCTGTTTCATGACTAATACAGCACTGACTGTGAGACTTTTATAAGTATGCAATCCTTTAACTATTGCTATTGTCTTCATTTATTTGCCATACTGTCCTCCTGAGGTACCCAGAGTGACCTCAACAAATGAAGAATTAGGTTATTTTGAAAGTTATACCACCACGAATATAAATGCAATAAGCATGAGATTTCAGATACTTCTTTAAAACCAATCTAGAGTACATGAAAATTTACTAAGAAGACTGTTGGGATACATATCAATTCTGTCATTTTACGAGAGCTCTATGCAATGTAGGCACACATAAACATGGAAACAATGAGAATGTGTGAAAACATGGTTTATTGTGTTGTTTTTGGTAATGAGGGGGTGTGGGTGTAGGTAATATCTGCAAAAGCATCAGATTACATACATTAAATACTTGCAGTTTTACATTGACTATAAAACTACTTGATGTTACTTAATTTTAGTTCATATCCACAGGAAATCCCAAATTCTGCAATCAAAAGTTGATTTGTATGCTAATACACGATCCCATATCATATTCAAATTTATTGTTCAATTCTGTACCATGTGTTATTTTCACTTTTTGTCTTCTCAAATTATACTTGGTGGGATAGCTTTTCTGACCATAACAATGTTTTTTGTGTCAGTAAACTCTATAATTGTCTTCTTTCCATAGATTGTAAATTATTTCATATCACTTTCAATTTTAAGTACTAACTGTAGTTTGCTAAACAAATGATTTATGTAGGATAATATTATTTACCCTTTTATACTAGAGTAAACGACACTAATGAAATGATGTATTTAAAAATAAAAAGATGTTGGCTATTTTCTCTTTCAACATGAATTCAACAGAATCTAAAGAAAATTTCTATGAATTTCTAAGAGGAAAGCTGATTCCAAAGCTATATCCCATGAAAAACGACACAGAATTCCAAATAGGATTATGAAGGTAGAGTATACACATGGGCAGCTGTGACCTCAGAATGTATCTCAGAGCTACAACTACAAAGAATGTGTACAACAGTTTTGACAAAATTAGGAGATGAAGAGAAAAAGCCAAAACCGTAAGCTTAAAAATAAAAAATTCAAATTTTCCTCAAAAGACCCAAGGAAACTCTGGCAGGAAAAACGTGTACTTGACCATGTGTACTTTTGGTTATATGTATATAGAAATTAAATAAACACAGACTTCAAAACTTTTACAAAAGCAATTCAAACTGACCACTAACATACATTTCTGACCCACTGGCTACTGTAGATCGCTCTTGAAAAGGAGAGATCACATGCTCTGTGTTCTGGAGCTCGGTGTAGAAAAAAGTGATCAAAAAAGTGGGCTATGATTCTACAGACCCTCTTGCTTCCTTGTGGTTTCAGGCAAATCCAGCCCCACTGAAAGCCACACACAAACAAATGTGGTGAGTGTTTTCAAGTTTGCTTACTCCCACATAGATTGTGCCACAAGAAATGGAATCTGCCTTATTCACCTACCCAACACCATGCACACCTTAAAAACCTCTGCATCTCAGAAATTCCTTTTGTGTCATGAAGTTAAATTTCCTGAATCACACCATTGTGGTTGAAAGTAGCGAAAATATAAAAAGATTACAAAAATTGCTGTAGAATGTACATCGCTCCCTTTCTACCAGCTTCAAAACTATTTATAAAATTTGCCACACAAAACTGAACTTGAAATACAAGGTTCAGAACGTCTAGAGAGCAGACCATCAATTTTCCAATCTGTCTTCCCAGCACACACCAAAAGCAATGTGTATGTGTGCACACTGGACAGTGATATTTTTTTTTCAATGCAGTTTATTCAGGAACCTTGAACAATCCTCGGACCCTGGGGAAAGCCAGCCCACAGCTTAAATAGCCTCTGGGTAGCCAACCCAGGCGTGCCACGTGGGCAATGCAGATAGGTCCACATACATGGAAGCAAGCCAGATCCTCAGCCTTAGCCAAATGTGGAATTGTTCGTGACAGAGAGCACTTACCATCGGGAAGGTGGAAGGCGGAAACCAGCTCCATCTTTAAAGCATAGCATTCCGCAGCTCTCTACAGTTCCCCCTTTTTGTTTTAGACGCATCATGCAAGAGTAGAGGTCTGATATCTGATATTAGAAATAAATTGGGACTTTGTACCGATGTTCATTTAGGTGTCATCCACCCAAAGAGCATCAGACCCGTCCGATACCTTTTTCTCAGAGGCGGGACCTGGGGCATCAACCCGCGTGCAATCAGACATGCTCCTCTCTGGGTCGAAAGCGGCTGACCCTGAGTGCAGTGCTTAGCCTCGCATCCTGAGCGTATCATTTTAGCTTTTTATGGTATCCAACCATGCTTGGGGAGAATGTCCTGCTTCAGTGGCTGTAAAGGCCTGAATAATCAACAACCACTCTGGAAATCAATCTGGCGCTTTCTCAGACAACTAGGAATAGCTAGCGCTTCCTCAAGATCCAGCCATACCACTACTGGGCATATATCCAAAAGAGGACAGTGATATTTTAAGCATCACTAAACTGCCAGGGCTGCAGAGGAATTCTACCAGCCCCCCATCCACTGCCAAGGAATCCACACTCAAGGGAGAGTCAGAGACCAAGGACCGCTACCGAAAATCACCACATAGATCAACAGAATGACAGTTGACTGACTGGCAGTCTCAGCACCACCATATCAGACTCTGAGAACTTAGCAGAACTGTTCCTCCTGATTTGGGAACAGTGGCCCACATACTCACCATTGCATACTTTGTGGTCCCCAGTGTCCGGGACTGACCTCAAGCTAAGATAACTACCTTAGGTAGTTAAAATTTCTTGGTTGATTGCAAACATCCCTTGCACAAACATTTAGATTAGAATCTGTCCCGAGCAAAGAATAGGGGCGGACTTTCCAAGAAAAAATGCAAAATGTTTCTTCCCCGGCCAGTTTAGATAAGCTGTGCCCTCACCCTGTTTGCCAACTTCCTGACAACAGTGATTATCAGATGTAACACTTCCTCTAATAAGCAGACATTGACAAAGGTCTTGGTCTCGCTCCTTTTTCTCACCCGTCTTCTCTTCAGGTATGGTCCCCCTCAACACCCTTCAATAACTGAGTCCCCACTGATGGGGGCACCCCTCACAGTTCTCTTCAGATGCATCAGAGAAGAATCTTGGAGAGAGACTATGAGCTACCTCACACTGGTGCTGCTGATTTGTAGGTCTGCCCAGAGTCCCTCATTTCATTTGGCCATCCAGCTGAGCTTCGGGACAGTAACAGCTACTTAACTGGAGTATCAGATCAAGCAACTCAGACATCTGAGTCTTTCCCAGATGGACCCTTCCACCTTAGGGGCAGACAGAGCCCTACTCTAAGAAATCTGTATTTTAGTACAATTTTCCAGTCTCCAAGACACAAGGAGACAGTTCCTCTTCAAAGTCACAGGGTCCTTTGTGTGCACATTCCAATACACAAACAACGTTCAGTGCAGATATCTCTACCCCATAGCTGAGAAATCCCAAATCCAAACAAGTCAAAGTCAAACAGTAACAACAATTAAAGCAAAAAGTGACCATAAATTTGAAAGTAAGGAGTGGTAAATGGTTAATGAATGAAAAAAAAAAGAAATAAAAAGGAAAGAACATGGATAATTCTAGATATGGTAGTGTAGAAAGTTTATTATAGATAAAAGGGACAGCAGCACAGCCAGATGCAGGGACATCTGGGAGAGTCCAGAGGGAACATGACTGTGAGCCTTATGAGGAAAGGAAGGAGGGAGAGGGGAAAGCCAGACCAAGGGGCCAGGATAGTAAAGGATAGATAAAAAAAGGCCAGGTAACCAAAATGGTTGGATTACATAAGGAAGACCATCCAGGGGAAGTGGAGCTCAGCCCCTGGGCTAGAAGGCTGGGGATGCCAACCATTACCCAATCACAGGTAGAAACAGAGGGATGCTGGGAGAACCAGCAGCTTGGCCTGCTTTGCTTTGTTAAATAGATACCTCAGCCATTTGTCCCAGCATTTGAGACTTAACAGTAGGGAAGAATGAGGAGATTGAAATTATTTAACTATAATCTCCAAACTTTGTTGTAAAAAGTTAAAACAGGCTTCAGGCTTCAATAGTTTTCTGGGACTAGACATGCATAGCAGAGCACACCAAGAATTATGCACTCCTTTTCCTTGGGGTGCGCCATTGTTAGAATAATAACATTCCAGTTATGCTTGGCCACACCAGATTATCCAGGTCTTCTGTGTTTGTTGAATCAGTATAACTACAGAAATTTGGTTTCTAGAAATAAGTTTAGCTGCTTTTGCAGAATCTTGATTGCCTTGGTCTGTGAACTCTAAGTATTGCCAGTTTGGACATTTCCTAATCATCTAAAATTGAATAATTGACATTTCTGTTCAAGCAGAAAAGCTCTCACCATCCTTCTTTTTTTCCATCCCTTTCTGTGCAGTGATGACACCAGCTTCAAAGTTGGTCACTGAACTCAATTCATACATAGGTGCCTCTTTATTTGTAATTACTCACCCCATGAAAGCCACGGGATATTTGAGGAACCTCATTCACTGGTCCCTTTTCCATTTCACTGACCGGGTTAAGGTTCAGCCTGAAATGAGTTGCAAGACACTGGGCTACAAAGGCAGGATTGGGTGGTTCAAACAAGTCTTAACTACATAGCATAAAGAAAGGCTGGATTTTGGGAGACATTGCTCTAAACAGAAAATAATAAAAAATCCATTTTTAATTAGGAATGAAATTCTTTTTTTTTTTTTCAATGCAGTTTATTCAGGAACATTGAACAATCCTCGGACCCCGGGGAAAGCCAGCCCACAGCTTAAATAGCCTCTGGGTAGCCAACCCAGGCGTGCCACGGGGGCAATGCAGATAGGTCCACATACATGGAAGAAATTCTTTTTAAAAAATATTTAATTTTATTTTCTGTGCATTAGTGTGAAGGTGTTAGATTGCTTGGAATTGGCATTACACACAGCTATGAGCTGTCACATGAGTGGTGGGAATTGAATCTGGGTCCTTTAGAAGAGGAGACAGTGCTCTTAACCACTGAGCCATCTCTCCAATACCAGGAATGAAATTCTTAATGACTGGTAAATGTTGGAGAAGAGAAAGAAATAAGAGATTAGAGCAGTGATACATAAAGAAAGTAAAACTTACTAAGTAATACCAACAATTGACTTTTTTTAGAAAGATAAATATAATTGAAAAACTATGTAGGTATACTGACTTTGAACAAAAGCAGGCCCTACTCTGGTAGAACTAATAGCATTAATCGGATACTGTTTGACCTTGATTCTACCTGCAGTGTTAGCTGCTGAGATTGGTAACCTGACATACAAAGCTACCACCAATAGATGAGTCTCAAATTTTTGAGCAGACATAGCCCTGTCTATGAAGACTGTAAATAAATGCATAGGATAGACCTTACTTGGAAATTCAATATTCACTGGCTCAATATGACCTACCGAAATTGAACACCCACCAATCTGGTCCGTTTTCACTCAGATAAAAAAGTTAATATGTGCTCGAAATTGAAAAATCACTAACCCTGTGGGGATCATGTCCTTTTTCATAGGGTGACCCCTGCAGCTGCCTGCCTTAGTCTTTGATCTAGCTATTGCCTACCCTGATTCACACAGCAATTGAACATAATAAATTTTTCTTCCTGTTCTGAACAGAAGACACAAACCATGCTCCACATGCAAATCCTTTCACTGTAACTACAATGGACAGTTTATTACTAACTCAAATTATAAAGCTCTTCTGTGGTACAGCCATTTAACTAAATAATTTAGAAATTTTAATCAAGAGGAAAGCAAGGTCATTGCCCTAGGGAGAAAGAGCCTGGGATGAAGGTGACCTCAGTCAGAAGAGCTTGCCTTGGAAACATTTATCTACAAGGCTAAAGATGCAACTGTTCTAGAACTAATATCCCCTCCCCAGGAGAAATCACTGCAAACACAATTAAAAGATTAATTAAGACAGCATACATTTAATGACAGCATACATTCAGCTCTGGCCAATGCTCAAAAGGAGCCAGCTGAGGACAGAATTTTGCATTACATGTATCTTGTAAACCATAATTCACTTTTAGGTAAAGGCCTCAGGTTATGTTTTCAACAATTTAAACGAGGACTGGAGACATGTAAGTCTAGCCACTTAAAAAGATGGGAGATTTACACAGTAAAAATATTTCAAGAAGTACACCAATGCCCTCAAACAGCAGACCATTCTTCAGTGATAGGGTCCTGAATTGAGTGTGCCAGAAGAGAAGACAGGAAAAGGCAACATCGAAAAAAAATAAAGCCTGGGATGGGGAGGTCTTGTACAAGCTATGTGTTAAGCCAAGTAAGCATTTTTGTCCTTCAGTTCATTTATTTAATCACTTAACAGCCAGATGGAAAAATGCCACCCTCCTTTCCTCCCTGTCTCATCCCCATACTCCTCCCTACCTCTATCCTCATAGAAGCAGATCCCCTTCCCCCCTTAAGTACCAACCTACCCTGATGCATCAAGTCTAAATGGGTCCAATTGTACCCTTTCCCACTGAAGCTAGGCAAGGCAGCCCAGCTTGAGGAAAATGATCCAAATGCAGGCACAGAGTCATCAACAGCCAGGACTCTAATTGTTAGGGCACCTACATGATGAGCAAGCTGCACATCTGCTAAATATATGGAGAGGTTCTATGTCCACCCCATGAATACTATTTAGTTGGTGGTTCAGGCTCTGAGAGGTCCATGGCCAAGTTAGCTTCTCAAGAATAGCATCTGGTATACTACTTTCAGGGAAAATGGAAGGAAATTATTAACTTCTATGATGTCAGCAGAAAATATCAGAAGTAGAAACAAATTCACGAGGAGTCTAATGAAACAGAGCTGCATTAAGAGGAACACAGGGTCTCTCAAGAATATTACTAACCAAGCCTACAGTGGCCTTGGAATTGACAACCACAGCCCCATGTGGTGGGAAGAACTGGGATCTCATGATCTGAAGCAATGCCTCCCCAAAGGCCTGGGACTCAGACCATTACAGGCTCTCCCAAACATATTCCTGGCTTTTGAGAAGGAACTCCATTTTATTCTCAATACATGGAGAACTTAGTGAAAGCTCCCAAGGCCTAGGTCCCAGTCTGTTACCGGCTATGCCAAAAATGTTAATGGGACTGAGAAAGAACTATGCCATTCCCCTTATATGAAGGCCTCATGGAATGCCTTTATTAATCAGGACAGCTGTGAACACAAACACGTTTGTTTTTGTTTCTTTGTCCTTTTTTCCTTTTCAAACAGTTGTAAACCAGTATAGACTTGCCCCTGTGGAAAAAGTATTCTTTTCTCAAAAAGAAAACTGGACCTTTAGGTAAATGAATTTTAATTTAGAACATGGCTGCTCTGACAAGAGATTACATCCAAAGACTTTCTAGATATATATGATCTGGATGGAATACAGACACATCTTTTGCAGTACTAGGCCTAGGTTAGCAGGTGAAGGCACTAATCTCCTGGAGGACAATGACATCAGGGGAATAAAAGTTACTTTAACTCCTTTATGTCGCCACAGGCTGTAATGTTGGTTGTGACCCTGTAAGATCACCTTAAGCAGCTTGGTAAAGGCCTGTTCTTTGATATGAGGATCAGACTGGTAGCTGGTTGTAAAACACAGTTGTCTCTCTCCTTTGCTATGGTTGGGGCCAAATTTCTGGAGAAGCCCGGTCAACATGTGTATGCTAGCATGCTAATCTCTAACAGGACTGGTTAGCATACTATTTACCTGTGGGGTGATTTAGAGTCAGCCCTCCCTTGGCTAAATTCTGTTTAGTGTCACCTACTATTTCCCAAGCACTGGAAATCCTTTACATCATCAATTCTACTCTTCCTCATCACAGCTTTATATTGGAGTGCTACCCAACACACGAGATGCCATTTCCATCCCGCACAAAACTACCTCTAAATGGATCTCACACCCAAAGGTTAAATACTCAGAGCAGAACTTGTAGAAGACACGAGAGAAACTGGAACAGCGAAGACAAACTGAAGTACTCTGTGTTTGGCATCCCTCCAAACTCAGAATCTTGTGATTCTGCACAAGAACCCCTGCTGCAAACATTCTGCGCGGATGTGGGCTCCTCATTGAAGTGACTCAGATGACACCGCTGGGTCCAGAAAGAGCCCAGGACCACAAGGTCCCTCCCCGATGGCCACTGCTGACCAGCCAGTCCCAGAAGAGACTCGGCACACCAGCTCCGCCGCTCAGCCGCCTTCTCCTCCCCGCACTCACCATGTCGCGACTTCGGAGCTTGCCTCAGTTCCCCTCACAGCACCCAAACAGTGGCGGCAGCGCTCAGAGCTCTTCACCCTGAAGCATGCTAGCCTCCTCAGCAGTGGGAGCTGAACCTGCAGAAAAGCTTTCAGGAAAGACACGCCCCATCTCATTACTGGCGGGTCCGGCCAGAGGCCCTGATTGGACAGAGAGACTTGAATGACAGGAGCCCCTTCCTTAGGTTAGGGTGTCTCCCTTAGGGTAGAGTGTGCAGAAGGGACACAGCCCATTGGTCCCTGACCCCGGCTTCCAGTCCAGGACCGAGTCTTCACCAGATCTGCAGAGATTCACATTTCCGTAGTGCTAATGCCTGTCCTCCTATAGTCTACACGTCTGCCTGCACACCCAGCCTTGGAACAGCCTCAGGACTGCCCAGCCTTCCCACCCTGGCCACTCAGCCACTTGCTGCTCCCCTCTTTGGGAGGGAACCCTAGGCTCCCCAACTCAAGCTCTCAGGGCGTGCCTGAGCGCCATCACAGCACTCAGTAGGTGGTTCTGCTTCTTCCTCCTGGAGAATCAGGCTTCTATAGCCCATTACTCAACTGCAGTGGAGATACCCATCTGTCCTTCAAATGGAAGGGGTCCTAGAATATTAACAGGTAAGGAGAATTTTTTTAATTATTAATACATTTTATAATTTAAGAACAAAATACAAATCAAGGTGACTTCTCTATTAAATTACCATGGTGTTTAAATGCTTTAGCACTAATATGCATGTATGTAAATAATATAAGATATAAAAAGGTAGGAATCACATACTCCAAGAAGCCCATTCCTTTGAGATGATTCATGTCTAGAGAACATATTTAGTACAATCAAACAATGTTAACAAAATGATTGCAGGATTCTTAAGTTAGACTAAATCATATTCACCTTTGGTGTAATGTCAAGTTTAGAGTGATTTACAAGTACTACACAGTTTATTAGATTTTATAAATGGCTCTTACAGGAGTTATATAGTCTTCTCAGATAACAAGATGCATTGTGTTTTGTAATAAATGCAAAATGCACTCTTGTCAAAAAGTATAAAAGGGACTGTGTGTTCCTTCTACATTTCATTTCTGAATATTACGTTTTTTAAATTTTATTTTTTATAATAATTAAAGTTTATTAACTTTGTTTCCCAGCTGTAACTGTCTCTCTCATTCCCTCCCAATCTCACCATTGCTCCCTCATTTACATCCATGCTCCACTCTGTCTTTTCTGAGACTGATTCTCTAACCAAGGACCACACACAGAGAGAACCTAGAACTCCTGCTCAGATGAAGCCCATTGGAGCTCTGAAACCATGTGGGAACCCTAGTACTGGGATCAGGGACTGTCTCTGACATGAACTCAATGAGTGGCTCTTCGATCACCAACTCCTGAGGAGGGGGCAGCCTGACCAGGCCACAGAGGAAGACAATGCAGCCAGTCCTGATGAGACCAGATAGGCTAGCATCAGATGAAAAGGGAGGAGGACCTCCCCTATCAGAGAATTTCAAGAAATAAGATTTTTGTTTTGTGGCTTCATGCTGGCCTCAGATAACTGCAGCTACATTTCACATGGTACCTGTGAAAACCCTGGGAGAAAAGCAGTTAACAGATGACAAAGTTTGTGAATTAGTGTTTTTAGCAGCCACATCTTCCCAAATGGGAAGGTAAACAAACCAAAACATCTATATTAGTAAAGACTCTCTAGATGAACAAAACCAATACAATAAATGTACATATGTAGAAAGTGGGTTTATTAGAATAGCTCACAGGCTGTGTTCCAACTTGTCTAGCAATGACTACTTACCAATGGAAAGTTGAAAAATCTGTGTTGCAGGATTATTTGGTCATCTTGTGAAACCTGAGATGGTGTCTTTGAAAAATCTGTCTCTAGTTGTGGTATGGCTCAGTGCAAGAACACACCTTTAATCCATGAGCTCTCTGTTAAAACAGTCTTAAATAAAATCAACATAAGTCAAGAGGCCAAGCAAGCAACCAGTTGACACAGAAAGAACATAGAAAAAAAAGACAGTGAGAAGAAGTCTGGAAGACAGGTGGAGGGATGCATGTGAGGTAGAATGGAGGGACATTCAGTTTGAAAGAATTTTAAGAATGCATAGAAGGAATAGGATCTTTTTTTTGTTTTCTGAGACTTTGCCTGAGTAGGAAGGTCAGCTGGGTGCTTTCTCTACCTCTCTGAGCTAGTAGGTTTTCACCCAGGCATCTGACTCCAGCATCTCTATTGGTGACATCAAATGTTTTGGATTTGCTTAAAAACAAAACAAAACAAAACAAAATCCAGTAATGGTTCAGCCAGTGTGGCTGGATGTCTCAGCTGGTGTTCAGTATATACGAGAATTCTTAATAAATAGGCTTTAATGTCAGTTTTTTTAAAAGGTGCTTGCTAGCCAGAGGTAGAGCCAGCAGACAAAGAGAAAAAGCTACCATCTCCAATATCATATGTATGTAGTGTGTGTGTGTGTGTGTATTTATATATACACAGTGTTTTCTTGGTAAGTGGGTGGTTGCTACCTGTGAATGCAAAGGCTGGATGGACCATATGAATCAGTGGAAAGGCACCTGCTGCCATGCCAGGTGACCTGAGTTTAAGCCCCGGAATCTGCAGGTGAAATCAAAACACCCAAGTTGTAGTCCCACCTCCACGAATTCTCACACACACATGCACAAATGAATAAAATATAGTAAACAGACCTCTACTCTTGCCTGATGCGTCTAAAACAAAAAGGGGGAACTGTAGAGAGCTGCGGAATGCTATGCCTTAAAGATGGAGCTGGTTTCCGCCTTCCACCTTCCCGATGGTGAGTGCTCTCTGTCATGAACAATTCCACATTTGGCTAAGGCTGAGGATCTGGCTTGCTTCCATGTATGTGGACCTATCTGCATTACCCCCGTGGCACGCCTGGGTTGGCTACCCAGAGGCTATTTAAGCTGTGGGCTGGCTTTCCCCGGGGTCCGAGGATTGTTCAATGTTCCTGAATAAACAGCATTGAAAAAAAAAAAAACTAGGCTCAGATACAGAAAGAAACGAAACCATAGATAAACAGAAAAAAACAGTTTTGTGATTCCAAGTCACCACTGCTTATGTAACTTAGAGAAAAATATGTATGTTTCATGTGATGGCTCAAGGATAACTTTAAAAAGGTTGACAGTTCTTTGTTCTGATTGAAACTGTATATTGAATGGATTTTTATTTTATTTTATTTTTGGCTTTATAAGACAGGGTTTCTTTGCGTAGTCCTGGCTGTTCTGGACCCACTTTGTAGACCAAGCTGGTCTCGAACTCACAGAGATCCTCCTGCCTCCACCTCCCCGAGTGCTGGGATCATAGGCTAATACACAAACAGCACAGCTCTCTAACCAAACATCACACTGTTTGGGTCAACAGACATGGTCACACACACACACACACACACACACACACACACACACACGGCTTAAAACACAGTGCAATAGTGAATTTTTTTTTGTACCTTCTCCTGCAGAGTCACCCAGGGGCAAGGAGCCAAGCCTTTACTGTCACACCTCCTCGGGGGAGCAATAAGTGAAAGGAAACAAAAACAAACACAACCTCCCCTGAAGAGCACCCAGTGTGCCTAACCACTGGACCATCCCGCCCAGCATCCAGTGATACATGTGCCTGCAGGTCTCCAGGTTCCACGTCACTGAGTCACCAAAAAGAAGAATGCCCTTCTCAACCCAGAGAGCTTTAGTCACTCAGCGCCAGGCTTAAAATTCAAGAGGCCTTCACTCTTTGTATTTGTTTTTGATCGCTGTTCCCTTATTCTCTTTTGTTGGCATCAAAAACTTTACCTCCAAAGGGGGAAAAAAAAAGGACCAGGAGAAATTTGGCCATGGTCAAACTGACTGGCAGTTTCTCCCCCCAGCTTATCCAGCCAGAAGGCCCACACTGTTTCTGTTGTCCGGTGTGGCAATTTTCATCTTGCTTTTTAATTTTTATTTGTGATATCACTTGAGATGTCAGAAATAATCTTGTTCGGATGGCATCGTGCTTATCTCTGTCATTGTTTGTTTGTTTGTTTGTTTTTGTTTTAGGACAGGGTCTCTCTATGTAGCCCTGGCTGTCCTGGACCCACTCTGTACACCAGGCTGGCCTTGAACTTAGAGATCCCCCTGCCTCCACCTCCCCGAGCACTGGGATTTCAGGTGTTTGCCACCGCATCCTGGGCTGGTGTTTCTTGGGGGTGGTGTTGGGTCTTTTCTAAGCCACCCCATGTGGAGAGTCTCCATGTACATGCGGTGTCAACGGAGGATAAAAAAAATAAAGTTTGCTTTCTTCTTCTATTTGATTAACTCCTTCGTGATAAAGGGACCCAGTGACCCCTGGTTTGTTTGTTTGTTTGTTTGTTTAAGGTTTAAGTTTTATTATTTAACACCAGTAACAATGTTACCTTTTATTCTTCTTTTTCAACTCCAGTCTCATCTGACTATAAGGAAAGGCAAAACAAAACAAAAAAACAAGAAAAAACGCTTCCTCCCAACTTTCCTAACCTGAAAAGGCTCCCCTCCTGTCTCCCCCACACCCCCCTGTCCCCTCTCAGTCCCAGGAGAGGACCCCACCCTCCATGAGCACCTCTGCGACCCAGGATTCCCAGCCTCCCTCCAGGTACACCTGGCTCGCCCTGCCCTGGGCTGGGCTGACAGGGTCACACCCAGGACACCCCCCCCTCCATGAGCTCTGATTGGTTCCCAAGGTGATATAAGGGTTGGAATTCTGACTTGTGGCTTTTGGCACTCCTGGAAAAAAAAAAGAAAGAAAGAAGGAAAAATCTTCTGCATCCTGCTGCGTCCTGGTGCTGAAGCTAAGCTGGAGACATCCGCTGCGAGCCCCAGGCAGCCTATGAGGTAGCGGCTCTGGGGACAGGGGTTTTCCCCACCAGGAAGGAAGACATGTACCCCCAGGGCCCAGGCCCCAGGCCTCGGGTTGCTGCTACTTCAGTGCGATGAACCCGAGAGCCAGGATGCGTTCCTGCACCTGGATCAGAGCGCAAGGCGCCCTCCCTCCCTACAGGACCAGCTGGATACTTGCTCGCCATCACCTGTTGACCAGAATCCAGCAAGGTGAGTCTCAGTGGGAAGGGGGAAGGTGGTGCAGACCCTGGATAAATTTGTGATATCGGGGTGCTCTGGCACCCCAGCTCCTGACAGCCCAGGGCTCTCAGCTTAAACTCAGCAATGCAAAAACATTTCCCAGCAGTACCCCAGTTGCGTCCCCAGCCCCTCCAATGAGCCCTCAAGGACGAACCAGAGAGATTCATGTGTGCATGCATCTTGGTGAGGTTTTCCCTGCAGGTTAAAAATTACGCACAGAAAAAGTTGGACACTTTTCTTTCTTTGGTGAGGGTGCTTTGATGGGGAGCCGTGAGAACCCAGAGCTTAAGAGCCGAGGACACGAATGGCCTTCTCTGATTTAAAAACTCATGGGTGGGAGCTGGAGAGATGGATCAGTGGTGAAGAGCACTGGCTGCTCTTCCAGATGGTCCTGAGTTCAATTCCCAGCACTCCACATGGTAACCCACCACCATCTAGAATGAGATCTAGTGCTCTCTTGTGTCATACAGGCATGTATTCAGACATAGTGCTCATATGTATAAATAAATAAATATTAAAAAACTCATGGGTTTCTCTTTAAGGCTTAAAGCTCAAAACATATGCTCTGTTTGGAGCAGAACCAAAGAACTTGAAGGGAGCTGGTGTGCTGGCAAACCACTTAAAAGATAGTCCTGTCCACAGCCAGGCAAGGGTCACCTTGGCCCCCAAAGTACAAACCTTCCAGAAGTCCTTACCAGGGGCTGCTCTAAAACACAGCCCCCGCTTAGACAGAACAAGATTATATTGAACTTTGGAGAGGAAGTCGAGGCCTGTAATCTGAAAAAAAGATCTCACAGCAATGTCCCCAAAAGGGAACAATGCATATTCTGGCAGTGGTGGCAGAGGCCCTTAATGAGACCGTTTCCTTTGGAAATGGGCATTTGTTTGGGGGAAATGTGCAGGAACAGACTATGTGGCAAGGATCCGAGCCCTGCATACCAGCCTGAGTTTTGCAGGAAGGATATTAAGTCGCTTGGTGAACTCTTGGGTGTGTAAGGACTCGCTTGAATGGAAACAAAAGTTTCCACGGTGGGCCAATTTAACAATGAGTTCAGCCAGTAAAAATACTCAAGAGCCAGGTCTGCAGCACGTAGACCTAGCTGAGATGTCTCCCCAGTCTTCCTCACACACTGATTTACATTCTTTTGGGATAATGGTGGTTTTGGGTGAGTTGCCACTGGAAGTTGGTTCTTCTTCTATATGTGCCCAGTGTCTCTGTCTATCATTGTCTTTTGCATAACTAGGACCTGGGAGAGGCCCTCCTCCTTTTATTCAGGGTAACAGGACTGTTTGGAGTCAAATGGGTTCCTGACAGTTGGAGGCCACAATGAGGAGACAGAAGGGAAACCCTGGGGATGCTGTGTAAATATGTTTCCATCTTAATCCCAAATGTGGGATTTCAGTTTCCATATAGTTCATCCACACCTGTTAATGGTCTCTCAGGATGTGGGTTTTTGCCAGATAATAACAGGCCTGCCTCATGCAGGACTGAGAGGGGCATGACCTAGGCCTCCCAGAGCATCCCAAGGTAGAGACAAGGTGGCAGCTGGTGTTGGCTGCATCTATAGTTGATGGGGACTGGTGTGGAGACCCCCCAAAGACCTCTCAACCCCCAATAGCCTGGACATGTAAAGCAGTCTGCTCCCCTTCTCCACAACACTAGGGAGGCTGAGGCTTAAATATGGCCCCAAAAAAGCAGAGATGTAAAACAAACAACAAACAAGCACTACAAAAAAACTGCCAACCTCCAATGATTCAGAAGTCATGATGGTTTAATATCATAACAGCGTTTGGTGAGCAGAAGCAAAAAAAAATTGTTTTACTATATTTTTAATATATTTTAATATACATATTTTTTGTTTTTTAAATTCTTTATTAATTATACTTTATTCACTTTGTATCCCCCTGTAGTTCCCTCTCTCCTCCCCTCCCAAATTCCTTCCTTCCTCCCCCTTCTGCATGCATGCCCTTCCCCAAGTCCATTGATAGGGGAGGTCTTTTCCTTCTTTCTGATCCTAGTCTATTAGGAGTGGCTGAATTGTCTTCCTCTGTGGCCTGGTAAGGCTTCTCCCCCCTCAGGGGGAAGTGATTAAAGAGCAGGCCAATCAGTTCATGTCAGACATAGTCCCTGTTCCCATTACTATGGAATGCACTTAGACACTGAACTGCCACTGGCTATATATATGTAATTATAAAATATATATAAATATATAAATATTATATATTTAATATCTTTACTAATATAAATGTTATATATAAACATTATATAAATACTATATAAATAAAATATATAAATATATTTTTATATATTTATGGATTGGTTTGTTCTCACAGTACTCCAGTTGAGCAGGACACCAGAGTTTTGTTACTAAAAACCTTTAATTGTACAATGAGAGTGCATATAAAATTAACACAAGTATTAAACTTGTGTATTAACATCTTGAAAAGGCAGTGAAATCATGGTGCTCTCCTTTATAGGTTCCAAAGAAACACTGGATAATGTAATTCCAAGCACCGTGGTTATGGTTTCTCATTGCTGGGGGGAAAGCTATGGAGAGGAGTAGGTCATTGGTCCATGACCTCATTCTAGTGAGCTCATCATCAAAAGGCAGGGACATGATTCAATGGGGAGAGGGGAAAAAAAGGGAAGAGAAATAATGGAACCCCTTGATGGCATGTCAGATCAGAATTGAAACTCAAGCCAGGGATGAATCCAAGGCTGATTGTCTCATGGCTATATTGGTTCTCCGGCATCTGACACAACTATTCTGTAGTGAATCCTATCTAAAAAGAGAGAGGTTCAATCCCTGCCTTTTCCAGCCTGTCCTTAGGTGAACCAGTTGGGAAATTGTCGTGGGAGAAATAGAAGGGAAATAGTACTCACTAGGACCTCAGCAATTATTCCCCTCAGTAGGAGGCACTAGGGAACAGGGAGAAAAGAGATTGTGTTTCTGAGGGTTGAGTTAAGGCCAAGACAAGATAGATAGAAGCTGGGTTTGTTTTCTAAATTTTATACAATAAAATACATACAATTTCAACTTCCCATAGCAGTCATTACTGTTTTCTGTTTTGGTTTGTTTTGGATGGTTGGATTTTGTTTCTTTGTTGGTTTTTGTATTTCTAGGCTGTCATGGACTCCATAGACCAAGCAGGCCTTGAATTCACAGAGATCCAGGCTTCAGTCAGATCTCCCGAAGAAAGGAAAAAGAGATTCTGTTTCAACAGTCTTTCTCTATGGTGGCAGTTTCCCAAACTTGGCTTATGGGAAAGAATTATGATTTCCGTTGTCATAGTCTAGTGTTCTCTGTGTTGTTTCGTGTCAGTCATTCCTCAAATACAAGAATACGAAACCAAGGAGCTTAAATACAACTCAGGTGACTGCAGGGAACTTGAAACTCCTCCAGGACTCCTCTCATCCAGGAAGGGCTTGGATGAAGTCCTTTGAGAAGGTCCCTGGGTGTGTCTGAGCTTGGAAAGCATCCCTGGAGAGGGGGAGAGGGTCTTCCTCCCCTTACCCTTAGTGTCTCTCATCATCTACCTGTGCAGGCCTGACCCAGGCACATTTGCCATTTTTGAAGACAGTGAGGGCATGCATTTCCGGCCCCTTGTCTCCTTAAATGTTATAATCACTATGACACTATTCTATCCTATTCTATTCTGATTACTGTAATCCTAGAAAAACTTCTTTTACTGAGGGGTCCGACCGGAACGTGAAGTTGTTGTCATATTCAGCCGATATGGGGGGAGGGGATGGGTGGAGTGGGTAGGGTCTGTCTGTGCATGCTCAGAGCAAGATTTCTTTGCCTGATAAGAAACAGAGAATTCATAAAATCTCACCACTGGCTGGGGAAAGCAGTGGAAGTTGATTGCTTTGTTTTTAATGGCTGAGTATATATTCTTTTGTGTAAATGTGCCATGGTTTCTTTATCCATTCTTCAATTGTGGGACATCTAGGTGGTTTCCAGATTCTGGCTACTACAAATAAAACTGCTATGAATATAGTTGATTAGGTGTCCTTCTTATAGATCCTCTTTTGGGTATATATCCATTAGTGGTATACCTAGGTCTTCCCAATTTTCTGAGAGAGCCCCAGATTGTTTTTCAAAGTGCTTGTAAAAGTTTACACTCACACCAGTAAGGAAAGCTTGTTCCCCTTTGTCCTCATCCTTACCAGGATGTGCTAAAATTTGAGATTTTTGATCTTAGTCATTTAGGCTGGTATGAGATGGAATCTCAGAGTCATTTTGATTTGCATTTCTCTGATGATGAGGGAAGGTGAGCATTTCTTTAAGTGCTTCTAAAGCATTCAAGATTTACCTGTTGAAAATTCTTTGTTTAGTTCTGTGCCAATTATTTAATTGGGTCATTTTTATTTGAGTTTGATTTCTTGAGTCCATTGTATAGTTTGGATATTAGCACTTTGTTTAAAATAGGATTGATGTGAAAATTTCCTAATGTGTAGACTGACATTTAGTTCCATTGATAGTATTTACTTCTTATAGATCTGTTGGTGTTCTGTTCAGGAAGTTGCTCCTGTACCAATGAGTTCAAGGCTATTTCCAGCTTTCTCTTCTAACAAATTTAGTGTTTCTGCAGTTATATTGAGGTCTCTGACCCATTTGGATTTGAGACTTTTTCTTCAGGAAGAAAAATATATATCTATTCCTTTTGTCTACATGCAGAGATACAGTTAGACCAACATGGTTTGTTGAAGATGCTGTCTTCTTTTTTTCCATTGTACGGTTCAGGCTTCATTGTCAAAAATCAATTGACCAAAGGTATGTGGGTTTATTTCTGGGTCTTTGAATCAATTCCATTGATCAACCAACCAGTCTATCTCTATACCAGTACCACGCAGTTTTTATTACTATTGCTGTGTGTTGTATCTTGAAGTCATGGATGGAGATAACTCCAGAAGTTCTTTTATTGTCTAGGGTTGTTTAAGCTGCTCTGTTTTTTTTATTATTATTATTCCATATAAAGTTTAGAATTGTTCTTTCAAGGTCTGAAAAGAATTGTGTTGGTATTTTGATTTGATTGCATTGAATTTGTAGATTGCCTTTGGTTAGATGGCCATTTTCACTATGTTAATCCTACAGATCCAGAAGATTAGATCTTTCCATTTTCTCACATCTTCTTCATTTTCTTTATTCAGACCCTTGAAGTTCTTTTCATGCAGGTCATTCACTTATTTGATTAGAGTCACACCAAGATACATTCTAGCATTTGTAGATATTATGAATGGTGTAGTTTCTTTCTCAGCACATATGTCCTTTATGTACAAGAGGGCTACAGATTTAAAAAAAAATAATCTTGCATCCAGCTACTTTGCCAAAGCTGTTTATCAGCTGAAGGAATTCTCTGGTAGAATGTTTGGGGTTGCTTACATACCCTACCACCTCACCTGCCAGTAGCAATATTTTGACTTCTTCCTTGTTGATCTTCCTTGATCTCCCTTAGTTGTCTTATTACTCTAGCTAAAACTTAAAGTACTATATTGAAAAGGAACAGAGAGAGTGGGCATTCTCCTGTCCTTGATTTTAGTGGAATTGCTTTGAATTTTTCTACATTTGTTTTCTACAATATTTCTACATTTATTTATTTTGATGCTTACAATCAGCTTGGTGTATATAGCTTTTGTTATGTTTAAATATAGACCTTGTATGTTTAATCTCTCTAAGATTTTCATCATGATGGGATGTTGGATTTCATAAAGCATATTTTCTCCATCTAACGATATGACCGTGTGATTTTTTTTTCAAATTTTTAATGTGGTTGATTACATTGATGACATTTTGCATGTTGAACCATCCCTGCATCCCCGGGATGATGTATATGATGTGTCCTTGGATTCAGTTTGTATTTTATTGAGTTTTTTACATGGAAGTTCATGCATGAAATTGGTCTGGAATTATCTTTTTTTGTTGGGTCTTTATGCAGTTTAGGTGTCAGCATGACTGTGGCCTCATAGAATGAATTTGGCAATGTTTTTTCTGTTTATATTTTGTGGAACAATTTGAAAATTATCTGTATTAGTTCTTTTTTGAATGTCTGACAGAATTCTGCACTAAAATCATCTGGATCTGGGCATTTTTTTTTTGGTTGGGAGGTTCTTTATGATTCCTTCTATTTTCTTAGTGGTTATTGGACTGTTTAAACTTTTTCCTGATCTTGATTTATCTTCGGTAGGTGAAATCTATCCAGAAAAATTATTTGTTTACTTTAGATTTTTTAATTTTGTGGAATACAGGCTTTTGAGGTAAGTCCTAATGATTTTTTTTATTTCCTCATTGTCTGTAGTTATGTCCCCCTTTTTTGTTTCTGATGTTGTTTATCTGGATACTCTGACTCTGTCTTTTAGTTAGTTTGGCTAAGGGTGTGTGTATCTTGTTGATATTTTCAAAGAACCAGCTTTTGGTTTTATTGATTCTTTGTATCAGTCTCTTTGCTTCCAATGTATTGATTCCATGCTCAAGTTTGAATATTTCCTGTCAACTGCTCCATGTTGGTGTGTTTGCTTCCTTCTGTTACAGAGTTTTCAAGTGTGCTGTTAAATTACTAGAATGGGATCTCTCCAATTTCTTTATGAAGGCACTTCATTTATCAAAATGCTGTGAGCTTTTCTCTTAGCACTACTTTCACTGTGTCTCATAAGTTTGGGTATGTTTTGCCTTCATTTTCATTGAAAACTAAAATATCTTTTATTTCTTCCTTTGTTTCTTCCATGATCAAGTGGTGTTTCTCTTGTTGAAGTCTAGCTTTAATCCATGGATGTCTAATAAGACTCATGGAGTTATTTCAATCTTCTTATATCTTCTGAAGCTTGCTTCGTGACTGATTTTATTGTCAAATTTGGAGAAGGTTTTAATGAGCCACTGAGAAATGTTCTGTATATATCTGTTAGGCCCATTTGATTCAAGGTGTCTGTTAGTTTCTTTATTTCCCCATTTACTTTCTGTCTTGATCTGTCCTTTGGAGAAAGTCTGTGCTGAAGTCTCTGACTATTAATGTGTGAGATTCCATGTGTGAATTAAGCTTTAGTAATATTTCTTTTATGAATGATACTACCCTTACATTTACATCATAGATGTTCATTATTGAATGGTTATAGTGGTGAGTTTTTTCTTCAGTGAGTATAAAGTGTTCTTCCCCATCACTTTTGATTAATTTTGATGAAACTTATTTTTGAGACATGAAAATGGCTACTTCATCTTGTTTTTTTTGGGTCAATTTGCTTTCAAACCCTTTTTTTGCCCTATACTCTGAGGTAAAGGCTATCTTTATTCATCATTATTTTTTAGTGTAATAACCCACACCTAAGAACACTCTTTCACTAGTATCCCTAATGACCTATCAAGGCACACACTCAGAAGAATTCTCTACAAGATAATACACAGCCAACACCCTTTCCTAAGATCCAGAGAGAGAAACAGAAGTGAAGAAATTAAACACCATAAACCTAAAATAGACAAGTCCAGATAGCAACAACTAGAATCACAATCATCCCAAACCCAGATAACTAGACACCAGAGTGAAATCAAAATCATTAACACCCAAGACAGCAAATCACCACAACCCTACTAGAGGAGACCCTGAAAAATTCAATATAGCCACAGAACAAGACAATGATTTCAAAACATAAATAAATCAAGGATATAACAGAGGATGTGGATAAAACCTAAATGATGTCTGTGAAAACAAAAAAGTGAAATAAAATACTGAATATAGTTGAAGACATTTTATTACAAAAGGAATCAATAAAATTAAAAACTAAGTTGTATCTAGAAATAAAAAACTGAAGAAGTCAAACAAAACTCAAGTGATAAGCCTCTCCAACACTGTCCAAAACATGAAAAAGACATTCTTATGACTAGATAAAATGCTATTACTTAATTTCTCATCCATAAGATTCTCTGTTTCTTGACTTTTACTGAGCTCTTTAATCTATTTTGGTGAGTTTTGTGCAGAGTGATACATAAGGATCTTTTGAATTATTTTATGTGCATACTTCTAGTTTGACCACAATAATGTGTTGAAGATGCTGTCTTTTTCCAGTATTTATTTCAAGATTTCTTATTTCAACTTTTCTTATTTAAAAATATCAATTGTCCATAGGTATTTGGATTTCTGCCTGGGTCTTCGATCTCATCATCGACCAAAGTGTTGTAACTCTGCCAATACCATCCTGTTACTTACTACTATATATTTTTTAGTTCAATTTAATCTTTGGATGGGGGATCCCTCTCGCAGTCCTTATTTAGGATTGTTTTAGGTTTCATGGTTTGTTTGTGCTTCTATTTGAAGCTGAAAATTGTCCTTTCAACATCTAGAAAGAATTGTCTGGAATTTTGATGAGGATTGCACTGAATGTTAATGTTGATTGTTTGTTTTTTTTTTTTTTAGGATGGAGAGTTTTACTCTATTAATCTTACTTATCAATGAGCAGGGGAGAGATTCCTAGACCTTGCCCAGGCATAAAGATAAACCATCTTCAAAAATACAGCAGATAACTGCAAATCTTCTCCATAACAAAGAACTACCATCATTCTGAAAATGTATAAGTGTACAGAAAGCTAAAATATTTTCATCAATTGCACACCCAATTAAAGGGTAATATTCAAATACATAAATAAGTCAAAAGAAAAATTAGATATAAAGAATATATAAAATACAAATAAAACACACATGTAATTCTAAATAAAGGATTCTTTATTACTATTATTAATTACAGTTTATTCACTTTGTATTCCAGATGTAGCATCCTCCCTTATCCCCTCCCAATCCCACCTTCCCTTTTATTTTCCTATGCCTTTCCCCCAATCAAATGATAGGGTAGGACCTCCTCCCCTTCCATCTGACACGAGTCTATCAGGTCTCATCAGGACTGACTTCGTTGTTTTCCTTTGTGGAGTGGTAAGGCTGCTATCCCCTCACATGGAGGTGATCAAAGAGCCAGCCCATGAGTTCATGTCATGTCACTATTTGCAGATGATATATGATAGTATACCTGAGTGATCCCAAAAATTCTACCTGTGAATGCTTACAGCTGATAAATCCATTCAGCCAAGTGGCTGGATACAAAATCAACTCAAAAAATTTAATAGCACTCCTATATGCAGAAGACAAAAGGGATGAGAAAGAATTTGGGAAAACAATACACTTCACAACAGCCTCAAAGGACATAAAGTACATTGGTGTAACTCTAACCAAGCAATTGAAAAAAAAATCTTCAGTCTCTGAAGAAAGAAATAGAAGATATCAGAAGAAAATTCTTAAAGAAATAATTCAAATGGCTGAGAAACATTTAAAGATATGAGCAAGATCCATAGTCACTGGAGAAATGGAAATCAAAAGTAGTTTGAGGTATGGTCTAAAGAGAGTCACAATCACTAAGAATATTCAGACATTGCTAGTAGGAGTACAAACATGTTTAGTTAAGGACATACTTGTGGCTTTTCCGCAGCAAGGTCGGAATTCTTCTGCCTCAAGAACCAGCTATACTACTCTTGGGCATATATCCAAAGAATGTTTCATCCTTCCATGGAGACATTTATGCAAACATGTTTATGATTGCTCTAATCAACACTTCCAGAAATTGGGTATAACCCAGATGTCCATTAACAGAAGAATAGATAAAGAAAATGTGAACATTTACACAACAAAATATTACTCAGTCATTTACAAAGTAAACCATGAAATTTGAAAGTAAATGCATATCTGCAGGCAAACTAGAAAAAAATCAGTCTGAGTATATAGTAACACAAGTTCAAAAATACAAATATGGCATGTATCTTCTTACATGTTAATATTATTTTAAAGTGAATGATAAGCAACCTACAGTACATAAAACCATGTAGGATACACACAGAATAAGGGACTAGTGTTCGAGAACAAGTAACTAGATCTCCCTAGGATAGGTCAGTAAAATAGTTATTTATAGATGGAGGATGGGCTCATAAAGAAGAATCGGTTGGAAGTGGGGAAGAAAGAGGACATTAAGGAAAGTAATATGAAGAGAGACAGAGAAGATGAAATGTCAATTGAATGTTACTGTAGTAACCTAATACAGCAGGAGCTTCCTAAAATATATACATATCTGAAGGTGATCCAAATGAAATAATACATGAGAATCCCAACAGGATGTCACTTGTCATCAAATGAAGAATGGGTTATATCTACTTGAGGTGGTGGTCAAAGGAGTCTTATTGGAATGCCCAAACAATGCACACTTTTATCAAGATTATATTTTGCTCTCCATAAATTCACTGCAAGTCTCTATTGCTGAATACAGCACTTACACAACTCGCTGAACATAGAGAAATTAAGCTGGTACCTACATAGAAATTTCACTGTGTAGGTATATTTATCTATATCTGGATTGAGATAGATAGATAGATGATAGATAGATAGATAGATAGATAGATAGATAGATAGATAGATAGATTCGTGTGTAATCACTATATATTTTTTAATTCCAGTTAACAAATTTTGCAAGATTATACATAGGAGGCATCAATTAATTATTTTGTTTGTTTATATAGAAGAATTAACAGTACATCATTTTTTTCACTTTCCTACCTTCAAAGCCTCTTGCAGTTTTAGCTCTTTTGAAATTTCATGGCTGCATTTTCATGAATGGATTTTACATAAGTTATATATCAAATTTTGATTTGCATTATATTGTATATATCTTATTATAAAAATATATGTAATAAAAATACCATGAAATTATATCAGTAGTAATTATGATAACCATAAAGTAGAAAAAGTATAGAGATGAAGTACTTTTCTTTTTGGTTGTTATTATGAGTTAGTTGACTGACTCCAGCCATCTCAAGACTTCTGCTGCCAGGTTTAAACCTGAGTTCATAATCTCAGGCTCCAAAACTTACTCCTATCCTGATTCTTAAGGTGGTTAATGTCTGTCTTTTAATCAGGAAAGAATGTAAAGAGGAAAGTGGCTGATAATATAAGCTAAGCACACAAGTTGTAAATGTGTTGTCTGTCATGACTTAAATTGCCTATGAGCATCTTGCCCCCTCTTTTGGTCCTGTATAATTCTTAATTTGGTGCCAGACGTCCAGGTCTGAATGCAAAAGCTGAGTTGAGAATCGTGAACCCAGGTGTCCTGCATTAGGCTGAGTCACCAGTGTTTACTTTCTTGGTCAAAACCCCATGTCAAAGTATGACTGAAATCTCTCCCTCTGAAGCCCCTACCCTGATGTCCCTCCTCTAGTTCACTGATAAGGGATGTCCTCCTCCTCTACAATGTTACTGTAGCCTATCAGATCTCATCAAAACTGTCTGAAACTATTTTCCCTGTTACTTAGTTTAGCCACTTTGACTGGTGGAAGTGATCAAAGAGGTAGCAAAGTGATCAAAGAGTGACTGCCCCTGCTCCCCTTACTAGAGGAAATCAAATGTTTAAACTACCTTTCATAACAGCAATCCAAAACAAACAAGCGGTTTTTTTTTGATGACCTACAATTTTGTCTCAGACTCTGGTGCTCTCCAAAGTCACTGTGGACCATGATGAAATCATACAGGTTGTTGAAGAAAGAAAGAACCAAACATGTTTTTCACCCACATAGAGGAACCAGGTGCAAAGCCCCAGGGCTATGGGATTCCAAGGGTACATTGATGAGAGGCAAATAGAACAATAAGAAGACAGCAAATTCAGAGCAAGTGTGGCTACAGAGACAGAAATATCACAGTACTGTGATCCACAATGGCTGGGCTTTGCTGCAGTGTATGTGCTGGCCCATCATGAGAACCATTGGGTGTGCACAGACTGAGAGCCTGACGCAACAGGAGGAAGCAACTACAGCATTAAAAGTCTTCTCTGACATTGTTGAGGTCTCAGCCTGTTGCAGGACCTAAGCCAATAATCTCCTTGGATCCGCCTTGATGCAGGGTTTTGTCTCTGTGTAGTGAAGAGCCTGACATGTCCCTTCCTTTGCTTTGCCTCAGCCTCCTCCTGCAACCTGTGCATGCATCGATGGAGATGTCTCTGTTCACTTGTGGTTATTACAGGGAGACCAACACCTACGTGGAGGCAGACTTTAACCTCGCTACATTTATCCCCATTTCCATCCCAATTGACCTATCCCATTACTGCCAGAACATTTTTGACAGAGAACCAAGTAAACTATGGAATGTCAGCCTGTGAGTACTCGCTTGAATGTACTATGCTTCTGGTTAAAAGATAGTATAAGACCTGCTAAACACATGTAATTCCAATGAGAATAATGAACTAGATAAAGAACAATGTAAAAAACAGTTTCACATTTTTTTATGCTTCATTGTGCCTCTGCAAACATTTCCACTTCTCTCTGTTATTTTTTCAGTCAGAAAGAAATCAGGGATAGAAAAAAGAACAATTTTTTGTGTCTGCTCCATGGTGTGATTCCATGGTGAGACTTACAAATTTTTAACACACTGACTCTAATATGTCAAGATAAGTTTCCATTCTTCTCAGGTTTATTTGGCCATCTAAATGTCTTATGTTTGAGTATCTGTTTCCAGAGACTTGGAGAGTTTCTGTTAAAGTGAACTTGAATATCCTTATGTGCTCAGTACAAATCATAGAATCTCCGGTTTCACGTGTTCTGGCTTTAGTATCTTTAAAGTATCTCAGAGTTTAGATACTGTGGTCATACTTATAACTTATTTATTTATCACTGATATTGTAATGGAGTGTTCTGAAATTCATGTAATTGATGCCCATATTCTGTTCTCTGCTTAGTTAGCTCTGCTGGAATCCCAATGTTCTCTGATTTCATTAGAGGTTTTATGATTTTCATTTGCAACCTTTTTATCTGTCTTTCTCCTTCACAATCTCAATTTTGTCTTATTGTTTGTCTTTTATGGTACTCAGTCCTCACTGTGTACAACTGTTTATTCTATCCCTTATCCAAGTTCTGGTGGAGACTGCTGATTCTTGCCTCAAAGCCCAGTTGAAGTCATTGCTTGGTTCTATCTTCTTTTCTGTTGTTCATCTCTTTACTTTCTGAAGTATTCATCTGCCACTTTATCTCTCTGAGAAAGTCTGAGTTCGGTCATTGGTTATTTGATACTGTGGAGGACTCATTAGGCTTTTTCAAATTCCTGTTTTTCAGGTGATGCTATAATTGGTACATGTGTTCATTTTAACATCAATTTTGGGATTAGGTGGTCTTTTGCAGAAAAGTACCTTCTTGAAACTTCAGTACATATTTCCTCTCTGAGCAGGAAATAAACATACAAGCCTCTGTTCCTGGTAGTTGTATAGTTATGGAGTATTTGTATAGGAAAAAAAAACGTGCATGCACACACACTAGGATTCCTATTTTTTTTGTGTGTGTGGAAGTAAAGAACACTTAGGAATGCTTTCACAAGATAGAGAAAGCATAGTTCAGTAGCTCACTTCAGCCAGAGAGAGAAGAAACCACAACATACGAGGAAGTAAAGAGCCTATCCTCAGAGATAGATAAAAGACAGAAAAGACTGAATTGTTAATTGACTGGTCTTAATCTAGATTCTGTTTGACCTGTGATAGGTGGATCAAGTCTCAACTCCTTGAAGTTTAAATCAGAGTTGTTTAAAGTTTACACAATGTTATACAAGTTCTGAATATATTAACATGACCACATTCTATAATCTACACTGAAATTTTCACTGTAAGAAAAGCAGGTAACAAGTGTCTATAAACAGTTGGAGTAGACTGATGCTTTACAGATAAGCTTGGACACCAAATAAAGGATGGTTCTGGGCTAAAAAAATGAACAGCCTTTCTTCTCTCTGAATATGTAATTACAGATAAGATTTCAGCACAATGAGAAGCATTGAAGTATATCTTCAGCAGGAATGAAAGGACATTAAAAACTTTGATCCTGTAACTATGAGAAAACTAGCCAGTGCTTTCACCTGGTGGTTTCCACAGTATATCAGAACTCCACTGATTAATATTTTAAAACTCTGAAATTTTAAACTCTTTAAGTCTCATTTTCACATACTTTAAACAACTTTTTCGGACATTTACAACTTGCCTTTATAAATCTTAAATCCCTTTTTTAGACATTCAAAATTTCCATCAACTTTAAAGTGTTTGATTCCCCCATCCATGCATTTACCAGGAGACAGATTTGTTTGATATCTGGGAGAAATGATTGACAAGCAAGTTCTTTTAAGTGAAAGAACCATACAATGTAAACTGTTAAGTGTTAGTAGCTTCAGTTTGAACCTCATTTAAATCTAATTTTGTGAGATTACATTTTTCATTGTGAATCCAGCAAGGTAATGTCTTCTTCAGCAGGGAATCTAGATATCTGTAGAAAAGAACAAGGTCTGCCTTTCATGCATGATATGGACTGAACGTGCAGGTACAACCTTGTTCAGAGGAGCTGCCTAAAGGTTCATAACCTCTGATAAACATCTATAGTGACAACCTGCTGAAAACATGACAAGAGATCTGAGAGGGGTAAATTTGAGCATGAAGTAAAATCCAAATGGCCTCTATATCAGTCAAAATGACAGAGACTTACTGGATACCTGGGACCCCAGTCTGGGATCCTCCATGGTATTTTCAAAGACTTTGTAGGGAGCAGAGGTTGACAGTCCTTGGATGCTACACAAAACAACATTGTCTTCAGCTGCCACACAAGACATCATGACTCACCAAACATCAGAATTGTGAGGCCTGAGATATTTTTTTATGGAGAAGGAACTTGGAAAAGTACCCTACCTTTCCCAGGCACAATAGAGCATTTAACTCAACAATGTCCAAATGCTGGGCAGGGATTTATTGTTGGGTGAAGCATGTGGCAATTCATGGTTCAGTTGTCATCATTATCACAGTCGAAATATGATCAAAGGAAAGGCCATTTTTTTGCCTGTCATAGCTACCAACTAAGATGTCTGGCAGAGACATGGTTTTCATTACATTCCTTAAATCCATACTCAACAGAACTCTCTGAGAGCATTGAGGGGGAGCATCTAACTTATTGCAATATTTTTCACTTGATTATTTTTTATTAATTCAATTTACATCTTGGTCATAGGTCCTACCCTCTTCTCCTCCCAATCCTACTCTCTCTCCCATATATATCCTCTTCCACTCTTCTGCCCCCTATCTACACACCCCAGCCCCTGTAGTGTTATGATGACTGAGTTTGTGTTACTCCCCTGTGGTCAGTTATGTCAGTTCCATCAGGGTAAAGTGACCAACAAACATAAAATATAGTCTATGTCCACTCCACTAACTAGCAGGCCAGCATGAAGCCTAATCAGCACATCAGCTACTTATAGGTATAGGAGCTAGGTTGAGACCATGCATTGTCCTTGGTGGGTGCAACAGACTCCTTAGGACCCTCTGGGCACTGGTTGATTGGCCCTGGTGATTTTCTTGTGGTGTCCCTGTCACACAAATATAAATGAATAAGTATACAGATATAACCAACTAAATTGATTCTTTAGTTTTTACTATTGCTTTTATGTGATTGGAAAAACATAAGCCCTCAGCTCAAATGGAAAAAAAGATGGAATTTCTTCTATAAATTTGAGAATCTGTGAACACAATTTAGGTTATCCCAACTTCCATGATACAATGTGGAAGCAGCTTCATGAATTTTCATAGTAACAGAATAAATAAAGAAAACTATATATCCAATACAGCACTGGATTCCTCAGAGAGGACATTAGTAGCAAAATGGGGCAAGTTATCATAAAGGCCCAAGATGACTATGTGATGTCATTCTTGTCTTTTTGATTGGCAAAAGCTGTTAGTGTGCTGGGTTACTACATTCTAAAATGATTTTATTCATCCGCTATAGGAGATATATATAGATATAGATACAGATACAGATACAGATACAGATACAGATACAGATACAGATACAGATACAGATATAGATATAGGTATAAATTTCATTTGCCTGCAAATTTCATGATCTAGAAAAGATCATTCTGAGTGAAATATCCCAGAAGGAGAAAGACAAACATGGTATATACTCACTTATATAGACCTATAAGATATGATAAACATAATGAAATCTATACACCTAAAAAGATAATCAAGAGAGTGGACATGGGGTAAGATGATCAATCCTCATTTAGAAAGACAAATGGGATGTGCATTGAACGTATGACAGGAGTCTACTGAGCGCATCTGAAAGACTCTAACTAGCAGTGTTTTCAAAGCAAAGACTTATGCCCAAACCTTTGGCAGAGTACAGGGAATCATAAGAAAGAAGGGGAGTTAGTCTGATGGGGAAAGGATAGGAGCTCCACAAGGACCAAATATATCTGGGCACAGGGTCTTTTCTGAGACTGACATTCAACCAAGGACCATGTATGGATATAACCTAGAACCTCCACTCAGATGTAGCCTGTGGCAGCTCAGTAACCAATTGGTTTCCCAAAGTGAGGGAACAAGGACTATTTCTAACAGGAACTCAATGACTGGCTCTTTGGCCTCCCCACCCCCAAAGGGAGGAGCAGACCTGTTAGGCCACAGAGGAGGGCTTTGCAGCCAGTCCTGAAGATACCTGATAAAACAAGATCAGATGCATGGGGAGGAGGTCCCCCCATCAGTGGACTTGGAAAGGGGCATGATGGAGATGAGGGAGGGAGGGAGGGACTGGGAGGGAATGAGGGATCGGGACACGGCTGGGATACAGAGTTAATAAAATGTAACTGATAAGAAAAAATTAAATTAAAAAATATTTTCAACTAAATATATATATATAGATATAATCTTAACCACAGAGGTGTCCAAGAATTGTCTACTCAGGGTGTTGCAGGTAGCCCACACTATAGTAATGAGCCTCTCAAACTACAACATTGCAATCTCTCAACATCAATGAGGTTTTAATAGCCAGTCTTTGCAGACACAGCTCTTTCCAGGAGTTCTCATTGATACATGTATACATTCCTACAATTCAATATTTAGTATGGGATAATCCATAAGGAATACAAATTCTCTTTCTCTCGGTTGTTGCTAATTGCCTGCTTTTACACAATAGATTCTCTCTTAACAGAGCATTCAGCCACAGAGCCCAGATTAATGTAGTACAACCAAATGGAATTTCTTCCTGGTGATGGCAGGTCAGAAGGCAGAATCCTTCCTTCAGTAGAACCCAGTGGACTTCAGGCTAATGATTTCTGTTAAGCTGCCTCTGTAAGAGTCACCCAGACTCTTATCTACCACAGGTTTTGAAACAAGTTTCTGAGGACCCATCCCCAAGCACTGAAGGCTATGTGTGACACAGTTTAACTCACCTACCTGCAACAAAGTTCCACTTTCTCCCATTGTGAGCACTTTTGTACTGTCTTAATGTACTTGGAGGTTTTCCTCTCTTTTATATGCTACTTTAACTTACTTTTTCCCCCTGCCTTACCCAGGAAACTCAACTCATTTATTTAATCTGCAAGCTTAGAGAAACACCTTTCCTTTACTACTTTTTTTTACTACTTTTTGAATTTTTGTAAAGATTTATTAATTTTTTACATTATGTTTATGAGTGTTTTGCCTACATGTTTGTGTGTGTCCCACTTGTGTGCATGGTCTCTTCAGAGGCCAGTGATCCCCTAGAAATGGGGTTATACACTATTGTATCCTAAAACTGGCTACTGTTTTCAGGGTCCTCCACAAGAGCAGCAACTAGTCATAACATATCATTTTTCAAACCCAAGAATCCTATATGCACATGCTTATTTATTCTTATTACATGTACTTGAGAACTCATCTTCTTATTTATGTGTGAATACCACAGGTGTGCCTGGTACCCAAAGATGCCAGAAGGGCTCTTATGAACTGCAGCTAAACATGTTCCCAAGGCCACCCTCTGGGTACTGAGAACTGATGCTAGCTTTTATTCAAAGTGGTCCATCTATATACCACAAAGAGACACTTTAACACTAAGAGCACATATAAACTTGTTAGAACTTTTGCAAGTGAGTATGAAATAGAATAATTACCATATACATGGACATGAAGCTCTTACTTATATCCGTAGTGAAAATGTTAGTGACCCTTCCATAATCCTGTGCTTGCATGAGCCGAAACACCATAAGCACCTATGTATTCAGTACTCATAGGATACAAACAAGTGATATTTTATGCACACACTTTACACCAAAAAACATTAGAAACAGTTAAACTTCTGAGAGTTTAGGAGCTGTTTGATGATGTTCCTGGGTTGTCATGGGCTTATTCACACAAGATTTACATGTCACAAGAAAAGTCAAAGGCTAGGACCTCTAGGTTCCTGTATTTGATAAAAGACTTTTTGAGAAAAGTGTACTGATAATACCCATCATTCTGTTCCTCTGGTTTAGATACAATTGGAAAAACTATCAATATTTGCTGACCTTATACTTTGCCATTGAAGAGATTAATAAGGACTCAAACCTGCTTCCCAATATAACTTTGGGTCCCCACATCTACAATGCCTTTAATTCTAACAAAAAAACTTTGGAGGGCCCTCTGATGTGGCTGTCTGGAAGGAGTGATTATATTCCTAACTACAAGTGCAACACTCGACACAAAGCTCTAGGAATCCTTTCAGGAAACAAGCCGGAATTTTCTGCTGCAATTGCAACACTGTCAGAGCTCTACAATGTCCCACAAGTAAGTTAGAAACATACTTTTAAGCACAATCACATCTCAGACCTGACCAAAACAAAGAAACTAATGAAAAACAATAACAGAACAAACAAAAGAAAAAAGAGAAGTGGATTATGTTTAGTGTAGGCAGATTTCAAATAGCAGTGAATGAATTATTTTGATATAGCAATACTTAACAGATGACAGAGTGTGGTGAAAAGCCTGGAAAGGAAATTCTGGGAATTTCTAAGTTCACTTAGTAGTATCCATGATTCTATCTCCAAACAATGGATTATTTACTGCAGATACTCAGTCTGTATTTGATCATAAGTCAAATTCTACAGCAAAGATACCTAACTACCCAATCTAGCATATAAACATCTCAAAATTCCTACAGTTGTCAATACCTCACATATGGAAAAAGAAAGTCCAGGACATGTAACTAAGTTTGGAACAATGTTTAATGCCATCACCGATGTAAAACTTTCAAGGAATTAATGATCTCATTCAGGAAAGTAGATCCCAGAATAGCACCTACAGAGACCAACCACTTAGCTTTATCATACAATTGACTCTTGTGAGGCTACAGTTAAGAAATGCATCTATCAGCAGTCATTAATACAAACAGAGAACATACTTGGTGAGCACAAGGGTCAGCAATAATCAAGATTAAAAAAACCCACATGGTAACTCTCATTGTTATCACTCAGTTAAACAATTCATAAATGTGTTTTAACCTAAAGTAATAAAAAATAAAAGACAATGATTTACATCTGTCTGAGTTTTGTCTCTATCAACTCTATCTAGAGGGATGATAGAGTAAACCCTGGCAATGAGGCCCCAGGTCATCACAACTTGAAACATTTTAACATAAGAAACTGAATCTCTAAAAACTGTGTTAGTCTCTTTCTGTGTTTGCTTTTCTAAAGATGAAGGTTCTTAGAAATATGGTGACTAGAAAGTACCTGTTAATGCTTTCTGCAGTTTTCTCTACATCAGATACTCTTTTGCATTGTTACTGCAACAAGAGAGAGCTATCTTGCCTTTCAAAGCCAGTGAACAACTTACTGGCTGCTTCAGACACCTTAATAACTTTGGAGCCTATGGTATTTGTAAAAGACTGTATTCCACCACATAATTTAGGGACAAGCTAATCTCACAGAAGACAATCTCCTTAACAATATTCAGTCCTTTAAACCTCATATTTGAATTATGAATTCACTTCCTCACTCAGGGTGATGATTCCACATGCCTGAAACTCAGAATCACTTTTTTCTTTGCTTCTTCAGGTCACATATGGACCATTTGATTCCGTGCTTAGTGACAAAGATACATCCCCATCCCTTTATCAGATGTCTACTAAAGACAGAGGTCTAGCCCAAGGGCTGATCTCTTTATTGCTTCGCTTTGGCTGGAAGTGGGTGGGGCTCATTGTGTCTGATGATCAGAGAGGAAAGGAGTTCCTCTCTGACCTGAAAGTAAAGATGGTATCAGAAGATATCTGTGTGGCCTTTACAGAAAAACTCCTAGATAATTTTAATGAAAACGTAAAATATGGTTATGGTTTGCAGAACTTGAAACAACATACACGAGTAAATGTGAATTTATTCTATGGTGAAATAGATGACTTGCTGTTCTTCTGTGTAGACATTCATAATATCTTTGTAACCAGAAGGAAGGTGTGGATCTTTGCAAAGCCACACTCGACATACTTAGAGACTATAACAAGTGAAAAGCATGTTTTGATAAACCTATTCAGTGGAAGCTTCTCATTTTTAAAAAAGAGAACTATCCCTGGTTTCAAGCACTTTCTTGAGGCCCTTACACCCTCCCATTACCCAGGAGATGTTTACGTCTCTAAATTCTGGATTGATAATTTTAATTGTTCACCTCCTGCTTCCCGGTGTGGAAATCATAAACACTGTCCAGTGAATATTTCCCTAAAGACTAAGGATAAAATAAACGATATGATAACTATTTCTGAGCCCAGCTATTCCATATGGAACGCAGTGTATGCAGTGGCCTATGCTCTACATAAAATGCTATGAGCAAAACTGAAATGGGATCTAAAGAAGACAGAAACACAGACTGGCTTCTACCATGGCAGGTAAGCCTCACTCATAAGCAGGGGAAGCTTAGAATCTTACGTTATTAGTAAGTAATTTACTGGGGTCAAGCCAATAGAACATTTTCATCTTATAATTAAAAGTATAAGTTAAAATGGAAAAGGGTTTAAGTTTTTCTCCATTTAGTTCCATGTTGGCTATAGGCTTGCTGTATATTGTCTTTACTATGTTTAGGGATATGACTTGTATCCCTGATGCCTCCAAGACTTAGTTAAACATGAATGGGTACTGGATTTTGTCAGATGCTTTTTTGGCATCTAAAGAGATGATCATGCATTTTTTTTCTCCTTCAGTTTGTTTATATGATTGATTACAATGAGGGATTTCTGTATATTGAACCTGCATGCCTAGGATGAAGCCTACGTGGTCATGGTGGATGATATCTTTTATGTATTCTGGCTTTCAGTTTGCAAGTATTTTATAGAGTATTTTTCCATCAATGTTCATAAGAGAGATAGGTCTAAAGTCTTTTTTGTTGTTTTTGGGTCTTCATGAGGTTTAGGTATCAAGGTGACTGTGGCCTCATAGAATTAGTTTGGTAATGTTCATTCTTCTTCTGTTTTGTGGAATAGTTTGAAGAGAATTGGAGTTAGTTTTTTTTATTTTTTATTTAACTTTTATTAATAACACTTTATTCATTTTGTATCCCCCCATAAGCCCTTCCATCCTCCCCTCCCGGTCCCACCCTCTCTCCCCTTTTCTGCATGCATGCCCCTCCCCAAGTCCACTGATAGGGGAGGTCCTCCTCTCCTTCTTTCTGATCTTAGTCTATCAGTTCTCATCAGAAGTGGCTGCATTGTCAGGGTTCTAGGTTATCTCCATGAATAGTCCTTGGTTGGAGTATGAGTCTCTAGGAAGTTCCCTGTGTTCAAATTTTCTTGTTCTGTTGCTCTCCTTGTGGAGTTCCTGTCCTTTCCAGCTCTTACTATTTCCCACTTCTTACATAAAATTCCATTCACTCTGCCCGTCAGTTGGCGATCAGGCTAAGCATTTGCTTTGGAGTTATCTTTTTTTAAGGTCTGTAAAATTCTGCACTGAAGCCCTCTGGCCCTAGGCTTTTTTGTAAGGGATACTTTTGACATTGCTTCTTTTTCCTTGGGGCATATAGGACTATTTAATATATTTGCCCAATCTTGATTTAATATTGGTACATGGAATCTATCAAGAAAATTGTCCATTTCGTTTAGATTTTCAAATTTTGTGGCATACAGGCTTTTGTATGATTGTTTGGATTTTCTCAGTATCTGTGGTTATGTCCCCTTTATAGTTTCTGATTTTGCTAATTTGGATGATTTCTCTCTGCCTTTTATTTAATTTGCCTAAGGGTTTGTCTATCTTGTTGATTTTCTCAAAGAACCAGCTCTGGGTCTCATTGATTCTTTACTATGACCTTCCTCTTAGCACTGCTTTCATTTTGTCCCATAAGATTTTATTACTATTGCTCTGTAGTAAAACTTGAAGTCAGGGATGGAGATACCTCCAGAAGTTCTTTTATTATACATAAAGTTTTAGCTATTTTGTTTTGTGTGTATGTGTGTCTGTGTGTGTGTGTTCCATATGAAGTTTAGAATTGTTCTTTCAACGTCTGTGAAGAATTGTGTTGGTATTTTGATAGTAATTGCATTGAATCTGTATATTGCTTTTTGTAAGATTATCATTTTTACTATGTTAATTTGATCAATCCATGAGCATGGGTGATGTTTCCATCTTCTGATATTTTTTTCAGTTTCTTTTTTCAGAGATGTGAAGTTCTTGTCATAGAGGTCTTTCTCTTGCTTGGGTAGTTACACCAAGATATAATATATTATTTCTGGTTATTGTGATATATTGTTTTCCTAATTTTTATAAGCCCATTTATCATTTATAGTCGAGTGGACTACTGATTTTATAAGTTAATTTTATAACAGCCAATTTACTGAAGGGGTGAAGGAGTTTGCCTACTGTATAACATCTCTGGTAAAATGTTTTGGGTCACTTATATATACTAGTGTATCATCTGTGAATAGGGATATTTTGACTTCTTCCTTTCCAATTTGGACCCTTATGTTTTGTAGTTGTCTTATTGCTCTAGCTAGAACTTAAAGTACTACACTGAAAAGCTATGAAGAGAGTGGGCAGCTTTGTATTTTTCTGTGACTTTAGTGTAATTGCTTTGAGTTTCTCCCCATTTAATTTGATTTTGGTTATCGGATTATTGTATATTACTGTTATTATGTTTATGTAGTGCCTTGAATCCCTGATCTTCACAGGGCTTTTATCATGAAGTGGTGTACAATTTTATCAAAGGCTTTTTTTGCATCTAAAGAGATGAACATGTTTATTTAATTTTTTTTCTTTCAGTGAATTACAGTAATGGATTTAAATATGTTGAACCATCCCTGCATCCCTTCGATGATGCTTACTTGATCATAGTGGATGATGTATTTGATGTGGTCTTGGACTGGTTTTACCAGTATATTACTGAGTATTTTTGCATTAAAGTCCATAAGGGAAATGGGTTTGAGCTTTTCTTTCTTTGTTGGGTCCTTGTGTGGTTTAGGTACCAATGTGACTGTGGATTCATAGGACTGAGTTTGGCAATGTTCCTTCTGTTTCATTTTGTACAATAGTTTTTGAAGTATTGGTGTGAGCTCCTCTTTGAAAGTCTGGTAGAATTCCATGCTAAAACCATCTGGTTCTGGGATATTTTTTTGTTTGGTAGACTTCTGATGACTGCTTCTATTTTCTTAGGGGTTATAGGACTCTTTAACCTGCTTACCTGATCTTGATTTAACTTTGGTAAGTGAAACCTATCAGGAAAATTTTCCATTTTCTTTAGATTTTTGAAACTTGTGGAATTCAGTCTTTTGAAATAACATCTCATGATTCTTTGGAGTTATTCCCCCTTTTCATTTCTGCTTTTGTTTATTTGGATACAGTCTCTCTGACTTTTTGTTAGTTTGTCTAGAGGTATGTCTATCTTGATGACATTCTCAAAAGAAATAGCTCTTGGTTTTTACTATGATACTGATTTCATCTATGAGTTTGATTATTTCCTGCTGTCAACTCATCTTGGGTGTGTTTACTTCTGTCTGTTCTAGAGATTTTACAGGCGTTTTTAAGTTGCTACTATGAGAATTCCTGAATTCCTTTTAGGAAGGCACTTAATGTTATGAAACTTCTCCTTAGCACTGTTTTCATTGTGTCCCAGAAGTTTAGTCATGTTTACCCTTCATTTTCATTGAATTCTTGAAAATCTTTAATTTATTTCTTCCCTGACTCTGTAGTGACTGAGTTGTTCAGTTTCCATGAGGTTTTTATTTTTGTTTGTTTGGTTTGTTTGTTTTGTTTTTTTTTGTTGTTTTTTTTTTTAGGTTTTCTTTTGTTTCCATTGTTATTGATATCTAGCTTTAATCCATGGTGGTCTGATAAGATAAAAAGGTTATTTCAACTTTATTGTACTTTTTGAGGATCACTCTCTGTCCAAGTCAATGGGCAATTTTGGAGAAGGTTGTGTAAGTTGCTGAAAAGAAGGTATATTCTTTTTGTCTGGGTAAAAATTCTGCAGATGTCTGTTAAATCTCCTTGATCTGTGCATATGTTAGTTTGTTTCTCTATTTTCTGTCTTCATGACCTGTCCTTTGGTGAGTGTGGGGTTTTGAAGTCTTCCTCTATTACTGTGGCTGTATTAGTGTATAATTTAAGCTTCTTTGTTACTTTTACAAATGCAGGTGCCCTTGTATTTGGAGCAAAATATTCAAAATTGAAACATCATTTTGGTGGATTTTTTTCTATCATATGTATCCTTTTGCTATGATATGTGTCCTCTCATATCTGTTTTGAATAAATTCAGTTAAAAGGTCATTTTATTAGATATTAGGATGGCTTCTTTCAACTTGCATCTTGGGTCAGTTTCCTTAAAAAACCTATTTCCATCCCTTCACTCTGAGGTAATGTCCTCCTTTGTTTTTAAGATTTTTTTGTATGCAGCAGATTGATAAGTCCTGTTTATGCATCCACTGTTTATTATTAGTCTCTGTTTATTATTATTATTATTATTGAGGAACTGTGTCCATAGATGTTGAGTGATACTAATGATTAATGATTGCTAGTGCCTGTTATTTTGATTTTTAAGATTGCAGCAAGTTTTTGTGTTTCTGTTCTGGTTTTGCAGCAGCGGTGTTATTTATTTTCTGTGTTTCTCTGGGTGTTGTTTACTTCCTTTGGTTGGGGTTTTCCTTCTAGTATCTTCTGTACAGTTGTGAAGCATAGACACTGGCATTTTCGAGTCCACAGCACAACCTCTCACTTGCTGTGAAGTCGCTATAGTCGAATCCTTAGTAACCATATACACTGGGTGTCACCATTTTGGATCCTCTTCAAATCTACATCTTCTAAATGGAAATATTATTTTCTGGTCCTAGAGAAAGAGAGAGGACCTTTTTTCAACTAAGGACATGCTACACACTATACTATCTTGCATCTCATCTATCTTGTGTTCAGTAGCTCTTGCATTATTTCTATCGTGAATAATTTTAATCTCACTAAAAACCTGGGAAGACAAATAAACAAACTAAGCACTTTCAAAAAGAAAGCCATGTTAGAGAGAGGGAAAATGAAATTCTCTTTAAAGTCAGCCAGTAATCTATGTGGGCCACTCATGTCATATGATGTCTCTCTTCAGCTTCATCCATTTCTGAGGAAAATTAAATTTAGAAATGCTGCTGGAGATGAAATAAGCTTTGATGAGAACAAGAATATTAGGGAAATGTATGACATACAAAACTTTATTGCATATAGTTTTCGAAATGCACTATTACTTAAAGTGGGAGAGTTTGTCTTCAAGAGTGCACAAGATCAAGGCTTTTTCATCAATGAAGTTCTGATTCAATGGCCAAGCAACTACAAACAGGTCTGGAAATTTTTCAGTATTTAATATGAAGGGAATTATTTGTAAAGAATGATAAAAAATGATTGTGTAATGATTCTTTGAACTTTTAAAATAATTGTGAGATTTTAATTCTTAGCTCTATTGTGACTGTGAGCTTGTGTGTGGGTGTTCATGCACACGAGCACATGTGCTTCTTAAGTCCACAGTAAACTGTGGTTATCTTCTTCAGTTACTGTCAACTTTATTTTTATCTGTGTGAAACCCTTACTTTATGATTTTGCTGAACTCAGTGGCCAGCATTTCCTAGGTTCTCACTCTGTCTTCATGATCATAAAGTTTGGATTACAGGCTCATTTTTCTGCACCCAGCTTGTCTTCCATCCTTTCATCATGATCAAATTCACATTTTCCTGCTTATGTGGCAAGCATGTTAAATACTAAAACATCTCTTTAGTTCTGTTTTGTGACTTTAAATCAGAAATGAACTAATATTTCAGAATTACATATATGTATATATACATAAATACACATACAAATGCACACATAAGGTCAGTTAATTCCTTAGCAAGAATTAGATGAATTGAATTTGAATGTTTGTGTTTGTTCATTATGCAGTGAACGAATAATTGAGAGCTCATGGTTATATAGTGGTATGTATGTTTCTATATGTAAACATACACATGCACACAAACTTATGAAATTTTCACATATGTTAATTATACAGGCTAGCTGATGCTCAAGCAGTCTTCCATTCACACAACTCATGTTCAAGCATATCAATAATTCCACAAGGTTGTGAGCTAGCATAAACAATAAATTATGGATCTGGACACAAGACATTTCTGTAAACAATGTATATGAGCTGCCCAAAATGTGTGTCAGGAACTGAACTCATATTTCAGTGCAAGAGCTGTATGCACTCTTAACAGCTGATCCAGTTATCCAGAAACACATTACTGTTATTATGTACATATTAGAAAGAATCAGAATCCAAACCAAGGCAGAAAAGAAGTCCAAGAAATATTTCCTGTCCTACAAAATTTCTAACATATAACAAACTAAAATTGCATTAGAATTTTATTAGTTATGTGATTATCTAAGAATACAACTGCTGAAAATCCCATTTGATAACTACACTAACGTTTGAAAAGAAAGGCAAAGAACAATCCTTAGCATTGGGAGTCAAGGGTAAAAGTCACAGTAACAGATTATAATTCACCAATGGCAAAACCATTTTCATGAGAAAATTAAACTTCCTTTTGCAGCCGAATCAGAGTGCATGGGAATTACTACAGGACTGAAATATAAAGGTAGAAGCAAGTGTGCTTGGAGGCAAGTATGAATGGATTCTTATCTTAAAATCCAACTGTCCCAAAATTCATACAATAAAATGAGTTCTGGCTTACTGCCTCACAGAAGAGAATATCTTGATGTCCTACACATTTCACACAGAATAGGCACAGTAGTGAGTCATAGTTTGGTCACCAAAAAGGGATGTTGAACATTTAGTATTGGAAAGTGTGGTAAGTTTAAATCTCCATTCTATATTCCCACATTAAATCCTCAGAGTTCTTCATAAACAAATACAATTTCTATAGGTTACATGTATTTAGCCTAAACTATTTTAAACTGATGTTCAATATCATGACCAGTTTTTCTGTGCTGCCTTCAGACGCCTCAATCTGTATGTACACAGAGCTGTGGTCCAGGATTCTGGAAAGTTCTACAAAAAGAAAGACCAGTCTGCTGTTTTTCTTGTGCATTTTGTCCAGATCAGCACATTTCCAACCAGACAGGTAGAAAAATAATACTTTTACTCAAACTGCTTGGGAATGAAGATGGGGAAAGTTAAGAAGTGACCTTGGTGTCATAATGTAGTGCTGTTCCATATGTCTCTAACACTCATCCCCAAATCAATTAATCATTGCTGAAGCCATACAATGTGTGAATTTAGAGTGTCAATTCTCATGATGTTGTGTCATATGCACCCTACTTTTAAAAAAACTGCCTTTTGATACGTGGAATGGCCATCTCAGTTCTTGCAGTGTTCCATGCTATGAGTTCCCCATTAAATGTGAGATCTCCTGTTGTCCAGGTTTGATTTGTATTTCTGTGATTAGCAAACCTAATGATTCCTGCCTCAAAATAACTCCAGGAAAAGTATATTTCTAACTGTTTCTGAATGCACATGAAACTGAACTGCATTTACAACTCACTTGTCATTTTTAAGTATCAACAATAGAAAAAGCAAGTCTTTGTGAATGAAAATATGGCTGCCTTTTAGGGTTGTGGTCAACTGTGTGATAACATATATAAGTAATATCATATGGAATGAGCAGGTTGCATTTTTATATACAAAAACACACACAAATACACAAACACATTTAATGACAAAAGAGCCCATGTACTTGAGAGAGATTAAATATAAGTTGGGTCAGGCAGAAGGTTTAGAGCAATGAAAAAGAAAAGGCATAGAGAGGTAATTATATCATTTTTAAAATGAAAATTTTTATGAAAAAATTAAAAAGTCAGAAGGGAAATACATCAATATAATGATGAGAACCTACTATTTATTATATTTAAATAGGCCAATCCTTTGACAACCATAATACAAACAGGATTTTTATCTATTATTGCAAATGATAAAATGTTGAAAAATTAATTAAATATTCTTTATATTCAAAGATCTAATGCTACTATGGGTCAAATTCCATGCAGAATGACACATGACTTCAATTCCTATATTACAAAGATATGAAGAGAGCAGGCAGTTTTGCCTTGTCCCTGATTTCAGTGGGATTGATTTGAGTTTCTCTCTGTTTAGGTTAATGTTGGCTATAGGGTTTCTGTATATTAACTTTACTATGTTTAGGTATGTGCTTTGTGTCCTTGATCTCTCCAAAATTTTATATATGAACATGCATTGGATTTTTGGCTTCTAATAGAAATGATCATGTTGTTCTTTGTTTATGTGGTAGATGAAATTGATGGAATTCTATATACTGAACCACTCCTGCATGCCTGGAATAAAGCCTATGTGATAGGGGTGGATGATATCTTTTATGTGTTCTTGTATTTGGTTTGTGAGTATTTTACTGAGTATTTTTGTGTCAATGTTCATGACAGAAATTGGTCTGAAGTTCATGTCTTTCTTCGGTCTTGACTGTGACATAACTGTGGCCTCATAGAATTAATTTGTCAATGTTGCTTCTGTTTCTTTTTTGTGGGATAGTTTGAAGAGTATTGGTGTTTACTCTTCTTTGAAGGTCTGGTAGAATTCTGTGCTGAAACCATCTGGCCCTGGGCCTTTTTGGATGGGGACTTTTGATGACTTCCTCTATTTTCTTAGAGAAGATAGGACATTTTATTTACCTGATCTTGATGTAACTTTGGTAGTGGAATCTATGAAGAAAGTTGTCCATTTTATATAGATAATAAATTTCTGTGGTGTATAAGCTTTTGAAGTAAAACCTAATGATTTCTCTGATTTTCTTAGTTTCTGTCCTATCACCCTTTTTGTTTTTTATTTTGTTCATATGGATAGTGTCTTTCTGCCTTTTAGTTACTTTGGCTAAGAGTTTGTCTCTCTGGTTGATATTCTCAAAAAAACAGCTCTTGGTTTTGTTGATTCTTTGAATCATTTCATTTCTAGTATGTTGATTTCAGCACTGAATTTGATTATTTCCAGAAGTCTACTCCTTTTGGCTCTGTGTACATCTTTTTTTTTTTTTCTTTTCTTGTTTTAGGTCTTTCAGTTGTATCATTAGATTGTTTGTATGAAATGCCTCAAATTCGTATACAAAGGCACTTAGTGGTATGAATTCTCCTCTTAGCACTGCTTTCATTGTGTCCTGTAAGTTGGGCATGTTGTGCCTTAATTTTCATTGAATGCTAGAAAATCTTTAATTACTTTATTTCTTCAATGACACCTGTTATTGAGTTGTTCAGGTTCCATTTGTATGTGTAGGCATTTTGTTCTTTCTGTCATTGTTGAGGTCCAGATTTAGAACGTGGTGGTATAATTGGATCCAAGGGATTATTTCAGTCTTATTGTATCTGTTAAGACTTGCTTTGTGCCTGAACATATGTTCAATTTTGTAAATAGTTCCTTGATTTGCGGAGAAAAAGGCATATTTGTGTCTGGGTGAAAATTTCTGAGCACTTCTATTAGGTATTTGATTCATGACCTATGTAAGCTTCATTATTTCACTGTTTAGCTTCTGTGACAATGATCTGTCACTTGATGAGAGTGAGGTGTGGACGTTTACCATTATTACTGATAATGGGACTGATGTGTGATTGAACCTTTAATAATGTTTCTTTTACAAATGCAGGTGCCCTACTATTCTGCGCATAGTTGTTCAAGATATTGTCCTCATGGATTTTTCTATAATGAGAACAAAGTATCCTTCACTTCTCTTTTGATTAATTTTGGTTGGAAGACTGTTTTATTAGATATTAAGATCGTCCTGCTCCTTGGGTCCATTTGATTGGAAAACCTTTTTTTAGCACTTTGCTCTAAGGTAGTGTCTATCTTTGGGGCTGAAGTGTGTTTATTGTATGCAGCAGAATGTTGGATCTTGTTTCCATAACTATTCTGTTAGCATGTGTATTTTTATTGGATTACTGACTCCATTGATGTTGTGAGATACTAGTCATCAATGAATTTCAGTTCCTTTTATTGTGGTTTTATTGCAGATAGTTTGTTTGTGTGCTTGTTTTCTTTTGAATTTTTTCTGGTGTTATCTATATCATGTGTTTTGTGGTTGTAGTTGATCTCAATTAGTTGGAGTTTTCCTTCTAGTAGCTTCTTACAGTCAGTGAGAGTGCATAGACATTGTTTTAATTTAGAATTGTCATGGAATATCTTGTTTCCTCCATCTCTGTTGATTGTAAGTTTTGCTTAGTACAGTAGTCTGCTTTGGCATGTGTGAATTCTTTGCATCTACATGACATTCTCCCAGGCCCTTCTGGGTTTCATAATCTCTGTTGGAAAGTCTGGTGTGATTCTGATAGGTCTGCCTTTCTATGTCACTTGATCTTTTTCCTTTGCTGCTTTTGATATTTTATTCTTCATTATGTAGATTTATTGTTTTGATTATTTTATGGCAAAAGGATTTTCTTTTCTGCTCTACTCTATTTGGTGTACTGTAAGCCTCTTGGATGTTTAAGGTTATCTCTTTCTTTAGGTTGGAGAAATCTTCTTCTGATTTTATTAAAAATATATTCTGCACCTTGGAGTCTGGAATAATCTATTTAGTCTATTCCTATTGTTTTTGTGTTTCACATTTTCAAGGAGTCCTTGAACTTTTCTAATTGTTATGTTTTCTTTAAGAGATAGATCAGTTTCTTCAATTGTATCTTCAATGCCTGAGATTCTCTCCTCCATTTCTTATATTTTGTGGGTCATGCTTATCTCTGTGGTACTTGATTTGTTCTCTACGTAGTCCATCTCCAGGGTTTTCTGTGTGTTTCCTTATTTATTCAAATTCCATTTTCAAGAATTGAATATTCTTTTATTTTATTTTTCTCATTAGTTACATTTTGTTAATTCTGTATCCCAGCTGTATCCCTCCTTCCCTCCCCAATCTTACCCTCCCTCCCTCATCTCCTCCCTGCCTCTTTCCAAGATTTTAATAATTCACTTCACCTGTTTAACTGTGGTTTCTTGTCTATGATGGCCTCTCTGTTTGCCTTGTCTTTCCTTGTATTTCTGTGAGACATTTTTTTTTTCTTTTCCTCTTTATATGTCTCTAATAACCGCATAAACATAGATTTAATGTCCCTTTTCTGTGTTTCAGCTGTAGTAGAATATCCATTGCTCTCAGGGGAGGGGGGTTTGATGGAGCCAGGATGTCCCAGGTTTTGTTGACTGTGTTTCTCTATTGGCCTTTAGCCATCTGGTTGTCTGTAGCTTTACCTGTTTCTTACTGGAAACTGCATCAAAGACTGGATCCTCCTGTCTTTGGAGTTTAGAGCAGTATTCAGGAAGATGTGAAATGTGCAGTGGCTCAAGAATGGGTCCATCTTAAGATACAAAGAATGACAGCATCTTGAAGGGGAAGGCACAAGGCAGTGTATGGACACATAAACATGTAGGGGCTGGTGAATTGAAGGAGAGGGGTGTGCATGCACTGGAACCCTTTGTTTGCCTTGTCTTTATTTGTATTTCTGTGAGATATTTGTTCTTTTCCTCTTTATATGTCTCTAATAACTGCATAAACATAGATTTAATGTTGTTTTCCTGTGTTTCAGCTTTATTAGAATATCCATTGCTCTTGGGGGTGGGTTCTGGTGGAGTCAGGATGTCTCAGTTTTTGTTGACTGTGTTTCTATGCTGGCCTTTAGCCATCTGGTCTGTAGCCTTACCTGTTTTTTTTTCCTGGAAACTGCACCAAAGACTGGATCCTCCTGTCTTTGGAGTTTAGAGTAGTATTCAGGAAGATGTCAAATGTGCAGTGGCTCAATGGGTGCTGATGGTTCAGATGACAGCATCTTGAAGGGCAAGGTACAGGGCAGTGTAAACGTGTAGAGGCTGGTGAATTGAAGGACAGGGGTGTGCATGCACTGGAACCCTGAATTTTGGGGTGCAGGTACTGTTATTCATTATTATCAAGGTGCAGGTGCCCCAGGTGGCATCCCTGGGATTCCTCAGAATAAATCTGTGCTGCCACTTACAGGCCTGCCCCAAACTGTGTTCCCTGTACTCAGATTTCTCTGAGATCTGTCTTCTTGGATCTGGGATTTCTGAAATTCTATTATTCACCTGCTGTCCATGTGGTGACTAGAAGAACAGTGGCTTGGTTGGTGGGATGCTCTCCCAGTAATCATGAAGCTGGCACACAGGGAGCAGGAGGGATCTGAAATGTGGCTGCTAGAGCACAGAGTCCCTAAATATGGGGATCCAAACTCACTGGAATATGTGAAGGGGCAGGTGGTCCAAAATTTACTACTCCTGGATCCATGAGATGGCCACAGGGGGCCTAGAGCAGATCAACTCCATTCCCTGGATGACCTGTCCAGATCAGGAAGCAGCAAACTTGATGCTCTGGATCTAACCACCTGTCCATACACTGGTCTCATATTATCTCAATCTCTGCCCCTCAGATATGGGGCACAGTGGTCTCCAGCATACTAAATTTTCCATTTCTCGATCATTCATCCTTCTTTTCTCTTTTGGTGGGAGCCTTTTGTGACCTTTTGAATTTCCTCGTGGGTCTGTTCAGGTCTATTTGGGTTGTTGATTTTTTTTTCGAATTCATCTTGGGCAAATCTAAAACTTATCCATCTCATGTATATTTTTAATCTTACTGGAATATAGTATGTCTTAAAAATATTTCTTATCCATCTCATGTACATTTTTAAGCTTACTGGAATATAGTATGTTTTAAAAATATTTCCTTAGAATATTCTGAATTTTATTGGTTTCTGTAGTAACGTTTTTCTGTAAATTTTGATTCTGTTAATTTGAGTACTCTATTTTTTTCTTTAATTTACTTGAGCTATGGGTCAGTCAATTTTGTTTATCTTCAGAAAGAGCCAGCTCTTCCTTTGCTTAATTCTATGTATTGTTTTCTTTGTTTCTGTTTCATTCATTTCTATTACAATGTTATTATTTCTTTCTATTATATTATTAATTTGTTGGTGTACTATCAAGCTTCTGCTCACACCTCTCCTCCCAGACCCTCTATCTCACCTCACCTCCCAACCCAATATGCCCCTTCTACCATTCTTTTCAAAAAGCATATAGAAGTCTCCCATGGATATCAACCAGCCTTGGCATTTAAAGTTGCAATAAGGTTATTACAACTTCTGTTATTGAGGCTACAAAAGGCAGCTTTAGTTTTGCTGTTAGGTGTTCCCATAAAGACCAAGCTGCACAACTTAGTCTTTATGTGCGGGGAGCCCAGATCTGTCCCATGCATGCTCTATTGTTGGCAGTTCATTCTCTGTGAGCTTGTTCCAGGAGCCTTTCTGTGGGGCAATCCTAAGCATTGAAAGGAGAGGTGTTTGTCTACAGGGTGCTCCAGAGAGCAGATCAGGGGTCAGCGAGGACAGGGAATTAGTCAGCTGAGGTGGTTAGGGGAATATAGAAGCTGACTCCTAAAATTTAGACGTTTTATTGGCTCTGACTTATTGCTGACAAGGCTCTTGTTTCTTTATAGAAGTTTCACAGTACAAACACAGATTAATGATTATACAAGTGGTACAGAATGGGTGTTTGATTTTTTTTCATTATACAGGGATAAAAGATAAGTTACAATTTTAAAAGAACATACAGAACATATTTGATTATCATTATTAGCCCTATAACTGTACTTTAAGGAATATAAAGAATGTCTCCTTCAAAGAAAACACATTTAATATGTAAAAGCCTGCTTTTAGGTTGGAATTGTTTACAGTATGAGTGCAGTCCAGAGAAACAGAAAATATTTTAACTGATCTTTTTATGCGTAGCAAATACAAACAAATAGCTCCTTTTACTATATGTATCATCATCTATGCTACAATGTAGAAAAATGTTTATTTAAGTCAATCTATCTTATTTACTGGGTTTCATTCCATGAGGAGTATACCCTCCTTGATATTCAATCTTTAAGCTACATTTTTCAGGAGCTCTAAGCCTATAATAAATGCATCTTAAATCGATACCTGAATCTCCAGGCCTCTCAGGGTTCCCATATTGCCTTTGTTTACCCTGCACCAATATACTATTTAAGGGCACATACTCCAAGAAAACTCCTGAAATAATGGCTTCATCTCCCTATATGGCTACCTCTGCTTAATAATCTCCAGGGCATAAAGAAGTTTTGCAAACAGTGGACAGATAAAGTTAAGTTTAGTATTTTCATAAGACTCTGGTATCATCAGGACTAGCTGCATTGTCTTCCTCTATGGCCTGGTAAGGCTGCTCCCCACTCAGGGGAGGTGATCCAAGAGCCAGCCACTGAGGTTATGTCAGAGACAGTCCCTGTTCTCCTTACAATGCAGCCAGTCCTGATGAGACCAGATAGGCTATGGTCAGAGGGAAGGGGAGGACATCACTATCAGCACACTTGGAGAGGGGAATGGAAGGAAATGAGGGTGGGAAGGTGTGGAGGGAATGAGCAAGGGAGCTACAGCCAAGCTACAAAGTGAATAAAGTACAATTAATTTAAAAATGCCTAATTTTAAAAAGACTTAGACATAATTTTCCTGTAGAAAAAAACAGAAATTAAATCATAGTGAAGAAAGTCCACAGTAATGCAACACACACACACACAAAAAAAAAACACAACAAAAACCAGAAGTTAGAGATAGAAGAACAATGATTGTAACCAACAAAAACCAGAAGTTAGAGACGGAAGAACAATGATTGTAACAATCTGCACAGCTTTGCTGGAATAGCACCAAGGAACTGTGCTTCATGACTCTCAGAAATTTCAATGAAAATGGCTGTGTCATTCTCCCTTTCTGATTTAACATTTTTATAGATTTATGGTATTTATGTCATGTAGGTTATTTTTTTAGTCTTCAAAATATTACTGGAAGAACAAGAGTGTAAATTAGAACAATTCCCAGGATTATTCTGGAATTAATAATGAAAGAGAAAGAGTCCTGTCCTGAGTCAAAGGATGTCAAAGACTATAGAAATTTATTTCCAGCATTCACAGCTGAGATCAGTAATAATTGGTCTGAGCTTATAGCTGGTGTTTGTTGACGCAAGGGTTGTATATTTACCACCAAATCAGAACTGTTCCATAGTTCATGGAAATGGGACCTAACTTATCATCATGTTACCTTAGAAAAATTATAGGAGTCAGATTAAGAAATAACCACTGAAACAGTGAGTAAGAAGTAAAATGAAAAGAACCCATGATGATGGAAACAAGGAAGTTCATTTTTATACATTGATGTCATCAAAATACAATGTACACATACTTAGAAACTGAAAGTATGAAAGCATTTGAAGGCTTACTTGACAGTATTAATTTATCTGAGTATGAGTAAAATAGGTTTCAGTACTCTAGAGAAACAGTGATAAGTTGTTGAGCAGAAAACTTATTTTTAATTAAACAAGATAAAAAGTAGAAATGTGAATTATAGAGAGTTTATGTCCTTGGCAATAACAGGAAGCAGAATACAACATGTTACACACATCATTGGAAAGCAGTTTAATGAATTAAATGTACAATGAATATGTACTAGTATAAGGTGAAATACTGATCCAATTTCTCCACACAGATCAGCAGGAGTGCATCCCTTGCCCAATTCAAGAGTACCCAAACCCTGAAAGAAACCAGTGCCTGCCCAAGGCAGTGACCTTCCTTTCATTTGAGGATCCTCTGGGCATAGCTCTGGCATGCACAGCTCTTTGCTTCTCTGTCAGCACAATTGCAGTTCTGGGGATCTTTCTCAAACACCGAGAATCAGCCATTGTTAAGGCCAATAACCGGACTCTCAGCTACATACTGCTCATCTCCATCCTACTCTGCTTCCTCTGCTCCTTTCTCTTCATTGGCCACCCAAACACAACCTCCTGCATACTTCAACAGATAACATTTGCACTTGTCTTCACCTTGGCTACTTCCACTGTTTTGTCAAAAACTATAACTGTAATCCTGGCCTTTAGAGTCATGAAACCAGGAAGAAAAATGAGAAGGTTGTTTGTCTCAGGCATCTATAATGCTGTCATCCCGATCTGTGTCCTGATCCAACTCATTCTCTCTGGAGTCTGGCTGGGAACCTCACCTCCCTATACTGACAGAGATGCACACTCTGAATATGATCATATCATCATTTTATGCAACAAGGGCTCAGTTACTGCTTTCTACTGTGTGCTGGCCTATTTAGGAACCCTGGCTTTAGGCAGCTTCACTGTGGCTTTTTTGGTGAGGAACCTGCCTGACACATTCAATGAGGCCAAGTTCCTGACATTTAGTATGCTGGTGTTTTGCAGTGTCTGGGTCACCTTCATCCCAGTCTACCTGAGCACCAAGGGCAAAGCCATGGTGGCTGTGGAGGTCTTCTCCATCTTGGCTTCCAGTGCAGGGCTGTTGGGGTGCATCTTTTTCCCAAAGTGCTACATTATTCTCTTAAAACCTGATAAAAACTCATTGAGATGTTTGAAAAACAAAAAATAGCATACAAAAACTGATCATTTTGATGTATTGGTTTCTCTAATAAAACTCATTAGTATACTAAAAATAAAGTATTTACCTACTCTTCAGAAACTTTTTCTGAAATGTATATTTAAACAAAAAGAAGTGCCCCTCACTTTGTCTCACAATCACAGACATTTTATTTCAGAAGAGAAGCTGCTGCTAAAATTTTAGTATGTTATGCATGTTACTTATGAATTCAATTCATAAACAATATAAATATTCCAAATGTAATTACATGACAGTAACTGAGATAAGGAGTACAAGAACTAATTAGTTCTTCTCTTTCTTGTTTTGGGGAGTATAACAGGGCATTGGGTGGCATTTGAGATTCTCTTTATAACAGGCAAAAAAATCAATCTCTGCTAAGAGGACGGACTTTTAAACAGTTTGAGCCATTCCAGATATCAGTATAGAGAATTTTGCAAAAGATATAAATAAATCTACAGCATGACCCTGTTCTCTTTTCCTTTACATATGTAAAAATAACTAGCTATCCCATTTAGAAATACTTGCTCAGTCATGTTCATTATTATTCTATTCACAATAGGTAAGAAATAGAAACTCATAAATATCTTTAACATGATAAATCGATAAGAAAAATATCACACATAAATATATGTCAGAAAAAAATTATAATTAAGGTAACCATATTCCGAAGACAAATATCTCCCATTCTATACTCTGGGGCATCTAGCTCCAAATGTTCAGATGTGAGTATTCACCACAGAATAACTGTAGAACAAGAAAACATACAATGGCAGGGTATAATTGATCTGACTGGGATAATGTGGGGGAGGAACTCTAAATATGAAGATGGATAACTATATAAAAGAAGGAAGTCAGTGAAATAACAGTAAATATTTGTGAGTTTTAAGCAACCATTTTCTGAATTATCTACATAAAATCCCTATAATACATGTAAGTCCATTCATGAATATAAACATAGCACCCTAAATACTTTTAATAATGCACACAGATAAGTAAAGTTCACAGATAAGTAAAGTTTCGTCACTTCATGACTGATGAAAGAAGCTTTTCTTTACACAAACAACCATAACTGAAAAGCACAACCAATCATAAGGCAGAATTCTGGAGAACACTCACACATATCTACAAAACAGTTCCCAGATCTAAGGCTCAGAGATCATGCAGCACAGGTGATGAAAAACATATATGAGGCAGAGGATCACAGTAGGTTTTGGTAGTGTATCTCCTAATAATACCAGAAGCCACAGCCATAAGACTTACCAAATATAAGAAATAAAGAAAAAAAAAAGACTTACCAATATACCTGCATAAACATGGACTGGAAGTTGAAAAATATAAGACATGTGAACGTGCTCCAGAAAGAAATCACTGGCCTCAGTCGTATGCAAAAATTACAGGAAACTGATAAAGGCAGAGAGTGGGATGAATATTCTTCCCAAGAAAGAGCATACACTCAGTTATCCAACACCAAACAATCAGCCCTGAAAACATCCATGGAAGTCACATTACTAAACTGAGCAACTAATGTTAAGAGTATAATAGCAATTAACGAAAAAAAAAATACCATGGATTTAAGAGAGAAGCAGGGGAGGTATGTGGGAAGGTTTGGAGGGAAGAAAAGAGAAGACACAAAATGATATAATTATATTATAGCCTGAAAAATGAACTAAATATTACCTCTTTAGCTCATGATTTTAAAATGAATTGCTATTGAGTAGTATAAAAATTTTGCAGGTAAAGAGATGGAACTAGAAAAAAAATCATGTTATATGAGGTAATCCGAGCACAAACAGACAAACTTCACATATTCTCTCCTCTAAGGTTCCTAGCTCTAATCTGAGTATGTATGTACTCAGATGTGATTTCATATCTGGCAGTAATTGCAATAACAAGGAATGAGAAAGAGAGCATTTCCCAGATGAGAATGGAGTTGTTGTGGGAACAGTAGGAAGTAGAAGGGTTTCAGTGATTTGAAAGAGGAAAAGGGAAGAACATGAGGGGATTATAATAATTAGGATGTGAGACTGAGAGAAATACAAAAGGGAGGAAGGTAAAATAACAATAAGGATGTCTGAAAAAGTAACACGGAATCACATTAGTAACAATCTACCTAAGATATGTATAATCCATATAAGTTGTATAAAATGAAAATTTAGTTTAAATGAACCTTTGCCCCTGTGATGACAATGGTCCCTCCATCTAACAAGAACTCCAACACAAGTCATGAGAAGTTAGCTTTTGAGTTATTGGTAAGGGTTTTCTAAGAGAATCCTCAAAATTATATGCTATTACCTATTTGACCTGAAAACTACGGTCCATTTCCAGCCCGTAAAGATGCTGTTTGTTCAGTCTGAAATAACCAGAAAATAACAGGATACAGAATGATTCCGGAACTAGGAAAACGAAGAGGTGCCCTGCTAACTCTTGAACTTTCAATTTCCACCGACTGTCAGGTTCTTGGAACATAACCTTATAGTTTTCCTCAAGTGCCTGCTTTTTCAACAGTACATAAGCCATTGAAGACATGGCATGTATTCTTGTGGGTGCTCGCGTTCCACTTAACATTCACCACAGTCCTGTCCAAAAGCCCCCACCCCATCCACCCTCTTAGGAGCCATCCAGGCTCTAAATCTATCTACTGCATTTCGGCCCCAAATCTAGCCACTCACGTTGTATTATAGGTGTCTTATAGACAAAAATTATCTGTTTTATCTCGTACGATTGTGAACATCCTTACGACAGACCACTGAACTCATGATGAAATGTCCCAGATACGGACGTGAAGGACAGACCTGGAGATCTCTGTAGTCAGGGAACTACAAACAATTCCAGAGTGCATTGTGCCGGCCACGAGCCTCTGCGAGAACTACAAACATGGCGGGCCTCGGAGCAAGGCCTTCTGGGATTATTTGTAGTCACATAGCCGGGTCTTTCTTCTGCTCTACCAAGTCGCGTACGCGGAAATACATTTCCCAGAATGCTGTGCGCACTGCTTACACCCTCTCACGCCATCCTCTGTGTCCTTCCTTCTCCTGTAGCTTTGCCAGAACCCAGAAGTGTCCCCCAAAGCCCTTTCCATTGCCACAGTGCACACAGCGTTTTTCCCTGTCCCCAGTATTCTGTTAACGTCCCCGCCCTGCGGCCCTCGTTGTCTTCAGAATTCCGCACCTTTCGGAGCCAAATCATGACGTCATTGCCCCGCCCCTGGTACCGAAAGTAAACCCACCCGGGTGCTGGAAGCTGCTTGTATGCAGGAAAAAAATGTGTACTTTGAATTTCCCTCATCAGATGCAGTTCAGCCAGTCCCTGGTCCATGTAGAAGGGATCCTGTTGTCCTTGCCCCCTTTTTAAAAGAAATTTCGAGTCTCCCAGTCAAAGCAGGGCTTGTATTGTTTAGGCAGATATGCGCCAATTCAGATAATAAATCCTTTTTAAAGATTTAAAAAGAAGAAGAAGAAGCCAAAGGCAGAAGCGGTGGCTCGTTGGTTAACAGTGCTGGCTGCTCTTGCAGAGGTTCTGAGTTCAATTCCCAGCAACTACATGGTGGATCACAACCATTTGTAAGGAGATCTGATGCACAGGCAGAATGCTGTAGAATGAATGAATGAACGGATGGATGGATAATGGCTGGCTGGCTAGCTGGCTGGCTGGCTGGATGGATGGATGGCTGGATGAATGAATGAATCTAAAAATACAAAAATAAAAATCCGGACTCAGTGTCTCACACCTGTCATCCAAACTGCCAGGGCTCTGTGACACTGAATCCCTGTCATTTCCCAAGGTGCCAGTTCCATCCCCAGTGAGTGGCGCTCAACCTACCTGTCAAGGGATCCAGTGCCCTCTGGTGGTGCACGTGTCACTATGATGTGCTTAATTTAATACTATGTATTCATTTCAATTTAATAAGAACACACAAAGGAGTGTCTTGAGAGCCGGCCTCCTCCCAGAGTCCCATGGGGTCAGAAAGTGGGAGGACTCTGTGCTAGATCAAAGCAGGGCCTGGGGCCACCCAACCTGTATCCATCCTCTCGTGCTCTCCTCAACCTGATAGTAAGATTCTGTTGCTGAGGACAACACCTCCGCAAGTCATTGGACACAGAGAATCCCAGCGGGCGCCTACCTAGAACCTTCACCTTCTATGGACTACTGTTCATGATACTGGAACATACGCTGCGTTCCACCGGAAGAGAAAAGTACACACCAAACCAGCCATATGCCCTTCACTCTCCAACAATGACCTGAATACAAGATTTGCTGGTGTGCTTGTGGAACAAACGTCATGGAATTGACAAACTAATATCTGGTTGGGTTTCAGGAGGCCCACTCCATGAGAAGGAACCTTGATCCAATACTGCTTGGGTGGCCAGCAGCCTGCGTCTTCACAGGCTAGGCTATTTAATTGTGCTAAAGGAGCACAGCCATACTCACAGAATGGTGCCTTGCTCGGCCATCATCAGAAACTTCCTCCTGCAGCAGATGGGAACAAATCCAGAGACCCATGTCTAGTTTGATACAGTGAGAGGTCTTGGACTATTACACCCTAAATGATATGTCTCCAGTAAATCCCTCTCCCAAGGGCTCAAGGAACTCTGTTCACAGAGTGTAAACTCCAGAGTAGATGAAGGACATGAGGTCAACAAGGCCTTGAAAGCATAGCAGAACCAACACACATAAGAATGCACCCTGACCCACAAGCTAGTGTTTCTCTCACTTTCCCCTGTCCGGGCTACCGCACCAGGCTAGGAGAGAGAGGATGCATTCAGTCCTGATGCGATTTGATGAGCTGGTGTGGGTGAATGGGCATGGGGGAGGAGGGTGATCCTCTTCTCTGAGGAGCCAGGTGAGGGGTCATATGGGAAATAGGGAGAGTAGGACTGGGAGGAGAGGAGGAAGGTGTCTAGGACAGGAATGTAAAATTAATAAATAAATAATGAATTAAAAAATAACGAATTAAAAAATAAAGAATAAGGGTGCTGGAGAGATGACAGAGAGCTTAAGAGGGATGGCTGCTCTTCCAGAGGTTCTGAGCTCAATTCCCAGCACCCTCATGATGGCTCATAACCATCTATAGTGAAATCTGGCGCCCTCTTCTGTGTGCAGGCAGAATACTGTTCAAATAATAAATCTTCCACACACAGAAAAGAAAACTACACCACGGATCATCAATAAAGTTCCCTTCCCTTCCAAAAGACACTCACTATGTCTTTAAATAATAATTATAATAATAATAATAAATGAAGAACTTAGTGTTCTCCAAGGAGGTCTAATTGGGGCAACAACCCAGACTAACCGGTAGGTCTCATGAGCAGCAATATATGGCAACAAAAAAAAATCAAGGGTATACTTGTGGGGTGTCAATGCTATATATTTACATATGTGTGTGTATATATGTACATATGTATATATCTACTTATATATGTACATATATATATAGTTCCTTTTCGTACATTATGGCTTCTGGTTTCATGCTTTTATGGTATTTCTGTGTGAGCAAACATCTGTATCTCTGCAGACACATGTATCCCTCATGTTTTTTCTTTGTTCTTTTTATTAATAACAATAGACACATCAATCATTTTAACAATTTCTGTAAAACTGGAGCCTGACAATTTCCTCTTTATGAAATATAAAGGTGTGTGTCTGTGAGATAAAGCCACTTCCTCAAACAAGTGATCTGCCCCGCCTTTTAGAATCCACTGGTCATGGCTTTGGTGCAGCTCTGTGCTTCTACATTATCACAACTGTGGTTTGGGGTCATTTTGTGAAGTATTAACCCTTGTGCCATTGTTGAGGGCAATCCCAGAATTCTAAGCTGTCTGCTTCTTTTGCTTCCTCTGCTCTTTATTCTTCATTGGTCACCACAGCACAGTCATCTGCATCACACAGCAAGCCACTCCGAGGCTCTGTTCGTGATTCATTTGGGGGGGGTGTTTGAGAGAGAGAGAGACAGAGACACAGAATATTGTTCTGTCTGTCTGTGTGTGTGTGTGTGTGAATATAATTATAATTCAGGAACACTGAGGTGGTTGCTGGTATCAGTCACCTGTCTGTCCTCGTCATCTGCTCTTGGATTCCACTTATGGTCTGTGGAGTTTGATGGAATGTATCCCCTGTGTTGACACAGTTGCACACCCTGAACCAGACTTTTCTGGCTAGAGTTTTCCTGACTGATTTACAGAAGCCAGGCTCCCAACACCCTGCATGCTGGTGTTTTGCAGTGTCTTGACCAATTTCCTGACTGATCCCCATAACACCAGGGGCAAGGTCATGCTGGCTGCAGAGCGTCGCAGGATCACAGAAATTTCAGTGTCTGCCTTCTATACTTATGGTCAATATCGTGAGAGGATTTCTACCAATATGCCACAACACTGAGGACAATATCATGGATGCTTTTTATAGATCAGGGGCTATAGAGATGTCTCGGAAGTTAAAAGCACTTGTTCTTGCAAAGGACCAGGTCTGTCCCCCCCCCCGGAAGTTCACCCCATCTGTAACTCCAGTTCCAAAGCATGCAGCTTCCTCTTCTGAACTCTTCAGGCACCAGGCATCCACCTGGTCCACAGGCACACCTACCCACACAGGCAAAACACTCAGACATATAAAAACAAACAAATAAATGGGATTTACACTTTTTAGGAGAGGAAAAAAAGCACAACCTTCCATTAGTAAGTAAAGCTAGTTTATTGCGTACTCGGCCCCAGCTTAATCCCAGTTTAAATGTGTCCAGTTTAAATTCTCCTGCTCAGCCAAAGCCTAGCCAGTCCCTGATCACTGGAGAAGGAATCCTGGGGTCCCTGCCCCCTTTCTTTTAGTGAGGGCCAACTTTCCCAGTCAAAACAGGGATGGTCTCAGGAAGGCAGACACATAATCAGAGATTATAAATCATTTTTAAAGATTATAACAAAAAGCCAAGTATGGTGTCACACACCTGTGACTGTCAGTGGGGCAAACAGAAGCAGGTGTCAGTTCCAGGTCATCCAGGTTTGCAAAGCGAGTCCCGGACACCCAAGGTCACACAGAGAAACCCTGACTCCAAAAACAAGGGCTTGCACCCCCTCCCAGCTCTTCACTCACAACTCTGGACATGTCCTAAGTCACAAAGTGTGACTTCACCCAGGCTATAGGAAAATCATGACAAGCATGGTGGCACACACTTTTAATCCCAACACTCAGGAAGTAGAGGCAGGTGGATCTCTGTGAGTTCCAGGCAGGCCTGATCTACAATGAAAGTACTGTACAGCCAGGGTTACACAGAGAAACCCTGTCTCAAAAAAGCAAAAGATAATTAATAGTGATGATATTAATAGTAATAATAATAATAATAATATTAAAACAAAAAATCTGAACCACACCTGCTGGCACATGCCTGTAATCCATTGCTGAGTTCCATTCAAAAGGAAGGCATGCAGTACTGTTTATTAAAAAAAAAATAGAGATGGGAGAAAGTTGTGAAACTTCATTTTATTTCATTTTTTTAAAAATCTCCATCACAAGAAATTCTTAATGGGTTTGAAACAAAAGAAATTAAAGAAGGTAGGAGTAACCACAGAAGATCCACAGGGCAGGTGTTGTGGGGAGACACAGGGTTCTATTTTTATTTTGTATAGAGAACATGTGAAAAACTTTTATTTAAGAAGCAAGGTGTAAAACACGTAAGGAAATATTCTGTATGTCAAGGCCACATTATAATGGTGCCTCTCAGCTGCACCTCTTAAAAATGTGCTTTTCTCGTTGTGAGGATGATTGTACATTTACTTTTTAAAAGACATATGTCCATGTGTGCTTAGTGTGGGTGTGTGTGTGTCTGTATGTCCATGGAGGGTAGAAGAGGACACTGGATCCCATAAAGTTGGAATTACATTTGGTTAGGGGTTGCCTGACATGGCAAAGGCATACACTTTAATAACTTATTAAATGTGTAAAATATGTTATGCATAAAAACTCTGAAAATCTCAAAATGTGATAATCCGCCCAAACAGATAAATGTACCATGTGCTACAGTGTTCTCACTTTAGTGGCCCAAGCCTGGAACCCCAGCATTCAGGAGGCTGAGACAAGAGGATCACAAGTTCAAGGCTGGCCTCCCCACCTCCCCCTGAAAAGCTGCTGTTTACTCATCCATCCAGTTAGATCTGTTAAGGCAGCATATATCCTCCTAGTGGTCATGAGTAAAAAACATCATCCTGAAAACACAATGATGAATGTAATTCACCACATGGTGACAAAAGCCGTTTAGATGAACTCAAGAGTATTCATTCAAACTTATGTGTGACCATAGAAAAGAATCATTAAGACATTTGTTAATCATCTTTTCATTTTCTTCCTTGAAAAACAACGCCTCCTTCTACAGATGTTCATAACACATTCATTTATGTTTTTGACAATTTCAGCAACATGAAGTAAAGAAACGTGGGACCAGGGCTAGAGAGGTAGCTCAGATGTTAAAAGTATTGGCTATTCTTGTAAAAGTCCTGAGTTTAATTTCCAGCAACCACATGGTGGCTCACAACCATCTATAGTGAGATCTCATGCCCTCATATGGCTTGCAGCATATGCAGGCAGAACATTGCATAATAAATAAATAAATAAATAAATAAATAAATAAGTAAGTAAACTAGAAGGAAGAAAGGAGGGAGGAAGGAAGGAAGGAAAGAAAGAAGGAAGGAAAAAAGAAGAAAGAAAGAAAGAAAGAAAGAAAGAAAGAAAGAAAGAAAGAAAGAAAGAAAGAAAGAAAGAAAGAAAAAGAAAGAAAGAACCATAAACAAATTAATACAATAAATTCCGTCTTCTTGGATGAGGCCGTAGAGGTGGCTCAGAGATTAAGAGCATTACTTGTTATTCTTCCAAATGTCATGTGTTCAATTCCCAGCAACCACAACCATCTATACTGAGATCTAGTGCAGGCAGAATGTTGTATAAATAATAAATAAATCTTTTAAAAGTTTTGGAAACATGATCCTTCTGCCTGTGCCTCCTGAGTGCTTACGCTGCAGGTGTGTTCCCCACACCTAGCCTTACCAGGCTACAGATGAATACAATGTAGCTACTCCTGATGAGTCCTTATAGACTAGGATCAGAGGGAAGGGGAGGTGGACCTTCCTTATCAGTGGACTGAGGAAGGGGAACTACTAAGGAAGAGTGAGGGAGGGTGAGATTTTGAGGGAAGGTGGGAGGGAGCTATAAGGGGATACAAAGTGAATAAACTGTAATTAATAAAATAAAATAAAAATAAAAAAACATGTAGCCTTGTAAGATAAATGCTACTTAACAGACATAAAGAGGGGGAGACAAGTAAACAGATCAACTGTGCTTAGACAATCTCAGATAAATTGTATGAACAGTTCCTAAGTATAAAAACAATGGGCAAGCTAGGTGTACTTTATCATGCCTTTATTTCCAACAACCCTCAAGAGGCAGAGGTAGAGGCAGGTATATCTCATAGATCTGGATGGTAGCATGGTCTATGCAATGAGTTCCAGAATATTCAGGGGCACAGAATACTCTGCAAAAATTAATCAAACAAACAATAGATAGAAAGAACTGACAGCTCTTTGCTCAAGTTTCTACACAGAGCTATTCATTCCCTCTAGTTGTACATGCCTTCTAGAAACTTGAGGTTCCTCACTTTAAATTGTAACATTGATATGATCTTCCTAAAATGAAATCTATATTTAAACAGTTACAAATAACAGATGAAAGCATCAGCAATGTAAATGTTGATCAAAAATAGGCAACATAGAGCGTAAGAGTTGGCTCAGCAGTGAAGCGGTTTTGCTGGTCTTGCAAATAACTAGTCCTGATTGCCAGTACTTACATAAATATGGGAATCAGGAACCATGGGGAACTGGAATGAGTGGGAACAGAGCCTATGCAGAATTCTGGGAATCAAATACCAGAGACAGGACTAAAAGGGTCAGATCTAACTTTATCCATTGTAACAGACTGTAAATGACTAAAAGCCCAATCAGAACCTCCCGTGCTATCCTCAAGTACCAGGAACAATCAACGCAGTTGGTTCAACTATAAGGAAAAGTGGGAGTTGACTGGAGAGGCAAGGTCATGTTAGGAGACAGATTGGGAAAGAATCTTCACCAACCCTTTATCTGACAGAGGGCTAATATCCAGTATATATGAAGAACTAAAGAAGCTGAAAAGCAGCAAACCAAGTAATCCAATTAAAAAATGGGGAACAGAGCTAAACAGAGAATTCTCTGTAGAGGAATATCAAATGGCAGAGAAACACTTAAAGAAATGTTCAATGTCATTAGCCATTAGGAAAATTCAAATCAAAATGACCCTGAGATTTCATCTTACACCCATCAGAATGGCAAAGATGAAAAACTAAAGTGACAACACATGCTGGAGAGGTTGTGGAGAAAGGGGAACCTTCCTCCACTGCTGGTAGAAATGTAAACTTGTACAACCACTCTGGAAATCCAGCTGGCGCTTTCTCAGACAACTAGGAATAGCGCTTCCTCAAGATCCAGCCATACCATTACTAGGCATATATCCAAAAGAGGCTCAAGTACACGATAAGGACATTTGCTCAACCATGTTTCTAGCAGCTTTATTTGTAATAGCCAAAAGCTGCAAACAGCCCAGATGCCCCTCAACTGAAGAATGGATGCAGAAATTGTGGTACATGTACACAATGGAGTATTACTGTGCAATGAAAAATAAGGAAATCATGAAATTTGCAGGTAAATGGTGGGACTTGGAACGAATCATCCTGATTGAGCTGTCCCAGAAGTAGAAAGACACACATGGTATATACTCACTCATATAGACTTATAACATAGGATAAACCTACTAAAATCTATACATCTAAAGAAACTAATTAAGAGAGAGGATCCTGACTAAAATGCTCAATCCCCATCCTGAAAGGCAAAGAGGATTGACATCAGAAGAAGAAAACATGAAACAACTTAGAAACATGCCACAGAGGGCCTCTGAAAGGCTCTGCCCTGCAGACTATCAAAGCAGACACTGAGACTTATGGCCAAGTGTTGGAAAGAGTGCATGGAATCTTATGTAAGAAGTGGGAAATAGTAAGACCTGGAGAGGACAGGAACCCCACAAGGAGAGCAACAGAACCAGAAAATTTGAACATAGGGGTCTCCCCAGAGACTCATAATCCAACCAAGTACCAGGCATGGAGATAACCTAGAACCCCTGCACAGATGTAGCCCATGGCAGTTCAGTGTCCAAGTGGGTTACATAGTAATGGGAAGAGGGACTGCCTCTGACATAATCTGATTGGCCTGCACTTTGATCACCTCCCCCTGAGGGGGAAGCAACCTTACCAGGCCACAGTAGATGACAATGCAGCCACTCCTGATGTGATCTGATAGACTAAGATCAGAAGGAAGAAGAGGAGGACCTCCCCTATCAGTGGACTTGGGGAGGGACATGGGTGAAAAAGGAGGGAGGGTGGGACTGGGAGGAGAGGAGGGAGGGACTTATTGGAGGATACAAAGTGAATAAAGTGTAATTAGTTAAATAAAATTTAATTAAAAAATTCAGGCTTGGCATGAACACTCACTTTCTGTGTTTTTACCCATTCTGATTGAATAAAATCCTTATGGGATCTTTAGGAAGATGCGTTGCTATTGAGATGAATTAATTCCTGATTATATAATTCCTGATTTGATTCAAACAATTTTAGAAGTTAACTTGCTTAGAACTTCTAAAACAATTTTACAGTTTTATGGCTGCAACCACTTTTGTGGTTCTCCATAAGCCTCACTAAGAGAAGGGCTTGAGACAGATTGTGGCTTCAGATAAGCTCTCACTCTAGGGATAGCTCCATTCATTCTTGTATACAGCAAAAATACAGGCAAGTTTACATTTCTAAAAATGCAAATTATAATGCGGCAACCAAGAAATGACTAAATTAACTACAAAACTTGATGTCAATATATACAAATTGTTTCACTGTAATTCCTTATGCCTTGTCAGCTTATGGCATAAAATAATGTCAGTCCAAATTCACTTTGTATCTTGGAATGAAAGAAAGATAAAATTTTGGTCCTGAACTCACTACAAACTAAGAGATAGCTGGAGAATGTGTAGCCAGGTCAGTCCTAATTGAGCAGACATATATCTTCTTGTAATCTCTTGGACCCTGTTAACCTTTAACCCCTGTCAACCTTTGTCATTCTGAACTCACCATGAAATTCTATAATGGATACGCAAATACAAAATTTTTAGTTTTAATGAAAATACATGTAACCTGTTTCATTTTTTTAATTTCTCTTTATCTATAATCAATTACCTTTTTGACTATGAATTTACTCCTTTGTCTCAGAAATAAAAAAGCTAAGACCAGGCCATAAGCAGGACTGAAGCCCCCTGCAAGTTGCTTCATCCATGAGTTGTAAATATGTAAATATGTGCATTGATGTGTTTGCATGAAATATGTCTGTTTTTGTACATGTTACATGAGTGTATGTCAATTGCTGCCTGCAAGGTGCTCCTTTTGCAACATCCATAGAATATGTGCATAAATTTGTACAGGTTTATATATCTGATCATTTTTCTATGTGATTGTATGTGGGAACCAGCCATAACCAATGGACCAGGAAGATGTTCTCCCAAAGGCACCCTGAATTTGCTGCAGTTTATGCAGAGGAAATGCTAGCTAAAACCAACATCATCATCATCATCATATGTAAGCTTGTGGGAATTTGTTTGAAAAATTTCTTGTTTCAGTGAGTGTGTATGCCTGAGACCTCTTTCTTTTCTCTCCATTTCTCATTCATCATTCACAGAGGGCAGTGGGACCCTAAACCTCTACCAGCCCTGGGAGCCTGCCTCAGAGAGGACAGAGGATGGACAGTCAGCCCATAGTGGCCTGAAGAAAGTGTCTGAGTAAGCAAGCCTGAAGCACTTTGTCAGTCTAATTAAGACCACCTGTTGTTAAGCAATAACATTAGGGAAAGAGTAATTTTGGTGGGAGGGAGACCAGAAAGCCTTAAGTGGATCAAATGGTAAAGCACCAGGCTCCAAGTAAGGAGACTGGGGGTTAATACTTAAATAAAACTCTTTCTGACTTCCTCATCAAGATGCTCAAACTAAGTTTAGGTACACAGAAAGATACAAATATCAGTCTCTGACCCTGAATTCATGTGCCACAGTCTTTTCACCCTCAGTATTCACTTCTGGATTAGAAGTGAATTGATTAGAATTTATCAATTATTTTGAGTCTATAGTTTCATCACAAAATTTCTTCCTTCTTTTTTTCTCCCTCCAGGCCTTCCCACATACGCCCCTCCACACACACATACTCACCTTAAAATCAAAGGCTTCTTTGTTCATTGTTACTTCATGTGTGATATATACATGTATTTTGAAACATAAACTGCTTATTTTTTACAATGCTAACTATATGTATGTTTTCAAGGATGAACAACATTTCTTTATATAAGAAAACTAAATGTTCTAAGTAATTGTATTTAATTTATAGTTATATACAGGAATGAAAGTAACCAATAATAATCAATTTTAAAAAAACTAAGGAAACACCAAAATGAACAAAATAATGGGAATTTATAAACATCTTTCAGTAAAACCTCAGTAGTAAGAGACCCAATCCTACAACAAAGTGGCAAAATTCTTAGACAAAACATTTAGACAAAACAATTAGAATTTTTGCTACATTCAAACAAGTTTAATACATCAATGACAGTGATTTTATTTGTTGTTTTTATTATTTTTTATTTTTTCAATTACAATGTTATTTCAAACATAATGTAATTTTATCACTACCCCATATCCCTCCTTTGAAACACTCTCATACACTCCTCATTGCTCTTTCACAAAATTGTGGTGTCTTTTTTCATTGTTATTACACCCACACACAAACAAACAAACACAATTTTTGAGCATAGCATTAGAAACAATAACAAAGAAGCTGGAAAATGCTTGCTTAAAAACTAACCCATGCTCAAGAATAACTCCTAGCATTCACAATTCCTGAATGAAACCTCAGGGGCAGAACTAAGTTCCAAAATTTATCAAGCCACTTAAAATCTCCAGCTCCTAGTACTACAGCAAAGATTCTCACTTCTTCCCTCAAAAGACTGGCACATCAGTGTTCTGACTGTGAGAAAAATCCTGCTTCTGGAAATGCCTGTCTTCTCTCCATTAATTCCATGTCAACTTCATCAATTTTGATATAACAGACAGTACAGCATGCACTGAGGAAAGCAGAGAATCATAGGTTCATATTTTAACTCTTCATTCAACTAAACATTCAAATATAAATATAAAATATAAACTGGTAGACTTCTACATGTATAAAATCTAACAAGATTAAATCAAGATGAAGTAGATTATTTAAACAGAAACATAACAACCAAAATAGAAAAAGTAATTTAAATCTTTCAATTAAAAGGGGCAGGGAGGAGACCAGGGAGGGAGTGTGGGGTTGGGGAGGGATCGGGATACAGCTGGGACACAGAGTTAACAAAATGTAACTAAAAAGAAAAATTAAAATTAAAAAAAATCAAAAACAAAAAACAAATAAAGTAGAGACTAAAAAAAAAAGAAAAGAAAAGAAATCAGGGACACGGACAGTCTGCCTACTCTCTCCATAAAAAAAAAATAAAAGCGAGCAAGCATAGGTTTAGATTCAGCATGAATTCTACAAAATTCTCAAAGAACTCACTGCAATACTCCTTAAGGTATTCCACAGAAGGGAAAAGGAAGAAACACTTCTATATTTTGGTAAGACACCAGTATTATCTTGATAACAAAAAGTCAACTCCTGAAAATTAATAACTCAACCTAATACTGTGATAACTAATAACTCATGTTATTAAAGAACTTCTATATAGGTATACAGTTATCTGAACAAGAGACATACCAACTTACCGGACATATTATGACTAGAAGCCATGATTATAGATTATGTCAATATCTATGTCAAATATTACTTATTCCCATAACACTAACTTACATAGTACACTAAAGATTCATAATTCGTCTTGTATTTACCTATCATTGACTAAATGAAGAGATCTTGAAGAGACTTGCTCAACAATATTCTTGATGATACCCTATTTGAAGGTGATCTCCAAGGCTTGTTAAGTGTAAATGAGTCCTAAGTTTATATATTGTTTGTTTAAAACCCTCACATTACATTTATCACCAATACATTGAGATATGTCCCAGGCTCAAGAGCATTTTCTGTATTCTAAAATTTCATAATGGAAGCAGTTTTGGTTTTACCTTCATCTTACTTTACTAATACTAAATAATACTATATACTAAATTAAAAATTGAAAGCAAATTACTTTTCAGTTACTGTTGACTCTAGGGCAGGGTATTTATTGTCCACAAAGGGATCTTCTTATGGTCTTGTATCATAAATATAGATTGTAATTTTGGTGAAATGGCTACTTTGGATATGATCCCCTTGTTTATATCTTATGGTGTTGGACATATTCCATGAATTATAAAAAAAATTTGTTACTGAACTTGCTATATTTTTGCAATGATTACACTTACAACTTACAGAATTTTATCTCACAATGGGAAAACACTTTTTGAAATATATTCAAATTTAATGTCTTCAAATTCGTGCTTTCAATCTCAAAATCATGTAAGATGACTATAGACATATATGCATATATTGTAATAGTTCCCTTTTCCATTTTAACTTATACTTTTAATTATATGATGAAAATGTTTTATTGGCTTGACAACAGTAAATAACTTACCAATAATGTAAGATCCGGGTGCTTCCCTTGCTTCTGAGTGAGGCTTACCTGGCATGGTATAAGTCCACCCTTGATTTTGTCTTGTTTAGATCCCATTTCAGGTTTCTTCAACAGCATTTTACAGACGGTATATGCCACTGCATACACTACATTTCAGATAGAATAGCTGGGCTCAGAATTAGTCATTACAGCAATTTCTTCTGGATTAGTCTTCATAGAAATATGTGCTAGGTATGGCTTACAATTTCTACACAGCAAAGCAGGATGCGAGGAATTAAAATTGTCAATTCAGAGTTTATGGAAGTAAGAATCTCCTGAGTACTGGGTGAGTATAGGTGCCTTGAGAAAAATGCTTTAAGCAAGGGATGGTTCTTATCTTTGAATATGAGAAGCTTTCTCTGAAAAAGTTCATCAAGTCATTCTTATTTATAGACTCTAAATATAATGTGCTGCGTTGCCATAGACTCTAAATATAAGGTGTGTGTTCCACACCTTCCTTCTAGTTGAAAATATTTTATTTGCCATGCAGAAAAACATCATTTATTTATACAATTAGAGACTATGTGCACATCTGCCTGTGTCTGGTTTGAGTTCAGCAAATCAACACCAAATAATACCCAAGTTTCAAATAGATGGGAGTTTTTCTGAAAAAAAAACAAAAACAAAAAAACAAACAAAAAAAAAAAAACGACAGATTGATTGATGTTTCTTCCTTCCTCCTCCACCTCCTCCTTTTTCTGTTTGCCCATGTGTGTATGCCTTGAGGTCAATATTGGTGGCAGGATCCTTATGTACCTTGTCCCCAGCACCCTAACCACTAAGCACAGTACAACTTACCTGTTCAGCGCCTAACCCCCTAAGCGTTATTTATACTGACCTGTCTGCTCGTGCATCTGTCGGCCAGCAGAGGGCGCCCAGTACAAGGTCGTGCACAATCTCAGTCATGGGAAGGGTTAACCCATTTCCCCAGGATGCACGCAGGCGGGGTGGGAGAGGAGGCCTATGCCTCTCTCTTCCTGCCATCCCCCTGCCTGTGGTCGGCCCCACGCACGAGCTGCTGGGCAGGCATACGAGCAGTGGACGGGGAAACGCCCGCAACCTCCCCTCGGATGCGGAATTCTGGCGAAGAGCTTGAATAGGAAGGATGCTGACCTGGAAAAACCCGCAAAGGTACTGGCGCACCTATTGCGGAAGTTCCGCCCCTTCCGGCTTTGATTCCGAATCTGCCCTGCAGAGAGCAGAGACTTCAGGACTTGGAGCCTCTGAGGCTCCCCTCCCCCACCTCCCTTTCCACTTCCCGCCATCTCCCTGGCCTCGGACATGGGTATGTAAACACACATGGGTATGTGTGTGTGTAATGTGGCTATGGGTTCTTAGAGGCCATGACAGATGTGTGAAGACTTGGTGACAGCTTTGTGGGTTTTATTTTGTTCATTGTTATATGATGTTCAACGTCATGTTGCCAGTTTTGCTAACCACAAACATTCCCAGGTGAGTTCATTGAGCTTCTTCTATTTGGATTATAAACCTATTCTCATATAAGGATGGAAGAACATGAAATAATTTGAATAATAAATACTATTTTCAAATTAAAATAATATAATGCTGTCGTTTTTTGGAATGTGTTAATTCATTCTTAGGAGTAAAGACATATTCATAACACTTTCTCTGATCTACAAGTGAATGTCACAGAATTGTCTCAGTGGGCATCGTTGGTTGTTTCTAAGCCTGATGATTTGAGCACAATTTCTGGGTAGCCCATATTACCCCTATAGATTTTTTTCTAATATCTCTATACTTGGGCTATTGTATACACAAATTCACACAGCAGCACATACATAAATCATTTTTAAACCTAAACAAGAGCCATTTTTCACTGGCCAAAGGACTCTTTGGGTTTCATGTCGAAAACTCGTGTGGAATGTAAACAGATAGTAAAGAGCAATACATTGTCTTCTCACTGGCACATACATACAAACATTTTTCAATGGATGAAATTAAAGTAAAAGAGAAAACGCACTTATTGACAACATCAGAAATTATTTGCAAGTGTAAATCAATGTAGATTTTGAAGACTTATTACTGTTCATTAAAAGAAAAATGGAACCTTTGTACATCTTATTTTATCCTTTCATTCCTTGATTCAGGAATAGGTCATTTAAAAAAATATGAGGTGTGTCCCTGTCATCCTAGACCTGGGAGTCCATGGCAAGCTAATCTTTCCGAGATTGTGGTCAGCTTGGTCCACAGAGTGAGCTCTCTTTTGTGTTTGTTTGTTCGTTCATTTGTTTTTTAGACAGAATTTCCTTGTGTGTATTTCTGGCTGTCCTAGACTTACTTTGTAGACCTGGCTTGCCTCAAATTTAGGTCTCTTCTTCCCTGAGTGCTTGGATTACTGGTGTGTGCCACCATGCCCAGCTCCAAAGACTGAGTTCTAAAACATGCATGGCTATGTAGAAATATCATGCATTTATATGATCCCCCCAAAAATGTACTCTATATCTCAAATTACACGGTTTTAGTGCCCACAGAGCTGGGTCCTGGTACTGTTCCTGGGCAAGGTGCAGTCTGCTCTCCTGCGTGCAGGACGGTTGAGCTGACAGAAGTCCTGCTCTGCTCCCCTGGTCAAAGCTTCAAGACTTGGGGCTGTGTGACCTTGGGTTAGAACCAGCCTCCAGCTTGACAGGCGCCTACCCTGAGTTCCTCACCCTCCTTCTCTTCCTCCTCCTCATGGAACTTCAGCCTCTTGGACTCCTCCTCCTCCATTTCCCAGAGGATCTGCCTGGCCTGGCGGTCCACCTCTGTGGTGGGCACATGGATCCTGGCATAGTCCAGCACCTGCCTCACGACGGCCAGGTCCAGGGCCCCACAAAAATCCTGAGGGTATTTCTGCAGCCACTGGGACAGGAACGAGAAGAAAGCCCTGTGGGTGAGAGCAGGGCAGACAGGAAGAGGGGTCGGCAGCCTGGCCTTGCTTCTGGGCTGCTGGGTACATGGGTATCCCCCAGGACTCTTCCTCTCCTGTTCCTCCCTCTGCTGCTCAAAACCCAGGAGACCGGTGGGAGACCTCTGTCCTCCATGAGCCAGTGATGTTGCAGGGACAGTCCCTAGTGAGAGAACCCCAAAGGCAGGGCTCATGGCCATTACTGGTCCTCCACCCTGGCCACCCCAAACGCCCCTCCCCACTCACCTCCCTCTCTGTCCCAATCCCATTCATGTCTTTGTCTGCTGGTCCTCCTCACAGTCAGGCCTGAAGGATCTATACCTCGGTCTGAGGGTCTGAGGGTCTGAGGGTTGGATCCCTGGTAGAGCCGCTCGCCTGCTTTTTCAGGATCAGTTCCAGAACCACCACCGTGGTTGAAAACTTTGGATAAAGGACCGAAAGAAGCAGAGGGACACTCTGTCGTTTCTCTACACAACGGTGGGAAAATAGGGGATCCACAGGACACTCGCCCAGGCTGCCCCAGCAGTGGATCGGGGATGGAGGTGGACCAAAAAGTTCCCCCGCCACAGGGCAACCCTGGTTACCTTGGTCTCCCAGCGAGGAACATGCCAGAAAACTGTCAAGGAGCGTACCACATGTCTCCAGCAGCGGCCCAGGCGACCACCGCTGGCTTCTCTGGGGCCTGAGCCCCTGGAGGTCTGGAAGCAGAACAGACTCACCGCCCCAGCTCCTCCAGACTGGCTGGTCTGTCCAGGCCGCTCTTGATGCTTCTGGCCTTCGGTTACCTGGCAACCGGAGTTCCGAGTTCCATCTGGAACCCGGCTGAGGGAGTATGGTCACTTCCTGGAGTCACCCGGCCCGAGCCTCCCCCTCATGGGTTCTTTCTGGGAGCCACCAGCCCTGCAGGCTCCGCTCATGAAACCATGAACCATTCCAGAGAGAAATGATGGAGAAGTTGCCTCCTATCACCAAGAGAGTGCTCAGAGACACAGGAGAAGGTATGAAGATGAAAAGAACTGCAGCAGAAGAGAAGGATGGCTACCAGGACTGCTCAGAGGTTAAGAGCACCAGGTGCTCTTCCCGAGGTCCAGAGTTCTATTCCCACCACCAGTGGCGGCTCAGAGCCAGCGCCCTCTGCTGGTGTGCAGATTAATTAGGAGACAGTGAAACAGGAGAATACTGGTCCTGGTTCTGGTCCTGGTCTCTCCCATACTGGAGAGAAACCTTATGAATGCAACAAATATAGTAAGGCCTCTGTATCCTTCAGTCCACTCAATACAACTCAAACACTAGTTCAATGCAAATGACAAAAATTTATTGTTACCCAGGCACTACTGGTTGATTAGGGCCACATAACAATCTTTGGAGCTCAAGTGTGAGACTTACACACCCACGGAGACAGAAAATTACAGAGGTTCTGAGCTTGAAAAATCAAAACTGTCTGTGCTGTCTTACAAATATTTTTTTTTCCATCAAACAATGTTTAGGGATATGTGATGTCTTTATGTCATTGATGATGTCACCTGATGCAAAATGTAGGCTTTACAGTAGAACCGATCATATCCATTTGTTCTTTTGTTGTTAGGAAGACATATTATGTCTTAGGGAACAGAAAGTTTAGCTTGGGACAGTCATTATGTTTAGGGGAACAGAAGTCATGGTATGAAACCATCATATTTTGGGGGAACAAACTATGAATAAGCTATTGGGAAGTCTATGGCTTTTCTAGGGACTATGCACTTAAACACAGTTTCAGCATGTGTAAGCAACCTGCTGAAACCTTTTCATATCACAGTAGATACTTTGAGAACCTGAAAGAATTCATTTTGAAGGAAATCTGTTTGAAGCAAATATTTGTTAAGATCTTTGACCAACCAACTTACATTCAGTTATACGAGATTAGTTGAAGAGGGTAGGGGATTTTAACAGGTGTCAACAATGTATTCATGCATTATGACATCCATCCTTATTTTTTTTTCGATCTTAAGCTCATATGGACAATGGCAATGTGAGCAGGCAAGGAGGTGTGAGCGGGCAAGGAGGTGTGCATGTCAAAGGAGGTGTGAGTCTGATAGGTGGTGAGAGCCTGCAAAGAGGCAAGAGTCTGCAAGGAGTTGTGAGCCTACAAGGAGGGGTGAGCCTGCAAGGAGCTGAGAGCCTGCAAGAAAGTTGAGCCTGCAAAGAGGTGTGAATGTCCAAGGAGGTGTGAATGTCCAAGGATGTTTAAATGTTCGTGGAATTGTGAATGTCCAAGGAGGTGTGAATGTCCAAGGATGTTTAAATGTTCGTGGAATTGTGAATGTCCAAGGAGGTGTGAATGTCCATAGAGGTGTGAATGTCCATAGAGGTGTGAATATCCAGGAATGTGTGAGCATGCAAGGAGGTGTGCATGTCACAAGAGGTGTGAGTCTGATAGGGGGTGAGAGCATGCAAGGAGGTGAGAGCCTGCAAGGAGGTATGAATGTCCAAGGAGGGGTGAGCCTGCAAGGAGGTGTGAACCTGCAAGGAGGTGTGAGCATGCAAGGATGTGAGAGCCTGCAAGGAGGTATGAATGTCCAAGGAGGTGTGAATTTCCAAGAAGGTGTGAATGTCCACAGAGGTGTTAATCCAAGGAAGTGTGAATATCCAAGGTAAGGACTGAGGGATGCTGGGACAACCTGACAGCCAGGTCTGCTTTGTTTTGTTAAGTAGGTGCCTCAACCATTCATCCCAGCATTTGAAACTTAACAGTAGACAAGGATGAGTAGGTTGAATTGATTTCATTATAATCTCAAAAATTATTTTTAAAAGTTGAAAATGGCTTTATGGTCCAATATTCTTCAGGGAATTCAAGTATATATTAGAGCACACAAGCTATTACTCACACCTTTTCTCTCAGGTTGTGCATTTTCAAATGAGGGGAGGGGAAAACATTCCTGTTAGGCACTACAGCAACACTTTGTCCAGATCTTCTGTGTGTTTGAACTAGTGTAACTGTAGAAATTTGCTTTCCAGAAACAAGTTTGGCAACTAATTCATATTCTTTATTCTCTTTGTGTATGACTCACAGCCCTAAGTGTACACTTTTCACTTTTACTGACCATCTAAAATTGATTACCTGACTCATTGCCATCTTCCTTCCTCCCCCTTCCTTTCTGTGTTGTGACAACACCAGCTTCAAATTAGGTCAGTGAACTCATTTCTTACACAGGTGCTTATTTATTTGTAATCACCCACCTCCAAAAACAAACAAACAAACAAAACCCAGGGAGGTCAGTGGACACTCATTCACTGATCTCTTTTACTTCACACTAACCAGTCAGGGCCCACCTGAAAAGAGTTGCAGGATTATTTTCTAGGGACTGGGCAGTAGAGGTAGCATCCAGTGTTTAAATAAAGTGTAAACTACATAACATGTGAAAGTCTGATCTACAGGAGACATTGCTTTAAACAAAAACAAAAATCAAAGCACTAGAGAAAAAGGAATGAAATTCTTAATGACTGGGGATTATCAGAAAATATTAACTAATAAAGGACTAGAGCAGTGATGCATCAACAAAATAAAATTTATTAATACCACAACCGACTTATTTATTTATTCATTATGTATACAGTGTTCTGCATGCATGTACACTTGCACACCAGAAGAGAGCACCAGATCTCATTATAGATGTTGTAAGCCACCATGAGGTTGGTGGGAATTGAACTCCTGACGTCTGGAAGAGTAGCCAGTGCTCTTAACCTCAGAGTTGAAAAAAAAATACACATAGGCATACTGATTTTGAAAAACACAGGCCATTCTCTTGTAGAGGGAAAGCCATTAATAAGATACTGTTTAATGTTGTCCCTGTGTACAATATTAGATGTTGAGCCCTGTAGCCCAACAAAGCTTTAGCCAATAGCCTGTATCTCAAATTTGAACTGACAGAACTGTGTCAGTGAGGATTGTACATATGGGCCCAGGACAGTCCCTTAATTCAAAATTCAATATTCACTGGATCAAGCTACCTGACCCAAATTGAACACCCACCAATCTGGTCTTATTTCATTCACATTCATGAATTAATAAATGCACGTTAGAAAAATTACAAATTAAAATAAAACTCATCCTGCCACATTTCTAGATAATGCTGGTGAGCAAACATGTGTATCCCAGGATCCTAATCTCTAACAGGACTGGTTAGCAAATTACTTATCTGTGGAGTGTTTTACAGACAGTCTTCCCTCAGCTAAATTCTAACTGGGACCCCTAGTTTCTCAGCAATAGTAAATTCCTTACATCATCAGTTCTACTCTTCTATATCACAGCTTAATATTGGAGTGCTCTCTGACACAGGATATACCATTTACAACCCCGACAAAATCCAAATGGATCTTTTAGAACTGAGAGAACCTACCTGACACCCCCAAATGTCACCAGAAACTAGGCCTAAAAAGGTCACCTAAAGGTCACCAGACTAGTGACTCTACCATAAGGTAACCAGAAATTGGGCCATGGGTCACCAATTCGAATAACAAGGTTGTAAGATTCCCTACCCAAGGAACAGCCTGAGGATAACCACAAGGATGGGAAGGTATCTTATCTCAAAGTAGGGCATTTGTGCTGAGCAGCCTACCAAACTTGTAGTAGAATATTCAATGACACAGAAAATACCTAACATTCCTGAGGCCTAGGGATAGCTTGCTCAATGTTGGTTATTTTAGCTAGCAAAACACTTGGTAAAAAGCTTGCACTTTCTGAATGTTACCCAATTCTGTAACTGATAAATTGGAACATCCCGGTCCTTCCTAAAACCCCAATCAAAACCCTGCCATGCATCTTCTCAGGGCTCTCCTCTCTGATCCACTGTGTTGGTGATGATGGAGAGACCCAGTTTAAGTTCATATAAAACTCTTTGCTCTTGCATTTGTGGTCCAGCTCCTTATGATCTTTGGGGACCCTAAGATCTAGGCATAACATTTGGGGTCTCATATTGAATCCCCAAGTCTCCCAAGCACCCCTGGCACATGGGGCTGAACAACAGCCAGTAAGTGAGCACTCTGTCTGGGTCTTTCTCTGTGTTTCTCTAGTTTCCTTTTTAGGGCCTTGGGGCAAAATTTGTAATTTGTGTGGTCAGAAAGGTTAGAGCTGATGCTTTGGACAACTGTGGGCCAGAGGGTGCCTGCAAGACTTTCCAGACACCCCCCTCAAAGGGGTAAATCTGTAAAGGGTTGAGTACCGAGTTTTCTGTGTTCTCTGGATTTCAGAGAGGATGAATGTGCCCCTATCTGTAAAGGGTGGTAGAGTACCCAGTTTTCTGTGATCTCTGGATTTTTGGACGAGGACAATGCAGGTAGCTCCTGTATCAGAGATTCGCTGATAGCCTAATTTCATTTTTTCCACTGCAGGAGTGGTGGGATCTGCTGTCTGGCTCTGTGTATTTTTCTGCTGCACAAGCAATGGGATCTAGCTGTCTGTGTCTTGTTTAACTGTTTTGACTCTCACTGCCATTTTTTTGTCTCTGGGACTGACTGAGTACAGGGGACAGAATTCTTCTATCCCCCTAGACTTGATTCTTTCACATTTCAGGGAGGCTTGAGCCATGCTCCACAGGCTCCAGTGAGAGTGGCAAGGAGGTGCCAAGGGATGGATACAGTATGTGGAGCCCCAGGCTTGGCACCTCTGCCAATGTTCTCTGGTCTCTGGTCTGGCAGAGCTTATCCACTACTCTGGGCTCAGGTCTGGCAGAGCTTTCCACTGCTCTGGACTCTAATCTGTCAGAGATTAGCTGCTGCTGTGGTCTCTCATCTGGCAGAGTTTGGCTGGTGCTTTGGCCTCTAGTCTGGTAGATATCAACAGATAGTTTACTTCTCCATTCTCTGGTCTGGCTGAATGCAGGCCACCATTCCAAACTCTGGTGTAGTTGGGCAGAGCATGATTTGGGAGTAGGACAACACTAATGGAACAGGATAGAGGGCCCATAGAGAGACAGGCCACTGTTTTGAGTTTTGGTATTTTCTTCTTCTTCCATTCTCTTTGCACGCATTGTACCCAGTACATTTTTTGTCTTCTGTTTTTCTTTTGTTGTTTTGTTTGCTTGTGATGGTCTCAGTGGGCCAGTAACCAAACAGCTGTGCTCCATGGTTACTTTCCTGCCCCATGCTCCCAGTGCTACAAGCTGGGGCACCTCTGGTCTCCAGTGGGAACACGCATTTCCACAAGGTTGGCTGGGAAGGCTCAGTTGGAGAGGGGTCTGTGTGCAGAAAATCCTGCTGGGCTGGACCTCACTGCCTCCTTGCTTCCTCCCTGAGGAAAGTTGGTGACCTGAGGTTAGCTCTGGCTTGGAACAATGATCACCAAGTATGCTTTTAGCCGAAATATATTTTGGTTATTCCTATTATTATTATTGGTTAGGGTCCCCTGCAGCCAAGCCTGGTCTGAAACTAAACAGCTATAAGATGACCTTGAATTTATGATCCTTCTACTCTACCTCTTATCAACTGAGCTACACCCCTAATCCCTCAAACTTCATGTTTTTTTCCCTGTTCTTACATAAAATTCCATTCACTCTACCCAACAGTTGCCCATCACACTCAGCATCTGCTTACAAACTTCATGTTTTTAACCATAGATGCCTTCAACAAGGAAGTGGACCGAATCCATTGGCTTCACTGAGCTCCTGGGTATCTTCCAGTGTACTGGCATTGTGCTAAGAATACCCACCTGAGAACCTTGGCACATGACTTATTAGCCTGGCTGCACTTACAAAATTGTCATTTGAGAACTAAATCAATTCTTTTTCTTGTTTTATTTTTTTATGATTCATTTTTTTATTCATACAATGTTCTGCCTGCATGTGTGACAGCACGCCAGAAGAGGGCACCGAATTTCATTATAGATAGCCATGAGCCACTATGTGGTTGTTGGGAATTTAACTCAGGACCTTTGGAAGAGCAGTCATACTCCTTAACCTCGGAGCCATCTCTCCAAACCAGCCAATTCTTTTTTTAGGCAAGGTCTCAGACTGGCAACTAAAAGAATTTTGTTAGAAAAATCTTAGAAAGCACATGTATGCTTGTGCTTTTCTTGGGTGGGAACACTCTGTCAATATGCTCTCTGAAGGACTAAAGGATGTAAGGGGGGATAGATGAAGATTTCACCATGTCTGAGAATCTACCCCTCCCCCCCTAGAAAATGAGTTGCTTTACTTAATCACCAGTGCAAGAAAAAATATAGCTACAATGGATTTTGGGTTCAAGGTCTAGAAGTGAGGCAGCAGAGGTCGTTTTAGCAATGCATTCTCAGAATTGTATCCATTCAAGTGTAATGTTTGTAAATTCACACTGAACAAGGAAGGAATGGAATGGGAGGGAAGGAAAGGGGAGGGACATATTCAAAATTTTCCTGGCAAGGAAACAGAAAGGAAAAAAATCCTGCTTAATGAAGTTCCACCTTTTGTGTGTGTGCCCAAGAATTCTTAACTCGCATTTATGTGTACATCCTTTTATCATATTTACATATATATGTATATATACACATGTATTCACAAACACACACACAGATACACACACACACACACACACACACACACACATATATATATATATATATATATATATATATATATATATACTCTAAAAGCTTGCTGAATAATGGTATTTCAATGTCTTCCTCACATTTAAACTGCATTATTTTTGGGCCCTAAAATTAAAACCAATTCTTATCAATATTTGGAGGTTTTGCTTGGTTTGAATGTGTGGTTTTATTTTCTTAGTTAACAGTGTGTACACAGTCCTTTATACCAGGGTTATCATACTTGGGTCTCTAGAAAAGTAAGGAAAAACAATAAATAGTACTAATAATATTAATGACTAAAATGAAAGTAACTGAGTGCATTGCACAATGATCTCAGATGTTCTTTTCAGACAGGACATTTTATGATGAACGTTTTTTCATGAGGTGCCTGTTAAGCTCAGGGCTTGTTTACAACATTCTCTTGAAAACAAGGTTCAAGATGCATCCTGAAGTCATAACACCAATGATGTACAGAGAGGACATAATCAGCTTTGCAGATATGGTCTCCTAGGGATAAGCATGGCAGGATGCAAAACCCAGGACATTTTCTGAGAATATCACCTCTCATAAAATGTAATGAAAACATAGAATCTTCCCAGAAAATGAACATGCACATAAAAGAAAGTATGTATAAAGCAGGTATACAGTGAATGTCAGGAAAGGGACCAGGTTAAAAACTAACACCAAATAAGTATTACTGTTGCTGTATCTGTAATTTCTACATTATTTGGAAGGCAGTGACAGGACAACTGTTAACCCCTGTATTTAAGGCAGAGCATCTCTATAAAGAAAAGCAATGCTTTGCTTCTCCTGTTCCTTTTCTTTCTCCTCTTTCTCCTTCTTCTTTTTCTTGTATATGTGAAGCAAATGTTCTACCTCTGAGCTGTATTCCTAGCTCCTAAACAAAACAGGTAGATACAGATAGTCTTTGCATATGATGAAGCTAGATGCTAAACCTCATTAAAGCTTAAAGGAATTAACTTGTCATGGGATAAATGAAAGAGAACACAGAGAAAGCAACAGGCATAGAGGAGGCTGTCGTAGTAACAGCAGTAACAGAACAAGATAAAAAGACTCAAGGAGAAGTTTATTACAGATTGCACAATGGCTGGCATTAACAAATAAAATGTGCTCCCATCCTCTAGGTGGAAATTCTGTATTACTATCAGATTATGAAGACTTTGTTAAAGGAATTTGCTGTTTAAAAGGTTATTTGTCCTTCCCCAGATAGTTACTGTTTGTGAATTAGGTACCCAATACTGTGCTATGTCCTAAACACACAAAAATGATTAATGCAAACATCATTCTCTATGAGCTTACAATCTTATGGGGTTATCCATCACAAACAAACCCATAGACCATGCATACAAATGTATACATTACTCTAAATTCCACTATGAAACCTAAAAGAAAGCAAGAGGGACCAAAAACCCCAGAAGGGATAAAGAACGTATATATTCAAAGGCTGAGAGGTGAGAACATTTTAGTTCAGTAGGGGAAATGAAAGAAGGTGAATTTGTTTGGAATATACTAGGCAAGAAGAAAGGAATGATAATAATAATAATAAAAGATTAAAGAGGAAGAGAGAGGAGATGAAGAGATGACTCAGTGGTGGAAAATACCTCCTGTGGGGCTGGAGAGATGGCTCAACTTCTCTTCCAGAGGTCATGAGTTCAATTCTCAGCAACCACATGGTGTTTCACAACCATCTATCATGAAATCTGGTGTCCTCTTCTGGCCTGCAGGCACACATGCAGGTAGAAAACTATATAATAAATAAATAAATAAATAAATAAATAAATAAATAAATAAATAAATAGATCTTAAAACAAAACAAATCATTCTTTTTTTGTTCAGAGTTCCTAGCATGTCCATGGTGGTTGACTATCTTCTATAGTTCCTGTTTCAGGGAATTTGAAGCCATATACCTACTGAGATATAAGGCACACATTGTGGTACACTTATATACATGCAAGTAAAATACTCTTATCACTCATCTGCACAGAAGATAAAAATACTCCCCTCAAAAAAAAAGGGTCAGCGGGTGTAGTGGCACACATTGGATCTCTGAGTTCAAGGCCATCCTGGTCTACAGAGTGAGTCTAGTCCAGACAAAGCTACAAACCCTGTCTTGAAAAGCAAAACAAAACAACAACAACAACACAAAAACTAAACCAACCAAACAAAAAAGATCATAAAGCAAGTGTGCTGACACATTCTTGTAAATGGATCATTAGGAAAGTCAGGAATGAAGGTCAACCTGGACTATACTCGAAACTCTGTCTCAAAAACAAAACAGCAGCAACAACAAAACCACACAAGAATCTGAGTGCCTGGGATGCTTTGGGACATTGACATTTTTTAATCTTAATTCTTGGCTACATAGGAAGCAATGTTGAGGAGTGTGGTTGTTTGACCCCTATAGACTCATAAGTTTGAAAATCTGGTTCCCCATTGGTGGAACTGTTTTGGAAAAATTAGGAAGTGAGATCTTGTTGAAGAGGTGTTCCACTGTGTGTGGGATTTGAAGTTTTAAAATCCCACACCATTCTCAGTTGGCTCTTTGCCTCATACTTGTAGATCAGGACGTAAGCTCTCAGCCAATGTTCTCTCTGGTGCCTGCCATTCCTGTCTGCCACCATGGTCCCTGCCATGATGGTCATGGACTTACCTTCTGAAACTCTATGTACCCAACCAATTGTTTCTTCTATAAGCTGTCTTGGTCACGATATAGTGGCACGGTGATAAAAAAGTAACTAAGACAAGGGGTTTGGAAACAGGACATAAATGATTTGGTGTACACTTATCTCAAAGATTCTTTAGTCCTCTAAAATTAATAATAAGATTTCAGAAATTTAACACACACACACACACACACACACACACACACACACTTTTCTGTGCTTCCCAGAGACAGATCCATATGGCACTGTTCTTGATTTCTGGCATAACTTAAAGGGGAAAGTTACGCAATGTCCTGGGCCCTTTAATTCAGGCAGATGAGGGATGAGGATGTCCACAAATTCCTCACCACAGAAACCCAATTAGGTGGCACCAATCTTGATTTTCAGATGGAGTAATACATCTACAAAAGGAACAGTGATGATATCTACATCATAAATCTGAAGAGGACCTGGGAGAAGCTGTTGCTTGCAGCTCAGGCTACTGTTGATATTGAGAAACTTGCTGATGTCAGAATCATCTCCTCCAGGAACACTGACCAGCGAGCTGTGGTGAAGTTTGCCACTGCCACTTGGAGCAACTCCTGGGACCTTCACTAAACAAATCCAAGCAGCTGATGAATGAACTCAGAGCTGACCACCAGCCCCTCACAGGGGCTGCTTAGGTCAACCTGCCCACCCTTGCTCTGTGCAACACAGATTCTCCTCTGAACTATGTAACATTGCTATCCATGCGACAACAAGGGAGCTCACTCAGTGGGTGGATGCTAGCCCAGGATGTATTCCACATGTGTGGCACTATCTCCTGTATTCATCCATGGCAGTTTATGCCTGATCTTTATTTCTATATAGACCCAGAGGAGACGGAGAAGGAGGAGCAGGCTGCTGCTGAGAAGGCCATGACCAAAGAGGAATTCCAGGGTGAATGGACTGTGCCAGTTCCTGAGTTCACCGCCACTCAGCCATCAGTGGCAGATTAGTCTGAGGATATGCAGGTGCCCTCAGAACCCATCCAGGTGTTCCCAACTGAAGACTGGAGTGGCTAGCCAGACACTGAGGACTGGTCATCAATTCCCACAACATAGGCTACTGAGTGGGTTGGAGCCACCACTAAGTGGACCTGAGCTCCTCTGAAGAAACCTGTGCAAAGAGAAAAGGTAGAAGAAAAATAAAGTGCCTAAAAGCTGAAAATATGCACACACACACACACACACACACACATTTTACAAACAATAGTTTTGAGTGTTGGGCGTAATGATATACTTCTGTAATCTGGCTCTCAGGCGGTTGGAGCAGAAGGATGGTGAGCTTGGGCTATGTAGTCAGATCATCTCAACAATAATGACAAGACTACAATAACCAGAGATTGTTTTGAGGCTTGGGCATGTAGCTCAGTGGTAAATCATGTGCTAAGCATGAACAAGATGGCTCTAGGTTCCATTGTCATCTCCAAAATACCAAACAACAAAAGCAGAATATTGTGGCTGGAGAGATGGCTTGGAGGTTAATAGAACTGGCTGTCCTTCCAGAGGACCTCAGTTCAATTCCTGGCAACCACATGATGGTTCACAACCATCTATACTGGGATCTGATGCTCTTTTCTGGCATGCAGGTGTATATGCCATGTAGAGAACTCATAGACATAAAAAAAATCAATAAAAAGAAAAAAAATACAGGCCGAAAAGATGGCTCAGAGATTAAAAACACTAGCTATTTTTCTAAAGGTCCTGAGTTCAATTCCCAGCAACCACACCCCCTTCTCCACTCCAGCATGCACACACACTGCACCAACAGAGTCAGCTTTGTGGAAACACACCATGTTCAGGTGCTAGGGATTTGCACTCAGAAGAGCCCACCTTTGTTCTAATGCTCTGCTAAACCTTTTGAAATCTTTAACTTTTGAACAAGGGATCCTTCACTTTTGTTTTGCACTGGACTCTGCAAATTATGTAGCCAAGGCCTGTGTACCAAATATTCAATCTATATAAGAACAGCCTGCAAAGCCTCTCAGTACCACTGTGACCACTGCAGTCCCAGATACTTCGAAAAAAAATGTCAAGACACCATGGCCTAAGACACAGTCTGTCAGCCATCTCTGGATTTCTCTTTCCTGCACTCCAAACATACTTCAAACTGAAAATGTGTGCTTGGTACACTAACTTTTTTTTTTCTCAAAATAGGGCTTTTCTGTGTAGACCAGGCTGGCCCTGAACTCAGTGCCACCCACCTGCCTCTGCTTCTCTGAGTGCGGGCTCACAGGTGTATGCCACTGCTCCAGGCTTACAGACTTAATTTTAAGACTGGGTCAATATCTTGCTTTTTGTCTTTAGGTTTTCTATATAAGGACTTGGAACATAGATCAGTTGGTAAAGTGCTTGCCTTGCATCCATGAAACCTCGTGTTTTGTACACACCTGTAATCCCAATAAGGAGGTGCAGTCAGGGACATCAGAAGTTCAACATCATCTTAATGTGCTCGGAATTTTTGAGGCTAGCCTGAGATAAGTAAAACCTGATTTTAAAAAATAAGTTTTACATATAAAATGCCATTTTTTTTACACACATGGAACCAATGAAGAGGGAAAAGGCTAAGGAAGGTATTATAAACTATCAAGATGGGAAATGACAATGATGTGAGTGTGAAATGGACATGTGGGAAGTAGGAGCAACAGGACTGAAAGACAAATGTGGGCCTGAGTGAAAGGCCAGTATCGAGGGTAGCAGTCATTGAGATTTTTGTTTAGGCAACTGCGTGTTTTCAGATATGGCAGTCATCAGGGAAATTTCCACATCTCTCAGTCTCCTAAGTTATGGGTTGGGAGAAGAAATCTGAAGGAGCCCTGGTTGTGGCTGCAGGAAATATGATCAAATCCAACTCTCAGACTGCCTGCCTAAACTGTAGTGGCTAACCACAGCAAGCATTGGCAATGACTGTACAGTGAAACCACTTACCCCACCACAGTCCACACGGGGAGTATCAGGGTGAGAAATCCCCCACACACTAGGAATCAGCTTCATCTTGTCTTGTAAGGCAAGAAAGGCTGTCTTCTCTCTTGCATAGCTTCATCACTTGAGGCTCCCAGCCCTCAGCAAAACAAATCTGGACTTGGATTATTCTCTCCCTTGTTAGTGAAAGATGATGGTACTTAGGGGGTGGGATGGCCTTTAGCCAGCCTCATCAATCAGGCTGTCCTGTCCAGGCTTATCAGTTTCAGCAGCCTGGCAGTTGTTAGGTGAGAAACCAAAGTATATCTTCAGTGGATGTTAATGTGTTCATGCATAGATAGAAACACACAGTACTTTTAGGCCTTTACCTTATGTCATGGGAAAACTTCATTTACAAAACAGCCATTTAAATGTCCACTAGTCTATCTAAGACCTTAATAGAATAAACATAGTCAAGAAGGTAGTGCTCAATTCTAGGTTTGGAAAACAACTTCGATAAAGAAAAAGAAAGAAATTAAAATAAACTTGCAAGTTGGGAATGTAGTTTAGTATTAGTAGGATGAACAATGATTACCTCAGGTTAATGTCAATATTTTCAAAGAGAATTTAAACAATATGCATTTAAAGAGTAAATGGGGGCTGGGGAGATGGCTTAGTGGTTAAGAGAACTTGATTCTCATCCAAAGAACTAAGTTCAGTTCCTAGCATCCATGCTGGATGCTCACAGTTGTCTCTCCCTCTAGATCTGGGGTCTCTGACACTCTCTTTTGGTCATCACATGCACACACATACATATGTACAGACAAAGAGTTATACACACACAAAATAAACATAGATCTTTTAAAAAAGGTAAAATGAGAACCCTATCATTACAAAGTCAACCCAAAATGGATCAAAGGCCAAAATATAAGAGCTATAAGTGTGCAAAGGTTACATAGTAGTGAACTTTCATGATGTTAAATTCAATAATTAATTTTTAAATATGACACAAAAATCATAGAAAACCAATAAAACTTTGGACTTCATCAAAGTAAAATACTTTTTTGAACCAAAGGGTAATATCAAGAAGATAACATGACAGTCTACAGAAAGAAAGTCTGCAGAGTTTTTATTTGACAGAAGTCTAGTTTTTAGAATAACAAACACAAAAAAAACAAACAGGGCTGGGCTAGGGGTATGGCTCAGTAGGACAGAGCTTCCCTAGCATGGGGGAAGCCAAGGGTTAGACACCTCAGCAGGGTGTGGTAAAGGTGTAGTTAGGCAGAGGACTAGAATAGATATTTCTTCAAGGACGATTTAGAAATGGCAGTCATACAGAGGAAAATATGCTGAACACCATGAGTCATTAAAGAAATACAAATCAGGAGGACAGTAAGACATCTACTCAGCTAGGCCTGGTGGTTAATTCCATGCTGTCAACCTCAGTATTGGTGGTGAAAATTAGGCTGGAGGATCCAGAGTACAAGAGTAAACTAGGTCACAGGTTAGTTGGGTCTCTAGTGAGACCCTGTCTTAAGAGCAACAGCATAAATTAATAATTCACAGTTATTGGGCCAGGCAGTGGTGGCACACTCTTAATCCCAGCACTCACTCAGGAGTACAAGGCAGATAGATCTCTGAGTATGAAGCCAGCCTGGTCTACAGAGTGAGTTTTAGGACAGCCAGGGCTACACAGAGAAAATCCCCCTTTTTTTAAAACAAGCTAAAAAAGTAAAGCAAAACAACAAAACCCCAAACAAACAAACAAAAAGTAATCTATACCTCTTAAGATATCTATAATATTTTAAAAAAACAACCAAGGAAACAACTGTTGACAAAGATATAAAGATAGAAATAAAGTTAGAATTCTTGTTCAGTGTTGGTAGGTAAAATCATTACCATATGTAATTTACTACTGTCCATTAGTGCTACTCTCAAGGATATACCAAGAGAATTGCAAACTGGTACTCAGGCACTTTTTTTTTCTTTTAAGATTTATTCATTTTATGTATGTGAGTGCTTTATCTGTATGTACACTTGTATGCCAGAAGAGGGCATCAAATCCCAGTACAGATGGTTATGAGCTACCATGTTGGTGCTGGGAATTGAACTCAGGACCTCTGAATGAGCAACCAGTACTCTTAACCACTGAGATATCTCTTTAGCCCCACTCACATATTTTCTATACATGGTCATGGAGCTAGACAGAAACAATGCTCTATGCTCTAAATCACCAGTGGATAAGCAAGGCCTGATTTGTACATAGAGAAGAGGGTTATTCAACAGTAAGGGAGAATGCAGTACTGATGCTCTGATATAGTACAAGGCAGCACTAATGATAGAGCATGGATAAAACTAGGAAAAAAGCCAGGTGGTGGTGTGATGGCTCACACATTTAATCCCAGCACTCAGGGGGCTGAGGTAGGCAGATCTCTGTGAGTTCAAGGCCAGCCTTGTCTACAAAGAGAGTTCCAGGACATCCAAGGCTACACAGAGAAACCCTCGCTCAAAATATCAACCAACCAACCAACCCAAAAGCAAAAACCCAAAACCTAGGAAACAATATTCCAGACAAGATTAATTCAAGTTATAGGAAACAGGCAAACCCATAGAATCAGAAAGTGAGTGGTTATTGCCAGGGCCTAGAGAGAGAAATGGTAGTGTATATTTAATGGATTTTGGGTGGGTGATGAAAATGGTTTGAAACAAGACAGCTGTATTCATTGTCCAATGGTGAGATATATTAAATGCCAATGGAGTGTATATCTACTTTTATGATATATAAATTTATTCCAAGTATAAAAAGATTGTTTATTTTATGTGTATGGATTTTGCATGTCTCTGACATGAACTGACTGGCCTGCTTTGATCACCTCCCCTTTAGGGAGCAGCCTTACCAGGCCACAAAGGAAGACAGTGCAGCCAGTCCTTATGAGACCTGATAGACTAGGATCAGAATGAAGGGGAGGAAAACCACCCCTATCAGTGGACTGGCAGAGGGGCATGGGTGGAGAAGGGAGAGGGTGAGTGGGATTGGGAGAGGAGGAGGGAGGGAGCTACAGGGGGGATACAAAGTGAATAAATTGTAACTAATGAAAATTAAAAAAAAATAAAAAAAGAAATAAAAAATAAACTCAATCGACTAGGATAATCTCTAGACTGGACAAAGAGCCCCATGAATTTATCTGATTGCACTTTTGCAATAGAGCAACTTGGAAGTTAATACCTGTTTCAGCTACCAGAGCTTTGAAACAAAAAGCAGTGAAATTCAGGTGGGCAGGGCTCCCTGGGAAGCGACAGGACCATTTCAGGAGGATCCCTGGGATGCCCTGTTCTTAGGTGGAACCCAACTCTCTTGGGCACTCAGAGGAAAACCCAAGGTGAACGCTCCCAGCCCAGGAATCCCAGAAACCATAGGTGTCTCTGAAGATTGCGCAAGTCTTTTCCTCCCCGGCCAGCTCGGGGGCATGTTTCTAAAATCCCAATCTGCACAATATAAACAGAAAACGTGCAGCCAGAAAGCCTCGGTGGTGCAAATTAAAAGCTTCCAGCAGAGGGCGGGAGAATCTTTGATGCGCGGCCAGTGGCAAGCAGGCAGCAGAGAAGTGCAAGCTTTCCAGTGACCTCACGACCCTCCATGCCCTTCTCCCCCCACTGCAAAAGGGAGAGAGAAGGCGGAAGGAAAGACCCCTGATAGAGGAAAATAAAGAATAGGGGAGGGGGGCGTTTAGGCAGAGGGCGGCCTCTAAGAGCTCCCCCTCGGTGCAGCCGCCCACTTCCTGAGCTGAGGGTCCAAGCGGCCTCTGAGGAACCCGAAGGCCGAGCCCTCTCGGATGGGAAGGGGGAGGGGCTTGCGCGAGGCGCGGCGCAGGCGCAGTGCGCGCCTCCATTGTCAAGCGTGACGTAAGCGCCATTGCTATGGCAACAGCCGCCAAAGGGAAAAGGAAAATCCCTTTGGGTTGCGGCGGCGGCGAGGGTTGGCGACTGGAACCCGCTTTCCGGGCACGATGGCGGCGGTCGTGGCTTGGCTAGTGGACTACTTCATCGTGGAAGGCTGAGACCAGGAGAAGCCAGGTAAGGGTGTGGGGCAGGCGCCGTCCCGGGCTCCGCCTCCGCCTGACCCGGGCTCCGCCTCCGTCCCCTCGGGCTCCGCCTCCGCCCCAGGCTCAGCCTCTGCACCCACTAGGCTCCGCCTCTGCTCTCCCAAACTCCGCTTCCCTCATCCGCCGGGCTCCGCCTTCACCTCACAGGGCTCCGCCTCCCTCCGCTTCCGGGCTCTCCCCGTCTCTACCCCGAGTTCGCTTTCGTTCCCGGGCTCCGCCCCCCCTCCGCTAGGCTCCGCCTCTGCTACCACGGGCTCCGTCTCCCTCCTCCGCCGGACTCCTCCCCTGCCCCCCTGGCTCCGCCTCCGCCCCTCGGGCTCCGCCTCCGCCTACAGGCTCCTCCCCCGCTCTGCTTCTGGGCTCCGCCTCCGCCCCCAGCAGCCATCCAGTGGGCTAGGCGGTGCTGGGCCTGGCATCGCGGCTGGGAGGCTGAGAGGAGAGAGGGTTGGGTCCCAAGGTGGAGGAGCCTGTTGGCCATCGCGGAGCAGGCGATGTGTGTGAGGGACGCGCTAGACGGAAGTTGCGAGGCAAGGCAGGGCTGTGCAGCTGGGGGCTGGAGGGCTGGGCGGGTCGGGAGAGCCTGTCTGAGTTCTGCCAAGAGCTTTTGTGGAGGATGCTGGTACCTGGGACCGCGCCCTCTTTCTGCCAGGGTTGGGAGGGCGGGAGTACACTCTGAGGAGTTTCTAGGATACCCTTGTGCTCTGCATCCTGAGGAAGAGTGATGCTGGGGCCAGTCCTCCAGGAATGGAAGTGCAGAGTCCGGTGCTGCCTCCTGCCTGCCCTAGGGCGGGTAGAGTGGGGGAGCTTGGACATCCCAGTCGAATGAATGCCTTAAAAATGTACTTAAAAAGGCTACAGGATCCGTGCACATTTCTAGGAATATTGTTTCAGGACGTATGTGCCAGCATTCCAGAATGAAATGACTCTTCTTAAGTAAAGACAGCCACTGCAGGTGCTCTCTCTCATTTAGATTTCACGTGATTTAATTGTTCTCTTTATTCATCAGAGAATTCTTCATAAGGAACAGTTTGGCAGATAAACTGCTGTTTATACTTTGATGGACTTGTACAACCAGGAGTTTACAGGGTTCATGCGGGCTTATTTTCCTATTTGTATTTCTTTGGGTTGCTATGTGTAGATAATCAGGATATAATAACAAGGTTACTGTAGAGCTGGGAAAGCTCTTTTATTTCAGGTTTATTCCAGTTTTACACTTGCAAGGAATTTTAGCTACCAGCCCTGCAGCCCCTTGTCTCAGGAGGTGCTTGGTTGTGTTTGGATGATTGTTAGTCATTGGTAGCACTAGTGTACTAATGTTCTACTCATCTCTTTTTTATTATTTATTCATCCCTAAGAAATTGTTTAAGAGCAGGGACCCTTCACATTTTTTTCTCACTATTATCTAATTGAGGTCATTTAAGAGAATCGCTTGCAAGTAGGTAGGATGGCTTGCTGGGCAAGCCTGGAAACCTGAGTTTGATCCCTGAATTCCTGAAAAGGTGGAAGGAAAAAATGATTGCACAGAGTTGTCATCTGACCTTCCCATATGTTCACTGATATTCATCCTTTACCCACATCATGAACACTCCCCCCACACACATACACAATAACAAAAGAAGACTGTGGGCTGTATTTAGAGAATCTTCTTGCTGCTCCAAAATGTCATGTCATTTCACTTTTCAGTCTCTTACAGACATAGTCTTACCCAGACTGCCAGTGTGGAGAATCAGCTTTGTTTTTAATGTTGTTCAGTTTTCAGTTACATTGTTCTTCTCCTTACAACAATTTTATTTAGTTTGTTTTTTTGACACAAATTCTCTCTACAGAGACCTGGTTGTCCTGGGCTTCCCTATGTAGACCAGGCTGGCCTTGAACTTACAGAGATCTGCCTTTCTCTGCCTCCCAAGTGCTGGAGATAAAGACCAGATGCAGCTTCCCCTTAACAATTTTGAAATAATAACAAACTTGAAGATAGTTCCAAGTATGGTACAGAGTTAATTGCTGTTTTACTTTGGACATTTTGAGAGGAAGCTGCTGACCTTATGCCCTGTCACTCAGAATGGTTTAGTGTTGATTTTATACAAACAAGAACTTTGTCTTACATAATGACAGTGCAGTTATCAAAATTGGTAATTCACGATGACACAGTATTGCATCTAATTTGGGTTGTGTTGACTATGTTATTACTCACATAATTGTCGAGGAAGTTGGTACATTTAAGTGTTGTAGTGTTTCCTTATCTCTTTAGTCTCTTTCAATATGGAATAGTTCCATCATCTTTTTCATGATCCTGTCACTTTTGATGACTGTGGGTCAGTTGGATTTTGTCTTCATTAATTTATTTATTTATTCATTTTACATCCCACTCACAACCCAACTCCCTCCTCTCCTCCCAGTCCCACCCTCATCCACTCACCCATTTTCCCCAGATAGCCCCCAACCAATCCACCCTGGAACATCAAGTTACATCAGTATTAAGTACCTCCTCTTTCACTGAGGTAAGACAAGGCAGCCCTGCTAGGAAAATGGGATCCAGAGGGAGGAACAGAGATAGGAGCCCAAGTCAGACACAGCTCCTGATCTAGTTGTTAGGGGACCCACTTGAGGACAAACAGCCCATCAATTTCATATGTGGAGGGGTCCTAGGACTAGTCCAGGCACATTCTTTTATTGGTGGTTCAGTCTCTATGAGGCCCCATGGTCCCAGGTAAGCTGGCTATGTAAGTCTTGTGGTGTACTACCCACTCCCAGCTCCCTAAATCTTTCCTCTAACTCCTCCACAAGACTCTCCAAATTCTGCCTAATGTTTGTTTGGCTGTGGGTCTCTGCAACTGTTTCCATTATCTGTTGGATGAAGCCTCTCAGATGATAATTATGCTAGAGTATTATTAATAGTGTCAGAAGTTGAGTCTTTTCGATGGAAAAGTTGTGTCAGTCATTGGTTGGCCATTTCCTCAATCTCTGTTCCATCTTTTATTCCTGCATATCTTGTAGGTGACAAATTTGGGTCGAGAGATTTGTGAGTTGATTGGGGTCCCCCTCCCTCCTCTGGCTACAGGATGTGTCTACTTCAGTTTCAATATCCCTGCTGCTAGGAGTCTCAGCCAGGGTCAACCTCATATCTTCCCAGGCACCTCCAAAATTCCAGGTCTTCATCTTGTCTCAGAGATGCCTCAACACCAATTTCCCTTCTCTCTTAGCCCTCTTACTCCCCCATCTCCACTTTACCCACACATGACCCCCCTCCTGTTCCTCTCTTCACCCCCCTCTCCCACCCATCTCCTCTCTCCCTCCACTTCCCATGTCTGTCTCCTTCTTAGTGGGATTCTAGTATCCTCTCTTCTACCCTCCATGTTACTTAGTTTATTTAGGTCTGTGGGTTATACCATGGTTACCCTGTACTATATGGCTAATATCCCAGGTTAGTTATATTGATAGACTCTCTCTAAGCTCTCTGTGTTCTCATGGATCAATACATAAACTGGGACAAGGGTATCACAAAAGTTTAACACATTGTGTCCTATCAGGTGGGACATACTTTCACTTTGATTACTTGTAATCAGTGTTTTCCAGGCTTTTCTACTACACAGTTAATACCCTGCATGCTCATGAGTACCGTGCCACTCTGTGTCTTGGTCCTCATCAGAATGTTAATGCATTTGCCATACACTTACATCAATATGGATTCATGATTTATGTGCCTTCTGTAGTGGACTGGACTGTTACTGTTTGTTTTAGTCTGCTGGGTCTAAGTGACAAATGATTTATAAACAAATGTTTTACTTTTCACAGTCATGAACTCTGGAAAGTCTAAAGTTAAATTATAAGGTCTAGTTGGGGGCATGCTTCTCTACAGTCCTGTTTTCCCTTTAAACTCAGTGTTCTAAAGGGTCACATGATTTTATAGGATCTCTTCAATAAGGTTATGAACTTATTTATAAGGGCTTCACCTCCCAGACCTGAGTACTTCCCAAAGATCTCATGCAGTTCTATTACTTTGGGTCTCAGGACTTCAACATAGGAATTTTGGGAGGACATAGATATGCAGATTATTTTGATGTTTAAATTGTTTTGTCATTTGACCAATGAGAGTTTATAAATCTGGCTTCTTTACATTTTTAATCTTAATTTTTATTAATTACACTTTATTCACTTTGAATCCTCTGTGCCCCCTCCCTCCTCCTCTCCCAATCCCATCCTCCCTCCCCCTTCTCCACACATGTGCCTCCCCAAGTCCACTGATAGGGGAGGTCCTCCTCTCCCTCCCTATGATCATTGTCTATCAGGGCTCATCACGAATAGCTTCACTGTCTTCCTCTGTGGCCTGGTAATGTTGCTTCCCCTTCCAGGGGAGGTGATCAAAGAGCAGGCCAATCAGTTCATGTCAGAGACAGTCCCTATTCCCATTACAATGGAACCCACTTGGACACTGAACTGCCATTGGCAACATCTGTGCAGGGTTCTAGTTTATCTCCATCAATGGTCCTTGGTTGGAGTTATCGGTCTCAGAAAAGAACCCTGTGCCCAGATTTTTTTGGTTCTGTTGCTCTCCTTGTGGAGTACATATCCTCTCCAGGTTTTATTATTTCCTACTTCTTTCATGAAGTTCTTTGCACTCTGCCCAAAATTTGGCTAAAAGTCGCAGCATCTTCTCTGATATCCTGCAGGGTAGAGCCTTTCAGATTCCCTCCGTGGTAGGCTCCTGTCCTGTTCCCTGTTTTCTCCCTCTTCTGATGTCTGTCCTCTTTGCCTTTATGAATGAGGATTCAGCATCTTAGCCAGAGTTCTCCTCATTCATAAATTTCTTTAGTTGTATAGATTTTAGTATGTTTATCCTATATTATATGTCTAATAATCACTTGTGAGTAGTATATACACTATGTGTATTTCTGCTTCTGGGCTACCTCACTCAGGATGATCTTTCCCAGTTTCCACCATTTGCCTGCAATTTTCATAATTTCCTTGTTTTTTTTTTATTGCTGAGTAAATAGTCCATTAAGTAGATGTACCACATTTTCTGTGCCCATTCCTCAGTTGAGGGGCATCTGGGTTGTTTCCAAATTCTATTACAAATAAAGCTGCTACAAACATGGTTGAGCAAATGACCTTGTTGTATACTTCAGCATCTTTTGGATATATGCTTAGGAGTGGTATAGTTGAATCTTGAGGAAGCACTATTCCTAATTGTCTGAGAAAGTGCCAGATTGATTTCCAACGTGATGTACAAGTTTACATTCCTACCAGGAGTGGAGGAGGGTTCCTCTTTCTCGATATCCTCTTCATCATGTATTGTCACTTGAGCTTTAGATCTTAGCTCTTCTGATGGGTGTAAGGTGAAATCTCAGGGTTGTTTTGATTTGCATTTCCCTGATGACTAAGGGCATTGAGCATTTAAGTGTTTCTCTGCCATTCCTCTATTGAGAATTCTGTTTAGCTCTGTACTCCATTTTTTTAAATTGGATTACTTGATTTATTGCTGTTTAACTTCCTGCGTTCTCTATATATTCTGGATATTAGCCCTCTGTCAGATATAGGGTTAGTGAACATCCTTTCCCAATATGTAGACAGTATCCTTTGCTTTACAGAAGCTTTTCAGTTTCATGAAGTCACTTTTATTGATTGTAGCACTTAGAGCCTGTGATTTTGGTGTTTTGTTACACCAGCAAAGACACAAAACCTGAGAAAGAGATTTTCCTGGCACAGGCAAGAAAAGCATAAGAGTCCTTATGAAAGCAATGGTTTGCTTCAACAAAGCAAGCACCGGAATTTAACTTACGGCATATGGATAAGTTCAAATGGTGGTTTGTCTACTCAGAGACATTCTGAATTAAGTCTTATTCTGAATGTGATAATAATGTAAAAATAAGAGATAAAAAGGCACTCTTGGCTCAAAGTCATGGAGAAATAGATGTAAAATTTTTAAAATTATGGACATAAATGCCTCTGGAATGTTTACTTTTGACCACAGTTCTTAGCTGAAAATGAAGTAAATGAGGCAATGAAAGTAGATTGCTCAGGGAGCAATGCCATCTGGTAATAATGTCTGATCTAGGAGAGGGATATTACACTGCTACAGTTCTCACTTACAGAAAGGACAGAGAGCCCAATTTCAGAAAACTTCTAACATCCCTGTGTACACTATCCCTCAGGAAAAAAAATCTATAACTTGATAGTTTGCATTTTGAAATCATTTTGATACATCATATTCCTACATAGCCATGCCTGTTTTAGAAGTGTCCATGGAGCTGGGCATGGTGGCACACACCTGTAATCCCAGCACTCAAGGAGGAAGAGACAAACAGATTTATGTGATTTTGAGGGTGGCTGGGTCTAAAAAGTGAGTCCAGAACAGCCAAAGTTACACAAGAAAATTGTGTCTCAAAAACAAACAAACAGAGAACACACTCTGTGGAACAATCTGGCCTCAGTCTCAGAGAGATCAGCCTGCCACTGAATCCTAGGTTTAGGGTGACAAGGATGCACTTCTGAGCCAAGCTATGATTTTTTTTAAGTGGTCTATCCTTGAATCAATAAATTAAAGGATAAAATAAGATGTACAGAGGAACCATTTTCCTTTTCAAGAACAACAACAAGTCTTCAACTTCTACAAATAATTTCTGTCATCTATAAGTGGCTGCATTGCTTTGTTAATTTGATCATTTATAACTGGATATAAGATATATAATATAGGATAATTATACTAAAATCTGTACAGCTAAAGAAGCTAATCAAAAAGGAGGACCCTGGGTAAGATGCTCAATCTTCATTCAGAAATGCAAACGGGATGGACATCAGAAGACAGAGAAAACAGGGAACTAGACAGGAACCTACCACAGATGGCCTCTGAAAGACTCCATCCAGCAGGGTATCAAAACATATGCTGAGACTCATAACCAAACTTTGGGCAGAGTACAGGTAATCTAATGAAAGAAGGGGGAGATAGAAAGACCTGGAGGGGACAGGAGCTCCACCAGGAGAGAAATAGAATGAAAAAATCTGGGCACAGGGATTTTTGGAGACTCATAATCCAAACAAGAACCACAAATGGAGATAATGTAGTACCCGACAGATTTAGCCCATTGCAGCTTAGTGTCCAAGAGGGTACCCTAGTAATGGGGACAAGGACTGTCTCTGACATGAACTCAGGGCTTGGCTCTTTGATCACCTCTGCCTGCAGAGGAAACAGCCTTACCAGTCCACAGAGGAAGACAATGAAGACAGTCCCTATTAAACCTGATAGACTAGGTTCAGATGGAAGGAGAGAAGTACCTCCCCTATCCAGTGGACTGGGGGAGGGGCATAGGAGAAAAAGAGGGAGAGAGGGTAAGATTGGGAGGGGATGAGGAGGGGTCTATAGCAGGGATACAAAGTGAATAGACTGTAATCAATAAAAAATAAATTAAAAAATGCTGGAGTGTGTTTGTGTATACATACATGTTATTGTGTATATGTGATAGTGAGAGTACAACTTATTTCTGTTTATTATCTACATCCCATATATAAATTCTTGACATGGAATACAAAGAGTCTTTTGGCCAGTGACTACACTGGCCCTTATTTAGCCTGAAAATATATTTACATATCTGCTAATGTGTGAATTTGAATATACAACAGCCCAACTATAGAAACATTAGAAAAATCTGTAGCAATGATATGGATTACTCAGGGATTGAGCTCAAATCATCAGGCTTAGCAATAACTAAATTTACCAACTGAGACAATTCTCTGACATTCACTTGCAGTTTTGAGAAAGTCTTAAGAACAAGCCTTTACTCCTAAGAAAGAACTAACACATTCCAAAAGAAGACAGGAGTGTATAATTTTCATTTGCAAGTAGCATTTATTATTCAAATAATTTCATTTTCTTCCATCCTCAGATGACAATATATTCATAATCAGAATAGAAGACAATATTGTACTGATGTAATTTTTCAAATAAGTTTTATGAGTCTCAATGAGCTTAGTGGTGAGTGTTTGTGGTATGCAAAAGAGACAACATAAACTTGAATATCATATAACCATGACCAAAATAGACCCCATAGAGTATCACATACTCTTTATATATCTGTCATAGCCTAAGAATGAATATTCCATTATACACACAACATGGTTTTTGAAATAAATCTCATTGCTGTTACATTAACTATCACCTCTAGATAAATCTCTAAGAAGGCAATATTTCAAGATGATGTGCCATATAGTAAATGTGGGAACATTTAGAAGCATGAAACTTGAAACAATATATACATACATATGTACACACATATTACTAAGCATCACTTAATTGTTGATATCCAAGCAAGGCTTAAAAACAAACATCTTAAATGAATTTGTGAAAACATAAAAAAGTACAAGTTCTCATAGACCCTTCCTTGAAAACTATGATCTCACATGGCCTGATATAAATAAGCAATGGACCACATAGAGGATGGGGATTCCATTCTATACATTACAGCAGAAAAATAACTCTCACCAAGTGGAAATGCATTAGAATATGAACAGCTGCCACAGAAGGAATATCAGAACAACCTAATAAACTTCTGTGAATGGATTTGCTACACACACAACAAATTCAATACCTACTCCAATGTTTCAAAGTTCAGACCACAACCACAATTGGTGATCTCCTCCATTACAATGAAGTGAACATGGTAAATAATTACTTCCTCCGAGGCTGTGATAAAAACAGATTCAAAATAGTTTCTTTTCTTGCAAATGAATACATTTATTATGTCCAAAGTAATAAACTCTTTTGCATAAATAAGATTGCTCTCTTCTACGAATGCTTTTCTACTTAGTGACATCAAGATAATATATTAAGATTTAAGATATTTACAGTACTACATACATGGTTTTGCAGTTAAGTCAAGTTCATTCCCAGGACCTACGTCAGGTTTTTGACAACTTTCTATAATTCCTGGTATGAGAAAATCAATGGGTCTAGTCTACTTGGAAACTAGAATGGACAGGCACATAAACAAACAAAGAAAAACTGTTATCACATAAGAGAAATTAAAGAAAATTCTTAAATATATGTTTACTCATGAATGTTTTACTTGTATAAGCATTCTTTACTGAATTCAGGTGTTGAGGCAACTACAGGCTTATCTACAAATGTCTTCATCATGAATTCCTTCATGTAACAGAAATCAAACATGTAGGTTTGAAATCAGAGAAATGAATCCTTCTCAGTAGGTGGTATCATTTGGGAATGTTTAAAAAATGTATCCCTGATGGAGAAAGTATGTTACTTGGGGTGGGCCTGATAGTTTTCAGCTGCATACCATCTGTAGTTCCCAGTTGCTGCTTCATGCTGCAAGTGGTGGTTGTGAGCTCCAACCTTCTTACTTTAGCTGCCATGTAAGACACTTGTGTTGCCCAATTTATAGTGATCCCATATCCTCTCAGGTCATAAGGAAAAGTCAACACATTTGGAAGTTGCCTTAGACATTGCGTTTGGTCACAGAAAACGTACTAATACGCACACATACACCTTACAACTGGATGATTTATTTCATGTAATTGAACTGAGTTGTGAAATAAAAAAGGATTATCTTATTGTTTAAATTCATATGCCTTTGGTCCATATGAGATTTCAATTGGAAACAAAATAAGGATGGATGTCACAAACACATGTATACATCGTTGACACTTCTTAGAATTTTCCTCCAAACTAATCTAGTGTAATTGAATGCAAGTTGGTGGGTCAAAGACCTTTACAAATCTTTCATTCTAATAGATGTTCTACAGAATGAGTTCTTTTAGGTTCTCAAAGACTACTGTGATATGCAAAGGCTTTAAGATGTAGCCCACACAGTAAAGCTTTTACTCTTATATAATGGTAGCATGAAGCAGAAAACCTTACCATACTGACCAAATTCATGAGGTTTCTCTGCAGCATGACTTTTTCTCATGATTTCAAAGAAAACCCTATGAAAAGGATTTACCACATTGCTTATTCAGAGGGTTTCACTGCAGTGTGTGTTCTTTATGTATTTGGAGATAACTGTATTAAGAAAAGGCTTTATCATATTGAAGACATGTGTTAGGTTTCTCTCTACTATCTGACCATTTGTATACTTGAAGATTACTTTGATATGCAAAACATGTAAACGCAAATTGTATGTGGGAACATGCAAAAGCAATTTGTCCTAAGTATTTCCTTTTAGTTACCAGCCTTCATTGATTTATAGGGTGAACATATGTTTAAGTTCACAGTCCCTAGGAAAGCTGTAGACTTCCCAATAGCTGACTGGCTTTAATTACTTAACTTTTGTTGCCCAAAACCTGACTGTTCCATACCATGATTTCTGGTCCCCTAACATAATGACTGACCCAAACCACAGATTCTCTTTCCTAAAACATAATACTTTTTCTAACCACAAAAGAACAAATGGATATGATTGTTTTGACTGTAAAACCTACATTTTGTATCAGGTGACTTCCTCATTGACGTAAACCAATCCCATATCCCTAAACCATGACTGACGGAAATAATTCAGTTGTGAAACAGTAAAGATGTTTATGATTTTCAAGTTCAGAACCTATGTAACTTTCTGGCTCATTGGATGGGTGGGCATCACAGTTCAACATTATGTGTCCCTAATCAAACTGGATGACAATATTTTTTTTTCATCTGTATTGACCTGTTTGAGTTGTATTGGATTCACTGCACATAAGAACACAAAAGCCTTACCATATTGATTATATTCTCATATTTTCTCTCCATTTTGAAACTTTTATGATGATGTAGAATATCGATATGTGAAAAGGTCTCCCATTTTAACACCTTCATAAATTTTCTCTCTGTATGAATTCTTTCATGATGACAAAGGTTATACAAATGTGGAGTAGCTTCACCATGTAAATACACTCACGGTCTTTCGTTCCAGTATGAATTCTTTAATGACATAGAAGATGATTGTGAATAGTAAGTTTTTATTAGGAGATGACTGTTATGTGAACAGGCTTTACCACATAGATTACATTAATAAGGTTTCTCTCAAGTCTGAGTTCTTTTATGTTTTGGAGATCACTGTTACTTGCAAAGGCTTAAACTAGTTGATTACATCCATAAGAGTTCTCTCCAGTGTGAACTCTTTTTTGTATTAGAAGACTACTGTTACATGTAATGGATTTACCACCTTAGTTACATTCATATACGTTCTTTATGTCATAGGAGATTATTATGTCAAAATGCTTTATCACATTGGTTACATTCATAAAGTTTCTATCGAGTGTGCTTCTTCTATGTACACGAAGATTGTTTTGACACATTGGTTATATTCATAGGGTTTCACTCCAATAAGTGTTCTTGTTCAAGATAAGTCTTATATGAAAAGATTTCATGACATTAGTTATATTCATAAGAATTTTCTGCAACAAAGACTTTTATGTCTTAGGAGAACACTATTATATGCAAAGGCTTTACCACATTGGTTACATTTATAAGGTTTCTTTCCAGTGTGATTTCTTTTATGTACTATGAGACTACTGTTACATGTAAAGGCTTTACCACATTGGTTACATTCATAAGATTTCTCTCCAGTGTGAGCTCTTTTATGTACTAGGAGACTACTGTTATATGCAAAGGCTTTCCCACATTGGTTACATTCATAAGGTTTCTCTCCAGTGTGAGTTCGTTTATGTATTAAAAGATTACTGTTACATGCAAAGGCTTTACCACACTGGTTACATGCATAAGGTTTCTCTCCAGAATGAGTTCTTTTATGTCTTAGGAGATGACTGTTACAGACAAAGGCTTTACCACATTGGTTACATTCATAAGCTTTCTCTCCAGTGTGAGCTCTGTTATGTACTATGAGACTACTGTTACATGTAAAGGCTTTACCACACTGGTTACATTCATAAGGTTTCTCTCCAGAATGAGTTCTTTTATGTCTTAGGAGATGACTGTTACATGCAAAGGCTTTACCACACTGGTTACATGCATAAGGTTTCTCTCCAGAATGAGTTCTTTTATGTCTTAGGAGATGACTGTTACATACAAAGGCTTTACCACATTGATTACATTCATAAGGTTTCTCTCCAGTGTGAGTTCTTTTATGTACTAGGAGACTACTGTTACGTACAAAGGCTTTTCCACATTGATTGCATTCATAAGGTTTTTCTCCAGTGTGAGTTCCTTTATGTCTTAGTAGATCACTGTTAGATGCACAGGATTTACCACATTGGTTACATTTATGAGGTTTCTCTCCTATATGTATACTTTTATGTCTTAGGAAATGACTTTTATGTGCAAAGGCATTACTATATAGGCTACATTCATAGTGATCTGTACCAGTATGCATACTTTTCCACGTGTGGGGAGTACTGTGATGTGCAAAGACTTCATATTGAGTATCTTCAAGGAGTTTGTCTGCACAATGATTGTTTTCATACCTGCAAAGATAATTGGCACATATGACACCTTTTCCACATTCATTACACTAATGGATGTTTTTGCCACATGACTTAATTTTGCGATTTGAATTAAAGGGAAAGAAGTACATTTTGAGTTTTCATCAGTATTGTTATATTCACGGTGTTCTCCTTCTCTATGGGTTGTTTTGCATATTTGAAAATACCTGTGATGGTAAAAATATTTGTTACCTGGCTCACATTTATTATATACTTTTTTCTATAAGATGTTTTACCACATATTTGTAGAAAACTGAAATACCTCAGAGCTTTAACACAATGACTGGATTAATAACTTTCCCCATACTGTGTGCCATACTAAATATGTAAAGATAACTGAGAAAAAGAATAATTTGTATATTCCTAAAACTTATTTTTTTGCAGTGTGCTTTTGTGAGAATTCCTAATGAAGGTGAATAACCAGTTAATTGATGTTGGTGTATATTGTGTGAAAGTGTGCCAGAATATGTGAATAATACTGACGAAATAATAGTATTGTTAGTTGTACAGCCAATCACCTGTCCTATATTTTGTAAACATTTGTGCTTCCTTATCTATTGGAAATAAGAAAGAGCTAATAAGTGATAGTAGGGCACAAAATGGAGGACAGAACTCCTGAGTGAGAGAGGGTTGCTGGAAAGAAGAAAGCAAATGACAGGCCACTCACCAGCATGACAGTGAGGTTAAAAGATGGATACGAACATGAACAAAGAGGTAGAACTGGCCTTGCTTTTGGACACTGTGTTAGGGGAAAAATAGGGTTCAGAATCTGCCCAGGTAAATTGCCTAAACTTTAAAATATTAAAAAGCCTATGTGTCATTCTTTGTACTGCTGGCAGCTCTAAATAGCCCATATAAAGCATAATAGGTATCAATTTTTAAACATCTATTCAAAATGGGGAGTACTATATCTTTTAGTTGTTCTGGGTGGTACATTGTTTCTTTCAATATACATATATTAAAATGACTTAAACTCATTGTGATATATCATGATATCACTAACTATTAAAAGAATAATAATAAATGACATGATTTCATGATGCATTCACACATTTGATTTTTGTTCATCACAGACATGTGCTATAGGGATTGTGATTTTTCCACAACAACATTTTTGACTCTAAAAAACTGCCCTTCTCACAAAACTTAGGCATATTACTACAAGTATATGATTAACCCCATTTTACTATGGACGAGTTGATTAGTATAATGTTTTGGATATACTTTCATCACGTATTTATTGTGAATACATTTGGCAATATCTGAGTTGTAGGATACTAAACAAATTGCAGTTTTACCTCATAGTGCTAATGAGTAAACAATTTAAACATTGATCTTGCATAAGTATGATTTCCTTGAATTCTTTCTTAGAGGAGTGCCTTGCAAACACACATCAAATACGTAACATGGAGGTACATGGTTTAGTAACAAGTTAGTCATCATCAATAAATACACTTAAAACAGTTCATTTGTACTGTTCATTCTCTTTCAAACTTCCAGAATATATTAAAATTTTCTCAGAACCATATTCATATCAGGTTACAATGAAAATTACCTTGCATGACTTCTAGAACTTTGACAATGCTCTTCTATATTATGACTTTCCCAATTGTAGCCTAAAATACAGTAACAGAAAATGTATGCTTTATTATTGGAAATAATACAAAGTTTAAGTCGTGATCTATGGTCAGTCAAAGAACCATTCATCTCATTCTTCCTCATCCTCAAGAGAAATTACAGAAGCACATCAATAATGAATAAAGTGTTTCTCCATATTTTAAGAAGTAAAGAAAATTCACTTTCCTACCTATAGCAGTGAGATTCCTGTAGGTCTCTAGCATCACATCTTTGTAGAGATTCCTCTGGGAAGGATCCAGCAAAGCCCACTCTTCTCGAGTGAAGTTCACATGCACATCATTGTAGGTCAATATACTCTAAAATAGCCACACACGTGTACAACAGAAAGCATGATACTTAGAATACTGGCGATGTATCCTTCATTTACAGTATTTTCAAAGTATTCTGGTGTTTCTTCTACTTATTTTGTGACACACAAGTTTTAATGAAATAACTAACTCTTTTTAGGAGGAAACTGAATAGTGAAGTTCACCTGTATTATTTTATCATTTAACTAGGCTACAGACTTGCAAGAGAAATGTCAATTAACAGATAAAGATGGAGAGAGACAGAGTAAACAGAAAAACAGTACTGAGCCCACATGAGAGAAAGAGTATAAACGATTCCTGACTCTTATAAGAATGGGCAGGCTGGGTGTATTTTCTGATGACTTTAATTCCAAAATCACTCAAGAAACAGAGGCTGGTGTATCGCATATCGCTGGATGGTAGACTGCCCTATGCAATAAGTTCCAGGACACTCATGGGTACATAATGAGATCCTGAATAATATGTAAAAATTAATCAAACAAATAAGAAAAAAAAACTTTCTCAAGTTTCTACATAGATTTATACATCCACTCCAGTTCTGCATAAATAACTAGAAACCTGAAGTGCCTCATTTTAAACTGTAATATTAATATTTTTTAAATGAAATGTATGTTTGAACAATTACAAAAGTAGAGAGAAAATATTAGCAATTTAAATGTTGATCATAAATAGGCAACATGGGGGATGGAGGTATGACTCAGTGGTTAAGAACACTGTCTGTTATTCCAGAAGACCTGGGTTAAATTCTGAGCACCCACATGACAGCTAATAGCTGTCTATAACACAAATATATTCAATAAAATACTCACAAAACAAATCCAAGCACACATCAAAGATATACATGATGAACAAATTGGCTTAATCTCAGGGATACAGGGATGGTTCAACATGTGAAAACCCATCAATGTAATCCACCATATAAACAAACTGAAAGACCAAGATCACATGATCATCTCATTAGATGAGAAAAAGCTTCTGACAAAATCTAACACCCCTTCATGTTAAAAGACTTGGAGAAATCAGGCATATAAGGAATCAGGCACATACATAACATAATAAAGGCAGTAAAGAGCAAGGTGAGGGCTAACATCAAATCATTTGGAGAGAAACTTAAAGAAATTCCTTTCATATGAGGTACAGGACAAGGATGCCTCCCCTCTCCATATCTCTTCAATAAACTCCTTAAGTCCTAGCCAAAATAATAAGACAACTGAAGGTTATCAAGGAGATACAAGTTGGAAAGGAAGAATTCAAAGTATCACTATTCTCAGATGATTTCCTAGTATACATAGGTGACCCAAGAAATCCTACCAGAGAATTCCTACAGTTGAAATATACTTTCCACAAAGTGGCTGGGAACACAACTAAAATTTTCATTATTCCTTCTGTATACAAATAAAAAATGGGCTGAGAATAAAATTTGGGGAACAACACCCTGAACAGTAGACACAAACATTAAGTGAAAGACCTCTATGACTAGAATTTGAAGTCTTTAAAGAAAGAAACTGAAGAAAATATCAAAAGATGGAAAGATCTCCCAAACTCATGGATATATAGGATTAACATAGAAAAACAACATTCTTTTTTAAATATTTTATTAATTACAGTTTATTAACTTTGTATCCCTCCTCCTTCTCCCCTCCCAAATCCTCCCTTTATCCCCTTTCTCTAAAACAGCATTCTTAAAAATGGGTTCAGAGTCCAATTGGGTTACATAGTAATGTGAAGAGGGACTGCCTCTGACATAATCTGATTGGCCTGCTCTTTGATCACCTCCCTCTGGGGGGGGGTGCAGCCTTACCAGGCCACAGTAGAGGACAATACAGCCACTTTTGATGTGAACTGACAGACTAAGATCAGAAAGGAGAGGAGAACCTCCCCTATTAGTGGACTTGGGGAGTGGCATGCAAGTAGAGGGAGGAGGGAGGGTGGGATTGGGATGGGAGGAGGGAGGGGCTTATAGGGGGATGCAGAATGAATAAAGTGTAATTGATGAAAAATTTAAGAAAAAAAGGGGAAAAAAAGAAGATTTAAAGTATATAAGAACAATGTCACTTTAAAAAAAAATGGAGTCTACATTTCCCAACAACATTCCAACACAATTCAAAGATTAAATTCAAGTGGAAAAATAAAATATCCTTGATAACAGTACAATCCTATAAAATTGGAATAATGACACAGAAATAAACCCACACTCCTATTGGAACTTTACTTTCAACAAAGAAGCCAAAATTATACAATGGAAAAAAGACATTATCTTAAACAAATGGTGGTAGATGTCTGCACATAGAAAAATGAAAATAGACCCTTTGTATCACCCTGCAGAAACTCAAGTCCAAGGGGATCAAAGACCGTCACATAAACCCAGAGACTCAATCATACAGAAGACAATGTGGAGAAAATTCTGGAACTAATTAACACAGGAGAACAACAGCAGCACAGGCTCTGAGATCAACAATAAATGGCATTTCAAGAAATTGAAAAGCTTCTGTAAATCAAAGGACACTATCAATAGAACAAAACAGCAGTCAACAGATTGGGAAAATATCTATATCAACCCTACATCAGACAGAAAGGTAATATCCAAAATATACAAAGAACTTAAGAAATTAAAGACCAACAAATCAAATAAATCAATTTAAAACTGTGTTTCAGAGCTAAACTGAGAAGTCATAACAGAGGAATCTCAAATGGTTGAGAAACACTTAAAGAAAAGAACAAAGTCCTTAGCCATCAGACAAATGGAAATCAAAATGACTCTAAGATTCCATCTTACACCATTCAAATTGCTAAGATAAAAAACTCAAGTGAAACACATTCTGGTGAAGATGTGGAGAAAAGGGAACTTTCCTCCAAGGCTGATGAGAATGCAAACTTGTACTACTTCTCTGGTAATCAAACTGGTGCATTCTCAGAAAATTGGGCATAGTTCTACCTCAATACTCATCTCTACCACTCCAGAGAATACATCCAAAAGATGTTCCATTATAGAACAAAGACATTTGTTCTACTATGTTCATAGTTGTTTTATTCGTAATAGTCAGAAAGTGAAGAATGGATAAAGAACTACTAATATATTTACAGAATTGAATACTCCTCAGTTATTAAAAATAAATCATGGAAATTGCAGGCAAATGGATAACACTAAAAAAGATCATCCTGAGAGAGGTAATCCAGACACAGAAATGAACACATTGCTAATAAGTGAATATTAGACCTATGAAATTATAGTACAGGATGAGCATATTAGAATCCACTCACCCAAAGAAGCTAAGTAACAAGAAGGGCCCATGGGAGGTTGCCAAATGTCACTCAGAATAGAAAACAGAACAGACAGCAGAAGTGGATGAAGAAAAGGAACTGGGTAGAAGTTGGAATGGGGAGGGAAACAAATGTGGGTATCAGATGTGGGGAGAATTGTAGTAGGAGGTGAGAGAGCTGAGAACAAGAAGGGAAACTGAGGTGGTTTCTCTTTGGAGTCACTTGACAGGGAAGGTTCCTGAGAGGACCTGGGTGTGAATGGGTTGACTCTAGCTGAGACTTCTAATGAAGCGGCAGGGGGAAAAGAGACATGGAAAATTAAGTGACTACCTCCTAGCCTGTCAGGACTAGTAGAGAAAGGGAACAAGAACTGGACCACAAAACCCACAATCCAAAAATTACCCTTCTTACAAGAAGTTTGGGGATAATGAGGGAACAAACATTGAGGGACAGTCCAACCAATAATTTGGCCAACCTGAGACCCACCTTACACTAGAGAGCCAGCCAAAGAAATTATAAATGTTGCTTTGCTGAGCTTGTAGAAAATAGCCTAAACATGCCTATTATCTCAGAGGCTCCACCCAGCAGCCAATGGAGACAGATGCTGGAACTTGTACCTAAGCATGGGGTGGATCTCTGGGGTCTTATGGAAGTACTGGGGGAAAGATAGAAGAACCTGGAAGAGATAGGAAGCAACAAGAAGACTAACAGAGACAAGTAAACCAGACCCATGGGGGGTACAAAAAATGAGCCATCAACTAAGGAGCATGCATTTTCTGGATCTGGGCCTCTTGAACTTATCTGTACTATGGGTGGCTTGGTCCATGTGGGTTGGGCGGTAAGTGGAGGGGATTGTTTCTAATATGAACTCTACTGCCTGCTTTTAGATCCTCTCTCCATTAGGCATGCCTAGACTGGCCTTAGTGGATGAGGATATGCTCAGTCCTGATGTGACTTGATGTGCTGCAATGGAGTGATACAGGGAGACCAGGGCTCCATTTTTTTCTGGGAGGGGAGAGAGAAGGGTGAGGGTGGACTGAGAGCAAAGGAAGGAGGGTTCACCCTTTGGATGTAAAGTCAAAAAACAAACTAATTTCTTTAAAAAATTTAATACACTCAAAGAGAGAAACAGTGGGATTGAGAGGGAATAAGGGAGGGGGTGTATGTGGAACATGAAATAAACATAATAAATAAAAGTGAAAAAAAAAGAATAATATTAATACATTCCCTGAAATATCCAGAGGGAAAACTGGCAACATGACATTGACCATCAAATTAAAATGGTCAAAATAAACCCCCAAAACCGTCATCAAATCTTCATATATCTGTCATAGTCTAAGAACACAGCCATATTATACATATATAACATGCTTTTTTGAAATAAATCTCATTGTTGTGGCATTATATAGAAACTGTAGAAAATTCTCTTACAAGGCAGAACTTCAGCATGATGTGCCATGTAGTAAGAAATGAGACCATAAAGAAGCATGTAACTTCAAACCATACATACATTAAGCATTTTAATATTAACATTGGTAAAATATGTTGATAAAACAGAACACACTGTGGGTACATCTTCCATCCTTGTTTGGTCCTGTCTGATCAGATTCCATTAATTTGGAATCCTAGGATAGAATCTCAAGTTTCAAGTAAACTAAGGAAAAAAACAAACAAACAACAACAACAAAAAAACAAACAAACATGGCAAATATTGTTTCCTGCCTTGATCTCGTTTCTTCATCATCTTATGCTCAGCTAGCTTTCTTATCCAGCTCAGAGATACTGTCACCCACAATTGAAGAGTGTCTATAGAATCATGTCAACACAATCTTTCACTTACATAAAAACCAGCCATTTTCTCATTACTTCGTTTATTTTTTCACTTTATAACCTGCTTACAGCTCTGTACCTCCTCTTTTCCTGGTATCATCCTCCCCCTTCTACCTGTACTCCTCTTCATCTTCTTTTCAGAGAAGGGGAGTCTCGCCATATCAACTCTCCTCAACACACCAAGTTACATATGAATTAAGTGCATCTTCTTCCACTGAGGCCGGACAAGGCAGCTCAGCTATGGCAAAGTGATTCATAAAAAGGCAACTGTGTCAATATGACAGACAGCCCCCATTTCAAATGCTAGGTGACCGACACAAAGACAAAGCTGCCCATCAGTTCGATATGTGTAGGGTACCTAGGTCCAGCACCTGCTTGCTCTTTGGATGCTGGCAACCAGCCATTCTATGATGGCATGCTACCAACTGAATTTGCCATGTGAAAAAATAACTCAGAATTCTCAGCAGTATTATGAAGATGTTTTACACACAGACAAAATATGACTTCTATACTTACTTTACAACCACAACAATGAAAATTATGCAACATTTGTGAAAGAATAATGCAAAAATACTAAGAACATAAGCCCAAAAATATAGTCAAGATTTCATTAAGATACCCGAGGAAACTCAACCAAGAAAAATATGAAGTACACCAATGTTACCTATGATTGTATACATATAGAAATTAAATAAACAGAAACATCACAACACCCAAAAAATAACTCAAAATTATCCTTACACTATTCATATTACCTTCTAGAAACAACTAATCTTTTTTTAAGTCCCCCTGCTCTAGACCTCTCTCTGTAAATGGAGGTCACCAGAAAGGTGGTCTATGGAGCTGTAGGTCCCCCTAGTGACTGCAGGCAAAACCAGTCTTACTGATTCCAATAAACAAAACAATGTTAAATATTAATTTTATGTCTCGTTCTTGCCACATCTATTCCAGCACAAAACGTGAAATTTGTCCTATGTACCTGTGTAACACCATGTACACTTCAGACACCTCTGCAGCTCCTTTTATTTTACAGCTCCTTAAACTCCCTTTAACCCTGGAATTGATTTCCTTAAGCCACATCATCATGGCTGCTGTTATTAGAAAGGTAAAAGGATGCTAATAAAATACTTCTAAAGTTTCATCCACATTTCCTCCTTGACACTATTTTGTAACCTATTTGTAAAATTGAAATATTTTTCACAAAAAATTGAATTGGGAAACAATGTTTAAAACTTCCAGAAATCCAACCTTCATTTTTTCCAAACTGTCTTCCTACTGCACACAATAAACAGCTCATTATATGTCTCAAATGAGTAATGTCTAAAACTCTGCTGAATTTTAACCAAGTGGAAGGCAAAGTTATGCATCTGGGGAACAATAGACTGGGATTAACGTGACCTGAGCCAACAAAGCTTGTCTCAGAAATATTTTTCCAAAAGGCTGAAGATGCAGCTATTATAGAATTAATACCCACCACCCAGAAGAAAGAATGCCACACACAATTAAATGGTTAATTTAAAGAATTCTCTTTAATAGTAGCATGTGTCCAGTTCTAGTTAATGCTATAAAAGAAGACTGCCTACAGCTGATTTTGTACTCCATACCTGCAGTCTTCCTTAAGTCTCTTTTAGGCTCCAGGTTATATATTAAACAGTTTCAATATGGATTAGAGAGTTCAAGTTTAGGCACTGAGTCAATTGGGAGATTTACACAGCAAAGATATTTTTAGAACGGTTTCTGTACTCAACTCCCCTATTACAGTATATCATTATTCAGTGACATGGTATAAGTGAGAGGTCTCAGAGGTTTCAAATATTAGGAAAAGTAGAAGGTAGAAAATGTAATAGCTAGGGTGGGAAGGTATTGCACAAGTGATATCTTATACTAAGTAAGCTTCTTAAGAAGAATAGCATATTTTACACTACTTCTTGCGAGGAAATGGAAGGAAACAGGAGATGTCTATGAATTGATCAGACACTCTCATAAAAACTCATAAAATGGGATAAAATCATGAGGAGTATAAAAAAACAACACTGCAGAAGGGGAACACAGGATCTCAAGAACATTATTTACCAAGAACACAGTGACTTTGGAACTGATGAGGGTATCTCCATGTGTTGGAAAGAGTTGGGTTCTCAGAATCTGAAAGAAACCCTCCTCAAATGTCCCAACCCTGCAGCTCACCCTATTGCTGGTTATAGAAAAGGAACAGTGCTTTATTTTAAATACCTCAGAATTTTGGGGAAATCTCCCAAAGTGCAGGCTACAGGTTCTATTAGCTCTGCCAAGCATATCTGAGGAGTGTGAGAAGAAGTTAGGTGATCCTACATTCTTGAGACTTTTGGGGAAAGCTTTGTTTGATCAGAGCAGCCTGCAACACAACAGTGTTTTCCCTGTTCAATTGGTTTTCACCAAATGTCTTCCCCATGTGACAGAGCTAGGCTTTTCTCAAGAAGAAAACTGCAACTTTCTGGTACACCAGTCTTTAATGTTGGCTGTGAGTCTGTAATGGCAATTAAGTAGCTTCTTAGATGTCTCTTCTTTGACGTGGAGATGGGCCAATGGTTGCTATAAATCTGGGCTGTCTCCTTGGTTGTAGCTGGAGACAAATTTGATTATCCCCTTGAGAAAACATGTGTTTCCTAGCATCTTAAAAACTAACAGGCCTGGTTGGCATGCTACTTCTCTACTTAGTCTGGCTAAATTCTACTTGATATGACTTCCTTTCACCTATGTATTGGTAAATCCTTTCATCAAGAAGTCTACCCGTTTAAATCACAGCTTTACAATGAAGTGCTATTCAACACATACATTATTTTCAACCTCCACAAAATTTACTCCAAAGGAATCTTACACCTGAAAGTTAAATGCCAAGGTCAAAACTTGGAAAAGATACTAGAAACTAGGTCTCTCTGAGTTTGCATCCTACCAAGGACATTTTTATGTTCAAGCCCCTACTGCAAATACTTTGTGAACATGCAGCCCCACAGTGTGTAAGAAGGCAGACAACAGAGCAAAGCCTTCTCCAAGCAGCTCTTCTATTTTGCTCTTCCATTTTACTAGCAAGATTAAACTAACTTCATATCCCCAAGCATGCAGTGCAATTTCCCACTCAACCCCTTGAAACATTTTTCTGATTATCTGGTTAAAATTGCTATTATCTTAACCAAGGTGCCTAAATCATAAAAATATATCACTTACCAAGCCCTACCTTACGATGGACAGAGGACACACTTCTTTGCTCACTTTTCACTTTGAGCTCTGGACCAAATGTCAAGAGATATAAATTAAGGGCCTTGAATTCCAGACTAAAGTTCTTGGAAAAGAGTTAAAGACCTTGAGCCCAGTATCCTAAAACAGCAGAGCACTAACAAAAACTCCCTTGCTTAATCCACAATGCTAAAATTTGATTGGATGACCCCAACACTCACCATGGGGCCCCCGCCTTGTGGAGTTAACCCTTTAAATATACAATAAAGCTTACTATGGGGCACCATTCAGATCCTGAACTGGCCACCTCCCTGAGCTCAGAAAATACAGCTTTCATTTTAACCTTCTGTGTCTTGGCTTCCAACTGGAACCCATTATAGTAAAGATATTCAGATAAACAAGCTGTGGTCACAGCTCAGACAGATATCATTAAGTTGGATGATTCTGGCTGCCAGAAGGACAGCTCCTACCCAGCTCCAGGAAGGACCCTACAAGGCAGCTCCTTATGTTCAGCCTCCTGCTCCAAAAGGTAAAAAAAAAAAAATCAGGTAATTTTCTGTTGTTATGTGGAATTATAGGTGTCTCTGCTCACTTAATTCCAAAAGAGTACTCCTTCTTCTCTACAATAAAACTAAAGTTTGGGGCTGGAGAGGTGGCTCAGCAGACACGAACAATCTCTTTTCCTTCAGAGGTCCTGAGTTCAATTCCTGGCAACCACATGGTGGCTCAAAACCATCTATATTGAGATCTGTTGCCCTCTTCTGGCATGCAGGCACACATGCAGACAGAACATTGATAAAATGAATAAAATCTTAAAAAAAAACAACAAAAAAGTTTGAATAATATTCACAATAGAAATAAATACATAATGTTATGCACTATTTATACATTAACTATATAATACATTAAGTATATAAAAACGGATATTTTAAAATGTTAACTGTTTAACCATGTTTTCCCAATAAAAATAAAAGTGTTACCATCTAAGGCAGGTTAGCTGATCAGAACAAAACTAAGAAAAGTGTCACTTGTCTAAGACATTTTTATAAAAATGTCTAAGACATTTTTATTCAACTGTAATTTATTGTCATCATTTTAATTCAATCAAAACAAGTCAGTATGTTTCTTAACTCGTTTTCACGTCATGCAGCATGACTCATTGGCAGAAAGCTCTCCTACTGTCAAAATAAACCAACTTTTTCCATTTTTATAGTATACTATAAAAGCATATTTGCTTTTTATTTCTATAACAACTCTTGCGCTAAAAAGCCTGATATTATATTTTTCCTTCTCCACATATTAAATAAAACTATGTTACAAAAATTCTTTGAAAGTGATTGTTTCACCTAGGTTGTGCTGTTTCTGCCCTTCATTTTCTATTGCGAACTATAAGGTAGACAAGATGACTGAAGCTCTCCTACCCAATGGACAAATGGGAATGTAGCAAGATTGAAATCAGAGAGAGAGAGAGAAGTTCGTTGATTTGACACTGCTTATGCTGTAATTGTATGCTGTTTCATGACCAATATAGCACTGACTGTGAGAGTCTTTTATAAGTGTGTAATCCTTTAACCATTGCTATTGTCTTCATTCATTTACCATACTGTCCTCCTGGCCTCAACAAATGAGGAATTAGATTATTTTAAAAGTTATGCCACCACAAATATAAATGCAATAAGCATGAGAATTCAGATAATTCTTTAAAAATAATCAAAATACATGAAAATTTACTGAGAAGACTGTTGGGATCAATCACAACTCTGTCATTTTATGAGAGCTCTGTGCAATGCTGGCACACATAAACATGGATACTAGGAGAATGTGTGAAAACATGGTATACTGTGCTGTTTTTGGAAATGAGGGGGTGTGGGTGTAGGTAATATCTGCAAATACATCAGATTACATACACTAAATACTTGCAGTTTTACATTGACTATAACAACACAACTTGATGTTACCTAAATTTAGTTTGTATACATGGGAAGTCCCAAATTGAAGAGTTTATTTTGTATGCTAATAGAAGATCCCATATCATATTCAAATTTATTGTTCAATTCTGGACCATGTTTTATTTTCACTTTTTGTCTTCTTAAATTATACTTGGTGGGATAGCTTTTCTGATAACAATGTATTTTGTGCCAGTAAACTCTATACTGAAGTCTTCTTTCTATAGCTGTGTAAATTATTTCATATCACTTTCAATTTTATACACTAACTGTAGGTTGCTAAACAAATTATTATGTAAGATAATATCTGTGGCAAGCCATGGCTATTAGGCTATTAAGTTGCCACGCCTAAAAGATGGCACCTGCTGGATGTACTGACTGCTGATAAACAAGTCCATATTTGGTCAAGGCGAGCGTGGCACTGGCCCATTGGCTGCCTGCTGCAGGTCTGATGAGTAAGCGTGGTTGGCTGTGATTAGCTGATGTGGCTGCCTATATAATTGGGAAGGACCCAGGGTATGGGGGGAGAAGAAGCTTACAAAGGCCTGAATAAACTGCTTGAGGAAGAGCTGGTGGTTGCGTCTTCCTTGCTGGACGAGACTGGCGCGACAAATATCTACACTTTTATACTGTAATAAACAACAGCAATGGAATGATGTATTTAAAAAACAAAGAAGTTGGTTATAGTCTATTTCAATATGAATTCAACAGAATATAAAGAAAATTTCTATGAATTTCTAAGAGGAAAGCTGATTCCAAAGCTATATCCCATGAAAAACAACACAGAATTCCAAATACGATAATGAAGTAAGATTGCTCACATGGGCAACTGTGACCTCAAAACGTATCTCAGAGCTACAACTATCAAGAATGTGTACAACAGTTGTGACAAAATTAGGAGATGAAGAGAAAAAGCCAAAATGATAAGCCTAAAAATGTATTCAAATTATACTCAAAAGACCCAAGGAAGCTCTGCCAGGAAAAATGTGTACTTTACCATATGTACTTTTGGTTATATGTGTACAGAAATTAAATACACACAGACTTCAAAACTCTTACAAAAGCAACTCAAACTGACCGCTAATGTACATTTCTGACCCACTAGCTACTGTAGATGGATCTTCTAAAAGGAGAGACCACATGCTCTATGCTCTGGAGTTCTATGTGGAAAAAAAAAGTGATCAAAAATGTGGGCTACAATTCTCCAGCTGCTCATGACTTCTTGTGGTTTCAAGCAAATCCAGCCCCACTGAAAGCCACACACAAACCAATGTGGTGAGTGTTTTCATGTTTGCTTACTCCCACATGGACTGTGCCATAAGATATGGAATCTGCCTTATCCACCTCCCCAACACCATGCACACCTTAAAAACCTCTGCATCTCAGAAATTCCTTCTGTGTCCTGAAATTAAATTTTCTGGAATCATACCACTGTGGTTGAAAGCAGCGAAAAGATAAAAAGATTCCAAACAAAATTGCTGAAGAATGCACATCACCCCCTTTCTACTAGCTTCAAAACTATTTATAAAATTTGGCCACAAAACTGAATGTGAAAAGCAAGGTCATCAGTTTTCCACTCTGTCTTCCTGCCACACACCAAAAGCAATGTGTGTGTGTGTGCACACTGGATAGTGATATTTTAATCATCACAGCTTTAAACTGCCAGGGCTGCAGAGGAATTTTCCCATGCCCCTGCCCACCACCGCCAAGCAATCCACACACTCAAGGGAGAGTCAGAGACCATGGACCATTCCCCAAGTCACCACATACATCAACAGAACAACAGTTGACCTCCAGTCTCAGCACACCATATCAGACTCTGAGAACTTAGCAGACCTATTCCTCCTGGTTTTGGGACAGTGGCCCACACACTCCCCATTGCATGGTTTGTGGTCTCCCTCACAATTCTCTTCAGCTGCATTAGAAAAGAATCCTGGAAAGAAACTATGAGCTACCTCCCACTGATTAGTAGATCTGCTGCTGATTAGTAGGTCTGCCCAGGCCCCCTCCTTTCCTTTGACCACCTAGCTGGGCTTCAGGACAGTAGCAGCTCCTCTACTGGAGGATCAGATCAAATGACTCAGACAGCTGAGACCTTCCCAGCTGGGCCCTTCCACCTTAGGGGCACACAGAGCCCTACTATAAGAAATCTGTATTTTAGTACAACTTTCCAGTCTCCAAAACACAACGAGACAGTTCCTCTTCCAAGTTACAGGGTCCTTTGTGTGCACGTTCCAACACACAATCAAAGTTCAGTGCAGCTTTCTACCTCATAGCTGAGAAACCCCAAAGCCAAACAAGTCAAAGTCAAACAGTAACAAAAATTATAGCAAAAAAGAAACCATGAATTTGAAAGTAAGAAGTGGTAAATGGGAAAAGAATGAAAAAAAAGAAAAGGTAAGGACATGGATGATTCTAGTTATGGTACGGTAGAAAGTTTATTATACATAGAAGTGACAGAACAGCTGGATGCAGGGACATATGGGAGAGTCCAGAGGGGACATGACTGTGAGTCTTATGAGGAAAGAGAGGAGAGGAGAGGAGAAAGCCAGACCAAGAGGCTAGAATATTAAAGAATAGACGAAAAAGACCAGGCAACCAAAATGGTTGTATTACATAAGGAAGACCATCCAGGGGAAGGGGAACTCAGCCAGTGGGCTAGAAGGCTGGGTATGTCAACCATTACCCTATGACAGGTAGAAACAGAGGGATGCTTGGAGAACCAGCAGCTGGGCCTGCTTTGATTTGTTAAATAGGTTTCTCAGCCGTTTGTCCCAGCATTTGAGACTTAACAGTAGGCAAGAATGAGGAGGTTGAAATAATTTAACTATACTCTCAAAAATTGTTGTAAAAATTTGAAACAGGCTTCATGCTCCAATAGTTTTCCGGGACTAGACATATGTAGAAGAGCACACCAAGTATTATGCAATCCTTTTCTCTTGGGTCACGCCATTCTTAGAAAAATAACATTCCTGTTAGGATCGGCCACACTAGTTTGTCATGTCTTCTGTGTTTGTTGAACCAGTGTAACTATAGAAATTTGGTTTCTAGAACTAAGTTTAGTTCCTCTTCCAAAATCTTGATTGCCTTAAGTCTGTGAACTTCAAGTATTGCCAGTTTGGACTTTTCCTAACCATCTAAAATTAAATAACTGACACTTCTGTCCAAGCAGGAAAGCTCTCACCATCCTTTCTCTCCATCCCTTTCTGTGCTATGATGACACCAGCTTCATAGTTGGCCAGTGAACTCAATTCATACACAGGTTCCTCTTTATTTGTAATTGCCCACCGTACGAGAGCCAGGGATGATTGAGAAACCTCATTCACTGGTCTCTTTTCCATTTCACTGACCAGGTTAAAGTCCAGCCTGAAATGAGTTGCAAGACACTGGGCCCCAGAAGCAGGATTAGGTGTTCAAAGCAAGTCTTAACTATATAACATGAAGAAAGGCTGAGTTTGGGGAGACACTGCTCTAAACAGAAACTAATGAAAAATCCCTTTTGAAATAGGAATGAAATTCTTTTTTGAAAAAAATGTATTTAATTTTATTTTCTGTGCATTACTCTGAAGGTGTCATATTCCTTGGAATTGGCATTACAGACAGTTGTGAGCTGCCACGTGGGTGCTGGGAATTGAATCTGGGTCCTTTAGAAGAGGAGACAGTGCTCTTAACCACTGAGCCATCTCTCCAGTCCTAGGAATGAAATTCTTAATGACTGGGAAATGTTGGAGAAGAGAAACAAGTAAGAGATTAGAGCAGTGATGCATAAAGAAAATATAACTTAGTAAGTAATACCAACAATTGACTTTTTTAGAAAGATAAATATAATTGAAAAAATATGTATGTATCCTGACTTTGAACAAAAGCACATCCTTCTCTGGTAGAGCTAATGGCATTAATCAGATACTGTTTGACCTTGATTCTACCTGCAGTGTTAGCTGCTGAGATTGGTAACCTGAAATACAAAGCTACCGCCAAGAGCTGAGTCTTAAATTTCTGGGCAGCCATAACCCTGTCTAGGAAGACTATGAATAAATTCATAGGATAGACCTACTTGGGAATTCAATACTCACTGGCTTCCTCTAACCTACCCAAATTGAACACTCGCCAACCTGGTTTCACTCACATGCAATAGTTAATACGTGGTAGAAATTAAAAATCACCAACCATGTGGGAATAATGTCCTTTTTCATAGGGTGACCCCTGAAGCTGATTGCTTTAAACTTTTTTCTCTGATCTAGCTATTGCCTACCCTGTTTCACCCAGCAATTGTACATAATAAATTGTTCTTCCTGTTATGAACAGATGGCAGATACCATGCTCCAAATGCAAATACCTTCACTGTAACTACAATGGACAGTATTACACTCCCAAATATGATCCTCACTTTTGAGAAGAAACTCCATTTTATTCTCAATACATGGAGAACTCAGTGAAAGCTCTCAAGGCCTAGGCCCCAGTCTGTTATTGGCTACGCCAAGAATGTTAATGGGTTTGAGAAAGAACTATGCCATTCCCCATATATGAAGGCTTCATGGAATGCCTTCATTACACAGGTCAGCCATGAACACAAGTTTTGTTTTATTTTTTCTTTTCAAAAAGTTGTCAACCAGTATAGACTTGCCCTTGTGGAAAAACTATTCTTTTCTCAAAAAGAAAACTGGACATTTAGGTAAATGAATTTTAATTCAGAACATGGCTGTTCTGCCAAGAGATCATATCCTAAGACTTTCTAGGTCTATATGATCTGGTTGGAATACAGACACACCTTTAATCCCAGGAGAAAAAGATAAACAGATCTTTGTGGTAAAAATCAGCCAGGTACAGAGCAAGCTTCAGGAAAAGAAAAGCTTAGGTCTGGGTGTGGTGGTACAAAACTTTAATCCTAGCCCTCAGGAAACAGGCATGCAGATGATTGAGTTCTAGCCATTTCTGCTCAGGCTGTTCAGCTAAGTCAGTGAGTTGAGAGGCAATGCAGTCAACTTGAGTTTTCAGAATTCAGAAAAAGTTTTACTAGGAGCCTTTTACAGACACAAGCTGAAGAGAGAAACTAGACACAGGTGAAGACAGACAGAGCCACAGAATTAGAAGCATCCAAAAGATTATAACATATTGCCAAAGTTAGTATGAGGTCAAGCGGAGGAATTCAGTCATAAACTATGAAAAGCCAGATTGATTCTGTTACCTTGGAGGGGAGTCTGAGCCAGAACAGCTGAGTTGAACAGGCCAGCAAAAGTTCAGAAAGAACTAGAAAGGGTGAGCTCATTCAGCACCAAGTCTCAGAGGATGAAAACATTCTAGACCTAGATTGGATTGTATGGAGGCTAGAAGCTTGCAGCACTAGGCCCAGGTTAGCAGATGAAGGCACTAGGCTCCTGGAGGACAATTACATCAGAGGAATAAAACTTACTTTAATACCTTTATGTCACCACAGGCTGTAATGTGGGTTGTGACTCTGTAAGACCCCCATGAAAAGCTTTGTAGAGGCCTGTCCTTTGATAAGAGGATCGGCCTGGTAGCTGGTTGTAAATCACAGTTGTCTCTCTCCTTTGCTAGGTTTGGAGCCAAATTTCTGGACAAGCCATTCAACGTGTGTATGCTAGCATGCTAATCTCTAACAGGCCTGGTTAGCATACTGTTTACCTGTGGGGTGATTTAGAGGCAATCCTCCCCCAGCTAAATTCTACTTAGTGTCACTATTTCCCAAGCATTGGAAATCCTTTACATCATCAATTCTTCTACCCTTCCTCATAACAGCTTAATATTGGAGTGCTACCCAACACAGGAGATGCCGTTTACAACTCCCACAAAACTACCCCAGAATGGATCTCACACCTAAAGCTTAAATGCTAAGAGCAGAACATGTAGAAGACACGAGAGACGCTGGAACACTGAAGACAAACTGGCGCATTCCGAGTTTGGTGTTCAGCCACGAGGATGATTCTGCACAAGAACCCCTGCTGCAAACGCTCTGTGCGGATGCGATCCCCTCAGTGAAGTGACTCAGATGCCACCACTGGTTCCAGCGAGAGCCCAGGACCACAAGGTTCCTCCCCAGTGGCCGCCGCTGACTAGCCAGTCCCGGAAGAGACCCCGCACACCAGCTCCCACCGCTCAGCCGCCTTTTCCTCCCCGCACTCACCATGTTGCGACTTCGGAGCTTGCCTCAGTTTCCCTCGCAGCACCCAAGCAGCGGTGGCAGCACTCAGAGCTCTTCACCCGGAACCACGCGAGCATGCTAAACAGCAGGAGCTGAACGTGCAGCTAGGCACCCGGAAGGACAGGCCCACTCTCTTGACAGGCGGGCCCTGTCGGGGCCCTGATTGGCTGGAGAGTCTTGAATGACAGGAGTCCCTCCCTTAGGGTTAGGGTGTCTCCCTTAGGGTTAGACTGTGCGGAAGGGACACAGCCCCTTAGTCCCTGACCCTTGTTTCCAGTCCAGGACCACGCCTTCTCCAGATCTGTGGAGATTCGCATTTCAGCAGCACTAATGCCTGTCTTCTGATAACCTATGCCTGTCTGCACACCCAGCCTTGGGACCGCCCAGCCTTCCCACCTTGGCTGCTCAGCCACTTGCTGCTCTCCTCTGTGGGAGGGGACCCTAGGCTCCCCAACTCAAGATCTCAGGGCATGCCTAAGCTCCCCCACAGCACTCAGGAGGCAGTTCTGCTTCTTCCTCCTGGTGGATCAGGCTTCCATAGCCCATTAGTCAAATGCAGTGGAGTTACCCATCTGTCCCACAAATGGAAGGGATCCTAGAATATTAACAAGAGAATTTTTTAATTATTTATATATTTTATAATTAAAGAACAAAATACAACTTTAGGTGACTTCTGTATGAAATTACCATGGTGTTTAAATGCTTTAGCAGTAATATACACATATATAATGTAAATATAAAATGTTTGAATCACATACTCCAAGAAGCCCATTCCTAGATGATTAGCATGTCTAGAAAACATATTCAGTACAATCAAACAATGCTGACAAAATGATTGCAAGATTCTTAAGTTATGTTAAATTATATTTATCTTTGGTGGATTGTCAGGTTTATAGTGATTTAGAAGTACTACAGAGGAGGTTATTAGATTTTATAAATGACTCTCACAGGAGTTACACAATCCTCTTAGAGAACAATATGGATTGTGTTTTGTAATAAATGCAAAATGCACTCTTGGCAAAAAGTATAAAAGCTGCTAACAGAATTTTGGTTGTGACTGTGAATTCCTTATACATTTCATTTCTGAATATTATGAATTTTTAAATTTTTATTTTTTATAATAATCAAAGTTTATTCACTCTGTATCTCAGCTATAGCCCCCTTCCTCAGTCTCTCCCAATCTCACCCTCTCTCCCTCATTTCCATCCATGCCCCACTTCATCTTTTCTGAGACGGATTCTCCAACCAAGGACCATGCATGGAGATAACTTAGACCTCCTGCTCAGATGTAGCCCATGGCAGCTCAGTATTCATGTTGGAACCCTAGTAAGGGGAACAAGGACAGTCTCTGACATGAACTCAGTGGCTGGCTCTTTGATCACCTCCTCCTGAGGGGTGAGCAGCCTGACCAAGCCACAGAGGAAGACAATGGAGCCAGTCCTGATGAGACCTGATAGGCTAGGGTCATATGAAAGGGGAGGAGGAAGTCTCCTATCAGAGAAATTTCAAGAAATAAGGTTTTTGTTTTATGGCTTCATGCTGGGCTCAGATAACCTAAGTTTTAACTTGTATCTGTGAAAAACCGTGCACCCGCAAGGACCAATGAGAGAGGTAGTATACTTGTGTGTGCGGGAGGCTTTCCCTGCAGGTAAAAATTATGCACAGAAAAAGTCGGACACTTTTCTTTTTCATCAAAGCGAGGGTGCTTTGTTGGGGAGACATGAGAATCTAGAGCTTAAGGGCCAAAAACACGAATGGCCTTCTCTGATTTAAACTTATGGGTGGGAGCTGGAGAGATGGATCAGTGGTGAAGAGCACTGGCAGCCCTTCCAGATGGTCCTGAGTTCAATTCCCAGCACACCACATGGTGACCTACAACCATATAGAATGGGATCTGCTGCTCTCTTGTGTCATACAGGCATATATTCAGACAGAGTGTTCATACGTATAAATAAATAAATATTTTAAAAAACAACTCATGGGTTTCTTTTTAAGGCTTAAAACTTAAAACACATTCTGTTTGGAGCAGATACAAAGACTTGAAGGGAGTCAGTGTGCTGGCAAACTACTTAAAAGACAGGCCTATCCACAGCCAGGCCAGGGTCACCTTGGCTCCCAAAGTACAAATCTTCCAGAAGTCCTTCCCAAGGACTGCTCTGCTAACACAGTCCCTGCTTAGACAGAATGAGATTATATTGAACTTTGGAGGGGAAGTCGAGGCCTGTAATCTGAAAAAAAAAAAAAAAAAACGATTTCACCTCTCACCACCATGTCCCCAAAAGGGAACAATGCATATTCTGGCAGCGGCAGAGGACCTTAATGAGACCATTTCCCATAGAAATGGACATTTGTTTGGGGAAGGTGCAGGAATTGACTATGTGGGAAGGATATGAGCCCTGCATACCAGTCTGATTTTTGCAAGATGGATACGAAGTCACTCAGTGAACTTCTGGTTATGCAAGGACTCGCTTGAATGGAAACAAAAGTTTTTCCCAGTGGCCTGATTTAACAGTTCATTCAGCCAGTAAAAAATAAACAAGAGCCAGCTCTACAGCACAAAGACCTAACTGAGATGTCTCCCCAATCCTTAAAAGACACACTGATTTAAGTCCTTTTGGGATAGTGGTGGTTTGGGGTGAGTTGCCACTGGAAGCTGGTCCTTCTTCTATATGTGCCCAGTGTCTCGGTCTCTTTTGGCTATTTCATCAGTAGAACCTGGGAGAGACCCTCCTCCTTTTATTCTGTGTAACAGGACTGATTGGATTCAAATGGGTCCCCGACAGTTGGAGACCACAGTGAGGAGACAGAAGGGAAGTCCTAGAGATATTGTGTAAATATGTTTCTATCTTAATTCTGAGTGTGAGATTTCAGTTTCCACATAGCTCATCCACACCTGTTAATGGTCTCTCAGGACATGGCTTTTTGCCAGCTGATAACAGGCCTGCCTCATGCAGCACCGAGAGAGGCATGGCGTAGGCTTCTGAGCCTATCCTGGGGTAGAAGGTGGCTCAGTCTGAAGTTGATGAGGATTGATGTGGAGACTCACAAGAGATCCTTAACCTCCAACAGCCCAGAGAAGTAAAGTGGTATTCTCTCCCTCTTCCCCCCTATAAGGAGGCTGAAGCCTAAACACCCCCAAATAAAACATAAGCACTACAAGGAAACAGGAAAGAATCACCCTCCAATGATTCAGGAGTCATGATGGATTAATATAACAGCGTTCAGTGAGCAGAAGCAAGGTGATTTAAAAAAATTGAGTTTATAATATTTATTTTTAATATATTTTACATAAGTATATAAATATATTTATATAGATATGCATTATATATTATATTATATAACATATAGATTTATATATTATATATTTTATATATTTATGGATTGTTTTTTAATATACTTATGATTGTTTTTATATAAATATGTTTATATATTTATATAAATGTATTTATATATAATTTTATATATTTATGGATTGTTTTTAATATATTTATGGATTGCTTTTTTATATTAATATAGATATATTTTATATATTTATGGATTGGCTTGTTCTCAGAGTATGCCAATAATGCAGGACACCATACTTAAGTTACTAAAAAACAAACCTTTAATCACCCGATGAGAGCGCATATAAAGTTGACACAAGGCTTATGCTCATGTATGAACATCTTGAAACAGTGACAAAATCACAGTGCTCCCTTTACATGTTCCAAAGAAACACTGGATAATGCAATTCCCAGTACTGTGGTTATGGTTTCTCATTGCTGGTGCGAAGACGACAGAGAGGTCATGACCTCATTCTAGTGAGCTCACCATCGAAGGGCAGGGACATGATTCAGTAGGGGAGGACAAGGGAAGGAAAATAATGGAACCCTTTGATGGCCTGTCAGATCAGAATTGAAACCAAAGCCAGGGATGAATCCAAGGCTGCTTGTCTCATGGCTGAATCGTTTCTCTGGCCTCTAACAGAACTGCTCCATAGTGAATCCTACCCAAAAAGAAACAGGTTCAATCCCTGCCCTTTCCAGCCTGTTCTTGTGTGAATCAACTGTGAAATTGTTGCAGAAGAAATAGAGGGGATATAGTACTCACTAGGATCTCAGCAGGTATTCCCCTCAGTAGGAGCCACTGCAGAACAGGGAGAAAAGAAGATATGTGTGTGTGAGGGTTGAGTTAAGGCCACAACAAAATAGATAGAAGCTGGATTTGTTTTCTAAATTTTATATAGTAAAATTTATACAATTTCAGCTTCCCATAGCAGCCATTTCTGTTTGTCTTGATTTGTTTTGATTGGTTGGTTTTTGTTTGTTTGTTTTTGTTTTCTGAGGAAGGCTAACCTGGATTCGCTCTGTAAACCACGTTGGCCTTGAACTCACAGAGGTCCAGGCTTCAGTCAGATCTCCCAAAGAAGGCAAAAAGAGGTTCTGTTTCAACAGTCTTTCTCTATCATGGCAGTTTCCCAAACTTGGCTTATGGGAAAGAAATATGATTTCCATTGTCATATTCTAGTGTTCTCTGTGTTGGTTTATGTAAGTCATTCCTCAGATACAAGAATAGGAAACCAAGGGGCTTAAATACAACTTGAGTGACTGCAGGGAACTCAAAAGTCCTCCGGGACTCCTCTCATCCAGAAAGAGCTTGGATGAACGTCTCTGTGAAGGTCCCTGGGTGTGCCTGGGCTTGGAGAGCATCCCTGGAGATGGGGAGAGGGTCTTCCTTTGCTTGCCCTCACTGTCTCCCATCATCTACCTGTGCAGGCTTGACCCGGGCACTTTTGCTATTTATAAGACCGTGAGGGTGTGCATTTGTCTGTGGTCTCCTTAAATGTTATAATCACTATGACACTATCCTGTCCTCTTCTGTTCTGATTACTATAATCCTGCAGAAACTTCTTTTTCTCAGGGGTCCTGAACCAGATGTGAAGTTGTTGTCATGTGCAGCCGATATTGAGGGGGGTTGAGTGGATAGGGTGTGTCTGTGCATGCTCTACACAAGATTTCTTTGTTTGATAAGAAATAGAGAATTCAGAAAATCTCACTGCTGGGGAAAAGAGTGGAAGTTTGGCTTTTCTGCTTTCCATCTTAGATGATTTCTAAACAGACACAGCAGCTGAGGTGCAGTCAGCCAAGTGAGGTTTTCTTTGGAGCCCCCAGCCATTTCAGTGACATAGTCTCCCTCATTGCTCCATCAAATGGCGTCTTGGGAATTTGCTCAACCTAATTGGTGTGTGTTGCTCAGCCCAGCCCTGGTGAGGGATGACCCCTCACACACCCCCACACCAACCAGGTAGTGTTGCCCTAAGTTAAATTCCAGAGATCACATGTCCTCTTGGTAGCATCTTGGTGGTTTGACAGTTGGCACTGTCTTGTTGAATGCATACATGTGCAAACACATACGTGTCTGAACGCACACCTGTGTTTCAGCTTCTCTGATTCGGAAGACTTGCCTGCTCCCTGCCGTCTGTTCTTCTGAGCCAAGACAAATCACAGAGAAGTTTTTCCTGTCTTATGTTTCTAGGGTGGGGTGGGGGTGCCTCCCAGGTAGGTACTATCCTTGTTTGCTCCATGTTCTAGAACTCCAATGTGTAGTATCTCAGCCAATAGGGTCATGCCATCAGGTTCTGGAGAGCAACCTATAGCCCTGTAATATTTGGGGGGGGGGGGAACGGAGGAACACCACTGACCAACCCTCCAAAAAAGAATCAACTATTTTTCCTTGCACTGGCCTTCTTTTCTCTTCAGCCTCTAGAAGGGGGCTCATTCCAAGTTTAAAGGTTCCTTGTCTCCTTTCCCCCCTAAGTTAGTGTTTTGCAAATGGGATCCCCTTGGCCTGGAAAAGCACACTTCCAATAGGATTATGTGGGTTCTGTGGCACACTCATATCAACTCACCTGACAGGCCAGTCAAATATTAACTGCAGGAATAGAAGTCATCTCATTGGAGTCTACATTTTCCTCCCCCCTGCCCCTGTTCCTGCAGCTTCAAAGTTACTCTGCTTGAGGCTGCCTTACTTCTGGTGACCTTTTCAGAGTCTGTGACCTCTAGCCACCAAAGCTCCCTGCTGAGTGCTCCCAGACAGGTTCTTTTCGGCTCCTTACAGCCTGACTTAATATTTTCCAAGGGAGAGATTCACTAGCACAAATTTTCAGAAGTGACCTTTTTTTGGGGGGAGGGGTGAAGTCTGCTTTGATTGGGGGAGGGTGAAAGAAAAGCGCTTTCAGATGCAAATGTCCAGAAATGCTGCTACAAGACTGGGAAAGGAAGGAAGCCATCTGAACTTCTTTCTGCTAATTTGACTCTTGGTTGACCACAAACTGTCTATTATTATTATTATTATTATTATTATTATTATTATTATTATTTACTTTCTGTCATTCGAGTCACCCACACACACACCTGCTAGAAGAAAACCTCTGGTCCTGATGGAGAGGCTAGAGCTTTTGGCAGTGGAGGATTTTACAAAGTCACTCAGAATTCTTCGGAAGGCAGGGATCTAAATTGAGGCCTTCTCAGAACACTCCATGAGTTCCAGATGGAATGTCTAGCATTCTGCTCTCTTGGCTTCCACCACCCAGAGCCTCCTCTGGGGCCAGTCCAGTCACCTCAGCCTCATTACCAAGGTCTTTTTGACACCCAAGGATGTTGCCCCAGATGTGTAGGATTAAAGGCAGAGAATTAAATTTTAAAAAAGAGGGGGTGTGGGCAGGGAGGGCAGCTTCTGGAGACATCCAAAGCTCCTCACCACCTTGGGTAAATTATGATTATTTGAGAAACTGGATTAGAGGGTGTTGGGGATTCCTTTTCCTAGGATAGGGAGGGGGATGGGGGTTATGACCCGGAAGACATTGAAATCCATGAATAGCATGTTTAATGCATCTCCAAAAAAGAGATCCTTGTTTTGACCTTTTAAATCATTTAGGTGATAAAGTAAATTTATTTATTAAAAATTTAGTTCATTAAAATTTTATTATTTATAGTTATTTTTTTGATTTTTTAAAACTGTATCAGAAGTTGGTAGACATAGCATATTGGTTTTTTGTTATTTTGTTTTGTTTTGTTTTATTTTAAAGCTCATCTGTTTTGGAAGGAAGGGAGTTTCACCGATTTGACTTTGCTCTTGGAGGTTTGCTTTTGAGGTTGTGCTCAGTGTTGAGTCTGAGCATGACTGACTAATCCGAGGCCCTGGCCTGAGCTTTCAGGTTATCATGAAGACATGAAGACACACTTGGTCATAGCTTGCCACCAAATGAAGGGATGACCCCAGCATCTGCTATCTGCCCTTTATTATAGAGACAGGCCTGTCACATAGATAGACTGTTTATAATAACCAGAGAAGCATCTGGAAATTTCACACTGGCATCCACTTATAAGAGCCCACCAGCCTCTTCTGGGAGGCAGAGGTAGTAGCATCTTGTGCGACCAAATGTTAAGTGGGATGACAGAGAGAGAATGAATGAGTGAATGAGTGAATGTTGGGGGGTTGTTTACACCGAGACCTTTAGACCAAGATGCTCAGGATCCAGAAGGCCCTCTCCCCGGGGCTGCCCTGTTATGGGTCTCTTTCTCACAACAGCCAGGGGCACACCTGAGCCCTATCCCTCCTGTTCTGGAGTAGCATGTTCCCATTGCTGTCCCTGGCTTCACTACTGTGAGCATGTCCTTCACTGGAGATCAACTCCAATAGTATTTTCTGGTTAGGGCCTTAGGATGATCACTCATAGGCATCCTTGGGATGAAACATCTTTCTGCCTCAAATCTGTCCTTCATGCCCATTCTTATCTTCCCAAATCAGTGTCACTGCCTCTCCTATTGGAAATACATGGGTTTGGGATTTTTGTTTGTTTTCATGTTTGTCTTTCCTCTTCCTTAAATGCCCACAGAACTGAGAGCTTGTCAGTCTTAGGCCTCTGTGGTTCAGGAACTGTTTCACAGGATGTTCCCTGACAGACACCTTCATCCCACAGCTGTGATACAAGTCAGACCCATATACTCCAGACTCATATACTCTTAGGCTGTACCTAAGAGGACTTCCTGCATTCAAGGTGAAGAAATTAACCTTTTGGATTACAGACAGGCAGAGACTAACCTTGGGCGTCCCAATGGGGCTAAAACCAACTGCCCCTGCAGTTCTCATATGCATGCCACAAAGAAACAGGCCAAGATTCTGATCAGTGACAGGGAGTGAATTCTGTACAAATAAAAGATCAGCCTTTAACTGGAAGGACATTAAAGTGGGGGTGGGGGTTGGGGTAGGATGGAAGGGCTGTTAGCTTTAAAAAGAAAAGATTATGAACTCTCTTCTCTCTAAAAGCATAAACTTTCAGGGGGCATCTTGCTTTAGAATGAAGATTTTTTTCCCCTGAAATCTTCAAGAGAAGACAGGTCCTCAGGCAGGTGGCAGTTCCCACAGTTCTTACAGTGAGTCCAACCAACATTTGCTCTGGAAAGGCAGCAGGTAAGTGTCCTTTCAGTCCAGGTAAGATGAATGGTAAGATGAAAAGAGCATGGGCTCTTTTCTGGCCCACACTGCGATATTTTAGATGGAGGGGTTTAACTTTGTCTTTTAGTTTCATTTTGTTCTTTGAGACAGGGTCTCTTCATGTAGCCATGGCTGTCCTGGACTCGCTCTGTTGAGCAGGCTAGCCTCGAACTCACAGAGATTCTCCTGCCTCCACCTCCTTGGGCGCTGGAATTTACAGGCATGTGCCACCACAGCACCATGTTTGGCCCTTTGACAGCAACTGGCAACACACTGGGACAAGTGACTATGAGTTCGCATCCCAGTCATCACTTAAGAGTGAAGGCACCAGGGCGCCCTGCACACTGACTCTCAGATGCCACATGGGGTTCGCTGGGGTTTGACTCTGCTGTCATTCTGGCTAGTAGCAGGCCACACCCACCCCACACCCCCATCCCTGCCTCCAACCCCCCAGCCAGTCTCCAAAAGAGAGCCTGCAGACTGTAGAGCCATTATGGCACATTCAGGCAAATTCACTCCCTGGGGACAGCAAAGTGAACAGGCCGCCTTCTGAATTTGTGTGTGTGTGGATGACAGCACCTTCTGGCCCTTCAGGCTTGTCCTCGGGTCCAGGGTGATCCGCAGGGGAAAGTTACAGGCTTCCCGGGGGTGTGAGGGATATTTTCACAGGTTCTTCCAACAAAGGGCTATTTCTTTCCACACAGCCCCTACTTATCCCAGAAAGCAGGCCACTTTTTTGCAAATGGACCCAAAGCTTGGCTGTCACACACCAGCTCTGGGGAGTTTTCCAGTGGGTGTATTGAATTCAGTTTGTCGGAGGAGGAGGCACCAGCAGGGCCCTGTCTGGGGAGCAGGTGGCGAGGCTGTCCAGGGGTACCTCATTTCTTCCAGTAACTTTCCCCACCCTGTATGTCCAGTCCAGTATCGGTGCAAGAATGCCAGACACAGGGACGCTTTGTCACCTCCTGCAGTGGCCCCAACCTTCACCGTAGGGTCCTGGTCAGTCCCTGTCTCCCTTCTTGGCATAATTTCACCAGCTTCTGCTTGCTGCAGAAGACCCATCCAGGCCCATCTGTCTTAACTGACTGTGCCGCTGGCTTTCCCAACTCAGGGTTGCTCGTATCCAAAATGTGCTGGAGGGCCTGGGAACTCTTGGAGGCCATAAGCTATGTTTATCCAGCTGCTTTGCCACTTGGTACACTCGTCTGCCTAGTCAAGGTTTGCCAGGGCCCCAGGACCCTTCTGCAATGGTGGCTGCACCTTTCAAAACTTTCAACACTGTGGGTTTGTTTTTCTGTTTTTGTTTTTTTTTTCCTCCTCCCTGTTTTGTAGTTTTTACAACTCAATATCACAGACGCGAATTCTATTTGCTCTATTCCCTGAGCATGGCCCTGACCACAAGTGTAAATTTGATCTGACTTATCAGCACTGAATACATAAGTTATTCTTTGTCTTTGTTGAGGCCCTTTTGGTTCGGAGACTCTTCACAGGCCTCTAACGGACATGCAGCAGAATTGTCGAGATGGCAAGTGGGACCTCAGTGTGGCCCAGAGAGCCAGGCTAATGCCTGTCTTTAAATTTAAATAGGCAGTGACGTTTAGAGACCAAGGAAGGAAGCAAGCTCATGTCTGCCCTGCCCTATGTCAGCTTATGCCTGATCTTTTATTTATTTTGGATTTTTTATTTGTGTGTGTGTGTGTGTGTGTGTGTGTGTGTGCACCAGTTTTGGAGCCTGTGTGTCACAGGGTGTAGCATGGCACTTAAAGGTCAGAGGGTAGCTTAGGGGAGTCATTTCCCTCCTTATATCACATGGATTCTGAAGATAAAGAAAGAAAAGAAGAAAAGGAACATGGCTGTGCCAAAGAATGGCAGGGGTTTGTCATAGATCCAGAGAGAGGGCATAGCCTTGGACCATCCGGGAGAGTCTACGGAGTGGCCATAACCCTGAACCATGTGTGTTTGGGGGAGGGATGAAAGGATGGGACAGAGGGGGAGCAAGGCAAAACAGCCAGGAGACCCAAAGGTATAATAAAAACAAGAGGAGCTAACCAAAATGGTTGGATTATACAGGGAAAGGCAGACCCAGCCCCTGGGCTGGGGAATTCAGGGTAAAAAAAAGTGGTGGTGGGGGGATATGACAGCCAGGAGAGCCCTGGATGGAGGGCTGGACAGGGTCAAGACTGAGGGATGTTGTTTGTCCAGGGTTTGGGACCTGAAGAGCTTCCAGGAACAGTGCTCAGCTTTTCAGTCTCTATTTGTCACAAACAAGGCTCTGGCCACAAAAGTCCCCCACCTCCATCCACCTCCAAGCCTTCTCCATGGTCCCATGCAATTATTAACTGAAATGAGTCCTCTCACTGAAGAATCTGTATAACCAGTAGAGAGTCATATTTTGTACAAGCAACTTGATTTTTTTTCACCTCGCTCAATCATTTCAAATCAAACTATGGCATTCAGGAAGTGTTTGAAATGCCTGCTATTTTAAGAAGATCAATGGTTGGACAGATTGCTCCTCCTCAGGTAATCTGAATGTCAATTGGCTCCTGTCGAGAGATACGAAAGATACGTGAGGAAACAATAGGCAGAGATAGCTCTGCCCTGCTCCAAAGCCTGACACACACACACACACACACACACACACACACACACCAGCACACAGTAATTTTCCATGAGGGTTTCCTGTCCTTTTCACATTTCTGTGCCTTGAATTCCTTCTCCTTTTGCCTGAGTAATTTCATCCTACCAGCAGCTACCCTCCTGGCCAAATAATCCATGTCCTTACACATGCAAATCAAATGTTCTTTAGTTTCTGTTGTTGTCTTTTTTTAAAATTGTTTTGTTTTGGTTTTCTTTTTTTCTGGCAATTCTATCACACACACAGACAGATACACAGACACACACAGAGTGAATTTGAATTCTGTTTCATGATTGTATATTTATTGTAGTTTCTCAAGGGCCTGTTTCCATCTGCCAATGGGCCGAGGGCTTCACATCACCTATCATGGTATATTTTTTGCCAAATGGTTAAGTTTGCTGTGTCGCTTGTATGCTGGCATTAAGTTAAGGGATTTTGTTTTGTTTTGAAGTTGATTGCCATTTCATGGAGTGTGTTTCCTTGGTAAATAGTGGGTGAAAGTGTCACCTCTCATCTTTTTAAAATTGTGTGTGTGTGTGTATGTGTGTGTGTTTGTGCCCTCGGAAGCCAGAAGAGAGTGTGGGGTATCCTGGAGCTGGTTTGCCCAATGTGGGCACTGGAAACTGAACTCAGGTCCTGTAGAACATTGGGTAAGAATGGCCAAGTGTTCTGGAAAAGCAGGCAGTGCTCCTGAACTCTGAGCTGTCTCTCCAGCCCAATTGTCTTTATGGTGGATTTCTGCATATAGCATCCACACTTCCTCTGTTTGCCTCCTTCCTCCACAGCCATCTCAAACTTAAGATGGGTTTAACCATTTCATGGTAGTTGTGACTTATCTGGAATTTAAAATGAAGTGGCTCTCCAGAGCACCGGGAAGAACTAAAGATCCCAGGCAACTATGCTGGCCATAAGGTTCTTGGCACGACAGACTGCTGGCATCCCAGATGTATCAAAAGCTGTCCTCTTTTTTTTAAGTTTAACTTCTATTGTATGTGTTTGTATGTTTACCTGTGTGCCATATGTGTGCCTAGGGCCTGAGGAACCCAGAAGAGGGCATCAGGGACAACACCTTGACTGAGACTGTTTAGATGTCATTAACCCTGGCCTCCATTTAGACTGTAGTCTCCCTTCAGAACAGACTTGGGGGAGCCTTTGTGTTTCTTTGTCACTCTTCTCAGTGTGGCCACATTGAGCAAATCACCCTTTTCCTTCCTTCTTTCTACTGAGTTCCTTGAATTGGCTTGTTGGGGACAGGTAGCTGAACCTGACTTAGGGCACAGGTTGCAACCCCCACCCCAAGTTTGATAACATTGTGACATTATGAAGGAACCATATGGACCATTCTCTACTGTCTTTGGTGAACTGTGCCCTCACTGTGCTAGCTGCCAAGATTTGTGGCTTATTTGTTAGGGAACCACAACCTGGCCCATCGTAACAGAGGAGAATATAAAAAAGTAAGAGCTGTGTTCAAGATCTAAGTCAGAGATAATGATATAAAGTCTCTCAAAACTGAAATAGAAACATATAGAGATGGAAGCATTCTGTGAATGAACATTTTCCATCTTCGTTTCCGGCCACAGCGTGTGAGTTACAGTCAGACAACTGGTCAACCAGCTTCCTCGCCTTCAGCACTTTACAGGTTATCAAAATCACCGTTTAACTTTTCTCCCTACTGTGAACTCAGATGTTCTCTGGATCACACAATCGTAATTCCTCAGGGTGGAAAATGTGATGGGTCCAAACTCTGTAGGATGTTTCCGACTCTCAGTTGTCTCTTTGGACATCGCTGAGCAAATTTGAAAGCTATAAAATTCTTAACAGTAAGGAAAATAGTCATACACATTTAGTGACCATCTTATATTCCCCAGGCCTTCTTCTAACTGCTTAGACATGTGAACTCATTCATTCCCATTTACCTGAAAGAAGTTACTCAGGATTACTCAGGGAACACAGCCCAGACATATGCGTAGGTAGCGAGATGGTGAATCCTGACTTCTCTAGACAGGATTTTGAAAGATGAGCTTCTGAATGTGGTTCTCACCTTTGTTTTCTGGCAGCAACCTGAAGCCTCCCAGAGGAGGAGGCAGAGGCAGAGAGCTCAGTGTGACTGGGAGCTGCCTGAACTATTGTCCTCAGATAACGTAATATTCTCACCAGACTCTCAGCTCTGCCAGCGGGTGCTGGGTGACCCAGGACAAGCCGGATAACCTCTACCAAGCTTCTTCTTCATTTTTTAAGCTATCAGATCTGAACTTAATTAATCTACAACCTGTTTTCAGAAATGAAATTCTCTAGTAATCTCAAGTAGGAAAATGGTCTCCCATGAATGTTACTGTATTTGCCAATCATTTAATTTACCCATGTTTCATAGGCCAGCAGTGGCCATGAAATTAATTCCATCTTAGAAAGGGTCACAGCCCAGGGATGAGGAACAAATAAGGCAGACAGACTAAGGTATCTTTGGAGTACAAAAGGCATGTTCTCGGTCACCAAGGAGGAGAGTCCATCATTTTGTTGGTTGCCAAGAATGTCAACTGGCTGAGTGTTTTTTAGGGCCTTACTATTTATATATACGGAGACAGGCCAGATGGGGATTTAACTGTGACACAGATCTATGAAGACTCGGGGGAGACAAGGACACTATAAAAATGAAATATAGAAGTGGGGGCCAGGAGAGGGCAGCAGAAGATGGGCTGGAAATGTTCCACCATTTGTTAATAGGTGCAGAACTCAGGAAGGTCTGTGGTTTCCACCTCAAAACCACTTCAATGTTTTATTATTACTATTAGTAGTAGTAGTATGAGTATTAGTAGCTATGGCAAATTATGGGTAAGTGAAACTCCTCTCCATTATGTTCTTTTAAAGACACATTCTTATTTTATTGGTGTGTGGAAAGCCAGGAGAGGGTATCTGACGCCCCTGGAAACAGTGTGACATGAGTTAGTTACCACAAGGGTGCAAGGATCTATGTCAGGGAAGAGGGAACAAAGTTTTCTTGCTTAAGAAATTGCCCAGTTGGCTGGGAGTGGTGATATATATGCCAGTGATAGAGCCCTTTGGGGAGGCAGAGGCAGGCATGTGTATGTGAGTTTGAGGCCAGCCTGCTCTACAGAGTGAGACCAGGATGGCCAGGGCTACACAGAAAGACCCTGTCTCAAAAAGCCAAAGTGGGGAGCAGGGGGTTCCCCAAGGCTTCCAAAAGAATGGACAGTGGAGTTTTTTCCCTGCAAACAAGGCTCTGCCAGGCTGGAGGTTCCTGCTTTTCGGAGCAGGTCTCTGGCTCCCAAATGAGGAATGTGGTTTTGTTTATTTGTTTGTTTGTTTGTGAGATTCTGAAGAAAAATATTTAAATGAAACAAATAAACAAACAAACAAAAAAAAACCGGGACGCTATTTGCTTGCGTTTCAGAACCTTCTGTGGGGTCCACAAGCCCCTCCAGTTTAAAAGCGAGTTCTAAAAAGATCCAGAAACCTCTTTGACACAATCCGGGGCTCTATCTAAGGCCAACTCTCTGCCAGAAGAGCCAAAGGCTCTTTAGGAAACTGGGGTAGGTGGTTAATTCCATCAGTATTCCCAGCAGTGGACAGATCCAGCTTGCACGTGGGGGGGGATGGGGATGGAGATGGGGGAGGTTCTGGGTCACACTGACCACAGGCCTTGTTTCCTCTTTAACTGAGGCTCTTTTGTTGGAGTCTATTGGAGTGTTAATTAAAGCCGGCCAGGTTGCTCCCTCAGATCTCTCCACCCAAAATAAAAAGATACCACGGCTAAAAATCTTGGAGGAATAGAAAATCTGATTTCTGTCAAGTCCTGGGTCACTAGACAGTAGGGGAGAAGAGGACCAGAGTCGCCGAGCTGGTGGGAAGACCCAGTCCACTGAGGGTGGAGCCATCTCCGGGCTGGTGGTCCAGGGTTTATAAGAATGCAGGCCAAGCAAGCCAGTGAGCAGGGCCCTAGGGGGAGCCTTCTTAGTTAGTGATGGATGAGGAGGCCCCGCCCACTGTGGGTGGAGCTATGGTAGTTTATGTGTAGTTCCTGCTCACTGTGGGCGGTGCCATGCCTGGGCTGGTGGTCCTGGGTGTTATAAGGGCTCCCCCCCGCATCTTCTTAATTAATGATTGATGGGGGGTCACTCCCACTGTGGGCGGAGCCATTGCCTGGCAGTGGTCCAGGGTCTGTAGAACAGCAGGCTGAGTGAGCCAATGAGCAGTGACCTCTGTGGGCGGTTTCTTAATTAATGTGGATGGGAGGCCCCGCCCACTGTGGGCCGAGTCACATCAAAATCAGAGCCCAGTGGGGAAGGCAGGCAGATGGAATCAGGTGGAATCGGAATGGTTTCCTGAAACTTTCGATTGTACATGTGGGAGGCCAGACGGGAGTCGAGCCTGGAAGAAGTGAGCTTGCTTGTGTTTGAACTCTTGTATGCTTGTGCTTGTGTATGTTTGCACCAGATTGACGAAGGGCATCCTTCTTTATTTTCTTTCCGTCTTACCAAACTTCCACTCTTAGAGGGGCTGGAGAGAGGGCTCAGAGGATAAGAGAGCCAGCTGCTCTCCCAGAGGTCCTGAGTTCAAGTTCTACACCCACACAGCGGCTCAAGACCTCTGTAGTGAGATGTGTCGCTCTCTGCTGGCATGCAGGCATACGTGCAGAGAGAACGCTCAGATTTGCTGTTCAAGAAACAGAATAAGGCCGAGAATGGTACTAAGTAACAGATCCTATTTAGTTGGGAAAAAATATTCTCTTGTGGGGAGATAGATAGATAGATAGATAGATAGATAGATAGATAGCCATGTGTGGATATATATACATGTCTGTTTATACTTTACATACATGAAATATGTGTTTATATGGGGTATCCAGAGTGAACTATTGCGTTTACATGAAAAAATTATCAGGACACAGCAATTGTTTAGGGAGGAAAATGGAATTAGTAGCTGTGAATGGTAAAAACGGGCTGTCAGACTTTTGGTCTGTATCCTGCCGTGTTGGGACTTTACAATGAGCATTATTTTAATGTATTGAATATTGTAGGTGCTATTTTGATTTTAAAGTGGTCTAAGGAAATATTTCGAATGTTATTTTGAAGTTTTTTAAAATGTGCGCATTGTTCTTTGAAGTAAAAAAATATATATATTTATGCCCAGTTGCAGTGGCACATGCTTATGATCCCATTACCTGGGGAGGCTGAGGCAGGAGGATCTCTGTGAGTTCGAGGCTAGTCTGGCCTACAGAATGAGTTTAGGACAGCAAGGGAACACAGAGAAACCCCATCTTAAAAACAAAACAAAACAATAATACCAACAATTTATTTAAAAGGGACATATCAATCTTATGAGGATTATATCTTTACATTTAATTACACCCATAGAATATAACAGCAATGTACAACATATTTCTAACCTTTGTTTTATTCTTAATTCACTAATTACTTAGCATCTAAAAAATCCAACTGGGTTCAGTCTTGATATCTCTCTATGCGTTCTCTTGTTGAGCAAACTGGAGCTTCCATCTTTCTTCTATGTCCTATGGGCTTCAATATGGGTACCCAACAGGACCAAATCCCTCCAGACACGAAGACCCTGCTCCTTTTTTGACACAGGGTCTCACTCTATAGCCTAGGCTAACCTAGACCTCTTTTTGTAGCCCAGGCTGCCCCAAGAACTCACTTTGTAGCCCTTGCTGGCCTGAGACCAGTAATTCATAAATAGATGCATACCACGTCGGTTGGTTCCCGTGAACTGTGAGCAGACTTGAAATGCTCCAGCTGTTCACTGTCTTTTCAGATGTCTCAGCCACAGTGACCCACATGACCTGTGGGCCAGCCCTAGCAGGGCCACCCAGCAAAGATGGATCACAGGTCCTCCCAATCCATTTCAAAGGGCTGGCATTGCCTCCTGCTTCAGCGTCCCTCTCAGTCAGGAGTGCCTGAGTGCTCAAATTCTCTCTGTAGTCTCCTGCTCCCCAGCAGGGTTCCTGTTTCTTCTCCTCCCACTCGCCTTCTTTGCACACTGTGAGTTCAAGACCAGCCTAATCTACAGAGTCCAGTACAGCCAAGGCTACTCAGAGAGAACCTGTGTCAAGAAAGGAGGGGAAGAAGAAGGAGGAGGGGGAGGAGGAAAATTAGGAAGAGAAAGAGGAGGAGGAGGGGAAGAAGCAAGTGGAGGAGGCAGAGGAGGGGCAGGAGGAGGAGGCAGAGGTGGGGGAGGAGGGGGAAAAGGAGATGGAGAAGGCAGAAGAGGAGGGGGAGGAAAAAAAGGGGGAGGCAATTTTTCTTTTAAAAACCTAAGGCTTTTGTTTCCCGGTGCCACTCTTTGCTGGCCAGTAGGGGTGACCCCATTTCGCAATGGTTAATAAACCTCTTGCTTTTGTAACAAGTCATGGTCTGTGGGAGTTTCTGGGAAGGGCGTGATCTTGAACTCCTGAGCTGTGAGACCCCAGGTCTTACAGCATGTTCTTTGGTTGGGGTATCAGTCTCTGCAGGGGCCCCAGGGACCAGTATTTTGGGGGACTGTTGGTCTCCTTTCCCATACAGGTCTTTCTATCTTCCCCTTCTTTCATAAAATTCCATGTATTCTTTCCATAGTTTGGCTATGAGTCTTAGCCTCTACTTTGATACCTCCATCTTTTAAGATGGATTCTTTTAGAGTCCATCTGTGGTAGGCTCCAGACCTATTTCCTGTCTTCTCTCAAATTGGATATCTATCACATTTGCCATTCTGAATGAGGATGAGCATCTTCCCTAGGGTCTTCTTTGTTGTCCAGCTTCTGCAGGCATATAGATCTCAGTATGTTTATCCTCTATGTCTAATAAGCACTTATGAGTGAGTATTTACCATGTGTGTCTTTGTGCTTCTGAGTTACCTCACTCAAGATGATCTATTCTAGTTTCCACAATTTGCTTGCCAGAAATCTCCTTCAGCTGATAAACGCGTTCAGCAAAGTGGCTGCATACAAAAGTTACTCAAAAACATCAGCAGCCCCCTTTAATAAAAAAGACAAAATGGCTGAGAAAGAAACAACACCTTTTACAATAGCCACAAATAACATAAAGTACCTTGGTGTTACTCTAACCAAGCAAGTGAAAGACCTGTATGAAAAAAAAAACTATCCTATTGGATCTTAAAGCTCCTCAGTCCCAACTCTTTCATCTCTTTAACCTGCCTGCCTGGTAGGAATAAGAATATTTTAAAGACACATTTATATCTCTTTCTTAGATGAACATCTCGTGAAACTGTGAACTCCATGAAATTCTAATTTCCCCTTAAGTCTCTTTCTGTGAAAAGGCTGATTCCTTTAGATGATATCTTCTTTGCTAAATAAACTGAAAGACTCCCAGGAGCCTATCTAGACGGGGAGACCCCGCTTCCCAAGGAACAGCGAGACCAGCCTTCGGATGCAAGCCGCAAGAGGTTTATTTTGATACACGGGTACCCGGGGCGACCAAGCCTATCGGAGGACTTGCGCGCCTCTTGGTTGGGGTGACGGGTTTTTATAGGGCTCGGGAGCAGGAGGCGTGGTTACAGAAGCGAGAAGCATAGTTACAGGGGTCTGATTGGGTGGTTTGAACAAAGCCGTAGTTAAGTCACGTACCCAGAACAGGGAAGGCGGGAAGGCAGATTGTGAGCCAAGTCACGTACCCACCCGGAACCGGAAGGCGGGAAAGAATGCAGCGAGGTAGCTCTTGCTATACCACGCCTACTCTACATAGTGTTAACAATCGCTGCTTATCTTTTGGTCTTTCATTTCCCCCTTTCCTATGATCATTTGAAGACCCAATCTTGGGTCTTCCAGATATGACCCCTTGTATCTTATAGATTTATTTTTTACAATGGGATCTGGGGCTCCTTCAGGGTGGATATAGGGGTAGTAAGCCAAGGAGAACTATTACAGGATCTCTCTAGGTTTTTAGCCCAGTTGCTGCAATATTAGTGTCCATTTCAGCTAAGCAGATGTCCAAGACAATAGCTAATGCCAGGGAGCCCCTTTTGACTTAGCATTTCAGCCTGCTAGGGGGGATTTGGGCATAGATCCGTCTTCTGGAGCTTCTTCGAGCTGACAGTTGGACCGTAGGCATCAGGGGCTAGGAAGGCTGAAATGCCAGTCAAAGGCTGGGCAATGGGGAAGTCCCAAGCATCTGGTTCGTTGATCCACCCGAAGAGGCAGGGAGCAATCATGTCAGTTTCCAGGAAGTCCAGATCTCAGCTTGCAGTCCACAGCTATTCCCGGACAGAGTTAAACAGGTGAAGATCTGCTGAGACAAATTCAGACTGGAGACAGGAGTTAAAATTTGTCTATTAAATGGGAAAGATCAGGGAAAATCTCATCTGCGATCCTTTTGAGCTATGCCAGATCCAGGTCACATCCCTGAAACTCATATGAAATTTTAGTACACAAAAGGAAATATACATAATTTTAAATACTCAGAAAAGTAACATATGAGCAAATCAAACATTGAGAGGAACAGGTAAAACTGCATCCCACTGAATGAGTATCAGTTAGCTGTTTGTTTTATAACCTTTATACACAACCTAAGTGTGTCCACAGTAACATTTTTTTTTCTTCTGTGGGCATAGCTGTTTGTAATTAGTCACGAATGAAGCTTGGCTATTTTTATACACTCAGCATATACTTTTAGTTTTCACTTTTACTTTTATGTTTACACTGGAAAGTTAGGCAGAAATACATTACTGGCTTTTAGTGATAAACCCTGGATGCTTGGACTTTCCTTAACAAAGCAACTAGAAGGAATAGGTTTAGGATATTTCTGTGTCAAAATCTACCCCAGAAATGGCAGATATTAAGAATACCATACTAAAAGCTATGACTTTTGGGTCAGATACACACATTAAACAGATGTTTTTAAAATAACGAGAAGCACCTTTAGTCTATCTTCAGAAGCCAACAAAGGAAATTAAAATCTTAACCTTGTGACTGAATAATAAGCACTTATTGCTCCATCAACTTATCAGAACTCTATTGATCAATGCCAACACTCTGAACTTTTAAAATTTTATAACATAAGCACAATAGTAGCAAAGAGGGGGGAGAAATTTAAAATATTTCCCATTTTTAATAACTTATAATTATATTTTAAAAAAACTACTTAGACTCTCCAATCTTTTGAATTTATCAATCCTGAAACATTTTTTTAAACTAAATAATAACACTCTAGATTTTTACAACCTAAACTCCTATATTCTCAGACCCTACATAAGCTCCACTTATTTATTTTAAGACATGAGTCCTGTGAGCAAGGCAAACCTGTCTTTTTTCTAAATAAGGTATCTAGTACTCTGTGGTTCTAGCTAATGAGCTGGTCAATGAGCTAACAGTCGATCTAATTGTCTTTTCTCTAGCTGCAAAGCTACCGTAAGCTTAGCATAGCCGTCAAGGTGTTCAGAGACCTGAGAAGGATAAATTATAAGCTAAATAAATACCAATCCATGTGCCAATCAAAATGACAGGGATGAATAGTTAGCCCATTACCTAGGCAGTGTCCCTGGCTCCTGTGTTTCAGCATCCTGAACAGACGCAGTTCTGCCAGGCACATAAGATGAGAGACTGTTTCTGTGGAGAAAGAAACGAGAGAATGGCCTCACCTCGCCCTTAGCAACGTGAAACATTGACTCCAGGTGTCCACAGTTTTGGCTGGGCCCTAACAGTGGGCCAGTTGAGGCAATATTGCCCAGTGGTTAGCATACCACAATCCAGAGTAGCAGTCATCTGTCGTTGTGCCCAAATCTTCTCGGAGACCTTGGGGGACCTACTGCCAGGATTGTGGGACTTCCTGTCACAATAAGCTTACACATGTTAAAATGCCTAATTCAGATTTCTGACAAGCTTGAGGGCCAGCATATCCGAGTTATTCTGTTTTTATCATCTGCTCTAAACTGTGTCCTATAAAGCAGAATGCTATGATCTCTGCTTCTAGCATATTTTCGAGATGCATGTCCTAGAAGTATATATTTTAAGACAAATAGACAAAAGACTAGGTAAGGCTCAACTGCAGTATTTAGCATGACTTTAAATCTGTTCTTTCTGAACTAAAATCAAAGCAAACCCTTTAATCGGATACAGTTTATAGAGAGGCTAGCTAATCTTGCTGCTCCTACCACTTGCATTAAAATTGAACATTAAAAAGCTTTGCATTTAGCACTAATGACTAAACATATCTCCGGACCAGCATGGCGGCTGGCCACGTGTAACCGAACTGAGCTGGAATCCCTAAACAAACATGGCAGCCAAACTACAGCTTCACGCGCTCTCTATTGCTGAACCATCATGGCGGCTGGCCATGTGCTAGCATTAGCACAGGCTGTGACTGACAATACCAAACATGGCCATTAGGTGCTGATGATACAGCAAACACTTCGGAGCTTCCATAATCCCCCACAAACAAAAGTTCCCAGTAATCGAACAAGCTTTAGAACCAACTGCATAACAGAACAATTTTAAATGTAATTATTTTAGCCATACGAAACCTATCAGCTAGAATTTTTTCCTTAAAAGAGCATAAAAAACATTTTGTAATGAGGAATCACCAGCTTTTTAAATGAAGTATAACATTTTAAAATACAGTTTTTCTTTAAATCATATTAACTCTCTGGCTTTTTATAACACATCCACTAACCTTCTGCAACATGCTATATACATTCAGATTTCTAGCTTTTCTTTTCTGGCTTAACCAGACATGCTTACTTTTTTGCTCTCTTTCTTGCTTTTCAGACAACATAAAAACTCTCACTAAAATCCTTTCCATTCTGACATGATCCTGCTGAAGCCCAGAGTCTACGTACGATTTGCTTTTTATAGGCAAAGCAAAAGCAAGTTACATTACTATAAAGAGGAGTTCTGAAACTGCCAAATTTTTTTTTAAATAAATTTCCTGCATCTGATCACATAAAGGTAACAACCAAACTCTAAGGAACTTAGAACAAGCTTTAAGGAACTTGGTGAAACTTCCCCATTTCTTTGTCTCAAGATAAAGAACAGGGTGTAAACATGTTTTTTATAAACAAAGCAGCTTATCAAACAAACAGCTCTCCATAAGATACATTTCAAAAACTGCAATTTTCTCAGTCATAGTCATACCCAAATGTCTGATAAACTTTAAACAATTTTTTAAAACCCGTTTTTGCAATATTAAAACAAAGTACCCCTTTTGTAGAAGTCACAAGGCATAAACATAATCTTTAAAATTAAAACCAGATTTTAAAACCAGAATTTACCAGTGCAAGCAATTTAATTTTTAAAACCAATAACAATTTAAAATAAGCTATCCTTTTAACCTAGAAGGAAATGAGAATTATTTGACCAAGGTTTTTCTTTTTTTTTTTTATCCATACCAAGATGGTGGTTACATTATAAAATCACATGGTGAAGTCAAGATGGCGGCGAGACACTGAGACACTTTAGACCATGTGGCAGCCTATACAATATGCACTTATGGATCTAATAAGGCGCATAGGCACACATTTTAAACAAATTTTGTGAGGCCTTTCAGAACAGAAAACAAAAGGTAGACAGACAAACAACACTCACTACACTTATAACAAAAATCAGGCAGACAGAAGACAACACAAACCGCGCAGTACGAGATCGGCGCCAAAGCGAACACAAAAATTCAGATGGAGACCGTGTCGGAGGTCCGGTTCCTCTGTCTCCCAGATGAAGCACGTAGCCTTCTCTCAGGGGCGTCGCCCCAAAGAGTCCCACTCGGCTCGTGTTTCCAGACAGTAGGGAACCCAAGAAGGGTTACCTTTCAGACGGGGAAGCAAATGATTCCCCTACCAGGCACTCCTGAGACGTCTCCCAGGAGGCACGGAATAGAAGTACGAGCCCGTCGGCTCCTTCTAGTTTCCGTCTGATACAGATGACCTGGCCAAGTCCAGACCACAGGGGGACTCGAACCCCCTGGAAACGAACTCACACAAAGACAGACCGTTTAACACAACGATACACAAGACTCACAGAACAAAAGCCGGCAGGTCTTACCTCCCGACGCTGGGTCGATGGTCCCTGGGCGGGGGTCTCAGATCTCGGTGGGACCTCCAAATGAAAGACTCCCAGGAGCCTATCTAGACGGGGAGACCCCGCTTCCCAAGGAACAGCGAGACCAGCCTTCGGATGCAAGCCGCAAGAGGTTTATTTTGATACACGGGTACCCGGGGCGACCAAGCCTATCGGAGGACTTGCGCGCCTCTTGGTTGGGGTGACGGGTTTTTATAGGGCTCGGGAGCAGGAGGCGTGGTTACAGAAGCGAGAAGCATAGTTATAGGGGTCTGATTGGGTGGTTTGAACAAAGCCGTAGTTAAGTCACGTACCCAGAACAGGGAAGGCGGGAAGGCAGATTGTGAGCCAAGTCACGTACCCACCCGGAACCGGAAGGCGGGAAAGAATGCAGCGAGGTAGCTCTTGCTATACCACGCCTACTCTACATAGTGTTAACAATCGCTGCTTATCTTTTGGTCTTTCAAAACAGTAACACAATGTCTGAATACCTTGTGGGAGAAAAAGAAGCTGAGAATGAAAGAGGGATTTAAGGATGGGAAAAATTTATTATATGGCTTGGTTAGGTTACTTAGTGCTGTGTATCTTGCCTTCCATCTAAAATTGTTAGGACCTCAAGGATGAATTAGTTACCTTATAACTTCATCACTGGTCAAAATTATGGAATAAATATGGTAATATGTTTTGAGTTTTCATTTTACTTTTTGTCATTGTTTTCTCTTTTTATTTTAAAGAATAGTCCCACTATGTATCTCTGGCTGTCCTGGAACTCAGTATATATCCTTGATATACCCACCTTCCCTCCAGAGTGCCTGCATTATAGGAGACATGTCACGGCTTGGTAATTCAGTTTTTCTTTAATTGGCTTATTGAGGATGCATGGCTGAGCCTGACTGGTTGTGGTAGTTAGGACATGAGCTGTGTTCCTAACTCCAGTAACAGAAGAAGGCTCCCATCTATGCAGCCCTCCTGGTTAAGTGTAACTGCTCATCTTACTCATCACATCATTCTATTACATCACTAAATGAAGTTGAAGCCACCTCAGCCAGGTATGGTGATGCAGGCCTGTAATCTTGGTGCTTAGAAAGAGGAGGCAGTAATTTCAAGGTTTCAAGTGAAATGATGAGTGGTGTAGTAAGAGATTTTCAGAACAAAGAAAGGCAATTAGTAGCCCAGGCCAAAGTCCATAGTCTTCCCTGCAGCTACAGAAATTCAGAGCCATGGCACTAGCAATTGTTTGCTGAGCTATTTACCACTTTGGCTTTTCTAATGTTTCTTTTTCAAGGCAGCTTAGGTCACTTCAGGGTCAGATTCCTGTTAGTCATTAATGAATGCAACTTTCCTGCAAGTGGAGACATTAGCCTCAGGTAGGGATGAACTCCCTCATTACATATCCAATGGAAAGTCTTCAGCCCTGAAACCATATACACAATATCAACAGAAATGGATTAATGTTTAGTTCATATATTTGGACATAATTGCTCACATACTTATAAGGAAAAATTGGAATGGATGAATTTGGGAAGGGATAAAGAAAGGACATGGAAAGGGGAAATTGATGTATTTTAATTAATGTACAACAATAAATACACCAACAGAAATGGACTCAGCAGGTATTGTTTATATATTTATACAAACTTACATACTTAATAGGAAAAATTGAAATGAAGTATATGGTAAAGGATGGAAGAAGGACATTTAAAGGAGGAAATGATGTAGTGTACTTTAATTAACATATACAAAAATAAATTTTAAATGAAAATTGCCTAGAAAGATGACATAGCAATGAAAAGTACTGGGTCGTGTTACAAAAGATATAGGTTCCAATTCAAAATAGAGCTCCTAGCTAAAACAGCTCCTTAAATTCATTCCCAACGAACCAGATGCCTGCTTCTGGCCTCTGCCTATACTGCACACAGTTACATGGAAAAAACAAACTTCCATATATGCATACATAAAATATAAGTAAAACTTATGAAATGAAATTTCCTGTTATGATGTCATAGCTCTGAGATAGACTGCAGCTAGAGGTAGTTGAAATGAACTCCTTCTGGTCCTGCATAGAAGCAGCTGTGTCTCTCCTCTGAGCCTGCCTTCTCAGAGACAAAAGCTGCCTTACTCTGAAGTAAGAGTAGCTCACCATATCTGTTCATCTATGAACTGCAAACACAGTGCTTACAGTTAACTTTTCCTTGATGTTTTCTGCATTTTTGTTCTCTTTTCTTTGTATGTGTGAGCATTGTGGCATCGATAAACTCTTCAGGTCTATCTTTCAGGGTATACATTTTGATCCAGAAGACAGATTTGCTCTGTAAGTATCCCAGTACTTTAAGCGTGAGACTTGCAGTCTAACATTTTTTACAATTGAAATTATTCAAGAAAAAACCTGGTTCCTGACCCTAGAAGAGATTTAAGGTTGACAGGACCTATGGAATGCACAAATCTGTTTTAGACTACTCCCCTTTAAGTAGTAGTCAGAGATGAATGCATGCTACCATTTAAGATATTTTTATTCAATAATCTCTTAAGTGTATGGAGTAATTTCTCAGTATAAAGGTTATTAATTCTAGAATATGGTGGAGGTGGAGGTCTTCTCCATCTTGACCTCCAGTGCAGGACTTCTGGGGTGCATCTTTTTTCCAAAGTGTTACATTATTCTCTTAAGACCGGGTAAGAACACTTTGAGATGTTTTAAAAACAAAAGACAACATATTAAATAATTGATTATTTTCATGAATTCACGGTCTCTCTAATAAAACAGATTAGTATAATAAAGTTAAACTGTTTACCTACTTTTGAGTAATTTTTCTTGAAATGTATATTTAATCAAAAATAAGAGCCCCTCACTTTGTCTCACAATCACAGACATTCTTTGTCAGAATAGATGCTACTGCTGAAAACACATTTTAGGAAGTTTTGGCTGTTAATTATTAATTTATGGGCAATATAAATATTCAAAATTTAATTACATGATAGTAATTATTATATATAAGATATGAACTAAATACTTGTTTCCCTTGTTCTTTTTTAGAGTATAACATGACATTTGGTGTTATTTGAGATTCTTCTATGGAACAGAAAAATAACTGGATCTCTGAAAAACAAGAGGGGGCAACCTTTAAAAAGGTTGAACCAGTCCAGAAAGCAATGTAGAGATTTCTCTTAAAGGAAAAAAAAATAAATCTGCCTCATGACCCTGCTCTCTTATTCCTTGACAATATGCAGAAAGGAATTAACATCCCACTCCAAATATACTTGCTCAGTCACCTTCATCGCTAGTCTATTCAGGATAAGTATGAAATGAAAACTTATAAATATCTTTTAAATGGATAAGGAAAATGTCATACAAATAAATCAATGGACCTAGAAAAACATATTGTTTTTGGTTACCCAGAAACAAAAAAGCCAAAGATCACTTGTTCTCTCTACTCTGAGGCATCTACTTTCAAATCTTCAGCTGTGAGTATTCACAATGGAATAACTGTAGAAACAAAGAAACATGGTAGACAATCAATACAGTGGCAAGGTGAAATTGATCTGATTGGGATAATGTGGGGGAGGTACTCTAAATATGAAGGTGGATTAACATAAAGGAAGGAAGTGGGAGAACTTCCAGTAAATATATGTGAGAGTCTTAAGCAATAATACTGAGTTATCTACATAAAAATAAGTATAATACAAATAAGTCTATGCATGAATATAAACATGTTGTTTAAATGGAAAGTATACAATGATCACTTTAATAAACCAGCATAATATCTACCTAATATTTTCATTATATCTATAGATAAGCATAGTTCACCAGTGACCAAAAAAGCCTTTTTGTTTTGTTTTTTTTTTATTTTGTTTGGATTTGTTTTTGCCAAAAAATCATGAGAGAAAACCAAAACCTATTAAAAATTTTGGATAACACATCTGCTACAAAAGAATCCCCACATTTAATGCCTAGAGAATATGCAAAAGAAGGTTGTGAAAATATTGTTCAAGACAGAGAATCAGAGTAGGATCTGGGATTGTGACTGCTTTTAATGACAGAAACTACACTCATAAGACTTACCAGTATATGTGCATAAACATTAACTGAAAAGGAAAATGCTAATAGACATACTGAGGTGCTCCAGGAAGGAATCATATTCCTCAAACCTAGGCAAAGAAATACATGAGAATGGGAGAAATATTCTTCCTAGTAAAGAGCATAACAATCAGTCATTATCCAGCACCAAAAAGTCACCCTGAAAGCATATAGAGGTCACATTAAAAGACATATTTAGAACTCTATATGCATACATATGTGTAATTAATAGCAGTAAATTAAATCAGACAATGGATGTTTTTTCTTCCAATATAGATTTATTTATAATTTCTATATTGTAACATTCTTCTTTTTCCTTTTTATTTATTTATTTTTTATTTATTACAATTTATTCACTTTGTATTCCAGCTGTAGCCCTATCCCTCATCCTCTCCCAATCCCAACCTCCCTCCATCTTCTCCATCCATGCCCCACCCCAAGTCTACTGAAAGGGGAGGTCCTCTTTCCCTTCCATCTGACCCTAGCCTATCAAGTCTCATCAAGACTGTTTGCATCATCTTCCTTTGTGCCCTGTAAGGCTGCCCCTTTCAGGGGGAAATGATCAAATAGCCTGCCACTGAATTCTTGTCAGAGACAGCCCCTGTTTCCCTTACTAGGGAACCCACTTGGAAACTGAGCTTCTATGGGCTATAACTGAGCGAACGTTCTAAGTTATCTCAATTCATGTTCCTTGGATGGAATATCAGTCTCAGAAAAGACTTCTAGACCCAGGTTTTTTGGCTCTGTTAGTCTTCTTGTGGAGATCCTGTCCCTTCCAGATCTTCCTATCTCCCTCATCTTCCATAGGGTTTTCTGCACTCTGCCCAAAGTTTGGGTATGAGTCCCAGTATTTCTGTCAAAACCCTTGTGGGTAGAGTCTTTCAGAGGACTCCTGTGGAAGGCTTCTGTCCTGTTCTTTGTCTTCTCCCACTTCCGATGTCTATCCTCTTTGCCCTTCTAAGTGAGGTTTCAGCCTCTTCCCTAGAGTCCTTGTTGTTTAGCTACATTAGGACTATAGATTTTATTATGTTTTTCCTATATTATATGTCTAATATCCAATTATAAGTGAGTATACACCATATGTGTCTTTCTGCTTCTGGGTTACCTCACTCAGGATGATATTTTCTACTTCCTGCCATTTGCCTGCAAATTTAATGATTTCTTTGTTTTTAATTGCTGAGTAATAGTCTCATGTTCATATGGGAAAAAAAAAACAGAACTGCTAAAACAATCCTGTGTAACAACAGATTGTCTGGAGGTATCTCCATCCCAGATCTCAAGCTGTACTACAGAGCAACAATAATAAAAACTCCATGGAACTGGCATAGAAGTTGACTGGTAGATCAATAGAATCAAATAGAAGACACAGAGGAAGAACGAGAACTGCCCCCTGAGTGCTGTGGGAGAGCTCCAGCATGCCACGAGATCTTGTTGGGGAGCAGAAAGTGGCTGAGAGGCCAGGGTGGGAGGGCTGGGCGTTCTCGAGGCTGGGTTTGCAGGCAGATGTGCCAGATATGGGAGGACAGGCATTAGCGCTGATGGAATGCGAACCTCTGCAGATCTGGAGAAGGTGCAGTCCTGGACTGGAAGCCAGGGTCAGGGACTAAAGGGCTGTGTCTGTTCCGCACACTCTAACCCTAATGGAGACTCCCTAAACCTAAGGAAGTGGCTCCTGTCACTCAAGACTCTCCGGCCAATCAAGGCCTCCGGTTGGACCCGCCAGACAAGAGAGGAGGCCTGTCCTTCCGGATGCCTTGCTGTGGGTTCAGCTCCCGCTGCTGAGCAGGCTCACGTGGTTCTGGGTGAAGTGCTCTGAGCGCCGCCTCTGCCACCGCTGCTTGAGTTCTGTGAGAGAAACTGAGGCAAGCTCCGAAGTTGCAACATGGTGAGTTAAGGGAGGAGAAGGCGGCTGAGCAGCGGGAGCTGGTGTGCGGGGTCTCTTCTGGGACTGGCTGGTCAATTGCGGCCACCGGGGAGGGACCCTGTGGTTCTGGGCTCTCGCTGGACCCAGCGGTGGCATCTGAGTCACTTCACTGAGGGGATCGCATTTGCGCAGAGCGTTTGCAGCAGCGGTTTGTGAGCAGAATCATACTCATGGTGGGATGCCAAACTCAGAGTACTTAATTTGTCTTTGGTGTTCCAGTTTTTCTTGCATCCTTTACAAGTTCTGCTCTTAGCATTTAATCTTTAAGTGTGAGATCCATTCGGAGGTAGTTTTGTGGGGGTTGTAAACGCCATCTCATGTGTTGGGTAGCACTCCAATATTAAGCTGTGATGAGGAAGAGTAGAATTGATGATGTAAAGGATAGCCAATACTTGGGAAATAATAGGTGTCACTAAATAGAATTTAGCCAGGGGGAGGACTGCCTCCAAATTACCCCACAGGTAAATAGTATGCTAACCAGGCCTGTTAGAGATTAGCATCCTAGCATACACATGTTGACCAAGCTTGTCCAGAAATTTGGCCCCAACCCTAGCAAAGGAGAGAGAAAACTCTGATTTACAACCAGCTACCAGGCCGATCCTCATATCAAACAGCAGGCCTCTACCAAGCTGCTCAAGGCGATCCTACAGGGTCACTACCAACATTACAGCCTGTGGTGACATAAAGGTGTTAAAGTAACTTTTATACCCCTGAAATAATTGTCCTCCAGGCGCTTAGTGCCTTCATCTGCTAACCTAGGCCTAGTCCTGCAAGCCTCTAGCCTCCATACAATGTAATCGAGAATGTTTTCATCCTGCTGAATAAGCTCATCCTTTCTAGTTTTTCCTGAATCTTGCTGGCCTGTTCAACTCAGCTGTTCTGGCTCAGACCCCCCCTCCAAGGTGACTGAATCAATTTGGCTTTTCTTAGTTTATGACTGAATTGTTCTGCTTGGCCTCATACTAACTTTGGCAATATGTTATAATCTTCTGGATGGTTCTCATTCTCTGCCTCTGTCTGTCTTCAACCTGTGCCTAGTTTCTCTCTTCAACCTGTGTCTGTAAAAGCCCCCCAGTAAAACTTTTTCTGAATTCTGCAAACTCAAGTTGACTGCATTGCCTCTCAACTCACTGACTCAGCTGAACAGCCTGAGCAGAAATGGCTAGAACTCAAACATCTGCATCTCTCTGTTTCCTTAGGGCTATGATTAAAGGTTTGTACCACCACACCCCGACCTAAGCTTTTCCATACCTGAAGCTTGCTCTATACCTGACTGGCCTTGACCACAAAGATCTGCTTATCTCTTTCTCCTGGTATTAAAGGTGTGTCTGAATTCCAACTAGATCCTATACCTTTGGATGTGATCTCTTGCCAGAACAGCCATGTTCTGAATTAAAATTCATTTACCTAAAGGTCCAGTTTTCTTTTTGAGAAAAGAATAATTTTTCCACAGGGGCAAGTCTATACTGGTTGATAACTCTTTGAAAAGGGAAAAAACAAACAAAACAAAACTTGTTTGTGTTCTTGGCTGACCTGATCAATGAAGGCGTTCCGTGAGGCCTTTATATGAGGGAAATGGCATAGTTCTTTCTCAAACCCATTATCATTCTTATCATAGCCAGTAACAGACTGGGGCTGTGGCCTTGAGAGCTTTCACTAAGTTCTCCATGTATTGAGAATAAAATGGAGTTCCCTCTCAAAAGCCAGGAACATGTTTGGGAGTGTAATACTATCCATTGTCGTTACAGTGAAAGGATTTGCATGTGGAGCATGGTTTCTGCCTTCTGTTCAGAACAGTAAGAACAATTCTTTATGTACAATTGCTGGGTGAAACAGGGTAGGCAATAGCTAGATCAAAAACTATACTTTAAGGCAGTCAGCTGCAGGGATCAGGCTACGAAGAAGGATATGATCCCCATAGAGTTAGTGATTTTTCAATATCTAGCACACATTAACTCTTGCATGTGAGTGAAAACAGACCAGATTGGTGGGTATTCAATTTGGGCAGGTTAGGTTGAACAAGTGAATATTGAATTTCCAAGTAGGTCTATCCTATGCATTTATGTGCCGTCTTCATAGATAGGGATATGTCTGCTCAGAAATTTGAGACTCAGCTGTTTGCGGTAGCTTTGTATGTCAGGTTACCAATCTCAGCAGCTAACACTGCAGGTAGAATCAAGGTAAATCAGTATCTGATTAATGCTATTAGCTCTACCAGAGAAGGGGCTGCTTTTGTTCAAACTCAGTAAATATACCTATGTAGTTTTTCAATTATATTTATCTTTCTAAGAAAGTCAATTGTTGGTATTAATTAGTAAGTTTTATTTTCTTTATGCATCACTGCTCTAATCTCTTATTTCTTTCTCTTCTCCAACATTTATCAGTCATTAAGGATTTCATTCCTGGGACTGGAGAGATGGCTCAGTGGTTAAGAGCACTGCCTCCTCTTCTAAAGGACCCAGATTCAATTCCTAGCACCCATGTAACAGCTCACAACTGTCTGTAATGCCAATTCCAAACAATCTGACACCTACACACTAATGCACAGAAAATAAAATTAAATATCTTTTAAGAAGAATTTCATTCCTAATTAAAAATGGATTTTTCATTAGTTTCTGTTTAGAGCAATGTCTTCCAAAACTCAGCCTTCATGCTATATAGTTAAGACTTGCTTTGAACCACCTAATCCTGCCTTTGTGGCCCAGTGTCTTGCAACTCATTTCAGGCTGGACCTTAACCTGCTCAGTGAAATGGAAAAGGGACCAGTGAATGAGGTTCCTCAAACATCTCTGGCTTTCATAGGGTGGGTAATTACAAATAAAGAAGCACCAGTGTATGAATTGAGTTAAGTGACTAAATTTGAAGCTGGTGTCATCATAGCACAGAAAGGAATGGAGAAGAAGGATGGTGAGAGCTTTCCTGCTTGGACAGAAGTGTCAGTTATTCAATTTTAGATGATTAGGAAATGTCCAAACTGGCAATACTTGGAGTTCACAGACCAAGGCAATCAAGATTCTGGAAAAGCAACTAAACTTATTTCTAGAAACCAAATATCTGTAGTTACACTGGTTCAACAAACAAAGAAGAACTGGATAATCTGGTGTGGCCAAGCATAAATGGAATGTTATTATTTTAACAATGGTGCACCCGTAGAGAAAAGGAGTTTATAATTCTTGGTGTGCTCTGCTACGCATGTCTAGTCCCAAAAAACTATTGGAGCATGAAGCGTGTTTTAACTTTTTACAATTTTTGAGATTATAGTTAAATAATTTCAACCCCCTCATTCTTCCCTACTGTTAAGTCTCAAATGCTGGGACAAATATCTGAGGTACCTATTTAACAAATCAAAGGAGGCCCAGCTTCTAGTTCTCCTAGAATCCCTCTGTTTCTACCTGTGATAGGGTAATGGTTGGCATCCCCAGCCTTCTAGCCCAGGGTCTGAGTTCCCCTTCCCCTGGGTGGTCTTCCTTATGTAATCCAACCATTTTGGTTACCTGGGCTTTTTCATCTATCATTTACTATCCAGGCCTCTTGGTCTAGCTTTCCCTTCTCCCCTCCTACTTTTCCTCATAATGCTCAGTCATGTTTCCTCTGGACTCTCCCAGATGTCCCTGCATCTGGCTATTCTGTCCCTTTTCTCTATAATAAACTTTCTACCCCACCATACCTAGAATCATTTATGACCTTTCCTTTTTATTTCTTTTTTTCCATTCATTTCCCATTTACCACTCCTTTCATATTCTTCATCAATTTTTGTTTTAATTGTTACTGTTTGACTTTTACTTGTTTGGCTTCAGGATTTCTCAGCTATAATGTAGAGATAGTGACACTGAACAATTATTGTGTGTTGGAATGTGCACACAAAGGACCCTGTGAAGTAGAAGAGGAACTATCTCCTTGTGTCTTGGAGATGGGAAAGTCATACTAAAATACAAATTTCTTAGAGTAGGGCTCTGTGTGTGCCTAAGGTGTGGGCCCAGTTGGGAAGGTCTCAGCTCTCTGAGCTATTTGATCTCATCCCCCAGTAGAGTAGCTGTTAGTGTCCTTAAGCCCAGCTGAGTGGTCAAAGGAAATGAGGGACTCTAGGCAGACCTATCAGTCAGCAGCACCAATGGGAGGTAGCTCATATTTTCTTTCCAGGATTCTTTTCTGATGCAGCTGAAGAGAACTGTGAGGGGGACTTCAAACTATGCAATGGTGAGTGTGTGGGCCACTGTACCAAAACCAGGAGGAAAAGGTCTGCTAAGCTCTCAGAGTCTGATATTGTGATGCTGAGACTGTGGGTTAACTGTCATTCTGTTGATCTATGTGGTGACTTGGGGATTGGTCCCTGGTCTCTGACTCTTCCTTGAGTGTAGATTCCTTGGGGGCAGTGGGTGGGGGCTGGGAGAATTCCTCTGCATCCCTGGCAGCTTAAAGCTGTGATAGTTAAAATATCACTGTCCAGTGTGCACACACACACACGTTGTTTTTGGTGTGTGGTAAGAAGAGAAATTGGAAAACTGATGGTCTGCTCTCTAGAAGTTCTTAACTTTGCATTCCACATTCAGGTTTGTGTGGCAAATTTTATAAATAGTTTTGAAGCTGGAAAAAGTGGGTGATGTGAATCCTCTATCAATTTTTGTTTGGAATCTTTTTATCTTTTTCTTTCTTTCAGCCATAGTGGTGTGATTCAGGAAAATTTAATTTCAGGACACAATAGGAATTTCTGAGATGCAGAGGTTTTTAAGATGTGCTAGTATTGGGGAGGTGGATAAGGCAGATTCCATATCTTATGGCACAATCCATGTGGGAGTAAGCAAACATGAAAACACTCACCACATTGGTTTGTGTATTGCTTTTAGTGGTGCTGGATTTGCCTGAAACCACAAGAAGGCATGAGGGGCTTTAGAATCGTAGCCCTCTTTTTTGATCACTTTTTTTCCACAGTGAGCTCCAGACCATTGAGCATGTGGTCTCTCCTTTTAGAAGAGCGATCTACAGTAGCTGGTTTGTCAGAAATATACTTTAGGGGTCAGCTTGAGTTGCTTTTGTAAGAGTTTTGCAGTCTGTGCTTATTTAATTTCTATACACATATAAACATAAGCAACCTTGGACAAGTCACATTTTTCCTGGCAGAGTTTCCTTGGGCCTTTTGAGGAAAACTTGAATATATTTTTAGGCTTATGATTTTGGCTTTTTCTCTTTGTCTCCTAATTTGGTCGCAACTGTTGTACACATTCTTGATAGTTGTAGCTCTGAGACACGTTCTGAGGTCACAGCTGCATATGTGTGTACTCTTACTTCATTATTCTATTTGGAATTCTGTGTCGTTTTTCATGGGACATAGCTTTGGAATCAGCTTTCCTCTTAGAAATTCATAGAAATTTTCTTTGGATTCTGGTGAATTCATATTGAAATAGAAAATAGCCAACATCTTTTTTAAAAATACATCATTCCATTGGTTTTGTTTACTCTAGTATAAAAGTGTAAATGATATCCTACATAATCATTTGTTTAGCAAACTATAGTTAGTATATAAAATTGAAAGTAATGAAATAATTTACACAGCCATAGAAAGAAGACTTCAGTATAGAGTTTACTGACACAAAATACACTGCTATGGTCACAAAAGCTATCCCCCCATGTATAATTTAAGAAGAAAAAAAGTGAAAATAAAACATGGTTCTCAATTGAACAATAAATTTGAATGTGGTATGGGATCATGTGTTAGCATACAAAATAATCTCTTGATAGCAGAATTTAGGAATTCCCACAGATTCGTACTAAAATTAAGGAACATCAGGTTGTGTTCTTATAGTTCATGTAAAACTGCAAGGATTTATTATTTGTAATCTGATGCATTTGTTGGTGTTACCTACACCCACACCTCCTCATTACCCAAACAAAAAACCTACAATAAACCATGTTTTTCACACATTCTCATTGTATCCATGTTTACTTGTGCCTACATTGCACGTAGCTCTCATAAAATGACAAAATGGCTATTGATCCCAGCAGTCTTCTCAGTAAAGTTTCATGTACTTTTGATTAGTTATAAAATGTATCTGAATTCTCATGTTTATTGTGTTTATGTTTGTGGTGGATAACTTTTAAAGTAACCTAATTCCTTATTTGTTGAGGTCATGGTTTGTGACTCAGAAGGACAGTATGATAAATGAATGACAACAATAGCAATGGTAAAGGGATTACACACTTATAAAAGACTTTCACAGTCATTGCTTTATTGGTCATGAAACAGTGTATAATTACAGCATAAGCAGTGTCAAATCAACAAACTTCTCTCTCTCTGATTCCAATCTTGCTACATTCCCATTTGTCCATTGGGTAGGAGAACTTTAGTCAACTTGTCTACCTTATAGTTCACAATAGAAAATGAAGGGCAGAAACAACACAACCTAGCAGAAGCAATCACTTTCAAAGAATTGTTTTAATATATTTTTATTTGGTATGTGGAGAAGGAAAATCAAATGTCAGGCTTTTTAGAGCAAATGTTGTTATAGAAATAAAAAGCAAATGTACTTTTACAATATAATATACTATAAAAATGCAGAATGTTGGTTTATTTTGATGGCGTAAGAGTTTTCTGCCAATGAGTCATGCTGCATGAAGTGAAAATGAGTTAAGAAACAGACTGACTTGTTTTGTTTGTATTGAAATAATGACAAATTACAGTTGAATAAAAATGTAATAGTCTTAGACAAGTAACACTTAGTTTTGTTTTGATCAGCTAACCCACCTTAGATGATGACATGTTTATTTTTACTGGGAAAACATGTTTAAACACTTAGCATTTTAAAATATCAGTTTGTATATACTTAATGTATTATATAGTTAATGCATAAATAGTGTATAACATTACATGCTTATTTCCATTATTGTGAATATTATTCAAATTATTATTTTGTTTTTTAAAGACTATATATTTAATTAATGTTCTATCGGCATTTGTACCTGCATGCCAGAAGAGGGCAACATATCTCAGTATAGATGATTGTGAGCCACCATGTGGTTTCTGAGAATTGAACTCAGGACATCTGAAGGAACAGAGGGTGTTCTTATCTGCTGAGCCACCTCTCTAGCTCCAAACTTTAGTTTTTATTATAGAGAAGAAAGAGTACTGTTTTGGAATTAAGTGAGCAGGGACCCCTGTAATTCCACACAATAGCAGAAAATTACCTCATTTTACCTGTGTGATATATATTTCATATTGGTGAGAGCAAAACATCTGATTTCATAGATCTAGATAAGACTAAAGAATAAGCTTGTTAAACTCCTGAGTGATGTTTCCCCTCTTTGCACACCGAATAATAACTGTACATCATGATTTTTTTTCCTTGTCTTCACTATTTCACTTCTCTTTGATTGCTTCTCTTCTTTGCATTTTTAGGTAGGAAAATTAAATTAATGCTTTTTAATTGAAAAGGATTCTTCCCTCATACAATATATTCTGACCACTGTTTTCCCTCCCTCTACTTCTCTCACATCCAGCATACCTCCCTTCTTTCCCCATATCTACTTCCTTCCTCTGTATCCATTTCAGAAAAGAACAGGCCTCTAAGATAGGACTGCCAAACAAAATACAAAAAAGATAAGGCCAACAGACCTCACAGTGAGGATGGACAAGGAACCCTAAATAGGGGAAAAAGAGTCTCAAGAGCAGGTGAGAGAGTCAAAGTTATACCTGTTCTTAATGTTAGGAGTCTCACAAAAATATAGAACTAACAGCCATGACATCTCTGCAGTGGACCTGGAGCAGACACATACAAACACAGTCCTTGCTGTTTATGTCTTGGAGACATTCTTGGCCATCAAGGGAGTGGGTTCCATCTAATGGATTGTGCTGCAAGGTAAACCAAACATTAGCTCACCACTCAAGCAAGTTTGGTATAATCATGCTCCCTTTACATCTTGTAAGCAGTACAGATTTTAGGTGGAGTGGTTTTTATTCTGGGTTTATGTCCGGGTTTCTCTTTTGATAGCCTGTACAGTACTGTCTTACCCCAAAGAGACTAGAACATAGGGGTGAAATCTTTTAACCTGCACTTCGTCCACCTCTCCACTTTCAGTGCACTGTGTATAAGCTTTCCTCCAGAGTGTGGCCCTGCTGTTGTTTTTCAGAGAGCAATGCTCTCTCGTAACATCAGCCTGGGCTTTTGGGCATCCTCATACAACCTCCTGGGACAACAACTCAGTTGTGTGAGAAAATACAATGTTGGCTGTATTTGTTTGACCTCCAACCAGCAATGGAGGAGTGTCCCCCTTCCCCAACACCTTTGTCAGTGTGAGTGAGCTGTCACTTGTCCTGTTAAACTTCACCATCTAACATGTGTAAAATTAAAGCTCAAAGTAGTTTCCATTTGCATTACCTTAAAGGCTAAGGATGCTGAACCTGAACAGTGTTTCTCAGCCATCTGAGATTCTCCTGTTGAGAATTCTACATTGAGATCTGTTCTCTGTTTTTTATTTTATTTATTTTATTTTTTTAATATTAGTTACAGTTTATTAACTTTTTATTCCCGCTGTAGCCCACTCCCTCACTCCCTTCCAATCCCACCCTCTCTCCCTCATTTCCTCTATGCCCCTTCCCAAGGCCACTGATAAGAGAGGTCCACCTCACCTTAGCTTATCAGGTATCTTCAGGACTGACTGCAATATCCACCTTTGTGTTCTAGGAAGGCTGCTCCTCCCTGGAGGTGGGGGGTAGATCAAAGAGCCAGCCATTGAATTCATGTCATAAACAGTCCCTGTTCCCATTACTATAGAACACACTTGGCTACTAAGCTACCATGGGTTCCATCCGAGCAGGGGTTCTAGGTTATATCCATGCATGGTCCTTGATTGGAGATACAGTCTCATAAAAGACCCCTGTGCCCAGATATATTTGGTCCTTGTAGAGCTCCTGTCCTCTCCAGATGATACTAATTCTCTCTTCTTTCATATGATTCCTTGCCCTCAGAGGATCAGACCCACAGTGCAAGTGATGCTCAGCACAGAACTCACTGCCTGGGGAGATGTTTTTCTAATAAAATAAAATAAAATAAAATAAAATAAAATAAAATAAAATAAAAATTTCTTAGGCATAAGAGTAAAAGCTCTGATCTAAGAAGGTCTGTGAGCATGGCAACAATGTCTGATTTAATGCACACACAGACACATACAGATAATAATAGTCAGAGGTCTCCTCATCCACCTACCCAAAAATCTTAAAAAAAATTAGTTAGATAAGAAACCCTCCTTTAAACATATCCTTAAAAGTCTAAGGTCTTGCCAGCCATGCTTGCACAAGCCTTTAATCCAGGCACCTGAAAGGCAGACACAGGCTGTGCTCTGTGAGTTCAGTGTTGGCCTCGTTGACAAAGAGTCCAGCACAAACGGGCCTACATGATGAAACCCGGTCTTAAAAAAAATAAAATAAAATAAAACAGAAAATCTAAGATGGATTTAGTGGCACAGGGCTTGAATCCCAGCCTTCTGGCAGGAAGAAGCAGGCCAGTCTCAGCGAGTCCAAGGTCAGCCTGGTCTACAGATCTAGTTCAAGACAACCAGGGCTAAAAGAAGAGGCCCTGTCTCAAGATACCAAATCGTGTGTGTGTGTGTGTGTGTGTGTGTGTGTATACATAAATATATATGTATTAGCTGTATACATACACAGAAAAATTTATTCTGTCAGGTCATTTCATGCAGAGAGCCTTCACTAGTGCAGGTTTCTGTGTTCTTCATCTTCCTATTGAGGAAGAAGTTTTACCTGATGATAGTACTCCAAAGTGTCATGTTTTCCCTGCTTTTTTTTCTCCTGGGTCTCTTCCAGGAGAAAAGTGGCTCCAGTTTACCTGAAGTCACAGAACAAAAAACTCTTTGCATTTTCTTAAATCTCTCTTTAATTCTTAAAATTCTTGGCCTTCTTCCACCTGTTGGACAGAGTGTTCACTCTGCTACAGGTTGAATAATGTTTGTGCAGCTATGCAAGCTGATTCGAGGAGGAAGAGGGTAATTGTATCCTGAGTGCTGAAAGACACAGGGTAGGCTATGGGAGAACAGGCACAAATGATGATGAAATGCAAACATGTGCAGATCTGAAGAAAGTTTGGTCCTAAAAGAGAAGCCTGGACCAGGAATCACTAAGCCTTGTCCTTTCAGTACACTGTAATCCTAAGGGAGGTGCTCATGTCACTTAAGACTCATTGGCCAATCAGATGCTTTCATTCCTGCAGTCAGAGGGAGAGGCGGGTTCTTCCTGGCGCCTTGCTGCAAGTTCGCTCTTTAGCTGAGCAGGGTTGAATGGTTGGTCTGCTCTGGTATAAGCGCTGCTGCTGTGTACTGTGAGGGGATTTCAGCCAAGTTCCGAAGTTGCAACATGGTGTGTGTCCACTGCCCCCAGCCTGGTGGAGCAGGAGGCTGAACAGCAGTAGAAGCTGTTTAGGGTCCTTCCTGAGGCTGGGTGGGAGCTGGCAACCAGAAACAGCCACCAGAGAGGCCCCCTTTCCTAGCCCTGAACATAGCCGGGCATCTGAATATCTTGAGTATATTGACTTTTGGTCCCGAACAGAGAGAACTCACTTCTGGAACAGGAGGTTAGAATGAATGCTTTATTTTCTGAGCTCAGGGAAGTGGCCAGTTCAGATCTGAATGGTGCCCCAGGGTATGCTTTATTGTATATTTAAAGGTTTAAATTCACAAGGTGAGGGCCCCTTGGAGAGAGTCGGGGTCATCCAATCAAATGTGGGTTAAGCAAGGGAGTTTATGTTGGAGGCTATGCTGATCCAGTACACCTGGGCTCAACACTTTTAAATGTTTTCTAAGACATTCGGCCTGGAACCTAAGGCCTCTAATTTTTATCAGTTGACATTTATTCCAGAGCTCAAGGTGATAAGGCAACAGAGAAGTGTGTCCTCTGACTGTTAGTAAGTGAGGGCTTACTTATACAATTTAAGGCACCTGGTTAAAGTAACAGCAAGTTTAACCAGTTAACTGATAATTAGGAAAATGTTTCAATGTGTTCAGTGGAAAATGGCGCTGCAACATTGGGACTTTAAAGTTAGATTTATCTTGCTAGTAAAATGGAAGAGCTGTTTGAGGAAGGTTGGGCTCCGGAGGCCACCTCTTACACACTATGTGTATGCATGTTTAGTGGAAGTTGTAGGTAACATGTATTGAGTAGCACTTCAGTGTAAAGCTGTGATGTAAATTCATAGAACAGTTGATGTACAGAAATTTTCAGTGCTTAGGTGACAGGACATCACACCAAGTAGAATAGCTAAGGGCTGTTTTAAAACAGATAAGTAGCATGCCAACCCAGCCTGTTAGACATTGGGATGCTAGGAAACCCATTTTCTCAAGAGGATAGTCAACAAATTTGTCTCCAGCCATAACCAAGGAGAAAGCCCCTGATTCATACCAACCATTGGCCCATCTCCATGTCAAAAAAGAGACATCTAACAAGCTGCTTAGTGGGCCATTATAGAATCAGAGCCAACATTAAAGCCTGATGTGCCATAAAGTTGCAGTTTTCTTCTTAAGAAAAGCATAGTTCAGCCACACGGGCAAGACATCTGATGAAAACAGTTGAACAGAGAAAACACTGTTGTGTTGAGGGCTGCCCTGACCAAACAAAACCTTCCTTGAGGTCCTCATGATGGAGAATAATCTAACTTCTCACACTCCTCAAATATGCTTTGCAGAGCCAGTATATCCTGTGGCCTAGGCCTTGGGAGATTTCCCCAAGATTCTGAGTTATTTAAAATAAAGCACTGTTCCTTTTCTAAAACCAGAAATAGGGTGAGCAGCAGGGTAAGGACATTTGAGGAGTGCTTGCTTCTCATTTTGAGAACCCACCTCTTTCAAACACATGGAGATACCCTCATCAGTTCCAAAATCACTGTGGTGTTGGTAAATAATGTTATTGAGATCTTGTGTTTCCCTCATGCAGTATTGTTTTTTTAGACTCCTCATGATTTTATCCCATTGTATGAGAATTTCTGATCAATTCATAGACGTTTCCTGTTTCCTTCCATTTCTTTCAAGGAAGTAGTGTACAAGATGCTATTCTTCTCAAGAAGCTTAGTTAGGATAAGATGTAGCTTGTGCAAGACCTTCCCACCCTAGCTTTTTGTTGTTGTTGTATTTTTTTTAATTTTATTTTTATTAATTTTTATTTTATTAGTTTATTCACTTTCCATCCCAGCTGCATCCCCTTCCCGTTTCCTCTCCTAATCCCACATTCCCTTTCTCCTTCTCTCCCATGCCCCTCCCCCATTCCAATAACAGGGTAGGTCCTTCCCACTTCCATCTAATCCTAGTCCATCAGGTTTCATCAGGACCAGCTTCTCTGTCTTCCTCTGTGGACTGACAAGGCTGTTCCCCCCTCAGGTGGAGGTGATCAAAGAGCCAGTCATTGAGTTCATGTCAGAGACAGTCCCTGTTCCCTCTACCAGGGAACCCCCTTGGACACTGAACTGCCATGGGGCACTTCTATGCAGGAGTTCCAAGTTATCTCCATGCATGATCCTTCCTTGGAGTATCAGTCTCAGAAATGACCCCTGTGCCCAGAGTTCTTGGTTCTGTTGCTCTTGTGGGGCTTTTTTTCCTTCCAGGTCCCTCTATCTCCCCCTTCCTCCCCCAAATTCCCTGCACTCTGCAAAAAGGTGGGCTATGAGTCTCAGCATATTTTTTTGATATCCTGCTGAGTAAAGTCTTTCAGAAGCCCTCTGTGATAGGCTCCTGTCCTGTTTTCTGTTTTCTCCCTCTTCCGATGTCTGTCTTGTTTGCCTTTCTCAATGAAGATTGAGTATCGTACCAGGGTCCTCCCTCTTGATCAGCTTCCTTAGGTGTACAGATTTTAGTATGATTATCCTATATTATATGTCTAATATCCACTTATAAGTGAGTATATACCATGTGCCTCTTTCTGCTTCTGGGATACCTCACTCAGGATGATCATTTCTAGATCCCACCTTTTGCTTGCTGATTTCATGCTTTCTTTGCTGAGTAGTATTCCATTGTGTAAATGTACCATAATTTCTGTATCCATTTCTCCGATGAGGGACATCTGGGTTGTTTCCAGCTTCTGACTATTACAAATATAGCTTCTATGAACATGGTTGAGCAAATGTCCTTGTTGTATACTTGAGTAACTTTTGGATATATGCCTAGGAGTGGTATAGCTGGATCTTGAGTTAGCACTATTCCTAAGTGTCTGAGAAAGGACCAGACTGATTTCCAAGGTGGTTGCACAAGTTTACTTTTCCACCAGCAATGGAGGAGGGTTCTGCTTCACATAATCTCCAGCATGTGTTGTCACTTGAGTTTTTGATGTTAGCCATTCTTATGGGTGTAAGGTGAAATCTCAGGGTCGTGTTGGTTTGCATTTCCATGAGACTAAAGATGTTGGGCCTTTCTTTACGTGTTTCTTTGTGATTTGATGTTCCTTTATTGAGAATTCTATTTAGCTCTGTATCCCATTTTTTAAATTGGATTACTTGATTTGTTGCTTCTTAATTTCTTTATATATTCTAGATATCAGCCCTCTGTCAGATATAGAGTTGGTGAAGATCCTTTCCCAACCTGTAGATCGTCTGTAAACTGTTTTGTTCTGATGACAGTGTCCTTTGTTTTACAGAAGCCTTTCAGTTTCATGAGGTCCCATTTATTGATTGTTGATTTTAGAGCCTGTGCTGTTGGTGTTCTGTTCAGGAAGTTGTCTCCTGTGCCAATGTGTTCTAGGCTCTTCCCCACTTTTTCTTCTAACAGGTTTAGTGTGTCCGTTTTTATATTGAGGTCTTTGATCCATATGTATTTTAGTTTTGTGCAGGGTGATAAGTATTTGTCTGTTTGCATTTTTGTACATGTACACATCCAGTTAGTCCAACACCATTTGTTAAGATGTCTTTTTTTTTTTTCATTGTATGGTTTTGGCACTTTTTCTACCTTCTACTTTTCTTAACATTTGAAACCACTGAGTCCTCTCTCTTCTACCTTGACACTGAATAATGACCTGCTGTATTATGGAAGTGGAGTACTTAAATCATTCAAGGAATATCTTTGCTGTGTAAATCTCCCATTTGTTTCAGTGGCTAGACTTGAAATCTCTGGTCCATATTAAAATTGTTTAATGTATAAACTGAAGCCTAAAATTAAGAGACTTAAGAAAGACTGTGTGTATGGAATACAAAATCAGTTTTAGGATGACTTCACTTATAGCATTAAGTAGAGCTAGATATGTGCTACTATTAAAGAGATTATTTTTTAGTTAACCATTTAATTATGTATGGTGTACTTTCACTGTGGGGGTGGATATTAATTCTAGAACAGCTGCATCTTCAGCCTTTTGGAAAAATATTTCTAAGGCAAGCTTTATTGGTACAGGTCTCTTAGATCCCAGTCTATTGCTTCCCAGCAGCATGACTTTGCTTTCCTCTTGGTTAAAATTCCCAAAATTTTAAGGTAAAGCCTGTACCAGAGCTGAGTTCTAAAAATTACTCATTTGAGTCATGTAATGAGCTGCCTATTTATGTGTGCGAAGTGGGAAGACAACTTGAAAAAAATGAAGGTCAAATTTCTGGGACTTAAGGAACTCAATTCCAGGGTTAAAAGGAGTTTCTGAGCTGCAGTGGTGTCACAGATGCACATTGTGTTATATAGTTAACTAGGGCAGATTTCACAGCTTGTGACATAATAGATGTGGCAGGAAACAGTTATAAAATTATTATTTAACATTGTTTTGTTTAGGGGCATCAGTGGGACTGGATTTGCCTGCAGTCACTAGGGGGCCATGCAGGGCTACAGTGCCATAGTCTGTCATTTTGGTGACCTCCATTTAGAGAGACAGGTCATGGGGACTCTGTTTGAAAATAAGGTCAGTAGTACCTAGAGCATAATTTGAACAGTGTAGGAGTTACTTTGAGTTATTTTTGTGGGAGTTGTGATGTTTGTGTTTATTTAATTTCTATATGTATATAATCATAGGAAACATTGGTCTACCTTTTTTTCTTGGTTGAGTTTCCTTAGGTGTCTTGATGAAAACTTGAGTATATTGTTGGGCTTATGTTTTGGAATTTTTGCTATATTCCTTCACACATATTGTATACAATCGTCATTACTTTTGCTGAACAGTAAGTACAGAAGTCATATTTTTGTGTCCGTAATATATCTTCATAATCCTGCGTTTCATAATACTGTGGGTTTTTTACATGATAAATTCAGTTCACAGCATGCCAGCCTAAAATTGCTGGTTGCCACCATTCAAAGAACATGCATGGAATGGACCTAGGCACTTACACATGTCTAGTTGATGGTCAGCTTTGTCTTCATGTTGGTCACCTAGAATCTGAAATGGGGGCTGTCTGTGACATGGACACAGTTGACTGCTTATGAATCATTTTGCCCTAGCTTGGAAGCCTTCTCTGGCCTCAGTGGAAGAAGATGCACTTAGTCTGTATGCAACTTGATGTGCTGAGATTTGTTATGGGGAGTCTCCCCTTTCCTGAGAAGAAGGGGAGGAGGAGTGAAGGATGATGGTGGGGATGATAACAGCAGGAGAGGAGGTACAGAGCTTTGAGCAGGCTATAAGGTGAAAAAGTAAGTAAACTAATGAGAAAATGGCTGGTTTCTATGTAAACGAGAGATTGCATTGACTGATGATTTCTATAGAAGGTTCTTCAATTGAGGATGGCAGTATCCCTAATTAAGTGGCCCTGGGCTGCATAAAAAAGCTAGCTGAGCCTGAGACAATGAAGAAATGAGAGCAAGACAGGAAACAATATTTGCCCTGATTTTTTTCCTTAGTTTTCTTGAAATTTGAGTTTCTATCCTAGGTTTTCAAAATGATGGGCCAAAAAAGTAAACCCATTCATGACCTGAGATGTTGGTGGTTAGGGGATTCAATCACAGCAGCACAGTAGCAGGTTAGAAGAAAAAAAAGTATGCTAAAAGTGACTTTGCTCCTGGACATTAACATTAAAATGTTTAATAAAATGTATGTATGTATGTATATATGTATTGTTTGAAGTTACATACTTCTTTATGTCACATCGTGCTGAAGTTCTGCCTTGTAAGAGAATTTCCTACAGATTCTATATAATGACACAATAATTAAATTAATTTCAAAAAAGCATGTTATAGATGTATAATATGGCTGTGTTCTTAGACTATGACAGATATATGAAGATTTGATGACAGTTTTGGAGGTTTATTTGGACGAATTCTAATTTGATGGGCAAGGTCATGTTGCCAGTTTTCCCTCTGGATATTTCAGAGAATGTATTAATATTATTCTTTTTCATTTTTATTTATTATGTTTATTTCATGTCCCACCTACAGCCCCCTCTGTTATCACCTTTCAATTCCATTGTCTCTCTCTCTGAGTGTATTAAATTTTTTAGAGAGATTAGTTTGTTTTTTGACTTTACATCCAAAGAGTGATCCTTCCTTCCTCTACTCTCAGTCCACCCTCACCCTTCTTCCTCCCCTCTCACAAAAATAGAGCCTTAGTCTTCCTGTATCACCCCATTGCAGCACATCAAGTCACATCAGGACTGAGCATATCCTCATCTACTAAGGCCATTCAAGGCACACTTGACAGGGGGAGATTTTCTAAAAGCGGGCAGTAGAGTTCCTTTTAGAAACAGTCCCCTCAACTTACCACTCAACCCACATGGACCCAACCACCCTTAGTACAGATAAGTTCAAGAAGCCTAGGTCTAGAACATGCATGCTCCTTAGCTGATGTCTCATTTTCTTAACCCCCCCCCAGGTCTGGGTTACTTTTCTCTGTTGGTCTTCTTGTGGCTTTCTATCCCTTTCGGGTTCTTCCATGTTTCCCCCAGTACTTCCATAAGACGCCCAGAGATCCTCCCCATGCTTAGTTGCAAGTTCCAGCATCTGTCTCCATTGGCTATTGGGTGGAGCCTCTGAGGTAACAGGCATAATTAGGCTCTTTTCTACAAGCTCAGCAATGCAACATTTACAGTTTCATTGGCTGGCTCTCTAGTGTAGTGTGGGTCTCAGGTTGGCCCAATTATTGGTTGGACATTCCCTCAATCTTTGTTCCATCATTATCCCTAAACTTATTGCAGTCAGGGTAATTTTTGGATAGTGGGTTTTGTTGTCCAGTTGTTGTTCCCTCTCTCCACTAGTCCTGACTGGCTAAGAGGTGGTCACTTCATACTTAATTTTCCATGTCTCTCTTCTCCTGCCCCTCCATTAGGATTCTCAGCTAGAGTCACGCCCAGTCACACCCAGGTCCTCTCATGAAACTTCCCTGTCAAATGACTCCAAGGAGAAGCCCCCTCAGTTACCCTTCTTGTTCTCATGCCTCTCACGTCCTACTACAATTCTCCCCACATCTGCTACCCACATTTGTTTCCCTCCCCATTCTAACTTCTGCACAGTTCCCTTTATTCATCTACTTCTGCTGACTGTTCTCTTTTTTTTTATTCTGAGTGATATTCTGCCAACCTCCCATGGACCCTTCTTACTTAGCTTCTTTGGGTGTGTGGATTGTAGAATGCGTATGCTGTACTATAGGTCTAATATCTGCTTATAAGCAATGTGTTTCTTTCTGTGTCTGGGTTACCTCTCTCAGGATGATCTTTTCTAGTTTGATCCTTTTGCCTGCAATTTCCATGATTTATTTTTAATAACTGAGGTGTATTCCATTGTGTAAATGTATTAGTAGTTCTTTATCCATTCTTCACTTTCTGGATGTTATGAATAAAACAGCTATGAACATAGTAGAACAAATGTCCTTGTTCTATAATGAAACATCTTTGGGATATATTCCCTGGAGTGGTATAGATGGGTATTGAGGTGGAAATATGCCCAATTTTCTGAGAATGCACCAGTTTGATTACCAGAGAAGTAGTACAAGTTTGCACTCCCATCAGACCTGGAGGAAAGTTCCCTTTTCTCTACATCCTCACCAGAATGTGTTGTCACTTGAGTTTTTTTTATCTTAGCAACTTCATTGGTGTACGATGGAATCTTAGAGTCATTTTGATTTCCATTTGTCTAATGGTTAAGGACTTTGATCTTTTCTTTAAGTGTTTCTCAGCCATTTCACTTTTCTCTCTTATGACTTCTCAGTTTAGCTCTGAACCCCATTTTTAAATTGGTTTTTTTGATTTGTTGGTGTTTAATTTCTTAAGTTCTTTGTATATTTTGGATATTACTTTTCTGTCTGATGTAGGGTTGGTGTAGATACTTTCCCAATCTGTTGACTGCTGTTTTGTTCTATTGATAGTGTCCTTTGACTTACAGAAGCTTTTCAGTTTGAGATGCCATTTATTGTTGATCTCAGAGCCTGTGCTGATGTTGTTCTCCTGTGTTAATTAGTTCCAGAATTTTCTCCACCTTGTCTTCTATATGATTTAGAGTCTCTGGGTTTATGTGACGGTCTTTGATTCCCTTGGACTTCAGTTTCTGCAGGGTCATACAAAGGGTCTATTTTCATTTTTCTATGTGCAGACATCTACCACAATTTGTTTAAGATGCTGTCTTTTTTCCATTGTATAATTTTGGCTTCTTTGTTGAAAGTAAAGTTCCAATAGGGGTGTGGGTTTATTTCTGTGTCATTATTCCAATTTTATAGGATTGTACTGTTATCAAGGGTATTTTATTTTTTCACTTAAATTTAATATTTGCTCTTTCAAGGTCTGTAAAGAACTGTGTTGGAATGTTGTTGGGAAATGGATTGAATCTATAGACTCCATTTTTAAGAATGCTGCTTTAGAGAAAGGGAATAAAGGGAGCATTTGGGAGGGGAGAAGGAGGACGGATGCAAAGTGAATAAACTGTAATTAATAAAATATTTAAAAAAGAATGCTGTTTTTCTATGTTAATCCTATATATCAATGAGTTTGGGAGATCTTTCCATCTTTTGATATTTTCTTCAGTTTCTTTCTTTAAAGACTTCAAATTCTAGTCATAGAGGTCTTTCACTTCATCTTGTTTGTGGCTACTGTTCAGGGTGTTGTTTTCCAAATTTTATTCTCAGCCCATTTTTTATTTGTATACAGAAGGAATAATGAAAATTTTAGTTGTGCTCCCAGCCACTTTGTGGAAAGTGTATTTCAACTGTAGGAATTCCCTGGTAGGATTTCTTGGGTCACCTAGGTATACTAAGAAATCATCTACGAATAGTGATACTTTGAATTCTTCCTTTCCAATTTGTATCTCCTTTATAACCTTCAGTTGTCTTATTGTTTTGGCTAGGACTTAAGGAGTATATTGAAGAGATATGGAGATATGTACCTCATATGAGTGGAATTTCTTTAAGTTTCTCTCCAAATAATTTGATGTTGGCCCTCAGTTCGCTTTTTACTACCTTTATTATGTTAAGTGTGTGCCTGAATCCTTGTATGCTTGATTTCTCCAAGTCTTTTAACATGAAGGGTTGTTGAATTTTGTCAAAGCCTTTTTTTCATCTAATGAGATGATCATGTGATCTTGGTCTTTCAGTCAGTTTATATGGTGGATTACGGATGGATTTTCATATACTGAACTATCCCTGTATTTCTGAGATTAAGCCAATTTTTTCATCATGTATATCTTTGATGTGTTCTTGCATATGTTTTACGAGTATTTTATTGAATATATTTGTGTTACAGACACAAATATATGTGTCATATGTGTGCTGGGAATTTAACCCATGTCCTCTGGAAGAACAGACAGTGTTCTTAACTACTGAGCCATACCTCCATCCCCATGTTGCTTATTTATGATCAACATTTACATTGCTAATATTTTCATCTCTCCTTTTGTAATTGTTCAAACATACATTTCATTTTTAAGAAGATCATATTAATATTACAGTTTAAAATGAGGTACTTCAGGTTTCTAGACATGTATGCAGAACTGGAGTGAATGTGTAACTCTTTATAAAAAGTTTAGAAAGATCTTTAAGGTTTTTTATCTTGTTTGTTTGATTAATTTTTGCATATTGTTCAGGATCTTATTATGTACCCCTGAGTGTCCTGGAATTTATTGCAAAGAGCCGTCTACCATCCACCTCTGTGAAATACACCAGCCTCTGTTTCCTGAGTGATTTTGGAATTAAAGTCATCAGATAATACACCCAGCCTGCCCATTCTTATAAGAGTCAGGAATCATTTATACTATTTTTCTCATGTGGGCTCTGTACTGTTTTTCTCTTTACTCTCTCTCTCTCTTTATCTGTTAATTGACATTTCTCTTGTAAGCCTATATCCTACTAAAAGGATGCAGAAATTAGAGAGGTGAACCTCACTGTTGAGTTTACTCTGAAAAAGAGTTGGTGATCACATTACAACTTGTGTGTCAGAAACTAAGTAGAAGAGCCACCAGAATACATTGAAAATATTGTAAAAGAAGGATACATTTCCAGTATTCTAAGTATCATACTTTCTGTTGTACATGTGTGTGGATATTTTAGACTGCATTGACCTACAATGATGTGCATGTGAACTTCACTCAAGAAGAGTGGGCTTTGCTGGATCCTTCCCAAAGGAATCTCTACAAAGATGTGATGCTAGAGACCTACAGGAACCTCGCTGCAATAGGTAGGGCAATGAATTTTCTTTACTTCTTAAAATATGGGGAAACACTATTCATTATTGATGTGCTTCTGTAATTTCTCTTGAGGATGAGGAAGAATTAGATGAATCGATCTTTGATTGACAAATAGATCACGACTTAAACTTTGTATTATTTCCAATAATAAAGCATACATTTTCTGTTACTGTATTTTAGGCTACAATTGGGAAAGTCATAATATAGAAGAGCACTGTCAAAATTCTAGAAGACATACAAGGTAATTTTCATTGTAAGCTGATATGAATATGGTTCTGAAAAAAATTTTAATATGTTCTGGAAGTTTGAAAGAGAAGGGACAGTGTAAATGATCAGTTTTAAGTGTATTTATTGATGATGACTAACTTGTTACTAAACTATGTACGTCCACGTTAGGTATTTGATGTGTGTTTGCAAGGCACTCCTCTAAGAAAGAATGCAAGGAATAATACTCACACAAGATCAATGATTAAATTGTTTACTCATTAGCGCTGAGGTAAAACTGCAATTTGTTTAGTATCCTACAACTCAGATATTGCTAAATGTATTCACAGTAAATAGGTGATGAAAGTATATCCAAAAGATTATACTAATCAACTCATCCATAGTAAAATGGGGTTACTCATATACTTGTAGTAATGTTGCTAAGTTTTGTGAGAAGGGCAATTTTTTTAGAGTCAGGAATGTTGTTGTGGAAAAACCATAATCCCTATAGCACATGTCTGTGATGAACAAAAATCAAATGTGTGAATGCATCATGGAATCATGTCATTTATTATTATTCTTTTAATAATTATATCATATATCACAATGAGTACAAGTCATTTTAATGTGTATATTGAAAGAAACAATGTACCAACCAGAACAACTAAAAGGTATAGTAGTCCCCATTTTGAGTAGATGTTTAAAAATTGATACCTATTATGCTTTATATGGGCTATTTAGAGCTTCCTGCAGTACAAATAATGATGCAGAGGCTTTTTAATATTTTAAAGCTTAGGCAATTTACTGGGCAGATTCTGAACCTTTTTTTTCCCTAACACAAACCTAGCACAGTGTCCGAATGCATGGCCAGCTCTACTTCTTTGTTCATGGTCATGTCCATCTGTTAACCTCACTGTCATGCTGGTGAATGGTGTGTCATTTGCTTTCTTCTTCCCAGCAACACTTTCTCACTCAGAAGTTCTGTCCTGCATTTTGCGCCCTGCTATCACTTGTTAGCTCGTTATTATTTCCAATAGATAAGTAAGGAAGGGCAAAGGTTTACAAAATATATGACAGGTGATCAGCCATAGAACTAACAACACTATGATTTCATCAGTACTTAGCTGATTGCTGGCTCAGCAAAACAACCAGTAGAGGAGAACACTGTGAATGTAAAAATAATGATGAAAACTCAAAATGTAATTATTCTTTACTTTTAATTCAAACTGCAAAATTAAGTCATGTGGCAAAAACGTACATTAGTGTAATGAATGTGGAAAAGCTGTCATATGTGCCAATTATCTTTGCAGGTATGAAAACAATCAATGTGCAGATAAACTCCCTGAAGATACTCAATATGAAGTCTTTGCACATCACAGTAGTCCCCACACATGTAAAAGTATGCATACTGGTGCGGGCAATATGAATGTAGCCTATATAGTAATGCCTTTGCAAATAAAAGTCATATCCTAAGACATAAAAGGATACATATAGGAGAGAAACCTCATGAATGTAACCGATGTGGTAAAGCCTATGCATCTAACAGTGATCTCCTAAGACATAAAGGAACTCACACTGGAGAAAAACCTTATGAATGTAATCAATGTGGTAAAGCCTTTGTACGTAACAGACATCTAATACATAAAAGAACTCACACTGGAGAGAAACCTTATGAATGTATCCAATGTGGTAAAACCTTTGCATATAACAGTAGACTTTTAGTACATAAACGAACTCACACTGGAGAAAAACCTTATGAATGTAATCAATGTGGGAAAGCCTTTGCATGGAACAGTGATCTCCAAAAACATAAAAGAACTCACACTGGAGAGAAACCTTATGAATGTAACCAATGTGGTAAAGCCTTTGCTGATAACAGTAGTCTCCAAAGACATAAAAGAACTCACACTGGAGAGAAACCTTATGAATGTAACCAATGTGGTAAAGCCTTTGCATCTAACAGTAATCTACGAGTACATAAAAGAATTCACACCGGAGAGAAACCTTATGAATGTAACCAATGTGGTAAAGCCTTTGTACGTAACAGTCATCTCCTAGTACATAAAAGAACTCACACTGGAGAAAAACCTCATGAATGTAACCGATGTTTTAAAGCCTATGCATCTAACAGTGATCTCCTAAGACATAAAGGAACTCACACTGGAGAAAAACCTTATGAATGTAATCAATGTGGTAAATCCTTTTCATGGAACAGTGATCTCCAAAAACATAAAAGAACTCACACTGGAGAGAAACCTTATGAATGTAACCAATGTGCTAAAGCCTTTGCAGATAACAGTAGTCTCCAAAGACATAAAAGAACTCACACTGGAGAGAAACGTTATGAATGTAACCAATGTGGTAAAGCCTTTGCATCTAACAGTAATCTACGAGTACATAAAATAATTCACACTGGAAAGAAACCTTATGAATGTAACCAATGTGGTAAAGCCTTTGCACAGAACAGTAATCTCCTAGTACATAAAAGAACACACACTGGAGAAAAATGTCATGAATGTAACCGATGTGGTAAAGCCTATGCATCTAACAGTGATCTCCTAAGACATAAAGGAACTCACACTGGAGAAAAACCTTATGAATGTAATCAGTGTGGTAAAGACTTTGCATATAACAGTAAGCTTTTAGTACATAAACGAACTCACACTGGAGAAAAACCTTATGAATGTAATCAATGTGGGAAAGCCTTTGCATGGAACAGTGATCTCCAAAAACAAAAGAATTCACACCGGAGAGAAACCTTATGAATGTAACCAATGTGGTAAAGCCTTTGCACAGAACAGTAATCTCCTAGTACATAAAAGAACTCACACTGGAGAAAAACCTCATGAATGTAACCAATGTGGTAAAACCTTTTCACAGAACAGTCAATTCCTAATACATAAAAGAACCCACACTGGAGAGAAACCTTATGAATGTAACCAATGTGGTAAAACCTTCATAGATAACAGTGTTCTCCGAAGACATAAAAATCCATGTTGCAGAAATCCTTATGAATATAACTAATGTCATGAAGTCTTTTCATGTAAGACTTATCTTGAACAAGAATACTTATTGAAGTGAAACCCTATGAATATGACCAATGTGTGAAAAAGTTTGCATGCCATAATAATCTCCATGTACATATAAGAAGCACACTGGATAGAAACTTTTTGAATGAAATCAATGTGATAAAGCATTTTGATGTAATAGTAATCTCCTATGACATAAAGAACGCATACTAGAGAGAAACCTTATGAATGTAACTAAGGTGGTGAAGCCATTGCGTGTAACAGTAGTCTCCTAATACAAAAAAGAACTAACACTGGAGAGAACTCTTATGGATGTAATCAATGTGTGAAAGCCTTTGTATGTAACAGTCATCTCCTAATACATAAAGGAGCTCACACTTGAGAGAAACCTTATTAATGTAACCTATGTGGTAAAGCCTTTTCACATAAATGTCATCTAATGAAAACGTGCTGTTCACAATCATCTTCAACATCATGAAAGGATTCATACTGGAACGAAAGACTATGAGTGTATTTACATGGTGAAGCTACTCCACATTTGTATAATCTTTGTCATCATGAAAGAATTCATACAGAGAGAAAATTTATGAATGTGTTAAAATGGGAGACCTTTACACATATCTATATTCTACATCCTCATAAAAGTTTCAAAATGGAGAGAAAAATCTGAGAATATAATCAATATGGTAAGGCTTTTGTGTTCTTCTGTTCACTGAATCCAATACAACTCAAACAGGTCAATACAGATAAAAAAAATTGTCATCCAGTTTGATGAAGGACACATAATGTTGAACTGTGATGCCTACCCATCCAATGAGCCAGAAAGTTACAGAGGTTCTGAGCTTGAAAATCATAAACATCTTTAGCGTTTTACAACTGAATTATTTCCATCAGTCATGGTTTAGGCATATGGGATTTGTTTATGTCTTTGAGGAAGTCACCTGATGCAAAATGTAGGTTTAACAGTCAAAACATTCATATCCATTTGTTCTTTTGTGGTTAGAAAAAGTTATTATGTTTTAGGATAGACAATCTGTGGTTTGGGTCAGTCATTTTAGTTAGGGGACCAAAAATCATGGTATGGAACAGTCATGTTTTGGGCAACAAAAGTTTAGGAATTAAAGTCGGTCAGCTATTGGGAAGTCTACAGGTTTCTTAGGGACTATGAACTTAAACTTATTTTCACCTTATAAATCAATGAAGGCTGGTAACTAAAAGGAAATACTTAGGACAAATTGCTTTTTCATGTTCCCACATACAATTTGCTTTTACATGTAGTACATATCAAAGTCATGTTCAAGTATACAAATGGTCAGATAGTAGAGAGAAACCTTTCACATGCCTTCATGTGATCAAGCCTTTTCTTAATACAGTTATCCCCAAATACATAAAAGAACACACACTGCAGTGAAACCCTCTCAATAAGCAATGTGGTACATCCTTTTCATAGGGTTTTCTTTGAAATCATTAGAAAAAGACATGCTGCAGAGAAACCCCCTGAATGTAGTCAGTATGGTAAGGTTTTCTGCTTCATGCTACCATTATATAAGAGTAAAAGCCTTACTGTGTGGGCTACATCTTAAAGCCTTTGCATATCGCAGTAGTCTTTGAGAACCTAAAAGAACTCATTCGGATGAACATCTATTAGAATAAAAATTTTGTTAAGATCTTTGACCCACCAGGTTGCATTCAATTACACTAGATTATTTTCGAGAAAAATTCTAACAAGTGTCAACAGTGTATGCATGCATTTATGACATCCATCCTTATTTTGTTTCCAATTGAAATCTCATGGACCAAAGGCATATGAATTGAAACAATAAGATAATATGTTTTTATTTCACAATTCACTTCAATTACATGAAATAAATCATCCAGTTGTAACATTTATGTGTGCGTATTAGTGCATTTTCTGTGACCAAACACAATGTCTAAGGCAACTTCCAAATGTGTTGACTTTGCCTTATGATATGGTAGAGGATATGTGATCACTTTAAATTGGGCAAAACAAGTGTCATACATGGCAGCTAAAGTAGGAAGCTTGGAGCTCACAACCTCCACCTACAGCATGAAGCAGAGAGTGGGAACTACAGAAGGTATGCAGCTGAAAACTATCAAGCCCACCCCAAATAACATACTTTCTCCAGCAGGGATACATTTCTTAAACATTCCCAAATGATACCACCAACTGAGAAGGATTCATTTCTCTGACTTCAAACCTACGTGTTTGATTTCTGTTACATGAAAGAATTCATGATGAAGAAAACATTTGTAGATAAGCCTGTAGTTGCCGCAACACCTGAGTTCAGTAATGAATGCTTATATAAGTAAAACATTCATGAGTAAACATATATTCAAGAATTTGTTTTAATTTCCCTTATGTGATATGTTATGGTGTATACGTGCTAGTGAGAGTACAACTTATTGCTATTATGTACAACATCTCATATGTAAGTTCTTAACATGGAACACAAAGAATCTCATACTGGCCCTTATTTAGCCTGAAAATATATTTACGTATCTGCTAGTGTGTGAATCTGTATATACAGCAGTACAACTATAGAAACATTAGAAAAATCTGTAGCAGTGATATGGACTACTCAGGGATTGATCTCAAATCATCAGGCTAAACTAAATTTACCCACTGAGACAATTCTCTGACATTCACTTGCAGGTTTGAGAAAGTCTTAAGAACAAGTCTTTATTCCTAAGAAATAATGTGTCTTTGTCTATACATGTGCCTGTCCATTCTAGTTTCCATGTAGACTAGACACACTAATTTTTCTCATACCAGGAATTATAGAAAGTTGTAAAAAAGCTGATGTAGGTCCTGGGAATGAATTTGTCTTAACTGCAAAGCCATGTATATAGTACTGTAAATATCTTAAATCTTAGTATATCATCTTGATGTCAGGAAGTAGAAAATAATTCATAGAAGAGAGCAATCTTATTTATGCAAAAGCGTTTATTACTTTGGACATAATAAATGTATTTATTTCCAAGAAAATAATTATTTACCATGTTCACTTCATTGTAATGGAGGAGATCACCAATTGTGGTTGTGGTCTAAATTTTGAAACATTGGAGTAGGTATTGAATTTGCTGTGTGTATAGCAAATCCATTCACAGAAGTTTTATTAGGTTCTGATATTCATTCTGTGGTGGCTGTTCATGTTCTAATGCATTTCCACTTGGTTATAGGAATTTTACTGCTGCAATGTATAGAATGGAATCCCCATCCTCTATGTGGTCCATTGCTTATTTATATCAGGCAGTGTGAGATCATAGTTTTCAAGGAAGTGTCTATGAGAACTTGTAATTTTTTAAAATGTTTTCACAAGTTCATTTAAGATGTTGGTTTTTAAGCCTTGCTTGAATATAAATAATTAATTGATGCTTAATAGTATGTGTGTACATATGTATGTATATATTGTTTGAAGTTTCATGCTTCTGCATGTTTCCCATATTTACTATATGGTACTTCATCTTGAAGTTTTGCCTTCTTAGAGATTTATCTAGAAGTGATAGTTAATGTAACAGCAACAAGATTTATTTCAAAAGGGCATCTTGTGTGTGTAATGGACTATTCATTCTTAGGCTATGACAGCTATATGAAGAATGTGTGATACTCTATGGGATCTCTTTTGGTCATGGTTATATATTTTTCAAGTTTATGTTGTCTCTTGCATACCACAAGCACTCCCCACTAAGCTCATTGAGACTCATAAAACGTACTTGAAAAATTACATCAGTACAATATTGTCTTCTATTCTGATTATGAATATATTGTCATCTGAGGATGGAAGAAAATGAAATTATTTGAATAATAAATGCTACTTGCAAATGAAAATTATACACTCCTGTTTTGTTTTGGAATGTTAGTTATTTCTTAGGAGTAAAGACTTGTTCTTAAGACTTTCTCAAAACTGCAAGTGAATGTCAGAGAATTGTCTCAGTGGGTAAATTTAGTTTAGCCTGATGATTTGAGATCAATCCCTGAGTAGTCCATATCACTGCTACAGATTTTTCTAATGTTTCTATAGTTGTCTTGCTGTATATGCAGATTCACACACTAGCAGATACGTAAATATATTTTCAGACTAAATAAATGCAAGTATGGTCACTGGCCAAAAGATTCTTTGTGTTCCATGTCAAGAACTTACATATAAGATGTACATAATAGCAATAAGTTGTACTCTCACTTGCACGTATACACCATAACATATGTATGTGCACACAAACACACTCCAGCATTTTTTAATTTTTTTATTTCATTTTTATTGATTACAGTTTATTCACTTTGTATCCATGCTATAGACCCCTTCTTCTCCCCTCCAAATCTCCCTCTTCTCTTATGCTTCTCCCCCAGTCCACTGATAGAGGAGGTACTTCTCTCCTTCCATCTGAACCTAGTCTATCAGGTTTCATGGGGACTGTCATTGTCTTCCTCTGTGGACTGGTAAGGCTGTTCCCCCTGCAGGCAGAGGTGATCAAAGAGCCAGGCACTGAGTTCATGTCAGAGACAGTCCTTGTTCCCATTACTAGGGTACCCTCTTGGACACTAAGCTGCAATGGGTTATATCTGTCGGGTACTACATTATCTCCATTTGTGGTCCTTATTTGGATTATGAGTCTCCAAAAATCTCTGTGCCCAGATTTTTTCATTCTATTTCTCTCCTTGTGGAGCTCCTGTCCCCTCCAGGTCTTTCTATCTTCCCCTTTGTTTCATTAGATTACCTGTACTCTGCCCAAAGGTTGGTTATGAGTCTCAGCATATGTTTTGATATTCTGCTGTATAGAGTCTTTCAGAGGCCCTATGTGGTAGGTTCCTGTCCAGTTCCCTGTTTTCTACATCTTCTGATATACATCCCCTTTGCCTTTCTGAATGAAGATTGAGCATCTTACCCAGGGTCCTCCTTGATTTGCTTCTTTAGCTGTGCAGATTTTAGGATGATTATTCTATATTATATGCCTGATATCCAGTTAAAATGATGAAATTAACAAAGGAATGCAGCCACTAATAGATGACTGAAATTATTTGTAGAATTTGAAGTCTTATTACTGTTCATTAAAAGGAAAATGGTTCCTTTGTACATCTTATTTTATCCTTTAATTCCTTGATTCAAGTATAGACCACTTAAAAATCATAGGTTGGCTCATAAGTGCATGTCTGTCATCCTAAACCTAGGTTTCAATGGCAGGGTGATCTCTCTGAGACTGAGGCCAGACTGTTACACAGAGTGTGTTCTGTGTTTGTTTGTTTTTGAGACACAATTTTCTTGTGTTGCTTTGGCTGTTCTGGACTCACTTTGTAGACCCAGCCATCCTCATAATCACATAAATCTGTCTGCCTCTTCCTGGTTGAATGCTGGGATTACAAGTGTGTGCCACCATGCCCAGCTCCACAGACAGTTCTAAAACAGCCATGGTTATGTAGAAATGTCATGTATCAAAATGATTTCAAAATGTAAACTATATTTCAAGTTATAGATGTTTTTTTTTCCTGAGGTATAGTGTACACAGGGATGCTAGAAATTTTCTGAATTTGTGTTCTCTGTCATTTGTGTAAGTGAGAAATATAGCATTGAATTATCCCCTCATTGATCAGACATCATGATTACCAGATGGCATTGCCTCCTGAGCAATCTAGTTTCATGGCCTCATTTCATTTTCAGTTAAGAACTTGTGGTCATAATCTCAGGGGAATTTCTGTCCATTTTAAAAATTTTACACATATTTCCACCTGGCTTTGAGCAAAGAGTGCCTTTTGAGCTCAGATTTTACATTTTGATCACATTCAGAATAGGACTTAATTTAGCATGGTTCTGAATAGAGAACCCATATTTGAACATATCCATATGCCCTAAGTTAAATCCCAGTGCTTGCTATGTTGAAGAAAATCATTGCTTTGGAAAGGACTCTTATGTTCTTCTTGCCAGGAAAATATCTTTCTCAGGTCTTGTGTCTTGGCTGGTGTAACAAAACACCAACAACACAGGCTCTAAGCAACAATCAATAAATGGGACCCCACGAAGCTGAAAAGCTTCTGTAAAGCAAAGGACACTGTCTACAGAATGGGAAAGAATATAAAGTTCACTAACCTTATATCTGACAAAAAGGCTAATATCTAGAATATATCAAGAAGTTAAACAGCAACAAATCAAGTAATCCAATAAAAAAGGGACACAGAGCTAAACAGAGAATTCTCAATAGACGAATGACAGAGAAACACTTAAAAAAATGCTCAATGCCCTTAGTCATCAGGGAAATGCAAATGAAAACAATCACGAGATTTCACCTTACAGCCATCAGAATAGCTAAGATCTAAAGCTCAAATAACAATACATGCTGAAGAGGATGTTGAGAAAGAGGAACCCTGCTCCACTCCTGGTGGGAATGTAAACTTGTACAATCACTATGGAAATCAATCTGTCACTTTCTCAGACAATTAGGAATAGTGCTTTCTCAAGATTCAGCTATACCACTCCTAAGCATATATCCAAAAGTTGCTCAGGAATACAACAAAGACATTTATTTGTCCAACCATGTTTGTAACAGCTTTATTTGTAATAGTCAGAAGTTGCAAACAACCCAGATGCCCCTCAACTGAAAAATGGATACAAAATTTTTGGTAAATCTACATAATGGAATATTATTCAGCAATAAAAAAATAAGGAAATCATGACAATTGCAGGCAAATGGTGGGGACTGGAAAAGATTATCCTGAGTGAGGTATCCCAGAAGCAGAAAGACACACAGGGTATATACTCAATCATAAGTGGATATTAAATATATAATATAGGATAAACATACTAAAATCTGTACAACCAGAGAAACTTACGAAGGAGGAGGACTCTGGCTAAGATGCTGAATCCTCATTCAGAAAGGCAAAGAGGATGGACATCAGAAGAGGGATAAAACAGGGAACAGGACAGGAACCTACCACAGAGGGAATCTGAAAGGCTCTACCCTGCAGGGTATCAGAGAAGATGCTGAGACTTGTAGCCAAATTTTGGGCTGAGTGCAGAGCACTTCATGAAAGAAGTAGGAAATAATAAAACCTGGAGAGGACAGCTGCTCCACAAGGAGAGCAAGAGAACCAAAAAATCTGGGCACAGGGGACTTTTCTCAGACTAATACTCCAACCAAGGACCATTGATGGAGATAAACTAGAACCCAGCACAGATGTTGCCCATGGCAGTTCAGTGTCCAAGTGGGTTCCATCGTAATGGGAACAGGGACTGTCTCTGACATGTGCTGATTGGCCTGCTCTTTGATCACCTCCCCCTGAGGGGAAAGCAACTTTACCAGACCACAGAGGAAGACAATGAAGCTATTCGTGATGAGCCCTGATAGACAATGATCAGAGGGAGGGAGAGGAGGACCTCCCCTATCAGTGGACTTGGGGAGGTGCATGTGTGGAGAAGAATGAGGGAGGATGGGATTGCGAGAGGAGGAAGGAGGGGGCACAGAGGGATTCAAAGTTAATAAAGTGTAATTAATAAAAAATAATATAAAAAATGGAAAGAAAAAAAAGACACAGAAGCTGGATATATAAGCTCTCATTGGTCAAATGACAAAACAATTTGAACATCAAAATGATCTGCATATCTATGTCCTCCCAAAATTCCTATGTAGAAGTCTTGAAACTCAAAGTAACAGAACTGCAGGAGATATTTGGGAGGTACTCAGGTATGGGTGGTGAAGCCCTTATAAATAGGTTCAGAACCTTATTGAAGAGATCCTATGAAATCATGTGGCCCTTTAGAACACTGAGTTTAAAGTGAGAACATGACTGTAGACAAGCATGCCCCCAAGTACACCTTATAATTTAACTTTAGACTTTCCAGAGTTTACAATTGTGAAAACTAAAGCCTTTGTTATTAATCATTTGTCACTTAGCCCCAGCAGTCTAAAACAAACAATAACAGTCTAGTCAGCTGCAGAAGGCACATAAATCATGAATCCATATTGATGTAAGTGTATGTCAAATGCATTAACATTCTGATGAGGACCAAGACACAGAGTGTTAAGGTACTCATGGGGGTACAGGTATTAACACTGTAGTAGAAAAGCCTGGAAAACACTGATTACAAGTAATGAAAGTGAAAGTATGTACCACCTGACAGGACACAGTGTGTTACACTTTTGTGATACCTTGGTCCCAGTTTATGCATTGATCCATGAGAACACAGAGAGCTTAGAGAGAGTCAACAAAAATAACAAACCTGGGATATTAGCCATATCTTACAGGATAACCACGGTATAATCCTAAATAAACTAAATAACATGGAGGGTAGAAGAGAGGATACTTGAATCCCCCTAAGAAGGGGACAGACATGGGAAGTGGAGGGAGAGAGGAAGTGGGTGGGAGAGGGGGTGAAAAGAGGAACACGATGGGGGATCATATGTTGGAAAAGTATGGATGGGGTGAGAGGGCTAGGAGAGAAGGGAAATTGGTGTTGCAGCATCTCTGAAATAAAATGAAGACCTGGAATTCTGGAGGTACCTAGGAAAATATGGGGGTGTGAGCCTGGCTGAGATGCCTAGCAGCAGGGATATTGAGACTGAAGTGGACACATCTTGTAGCCAGTGGAGGGAGGGAGACACCAACCAACTGGCAAAACCCTTGACACAAATTTGTCAACTACAAGATATGCAGGAATAAAAGACAGAAGAGAGATTGAGGAAATGGCCAACCAAAGACTGGCACAACTTGAGACCCAACCCATGGGAGAGACCCAAATTCTGGCACTATAATACTCTGGTATGCTTGTAGACAGAAGACTAACATAACTGCCATCTGAGAGGCTTCATCTGGCAGATAATGAAAGCAGATGCAGAGACCCACAGCCAAACAATTAGGCAGAACTCAGGGATTCTTGTGGAAGAGTTTGAGGAAGGATTAATGGATCTAGAGGGGTAGGACACTACAAGAAGACCAACATAGGCAGCTCACTTGGTAACATGGGGCCTCATAGAGCCTGATCCACCAACAAAAGTACATGCCTGGAATAGTCCTAGGACCCCTCCACATATGAAACTGATGGGCTGTTTGTCTGGAAGTAGGTCCCCTAACAAGTAGAGCAGGGGCTGTCTCTGATTTCGGCTCCTATCTCTGTTGCCTCCCTCTGGATCACATTTTCCTAGCAGGGCTGCCTTGTCTTGCGTCAGTGAAAGAAGAGGTACTTAATACTGATGTAACTTGATATCCCAGGGTGGGTGGGTTGTGGGGGTTATAGGGAAAGTGGTTGGTAGGGTGGAACTGGGACGATAGGAAGGAGTGAGGTTGTGAATCGGAGTAAAATGAACAAATAATTTAATGAAGAAAAATGTAACTGATCTGTAGTCATCAAAAGTGACAAGATCATGAAAAAGATGAGGGAAGTGTTCCATATTAAAAGAAATTAAAGAGATAAAGAAACAATGCAACACTTAAATGTACCAACTTCCTCAACAATTATGTGAGTAATAACATAGTCAACATAGCTCAAATTAAATGCAATAATGTGTCAGTGTGAATTACCAATTTTGATAACTGCACTGTCATTATGTAAGACAAAGTTCCTGTTTGTATAAAATCAACACTAAACCATTCCGAGTGACAGGGCATAAGGTCAGCAGCTTCCTCTCAAAATGTCCAAAGTAAAAGAGCAATTAACTGTACATACTTGGAACTATCTTCAAGTTTGTTATTGTTTCAAAATTGTTGTGGGGGAAGCTGGGCATGTTCTTTAACACCAGTACTTGGGAGGCAGAGGAAGTCAGATCTCTGTAGGTTCAAGGCCAGCCTGATCTGATCTACTTAGGGAAGCCTAGGATAGCCATGGCTTTGTTGAGATAATCTGTCAAAAAAAATAACCTAAATAATGTTATTTTAGGGGAAAAAAAAACAATGTAACTGAAAACTAAACAAGATTAAAAACAAAACTGATTCTCTACACTGGCAGTCTGGGTAAGACTATGTCTGTAAGAAACTAAAAAGTGAAATGACGTGGTATTATGGAGCAGCATGAAGATTCTCTAAATACAGCTCAATGTCTTCTTTTTAGTCCGTGTGTGTGTATGTTTGTGTGTTCATGATGAAGGTGAAACATGCATACTAGGGAACACATAGGAAGGTCAGAAGACAATTCTTGCCTTCCACCTTTTCATGAATTCAGGGATCAAACTCAGGTCTCCAGGATTGCCAGCAAGAGTGTTTTTCTGCTGAGCCATCTCACCAACCTGCAGGTAGTTCTCTTAAGTGACCTCAAATAGGTAGTAGGGAGAAAAAATGTGAAGGATCCCTTCTCTTAAACAAATTCTTAGGGATGAATAAATAATAATAAGTGATGAGAAGAACATTAGTACCCTAGTGCTACAAATGACTAACAATCAGCAAAACACAGCCCAAGCACCTCTGGAGACAAGGGGCTGCAGGGCTGGTAGAATTAACCTGAAATGAATGAGGTTTCCCCAGCTCTACAGTAACCTTGTTATTACATCTCGTTTATCTATATATAACAACACAAAGATATAAAAATAAGAAAATAAGTCTGTGTGAACCCTGTATACTCTTGGTTATGCAAGTCCATCAAAGTATAAACAGCAGTGTATCTCCCAAACTGTTCCTTATGAAGAAGTATCTGATGAATAAAGAGAACAATCAAATCACTTGAAAGCTAAGTGAGAGAGACCACCTGCAGTGGTTGGATGGCTGTCTTAAGAAGAGCCATTTTATTCTGGAATGCTGGCACATACATCCTGAAACAATGTTCCTAGAAATGTGCACGGATCCTGTGGCCTTTCCAAGTACCTGGCTTTTGTTCAACTGGGATGTCCAAACTCCCCCACCCCTCCCTCCCAAGGGCAGGCGGGAGGCAGCACCCGACTCTGTACTTTCTTTCCGGGAGGACTGGCCCCAGCATCTCTCTTCCTCAGGATGCCGGGCACAAGCGTAATCCTAGGAAGTCCACACACTGTGCTCCAGCCCTCCCAACCCCAGCGGCCCGAGGGCACGGTCCCGGGTACCAGCAGCCTCCACAGAAGCTCTTGGCAGAACTCGGGCAGGCTCTCCCGACCCGCCCAGCCCGCCAGCCCCCAGCTGCACCGCCCAGACCTTGCCCTGCGACCGCCATCCAGCGGGTGCCTCACACAAGCCCACAGCCAGCCAAGCTTGGCTGCATTGGGATGGCTGATACTTGTGGACCCGCCGCTCCTATACCTCGGGACCCAACCCTCTCTCCTTCCCGCCTCCCAGCTGCGATGCTAGGCCTAGCACCACCTAGCCCACTGGATGGCTGCTGGGGGCTGAGGCGGAGCTCAGAGGAGGCGGCGGCAGAGGAGCCCAGGGAACGGAGGCGGAGCCCGAGGGCGGTGGGAGACATAGCCCGGGGCATAGAGAGGCGGAGCCCGGGGATGAAGGAGGAGCCCGGGGCGGGGACGGGAGAGGAGCCCGAGGAAGCAGAGGCGGAGCCTAGTGGGGGCGGAGGCGGAGCCCGGGAGATGGAGGCAGAAACTGGAGCTGGGCGGGGAGAGGAGCCCGGTGCGGAGAGAGGAGACCGGTGTGTACGCGGAGCCCGGTGGGCAGAAGCAGAGCCTGGTAGGGCAGAGGCGGAGCCCGGGGGATGGAGGCGGCGCCTGGGGAGGCAGAGGCTGAACCTGGGGGCGGAGCCTGCGGCAGAGGCAGAGCCCGGGACGGGGCGTGGATGGAGCCCTGGGATGGAAGGAGGATCCCGGGTCGGGGGGTGGAGCCCGGGAAAGGAGGGAGGCGGAGCCCGGTGTAGGAGGCGGAGCTTGGGGCGGAGGCGGAGCCTGAGGCGGAGGCGGAGCCCGAGCTCGGGGCGAAGGAGGCAGAGTTCTGGGGTAGAGGCAGAGCCCGAGGGGGCGGAGGGGGAGCCCAGGGGCAGAAGCGGAGCTCAGGGGGCGCCCACACCCTTACCTGGCTTCTTCCGGTCTCAGCGTACCACGATGAAGTAGTCCGCTAGCTGAGCCACAACCGCCGCCACCGCGCCCAGGAAGCAGATTCCCATCACCGCCCTCACCGCCACCGCCCACCAGGACCAGGTGAGCTCAGCGTTTTCCCTTCAGCGTCTGTATCCATAGCGATGGCGCTTGACAATGGAGGAGCGCTCTGCGCCTGCCCCTCCCCCGCCCCACCCACAGAGGGCTTGGCCTTCGCGTTCCTCCCAGGCCGGTCGGACCCACGGCTCGGGAAATGGGCTGCCAGGCACAGCCTCACCACGGAGGCCGAGCTCTTAGAGGCCGGGCCTCTGCCTCAACGCCCCCCTCCCCTATTCTTTATTTTCCTGGAGCGGGGTCTTTCCTTCTGCCTTCTCTCTCCCTTTTGCAGTGCGGGGGAGAAGGGCATGGAGGGGCTCCCTCTCACTCTGAGGAAGGATCAGGCCTGAAGGGAGGCTTGAAGTGTGCAAACCCCGAGAGGCATCAAGGACCCCTTTCCATACACCGAAGCTGGAAGGGGACATGAAGAGTGTTCCTGGGTGTCTTCAGGGAAACACTCACCCAAGCCGGTATTACTGTTGATCATATGGTCTGGGGGAGGGGGGGCAGGCAGAAAGCTCCCCTGCAGCAGGCAGGCGCCATTCACCTTGGTCTTCCAGCAAGGAACAGGCCAGGAGCTTGTCAGGGAGTGCTCCTGAGGTGTCCAGCAGCGGCCCAGGCGACCACCGTGGCTGTCTTCTCAGAGGCCTGAGCCTCTGGAGGTCTGGACGCAGGAGAAAGGGCTTAACTCTCAATGTCCTCCGGATGGTTTGGTCTCTCCAGGCCTCTGCTGCTGCTTGCCTCTGGTTACCTGGTAACCAGGGTTCCAAGTTCTATCTGAGGAAGTGAGGTCACTTCCTGGAGTTACCCAGCCCACGCCTCCCCCTCACCGGCTCTCTGCTCTCCCTGAGGGCCACCATCCCTGTCTGCCCCGCTCCTTCATGGTTCCCTGGACACCACCGGACAGGGCATAAACATAGGGGAAAGAGACCCTCTGCTCTCCGAGTCGCTTTGCTGGTGGAGTTTCATCACTGTGATGGAGAGAGGACGGCAGAAGGTTTGCTTAACTGCCTGGGGTCAGATCCCTTTTCGTGAGCTAAAGGCAAAGGTCTATGGCCACATTTCCGAAAATAAAAATTAAAAACAAAAAACAAAACAAACAAGCAAACAACAACAACAAAAAAAAAAAAACAGCCATGCAATTCTCTAGCCCCTTCTCTTTCCCCCATGGGGTGCCTGAGGCCCTGTGCCCCTTGGCCCGGCAGTAGCCGAGCCTCTGGCTTCTCTCTCGCAGCGGTACTCTGCCGGAGAAGAGGGTGCTCCTGCCATGGCGCCAGGAAATGCTGCCAATAAAACCTGGGACAGTCCTGGAGAGAAGCAGTGAAGAAGTTGCCTCCCGTCACCACTAGAGGGCGCGGAGACACAGGAGAATGTGCCCTAAAAGAAGAGCAACAGCAAAGAGAAAATCCTAAGGCAGGGGTGGCACAGAGGTTAAGAGGATTTGTTGCAGAGGATATGAGTATAGGATTTGTTCAGAGGATAAGAGTATAGGCTGCAGGTCCAGAGGTCCGCAGTTCTGTCCCTTCCCCTTGGATAGGTATGTTCATAAGATTCCCTGCACTCTGCCCAAATTTTGTCTATGAGTCTCAGCAATAAATAAATAATCCAGTTGTAAAATTTATGGGTGTGTATTACTTCCTTTTCAGTGACAAAACACAATCTCTTAAGGCACTTCCAAATATGTTTAATTTGCTTTATGGTTGTAGAGGGCTTTGGGATCATTGTGAAATGGTCATCACAAGTGTCACACATGGTAGCTGAATTAGGAAGCTTGGAGCTCACATCCTCAACCTGAAGTCTGAAGCAGATAGTGGGAACTACAAACGGTATATAGTTGTAAACTATGGAGCCCTTTGTAAACGCAGTTTAATTCCTAGCACTCTCATCAAATGGCCAGAACTACCTGTGTTTCTAAGCCAAGGGTATCGGGTGTATTCTTCTGGCCTCAAAGAGGACAAGACAATGAAAATGGTGAAAAGACGCATGCACATGTGATTCCCTAATGTAAAACACATGTTCTTCCCAGATATGTACTCATTTCTTGAAAAGTTAAAATTGATTGTAATTTAGGTGCATAAGTTTTGACAGTGTGTATACTAAGTACATGCACGATATCAGTGGAGGCCAGAAGAGAATGTCTGTTCTCCCATGATTGGAGTTACAGACAGTTGTAAGCTATCTCCTGGGTAGGCCATGTTGCTGAGCAATCCATCGCTCATAGGTGCTAAGCCCTCTATTCAGTGCTAGGAACATATCATTAATAAAAGTAATATCTATTTTTAGTGCTGAGGTGTGTTTCTTTTATGAAGCAGAAAGAGAGGAATTTTTTTTTTATGTCCATCCTTTTAACCTGTGTCTTTTCACAAGGGAGTTGCTGCCATTGATGTTGAGAGATACTAATTTCCAGTTTTTGTTACTTCCTGTTATTTTGATGTTGGTGGTGGTTATGTGTGTGTTTTTTTTGCGTGTGTTTCCTTTCCTTTGGTTTTGCTAATGTGGGGTTATATATTTCCTGTGTTTTCCTGGGTGTAGTTCTCCTCCTTGGGCTGCAGTTTTCCTTGTAGTATCTTCTGTAGGGCTGAATGTTGATATTTAAAGATTTATTTTTAGGCTTATTTTATTTTTAATTAAGTATGTTTGTAGGGGTATGTGTGCGAGTATGTGCACATGAGTGCAGGTGTCTCTGGGGACCAGAAGATATTTTCAGACTCCCTGAAGGTGAAGTAAAAGGAGATTGTGACCTGACTGATGTGCATAGTAGGAAATGAACTTGTTTACTTTAGACCAAAGGCTTATTGATTGGTTCAGAACACTTGTTGCTCTTGAGGCCCTGAGTTTGAATATGAAAAGCCTAAGAGCTCTGCCAACAAAAGATGTCCACTTTTAGTTGTTCAATTACACCCTAATTGAAGGCTGAATGTCTCTTCTCTGGTTGGAAGTACCCTGCTGTTTCTGGTTGCAGCCCTCCCATTCTGGATAGCCATTCTGAGCTGGACATTAAGGTGCAGGAGTCCCTCTCCCCACCAGAGCCTACTGAACTCTGCCTGACTTCATAAGGAATGTCTTTAGATATAGATGCCACCAACCACATTTGATGGATAGCCTTGGACACAACTCCTAGCTAACTCTCCCCTCCCTTCACCTATAGGATAATTAGGTACTGTGTTCTTGTTCATATGATAGGAGTGTGCTGTTTAATGCAAATCAAGCATCTTAGATGTGCCTAATTTTAAACAATTATGCACACCTATCCTTGAAGTATCCCAAGGAGTATATAGCATTGTTTTATAAATTAAAGTTTAACTTGCTCTTTGTGGGGCTTCCCAGAATGGCAAATCTCTGTCATGCTTGCTGGTCTTCCAAGCTTTACACCCAATCTTCTCCTGCTCCTGCTTTCCTGGGTTGGTGAGAAAAAGCCCCCAAGGCAGGAAGAGAACCACCTTATCTCTGGAATGCTTCAGATCAAAAGTTTCAGGTATCATAGCATTTTATATTTTAGATGTTTCTGGATGTGAGATACCCAATCAACCAGTGCCTTGGGGGTGGGGCTCTGTAAAAGGAGTTATACCTAATGTTTATTTCACAGGAATGTTGCTGGCAAGATTCAGGGTATGGAATCTTCTGAGCCAAGCACAGTGGCTGACAGAGAAGAAATTAAGAGCAGAAATTTTAGTCCAGCCTGGGTAACTAACCTTCATTAAAAAGAAAGAAGATATTAAGAAAGAAAAAAAGTATAATATTCTTTGTTACCTTTCTTCCATGTGGGCTCATTTGACAATCATTATCTTGTGCAGATCATGGTGCTCTCTGAAGTTTATATTTCCATAGATGTAGGTTTTAAGCCTGGGATAAATGGCAGAGGTATCTATTTAAAAATATTAAAACAGACCTAGCTGCCAATTTTTTTTTTTCAGAAATCCTTCAGTCCTTCCAAAGCTTAGTATGGTTCTCTTGGCTGGAAAACTGCACTCCCTACCCTGATTTTTCCTGCCCATATCAACCCATTTTCTGGGCTAACCTCCCTTCTCCATATCAACTTGCAGATTGTTTAACAAGGTTAGGTAAGATGTTTTTGCTAATGAGTCTGATGTAAAAAAAATCTTAGAGAACCATGTGGAGTTAAGAAAAGTACACTCTTAACAGTAAAGCTGGGGACTCTTTAAGTTTCATGAGCAGAAACAAAAACCCAAGGTAGCACTAGCTGACTGGACACTCTCCAGCTGTGCCTGTAACTGAGACAGCAATTGGTTTCCTTATACTTGTTTTGCCCTCAGCTTCTTGATATGACTTAATACAAGTTAATGAGCAGATATACATCCCTTTAAGATTTAATGTAGAGGCGGCTGATTGTCTTATATGTATAAAAGTTTAGATTTGAAATCCTTTTAAGAATGTTGTAAGATTACTTTTTAATATAATGGTTTCTTAATTACCACAAATTTCAGCTTACCAGTAAAAAAAAAAAGGTGGCTGAGAAGTTATGTTGCTTGCTCATCTTGTTAATTGATCACAAGTTCATTAATTACAAGTGTATATGGGGTCTTGGCAATAACTTGTTTTTCATATTTGTTTTTTACCCATAATACATAAAACAGTTGGTCATGTGAAGGTATTACGGAATATGTGGTGTGTTTTTTTTTTTTTTTGGAGGTATATTCTTTGTAATCATTCACTTAAAGAAAATAGGGTGTAACCACATTCTGTGTTTAGTACTGCTTGAAAGATCTTGCTGGGATAGATAAGCTGTGGAAAAAGAGGAAAGTGTGATATGAACTAGCATTCTGGGTCTTTTTCCATCCACCGATGTGTATTTGTATAGAGTGGTTTGAACCTTACATTTTGGAGTTTGTTTCATCCACAAATATGTATGTATATGTATGTATGTAAGGTTGGGATGGAACTTGCTCTTTTGTGCTTGTTCTATCCATCATGATGTATGTATATGTAGGTAAGGTGGTTTGATACTGGCTCTTTGGAGTTTATTCCATCCACCAAGTTGTATATATGTAAGATGGATTGAAACTCGCTCTCTGGAGTTTGCTCTATCTACCCAGTATGTGAATGTGTATATATGTATGTATGTATGTATGCAGGCATGAATGTACGTATGTATGTATGTATATATGTATGTATGTGATTGTGTAAAGAAAAAAATAGCCTGTAAGAGAAGCTAAATGAAGAGAGGCTTAAATAAAAAGAAGCTTTTTGGAACCTACCTGCTGGAGTCTGTCTTACTTAACCTTCAAGAATAAGTGTGGCGTGCATGTGTGTGTGTGTGTGTGTGTGTGTGTGAGAGAGAGAGAGAGAGAGAGAGAGAGAGAGAGAGAACCTATTGGCTACATCTGAGCAGGCTTTTCAGGTCTTCTCGATGCATTGTCCTTGGTTGAGGTATCTGTCTCTACAAGGGCCCCAAGGCCCACTATTTTGGGGTTCTATTGGTCCCTTTTTACATCTCCTTTCCCCTCCAGGTCTTTCTATCTCCCCCTTCTTTCATAAAATTTCATGTAGTCTGCCTAAAGTTTGACTATGGGTCTCAGCCTCTGCTTTGATACCTCAATCAGTGGATTCTTTCAGAGTCCACCTGTGGTAAGCTCCTGTCCTATTCCCTGTCTTCTATTGCTTTGGATATCTACCGCATTTTTCCTTCTGAATGAGTATTGATCATCTTCCCTAGGGTCTTCCCTGTTGTCCAGCTACTGCAGCAGTATAGATCTCAGTATGTTTATCCTCTATGTCTAATAACCACATCTGAGTGAGGATATACCACGTGTGTCTTTGTGCTTCTGGGTTACCTCACTCAAGATGATCTTTTCTAGTTTCCATGATTTGCCTGTTAGAAATCTCCTTCAGCTGACAAACACCTTCAGCAAAGTGGCTGGATAAAAAAGTTACTCAAAAACATCAGTAGTCCACTTGTATACAAAATACAAAAGGGCTGAGAAAGAAACAACACCCTTTACAATAACCACAAATAACAAAAAGTAACTTGGTGTACTCTAAACAAATAAGTGAAAGACCTGTATGAAAAAAAAAAATCTTATTGGATCTTAAAGCTCCTCATTCCCCACTATTTCATCCCTTTGACCTGTCTGTCTCATAGGAATGAGGATATTCTAAAGACATTTATATCTCTCCCTAAGGTGAACATCTAGTAAAACCATGGGCTCCATGAAATTCTAATTTACCCCTCGAATCTCTTTTTGTGAAAAGGCTGATTCCTCCACATGAGAAATTCTCTCCTACACAATCATTAACTCAATGTCTGAATACTTTGTGAGAGATAAAGGAGCTGAGAATGATAGACAGATTTAAGGATAGAAAAAAATAATTATATGGCTTGGTTAGATACTTGGTTGTGTGTATTTTGCCTTCCATCTAAAACTGTTAGGACCTAGAGGATGTAATAGTTTCCTTATAACCTCAACTCTGGTCAAAACTACTGAATAAATATGTTAATATGTTTTCAGTTTTTATTAATAATTTCCTTCTGTCATTGTTTTCTCTCTTTTTTTTTATTTAAAAAGATAATCCCAGTATGTATCTCTGGTTACCCCGGAACTCACTATATCCTAGATATACCCACTTTCCCTCCAGAGTGCCTGCATTATAGGAGACATGTCACAGCTTGGCAAATCAGGTTTTTTTTAATTGGCTTATTGAGGATGAGTGGCTGAACCTGACTATATGATAATTAGAACATGGGCTATGTTCCTAACTCCAGTAACAGAAGAAAGCTCCCATCTAACGCAGCACTCCTGGTTAAAGTCCATTTCTGAACAATATTGCTTTCCTTTATCATCGAGTGTATTATAACTCATCTAAGAGTAGGACAGAGTTCTATTTTCATTCTACAGAGAGTCAAACTGAGGCTCAAAGAAATATGTGGTTTTGTAATATAGTTAAGTGTAACTGCTAATCTTACTCATTACATCATTCTATTATGTCACTAAATAAAGTTGAAGCCACCTCAGCCAGGTATGGTGACATAAGGTACTTAGAAAGAATAGGCAGGAATTTCAGGGTTTCAAGGTCACCCAAGGAGTGAATGATCGGTGGTATAGTGGGAGACCGTCAGAATAAAGAGAGGCAGTTAGTAGCCCAGGCCAAAGTCCATAGTCTTTCCTGCAGCTGCAGATATTCAGAGCCATGGCACTAGCAATTGTTTGTTGAGATATTTACTGCTTTCTCTTTTCTATTCTAATGTTTCTTTTTCAAGGCAGCTTAGGTCACTTCAGGATCAGACTCCTGTTAGTCATTAATGAATGGAATTCTCCTGCAGGTGGAGAAATCAGCCTCAGACAGGGATTAACTCCCTCATTACATATCCAATGGAAAGTCTTCAGGCCTGAAACCATATAAACAGAACCAACAGAAATGGATTCAGGTTTAATTGATATATTTAAACATAATTGCTCACATACTTATAAGGAAAATTTGGAATGGATGAATTTGGGAAGGGATGAAGAAAGGATATGGAAAGGGGAAATTGATGTAATATATTTTAATTAATGTACAACAATAAATACACCCAACAGAAAAACTCAGCAAGTATTGTATATATATTTATAAAACACTTACATATTTAATAGGAAAAATTGAAATGAAGAATATGGGAAGGGATGGAGAAAGGCCATGTAAAGGAGGAAATGATGTATGTATTTTAATTAACATGTACAAAAATAAATTTGAAATGAAAAGTGCCTAAAAAGATACCATAGCAGTGAAGATCACTGTGTGGTGTCACAAAAGACATAGGTTCCAATTCAGAAAGAAGTTCTTAGCTAAACAGCTCCTTAACTTCATTCCCAATGAATCTGATGCCTGCTTCTGGCCTCTACCTGTACTGTACACAGATACATGTAAAAAAATTTCCATATATACATACATAAAATATAAATAAATCTTATGAAATAAAATTTCCTGTGATGATGTCATAGCCCTGAGATAGACTGCAGCCAGGGTGGTTGAAATAAACTTCTGGTCCTGCATAGAAGCCGCTGTATCTCTTTCTCTGAGCCTGCCTTCTCAGAGGCAAAAGCTGCCTTACTCTGAAGTAAGAGTTGCTCCCATGTTGAATTTTATCACCAGGATACCATTCTATTGCTCTCCAGGGAAATGAGCTTGTCATCTTTTTATTAATTTAAATAACTTCTTCAATTAAAGGGTGGCACCATCACTCAGTTTTATTTACCCACTTGAATCATACAGTCAACTCTCAATTACAGTAAGAGGAAAAAGACTTGCATGTCATGCTCAGCATCTGCTTTTAGACTACAGTAAAAGGACTAGTTACTTTTGTAGATCCCAAAGAAAAATAGGGTACTCAAAGAGCTGCTGATTTCACTATTGTGAAAATGAACTTGTTGTGGCAGGGTGAGTGCTTTTGTAATTTCCCAAAAAGTAATAATTAATGTCAGATGAATGAAGACAGACCAGATTGGTGGGTGTACAATTGGGGAGGACAGCATTGTGGGGATCAAGATTCAGGTGAAGGAGGTGTGGGAGTGGTGAAAGATCCCACCCAGAATCCTGGGAAATCAGACTGAAGGTGCAGGTCTAACTTTATTGTCCAGTGCAAAAGTCTTTGAATGACTGAAAAGCCAATGAGACCACCCTATGGTCTCAAGCACCAACAAAGTTTGGTGCAACTATAAGGAAAAGTGTGTGGTGGCAAGGTCACCTTAGGAAACTTCTGTAAAAAAGGTGGAAGCCGTCCCAACCCTAGTTTCAGATCTATTTTGAGAGTTTAATAGTGAGCTATGAGTCCCTAGGAGATGAACACTGTATGCAGTGGATACATGAATCTTTTGAGGATCCATAGGAGTCACTGACATCACTCGCCATTCCATTTTGGGCCTCCAATAGTTTCATGTTGACACTCCCCTCATAGCATGATCCATTTAATATTGAATATTCAACCATGGAACTGTCCTTTGCAGATATGTCCAGTCCACAGACATATTTAAGTCAGCTCTGAGGCTTGAGACACAGGCCATTCACTATAGCTGTGTGTGTCAGGTCACAGATCTAAACAAGTAACATTGCACTCAGGATTAAGTTCACACAGTATTTTATTAATCTAGTTCACTTTGCAAAGGAACAGCTTGATCATTTTCAGTGTCAGTTAGGCAACATTTAATTGGAATTTCTTTACCATTCCACTACCAGCAGCCATAGTGGTGTGATTCAGGAAAATTCAACTCCAGGTACAAAAGAAATTTCTGAGCTGAAAAGGTTTCTCAAGTGTGCATGTGTTACACGGGTAGATACAGCAGATTTCACATCTTGTGCCATTATCCATATGTCCAGGAAGCTGACATGAAATTATAGTTCAACATTATTTTTGTGTGGGCATCACTGTGGCTGGGTTTGCTGAACTTACAAATAGGCTTGAGTAGCTGCAGATCCATAACAGACCTTTCTGATCACTTCCCTATACAGAGAGATGTATAGAACATGGGACCTCTCTGGAAGAGAAATAAGTAGTAGCTGGAGAGTCAGAAATTAGTTATTTTGTGTGAGTTGTGAAATTTGTGTTTGTTTGATTTCTGTGCACATACAATTGTAACATTGTTCAGGTTCACATTCTTCCTGTTTCCTTAGGTCGTTTAATGAAAACTTGAATATAATTTGGGGATTATGTTTTCTGTATTTTTGTCTTCATCTACTTATTATTTCACTTATAATGTATACCTTTTGATTATTTTAGTTTCAAGGAAGTACAGAAGTCATGTTGTACCAGTGTGTGTACAATGTCTTCATAGTCATAATGAGAATTCGGAGTTTTTTACATGGCACATGGCTTTTGAATCAGCTTTTCTGTAATAAATTGTTAGGAATTCTCTTTGGATTGTTTTCAATTCATGCTGCAAATTGAAAGTTCAAAGTCTTTTATCTTTTCCTTTTGAAAACATAGTTAAAGTGTTTGAAATGGGTGAATTTTATTATATTCATTAATTTGGCAAAATATAGTAAGTGTGTGACATTTAAACTTTTGTCAAATGATGTTCAAGGTATAGAAAGTGGCCTTTTGGACAAAGTTCAGTGACACCTAATATATTCATACAATATGGTCACATAACAACCACACTGAGCAGAGTTCTTACAAAAAAGACATAATTGCTATGGGTTAAAGCAATCTTCTCATTAGATTTTCTAGTCACATGTAACTGGTATTGACAAGTATCACAGTTCTAATTTTCATTGCAGTTACACTCATCATTGCCTACATATTAAAATTCCTCCTATGCTTGTTTACCCAGGATAATCTTGTACCTCAAGAGGACATCATAATAAAAGAGTGAAGACAATAGCAACCATTAAAGGATTATACACTTATAACTGACTCTCACAGTCAGTGCTGTATTAGTCATGAGACACCATGTAATAGCAGCAAAGGCAGTATCAACCCACTTTTTCTCCCTTCTGATTTTAATTATTAGTGCACATGTTTTTTGTTTTTTTTTTTTCAGATGGATAGGAGAGATCCATCAATTTTGTCTACACTTCAGATGCCAATAGTAAATGACGGGCTAAAAGCACAGAGTCTAGTTCACACAATCACCTTCAAAAGGTTTTTCTAATGTTCTTTTAGATGGTATGTGGATAAGAAAAATTAAATATCACGATTTTTGTAGCAAGAGTTGTTATAAAAAGGAGAAGCAAATGTGCTGTTACAGTAGATTATAAAAAAAATCCAGAAAGTTGCTTAACTTGGATGGTATGAGAGATTTCTGCCAATAAATAACACTGCATGCAAAACTACAAATGAGTTTAAGAAATAGACTGACATGGTTGAATGTAAACAATGACAATAAATTACAGTTGAACAAAAATATGATTTCTCAGAAAAATGACTGATCGCTTTTTTTCTGATTAAATAATCACTATAGATGGAAAGATTTTCACTTTTGCTTTCGATAACGTGTTTAAACATTTAACATTTTTATACACACTTTTCTTTATTTTTAACATATTATATAATAAAAATAGCTGTACTGGATTGTATTTCATATTTATTTCTATTTGAATTCAAACACTTTTTTTTTTAGAAGGAAAGAAGAGTATTCTTCTGGAATGAAATGTGCAGGAACTGCTGTAATTCCTAAATAAAAACTAGTGAAAGCCAACACCAAAAAATGACCTGAGTTTGTTTTCTTTTCTTTTTTTAAGTAGTTATTTATTATTTATACAACATACTGCCTGTACACCAGATCTTACCATACATGGTTATGAGCCACCATGTGGTTGCTGGGAATTGAACTCAGAAACTTTGTAAGAACAGCAAGTATTCTTAACCTCTGAGCCATCACTCCAGCCCCTCAATTTTTTTCTTTGTTTCACTTGGCTGAGAGCAATGCTTCTCAATTCACAGATGTAGATATGCCTGAGACAGAACTTGTCATGAATTCCCATGTGATGTTCAGCCACTACACAAAAAGAACAAGAATTCTGTTTGTCAAAACCAAGGTTTTCCTGTCATTACTATTTTGCTCTTCTTTCTCCTTTATTGCTTTGTCTATTCATTCTGCTATGTACACAACAAATTAATCCTGCTGCTGTGGTTTGAAAGCATAAGCTGATCATGACTTGCTACAGCTGTGATACAAAATGAATGAATTGTAATTATTTTTAAAAATTAATTAATTAAAAAAGATGGAACACTTGTAGCTCCTTCTCCAGAATTATGCCTGCCTTTCCTTTGTCATGTCCCACACCATGACATAAACCTCTGAAAGTATAGTATAGGCTATCCCAAATTAAATGTTTTCTTTTGTTGAGATGCCATGGTCCTGGTGTCTCTTCACAGCAATGGAAACTGTAACTAAGACTAAAGTTGTTACCAGGAGCTGGAGTATTGCTGTAATAGACCTTATCATGCTTTCCTTGGAGGAATGTGAGTTTGGTAACTGTGGACTAGGAAAAGAGCTAGAGAAATGGAAATAAGGGAATAGTGACCTCAGTGTAAGACCCCATGCAGCCAAGCTTCCATTTTGTGAAAGTACTACTTAGGCCATGCATGGTGCTATGCACCTTCAACACTAGTATTCAAGAGATAGAAACATGTTCATCTCTGAGTTCAGTGTCAGTCTACAGAGCAAGTACCAGCAGAGCCAACCTTAATCATTGAAGAAAAGCATTGAAAAAAGGAAGTTTGTTCAGAATTCATTGAACAATGATTCCATGTTTCAGCCCCAGCAAGCAGCAGAACTCAGAAGCCTCAGCCAAGTGGTTCTTGCTTTAGATTGGAGAATAGAAGAATGTGGTTATATTATATTCCACAATGTAAGATGGCTCACACAGGAAATTTCAGGAAATTCCAGCACTCAGGGAGGCAGAGGCAGGTGGATCTCTGTGAGTTCAAGGCTAGCCTGGTCTACAAAAGCAAGTCCCGACAGCTAAGGCTACACAGAGAAACCCTTTGTAGAAAAACAAAAACAAACAAAACAAAACAAAAAACAAAAAACAAAAGAAAAGAAACAAACAAATAAAAACCCCAAACTTACCATGAAAGCACAATAGTGTAGTTCAAGTAAGTAAAAACCCAAATAGTTAGGTACTGTGAGAGATTTATTTTATTTATATCTTTTGACATAAGTAAACCTTTCTTTAATCTGGACTATTTGAGGTGATAAATTCCCTCTTTAGGCTAACCCACATATCTGGTGGCAGCCTGCATATATAATGGACATTGAAGATGGTCAATCTGTCTCTTGTCCTGCATGCCTAAGCTCTGGCTAGTAACTTTTTTTTCACTGACATTAGGGTCTACTTCTTTGGAATTCTGGAATATTCTGATAATCAGGAAGCTTAGTTATCCAGCCAAACATTCTGAAGAGCTACTGGATTCAACTCTCCACAGCCTTTGAGCCATTCTTATAAAATAGTTTTCTACATACACAGAGAAATTCTTTCTATCAGTTCTGTTCGTCTACAGAGCCTTTACTAATACAGATTTGTTTTTTCCAGACCTTCCCATTGAGGAAGAAGTGCTAGCTGACACTAGTACTACAAAGTGTCACGTGTTCCCTGCTTTTTGCCCCTGGATTGTCTCATACCTTCCCAAAGGAAAGTAGCTGCGGTTTACCTGACTCTAGCGTGAAATCACAGAACAAAAATCTCATTGCATTTTATAAAACTTCTTTCTAATTCTTAATATTCTTGTCACCCTGCCACCTGAAGGACAGACTGTTCACTCTGCGGCACGTTGAATAATGGACTGTGTGGCATATATCCACCTTGATTCCAGGAGGAAGAGGGAAATTGCCTACTGAGTGCTGTAAGACATAAGGCAGGCTAGGGGAGGACAGGCACAAATGATGATCAAATACAAATATCTGCAGGTCTGGAAAAAGTCTGCTCCTGAAAGGGAAGCTGCGCCAGGAATCACTGTACATTTTTCATTTTTGCTCCGGGAAACTGTAACCCTAAGGGAGGTGCTCATGTCACTCAAGACTCACTGGCCAATCAGGACCCTGAGGACATCCCTCTTGTCAGCGGAAGAGACAGGTTCTTCCTGGCGCCATGCTCCTTGTTTGCAGTGTTGCTGAGCAGAGTTGAATAGTTTTTGTGCTGTGGTCTGAGCGTGGTTGCTGTGTGCTGTGAGGGGATTTCAGGCGAGTTCCAAAGTCGCAACATGGTGAGTGTGTGTCCGCTGCCCACAACATGGTGGAGCAGGGTCTAAACCAGGACCTGCATGTAGGGTCCTTTCTGGGGCTGGGTGGGAACCTACATCCCTAAGAAGCCAGGGGAGTGATCCCTTGTCCTAATCTTGAATGCACTGAGGGCATCTGAACATCTTCACTATATTGGGTTAGGGGTGGAAGCCGAGAAATCTCACTTCAGGAACAGAAATTTAAAAGGAAAGCTTTATTTTATGAGCTCAAGGAGGCGGCCAGTTCTGGATCTGAAAGGTCCCCAAGGGGGTGAGCTTTATTGTATTTTTAAAAGGTAAGATCCACAAAGCTAGGCTCCCTTGGTGAGTGTGGGGGTCATCCAATCAAAATTTAAAATTGTGAGTTAAGCAAGGGAGTTTGTCGGAGGATGTGCTGATCCAGGACAACCGGGCTCAAGGCCTTTAACTATTTTCCAAAACATTAGATCTGGAATCCAAGGTCTGAATTTATCCCGCTAGAGGTTTGGTCCGGAGTTCAATGTGATAAGGGACCAAAGAAATGAGACTTCTGTTCATAGTGAGGGCTTTGTAGGTGATATATTTTTACAATTTAGGCACCTCTTTTCCGGTACCAGTAAATTTAATCAGTTAACAGATAATTAGGAAAATATTTCTGGGGGTCTGGTGGGAGATAGTGCTGCAAGCTTGGGAACGTGAAGTTATTTAAACTTTGCTAAGAAAATGTAAGAGCAAAACTTAAAAGTTGCTTGGAGAAGACTGGACTCTGGAGGCCACCTCCTTACCTATTATGGGGATGCATGTTCGCAAAGTATTTGCAGCAGGGGCTTGAACGTAGAAATGTCCTTGGTAGGATGCAAACTCAGAGAGGCCTCTAGTGCCTTCTCCAAGTTCTGATCTTGGCATTTAACATTTAGGTATAAAATTCATTTGGAGTTAATTTTGTGTAGTTTGGAAATAACATATTTGTTGAGTAGCACTTCATCATAAAGCTGTGATATAAAGGAGTAGAATTCTTGATGTGAAGGATTTACCAAGGTTTAGGAGATAGGAAGTCACTACAAATATAAATCAGGTAAGAGTTTGTTTTAAAATATCCCTGAGATAAGTAGCATGCCAGCCAAGCCTGTTAGAGATTAGGATGCTAGGGAATACGTTTGTTCCCGAGGTTTGTATACAATTTTTTTCTTTAACCATAATCAAGGGGACAGCCCTGATTCATAGCAACTACTGGACCATCTCCATGTTCAAGAAGAGGCATCTAACAACCTTCTCAGTAGGGGTATTGCAGAATGTCAGCCAACATTAAAGCCTGGTGTGCCTTTACATTGCAGTTTTCTTCTTGAGAAAAATCAGTTCTGCCACTTGGGCAAGATATCTACTGACACCAATTTGAACAGGGTAATCACTATTGTTTGAGGGCTGGCCTGACCAAACAGGGCTTTCCCTGAGGTCCTTATGTATAGAAAATGGCATAACAGCTTCTCACACTCCTCAGATATGATTGGCAGTGTCAGTATGACCTAGGCACTAGGCCTTGGGTGATTTCTCCATGATTGTCAGGTATAATAAAATTGCCCTCCTTTCCTAAAGGCAGATATATATCTGGGTTAGATGTGGGGCAGGGCATTTGAGGAGGATTTGCTTCAGATTCTGAGAACTCAACTCTTCCTAAATATGGAGCAGAATTTCTTAGTTCAAAGGTCAATATGGCCTTGGTAAATATGTTCCCATTGTGCAATATTGTTTTTAATAGACTCCTCATGATTTTATCCCTTTCTATGAGAGATTAATTCATAGATGTCTCCTGTTTCCTTCCATTTCTTCCCTGGAAGTAATGTACAAGATGCTAGTTTTCTTAAAAAGCTTAGTTATGATAAGACAGCATGTACAAGACCTTCCCACTCCAACTTTTATACCTTATACTTTTCCGTTCATTTGAAACCTCAGAGACCTTCCACTTATGGCCCTGGCACTGAAAAATAACCAGCTGTATTATAGTAGCAGAGGACATATATAGTTCTAGGAATATCTTTGCTGTGCAAATCTTCCATCTGCCTTAGTGGCTAGACTTGAAATCTCTAGTCCATATTGAAATTGTTTAATATATACCTGGGCCTTAAATTGAAGAGACATAAGGATGACTACATGTAGGGAAATAAAAATCTGTTCTAAGCTGTCTTCTCTTTTAGCATGATCTAGAGCTGGATACATGCTACTCTTAAAGAGATTTTTTTTCCTAACTTAACCATTTAATTGTGTTTGGAGTACATTTTCCCTGGGGATGCATATTAGTTCTAGAACAGCTGCATCTTCAGCCTTTTGGGAAAATATTTCTGAGAGAAGTTATGTTGGATCAGTTCATATTGATCCCAGTCTGTTGCTTCCCAGAACAATGACCTTGCTTTTCTCCTTGATAAAATTCCTAAATTCTTAAGTTAAAGGCTGTTCCACCACAGACTTTTAAAAATTAATCATTTGAGTCAGGTAATGAGCTCAATTTTTGTGTGCATGGGGAAGACAGATTGGAAAAATCTGTCTAATTTCTAGTAGTTTTCTAGTAGAAAAAAATCTGTCTAATTTCTAGTAGAAGGTCAAATTTCTAGTAGTTTTTAACACTGCTTTCTAAATTCAATTTTTTTTCTGAAAAAATTTACATTGTGTTTGAAACTGGTGTCAAGATTGCATTGACTATATAAATAGCTTTTGGTACAGTGGACATTTTCACAAGGTTATTCCTATAAAACCCTAAGCGTGTGCAGTCTTTCCATCTTCTGGTTTCTTTTCTAGTGACTTAATGTTTGACTTGTATTTGTTAGTTGCATTTGACTTATGTTGTCTTTTAATTCCACAGTTCCTTAGATTAGTTTATTTCCAGATAACCAGTTTATTGGCAGAAAGAATTTTTGATTATTACCCTTTTGGGGTAAATCTGTTGTCTGTTGTTTCACATCTAATTTTGTTTCTTTTATGAAATTGAGTGCACTTGTTTCATATATATATATATATATATATATATATATATATATATATTTGGCATTGGAATTTCTTTTGTTTTAATGATAGGATATCTCTTATCTCTGTGTAATCCTGCCTTTCCTGGACTTGCTTTTTAGACCAGGATTGTCTTGAACTCACAGCAATCAACCTCCCTCTGACTCCATGTGTGCTGGGATTATGTAAAGGCATGCACTGCAACCACCCTCCAGCTTATTGTAATATCTTTTGCTCAGTTTTTCTTTAATGAGTATGAAGTGTTCCTCCCTTAAATATATTGACTACATTTGGCTTTTAGTATGTTTTCTCAGGCAATGGAATATCTGAATACATGGTAGTTTTCTGGCTCCATTTCCTCAGAATCCTATTGAACCTATTACCACAAATAAGTGTCTACATTTAGTGTTGATGGGAGGATTTTAGAGGCAGCAACTAGATGAATTCTGTTTCTTATTCAGTCTGATAGACTGTTTTTATTGAGAAATTGAGCCCAGTAACGTAGTTATTTTTGAAAGATGTGTATTGATTCTTCTCATTTTCTTGATTTCATGCTGTTTTCTTGCATCTATTTGATAAATAAACATTGTAAGGGCAATGTTTTTTAACATATTGTGAAATCTTGCATGTGTTTATTCTCTTCAGACTGATGCATTTCTCTTAATTTTCTCTGTAGTGCTATTTTTCTACATATAAGCTCTTTTAATTTTTTTTTTACTAGAAAAGCTTATTCCTCCTGCAGTTTTAATACATTCCTTTGCTGACTGTATCATCTGGGCTAAAAATTACAATGTTTCAGGAGTTAGAGTATATTTCTGATTTGCTTCTGAGGTTAAAGTTTATGTCAAACAGTTTTGTATTATTCTATTGGGCTTGCCACATTTGCTAGTAACTTGATCTTTCTCAATGCAAATTTTAATACCATTTTTTAAAATTTTCTGTTTCTAATGGTTTAGCTATAATACATTATTAAAATCCACATGTCAATCTCTCTCTCTCTCTTTCTGCTATGGCAGGGTTCCTGTGTGCAGTGTTGGATCTGGGACAGATGCAGAATCCCTGTTTTCTTTATCTCTTGGGTTGCCAGGCAAGTGACCAGGAAGGATGGTTGAAAGGAAAAGAAATAGGGAGGGAGCCCAGGTTTTTTTCTCCAGGATTAGGGACTGGCTATATATACTACTGTTAAGGAGGAAAACTAAAACTAAACACATGTTTTTCTCTGACTGAAAATGTAAAAAGCAGCTTCTAATCGAAACTGCAAGGGGTTGTTATAAAGGGCCCTTTGACTTGAAATTAACACCTGTGCAGGAACAGGCCTCTGAGGATGCCACCTCAGTTAGTGACATAGACATCCAAAGTGAGAGCTGAGAATTCCAAAGTATCTGATACTCTTCCTGGACAAGTCATAGATTTCCTTGTTAATTACTATCTACTGTGGGAAGAAGCTGCTCAGATGAGGGTTGATACAGTTGATACAACTGTGTGTCATTAGGAATCATTTTATCTCTATATCAATTTAATAGGTTAATATTAGTAGGTTTTCTTCTAGGGCTCATGATTTATCTGCTCTCTGGTTCTTGGCCTTAATGACAGTATCAGGCGTGGGTTCCATCTTATGGAAAGGACATAAAATTCAATTTAAAAAGTGGTTGGATACTTCCATAATATTTGTGCCACAATTTCACCAGTGGGCATAACTTTCAGCCTGGTCATTATTGTAGCTTACATAGTTCACATCTCGGTAAGACTGAATATTACTTTTCTCATCCAGTATTGTGCATAGAACCTTTCTGCAAAAGTAACATTTTCACCCTGGGTAAGATGATTAGTCCTCACTCACAAAGGCAAATGGGAGACCGACATTGGAAGAAGGAGAAAACAGCGAACTGGACAGGAGCCTCTGAAAGAGAGACACAGAGGGCCTCTGAAAGTCTCTGCCCAGCAGGGTATCAAAGCAGATGCTGAGACTCATAACCATACTTTGGACAGAGTGCAGAGAATCTTATGAAGGAAGGGGGAGATAGTAAGACCTGGAGGGGACAGGAGATCCAGAAGAAGAGCAACAGTACCAAAAACATCTGGTCACAGGGGTCTTTTCTCAGACTGGTAGGCCAACCAAGGACCATACATGGAGATAACCTAGAACCTCTGCTCAGATGTAGCTGATGGCAACTCAGTCTCCAAGCAGATTCCCTAGTAAGGGAGCAGGGACTGTCTCTGACATGAACTTGGTGGCTGGCTCTTTGATCACCTTGCCAGGCTACAGAGGAAGACAATGCAACCAGTCCTGACAAGACCCAATACCTAGTTTCAGACAGAAGGAGAGGAGGATCTCCCCTATCAGTGGACTTGAGGAAGGGCATATGAGAAGAGGGAGGGAGAGTGGGATTGGGAATGGATGGAGGAGGGGGCTACAGCTGGGATAAAAGGTGAATAAATGAATTAAATAAAAATAAAATTAAAAAGAATACACTCATTGGTAAAGAAAAACAGTATTTCTCATAGGTGCAAGATAGTGGAGTTTAAGGGTTGGAACAGTGAAAAAAAGAGGCTATTTGATCCTTGGGGTAATAACATATTTGGATAGAAGGCAAGAAATGTATGCACAGGTAAGTAAGGCTACTGTCCTCTCCCACTTCTGATGTCTATCCTGTTTGCCCTTCTGAATGAGGATTAAGCCTCTTCCCTAGGGTTCTCCTTGTTGTTTACCTTTTTTAGGACTATGACTTTTAGTATGTTTATACTATATTATATGGCTAATATCCACTTATAAATGATTATATACCATGTGAGGCTTTCTGCTTCTGGGTTACCTCACTCAGGATCATCTTATCTAGTGCCATCCAGTTGCCTGCAAATTTTATGATTTCCTTGTTTTTAATGGCTCAGTAGTATTCCATTGTGTAAATGTAACACAGTTTCCATATCCATTCCTCAGATGACAGACAACTAGGTTTTTTCCAGGTTCTGGAATAAAGCGGCTATGATCATAGGTGAGCAAATGTCCTTGTTGTATGGTTGAGCATCCTTTCAGATATATTCCCAGGAGTGGTCTAGCTGGATGTTGAGGTAGCACTATTGCTAATTTTCTGGGAAAGCACCAGAATGATTTTCAAAGTGGTTTACAAGTTGACATCCCTCCAGCAATGGAGTAGAGTTCCCCTTTCTCAACAACCTCTCTAGCATGTGTTGTCACTAGAGTTTTTGAACTTAGCCATTCTGATGGGTGTAAGGTAAAAACTCAGGTCAATTTTGATTTGTATTTCCCTGATGACTAAGGATGTTGAGCATTTCTTTAAGTGCTTCTCTGCCATTCAGTATTCCTTTGTTGACTATTTTCTGTTTAGCTCTGTACCCAATTGTTAAAATTGATTATGTGGTTTTGGGGTGTTTAACTTCTTGAGTTCTTTATATACTCTGGATGTTATCCATCGGTCAGGTGTACGTTTGGTGAAGATCCTTTCCCAATCTGTAGGCTGTCATTTTGTTCTGATGACACTGTCCTTTGCTTTACAGAAGCGTTTCAGTTTTATGAGGTCCCATTTATTGATTGTTGCTCTTAGAGCCTGTGCTGTTGGTGTCCTTTCCAGGCAGTTCTTTCCTGTGCCAATGAGTTCAAGGCTCTTCCATAATTTTTTGTCTAAGAGATTTAGTGTGTCTGCGTTTATGTTGAGGTCTTTGACCCACTTGGACTTTAGTTTTATGCAGGGTAGTAAATATGGATCTATTTGCATTTTTCTACATGTGGACATCCATTTCACATAGCAACATTTGTTTAAGTTGCTATAATTTTCCATTGTATGGGTTTGGCTCCTTTGTTAAAAAGCAATTGTGTAGGAATGTGGGTTTATTTCTGGGTCTCTGATTTTATTCCATTGATCAATAACCCTATTTCTATGCCAGATTTTATTAATATTTATCTATAATATATCTTTCCTTCTTTTTGTATTTATTGCAATTTATTCACTTTATATCCCAGTGGTAACCCCTTCCTCATTCACACCCAATATGCCCTCCCTCCTTCTTCTCCTCCCATGCCTATTCCCCAGTACACTGATGTCGCCTGTCCTCCTTTCCTTCCATCTGACCCTAGCCTATCAGTTCTCATTTGGACTGTCTGCATTGTCTTCCTCTGTGGACTGGCAAAGCTGCTTCGCCCTCCGGGGGAGATGATCAAAGAGTCAGCCACTGAGTTCATGACAGAGACAGTCCCTGTTCCCTTTACTAGTGATCCCACTTGGAGACTGAGCTCCCTCTGTGGAGGAGTTCTAGGTTATCTCCATACGTGGACCTTGGTTGGAGTTTTAATTTCAGAAAAGACCCTTGTGCCCCGACTTTTTGGTTCTGTTGCTCTTCTTCTGGAGCTCCCCTCTAGGTCTTTCTATCTCCCCCTTCTTTCATAAGATTCACTGCCCTCTACCCAAAGTTTGGCTATGATTGTCAGTGTCTGCTTTAATACCATGCTGGGTAGAGTTTTTCAGAGGCCCTCTGTGGTAGGCTCCTATCTTGTTCCTTGTGTTCACCCTCTTCCAATGTCCATCCCATTTGCTTTTCTGAATGAGGATTGAGCATGTTACCAAAGGTCCTCCTTCCTGCTTAGCTTCTTTAGGTGTACATATTTTAGTATGATTATTCTATATTATATGACTAATATACAGTTTTAAGTGAGTATATACTATTTGTTTCTTTCTGCTTCTAGGATTCCTCACTCAGGATCATCTTTCTAGTTTCTACCATTTGCCTACAAATTTCATGATTCCTTGTTTTTAATTGCTGAGTACTAGCTCATTGTGTAAATGCACCACAATTTCTGTATCCATTCCTCAACTGAGGGACATCTGGGTTGTTTTCAGATTCTGGATATTACGAATAAAGCTGCTAAAAACATGGTTGAACAAATGTCCTTGTTGTGTACTTGAGGGTATTTTGGATATATGCTATTATTGGAATAGCTGGATCTTGAGGTAGCAATATTCCTAATTGTCTGAGAAAGAGCTGGATTGATTTCCAAAGTGGTTGTAGAAGTTTATATTCCCACCAGCAATAGAAGAGGGTTCCTCTTTCTCCACATCCTCTCCAGCATGTGTTGTCACTTGATTTTTTGATCTTATATTTATTTTATTTCTTGTTTTATTCTCTATTGAGAATTTTCTCTTTGTCTCTGTACCCCATTTTATAATTGGATTACTTGGCTTGTTGCTGTTTAACTTCTTGAGTTCTTTATATATACTGGATATTAGCTGTCTATCAGGTATAGGGTTGGTGAAGATACTTTCCCATTCTATAAGCTGTATTTTGTTCTGATGATATTGGCCTTTGCTTTACAGAAGTTTTTCAGTTTCATGAAGTCCCATTTATTGATTGTTGATCTTAGAGGCTGTGCTGTTTTTCTGTTCAGGAAATTGTTTCATGTGCCAATGAGTTCAAGGCTCTTCCCCACTTTTTCTTCTGGTAAATTTAGTGTGTTTGGTTTTATATTGAGGTCTTTGATCTACTTGGACTTTAATTTTGTGTAAGGTGATAAGTATGGATTTATTTGCATTTTTTACATGTAGATATACAGTTAGATCAGCACCATAGGTTAAAGATGCTGTCTTTTTTTTTTTTTTTCCATTGTATGGTTTTGGCTCTTTTGTCAGAAATCAGGTATCCATAATTGTGTGGGTTTATTTCTGGGTCTTCTATTTGATTCCATTGATCTACAATTCTATTTCTATGCCACTGTGCAGTTTTTATTACTGTTGCTCTATAATACAGCTTGATATCAGGGATGGAGATACCCATAGAATATCTTTTATTGTAGGGGATTGTTTTACTGATTATGGGTTTCTTGTTATTCAATATGAAATTGAGAATGTTTCTTTCAAGGTTTGTGTTGGGAATTGCATTGAATCTGTAGATTGCTTTTGGTCAGATGGCCATTTTTACTATGCTAATTCTGTCAAGCCATAAACATGGGAGATCTTTCCATCTTCTGATATCTTCATCTATTTCTTTCTTTAGAGACTTTAAGTTTTTTTTTCATACAAGTCTTTGACTTGCTTAGTTAGAGTTACACCAAAGGTACTTTATGTCCTTTGTGGCTGTTGTGAAGGGTGTTGTTTCCCTAATTTCTTTCTCAGCCCATTTGTCTTTTGTGTACAGACAGCTACTGATTTTTTATTTGAGTTATTTTGTATACAGCCACTTTGCTGAATGTGTTTATTAGTTGTACGATTTCCCTTGTAGAATTTTTGTGGTCACTCATCTACACTATCATAACATCTGCAAATAGTGATGCTTTGACTTCTTCCTTTCCAAACCAAATCCCCTTGATCTCCTTTAATTGTCATATTGCTCTAGCATGGACTTCAAAAAGTATGTTGATGAGATATGGATAGAGTGGGCAGCCTTGTCTTGTCCCTGATTTCAGTGAGGTTGATTTAGGTTTCTCTGTGTTTAGTTTAATGTTGCCTATAGCCTTGCTGTACATTGACTTTATATGTTTAGATATGTGCATTGTATCCCTGATCACTCCAGGACCTTAAACATAAATGTATGTTGAATTTCCTCAAATACTTTTTCAGGATCTAAGGAGAGTATCATGTGTTGTTTTTTTTTTTCTTTCAGTTTGTTTATATGGTGGATTACATTGATAGAGTCCTATATCTTGAACCACCTCTGCATTCCTGGGATGAAACCTACTTGGTCATAGTGGATGATATCTTTGATGTGCTCTTGGATTTGGTATGCAAGCATTTTGTTGAGTATTTTTGCATCAATGTTCCTAATAGTGGCCAGAAATTCTCTTTCTTTGTGGGGTCTTTGTGTGTTTTAGTTATCAAGGTGACTGTGGCTTCATAGAATGAGTTTGTAAATGTTCCCTCTGTTTCTATTGTGTGGAATAGTTTGAAGAGAATTAGAGTTAGCTCTTCTTTGAAGGTCTGGTAGAATTCTGTACTGAAACCATTTGTTCCTGGGAATTTTTTGGGTGAGAGACTTTTGATGACAGCTTAGGTGACATAGGACTACTTAATTTATTTACCTGGTCTTGATTCAGCCTTGGTAAGTGGAATTGATAAAGAAAATTGTACATTTTATTTCTATTTTCAAATTTTGTGGCATATAGGTTTTGAAGTAAGACCTACTGATTGTTTGGATTTCCTCAAAGTCAGTTATGTCCCCCTTTTCATTTCCTATTTTGTTGATTTGGGTAGTGACTCTCTCTTTTACTTAGCCTGGTGAAGGGTTTGTCTATAATTGTTGATTTTCTCAAAAAAAAAAAAACACAGCTCTTCATGTAATTGATTCTTTCAATTGTTTTGTTTCTAATTTATTAATTTTAGCCCTGATTTTGATTATTTCTAGCCTTCTATTCCTCTTGGAAGTGTCTACTTTTACTTTTACAGGATTTCAGGTGAACTGTTAAGTTGCTTTTATGAGATGTTTTAAATTTCTTCTTGAAGGCACTTAGTGCTGTGGACTTTCCTCTTAGCACTGCTACTATTGTGTCCCATAAGTTTGGGTATGTAATATATCTTGAAGTCAGGTATGTAGATACTTCCAGAAGTTCATCTCTGGAGTCTGAGTACTCTTCCTTATGACAAGAGATGTCCAGGGAAACACGAGTGGGTGCTGGATTTTCAGATGGAGCCAAGCAGGAATATGTATTTTGAAGGAAGGGCACAAGCACAGTGCCCTGAAGGGTGAGGCACTGGAAAGGATTTCTTTGAATGGTAAAGGGCATGAGTACCATTTTAGCTTTTTGTTTATTTTCTTCTCTCTTTTTTTTTTTTGCGAAGCAAAAGTATTGTTTTGGAAAGAAATGAGCATGAACCTCTGTAATGCCACAATCCAAGCAAGTGAAAGATAAGAGAAAAGATGACCTAAATATGTTTCCTCGAGGATATATATTTCACATTGCTGAGAGCAAAATTATAGGCTTTGCTTTTTGAAAAACCTAATAAATTTAGGATTCTTAAATACCTCTATCCCCCTTCCACCCACTACCCCTAGTTAGGAGAGAAAACTGGTTTGTACAGACAAGGAACTCAGACCTCTCCAGCTACTTAATGCTGGTTAGGGTTGTTGGCTTCTTTAGGGCAATACCAGTCTCAGCCATCTGGATTCCAGAAGTCTACTCAAACAGCAAACAGCTTGGCACAATTTTTTATAATATATTTTATTTGGGTTATTATGCCTCTACTTCCCTTACAACCATTATTCCTTCAAACACCCCAACACTAGGTAAAAGAGAAAGAAGGCTAGAGGGAAAAGAGATATAGGTCTCTTTAATAAAGCTGCCTCCTATGGTTTATTGTGGTCAAGTTCTTTGGGGCAATACCTCTTAATTATGAGGATATTCAGCAGTCCAACAAACCAGCAATGACAAACACAGTAGCAGTGTGGGTGAAAAGCATCATGAAGAGCAGCATTCTTTCTTCTTCAAATACTCCAGGCCCTCTTATGGCTCTCGCATGTGTACCCTCTACAGAAGACTCAGAATTAAACTATGTGCAGTTGGCAAAAACACATGCCTGCTAGAGCACGAGACAATCAGAATTAACAGCTGTGGACAAACTGAAGCAGCCTCGTGCTCCACACCTGGGGTTAAAAGAAAAACACATTCACATAACATGAGTGGGATTTTAAAGGAACATACATTTGTAACACAATTTCTGATTCTATTACTTTGGTTATTTTCTCTCTGTCTTTTACTTAGATTAGATAAGTACTTATTTAATTTAGATAAGGGTTTGTCTGTCTTGTTGATTTTTCTCAAAGAACCAACTTTTTGTTTCATTGGTTCTTTATCTTCTCTTTCTATTTTATTGATTTCTGCCCTCAATTTGATAGTTTCTTGATGTCTACTCCTTTTTTGTGTGCTTACATATTTTTGTTCTAGACTTTTCAGGTGTGTTTTTAAGTTGATAGTATGAGATCTCTCCAATATCTTTATGTAGGCACTTTGTGCTATGAAGTTTTCTCTTAGCACCACTTTCATTCCTCATTGTATTCCATGAGTTTGCATACAGTATGTATTTATTTTTATTGGATTCTATAGTCTTTATTTTTTTCATTTGTTTTAACCCATTTTTCATTCAGTAGAAGATTATTCACTTACCATGAGTTTGTAATGTTTTTATGATTCTTTCTGATGCTATTTTTATCCAGCTTTAAACCATGGTGATCTGACAGGATATAAGATGTTATTTTAATTTTCTATTAAGATTTACATTGTGTGTGAATATGTAGTCAATTTTAGAGGATGTGTCATGAAATGACGAGAAGGTATATTCTTTTGTGTTTCTGTAGAATGTTTTGTAATTCTCAGATAGATTTAGGTCCTGCTGTGGTAATATAGCTGAGCTAAGGTGGTGACATATTGCCTGACTGTTCTTGAATCTATTCCTATGCTGCTGTCTAGAGATCTGGATTTGGGGTGATTATAGGTCTAAGTGCTGGTTTTTTGGGTGGGAGTTTTGTGCTTGAGGTTCTGCTAGCACTCTGAAGTTCCAGAAAGTGTGTTGGCTGAGTGTTGATATTTTAATGACCTGCTTGTCATGTATTCACAGTGTTATGTTTGCTGGGATGGTATGGGAGGAGAGGTGCAACATGTGTTCAGTTGGAACAGTAGGGAAGATCCTGGAATTGGGTTTGTGGTAACAAAGATAGTGAAGAAGATTTCTGGTATTCCACCTTGGTCTCCATGCAAGTATGGCCTATGGTTGAGCAGAGGAGTTGGGGGTGAGATTACAGAAGCAGAACAGAGATTGGGAGTGTGTAATCTACAGGACACAAGAAAGGGGAAGCTGCCACTGGTGTTCTTTGTAGTGCTAGGGGCAACCATGAGAATTGGGTCTTCTGTAACAGAGAGTGGGAAAAGCTCCACAGAAACAAGTAGGAGAATATCACTGAACATTTGTTTCTTCTTTGTGTGTTTCTTTGGGGGAACTTAGGAAAGCTTTTGGAGGAGGAACCTGTCTAGATTGGGGATTGGATTTGAGTGTCTATGATCTCAACCCAGTTCCTGGTGTTTGTGTCTACTGTGTTGTGATTGAAATTGATCATCTGACCCCTTGTTATGTTCTCATGCTTTCACCTTTATCAACTCTATCCCAAAATTATATAGGAAAGACTCAAAGCAATTGCTATTCAGTGCTAGGCTATTTTGGTATCCTGAGGTTTTTACATGTTTAATTTTGTTGTTTTTGGAGACCAAGTTTCTTTGTGTAGCGTTGGCTGTCCTGAATGTAGGTATGAAATTCAGCCAGGCTTCACACTTAGAGGTCTACCTCCCTCTGGCTGCAGAGGGCTGGGATCAAATGTAGTCCAATATGCACATTTTGTTTCGATATATAGGCTGATGGGCCTGGTACGTAGGGTCTAGTACATGTCAAGCATATTCTATTTTGCTGGTCTTCACATCCACACTTGAATTTTGATATTTGTCGGAGTGTATATTTTGTTTCTCAGGTTGTCATGTATTCATCACATTAACACTGCCTGTATTTCTGAGTCATTGGATTGTAGGTGTGTGACATTCTTCTTGCCTCTTGTGTTTGTTTTGTTTTAACGGGCGAATATGGGTAGTATTTTGCCTGTATGTATGAATATGCACCTCTTTTGTACCAGGTCCTCCCAATAGTCAGCAGATGGTCTCAGAACTCCTGAATTTGGAGTAATGGATAGATGTGAGCTTCCATTTAAACACTGGCAATTGAGCCCAATTATTTGCAGGAACAACAAGAGCTTTTCATTGCTGAGCCACTTCAACTGCCTTATGTTGCTTATTTCATCTGTCCATTTGTACCTGTTTGAACACGCATTCCCTTTTAATAAGTTCTCATTAATGTTACAGTTTAACTTGGGACACTTCAGGTTTCTGGAAGTTAGATATAAAACTATAGTGAATATATAAACCATTGAGTTCTTTGTATCTTTCTTATTTGAATGATTTTTGCAGTGGATTCAGATCTTAAATGTACCTCTGGAAGTCATGAAACTTGTTTGAAAGGAAGGCCGGCATCTATCTTAATGAGATACACAGACCTCCGCCTGAGTGCTAGCGTTAAAGGCATGAGCCAATACATCCTGCTTGCCCATATTTTTTGTAGTTAGTAATTGAGCATAGCATTTCTGTGATGTGCCATCTGTACTGTTCATCTCTTTGCTTGTCTCTCTTTATGTCTTTTAATTGGCATTTCCTTTGAAAAGCTATATTTTAGTCAAAGGGTCCAGAGATGACAAGGTGAACCTCATCATTTAGTTTCCTTCTAAAATGACTTGGTAATTACATCAATTCATTACATCAACGTCTATGTGAGGAGATAAGTAAGAGAAGCACTGGAATTATAGGAATACATTGTCTATTAAGTATACATATACAGCATGCATTGCCATGCTTTCTGTGATACTCACGTATGGGATATTTTAGAAATCAATAACCTATGAAGAAGTGGATGTTAATTTCACTCCGGAAGAGTGGGCTTTGCTAGATCCTTCCCAGAAGAGTCTCTACAAAGATGTCACGCTGGAGACCTACAAACACCTTACAGCTCTAGGTAAGACAGTGAATTTTCTTTCACTATTAAGAAAAAGAGGACATCTGTTGTTATTGTTTTTGTTTTTTCTTATTGATGCTCTTATGAAATTTCAATTGGAATGAGGAAGAATAAATCACACATGTTTCTAAGATTCACTGAAAATAGTAACTTAAATTTTGCCTAATTTTGAATAATATGTCATACACTTTCTGGTATATATTTTAGGCTACAATTGGGAAGACCATACTGAAGCACATTGTCAGCATTTTAGAAGACATGGAAGGTAATTTTCTTGTGGAAACTGGTGTAAATATTCCTGTGAAAAAATTTTTTTAATGTGTCCCAGAAGTTTTAAATAAAAACAATAGAGAAAAAGCACTAGTTTAAGTATATTAAGGAATATTAAATTCTCCCAAACCCATTTTCCTCACAGTCAGGTGTCTGATTTATGTTTTCAAGGCATTTCTCTAAGAAAGAAGATGATGAAACACTTGCTTAACAGATATTGCTGTGAAAAGGACTTTAATTCACATGTAGTCATTGCTGTATCTGAAGACTACTGCCCCTGTCTGCTGCCCTAGACCTGGGCAGGGCTGCTTCTAGGTTCCATACAATCTATCTTAAGCATAGAATATTTTCAGCCTCTGTGAATTACTGCTTAATATGCACACCCTTTCTTTCTGAGCGCATAGATGGCTGATTCAGTTCAGCTGTTCTGGCTCAAACTCCTTTCCTAGCTAACTTATTAAATCTGGCTTTTCTCCCATCCTCTGAATTGCTTTGTTTGGCCTCAAACTAACTCCAGCAGTCTTTTCTAATCTTCAGGCTCTTATTTTCCTGATCATTTGATCTTCACCTTAGTTCTCTCCAACCTGTCTTTCTTTTACTGTCCCAGAAAAACTGCCTCCTCTCTCCATGCTGTGTCCCTTAAGGACCTTCATTTCCTCTCTATTTCATGAGAGATGAAAGTATCCTATTCTGTCAAATATTTTTCTGAATTTGTCCCCTTTTCTGCCACTCACTTAGATATTGCTTTCAAACATGTGTGCTTCCTTCTCCCAACTATTTTTACACCCATTGTTTGAGATTAAACACATGTATCACCATGCCTGAAACTAAGCTTTTCTTTACTGGACATTGCTCTATACCAGGCTGGCACTGAAGGCAGATCTTCTTGCCTCTGTATACTGGATTAATGTATTGTTATATTCCAGCCAGATCACATAGAAATAGAGGGTCTTCGGATGTGATCTTTTGCCAGAGCAACAAGTCTCTAAATCAAATTCCTCTATAAAAATCATTACTCATATCCACATTACAGATGCTCCGTAGAAATTCTAATCTCTTAAGTCTTATACAATTCAGATATTGGAAAAAGCAAGCTCATTAAATAGGTGATAATTTTATGTACAAAACCTACTCAAGAGCAAATATTCCATAGAAAAGCTGATGTGACTCAAATACTTGAAGTAAACTTGCTAAGTTTAGTTAGATGGAAAGTATAAAAGTCAAGAAAATTGTTGTGGAGGAAAAATGATCCCCATAGCACATGTCTTTGAAGACAAAATACAAACTGTGAATATGAGGATCTTCCATTTGTTACTCAAATCATTTGACCATAAGGATATGAAAAGAAAAATCATACTTACCAGAAGATATGTAGTATTCCTTACTTGGAATAGACTTTGTGAATGTGATGCAAGTTTACATTTAATTTATTAATAATCACTAATATAATTAAATAATAATCATAAATAATAATCAGATTATTATTTAAACAGTTAAAGAAAATTCCCCATCTACCCAATAGCAGTGAGATTCCTTTAGGTCTCCAGCATCACTTCTTTGAAGAGATTCTTTTGGGATGGATCCAACGAAGCCCACTTTTCCTGAGTGAAGTTAACATGCACACCATCATAGGTTATTGCATTCTAAACTATTCTATACATATGTACAACAGAAACCATGAAAGTGACAACACTAAATTTATAATTATTCATGTATCAATTCATTATTAATGACAGAAAGTCTAATGAAAGCAGGGGACAATTAATAAATTAAACTACTGTACTTAATTAGTTTTTGAAACTAATTGGGAATATAGCCACAGAAATCACATTAGAGATTACTAGCCCTGTGGAAATTGTTGTGTTTACCCTAGTTCACTTTCCAAATGTAGTGTGACTCCCACTATAGGAAAATTTATGAATGCAGTCACTATTGTATAGATGAGTTCTAGTTCTTTTCAAATATGTGAAAAAACACTTATAGAAAAAGTACCCCCCTACCAGTGGACTGGCGGAGGAGCATGGGTGGAGAAGAGGGAGGGGGGATGAGATTATTAGGGGCAGGTGGAGGGAGCTACAGTTGGGATACAAGGTGAATAAACTGTAATTAATAAAAATATGCTCTTTAAAAGAGGAAAGAAAGAAAAAGGATGCTATAAGCAATCCATGTAATATGTTTCTTACCTCAAAGGTATCTTCAAAATGCAAAATTTCCACAATCAAGGGGGAAATTATAAATGTAAACAAAGTGATAAAACATTAAGATGTAAGTCCTTTTTACATTTAGCTCAAATTGTAAACTTAATTCACTGTAATGAATCACTGTAATGAATGTGAAAAAGCTTACACATATACCAATTATCTTTGCAGCCATGAAAAACCACATACTAGTGAGATCCCCTATGAATGTAATCAGTGTGGTAAAGCGTTTAAACGTTGCTGTGATCTCCAGAGGCATGAAAGAATTCATACTGGAGAGAAGCCCTACGGATGTAATCAGTGTGGTAAAGCCTTTGCATGTCATAGATCTCTTCAAAGACAGGAAAGAATTCAGAATGGAAAGAAACTCTACAAATGTAATCAATGTGAAAAAGCCTTTTCAAGACACAGTAGTTTCCAAACTCATAAAAGGACACATACTGGAGAGAAACCCTTTGAATGTAATCAATGTGGTAAAGCCTTTGCAGATCGCAGTAACTGCCAGAGTCATAAAAGAACTCATAGTGGAGAGAAACCCTATGAATGTCATCGATGTGGTAAAGCCTTTTCACAACTCAGTAGTCTCCAAAAGCATAAAAGAACACATACTGGAGAGAAACCCTATGGATGTAATCAGTGCGATAAAGCATTTTCTCGTTTCTGTGATCTCCAGAGACATGAAAGAATTCATACTGGAGAGAAGCCCTATGAATGTAATCAATGTGGCAAAGCCTTTTCACATCCCAGTAGTCTCCAAAGGCATAAAAGAACACATACTGGAAAGCAGCCCTATGAATGTAATCAATGTGATAAAGCCTTTGCACGTTGCTGTGATCTCAAGAGGCATGAAAGAATTCATGCTGCTAAGAAATCCTATGGATGTAGTCAATGTGGTAAAGTCATTGCACATTCCAGTGACCTTCGAAGGCATGAAAGAATTCATACTGGAGAGAAAGCCTACATATGTAATCAATGTGGTAAAGCCTTTGCACGATGTTCTGATCTCCAGCGGCATAAAAGAATTCATAGTGCAGAGAAACCCTATGAATGTAATCAATGTGGAAAAGCATTTGCACATTGCAGTAACCTCCAAAGGCATGAAATAATTCATACTGGAGAAAAACCCTACAAATGTAATCAATGTGATAAAGCCTTTTCACATCCCAATAGTCTCCAAAAGCATAAAAGAACACACTGGAGAGAAAGCCTATAAAGTAATCCATGTGATAAAGCCTTTTCACGTTGCTGTGATCTCCGAAGGCATGAAAGTTTTCATATTGGAGAGAAACCCTAAGACTATAAACAGTGTACTAAAGCCTTTGCATGGTGCATTGACCCTCAAACCATAAAGAAATCATACTTGAGAGAAAACCTTATAAATATATTTAGTATGATGAAACCTTTGTACATTTCTATAGGTTTTATTATTGTGAATGAATCATACTGAAGAGACACCCTATGAATGTATTTAATATGGTAAATGAAAGTTTTGCATTTTCATCTACCATAGAGATGTAATGAAGTGATATAATCAGCAATCAATTGTATATCTCACTACATAGCTTGCTGTGATATGAATATATAATTTGATGTTCCATGATTCTGCATGTTCCTCTTAATTATCCATTTGTGATTTATCTAAAGTACTGCATTGTATAGGAAATATATGAAGATTCTAGATAATGTAACAGCAAGAATATTTATTTAAAAACCACTTCTGATGTGTGTGCAGAACATAATTATGGGTTTTTATGTCATGACAGATATGTAGAAATTGGGAGACAACATTTTGCAGTCTCCTTTGTCTATCTTTTTTTGTATATACTGTATGCAATTTCATGACTTATAAACATAAAAAGAGTAAAGGTTTTTTTTATACATTATTCATTTTATATCCCCCCATAGGCCCCTCCCTCCTCCCCTCTCGATCCCAGCCTCCTTCCCCTTTCTGCATCCATGCCACTCCCCAAGTCCACTGATAGGGGAGATTCTTCTCTCCTTTCTGATCTTAGTCTATCAGTTCACATCAAAAGTGGCTGCATTGTCCTCTACTGTGGCCTGGTAAGGCTGCTCCCCCCAGGGGGAGATGATCAAAGAGCAGTCCAGTCAGATTATGTCAGAGGCAGTCCCTCTTCCCATTACTATGTAACCCACTTGGACACTGAACTGCCATGGGCTACATCTGTGCAGGAATTCTAGGTTATCTCCATGAATAGTCCTTGGTTGGAGTATGAGTCTCTGGGAAGTTCCCTGTGTTCAAATTTTCTTGTTCTGTTGCTCTCTTTGTGGAAACCCTGTCCTCTCCAGCTCTTACTATCTTTTTATGATGACTGAGGTCAAGTTGCCAGGTTTGGACACCACAAATGTTTCCTACAGAACTGTCTTCATGATGCTCAAATAAGATTAATTGAGATATTACATAAATAAAATGTCTTTTCACATTGTAAACATTTTCATGTAATAATTGAGGAAATCAGAATGATTTGAATTAATTTTATTTGTAAATGAAAATGATCTGGAGTTCTAGTTTTTTGGAATGTATTGATTTATTCCTTAGAGTAAACACTTGTTCATAACATATATGAGAACTACAAGTGAGTGTCAAAGAATTGTCTCAGTGGGTAAAGTTGGTTGCTGCTAAGCCTGATAACATGACATCAATCTCTGGGAGATTCATATTATTCCAAATTTTTCACTTATTTCTACATTTAAGCTGTGACATATGCACACTCTCACACCAGCATATACAGAAATTCTTTGTAAATCTAAGTCAGGACCATTGAGGTCACCTGAACCAAATAATTGCCTGAGTTTCATCTCCAGAACCCACATTGGAGATGTAGATGGTAGTCAGCAATACACTGTCCTCTCACTGCCACATACACAGGTACTTACATGCTAACAGAGTGCAAACATTTTAAAGGATGAAACTCACAAAGCTAAGAAAAATAACACAAGAAAACATATGAAAGGATTTGACAGACTAAATTATTGCTCTTGGATTTCAAGATGTATTTCTGTTCATTGAAACAATGATGGTTCCTTTTTGAATTAATGTCCTGGTTTTGATTTGGAAAATGAGTGGATATTTTTTTTTCATTCGTTTTGTAGTTCAAAGACAGGTCATTAAAAAATATGTCTCAGTTTAGCTTACTGGTGCATGCCTGTAATCCCAGCACCTGAGAGACATTGGCAACCCAATCTGAGTTTTAGACCAGTGTGGTCTACATAGTGAATTTCAGACAGCCATGGCTATGTAGAGATATCCTCTCTCAAAAAGATCCTAAAATGAAAGAATATATCTCAAAGCATGGAAATGTTTCTGATATAATCTTCCTGAACATTGGTTTTGATAAATATTCTTGTTACATTTATTCACATTAAGAGACCTGTGTTAATAATGAAAATAGGAAACTGTCCAAAGTCTAGTCACAGAGGGAAAGAAATCCATTGAGCCCTTCAGCAGTCATCTAGCAGGGATGCATAACCTTCAAGTGATAGGAGACCTAAAAAGTAATGGAACATCTTCATCCTCTGTATTGTAATGACATGTTTGGGAGATAGAATGTTAGTAGTTCTCCTCTTGCATGCCCAAATTTGGTTCCTAGCACCCACATCAGATGGCTGAGAATAATGTATCTTTCCAGGTCTAGGGTATCTGATGAATTCCTCTGGCCACCTAGGGCACCAGCTATGAAAATGGTGAAAACACACATGCATATTTGACTCCATATTTTAAAAGAGGTTTTCTTAATGTATATGTTACTTTTTATTAAAATTCATGTAATTTAGGTACATAAATTTTACTGCTGTGTATCCCAAGTGCATGCAATGTATGAGATGAGGCAGAAGATAGTGTCTCCTCCATGTGATTAGAGTTACTGGCAATTGTGAGCTCTGTCTTGGATGCCTGGCATCAAATCTAGGCCATGTGGAAGAGCAGCCAGTGTTCCAAGGGACTGAGCCATCTATTCAGCTCCATAAACATGTCATTAATAGCAGTAAGGTAAGAAAGGTTGATCTTCAGTTCATCTTTAACTCAGCCCCGATGACCCAGAAGAAGGAGAAGATTGATAGCTTAAGAAACTTAGAATTGGTTCTTAAAGAAGTTTCTAAGCCAAAATCACCACAAAAATAGGGAAGTATCTAAAAATGATCAGGACAGAAACTTATAATACCAAGTGATTAAAAAATACCTGATCACTTGACCAAAGCCACAAGACTGAGTTTATCTTGCATATGTTAAATAGGCAGCAATGGGAGCCCACAAGGACACATGTCAGGACACATACCCCTGCTTGAGATTGTGACTACTGTAAAGAAAGAAAATCAACTTGAAGACATGAAGACCAACTTTTCTGAAACAGATTGCATTCTGCTTCCCTGATGCCTGCAAAACATTCAGTTAGGAGCCCAAGATGGAGACTCTATATGCTGTAGAGGTTGTGGTCAGAGAAACCTGAGGGTCAAACTATAAGGCTGGAAAAATCAGGTGTTTATAAAGACCTATGGAAAGTGGAGGAATTATTAATGAGGGAGCTTTGGATGTGAAAGTGGTACTTTTACACAAGGAATACTACTCAGCAATTAAAAACAAAGAAATTATGAGGTATCCCAGAAGCAGAAAGATACACATGGTATATACTCACTTTTAAGTTATTAGACATGTAATATAGGATAAACATACTAAAATCTGTACACCTAAAGAAGCTAGGCAAGGAAGAGAACCCAGGGAAAGATGATCAATACTCATTCAGAAAGGCAAATGGGATAGACAATGAAAGAAGGTGAAAACAAGGAACAAGACAGGAGCCTATCACAGAGGGCCTCTAAAAGACTCTACCCAGAAGGATATTAACGCAGATGCTGAGGCTCATAGCCACTTTGGGCAGATTGCAAGGAATCTGATGAAAGAAGGGGAGATTGAAAGTCCTAGAAAGGCCTGGAGCTCTACAAAGAGAACAACAGAAGCAAAAATTCTGCACTCAGGGGACTTTTCTGAAACTGATTCTCCAACCAAGATTCATGCATGGAGATAACCTAGAAACCCTGTACAGATGGAACCCATGGCAGCTCAGTCTCCAAATGGGCCTCATAGTAAGGGGAACAGGGGCTGTCTTTAACATGAACTCAGTGGCTGGCTCTTTGATCACTTTCCAATGAGGTGGGGCAGCCTTACAAGGCCACAGAGGAAGACTAGGAAAGACAGTCCTGATGAGACCTGATAGGCTACTGTCAGATTGAAGGGTAGGAGATTCTCCCCTATCAGTGGACTGGGGAGGGGGCATGGGAGGAGATGAGGGATTGAGGGAAGGTGGGATTGTGGGGATGAGGGTGGGGGCTCAGCTGGGAAACAAAGTGAATAAATTGTAATAAATAAATTATATTTTAAAAAAGAAAATTATTTCAAGGACATTTGGTGTGTAATGAACTATGCACACAATGGGCCTTATGCCCTGGAAGAGAAATAAGTGCTCTCATAGATGGCAGGAATTTCTCCAAAGTCCAAATTTAGTAGACTATCTCCCTTTCTAACCTTGGAGTGGAAGGTCAGGTGTGGATAGGCCTGGGCCTTTTGAGTCATTTGATCTATGTTTACCCAGGAGAGGAGCTGTTACTTGACCTGAGGCAGAACTCAGTGGTTTAGCTAAGGATGGAGTGTAGGAAATCCTAGTAACCAGGAACACCATTAAGTGGCAGCCTGAGACTTCTTTTCTGGATTTTTCTCTGATGCAGCTGTGGTAGCTGTGAAGGAGATCTCAAGCCATACCATGCTGAGAGTTAGTCCACTCTCCATACCAGCCAAAGCAGGTTGGCTGAGCTTTCAGTCTGATCTGCTGATACTGGAATAGTGTACAACAAGCCACACTACAGCTCTGTTGCTACACAGGGTGATGTTAATGAGGATCCCTTTGAGAGGTTGGGGGGGCGCTGCAACCCTGGCAATAGGAGGTGATGGTGCTCATGATATCCTTGTTAAATGTGCATGCCCTGACATTGCATTTGATATGCAGTAACAGGACAGTTTGAAAAAAAATGAAAGTTTTATAAAAGCCTGAAAATTACCTCCAAACTACAGCTTTCTGTGATAATTTTTACATTTTGTTTAGAAACTGGTAGAACAGAGGAGACAGAAGCAACCCTTTGGCAGTATTTAATTAGATTCTCTTTACCTTTCCACTACTACCATCCACAGTTGTGTGACTCAGGAAAATTCAATTCCAGGTACAAAAGAAATTGCTGAGCAGCAGAGGTTTCTCAAGTGTGCATGCATTATGCAGATAGATAGAGCAGATTTCACATCTTGTGCTATCACCTATATGTCAGGAAGCTGACATGAAAGTATTCTTCAACATTGTTTTGTGTGTGGACATCGCTGTGGCTGAGTTTCTTGGAATCACAAAGAGACTTGAGGAGCCACAGAGAAATAGCCCACCTTTCTGACCACTTCCATTTACAGAGAGAAGTATAGAACATGGGACCTCTCCTTTTTGGAAGAGAAATAAGTAATGGTAGCTGGAAAGCCAATAATATAACAGTTTAGGCTGTCATGCTGAATTTATTTTTTTGTGAGTTGTGAAATCTGAGTTTGTTTAATTTCTACATACATAAGTAACAGTGGTCAAATTCCCATTCTGTTTCCTTAAGTCATTTGATGAAAACTTGAATATATTTAGGGGATTATGGTTTTGTGGTTTTGTCTGCATCCAGTTATTCTTTCATTAATATTGTATACCTTTTGATTATTGTAGTTTCAGGGAAGTACAGAAGTCACATTGTACAAGTGTGTGTCTAAAATTTCCTCATAATCCTATTGAGAATTCTGAGTTTTTCACATACTACATGGTTTTGGAATCAGTTTTCTTGTAATAAATCATTAGGAATTTTCTTTGGATTGCTTTTAATTCAATCTTCAAATTGAAAGTTAATTTTTTAAATCTTTTTCTTTTGAAAAAAAAAATATGTTTAATGGTGGTGTTTATACTTGTTTGAAAGGGTAAAATATATCATTATATAATCATTAATTTGGCATGAACCACAAGTACATGCCACTGAAGATTATTTGATATAAGGTACAAAATGATACAAAGCGACTTTACTGTTGAGTTCAGTGATACAGCATACATTAACATGGTCACATAGCAACTACATTATATAAAGTTCTCATAAAAGGACAGAATTGCTGTGGATTCATTAGATATTTCCATGCACATGAAATTGGTATTGTGAAGTGTCACAGTTCTCATGCTCATTGCAGTTATATTCATAACAGGCACAGAAGACATGGCACAGACTTAGAAGAGCCCCATTGACCCATCCCATTTGATGGGTTAGTCAAACAGGGTCTACCTGAAAGAGGGAGTAGAAATGGGAGGACAGAGAGGCAAATGGTGACCAAAACAGGCTTTTTGAACAAAGTCTTAGTTTACTGAATGTGCAAACAACACTTATAAAGCAAAGGGTACAAGCAATTTTTTTTCACAGTAGCCACACATCTGCACGACCTGGCAAGGCATCCAAGAAATTCACTCAAGGTTACACAAAGTTTGCTGTCTGGTTATCAGGGTTGTAGGGAGCTTGCTATCTACTTCTCAGGCTCTGAACACCCTGCTTGCAGAGACTGCCAAGCCTGTCTCTGAAAAATGGAACTTAGTTAAGATCTGCATCTGCCAAGGCTAGGAGGCAGAATTCCAATTGCCAGACTCCTTCACCCCATGTTTGATAATTATGTCTCTGTGATATTCCTGAAAATCTAGGCAGTATAATATATGGGTCCCCTCCCCATCCCCTTAGCTTCAATTCAAAGCAGATATTCTCTTGGCACTCCCAAATATTCTGTACCATCACGTCGCAGGACAACTTTTCTGGCTCAGTTGGTGGTGAGGTTTCTCTTCCCATTGTGTGTAGAGAATTTTCTTTCCCCCAAGAGGCTGGAATATAGGGTGGAAGCCTCCAAGCCTATACATGCTCATCTTCTCTATATTCAACAAAGCTCTGTGGAAGTGGCCATCAGCAATGGGGGCCTTTCTCAGTTTTTAGAAAGAGAGACCTTTTTTACTACCATCAGCTTGGTTTGTTTAGGGATATCTACAGGGCCAATGAACCAAGACATCAATTGATTGTAACACAATTCAGCACTGAAAACCCTGTCTGACAATAAAAGATGGTCAGTTCAGACTCTGTATCCTTTGTTACTAGGACTTTTTACTAGGGATGCAATCATAGACTCCATGAAGTTGTCACAAAACTTTTTTTTCCACTCTAAGCAGCAAAATTCTCCTGATTCCAGCTGTGTCTTCCTGTAGCCTTTCTCTCCCTCCATTACCTGATGTTTTCTGCTCCAGTATACCCACAGCATCTATTCTTTCTCTCCCTCCCAGAGAGCTCCAATTTCTACCATCTTGTTTACCTAATACTATGGATCTGTGGAATTTTAACTTGAAGCAGTGTGTCACTGTGGAGGCAGACTTTGAAGTCTTCTGTGCTCAAATAAGTCCATTTTCACAGTCTCTTTTTTGCTTCAGATCAAGATGTAAACCTCGTAGCTTCTCCAGAACTAGACCTGCCTTTACTCTGTCAGGTTTTCCACCATGACAATAAAACAGTAAACCTCAGAAAAAAGAGCCAAAATTAATGTTTTATTTTATAAGAGATGCCATGGTCATGGTGTCTCTTCAAAGCAATGGAAACTAACTATGAATGAAGTTGCTAGCAGGAGCTGGGGTATAGCTGTAATAGTCCTTTCCATGCTTTTCTTTGGAAGAATGTGGATTTTTGTAAGTTTGGATTAGGAAAATAGTTGAAGTAGAATAAAGGGAGTAGTGACCTCAGGGGAATACTCCAGGTGGCAAAGCTTCCATCATATAAAAGTAAAGCTTAGAGCCATGCATGGTGGTATATACCCTCAACATCAGCACTCAGGAGAGAGCAGAATATAGATTTCTGAGCCCAAAGTCATATATGGAGCAAGTTCCAGCAGATCCAAGCTTAATCAGTGAAGAAAAATATTGGAATAAGGGAAGCTTATGTAGATTTCATTGAACATTGGTCCCAAGTTCCAGCCCCAGCAAGCAGCAGAACTCAGCTGATTCAGCCAAGTAGTTCTGGCTTTAGAGTTGATAATAGAAGACAACGGTAGAATAATAATAGAGGTCAACTTTGGAAGAGTGGGGTAATGTCATTATTCCCTGTGCTGAGATGGTTCACACAGGTAATCCCCGCACTCAGGGAGGCAGAGGTAGGTGGATCTCAGTGAGTTCAAGGCCAACCTGCTCGAAAAAAGCCAGTCCAGTACAGCTAAGGCTACACAGAGAAACTCTGTATAGAATAACAAAAAAAAAAAAAAATTATTTAAAAATGAAATAAAATAACGGTATTTCAAGTAAATAAAACCCAAATAGTTGGGTATTATAAGGGAACTTTTTAATTTATCTTTTGGAGTAAGATAAATTAAAAATATTTAGTAAGATAAACTAAAGATATTTAATTTATCTTTTCTTTGATCTGGACCTATTGAGGTGATGAGCTCCCTCCTTAACTTAAGCCACATATCTCATGGTAGCCTAAATATATAATGGAAACTGAAGATGGTTAATCTTTCTCTTGTTCTATGTGCCTTAGCTCTGGCTAGCAAGTTCATTTTTTTACTTCCATTAGAGTATACCTCTTTGGAATTCTGGTGTATTTTGATGATCATGAAGCTTAGTTATCCAGCCAAACAGTCTGAACAGCTACTGGATTCTTAAACTCTGCATAGTCTTTGAGCAATTCTTATAAATTAACTTTCTACATACACAGACAAATACATTCTATCAGATTTTTTCATGTAGAGAACCTTTTCTAATATAGCTTTGTTTTTTTTCCCCACTTTCCCTTTGAGATACAAGTGCTTGCTAATGTGGTGCTCAAAAATATCATGTGTTTCCTGCTTTTTTCCCCTGGGTTGCCTCAGGGGGAAAGTAGCTGCAGTATATTTGACAGTAGCGTTAAATCACAGAACAAAAATCTCATTGCATTTTCTGAAATCGCTGTTTAATTTGTAATATTTCTTGGGACCCATCCACTTAGGGACAGATTGCTCACTCCCCTGGAGGTTGAATAATGTGCTGTGCATCTATCCACCTTGATTCCAGTAGGAAGAGGGAATGTGCCTACTGAGTGCTAGAAGACAGAAGGTAGACTAGGGGAGGACAGGTACAAATGATACTGAAATAAAAATCTCTGAGATCTGGAAAAGGTCTGGTCCTAAAATGGAAGCATGAGCCAGGAATCACAAAGCCTTGTCCCTTCAGTAAACTCTAACCATAAAGAAGGTGCTCATGTCACTCAATACTCACTGGCCAATCAGGACTGTGAGGTCATGCCTTCAGAGGAAGAGGTGGATTCTTCCTGGTGCCATATTGCACAAACGCTCTGTAGGTGAGCAGCTTTTAAAAGCTGGTGTCCTTTGGTCCATTTGAGGTTGCTTGCTGTGTGCTGTGAGGATATTTCAGGCGAGTTCCAAAGTCGCAATATGGTGAGTGTGTGGATATTGACCCCAACCTATAGAGCAGGAGGCTGAAGAGCAGGACCTGCTTTATTGGGTACTTCCAGAGTCTGGTTAGGAACCTACATGAAGTCACAGGAGGGATCACTTGCCCTAGCCATGACCATAGCAGAGGCATTTGAATATTTTCACTGTATTGGGTTCTGGGTGGAAACCAATAAATCTCACTTCAGGAATAAAAGATTAAAAATCAAAGCCTTATTTTCTGAGCTCAGGGAGTTGTCTAGTTCAGGATCATCTAGTTCCCCCAAGAGTAAGCTATTTTTGATATTTAATATTTTTGGATTAGCAAGGGAGTTTCTGTTGGAGGCTTGGTCTGATCCAGCATATTTCACCTCAAGGCCTTAAATAATTTTCCAAGATATTCGGTCTGGAATCTAAGGTCCTTAATTTATATCCCTAGACATTTGGTCCAGAGCTCAAGGTGATAAAGCATGAAGAATTGGATCCTTGGTCTGGTGAAAAGTGAGTCGTTTGTGGTCTAGTTTACAATTTAGGCATCACCATTAAGTTAACAGCAAGTTTAATCAGTTAACAGATAATTGGGAAAATGTTATAAGGAGCCCGGAGGGAGATGGCTCTGCAAACTTGGCAATTCTCAATATCATATGGGAAAACAATAAATGCAGAATTGACAAAACAAGCCTGTACAGGAAAAGATTTTCTAGAGGTTATCTTCATCCCAGATCTCAAAGCTGTACTTTAGAGCAATAGTAATAAAAACGGCATGGTAATGGCACCAGTACTTTAAATCTTTAAGGGGTGTGCATTTACTTATTAGTTGCTGGAGCCAAAGCTATTTACTGAAGCCTAAGCCAAATAATGAGCAAAGGTCATTTAGTGGCAACCTAAAGCTATTTAGTGAAAGAGTTATTTAGGATCCTAAGTCATGGGTGATAGATTTGTGAGGACATCCGTCTGTCAGTTTTAGAGCATCCATGAGAAATCTTAAGAAAACATCCTTACGGTATCTTGCAGGTGCAATATTCAAGCCATGGAAGCACTCTTGCTGTCTCCTGCAACGGTAATTAAGCCTTCCCCCTTTCCTGCCTTCTCCCTATATAAGTTGGGTAAAAATTTCTAATAAATGAGGCTTTGATCAGACAAGAAGACTTGGCCTCCTTCAGGTCTCTCTGTCTCACCATTCTTTTCACCCCCCTCCTTAGGACCCCGATGAACTTCTGCGGGTCAGGACAATTAGTAATTTTTATTAAATCATATTAAGAAGTTGAGGACAAAATAAATATAGTGGAATCAAATGTGGTCTCAGTTTCAGGCCCAGCTTGAAAGTATGCAGTCAGCCAATGCTACCTTGGCTATTGTTTCTGCTTATCAACCTTAACATCCCTGGCTTTACTATTAAGAGTGTACTTTTCTTAACCTTAAATTATTCTCCAAGATTTTGTACATCACAGACATTAGCAAAAACATCTTCTCCAACATTGTTAAACAATCTTTTAAAAAATTCTTTCTAAGTATAATGGTCATTGATACAACCTACATCTATGGTTTCTTTCAAGGGCAGTGGTTAATTCATTAATCTGCTCCAGCTTGATCTGCTCCAGCTTGATCTGGGAAAAGAGATCAAGAGAAAAGAGATCAAGCATTGTTAAAACTTTAAATGCCAGGGATACTGCCCAGTGAGGGGGCTAGGAGCATTCTTAGAGTTTTCATACAACTCGTGTTATGAGGGATATGGACATCATAATGGCATCAAACAGAGTTATGTTCCAAAACAGCACAAAGTCCTCAGTATAAACAGCTCTTCGGGTTATGCTTTTCCAAGACAAACTCATCATCATGACCATGCTAACAGGGGAGCCAAATTCAATGAGTGCTACAGATGTTTTGCTATTGCTCCTGAATGGCTCTCAACAGGACCAGGTAGCCAAAATACTTTGCCTATATATGGGGGAGGAAGGAATGAGGTTACCTCAGGCCCTGGGAAGGAGAATTCATGGTATTCGGTGGGCTATGCAAGCCTTGAGGACCATATAACATGGAAGAACTGAAGGATTGTTGGGAGAAAATTGGCAGCTAGGTCTGTTTTGATACATTAAATACGAACCTCTGCCATTTGTTCCAGGTATGAATCCTACATCTATGGAAATATAAACTTCAGAGAGAGCAGGATGGTCTCCATTAGGTAATGATTAAAAAATGAGCTCACCAGGAAGAAAGATGGCAAAGACAAAGATTCTAATTTTCTTTCCTTTCTTTATATCTTCTTTCTTTGCTTTGAAGGAGGGCGGGTACCCAGACTGGACTCAAATTTTTGCTGTCAAGTTTTGTTTTTCTAATTCATTTTTATTTTATTAATTATTTTTATTTTTTCACAATTTATTCATTGTATACCCCTATATAAGGCCACTCTCTCAACTCCTACTGGTCCCACCCTCCTTCCCTCTTCCCCCAAACCCTTTTCCATAGTCCACTCAAAAGAGGAGTTCCCCTCCTCTGCCATCCATCCACATATTATCAGAACACTACTCAGCTATTAAAAACAGGGAAATAAAATTTCTGCTCTTATTACTTCTGCATAGGCCACTGTGCTCACCTCAGAAGATTTCATACTATGAAGCTTGCCTGCAAGCTTACTGTGAAATAAACACTAAGTATAACTCATTTTAAAGGGTCCCACTCCCAAGACAGTGTTTGATTTACCATCTCACATCCAGAAACATGTGGCATTTTAAATGCTATGAAGTGTGAAACATTTTTTTCACAAGCATTTCAGAGAACGGGGTTCTCTTGCTGCCTGGAGGCCGTTTCCCACAAGCCCAGGAAGGAAGGAGGGCCAGAAGATGAGGTATAAAGCTTGGAAGATACCCACAAGAATAACAGTGATCAGAACACTCTGGGAACCACCTCAGGAAGTAAGTTCAAATTTAATTCCAGAAAACCGAGGGTATATACCCCTTAGGGAGTGACTGGGATGCTGTAAGGATAGGTGTAGATAATTGTTTAAAACTGAGCACTTCAAGGATGCTTGATTTGCAGTAAACAGTACATTCCTATCATATGAACAAGAACATGGAACTTAATTATCCTATATTTGAAGGGAGGGAAGAGTTATTAGGGATCTGTGTCAAAGGCCATCTATCAAATTTGGTTGGTGGCATCTATGTCTAAAGGCATTCTCCAGATTAAGTCAGGCAGGAAAAACTCACCCTTGCCATGATTATACAGCTAGGCCAACAGCATGGTCATACATGGAAGAAAAAGCCTCCTCTCTCACATCTCAAAATTCAGTCTGGGTTGTGATGGTTTTCAGTAGAACCCCTTGGAACAAAAGGTATGTGTAAACAAAGAAACTTCTACAGGCTACCACTGTTGTGATACTCTCAGAGAACTTCCTGGCTGGTGTTAGTTCACCATTCCCTATATATTCATCGACTAGACTAAAAGTTTCTTGTGTAAAGTGAAGTAACTGAAAACAGTAAATGTTGAGAACCAGTATTATCAGTAAGCCTTTCCAAAACACTTTATTATATAATAATTTTGCATGTAATTGATATTTACCATTCATTGTATATAAAAATAAGTTTATTTACTTTACATTCCAATTTTAGTCCCCCTCCCTTCTCTTCCCCCTGTACTACCCTCCATTCCTATTGCCCCTATTCCCTTTCCCCTTCAGAAAAGGGAGGTCATTTCAATTGAGTTAGTTTTCCAGTTCTGTTAGATCTCAGTGGACCAAAGAACACAAAGACCTTTCCACATTGCTTATACTCACAGAATCCCTCTCCAGTAAGGATACTTTTATGATGACGATGACTCTATATTTGTGCAAGGCCTCACCATTTTAACACATTCATATGTTTTTCCTCCATTATGAATCCTTTCAAGATGATGAAGATTATACAAATGTGGAATGGTTTCACCATGTTAAAAACACTCACAGGCTTTCTATCCACTAGGATTTCTTTCATGAGTGTGAAGATGATTCTGAAGTCCAAAAGTTTTTTCACATTGGTTACAGTCAGACATCTTTCCAGTATGTGTTATTTTATGTATTAGGAGATGTTATGTACAAAGGCTTTGCCACATAGTTATATTCATATGGTTTCCCTCCAGAATGTGTTGTTGTCTTAGGAGATGATTGTTACATGCAAAGGCTTTATCACACTAATTACCCTCACCAAGCTTCTCTCCACTGTGTGTCTTTTCCTGTTTTCGGAGACTACTCTGCTGTTAAAAGGCTTTATCATATTGGGTACATTCATAAGGTTTCTTTCCAGTATGTGTTCTTTTATGTCTTATGAGAGCACTGTTTTGTGCAAAGGCTTTACCACACTGGTTACATTCATAAGGTTTCTCTCCAGTGTGTGTTCTTTTATGGCTTATGAGATGACTGTTTTGTGCAAAGGCTTTACCACACTGGTTACATTCATAAGGTTTTTCTCCAGTATGTATTCTTTTATGGCTTATGAGAGCACTGTTATGTGCAAAGGCTTTACCACACTGGTTACATTCATAAGGTTTCTCTCCAGTGTGTGTTCTTTTATGGCTTATGAGAGCACTGTTTTGTGCAAAGGCTTTACCACACTGGTTACATTCATAAGGTTTCTCTCCAGTATGTATTCTTTTATGGCTTAAGAGATTACTGTTTTCTGCAAAGGCTTTACCACACTCGTCACATTCATAAGATTTCTCTCCAGTGTGTGTTCTTTTATGCCTTATGAGATGACTGTTTCGTGCAAAGGCTTTACCACACTGGTGACATTCATAAGGTTTCTCTCCAGTATGTTTTCTTCTATGGCTTATGAGGTGACTGTTTTTTGCAAAGGCTTTACCACATTGATTACATTTGTAAGGCTTCTCTCCTGCGTGTGTTCTTTTATGCCCTATGAGATCAGTGGTATAGGGGAAGGCTTTACCACATAGAGTGCATTTAAAGGGTTTCTCTCCAGTATGACTGCTTTCATGCCTGCAAAGATAATTAGCACATGTGAAAGATTTACCACAGTCATTTCATTACACTAATAAATATGTTTTTCTATATGAATTAATTTTATAATTTGGCCTAATGGTAAAGAAGAATCAAATTTTTAACTTTTATCACTTTATTTATATTCATGATATTCCCCTTCATTATGGGTATTTTTGAAAATCCCTGTGATGATAAGAGCATTTGTTATGTGATTCACTTTTATAGCATCATTTTTCTATAAGAAGTTTTCTCCTATATATAAAGTGTATTGCAAGGATTCAGAGTTTTACCCCAGCAATCCCATTCAATAAAGTTTTGTACTGTATGAATGACACTTCATTTACAAAGTGAGCTAGTACAAGCAGAAGAAGTTCCAAAATCCTTGTATTCATAGGTATTTTCAGCAATATGAGTTTGCTGATAAATTCTCAGTGAAGTTGCAAAACCAATTAACAGTAACCATTTATCACATACAGAAAATTTACTCACAGTGGGGACTACTACCAAATCAATTGTTCTTGGAGAAAGACAGGGACACTGCTTCTTTCAATATCCCTATGCTCATGTGTCTTAGAATCATTTTGACATATGATATACCAGTTTAATTTACAAAAATAATAAAGATTCCCACATTGAATTAACACAGTTTGTTTTTTGTTCATCATAGACATGTCATATAGGGATTAAGGTTTCTCCACAACAATATTCTTGATTCTCATAAGCTGCTTCTTTCACTAAACTTTACAAAGTTACTGCACGAAAATGAGTAACACTGGTTCTACTATGAAATTTTTGCTTATTAGAAGGTTTTGGACACATACTGATCACCAATTCAGTGTGTATACCTCTTACAATATCTGAGTAGATAGAATGAGACTAAACAGATTGGCAGTTCAAGTCAGTAGCTGTAATGTCCATATGATTCAAATGGTATTTTTGTTACAATATTATTTTATTTTCTTCTACCTTAGGGGAGTGCCTTGTAAACACAAATCAGATACCTGACATTGAAGTACATGGAATTATGAGATTTTAATGATCATCAGTACACGTAAAGCAGTGCTGTTTTTACACTGTTGCTTTTCTTTAAAACTTCCAGGACACAGCCATGTGTGCTGGTACATGCCTTCAATCCCAGCACTTGTGGAGGCAGAAGCAGGCATATCTTGCTTGTTATTTTGAGGTCAGGCAGGTCTAACAAGCAAGTCTAAGAAATTCACAGATACCCAGAAAAAATCTATTTCAAAAACAGAAAATAAAAAGCAGCCAATAAACAAACAAACAAAAAACACCAAACTTCCAGGACACATTAAAATTTAAGATTCATATCTGTATCAGTGTGCACATAAAGTTACCTTTTATTACTTGTAGAACTTTGAAAATGTTCTTCAATATTATGGTCATCCCAATTGTAGCCTAAAATATAGTACGAGAAAATATATATTATTGGAAATAACATGTTATTATTAAGGCAAAACTTAAATCATTATCTTCTGTGACCCTTAGAATCATGCCTGATTTATTTACCACATTCCTCCTCATTTTCAATTGGAATTACAGAAGAGGATCAATAACAAAGTAAGAGTTGTCTCTTTATTTTAAAAGTGAAAGAAAAATTGCAGTCTTACCTATAGCAGTGAGGTTTTCACAGGTCTCTAGCATCACATCTTTGTAGAGTTGCTTCTGGGAAGGTTCCAGCAAGGCCCACTCTTCTTGGCTGAATTTCACATGCACATCATTGAAGGTCACTGAATTCTAAAATATGCCATACATTTGTACAACAGAAACAGTGGCAACAATATATTTATATGTCATTGTCAATATAATCATATAATTCTAATGCTTCTTCCATTTATTTTCTGACACAGAAGTGCGAATGTTATACAGTTGGGTGCTGTGCGTGATGTGAAGTAGGGGAGATGAAAAAGCCTAAAGGTTAGATTGACAAAAAAAACCAAAAACAAACAAACAAACAAAAAAACAAAGGCGTGCTTCAAAAACCTGTGTTTCATCAGTTTGTAAGACATGAATATAAAGTAGCCATTAGTTGGGTACTTGAGCAATCTATGAATCATTTTCAGTTACTTGGGTGAGTAGGTCAGGACCCTGTCATGAGAAAGGTGGAAGGACAAAACACAGTCATGATATTTTATATAGCAACAAATGAGATGTGTTGATCAGGGGACACTGAACAGATGGGTAACATCAGTCAAAAGACAACATGGTACTGAATATTATGTTTTGACCAGGGCTCAGGGATGTGGCATATCAGTATGTGAAGAGGGGGGCTCATATATTTGTGGAAGGGAAAGTGGACTACAGTGAATACATGGATAAAAATAATGTGAGTGGCAAGCAACAACAATCATAGCCAATAGCACCATATTTCTGAGTGACCAGACAAAAGAAAAGGAATAGAACACATGATTATTCTTTGATCATTGTTTTGTACATCCTCCTTACTAAATAATGTAGTATATAGATTAAAAATAAAGATTAAAACTTTTCTATTAAAAAAGAAGTGTTAATGTTATCACTAAGTCATTTTAGAAAACTGAATAACAAAGTTTAACTTGTCAAATCTGAACTTTTTGAATAGGATATAGCTTTGAAATAGTTATGGCAATTAATGTGGACAAAGACAGAGAGGAGAGTGAAATAGAAAGAGAAAGACAGAGAGACACAGAGAGAGAAATTAAGAGATGAACAGTATTAAGTAACACATCAGAGAAATTTATGAACAGTTACTAATGACAAAAAAAATATGATGGACAAGCTGGGTGTATTCTGTCATGCCTTTAATTCCATCACTCAGGAGGTAGAGGCAGGTGTATCTTATTGAACTGGATGCCAGCATGATCTATGCAAACAGTTATAGGACAGCCAGACTTATATAGTAAGACAGAGCCTCCCCTAAAAGTCAATCAAACAAACACAAAAGATTGAAAGAACTCAGAGGTCTTTACTGAAACTTCTAGAAGGAATTATACATTCACTCCAGTTGTGTATTAATTTTCCAGAAATCTGCACTGCCCTAGCTTAAATTGTAACTTTTATAAGATCTTACTAAAAGAGAATGCATGTTTAAACAGCTAAAAATAGAAAGATGAAAATATTAGCAATGTAAATGATGATCATAAATAAGCAACATAAGACAGGAGAGATGGCTCAGCAATGAGGAGCTCTTGCTGCTCTTGCAAATAATTTGGCTCAATTGTCAGTGTTTAACTGGGACCCACTACTATCAATTGCTATAAGTTCATGAGTTCTGAACACATCATCATACTACTGTGAGGATCAGGCACACAAGAGGTTCATATTCATGCATACAATCAAAATACTCATATTCAGTAAAATTTAAAAACAGATCCCAAATGGCAGGGCTGATCACACACTGTGACTGATCAGCAGGGTAACAGAGACTGCACAGTGACAAATAGTTGGAACTGTTGGCCTCCAATCACCATTGACTGAGTTTACCAGGTGATAAGAAACCCAATGATGAGAAAAACAATTGGTTTCAACCTCAGAGCACCCAACTAATCCCTGGAAAATTTCCTGGGCTGTTGTGGCAGGAGTAAGTTTTTCAAGCAAACCGACCCAAGAATCATGTCCTGATCACCTTCCCAGGCTGAACTTTGCTCCCCAGGGCACCAGAGACTGGGAGTCCCAGTCTCAATAAAACCCCCACAGGGAAGGAAACAAGTGGGACTGACCGAATGTCACCCAGTCTATCCCTGAAAAAGGTCCTGCAGACATGTGGGAGCACGGCAGGCAGCACTGGGTGGGGCTCCAGCCATGAGCCCCACACACACGACTCTCCATCACAGACAGAACTGTGTGCCCCAGGGCACTAGAGGCTGGGTTTCCCTATTGGGAGAAAACCCCACAGGGAGGGAAACAGCAGGTCCCAGCTTAGAGCACTCAGCTGACCCCACCACCACCACTACCACCACCACTACCACCACCACATATGGGAATATTCTTGGAAAAAGTTCCAAGGTTCCTGTCCAGTCACCAGCTTGGAGCCACCATTCGAAAGCAAGTGCCTATGCACTCTACACGCCCCCCCCAACAGTACAGACTGGGTCTCCCTGTTGGGAGAAAACCCAAAGATGGGGGAAATATCTGGCCCTACCTCAGGACACCTCGCTCCAGAAAAGTTTCTGATTATCCACAGGCTCTAGACTCTAGCCTCTTGCTGCACACATGAGAGTAATGCTCATGTGCCACTGATTACAACTTGGGTACAGGGGAAGAGAGCTCCAAACTCAGACCTCCAGAAGCCTGGGTTCCCTGAGATCAACCCCCAGATACTGCCCCAAGGGACAACCAGTTATCCCTAACTAAACTGACCAAACCCCGGGGCATTCAGGTTACAGCAGCAGCTCACTAAATTTACAGCAAGAAACCCAGCAGCAGGGCAGCTGTCTCCAGAACTTCTCTGGGTGAGAGAATAGCCCCCTTTACTAACAAAGGCCAAAATTATTTCTCAGGTCTGTACATCTGAGGTGAGCTGTGGCAATTATTAAAAAACACCTGCCATTCAGTGACCATACCCAAAAAGATGAGGAGGCCTCCTTTGGGAAAAATCATCTTCCTGCCAAGGGGATTCGACCCACCATAGGATTCTAGGAAGTACCAGAAACTAAGACCCAACACCCAAGATAGCCCAATGGATAGAGGCCAGCGTAAAAGCTCAACCAACAAAAGACAGAACAATATGGCATATCCAGAACCTAGTCATTAAGGAGCAAGCAGCACTGGATACCCCAGCATAAAAACAATTTCAGGCCAATCTCCCTTATGAACATTGATGCAAAAATACTCAACAAAATACTTTGCAAACCCAATACAAGAACACATCAAAGATATCATCCAATACAACCAAGTAGGCTTCATGCCAGGTATGCAGGGGTGGTTCAGTATATGGAAATCCATCAATATGATCCACCATATTAACAAATTGAAAGAAAAATAAACACATGATAATCTCCTTAGATGCTGAAAAAGCATTTGAAAAAATCCAGCATACATTCATGTTTAAAGTATTGGAGAGATCAGGGATACATGGCGCATACCCAAACATAGTAAAGGCAATATGCAGCAAGCCTATAGCCAACATCAAGATAAATGGAGAGAAACTTAAAGCAATCCCACTGAATTCAGGGACAAGGCAAGGCTGCCCACTCTCTCCATATCTCTTCAACATAGTTCTCAAGTTTTTGCTAGCTCAGTAACACAATTAAAGAAGATTAAGGGGATACAAATGGGAAAGGAAGAAGTCAAATTATCACTATTTTCAGATGGTATGATAGTATACATGAGTGACCCCCAAAATTCTACCAGGGAAACCCTAAAGCTGACAAACACTTTCAGCAATGTGGCTGGATACAAAATCAACTCAAAAAATAAGTAGCCCTCCTATATACAAAAGACAAAAGTGCTGAGAAAGAAATTAGGTAAACAACACCCCTCACAATAGTCAAAAAGGACATAAAGTACATTGGTGTAACCCTAACCAAGCAAGTCAAATACTTATATGAAAAAATTTCAAGTCTCTAAAGAAATAAATAGAAGATATCAGAAGATGGAAAGATCTCTCATGCTCATGGCTTAGCAGGATTAACATAGTAAAAATGGTCCTCTTACCAAACACAATCTACAGATTTAATGTAATTCCCATCAAATTACCAACACTATTCTTTACAGACCTTGAAATAAAAATTCCCAACTTCATATGGAATAACAAGAAACCCAGAATTGCTAAAACAATCTTCCATAATAGAAGATCTTCTGGGGGTATTTCCATCCCTGATCTCAAGCTGTACTATAGAGCAACAGTAATAAAAACTGCATGGTACTGGCATAGACACCAAACTAGTGGATCAATGGAATCAGATAGAAGTCCCAGAAATACACCCATACACTATGGACTCCTGATTTTTGACAAAGATGCCAAAACCATACGATGGAAATAAGATAGCATCTACAACAAATGGTGCTGGTCTAACTGGAAGTCTACATGTAGGAAAATGCAAAAAGATCCATATTTATCACTATGCACAAAACTAAAGTTCAGGTGGATCAAAGACCTCAGTATAAAACCAGACATAATAACTCTGTTAGAAGAAAAAGTGAGGAAGAGCCTTGAACTCATTGGAACAGGAGACAACTTCCTGAACAGAACTTCAACGGTACAGGCTCTAAGAGCAACAAGCAATAAATGGGACCTCATGAACCTGAAAAACCTCTATAAGTCAAAGGAAACTGTTGTCAAAACAAAACCACTGCCTGCAGATTGGGAAAGGATCTTCACCAACCCTATATCTGACAGAAGGTTAATATCCAGTATTTATAAAGATTTCAAGAAGTTAAACACCAACAAATCAAGTAACCCAAATTAAAAAATGGGGTACAGAGCTAAACAGAGAATTCTCAATAAAGGAATATAGAATGGCAGAGAAACACTTAAAGAAATGTTCAACATTCTTAGTCATCAGGGAAATGCAAATCAAAACCACCCTGAGATTTCACCTTACACCCATCAAAATGACTGAGACAAATAACTCAAGTGACAACTCATGCTGGATAGGATTTGGAGAAAGGGGAACCCTCCTTCATTGCTGGTGGGAATGTAAACTTATACAACCACTTTACAAATCAACCTGACACTTTCTCAGACAATTAGGAATAGCACCTCCTCAAGATCCAGCTATACCATTCCTAAGCATATATCCAAAAGGTGCTCAAGTATACAACAAGAACATCTGCTCAACTATGTTTGTAATAACTTTATTTGTAATAGCCAGAAGCTGGAAACCACACAGATGCCCTTCAGTTGAGGAATGGATACAGAAACTGTGGTATATCTATACGATGGAATATTACCCAGCAAAAAATAAAAAAATAAAATTTGCAGGTAAATGGTGGGAAGTGGAAAAGGTCATCCTGAGTGAGGTATCCCAGAAGCAGAAAGACTCACAGGGTATATACTCACTCATAAGTGCATATAGGATATAAAATATAGGATAAAAATACTAAAACCTGTACACCTAAGGAAGTTAATCAGGAAGGAGTATGCTGGCTAAGATGCCCAAACCCCATGCAGAAAGGCAAAGAGGATGGACATCAGATGAGGGAGAACAAAGGGACAGGAGAGGAGCCTACCACAGAGGGCCTTTGAAAGGCTCTACCCTGTAGGTTGTCAAGACAGATGCTGAGACTCATAGCCAAAATTTGGGCAGAGTGCAGGGAATCTTATGGAAGAACTGGGAGATAGTAAACCTTGAGATGACAGGAGCTCCACAAGGACAGCAACAGTTCCAAAAATTCTGGGCACAGGGGTCTTTTGTGAAACTGATACGCCAGCCAAGGACCACTCATGGAGATGGCCTGAAACCCCTGCACAATAGGTAGCCTATGGCAGTTCAGTATTCAAGTGGGTTTTATAGTAATGGGAACAGGGACTGTCTCTGACAGGAACTTATTGGCCTGCTCTTTGATTACCTCGCATTGAGGGGGGATCAGCCTTGCCAGGCCACAGAAGAAGACAATGCAGCCACTCCTAATGAGACCTGATAGACTAGGATCAGAGTGAAGGGGAGGAGGACCTCCCTTATCAGTGGACTGGGAAAGGGACAGGGGTGGGAAAGATGGAAGGTGGGATCGGGAGGGGAGGAAGGAGGGAGGTATAGGGGGGATTCAAAGTGAATAAACTCTTATTAATAAAATTTTAAAAAGAACACAATAAAATGTTGAAAGATTTTTTAAAACTATGCTGTTACACATAGTTTCAAACTATGAAAATATTGCCTGATACCAGTTATTGCTCCTAAATAATAAATAAATAAATAAATAAATATGAGGAAGAATACTTCATACTCATCAAAGGAAAATTCCACCAAGATGGCATCTGTATTCTGAGCAACAATGCACCAAATACAAGGACACCAACATTTGTAAGAGAAACATTAATAAAACTTAAAAAACATATCAATCACCATACATTAATAGTGGGAGAGGTAAACATGTCACTATCATCAATGGACAGAGCAATGGAAAAGGACTTAAACTGAGAGATAATGACACAAATTGATGTCATGAATCAAATGAACCTAAGTGATATCTAGAGAATTTTTTAACCCAAACAGAAAAGAATCTATCTTCTTTCAGCACCTCACGGACCCTTCTCCAAAACTGAACATACAGTAGGTCACAAACCAGGCCTCAACAGATACAACAAGATTGAAATAATATCTTGTATCCTATCAGACCATGATGGGCTAACGATGGACCTCAACAATAACAGAAATAACAAAAGCCTACACACATGTGGGAACTGAACAACTCTCTACACAATGAAATCTAGGTCAGGGAAGAAATAAAGAAAGAACTTCCTACAATTCAATGAAAATGAAGGTACATCATACCCAAACTCATGGGATGCAATGAAAGCAGTCTTAAGAGGAGTTTTAATAGCACTAAAGGCCTTCATAAGCTATTGGAGGCATCCCATACAAGCAACTGAATGGAACACATGAAAGCCCGAGAAAAAGAAGCAAATACTCTCAACAGGAGTAGACCACTAGGAATAACCAAACTCAGGGCTGAAATCAATAAATTAGAAACAAAGAGAATAATTCAAAGAATCAACGAAACCAAGAGAAAATTAAATACATAGACGAACTCTTAGCCAAACTAAGTAAATCGCAGAAAGACACTATCCAAATCAACAAAGTCTGACAGGAAGAGAGAGAGATAACAGACAGTGAGAAAATCCAAAGAACTATTAGCTCTTATGTCAAAAGCCTATATGCCACAAAATTTGAAAAATCTAAATGAAATATAAAATTCTTTTGTTAGATTCCACTTACCAAAGTTGAATCAAAATTGGGTAAAGATATTAAATAGTCTTATATTGCCTAAAAAAATAGAAGCAGCCATCAAAATCCTTCCAACCAAAAAAAAGCCAAGTGCGAGATGATTTCAGAGCAGAATTCTACAAGACCTTCAATGAAGAGTGAAAACTGATATTCTTCAAATTATTCCACAAAATAGAAATGGACACAACATGACCAAACTCCTTTTGTAAGACAACAGTCACCTTGATAAATCCTCAAAGACCCCAAAATAGAAAGAGATCTTCAGACTAATCTCTTTTATGAACAATGATGCAAAAATACTCAATAAAATAATCACAAACCAAATCCAAGAACATACCAAAAATATCATCCAACATGACCAAGTAGGCTTCATCCCAGGCATGCAGGAATCATTCAATATATGGAATCTTAATCCATCATATAAACAAATTAAAAAAAAAAGCACAGGATCATTTTCTTATAAGCCAAAAAAGCATTTGATAATATCCAACAGTTATTCTTGTTTAAAGTCTTAGAGAGACTGGGGACAAAGGCACAGATCTAAAAATAGTAAAGACAATGTACAGCAATCTAATAGCTAACATCAAACTAAATGGAAAGAAAGTTAAATCAATTCCACTGAACTTGGGGACAAGACAAGGCCACACACTCTCTCCAAATCTCTTCAATACAGTACTCAATGTCCTATCTAGGGCAATAAGACAACTAAAGGAGATCAAGGGGATACAATTTGATAAGGAATAAGTCAAAGTATTGCTCTTCACAGATGATATGACAGGTAACAAAAGTGACCCCAAAAATTCTACTGTAGGGAGCTCCTACAGTTGAAAGTGGTTGGATATAAAGTTAACTAAAAAAAAATTAGTTGCACACCTGTATGCAAAAGACAAATGGACTGAGAAAGAATTAGGAAAACAACACCCTTCACAATAGGCAGGAAAAAAAAACTGATGTATCTTGGCGTTATCCTCAATAAGCCAGTGAAAAACCTATATGAAAAAAACAAAACAAAACAACAACTTCAAGACTCTGAAGAAAGAAATTGAAAAAGATACCAGAAGATAGAAATATCTCTCATGCTCATGGATCAGTAGGATCAACATAGTAAAAATTGCCATCTTACCAAAAAACAATCTACAGATTCAATGATATTCCCATCAAAATATCAACACAATTTCCCCTGGACCTTGAAAAACAATTCTCAGCTTTATATGGAAAAATAAAAATTCCAGAATAGCTAAAATAATCCTGTACAATAGCAGATCTTCAGGAGGTATCCCCACCCCTGCTCTCAAGCTCTACTCTAAATCAATAGTAATAAAAACTGCATGGTACTGAAATAAAAACAGACTGGTGGATAAATGGAATTAAAGTGAAGGCCCATAAAAAAAACCACACACCTATGGACATTTGATTTTTGTCAAAGAATCCAAAACCATGCAATGGAAAAAGGACAGCATGTTCAACAAATGGTGCTGGTCTAACTGGAAGTCCACATGTGGAAAAATAAAAATAGATCTGTATTTATCACCCTGCAGTAAACTAAAGTTCAAGTTGATCAAAGAATTTTAACATAAAACCAGATATGCTAAATCTGTTAGAAGAAAAAGTGGGAAAGAGCCTTGATCTCATTGGCATAGAAAATAACTCCCTAAACAGAATACCAAGAGCACTGGCTCTAAAATCAACAATTAATAAATAGGATTTCATGAAATGAAAAGATTCTATGAAGCAAAGAATTTTGTGAATAGAACAAAATAACAGCCTACAGCCTGAGAAAGACCTTCTCCAACCCTACAAACAACAGAGAGCTCTATAAAGAGCTCTATAAATAACAAACAAAATATATATAAAGAGCTCTATGAATTAAACTCCAACAATAATCACTTTCAAACTGGGGTACAGAACTAAACAGAGAATTCTCCACAGAGGAATATCAAATGGTGGAAAAACATTTAAATAAATGCTAAATATCAATAGTCATCATGGAAATGCAAATCAAAACTACTCTGGCATTCCATCTTAAACCCATCATGGCTAAGATCAAAACCTGAAATGACAGCACGTGGCTAGTGAGAATGTGAAGAGGAACACTCCTCCATTGCTGGTGGGAGTGCAAACTTATACAACCACTTTAGGAATCAATCTGATACTTTCTCAGACAATTGGAAATAGTGTTACTTCAAGACCCAGCTATAACATTCCTGGGCATATAACAAAAAGATGCTCCACCATTTAACAAAGATATTTGCCCAACTATGCTCATAGCATTTATACTCATAATAGCCAGAATCGGGAAACAACCTACATGTCTCTCAACTGAACAATGGTTACAGAAATTGTGCTATATTTACACAATGCAATGCTACTCAGGTATTTAAAAATAGGAAACCATGAAATTTTCAGGCAAGTGGATAGAACTACAAATGATCATCCTAAGTGAGGTAACCCAGAAGCAGACAGACATGCATGGTATATACACATTTGTAAGTGGATAATAGCCAGAATACAGAATAAACATAGTACAATCCACAGACCTAAAGAAGCTAAATAAAAAAGAGGACCCTATAGAGGATGCTCAATTATCATTCAAAAGGGCAAATAGAATCGATGCCAGAAGTGACTAAAGAGAGAGAACTAAAGAGAGCTTAACATACATGTCCTTTGAAAGACTATCCAGCAGGGGATTGAAGCAGATGCTAAGACTTGCAGCCAAACTTTGGGCAGAGCACAGGGGATCATAAGAAAGTGTTGGGGGATAGAAAGACCCATAGCTGACAGGAGCTCCATAAGAAGATCCGCAAGGCCAAAAAATCTGGGCCCATGCATACCTGCAGAGACTGATGCACCCACCACAAACCATTCATTAAGAGGACCTAGACCACTACTCAGATGTAGCTGATAGGCAGCTCAGTCTCCATGTGGGATCCATACTAAGGGGAGAATGTGCTGGCTTTGACATGGACCCTGCTGTCTGCTATTTGCTCACTTCCCCATGGTGGAGGGGGCATTGCTATGCCACAGAGGAAGAGGATGCGGGAAGTCCTAGTGAGACTTGATAGGCTGGGTTCAGATGGTAGGAGAGGAGGGCTCCCTGTATCTGAGATATAGGAAATGTGTAAGGGGAGAAGAAAAAAGGAGGGTGAGACAAGGAAAAGTCAAGGGAGAAGATTACAATTGGGATGTTAAGTGGATAAATTATTTTTTAATTTAATTAATTTCTTTATTACAATGTGTTCAGTTTGTATCCTTGCCATAACCCCCCTCCCTCATCTCCTTCCAGTCCCACCCACCCTCCTTCTTCTCCCCCTATGCCCTTTATCTAGTCTCCTAATTGGGAAGGAACTCCTCCCCTTCTAACTTATCAGGTCTCATCAAGGATGGCTGCATAATCTTCCTCTGCTTTTGGCCTTGCAAAGCTGCACCAAACAGGAGGAGGTGATCAAAGACTCGAGTTCATGTCAGAGAATAAATTATAAAAAATTTTTAAATTAAAAATAAATTAAATGTGAATAAAACAAACAAATAAAATTAAAAAAAAACAAATACAACAGGTAAGAAGAGTGTCACACACTTACAATTCAGTGACTCAGAAAGCTCAGATAGTGTTAGTGTCATGAATAAATGCCATCCTAAGAAATTAAATATACTCCCTGCCAAATTTCAAATGCAAGATGTGGATGAAGATCAGCACAAAAACCTATGCTTACATATAGAAAACAAAACAAAACAAAATAAAATACCTAAATCCATATATTCCAGGCTCAGCAGCCAATGATGGTGATGTTGATGCCAGGCATGTTGGCCTAAATTTAAGCCCAACACTCGACTGGAGTTAGAGCTGTAAGTTCAAAACCAGCCTGGTCTACAAACAATCTTTCAGGAAACATCCAGGAATTCTGAGAATTATGACAACATAAAGCATGCTGATAATCAGATTAAATGAAGAAGGATGAGATCAAAGGTCCAGAAGACATTTTCAACAAAATCAAACAAGAAAAATTTCTTAATCTAAAGAAGAAGATATCTATCAAGGCACAAGAAGCATACAAAATATCAGAGACTGGACCAGAAAACAAAGTCCTCTTAGCACAGAATAATCAAAATACAAAACATGCAGAATAAAGAAAGAATATGAAAAGCTGCAAATAAAAGCAAACAAACCAAACTAACCAACCAATCAGACAAACCAAAACAAACAAAAAACAAACCAACCAAAAAACAAAAAAGGCAGATCTATTGGAATTAATCCTGTATTCTCAGTAAAAATGCTAGAAGTTGAAGGGCTTAGACAGAGTGCTTCTGACTCTAAAAAACTACGAAGGCAACACAAATTACTAACTATGCCCAGAAACTTTCAGTCACCAACTGGGGAAAATAAAATGTTCCATAAAAAGGTCAATTTTAAATAATATGTATCTACAAATACAGCCCCACTCAAGGTGCTAAAACCACCACCACCACCAAAATAACAATCTCTATTCATTGATATCTCTTAATATCATCGACACAAATTCACCAATAAAAAAACACAGACTCACAAAATGGATGATAAAATAGAATCCACCCTTCTTCTAAATACAACAAACACAGCTTTACATCAAGATAGACATTATCTCAAGGTAAAGGGTTGGAAAAAGATATTCTAAATAAATGGACTATGAAGCTTGTATAGCGATTTTAATATCTAACAAAACAGCTTTCAAAAAAACTAATCAAAAGATGTAAAGGAAATGATGTATTAAAAAAATCCAGCAATATAACACTTCAATACTTAACATCTATGCCCCCAACCTAAGAGCTCCCAAGTTATAAAAAAAAAAAAAAAAACACTTCTGCAGCTTGCATCGCAAGCTCATAAACCGATAGGGTAAGACTTCAGTATTATCACTCTCACCAATGGACAGGTCCTTCTGACCAAACTAAACAGAGAAATGCTCCAGCTAACTAACATCAAAAAACTAAATATACCCAAATGATGTTTACAGAACATCCACCCAAGCACAAAAGATTATTCCATCTTCTCACCAACTCATATACTATTCTCCAAAATTGAAGATATACTTGAACAGTATCAAAAGATATAAGAAACTTGCAATAATTCCATGACATGAATACATAACATATCAAAACTCATAGTACACAATAGAAGTGTTGACCAGAAGACAGTTCATAGCACTAATTACATTTAGAAAAAAAATATCAGCAAGATCTCTTGCTAGCAACTTTAACAGCACTCCTAAATACTGTACAACAAAAAGAAGTAAACATAACTAAAAGGAGTAGACAATGAGAAACTGTTGAACTGTCTCTTCACTGGTAAAACTGAATCTTTCCACATGAAAAGAATGGTGGATCCTATCAAAACTGATGATTAGATATGAATAGTAGAGATCCCCTGAATAAGCAGAGGTAACTGTTCATCAGACAGCTTGGTCATTAAGTCTAAACAAACTTTTAAAGACTAGTGTTTTCTTCTTAAATAAAAAAGGATACTTTTGTTGTTTCATATTAAAAACAGTTAAGAGGTTTAAATGTTTTAAGTAAATTCAAAGGTATAAATTTGTTTGAGTTGGAATAATTTGGAATGAACATAATATATTTGAGCAGCGTGGTGATAGACCATGCATTTAATCCCAGCAGAGACAAGCAGTTATCTATTAATTAGTTGCTTTCTAAATTCAGCAGTTACAATGACAGGGTGTTGGTGGTTCATAGCCTTAATCCCAGCATTTGGGAGGCACATGCCTTTTACATACCACCTGTGAGGCAGAGGCAGGCACATAGGATTTAAAGTGATTTTATTTAAAAGCTGCTTGTAATAGGCAGGCTGAAAATTAAAGTGAATGCCCTTTATTATCTAGAAATAAATACACTTTAAGGTATATTTGTAAACTTTCAAAGGTATTTTTTTAACTTTAATTGAGATACTATACTTTTTCTATTTTCAAAAAATCATTTGCCCTATAAAAGATATAACATGCCTAAAAAGGTACAACCCTCACCCCCAAATTAGGGATGGGGTATGGTTTTGATTTAATCTTTTCAGGAGAATAAAATCATCCAACTAAAGAATATGGAGACCACTGGACACATGAAACTTCTGAAGAAAATGACAGATCACCAAAAGAAAATGTCAAAAGCGAAGGAGTAAACTGGCCAACTGGTATCACTCACCTTCATGTTGTCTCTTCTGCCTTCTACAGACATAGTGCAAATTGTCTTTATGTGATTGCTAAAGAACAATCTAAAATCTCTATCTCATATCAGAAAAGCCACCTGGTAAGAAACAGAGGAAAACAGAAAAATAAGGGATGATTCTATTGTCATGAATCTCATAATCTTCTGGCATGATGTGACTTCTGTACTTACCACAAACTTCAATAATCAAGAATGTGTACAGTGTTTATGAAAGAATGAGGGGGTGAGAAAAAAAGTCAAAAACATAAGCCTAAAATAGAGACAAGTTTACATGAAAAGACCTAAGGAAACTCTAACATGAAAAATGTGCACTGCACCAGAGATACCTTTGATTTTCTAATTAATAAAAATTAAATAAACACAGATTTCACAACTGCTACAAGACAAACACAAAGTGACACCTAAATCTTTATATTTCTGACCCTCCAGCTACTACTAACCTCCTTTACAGAGAGTCCTTTTGCTCTGGAAGTCTCTTAGAAAATGGAGGTGATCATAAGCTGGGCTATGGCTTGCAATCCCTCATGTCCCCTTGTGGGTTCAGGCACAGCCCAGCCCTTGCCAACAATCATACACAAAAAAATGATGGAGAATAATTTAGTTTCTGTTTCCTGCTGCATGATTTATGTCACAATATGTGTATCTTTCCTATCCACTTATTTAAAACCAGGCACTCCTGACAAAATTCTGCATCTCAGAAATTCCTTTTGTACCGTGGATTTGAATTTCCCTAAATCATGCCATTGTGACTGGTGGTAGTTGAAAGGTTAAAAAAAAAACATAATCAAGTATTGCTGAAAGATGACCACCACCCCCTTTTTTCTTCCAGTTTCAAAACGAGTTGTAAAATTTGTTATGCAAAGCTCTATGTGAAATACAACATTCATCATTTCTAGAAATGAGACCTTCAGTTTTCCAATCTGTCCACTGCAAAACCAGTACCTGTGTGTGCACACTAGATAAGTGATATTATAAGCACCATGACTTTCTACTGCCCAGGATGCAAAGTCCTCACTTCTCTGGGCAATCAACTCTCAGGAAGGGTTGGAGGCCAAGGGTCTCTGCTGAGATTACCACATGGAGACCAACAGAAACACAGCCTGATCCATAGTCTGAACAACCATCCATCTCATTCAAAGCAGATCAGGCTGTGATAGCTCAGAAGCCTGCTCTTCCAGGCCTGGGGACAATGGCCCCACACTCAGCATGACATGGCCTCTGGTCTCACTCACAGCTCTTTAGAGCTACATCAGAAGAAAATCCCAGAACAAACCCATAAACTACCTCCCACTCTTGCTCCTGACTTCTAGGCCTGCCCAGAGTCCCTCATTAGCTTGAACAATAGAGCTGAGTCTCAGGACAGTAGTAACTCCTCTACCAGTGGATCAAAGATCAAATGATGCAGATAGCAGAGGCATTCTAGCTTTGCCCTAACCCCTATGGGCACACAGAATGCTAATGTTGTTATAAAAGAATGAAAATTCCAATTATTCTATTTTAAAACCTTCCAGTGAAGAGAGGAAGAGAAAGCACCCATCTGACCATCCTACTCACCTCAACTCCAAGAGTAAAAAGCCCCAAAAGCTCACCAGTTCAGATGACAGATCAGGGGAGATAGGCCAAAGGAACCCAAGGCCAAAGGATTTCTAGCTCAAAGCTCAAAAAGCCCAAAATCTACTATGTTAAAACTCCTTCCACTTTTACACTCTTTCTTAAATACATTTCAGCTGAAAGTTCCACTTACTCTTTAATCCCTGTCAGTTGGCTTCTTGCTTTGCCTCTTGATCTAGGGTTAACATTATTAAATCCTGTGCACAGAGAGATTTTGAATTAAAGGTATGTTCCAGGGCTGACGGAACCATACCATAATCACCTGTTTACAATAAACAGAAAGTTCTTGGAATTAAGGTTTGTGTTAGGGCTCAACCATACCAAACAAAGCACAGGTTTTTACAGTTCACAATCTATGGGATCACACTGGGATCAAATATCCTGCAACATCCTCATCTTGGAAATGTTTTAAAATACAATCTTCTACTTTCCCAGGGCACCTGCTCATCTTCCAAGATACAGGTCATTTATGTTGCACATTCCATTACATGATCAGTGTCCAACGCAGTCATCTCTACCTCATATTTGGGAAGTCCTTCAGCCAAACTTTAGTCAAAGCCAAATAGTAACAACCATTAAAGAAACAAATGGCCATGAATTTGAAAGAAAGGAGTAGGTAATGGGAGCTCAATGAAAATGAGAAATAAAACAAAAAGGATATGGCTGTACCTAGGAATGTTGGAATAGAAAGTTTATTATAGATATATGAGAGAACATAGTCAGACACAGGAACATCTGGGACAGTCTAGGATTGACATGAACTTGAGCCATGTGAGAGGAGAAGAGAGATGGAAGTTGAGAGCCAGATGAAAAGGGTGGGAAGGTAAATGATAAATGAAAAAGACCAGGTAACCAAAATGGTTGGAATACATAAGGAATGGGAGCTGGGAGGAGGGCAGCTCAACTTCTGGGGTAGAGATCTGTGTATGACACCTATACCTTGTAACAGAAAAAGATTGAGGGATGCTGGGAGAACCTGACAGCCAGGTCTGCTTTGATTGTTAAGTAGCCTCCTTAACGATTCATCCCAGCATTTGAGATGTAAGAGCAGAGAGGAATGAAAAGGTTGAAATGATTTCATTATAACCTTAAAATTATTTTTAAAAGTTGAAAATGGCCTTATGGTCCAATATTCTTCAGAGACTTTGAATATGTATTAGAGAACACCAAGTATTACTCACAACTTTTTTTCTCAGGTTGTGCACTTTCAAATGTGGGGAGGGGAAAGATACCTGTTAGTCACTACCACAGCAGTTTATCCAGAACTTCTGTTTTGTTTGAACTCATGCAACTATAGAAATTTGCTTCCCAGAAACAAGCTCAGCAACTAATCCATATTCTTGATTCCCTTTGTGTATGACTCCCCCCAAATGTACAGTTTTCACTTTTATTGACCATCTAAAATTGATTACATGACTCATTACCATCTTCCCTTCTCCCCCTCCCTTTCTGTGTTGTGACTACACCAGCTTCAAAGTAGGTTAGTGAACTCAATTCTTACACAGGTCCCTCTTTATTTGTAATTGCCCACCTCTAAAAATTTAGGGTCTTCAGGGGACATTAATTCACTGTTCTATTTTACTTCACACTCACTAGTCAGGGCCCACCTAAAAAGAGCTGCAGGACTATGTTCTAGGCACTAGGCAGTAGGGGCAGCATTCAGTGTTCCAATAAAGTGTAAACTACATAGCATGTGAAAGGCTGATCTACAGGAGACATTGCTTTAACAAAAACAAATATCAAAGCACTAGGGGAAAAGGAATGAAATTCTTAATGACTGGATTATCAAAGAATATTAACTAATAAGAGACTAGAGCAGTAATGCATTAACAAAATAAAATTTAATAATACCAACAACTGACTTTTTATTTATTTATTCATATATTTATTTATTATTGATACAGTGTTCTGCATGCATCTACACTTGCATGCCAGAAAAGAGCACCAGATCTCATTATAGATGTTGTAAGCCACCATGTGGTTGATGGGACTTAAACTCCTGACCTCTGGAAGAGCAGCCAGTGCTCTTAAACTCAGAGTTGAAAAAAAAAAAAAACACATAGCATACTGACTTTGAAAAACACAGGCCATTCTCTTGTAGAGGGAAAGCCATTAATAAGATACTGTTTGATGTTATCCTTGTGTACAATATTAGCTGCTGAGACCTGTAACCTGACAGACACAGCTTAAGCCCATAGCCTGTGTCTCAAATTTGAACTGACAGAACTGTGTCAATGAGGATTGTACATATGGGCATAGGACAGTCCCTTAATTTGAAATTCAATATTTACTGGAACAAGATACCTGACCCAAATTGTACACCCACCAATCGGTCAGCTTTCATTTGCATTCATGAATTAATAAATACACATTGGGAATTTACAAATTAAAAAGACATAACCCTGACACATTTCTACACAATCCTGGTGAGCAAACATGTGTATCCCGGGATCCTAAGCTCTAACAGGTCTCGTTAGCATACTGCTTATCTGTGGAATGTTTTACAGGCAGTCTTCCCTCAGCTAAATTCTAACTGGTACCACTAGTTTCTCAGCGATAGTAAATCACTTAAGTCATCAGTTCTACTCTTCTATATCACAGCTTAATATTTGAGTGCTCTCTGACACAGGACATATAATTTATAACCCCCACAAAATCCAAATGGATCTTTTAGAATGGAGAGACATCTTCAAAGGTCACCAGGAACTAGGCCTAAAAAAGGGCACTTAAATTTCACCAGAATAGTGACTCTATTATAAAGCCACCAGGAATTGGACCATGGGTCACCAATTCCAAATACAAGGTCGTAAGATTCCTTACCCAAGGAACAGCCTGAGGATAACCACAAGAATGGGAAGGTATCTTATCTCAAAGTGGGGCATTTGTGCTGAGCAGTCTACCAACTTTGAAGTAGAACCTTCAGTGACAAAGAAAATACCCAACATTCCTGAGGCCTAGAGATAGCTCCCTCAATGTTAGTTATGTTAGCTAGCCAATCACTTTGTAAAAAGCTTGCCCTTGCTGAATGTCACCCAATCATGTAACTATTAAACCAGAACTTCCTGGTCCTTCCTAAAACCCCAATCAAAACCCTGCCATGCACCTGCTCAGGGCTCTCTCTGATCCACTGTGTTTGTGAAAATGGAGAGACCCAGCATAAGCCCAAATAAAACTCTTTGCTCTTGCATATGTGGTCTGGCTCCTGATGATCTTTGGTCACCCTAAGATCTGGCCATAACATATGGGTTCTTATATTGGATCCCCAAGTCTCCCAAGCACCCCAGGCACATGGAGCTGAACAACAGCCAGTAAATGAGCACTCTGTCTGTGTCTGTCTGTGTCTTTCTTGGTGTTTCTCTAGTTTGTTTTTTTGGGACTCAAGGCAAAATGTGTAATATGTGTCATCAGAAAGGTTAGAGCTGATGCTCTGGACAGCTGTGGGCCACAGGGGTTCTGGAAGACTTTCCAGACCCCCCCCCCAAAAGGGCACATCTGTAAAGGGAGTTGAGCACCGAGTTTTCTTTGATCTCTGGATCTTTGGACAAGGATAATGCAGGTAGCTCCTGCAGCAGAGATTCACTGATATCCTACTTTCCTTTTCCACTGCAGGAGTGGTGGGATCTGCTGTCTGGCTCTGTGTATTTTTCTGCTGCACAAGCAATGGGATCTAGTCTGTGTCTTGTTTAACTGTTTTGACTCTCGCTGTCATTTTTTGTCTCTGGGACTGACTGAGGACATGCGACAAAATCCTTCTATCCCCCTAGACCTGATTTTTTTTCCCATTTCAGGAGGCTTGAGCCATGCTTCACAGTCTCCAGTGAGAGTGGCAAGAATGTGGCAAGGGATTGATACAGTATGTGGAGCCCAGGATTGGCACCTCTGCCAATGTTCTCTGGTTTCTGGTCTGGCAGATCTTATCCACTACTCTGGCCTCGGGTCTGGCAGAGTGTGTCCCCTGCTCTGGCCTCTGATCTGGCAGAAATTTGCTGCTGCTGTGGTCTCTGGTCTGGCAGAGTTTGGCTGGTGCTTTGGGCTCTGGTTTGGTAGACAGAGATCAACAAATATGTTGCTGCTCCATTCTCTGGTCTGGCTGAATGCAGGTCATCATTCCAAACTCGGGTGTAGTTGGATGGAGCCTGATTTGGGGGTAGGTCACCACTAATGGAATAGGATAGAGGGCCCATAGAAAGACAGGCCACTGTTCTGAGTTTTTGGTATTTTTTCTTCCATTCTCTTCGAGCGCATTATACCCAGTACATTTTTTTTCCTTTGTTGTACTTTTGTGATTTTGTTTGCTTGTGATGGTCTCAGTGGGCTGGTGATCAAACAGCTGTGCTCCATTGTGACTTTGCCTTCCCCATGCTCCCAACACTACAAGCTGGGGCACCTCTGGTCATCAGTGGAAACACATATTTCCACATATTTGGCAAGGAAGGCTCGGTTGGAGAGGGGTCTGTGTGCAGATAGTCTTTCTGGGCTTGACCTTGTTGCCTCCTTGCTATCTCTATGAGGAAGTTCGGTGACCTGAGGTTAGCTCTAGCTTGGAACAATGACCACCAAATAATGCTCTTAGTTGAAAGGTATTGTAGTTATTACTATTATTATTATTTGGTTAGGGTCCCCTGTAGCCCAGCCCGGCCTTAAACTAACCAGCTATAAGATGACCTTGAATTTCTGATCCTTCTGCTCCACCTCGTATCAAGTGAGGTACACTCCCAATCCCACAAACTTCTTTTTTTTTAGCCATATGTGGCTTCAACAAGGAAGTGAACCAAACTCAAATAGGGAAGGCTTGGCTCCACTGAGTTCCTGGGTCTGAGCCTGTGTACTGGCACTGTACACAGAATACCCACCTGAGCATCTTGATATGTCACTTATTATCATGGCTGTACTTATGAGATTGTCACCTGAGAATGAAAACAATTCTTTTTTAGTTAAGGTCTCATACTGGCAACTAAAAGAATTTTATTAGAAAATCTTAGAAAGCACATGTATGATTGTGGTTTGAATGGGTGGGAAACCTCTGTCAATGTGCTCCCCAAAGTGCTAAAAGTCATAAGCATGGGGAATGGGGAGGAGTAGATGAGGAATTCACCATGTCTGGGTATCTACCCCTACCCCCCAGAAAATGAGTTGCTTTAATTAATCACCAATGCAAGAAAAAAAAAATAGCTAGAATGCATTTGAGGTTCAAGGTTTAGAAGTGAGGCTGCAGGGGTCCTTTTGGCAATGCTTTTGAAGAACTGCATCCATTCAAGTGCAATGTTTGTAAATTCACACTGAGCAAGGAAGGCAGGGAAGGGAAGGGGAGGGAGGAGAATAAAAAGGAGGACAGGGGAGAAACATGTTCAAACTTTTCCTGTCAAGAAAACGAAAAGAAAAAAAAATCTTAATGAAGTCCCACTTTTTGTATGTGTGCCCAAGAATTTTTTTATCATTATTTATTTAATTATTTGTGTTAAATATTTTTTTAATTTTTTAAACTTTTATTAATTACACTTTATTCACTTTGTATCCCCCCCATAAGCCCCTCCTTTCTCCCCTCCTAACCCCACCTACTTTTCCCTTTCTTCATGAATGATCCTCCCCAAGTCCACTGATAGGGGAGGTCTCCCTTTCCTTCCTTCTGATCTTAGTCTGTTAGGTCTCATGAGGAGTGGCTGCATTGTCTTCCTCTGTGGCCTGAGATCAAAGAGCAGGCCAATCAGTTTATGTTACAGGCAGTCCCTCTTCCCATTACTATGTAACCGACTTGGACACTAACTGTCATGGGCTACATCTATGCAGGGGTTCTAGGTTATCTCCATGCATGGTACTTGGTTGGAGTATGAGTCTCTGGAAAGACCCTGGTGTTCAAATTTTCTCATTCTGTTGCTCTCCTTGTGGAGTTTCTGTCCTCTCCAGATCTTACTATTTCCCACTTCTTTCATAAGATTCCAGGTACTCTGCCCAACACTTGGCCATAAGTCTCAGCATCTGCTTTGATAGTCTGCAGGGCAGAGCCTTTTAGAGAGCCTCTGTGGCAGGTTCCGAACTTGTTTCCTGTTTTCTTCTTCTTCTGATGTCCATCCTCTTTGCCTTACAGGATAGGGATTGAGCGTTTTAGTCAGGATCCTCCCTCTTGATTAGTTTCTTTAGATGTACAGATTTTAGTAGGTTTATCCTATATTATATGTCTATATGAGTGAGTATATACCATGTGCCAAGAATTTTTAAGTTGTGTTTATGTGTACATTCCTTTCATCATATTTACATATATACTCTAAACGTTTGCTGAATAATGGTGTTTCAATGTCATTCCCACATTTCAACTGAATTATTTTTGGGCACTAAATCTAAACCTAATTCTTATCAATATTTGGAGGTTTTACTTGTTTTGAATGTGTGGTTTTATTTTCTTAGTTAACAGTGTGTACACAGTCCCTTACACCAGGGTCTCATATTTGTGTCTCTAACAAAGTAATGAAAAACATTAAATAGTACTAATAATGTTAATGACTAAAATGAAAATAACTGAGTGCATTGTACAATGATCTCAGATGCTCTTTTCAGACAGGACATTTTATGATGAAATTTTTTTTCATGAGGCACAAAATGCCTGCTAAGCTTAAGGCTTGTTTACAACATTCTCTTGAAAACAAGGTTCAAGATGAATCCTGAAGTCATAACATCAAATGATGTACAGAGAGGACATAATCACCTTTGCAGATATGGGCTCCTAGGGATAAGTATGGTAGGATTCAAAGCTCAGGACACTTTCTGAGAATATGACTTCTCATAAAACCTAATGAAAAACTTGATTCATCCCAGAAAATGAACATATACATAAAACCAAATACATATAAAGCAGGTAAATGTCAGGAGAAGGACCAGGTTAAAAAGTAACACCAAATAAGTATCACTGTTGCTGTATCTGGAATTTCTACCTTATTTGGAATGCAGAGACAAGAAGACTGTTAACTCCTGTATTGAAGGAAGTACATCTGCATAAAGAAAAGCAATGTTTCGATTCTCCTGTTCTTTTTTTTCTCCTCCCCTTCCTCCTCCTTCCTTACCTCCTATATGTGAAGCAAATGTTCTACCTCTGAGTTGTATTCCTGCCTTCTGTACAAAACAGGCAGAAACAGATAATCTTTAGATATAATGAAGCCAGATGCTCAATCTCACTAAAGCTTAAAGGAAGTAACTTGTTATGGGATAAATTAAAGAGAACACAGAGAAGGCAACAGGCATAGAGTAGGCTGTCCTAGTAACAGCAGTAACAGAACAAGACAAAAAGACTCCAGGAAAAGTTTTTTACAGATGGCATAATGGCTGTCATTAACAAATAAAATGCTACATGCTCCCATCCTTTAGGTGAGAATTCTGTTTTACTATCAGATTATGAAGACTTTGTTAAAGGAATTTACTTTTTAAAAGGTTGTTTGTCCTTCCACAGATAGTTATTGTGAATTAGGTACCCAATATTCTGCTAAGTCCTGAACACACAAAAATGATTGATGTAAACACCACTTTCTCTATAAGCTTACAATCTTGTGGGGTAATCCACCATAAACAAACCCATAGACCATGCATAGAAATGTATACATCACTATGAATTCCACTATGAAACCTAAAGGAAAGCAAGAGGTACCTAACACCCCAGAAAAGATAAAGAATATACATATTCAAAGGCTGAGAGATGAGAACATTTTAGTTCAGTAGGTGAAATGAAAGAAGGTGAATTTGTTTTCAGTATACTAGGGAAGAAGAATGGAATGATGATGATGATGATGATGATGATGATGATGATGATGATAATAATAATAATAATAAAAGATTAAAGAAGGATGGTAGCCATCCCTCTCTGCTGCTGCTGTTTTTTTCATCCTTGCACCCTCTCATGTGACTCTATGCCCTCTAGTGGTGACGGGAGGCAACTTCTCCATCATATCTCTCTGGAACTGTTGATGGTTTGTTTAATCAGCAGAGCCTGCAGGGCTGATGGCCTCCAGGGAGAACCCATGAACGGGAGGCTCTGGCAGGGTGACTCCAGGAAGTGACCATGCTTCCTCAGCCCGGTTCCGGATGGAACTTGGAACCCTGGTTGCCAGGTAACGGGAGGCCAGCAGCAGCAACAGCAGCCTGGACAGACCAGCTGGTCCAGAGGAGCTGGAGAGATGAGTCTGTTCTGCTTCCAGACCTCCACGGGCTCAGGTCTCAGAGAAGACAGCGGTGGTCGCCTGTGCCGCTGCTGGAGACATGTGGTGCGCTCCATGACACATTTCTGGCCTGTTCCCCACTGGGAGACCAAGGTAACCAGGGCTGTCCTGCAGCAGGGAAGCTTTCTGGTCCACCCCACCCCCCATCCACCGCGATCGCAGCCTGGAAGAGTGTTCCTGTTGGGACACTGAGGAACGCTTTTCATGCCTGTTTCCCGCTTAGGTGTAGGGAAAGTGGTCATTGGTGCCCCTCGGGGTTTGCACACTTAAAGCATCCCTCCTGCCCTGGTCCTTCCTCATAGCGAAAGGTAGTGAGCCTTACTGCATGGCATCCTCATGCTCAGCAATGATCGCATGGACTATGTGAAGCAGATGATTCCCTATTTGCCCACCTTCTGGCCCTTTATCCAAAGATTGCCACCATCTGGTTGGTTCTGGACCTGATGCTGAAAAGGCAGGAGAGTGGTTCCACCGGGGATCTAGCCAGCTCTCAGATCTTCTCCTGCTGTTTCCCAGGGCCAGTGCCCTGTGCCCTCACAGAACCGGACGTGTGAGTCCCAGCAGCCTGAGTCCCAGGCCAGACCCCTTAAAGTGACATGGCCAAACATGGGTGATTGTGGCAGGGTGGGGCTCTAACAGGTACCATTCACCTTCCCCAGGGAATCTCACACACCACCCTTTCTCATGCCCTGAGCGACCTTTCCCGGTTTGTGTAAAGGATTCTGGACCCCATTTGCGGTGTTTGTTATGGATGGAGCCCCTAGCACCCCCACACCCATCCCTGGGAAGATTCTAATAGTTCCTTCTAGATGTCTGAGTGGCTTGGGGACACGGGGCAGTAGGGGTAACACCCCCGTGGACTATCACAGGTATAGATCCTTCAGGCGGAAAAGCAGACAAAGACATGAGTAGGCTTGGGGTGGAGGGGGAGGTGAGCAGGAAGGGGCGTTTAAGGCCAGGGTGGAGGGCCAATTTTGGCCAGGAGCCTCACCTTTGGGGTTATCTACCTAGGGACTGTCCTCACGACCTAACCTGCTGGTAGAGGACAGAGGTTTCCCACTGGGCTCCTAGGTTTTGAGCAGCAGAGGGAGAGACAAAAAAGGAAAGGCCCTGGGGGATACCAATGCCCCCCCGCAGTTCCAAAGAGAAGCCAGGCTCCCGACACAGTGTCCCTTTCCCCTGCTCTCACCCACAGTGCCATCTTCTCGTTCTTGTCCCAGTGGCTGCAGAAATTCTCCCAGGATTTCTCTGGGGCCCCCGGACCTTGCCATCGTGAGACGGCTGCTGGACTATGCCAGGATCCATGTGCCCACTGCAGAGTTGGACTGCCAATCTGGGGAGATCCTCCGGGTAATGGATAAGCCCTAGATAAGCTGAAGCCTGAGAAGGAGGAGGAGAATTAGGAGGAGGATGAGGACCCGAGGGAGGCGCCTAGTGAGGTAGCAGCTGATTCCAACCCCGTGTCCCACAGGGGAAGTGTCCTGAAGCTCTGGCCAAGGAAGGAGAGGAGGAAGACTGTCAAATCGACTGTCCTGCGGGTAGGAGAGGGGACTGTGCCTTCTCTGGCATGGAGAGGCCATCTTGGGTTAGCTCACCCCATTCTGCATGCCTTCAGGCTGCTCCCTTATCCCAGATGATGGCTCACCCCTTTTTTTGCTCAGATCCAGGGCTACTTGGGACCTCAACTGCAGAGCTGCCCATGCAAGACACCTTGGTGGCATAGGAGAAACGGAGCCTGGCTTTGGGGGCAGATGCTAAGCCCCAAGAGGATGCTGAGCTCTTGGATCCCATGGCTGCAGGATCCCCAGTCTTGCCAGAAGCTGGTCCAGTGAAACCTCTGGCTTTAGTATCAGAGGATGCACAGGGCCTTGTGGACTTGGCTGATGAGCTACTGTTTTCTCCACTGTAGTGCACTTGGGGGCACCCAATCCCCTGTCCTCGTTGCCCGAGGTAGACATATAGTTGGTACAATTGCCGGCTGAGCTGCACCCTGCGCCTGCTCCCCTTAGAGAAAAGATTCCCTTAATTTTATATATTTTTAAATTGCTGTTTTTCACTCTTGTGTTATTGTTGTTGGTTTCATACTATTATTATTAAAAAGGTGTTGCTTACTCAACTTAAGTGATGTATTCAGAGATGGGGCCTCCCCATCGGCCCACAGTGGGTGGCTTAGCCAAGGGGTATGGAGCCTGTTTTTGTCGAGAGTTTTCTGCGAGTTGGGCATGTGCATCCATTTATAGAAGATGCTGCCAGGTGTGTAGTTGGTGTGCAGGGGGTCTACTGGGATAGATTGAGCCCCAGAAAAAAAAGCCCAGCATGGCCAGTGCTTGACAGCAGAATTTGGGGGCCACAGCTGGGCCAAGAGCTAGGCTCTGAGGACCAGGACCAGGACCAGGACCAGGAACAGTACCAGGATGCAGCTCTGTGGACACTATCCCTGAGGGGGAAAAAACTATAATTTGAGATACAAAGTACATTTTGGGGGATCATTTAAATACATGATATTTCTACATAGCCATGCCTGTTTTAGAACTCAGTTTTGGAGCTGGGCATGATGGCACACACCTGTAATCCCAGCACTCAGGGAAGAAGAGACTTGAATTTGAGGCCAGCCAGGTCTACAAAGTAGATCTAGGACAGCCAAGACTACACAAGGAAATTTTGTCTAAAAAACAAACAAATAAATGAACGAACAAACACAAAAGAGAGCTAATTGTGTGGACCAAGCTGACCATAATCTCAGAAAGATTAGGTTTCCATGGACTCCCAGGTTTACGATGACAGGGATGCATCTCTGAGCAAAGCTAAGATATTTTTAATGACTTATTCTTGAATCAAGGAATGAATGGATAAAATAAGATGTACACAGGTAACTTTTTTTTCTTTTAATGAACAGTAATAAGTCTTCAAATTCTACATTTATTTACAATTGCAAAATCATTTCTGATGTTGTCAGTAAGTGGGTTTTCTCCTTTGCTTTAATTTCATCCATTGAAAAATGTTTGAGTATGTATGTGCCATGAGAGGACAACTTATTGCTGTTTACTATCTGTTTACATCCCATATATGAGTTTTCAACATGAAATCCAAAGAGTCTTTTGACCAGTGAAAGAACTGGCCCTTATTTAGGTTTAAAAATGATTTATGTATGTGCTGGTGTGTGAATTTGTACATACAAAGGCCCAAGTATAGAAATATTAGAAAAATTCTATAGGAGTAATATTGGCTACCCAGAAATTGAGCTCAAATCATCAGGCTTAGAAACAACCAACTATTCCCACTGAGACAACTCTCTGACATTCACTTGTAGAACTGAGACAGTTTTATGAATAAGTCTTTACTCCTAAGAATGAACTAACACATTTCAAAAAAATGACAGCATTATATCATTTTAATTTGTACATAGCATTTTTATTATTATTATTATTATTATTATTATTATTATTATTTCATGTTCTTCCATCCTTATAGGACAATAGGTTTATAATCTGGATAGAAGACAATATTTTACTGATGTAATATTTCAATTAAGTTTATTTGAGTATCAATGAACTCAGTGGGGAATGTCTGTGGTAAGCAAAACTGGCAACATGACTTTGAACATATAACAATGACTAAAATAAACCCCACCAAGTTGTCACCAAGTCTTCATACATTTGTCATGGCCTAAGAACCCATAGTCAGATTACACATACACACACAACATGCTCTTTTGAAATAAATATCATTGCTGTTACATTATTCAGCACCTCTAGATAATTCTCTCAGAAGGCAGTACTTCAACATTATGTGTCATGTAGTAACTAATGGGAACATAAGAAGAATGGAACTTCAAATAACATATATATGTGTGTATATATATATTCATATATATTTATGCATATATACATACATACATATAAACTATTAAGCATTTTAACATTAACGTTGGTAAAAATAGAACACATTGGGGGAACATCCTCCACCCTTGGACGTGTACTCAGAAAGCTGACATGAGAATCAAGACTTCAAATGCAGCTTTGCCTAATTACTGACATCCAAATCAGGCTTGAAAACAAACATCTTAAAGGAATTTGTGAAAATGAAAAACAAAAGCACCATGCTTTCTCAGAGGCCCTTCATTGAAAAGCATGATCACATACCACATGGTATAAATAAGCAATGGATCACATAGATGATGGGAATCCCATTCTATACTTTTCAGCAGAAAAATACCTATCAGCAAGTGGAAATGCATTAGATCAACAGCAGCCACAGAAAGAATAACAGATTTACCTAATAAACTTCTGTGATTGGATTTGATACACATACATCAAACTTCAATACCTACTCCAATGTTTCAAAATATAGAACACAACCACAATTGGTGACTTCCTCCATTACGTTATAAGTGAACATGGTAAATAATTTACTTCCTCCAAGGCTATGATGAAAAACAGATTAAAAAAATTTTTTTAGTAGATTCTTAGGGAGTACAGATTTTAGTATGTTTATCCTGTATTATATGTCTAATACCCACTTATGAGTGAGTATATACCCTGTGTGTCTTTCTGCTTTTGGGATACATCACTCAGGATGATCTTTTCTAGATCCCACCATTTGCCTGCCAGTTTCATGATTTCCTTATTTTTAAATGCTTAGTAGTATTCCCATGTGTAAAAGTACCACAATTCCTATACCCATTCCTCAATGGAGTGGGACCTGGGTTGTTTCCAGCTTCTGGCTATTACAAATAAAGCAGCTACAAACATGGTCCAGCAAATGTCCTTGTTGTACACTTGATCAAATTTTGGATATATACCTAGGAGTGGTATAGCTGGATCTGGAGGTAGCACTATTCCTAATTTTCTGAGAAATTACCACATTAATTTGCAAAGTGGTTGTACAAGTTTACATCACGACCAGACATGGAGGAGTGTTCCCCTTTTCACACATCCTCTCCAGCATGTGTTGTCACTTGAGTTTTCGATCTTTTCTGTTCGGATAGGTGTAATGTGATATCCTGGGTTCATTTTGATTTGTATTTCCCTGATGACTAAGGAAGACTTTTGAGGGGGCAGGAGTTCCACAAGGAGAGCATTGGGACTGATACTCCAACCAAAGACCATGCATGGAGATAACCTTGAACCTCTTCAACTCCTGCCCAGATATATTCCATGGCAGCTCAGTCTCCAAGTGAGTTTCCTAGTAATGGGAACAGGAACTGTCTTTGATATGAACTCAGTGTCTGGCTCTTTGGTCACCTCCCCTTGATGGGGGGGGCAGGCCACAGTAGAGGACAATGCAGCCAGTTCTGATGAGATCTCATAGGCTAGGGTCAGATGAAAGTGGAGGAGGACCTCCCATATCAGTGGACTTTAGGACAGAAATAGGAGGAAGTTAGGAGGTTGAATAAAGGAGGGGATGAAGGATGGAGCCACAGCATGGATACAATGTGAATAAACTGTAATTTACAAAAACATAAATTTTTTAAAAGTTAAAAAAAAGAAACAACCTTCAGATACTAGAAGGTTTTTTTGTTTACATCCCAGGATATTGTTTTTTGAGAAAGAGATTTTCTGTATAGCCTTGACTGATCTGTCATACTTTCTAGACCAGGCAGGCCTTAAACTAACACAGATCCATTTCCTTCTGCCAGTCATAGTGCTAGTATTAGAGGCATTTGCCAACAATCCAGGCTTTGATTTTTTTAATTTAATTTAATGTTTTATTTTTGCGACATGGTATCTCAGTGCATCATTGCCAATCCAGGATTCTCTTTGTAAATCAGGCTGACCTTGAACTCACAGAGACCTACCTTCATCTGCCTCTCAAGTGCTGGGACTATGGATGTGTGTCACCATGCCTCGTAAGACTTTCTTATAGCCTTGTCACACTATGTGATTTCAGATATATCTAGCCACACATCTAGCCTGTTTTTTTAGACAATGTTTCTCTCTAGCCGTGCATGTCCTGGACTTGCTTTGTAGACCAGGGTGACACTGAACTTACACAGCAGCATGCTTGTGTCTCCTAGAGAGACAGGATTAGAGATATGTGCCACAAAGCCTGGCTCAGATTTTTTATTTCAATAAAATATCTATATGATTAAAACATAAATTGAAACATATACATATGATTAAAACAAAATGTATATATTAATATATAACATATTTATTAAATATATTGGTTTATATTACTATATTTAGTGAGAATATATTAATTATACATATGAATATTTTGGTATTTTGAGAGAGGGTTTCTCCTTTTAGCCTTGGCTATCTTGGACTAGATCTGTAGACCAGCCTGACCTTGAACTCACAGAGACTGGCCTGCTTCTGCCTGGCAGAGTACTGGGATTAAAGGCCTATGCCAACTCTTAGTATTTAGGCTCCTGTTTCTGGCTTTCCTAGCAACCTGTGATGTCATTACGTGTTGACTGCCAGGGAGGGCAGGTGTAGTTACTTTGCTCCTTAAAAGGATCTGCCTGCCCACTTTGTCTCTCTCTTGACCTCTCGCCCTCTTGCTATTGCCTTCTTGCGCTCCCCCCCTTCTCTGTTGGGGTGCCCCCTTCTCTCTCTTCCGCTATCATGTCCTGCTGTCTCCTTCTCTCTCTCTCTTCATCTCCATCTGAGAGACCACCTGAGAATGCAAACAACTGTAAAATAAAAAACAGCTGTGACTATTCCCATCTTTGAATTAAAGCCAGAGCCACGTAGCTCTCAAAAGGCAGGATGAACTGCTCCGAGATAGGTTTTAAAAAATAACGGCAGGGTGAATTGTTTTGAGAAAACTCACAAACGGCCAAAAACTGCAAACAGATAGCTGTAAACTATCTTCATGCTATTCTTGATGACCAATCAATGTATAGAGCAAAAGTGGCCAGATTTTTAAGTATAAAAATCCTGTGCTTTGCATGCTTGGGGTCGTCTCCTGTCTTTGGAGGGGTGACCGTATCACGATTGGAAAAACAAAAAACAAACAAACAAACAAACAAACAACTCTTGCTTTTGCATGGAGTCGTGGTCTGTGGGGATTTCTGGGAAGGGCGCAATCTTGAACTCCTGAGCTGTGAGACCCCAGGCCTTACATTTTTGGTGCGTTTGACCGGGAAAGGGCGTGCCCCTTCCCCAACCCTCATCAGACTGAGTTCGGAGGTTGAGCTCAAAACAGGTTAGTCTAATTTCTGTTTTGCTTTGCTTGTTTCTGTCTTACCAATCTGTTTCTGTTTAGGCGCCTATCTAGACCTTTTTTTAGTCATCTGATCATTCATTGTGATAGACAGACGTATCAGACTATCACTTGACTGGGAACTGGAGGACGCTCCGGTTTGGGAGGCTAGGATTGGGACGCTCCTCCTCCCATCTATTTCCTGTTAGAGATGGCTGCCGCCAGGCAGCCTTTCAATCAGAGTTCTGTGGTACCACCCGCAAGGGCGTCCTTGTCTAATTGTCTGTCTTGTTCTCTTTGTCTCTATCTGTGTTTCCTCTTTGACTTTCTTGACAGACGACTTTATTATGGGACAAACTGTGACTACACCCTTATCCCTCACCCTTGATCATTTCTCAGAGGTGAGATATAGGGCACATAACATTTCAGTTGAAGTTAAAAGGGGAAAATGGCAAACTTTCTGTTCCTCAGAGTGGCCTACTTTTCAGGTTGAATGGCCACACGAGGGCACCCTTCACCTTGACAAGATCCTTGCTGTCAAGATTAAGACCCTCCAGACTCCAGGAGGCCCTCTGTCTAAGGATCAGTGTGCATATTGCAAGGAGAAAGGACATTGGATCAAGGATTGTCCTAAAAGGACGAAAAAGCCAGAAAAACCGAATGCCCAAGCCCTGGAGACCCAGGTCCTAACCCTGGATGATGACAGTGATTAGGGGGGGACAGAGTTTGACCCCTCACCCAGAGCCCAGGGTAACCCTTAAGATGGACGGGAAGCCAGTCCACTTCTTGGTGGACACTGGCTTCCAGCATTCTGTTCTGTTACAAGATTTTGAAGCTAAAAAAGAAGAAATCATCGGTCCAAGGAGCCACTGGATGTAAACAATACTCATGGACTACCCGAAGAATGGTGGACCTTGGAGTGGACCGGGTATACCACTCATTCTTAGTTCTCCCTGAATGCCCATACCCGCTGTTAGGGCGAGATATTCTAACTAAGATAGGAGCCCATATCCATTTTAGACCAGATGGCCCACATTTGACAGACAATAAAGGAGATCCCATTCATGTACTGACAATTCAACTGGAAGATGAATGCCGCCTTTCTGAAAAGGTGGTAAGTCCAGAAAAAGACATTGACTGGTGGCTACAGAGATTCCCCGGGCATGAGCTGAAACAGATGGCCTAGGAAAAGCAGAGAAACAGCTCCAGTTCTGATAGAGCTGAAGCCTCAGGCTACCCCAATCACGGTGTAATAATATCCAATGTCTAAGATAACCCGTGAGGATCCACCCTCACAAACAGAGGTTCCTTGATCTAGGGGTTCTCAGAAGGTGCTATTCTGCCTGGAATACTCTATTGCTGCCAATTCAGAAGCCTGGATGCAATGACTATTGACCCCTACAGGACTTGAGGGAAGTTAACAAACAGGTCATGGACTTACACCCTACTGCACCCAACACATATAACCTGTTGAGTTCCCCTCCCCCTGACAGGGTTTGGTATATGGTCCTGGACCTTAAGGACACATTTTATTTTTTTGTCTCCAACTCAGCCCTACCAGGCAAGACATTTTTGCTTTTGAATGGAAAAACCCAGACTCAGGGGACTCAGGTGAGCTTACATGGACTCAACTTCCTCAAGGTTTAAAAATTCTTCTACTACATTTGATGAAGCCCTACACTGGGACCTGGCACACTTCCGGGCCACCAATCCCCAGGTAACTTTTCCCCAATATGTGGATGACATTCTATTAGCTGCAAATTGTAAAGAAACCTGCCTTAAAGCCACCAACTAGCTGTTACAAGAGCTGGGTGACCTTGGATATAGAGCATCAGCAATAAAGGCCCAGCTCTGCAGGAAACAGGTCAGTTATCAGGGATATATATTAAGAGAGGAAAAGAAATGGCTATCAGAGGCTAGAAAAGAGACTGTATTTCATATTCCCCCTCCACGGACTACTAAACAACTGAGGGAAATTTTAGGTACAGCAGGGTTTTGCCAGCTGTGGATTGCAGGATTTGCCAAGATGGCAGCCCATCTGTATGCCCTTACAAAGGGCAAAGACTTTCATCTGGGGAAAGGATGAACAAGCCACATTCGATAATATCAAACAAGCCTTAATGTCAGCCCTAGCATTGGGACTCCCTGATGTAACCAAACCCTTCCATCTTTATGTGGCTGAGAAACAGGGAATGGCCAAGGAGTTGCTAACACAGAAAATTGGACCCTGGAAGAGACCAGTAGCCTATCTATCCAAAACGCTTGATTCAGTAGTGGCAAGATGGCCAACCTGCCTTCGAATAATAGCAGTAGTAGTGGCACTAGTAAAAGATGCAGACAAACTGACTCTATGACAGGACCTCACTATCTATGCTCCTCATGCCCCTGAGAGTGTCATAAGGCAGCCACCTGATTGCTGGCTCAGGAACACTTACATGACACCTTACCAGGCTTTGCACTTGAATAATGATAGAGTCACCTTTGAACTGGCTATGGAGCTAAACCCTGCCACCTTATTTACGGATCTAGAAATCCAGCCCCTGGAGCATGATTGTTTGCACGTTCTAGCAAAGGAACAGGGATGGTGCAAGGACTTGAAAGATCACCCTCTTCATAAAGCTGAGGTGACATACTATATGGATAGGAGCAGTTTTTTTGAGAATGGAAGAGAAAGGCAGAGGCAGTGGTGGTAGATGGACATAAGGTAATATGGGCCCAGGCATTGCCAGAGGGCACTTCTGTTCGGCAGGCTGAATTGATTGCTTTAACCCAGGATTTAACTCTGGAAAAGGGTAAAAAGATAAACACCTACACTGATAGTCAGTACGCCTCATAAACAGCCCATGTGCACGGGGCCATCTATCATCAGAGAGGCCTGCTAACATCAGCTGGTAAAGAGATAAAAAATAAATAGAGATAAAAAATAAAAACAAGATTCTGACTTTGCTCAATGCACTGTTGCTGCCCAACAAGGTAAGCATTATTCAATTCCTAGGACAGCAGAAGGTCGAGACTTCCAGGGCACCAAAGGGGAATAACATGGCCGATCAGGAGGCTAAAGTAGCTGCTAGAGGAAACTCTGCCCCAGTGGTATTAACAGCTGATCTGCCCAGAGAAGAATGACTAAACTGCTCAGAAACTGACTTAAAGTTAATATGGCAAAAATGGAATATTTAACACCAATGTGGGGGCATGGATTGACTCTAAAGGTAAGATCATTCTACCCCAGGAAGATGCTGAGAGATTGATAACTCAGATGCGTAAGTGGACTTACTTGGGGGCAAAGAAATTGGCTGAAGTTGCCCTCCAATACCCGTACCGAATACTAAACCTCACCACCCTAACTGAGAGAGTGACTAGGACATGTGAACCTTGCCAGAGAGTAAACATAGGTAAGAATTTCCAGAGCCCAGGAAAGCGGCTAAGAGGAAGTAGACCCAGAATGCATTGGGAGGTGGATTTCACTGAAATTAAACCAGACAGGTATGACAATAAATATCTCCTGGTTTTTGTGGACACTTTTTCAGGATGGGTGGAAGATTTTCCCACAAAGAAAGAAACCACAATGGTCGTGACCAAAAGATTCTGGAAGACATTTTTCCTCAGTAAGGTATTCCAAAGCTAATTGGGTCAGACAATGGGCCAGCCTTCCTTGCTCAGGTAAACCAGGAGGTGGCCAGATTTCTGGGACTTGATTGGAAGTTACATCATGCTTATAGACCCCAAATCTCAGGACAAGTAGAGAGAATAAATAGAACTCTAAAAGAGACTCTCACAAAATTGACAATGGAGACTGGGGGTGACTGGGTGGTGCTTCTTCCCTTGGCCCTCTTTAGAGTCAGAAATACTCACTCCCTACTAGGCTTAACTCCCTTTGAATTACTATATGGGGTTCCTGCTCTCCTCCCTTGACTCTTCTTGGGGACCCTCTTGACATAAGTAGTGGTAACTCTGACTTGTCCAGGCTAAAAGGACTGCAGCTTATGCAGAAAGAAATATGGAGCAAGGTTGACAGTGCATATGCGCCCAGGTCCTTGGAGGTGCCCCATCAGTTCCAGGTGGGAGATCTGGTATATGTGCAGTGACATGGCAGCCAGAATCTGGAACCTCAGTTGAAGGGTCCTTATTACATCCTGCTCACCACCCCAACTGCCAAAGTAGAGAGCATCACAGCTTGGGTCCATGTGTCACACGTTAAGCCTGCTCTTCATCAACCTGCAACACCTGGAAAGTCCAAGCCTACAGCAACCCACTAAAACTGAAACTCATCAGGGACAATAAACTCTCAGACCAGAACTCCCCTTTGTCAGGGAAAGTATAAGTGAAGTTCAGGTCCTGATGCTCCAGAAAGAGTATCAACCTCTCCATGAGGTTGATCCACAATTTTAGGGTTAAAATTGAGGCAAAAGGGGGGGGGGGTGTGAGAGACCACCTGGGAATGAGAAAAACAACAGTGATTATTTGAATTGAAGTCAGGTGTAGATAACTCTTGAAGGAAAGGGTCAACTGTTCTGAGAACAACTATCTACAACCACCTGTAAACTATCTACAACCACCTGTAAACTATCTACAACCAGCTGTATACTACCTAAAACTAGGTGTAAACTATCTTCATGCTATTCTTGCTGAACAATCAATGTATAGAGCAAAAGTGGTTTCAATTTCAGGTATAAAACCCTGTACTTTGCATATTTAGGGCTGTCTCCTGTCTTTGGAGGAGGGACCCTATAGAAATTGAGATAAAACTCTTGCTTTTGCCTCAAGTTGTGGTCTATAATTGTTCCTGGGAAGGGCACAATCCTGAGCTCTTGAGCAGTGAGACTCCAGGTCTTACAACATGAAACTAAAATGCTTTTGCAATCCATTCTTTAGGTGGTGGAGCAGCTTATAAAATGGGAAACCTCTTTACAAGCTATACAACAGACAGGTTCAATTCTAGACCATTCAAAGAAGTCATAAAATGTAAACATGAACAAAAAAAAAAAAACAATCCAGAAAGATAATCCTCAGTGAGGTGTCCCAGAAGCAGAAAGACATACACGGTATACACTCACTTTCAAGTGGATGCTAGACCTATAAGATAGGATAAACAAACTAAAATCTGTACACCTAAAGAAGATAAATAAGAAAGAGGACCTAGGTTAAGATGATCAATCCTCACTTAGAAACACCAATGGGATGGATATAGGCAAAAACAAGAAACAGGACAGAAGCCTGCTCCAGAGGACCAATGAAAGACTCTACCTAGCAGTGTATCAAAGCAGATGCTGAGACTCATATCCAAACCTTGGGCAGAGCACAGGGAATCATATGAAAGAAGGGAGAGTTAGTGTGACCTGGAGAGGACAGGAACTATACAAGGACCAAATATATCAGCACAGGGGTCTTTTATGAGACTGTTTCTCCAACCAAGGACCTTGTATGCATATAACCTACCACCCCTGCTCAAATGTAGTCCATGTGAGCTCTGTGTCCAAGTGGGTACCATACTAAGTGGAACAGGGACTATTTTAGACATGAATTCAGTGGCTCACTCTTTGACCTCCCCCCTCCCAAGAGAGAATCAGACTGCTAGGCCACAGAGGAGGATATTTCAGCTACTCCTGATGATACCTGATAAGCTAGGGTCAGTTGGAATAGGAGGAGGCCCTCCCCTATCAGTGGACTTAGAAAGGGGTAGGGAAGAGATGAGGGAAGGAGGGTAGGATAGGGAGGGAATGAGGGACTGAGATACAGCTGGGATACAAAATTAATAAACTGTATCTAATATTAAAAAATAAAAATAAAAAAGTGGGACATATAACAAATTTCCTAAAGATGAAACACAAAATGCTGACAGTTTTTTGTTTCTTTGAAAACAGGATTTTTTTCTGAATAATTTTGGCTGTCCCAGGCTCTCTTTATAGAACAACCTGTGCTTGAACGCACAGAGATCCACCTACCTTTAACTTCCTGAGTGCTAGGAATGTATGTGCTCACCAATAGCCTGAGCTGCTGACAGTTTATTTTGTTTTAGCATTTTATTTTTGTTGTTTCATGCACTACATCTGAACTGCAGTTTCCTCTTCCTCCACTCCTCCCAGCCACAATCTATCCACCTCTACTCTGCCCAGCTCACCTCTCCTTCATCCGGTTGTATTTTTTTTCCATTCATTTTATTTTCAATGAAAAAAAAATGTGATGGCATGGCAAGTTATAATAAGACTAGGAAAAATCCCTCACATCAGAGTTGGTCAAAGCAATAAATGAGGAGAGAAAGTGTAGCTAAAGCAGGAAAAAGAGTCAGACACACCCCCATTCTCACTGTTGGAAGTCCCTCAGCGAAATCAGGATAATAATCATAAGGTGTATGCCAACAACCTAGCTCACAAGACTCATAGAATGTTTATGTTTTTGTCCTTCAGTCTCTGATCCCCTATGAACTCAGTTGACTCAGTGGGCCATGTGCTTGTTGTGTCCTTAATATCTCTGGTTCCTACAATACATATTCCCTCATTTGTGGGGTTCCCCTGGATACATCATTGTGTTTGGATAAGGGTCTCTGCATCTGTTCCCATGAGATGCCTCGTGATGTCTCTCTGATGACAACTGGGCTAGGCACTCATCAATGATTATAGCATAGTATCTTTCATTGTCATTTTTTGTCTGTCATGTTTACAGATATTGTGTGTCTCTAGGTTATCTTGACTCTGGTTCATGGTCATCCAGGCAGTGTCAGGCATGGACTTCCCCTCATGGTGTGGGCCTCAATGTGTTTTCTGGAGTGTATTTCACATTATTGGGTTGGGGTTTTCCTTCTAGTATCTTCTGTAGGGCTGGATGGCTGCATATATACTGGGTATAGTAGTCTGGGTTGGCATCGGTGGTCTCTTAGTGTCTGCATGATATCCATCCAAGCCCTTCTGGCTTTCATAGTCTCTGCTGAGAATTCTAGTGTGATTCGGATAGGTCTACTCATTATTTGAATGCTATTTTGGTATTAGCAGTGTCATGCATAGAACAGTTAATTTTCATGGTGTCATCCCCATATAAAATAGAATCTCTGTAACCTAAGAAAATAAAAAATGAACACACTATAACGTGTGTTGAGTGAATTAAGACGAAGAAGGGACTAATTTGAGGTAAAAATAAACTATATATAAATGCTGCAAAAAATTAAAATACTTGTAATTCAATTATGATACTTCAGAATATAAATGCATCAAAAATTTTAATTCCTATGCCATCAATATACTCAAAAATGTATGTAGCATTTTGCCTTTGCATGATGATGAATATTTTTCTATAACTCCTCATATGAAAAGTACTGTTGTTTAAGTGATTTCTGAATGAATTACATAACATTATTAAAAGCAGAAAATTTGGTAGTTCTATGTGAAAGATAATTATATGCATAGTTTATGTTCCCTCTAACTCTCTCTTTATAGGAAAGGATTTAGGAAAATGATTTACAATCTGTGAGTCAATTAATTCAACAGTGGATGCCTAAAAATGGAAAATCGAGGAATCTATCAGTGGCTTAGTCCATGAGGCTGGTTGGCTCAACTCACCTTCATATACACAGAACTCCTCAAGAAGAAGGTTCTATAGTCAATGAAGAAATAGACTTGCTACCAAAGTGAAAAAGAACAGGCAAAGAGTAAAGCATTCCTTCTTCCATGTCCTTGTATAGGTTTCCAGTAGAAGATGAGGCAAAGATGAGTGGTTGGTTTTGCAGTATGAAGATATGGATTAAAGTTATATTTTTCAGCTTTATAGATCCAGAAGAGAAGTAGAGAAGACTATTTCACACAAGCAAGAGTACTTTACAATTGTGTCCTTAATTTGGGTGTTTTGCTTAATTCCATATGCAGTCAAGTTAAAAACCAAGAGTCATGATCACACCTCTTTTCAGCTTGAAAGATAATCATATCTCCTCTTTACATTAACTTCCAAATGAAAAGAATAACAGGTCATAGTAATGCCTAAAAATAATTTAATGACGCAGAGTACAACAGCAGACAAATTACATATTTATCTTGATAATAACTGAAGCTAACATTATAGAACTGTCCTTCAAAACCGTCCAGGTTAGAAACAACAAAGTCCAGGTTAGAAACAACTCTCCACCGCCGCTGGGCCACTCCACAACACCTCCCTCATAGGGCAACCCACATTAAGTACAAGGATTCACCTCCCACCTGCTATGTGTATGTAGGGTCCCTAGGTCCAGACCAAGCATGCTCCTTATTTGATGGTTCAGTCTCTGCAAGCCCCCTGGGGGCTGGGGCAGCTGTTTCTGTTGGTCTTCTTGTGAGGTTCCTCGCACCTCCAGGGCCTTCCATCTTTTCCCCAACACTTACTCAGGATCGCTAGAGCTCTGCACCTTTCTTAGGTGCAAGTCTGAGCATCTTTCCAAGCTTATTTCTGGCTGGAGTCTCTGAGACAATGGTCAGGTTAGGGTCCAGGCAACCGGGTTTTACAGTCCCAATTCTGGGCGTTCTCAATGTGGTCAAATATCGTCCAACAGAGCCTGATATTCTTCTTCTGTGAGAGGAGCCTCGAGTGTTGGTTCGATCTGCTCCCATGGTACATTTGGGTCCAGAGTGGCTGGTCCAGGTTCCTCTTCCACTGTTCTCACCAGTTGCTCCAGGAAGAGCTGGACAGGGCAGGAGTTGCTGGATTCTGGGTAGGCCTCTGTGAAGAAGGTGAGTTCGGGTCTTGACATCAACGCTTCTGCACACTGGCCTCCTGCAGAACCCGATGTCAACAAGCTGTTCCGGGAAGCCTCCTGCTCAATGCAACATGATGCTCCAGGAGCCCTTTCCGGGCCAGGAGAGGCAGGCAGGTCCTCACCTTTAGCTGTGCTGCCTCCAGCGCGGCCTTTCTGCCTGGCCTTTCTGTTCTGGAACCATATGTGGACGGTGTCCTCAGGCAAACCTGTGCTCAGTGCCAGTTGCACCCTCGTGGCATAGTCTGGGGATGGAGAGATCTCAAAAGCTTGCACTAGCATGCTGATCTGCGCTGGACTAAGCCGCGTTCAAGGCTTTCTCCGTTCTGAGGGCGGGCCTCTTGCTTGTTGTACCCTGGCGACAAGCTTTTCAGGAGGCTGTTGGGAGGCTTCATGGCTGGAGCCTGCGGTGGTCTGCTTTGAGGTCTTCCTCAACATGCCAGTTCTATTTCTGCGGTTTTGAAACCACACGCGGATGGAGGACTCTGGAACTCCGAATTCCCTGGCCAGTTCCTGCCTGGTCCTGAAGCTCAGGTAAGGTGTCTTGGCGAAAACTGAGAGCAAGACCTCCTTCTGCTTGGCCTGCGAAACAGTCTTTTGACGCCGCGATGTCTTTGCCGTGCTGCAGCCACCCACATCTGCCTGATCTTCCATCCTGCTGAAGACACTTTGACAGGAGTTCTTCCTCTCCAGTGTGTACTCAGAACAACACCCAGGAAAGTGCAGACTATGGCAAATGCGTAAAGGAGTCCGCTGCTCACCCTTAAATACCGACCTGAAGCCCCACCCACTCCCTCGAGGCCTCCAATTACAGGCCAAACCGTGGAACGCTCTTCTGCTTCCAAACTGTGAAACCCTTCCTTCCTCTTGCGAATTTTCCCATATCCCACCCTAAAGCAGCCTTTCCAGAAACAGTTGGCCTTGTGTTCTACCCAAATTCCACTGCTTAGCTCACAGTACGCACCTGTGTTGGCCCACAAGGAGTTTGAGGGGAGAGTCTAAGGCACGGCTTCTGATGATCAGGCAAGGAGAAGAGGCATAAGCCAGGAGCAGTCTTTGCCTACTTTAACAAGGTCATTCATTCAGCTCTGGCTGATGCTCAAGGAGGAACGTGGCTAGAACAGATCTTGCACTCTGCGTGTGCCATCTGCCTTTAGTTCCTTTGAGCTCCATTCTCCCGGTGTATGATTTCAACAATCTAAATATGGTTAGGACCCTGCAAGTCTAAGCATTTGGGCAAAGAGTAGACTTATCCTGAAGAAAGACTCCTGGAATTATTTCTGAATTTCTCCTTCAGGGGCAGGCCACAGAAGGTGTCAAGTTCCCTCTTGGTTCCCTGCCACGGACCGGCCCAGTCGGGCTCCCGTCTTCCGCGGGAGAACAAGGCTTTAGAAAGGAAGACACGGTTTCGGCGAAGAATTGACAGAGACACCTTGATGGTTTTGACTCTGCTGCAACTTTACTGAAATCAAGCTAGTATTTTTATAATGATTTCACAAAAGGCACCTTAAAATTGGCATATTTTCCAGAACATTCAGACTTTTACCAAGAATACAAAGTTTACATTTTAACTCAAAATGCAATTAAACATAAAGCAGGACCCACAAATAATCTTGGCCTAGAAACTTTTTGATCAGAGCAAACAAAGGAAAAGAAACCTCAAATATAGTTTTATTATTGCTAACCAATGAAGAGGAAAGTCAGGAGCTAAATCAGATGCCTGCCAAAGTCCTTCTCTATATCAAAATCTAACTACATCTTTGTTAACCCTCCTCCCATATGTCCTGCCCAAGATTTATGATCTTCTCTAGGAACAAGGCACTGAAGGGAGGGGGAAACTCCCGCCAGCTGCACCTCTCATGCTATTATTTCTTAAGAAGGAGCCTATTACTCTGTCCCTCGAGAAACTCATCCACGCACACTTACACACACAGACACACACACGCGTGCGCGCGCACACACACGCTTGCATTTGCCCCGTTTGCGCCTGCGTACTTTCCTCCCACAGGTACAGCTAGTCCTCAGCACACGCTGAGAGTGCTCAGCTTCCTGAAGAACTCTCCAGATACCAGAGAGAGACAGCACCAGTCTGATCTGCAGAATCCAAAAACAAACAGGGAAGGTTTCAGATAAGCCAATGGCCAGAGGTAGGCGAAAGAACACTTCCAACATAAATCAGGACATCATGACTTCACCAGCAAACCCCAAAATCGATGGATACACCAATTCAGCAGAAGCACAGGAAAATGATTTTAAAGCCATGCTTGCCCAATTATTTGAGGCTCATAAGGAGGAAATGAACAAGTCTTTCAAAGAGATGGCCAGTCAATTGGAGGCAAAGAAAGAAGAAATAGACAATATCCTTAAAGAAACACAGGCAAACATAGCCAAACAAATAGATACATAAGTAGAGGAAAAATTAGTGGCATATAAGAAGGAAATGAAAAAAGAAATAGAGGCCATCGTAGAGAGACAGGAATCCAAATTCAAACACATGAAAGAAATGGTGCAAGGCATGAAAACAGAATTAGAATCAATAAAGAAAACACAAAATGAGAAAACCCTTGAGCTGGAGAACTTGGAGAAAAGATCAGGAACCACAAAAGTAAGCATCACCAACAGACTACAAGAGATGGAAGAGAGAATCTCTGGAGCTGAAGACACACTTGCAGAAATGGATACTTCTCTCAAAGAAAAAGTAAAATCAGAAAAGTTCCAATCACAAAATATCCAAGAAATCAAGGATGCTATGAAAAGACAAAATCTAAGAATAATAGGAATTCATGAAAAAGAAGACTCCAGACTCCAAGGTCCAGAAAATATTTTCAAGAAAATCATAGAAGAAAATTTTCCCAACTTAAAGAAAGAGATGTCCATAAATATACAAGAGGCCTACAGAACTCCAAATAGAGTAGACCAGAAAAGAAACACATCACGTCACATCATAGTCAAAACACTAAATCTACAGAACAAAGAAAAGATATTAAAAGCAGCAAGGGAAAAAGGCCAAGTAACATATGAAGGTAGACCTATCAGAATCACGCCGGACTTCTCATCAGAAACTATGAAAGCCAGAAGGGCCTGGGCAAGTATCATGGAGACTCTAAGAGATCACAAATGTCAACCCAGACTACTATACCCTGCAAAGCTTTCAATCAACATAGATGGAGAAAACAAAATATTCCATGACAAAACTAAATTTATACAATATCTACACAGCAAACCATCCCTACAGAAGATACTAGAAGGAAAACTCCAATCCAATGAAAACAAATTCACCCAAGAAAACAGGGCATACAGATAATGTCCCAACAAAAATGAAAAGAAAACAAGCAATGAATCAGGGTTAGATCATCGACTCCATTACAAAAGGAACTAACATGCATTGGTCACTATTATCTATCAATATCAATGGACTCAACTCACCAATAAAAAGACACAGGCTAACAGAATGGTTAAGGAAACAGGATCCAACATTCTGTTGCATCCAAGAAACACACCTATGCAACAAAGACAAACACTACCTCAGAGTAAAGGGCTGGAAAACTGTTTTTCAAGCAAACGGTTCCAGAAAACAAGCTGGAGTAGCCATCCTAATATCTAATAAAATAGACTTTCAACCCAAGTTAATCAAAAAAGATAAGGAGGGCCACTATATTCTCATCAAAGGAAAAATCCACCAAGAGGACATCACAATCTTGAATATCTATGCCCCAAATACAAGAGCACCGACATTCGTAAATGAAACATTATTAAAGCTTAAATCATACATTGATCCTAATACCTTAATAGTGGGAGACTTCAACACTCCACTCTCACCAAGGGACAGATCAACTAGACAGACACCAAATAGAGAAATAAAAGCACTCACAGAATCCCTAAATCAAATGGACCTAATAGACGTCTACAGATCATTTCACCCAAACTCAAAAGAGTACACCTTCTTTTCAGCACCGCATGGAACCTTTTCCAAAATAGACCATATAGTGGGCCACAAAGCAAGCCTCAACAGATACAAAAGGATTGAAATAATCCCTTGTATACTATCTGACCACCATGGACTAAAGCTCGACCTTAACAACAACAGAAACAACAAAAAGCCAACACGCACATGGAAACTAAAAAACTTACTACTCAATGACAGCTGGGTTAAGGAAGAAATAAAGAAAGAAATTAAAGACTTCCTAGAATTCAATGAAAAGGAAGGCACAACATACCCAAATTTATGGGACACACTGAAAACAGTGCTCAGAGGAAAATTTATAGCACTAAGTGCCTGCAAGAAGAAATTCGTAACATCACATACAAACAACTTAATGGCCCAACTGAAAACCCTAGAAAAAAAAAGAAGCAGATACACCCAAGAGGAGCAGACGGCTGGAAATAATCAAACTAAGGGCTGAAATCAATCAACTAGAAACAAATAAAACTATCCAAAGAATCAATGAAACAAAAAGCTGGTTCTTTGAGAAAATCAACAAGATAGACAAACCCTTAGCCAAACTAACTAAAAAGCAGAGAGAAACTATCCAGATCAGCAAAATCAGAAACGAAAATGGGGACATAACCACAGACATTGAGGAAATCCAAACAATTATTAGGTCATACTACAAAAGCCTATATGCCACAAAATTTGAGAATCTAAATGAAATGGATAATTTTCTTGAAAGATTCTACCAAAACTAAGTCAAGATCAGGTAGAAAGACTGAATAGCCCTATATCTCCCAAGGAAATCGAAGCAGTCATTAACAGTCTCCCTGCCAAAAAAAGCCCTGGACCAGATGGCTTCAGCGCAGAATTCTACAAGACCTTCAAAGAAGTGCTAACTCCAATTCTCCTCAAGCTATTCCACAAAATAGAAACAGAAGGAACACCACCAAACTCATTCTATGAAGCCACAGTCACCTTAATACCTAAACCACACAAAGACCCAACAAAAAAAGAGAACTTTAGGCCTATCTCTCTTATGAACATTGACGCAAAAATACTCAATAAAATACTTGCAAACCGAATCCAAGAACACATCAAAGATATCATCCACCATGACCAAGTAGGCTTCATCCCAGGCATGCAAGGGTGGTTCAACATAGGGAAATCCATCAATGTAATCCACTACATAAACAAACTGAAGGAGAAAAACCACATGATCATCTCCTTAGACGCCGAAAAAGCATTTGACAAAGTCCAACACCCATTCATGTTTAAAGTCTTGGAGAGATCAGGGATACAAGGCACATACCTAAACATAGTAAAGGCAATATATAGCAAGCCTATAGCTAACATCAAACTCAATGGAGAGAAACTTAAATCAATCCCACTGAAATCAGGGACAAGACAAGGCTGTCCATTGTCCCCATATCTCTTCAACATAGTACTTGAAGTCCTAGCCAGAGCAATAAGACAACTAAAGGAGATCAAGGGGATACAAATCGGAAAGGAAGAGGTCAAAGTGTCACTATTTGCAGATGATATGATAGTATACATGAGCGACCCCAAAAATTCAACCAGAGAACTCCTTCAGCTGATAAACACCTTCAGCAAAGTGGCAGGATACAAAATCAACTCAAAAAAATCAGAAGCCCTCCTATATACCAAAGACAAAAAGGCTGAGAAAGAAATTAGGGAAACAACACCCTTCACAATAGCCACTAATAACATAAAGTACCTTGGTGTGACCCTAACCAAGCAAGTGAAAGACCTGTTTGAGAAAAACTTCAAGTCTCTGAAGAAAGAAATTGAAGAAGATATCAGAAGATGGAAAGATCTCCCGTGCTCATGGATTGGTAGGATTAACATTGTGAAAATGGCCATACTGCCAAAAGCAATCTACAGATTCAATGCAATTCCCATCAAGATACCAACTCAATTCTTTACAGACCTTGAAAAAAAGATTCTCAGCTTCATATGGAGAAACAAAAAACCCAGAATCTCCAAAACGATCCTGTACAACAACAGATCATCTGGAGATATCTCCATTCCTGATCTCAAGCTGTACTACAGGGCAACAGTAATAAAAACTGCATGGTACTGGCATAGAAACAGAAAGGAGGATCAATGGAACCGCATAGAAGACCCAGAAATAAATCCACACACCTATGAATACTCGATATTCGACAAAGAAGCCAATTCCATTCAATGGAAAAAAGACAGCATCTTCAACAAATGGTGCTGGACCAACTGGATGTCTACATGCAGAAAAATGAAAATAGATCCATATTTATCACCCTGCACAAAACTAAAGTCAAAGTGGATCAAGGACCTCAACATAAAACCAGATACCCTAAATCAATTGGAAAAAAAAGTGGGGAACAGCCTAGAACTCATTGGCACAGGAGACAACTTCCTGAACAGAACACCAACAGCACAGGCTCTAAGAGCAACAATCAATAAATGGGACCTCATGAAACTGAAAAGTTTCTGTAAAGCAAAGGACACCGTCATCAAAACAAAACAACTGCCTACAGATTGGGAAAGAATCTTCACTAACCCTTTATCTGATAGAGGACTAATATCCAGTATATACAAAGAACTAAAGAAGCTGAAAAGCAGCAAATCAAGTAATCCAATTAAAAAATGGGGAGCAGAGCTAAACAGAGAATTCTCGACAGAGGAATATCGAATGGCAGAGAAACACTTAAAGACATGCTCAACCTCATTAGTCATCAGGGAAATGTAAATCAAAACAACCCTGAGATATCACCTTACACCCATCAGAATGGCCAAGATGAAAAACTCAAGCGACAACACATGCTGGAGAGGTTGTGGAGAAAGGGGAACCCTCCTCCACTGCTGGTGGGAATGTAAACTGGTACAACCACTCTGGAAATCTGTCTGGTGCTTTCTAAGACAATTAGGAATAGTGCTTCCTCAAGACCCAGCTATACCACTGCAAGGTATATACCCAAAGTTTGCTTAAGTACACAAAAGGGATACTTGCTCAACCATGTTTATAGCAGCTTTATTTGTAATAGCCAGAACCTGGAAACAACCCAGATGTCCATCAACAGAGGAATGGATACAGAAATTGTGGCATTTTTACACAATGGAATACTACTCAGCAATCAAAAAGGAGGAAATCATGAAATTTGCAGGCAAATGGTGGGATCTAGAAAAGATCATTCTGAGTGAAATATCCCAGAAGGAGAAAGACAAACATGGGATATACTCACTTATATAGACTTATAAGATATGATAAACATAATGAAATCTATACACCTAAAAAAGATAATCAATTGAGCAGACATGGGGTAAGATGATCAATCCTCGTTTAGAAAGACAGATGGGATGTGCATTGGACGTATGACAGTAGTCTACTGAGTGCATCTGAAAGACTCTAACTAGCAGTGTTTTCAAAGCAAAGACTCATGACCAAACCCTTGGCAGAGTACAGGGAATCATAAGACAGAAGGGGAGTTAGTCTGATGGGGAAGGATAGGAGCTCCACAAGGATCAAATATATCTGGGCACAGGGTCTTTTCTGAGACTGACATTCAACCAAGGACCATGTATGGATATAACCTAGAACTTCAGCTCAGATGTAGCCTGTGGTAGCTCAGTAACTAATTGGTTTCCCAAAGTGAGGGGAACAAGGATTATTTCTAACAGGAACTCAATGACTGGCTCTTTGGCATCCCCACCCCCCAAGGGAGGAGCAGTCCTATTAGGCCACAGAGGAGGGCTTTGCAGCCAGTCCTGAAGATACCTGATAAAACAGGATCAGATGAATGGGGAGGAGGTCCCCCCATCAGTGGACTTGGAAAGGGGCACGGTGGAGATGAGGGAGGGAGGGAGGGACTGGGAGGGAAAGAGGAAGCGGGACACCGCTGGGATACAGAGTTAATAAAATGTAACTGATAAGAAAAATAAAATAAAATTAAAAAAAAAATCACGGAAACACAACCTAAGCACCTCCTGAGACAAGGGGCAGCTGGGCTGGTAGCGAAAATTCCTTGCAAGTGTAAAACTGGAATACACTTGAAATAAAAGAGCTTTCCCAGCTCTACAGTAACCTTGTTCTTACATGCTGATTATCTATACATAGCAACCTAAAGAAATACAAATAGGAAAATAAGCCCGCATGAATCCTGTATACTCCTGGTTGTGCAAGTCCATCAAAGTATAAACAGCAATGTATATACCAAACTGTGCCTTAAGATGAATTCTCTGATGGAATAAAGAGAACAATCAAATCCCTTGAAAGCTAAGTGAGAGAGAGCACCTGCAGTGGTAGGCTGGCTGTCTTTACTTAAGAAGAGTCACTTCATTCTGTAATGCCGGCACATAAGTCCTGAAACAATAGTCCTAGAAATGTTTCAAGGTGCAAGGATCCTGTGGCCTTTCCAAGCAGCAAGTGTTCATTCCACTGGGATATCCAGGCTCCCCAACCCCACCGCCCCAGGCCAGGCAGGAGGCAACACTGGACTCCCTACATTTCCTTTCTGGGACGACTGGCCCCAGTATCACTCTTCCTCAGGATGCAGGGCACAAGTGTAGCCCTAGGAACTCCACACAGTGTGCTCCCGCCCTCCCAACTCCTGTGGCCCGAGGGCGCGGTCCCAGGTACCAGCAGCCTCCACAGAAGCTCTTGGCAGAACCTGGGCAGGCTCTCCGACATGCCCAGCCCGCCAGCTTCCAACTGCACAGCCCTAGCCTCACCCCGCGACTGCCATCCTGCGGGTCCCTCACACACGCCCACAGCCAGCCAGGGACAACCGCTCCGCGATGGCCAACACCTGTGGACCTGCCGCTCCTCCACCTTGGGAGCCAACGCTCTCCCCTCCCCAACTCCCAGCCACTATGCCTGCCCCAGCACCACCTAGCCCACTGGATGGCTGCTGGGGGCGGAGGCGGAGCCCAGAGGCAGAGGCGGGGGAGGAGCCCAGCCGGGGAGCGGAGGCGGAGCCCGGGAGAGGAGGAAGGCGGAGCCCGGGGGCGGAGGTGGAGCCCAGGCGGCACCCGCCCCACACCCTTACCTGGCTTCTCCTGGTCTCAGCCTACCACAATGAAGCTGTGCCACAACCGCCACCACCGCGCCCGGGAAGAGGGTTCCCATCGCTGCCCTCGACGCTGTCGCCCACCAGGCTCGGGATGAGCTCAGCGTCTGTAGCCATAGCAATGGCGCTTGCATCATCCTTGACAATGGAGGCGCGCATGCGCCTGCGCTGCGCCTCGCGCAAGCCCCTCCCCCGCCCTAACCGAGTAGGTTCTGCCTTCGAGATCAGGGTGCTGTGAGGCCTGAATTTTACTATTAATTTTACAGGACAAAAGGATCATTGAGATAAGTGTACCTCCAAGCATTTCTTTCCTGTTTTCAAACCCCTTGTCTTAGTTACTTTTCTATCATTGTGCTAAGATATCATGACCAAGGCTGCTTATAGAAGAAACATGTGGTTGGGAACCTAGAGTTTCAGAGGGTAAGTCCATGACCATCATGGAAGGGACCATGGTGACAGAGAGGAATGGCAGGCAGAGCACCCGAGAGAACAATGGCTGAGAGCTTACATCCTGATCTACAAGTATGAGGCAAAGAGCTGAGAATGGTGTGGGATTTTAAAACCTCAAAGCAGTGACATACCTCTTCAACAAAATCACACTTCCTAATTTTTCTAAAACAGTTCCACCAACGGAGGACCAGATTTTCAAACATATGAGACTATAAAGGTCATTTTCATTCAAACAGCTACACTCCTCAATAGCTTCCTATGTAGCCAAGAATTAAGATAAAAAAAATTTCAATGTCCCAAAGCATCCCAGGCACTCAGATTCTTGTGCAGTTTTGTTGTTGTTGCTGCTGTTTGGTTTTTGAGACAGTTTCAAATAGTCCAGGTTGACCTTCATTCCTGACCTTCCTGATGCTCCATTTACAGGCATGTTTCACCACACTTGATTTATGATCTTATTTGTTTGTTTGTTTTGTTTTGCTTTTCAAGACAAGGTTTCCCTGTGTAGCTTTGGCTCTGTAGACCAGGATGGCCTCGAACTCACAGAGATCCGGTGTGTCCACCACACCCTCTGACTTCTTCTTCTTCTTCTTCTTCTTCTTCTTCTTCTTCTTCTTCTCCTTCTTCTGAGGTATTTTTATCTTTTGCGTAGATGAATGATAAGAATATTTTACTTGAATGTATATAAATGTGCCACATGAGTGCCTTATATTTCAGGAGGTCATATAGCATCAAATTCCCTGAAACAGGAGCTACAGAAAATTGTCAACCACCATGGATATGCTAGGAAGTCTGGAAAGAGAGAGAGAGAGAGAGAGAGAGAGAGAGAGAGAGAGAATATTTTATTTTTTAAGATTTCTTATTTGTTACGAATACAATATTTTGTTTGCATATATACCTACACACCAGAAGAGGGCACCAGATTTCGTTATAGATGGTTATGGGACACCATGTGGTTGTTGGCAATTGAACTCATGACCTCTGGAAGAACAGCCAGTGTTCTTAACCTCTGAGCGATCTCTCCAGCCCCACAGAAAGTGTTTTTCATCACTAAGCCATCTTTTCAGCCCATATGGCTTCCTCTTTTATTATTATTATTATTATTATTATTATTATTATTATTATTATTTTCTTCTTGCCTTGTATATGGCAAACACATTCACCTTCTTTCATTTCCCCTACTGAATTAAAATGCTCTCACCTCTAGGCATTTGAATATGTATATTTTTATCCCTTCTGGGGTGTTAAGTACCTCTTGCTTTTCTTTAGGTTTCATAGTGTAATTTGTAGTGATGTCCGCATTTCTACGCATTTCTATAGGTTTGTTTTTGGTAGATTACCCCACAAGACTGTAAGCTTATAGAGAAAAAAATGATGTTTGCATGATTCATTTTTGTGTGTTCAGGACTTAGCATAGTATTGTGTACCTAATTCACAAACAGTAACTATCTGCGGAAGGACAAATAACCTTTTAAATAGTAAATACCTTTAACAAAGTCTTCATAATCTGAGAGTAATACAGAATTCTCACCTAGAGGATGGGAGCATGTAGCATTTTATTTGGTAATGCCAGCCATTGTGCTATCTGTAATAAACTTCTCCTGAAGTCTTTTTATCTTGTTCTGTTACTGCCATTACTAGGAGAGCCTCCTCTATGCCTGTTGCCTTCATTGCCTTCTCTGTGTTCTCTTTTATTTATCCCATAAAAAGTTACTTCCTTTAAGCTTTAGTGAGGTTTAGAAACTGGCTTTATTATATCCAAAGAGTATCTGTATTTTCCTGTTTTGTACAGAAGCTAGGAATACAGCTCAGAGGTAGAATATTTGCTTCACATATAAGAGATAAGGAAGGAGGAGGAAGGGGAGGAGAAAAAAAAAGAAACAGGGGAAGCAAAGCATTGCTTTCTTTATGCAGATGCACTGCCTTAAATACAGGGGTTAACAGTCTTCTTGTCTCTGCATTCCAAATAAGGTAGAAATTCCAGATACAGCAAAAGTGATACTTATTTGGTGTTAGTTTTTAACCTGGTCCCTCTCCTGACATTTACTCTGTACCTGCTTTATATGTAGTTGGTTTTATGTACATGTTTATTTTCTGGGAAGAATCTATATTTTCATTAGGTTTTATGAGAAGTCATATCCTCAGAAAGTGTCCTGAGCTTTGAATCCTGCCATAGTTATCCCTAGGAGGCCATATCTGCAAAGGTGATTATGCCCTCTCTGTACATCATTTGATGTTATGACTTCAGGATGCATCTTGAACCTTGTTTTCAAGAGAATGTTGTAAACAAGCCTTAAGCTTAGCAGGCATTTTGTGCCTCATGAAAAAAAAAAAATCGTCATAAAATGTCCTGTCTGAAAAGAGCATCTGAGATCATTGTACAATGCACTCAGTTATTTTCATTTTAGTCATTAACATTATTAGTACTATTTACTGTTTTTCATTACTTTGTTAGAGACCCAAATATGATGGCCCTGGTGTAAGGGACTGTGTACACACTGTTAACTAAGAAAATAAAACCACGCATTCAAAACAAGTAAAACCTCCAAATATTGATAAGAATTATGTTTAGATGTAGTGCCCAAAAATAATTCAGTTGAAATGTGGGAAAGACATTGAAACACCATTATTCAGCAAACGTTTAGAGTATATATGTAAATACGATGAAAGGAAATGTACACATAAACACAACTTAAAAATTCTTGGCACACGGTATATACTCACTCATATAGACATATAATATAGGATAAACCTACTAAAATCTGTACATCTAAAGAAACTAATCAAGAGGGAGGATCGTGACTAAAATGCTCAATCTCTGTCCTGTAAGGCAAAGAGGATGGACACCAGAAGAAGAAAACAGGAAACAAGTTAGGAACCTTCCACAGAGGCCCTCTAAAAGGCTCTGCCCTGCAGACTATCAAAGCAGATGCTGAGACTTATGGCCAACTGTTGGGCAGAGTACATGGAATCTTATGAAAGAAGTGGGAAATAGTATGATCTGGAGAGGACAGAAACTCCCCAAGGAGAGCAACAGAATGAGAAAATTTGAACACCAGGGACTTTCCAGAGACTCATACTCCAACCAAGTACCATGCATGGAGATCACCTAGAACCCCTGCACAGATGTAGCCCATGACAGTTAGTGTCCAAGTCGGTTACATAGTAATGGGAAGAGGGACTGCCTCTAAAATAAACTGATTGGCCTGCTGTTTGATCTCAGGCCACAGAGGAAGACAATGCAGCCACTCCTGATGAGACCTAACAAAGATCAGAAGGAAGGAGAGGGGGACCTCCCCTATCAGTGGACTTGGGGAGGAGCATGTGTGAAGAAAGGGAAAGGTAGGTGGAATTAGGAGGGGAGGAAGGAGGGGTTTATGGGGGGATACAAAGTGAATAAAGTGTAATTAATAAAAGTTTAATAAATTAAAAATATTTAACACAAAAAATTAAATAAATAATAATAATAAAATTCTTGGGCACACATACAAAAAGTCGGACTTCATTAAGATTTTTTTCCTTTTTGTTTTCTTGACAGGAAAAGTTTGAACATGTTTCTTTCCTGTCCTCCTTTTTATTCTCCTCCCCTCCCCTTCCCTTCCTTGCCTTCCTTGCTCAGTGTGATTTATAAACATTGCACTTCAATGGATGCAGTTCTTCAAAAGCATTGCCAAAAAGGACCCCTGCAGCCTCACTTCTAAACCTTGAACCTCAAATGCATTCTAGCTATTTTTTTTTCTTGCATTGGTGATTAAGTAAAGCAACTCATTTTCTGGGGGGTAGGGGTAGATACCCAGACATGGTGAATTCCTCATCTACCCCTCCCCGTTCCCCATGCTTATGTCCTTTAGCACTTTGGGGAGCACATTGACAGAGGTTCCCCACCCATTTAAACCACAATCATACATGTGCTTTCAAAGATTTTCTAATAAAATTCTTTTAGTTACCAGTATGAGACCTTGACTAAAAAAGAATTGGCTTCATTCTCAGGTGACAATCTCTTAAGTACAGCCAGGCTAATAAGTGACATATCAAGGTGCTCAGGTGGGTATTCTGTGTACAGTGCCAGTACACAGGCTCAAACCCAGGAGCTCAGTGGAGCCAAGCCTTCCCTATTTGAGTTCAGTTCACTTCCTTGTTGAAGCCACCTATGGCTTAAAATAAAAGAAGTTTGTGGGATTGGGAGTGTAGCTAAGTTGATAAGAGGTGGAGCAGAAAGATCAGAAATTCAAGGTCATCTTATAGCTGTTTAGTTTAAGGCCAGACTGGGCTACAGTGGACCCTAACCAAATAATAATAATAGTAATAACTACAATATATTTCAGCTAAGAGCATTATTTGGCAGTCATTGTTCCAAGCCAGAGCTAACCTCAGGTCACCGACCTTCCTCATAGAGATAGCAAGGAGGCAACAAGGTCAAGCCCAGCAAGATTTTCTGCACACAGACCCCTCTCCAACCGAGCCTTCCTAGCCAAATATGTGGAAATATATGTTCCCACTGATGACCAGAGGTGCCCCAGCTTGTAGTGTTGGGAGTATGGGGAAGGCAAAGTCACAATGGAGCACAGCTGTTTGATCACCAGCCCACTGAGACCATCACAAGCAAACAAAATCACAAAAGAACAACAAAGGAAAAAATGTACTGGGTATAATGCGCTCAAAGAGAATGGAAGAAAAAAATACCAAAACTCAGAACAGTGGCCTGTCTCTCTATGGGCCCTCTATCTTGTTCCATTAGTGGTGACCTATCCCCAAATCAGGCTCCACCCAACTACACCCGAGTTTGGAATGGTGACCTGCATTCAACCAGACCAGAGAATGGAGTAGTAACATATCTGTTGATCTCTACCAGACCAGAGGCCAAAGCACCAGCCAAACTCTTCCACTCCAGAGACCACAGCAGCAGCAAATCTCTGCCAGATCAGAGTCCAGAGCAGTGACCAAGATCTGCCAGACCCAAGGTCAGAGTAGTGGCTAAGCTCTGCCAGACCAGAGACCAGAGAACATTGGCAGAGGTGCCAAACCTGGGGCTCCACATACTGTATCCATACCTTGGCACCACCTTGCCACTCTCACTGTGGAGCCTGTGGAGCATGGATCAAGCTTCCCTGAAATGGGAAAGAATCAAGTCTAGAGGGATAGAAGGATTCTGTTCGATGTCCTCAGTCAGTCCCAAAGACAAAAAACAAACAAACAAATAAAAAACCTGGCAGGGACAGACAAAACAGTTAAACAAGACACAAAGAGCTAGATCCCATTGCTTGTGCAGCAGAAAAATACAGAGAGCCAGACAGCAGATCCTACCACAACTGCAGTGGAAAAAAATGAAAGTAGGATATCAGCGAACCTCTGATGCAGGAGCTACCTGAATTGTCCTTGTCCAAAGATCCAGAAATCACAGAAAACTGGGTACTCTACCACCCTTTACAAATAGGGGCACATTCATCCTCTCTGAAATCCAGAGAACACAGAAAACTCAGTACTCAACCCTTTACAGATTTACCCCTTTGAGGGGGGTTCTGGAAAATCTTGCAGGCCCCCTCTGGCCCACAGTTGTCCAAAGCATCAGCTCTAACATTTCTAACCACACAAATTACAAATTTTGCCCCAAATCCCTAAAAAGGAAACTAGAGAAACACAGAGAAAGACCCAGACAGAGTGCTCACTTACTGGCTGTTTTTCAGCCCCATGTGCCAGGGGTGCTTGGGAGACTTGGGGATCCTATATGAGACCCCAAATGTTATGCCTAGACCTTAGGGTCCCCAAAGATCATAAGGAGCTGGATTACAAATGCAAGAGCAAAGAGTTTTATATGAACTTTAACTGGGTCTCTCCATCATCACCAACACAGTGGATCAGAGAGGAGAGCCCTGAGCAGCTGCATGGCAGGGTTTTGATTGGGTTTTTAGGAAGGACCAGGATGTTCCAGTTTATCAGTTACAGAATTGGGTGACATTCAGCATGGGCAAGCTTTTTACAAAATGATTGGCTAGCTAAAATAACCAATATTGAGCAAGCTATCTCTAGGTCTCAGGAATGTTAGGTATTTTCTGTGTCACTGAATGTTCTACTACAAGGTTGGTAGGCTGCTCAGCACAAATGCCCACTTTAAGATAAGATACTTTCCCATCCTTATGGTTATCCTCAGGCTGTTCATTGAGTAGGTAATCATACAACCTTGTTTTTGGAATTGGTGACCCATGGCCCAATTCCTGATTTCCTTATGGTAGAGTCACTAATCTGGTGACCTTTAGGTGACCTTTTTAGGCATAGTTCCTGGTGACCTTTGGGGGGTGTCAGGTAGGTTCTCCCAGTTCTAAAAGATCCATTTGATTTTGTCAGGGGTTGTAAATGGTATGTCCTGTGTTAGAGAGCACTCCAATATTAAGCTGTGATATAGAAGAGTAGAACTGATGATGTAAAGGATTTACTATTGCTGAGAAACTAGTGGTCCGAGTTAGAATTTAGCTGAGGGAAGACTATCTGTAAAACATTCCACAGATAAGTAGTATGCTAACCAGGCCTGTTAGAGATTAGGATCCCCAGATATACATGTTTGCTCACCAAGATTATCTAGAAATGAGGCAGGGTGAGGTTTTTTTTTTAATTTGTAATTTCCTAACATGTGTTTATTAATTCATGAATGCCAATGAAAATAGACCAGATTGGTGGGTGTACAATTTGGGTCAGATAAGTTGATTCAGTGAATACTGAATTTCAAATTAAGGGACTGTCCTATGCCCATATGTACAATCCTCATTGACACAGTTCTGTCACAGGCTATTGGCTAAAGCTGTGTCTGTCAGGTTACAGGTCTCAGCAGCTAATATTGTACACAGGGACAATATCAAACAGTATCTTATTAATGGCTTTCCCTCTACAAGAGAATGGCCTGTGTTTTTCAAAGTCAGGATGCTTATGTGTTTTTTTTTTTTTCAATGAAGAGGTTAAGAGCACTGGCAGCTCTTCCAGAGGTCATGAGTTCTATTCCCAGCAACCACATAGTAGCTCACAACCATCTTTAATGGGATCTGATGCTCTCTTCTGGCATGCAAGTGTACATGCTTGTAGAACACTGTATACATACTAAATAAATAAATATTTAAAAAAGTCTGTTGTTGGTATTATTAAATTTTATTTTGTAGATGCATCATTGTTCTAGTCTCTTATTAGTTAATATTCTCTGATAATTTTCATTCATTAAGAATTTCATTCTTTTTTCTCTAGTGCTTTGATATTTGTTTCTGTTTAAAGCAATGTCTCCTTTTACATGTTATGCAGTTTATACTTTATTTGAACACTGAATGCTACCTCTACTGCTCAGTGCTTAGAACATAATCCTGAAACTCTTTTCAGGTGTGCCCTGACTGGTGAATGTGAAGTAAAAGAGACCTGTGAATGAGTTTCCACTGACCTCCCTGTTTTTTGTTTGTTTGTTTTTTTGGAGGTGAGTGATTACAAATAAAGAGGGACCTGTGTAAGAATTGAGTTCACTGACCTACTTTGAAGCTGGTGTAGTTACAACACAAAAAGGGAGGTAGAAAAGGGAAGATGAGCATGAGTCAGGTAATCAATTTTGGACAGTCAGTAAAAGTGAAAACTGGACATTTGGGGAATTCATACACAATGAAATAAAGAATATGGATTAGGAGCTCAGCTTGTTTCTGGAAAACAAATGTCTGTAGTTGAACTAGTTAAAACAACACAGAAGATCTGGAGAAACTGGTGTGGTAGTGCCTAACAGGAATGTTTTAACCCCCTGCTTGAAAATGAACAACCTGGGAGAAAAGGTGTGAGTAATAGTTAATGTGCACTAATACATACCTGAAGTCCCTGAAGAATATTGGACCATAATGCCATTTTCAACTTTTTAAAATTATACTTTATTTACTTTGTATCCCCCCTCTAGTTCCCTTTCTCCTCCCCTCCCAATCCCTCCTTTTCTCCACCTTCTCCACACACTTCCCTCCCAAGTCTACTGGTAGGGGAGTGTTTCTTTTTCTTCCTTCTGATCCCAGTCTGTTAGGTCTCATCAGGAGTGGAAGCATTGTCTTCCTCTGTGGCTTGGTAAGGCTGCTCCCCCCTCTGGGGGAGGTGATCAAAGAGCAGGCCAATCAGTTCATGTCAGAAGCAGTCCCTGTTCCCATTACTATGGAACCCACTTGGACAATAAACTGCCATGTACTACATTTGTGCAGGGGTTCTAGGTTATCTCCATGCATGGTACTTGGTTGGCGTATGAGTCTCAGGAAAGACCCCTGTGCTCAATTTTTTTTTTGGTTCTGTTGGTCTCCTTGTGCACCTCCTGTCCTCTACAGCTCTTCTTTCATAAGAATGGATACAGAAGTTGTGGTACATCTACACAATGGAATACTACTCAGCAATTAAAAATAAAGAAATCATGAAATTTGCAGGTAAAATCGTGGAATCTGGAAAGGATCATCCTGAGTGAGCTATCCCAGAAGAAGAAAAACACACACGGTATATACTCACAAAAATAGACATATAATACAGGATGAAGCTACTAAAATCTGTACACCTGAAGAAACTAATCAAGAGGGAGGACTCTGGTTAAAATGCTCAATCCCCACTCTGAAAGGCAAAGAGGATGGACACCAGAAGAAGAAGAAAACAGGAAACAAGTTAGGAGCCTCCCAAAGAGGGCCTCTGAAAGGCTCTGCCCTGCAGACTATCAAAGCAGATGTTGAGACTTATGGCCAAACTTTGGGCAGAATGCAGGGAATCTCATCTTCAACTTTTAAAATTCTTTTTGAGATTATAATGAAATCATTTCAACCTTCTTTTTCCTCTCTACTCTTACGTCTCAAATGCTGGGATGAATGGTTAAGGTGGCTACTTAACAATCAAAGAAGATGTGACTGTCAGGTTCTCCCAGCATCTCTCAGTCCTTACCTGTTACAAGGTATGGGTGTCATACCCAGATCTCTAGCCCAGGAGTTGAGCTGCCCTCCTCCCAGCTGTCTTTCCTTATGTATTCCAACCATTTTGGTTACCTGGTATTTTTCATTTATCATTTACCCTCCTGGCCTTTTGTTCTGGCCCTCCACTTTTCTCTCTACTCTCTTCTCACATGGCTCAAGGTCATGTCATATCTAGACTGTCACAGATGTTCCTGTATCTGACTCTGTTCTCCCTTCTATCTGTAATAAACTTTCAATTCCAACATATGAAGGAACAGCCACGTCCTTTTTGTTTTATTTTTCATTTTCATTGAGCCCCTATTAAGTATTCCTAGCTTTCAAAGTCATGGCCATTTGTTTCTTTAATGGTTGTTACTGTTTGGCTTTGACTGAAGTTTCGCTGAAGGACTTCACAACTATGAGGTAGAGATGACTGCACTGGACACTGATTCTGTAATGCAATGTGCAGCATAAATGACCTGTATCTTGGAAGATGAGCTGGTGCCATGGGAAAGTGGAAAACTGTATTTTAAAACATTTCCAAGATGAGGGTGTTGCAGGATATTTGATCCCAGTGAGATCCCTTAGATTGTGAACAGTAAAAACCTGATCTTTGTTTAGTGTGGTTGAGCCCTAACACAAACCTTAATTCCAAGAACTTTCTGTTTATTGTAAACAGGTGATTCTGGTGGTGTTCCATCAGCCCTAGAACATACCTTTTATTCAAAAGCTCCCTGTGCACAGGATTTAATAATGTTAACCCTAGGTCAAGAAGCAAAGCAAGAAACCAGCTGACATGGATTAAAGAGTAAGAGGAACTTTCAGCTGAAATGTATTTAAGACAGAGTGTAAAAGTGGAAGGAGTTTTAGCTTGGTAAATTTTGGGCTTTTTGAACTTTGAGCTAGAAGGCTTTGGCCTTGAGTTCTTTTGGCCTATCTCCCCTGAGCTGTCATCTGAACTGGTGAGTTTTGGGGATGTTTCCTATTGGAGTAGAGGTGAGTAGCAGGGTCAGATGGGTGCTTTCTCTGCCACTCTTGTTCGAAGGTTTTAAAATCGAATAATTGGGATTTTCATTCTTTTATAACAACACTAGGGTTCTGTGTGCTCATAGGGTTAGTGCAAAGCTAGAATGCCTCTGCTATCTGCATCATTTGATCTTTGATCCACTGGTAGAGGAGCTACTACTGTCCTGAGACTTAGCTCTGTTTTTCAAGCTAATGATGTACTCTAGGCAGGCCTAGCAGTCAGGAGCAATAGTGGGAGGTAGTTTATGGGTTTGTTCTGGGATTTTCCTCTGATGTAGCTCTAAAGAGCTGTGAGTGAGACCAGAGGCCATGTCATGCTGAGTGTGGGGCCATTGTCCCCAGGCCATGAATAGCAGGCTGCTGAGCTATCACAGCCTGATCTGCTTTGGCCAAGATGGACTGTGGTTCAGACTGTGGTTCAGGCTGTGGTTCTGTTTGTCTCCATGTGGCGATCTTGTCAGAGACCTGTGGCCTCTGACCCTTCCTGAGAATTGATTGTCCAGAGAAGTGAGGATTTTGTGGCCTGGGCAGTAGAAAGTTGTGGTGCTTATAATATCACTATCTAGTGTGCACACACAGGTATTGGTTTTGCAGTGGACAGATAGGAAAACTGAAGGTCTCATTTCTAGAAATGGTGAATGTTGTATTCCACATACTGCTTTGTGTAACAAATTTTACAAATCATTTTGAAACTAGAAGAAAAGAGGTGGTAGTGGTCATCTTTCAGCAATACTTCATTATGTTTTTTAAACCTTTGAACTTCCACCAGTCTTAATGGCATGATTTAGGGAAATTTAATTCCAGGGTACAAAAGGAATTTCTGAGATGAAGAATTTTGTCAGGTGTGCCTGGTTTTAGGTAAGTAGATAGGGCAGATTTCACATCTTGTGACATAATCCATGCATTAGGAAACATATTAAATTATTCTCCAACATTGTTTTGTGTGTCAGTGTTGGCAAAGGCTGGGATGTGCCTAAACCCACAAGGGGACATGAGGGACTGCAAGCCATAGCTTATCTTTATGATCACCTCCATTTTCCACTTCCAGAGAAAAAGGGCTCCCTGGAAAGGAGGTTAGTAGTAGATGGAGAGTCAGAAACATAACAGTTTAGGTGTTACTTTGAGTTTGTCTTGTGTGATTTGTGAAATCTGTGTTTATTTTATTTGTATTAAATAAACAATCAAAGGTATCTCTGGTCCAGTGCACATTTTTCATGTTAAAGTTTCCTTAGGTCTTTTCATGTAAACTTGGCTATATTTTAGGCTTATGTTTTTGGCTTTTTCTCTCACCCCCTCATTCTTTCACAAACACTGTACACATTCTTAATTATTGAAATTTGTGGTAAGTACAGAAGTCACATCATGCTAGAAGATTATGAGATTCATGACAATAGAATCATCCCTTATTTTTCTGTTTTCCTCTGTTTCTTACCAGGTGGCTTTTCTGATATGAGATAGAGATTTTGGATTGTTCTTTAGCAATCACATAAAGGCAATTTGCACTTATGTCTGTAGAAAGCAGAAGAGACAACATGAAGGTGAGTGATACCATTTGGCCAGTTTATTCCTTCTATTTTGACATTTTCTTTTGGTGATCTGTCATTTTCTTCAGAAATTTCATGTGTCCAGTGGTCTGCATATTCTTTAGTTGGATGATTTTATTCTCCTGAAAAGATTAAATCAAAACCCTGCCCCATCCCTAATTCAGGGGTGAGGGTTGTACCTTTTAGGCATATTATATCTTTTATAGAGCAAAATGGTTTTTGGAAATAGAAAAATAATATATCAATTAAGTTTAAAAAAATCTTTGAAAGTTTACAAATATACCTTCATGTGTATTTATTTCTAGATAATAAAAGGCATTCAATTTGATTTTCAGCCTGCCTTTTAAAAGCAGCTTTTAAATAAAATCACTGTAATTCCTATGTGCCTGCCTCTGCCTCCCAGGCCATATGTAAAAGGCATGTGGCTCCCAAATGCTGGGATTAAGGCTGTGAACCACCAACACCCTGTCATTGTAACTCCTGAATTTAGAAAACTACTAATTAATAGAGAACTACTTGTCTCTGCTGGGATTAAATGCATGGTCTATCACCATGCTGCTCAAATATGTTATATTCACTCCAAATTATTCCAAATCAAACAAGTTTATACCTTTGAATTTACTTCAAACATTTTAAACCTCTTAACTGTTTTTAATATAAAACAACAAAAGTAACTTTTTATATTTAAGAAGAAAACGTTAGTCTTTATTAAGTTAGTTTGGACTGAATGACCACACTGTCTGATGAACAGTTACCTCTGCTTAGTCAGGAGATCTCTGCAATTTGAATCTAATCATTATCAATTTTGATAGGATCCACCTTTCTTTTCCTGTGGAAACATTTGGTTTTACCAGTGAAGACACAGTTCAGTAGTTTCTAACTGTCTACTACTTTTAGTTATATTTACTTCTTTTTGTTCTAGAGTATTTAGGTATGCTGTTAAGTTGCTACTAAGAGATCTTTCTGAATAATTTTCTGAATGTAGTTAGTGCTATGAACTGTCTTCTGGTCAACACGTCTATTGTGTACTATGAGTTTTGATATGCTGTGTATTCATTTCATTGACTTCTAGAAATTCTTTAATTTCTTTCTTTACTTCAGTTTTGATCCATATTTTATTCAGTAGAGAGTTGTTCGATTTCTATGAGTTTGTATGCTTTCTATTGTTTTTGTTACTGGTGATGTGCTGCTTTAGACCTTAGTGGTCTGATAGGGTGCATGAGGTTATTGAAAGTTACTTATATATTTTGAGAATTCTACTGTTCAAGTATATCATTAATTTTGGAGAACAATTTGGAGTTGCTGAGAAGAGGGAACAATCTTTTTTGTTTGGGTGGATGTTATTTAAACATCATTTGGGTATATTTAGTTTTTTGATGTTAGTTAGCTGGAGCATTTCTCTGTTCAGTTTGGTCAGGGGGATCTGTACATTGGTGAGAGAGATATATTGAAGTCTTTCCCTATCAGTTTATGAGAGCTAGGATGTGATGCAAGCTGCAGAAGTGTTTCTTTTATAACTTGGGTGCTCTTAAGTTGGGGGCATAAATGTTAACTATTGAAATGTTATATTGCTGGATATTTTTGAATGTCATGTTTTTTGCCATCTTTTGATTAGTTTTTTTTTTGAAATATGTTTTGTTAGATATTAAAATTGCTATACAAGCATGATACTCTAGTCCATTTATTTGGAATATCTTTTCCAACAATTTACCTTGAGATAATACCTATCTTGATGTGAATCTGTGTTTGATGTGTTTAGAAGAAGGGTGGATTCTGTTTTATCATCCACTTTGTGAGCCTGTGTCTTTCTATTGGTGAATTTGGGTCAATGGTATTAAGATATATCAATGAACAGTGATTGTTAATCTTGGTATTTTGGTGGTGGAAGTGGTGGTGGTTTTAGCACCTTGTGTGGGGCTGTATTTATAGATACATATTGTTTAAATTTGACCTTAACATGCAACATCTTATTTTCTCCATTTGCTGATTGAAAGGTTCTGGGCATAGTTAGTAATTTTTCTTGGCTCCTGTAGTTTTTTAGAGTCAGAAGCGCACTGTCTATGTCCTTCAACCTCTAGCATCTTTACTGAGAATACAGGATTAATTCCAATAGATCTGCCTTTATTTATTTCTTGGTTGGTTTTTGTTTGTTTTGGTTTGTCTGATTGGTTAGTGTGGTCTGTTTGATTTTTTTTTGTTACAACTTTTAATATTCTTTCATTGTACTGTATATTTAGCATTTTTATTATTCTCTGGTAAGATGACTTTCTTTGCTGGTCCAATGTCTTCGGTATTTTTGTATGCTTTTTGTGCCTTGATAGACATCTTCTTCTTTAGGTGAAGAAATTTTTCTTGTATGATTTTGTTAAAAATATCTTCTGGACCCTTGATCTCATCTTCTGCTAATCTGATTATCAACATGTTTTGTCTTTTCATAATGTCTCAGAGTTCCTGGATGTTTTATGATAGGGAACTTTTGGATTTAACATTTTCTTTGACACATGTATCTAGTTCAGCTTTTTTTCTGTTTTTTTTTTATTGTTTATTTTCAGACAGGATTGCTTTTTATAGGCTTTGCTGTCCTGGGATCACTTTGTAGACCAGGCTAGCCTCAAACTCACAATAGTCCAACTGTTTTTGCCTCCCTGAGTTCTGGTATTAAAGGAGTGTGTAAACACACCTGTCTTCCATTTCTCCTATTTTGTATTCAGTGCATAAATTTATCTCCTTGATTTATGTTTTTTTTCTGTGAACCTTGCCTCTGTATTTCCTTGCTGTAGTCTTTAAATTTTTCATTTCCAGGATTCCCTAAATTTCTGCATTTAAAAAATAATTTTCTTTTGGTTTTTTGAGCCTGGGATTCTCTGTGTAGCATATGCTGTCCTTGCCTTGCTTTGTAGACCAGGCTAACCTCAAAGTCACTCTGCCTCTACCTACCCAAGTGCTGGGCTCACAGGTGTGCACCACCATGGCCAGCTTGTTTTTACTTTCTTTATTGTTCATATTTCCATATTTTGAGAATGTGTTTCATTCTGTCATTCTCCATTCAGCAGAGGCCTGGAGCTCAGCTTCCAGATGGAGAACAGTGGCTCCATTTCTCTCAGGGGCAGCTAGAACAGTTTAGGGAAACACCCATGTTCACTAGATGGGGGTGTGGAAAGAATTTTCTATTGACTCTTACAGGTAGGGATTTCTTTAGAATGAAATCACCAGTGGTAGTGGAAAGTTTGGTATTCCAGAGCCTATGGCAATACCAAAGTGTTATCATTCTTGGATAAGCTGCTGTGCCTTGCTCTAAGGACTTTAACCTCAGAGGTTCAAGTAAATGTCCATGCCTGGTTGGCTTGCAACCAAGACATAGGCTTAGTGAGACACAGACCCAGTGAGGCCTAGGCCTATGGGCCAGTGAGCAAACCCAGATGGGGATAAATGATGAATCTCAGAGGACATGATGGAAGGCTGATGGTATCAGGTGGCATACAACCTACCAGCACACATGCACCCCCAGCATGGGCTGGATTTCTTAGGAAGAACATTGAATCTGTTGAATGGTTATTATTAATGAGACGGTCAAGACCACAGTGAAAGAAAGAGTCAAGTGGAGCAGAAATAAATGTAGTCTTTGGTTTGTAGAAAAAAGCATCACTAGGTAGTTTCAGATGGCAGTCTGAAACAGAGACAGGAATTTTTAAGGAGATCATCATCAAAGAGAAGGTCCTAGGTCTGGATTTGAAGCCTAAGATGGTGTCCTTAAATTAACACTCCCTCCTGATATTTGTTCCATTAATCAAAGAAGTAGGCTAAGTGATTCCTAATACCAGGAAAGAACTTCATATAAAAACTGCTCCAAATGTGTTCCAAGCGTGGCACGATCCATCCCATTTTGTCCATCCCAACTTAAAATCCAACTTGACAGTCTCACTCATGTTATGCACATTCTGGAAACAAGAAAAGTGCAAAATTTAAGAGAATAGATTCTTCAGTTCAACACTGTGACAGCCATCTGTGTTTGGCAGAGTCAGTTTCCCAGGGAAGATACTGTAACTTTTCATTGCATGAAGCAGTGAGGGTAAAGCCTGAGTTGTGTCTTGACAGTACAAGATGTTGAGGTGCCTAAGTTATGAGATACCTACCAGAAAGTGCTACCTATAGGGAGTGGAAGTAAGCAATCTTGGTAATGTATGAGATGTTTCAGGGATAGGACCATCTAAGCCTTTTCAAACAGCCTCGGGCTTTGTTGTTTTCCTTGCTGATCTTCTTTCCTTGGTCTACTCTTCCCTAAATATGTACACATTCCTCTCTACAAGAATGGGAAAGGGGTATTCTGTGCATCTATGTTGGAATGATGTAACTTGCTTCTGATGTTACAAGATGTGGCACCCAAAAAATTCTCTTGTGTGTCAGAAGAGACTGTGAAAATTTGAACAGTGTATGAGCTATTGCAGAATTTTAGGATCATTGAAGTTAGCCTACATTTTCATCATGGGATGACAATAATCCTATAGTGAATTTGGTCAGAACTTATTTGATTGAATCAAAAAAGCTCCCAGAGAAGATCATATTTCTATCTTTGACACTGAAGAAAAAGTTTCTTTGTAGCCTTGGCTGTCCTGAAAGTTGTTATGTAGGCCAAAAAGGTTTTGAACTTACAGATCTAATTCCAGTCTAGTGTTGTGCTTAAATATAGTTCAACATGCCTGGTGTCAACATGAATATCAACATTATCTGCTGAGTCTGGAATGTAGCATTTTGGTTTTTTTTTTTTAATTTTGTTTTGTTTTGTTTGTACATGTAAGCATAGGTTGTTGTGCTGATCTTCATCCATATCCTGCATTTGAAATTTGGAAGACAGTATATTTAATTTTTTAGGATGGCATGTATTCATGACACTAACAGTGTCTAAGCTTTCTGAGTTATTGAATTGCAGGTATATGACATTCTTTCTACCTGCTGTATTTGTTTTTTTAGACTTTATTTATTTATTTTACTCACACTTAATTTGCTTTAATGTAAATTTGTTTTTCTATAATTCATTCTCTGACATGAACTCAGCTCTTTGAACACCTCCTCCTGGGGGGTGTAGCCTTGTGAGGCCACAGAGGAATATGGTGCAGCCATCCTTGATGAGACCTGAAAAGCTAGGGTCAGACAGACAGGGACAACTATCAGCAGACTATGGGAAGGGCATAGGGGGAGAAGGAGAGTGGGTGGGACTAGGATGAGACGATGGAGAGGGCTACAGTGGGTATACAAAGTGAATAAATTGTGATAAATAAATTAATAAAATTTAAAAACAATTTATCCATTTAACATCCCAATTTTAGCCCCCTCCCTTGTCTCTTCCTGGTTTTACCCCTCTGTTCCTCTTTCACCCTTATCCCATTTCCAATTCTCAGATAGGGGGAGCCCTCCTCTCCTACCATCTGAACCCAGACTATCAAGGCTCACTAGGAATACCTGTATTTTCTTCCTTTGTGGTGTGGCAATGCCCCCTCTACCAGGGAAAAGTGATCAAAGAGCAGGCAACACAGTCTATGTCAGAGCCAACCCCTACTCTTCTTAATATGGATCCCACCTGAGACTGAGATGCCTATCAGCTACATCTGAGCAGGGGTCTGGTTCCTCTTCATGAATGGTCTTTGGTGGGTGCATCAATCTCTGCAAGTCCCCATGGGCCCTGATTTGTTGTCCATGTTGGTTTTCTTATGGAGGTCCTGCCAGTTCTGGGTCTTTCTACTTTCTATCCCCCTACTCTTTCCTATGATTCCCTGTGCTCTACCCAAAGTTTGGCTGTGAATCTTAGCATCTGCTTTGAACCGCTGCTGGGCAGAGTCTTTCAGAGGATATGTATGTTAAGCTCTCATCCTGTTCCCTCTCCTCAGTCACTTCTGGTGTCGATTCTATTTGCCCTTTTGAATAAGAATTGACTATCCTCCGTAGGGTCCTCCTTTTTATTTAGCTCCTTTAGGTCTGTAGATTGTAGTATGTTTATACTATATCATGGCCATTATCCATTTACAAATGAGTATATACCATGCATGTCTTTCTGGTTTTGGAATAACTCACTTAGGATGATCATTTCTAGTTCCATCTACTTGCCTGAAAATTTCACAGTTTCCTTTTTTTTTTTTTGTTTTGTTTTTTTCTTTTTTTTTCAATGCAGTTTATTCAGGAACCTTGAACAATCATCTGACCCTGGGGAAAGCCAGCCCACAGCTTAAATAGCCTCTGGGTAGCCAACCCAGGCGTGCCACGTGGGCAATGCAGATAGGTCCACATACATGGAAGCAAGCCAGATCCTCAGCCTTAGCCAAATGTGGAATTGTTCGTGACAGAGAGCACTCACCATCTGGAAGGTGGAAGGCGGAAACCAGCTCCATCTTTAAGGCACAGCATTCCGCAGCTCTCTACAGTTCCCCCTTTTTGTTTTAGATGCATCAGGCAAGAGTAGAGGTCTGACCTCTGATATTAGAAATAAATTGGGACTTTGTACTGATGTTCATTTAGGTGTCATCCACCCAAAGAGCATCAGACCCGTCCGATACCTTTTTCTCAGAGGCAGGACCTGGGGTATCAACCCGCATGCAATAAGACATGCTCTTCTCTGGGTCCAAAGTGGCTGACCCTGAGTGCAGTGCTTAGCCTCGCATCCTGAGCGTAACATTTTAGCTTTTTATGGTATCCAACCATGCTTGGGGCGAATGTCCTGCTTCAATGGCTGTAAAGGCCTGAATGATCATGGCTGCATCACACTGTTGTGAGACTCTAATCTTGCATATATACCACAGGCAAACCAAGGAGACCAACACCAGAAGGCCTGCTAACGCTCCCATGCCCGCCCATTCCTTCAGATGATTCATGGCCTTTTGTTTTTAAAATACCCAAGTCGCATTCCATTGTATAAATGTACCACAATTTTTGTAACTGTTGTTCGATTGAGAGACATGTAGTTTGTTTCCCTGTTATGGCTATTATGAATATAGATGCTATGAACATAGTTGAGCAAATATCTTTGTTGAATGGTGGAGCATCTTTTTGATATATGCCCAGGAATGGTATATCTGGGTCTTGAAGTAACACTATTTCCAATTGTCTGAGAAAGCATCAGATTAATACCTAAAGTGGTTGTATAAGTTTGCAATCCCATCAGCAATGGAGGAGTGTTCCTTTCTTCACATTCTCACTAGCACGTGCTGTCACTTCAGGGTTTGATCTTAGGCATAATGGTTTTCAGATGGAATATCAGAGTCATTTTGATTTGCATTTCCATGATGACTATGGATATTGAGCATTTATTTAAGTGTTTTTCTACCATTTGATATTCCTCTGTGGAGAATTCTCTGTTTAGTTCTGTACCCCAGTTTTAAAGTGGATTATATGGTTTGCTGGATTTTAATTTATTGATCTCTTTATATATTTTGTTTATTATCCCTCTCTGTTGTTTGTAGGGTTGGTGAAGATCTTTTCTCAGGCTGTAGGCTGTCATTTTGTTCTTTTGACAAAGTTCTTTGCTTCATAGAAGCTTTTCGTTTCATGAGATCCTATTCATTAATTATTGATCTTAGAGCCAGTGTTCTTGGTGTTCTATTGAGGAAGTTACCTTCTATGCCAATGAGATTGAGGATCTTTCCCAATTTTTTTTTCTAACAGATTTAGTGTATCTGGCTTTATGTTGAGGTCTTTGAACAACTTGGACTGCAGTTTAGTGCAGGGTGATAAATATGGATCTATTTTCATTTTTCCACATGTAAACTTCCAGTTAGACCAGCACCATTTGTTGAAGATTCTGTCCTTTTTCCATTGCATGGTTTTGGCTTCTTTGTCAAAAATCAAGTGGCCATAGGTGTGTGGTTTTATTTATGGGTCTTCACTTCAATTCCATTGATCCCCTGATTGTTTTTATTCCAGTACCGTGCAGTTTTTATTACTATTGATTTATAATAGAGCTTGAGATGAAGAATGGTGATACCTACTGAAGATCTGCTATTGTACAGGATTGTTTTCGTTATTCTGGCTTTTTTATTTTTCCATATGAAGCTGAGAATTGTTTTTTTTCAAGTTCCTTAAGGAATTGTGTTGATATTTTGATGGGAATATCTTTCAATCTGTAGATTGTTTTTGGTAAAATGGCAATTTTTCCTATGTTGATGCTACTGATCCATGAGCATGAGAAATATTTCTATCTTCTGGTATCTTTTTCAATTTCTTTCTTCAGAGACTTGAAGTTGTTTTTTTCATATAGGTTTTTCACTAGCTTGTTGAGGATAACATCAAGATACATTATGTTTTTTTTTCCTCGCTATTGTGAAGGGTGTTATTTTCCTAATTCTTTCTCAGTCCATTTGTCTTTTGTATACAGGAGTGCTACTGATTTTTTTGAGTTAACTTTATATCCAGCCACTTTGTTGAAGTGTTTTTCAACTGTAGGAGTTTCCTAGAGTAGAATTTTTGGGGTCATTTTTGTATACTGTCATATCATCTGTAAATAGTGATATTTGATTTCTTCCTAATCAATTTGTGTCCCCTTGATCTTCTTTAGTTTTCTTATTACCCTAGATAGGACTTTGAGTACTATATTGAAGAGATTTGGAGAGAGTGTTTAGCCTTGCCTTGTCCCTGAGTTCAGTGGAATTGATTTAACTTTCTTTTCATTTAGTTTGATGTTAGCTATGGGGTTTCTTTACACTGTCTTTACTATTTTTAGATATGTACCTTTGTCCCCAGTCTCTCCAAGACTTTAAACAAGGACAACTGTTGGATATTGTCAAATGTTTTTTCACCATCTAAGAAAATGATCCTCTATTGTTGTTTTTTTTTTTTCAATTTGTTTATATGGCGGATTACATTGATGGATTCCATATACTTAAAGTCTATTTTATTACATATTAGAATGGCTACTCCTGCATGTTTCTTGGGTCCATTTTCTTGGACCCTCCTTCCAGATCTTTACTCTCAGGCAATGTCTATCTTTGTGACTTAGATATGTTTCTTGTATGCAACAGATTGTTGGGTCTTGTTTACATATCCATTCTGTTAGTATTTGTCTTTATTGGAGAGATAAGTCCATGGATGTTGAGGGAAATTAATGACCAGTGGCTGTTAGATCCTTTTATTTTGATGTTGCTTGTGGTAGTGTGTTTGTGTGCTTGGTTACTTTTAGTTTTGCTGTAGTGACATTATTTATTCCCTGTGTTTTCCTGAATGTAGTTAGCTTTCCTGGGTTGTAGTTTCCCCTCTAGGAGCTTCTGTACCTCTGGATTTGTGGGTAGGTATTGTTTAAATTTGTTTTTGTCATTAAATATCTTGTTTGTTCTATCTATGATGAGTGAGACTTTTGCTGGGTATAATAGCCTGGGAGGTCATCTGTGTTCTCTTAGGGCCTGCATGATATCTGCTCAGGCCCTTCTGGCTTTCATAGTCTCTGTTGAGAAGTCAGGTGTGATTCTGATGGGTTTGCCATTATATCTTACTTGGACTTTTTCCCTTGCAGCTTTTAGTATTTTTTCTTTGTTCTGTATACTTACTGTTTTTTATATGGTGGGAGAAATTTTTTTTCTGATCTAATTTATTGGGTGTTCTGTAGCCCTCTTGTATTCTTTTAAGTTGGTGAAATTTTCTCCTATGATTATGCTGGAAATATTTTCTGGGCCTTGGAGGAGGGAATCTCTTTTTCCTCTCTTCCTATTATTCTTAGGTTTTGCCTTTTCATGCTGTCTTGGATTTCTTGGATAGTCTGTGTTATGAATTTTTTAGATTTAACCTTTTCTTTGATGGATACATAGATTTCTTTCATTGTGTCTTCCACACCTGACATTCTTTCTTGCATCTCTCATAGTTTATTCATTATGCTTAGCTCTGTAGTTCCTGTTTTCTTCCCTAAGTTCTTTCTCTCTAAAATCTCCTCCATTTGTGTTTTCTTTAATTTTTCCAATTCTATCATCAGATCTTGAGCTATTTTATTGATTTCCTTCACCTCTCTGACTATTTTCCTTCAATCCCTTTAGCTGTTTGTTTGAACAATCCTCTGTTTCTTTAATTTCTTTCAGTGATTTAAGTATTTCCTCTCTAAAGGCCAAAAATTATTTGGCTGCAACTTCCTGTATTTCTTTAAGGATGGCCACAATCTGTTTGTCTTTATCTTCTTCTATTTCTTTGCAGATGGCAATATTCTGTCTGACTTTATCTTCATCTAGGCCTTTACAAAGTTTATTTGTTTCCTCTATTATCCTGTTCATAAGCACGGATATAAGGTCATCTTCTTGAATTTCATTTGCACTGGGGTATCCAGGGCTGCTTGCTCCTGGATAACTGGGTTCTGGAGATGCCATATTGCTCTGTCTTTTGTTGGTTGAGCTTTTATGCTGGCCTCTACCCATTGGGCTATCTTAGGTGTTAGGTGTTAGTTTCTGTTACTTTCTGGAATCCTCTCGTGGGTCAAATCCCCTTGGTAGGAAGTAGATTTTTCCCAAAGGAGGCCTCCTCAGCTTTTTGGGTATGGTCACTGAATGGCAGGTGTTTTTCAATAACTGCCACAGCTCACCTCAGATGTACAGACCTGAGTGGTAATTGTTGCCTTTGTTAGTAAACGGAGCTCTCCTCTAACCCAGAGAAGTCTGGGAGACAGCTGCCTTGCAGCTCGATTTCTTGCTGTAAATTTAGTGAGCTGCAGCTGTAAACTGGGTGCCCCGTGGTTTGTTCAGTTTAGTTAGGGATAACTGGTTTTCCCTTGGAGCAGTATCTGGGAGTTGATCTCAGGGAACCCAGGCTTCTGTAGGTCTAAGTTTGGAGCTCCGTGCCCCAGTACCCAAGTGGTAATCAGTGGAAGGTGTGCACCACTCTCATGTGTGAATCAGGAGGCTTGAGTCTGGAGCCTGTGGATAACCAGAAACTTTTCTAGAGCTAGGTGTCCTGAGGTAGGGCCAGATATTTCCCCCACCTTTGGGTTTTCTCTCAACAGAAAGACCCAGTCTGTACTGTTGGGAGGGTGTGTGTGGAGTGAGTAGGCACTTGCTTGCGAGAGGTGGCTCCACGCTGGTGACTGGACAGGAACCTGAGAACTTTTCCCGAGAACATTCCCATATGTGGTGGTGGTAGTGGTGGAGGGTCAGCTGAGTGCTCTAAGCTAGGAGCTGCTGTTTCCCTCCATGTGGAGTTTTCTCCCAACAGGGAAACCCAGAACTGTGGGTTTCCACAATTCTGTCTGTGATGAGGTGTGTGGGTGTGTGAGGGTGTGTGGGTCTGGTGGCTGGAGCCCCACTCAGGGCTGGCTGCTATGTGCCTGCAGGTCTGCAGGATCTTTTCTAGGGATAGACTGGGTGACATTTGGTCAGTCCCAGTTGCATTCTTCCCTGTGGGGTTTTTTGAGAGTGGGACTTCCAGTCTCTGGTGCCCTGAGGTGCACAGTTCAGCCTTGGAAAATGATCAAGACACGATTCTTGGGTCTATTTGCTTGAAAATGTTACTCCTGCCAAAACAGCCCAGGACATTTTACAGGGATTAGCTGGGTACTCTGCAGTTGAACCCAATTTTTTTTCTCATCATTGGGTTTCTTATCACCTGGTAAACACAGTTAATGGTGTTTGGAGGCCAACAGTTCCAACTATTTGTCACTGTGTAGTCTCTGCTACCCCGCTGAGCAGACACAGTGTGCGATCAGCTCTGTTATCTGGGATCTGTTTTTAATTTTTCCTGAATATGAGTATTTTGATTGTATGCATGAATATGAACCTCTTGTGTGCCTGATCTCACAGTAGTCCAAAGATGTGTTCAGAACTCATGAACGTATAGCAACTGATAGTAGTGGGTCCCAGTAAAACACTGACAATTGAGCCCAATTATTTGCAAAAGCAGCAAGAGCTCCACACTACTGAACCATCTCTCTTGCGTTATGCTGCTTATTTAAGATCATCATTTATATTGCTAATATTTTCATCTTTCTATTTTTAGCTGTTTAAACATGCATTCCCTTTTAGTAAGATCTTATTAAAGTTACAGATTAAGCTAGGGCAGTGCAGATTTCTGAAAAATGAATACACAACTGGAGTGAATGTATAATTCCTTGTAGAAATTTCAGTAAAGACCTCTCAGTTCTTTCAATCTTTTGTGTTTGTTTCATTGACTTTTAGGGGAGGCTCTGTCTTACTATATAGGTCTGGCTGTACTGAAACTCTTTGCATAGATCATGCTGGCATCCAATTCAATAAGATACACGTACCTCTGCCTGCTGAGTGATGGTATTAAAGGCATGACAGAATACACCCAGCTAGTCCATCATTTTTTGTTGTTAGTAACTGTTCATAAATTTCTCTGTTGTGTACTTAATACTGCTCATCTCTTAATTTCTCTCTGTGTGTCTCTGTCTCTTTCTATTTCACTCTCTTCTCTCTGACTTTGTCCACATTAATTACCATGACTATTCCAAAGGTATATCTTCTTCAATAAGTTCAGATATGACACAGTTAAACTTCATTATTCACTTTTCTTCTAAAATGACTTAGTGATAACAGTAACACTTCTTTTTTAATAGAAAAGTTTTAATCTTTATTTTTAAACTATACACTATACATGATTTAGAAGGGAGAATATACAAAACAATAATCAAAGAATAATCATGTGTTCTATGCCTTTTCTTTTGTCTGGTCACTCAGAAATATGATGTTATCAGCTAGGATTATTGTTGCTTGCCACTCACATTATTTTATCCATCTATTCGCTGTAGTCCACTTTCCCTTCCACAAATATATAAGCCCCCATTTTCATATACTGATATGCCACATCTCTGATCTCCGGTCAAAACATGATATTCAGTGTCATGTTGTCTTTTGACTGACATCACCCTGATATCCACATCTCATTTGTTGCTAGATAAAATATCATGACTGTGTTTTTTCCTCCCACCTGTCTCATGACAGGGTCCTGACCTACTCACCCAAGTAACTGAAGACGATTCATAGATCACTCAAGAACCCAACTAATGGCTACTTTATATTCATGTCTTACAAACTATTGAAACTCCTTTAACACTGGTTTTCAAAGCACGACTGTTGTTTCCCTTACAATCTAACCTTTAGGATTTTTTCTTGTCCCCTCCTTGACCTGATGCACAACACCCAAAGGTCTAAAACTAGCTCTTCAGTGTCAGAAAATAAATGGAAAATGCACTAGAATTATAAGATTATATTGCCAATGAAGTATAAATTTATATTGTTGCCACTCTTTCTTTTGTACAAATGTATGGCATATTTTAGAATTCAGTGACCTTCGATGATGTGCATGTGAAATTCAGCCAAGAAGAGTGGGCTTTGCTTGAACCTTCGCAGAAGCAACTCTACAAAGATGTGATGCTAGAGACCTGTAAAAACCTTACTGCTATAGGTAAGACTGCAAATTTTCTTTTAAAATAAGGAGACAACTCTTACTTGTTATTGATTCTCTTCTGTAATTTCAATTGAGAATGAGGAGGAATGAGGTAAATAAATCAGGCATGTTTCTAAGGGTCACAGAAGATAGTGATTTAACTTTTGCCTTTATAATAATATGATATTTCCAACAATATATATTTCCTGTTACTATATTTTAGGCTACAATTGGGAAGACCACAATATTGAAGAATATTTTCAAAGTTCTACAAGTAATAAAAGGTAAATTTATTTGCATGCTGATACAGATATGAATCTTATGAAATTTTAATTTGTCCTGGAAGTTTGTTTTTTGTTTGTTTGTTGGCAGCATTTTATTTTCTGTTTCTTAAATAGTTTTTTTTTGTGTAGCTGTGGCTTCACATAGACTTGCTTGTTAGACCAGCCTGACCTCAAAATCACACAGATCTGTCTGCTTCTGCCTCCACAAGTGCTGAGATTAAAGGCATGGACCAGCACACCTGGTTGTGTCCTGGAAGTTTTAAAGAAAAGCAACAGTGTAAAAACAGCACTGCTTTAAGTGTAATGATGATCATTAAAATCTCACAATTCCATGTACTTCAATCTCAGGTATCTAATTTGTGTTTGCAAGGCACTCCCCTAAGATGGAAGAAAATAAAATAATATTGTAACAGAAAATACCATTTGAATCATATGGACATAACAGCTACTAATTTGAACTGCCAATCTGTTTAGTCTCATTCTATCTACTCACATATTGTAAGAGGTATACACATTGAATATGCGATTAGTATGTGTACAAAACCTTCTAATATAGAAATATTTTATAGTATAACCAGTGTTACTCATGTTCATGCAGTAACGTAAAGTTTAGTGAAAGGAGCAGCTTATGAAAGTCAAGAATATTGTTGTAGAGAAAATTGAATCACTATATGACATGTCTATGATGAACAAAAACAGTGTTAATTCAATGTGAGAATCTTTTATTATTCTTGTAATTTAAATTGTCATATCATAGGTCACAATGTTTCCAAGACACATGAATATAGGGGTATTGAAAGAAGCAGTGTACCTGCCTTTCTCCAAGAACAATTAATTTTGTAGTAGTCCCCACTTTGAGTAGATTTTCTGAATGCTATAAATGGTTACAGTTAATTGGTTTTGCAACTTCACTGAGAATTGATCAGCAAACACATACAGCTGAAAATACCTATGAATACTAGAAAATTGGAACTTCTTCTGCTTGTCCTGGCTCACTTTGCAAAGGAAGTATCATTCATACAGTACAAAAAAATGTGAATGGGATTGCTGAGGTAAAGCTCTGAATTCTTAAAATAATCTTCACATATACAAAAAAACTCTTATAAAAATGATGTTATAAAAGTGAACCATGTAACAAATGCTCTTACGATCACAGGGATCTTCAAAAATACCCATAATGAAGGGAAAAAAACATGAATATAAATAAAGTGATAAAACTTTAAAATTTGATTCTTCTTTACCAAGAGATCAAATTATGAAATTAATTCATATAGATAAATATATTTATCAGTGTAATGCAATGACTGTGGTAAATCTTTCACATGTGCTAATTATCTTTGCAGGCATGAAAGCAGTCATACTGGAGAGAAACTTTCTAAATGCACTCTATGTGGTAAAGCCTTCCCCTATTCCACTGATCTTGTACGGCATAAAAGAACACACGCTGTTGAGAAGCCTTACAAATGTAATCAATGTGGTAAACCCTTTGCACAAAACAGTCACCTCAAAAGCCATACAAGAACACATACTGGAGAGAAACCTTATGAATGTAACCAGTGTGGTAAAGCCTTTGCACAAAACAGTCATCTCACAAGACATAAAAGAACACACACTGGACAGAAACCTTATGAATGTAACCAATGTGGTAAAGCCTTTGCAGAAAACAGTACTCTCATACGGCATAAAAGAACACACACTGGAGAGAAACCTTATGAATGTAATGAGTGTGGTAAAGCCTTTGCAGAAAACAGTACTCTCTTAAGCCATAAAAGAACACACACTGGAGAGAAACCTTATGAATGTAGTGAGTGTGGTAAAGCCTTTGCAGAAAAAAGTACTCTCGTAAGCCATAAAAGAACACACACTGGAGAGAAACCCTATGAATGTAACCAGTGTGGCAAAGCCTTTGCAGAAAACAGTACTCTCTTAAACCATAAAAGAACACACACTGGAGAGAAACCTTATGAATGTGACAAGTGTGGTAAAGCCTTTGCATTAAACAGTCATCTCGTAAGCCATAGAAGAACACACACTGGAGAGAAACCTTATGAATGTAACCAATGTGGTAAAGCCTTTGCAGAAAACAGTACTCTCATACGGCATAAAAGAACACACACTGGAGAGAAACCTTATGAATGTAACCAGGGCAGTAAAGCCTTTGCACAAAAAAAGTCATCTCATAGGCCATAAAAGAACACATACAAGAAAAAAACCTTATGAAGATACCGAATGTGGCAAAGCCTTTGCACAGCAGAGTGGTCTCCAAAAACGTGAAAAAACACACAGTGGAGAGAAGCCTGGTGATGGTAATTAGTGTGATAAAGCCTTTACATGTAACAGTCATCTCCTAAGACAACAACACATTCTGGAGGGAAACCATATGAATATAACTATGTGGGAAAGCATTTGCATATAATATCTTTTAATACATAAAAGAACACATACTGGAAAGAAGCTGTATGACTGCAACCAATGTGAATAAACTTTTGCACTTCATAGTCATCTTCACACTCATGAAAGAAATCCTAATGGACAAAAAGCCTATGACTGCTTTTAACATGGTGAAACCATTCCATATTTCTATAATTTTCATCATCATGAAATGATTCATACTGAAGAGAACTTATGAATGTGTTAAAATGGTGAGGCCTTGCACAAATCTAGAGTCATCATCTCATAAAAGTATCCTTACTGGAGAGGAATTCTCTGACTATAAGCAATGTGGAAAGTCCTTTGTGTTCTTTGGTCCACTGAGATCCAACAGAACTGAAAAACTAGCTCAATGGAAATGACCTCTCTTTTCTGAAGGAGAAAGGGAATAGGGGCAATAGGAATGGAGGGTAGTGCTGGGGGAGAGAAGGGAGGGACACTCTGATTGGAATGTGAAGTAAATAAACTTATTTTTAAAAAGAATAAAATGAATGATGAATATCAATTACATGCAACAGTATTATATAATAAGGTGTTTATGGAAGACTTATTGATAATCCTGATTCTCAACATTTAGTGTTTTCAATTGCCACACTTTACACAAGAAACTTTTAGTTCAGTGGATGAATATGTAGGAAATGAACTTTCACCAGCCAGGAAGTTCTCTGAGAGTATCACAACAGTGGTAGCCTGTAGAAGTTTCTTTGTGTACACATATCTATTGTTCCAGGGGTACTATTGAAAAAAAATCACAACCCACACTGAGTTTTGAGATATGAGGGAGGAGGCTTTCTTTTCCATGTATGACTCTGCTTCTGGCCTAGATGGGTAACCATGTCAATGGTGCGTTTTCTCTGCCTGACTTCATCTGGAGAGTATCTTTAGACATGGAAACCACCAATCAAATTTGATAGATAGCCTTTGACACAGATCCCTGATAACTCTCCCCTCCCTTCAAATATAGGATAATTTGGTTCTGTGTTCTTGTTCTTCTTATTCATATAATAGGAATGTGCTGTTTAATGCAAATCTAGCATTCTTGAATTTCCTAGTATTAAACAATTATCTATACCTATGCTTGGAGCATCCCAGGTACTCCCCAAGGGATATAAGCCACTGTGTTCTGTTTTCTGGAATTAAAGTTGAACTTACTTTCTGAGGTGGCTCCCAGAGTGGCTAACCACTGTTATGCTCGTGAGCTTTCCAAGCTTTATACTACTCATCTTCTGCCCCTCATGCCTTCCTGGGCTGGTGGGAAACTGCGCTCCAGGCAGCAAGAGAATCACATTCTCTGAAATGCCTATGATAAAATATTTCAGACTGCGTAGCATTTCAATTTTCACATGTTTCTGGATTTGAGATGGTCAATCAAACAGTATCTTGGGATGGGACTCATTAAAATGAGTTATACTTAGTGTTTAGTTCAAGGTAAGTTTGCAGGCAAGCTTCATGGTATGAAATCTTCTAAGGTGAGTACAATGGCCCATGGAAAATAAGTACAAGCAGAAATTTTATTTTTCTATTTTTAATAGCTGAGTACTGTTCTGATAATGTAAGGGTGAATGGCAGGGGAGAAGAACTCTCCTTTTGAGTAGTCTACGAGAAGGGGATGGGGGAAGGTGGAGGGAGGGAGCAGTAGGAGTTGAGGGAGTGACCTTCAATCAGCATATATAATGAATAAATTGTGAATAAATTGTGAAAAATAAAAACAATTAATAAAATAAAATATAGTAAGAAAAACAAAGCAAAACAGCAAAAATTTGAGTCTAGTTTGGTTAACTGCCCTCCCTCAAAGAAAAGAAAGGAGATATATAGAAAGAAAAGAAAAACAGAATCTTTGTCTTTGTCACCTTTCTTCCCTGTGAGCTCAGTTGAAGATCATTATGCAATGGAGACCATAATTCTCTCTCTGAAGTTTATGTTACCATAGAAGTAGGATTCAAACCTGAAACTAATGGCAGAGTTTCCTAGTTAACATATCAAATCAAACCTACCTGCCATTTTCTCTCAGAAATCCTTCAGTCCTTCCATGTTATCTGGTCCTCCAGGCTAGTACAGCTCATGCAATACCCTGAATTCTCCTTCCCAGGGCCTGAGATAACCTTACCCCCCCTCATCCACATATAGGCAAACTATTTTGGCTACCTCGTTCTGTCAAGCGCCATGCAGGAGCAGCAGCAGAACAGCTGTAGAACTCATGGAATGTGGCTCCCCTGTTAGCATAATCATGATGAGTTTGTCTTGGAGAAGCATAATCCCAAGAACTGATTTTTCAGAGGACTTTGTGTTCTTATGTAGCATATCTCTGCTTGTTGCCCTTATGATGCCCATATTCCTTATAACATGAGTTTTATGAAAACTCTAAGAAAGCTTCTATCTCATCACTGGGCAATATCACTGGCATTTAAAATTAACAATGCTTGATCTCTTTTCACATGTTTACTGGAGCAGTTTAATGAATTAACCACTGCCCTTGAAAGGAGCCATAGATGTAGATTGTTAGCAATAGCCATTATACTTAGAAAGAATTTGGAAAAATAGATTGTTTAACAAATTCAGGGAAGATGTTTTTGCTAATGTAAAAAATCTTGGAGAACAATTTAAAGTTAAGAAAAGTACACTCTTAATAGAAAAGCAGGGATGCTTTAAGGTTGATGAACAGAAAAAATAGCCCAAGGCAGCATTGGCTGTCTGAGCACCCTCAAACTGGGTCTAAAACTGAGACAGCAGTTGATTCCCCTATATTTGTTTTTCCCCTCGGCTTCTTGATATGATTTAATAAAAATGATTAATGAGTAGATGCACACCCCTTTAAGATTTAAAGTACAGTTGCCAGTACCATGCCATTTTTTATTACTGTTGTGTTATAGTACTACTTGAGATCTCACATGAAGATACCTCCAGAAAAGCTTTTATTGTACAGGCATTTTTTTTTAAATTAATTCTGGGTTTTTTGTTTTTCTGTATGAAACTGAGAATTGTTCTTTCAAGGTCTGTAATGAGTTGTGCTTGTATTTTGATTGGAATTGCATTGACTCTTTAGATTTCTTTTGGTAGAGTGGCCATTTTTACTATGTTAAGCATACCAATTCTGGAGTATGGGAGATCTTCTGATATCTTCCTTGAAGTTCTTCTTTTTTTCATACAAGTCATTCACTTGCTTGATTAGAGTCACACCAAGATACTTTATGTTATTTGTGGCTTTTGTGAAGGGGTTTTGTTTCTCTAACTTCCTTCCGAGCCCATTTGTCTTCTGTATACAGGAGGGCTTCACTTTTTTTTAATTTAATTTCGTATCCAGTCATTTTGATGAAGTTGTTTATCAGCTGTAGGAGTTTCCTGGTTGATATTCATGGATACTATCACATCATTTGCAACACAAGCTGGACTGGATGTGGAGAAAAGTGAACCCTCTTCCATTGCTGGTGGGAATATAAACTTCTACAACCACTTTGGAAATCAATCTGGTGTTTTGTCAGAAAATTATGAATAGTGCTACTAGAATATTCAGTTATACCAACCCTGGGCATATATTCAGAAGACTGTCAACCATACAACAAGGACATTTGCTCAACTATGCTCATAACATATTTATTGACAGTATCCAGAATCTGGAAACAATTTAGATGTCCCCAAACCGAGGAATGGACACAGAAATTGTGGCACATTTATACAATGCAATACTATTCAGCAATTAAAAACAAGGAAATCAGAAGGCAAGTGGATGCAACTAGAAATGATCACTCTGAGTGAGGTATCCAGAAGCAGAAAGGCAGTCATGGTATATACTAACTTATATGTGGATATTAGTCATATAATATAGGGTTTAAAAATACTAAAATCTAGAGTCATAAAAGATCTAAACAACAGGAAGAACCCTAAGGAAGATGCTTAATCCTCATTCAGAAGGGCAAATGGGATAGACATCGGTAATGGGGGAAGATAGGGAACAGGGCAGGAAACTACCACAGAGGGCCTCTGAAAGAATCTACATAGGAGGGTATTGAAGCAGATGATTAGACTCATAGCCAAATTTTGGGCAGAAAGCATGAATTAATATGGAAGATTCAGAAGGTAAAAAGACCTGGATGTCAGAGGCCCTCCACAAGGAGGCCAATTGAGCCAAAAAATATGGGCCCAGGGGGTCCTTTTCCAACCAAGGACCATGCATGAAGAACACCTAGAACCCCTGCTCAGATGTAGCTCATAAGTATCTCAGTTTCCATGTGAGTTCCCTATTAAGGGTAACAGGGTCTGTCTCTGACATGAATTCAGTGGAAGGCTCCTTGATCACCTACTCCTGGAAGGTGCAGCCTTGCCAGGCCGAGGAGGAAGAAGGTGCAGTCATTCTTTGTCAGACTTGATAAGATAGGCTAGCATAAGATAGTAGGGAAGTAGGACTTCCCCTATTAGTGGAGTAGGAGAGAGAGCATAGGGGTAGAAGAGGGAGGTAGGTTGTAACTGGTTGAAGATGAGGAAGGGGCTTACAGCCAGAAAACAAAGTGAATAAATTGTAATAATCAATAAAAAAGAAAAAAAAATGAGGGTGTTTTTTTTTTTCCTGAAATGGTTGGACTCAGGCAACTGTCTCTTAAAAACAACTAGAAAGAATAGTACTTCATCGCTTCACAATTTCCTTTTTCCTGTAATACTATATATAATAAATACCCTTGATAAAATTCAATGGTTTGTTATATATTCCTAGTACTATAATATTATAAAATATTTTACAAATCAAATTTTGATATGTTAAGTGTGTAAAAATAGTTTATGAAAAAGTGGCTTGAATTTTCAAAAGAGCAAAGAATGATTACTGAAAACTCAGGAGAGTGAAAATGGAAGGAAATTGATGGAAGAATAAATAATATATAAATAAATTAATATCTCTTACACAGTAATTATAACATTTTGATTATTGAGATTTAAAAAATATACACAGAATATTTCTCAAGTAAACAATGTAAGCTATTATTAATAGCTCTTATGCAAGCACCCCAAAGTATTTCTTTATATTATTCCTCTTGTCACTGAAATGTGTTCTTTGACATGTCATGCCACTACACCGTGATGTTCAGGCTCTAATACTGACTATTCAATTCTTATTTCAGAGTACTGACTGCTTTTAGCCAAATTAGGACTGAAGTCAGACAATGTTTGATTTCTGTGTCTAACTCAGGTCATAACTTTTGATGATACATTTTGAGTTCATCCACAATTTCAAAGTAAAATAATTGCCTTTCTTGAAATGTTAAATGTTCTCTCTCCCTCTCTCATACACATACATACACACACACACACACACACACACACACACACGCACACGCATGATACATGTAATAGCAGTTATTGGCAACCCAAGACTTGAAATTGAAAGAGACAAAAGAGGGAGATATGAGAGATTTTGTAGGTAGGACAGAGAAATGAGAAATAATGTTATTATATTAAAAATCTCAAAAAACAAAAGTACATGTTTTCCATGAATAAAATTTGAATAATATTATATTTTGCACTCATGTGATTCAGGACAATCAAGTCCATTCTATCTTAGCACATGGTAAGCTTTGCTTCAGTAAACATGAGTGTAGATGTGTGCGGGATCAGTCCAAGTCATCTGTTTCATATGGATAATGGTGGAACTCCTCATTCAGTGTGTACAGTATATACTCTCTTTTAAATTGACTCAAGAATTTTAGTATTTGTTTGTGTAAACATTATAAAATAAAGTTCCACTAAACTTCTTTTTTGGTCCACTTTCTTCTACTGTCTCCTTTCATCCTTTTACACAGAGATGCTGTCCAACCTGGATGATAAAGAGTGTTCAGTAGGTGCAGCAGAAGAATGGACATTGTTGTCTAGTCCATTCTGTTAGTTCCTGTCTTTCTATTGGAGAATTGAACATGCAAGTTGAAAGATTTCAATGAGCAATGTTTATTATTTCCCTTTATTTTGTAGTAATGGTGTGGGGTTTTGCCTCCTGATTTGATGCTTGGGATTATTCATTCTTTGTGTTGTCTTGGGTGTGGTTAACACTTTAGATTGGAGTGTTCGATTGATTGGCTTCTGTAGTGAAGTTTTACAGAGATACTGCTCATATTTGGTTTTATTATGCAATATATCTTTATTCATCATTTATTATTGAAAGTTTACTGGATGTAGGAATAAGGGTCCCTTAAAGATTATATGTAATCTTTCTCAGCCATTCTAGGTTTAGAATCTCTCTTGAGAGATCAGGAGTTATTCTAAAGAGCCTGAATTGATATGCAACTTAGTATTTTCAACTTATAACTTTTAATATCCCTTCTTTGTTTAATATACTTTTCTTTACATTTAATGTTTTGATTTTGTGTGCTGAGCACAATTTCTTTTTGGTACACTTTAATTGTTGTTCTATATACTTTTTGTACTTTTACAGGCTACCCCTTCTTCATTAGGTTAAGGATACATTCTTCTATTTTTTTTTTTTTGCTGAAAATATTTTCTAGGATTTTGATGTGAGTTTTTTTCTTCTTTTTCTATTTCTATTATTCATAAATTACTTTTTTGAAATTTTCAGATTTTCTGGATCTTTTGTGCATGGCTATTTAATGTTTCTTTTGACACAATTGTTGTTGTTAGTCTTCTTTTTCTTCTTCATCATCATCATCATCTTCTAATCCTTCTCCTCCTCCTGCTTCTCTTTTGTTTCTCCAACTCCTCCTCTTTTTTTATTTCTCTTCATCCTCCTCCTTCTCCTTTTTTCTTTTAAAAATAGTCACTTTACTTACATATTCATCCAGATTAAAGTTTTCCCTTCCTTTAATCGTGGCATCTTTCATATCTCCCCTTCTATCCTGTCTAAATTCACCATCATATTAAAAAAGGAGGGCTATAATGTATAATAAGAAAATAAAAGAGCAAAAAGACAAAAGCAAACACATCTGAGTAGGAAAAGAAAAAGAAAAAGAGCCCAAGTTGGGAAATGATGAAGACTTGATCATACATGCAGGACTTTCATAAAATATTAAACTTGAAACAATAGTATACACACAGAGAACCTGTAGCTTTAAAAATAGAAAAAAATATTCAGCAAATTAAAATAAGAACTATGATAAAAAAAACTTTTAAATGCATGCCAGAATTCTAGGACATGAGAATCCAAACTTGCCAGTGAGGGAAGTTTTTGGCCATCTACCTTTTTCAATGTACTCGTAAAAATACAATTAAGAGTAGTGCCTGGGATAAAATGAGTGTCCCTTGGAGAAAACTACATTTTCATTTGCAAGCACTTATCAATTAGAGATAGGGCTAGGGACAGAACACTAAAGGCCTTGTACATGCTGCCTCAGTCTCTCATAGTTTATCTATTCTTCAGTCCTCTTAATTTATAGTGCTTTGTTCTTTGATATCCTCTATCCTTTCTGGCTCTTACACTCTTCTAGATGAATTACTTAAGAGCCTGAAGGGCATATTCTGAGGTCTCTCACTGACTGTCTATTTTCTCTATGGGTCTCTGCATTTGTCTCCATCAGATGCAGGATGACTTTTTTTTTTTGATGATGGCTGAACAAGATACTGGTCTATGAGTATAGCAGAATGTCAATGGTCATTTCATTACTTTTAGTAGAATGTAGTATTTGTTTTTCCCCCAGAACCATGGGCTGTGTAATTTCTTTTTCTTGATCAATAAACCAGTGACAGATGTGGATTCCATTATGTGAAGTGGGCCTTAAGTCAAACTATAGATTGGTTATTTACTCCTACAACTCTTGCACTAATATATCTTACAGGTAGAGCATTGTTATAGTTCAAAAATTTGGTAGCTGGGTTAGTGTTTATATTTCATCTCTTGTAGTTGCAGAGCAATTCCCATATAAAAGTTGCTAGAATGTAAGTGTGAAGGTTCTATGTAGGCACAAGCTCTATTTATCTATGTTCAAGGTAAGTGTAACTGTTGTCTCCAGCAATACAGCATTGCAGTCAACTTATGGAGAGCAGCCTATAGTCTTGGCAAAAGCCTGTCTTGTTTTGGCAATACAATCACACTACTTTGGCCAATACCTCAGTTAAATATAAACCATTACCAGTACTGGATGCTTAATTTAGTGACAAGAGATGTCATGTTGGGACTTTCTTCTTGTGTGGTGATTTCATTTATATTTGCTTCTTATTGTTATGCCAGGTTCACGGGACCCTCAGAGATCACCAGGAGATGACTCGATGCAATTGCAAGAGAGCTTTATTACGAGAGTGATCGAACTTGGGACCCAAGTCTCACTAGCGCAGCAGTAGAGAAGTGGGACCCCGAGCTCTGAGTGAACAGAATTTTTAAAGGGAAAGTCTGTGAGCCAGGGGTTTCCATGGCAGCAAGCAGGGGGGCACAAGCCTTGGTGTTACAGAATTGGGTGAAGTTTAGCAGGGAAGGGTGACCTTTTCTGAGGCACACAATCACAATGGCTAAGGCATATAATCACAATGGCTATTTTTCTAAACCATATATGAAACATTGGGGAGAATTTTCCCACCCAATTCTCAACCGATTCCCATTGATTATTGCCAGGGAGTTTGTCTCTATTTTCTATGAAGCATTTATTCTGTTATATTTCCTGGAGGCTGTTGCTAGGAGAGTTAACTTTGTTTTCTACCAGGTGTACATTCTGTGATATTTCCTGGTGCCTGAATTCAGTTCCCAGTCAAGATCTTTATTTCAAAATGGAGTTATATTCAGGCTATCTTAAGCTCTTCAGTTACTGTTTGGCTTTGACTGAAGTTTGGATGAAGGACTTCCCAACTATGAGGTAGAGATGAATGCACTGGACACTGAGTGTGTAACATAAATTACCTGTATCTTGGAAAATGAACAGATGCCCTGGGAGAGTGGAAGATTGAATTTTAAAACATTTCCAAGATGAGGGTGTTGCAAGATATTTGATCCCAGTATGATCCCTTAGATTGTGAACTGTAAAAACCTGTGCTTTGTTTGGTATGGTTGAACCCTAACACAAACCTTAATTCCACGGACTGTCTGTTTATTCTAAACAGGTGATTATGGTATGATTCTGTCATTCCCGGAACATACCTTTAATTCAAAAGCTCTCGGTGCACAGGATGAAATAATGTTAACCCTAGGTCAAGAGGCAAAGCAAAAACCAGCTGACAAGGATTAAAGAGTAAGTCGAACTTTCAGCTGAAATGTATTTAAGACAGAGTGTAAAAGTGGAAGGAGTTTTAGCTTGGTAGCTTTTGGGCTTTTTGAGCTTTGAGCTAGAAAGCCTTTGGCCTTAGGTTCCCTTGGCCTATCTCCCCTGAGCTGTCATCTGAACTCATGAGCTTTTGGGGCTTTTTCCTCTTGGAGCTGAGGTGAGTAGCAGGGTCCGATGGGCTTTCTCTGCCTCTCTGTGCTAGCAAGTTTTAAAATCTAATAATTGTGATTTTCATTCTTTTATAATAATGCTAGGATTCTGTGTGCCCATAGGGTTTAGGGCAAAGATAGAATGCCTCTGCTATCAGCATCATTTGATCTTTGATCCACTGGTAGAGGAGCTACTAGTATCCTGAGACTTAGCTGTATTGTTCAAGCTAATGAGTGACTCTGGGCAGGCCTAGCAGTCAGGAGCAATAGTGGGAGGTAGTTTATGGGTTTGTTCTGGGATTTTCCTCTGATGAAGCTCTAAAGAGCAGTGAGTGAGACCAGACCATGTCATGCTGAGTGTGGGGCCATTGTCCCCAGGCCAGGAAGACAAGGCTGCTGAGCTCTCACAGCCTGATCTGCTTTGAAAGAGATGGACTGTGGTTCAGACTGTGGTTCAGGCTGTGGTTCTGTTGGTCTCCATGTGGTGATCTCGGCAGAGACCCTTGGCCTTCAACCCTTCCTGAGTGTTTATTGACCAGAGAAGTAAGGATTTTGTGACCTGAGCAGTAGAAAGTTGTGGTGCTTATAATTTGACTACCTAGTGTGCACACACAGGCATTGGTATTGCAGTGGACAAATTGGAAAACTGAAGGTCTCATTTCTAGAAATGATGAACGTTGTATTCCACATACAGTTTTGTGTAACAAATTTTACAAATCATTTGAAACTGGAAGAAAAGAGGTGGTGGTGGTCATCTTTCAGCAATACTTGATTACGTTTTGTTGTTGTTGTTGTTGTTTTTTATCTTTCAACTACCACTAGTCACAATGGTGTAATTTAGGGAAATTCAATTCGAGGGTACAAAAGGAATTTCTGAGATGCAGAATTTTGTCAGGTGTGCCTGGTTTTAAATAAATGGATAGGGCAGATTCCACTTGTGACCTAATTCATGCAGCAGGAAACAGATACTAAATTATTCTCCAACATTTTTTTTGTGTGTGTGAGTGTCCAAAAGGGCTGGGCTGTGCCTGAACCCACAAGGGGACATGAGGGACTGCAAGCCATAGCCCATCTTTATGATCACCTTCATTATCCAAAAGACTTCCAGAGCAAAAGGACTCTCTGTAAAGGAGGTTATTAGTAGCTGGAGGGTCAGAAATATAAGAGTTTAGGTATCACTTTGTGTTTGTCTTATAACAGTTGGGAAATCTGTGTTTATTTAATTTGTATTAATTAGAAAATCAAAGGTATCTCTGGTCCAGTGCACATTTTTCATGTTAGATTTTCCTTACATCTTTTCATGTAAACTTGAATATATTTTAGGCTTATGTTTTTGGTTTTTTCTCCCACCCCCTCATTCTTTCACAAACACTGTACACATTCTTGATTATTGAAGTTTGTGGTAAGAACAGAAGTCACATCATGCCAGAAAATTATGAGATTCATGACAATAGACTCATCCTTTATTTTTCTGTTTTCCTCTGTTTCTTACCAGGTGGCTTTTCTGATATGAGATAGAGATTTTGGATTGTCCTTTAGCAATCACATAAAGACAATTTGCAGTTATGTCTGTAGAAGGCAGAAGAGATAACATGAAGGTGAGTGATACCAGTTGGCCAGTTTACTCCTTCTCTTTTGACATATTCTTTGGGTGATCTGTCATTTTCTTCAGAAATTTCATGTGTCCAATGTTCTCCATATTCTTTAGTTGGATGATTTTATTCTCCTGAAAAGATTAAATCAAAACCCTGCCCCATCCCTAATTCTGGGGTGAGGGTTGTGCCTTTTTAGGGATGTTATATCTTTTATATGGCAAAATGTTATTTTGGAAATAGAAAAAGTATAATATCTCAATTAAAGTTAAAAAAATCTTTGAAAGTTTGCAAATATACCTTAAAGTGTATTTATTTCTAGATAACAACGGGCATTCACTTTGATTTTCAGCCTGCCTTTTACAAGCAGCTTTTAAATAAAATCACTGTAAATCCTATGTACCTGCCTCTGCCTCCCAGGCCATATGTAAAAGGCATGTGCCTCCCAAATGCTGGGATTAAGGCTGTAAACCACCAACACCCTGTCATTGTAACTCCTGAATTTAGAAAACTACCAATTAATAGATAACTGCTTGTCTCTGCTGGGATTAAATGCATGGTCTATCACCACGCTGCTCAAATATGTTATATTCACTCCAAATTATTCCAACTCAAACAAGTTTATACCTTTCAATTTACTTAAAACATTTTAAACCTCTTACCTGTTTTTAATATGAAACAACAAAAGTATCCTTTTTTATTTAAGAAAAAAAAAACTTTAGTCTTTATTAAGTTAGTTTGGACTGAATGACCACACTGTCTGATGAACAGTTACCTCTGCTTAGTCAGGAGATCTCTACTATTCAAATCTAATCATTATCAATTTTGATAGGATCTACCTTTTTTTTTTTTCCTGTGGAAACATTCAGTTTTACCAGTGAAGACACCGTTCAATAGTTTTTCAGTGTCTACTCCTTTTGGTTATGCTTACTTTCTTTGTTCTAGAGTATTTATGTGCGGTGTTAAGTTGCTAGTAAGAGATCTCTGATTTTTTTTTTCAGAATGTAAAAAATAGTGCTATGGCCTGTCTTTTGGTCAACACTTCCATTGTACTGTGAGTTTTGATATGTTGTGTATTCATTTCATTGACTTCTAGAAAGTCTTTAATTTCTTTATATCAGTCTTGATCCATTTTTTTATTCAGTAGAGAGTTGTTCAATTCCCATGAGTTTGTAAGCTTTCTACTGTTTTTATTATCGATGATGTGCTGCTTTAAACCATAGTGGTCTGATAGGATGCAGGAGGTTATTTCTAGTTTCTTATATCTTTTGATACTTCCACTGTTCAAGTATTTCATCAATTTTGGAGAACAGTATATGAGTTTCTGAGAAGAGGGAATAATCTTTTTGTTTGGGTGGAATGTTCTGTAAACATTATTTGGGTATATTTAGTTTTTGATGTTAGTTAGCTGGAATATTTCTCTGTTCAGTTTGGGCTGGAGGACTTGTCTTTTGTGTGAGTGGTGTACTGAAGTCTTCCCCTATCCGTTTATCAGGGCCAGGATGTGATGCAAGCTGCTGAAGTTTTTCTTTTATAAATTGGGTGCTCGTATGTTTGGGGCATAGATGTTAAGTATTGAAATGTTATCTTGCTGGATATCTTTGAATATGTATTGTACTTTGCCATCTTTTGATTAGTTTTTGTTTGAAGTCTGTTTTGTTAGATATTAAAATTGTTATACCAGCTTGATACTTCAGTCCATTAATTTGGAATATCTTTTTCCAACCCTTTACCTTCAGATACTGTCTATGATTGATGTGAAGCTGTTTTGGTTGTATTTAGAAGAAGGATGAATTCTGTTTTATTATCCATTTTGTGAGCCTGTGTCTTCTTATTGGTGAATTTTGGTTAAAGGTATTAAGAGATATCAACAAACAGTGATTGTAAATCCTGGTATTTTGGTAGTGGTGTTAGTTGATTTAGCACCCTGTGTTGGGCTACATTTATAGATACATGTTTAAATTTGACCTTATCATGAAGCATCTTATTTTCTCCATTTGCTGTTGAAAGTCTCTCGGCATGCTTAATAATTTGTGTTGGCTTCTGTAATTTATTAAGAGTCAGAAGCACACTGTCTAAGCCCTTCAACTTCTAGTATCTTTACTGAGAATACAAGATTAATTTTAAAGATCTGCCTTTATTCATTTCTTGGTTGTTTTTTGTTTGTCTATTTGATTGGTTGGTTAGTGTGGTCTGTTTTATTTTATTTTATTTTCTGTTGAAGCTTTTCCTATTTTTTCCTTGTGTTGTGTGTATAGAGTTTTGATTTTTCTGTGGTAAGAGGAATATCTTTTCTGGTCCAGTCTCTTTGGTGTTTTGTAAGCTTCTTTTGCCTTGATAGACATTTAGGTTAAGAAATTTTTTCTTGTATGATTTTGTTGAAAATATCGTGTGGACCTTTGATCTCATCCTTCTTCTGCTAATCTGATCATTAGCATGTTTTATCTTTTCATAATGTCCCAAAGTTCCTGGATGTTTTGTGGTAGGAAACTTTTAGATTTAACATTTTCTTTGACACACGTAGCTATTTCATCTTTCTTTCTGTTTGTTTGTTTTTTTGTTTTGTTTTGTTTTGTTTTTTACTATTGTTTTATTTTCTTTTCAGACAGGTTTGCTTTTTATAGGCTTTGCCTATGCTAAGCTCCCAAAATGATGGACTATGATCTGACAGTACAAAACTAATTCATGAGCTGACATGCTTTTGTTTAGGGGATTTAGTCCCAGCAACAAAGTGACAAATTAGAACAAAAAAAAATATATGCAAAGACTGACTTCACTGCTGGACTGAACCTTGGAATGTTCTCTTTTTATGGAAAACATCATGATTTAAGATGTCAAAAGCATTAGGAAGCTGTATACAGAGCTTCATCAGCTATTCTGGTAGGACCTAGAAAATCAGAGTGTTGAGAATTATGCAGACAGAGGAAGTCCATATCATAGGATCTCAGTGAACAATAGACTCCATGGAAAATTAAGCTAGAAGTCACTTGTGTGATATTTTAGCTGCAAATCATACTTACTCTGTGCATGCCTTGAGAAATTGAGTAAGGCAGAATACAAAAATAATGGGTTAGATTTCTTACTTGGAATACTAAATCCGTTGAATGGTGATTTTTAGTGAGACATTCAGGACCACAGTGAAAGAAAGAGACAAGTGGAGCAGAAATAAATGTAAAGTTTTGGTTTGTTGAGAAAAGTATCACTAGGTAGTTTCAAATGGCAGTCACGTGCTGTAACAGAGACAGTAATTTTCAAGATTATCAACATCAAAGAAAAGGTCCTAGCTCTGGATTTGAAGCCTAAGATGGTGTCCATACAGTAATACTCCCAACTGCTAATTCTTCTGTTAATGGAGGAAGTAGACAAAGTGCTTCCCAGTGCCAGGAAGAAACTTCTTATAAAACCTGCTCCAAAAGTGGTCCAAGTGTGGCATGGTCTATCCCTATTTGCCCATCCCAACTTAGTATCCAACTTGACAGGCTCACCCACGTTGTGCTGGTTCTAGAAACAAGAAAGATGCAAAATTTAAGGTAATATATTCTTTCTTTGTAGCTTCAGTTCAGCACTGTGCCAGCCATCTGTGTTTGACATAGTCAGATCCCCAGTAAAGATACTGTAAAAGTTCATTGCATGAAGTTGTGAGGGTGAATCCTCAGTTGCATCTTGACACTACAAGATGTTGAGATATCTAAGTTATGAGACACCTCCCATAGAATGCTGCCTTTTGGGAGTGGAAGTAACCAAACTTGGAGATGTAAGAGATTTTGCAGGGATAGGACCATCTAAGCCTTTTGAATCAGCAACAGGATTTGATGTTTTCCTTACTGATCTTCTTTCCTTGGTCCAGTCTCCCCTCACTATATACACATCCCTCCATACTGGAATGAAAATGGGTATTCTGTGCATCTATGTTGGAATGATGTAACTTGTTTCTGATGTTACAAGATGTGTCACTGAAGAGATTTTCTTCTGTGTCACAGAGACTTTGCACATTTGAACAGTATATGAGCTATTGCAGAATTTTAGGATCATTGAAGTTAGACTACATTTTCATCATGGGATGACAATAAGCCCATAGTGAATTTGGTCATAACTTATTTGATTGAATCAAACAAGCTCCCAGAGAAGATAATGTTTCTGTTTTTGACATTGAAGAAAAAGTTTCTATGTAGCTGTGGCTGTCCTGAAAGTTGGTATGTAGACCAGGCAGGTTTTGAACTTACAAGTCTAACTTCAGTCGAGTGTTGGGCTTAAATTTAGTCCAACATGCCTGGCATGAACATCATCATCATTGGCCGCTGATCCTGGAATGTAGGGTCAGGTGTATGACATCTTTCCTACTTGTTCTGTTTTTTAACTTTATTTATTTATTTATTTATTTATTCACATTTAATTCATTTTTAATTTAAAATTGTTTCTTAATAATTTATTCTGACATGTACTTGGCTTAATGATCACCTCCTCCCCGAGGGTGCAGCCTTGTGAGGCCAAAGAGAAAGGTGATGCAGCCATCCTTGATGAGATGTGATAAGCTAGTATCAGACAGAAGGGGAAGAGTTTCTCCCCTATCAGAAGACTAAGGAAAGGGCATGGGGAGGGGAGAAGGAGGGTGGATGGGACAGGGAGGATATGAGGTAGGGAGCTACAGAAGGGATACAAAGTGAATAAATTATAATAAATAAATAAATAGCATTTAAAAATAATTTATCCACTTAACATCCCAGTTGCAACTCCTTCCTTGTCTCTTCCTGGTCTCACCCTTCTTTCCTCTTCCCCCCTTATCTCATTTCCTATTTCTCCGATGGTAGGAGCCCTCCTATCAATTCTCACTAGGACTGCCTGTATCCCCTTCCTTTGTGGCATGCAATGACCCTCCACCATAGGGAAGTGATCAAAGAGCAGGCAACAGAGTCCATGTGAGAGACAAATGATCCCACATGGAGACTGAGCTGCCTATAAGCTACATCTGAGCAGGAGTCTGGGTCCTCTTCATGAATGGTCTTTGGTTGGTGCATCAGTCTCTGCAGATCCCCTGGGCCCAGATTCATTTGCCTTGTTGGTCTTCTATGGACCTCCTGTCATCTTTGGGTCTTTCTATCCCCCCCGCTCTTTCCTATGACTCCCTGTGCTCTGCCCAAAGTTTGGCTGTGAGTGTGAGCATCTGCTTCAATCCCCTGCTGGGTAGAATCTTTCAGAGGACATGTATGTTAGGCTCTCATCCTGTTCTCGCTCCTCAGTCACTTCTGGTGTCGATTCTATTTGCCCTTTTAAATGAGAAATGAGCATCATCCATAGGGTCCTTTTTTTATTTAGATTCTTTAGGTCTGGATTGTCGTATGTTTATCCTGTATTATGGCTATTATCTACTTATAAATGAGTATATACCATGCATGTCTTTCTTCTTCTGGGTTACGTCACTTACCATGATCATTTCTAGTTCCATCCACTTGCCTGAAAATTTCATGGTTTCCTTTAAAAAAAAATACCTGAGTAGCATTCCATTGTGTAAATGTACCACAATTTCTGTAACCATTGTTTTATTGAGAGACATGTATTCTGGATATAATGAATATAGAGGTTATGAACATAGTCGAAAAAATATCTTTGTTGAATGGTGGAGCATCTTTTTGATATATGCCCAGGAATGGTAGAGCTGGGTCTTGAAGTAACACTATTTCCAATTGTATGAGAAAGCATCAGATTGATTTCTAAAGTTGTTGTATAAGTTTGCACTCCCACCAGCAATAGAGAAGTGTTCCTCTTTCTCCACATTCTCACTAGCACGTGCTGTCACTTCAAGTTTTGATCTTAGCCATGATGGGTTTAAGATGGAAAGTCAGAATCATTTTGATTTGCATTTCCATGATGACTACAGATATTGAGCATTTATTTAAGTGTTTTTCCATCATTTGATATTCCTCTGTGGAGAATTATCTGTTTAGTTCTGTACCCCAGTTATAAAGTGGATTATTTGGATTGTTGGAGTTTAATTTCTTGAGCTCTTTATATATTTTGTTTATTAGCCCTCTCTGTTGTATGTACGGTTGGTGAAGATCTTTTCTCAGACTGTAGGCTGTTGTTTTGTTCTGTTGACAGAGTTCTTTGCTTCATAGAAGCTTTTTGTTTCATGAGATCCTATTCATTAATTCTTGATCTTAGAGCAAGTTTTCTTGGTGTTCTGTTGAGGAAGTTACCTTCTATGCCAATGAGATCGAGAATCTTTCCCACTTTTTTTTTCTAACAGATTTAGTGTATCTGGTTTTATGTTGAGGTCTTTGAAAAACTTGGACTGCAGTTTAGTGCAGGGTGATAAATATGGATCTATTTTCATTTTTCCACATGTAAACTTCAGGTTAGACCAGCACTGTTTGTTGAAGATGCTGTCCTTTTTCCATTGCATGGTTTTGGCTTCTTTGTCAAAAATCAAGTGGCCATTGGTGTGTGAGTTTATTTATGGGTCTTCATTTCAATTCCATTGATCCACTGATTGTTTTTATTACAGTACTATGCAATTTTTATTACTATTGATTTATAATAGAGCTTGAGATAAAGAATGGTGATACCTACTGAAGATCTCCTATTGTACAGGATTGTTTTAGCTATTCTGGCTTTTTTATTTTTCCATATGAAGCTGAGGATTGTTCTTTCAAGTTCTTTAATGAATTGTGTTGATATTTTGATGGGATTATCATTGAATCTGTAGATTGTTTTTGTTACGATGGCAATTTTTACTATGTTGATCCTACTGATCCATGAGCATGAGAGATATTTCTATGTTTATTCTCCCTCTCTGTTGTATGTACGGTTGGTGAAGATCTTTTCTCAGACTGTAGGCTGTTGTTTTGTTCTGTTGACAGAGTTCTTTGCTTCATAGAAGCTTTTTCAATTTCTGGTATCTTTTTCAATTTCTTTCTTCAGAGGCTTGAAGTTTTTGGGTTTTTTTTGTTGTTGTTGTTGTTGTTCATATAGGTTTTTTACTGGCTTGTTGAAGATAACACCAAAATACATTATGTTTTGTTTTTTGTTTTTTGTTTTTTGTTTTACTGGCTATTGTGAAGTGTGTTATTTTCCTAATTTTTTTCAGTCCATTTGTCTTTTGCATACAGGAGTGTATTTTTTTGAGTTTTCTTTTTCTTTTTTAGTTAACTTTATATCCAGCCACTTTGCTGAAGTGTTTTTCAACTGTAGGAGTTCCCTACAGTAGAATTTTGGGGATCATTTTTGTTTACTGTCATATCATCTGTGAATCAAGGTAGTTTGACTTCTTCCTTATCAATTTGTATCCCCTTAATCTCCTTTAGTTGTCTTATTGCCCTAGATAGGACTTCGAGTACTGTATTGAAGAGATTTGGAGAGAGTGTGTAGCCTTGTCTTGTCCCCAAGTCCAGTGGAATTGACTCAACATTCTTTTCATTTAGTTTGGCATTAGCTATATACTATTATGTATATATTTTGTATATTCTGTATGTATTCTGTATACTATCTTCACTATTTTTAGATATGTGCCTTTGTCCCTGGTCTCTCCAAGACTTTAAACAAGAATAACTGTTGTATATTGTCAAATGCTTTTTCAGCATCTAAGAAAATGGTCCTTTTTTTTCAATTTGTTTTTATGGTGGATTACATTGGTGGATTCCATATACTTAACCACCCCTGCATGCCTGTGATGAAGCCTACTTGGTCATGGTGGATGATATCTTTAATATGTTCTTGGAATTTGTTTGCAAGTATTTTATTGAGTATTTTTACATCATTGTTCATAAAAGAGATTGGTCTGAAGTTCTCTTTCTTTTTGGGGATATTTGAGGATTTATCATTGTGACTGTGGTCTCACAAAAGGAATTTGGTCATGTTGCTTCCATTTCTATTTTGTGAAATAATTTGGAGAATATCAGTATTTGCTCTTCTTTGAAGGTCTTGTAGAATTCTGCTCTGAAATCATCTGGCCCTTGGCTATTTTTGGTTGGGAGTATTTTGGTGGCTGCCTCTATTGCCTTAGGCACTATAAGATTATTTAATATCTTTACCTGATGTTGATTCAACTGTGGTAAGTGGAATCTAAAGAGAATTGTATATTTCATTTAGATTTTCAAATTTTGGGGCATATAGGCTTTTGACATAAAAGTTAATGGTTCTTTGGATTTCCTCAGTGTCTGTTATATCTTTTTCTTTCAGACTTTGTTGATTTGGATAGTGTCTTTCTGCCATTTACTTAGTTTGGCTAAGAATTTGTCTATGTTTTTTATTTTCTCAAAGAACTAGCTCTTGGTTTCGTTGATTCCTTGAATTATTATCTTTTTTTCTCATTTATTGATATCAGCCCTGAGTTTGGTTTTTCCTAGGGGTCTAGTCTTGATGGGTGTGTCTGCTTCTTTTTTTCTAGTTCTTTCAGGTATACCATTAAGTTGCTTGTATGGGATGTCTCCAATAGCTTATGATGGCCTTTGTTGCTATTCAAACTCCTCTTTGGACTGCTTTCATTGCATCCCATATGAAGTTGAGAAATCTTCTATCGAGGTTTGTAAAGTATTCTGTTGGTATTTTGATGGAAATTGCATTGAATCTGTAGATTGCTTTTGGTAAGATGTCCATTTTTACTATGTTAACGCTGCCAAGCCATGAGTATCGGAGATAGATCCATATTCTGATATCTTCTTCTAATTCTTTCTTCAGAGACTTGAAGTTTGTTTTTTTTTCATACAAGTCTTTGACTTGCTTGGATATGGTCACACCAAGGTACTTTATGTCCTTTGTGGCTATTATGAAGGGTGTTGTTTCCCTAATTTCTTTCTTAGCCCTATTATCTTTCAAATACAGGAAGGCTATTGATTTTTTTTAGTTAATTTTGTATCCAGCCACTTTGCTGATGGTGCTTATCATCTGTAGGAGTTCCCTGGTAGAAGTTTTGGAGTTACTCAGGTATATTATCCTATCATCTGCAAATAGTGATACTTTGTCTTCTTCCTTTCCAATTTGTATCCTTTTGCTCTCCTTTAATTTTCTTCTTGTTCTAGCAAGGACTTCAAGAACTATGTTGAAGAGATATGGAGAGAGTGGGCAGCCTTGCCTTGTCCCTGAATTCAGTGGGATTGTTTTAAGTTTCTCTCCATTTAGCTTGATGTTGGCTACAGGCTTGCTGTATATTACTTTTACTATGTTTAGGTATGTGCCTTGTATCCCTGATCTCTCCAATAGTTCAAACATGAATGGATGCTGGATTTTTTCAAATGCTTTTTCAGCATCTAGGGAGATTATCATGTGTTTTTATTTCTTTCAGTTTTTTAATATTGTGGATCACATTGATGGATTTTTGTATAGAGAACCACCCCTGCTTACCTGGCATTAAGCCTAAATGGTCATAGTTGATGATATATTTGATGTGTTCTTTTATTGGGTTTGCAAAGTATTTTGTTGAGTATTTTTGCATCAATGTTCATAAGGGAGATAGGCCTGAAATTCTCTTTCTTTGTTGGGTCTTTATGAGGTTTAGGTTACAAGGTGACTGTGGCTTCAATGAATGAGTTTCGTAGTGTTCCTTCTGTTCCTATTTTGTGGAATAAATTGAAGATAGCTGGAGTTACCTCTTCTTTGAAGGTGTGGTAGAATTCTGCACTGAAACCATCTGGTCCTGAGCTTTTTGTGGATTGGAGTCTTGAGGAATGCTATTTCCTTAGTGGATAAAGGACTATTTTATTGATTTACCTGCTCTTGATTCAGCTTTGGTAAGTGTAATTGATTAAGAAAATTGTCCATTTCATTTAGATTTTCAAATTTTGTGGCATATAGACTTTTGAAGTAAGTCCTAACGATTGTTTGGATTTCCTTAATGTCTTTTGTTTTGTCCCATTTTCATTTCTGATTTTTTTTAATTTGGATAATCTCTCTCTGCCTTTTAGTTAGTTTGGCTAAGGGTTTGTCTATCTTGTTAATTTTCTCAAATAACCAGCTCTTAGTTTCATTGATTCTTTGAAATTTTTTATTTGTTTCTAATTTATTGATTACAGTCCTGAGTTTGATTATTTCCAGGTGTCTATTCTTTTTTGGTGTGTCTGCTTCTTTTTTTCTAGGGCCTTTAGATGAGCTATTAAGTTGATTGTGTGTGATGTTACAAATTTATTCTTGAAGGCACTTAGTGCTATGAACTTTCCTCTTAGCACTGCTTTCATTGTCTCCCATAAGTTTGGTTTTGTTGTGTCTTCATTTCCATTGAATTCTAGGAAGACTTTAATTTCTTTCTTTATTTCTTCCCTGACCCAGCTGTCATTTCATAGTGAGTTGTTCAGTTTCCATGTGAGTGTAGGCTTTTTGCTATTTCTGTTGTTGTTGAGGTCCAGCTTTAGTCCATGGTAATTAGATATGTTGCAAGGCATTATTTCAATCTTATATCTGTTGAGACTCACTTTGTGACCAATGATATGGTCTATTTTGGAGAAGGTTCCATGAGGTGCTGAGAAGAAGGTAAATTCTTTTGTCTTTGAGTGTAAGATTCTCTAGATATCTGTTAGGTCCATTTGATACATGACCTCTATTAGAGATATTGTTTCTTTGTTTAATTTCTGTTGTTTAGCTGTCCTTTGTTGAGAGTGGGATGATGAATTCTCCCAGTAGTAATGTATGGGGATTTGTGTACAGTTTAGGGTTTATTAATGTTTCTTTCACAAAAGTGGGTACCTTTGTATTGGGGGCATAGATGTTCAGAATTTTGATTTCTTCTTGGTGGAATTTTCCTTTGATGAGTATGGAATTATCTTCCTCATGTCTTTTGATTAATTTTGGTTGAAAAGCTATTTTATTAGATATTAGAATGGCTACTCCAGCATGTTTCTTGGGTGGGTCCATTTGCTTGGACCCTCCTTCCAGCTTTTTACTCTCAGGTAATGTCTATCTTTGTGACTTAGATGTGTTTCTTGTATGCAACAGATTGTTGGGTCTTAAGTATCCATTCTGTTAGTCTGTGTCTTTATTGGAGAGATAAGTCCATTGATGTTGAGGGAAATTAATGACCAGTGGCTGTTAATTCCTTTTATTTTGATGTTGCTTTTGGTAGTGTGTTTGTGTGCTTGGTTACTTTTATTTTTGCTGTAATGACATTATTTCTTTCCTGTGTTTTCCTGAATGTAGTTAGCTTTCCTGGGTTGTAGGTTTCCTTCTAGGAGCTTTTGTACCTCTGGATTTGTGGGTAGGTATTGTTTAAATTTGTTTTTGTCATTAAATATCTTGTTTGCTCCATCTATGATGACTGAGACTTTTGGGGGGTATAGTAGCCTGGGTGGACATCTATGTTCTTTTAGGGTCTGCATGACATCTGTTCAGGCCCTTCTGGATTTCATAGTTTCTGTTGATTCTGATGGGTTTGCCATTATATGTTACTTGGCCTTTTTCCCTTGCAGCTTTTACTATTTTTTTTTTGTTCTGTATACTTACTGTTTATTATATGGTGGGAGAATTTTCCTTTCTGATCCAATTTATTGGGTGTTCTGTAGGCCTCTTGTATTCGTATAGACCTCTCTTTTAAATTGGTAAAATTTCTTCTATGATTTTGCTGAAAATATTTTCTGGGCCTTGGAGGAAGGAAACTCTTTTTCCTCTCTTCCTATTATTCTTAGGTTTTGCCTTTTCATGTTGTCTTGGATTTCTTGGATGGTCAGGAATTTTGTAGATTTAACATTTTCTTTGATGGATACATTGATTTCTTCCATTGTGTCTTCTACACCTGAGATTCTTTCTTCCATCTCTCATATTCTATTGGCTATGCTTACCTGTGTAGTTCCTGTTTTCTTCCCTAAGTTCTTTCTCTCCACAATTTCCTCAATTTGTGTTTTCTTTAATTTTTCCAATTCTATTATCAGATCTTGAACCATTTTATTGATTTCCTTCACCTGTCTGACTATATTTTCCTTCAATTCCTTCAGCTGTTTGAAAAATCCTCTGTTTCTTTAATTTCTTTCAGTCATTTAAGTATTTCCTCTCTAAAGAAAGGCCACAATTTGTTTGGCTGCAACTTCCTGTATTTCTTTAAGGATGGCCATAATCTGTTTGACTTTGTCTTCTTCTATTTTTTTGCAGATGGCAATAATCTGTTTGAATTTATCTTCATCTAGGTCTTTACGCAGTTTATTTTTTCCTCTATTTTCCTGTTCATAAGCACAGATGGAAGGTCATCTTCTTGAATTTAATTTATGCTGGGGTATCCAGGGCTGCTTGCTCCTGGATAACTGGGTTCTAGGGTTGCCATATTGCTCTGTCTTTTGTTGGTTGAGCTTTTATGCTGTCCTCTACCCACTGGGCTATCTTAGGTGTTGGGTGTTAGTTTCTGGTACTTTCTGGAATCCTGTAGTGTGTCAAATCCCCTTGGTAAGAATATGATTTTTCCCAAAGGAGGCCTCCTCAGCTTTCTGGGTACTGTCACTGAATGGCAGGTGTTTTTCAGGAATTGCCACATCTCACCTCAGGCATACAGACCTGAGTGGTAATTGTGGTCTTTGTTAATAAAGGGGGCTGTCCTCTCACCCAGAGAATTCCTGGAGACAGCTGCCCTGCTTCTGGGTTTCTTGCTGTAAATTTAGTGGGCTGCTTCTGTAAATTGGGTGCCCCATGGTTTGTTCAGTTTAGTTAGGGATAACTGGTTTTCCCTTGGAGCAGTATCTGGGGGTTGATCTCAGGGAACCCAGGCTTCTGTAGGTCTAAGTTTGGAGCTCTGTGCCCCAGTACCCAAGTGGTAATCAGTGTGGCAGGTGTGCACCACTCTCATGATCAGGAGGCTAGAGTCTGGAGCCTGTGTATAACCAGGAACTTTTCTAGAGCTAGGTGTCCTGAGGTAGGGCCAGATATTTCCTCCACCTTTGGATTTTCTCTCAACAGAAAGACCCAGTCTGTACTGTTGGGGAGGGGGCGTGTGGAGTGAGTAGGCACTTGCTTGCGAGTGGTGGCTCCAAGCTGGTGACTGGACAGGAACCTGAGAACTTTTTCTGAGAACATTCTCATATGTGTGATGTTAGTGGTGGGGGGATCAGCTGAGTACTCTAAGCTTGGACCTGCTGTTTCCCTCCCTGTGGGGTTTTCTCCCAAAAGGGAAACCGAGCCTCTAGTGTCCTGGGGCACACAGTTCTGTCTGTGATGGAGAGTTAGTTGTAGAGTTGGCGGTTGAAGCCCCACTCAGGGCTGGCTGCTTTGTGCCTGCACATCTGTAGGACCTTTTTCAGGGATAGACTGGTTGACCTGAGGTCAGCCCTACTTGCTTCCTTCCCTGTGGGGTTTTCTCAAGACTGGGACTTCCAGTTTCTTGTGCCCTGGGGTGCACAGTTCAGCCTGGGAAGGTGATCAGGACATGCAAGAGTGTGCTTCTGGTCTAATGACCCAGTGACTGTGTGACCTGGGGTTTCTTCTGGGTTCTTGCTGGATGACCTGAGAATAGACCCCACTTATTCCCACTACGTGGAGTTTCCTCTCACCTGGGAAACACAATTGCTGTTGTTTTAGGGTCCAGAGTTCAGCCTCTTAGTCACTGTACCAACATTGCTGCCCTGCTCCTCAGACAGTGTCACCCCAGCACCACCATCTTGGATTACCCCCTTTCTCATCTCTTTCAATTAATTTTTGTTGAAAGTCTGTTTTATTAGATATTAGAATGGTTACTCCTGCTTGCTTCTTGGGTCTATTTGCTTGAAATCCTTATTCCTGCCACAACAGCCCAGGAAATTTTCAGGATTTCCTGGGCGCTCTGAGGTTGAACCCAAATGTTTTTTCTCATAATTGTGTTTCTTATCACCTGGTAAACATGGGCAGTGGTGTTTGGGGGCCAACAGTTCCAACTATTTGTCACTGTGTAGTCTCTGCTACCCCACTGATCAGACACAGTGTGCAATCAGTCCTGCCATCTGGGATCTGTTTTTAATTTTTACTGAATATGAGTATTCTGATTGTATGCATGAATATGAACCTCTTGTGTGCCTGATCCTCACAGTAGTACGAAGATGTGTTCAGAACTCATGAACTTATAGCAATTGGTAGTAGTGGGTCCCAGTTAAACACTGACAATTGAGCCCAATTATTTGCAAGAGCAGCAAGAGCTCCTCACTGCTGAGTCATCTCTCCTGCCTTATGTTGCTTACTTATGATCATCATTTACATTGCTAATATTTTCATTTTTCTATTTTTAGCTGTTTAAGCATGCATTCCCTTTTAGCAAGATCTTATTAAAGTTGCAGTTTAAGCTAGGGCAGTGCAGATTTCTGGAAAATGAATACAACTGGAGTGAATGTATAATTCCTTGTAGAAGCTTCTGGAAAGACCTCTCAGTTCTTTCAATCTTTTGTGTTTGTTTGATTGACTTTTAGGGGAGTCTCTGACTTACTATATAGGTCTGGCTGTCCTGGAACTCTTTGCATAGATCATGCTGGCATCCAATTCAATAAGATACACCTGCCTCTACCTCCTGAGTGATGGAATTTAAGGCATGACAGAATACACCCAGCTTGTCCATCATTTTTTGTCGTTAGTAACTGTTCATAAATTTCTCTGATGTGTACTTAGTACTGTCCATCTCTTAATTTCTCTCTGTGTGTCTCAGTCTCTCTCTTTCTATTTCACTCTCTTCTCTGTTTGTCTTTGTCCACATTAATTGGCATGTCTACTCCAAAGCTATATCCTATTCAAAATGTTCAGATATGACACAGTTAAACCTCGTTATTCAGTTTTCTTCTAAAGTGACTTAGTGATAACATTAACACTTCTTTTTTAATAGAAAAGTTTTATTATTTATTTTTTTTAAACTATAGACTGTACATGATTTAGAAGGGAGAATATACAAAACAATGATCAAAGAATAATCATGCTTCTATGCCTTTTCTTTTGTCTGGTCACTCAGAAATATGATGTTATCAGGTATGATTATTGTTGCTTGCCACTCACATTATTTTTATCCATCTATTCACTATAGTCCACTTTCCCTTCCACGAATATATGAGCCCCCATTTTCATATACTGATATGCCACATCTCTGATCACTGGTCAGAGCATGATATTCAGTGCCATGTTGTCTTTTGACTGACGTCACCTATCTGTTCACCGTACCCTGATAGCCACATCTCATTTGTTGTTAGATAAAATATCATGAATGTGTTTTTTCCTACCCCCTGTCTCATGACAGGGTCCTGACCTACTCGCCCAAGTAACTGAAGATGATTCATAGATCACTCAAGAACCCAACTAATGTCTATTACATATTCATGCCTTATAAACTAATGAAAATCCTTTAACACAGGTTTCCAAAGCACACCTTTGATTTTCCTTACAATCTAACCTTTAGGCTTTTTCTTTTCTCCTCCTTCACTTTTTGCACAGCACCCAACTGTCTAACACTAGCACTTCAGTGTCAGAAAATAAATAGAAGAAGCACTAGAATTATATGATTATATTTTCAATGAAGCATAAATTTATATTGTTGCCACTCTTTCTTTTGTACAAATGTATGGCATATTTTAGAATTCGGTAACCTTCAATGATGTGTATGTGAAATTCAGCCAAGAAGAGTGGGCCTTGCTGGAACCTTCCCAGAAGCAACTCTACAAAGATGTGATGCTAGAGACCTGTGAAAACCTCACTGCTATAGGTAAGACTGCAATTTTTCTTTCACTTTTAAAATAAAGAGACAAATCTTACTTTGTTATTGATCCTCTTCTGTAATTCCAATTGAGAATGAGGAGGAATGCGGTGAATAAATCAGGCATGGTTCTAAGGGTCACAGAAGATAGTGATTTAAGTTTACCTTAATAATAACATGATATTTCCAATAATATATATTTTCTCGTACTATATTTTAGGCTACAATTGGGATGACCATAATATTGAAGAACATTTTCAAAGTTCTACAAGTAATAAAAGGTAACTTTATGTGCATGTTGATACAGATATAAATCTTAAATTTTAATGTGTCCTGGAAGTTTGGTGTTTTTTGTTTGTTTGTTTATTGGCTGCTTTTTATTTTCTGTTTTTGAAAAAGATTTTTTTTCTGGGTATCTGTGAATTTCTTAGACTTGCTTGTTAGACCAGCCTGACCTCAAAATCACACAGATCTGCCTGCTTCTACCTCCACAAGTGCTGGGATTGAAGGCATGTACCAGCACACATGGCTGTATCCTGGAAGTTTTAAAGAAAAGCAACAGTGTAAAAACAGCACTGCTTTACATGTACTGATGATCATTAAAATCTCATAATTCCATGTACTTCAATGTCAGGTATCTGATTTGTGTTTATAAGGCACTCCCCTAAGATAGAAGAAAATAAAATAATATTGTAACAAAAATACCATTTGAATCATATGGACATTACAGCTACTGACTTGAACTGCCTATTTGTTTAGTCTCATTCTATCTACTCAGATATTGTAAGAGGTATACACACTGAATTGGTGATCAGTATGTGTTCAAAACCTTCTAATAAGCAAAAATTTCATAGTAGAACAAGTGTTACTCATTTTCGTGCAGTAACATTGTAAAGTTTAGTGAAAGGAGCAGCTTATGAGAATCAAGAATATTGTTGTGGAGAAACCTTAATCCCTATATGACATGTCTATGATGAACAGAAAACAAACTGTGTTAATTCAATGTTGGAGTCTTTATTATTTTTGTAAATTAAACTGGTATATCATATGTCAAAATGATTCTAAGACACATGAGCATAGGGATATTGAAAGAAGCAGTGTCACTGTCTTTTTCCAAGAACAACTGATTTGGTAGTAGTCCCCACTGTGAGTAAATTTTCTGTATGTGATAAATGGTTACTGTTAATTGGTTTTGCAACTTCACTGAGAATTCATCAGCAAACTCATATTGCTGAAAATACCTATGAATACTAGGAATTTGGAACTTCTGCTTGTCTTGGCTCACTTTGTAAATGAAGTATCATTCATACAGTACAAAAATTTGTGAATGGGATTGCTGTGGTAAAACTCTGAATTCTTACAATACTCTTCATATATAGGAGAAAACCTCTTATAGAAAAATGATGCTATAAAAGTGATCTACATAACAAATGCTCTTACCATCACAAAGATCTTTAAATATACCCATAATGAAGGGGAATACCGTGAATGTAAATAAAGTGATAAAACTTTAAAATTTGATTCTTCTTCACCATTAGACCAAATTATGAAATTAATTCATATAGATAAATATATTTATTAGTGTAATGAAATGACTGTGGTAAATCTTTCACATGTGCCAATTTTCTTTGCAGGCATGAAAGTAGTCATACTGGAGAGAAACCCTTTAAATGCATTCTATGTGGGAAAGCCTTCCCCTATATCACTGTTCTCATATGGCATAAAAGAACACACACTGGAGAGAAGCCTTACAAATGTAATCAATGTGGTAAAGCCTTTGCAAAAAGCAGTCAGCTCATAAGGCATAAAAGAACACACACTGGAGAGAAACCTTATGAATGTAACCAGTGTGGTAAAGTCTTTGCACAAAACAGTCATCTCATAAGCCATAAAAGAACACACACTGGAGAGAAACCTTATGAATGTAACCAGTGTGGCAAAGCCTTTGCAGAAAACAGTCATCTCATTAGCCATAAAAGAACACACACTGGAGAGAAACCATATGAATGTAATGAGTGTGGCAAAGCCTTTGCACAAAACAGTACTCTCTTAAGCCATAAAAGAACACACACTGGAGAGAAACCTTATGAATGTAATGAGTGTGGCAAAGCCTTTGCAGAAAACAGTCATCTCATAAGCCATAAAAGAAAACATACTGGAGAGAAACCTTATGAATGTAATGAGTGTGGCAAAGCCTTTGCAGAAAACAGTCAGCTCATACGGCATAAAAGAACACACACTGGAGAGAAACCTTATGAATGTAATGAGTGTGGCAAAGCCTTTGCAGAAAACAGTCATCTCATAAGCCATAAAAGAACACACACTGGAGAGAAACCTTATGAATGTAATGAGTGTGGCAAAGCCTTTGCACAAAAAAGTACTCTCTTAAGCCATAAAAGAACACACACTGGAGAGAAACCTTATGAATGTAATGAGTGTGGCAAAGCCTTTGCAGAAAACAGTCATCTCATTAGCCATAAAAGAACACACACTGGAGAGAAACCTTATGAATGTAATGAGTGTAGCAAAGCCTTTGCACAAAACAGTACTCTCTTAAGCCATAAAAGAACACACACTGGAGAGAAACCTTATGAATGTAATGAGTGTGGCAAAGCCTTTGCACAAAACAGTACTCTCTTAAGCCATAAAAGAACACACACTGGAGAGAAACCTTATGAATGTAATGAGTGTGGCAAAGCCTTTGCAGAAAACAGTCATCTCATAAGCCATAAAAGAACACACACTGGAGAGAAACCTTATGAATGTAATGAGGGTGGTAAAGCCTTTGCAGAAAACAGTCATCTCATAAGCCATAAAAGAACACATACTAGAAAGAAACCTTATGAATATACCCAACGAGATAAAGCCTTTGCACAGCAGAGTAGTCTCCGAAAACAGGAAAAGACACACAGTGGAGAGAAGCCTTGTGAGGATAATTAGTGTTATAAAGCCTTTGCATGTAACAATCATTTCCTAAGATAACAACACATATGAAGATAACTATGTGTCAAAGCCTTTGCACATAACATCTCTTAATACATAAAATAACACATACTGGAAAGATGTCTGACTGTAACCAATGTGAAAAAACTTTTGGACTTCAGAATAATCTCCACACTCATGAAAGAAATCCTAATGGACAGAAAGCCTGTGAGCGCTTTTAACATGGTGAAACCATTCCACATTTGTATAATCTTCATCATCATGAAAGGATTCATAATAGAGGAAAAACTTATGAACGTGTTAAAATGATGATGCCTTGCACAAATATAGAGTCATCATCATCATAAAAGTATTCTTACTGGAGAGGAATTCTGTGAGTATAAGCAAGGTGGAAAGGCCTTTATGTACTTTGGTCCACTGAGATGCAACAGAACTGTAAAACTAGCTCAATGGAAATGACCTCCCTTTTCTGAAGGGGAAAGGTAATAGGGGGCAATAGGAACGGAGAGTAGTCATGGGGCAGAGAAAGGAGGGGGATTACAATTGGAATTTAAAGTAAATAAACTTATTTTTAAAAAGAATACAATGAATGGTGAATATCAATTACATGCAACAGTACTATATAATAAGGTGTTTACGGAAGACTTATTGATAATCCTGTTTCTCAACCTTTACTGTTTTCAATTGCCTCAGTTTACACAAGAAACTTTTAGTCCAGTGGATGAATATGTAGGGAATGGTGAACTGACACCAGCCAGGAAGTTCTCTGAGAGTATCACAACAGTAGCAGCCTGTAGAAGTTTCTTTGTGTATACATACCTATTTTTCCAGGGGTTCTATTGAAAACCATCACAACCCAGACTGAATTTTGAGATGTGATGGAGGAGGCTTTCTCTTTCATGTATGACCCTGCTGCTGGCCTAGTTGTATAACCATGGCAAGGGTGAGTTTTCTCCACCTGACTTCATCTGGAGAGTGCCTTTAGACATAGATGCCACCAACCAAAATTCATACATGGTCTTTGACACAGATCTCTGATAACTCCCCTCCCTTCAAATATAGGATAATCAGGTTCCATGTTCTTTTTCACATGATAGGAATGTGCTGTTTAATGCAAATCAAGCATCCTTGAAGTGCCCTGTTTTAAACAATTATCTACACCTATCCTTAGAGCATCCCAGTTACTCCCCAAGGGGTACATACCCTCTGTTTTCTAGAATTAAAGTTGAACTTACTTTCTGAGGTGGTTCCCCGAGTGTTCTGATCACTGTTATGCTTAGGTGGCTTCCAAGTTTTATACCTCATCTTCTGGGGCTCCTTCCTTCCTGGGCTGGTGGGAAACAGCCTCCAGGCAGCAAGAGAACCACGTTCTCTGAAATGCTTGTGAAAAAAATGTTTCACACTTCATAGCATTTCAAATTTCACATGTTTCTTGATGTGAGATGGTAAATCAAACAGTGTCTTGGGGGTGGGACTCTCCAAAATGAGTTATACCTAGTGTTTATTTCACAGTAAGCTTTCAGGCAAGCTTCATAGTATGAAATCTTCTGAGGTGAGCACAGTGGCCTATGCAGAAGTAATAAGAGCAGAAATTTTATTTCCCTGATTTTAATAGCTGAGTAGTGTTCTGATAATGTGTGGATGGATGGGAGAGGAGGGGAACTCCCCCTTTGAGAGGATTAGGGGAAAGAATTTGGGGGAAAGAGGGAAGGAGTGTGGGACCAGTAGGAGTTGAGGAAGTGGCCTTTAAAAAGGGGTATACAATGAATAAATTGTGAAAAAATAAAAATGATTAATAAAATACAAATTAATTAGAAAAACAAAACTTGACAGCAAAAATTTGAGTCCAGTCTGGGTACCCGCCCTCCCTCAAAGAAAAGAAAGATGATATAAAGAAAGCAAAGAACAATAGAATCTTTGTCTTTGCCACCTTTCTTCCTTGTGAGCTCATTTTTTAATCATTACCTAATGGAGACCCATTCCACAACTCCCCTTCCAGTAGCACCATCCCTCCCTTTTCCCCCATCTTCTTCCCCTGTTCCACTGAAAGGGGGAGTTCTCTCCACCATTGCCATCTTCCCCTACCTTCTTAACGTCCATAAGGAGGACATGGAACCTCTTTGTCTGGGGCCTGGCAAGGCTACATCACTGGGGGTGAGTAATCAAGGAGCAAGCAACTGAGAATTTTTTTGAGAAGTGTTTTATTATTTTATTATTACTACTACTACTACTACTATTATTGTTGTTGTTGTTTATTAATTACATTTTATTAACTCTGTAATAAAAATCAATAAAATATTCAATAATAAATAAATAAATAATAAATTCTATGGAACTGAGAATTTATTTAAAAAAAAAGAAAAGACAGCCCAATAATCTACCTTAGACACATCTTTAAAATGACATAATATCTTCCACAAGCAAAACAACATACATTTTACTTTTTTTGGGCCACTAGAGAAAGAGAGTGGCCCTTCCGAAAAGTAAAGCTTGAAAACTTTAACAGCCTTGAATTTATTACTTTCATATTTCTATATCTGAGATTTTATTTAGTCTTCCCATGTCATCCCGAGCGAGGTATCCCAGAAGCAGAAAGACAGGCCTGGTAGAGACTCACTTATAAGGAACTTTGAGTCATATCATGCAGAATGAACATGTGAAAATTTGCAGAACAAGAAGGAGGACCTTCGGGAAACCGCTCAGTCCTCACCCAGAAAGCCAATGTGATGTACACGGGTGGGGGGGGGGAGCGGGATAAGAAGTGAAAGGACAGGGACCTACCAGAGAGGGCCTCCGAGAGCCTCTGTCTAACAGGGTAGCCAAGCAGATGCTGAGACTCGCAGCCAAACTTTGGGCAGAGCACAGGGAATCTTATGAAAGAAGGGGGAGCTGGGAAGACCTGGAGGGGACAGGAGCTCCACAAAGAGAGCGACAGATCAAAAATTCTGGGCCCAGGGTTTCTTTCAAGGAGTGATACTCCACCCAAGGACCATTCGTGGAGATACCTAAACCCCATACTCAGATGGAGCCCGTGGCAGCTCAGCCTCCAAGTCAACACCCTAGTAAGGGGAGCAGGGGCCATCTCTGATATGAACTCTTTGATTATCTCCCCCTGAAGGAGAGTGAAGTTCTAGCAGGCCACAGAGCAAGACAAGGCAGCCAGTCCTGATGAGACCTGATAGACTAGGGTCAGATGGAAGGAGGGGAGGATCTCCCTATCAGTTGTCTTGAGGAAGGGTATAGGAGAAGATGAGGAAAGGAGGGTGGGATTTGGGGGAGATGAGGGATGGGGCTACAGATAGCATACAAAGTGAATAAATTGTAATAATAAAAATAAATTAAAAATTCATAACGAAATATTTTTAATAAAAAATAATATACTTTCACTTAAATAACAGATTCACTAATAAAATTATTATAAGCAAACATGTTGATCACATTTGAGTGAACAGACAATAATATGGAAAATAAAAAGGGAATTTCATTAATAAATAAATAATGTGTCTTGAGAGATGGCTCCTCATTTAAGAACTCTGGCAGTTCATGTAAAGGATTTTGATCACTCAGTCAGAGGCTCAGAATTTCCCGAAAGCAGTGCATGCCTGTGGTTGGTGCAAGGGCATACAACCAGGGACACACAAGAAAACATTAATTAAACACTCATACACATGTAGGAAGACTAAATAAATTCTCAATGGTATAAATATGAAAGTAATAAACTCAAAGCTGTGATAATGTTCAAGCTTTTAAATTTTTTTTTCAGTATAATGGCCCAAAGAGTAAAATGTCTGGTTTTTTGTTTGTTTGTTTGTTTTTGGCTTGTGGAAGATATTATGTTATTTTCATGATTTCTAAAGTAAATTTTTTGGGGGTGATATATATATATATATATATATATATATATTTTTTTTTGGTAAAGAAATTCTCCATTGCCTGCTCTTTAATTACTCACCCCTTGGGATGCCGCCATGGAGGAAGAGGATCCATGCACTCCTGATGGGACTTAACAGGCTATGTGAGATGGTAATGGTGAAGCACTCCCCCTTTACGTGCACTAGGAAAAGGGGAGAGGAGGAAGAAGGAGGGATGGTGGGACTGGGGGGATTGGAGGAAGGGGGTTTCAATCAGGCTATATAACAAGAAATTGTGAAAAAAAATTAAGAACTAAAATCAAATCAAATCACTGATAAGACTTCCACAGTCTTGAATTCTCTTACCAGCATGGGCATAGTATCTCGCTACTTTGTGTAAGAACAATTTCAGAAGATCCATTGCCTATTTCTGGCCCCTGCAGACAATAGGCATGCATGTCATGCACAGACATACACGTGGGAAAACACGAAAACACATAAAAATAGTAAAACTGTTTAAATGTTTCTAAGACTGCTATGAGTTGCCCCATTCTGAACACTATGAACACTTCTGGGGGGAAAAAATCAAAGGTGGTTTGAAAACCATGTTACCTATGAAATAATTCATTATGTAAAAATCCCAATGCAGAAATACCTCAACAAATAAAAACCACAATTTTTCTTTAATTATAATTATTTATTTTTTTAAATTTAGAATTAATTATTTATTTACAATTTATTTATTTTATTTATAATTATTCAATTATCATTATTTTTATTTTATTTTTTATTAATTTCATTTTACTCACTTTGTATCCCCCCCGTGGTTCCCTCCCTCCTCCTGTCCCAATCCCTCCCTTCCTCAGCCCTCTGCATGCATGCCCTTCCCCAAGTCCACTGATAGGGGAGGACTTCTTTTCCTTCCTTCTGATCTTAGTCAATTAGGTCTCATCAGGAGTGGCTTCCTTGTCCTCTTCTGTGGCCTGAAAATGCTAATTCCCCCTCCGAGGGAGGTAATTAAAGAGCAGGCCAATCAGTTCATGTCAGAGACAGTCCCTGTTCCTATCACAATGGAACCCACTTGGATACTGAACTGCCATGGACTACGTATGTGCAGAGGTCTTAGGTTATCACCATGCAGAGTCCTTGGTTGGAGTAACAATCTCAGGAAAGACCCCTGTGCTCAGATTTTTTGGTTCTGTTGCTCTCCTTGTGGGGTTCCTGTCCTCTCCAGATCTTACTGTTTCCTGTTTCTTTGATAAGATTCCCTGCGCTCTGCCCAAAGGTTGCCCATAAGTCTCAGGATCTGCATTGATATTCTGCAGGGCAGAGCCTTTCAGAGGTCCTCTGTGTCAGGCTCCTGAATTGATCCCTCTTTTCTCCTTCTTCTGATGTCCAGCCTCTTTGCCTTTCTGGATAGGAATTGAGCATTTTAGCAAGAGTCCTCCCTCTTGATTAGTTTCTTTAGGTGTACAGAGTTTAACTTGTACAACCACTCTAGAAAGCAATCTGGCACCTTCTCACACAACTAGGAATAGCACTTCGTCAAGATCCACCTATACCACTCCTAGACATATACCCAAAAGGGGCTCAAGTACACAATAAGGACATTTACTCAACCATGTTTGTAGCAGCCTTATTTGTAATAGCCAGAAGCTGGAAACAGCCCAGATGCCCCTCAGTGGAGGAATGGATGCACAAATTGTGGTATATCTACACAATGGAATATTACTCAGCAATAAAAAAAAAAAAACAAGGAAATCATGAAATTTGCAGGTAAATGGTGGAACCTGGAAAGGATCATCCCGAGTGAGCTATCTCAGAAGCAGAAAGATGCACACTGCATATACTCACTCATATAGACATATAAAAGAGGATAAACCTACTAAAATTGGTACAGAACTTTTGATTCATCAAGATAGAGAGTAGAATACTTTTTTCAAGTTTGCTAATTACATACAGACTAGACATTGTGAATGTCATTTATACCTGATAGTAGATAGTTTATTGATGGTAGAGGGAGAAGTCTTTCATTTAGCCAAAAGGGGAAATGTTGCAGGATATTTGATCCCATTATGAACCCCAAAATTGTGAATGGTAAAACACTGTTTATTGATCAGTGTGATTGAGCCCTATCACACACCTACAATCCAAGAAATTTTTGTTTATTGTAAACAGGTGATTATGGTATGGTTCAACCAGCTCTAGCAGACACCTTTAATCCAAGAACTTTCTGGACACAAGATTTACTAAAGTTAACCCTAGGTCAAGAATTGAAGCCAGAAACATGCTTACAGACATTAAAGAGCAGGAGGGACTTTGAGTTGAGAGGTATTTAAGACAGTGTGGAAAGGCTTATCTCAGACTTTTGCTTTAGCTTTAGCTTAAGCTTCAGCTCCTTAGCACCCTGGGATTTCTAGGAAGCCTTTGGCCTCAAGATTTTTGGCTTTTTTTCTCCTGGGCATGAGTTGAGCTAGTGAACATTTTTTTTTTTTCTCCATTTGGACTGAAGCTGAGAAGGAAGGCCAGCTGGGTGCTTTATCTGCATCTCTGAGCTAGAATCTTTTCTCTGCAGCATCTGGCTCCTGAATCTTTATTGGTAAAATAGAATGGTTGGAATTTTCATTTTTGTTTATAACAACATTTGCCTTTCAAAACGTTCACCCAACAGTCTGCCTGAACTGTCACAGCATTAAAAATTCATCTAATCATGGTAATTCCAGGACCAGAAAATGTTTTTATGTACAATAAATCATGATGTTCACAATTTCTTGTAAATATTAACATTTCTTCTTTCCGGCTGCTTGCTGGGGACTGGGTTTCCAGACTAGTCAGCTTAGGAGGGTTCAATGTCTCTACAGGAAAATGAAAAGTTTCTTCCCCCTTGAGTGAGAGACTAGAAGTGTTCAGTGAATAAAAAAGAAATATAAAAGAAATGAACCTGATGGGTACTAGGTATGGGGGAGGAGTAAGTTATTTCAGATCTGAGGAAGAGTATAGACAGAGCAGGGACACCTGGGAAAATCCAAAGTGGACATGACCCTGGGCCATGTGAATAATTTAAAAATAAAAACACACAAAGAAACAAAGAAAGAAAGAAACATGCCTGAGGTCGTTTTCCCACTCAAGTAGATCTCTGTCCTCAGCTCCAACCTGAGCCCTCAGAAATGAGTAAAGAAATTAACTGTTTTTGTTTACATCTCAGGAAGCTGTTTTTTGAGACACAGTTTTTTTCTGTATGGCTTTGACTGATCTGGACATGCTTTCTAGACCAAGCAGGCCTTAAATTCACATAGATCCACCCCCTTTGCCAGTCAGAGTGCTGGTATTAAAGGCATGTGCCAATATGCCAGGATTTGATATTTTCTTTTAATTTCATTTCATTTAACTTAATGTGCTTTTTTTGAGACATGGTGTCTCTGTGCATTGTTGCCTGTCCAGGACTCTCTCTGTAAATCAGTTTAACCTTGAACTCACAGAGACCCACCTTCTTCAGCCTCTCAAGTGCTGAGACTAAGGATGTGTGCCACCATGCCTGGCAAGACTTTCTTATAACATAGTTTAAGTCACACTCTGTTATTTCAGATAACTCTAGATATGTGGGTGTGAAGGACCCTGTTTTATTAGACTCTGTTCCCTTGCATGTCCTAGACTTGATTTGTAGACCAGGGTGACATTGAACTCATGCAGATCAGCATAGTTGTGCCTCCCAGAGAGCTGGCATTACAGACATATGCCACCATGCCTGGCTCAGATTTTATATATATGATTAAAACAAAATATGTATTGATATATATTAAATATATAATATATTAACTACATTATATATTTATCAAACATTAACTCATATTAATACATTCAATAACTTTATATTTAATAAATATATTAAAGATGTATTTAAATATATATTAAAATTTATATGGATGAATTTATATAAATGAATGATTTGGTATTTTGAGACAGAGTTTCTCTGTTAGTCCTAGCTAACTTGGACTAAATTTGTAGACCAGGCTGATATTGAATCTCACTGAGATTGGCCTGCTTCTGCCTGCTAGACTGCTGGGAATAAAGGCCTGTGCCACCAAACCCAGCTCAAATTTTCTGTTTTAATCTTATTTTCTGATTTGATTTTTAAGACTGGGTTTCTCTGTATAGGCCTGACTGTCCTGGACTGTCTTTGTCAGCCAGGCCTACATTGAAATCACAGGGATCATCTTGTGTCTGCATCTCATGTGCCTGGATTAAAGGCTATTGCAAGCTTGTCTGGCAAGACCTTAGATTTACCGACACAGGGACCAGGGGAAAGGCTGTGTTGGCTGTGTGCCACTGAGGCCTGCAGTAGCGTGAAGAGGCTTCCCCAGCCTACTTCCAGGCTTTTTGCCATGCCACCCATGAGCAAAGCTGAGGGACCCCAGCACGTGTTTTAGGGACTAGCCTGCAGGAGCTTTATAGGCAGCACAAGGGACAGGATTCATGAGGGAGACATGGAGGGACTCAGATATTTGACTGAAAGCAATCCCTCCCCTGTCCACCACCATCTGTCAGTCCGTCTGCCTGGAGTCCCCTAACGCTTCGCGCGTGGGGCAGAACCACAGACGGGGGGAGGACTAAAGAGAGATGCACAATCCTGCACTCCCACCCTGCTGCCTGCATCCTGGGGGGGATTGGTCCACCCCGCCTGAGTTCAGGTTGGGCATGACCTTGTTTAGGGTGTTCTGGCGCCCTCTGCTGGCCAGTGGTGTGTGAGCAGGCTGGACACTAAATAATGCTTGGTGTGCTGAAGGCTTAGTAGGTAAGGTGCTCTGTGCTCAGTGGTAAGCTCTGTGCATAAGGCTCCCTCTGCTGACATGAAGGCATATATACATGAGCCAAGAAATAAAGGAAGAGGTGGAGGAGGAAGAAAGAAGGAAGAAAGATCAATCTATGTGTGTGTCTGTTTTCGGAAAAATTCCCAGCTAATAGATACTTGGGTACTAGTTGGTGTTGATTTGCTGAACTTGAACCAAAATACACAGGCAACTATACAGGTAGTCTATAGTGATATAAATAATTGATGTGTTTTCCTTATGGCAAAATATTTTCAACCAGAAGGAAAGTGTGGAAAGTGGCCAAGCAACACATTATATTTAGAGTCTATCAAATAAGAATGATTTTATAAACTTTTTCAGAGGAATCTTTTCATGTTAAAAGAAAAGCACCATCCCTGGCTTAAAGCATTTTCTTGAGGCACCTACATCCCCCAGTACCCAGGAGATTCTTCCATAAATTCTGGATTGACAACTTTGATTGCTCACCTGCTTTGCTATGTAGAAATCATAAACCATACCCAGCAAACATTTCAATACAGATTAAACCAGAAGAAAATGATGGGATGACCAAGTCTGAGCCCAGCTATTCCATATGAAATGTAGTGTAGGCAGTGGCCCATGCCCTCCAGAAAATGCTGTTGAGCAAAAGTGAAATGGGATATAAAGAAGACACATATATGGATATAACCTAGAACCTCTGCTTGGATGTAGCCCGTGGTAGCTCAGTAACCAATTGGTTTCCCATAGTAAGGGGAACAAGGACTATTTCTAACAGAAACTCAATGGCTGGCTCTTTGACCTCCCCACCCCCCAAGGGAGGAGCAGTTCTGTTAGGCCACAGAGGAGGACTTTGCAGCCAGTCCTGAAGATATTTGATAAAACAGGGTCAGATGAATGGGGAGGAGGTCCCCCCTATCATTGGACTTGGAAAGGAGCAGGGTGGAGATGAGGGAGGGAGGGTGGGATTAGGAGGGAATGAGGGAATGGGATACAGCTGGGAAATAGAGTTAATAAAATGTAACTGATAAGAAAAAATAAAATTTAAAAAAAAAAGAAGACACAAACAAGGGTAAGAGTCTACCATGGCAGGTAAGCCTCATTCATCAGCAAGAGAAGCTTCACAATCTTACATCATTTGGAAGTAATTTACTGTGGTCAAGACAATAAAACATTTTTATCTTAGAATTAAACATATGAGTTAAAATGGAAAAGTGTTCTGTCACCGTTTTTATGTATATATGTCTGTTATTATCTTACATGATTTTGGAACTGAAAGCACTGATTAAAGACATTAAATTTGAATATACTTCAACAAATGTTTTCTTAATATGAGAGAAAATTCTGTTAGATATAATTGTAAATATATAGCAAGTTCCGTAACCAAATTTTTTAAAAAATTTCATTGACTATGTCCAACACTATAAGATAGAGAGAAGGGATCATATCCAAAGCAGCCATTTAACCTAAAATACAATCTATATTTATGGCATAATGCAATAAGAAGTTCCTTTTGTGGACAGTAATAGCCTGTCCTAGAATTAACAGTGACTGAAAAGTAATTGCTCTCATAGATTATTTAGTATTAATAAGGTAAGATGAAGGTAACATGAAAACTGTGCTACTAATATTACATTTTAGAACACAGGCGGTGCTTATAAGCCTGGACCATATTTCAACGTGTTAGTGATAAATGTCATGTGAGGGTTTTAAACCAACAAGATATAAACTTAGGACTCATTTACAGTTAGGAGCCTTGGAGATCACTTTGAAATAGTGTATCATCTAGAAGATTGGTGAGCAAGTCAATGGATCTCTTCATTCAGCCAATGATAGGTAAATAAAAGATGAAATCTGAGTGCTTAGTATACTATGTAATTTAGTATTATGGGAATCAGTAATATTTGACATAGATATTGACATAGTCTGTAATCATGGCTTCCAGTCATAATATATTAGGTAAGTTATGTCTCTTATACAGATAACTGTGTAACTATATAGAAATTCTTTTGGGGATATTAATAAGTCATCACAATATTAGGTTGCATTATGAAATAACAAGTTGAGTTTTTGTTACCAAGATAATAGTGGTGTCTTAACAAAATATAGAAGCATCTCTTTTTTTTCCCTTCTGTGGAATACTTTGAGGAGTATTGCAGTTAGTTCGTTGAGACTCTTGTAGAATTCATGCTGAATCTCTAGACCTAGACATGGTTTCTTTCATTTTTATTCTTTTAATTGAAAGATTTAAATTATCATTTCTATCTTCTTTGTTGTTATATGTCTGTTTAAGTAATTTACTTCATCTTGATTAAATCTTGTTAAATTTTATACATGTAGATGTCTACCCATTTATTTTTTACATTTCAATGTTTAATTGAATGAAGACTTACAATATGAACCTATGATTCTCTCTTTTCCTTGGTACATGTTTTAATGTTGGTTAGATCAGGATTGATGCAGTTGACATGGAATTAAAAGAGAGAAGACGTGTTTCTGGAAGCAGGATTTTTCTCTCAGACAAAACACAAATGTGCTAGTCTTTTGAGGAAGAAAGTGGAGATTCTGTAGTGTAGTATCAGGGCCTGGAGATTTTAAATGGCTTAATGGGGCTAAGGATATATTCTAGAGGTTCAGTGTATAAATTTCTGGCCTTAGAGCTGCCTGTGAGGTTTCATTCAGTAATTGTGTGTGCTGGCAGTTATTCTTGAGCATGGGATAATTTTTGAGCAAGCATTTTCCAGCCTGAGATTTTTTTCTTTCTTAGTGTTTCTATTGCTATGATCAAACACTGTGTGTGTGTGTGTGTGTGTGTGTGTGTGTGTGTGTGTGTAAATAATGAAAAAAGACACCATGATTTTGCAAAAAAGCAATAAGGAGTGTATGGAGTGTTTAAAATGAATGAGGGGGTTATGATGAAACTATATTATGCTTGAAATTGCATTATAATTGAAAAATAAAATAATAAATATAATAAATAACATCACTATCATTGATGTATTAAACTTTTTTGAATGCAGCAAAAATTCTAATTGGTACTGAAAAGAGGAAGAAGGAAGCCATGATAGGTTAGCACAGAGGAGTCACATAGGCCTGGAGGAAGGACTCAAATAATGGTGTGAAAAGGCCCAGATAAAAAATACAAGCAAGTACCCTGTAATTATGTCTGGAAGCTAGACCAGATGAGGAGGATTAAGGTGGATGGCATTGGGTGCAGACTAGGAGATGGATGGTAAGGTTATTGAGCCAGTGTAGGTGAAATATCTGTCTGGCCCAAAGTAAATAAGACAATTATAAAATCTAAAAAAAAAAATTCTAGTTGAAAATTTTGTCTATTTTTGACAGTTTGTTTTAGTATTGGGTCTCTAACTACTGAGGCTTTACTAAAAGGTGTTTATAAATTCCCATTATTTTGTTGATTTTGGTGTTTCCTTAGTTTTTTTAATTGGTTATTATTGGTTACTTTCATTCCTATATTTAACTATAACTTAACTTCAACCACTTAGTAATTTAGTTTTCTTATAAAAAGAAATATGTTGTTCTGCGCCCAAAACATACATACAGAAAGCATTGTAAAAAACAGTTTATATTTCGAAATACATGTATATATAACATATGAAGTAACAATGAAGAAAGAAGCCATGAATTTGAAGGTGAGCATGGGGCAGTGTGTGGGAAGGCCTGGAGAAAGAAAAGAGAAGAAAGAAATTTCACGATGAAATTTTAGCCTGAAAATAATTGATAATTGTTAATATCCAGAAGTGAATACCCAGCTTGGAAAGACTGAAGCAGGTGAATTCAGGGTCAGGGACTGATATTTGTCTCTTTCTGTATACCTAAACTTGATTTGGGCATCTTAATGAAGTCAAAAGCAGTTTTATCCCAGCCTCCTTACTTGGAGCCTGGTGCTTTACCAATTGAGCCACTTAAGGCTTTCTGGTCACTCTGACAACAAAGTCACTCTTTCCCTAATGTTTTTATTGCACAAAAACTGGTGGTCTTAATTAGACTGACAAAGATTTCCAGGCTTGTTTACTCTGAGATACTCTTCAGGCCACTATAGGCTCAGTGGCAGTCATCTTTCCTGTCTCTGAGGCAGGCTCAGAGGTATGGTAGAGTTTTAGGGTCCCATTAACCCTCCATGATCTAAAGATAAATGGATAGAAAAGATAGAGGTCACAGGCACACACACTCACTGAAAAAAGTCAGTGAAACAAGAAATTTTACTAACAAAGTCCTACAAGCTTACATATGATGATGATGCTGATTTCAGCTAGCATGTCCTCTGCAGAAACTGTAGCAAGTTCAGGTTGCCCTTTAGGAAAACATCTTCCATGACCAGCTGTTATGGCCTGTTCTCCCATACATACACATAGACAAATGATCAGATATATAAACCTGTACATATTTGCACATATTCCATGGACGATGAAAAAGGAACTCATAATAGCCAGATAACTGACATACAATCATGTAAAATATACCAAAAAAAACAGACTGACCTAGTTCATGCAAACACATCAATATACATATTTACATCACATGGGTGAAGAAAATTCCAGTGGGCTTCATAGTTTTTACATTTCTGAGACAAAGGAATTAGTACATAGTGAGAGACCAAAGAATCAAAATTTAAGCTTTAGTTTTTAATTTTTGGGGAGGGGCTTTGGTTTAAAGTTTAAAGCATAAGCCTGAAGAAAGACCAGACAGGTGTATACATGTTCAGCCACCTTCAGGGGTGAACTAGCCCTACCACATTCTTTTCTTGCCCAGTAGAGATATAGTTGCTAGGTTACCGGACCAGATGTTCAGGCCAGAACCATTTAGTGTCTTAGCATGTAAAGTAAACCAATCATTTCAAAAGTAAATTTCCCTTAAACAGTCATATAACTCCAAGGCATGTAACTCACTGCTTATGGCTTTTCCCTTTAAAAACCTTGTTGCCCTAGACCACCCTGCCGTACTCCTCCTCTTCACCAAGGAGGTTGTTTGTGACCTGGACTTGAGCTTGTATTAAATAAACCCTCATATGTTTTCAGTGGAGTCAATTCCTGGTGGCCTTTTGGGGTCACACGAACTGAGAATAACATTTGGGGGGCTCATCGGGATCCCCAAGACTCCAGGACCCTGACCTAGATGGTCTTATTGTGGCTGGTAAGTGTGCATGTGTGTGATTACTTTCTGTCCTCTATTCTGAAAAATCCTCAGGTGTTCATATTTGTGATGGCAGCAGGATGTGATCAGAGGAAGACTTCTGGGTAATCACAGCTGCCAAAGTCAGGGGATTACCCCTGGCTTCATTGGTTTTTTTTGTTTGTTTGTTTGTTTTTGTTGTTTTTATTTTCTTTTCTTTCTTTTTTTTTTTTGGTGGGCACTTGGGTAGAGTTCTGAGGTTGGGAGGTGATTCAGAATCACCCACTGCTCTGGAGCTTTTGTGGCAGGGAAACCAGAGCAGTGATCTGAAGTTCCATGGATCTATGCTTACTTTATGATCTGGCTACACGGCCACTCAGTCTGCACCTGTCCTATTTTATTCCTTGTGTTTAGAAACTTCTTTGGGACAGATGTGCCTTTCCCAGAGGAAGAACCTGTTTCCTCTTTTGCCTTTCCAACCATGAACAAAAGCCAAACACTTGGTTCTGGTTTTGTTTTCAGTAGTGTAGCAGCAAGTATGCATACATTTATCTGTCTATTTTGTTCCTTGTGTTTATGAATGTTTGTTTGTATTGGAGTATGGGACTGTGACGGATGCTATGGGACAGAATAGCTATAATCCCTCCTTGTTCCTTTCAGCCCCTCCACCCTCATGCTGTTCACCTTCCCCACGTCCTGCTGTGGCAGAATCAGCTGTGGCAGAATCAGGTGCTCTGGCAGCCAGAGGGAGAGAATGCAAGGGTGGGTCTGGGGATGAAATTGTCAGGACTGCTCCTGCCCAGCTAGAAGCTATGGTTGCTGAGTGCATTTTCATCATGGCGAGGGCAGCAGCAGCAATGCCCCATGGCAGGAGTGGGCTGAGGGAACTGAGATTTCAGATCAACTGGTCTGGTATAATAACAGGCTGCCATTTCAGGCTAGTATAATTGTATGGAGTGCAATTTGGGGGAAGGCCACCCCCTAATGGAACAGGAAAGAGGGCCATTGAGAGATGGACCACTACACCTTCAGGTTTTCCTTCTTCTCCCTTTTTTTTGTACACATTGTATTGGTACATTATTTTCTTGTGTTCTTTTATGGGTTTGTTTGTTTATGATGGTCTCAGTAGGCAGGTGACCAAACAGCTGTGCACTATGGTGACTTTGCTTGCCCCATGCTCCTAGCACTATAAGCTGGGAAGCCTTTGGTCTTTGGTGGGGGCATGCCTCAGGGCGGGACAGATAGAGGACTCCCAAGAGCAGGGTGGGCTGTGAGAGCTTGCCCAGACTGATAGGACAATTACAGCTGGATGGAGTAAGAGAAGTTTTCTCAGTTTAAATGTATATATCACCACTTCATATTTTTGACTGATCTTAAATGGTTAATATGCTCTGTATGTCTTGTTTATAGCTTAACAGTTATGAATATGTCTAAAGATTAAATTCAAACTCTTGTTTAGAACATAAATGTGTGCATATGTGTTTATTAGATCTGTAGAATCACAGATGTTTTTAAATAGCAACCATGTGGCTTGTCATGCATTGTGATGTGACTTCACCATTTTGAAATTGCCACGTGGGGTAGAACAAAGGAAAAGAGTGGTTACAGAACCTCTTAGTCAAAATGAATTTTGTTTATCCCGTTTCCTTTTAGACTAAGAAAACAAGACTCATTCTAAATTGGTATTGAATTTAGAGATTGGATTGTTTGCATTGGTAAAATTTAGTTTTAAATTTTGATTCTGACTTTCAAAATTATGGTTATGCTTTGTGATTTTACTCCTAAAAAGGGTAATTTATTTTCATATAGCAAAAACAAGTTTTGGAGAATGTTTAAATTTTTAAGACTATGGCACATTTTAAAGTTTATCAGGCATTTAAAATGATGACCTTGGGCTATCTAACAAAGAACATGGAACAGTTTCTCAACCCTTTGGAGAGGTCAAAAGATCTTGGTATTTATTTTATTCATTTTACCAAATGAAACCAAGCCATATTGTTTGAGGCAATTAAGAAAAGTGCAGTTTCTACAGTATATCATCTCAAGATGGTAAAAAAAAAAAAAAAAAAAAAAACATGGCTTAGTAAAGAAATGTTGAGAAGGATTTTGATGAAGGTTTTTATGTTGTCTGAAAAGCAAGAGAGAAGGCAAGAGATTAGGACAATAAAGAAAAGAAAAGAAAAAAAGAAAGAAAAGAAAAAAGAAAAGAAAGAAAAGAAAAGCTTGTCCAAAGTAACCTGAAGTTATATAGAATTTTATGGAAGGTCAGAGTATATATAGAAAGCCAGAGGACATATGAACTGTATTTGATTTGGTTTTGTAAACCTGCAAATATGATTTGAGAAAGAACTGTAAAATATGTTGGTTTTCACTTAAAAGGCTGGAGATTCTCCAATGCAAAATGTCTGCTTATGCTCTTTAATGGGAGAATAAGACTGTAGCTCCATGTTACCATAGGATTATATGGGGTTGTATTCAGGTAATTGTTAACCATTATATACCTACTACCAGCTCCTGAGTGCATGGATTAATGCTGTTTCTTTTTGGCTGACAGGTTTGGTATGGCCAGAATAGTTAAAGTACTGTTCTTTTATGCAGTTGGTTCTAAAACGTATTTGATTACAATTTTAGAAATTTTAGTTATGGGGAACTGTAAATGCTCCACAGTGCTATACTGTAGGCTGTAGTAATGCCATCAATGACACCTAATGGCTGTTTTACATTGCCGGCCACAGCATACAGCAACACACGGCTAGCTACCATGTTGGTTCATGGATAAAGAAGGTGGAGCCATGGTTTTACCACTATCTTTCTTGAAGGCTGCCAGCTGTATTCAGTTCCAAAGGTGCTAAGTGCAACTTTTGTTCTTTAAGCTTTTTGCTGTTCAGTTTTTTAAATTAAATTTTTATTTTTTATACTAATTAGAGCTTATTCACTTTGATTCCCAGCTGTAGCCCCCTCCTTCCTCCTCTCCCAATCCTACCTACTCTTCCTCATCTTCTCCTATGTGCCTCTCCAAGTCCAGAGATAGGGGAGGTCCTCTTCCCCTTTCATCTGACCCTAGCTTATCTGATCTCATCCAAACCGACTTCATTGTCCTCCTCTGTGGCCTGGCAAGGCTGCTCCCCTATCAAGGGGAGGCAGTCAAAGAGCGAGCCAGTGAGTTCATGTCAGAGATGTCCATGTTCCCCTTACTATGATATCCACTTGGATACTGAGCTTCCATGGGCTACATCTTAGCAAGAGTTCTATGTTATATCCATGAATAGGGCTTAGTTGGAGTATCAGTCTCAGAGAAGACCCTATGCCCAGTTTGTTCTGCTGCTATCATTGTGGAGCTTCTGTCTTCTCCAGGTCTTGTTATCTCCCCCTTCTTTCCTAAGATTCCCTGCAGTCTGCCCAAATTTTGTTTATGAGTCTCATTATCTACTTTTATACAATGATGGTTAGACTCTTTCAGAGACCCTCTTTCGAAACAGGCTCCTGTCCTGTTTCCTGTTTTTATCCTTCTTCCAAAGTCCATCCCGTCTGCCTTTCTGAGTGAGGATTGATCATCTTACATAGGGTCCTCCTTCTAGCTCACCTTTTTTAGGTGTTCTGATTTTTGTAGGTTTATCCTATCTCATAGGTCTAGTATCCACTTATAAATGAGTATGTTTCATGTGTGTCTTTCTGTTTGTGGGATACCTCACTCAATATGATTTTTTCTATGTCCCACCATTTGCCTGAAAATTCCATGATTTCCTTGTTTTTAATTGCTGAGTAGTATTCCATAGTGTAAATATACAACAATTTCTGTATCCATTCTTTAATTTAGGGACATCTCGGATGTTTGCAGGTTCTGGGTATTGTGAATAAAGCTGCTATGAACATGGTTGAACAAATGTCCTTGTTGTGTACTTGAGTATATTTTGGATATATGCCTGGGAGTGCTATAGCTGGATCTTCAGGAAGTGCTATTCCTAGTTGTGTGAGAAAGCACCAAATCGATTTCCAAAATGTTTTTCAAGTCTACATTCCCACCAGCAATGGAGGAGGGTTCCCCTTTCCCCACATCCACTCCAGCTTGTACTTTGACTTGATTTTTTTTAATCCTAGCTATTCTGATGGGTGTAAAGGAAATCTTAGGGTCATTTTGGTTTGCATTTCTCTGATGACTAAGGACACTGAGAATTTCTCTAAGTGTTTCTCTGGCATTCTATGTTTCTCTATGGAGAATTCTCTGTTTAGCTCTGTACCCCATTTTTAATTGGATTACTTGATTTGTAGCTTTTTAACTTCTTTAGTTCTTTATATATTCTGGATATCAGCTCTCTGTCAGACATAAGGTTAGTGAAGATCCTTTCCCAGTCGGTAGGCTGTCATTTTATTCTGATGACAGTGTCCTTTGCTTCACAGAAGCTTTTCATTTTCATGAGATCCCATTTATTGATTGTTGCTCTTAGAGCCTGTGCTGTTGGTGTTCTGTTCAGGAAGTTGACTCCTGTACCAATGAATTCTAGGCTCTTCCCCACTTTTTCTTCTAACTGATTTATTGTGACTGATTTTCTGTTGAGCTCTTTGATCCACGTGCACTTTAGATTTGTGCAGGGTGAGAAATATGGATCTATTTGCATTTTTTTACATGTAAACATCCAATTAGACCATCAGCATTTGTTGAAGATTCTGTCTTTTTTCCACTGTATGGTTTTGGCTTCTTTGTCAAAAATTAAATATGCATAAGTTTGTGGGTTTATCACTGGATCTTCTGTTCGATTCCATTGATCCACCATTCTGTTTCTATAAAAGTACCATTTGGGTTTTATTACTATTGCTCTGTAGTACAGGTTGAGATCAGGAATGGAGATTCCTCCAGATGATCTGTTGTTGCACAGGATCATTTTGACAGTTCTGCTTTTTTTGTTTTTCCAAATAAAGTTGAGAATTTTCTTTCAATTTCTGTAAAGAATTGTGTTGGTATTTTCATGGGAATTACATTGAATATGTAGATTGCTTTTCACAGGATGGCCATTTTAACAATTTTAATATTATTGATCCATGAGCAGGGGAGATTTTTCCATCTTCTAATATTTTCTTCAATTTCTTACTACAGAGACTTTTATTTGAAAAGATCTTTCACTTGCTTGGTTAGAGTAACACCAAGGTATTTTATATTATTAGTGGCTACTGTGAAGGGTGTTGTTTCCCGAATTTCTTTATCGGCCCTTTTTTTCTTTGGTATACATGAGGGCTTATGATTTTTTTGTGATTTTTTTAACCAGCCACTTTGCTGAAGGTGTTTATCAGCTGAAGGTGTTCTCTGGATGAATTTTTGGTGTCATTCATGTAGACTCTCATATCTTCTGCAAATAGTGATACTTTGATTTCTTCCATTCCAATTTGTATCCCCTTGATCTCCTTTAGTTCTCTTATTGGTCTAGCGAAGACTTCCAGTACTATGTTGAAGAGATATGGAAAGAGTGGGCAGCCTTCCCTTGTCCCTAATTTCAGAGGGATTGATGTAAGTTTTTTTTTTTCTGTTTAGTTTGATGTTTGCTATAGGCTTGCTATATATTGTCTTCACTAAGTTTAGGTATGTGCCTTGTATACCTGATCTCTCCAAGACTTTAAACATGAATGGGTGTTGGGTTTTGTCAAATGCCTAGGGAGATGATCATGTCATTTTTCTCCTTCAGTTTGTTTAAATGATGGATTTCCATATATTGAACCACCTCTGGATGCCTGATATGAAGCCTACTTGGTAATGGTGGATGATATCTTTTATATGTTCTTGGATTCGGTTTGCCAGTATTTTATTTAGTATTTTTCCATCAATTCTCATAAGAGAGATAGGTTTGAATTTCTCCTTTTTGGTTGGGTCTTTGTGTACTTTAGGTTTCAAGGTGACTGTGGCTACCTAGAATGAATTTGGTAATGTTCCTTCTGTTTCTATTTTGTGGAATAATTTAGGTTGAATTGGAGTTAGCACTTCTTTGAAGGTCTGGTAGAATTCTGTGCTGGAATCATATGGTCCTGGGCATTTTTTTGGAAGAGAGACTTATGTGACTGCTTCTATTTCCTTGGGGGATATAGGACTATTCAATCTTTCTGCCTAATCTTGATTTAATTTTGGTAGATGAAATCTATCAAGAAAATTGTCCATTTCATTTAGATTTTCAAATTTTGTGGCATATAGGCTTTTGTAGGATGACCTAATGGTTGTTTGGATTTCCTCAGTGACTGTTGTTATGCCCCCATTTTCATTTCTGATTTTGCTGATTTGGATAGTTTCTATTAGCCTTTTAGTTAGTTTCACTAAAGGTTTGTCTATCTTGTTGATTTTCTCAAAGAACCAGCTCTTGGTCACATTGATTCTTTGAATTGTTTTCTTTGTTTCTAATTCGTTGATTTCAGCTCTGAGTTGGAATAAGTGATCCAATCAAACAATGGGTATAGAGCTAAACAGAGAATTCTCAATAGAGGAATATTGAATGACAGAGAAACACTTAAAGAAATGTTAAGTATCCTTAGTCATCAGGGCAATGCAAATCAAAATGACCCTGAGATGTCCCCTTACACCCATCAGAATGGCTAAGATCAAATGCTTATGTGACAACACATGTTCGAGAGGATGTCAAGAAAGGGGAACCCTCCTCAATTGTTGGTGGGATTGTAAACTTGTACAACCACATTGGAAATTGATCTAGTGCTTTCTCAGAAAACTGGGAACAGTGCTACCCCAAGACTCAGCTAGATAGCTCCTGAGGACATTATCAGAAAGATGTTCAACCATGCAACAAAGACATTTGCTTAACCATGTTTGTAGCAGCTTTATTCATAATAGCCAGAATCTGGAAGCAACCTAGATGTCCTTCAAAATGGAGCAATGGATACAGAAATTGTGGTACATTTACACAATGAAATACTACTCAGGTATTAAAAACAAGAAAATCATGAAATTTGCAGGCAAATGGATGGAACTAAAACAGAGCATGTGGAGTGAGGTATCCCAGAAGCAGAAATACAGGTATGGTATATACTTACTCATAAGTGGATATTATCCATATAATATGGAATAAACATACTAAAATCTACAGACCTTAAAATGGTAAACTATAAGGAAGACCCCAGGGAAGATGCTTAATTTTCATTCAGAAAAGGAAACAGGATAGACACCAGAACCCATAGAAGAGAAATAACAGGATGGGAGCCTTCACAAATGTATTCTAATTGACTCCACTCAGCAGGCAATCAAAATAGATGCAGAGAGCTACACACAAACTTTGGATAGAGCAAGAAGTGGGAACTAGAAGAACCCAAAGGGGGGAAAAGCCATACAAGGAGACCAACAAAGCCAAAAAAATCTGGGTCCAGGGGGGGCTGCAGGGACTGATGCATCAACCAAAGACCATGAGAGGACCTAGATACCCTGCTCAGAGGTAGCTCATAGACAGCTCAATTAACATATGGGTTCCCTAGCAAGGGGAGAAGAGGGAGTCTCTACCATGAACTTAATTGCCTGCTTTTTGATCACTTCTCCCTGGTGGGACAACTTAGCCAGCCCTCACAGGAATAGGATACACGGAGACCTAATAGGACCTGATAGGCTTCAGTTAGACAGTAGGGGGAGGTGGACTTTGCCTATCAGAGGACTAGAGAAGAGGGATAGGGTCAAGGGAGGGAGAGTGGGTGGGACCTAGAGATGACGGAGGGGGCTACAATTTGGATAGAAAGTAAATAAATTGTAAAAATTAATGATGAACATGGGTGACAGAAGGAATAAAAAATACAACACAATTGGCTGAGAAACACAAAAAATACTCATCATCTTTAATCATAGATCTAGCTAGAAAAAAGAACTTAGGCAACCAATACTTCAAATGACAAATATTGTATGTTTAGTGTCCTTCTTGGCACTATAGTAAAAGAGAATGTGATAGGATGCATACAATATCATTGGAAATCTTTCTTCATGGAATGAACATGGAGTGACTTGTAGGAGTTGAGATGTTGATTTACTTTCTCCCCACAGATCAGCAGGAATGTATCCCTTGCTGAATTTAAGAGTACCCAAACCTTGAGAGAAACCAGTCCCTGCCCATGGCAGTGACCTTCCTGTCCTTTGAGGATCTTCTGGTGTTGGCCATGACCTGCATGGCTTTGTGCTAATCTGTCAGCACAGCTATAGTTTTGGGGATCTTTCTCAAGCACCATGACTCACCCATCATTAAGTCCAATAACCACACTATAATAAAATACCTTAGTGTCTTCAAATAAAATTATTTACCCCTACTTTTAGTAAGTTTATATAAAATGTATATCTAACCATAACTAAAAGAGACCTTCATTTAAGCAATGTTATATAGATACACCCTATTTCAGAATAGAAACCACTTCTGAAAAAAACATTTTAGTAAGGTATACCTGTTACTTTTTAATTCGTGGACATATAAGTATTCAAATTTTAATTACATAACAGTAATTGTGATAAATAATACAGGTACTATATACTTTTCCCTTAGTATTTTATTTTTCTGGAGGAAACAGGAATTAAGTTGACAGTTGACATCTTCTGTTGGACAGGCAAAACCTTGATCTCTGGCAAAGGGAGCTTGCAAAATTGTACATCCACAGTGGAAATCAGTGTGCAGAAATCTCAAAATGATGAAAATCAATCTACCATATGAACCACTTATAACTTTCCTTGACATATGCACAATGGACTCAACATACTCCTTCAAAAATATTTTCTCAACCATACTAATTGCTATTCTGTTCACAATAGGTACAAAATGGGAACACCTAAATATCTTTCAACTGATATAGATAAGTGAAATGGTATGCACATAAGTAGATAGAAATATAAATGACGATATTGATTTAGGTAACTCAAATCCAGAAAACAGATATCACATATCTTATCTACTCTGAAGCATATAGCTCTAGATCTTCAGTTGTGAGTATTCACGCTAGTGTGAAAGAAAAGAGTGTGGCAAAAGACTGGGGACCAGCCCCAGCAGTTGATAGTATCCAGAGAAGAGGGAAGGATAAGGCAGGGCAGATATGAGTCAGACATGGTTGTCTAAAGAAACTGAGAGTCTTGATTGACTAGCAGTCAGAGTACTTCTTTATTTAGACAGAACTTAGTAATAAAGATAGATTCACATTATGATAAAATATAGATTATATCCCTTTTTGTCCCCAGACAGGTGTTTTAACTGTCTCTTGGTCATAAATTTAGTTATCATTGATAAACCGTATCTTTTACTATCATTTTTCCTCATCAACCCCTAATCTGACATTTTTGAGAATCTGGAGGCATATTTGCCACGGCCTGAAAGCCCATTCTCAGGTTGGAAGCATTCTCAGATTCAATGGCAATAGATAGAAAATCTTTAAACCAGCGTGGGCATATTGCTTTGTCCCAAGAAATATATTATCAAATTTTAATGGACAGCCTCAAGAGAAATAATTTAGGCCAAAGCAGCAACAATCATTATTCAGTTCCTGGGATAATGTAATGTCTATACCTCATATCTTTTAGAATTTATTTATGTGCTAAATTAAGTATTCTTTAATTATTTTGGTCATACAACATCATAGTGATACTGTGCAAGCTGATATTTCTAGGAAAATGAGGTCCTAATACCTCACTTTTAAAATAATTTTTACAAAACATTCTTTGTCCATCATTATAGACCCTAGTGTAGGTGAAGATGTCTCCAGCCATTCATTGACAGTTCTGTAAAGTCATTGAGGGGCATACCATATGTAGCTCCTAATCTTATATGCCAAGTAATCATCAGAGGATACAGAAGTACAAGGTATTTAATCTCAAATACTATCAACTCTCCAAGCTCTAGAAACTTTGTTTGCCTTTTTAAGAGTATGTTGTTCTGATTATTTTCTTCTTGAGGAAGCACAGGGGTAGGTTTTGCAAGACTATCTTGGAGCTGAAGTCTCATAAGGAGTTTTCTGCCATTTTTATGTGAGTTACAACTTCCACGAGGAAGACATTCATGTAGGCCAGATAATTGATATTTCCTCTAAAAGTGAGAGGGGCAGTCTGCTCAGAATTTTTCTGGGGAAGCTTAGAAGCAGTACCACAGAGTGAAGACATAAATGATTCATTAAAAAATTTCCCATTGCTCCAAAGGCCCCAGGCTGTACAAGTACTGAAAGCCCTTTAAGCATGTAGCAAGCAGAGATCAAGACCAAGCCTGAAAGATAGCATGAGCTGCATATTGTAACATGCAGCTCAGCTATGCTGGATCTTTGTCAAATAGCTGTGCTGATTTCATGGCTTTAACTGTATATGAACTTTGGTGAGGTTTTAATCCATTTGGAGGTGATTTTATGTGAAAATAAGCTCCTATTTCTATGTTTCTACATATATACATCTAGTTTGGTCAGTACCATTTATGAAGATTTTATCTGTTTTTCCAGTGTGTATTTCTAGCTTTCCAGTGTGTATTTCTATTTTTGTTATAGTGCTAGTGCATTTACATAATCAAATATTACTCAGATATTTAAAAAATCAAATCATGAAACATGAAGGTAAATGCACATTTGCAGGTAACTGAGAGTAAGAGAACCTAGACCCCAAAAGACAAATAGGGTATGTATTTGCTTTTACATATATATTAGTTGCAAGATGTATGATATGCAAGCAACTGAACATAATACCACAGGGGATACATACAGATTAAGAACTGGAGGTTAGGGGAGGTAGAGATTTCTCCACAGGAAAAGGAAATAAAATACTTGGTACAAATGGAAGGTGGGCTAAAAAGATAGAATTGAAGGGGATTGGGCAAGGAAGAGGGGAATAAAAGGTAACATGAGGAAAGACAGGAAAATTTGTTTTTTCATTTGTTTGGTACAGTGGAAACCTAATGCAATAGAAACTTTCTAAAATATATACATATAAGAAGACAATAAATATGAAATCGCCACACAAGAAGAAAGTCCCAACTGGAAATCTCTGGTAACTAAAGTAAGCATCCAGTACTGGTAATGGGTTATATTTAACTGAGGTATTGGCCAAAGTGGTGTGATTGTAATGCCAAAACAATACAGGCTTTTGCCAAGACTATAGGCTGCTCTCCACAAATTGAATGCAGTGCCCTCTTGCTGGAGACAACACTTACACTTACATGGAACATAGATAAATAGAGCTTGTGACTACATAGAACCATCACGTCTGCATTCTAGCAACTTTTGTATGGGAAGTACTCTGCAACTACAAGAGAAGAAATATAAATGCTAACCCAGCTACCAAACTTGTGAACTATAACATGTCCTACCTGTATGACAATATTAGTGCAACAGTTGTAGGAGTAGATAACCAATCTATAGTTTGACTTAAGGCCCACTTCACATGATAGAATCCACACCTGACACTGGTTTATTGATCAAGAAAAAGAAATTACATAGCCCATGGTTCTAGGGAAAAAGCAAATACTATGTTCTACTAAAAGTATTAAAATGACCCTTGCCATCATTCTGCTATACTCATAGACCAGTATCTTGTTCAGCCATCATCAAAAAAGTGTCATCCTGCATCTGCTGGAGACAAATTCAGAGGCCCATAGAGAAAATAGACAGTCAGTGAGAGACCTCAGAATATGCTCTTCAGGCTCTTCAGTAATTCAGCCAGAAGAGGGTAAGAGCTAGAAAAGATAGAGGATATCAAAGAACAAAGCACTACAAATTAAGAGGACTGAAGAATAGATAAACTGTGAGAGACTGAGGCAGCATGCACAAGGCCTTTAGTGTTCTGTCCCTAGCCCTATCTCTAATTGATAAGTGCTTCCAAATGAAAATGTACTTTTCTCCAAGGGACACTCATTTTATCCAAGGGACTACTCTTAATTTTATTTTTAAGAGTACATTCCAAAAGATAGATGGCCAAAAATTTCCCTCACTGGCAAGTTTGGATTCTCATGTCCTAGAATTCTGGCATGCATTTAAAAATTTTTTTATCATAGTTCTCATTTTAATTTGCTGAAGATTTTTTTTCTATTTTTAAAGCTACATGTCCTCTGTGTGTATACCATTGTTTCAAGTTTAATATTTTATGAGATTCATATATGAACAAGTCTGCATCATTTCCCAACTTGGGCTCTTTTACTTTCTTTTTTCCTACTCAGATGTGTTTGCTTTTTTCTTTTTGTTATTTTATTTTCTTATTCTACATTATGGACCTCCTTGTTTAATATGAAGGTAAATTTAGACAGGATAGAAGGGGAGATGGGAAAGAGTTGCCAGGATTAGAGGAAGGGAAAACTTTAATCCGGATGAATATATAAGTAAAGTGACTATTTTTAAAAGAAAAAAAGGAGAAGGAGGAGGATGAAGAGAAAAAAAAGAAGGAAGAATTGGAGAAAGAAGGAAAGCAGGAGGAGATTAGAGAAAGGAAAAACTTTAATCTAGGTGAATATATAAATAAAGTGACTATTTTTAAAAGAAATAAAGGAGGAGGATGAAAAGAAAGAAAAAGAAGAAGGAAGAGTTGGAGGAAGAAGAAGAAGAAGAAGAAGAAGAAGAAGAAGAAGAAGAAGAAGAAGACAAAAATTTTGTCAAAAGAAATGTTAAAGAGCCATGCACAAAAGATCCAGAAAATCTAAAATGTAAAAAAAAGTAATTTATGAATAATAGAAATAGAAAAAGAAGAAAAACATCACATCAAAATCCTAGAAAATATTTTCAGCAAAATAATAGAAGAATGTATCCTTAACCTAATGAAGAAGGGGTAGCCTATAAAAGTACAAAATATATATAGAGCAACAATTAAAGTGTACCGAAAAGAAATTGTGCTCAGCACATAAAATCAAAACATTAAATGTAAAGAAGAGTATATTAAACAAAGAAGGGATATGAAAAGCTACAAGTTGAAAATCCTAAGTTGCATATCAATTCAGGCTCTTTAGAATAACTCCTGATCTCTCAAGAGAGATTCTAAACCTAGAATGGCTGAGTCAGATTATATATAATCTTTGAGGGACCCTTATTCCTATATCCAGTAAACTTTCAATAATAAATGAGGAATAAAGATATATTGCATAATAAAACCAAATATGAGCAGTATCTCTGTAAAACTTCACTACAGAAGCCAATCGATGAAATACTCCAATCTAAAGTGTTAACCACACCCAAGACAACACAAAGAATGAATCATCCCAATCATCAAATCAGAAGGCAAAAACCCCCACCATAACTACAAAATAAAGGGAAATAATAAACATTGCTCATTGAAATCTCTCAACTTGGATGTTCAATTCTCCAATAGAAAGACAGGAACTAACAGAATGGACTAGACAACAAGTCCATTCTTCTGCTGCATCTACTGAACACTCTTTATCATCCAGGTTGGACAGCATCTCTGTGTAAAAGGATGAAAGGAGACCGTAGAAGAAGGTGGGCCAAAAAAGAAGTTTAGGGGAACTTTATTTTATATAGTTCACACAAACAAATACTAAAATTCTTGAGTCAATTTAAAAGAGAGTATTACTGTACACACTGAATGAGGAGTTCCACCATTATCCATATGAAACAGATGACTTGGGCTGCTCCAGCACACATCTACACTCATGTTTACTGAAGCAAAGCTTACTGTGTGCTAAGATAGAATGGACATGATTATCCTGAATCACGAGTGCAAAATATAATATTATTCAATTTTTTTTTATTCATGGAAAACATGTACTTTTGTTTTTTGAGATTTTTAATATAATCATATTATTTCTCATTTCTCTGTTCTCCCTACAAAATCTCTCATATATCCCTCTTTTGGCTCTTTCAATTTCAAGTCTTGGGTTGCCAATAACAGCTATTACATGTATCATGCGTGTGTGTGTGTGTGTGTGTGTGTGTATGCAAGAGTGAGAGAGAACATTTAACATTTCAAGAAAGGCAATCATTTTACTTTGAAATTATGGATGAACTCAAAATGTATCATCAAAAGTTATGACCTGAACTAGACACAGAAATGAAATGTTGTCTGACTTCAGTCCTAACTGGGCCAAAAGCAGTCAGTGCTGTGAAATAAGAATTGAATAGTCAGTATTAGAACCTGAACATCAGAGTGACTTGTCAAATAACACATTTCAGTGATAAGAGGAATAATATAAAGTAATACTTCAGGGTGTGTGCATAAGAGCTATTAATATATTACATTGTTCACTTGAGAAATATTCTGTGTATATTTTTTAAATCTCAATAACCAAAATGTTATAGTTACTGTGTAAGAAATATTAATTTATTTATATATTATTTATTCTTTCATCAATTTTCCTTCCATTTTCACCCTCCTGAGTTTTGAACAATCATTCTTTGCTCTTTTGAAAATTGAAGCCACTTTTTCATAAACTATTTTTACACACTTAACACATCAAAATTTGATTTGTAAAATATTTTACAATATTATATTACTAGGAATATATAACAAACCACTGAATTTTATCAAGGGTATTTATTATATACAGTATTACAGGAAAAAGGAAAATGTGAAGAGATGAAGTGCTATTCTTTGTAGTTGTTTTTAAGGGACAGTTGCCTGAGTCCAGCCATTTCAGGAAAAAAAAAAAACTCATTTTTTTTCTTTTTATTGATTATTACAATTTATTCACTTTGTTTTCTGGCTGTAAGCCCTTCCTTTATCTTCCACCAGTTACAACCTACCTCCCTCTTCTACCCCTGTGCCTCTCTCCTAGTCCACTGATAGGGGAAGTCCTACTTCCCTACTATCTTATCCTAGTCTATCTTATCAAGTTTTACCAAGAATGACTGCACCCTCTTCCTCTGCAGCCTGGCAAGGCTGCATCTTCCAGGAGTAGGTGATCAAGGAGCCTTCCACTGAATTCATGTCAGAGACAGCCCCTGTTACCCTTAATATGGAACTCACAAGGAAACTGAGATACTTATGAGCTACATCTGAGAAGGGGTTCTAGGTGTTCTTCATGCATGGTCCTTGGTTGGAACAGGACTCCCTGGGTATATATTTTTTGGCTCAATTGGCCTCCTTGTGGAGGGCCTCTCACATCCAGGTCTTTTTAGCTTCTGAATCTTCCATATTAATCCATGCTTTCTGCACAAAATTTAGCTATGAGTCTAACCATCTGCTTCAATACCCTGCTATGTTGGTTCTTTCAGAGGCCCTCTGTGGTAGTTTCCTGCCCTGCTCCCTATCTTCCCCCATTACCAATGTCTATCCTATTTGCCCTTCTGAATGAGGATTAAGCATCTTCCTTAAGGTTTTTTCCTGTTGTTTAGATCCTTTAGGAGTATAGATTTTAGTATTTTTAAACCTTAAATTATATGGCTAATATCCACATATAAGTGAGTATATACCATGAGTGTCTTTCTATTTCTGGATACCTCACTCAGAGTGATCTTTTCTAGTTGCATCCATTTTCCTGCTATTTTCCTTGCTTTTAATTGCTGAATAGTATTGCATTGTATAAATGTGCCACAATTTCTGTGTCCATTTCTTGGTTTGGGGACATCTAAGTTGTTTGCAGATTCTGGGTGTTGTCAATAAAGCTGTTATGAGTAGAGTTGAGCAAATGTCTTTGTTGTATGGTTGATACTCTTCTGAATATATGCCCAGGGTTGGTTTAACTGAATATTCTAGTAGCACCATTCACAACTTTCTGAGAAAGCACCAGATTGATTTCTAAAGTGGTTGTACAAGTTTACTTTCCCACCAGCAATGGAGAAGGGTTCCCCTTTCTCCACATCCAGTCCAGCTTGTGTTGCAGATGATATGATAGTACACATGAATGACCTTAAAAATTCAACCAGATAACTCCTACAACTAATAAACACCTTCAACAAAATGGCTGGACTCAAAATTAAATTTAAAAAATCTGAAGCCCTCCTGTATACAGAAGACAAATGGGCTCAGAAAAAAAATAGGGAAACAAATCCCCTTTACAAAAGCCACAAATAACATAAAGAACCTTGGTGTGACTCTAATCAAGCAAGTGAATGACTTGTATGAAAAAAAAAGAACTTCAGGGAGATATCAGAAGATCTTCCATACTCCAGGATTGGAGGATTAACATAGTAAAAATGGCCACTCTACCAAAAGAAATCTAAAGACTCAATGCAATTCCAATCAAAATAGCAGCACAACTCATTACAGACCTTGAAAGAACAATTTTCAGTTTCATATGGAAAAACAAAAAAACCAGCATTGATTTAAAAAAAAATGCCTGCACAATAAATATTTTCTGGAGGTATCTTCATCCGAGATCTCAAGTAGTACTATAGAGCAACAGTAATAAAAATGGCATGGTACTGGCACCTGTACTTTAAATCTTGAAGGGGTGTGCATCTACTCATTAATCGTTTTTATTAAATCACATCAAGAAGCTGAGGAGAAAAACAAATATAGGGGAATCAACTGTTGTCTCAGTTTTAGACCCAGTTTGCGGGTGCCCAGACAGCCAATGCTACCTTGGCTATTGTTTCAGCTCATCAACCTTAAAACATCCCTGGCTTTACTATTAATAGTGTACTTTTATTAACTTTAAATTGTTCTCTAAGATTTTTACACCAGAGCCATCAGCAAAAACATCTTCCTGACCTTGTTAAACAATCTCTTTTACCAAATTCTTTCTAAGTATAATGCTCATTGCTAACAATCTACATCTATGGCTCCTTTCAAGGGCAGTGGTTCATTCATTAATCTGCTCCAGTAAACATGTGAAAAGAGATCAAGCATTGTTAATTTTAAATGCCAGTGATATTGCCCAGTGACAAGCTAAAAGACTTCTTAGATTTTTCATACAACTCATGTTATGAGTTATATGGGCATCATAAGGGCAACAAGCAGAGCTATGCTACATAAGAGCCCAAAGTATTCAGGACAAGCAGTTCTTGGGATTATTCTTCTCCAAGAGAAACTCATTGTGACTATGCTAACAGGGGAACCACATTCAATGAGTTCTACTGCTGTTTTGCTGTTGCTCCTGCATGACTCTTGACAGGACCAGGTAGCCAAAATAGTTTGCCTATATATGGGTGTCTTTATATTGGTGAGGGCCTGAGAAGGAGAATTCAGGATATTGCATGGGTTATACCAGCCTGGAGGATCAGATAACATGGAAGACCAGAAGGATTGCTGGGAGAAAATGGCAGGTAGCTTTGATTTGATATGTTGAATAGGAACCTCTGCCGTTAGTTCCAGGTTTGAATCCTACTTCTATGGTAACATAAACTTCAGAAAGAGCATCATGTTCTCCATTGGGTTATGATTATCAAGTGAGCCCACAAGGAAGAAAGGTGGCAAAGACAAAGATTCTGTTTTTCTTTTCCCCAACCCCCATCCCTAGTCCATTCAAAAGGGGAGTTGCCCTCTGCAATCCAACCATACCTTAGTGGAACACTTCTCAGCTATTAAAAACAGGGAAATTTCCACTCTTATTTCTTTTCCATAGGCCACTGTACTCACCTCAGAAGATTTCATACAATGAAGCTTGCCTGAAAACTTACTGTGACATAAACACTAGGTATAACTCATTTTAAAGAGTCCCACCCCAATACACTGTTTTATTTACCATCTCATATCCAGAAACATGTGAAATTTGAAATGCTCTGAAGTCTGAAATATTTTATCACAGGCATTTCAGAGAATGTGATTGTCTTGCTGCCTGGAGGGCTGTTTTCCACCAGCCCAGGAAGGCATGAGTGGTAGAAGATGAGTAGTATAAAGCTTGGAAAGCCTGCAAGGATAACAGAGCTTTATCTGTTATACTTGGCAACCACCTCAGAAAGTAAGGTGGTTATCTTACTTTATCTGTTATCTGGCAACCACCTCAGAAAGTAAGTTCAACTTTAATTATAGAAAACAGAAAACAGAGGCTTATATCCCTTGGGGAGTGCCTGCGATGCTCGAAGTATAGGTGTAGATAATTGTTTAATACTAGGCAATTCAAGGATGCTCAATTTGCATTAAACAGCACATTCCTAGTATATGAATAATAATAAGAACACAGAACCAAATTATCCTATATTTGAAGGGAGGGGAGAGTTATCAGGGATCTGTGTCAAAGGCCATCTATCAAAATTGATTGGTGGTGTCCATGTCTAAAGATACTCTCCAGATGAAGTCAGGCAGAGAAAACGCACCCTTGACATGGTTACCCATCTAGGCCAGAAGCAGAGTCATACATGGAAAAGAAAGCCTCCTCCCTCATATCTCAAAATTCAGTGTGGGTTGTGATGTTTTTTAATAGTACCCCTGGAACAATAGGTATGTGTACATAAAGAAACTTCTTCAGACTGCCACTGTTGTGATACTCTCAGAGAACTTCCTGGCTGGTGTTAGTTCATTTCCTACATATTCATCCACTGAACTAAAAGATTCTTGTGTAAAGTGAGGCAATTGAAAACATTAAATGTTGAGAATCAGGATTATCAATAAGTCTTCCATAAACACCTTATTATATAATACTGTTGCGTGTAATTGATATTCACTATTCATTGTATTATTTTAAAAAATGAGTTTATTTACTTTACATTCCAATCTAAGTCTCCCCCCTTTTACTCCCCCATTACTACCCTCCATTCCTATTGCCTCTATTCCTTTTCCCCTTCAGAAAAGGGAGGTCATTTCCATTGAGCTAGTTTTACAGTTCTGTTGCATCTCAGTGGACCAAAGTACACAAAGGGCTTTCCACCTTGCTTATAGTCACAGAATTCCTCTCCAGTAAGGATACTTTTATGATGATGATGACGACTCTAGATTTGTGCAAGGCCTCACCATTTGAACACATTCATAAGTTCTCTCAAGTATGAATCCTTTCATGATGATGAAGATTGTACAAATATAGAATGATTTCACCATGTTAAAAGCACTCATAGGCTTTCTGTCCATTAGGATTTCTTTCAAGAGTTTGAAGATGATTCTAAAGTGCAAAAGTTTATTCACATTGGATGCAGTCAGACAGCTTCTTTCCAGTATGTGTTCTTTTATTTATTAAGAGATGTTATATGCAAAGGCTGTGCCACATAATTATATTCATATGGTTTCCCTCCAAAATGTGTTGTTGTCTTAGGAGATAACTGTTACATGCAAAGGTTTTATCACACTAATTACCCTCACCAGGCTTCTCTCCACTGTGTGTTTTTTCATGTTTTTGGAGACTACTTTGTTGTGCAAGGGTTTTATTATGTTGAGTACACGTATAAGGTTTCTTTCCAGTATGTGTTCTTTTATGCTGTATGAGTTTACTATTTTCTGCAAAGGCTTTACCTCACTGGTTACATTCATAAGGTTTTTCTCCAGTATGTGTTCTTTTATGGCTTAAGAGAGTACTGTTTTGTGCAAAGGATTTACCACACTGGTTACATTCATAAGGTTTCTCTCCAGTGTGTGTTCTTTTATGGTTTATGAGAGCACCGTTTTGTGCAAAGGCTTTACCACACTGGTTACATTCATAAGGTTTCTCTCCAGTATGTGTTCTTTTGTGGCTTAATAGAGTACTGTTTTGTGCAAAGGATTTACCACACTGGTTACATTCATAAGGTTTCTCTCCAGTGTGTGTTTTTTTATGTCTTATGAGATGACTGTTTTGTGCAAAGGCTTTACCACACTGATTACATTCATAAGGTTTCTCTCCAGTGTGTGTTCTTTTATGGCTTACCAGATGACTGTTTTCTGCAAAGGCTTTACCACACTGGTTACATTCATATTTTTTCTCTCCAGTGTGTGTTCTTTTATGTCTTATGAGATGACTGTTTTGTGCAAAGGCTTTACCACACTGGTTACATTCATAAGGTTTCTCTCCAGTGTGTGTTCTTTTATGGCTTAAGAGAGTACTGTTATTTGCAAAGGCTATACCACACTGGTTACATTCATAAGGTTTCTCTCCAGTGTGTGTTCTTTTATGGGTTATGAGATGACTGTTTTGTGCAAAGGCTTTACCACATAGGTTACATTTATGAGGTTTCTCTCCAGTGTGTGTTCTTTTATGCCGTATGAGATCAGTGGCATAGGGGAAGACTTTACCACATAGAGTGCATTTAGAAGGTTTCTCTTCAGTATGACTGCTTTCATGCCTGCAAAGATAATTAGCACATGTGAAAGATTTACAACAGTCATTGCATTACACTAATAAAGATATTTATCTATATGAATTAATGTCATATTTTGGTCTAATGGTAAAGGAGAATCAAATTTTAAAGTTTTATCACTTTATTCACATTCATGGTTTTTCTCTTCATTATGGGTATTTTTGAAGATCCCTGTGATGGTAAAAATATTTGTTACGTGGTTCACTTTTATACCATCATTTTTGTATACGAGGTTTTTGTTTTGTATATATGAAGAGTTTTGTAAGAATTCAGAACTTTACCACAAGAATCCCATTCACAAATTTTTGTACTGTATGAATTACACTTCATTTAAAAAGTGAGCAGGACATGCAGAAGAAGATCAAAATTCCTAGTATTCATAGTTTTTTTTTCAGCAGTATGAGTTTGCTGATGAATTCTCAGTGAAGTTACAAAACCAATTAACAGTATCCATTTATCACATTCAGCAAATCTACTCAAAGTGGGGAGTACTACAAAATCAGTTTTTCTTGGAGAAAGACAGGGACACTGCTTCTTTCAATATCCCTATGCTCATGTGTCTTACAAACATTGTGACATATGATATACCAGTTTAATTTACAATAATAATAATAAAAGTTTCCCACATTGAATTAACAGAGTTTATTTTTTGTTCATCATAGACATGTCATATAGGGATTAAGGTTTCTCCACAACAATATTCTTGATTCTCATAAGCTGCTCCTTTCAGTAAACTTTACAATATTACTGTATGAATATGAACAACACTGGTTGTACTATGACATATATGCTTATTAAAAGGTTTTGGACACATACTGATCACCTATTCAATGTATATGCCTTTTACAATATCTGAGTAGATAGAATGAGACTAAACAAATTGCCAGTTCAACTCAGTAGTCCATAATGTTCATAATATTCAAATGGTATTTTCTGTTACAACATTATTTTGTTTTCTTCTATCTTAGGGGAGTACCTTGCAAACACAAATCAGATACCTGACATTGAAGTACAAGAAAATGTGAGATTTTAATGATCATCAGTACACTTAAAGCAGTGCTGTTTATACACTGTTGCTTTTCTTTAAAACTTCCAGGACACAGCCAGGTATGCTGGTACATGCCCTTAATCCCAGCACTTGTGGTGGCAGAATCAGGCAGATCTGTGTGATTTTGAGGTCAGGCTGGTCTAACAAGCAATTCTAAGTTAAGCCACAGCTAAAAAAAACTTTTAAAAAACAGAAAATAAAAAGAAGCCAACAAACAAACAACAAACCAAAAAAACAAACTTCCAGGATACATTAAAATTTCTTAAGATTCATATCTGTACCAGGACACATTAAAATTTCTTAAGATTCATATCTGTTTCATTGTGCACATAAATTTACCTTTTATTACTTGTAGAACTTTGAAAATGTTCTTCAATATTATGATCTTCCATATTGTAGCCTAAAATATAGTACCAGAAAATATATATTATTGGAAATATCATATTATTATTAAGGAAAAACTTAAATCACTATCCTTTTTGACTCTTAGAACCATGTCTGATTTATTCACCTCATTCTACCTCATTCTCAATTGGAATTATAGAAGAGGATCAATAATAAAGTAAGAGTTGTCTTCTTATTTTAAAAGGGAAAGAAAATTTGCAGTCTTACCTATAGCAGTGAGGTTTTTACAGGTCTCTAGCATCACATCTTTGTAGAGTTGCTTCTGGGAAGGTTCCAGCAAAGCCCACTCTTCTTGGCTGAATTTCACATGCACATCATTGAAGGTCACTGAATTCTAAAATATGTGATACATGTGTACAACAGAAACAGTAGCAACAATATAAATTTATACCTCATTGGAAATATATTCACATATTTCTGGTACTTCTTTCATTTATTTTCTGACACAGAAGTACTAATGAAAGACAGTTAGGTGTTGTGCATCAGGTGAAGGAGGGGAGAAGGAAAAGCCTAAATATTAGATTGTAAGAAAAAACAAAGCCATGCTTTGAAGACCTATGTTATAGAAGTTTTATCAGTTTGTGAAACATGAATCTCAAGTAGCCAGCAGTTGGATCCTTGAGCAACCTATGAATTGGGTTCAGTTACTTGGGTGAGTTGGTCAGAACCCAGTGATGAAAGAGGTGGAAGGAAAAAAAAAAAACATAGCCACGATATTTTGTCTAGCAGCAAATGAGATGTTGTGATCAGGGGACACTGGCATCAGTCCAAAGACAATGTGGCATTGAATATTGTGTTTTGACCAGGCCTCAGGGATATGATATCAGTATGTGAAAAGGGGTGCTTGTATATTTGTAGACAGGAATGTGGACTATGGTGAATACATGGATAAAAATAATGTTAGGTGGCAATCAACAACAATCATAGCTGATAAGATCATCTTTGTGAGTGACCAGACAAAAGTAAAAGCATAGAACTCATGATTATTTTTGATAATTGTTTTGTATATTCTCCTTTCCAAATCATGTATAGTCTATTGTTGAAAAATAAAGACTAAAGCTTTTATATTAAAATGGAAGTGATAATGTTATCAATAAGTCATTCTTAGAAGAAAACTGAATAACTGTGTCATATCTGAACTTTTTCAATAAGATATAGCCTTGAAATTGACATGCCAATTAATGTGGACAAAGACAGAGAGAAGAGAGTGAAATAGAAAGAGAAAGATAGAGACAGAGACACAGAGAGAAATGAACAGATGAACAGTACTGAGTACATATCAGAGAAATTTATGAACATTTATTAAATACAAAAAATGATGGACTAGCTGGGTGTATTCAGTTATGCCTCTCATTCCATCACTCAGGAGGCAGAGGCAGGTGAATCTCATTGAGTTTGATGCCAGCATGATCTATGCAAAGAGTTTCAGGACATCCAGACCTATATTGTAAGACAGAGCCTCCCCTAAATGTCAATCAAACAAATATAATAGTTAGAAAAACCTCAGAGATCTTTACTGAAGCTCCTATAAGGAATTATACATTCAATCCAATTCTTTATGAATCTTCCAGAAACCAGCAGTGCCACAGCTTAAAGTGCAACATTAATAAGATCTTAGTAAAAGGGAATGCATGTTTAAACAGGTAAAAATAGAAAGAGAAAAATATTAGCAATGTAAATGATGATCATAAATAAGCAACATAAGGCAGGAGAGATGGCTCAGCAATGAGAAGCTCTTGTTGCTCTTGCAAATAATTGGGCTCACTTTTCAGTGTTTACATGGAACCCACTACTATCCATTGTTATAGGTTCATGAGGTCTGAGGCGATCTTCTGACTATGAGGAGCAGGGACACAGAGGTGCCTAGTCATGAATACAAGCAAAATACACATATTCAATAAAAATTAAAAAAAAACAGATCCCAGATGGCAGAGCTGATTGCACACTGTGTCTGTTCAGCATGATAGCAGAGACTGCACAGTGACCAATAGTTGGAACAGTAGGCCACAAAACACCACTGACTGTGTTTCCCAGGTGACGGGAAACCCAAAGGTGAGGGAAAAATTGGTTCCAACCTCAGACCACTGAGCTAATCTCTGGAAAAAGTTCCTGGAATGTGGTTTTCAAGCAAATGGACACAAGAAACAAGCAGGAATAGCAATTCTAATATCTAATAAAACAAACATTCAACCAAAATTAATTGAAAGGGATGAGGAAGGATACTTCAAACACATAAAAGGAAAATTGTACAAAGATGGTGTCTCAATTCTGGGCAACTATGCCCCAAATTCAAGGGCACCCATTTTTGTAAAAGAAACATTAATAAAGTTTAAAGAACATTTCAATCTGTACACATTAATAGTGAGAGACCACAAGAACTCACTATCATCAAAGGACAGAGCAGTGAAACAGAACCTAAAATGAGATATAATAACACTAATGAATGTCATGAATTAAATGGACCTACCAGATATCTAGAGAAATGTTCACCTAATCAGAAAAGAATATATCTTCTTTTCAGCACTTCATGGACCCTTCTCTAAAACTTACCATACAGTAGGTCACAAACCAGGCCTCAACAGATACAAGATTGAAGTAATATCTTGCATCCTATCAGACCATGATGGACTAAAGGTGAATCTTGACAATAACAGAAATAGCAAAAAGCCTACACATATGTGGAAACTGAACAACTCCCTACTCAATGAAATTGGGTCAGGAAAGAAATAAAGAACTTCCTATAGTTCAATGAAAATGAAGGCACATCATACCCAAACTTATGAGATGCAATGAAAGCAGTCTTAAGAAGAGATTTAATAGCACTAAGTGCCTTCATAAGCTATTGGAGACTTCCCATACAAGCAACTTAATGGCACACCTGAATACTCTAGGAAAAAAGAATCAGACACACCCAACAGGTGTAGACCACTAGATAACCAAACTCAAGGCTGAAATCAATAAATTAGGAACAAAGAGAACAATTCAAATAATCAATAAAACGAGGAGCTAGTTCTTTGAGAAAATAAAAAAAACAGACAAATTCTTAGCCAAACTAAGAAAATGGCAGAGAGACACTATCCAAATCAACCATATCTGATAAAAAGATATAACAGACACTAAGAAAATCCAAAGAACCATTAGCTGTTATGTCAAAAGCCTATATGCCACAAAATTTGAAAATAAAAATGAAATATACAATTTTTGTATTGTTTCCACTTACCAAAGTAGAATCAATATCAGGTAAAGAAATTTAATAATCTTACATCCCATCAGTGAATAGAAGCATACATCAAAAGACTCCCAACCAAGGGCCAAATGATTTCAGAGCAGAATTCTACCAGAGTTTCAAAGAAGAGAGAGTACCGATATTCTTCAAACTATTTGATAAACTATAAATGGAAGCAACATGACCAAACTCCTTTTGTAAGACTTCAGTCACCTTGATAAATCCTCAAAGACCCCAAAAAAGAAAGAGAACTTCAGACCAGTCACTCTTATGGACAATGATGTAAAAATACTCAATAAAATACTCACAAACCAAATCCAAGAACGTATTAAAGATATCATCCACCATGACCAAGTAGGCTCCATCATACGCATGCAGCAGTTAAATACATGGAATCCATCAATGTAATCCATCATATAAATAAATTGAAAAAAAAATAACCACATGATCATTTCCTTAGATGCTGCAAAAGCATTTGACAATATCCAACACTTATTCTTATTTAAAGTCTCAAAGAGTCCAAGGGTAGAAGGCACATACCTAAAAACAGTGAAGGCAATACGTGACAATCCTATAGCTAACATCAAACTAAATGAAAAGAAAGTTAAATCAATTCCACTGAACTCAGGGACATGGAAAGGCTACCCACTCTCTCCAAATCTCTTCAATACAGTATCTGAAGTCCTATCTAGAGCAATAAGACAGCAAAGGAGTTTAAGGGAGTACAAATTGAAAAGGAAGAAGTCAAAGTATCATTAGTCACAGATGAAATGACAGTATATATAAGTGTCCCCAAAAGTTCTACCAGGGAATGCCTACAATTGAAAAACACTTCAGCAAAGTGGCTAGATACAAAGTTAACAAAAAATCAGTAGCACTCCTGTATGCAAAAGACAAACTGCCTGAGAAAGAATTAGGAAAACAATACCCCCAAACAATAGCCAGAAAAAAAAAACCCACAAAGTATCTTGGTATTACCCTAACCAAGCAAGTTAAAAACCTATATGAAATAAAAAAAAAAAAAAAAAAAAAAAAAAAAAACCTTAAAGCCTCTGAAAAAAGAAATTGAAGAAGATAACAAAAGATAGAAAGATCTCTCAGGCTCATGTATCAGTAGGATCAACATAGTAAAAATTGTCATATTACCAAAAACAATCTACAGATTCAATGATATCCCCATCAAAACATCAACACAATTCCTTACAGACCTTGAAAGAATAATTCTCAGCTTCATGTGGAAAAAAAAAAACAGAATTGCTAAAACAATCCTGTAAAATAACAAATCTTCAGGAAGTTTCTCCATCCCTTATCTCAAACTATACTATAAAGCAACAGTAATAAACACAGCATGGTACTATTACAAAAACAGACTGGTGAATCAATGGATTTGAAGCGAAGGCTCATAGATAAACCCACAAACCTATGGACACATGATTTTTCACAAAGAAGCCAAAACCATGCAATGGAAAATTGGCAACATCTTCAACAAATGGTGCTGGTCTAACTGGAAGTTTACATGTGGAAAAATGAAAATAAATCCATATTTATCATCCTGCACTAAACTAAAGTCCAAGTTGATCAAAGACTTCCAACATAAAACCAGTCACACTAAATCAGTAAGAAGAAAAAGTGGGAAAATGCTCTTCTCTGGGTCCAAAGCGGCTGACCCTGAGTGCAGTGCCTAGCCTAGCATCCTGAGCGTATCATTTTAGCTTTTTATGGTATCCAACCATGCTTGGGGAGAATGTCCTGCTTCAATGGCTGTAAGGCCTGAGTGATCATGGCTGCATCACACTGTTGTGAGACTCTAATCTTGCATATATACCACAGGCAAACCAAGGAGACCAACACCAGAAGGCCTGCTAACACTCCCATGCCCGCCCATTACTTCAGATGAGAGCATGTCTGATTGCATGCGGGTTGATGCTCCAGGTCCCACCTCTGAGAAAAAGGTATCGGACGGGTCTGATGCTCTTTGGGTGGATGACACCTAAATGAACATCTGTACAAAGTCCCAATTTATTTCTAATATCAGAGATCAGACCTCTACTCTTGCCTGATGCGTCTAAAACAAAAAGGGGGAACTGTAGAGAGCTGCGGAATGCTATGCCTTAAAGATGGAGCTGGTTTCCGCCTTCCACCTTCCCGATGGTGAGTGCTCTCTGTCATGAACAACTCCACATTTGGCTAAGGCCGAGGATCTGGCTTGCTTCCATGTATGTGGACCTATCTGCATTGCCCCCGTGGCACGCCTGGGTTGGCTACCCAGAGGCTATTTAAGCTGTGGGCTGGCTTTCCCCGGGGTCCGAGGATTGTTCAATGTTCCTGAATAAACTGCATTGAAAAAAAAATAAATCTCTCTTAAAGTTGAAAAAAAAAGTGGGAAAATGCCTTGATCACATTGGCATAGAATATAACTTCCTGAAAAGAACACCAAGAGCACTGGTTCTAAGATCAACAACTAATAAATAGAATCTCATGAAACTAAAACTTTCTATGAATCAAAGAACTCTGTCAATAGAACAAATCATAACAGCCTGAGAAAAGATATTCACCAACCCTACATACAGCAGAGAAGGCTAATAGACAAAATATATAAAGAGCTCAAGAAATTAAACTCCAACAAACCAAATAATCCACTTTAAAACTGAGGTACAGAACTAAACAGAGTATTCTCCACAGAGGTAATGGTGGCAAAACATTTAACTAAATGCTAAATATCAATAGTCATCATGGAAATGCAAATCAAAATGACTTTGATATTCCATCAGAATGGCTAAGATCAAAACAAAAAGAAACAGCACATGCTAATGTGGATGTGGAGAAAGGGAAACACTCCTCCATTGCTGGTGAGAGAGCAAACTTATATGACCATATTAGAAATCATTATGATGCTTTCTCAGGCAATTGGAAATTGTGCTACTTCAAGTGTCAGATATATTATTCCTGGGCATATTTACACAAGATGCTCCACCATTCAATAAATACATTTGCTCAATTATGTTCACAGCATCTATATTCATAATAGCCAGGATCTGAAAACCACCTACATGTCTCTCAATGGAACAACAGTTACAGAAATTGTGGTACATTTACACAGTGGAATGCTACTCACATATTTAAAGCAGGGAAATCATGAAATTTTCAGGAAAATGGATGGAACTAGAAAAGATTATTCTGAGTGAGGTATCCCAGAACCAGAAAGATATGCACGGCATATACTCATTTATAAGTGGATAATAGCCATAATACAGGACAAACATACTATAATCCATGGACCTAAAGAAGCTAACTAAAAAGGAGGACCCTACTGAGGATGCTCATTTCTCATTCACAAGTGCAAATAGAATTGATACCAGACGTGACTGAAGAGAGAGATCATGATGAGAGCCTAACATACATGTGCTCTGAAAGTCCTAACCCAGTAGGGGATCAAAGCAGATGATAAGACTCACAACCAAACTTTGGGCAGAGCACAAGGAGTCATAGGAAAGAGTGGGGGGATAGAAAGACTCAGAGCTGATAGGAACTTTATATGAAGACAAACAAGGCCAACAAATCTGGAACTGTGGAGACATGCAGAGACTGAGGCACGCACCAAAGACCGTTCATGAGTTCAGGAAGAGGACCCATACCCCTGCTCAGATGTAGCTGATAGGCAGCTCAGACTCCATGTGGGATCCATAGTAAGGGAAGCAGGGGCTGGCTCTGACCTGGACTCTGTTGCCTGCTCTTTTATCACTTCCCCATGGTGGAGGAGGCATTGGTACACCACAAAGGAAGAGGGTATAGACAGTGCTAGTGAGATTTGATAACTTTGGGTCAGCTGGTAGGAGAGGAGGGCTCCCCCTATCTGGTAAAATGGGACAAGGGGGAAGAGGAATGGAGGATGAGATGAGGAAGAGACAAGGGAGGAGGCTACAATTGAGATGTTAAATTATTTTTAAATGTTATTTATTACAATTTATTCACATTGTATACCCACTGTAGCCCCCTCTCTCATCTATTCCCAGTCCCACCCACCCTCTTTCTTTTCTCCTATGCCCTTTCCCTAATCTGATAAGGAAGTAACTCCTCCCCTTCTATCTGACCCTAGCTTATCAAGTCTCATCAAGGATGGCTGCATCATCATTCTCTGTGGCCTTGCAAGACTGCACCCCCCAAGAGGAGTGATTAAAGAGCCGAGTTCATGTCAGAGAATAACAAATTTAAATAAAAAATAATTAAATGTGAATAAAATGAATGAATAAATTAAAAAAACAAACAAACTCAACACCCCTGCAATTCAATGACTCAGAAAGCTCAGACAGTGTTAATGTCATGAATACATATCCCCTAAAAATTAAATACTCTCAGCCAAATTTCAAATGTAAGATGTGGATGAAGATCGCCACAAAAACCTATGCTTACATAGACAAAACAAAACTAAACTAAATAAAAAACCAAAACCCTACATTCCAGACTCAGCAGCTAATGACGATGTTGATGCCAAGCATGTTGGCCTAAATTTTATCGCAACACTCAACTGGAGTTAGACCTGTAATTGCAAAACCTGCCTGGTGTACATACTGACTTTCAGGACAGTCTGGGATACAGAAACTTTTTCATTCAATGTCAAAACCACAAACATCATATTCTCTGGGAGCTTTTTGATTCAATCAAATAATTTCTGACCAAATTCACTATTGGCTTATGGCCATCCCACGATGAAAATGTAGTCTAACCTCAGTGATGCTAAAATTTGGCAATAACTCATACACTGTCTAAATGCCCAAAGTCTCTTCTGACATAAGAAAATCGCTTGACTGCCACATCAGAAGCAAGTTACATCATTCTAACATAGATACACAGAATCTATGTAGAATCTATGTTTCCCATCCCAGTAGAGAGGAATGTATACATAGCGAGGGAAGACTACACCAAGGAAAGAAGACCAGCAAGGAAAACAGCAAATCCTGTTGCTGTTTCAAAAGGCTTAGAGTGTCCTATCTATGCAACATCTCATACATCTCTCAGATTGGTTACTTCCACTCTCTATAGGCAGTACTCTATGACAGGTGTCTCATAACTTAGGTATCTCAACATCTTGTACTGTCAAGATGCAACTCAGGCTTCACCCTCTCTGCTTCATGCAATGAACCTTTATAGCATGTTCACTGGTGATCTGACTCTGCCAAACACAGAATGGCACAGTGCTGAATAGAAACCACAAATAATCTATTACGTTAAATTTTACATCTTTCTTGTTTCCAGAAAAAGCACAACATGGGTGAGCCTGTCAATTTGGATTCAAAATTGGGATGGACTGTGCCACACTAGGACCATTTGGAGCAGGCTTTATGTGAAGTTCATTCCTGGCACTAGGAATCGCTTTGAGCCCTCCTTCCATTAACAGAAGAATTAGCAGGAAGGCATTTACTCTATGAATATCATTTTAGGTTTCAAATGCAGAGCTAGGACCTCTTCTTTGATAGCGATAATCTCCTTGAAAAATTCTGCCTCTATTTCATCATGTGACTGCCATCTGAAACTACCTAGTACTGTTTTTCTCTACAAACCAAAGACTTTACATTTATTTCTGCTCCACTTGTCTCTTTCTTTCACTGTGGTCCTGAATGTCTCTCTAAAAATAACCATTCAACAGATTCAGTATTCCATCTAAGAAATTCCATCCATTATTTTTTAATTCTGCCTTACTCAATTTCAAGGCATGGGCAGAATAAGTATGATTTGCAGCTAAAATATCACACAAATGACCTCTAGCTTAATTTTCCATAGAGTCTATTGTCCACCGAAATCTTATGACCTGGACTTCCTCTGTCTGCATTACTCTCAATACTCTGATCTTCTAGGTCCTACCAGAACAGCTGATGAAGCTCTGTGTACAGCATTGTAATGCTTTTGCCATCTTAAATCCTGATGTTTTCCACAGTCCTTAAAAAGAGAACATTCCAAGATTCTGTCCAGCAGTAAAATCACTCTTTGCATATAACTTTTCTTTCTAATTTGCTTCTTTGTTGTTGTAACTAAATCCCCTAACCAAAAGTGTCTCAGGTCATGAATGGGTTTACTTGTTTAGTTTGGGACTGTCAGATCACAGTCCACCATTTTGGGAGTTTAGCATAGAAAGTCAAGCTTGAAGAAAACTAAGGTAAAAGCAATGGGCAAATGTTTCCTGTGTTGATCTATTGTTTCATCTCTGTCTCATGCTCAGGTAGTTGTCTAATGTGGCTCAGGCCCACTTGCTTAGGGATATTGTATCTCTCAGTGAAAGAGCCTTCCTACATCAATCATCTATCAACACAATCTCTCACAGATATAGCAAACAACTTCTCTGATGAGGCCATGCCATTTATTGAGGCTCCCTCAGATAACTGCAGGCTTTGAAATGTTGACAACTGAAGTTAATAAGGACAAAGAGACAACAATATAGGAGAAAGTTTTAAAAACCCCAAAACAGTGTGTTAATTTTATCAGTCACTTAAGAAGCAAAAACCAAGACATTGATGATTACAACAACTTGAAAACACAGATATACCAAGAAATGAGAAGAGGCAAGCCTTTAAGATCAAGAAGAGAAAAGTAAAACTGTTTCTCTAAATCAAGTCTCCAAATCAACAAAAACTAAGGAATTATAGCTAATATAATAAATTTTCAGAAGGCAAAAATATGTAAAGGTATATGATTTTCAAGAGAAACAATATAGTTAGATTATAACTGATTAAATCACACAATATACCTAGCATCCTTGCCAAAAGCAAACACAAAGATAGGCCTATAAATATAACATAGTCCTATAAGCAAATACAATAGGATTATATTCAAAATCAAAATAAAAGAAATCGCTGGACATTACTCAACTTGTGCAATCTGGTTATTTCCTTTGGCAACAATAAAATATGTATTGGAGGTGGAGGGCTATTCCAATTGAAGAGCTTCCATTAAAGCATACAAATATTTCAATATTAGATAAATGATTTTGCCTACTAAAATTATCTCATATTCTTATGATAAAGCAAAAGATATCTGTTAGAATCACTTGGAATCCATATTATTTTCTATGACTGGATATATGTCTGCATCAGTGTAAGAAAATGGACACTTCTCAAGGCAAGTGGAAGAAAGCAGAATTTTAAAGAAACTGTGTTTGTTTTATATGCTTAAACATCTTTTTTGCACTAATTGCTTTAACAATCAATATCATGTTCATGTAGTTTGTTTTAATATCTTTTTCTTGTTCTCTCAGCTATGTGTGTATATTCAATATGTGCTGTGGTATGTGGTATGAATAAATTCCATATAGAAATCCAGGCAAAACATAATCAAAAAATTGGAGGAAACCAATAATTTCCTTAAATAAAGCCATGAAACAACAAACATTTGAGGGATATGAGGCTTTGCAGGATTAGGGTGAAGTCTGACATCTCTGGATAGCCACTTATTTCCATTCAGTCTGTGATGGTGAACTCTGTTTTCTCAGTGAAGGGCCTAAAAATCTGCCTCCTGATCTATATGACCCTGGGTCATATAAAGAGCCTCACATAGCCCTCAGGGTAGATTATTAGGCAAACCCTTTCCTGTGAAGACAACTGCTTGAACAAGCATCTGGGAATTCCTAGAAATGGATTACCCTGCTAAGGATCTTTGTCTTCAGCAGTGACTTTCAACTATACTCAGAGATTTCTTTTCCCCACATATAGGATAATTGAGTACTGTGTTCTCCTTCTTGTGATAGAACTATTCTACTGCATGGAAAATGAGGCATGGTAGCACTATATGTAAGTCAAGTATCCTTGAACCCTAGACCCCAGCAAATCAGACATTTATCCTCAAAATCCTTCCCTCTGCACAAGGTATATAAGTCCCTGACTTCAAATAAACAAGTTGTGGGTGCATGCATGCTGGCTGGTTGTATGCTACCTGATACAAGCAGACTTCCATCATTGTCCCTGAGATTCATCATTCATCCCTCTCTGGGCCTGCTCAGTGACCCACTGGGCCTAGGCCTCACTGGATCTGGATCTCACCAGTCAACCAAGTCAACCAAGCATGGACTTTCACCTGCACATCTGAGGTGAAAGTCTTCAGAGCAAGGCACAGCAGCCTAACTGAGAATAGTAAGACTTTGCTATTATCATAGGCTCTGGAACACCAGAATTTCCACTACCACTGGTGATTTCATTGTAACAGTCAATAGAAAATTGTTTCCTCACTCCAGCCTAGTGAACATGGGTGTTGCCCTAAAGTGGTCTAGCTGCCCTTGAGAGAAATGGAACCACCATTCTCGTTCTAGAATCTGATCTCCAGGCCTCTCCCGAATGGAGAATGACAGAATGAAACACGTTCTGGAAATATGGAAATAGAAGTAATAAAGAAGGCACAAACAAGCTGGCCATGGTGGTGCACACCATTGATCCCAGAACTTGTGTAGGCAGAGGCAGATAGATCTCTGTGACATTGAGGCGGGCCTGGTCTAAAAACAAAGTCCAAGAGAGCCAATGCTACACAGAGAATTCCAGCCTCAAAAAACCAAAAGAAAATTATTTAAAAAAATAACCAAACAAACAACAACAAAAAAAGAAAGTTAGGGAATCCTGGGAATGAAAAATTTAAAGACTATAACAAGGAACTACAGAGGCAAGGTTCACACTCAAAACAGAGATCAAGAGAAATATATATGCACTGAAAACAAATAGAAGAAATGGAAGACAGGTGTGTGTATACACTCCTTTAATACCAGAACTCAGGGAGGCAGAAACCAATGGACTGTTGGGAGTTCAAGGCCAGCCTGGTCTACAAAGTGACAGCAAAGGCTATAAAAAGCAAAGCTGTCTGAAAATAAAATAAAACAACAGAAAAAAGACGAAATAGATACATGTGTCAAAGAAAATGTTAAATCTAAAAGTTCTCTATCACAAAACATCCAGGAACTCTGGGATATTATGAAAAGACAAAACATGCTAATGATCTGATTAGCAGAAGAAGGATAAGATCAAAGGTCCAGAAGATATTTTCAGCAAAAACATACAAAAAAATTGATAAAACAGGGTCAAATGAAAGGGGAGGAGGTCCTTCCCTATCAGTGGACTTGGAAAGGGGCAGGAAGGAGACCAGGGAGGGAGTGTGGGGTTGGGGAGGGAATGAGGGAGCGGGATACAACGGGGACACAGAGTTAACAAAATGTAACTAAAAAGAAAAAAAAAAAAGAAAATGCCTATCAAGGCACAAAGAGCATACAAAACACCAAAGAGACAAGAAAAGAAAGTCCTCTTACCAGAATAATCAAAACTTTAAACATATAGCACAAGGAAAGAATATGAAAAGCTGCAACAGAAAAAATAAAAAATAAAACAGACCACACTAACCAAACAATCAAACTACAAAACAGAACAAAACAAAAAACAAAAAACAAACAAACAAAACCAAAAAACAACCAACAATTAAATAAAGGCAGATCTTTGAAATTAATTTTGTGTTCTCAGTAAAGATGCTGGAAGTTGAAGGGCTTAGACAGTGTGCTTCTGACTCTTAAAATAGTACAGAAGTGAAGACAAATTACTAACCATGCCCAGAAACTTTCAATCAGCAAATGGAGAAAATAAGATGTTTCATGATAAAGTCAAATTTAAACAATATGTATGTATAAATATAGCCCAACACAGGGTGCTAAAACAACCACCACTACCACCACCAAAATACCAGGATTTACCATCACTGTTTGTTGATATCTCTTAACACCATTGACCCAAATTCACCAATAAAAAGACACGGGCTCACAAAATGGATGAAAAAACAGAATCCAACCTTCTTCTAAACACATCAAACACAGCTTCACATCAAGATAGATATTATCTCATGGTAAAGTGTTGGAAAAGATATTCCAAATAAATAGACTAGAGTATCAAGCTCATATAGCAATTTTAATATCTAACAAACAGACTTCAAAAACAACTAAACAAAAATATGGCAAAAGACATGATATATTAAAATAAAACATCCAGCAATATAACATATCAATACTTAACATCTATGCCCCAAACACAAGAGTACCCAACTTATAAAAGAAACCCTTCTGTTGCTTGCATCACATCCTGCCCCTCATAAACTGATAGGGGAAGGCTTCAATATATGACTCTCACCAAAATGAACAGAGAAATGCTCCAGTTAACTAACATCAAAAAAATAAATATACCCAAATGATGTTTACAGAACATCCACACAAGCAGAAAAGATTATTCCCTCTTCTCATCAACTCATATACTATTCTCCAAAATTGATATACTTGAACAGTGGAAGTCTCAAAATATATAAGAAACTTGCAATAAGTTTTTGAAATGAATACATAACATATCAAAACTCATAGTCCACAATCGAAGTGTTGACCAGAAGACAATTCATAGCACTTACATTCAGAAAAAAATCAGAAAGATCTCTTAGTAGCAACTTAACAGCACACATAAATACTGTAGAACAAAAAGAAGTAAACATAACTAAAAGGAGTAGATAGTGAGAAACTGTTGAACTGTGTCTTCACTGGTTAAACTGAATGTTTCCACAGGAAAAGAATGGTGGATCCTATCAAAATTGATAATGATTAAATTTGAATAGTAGAGACCTCCTGAATAAGCAGTGGTAACTGTTTCTCAGGCAGCTTGGTCATTGAGTCCACACAAACTTATAAAGACTAGTGTTTTCTTTTTAAATAAAAAGGATACTTTTTTTGTTTCATATTAAAAACAGTTAAGACGTTTAAAAGTTTTAAGTAAATTCAAAGGTATAAACTTGTTTGAGTTGGAATAATTTGGAGTGAATATAAAATTTTTGAGCAGTGTGGTGATAGACAGTGCCTTTAATCCCAGCAGAGACAAGCAGTTATCTATTACTTAGTTGTTTTCTAAATTCAGGTGTTACAATGACAGGGTGTTGGTGGTTCATAGCCTTAATCCCAGCATTTGGGAGGTACATGCCTTTTACATACCACCTGGGAGGCAGAGGCAGGCACATAGGATTTACGTTGATTCCACTTAAAAGCTACTTGTAAAAGACAGGCTGAAAATCAAAGTAAATGTCCTTTGTTATCTAGAAATAAATACAGTTGAAGGTATATTTGTAAACTTTCAAAGATTTTTTTAAACTTATATGGAGAGATTATACTTTTTTTATTTCCAAAAACCATTTTGTCCTATAAAAGATATAACTGCCTGAAAAGGAACTATCCTCACCCCAGAATTAGGTATGGGGCAGGGTTTTGATGTAATTTTTTCAGGAGAATAAAAACATCCAAATAAAGAATATAGAGTCCACTGGAAACATGGAACTTCTAAAGAAAAAGGACAAATCACCAAAAGATTATGCCCAAAGAAAAGGAGTAAACTGGCCAAGTGGTATCACCCACCTTCATGTTGTCTCCTCTGCCTTCTACAGACATAAGTGCAAATTGTTGTTATATGCTTGTTAAAGGACAACACGAAATCTCTATCTCATATCAGAAAAGCCACCTGGTAAGAAACAGAGGAAAACAGAAAAATAAGTGACAATTCTATTGCCACTAATCTCATAATCTTCTGGCATGATGTGACTTCTATACTTAGCACAAACTTCAACAGTCAAGAATGCACAGTATTTGTGAAAGAATGAGGGGATAAGAGAAAAAGCCAAAAGCATAAGCCTAAAATATAGCCAAGTTTACATGAAAAGGCCTAAAGAAACTCTAACATGAAAAAATGTGCACTGGATCAGAGATACCTTTGATTTTTTTTAATTTAATACAAATTAAATAAACACAGATTTCACAACTCCTACAAGACAAACTCAAAGTGACACCTAAACTGCTATATTTATGACCCTCCTTCTACTACTAATCTCCTTTCCAGAGAGTCCTTTTTCTCTGGAAGTCTCTTGGAAAATGGAGACGATAATAAAGATGGGTTATGGCTTGCAGTCCCTCATGTTCCCTTGTGGGTTCAAGCATAGCCCTGCCCTCACCAACACTCACACACAAAACAATGTTGGAGAATAATTTAATATCTGTTTCTTGCTGCTTGGATTATGTCACAAGATGTGGAATCTTCCCTTCCCACTTACCTAAATCCAGGCACACCTGACACTGACAAAATTTTGCATCTCAGAAAATCCATTTGAACCCAGGAATTGAATTTCCTTGAATCACACCACTGTGCCCGGTGGTAGTTGAAAGGTAAAAAATATTTTTTTAAAAAGTAAGCAATTATTGCTTAATGATGACCACCACCACTTTTTTTTTTTACCAGTTTCAAAACTATTTGTAAAATTTGTTACACAAAACCATGTGTGGAATATAACATGAGGCATTGAGATTTTCAGTTTTCCAATCTATCTATCTAATGCACAGCAAAAGCAATGCCTGGGTGTGCACACTAGATAGTGATACTATAAGCACCACAACATTCTACTGCCTATCCACAGGGTCCCCTCCTCCTTGGACAGTCAACACTCAAGAAGGGTCAGAGGACAAGGATCTCTGCTGAAGTCACCACATGGAGAACAACAGAAACAGAATTTGAACCACAGCCCATCTTGGTCAAAGCAGATCAGGCTGTCATAGCTCAAAAGACCTGCTCTGCCTGGCCTGGGAACAATGACTCCTCACTCACCATGGCATGGGCTCTGGTCTCATTCACAGTTCCCTACAGCTACATCAGAGGACAATCCCAGAACAAACTCATAAGCTACCTCCCACTGTTGTTCCTGACTGCTAGGCCCATGCAGACTCCCTCATTAGCTTGGACAATACAGCTGAGTCTCAGGAGAGTAATAACTCTTCTACCAGTGGATCAAAGATTAAATAATGCAGATATCAGAGGCATTCTAGCTTTGCCCCAACCCCTATGGGCACACAGAACCCTAGTGTTGTTATAAATTAAGAATGAAAAATGTCAATTGTTCAATTTTACCAAAACAAACCCAGGAGCCATATACTTGGGTGAAAACTTGCTAGTTCAGAAAGGCAGAGAAAGCACCCAGCTGACCATCCTACTCACCTCACCGCTAAGAGGGAAAAGCCCCAAAAGCTCACCAGTTCAGATGACAGTTCAGGGGGGAGAGGCCAAAACAAACAAAAAACAAACAAAAACACCCAAGGCCAAAGGCTTTCAAGCTCAAATCTCAAAAAGCCCAAAAGCTACCAAGCTAAAACCCCTTCTACTTTTACACTCTGTCATAAATACATTTCAGCTGAAAGTTCCTCTTACTCTTTAATCCATGTCAGCTGGTTTCTTGCTTTGCTTCTTGACCTAGGGTTAACATTATTAAATCCTGTGCACAGAGAGCTTTTGAATTAAAGGTATATTCTAGGGCTGACAGAACTACACCATAATCACCTGTTTATGATAAACAGAAAGTTCTTGGAATTAAGGTTTGTGTTAGGGCTCAACCACACCAAACAAAGCACAGGCTTTTATAGTTCACAGTCTGAGGGATCACACTGGGATCAAATATCCTGCAACACTCTCATCTTGGAAATGTTTTAAAATACAATCTTCCATTCTCCCAGGGCACCTGTTCATCTTCCAAGATACAGGTCATTTATGTTGCACATCCCATTACAAAATCAGTGTCCAGTGCAGTCATCTCTACCTCATAGTTGGGAAGTCCTTCAGCCAAACTTCAGTCAAAGCCAAACAGTAACAACCATTAAAGAAACAAATGGCCATGAATTTGAAAACAAGGAGTAGTTAATGGGAGCTAAATGAAAATGATAAATAAAACAAAAAGGATGTGGCAGTTCCTAAGTATGTTGGAGTAGAAAGTTTATTATAGATAGATGAGAGAACATACTCAGACACAGGAACATCTGGGACAGTCTAGAGTTGACATGACCATGTGAGATGAGAGGAGAGAGGAAAGTGGAGAGCCAGAACAAAAGGCCAGGAGGGTAAATGATAAATGAAAAAGACCAGGTAACCAAAATGGTTGGAATACAGGAGGAAGGACAGCTGGGAGGAGGGCGGCTCAACTCCTGGGCTAGAGATCTGTGTTTGACACTCATACCTTGTAACAGGTAAGGACTGAGGGATGCTGAGAGAACTTGACAACCACGTCTGCTTTGATTGTTAAGTAGCCACCTTAAGAATTCATCCCAGCATTTGAGACGTAAGAGTAAAGAGGAATGAGGAGGTTGAAATGATTTCATTAAAATCTCAAAAATTATTTTTAAAGGTTGAAAATGACTTTATAGTCCAATATTCTTCAGGGAATTCTAATATGTATTAGAGCACACCAAGTATTACTCACAACTTTTCTCTCAGGTTGTGCATTTTCAGATGGGGAGGGAGGAAACATGAATGTTAGTCACTACCACAGCAGTTTATCCAGAACTTCTGTGTTGTTTGAACTCGTGCAACTATAGAAATTTGCTTTCCAGAAACAAATTCAGCAACTAATCTATATTCTTGATTCCCTTTGTGTATTACTCCCCCAAATGTACAGTTTTCACTTTTATTGACCATCTAAAATTGATTACCTGACTCATTGCCATCTTCCCTCCTCCCCCACCCTTTCTGTGTTGTGACTACACACTCTTCAAAGTAGGTCAGTGAACTCAATTCTTACACAGTTCCCTCTTTATTTGTAATTGCTCACCTCCAAAAATTCAGGGTGTTCAGTGGACACTCATTCACTGGTCTCTTTTACTTCACACTCACAAGTCAGGGCCCACCTAAAAAAACTGCAGGACTATGTTCTAGGCAGTGGGCAGTAGGGGCAGCATTCCATGTTCAAAGACAGTCTCAGTTACATAACATGTGAAAGGTAGATCTACAGGAGACATTACTTTAAACATAAATATCAAAGCACTAAAGAAAAAGGAATGAAATTCTTAATGACTAGGGATTATCAGAGAATATTAACTAATAAGAGACTAGAGCAGTGATGCATCAACAAAATAAAATTTAATCATACCAACAACTGACTTTTTAAAGATTTCTTTATTTAGTATGTATACAGTGTTCTGCATGCATGTACACTTGCACACCAGAAGAGAGCACCAGATCCCATTATAGATGGTTGTGAGCCACCATGTGGTTGTTGGGATTTGAATTTGTGACCTCTGAAAGTCCAGCCAGTGCTCTTAATCTCTTAGTTGAAAAATACACATAGGTATACTGACTTTGAAAAACACAGGCCATTCTCTTGTACAGGGAAAGCCATTAATAAGATACTGTTTAAGGTTGTCCCTGTGTACCATATTAGCTGATGAGACCTGTAATCTGACAGACACAGCTTTAACCAATAGCCTGTGTCTCAAAGTTGAACTGACAGAACTGTGTTAATGAGGATTGTACATATGGGCATAGGACAGTCCCTTAAATCAAAATTCAATATTCACTGGATCAAGCTACCTGACCCAAACTGTACACCCACCAATCTGGTCTGTTTTCATTCTCATTCATGAATAAATAAATACACATTGGAAAACTTCAAATTAAAAAACCTCATCCTGCCACATTCCTAGATAATCCTGGTGAGCAAACATGTATCCCCAGATCCTAATCTCTAACAGGCCTGGTTAGCATACTACTTATCTGTGGAGTGTTTTACAGGCAGGCTTCCCTCAGCTAAATTCTAATTGGTGCCACTAGTTTCTCAGCAATAGGAAATCTTTTATATCATCAGTTCTACTCTTCTATATCACAGTTTAATATTGGAGTGCTCTCTGACACATGACATACAATTTACAATCCCCACAAAGTCCAAATGGATTTTTTAGAACTGAGAGAACCAGACCTGACACCCCTAAAGGTCACCAGGAACTAGGCCTAAAAAAAGTCACCCAAAGGTCACCAGACTACTGACTCTACCCCAAGGTCACCAGGAGAGATGATGAATGTGCCCCTATCTGTAAAGGGTGGGAGGGAACCCAGTTTTCTGTGATCTCTGAATCTTTGGATAAGGACAAGACAGGTAGCTCCTGCAGCACTGATTCACTGATGTCCTACTTTCAGTTTTTCTGCTGCATGAGTAGTGGGATTTGTTGTCTGGCCCTGTGTTTTCTGTTGCACAAGCAGTGGGTTGTGGCTGTTTGTGTCTTTTTGTTTGACTGTATTGTCTGTTGCTGCCAGCTGCCTTTTTTTTTAATTGGGACTGACTGAGGATATGTAACAGAATCCTTCTATCCCCCTTTACTTGATTCTTTCCCATTTCAGGAGGCTTGAGCCATGCTCCACAGGCTCCAGTGACAGTGGCAAGGAGACACCATGGGACGGATAAGGTATACGGAGCCCCAATCTTGGCACCTTTGCAAATGTTCTCTGGCCTCTGGTCTGGCAGAGCTTGGCTGCTGCTATGGTCTCTGGTTTGGTAGAGATTGGCTGCTGCTTTGGCCTCTGATCTGGTAGAGATCAAAAGATATGTTGCTGCTCTATTCTATGGTCTGTCTGAATGCGGTCACCAATCCAAACTCTGGTGTACTTGGGTGGAGCCTGATTTGGTGGTAGACCACCACTAATGGAACAGGATAGATGGCCAGTAGAGTGACAGGCCACTGTTCTGAGTCTTGGTATTTTCTTCTTCCATTCTCTTTGTGCACATTGTACCTGGTACATTCTTTTCTTGTGTTGTTCTTTTGTGGTTTTGCTTGTTTTTGATGGTCTCAGTAGACCAGTGACCAAACAGCTGTGTTTCTTGGTGACTTTGCCTGCCCCATGTTTCCAGCACTACAAGTAGGGGCACCTCTGGTCACTAGTAGAAGCACACATTTCTACATGGTTGGCTGGGAAGGCTCAGTTGCAGAGGGGTCTGTGTGCAGAAAATCTTGCTGGGCTGGACCTCTTTGCCTCCTTGCTTCCTCTCTGAGGAAAGTTGGTGACCTGAGGTTAGCTCTGGCTTGGAATAATGATTTGCCAAATATGCTCACAGCCAAAATGTATTGTGGTTATTACTATTGTTATTATTTGGTCAGGGTTCCCTGTAGCCCAGCCTGGCCTGAAATTAAACAGCTATAAGATGACCTTGAATTTATGATCCTTCTTCTCCACCTCTTAACAACTGAGCTACCCCCCAATTCCTCAAGCTTCTTGTATTGAACCACAGGTGGCTTCCACAAGGAAATGGACCAAACCCAAAAGGAGAAGGCTTGGTTTCATTGAGCTCCTGGGTCTGTGCCAAGAATGCCCACCTGCACACCTTGGCACAAGGTTTATTAGCCTGACTGCACTTATGAAATTGTCACCTCAGAACTAAGCCAATTCTTTTCCTTTTTATTTTTATATATATTTTTTTATACAGTGTGCTGCCTGCATGTGTAATAGCAGGCCAGAAGAGGGCACCAGATTTCATTATAGATGGTCATGAGCCACCATGTGGTTGCTGGGAATTGAACTCAAGACCTTTGGAAAAGCAGTCATTGCTTTTTAACCTCTGAGCTATCTCTCCAACCCAGCCAATTCTTTTTTAGGTGAGGTCTCAGACTGGCAACTACAAGAATTTTGTTAGAAAATCTTAGAAAGCACATGTATGATTGTGGTTTCCTTAGGTGGGGATGTAATACCAGGAACACAAAACCCTCAGAGACCACCAGGAGATTAATTGATGCAAGAGCAAGAGAGCTTTTTTACAAGAGTGACTGAACTTGGGGCCCAAGTCTCACTGACACAGCAGTAGAGAACTAGGACCTTGAGCCATGAGTGAGCAGGGTTTTTGAAGGGAAAGACTCTAAGCAGGTGGGTTTCCATAACAGCAAGCAGGAGGATACATGTTTCCATGAGAGAAAGCAGGAAGGTTCATGCCTTGATGTTACAGAATTGGGTAGAAGCCATAAGGGAGAGGTGACCGTTTACATGATCACAATTCCCCAGGAGATTGTCTCAATTTTTTACTAAACATTTATTCTGTCATATTTCCTGGAGGCCGTTGCTTGGAGAGCTAACTTTGTATTCTGTCAGGTGCACATTCTATGATATTTCCTGGTACCTGAGTTCAGCTCCTGGTCAAGATGGTGCCTTATTTCAAAATGGAGTCACACATGCTAACTTAAACTCCTCAGGGAACTTCTGTCAATGTGCTCTTCAAAGAGCAAAAGGACTTAAGTGGAGGGTGCAGTAGAGGGTGGGGAGATGGATAGATGAGGAATTCACCATGTCTGGGTATCTACCCCTCCCCCCAGAAAATAAGTTAATTTACTTAATCACTAGTGCAAGAAAAAATAGCTAGAATGTATTAGTTCAAGGTCTAAAAGTGAGGCTGGAGGGGTCCTTTTGGCAATGCTTTTGCAGAATTGCATTCATTCACTTGCAATGTTTGTAAATTCACACTGAGCAATGAAGGAAAGGAATGGGAGGAAAGTGAAGGGGAGGAGAGAGTAGGGGAATGGAGGGAGCGGGAAGGAACATGTTCAAAATCTTCCTGGAAAGAAAACAAAAAGGAAAAAAAATCCTGCTTAATGAATTTCCACTTTTGTGTGTCCAAGAATCCTTAAGTTGTGTTTATGTGTACATCCTTTCATCATATTTACATATATGATGGAAAAGCTGGCTGAATAATGGTGTTTCAATGTCATCCTTAAATTTCAACTGAATTATTTTGGGGCCCTAAATCTAAACCTAATTTTTATCAATATTGTAGGTTTTGCTTGTTTTGAATGTGTTGTTTTATTTTCTTAGTTAATAGTGTGTCCACAGTCCATTACACCAGGGTCATCATACTTGGGTCTCTAGAAAAGTAATGAAAAACAATAAATAGTACTAATAATGTTGGTGAATAAAATGAAAGTAACTGAGTGCATTGTACAATGATCTCAGATGATCTTTTCAAACAGGTCATTTTATGATGAAATCTTTTTTTCATGAGGAATAAAATGTCTGTTAATCTTAGGGCTTGTTTACAGCATGCTCTTGAAAACAAGGTTCAAGATTCATCCTGAAGTCATAACATCTAATGATGTACAGAGAGGACACAATCAGCTTTGCGGATATGGTCTCCTAGGGATAAATATGGCAAGATGCAAAGCCCAGAACATTTTCTGAGGATCTGACCTCTCATAAAACCTAATGAAAATATAGATTCTTCTCAGAAAATGAACATGTACATAAAACCAACTATGTATAAAACATGTATACAGCAAATGTCAGGAGAAGGACCAGGATAAAACTAACACCAAATAAGTAACACTGTTGCTGTACCTGTAATTTCTATCTTACCTGGAAGGCAGAAACAGGAAGACTGTTAACCCCTGTATTTAAAGCAGAGCATCTGCATAATGAAAAGCAATGCTTTGCTTCTCTTGTTCCTTTTCTTCCTCCTCCTCTTTCTCCTCTTTCTTTACCTTATATTGGTGAAGGAAATGTTCTACCTCTGAGATATATTCCTAGCTTCTGTACAAAACAGATAGATACAGATTGTCTTTGCATATGATAAAGCCAGATGTTAAAGCTTACAGAAAGTAACTTGTTATGGGAGAAATGAAAGAGAACACAGAGAAGGCAACAGACATAGAGACTGTCCTACTAACAGCAAAAACAGAACAAAGATAAAAAATACTTCAGGAGAAGTTTATTACAGTTGGTACAATGGCTGGCATTAACAAATAAAATGCTACATGCTCCCATCTTCTAGGTGGGAATGCTGTATTACTGTCAGATTATGAAGACTTTGTTAAAGGCATTTACTCTTTAAAAGGTTATTTGCCCTTCCCCAGATAGTTACTGTTTGTGAATTAGGTACCCAATACTGTGCTAATTCCTGTACACACAAAAATGATTCATGCAAACACTATTCTATCTCTATAAGCTTACAGTCTTCTGGGGTAATCCACCATAAACAAACCCATAGACCATGCATAGAAATGTATACATCACTATAAATTCCACTATGAAACCTCAAGAAAAGCAAGAGGGACGTAACACGCCAGAAGATATAGAGAACATACGTATTCAAAGGCTGAGAGTTGAGAACCTTTTAGTTCAGTAGGTGAAATGAAAGAAGGTGAATTTGTTTGGAATATACTAGGGAAGGAGAAAGGAATTATAATAATAATAACAACAATAATAAAGATTAAAGAGGAAGCCAGAGGGGCTGAAGAGATGACTCAGTGATGAGTATTACCTCCTGTTGGGCTGGAGAGATGACTCAGCTGCTCTTCCATAGGTCATGAGTTCAATTCCCAGCAACCACATGGTGGCTCACAAACATCTATAATGAAATCTGGTGCCCTCTTTTGGCATTCAGGTATATGTACAGATGGAACATTGTATATGTAATAAAAATAAATCTTAAAACAAAACAAATCATTCCCTGCTTTTTTACAGCGTTTCTAGCATGTCCATGGTGGCTGACCATCTTCTGTAGCTCCTGTTTTAGGGAATTTGATGCCATATGACCTCCTGGAATATAACGCACTCATGTAGTAAGCTTATATATATGCAAGTAAAGTACTCTTATCTCTCATCTACGCAAAAGATAAAAATACCTCCCCCTAGCCCCCCCCCCAAAAAAAAAGAAGAGGTCAAACACATCAGATGTGAGTTCAAGGCCATCCTGGTCTACAGAGCCAAAGCTACACAGGGAAACTCTGTCTTGAACAGCAGAACAAAACAAACAAGATCATAAATCAAGTGTGTTGACACATGCCCGTAAATGGAGCATCAGGAAGGTCAGGAATGAAGGTCAACCTGGACTATATGAAACTGTCTCAGAAACAAAACAGCAGCAACAACAGCAAAACCTCACAAGAATCTGAGTGCCCGAGATGCTTTGGGATATTCAAATTTTTTATCTGAATTCTTGGCTACATAGGGAGCTATTGAGGAGTGTAGTTGTTTAAATGAAAATGACCCCTACAATCTCATATATTTGAAAATCTGGTCCCCAGTTGGTGGAACTGTTTTAGAAAAATTAGGAAGTGTGATCTTGTTGAAGAGGTGTGTTCCTGTGGGTGGGCTTTGGGTTTTTTTTTTAAATCCCACACCATTCTCAGCTCTTTGCCTCATACTTGTAGATCAGGATGTAAGCTCTCAGCCACTGTTCTGTCTGGTTCTCTGCCTGCCATTCCTGTCTGCCACTATGGTCCTTTACCATCATGGTCATGGACTTACCTTCTGAAACTCTAGGTACCCAAACAACTGTTTTTTCTATAATCAGCCGTGGTCATGATATCTTAGCACAGTGATAGAAAAGTAGCTAAGACAAGAGGTTTGAGAGAAATGCTTTGATGTACACTTATCTCAAAGATCCTTTTGTCCTGTAAAATTAATAACAAGATTTCAGAAATTTCAGGCCTCACAGCACCCAACCCAGAAGGCAGAACCTACTTGGGTGGGGTGGTGGAGGGGCTTGCGCGAGGCGTGGCGCAGGGGCAGTGCGTGCCTCCATTGTCAAGCGTGACTTAAGCGCCATTGCTATGGCTACAGACGCTGAGCTCGTCCCGGGACTGGTGGGCAGCAGCGTCGAGGGCGGCGACGGGAACCCACTTCCTGGGCGCGGTGGCGGCGGTCGTGTCACAGCTTCAGTGTGGTAGGCTGAGACCAAGAGAAGCCGGGTAAGGGTGTGTGTCGGGCTCCGCCTGGGCTCTACCTCCGCCCCGGGCTCCGCCTCCAGCCCAGGCTCCACCTCTGCTCCCCCGGGCTCCTCCCCCGTCTCTTCCCCGGGCTCCGCCTATGCCTCGGGGTCCACTCCCCGCCCTGGGCTCCTCCCTCCACCCAGGGCTCTGCCCCCGCCCCTCCCCACGTTCCACCTCCGTCCCTGGGCTCCGCCTCTGCCCACCCAGGCTCCGCCTCCACCCCCGAGCTCCGCCTCCGCCTGCGGACTCCTCCCCCGCCTGTGCCTCTGGGCTCCGCCTCTGCCCCAGCAGCCAATCCAGTGGGTAGGTGGTGCTGGACCTGGCATCGCGGCTGGGAGGCGGGGAGGAGAGAGGGTTGCCTCCCGAGGTGGAGGAGCGGCGGATCCACGGGTGTTGGCAACTCTGGCCATCGCAGAGCTGCCGAGCCTGGATGGCTGTGGGCATGTGTGAGGGACCCGCTGGACAGCGGTCTTGGGGAGAGCCTGCAATGTTGCAGCCAGGGACTGGCGGGATGGGCGGGTCGGGAGAGCCTGCCCAGGTTCTGCCAAGAGCTTCTGTGGAGGCTGCTGGTGCCCGGGACCGCGCCCTCTGGCCTCCGGGGTTGGGAGGGCAGGAGCATAGTGTGTGGAGTTCTAGGGGTACACTTTTGCCTTGCATCCTGAGGAAGAGTGATGCTGGGGCCAGTCCTCCCGGAAAGGAATTGAAGAGAGTCCAGTGCTGCCTCCTGCTTGCCCTCAGGCGGGTAAGGTGGGGGAGCTTGAGCATCCTGGTCGAACAAATGTACTTGGAAAGGCCACAGGATCCATGCACATTTCTAGGAATATTTTTTCAGGACCTATGTGCAGGCATTCCAGAATGAAATGTCTCTTAAAGACAGCCACTGCAGGTGCTCTCTCTCACTTAGCTTTCACGTGATTTTATTGTTCCCTTTATTCGTCAGAGAATTCTTCATAAGGAACAGTTTGGCAGATACATTGCTGTTTATACTTTGATGGACTTGCACAACCAGGAGTATACAGGGTTTAAGCAGGCTTATTTTCCTATTGGTATCTCTTTGTGTTGCTAAGTATAGATAACCAGGATGTAATTACAAGTTTACTGTAGAGCTGGGAAAGCTCTTTTATTTCAGGGTAATTCCAGTTCTACGCTTGCAAGGAATTTTATCTACCAGCCCTACAGCTCTTTGTCTCAGGAGGTGCTTAGGTTGTGTTTGGATGATTGTTAGTCATTGGTAGTACTAGGGTACTAATGTTCTTCTCATCACTTTTTATTATTTTTTCACCCCTAAGAATTTGTTTAAGAGAAGGGATCGTTCACATTTTTTCTCACCACTGCCTAATTGAGGTCACTTAAGGGAATAGCTTGCAGGCCGGTGAGATGGATCAGCAGATAAAGGCTCTTGCTGGGCAAGCCTGGAGACCTAAGTTCCATCCCTGAATGCATGAGAAGGTAGAAGGCAAGAAGTGATTGCATACAGTTGTGTTCTGAACTTCCTATGTGTATGTGTATGCATGCTTTACCCGCATCATGAACACAAACACACACACAAACACACACTAAAAAAAGAAGACATTGGGCTGTATTTTGAGAATCTTCTTGCTCCATAATGACATGTCATTTCAATTGTCTGTCTCTTACAGACATAGTCTTATCACACTGCCAGTGTGGAGAATCAATTTTGTTTTTAATGCTGTTAAGTTTTTAGTAACATTGTTCTTCCCCCTACAACAATTTTATTTATTTATGTATGTATTTACTTATTTATTTAGACAAATTCTCTCTGCAGAGCCCTGGATGTCCTGGAATTCCCTATGTAGACGAGGCTGGCCTTGAACATACAGAGATCTGCCTTCCTCTGCCTCCCAAGCGCTGAAGTTAAAGACCATTCCGAGTTTCCCCATAACAATTTTGAAACAATAAAAACTTGAAAAAGTACCAAGTATGGTACACAGTTAATTACTGTTTTACTTTGGACATTTTGAGAGCAAGTTGCTGATCTTATGCCCTGCCACTCTGAATGGTTTACTGTCAGTTTTATACAATCAAGAACCTTGTCCTACATAAAGTTCAGTCTCTATGAGGCCCCATGGTCCCAGATTAGCTGGCTATGTAGGTCTTATTGTGGTGTCCTACCCCTCCAGCTCTCTCAATCCTTCCTCTAACTCTTCCACAAGACTCCCCAAGTTCTGCCTAATGTATGTTTGGGTGTAAGTCTCTGCAACTGTTTCCATTAGCTGCTGGATGAAGCCTCTCAGATGACCGTTATGTTAGTTTCTTCACTACAAGCATAGCAGAGTATTACTGATAGTGTCAGAAGTTGGGTATCTTCATGGGTTGGGTCTCAAGTTGTGCCAGTCATTGGTTGGCCATTTCCTCCATCTCTGTTCCATCTTTTATCCCTGCATATCTTGTAGGCATACAAATTTGGGTCGAGGGTTTTGTGAGTTGATTGGTGTCCCCTTCCCTTCACTAGCTACAGGATGTGTCCACTTCAGTCTCAATATCCCTGCTGCTAGGAGTCTCAGCCAGGGTCACCCCCATATCTTCCCAGTTCCCTTCAAAATTCTAGTTCTTTGTCTTGTCTCAGAAATGCTCCAACACCAATTTCCCCTTTCTCCTAGCCCTTTCACCGCTATACATTCCCCACAGCTGATCCCTCCTGCTTTTCCTCTCTTCACTCCACTCTCCCATCCATTTCCTCTCTCCCTCCACTTCCCATGTTTGTGATGTCTATTTTATTTCCCCTTCTTAGTCAATTCAAGTATTCTCTCTTGATCGTTCTGAGTCACTTAGTTGATTTGGGTCTGTCAGTTCTACCATGCTTATCCTGTACTATATGGCTAATATCCCAGGTTAGTTATTTTTGTAGACTGTCTCTTAGCTCTCTGTGCTCTCATGGATTGATATGTATACTTGGGCAAGGGTATTACAACAGTGGTGCACCCTATGTCTTGTTAGGTGGTACACACTTTCATTTTCAGTGTCTGCCAGGCTTTTCTATTAGAGAGTTAATACCCTGCACCCCATGAGTACCTTGGAACTCGGTGTCTTGGTATTTATCAGAATGTTAATGCATTTGCCATTCACTTACATCAATATGGATTCATGATTTATGTGTCTTCTGTAGTGGACTGTACTGTTATTGTTTGTTTTACTCTTCTGGGGCTGCTCTGACAAATGATTTATAAAAAAAAAAAAAAAAAAAAAAAGCCCTACTTTTCACAGTTGGAACCTCCGGGAAGTCTAAAGTTAAAATATGAGGTCTAGATGGGGACATGCTTGTCTACAGTCCTGTTCTCACTTTAATCTCAGTGGCCTAAAGGGCCACAATATGTTATAGGATCTCTTCAATAAGGTTATGAACCTATTTATAAATACTTCACCTCCAAGACCTGAATACCTCCCAAAGATCTCATGCAGTTCTGTTACTTTGGGTCTTAGGACTTCAACATAGGAATTTTGGGAGGACATAGATATTCAAATTATTTTGATGTTTAAATTGTTTTGTTATTTGACCAACAAGAGCTTATATATCTGGCCTCTGTGTTTTTTTATAAGAATTTTTATTATTTATACAATGTTCTTCTGCCTGCATGTATGCCTGCAAGCTAGAAGAGGGTAATAGATCTCATTTTACATGGTTATGAGCCACCACATGGTTGCTGGGAAATGAACACAGAACCTTTGGAAGAGCAGCCAGTGCTCTTAACCCCTAAGCCATCTCTCCAGATCCTTCTGTGTGTTTTTGATATGTCCCATTTCCATCATTTTTTTGAGCAGCATTACTTTTTGACCTAAGGTATTTCTGGCATACATACATGCCCATTTCTATAATCTCTATCATCTGTGTGTATGTTGTTGTCCCTATCCCTCCACTGGAATTCATAGCTGGCTATAGAGGTAGCCACTTCAGACTGCATATCCCTCATGCTAAGAGTCTCAGCTAGGGTCACCCATAGACATCCAGGAGCCTTCCGCATACCACCCTGAACATGTCCAATCTTGTCTGGTGTTTTGTTTTTAATACCTGAGTAGTTTTAATACCTGAGTGTAAAAGTACCACATTTTATGTATTCATTCTGTTTTTGAGGGACATTTAGGTTGTTTCCAGATATATAATAACAGCTTTATAAGTAAAGCTGTTATAGACATAGTTGAACAAGAGTCTTTTGGAATGGGATTGTTGGGTCTTGTGGTAAGACTATTTAAGTTTGCTGAGAAACCACCAGACTGATTTCCACAGTAGTTGTACAAGTGTGCATCCCCACCAGCAACAGGAGTGTTTCCCTTCTTTCACATCTTTGCCAGCATGCACTGTCTCTTGAGTTCCTGATCGTAGGTTCTGACAGGTGTAAGATGGAATATCACTGCTTCTCAGCCATTAGAGATCCCTGATGAATATTTTGTGTTTTGTTCTGTACCCAATTTTTAATTGGATTATTTGGTTTGATGGTGTTTAATTTCTTGAGTTCTTTATATATTTTGGTTATTAGCTCTTTGTCAGAAGTAGAGTTGGTGAATATCTTTTCCAATTCTATCTGATGCCATTTTGTCTTCTTGACAGTGTCCTTTGACATGCAGCTTTTCCATTGCATGAGCACCCATTTATTAATTGCTTATTTTAGAGCCTGAGATGTTAGTGTTCTCTTCAGAAGCTTGTCTCTTGCACTGATGTGTTCAAGAATATTTCTACTTTCTCTTCTGCTAGATTTAGTGTATCTCGTTGTTTGTTGAAGTTTTTTATCTGCTTACATTTGAGTTTTATTCAACATAAATATTTGCATTCTTCCACATGCAGACAACCAGTTAGCTCCACACCATTTGTTGAAGTTCCCCCACCACTACCACCACTGTATAGCTTTGTTTTCTTTGTCAAATATCAAGTGTCTGTAGGTGTGTGGGTTTATTTTGGGGGTCTTCAGTTTAATTCAATTGATCAACCTCTCTGTTTTTATGCCAGTATCATGCAGTTTTTATTACTAATGCTCTGTAGTACAGTTTGGAATGAGGGATGTTGATACCTCCAGAATTTCTTTTATTGTATAGGATTATTTTAGCTAATGTGAATTTTTAATTTTTCCACATGGAGTTGAGAAGTGCTCTTTCAAGGTCTATAAAGAATTGTGTTGGGATTTTGATAGCAATTTCATTGAATCTGTAGATTGCTTTTGGTAAGATGGTCAGTTTTACTATGTTAATCCTAAGGATTGATCCATGAGCATGGGAAATGTTCCCACTTCCATTTTTTTCTTCATAGACTTAAAATTCTTGTCAAACATTTCTTTCACTTGCTTGGCTAGAGTTACAGCAAGATATTTTATTTTATTTGTGTCTTTTATGAAGGACACTGTTTCCATAATTCCTTTCTTGGCCTGTTATTTTTTTGTATACAGGAAGACTACTGATTTGTTTTTTAATTTAATTTTGTATCAACCACTTTGCTGAAGGTGTTCATTAGCTGTAGGAATTTTCTGGTAGAATTTGGGGGGTCACTTATGTATACCATCACGTCATCTGTGATTAGCAATAGTTTGACTTCTTACTTTCCAGTTTATATCCCATTAAGCTCCTTTAGTTATCCTATTGCTTTGCTAATTTTGTCTGTACAGCTGTCTTTGTACATATAAACTCACAAAAGATTATTCCTCCATCAATTTTGATTCATACCTTTGCTGACTAGAACATCTTGGCTAACAGTTATGAAGTCTCAGGAGTAAAAGTATATCTTTTTATTTTCTTCTGATGCTAAAGTTTATTTCAGTTTGGTATTATTTTAATAGGCTTGCACTTTTGTAAGTTATTTGATCTTTCTCAATTCAAATTTAATACTATTTTTTGTGTTTCTACTATTTTAAGTATAATACATTGTTAAAGTTCACATGTTAATCTCTTTCTCTCCCTCTCTCTATCTGCTTTGGCATGTTTCAGGTTAGGATCTGGGACAGGATGAAGATTCCCTGTGTGCTTTATCACTTGGGTCACCATGCAACTTACCAGGAAGGATGACTGAAAGGAAAAAGAAGTGGGGAAGGGTGAGAAGGCCAAGATTTATTTTCTAGGATTAGGGACCAGCTACACTTTTGCTAATGAGGAAAACTAAAGCTGACTACATATATTTTTTTTACTCTGACAAAAATTGTAAAGCATCTTCTAGGCAAACCTGATCTGAGATTAGTTCCTCTGAAGGAGCAGGCTTCTGCAGAGACCTCCAAGTTAGATCCCAAATCTACTCACGTATTTGTGAATTGATAAGAAAAGGAAAGAGGAAATTAACAAAACAGCATCCATACATAAGTGCTTAATGGAAATGGTGAATAAAATTAAAACCTTAAAGTTCAATTTTGACAAATTTTCACAAGTTTACATACAATAATGATGTTGCTTTTAACTAGCATCTCCTCTGTAGAAACTGCAGCAAGTTCAGGGTGCTGGTTCCCAGGTATCTACCTGTGCACACACATAGACAAACAATCAGACATATAGACATGTTCATATTCCTAAACACATCACATAGATGATATAAATGGGGCTCCTTACATACAAGTGACATACCCTCATGTAAAACACGTACAAGATACAGGCAGATGGACTTATTTACATATATGATTCTCAAGGATGAATCAAATTCTATCAGGCTCCACCCTAACAGGCTTCTACACGGTGGTTTTCTACCACCAGGCTTCAACCCTCATTTATTGTCTGGTTATCGTATTATACTTCAGAGACAAATAAATTACCTCATAGTAAAAGGGCATTTAATTACAAAAACAGATGAATTCTAAATACAACAGGTTATATATGTTAAAACTAAACATTTCTTATCTATGTATCCATTACATGCATTCATAGTGAGCTCAGAATGACAAAGGGTGAAAAAGGTCTAAAAGTTACAAGAATATGTCTTTTCAATTAGGACTGACCTGGCTACACATTTTCAGCCATCTCTATTTTACAGTGAATTCAGAACAATAACTTTCTCTGTCTGTCATTCTAACAAACAAAATTAATTTAAAATGACAATATATTTTGTCATTACTTGACAAGGTATGAGGAATTACAACAATATAGTTTGTATTTAAAGACCTTAATATTTATTTTTAATTTAGACATTTCATGGTAGCCCCATTATATTTTGGGTTCATGGAAATTATAAACCCGCATACCTATATTTATGTTGTATACCAGGAATCACGTTATCATCTGGAGTAAAGGCTATCTGTGGTCACGAATATGCCTCATACCTGTTCCTAGTGCACAAAGGTATTTATTGCAGACATAAACTTGCTAAAATGGTTTTGGAAGTTCTAAAGCAATATAACTTTAAAATTGTTTGAATCAAATCAGGAATTTCATAATCAAGAACTAATCCATCTATACAGCAGTACATCTTCAATAACATCATTTAGGAAGTTGTTGTTTTTTTTTTCAGTCAGAATAGGTAAATACCCAGAAAGCGACAAATCACACCATACCAGATTTTAGAGAGATTCAGGAGGGCAAAAATGATGGGGTTGTCAGAGGTTGGACTAAATTCTGGGGTGAATCATGGTACAGATATAACATAATACCAGAAAACTCTCATACCTACTGAACTTCCCTAAACAAATGGTTCTTGACATCATGTCAGAGGCTAGAAGCATTTCTGGGCTGCATCACAATACAGATGCAAAATGCCAACTCACCTTCTAGAAGGCCCACTTGCCTAAAGAGCTGCTTTTACAGAGTGGATCCTGATGATAGATTCTGGAGAATTTATCTTATAATCTCGTGTAATTGGCATTATGTAATTCACTCAGAACTTCTTAGGCATCAGTTTTATAAGCTTTTGGAAATTTTCTTCAATATTTTTACTGAATATACTTTCTGTGCCTTGGCTGATGTTTTCTTCTCCTCTTTTTATAATCATAAGTCAGGGATTAAGTATTTTCTTGGTATGCCAAAGTCTCTTATCCTCCATGCATATGTGCTTTTAAATTTCACATTTTCAACATCTGCTTTGATATTCTGCTGGGTAATCCAATTGGTAATACCAATCCATGAGTATTGGAGGTCTTTAATATCTCTTGAGTATTAAAGCAGATGCTGAGACTCATAGCCAAACTTTGGGCAAAGTGCAATGAATCTTATGAAAGAAGGGGGAGCTAGAAAGACCTGGAGGGGACAGCAGCTCCACAAGGACAAAACAGAACCCCTCCAAAAAATCTGTGGATAGCTGTCTTTTCTGAGACTGATAGTCTAACCAAGGATCATTTATGGATATAACCTAGGACTCCTGCTCAGACATAGCCCATGGCAACTCAGTGTCCAAGTAGTTTCCCTAGTAAAGGGAACAGGGAATGTCTCTGACATGAACTCCGTGGCTGGCTCTTTGACCACCCAACCTGAGGGAGGAGCAACCTTGCCAGGCCACAGAGGAGGACAATGCAGCCAGTCCTGATTAGACCTGATAAGCTAGGGTCAGATGGAAGAGGAGGAGGACCTCCCATATCAATGGACTTGGAGAGGGAGGAAGGGTGGGGTTGGGAAGGAATGAGCGAGGGGGCTACAGCTGGGATACAATATGAATAAACTGTAATTAATATAAAAATAAAAGATTTTAAAAAGTGAATGAATTGTAATTAATAAAAATTAGTTAAAGGAAAAAATAAACTAAAAAGGAAACAAACTACTCATATCACATTGATGTAATATTTCTGACTTCTACAGCAATGAGGTAATAAACATTTCTCATTTCAATTAAAATGTTTCTTATTTTCTGTTATTGAGTATTTTAGTTCTAATTAGCCTTCTTTCCTCAACTCTCTGTTTTCAACATGATCATTTTTGTTAGTGTGGATTTACACTGAGGTTTGTAATTGTGTGTGTCTTTTTGCTTCTGTGATACCTCACTCAAGATGATCTTTTCTAGTTCCCACCATTTTCCTGCAATTTTCATGATTTCATTGTTTTTTAATTGCTGAGTAATATTCCACTCTGTAAATGTACCACATTTTCTGTATCCATTCCTCAGTTGTGGTACATCTGGGTTGTTTCCAGGTTCTAGTTAATAGGGTTGGTGAAGATCTTTTCCCAGTGTGTAGGCTGTCATTTTGTTCTGAGGACAGTGTCCTTTGCTTTACAGAAGATTTTTCTGTTTTCTGAGGTCCCATTTATTGTTTGTTGATATTAGAGCCTGTGCTATTGGTGTTCAATAGATTGGAAAGATCTCCTGTGCTCATGGATTGGTAGGATTAACATAGTGCTAATGGCCATCCTGCCAAAAGCAATCTACAGATTCAATGCAATTCCCATCAAAATACCAACACAATTCTCTACAGAACTTAAAAGAAAAAGTCTCAACTTCATATGGAAAAACAAAAAATCCAGAATTGCCAGAATGATCCTGCACAGCAAAAGATCGTCTGGAGATATCTCCATTCCTGATCTCAAGATACACTACAGAACAATAGTAATAAAAACTGCAGGGTACTGGCATAGAAACAGAATGTTGCATCAATGGAATCAAATAGAAAACCCAGAAATAAACCCACACACCTATAGATACTTGCTTTTTTGACAAAAGAATCTAAAACCATACAATGGAAAAAAAAAGCACAGCATCTTCAACAAATGGTGCTGGTCTAACTGGATGTCTACATGTAGAAAAATGGAAATAGACCCATATTTACCACTCTGAATAAAACTAAAGTCCAAGTGGATCAAAGACTTCAGCATAAAACCAGACACACTGAATCAGTTAGAAGAAAAATTGGAGAAGAGCATAGAACTCATTGGCTCAGGAGACAACTTCACAACTTCCTGAATTGTGGAAGTCTTACCAGTGATTTTAAATGCTGAACCAGCTCTCCAACAACAATGTTGGTGCCTTGATTTACTCTGTCTGATCTTTGGGATACAGTCTTCATTCAGGTCTCCTTTTTCATGGCTACAGTACAGAACTTCCAATAGTTAGGAAAAGGAATCTACAAAAAAATTCCTCTAACAGTGTCAGTGATCCTGGGTCTCAAGGGTGGATAGGGAAACTGAAAAATTCTAGTAAGACATATTTTATGTATATATGACTCTGGGTCATGTGTGGTTCTTATAGATTCCCTGGGTCTGCGAAGTATAGTTTTAAAGTGTCTGTGTTTATATGAAGAGTTGAGTGACACCCAGAAGAACACAGATTGAGAAAAAGTATAAATGAATATGTTTTAACTTTACTCTCATACTTGAATTTGACAGATATGAAAGTAAGACTAGTGTTAACATAGCCTGCTCTCCTAGCTTCTGATGAGGACATGGTGCACAGTGCTGCACTGTTGCACCTTAAAAGTCAGGAAATGAGCTTATATTTCACAGTCAGTCCCATCTGTTTACTAAAGAACTTATATTTCTCTTCAATTGTCATCTCTAAATAATTGTGAGAAAATAGTTTGCTGTATCTTATGTTCTTCTTAGATTATTATAACTGTATGAGTAATAAACTGATTATATTTTCAAAATCACTCTCTTCATACCTTGTAACAATGATTTTTTGTCAGAAAATCTATAGAACAAAAAGACTTAATAGATGCCCACTCCTCTTACCAGGACATTCTCTCAAGCCTACGAGTTTAAGTCTCATGGTTATTCTGCATCAAAGGATCTTGTTGAAGAATTTCTCAATAAACTCCATATTATACACATTTAGTGCTCTAAGGGAGGATCAACTTTGAATTGATTGAGACATGGGTTTGATCTATTATCCAGAATTGCACAGAACTTTGGTTTACTCAGAAACAAGTTTCCCTGCGCCTTTTCATTACATATAGTCTTATAAGAGATAGGTTCTATCTCTTATGTAGTCATTGCAAATTGTTAATCTGAAAAAGAAAGGAAGTCATAACAAGCCACAGTATGGCCAGCTAACATATCTTTTTGTAGTGCTTTTATAATTGTTATGTCATTTGAGCTTCTGTTCACTCAAAACTCAACCATCCTTTCTTAGGGAAGTCAATTTATTTTAGGGGTCCTGCTGTCCTTACCATATCATAATACATAGTATATTTATTGACCTAAACTCCTAGTGGCTAGGGAATAGATCCCTGGGAAGAATAGCTTTCATCAATGTAGTATGTGAAAATACAGACTGTGAAAGCTTAATATTATTGGATGTTTTACAGAACTGAGTAGTATCTCTCTCTCTCTCTCTCTCTCTCTCTCTCTCTCTCTCACACACACACACACACACACACACACACACAAATGTTTTCAAAGCAGGCTAAGGAGTAGATGGACACTGATACTGATCAAAATGCAGGAATGGAGGACACCTCTACTTAGTGACTAACCCAGGATGAAAGAGTAGTGTAGGACTATGGAAGTTCAAATCTCAGAATATAAACAGGGAACTTGATTTCTGCACTGAAATGAAGTAAATTATTTAGAAGGAAAGAAAGCATCAGGACTATTGGCTTTTCCAAAGTGGGAAATGAGCTGATTTTGTTGAGTGTGGACATCACAGCCATTTGAAGATACAGATGTATGTATCATGGAAGACTATCTGAAAGACTTATACTTATTAGGAAGAGTCAATTCCACTGGCTGTCTTTGATTTGGAAAAGCATTGTCCTCTTATTTTGCTGTGTATGCACAACATGTGCATTTTCAGGCCTTCCTCTGATCTAGGATGCCTTCACCAGGCAAACTTGTCATATGAAAAGTTTCTTGCTTCAAACTTGGCCAAAACACCCCAATTAGGAAGTTGATCCCTGAGCTCTTACTGTCTATTTTCTTTGCTGAAATCATGGTGCCTGTGGCTAGAGAAGATTCAAAACATATTTTCCTACTTGTTTTCAAGCAGAACACAGGACCTCAGATGCAGAGCCTAAGGGCAGAGTTTCAGAACTCTCAGTGGCAGTGGAGGAAGTGTCAGGAAGAACTTAGGGTGATTAGTGTGACAGCTGAACTCATTAACAAAGTGAGAAACACACGTTCCCAAACACTTGAGCTTAATATATACCTACTGGACATAGTTAGAGCTGTATGCACCAGTCTTATGGCTGGGCATATGTGCTTGTTAATACGATGATCTGGGTTTTTATCTTCGATTTCCTGTATATTCCCAATTTTGTGTGTGCCTTTACTGACAATGAATGCTATGGAAAAATCGAGGAAGATTTTCACCGTGAAGGAGATGTGATGCTTGGTGCATTTTTCCCTCTTCATATTGCTTATACAACCAAAAGCAGTCTAAAGGAAATCTATTTCCAAGACTTTTATGTACAGTAAGTATAATTATTCATTTTAAAAGTTCAGAATTCTGTGACTTAAATGATGTATGAATTAAATCTTCCTTTTTTTCACAATATTTTCCATGATCAAGTATGTTCAAGTATATTTTCATGTGGACTCATTTACCTCTTTCAAAGGAAAAATGATAACTTTTATGTTATTTAGTTTGCTTTCCTCTTATGCTTTTGGAACTTCCTGATTTTTTTTATCATGCTTGTAATGGAAAATGATTTGAATATTTTTGGAGATATGTTTTTAGAGTATGGATAATTTTACCTAAGTACAACATGATAAAGAAAGCTTCTGGGCTTTCTTTAAGTCCAGATATGCTCTTGTAAGAAGAAATGATGCCACTGAATGTAGAGACTCCTGAGTGCCTGCAATGTTGCTAAAGTGACAATATTGTCTATGTTACACACAGTTGATTTTACAGCATATCTGTCACCACTTTGGGTACAGTACATCATTTTGGGAGTACTTTTTTCTCAACATATAACTTTTTCTATCTCATATTCTTTGTTTTGCATCTCAGTGTTTCCTTGCTATTTTTTTATTATCAGACTGATTTTAATATGTTTACCTGTTTGCCATATGTTTCCAGTGCATTGGTTCCAATTATATGGTTGTGCACATTAAAATGCTCATTATGTGAGAGTGGCCACTTAAGACTGTTTTTACTGTAGCTTTTCAGAAGTATGCAAGTTTAAGGAATAATGTCGGAAAAGTCAGATTTCCCTAGAGAAATATTCAATTGTATCTCTTATAGAGGAAATAAAGGGTGCTTATCTAATACAGACATCATAAATCTCTATGAATAAATTAAAAAGACCATGAAATAGAGCAATAGAACTTGTAAATATACGAATACACAGGAAATTGATAGAAAGACAATAGGTATTTACAACATTAAATATAGTTATGAAGGTGAATTGTGCTCAGTGTGACATTACATATTTGTTAAAACCTTGGTGGGATGCTAAGTAAAATAAAACAAGGACAGTGAAGTAAGAAATATGATCAGATGTAAAAAGTTATCAGATATATGAGGGTAATGACACATTTATTTTAAAACAAACACATCAAGGATAGCCACAGATTCAAAATTTCATATGTAGATGCAATAATTTGTAACTCAATAATTATAATCAGCAATTCAAGGTAAATATAAGTTCTTAAGGATCATATTTTCTTTCAAAATCACAAATATGTCTCATAGGCCTAGCAGACTGGGGACTTGGGATGCTGGGTAGAACACATTTACTTCATCATAACTAATACCAATTGTTACTCTCCCTTTCCCCTGCTCTCTGCTTTCAGCAGCTCAGGCCCCAGTGTACTTTTCTCAATCATCGTGTACCAACAAGCCAATATGTGAAAAGACTTTACTTTCAGTTAAATGACCCGTGAGCGTCTTGTTGTAATTGATGAATGAAAGGATTGTAACCTTTAAAAAGCAGTTAGCTTTTTATATAGTCAAAATAAAATCAAAGTAATTCACAACCGGAAAACAGTATTTTTACTATAAAATATCATCAATTTCTTTATCCAAACATTTTTCTAAGTACACATACACTAGTTTGTATTATTTTCTCCTGGAGATATATATACGTGTGTGTGTGTGTGTGTGTGTGTGTGTGTGTGTGTGTGTGTGTGTGTACATGTGTGTATGAGCAACTGAAAGTTTTCTACAAGTATGTGTAAAAATCATCCTGGAATTTTTTTCTCCATTTTGACCCTTCCAAATATTTACAGTGAAAATTGTATCTTGAGCATGAGTACATTCCTCCACTCCTGGCTGCAGCCTTATAAATGAGTTCTCTATTTTCATGAATTGCAGTCCTGTGGCCTTTTCTTTGTACACAGTCAGAATGGCCATTCATGTCCTTTAAATCCTTTTGTGGAGATCTATAATGTACCTGGCCTGCATTCATTTACCTGAGAAGTACACCTTTGGTGTCTGCTCATCTGTATCCACTGATCCTTCTACATCTCCAAATTGTTCTTTTAACTGGTTCCCCAGTTGTATTTTTCAGCTCCTCTTTTCTCAGATAATTTAATAAAAAATGTAAGTTTTTTTTTCAGAGTCTAGCAGAAGTGAGTTCTGATGGCAATCATTGTCACCATTGTTCTACCATTTATTGTTCAACCAGTTATCTCAAAATCTTACTTACAGAAATAGAGGTGAATTCAGAACTGTGTAGATTACTTAGTAGATTACTTTTCTCTTATAATTTAGAGATTATAAGAGTATTACATTGTATTATGTTGCAAATTTATTTACTCTAATTAAATAAGTAAACACTTCATGAAGTATTCTCCCATTTTCATAAGATTACCTGCACTCTGACTAAAGTGTGGCTATAAGTCTCAGCCTCTTCTTTGATACCTCAATCAGTACAGTCTCTCAGAGGCCCTTTGTGGTAGGCTCCTGTCATGTTACCTGTCTTCTCCTGCTTCCAAAGTCTATCCTGTTTGTCCTTCTGAATGAGGATTGAGAATACCAACATGTTACCTGTCTTCTCCTGCTTCCAAAGTCTATCCTGTTTGTCCCTAGGGTCTTCCTTGTTGTTTGGCATTTTTAGGAGTTTAGATTTTAGTATGTTTATCCTTTATTATTATTTACCACTAATGAGTTGAGTATATACCATGTATGTCTTTCTCCTTCTGGGTTACCTAACTCAAGATCATCTTTTCTAGTTCACACCCTTTTTGCCTGGAAATTTCATGATTTCCTTGTTTTTAATTGCTGAGTAGTATTCCAGCATGTAAATGTACCACAATTTCTGTATCCATTCCTCTGCTGACGGACATCTAGTTTTTTTTCCAGCTTCTGGTTATTATGAATAGAGCTATTAAGAACGTGGTTGAACAAATGTCCTTATTGAATTGTTGAGCATATTTGAAATGTATGCCTAGGAGAGGTATAGCTGGATCTTGAGGTAGCACTATTCCCGATTTTCTGAGAAAGTGCCAGATTGATTTACAAAGCGGTTGTACAAGTATACATTCCCACCAGAAATGGAGGAGTGTTCCCCTTTCTGCACATCCTCTCCAGCATGTGTTGTCACTCAAGTTTTTGATCTTAGCCATTTTCATGGTTGTAAGGTGAAACTCAGGGTTGTTTTGATTTGCATTTCCAGATAAATAAAGATTTTGTGCATTTAAAAAATATTTCTCTGGCATTCAATATTCCGTTATTGAGAATTCACTGTACCACATTTTTAATTGGATTACTTGGTTTGTTGGTATTTAACTCTTACATTCTTTATGCATTTTGGATATTAGCCCTCTGTCAGATATAGGGTTGTTGATGATCCTTTCCCAATCTGTATGTTGTTTTGTTCTGACAACAGTGATACTTGCTTTACAGAATCTTTTTAGTTTCATGAGATCCCATTTATGAATTGTTGATCTTAGAGCCTGTGCTGTTGTTATTCTTTTCTGGAAGGTTGTCTCCTGTGCCAATAATTTCAAGGATCCTCCCCACCTTTTCTTCTTACAGATGTAATATGTATGGTTTTATGTTGAGGTCTTTAATCCACTTTGACTTTATTTTGCAAAGGGTGATACATATGGGTCTTTTTGCATTTTCTACATGTACACATGCAATTACAACAGGATCGTTGGTCAAAGATGCTATATTTTTTTCCATTGTATCATTTTGGGATCTTTGTCAAAATCAAGTATCCAGAGCTGTATGGGTTTATTTCTGGGTCTTCCGTTTGATTCTATTGATACACCATTCTATTTCTATGCCAGTAACATGCAGTTTTTATTAGTGTGTTATAGTTCATCTTGAGATCAGGGATAGCGATACCTCCAAGATGATCTGTTATTATACAGGATTGTTTTAGCAATTCTGTTTTTTTTTTCCGTATGAGATTGTGAATTGTTCTTTCAAGATTTGTAAAGAATTGTGTTGGTATTTTGAAGGGAATTGCGTTGAATCTGTACATTGCTCTTGGCAGGATAGTCATCTTTACCATGTTAATCCTAACAGTCCTTGAGCATGGGAAATCTTTCCATCTTCTGATAGCATCATCTATTTCCTTCTTCAAAGACTTCAAATTATTTTTTTCATGGAAGTCTTTCACACGCTCTGATTCTGTAGAAATTTAGAAAAAAAAACGCAGAAATTTGTCTCATGTATGATCTTTCCTATTAATTTTTTGTATGTTCTGTTACTGTTATTATCCTAATGAAAATATTGTAAATTAACCACATTTAAGAGCATCAGCTGCTTTTCCAGAGAAGCAGTGTTCAATTCCCCACATCCACATTACAGCTCACAACCATCTGCAACTCATTTTAGGGGATTTGGCCCACTCACACAGATATACATGGACAGAAAACACCAATGTATATAAAATATATATAACAATAAATCATTTAAAATTAACCATATAATAAGATTATTTTTTGAGCTTCATTACCTTATACTTTTATTCAGCTATTAATAGTAATTTCTTTTTTTATTTTTTATTTTTTTTATCAGTTACATTTTATTAACTCTGTATCCCAGCCATGTCCCAATCCCTCATTCCCTCCCAGTCCCTCCCGCCCTCCCTCATCTCCACTGTGCCCCTTTCCAAGTCCACTGATAGGGGGGGATCTTCTCCCCATTCATCTGATCCTGTTTTATTAGGTATCTTCAGGACTGGCTGCAAAGCCCTCCTCTGTGGCCTAACAGGACTGCTCCTCCCTTCGGAAGTGGGGAGGCCAAAGAGTCAGTCATTGAGTTCCTGTTAGAAATAGTCCTTGTTCCCCTCACTTTGGGAAACCAATTGAGCTACCACAGGCTACATCTTAGTGGAGGTTCTAGGTTATATCCATACATGGTCCTTGGTTGAATGTCAGTCTCAGAAAAGACCCTGTGCCCAGATATATTTGGTCCTTGTGGAGCTCCTATCCTTTCCCCATCAGACTAACTCCCCTTCTTTCTTATGATTCCCTGTACTCTGCCAAAGGTTTGGTCATGAGTCTTTGCTTTGAAAACACTGCTGTAAGAGTCTTTCAGATGTGCTCAGTAGACTCCTGTCATACATTCAATGCATATCCCATCTGTCTTTCTAAACAAGGATTGATCATCTTGCCCCATGTCCGCTCAATTGATTATCTTTTTTAGGTGTATAGATTTCATTATGTTTATCATATCTTATAGGTTTATATAAGTGAGTATATCCCATGTTTGTCTTTCTCCTTCTGGGATATTTCACTCAGAAAGATCTTTTCTAGATCCCACCATTTGCCTGCAAATTTCATGATTTCCTCCTTTTTGATTGCTGAGTAGTATTCCATTGTGTAAAAATACCACAATTTCTGTACCCATTCCTCCGATGATGGACATCTGGGTTGTTTCCAGGTTCTGGCTATTACAAATAAAGCTGCTATAAAAATGGTTGAGCAAGTATCCCTTTTGTGTACTTGAACGAACTTTGGGTATATACCTAGCAGTGGTATAGCTGGGTCTTGAGGAAGCACTATTTCTAATTGTCTTAGAAAGTGCCAGATAGCTTTCCAGAGTGGTTGTACCAGTTTACATTCCCACCAGCAGTGGAGGAGGGTTCCCCTTTCTTCACAACCTTTCCAGCATGTGTTGTCGCTTGAGTTTTTGATCTTGGCCATTCTGATGGGTGTAAGGTGATATCTCAGGGTCGTTTTGATTTGCATTTCCCTGATGGCTAATGAGGATGAGCATTTCTTTAAGTGTTTTTCTGCCATTCGATATGCCTCTGTCGAGAATTCTCTGTTTAGCTCTGTTCCCCATTTTTTAATTGGATTACTTGGTTTGCTGCTTTTCAGCTTCTTTAGTTCTTTGTATATACTGGATATTAGTCCTCTGTCAGATAAAGGGTTAGTGAAGATTCTTTCCCAATCTGTAGGCAGTCGTTTTGTTTTGATGACGGTGTCCTTTGCTTTGCTCTTAGAGCCTGTGCTGTTGGTGTTCTGTTCAGGAAGTTGTCTCCTGTGCCAATGAGTTCTAGGCTGTTCCCCACTTTTTTTCCAATTGATTTAGGGTATCTGGTTTTATGTTGAGGTCCTTGATCCACTTTGACTTTAGTTTTGTGCAGGGTGATAAATATGGATTTATTTTCATTTTTCTGCATGTAGACATCCAGTTGGTCCAGCACCATTTGTTGAAGATGCTGTCTTTTTTCCATTGAATGGATTTGGCTTCTTTGTCAAATATCGAGTATTCATAGGTGTGTGGGTTTATTTCTGGGTCTTCTGTTCAGTTCCATTGATCCTCCTTTCTGTTTCTATGCCAATACCATGCATTACTGTTGCCCTGTAGTACAGCTTGAGATCTGGAATGGAGATACCTCCAGATGATCTGTTGTTGTACAGGATTGTTTTGGAGATTCTGGGTTTTTTGTTTCTCCATATGAAGCTGAGAATCTTTTTTTCAAGGTCTGTAAAGAATTGAGTTGGTATTTTGATTGGAATTGCATTGAATCTGTACATTGCTTTTGGCAGGATGGCCATTTTCACAATGTTAATCCTACCAATCCATGAGCACGGGAGATCTTTCCATCTTCTGATATCTTCTTCGATTTCTTTCTTCAGAGACTTGAAGTTTTTCTCAAACAGGTCTTTCACTTGCTTGGTTAGAGTCACACCAAGGTACTTTATGTTATTAGTGGTTATTGTGAAGGGTGTTGTTTCCCTAATTTCTTTCTCAGTCTTTTTGTCTTTGGTATATAGGAGGGCTTCTGATTTTTTCGAGTTGATTTTGTATCCTGCCACTTTGCTGAAGGTGTTTATCAGCTGAAGGAGTTCTCTGGTTGAATTTATGGGCACACCTGAATTTTCAACAGAGACTATGAAAGCCAGAAGGGCCTGGACGGATATCATGCAGACCCTAAGAGAACACATGTCAGCCCAGGCTACTATACCCTGCAAAGCTATCAGTCCTCATAGACGGAGAATATAAGATATCCAATGACAAAAACAAATTTCAACAATACCTACACACAAATTCAGCATTACAAAAGACACTGGAAGGGAAAATACAACCCCAAAAAATTAGCTTCTTTCAAGAAAACACAGGAAATATTTAACCTTACTACAGTAAAGCAGCCAAGCACACAACCTGATGACCACAGCCAAAATCAAAATCAAGGGATCTAACAGCCACTGGTCATTAATCTCTCTCAACATCAATGGACTCAACTCTCAAATAAAAAGACACCGATTAACAAAATGGATAAGTAAACAAAACCCAGCATTCTGTTGCATACAAGAAACACACCTAAGGCACAAAGATAGACATTACCTGAGGGTAAAGGGTTGGAAGATGACTTTCCATGCAAATGGACCCAAGAAGCAAGCAGGAGTAGCCATTCTAATATCTGATAAAATAGACTTTCAACCAAAATTAAGAAAAAGAGATGGGGAAGGACACTTCATACTCATCAAAGGAAAATTCCACCAGGAAGACATCACAATCCTGAACATCTATGCCCCAAATACAAGAGCACCCACATTTGTTAAGGAAACATTAATAAAATTTAAACCACATATAGATCCCCACACATTAATAGTGGGAGACTTCAACACCCCACTCTCAACAAAGGACAGGTCAACAAAACAGAAATTAAACAAAGAAACAATGTCTCTGACAGAGGTCATGAATCAAACGAACCTAACACACATTTACAAAACCTTACACCCAAACACAAAAGAATTTACCTTCTTCTCAGCACCTCATGAAACCTTCTCCAAAATAGACCATATAGTGGGTCACAAAGCAAGCGTCAACAGATACAAGAAGATTGAAATAATCCCTTGTATCTTGTCTGATCACCATGGAATAAAGCTGGACCTCAACAATAACAGAAATAGCAAAAAGCCTACACACACAGGGAAACTGAACAACTTGTTACTAAATGACAGCTGGGTCAGGGAAGAAATAAAGAAATTAAAGTCTTTCTAGAAATCAATGAAAATGAAGACACAACATACCCAAACTTGTGGGACACAATGAAAGCAATGCTAAGAGGAAAGTTCATAGCACTAAGTGCCTTCAAGAAGAAATTTGAGACAGCTCATTCAAGCAACTTAATGGCTCACTTAAAAACCCTAGAAAAAGAAGAAGCAGACACACCAAGAAGGAGTAGACGGCTGGAAATAATCAAAACTCAGGGCTGAAATCAATCAATTGGAAACAAATAAAACAATTCAAAGAATCAATGAAACCAAGAATTGGTTCTTTGAGAAAATCAACAAGATAGACAAACCCTTAGCCAAGCTAACTAAAAGGCAGAGAGACACCACCCAAATAAACAAAATCAGAAATGAAAAGGGGGACATAACTACAGACACTGAGGAAATCCAAACAATCATTAAGACTTACTTAAAAAGTCTATATGCCACAAAATTTGAAAATCTAAATGAAATGGACAATTTTCTTGATTGATTTGACTTACCAAAGCTGAATCAGGACCAGGTAAATCAACTAAATTGTCCTATATCTCCCAAAGAAATAGAAGTGGTCATCAAAAGTCTCCCATCCAAAAAAAGCCCAGGACCAGATGGCTTCAGAGCAGAATTCTACCAGACCTTCAAAGAAGAGCTAACACCAATTCTCTTCAAACTATTCCATAAAATAGAAACAGAAGGAACATTAACAAACTCATTCTATGAAGCCACATTCACCTTGGTACCTAAAGTTCACAAAGACTCAACAAAGAAAGAGAATTTCAGGCCAATCTCCCTTATGCACATTGATGCAAAAAATACTTAACAAAATACTTGCAAACCGAATCCACAAACACATCAAAGATATTATCCACTATGACCAAGTAGTCTTCATCCCAGGTATGCAGGGGTGGTCCAATATATGGAAATCCATCAATGTGATTGACCATATTAACAAACTGAAAGAAAAAAAAACACATGATAATCTCCCTAGATGCTGAAAAAGCATTTGACAAAATCCAACATCCATTCATGTTTAAAGTATTGGAGAGATCAGGGGTACAAGGCACATATCTAAACATAGTAAAGGCGATATACAGCAAGCCTATAGCCAACATCAAACTAAATGGAGAGAAACTTAAAGCAATCCCACTAAAATCAGGGACAAGACAAGGCTGCCCACTCTCTCCATATCTCTTCAACATAGTGCTGGAAGTCTTTGCTAGAGCAATAAGGCAGTTTAAGGATATCAAGGAGATACAGATGGGAAAGGAAGAGGTCAAATTATCACTATTTGCAGATGATATGATAGTATACATGAGTGACCCCAAAAACTCTACCAGGGAACTCCTACAGCTGATAAACACCTTCAGCAAAGTGGCCGGATACAAAATTAACTCAAAAAAATCAGTAGCACTACTGTATACAAAAGACAAAAGGGCTGAGAAAGGAATTAGGGAAACATCACCCTTCACAATAGCCACAAATGACATAAAGTACCTTGGTGTAACCCTAACCAAGCAAGTAAAAGACTTGTATGAAAAAAATTTCAAGTCTCTGAAGAAAGAATTAGAAGATATGAGAAGATGGAAAGATCTCCTATGTTCATGGCTTGTCAGGATTAACATAGTAAAAATGGCCATCTTACCAAAAGCAATCTCAGATTTAATGCAATTCCCATCAAATTGCCAACACAATTCTTTACAGACCTGGAAAGAAAAATTCTCAACTTCCTATGGAATAACAAGGAACCCAGAATTGCCAAAACAATCCTCTACAATAAAAGATCTTCTGGAGGTATCTCCATCCCGGATCTCAAGCTGTACTATAGTGCAACAGTTATAAAAACTGCATGGTACTGGCATAGAAAGAGAATGGTGGATCAATGGAACTGAACAGAAGACCGAGAAATAAACCCACACACTTATGGACACCTGATTTTTGACAAAGATGCCAAAGCTATACAATGGAAAAAAGATAGCATCTTCAACAAATGGTGCTGGTCTAACTGGATGTCTACATGTAGAAAAATGAAAATAGATCCATACTTATCACCCTGCACAAAACTGAAGTCCAAATGGATCAAAGACCTTAACATAAAACCAGACACATTAAATCAGCTAGAAAAAAAATGTGGGGAATACCCTAAAACTCATTGGTACAGGAGAAAACTTCCTGAACAGCACACAAACAGCACAGGTTCTAAGAGCAACAATCAATAAATGGGACCTCATGAAACTGAAAAGCTTCTGTAAAGCAAAGGATACTGTCATCAAAACAAAGTGACTGCCTACAGATTGGGAAAGAATCTTCACCAACCCTTTATCTGACAGAGGACTCATATCCAGTATATATAAAGAACTAAAGAAGCTGAAAAGCAACAAACCAAGCAATCCACTTTAAAAATGGGGAACAGGGCTAAACAGAGAACTCTCTGTAGAGGAATATCGAATGGCAGAGAAGCATTTAAAGAAATGCTCAACCTCATTAGCCATTAGGGAAATGCAAATCAAAACAACCCTGAGATTTCACCTTACACCCATCAGAATGGCCAAGATCAAAAACTCAAGTGACAACACATGCTGGAGAGGTTGTGGAGAAAGGGGAACCCTTCTCCACTGCTGGTGGGAATATAAACTTGTACAACCACTCTGGAAATCAATCTGGCACTTTCTCAGACAACTAGGAATAGTGCTTCTTCAAGATCCAGCCATACTGCTCCTAGGCATATATCCAAAAGACGCTCAAGTACACAAAAAGGAAATTTGCTTAACCATGTTTGTAGCAGCTTTATTTGTAATAGACAGAAGCTGGAAACAGCCCAGATGCCCCTCAACTGAAGAATGGATGCAGAAACTGTGGTACAACTATACAATGGAGTATTACTCAGCAATGAAAAATAAGGAAATCATGAAATTTGCAGGTAAATGGTGGGACCTGTTAAAGATCATCCTCAGTGAGTTGTTCCAGAAGCAAAAAGACACACACGGTATATAGTCACTCATATAAACATACAACATAGGATAAACCCACTAAAATCAGTACATCTAAACAAACTAAACAAAAGAGAGGACCCTAACTAAAACAGTAAATCCCCATCCTGAAAGGCAAAGAGGATGGACCTCAGAAGAAGAAAACAGGAAACAACCTAGGAACCTGCCACAGAGGGCCTCTGAAAGCCTCTGCCCTGCAGACTATCAAAGCAGATACTGAGCCAGATGGCCAACTGACGGCAGAGTGAATGGAATTTTATGTAAGAAGTGGGAAATAGCAAGTGCTGGAGAGGACAGGAACTCTACAAGGAGAGCAACAGAACAAGAAAATATGAACACAGGGAACTTTCCAGAGATTCATACTCCAACCAAGGACTAGTCATGGAGATAACCTAGAACCCCTGCATAGATGTAGCCGATGGCAGTTTAGTGTCCAAGTGGGTTACATAGTGATGGGAAGAGGGACTGCCTCTGACATAAACTGATTGGCCTGCTCTTTGATTACCTCACCCTGAGGGGGGAGCAGCCTTACCAGGCCACAGGAGAAGACAATTCCTGATGTGATCTGATAGATTAAGATCAGAAGGAAGGAGAGGAGGACCTCCCCTATCAGTGGACTTGGGGAGGAGCATGCATGCAGAAAAGGGAAGAAGTGTGGGATCCGGAAGGGAGGAGGGAGGGACATATGGGGGGATACAAAATTAACAAAGTGTAATTAATAATAATAATGATAATAAAATTAAAAAAAGAAGTAATATGGGAAGTCCATTCACATAGGGGGAGAAATCCAGCAGCCATTTATCAGAGTCTTCATCACCTTTAAGTGCTAGGAGACAGAAGCACAATACAGCATCTTCATCCTCTCCATTATAATGACATCACTGGGATCTAGAGAGTTAGTGGTACTACTACCTTTTGAAGCCAATTTTAATTCCTAGCACTTACATCAAGGGCTCAGAACTGTCTGTTTTCAAGTCCAGGATATCAAATGTAGTCTTCTGGCATCCTAGAGGATAAGACAATGAAAATGGTGACAATACACATGCACATGTAATTTCCTAAGGTTTTCTTCCTGTATATGTTATTTTTTCTTTAGAAATTAAAATAGATTTATTTTAGGTGCATAAGTTTTGCCAGACCCTGCTGTGTAAGACCCTAGTTGTGTAATGATGGCAAGAGTGAGTTTTCTCTGATTTTCTGTGTTCTTTATTCTGGACATTCTTACTTTCCTTTTCCTTCACTACAGACACTACAGACCTGATTCCTGTAACTGTTTTTGACTGAATTCTACAACCTAGAGAAGTTTCTAAGGATTGTTGACTCAGGTAGCCAATGTGTCCTTCAGTCTTCTAACAGTTTACATACTGACCTTGACTGCTCTTAAGTGACTCTTGGTGTTGACAAGGCATGATTCCTTTTATGGCATAATATATTAAAAATTACGTTTGCACTATTTAAAAATCTTCACAGAAATGCAAAACCATAACTATATAAGATGTTGTCATTGATAATGGGAAAAAAATGATGTTGGTAATTGCTAGAGGACCTGCCAGGGCAGAAGGCCCTTGCCTTGATTCTCATCATCACAAAACAGCCAACAGACAGGCTGGTACTGTATAAGGAGCACTGTTAAACAAACTGTTGATACTGAGGAGTGGTTGCAGAACCTCAGTTGTGGGACTCTGAATATAATTTTGTAGTATGACCATTCCAGATAGCCTCTGAACTTGGTGTGTAACAGTGTACTCACTTTCTCAGTGGAATTCTCTCTTTGCCTGATCTGGGGAACCTCAGATCCTATAAGGAGTACCACATGGCCCTAAGTAACAATTACATGCCTGTCCTTTTCCTGATAAGAAACCTGCTCAGCAAGCACCTGTGGATTCCTGAAAATAATCTACCCTATCCTAAGGAGATCTTGGCTTTCAGCAAATGCCCTTCAACTGTACCTGGAGATGTTCCCCCATGAATAGGATAATTAATTAACATATTCTCCTTGTAATAGTACTGTGATACTACATGCAAATGAGGTACTGTACCACAACATGTAAATCAACTATATCCCTAGCATCTCTATCCCCAGGGAATCAAATACATGTACCCTTTAATCTCTCCTAAGGCCCAAGGATTATAAATCCTTGATATCACAGGACAAAAATGTGTTTCATGATATAATCAGCTTTCCACCATGGCTACTTGAAATTTGTCAATCATTTATCCTGGGGGGAGGGAGTACTCCCCTCCTTCCTGGAGATTTGCCACTGAATTCCCAGGGCTTGGCTGCCAACTATGGTGGCTGGATAGTGCAGTATATCTACAAACTCTGTTGACCTCAGGTGAAGCACCCACTGGGCTGAGACCTGCCTTTTAGTCCAAGAGGCCTGCACCTCCTGGCTTTCTGGATCTGAGCCTGGCCAGGCCTGTGATTTTTCTGCAATCCCACAGCACTGATCTTAATACAGTAGCTTATCCAAAGAGATGGAACACTTCCACATAATCACAGGCACTGATGTGTAATACCGAAAACCTCATTTTAAAAAGCTAACTAACACCTGTTGTAAACCTCATTTCCAACTCCCACAGTGAGACCATGTGCCTGGCCTAGAGCTTGAACTAGTTTTCTCCCTTGAACAGACTAAGTTGTTTTACAGAGAAATGGTACCTATGGTCTCAGGATCCCTCTTTTCTTTGTCCAGAAACTGAGAACTGGTTCCAAACATATCACCAGATGAAAAAATGACACTCAATGCCTTATGAGAACATGAAAATATTTAAAAAGAAATTAAGTAATAAACACTCAAAATATTAGTCTACATGGCTTTTTTTGTTTGTTTGGGTTTTTTTTTGTTTGTTTGTTTGTTTGTTTTTTGTGCTGCATATCCCTCAAATCTTTTAGTCAGCTAAACTACGATTTTTTTTTGTTTTTGTTTTTAACTATATTTATCCTGGACCTCCCTCTGTAGATCAGACTAGCCCCAAACTCACAGGGAATTCTCTGCCTCTGCCTCCAGAGTGCTGGAATTAAAGGCCTAAGCCACCCACCATCCAGATGATTCTGATTAATTTTTAGGTAACAATATGACAGTGTTAATTGTATTCAACTGTTATTAGTGTTTTAATTATTTTATTTTGAATTATGTATACACACACAAATATATATACTGTGTGCCTATTCACACACAGATTACAGTTCTGTATAATTGATAAATTTCATTAATGAAGCAGTATTTTTGAAAATGTGTATAAAGACTTTGATGCACATGGCTTGTAATATCAACATTTGAGAGAGGAGAAGAATAAGGAACACAGAAGATCTTCAGCTTTTTACCAAGTTACATGCTCATCTGTCTTTAGTAAAAACAAAGTATAAGTTGATTTTTAAAGATATATTTTTAGGTTTATTTTATTTTTAATTAAGTATATTTGTAAGGGTCTGTATGGACGTATATGCACAGTAAGTGCAGGTATCCCTGGAGGCCAGAAGAAACTTTCAGACTCCTTGAAGGTAAGGTTAAAGGAGATTGTAACCTGACTGATGTGCACAGTAGGAACTGAACTGGTACTCTAGAACAGTGGCTGATTAATTGGCTAATTAATTGGATAAGAGCACTTTTTGCTCTTGAGGACCCGAGTTTGTGAATTTGAAAAGATCTGCCAACAAAAGATCTCCATTTTTAGTTGTTAATTACATGCAAATTGCAGGCAGAATGTCTCTTCTCTGGATAGAAGTACCCTGCTGTTTAAGGTTGCAGCCCTCCCTTCTGTATAGCCATTCGGAGCTATGCATTAAGGTGCAGGACTCCCTCTCCCCACCAGAGCCTCCTGATCTCTCAGATGCCACCAACCACATTTGATGGATGGCCTTGGACACAGCCTAGCTAACTCTCCACTCCCTTCACCTATAGGATAATTATTTGGTACTGTGTTCTTGTTCATATGATAGGAGTGTGCTGTTTAATGCAAAGCAAGCATCCTAGACGTGCCTAATTTTAAACAATTATATACACCAATCCTTGGAGCACCCCAGTCCCAAGGGATATGTTGTTGGGAGCCACTGTTCTGGCAGCTGCTTTGATATTTAAATCTCAGCGGAAAGACTGCTTTACCAGGCCTTCACTGAAGTCAGGGAAGAATTTCCAAGCCCATCTCCTTTTGTTTGTGACAGCAGGTGAGATAGCTTGTCAAGATCACACCTCTTGTTTCACCTTCTTGTAAATTTAACCCATTGTTCTGAGCTGTTTTTACTCTGGCTTAAAAGCACTCAGCAATAAAGCCAGGCTGCTGATTGAGTCTACTCTCCAATAGAGCCTCTCGGAAAGGTTCCATGTGTTGTGTGTTAGTTTATTTATTTTAATCCTCACTCCCAACTCAAGAACCATTCAACTCAACTGGCAGGCTCCAGCAACATATAGTCTTTGTTTTCTTGAATTAAAGTAGAACTTGTGCTCTGCGGTGGTTCCTAGAATGTCTGATCTCAGTCATGTTTGCTGGGCTTCCAAGCTTTTCACCCAATCTTCCCCTCCTGCTTTCCTGGGTTGGTGGGAAACATGCCCTGAGGCTGGAAGAGAAACACCTTATCTCTGAAATGCTTGGGATAAAAAGTTTGAGACGTCACAGCATTTCTTATTTCAGATGTTTCTGGATGTGAGATGCCCACTCACCCAGTGCTTTGGGGGTGGGACTCTGTAAAATGAGTTACAGGTAACGTTTATTTCTCAGTGATGTTGCAAGCAAGACTCAGGTTACAGAATCTTCTCAGTTGAACAGAGCGGCCTATGGAGAAGAAATAAGAGCAGAAATTTGAGGCCAGCCTGTGTAACTGCCCTCCCTTACAGAAAAGAAAGGAGATTTAAAGAAAGTAAAAAAATTATAGAATCTTCTTTGCCACCTGTCTTTCTTGTAGGCTCATTTGATAATCATTACTCATTGGAGACCATACTGCTCTCTAAAGTTGTTATTTCCATAGATGTAGGTTTCAAATCTGAGACAAATGGCAGAGGTTCCTTATTATCACATTAAACCTAGCTGCCAATTTCCTCCAAGAAATCCCTCAGTCATTCCAAAGCATAATATGGTTCTTTTGGCTGGCATACCCCACTCCCTACTATGAGTTTACCTGCTCAGAGTCTGGGCTAACCTCTCTTCCCCTTAGCAACTTGTAGATTGTTTTGCAAGGTCAGGGAAGATGTTTTTACTAATGACTAATGTAAAAAATCTTAGAGAACCATGTAAAGTTAAAAAAATACCCTCTTAGTAGTAAAGCCAGGGACTCTTTAAGGTTGATGAGCAGAAATAAAAGCCCAAGATAGCACCTCCTGACTGACACTCTCCAGCTGGGCCTGTAACGGAGACAACAATTGATTTCCTTATACTTGTTTTTTGCCCTCAGCTTCTTGATATGTTTTAATAAAGTTATTAATGAGCAGATGCACACCCCACCCATCAAGATTTAAAGTAGAGGTGGCTTATTTTTTATATAAAAGTTTAGATTTGTGATACTTTAAAGACTTTCATAAGATTATTTTTATTGTAATTGATTCTTGGTTACCCCAAATTTCACCTTGCCAGTAAAGAAATGCTGGCTGAGAAGTTAAGTTGCTGGCTCATCTTGTTAATTTATCACAAGTTGGTTAATTAGAAGTGTATATGGGGTCTTGGGACTAACTTGTTTTTTTATATTTGTTTTTCACCCATAATACATAAAACATTTGATCATGTGAAGGTATAGGGGAATATGTGGGTTTTTTTTTCATATATTCATTGTACTCACTCACTTAAAGAAAAATTGAGTGTAACCATATTGTGTGTTTAGCTTGAAAGATCTTGCTGGGATAGATAAGCTGTGGAAAAAGAGTAAAAATGTGGTCCGAACTGGCCTTCTGGGTCTTGTTCCATCCACCAAGGTGTATGTATGTTGGGTGGTTTGCACCTCACTCTTTGGAGTTAGTTTCATCTGAAAAGATGTATGTATATGTATGTATGTAAGGTTGGGATGGAGCTTGCTCTTTTGTGTTTGTTCCATCCATCATGATGTATGTATATGTAGGTAAGGTGGTTTGGTGCTTGCTCTTTGGAGTTTGTTCCATCCACCTATATGTATGTATGTAAGGTGGTTTGAAACTTACTCTTGCAAACAAACAAAAATATTCACTTGAGTGCTCTATCACATCCCAGAAGAGAGCCTCAGATACCAGTGTAGATAGTTGTAAGCCTCCTTTGTGGGTGCTGGGAAATGAACTCAGGACCTCTGGAAGAGCAGCTGGTGCTCTTAACCACTGAGCCATCTCTGCAGCTCCCAAGTGCTTTTCTCTTATACTGCTCAAAATCCCCTGCTTCAGGAATACCACTGCCCACTAGGGCCTAGAACTTCCTTTATCAATTAACAATCACCATTTCTGAATTTCAGTAACCTGATAATTACTAACTGACCATCTTCATACCTAATGGACTAGTTTTGATAGCTCAGTATGGCCAAATTCCATGTTGTATGATTGGCTTTCCTTTATGATCCTGTGGCTGGAGCTGCAGCCCTGGCCAGTGACACAAGAAGGAGGGTTCATCTGCCTCCTCCTTTGTGGCTAGACTGTAATTGTTGGTTCCACCATATGTGTGCACTTTGATCTCTAGTATATACATGATAATGTGTCTCTGTCTCCCTCCCTCTCTATCTCTCTATTTTTAATTTTTTTTAAAGATGTGATTTCTCTGTGTAGCCCTGGCTGTCCTGGAACACCTCTATAGACCAGGCTGGCCTCAAACCCAAACATCCACCTGCCCCTGTTTTCCAAGTGCTGGGATCAAAGGTGTGTGCCCCCACTGCCAGGCTCCATATCCTTCTCAAATTTTCCTTCAGAAACTTATTCTCAAAGACCCACTGTGGTTCTTCAGACGGTTCACTGAAGGAACGTATAGTCTTGCTGTACAGATCTGTTTTGGATGAAACTAATGGTGGCCAGTGCCTTCACCATGTGCTTTCACCTTCTAAAACCCATTTTAATTGTCACCTTGAGCCCTAGGAGGCTCATCTGAGAGGAAAGCTTTGACTGAGGAATTGTCTAGATTAGTTTGACCTTAGGACATATCTGTGGGAAATTGTCTTGGTTATTCACTGATTAAGGAGAACCCAGCCCATTTCAGGTGGCACAATTTCAACTCCAGAAGTTTTGGGCAGTGTAAGAAGGATAGCTAAGTGTGAGCCTGTGAGCAAGCAAGCTAGAGAGCAAACCAGCAAGCAGGGTTGTTCCTCTGTGGTCCCATCATGACCTCCCTCATTGATGGATTGTGACCTGGAAGTGTTAAGTCTAATCCTTTTCTCTGCCAGTTGCTTCTGAGTAGAAAGTTTTATCATCACAACAACAAAATGAAAACAGAATGGCACCCACCTCTGTAAACATCTAATGAGGAGTATCAGTCTCATAAAAGATCCCTAGGCCCAGATTTATTAGTTCAGTTGGTCTTGTTATACCCAGTTCTCGAGCCCCCAAAAGATCTCCAGGAATCGACTCCGTTGCAAAACACATGAGGGTCTTTTTTATTGAAAAATTACAAGCTGCAGCTTGGGCTACACAGCCCCACTGCCGAAGCGCCCAGGTTAGTTGGGTGATATATAGATTCTGGTTCCTCCCAGCATGCCCAAGGCAGGGGCAATTCCTGCCTGGCAAGCATCCATTGGTCAAAATGCTACATTTTGAATTGGCTATAGGAAGGTCCCCAGACCATAATGACCTGGTGTCCCTCCCTAGGGGGATGGGCCAGTTTCCTAGCAACTGTTATCTCTAGTAGGTGGGGAAATAATGCAGTAAGGCAGTCCTTCCCCTCAGGGCATCAACAGACTTCTCCACCCACATAGTTTAGCCCTTAATAATAGCTGCTAATTTTTAATCTTTTTGGTCCCTCAGTCTCTTTGTAGTCCCTTCTTTCATAAGATTCCCTGCACTCTGCCCCAAGATTGGCTATGAGTCTCAGCATCCACTTTGATACCCTGCTGGATAGAGTCTTTCAGATGTCCTTTGTAGTAGGGTCCTGTCTTGTTCCTTATTTTCACTTTCTTCCAATGTCCATCCCCTTTGCCTTTCTGAATGAAATTGAGCATCTTACCCAGGGTCCTCCTTGCTTAGCTTCTTTAGGTATATATATTTTAGTATGATTATCTTATAAGTCTAATATCCACTTATAAGTGAGTATATACACCATGTGTCTTTGTGCTTCTGGGATAGCTCAATCAGGATGATCTCTAGTTCCCACTATTTGCCTACAAATTTCATTTTTTTTTAACTGCCGAGTAGTATAAATGTACCATAATTTCTGTATCCATTCCTCAGTTTAGGGACATCTGGGTTGTTTCCACATTTTGTTTCTGACATGAACTCAGTGGCTGGCTCTTTGATCACCTCCCCCTGAGGGGGGAGCAACCTTACCATGCCACAGAGGAAGACTACGAATGACAGTCCTGATGAGACCTGATAGGTTAGGGTCAGATGGAAGGGGAGGAGGTCCTCCACTATCAGTGGACTGGGGAAGGGGCCTGGAAGGAGATGAGGGAGGGAGTATGGGATTGGGAGGGGATGAGGGTGGGGCTACAGCTGGGATACAAGTGAATAAATTGTAATAAATTATAAAAGAAATTACAATAGTTGATGTATTTATCCATTATGAAAAACTGTATGAAATAAAATATAATTACACATACACACACAAAGAACTGATGAGGAAGGGCAGACTATCCCCCAGCCAATGATGGAGATTCCTTAAAGCTACTTTCTGTTCTTTTTGACTTCATTTCTCTGTAGCTAAATAAGGCTCTCCCAGCTGGGCAACTCTACCTGTCATGGAGTTCATGGAGGAAACATTTTAAGCGGCAGAAAGATGGAGGCAGGAGGTGAAGAAACCGGCAGTCAGCACAGTCCCACCGAACCCTCAAATACCCCCACTGATATCCAATTAGATCAGCACGTCCTCCTAAAATTCTCACAGTAGGCACAGTGCATGGAGAAATGAAAGGTTAAATAAAGTCAGGGGATGGAGACATGGTTCAGCTGACCAAATGCTTAGCAACCACAAGAAAATCTGAGTCCCCTCTTCACCACTGCTTGTACTGAGGTGTGGTGCTGCACACCTGGAATCCAAGCACCCAGGAGTTAGAGGCAAGATGATTGGATCAAGGTCATTTTAGTTTATATGTGATTTTAAAAGATAATACAAATGGGAGATCCTGTCACACACACACATACACACACACACACACACACACACACTACCCTTTCCCCCTCTCACTTCCCCCCCTCTCTCTGTGTGTGTGTGTTTACAGAGGAATGTGGGTCCTCACGGAGGCCAGAAGAGGGTGTCAGATCACTTGGATCTGGTGTTACAGACCATTGGGAGTAGGCCAATGTGAATGCTGGAAACTAAATTCAGTTCCCCTGGCAGGGCAGCAAGTCCTCTTAACTGCTGAGTCATCCCCCCAGTCCCGATTTTTAGCCTGTAATTTGTGACACTCATTTTCCTGTGGAGTTTGTGAAAACATAGTCCAGTCAAAACAAGCGATACAGAAAGGAAACACTAGTCACTGATTGGCAGTAGAATACATTTATGTCTCCAGCAGAATTTTACATTTTAACTTTGGGTACATATCATGTGTGCATGGTATCTTAGTTACTTTCCTACTTTTGTGATTGAAGAGTTTAAGTTAGCTTGGGTGACTCCATTTTGAAAGGAGAAGCCACAGAGGGAGACAATGCAGCCACTCCTGATGAAACCTAATAGACTAGGATCAGAAGGAAGGAAAAGAAGACCTCTCTTATCAGTGAACTTGGTGAGGGGCATGCGTGGAGAAGAGGGAGGAGGGTAGGAATTGGGAGGGGAGGGTGGAGGGAGCTACATGGGGGAGACAAAATGAATAGTGTAATTAATAAAAAATTTTAAAAAAAGTCCCCCTCCAAAAGAAGGCAGAGTGGTATTCATGTAAAAAAAAAAAAAATTATTGTCTGTGTCTGACTCCCAGTGACATAGGAAAAGCTACCAGGGACAGGACTTTTTACTGTAGTAGCAGGAGCAGCTACTGTGTGTTGACTTCGTGAACAAGGGGCGGAACGATGACGTCACAAAGCTCCTGATCCCTAGGACAGTAAGGAGTGGCAGAGAGATTTACAGACAGGGAGAGCAGGAGAAAGGCTGTGTGGGGTCTGAGGACAAAGATTTCTCGTGCCTACTTGCACGCTCCTCGCCAAGCCAACTACTGGTAATCTAAAGAACACATGCATATGATGCTGGCAACAGCCCTCAGCGGATTCTGGGATTTGTAGGCGACTCCTGGGCCACGGTCCAGGCAACAGAGCGGGAGAGACGCAGGCTCGTGACTACAAACAATCCCAGTATGCATGGCGCCGCCTGGACGCCATTTTTGTAGTTCTAGTATACAATCCCAGAAGTCCCTGCTCCGAAGCCATGTTTGTAGTTTTCGCGCCGGTAAGTCTAAGCCGCGATTCCTCTTGGGACTCTTGGGACTTCTGTGACCAGCAAGAGCTCTGAAGTGAGAAACGAAGGGATAAAGGTATGTCTGTGACTAGAAGGTTTGTGTTTACATCCCCGTGGCAGGGGCCAGGGAGATGGCGGGGCGGCCTTGGTGCCTCCGAGCCCGGAAGTCTCGACTCTCTGCGGGGCGGATCTGGAAGCGAAGCCCTAAGGGGCGGGACTTCCTCCAGAGACGTGCTGCTACCCAGAACGGTTTTTCCAGGTCAGCAATCTTCTTATCCCAAGCAGTTATGAATTCATAGTCCTGCTCACACGTGGAGTGGGTGCGGGGAGGAAGGGGAGGAGGGATTTTGGGGTTCCCCGCCTCCCTCCTCTGTCCACTCCTCGCCTTCCATCCGTCCGCCTGGAGTCCCCCAGCTGGTGGTGCGGAGGGCAGAACTTCAGGCAGAGGGTTGGCGGGATGAGAAGACGCACAGTCCTCCGCTCCCTCCAGACCTGCAAGCTTCCTGGGGGAGATGGGTGCACCCTGCCCGGGGTGAGGCTGTGAAAGACCTTGTATTGGTTGTTTTGGCGCCCTCTGCTGGCCTGCGGGTGCACGAGCAGGGAAGAACCTATAAATAATTTTTAGGGGGCTGTTGAGTAGGTAAGGTGCACAGGGCTTAGTTGTTAGGGTGCTGGGGACTCAGTACATAAGGATCTAACCACCTCTGCTGGGCTGAGGGCATATACATATGGGCAAAGAGAAAAAAAGAGATGGAGGAGGAAGAAGAGGGAAGGAAGGAGAGAGAGAAGAAAGAAAGAAAGAAATCTGTTTGGCTTTGCAGAAAAACAGCCAGCTAATTGAAACTTGGGTACTATTTGCTGTTGATTTGCTGAATTTGAACCAACATACACAGGTAAATGTGCAGGTATTCTGTAGTCATATAAGTAACTTAAGTTTTTTCACATGGTAAATAAATTATTTTCAACCAGAAGGAAAGTGTAGAACATGGCAAACCAACACATTTTATTTTGAGTCCCTATCAAATAGGAATGACTTGATGAACTTTTTCAGAGGAAGCTTCTCATATTCGAAGACAAGAGCTATCCCTGGCTTAATGAACTTTCTGTCTTCTGTAGCCTCCCAGTACCCAGGAGATTTTTACTTCCATAAATTCTGGATTGACAGGATTTAATTGCTCACCTCCTGCTTTGCTATGTGAAAATCATGACCCATACCCAATTTCTATAGAGATTAAACCAGAAGAAAATGATGTGGTGACCATTTCTGAGCCCAGCTATTCCATATGGAATGCAGTGTCCCATGCCCTCCATAAAACGCTGTTGAACAAAATTGAAATGGGATCTAAAGCATACAGAAACATGGACCGGCTTCTTCCATGCCAGGTAAGCCTCACTGGTAAGCAAGGGTAGCATCAGGATCTTATATTATTGGTAAGTAATTCACTGTCATCAAGCCAATAAAACATTTTCACCTTATAGTTGAAAGTACAAAATAAAATGGAAAAAGGTTCTGTCAACATGTATGTGTATATATCTGTATCTTAAATGATTTGGAGACTGCAAGCACTCACTTGAAGACATTTAATTTGAATGTCTTTCAACAAATGCTTTCCTAGTGTGAGATGAAATTCTTAAGATATATGTGTAAATATGTAAAAATACGGCAAGTTCAATAACCAAAATTTTCATGATTTCATGGAATATGTCCAGTGCTATAAGATATATATACGAGAGGACTGTATACAAAGCAACCATTTCACATAAAATAGAATATATTTATGGCAAAAAAACCATAAAAAGATTCTTTTGTGGACAATAAATAGACTGTCTTAGAGTCACAAAAGAAAATTCTGCTCAGTTCCCTCTCTTCATCCACTTCTGCTGTCTATTCTGTTTTCTATTCTGGGTGACATTCTGGCACCCTCCTGTGGACCCTTCTTGTTATTTAGCTTCTTTGGGTCTGTGGATTGTAGTACGGTTATCCTGTATTATAGATCTAATATCCGCTCATAAGTGAGTATATACTATGTGTTTCTCTCTGTGTCTGTGCTACCTCACTCAGGATGATTTTTTTCTAGTTCAATCCATTGCCTGCAGTTTCCATGATTTCTTATTTTTAATAACTGATGAGTATTCCATTATGTAAGTGTACTAGAAGTACTTTATCCATTCTTCTAGATTTGAGGGACACCTAGGTTGTTTCCAGTTTCTAGCTGTTATGAATAAACAGCTATGAACACAGTAGAACAAATGTCCTTGTTATATAATATAAGGGAACAACTTTTGGCTATTATTCCTGGAGTGCTATGGCTGGGTCTGGAGGTAGAACTATTCCCAATTTTCTGCAAATGCACCAGATTGATTTCCAGAGAAGTTGTACAAATTTGCACTCCCATCAGCAGTGGAGGAATGTTCCCTTTTTACCACATCCTCACCAGAATATGTTGTCACTTGAGTTTTTTATCTTAGTCATTCAAGTGGTGTAAGATGGAATCCTGGAGTCATTTTGATTTCTGTTTGATGACTAAGGACTTTGATGATTTCCTTTAGTGCTTCTCAACCATTCGAGATTCCTCTGTGATGAATTCTCAGTTTAGCTCTGAACCCCATTTTTAAATTGGATTAGTTGATTTGTTGGTGTTTAATTTCTTAAGTTCTTTGTGTATTTTGCATTTTTAATGCTCTGTCTGATATAGGGTTGGTGTTGCTATTTTCCCAATCTGTTGGCTGCTGTTTTGTTCTTTTGATAATGTCCTTTGACTTACAGAAGCTTTTCAGTTTCTTGAGATCCCATTTATTAATCGTTGATCTCAGAGCCTGCGCTGATTTCTTCTATTGTCTCCCATGTTACTGAGTTCCAAACTTTTTTCTACCTTGTCTTCTAAATGATTTAGAGTCTCTGGTTTTAGGTCAAGGTCTTTGATCCACTTGGACTTGAGTTTCTGCATGGTGATATACAAAGGGGTCAATTTGCATTTTTCTACAGGCAGACATCTAGTTAGACCACCACTATTTGTTGAAGATGCTGTCATTTTTCCATTGTATGGTTTTGTCTTTGTTGAAAGTAAAGTTTTAGTAGGAGTGTGGGTTTATTTCTGTGTCCTTATTCCAATTGTACAGGATTTGTCTTCTCTCAAGGGTGTTTTTTTGGTTCTCTGACTATTATTTCTTACCTTTCTCAGACCCATGAGACTTTGGGTATTTGTGGGCACCCCATGCACAAACAGCCAATGTGAAGGTATTTGGGGGAAATCCTAATAAAAAATCCTATTGTTTTCCTGAGCATATCTTAAATGATAATATAGGAACCATATGCTGAGATTTGGTTGACCTCACTGTTTGTCCTTGTGAAATATTGAAGACTCTGGAAATCAAGGCAGGGCCAGCATGGCTCCTGTTATCATGCTTTGCCATACTTGATTCACTTTAGGACACCATCCTAGGGAATTTACTCTTTTCCATCTTCTCTGGAGAGGTGCACCGGCTTGGGTGACCCCATCAAAAAGGAATTCACCAATTCCATTTTGATAACTACATTTGCTCAGGAAGAAAGAAATAGCTGCTGGGTTATAACATTCATTTTGGTTTGAGAAGATATTAGGATTGTAAGAAAGGAACTTTGGGACCTAGAAAATCATAGCTACACTGAGAATTTGCTGTGATGAATGAGAGGGGAAAAAAAGGCAACAATACCAAGTTACATTGATGCTTCCTGTTGTGTGTTTTGGAAGATGTCACATTATTTAAACATTTTGTATGATGGTGGTGAAAGCCACGCAGTTACTACTTCCAGGATAATAACAGACATTTTCCTGGCTGGTTCAGTGATGTCAAGCACACATCAGGAAGTGTTCATGTTCTTAGAAGTGTTGGAGATGCTTCACTGTCATTTGGAGCTAGCTGGAAGGTAGGGGTACTGATGGTTTTCTGGGTTTAGGCTGAGCACAATTTGGGTGAATGTGAAGACTGGCAGGAAGAGCTGAGCTGCATGTCTACTTCTGTGGCTGCTGGGAGTGATGCTACTCTCACAAGCACAATTCTCCCTCCCTGATTCACCTGGACAGTCTACCATGCAGAGTGATTATTGGGTTAAAGACTATAATTTTATTTGAATTCCACTATAACACTGGTCAGTGGGCAGCCTCACTGTGATTGTCTGGTTCATACTGGCCATCTTGGTACATGATGATGGTCATTGTATCAAAGGTTCTTATACTTCGTGATAGGTGCATGTGTTCTGGGTGCTAGCTAGTGAGTTTTTGGCAGCGTAGGCTCTTCAGAAATTATAATTTTGTCAGACATGGGAAAAGAGTAATGCTGTATTTTTTTTGAGTGTGTGAAAGTGGTGCATGTAGGGGAGAGTCGTTTTAGAAAACCTTCCACATGTTCCTCAGAATATGAATTTTCACCAGAGATGAAATTGAGTAACAGGAATAACATCATCATTTGCTATTTAAACTTCACTAAATATTATGATAGTCTTTTAAGAGGCCATGACTGAAGACATATGCATCCTCAGATATTCCTCAATAAATGGAGATCAGTGGGAATTTGCTCTCATTTGATACCAATCAGGAGCCAGAACCAAATCCCTCTCCAAATTTTTTCTGTATGTGGGCCATTAAAATGAAAACAAAACAAAAATTGTTCAAAACTACTTCAGGACCTGGAACCCTTGTTATTTGAGAAGGAATGAAGTGGTCCTCAAGTGTGTGTGTGTGTGTGTGTGTGTGTGTGTTTGTCCATTTACACATCCGGTAATGGTTTGTTTGGTCTTTATCCTTTGTATCAAAGTTGCTGCACCTTGCCCCTTTATGTACCTGGGTGGGTACACCTGATCACCCTATGTGTTATCACCTGTGGGATCATAACTGCCACAGCACTGCAGAAAACTCAGAAACCCAAAACCAGCCCAAAGCACAGCCATGTTTTCCTCCAAGAGTGAAGTAGTGTCATGTACACTTTATGCTTTTTGTGTGTGTGAGCAGAGGAGAGCAACTGAAATTGTTGTGCATGTACAATACAGGTCAATTACTTGTTTGTATTAAAATTTGGAATAAATTCTCTCAAGTTTTTTTTTTTCTAAATTAAGGGAAAACCTGTGTCCTCCATAGCCTGCAGCAACAACTTTTAGAGGTTGAATACAGGTGCAGGGGCCCAGGTAAATGCCTTAGCATCCCCCTCCCCTCCACTCCCTTGAGCTTAATTCTGGCACAGGGTCCCTCCATGCTTAGGGCAGAATAAGGCCATTATCTTTCAGTGGTTCATCCAACGATGCCACAGGACTAGAGGATGTGGGTACTCAAGACAGTTCTGTCTTTACTAAATTAAAATATACAGTATTAAAATTATCACATATATAAATCTAGCTATTAGGTGCAGGAGCGCTCTGTCTTCATGGACACGTGCACATCACCAGAGTGAACCAGATGTTCATGCACCACCCTGTTGTCCCTGGGGATCCAACCTGTTGTCCCTGGGGATCCTGGGAAAGAAATAGCGATTCTGTGTCCCTGTCTTTCCTGGACTCGCTTTCTCTTCAGGAACACACTGAGAACCGCCTGCCCCTGCCTCCCCAGTCCTGGGATCCTAGGTGTATGCCACTGCGCCGCCTTTTGTTGTTGATGTTGTTTAATCTTTAAAAATATTTATCAGGGTGAGCCCATTTCTGCCTTCCCGAGAGAGCAGCGCTGCTTTGACTGGGAGGGCCGCAATTACAAAAAAAAGGGGGGCCGAGACCCCAGGATTCCTTTCCCATAGACGAGGTGGGCGGCCTCTGAGCAGAAGAATGCAAACTGCACATTCTTCCTCTACACAAGCTACTTCCAGCAGCTGGTGTTTACTTCCATTACCAGGGGGCGGGGCGATGACATCACGGAGATGCTCCTAGAAAGGTCTTGATTCCTAAGATGGCAAGGGGCAAAGGGAGGGGACATTTACAGAACCGTGGGACCGGGGGAAAGGATGTGTGCACTGGTTGGTCGGTGACTTCCCAGACCAGGGCCTCTGCAGCAGTGGAAAACAGCTTCAGGGCGACTTCCGGTCCAGGCTACCCTACCAGGGAGGGAAAACAACCCAGGCTGCCTTGTGAAGGCATAAACAATGCCCGCAGCATTCTGGGAATTGTGTTTCTGCGCCTGCACCACGTTATGGCTTGGCCGTAAGCGGAGATGACTACAAACAATCCCAGAAGTGTTTGCTCTGCACCCCGCCATGTTTGTAGTTCTCATTGAGACATGCTTGTAGTTCTCACAGAAGCTTGCTGTGGGCACAATGCATTCTGGGACTGTTTGTAGTTTTCTGACTTTGGTGAGCTCTGTATTGATCAACGAAAGAGGTAAATGGCTCCTGTGCTTTGCAGGTTTGTGTTTACAGTTCAGAAACATGGTGGCCCGGGAGATAGTGGGGAGGCCACCGAGCCAATGTCCTAACTGCTGAGTCATCTTCCCAGCTTTTTGTTTATGTCTCAGGAATGCCTCGGAGTGAATATTCTCAAAGTTTAAAAACCATTGACAATGGAAAATGCATCACCTACCCAATTTCTCATCTGCACTCATTCAATTTAAAGCCGAACAGTACACACCATGAGCATTTAAAAATTCGCATGCATCTATGCGGTGTCCTGTGACAATCCATTGTGTCTGCAGTGCTCCTGTTGTGCAAAATGCATTCTTCGGGAGTCTGAGGACACCTGCACTCATTTGCATAGACCCTTCTGGCCTCATACTCATAATAGAGACCTGCTGCCTGAGCTTTCCTCTTTGCTAGCTCTTCAGTCTTGCCATTTACAGTTCAGGGGAACATCCACTGACACTTGCGAGTAGACATGGACTAGAGAATTTATTAGCAGGGCTATGGGTCCCTGTGAATCAGGATGGCAATTTCACCACTCATACTGAGTTCCAGGGCAACAGAATTTCTTAATCTATAGCCAGATTTGGGATTCACAGTGTGACTGTCTTAAGCTAGTGGTATACAAATAACACCGAATTTAGGCTCATTCTGGCCTTTTCAGTTTGTTTGTATTGAAGGAACTGAGGATGGCAGCGGTGGCTCCATTTTGTTTCTCAGACTCTATCTTAAGTTGACTGACCTTGGAATGATTTGGTCACCACCTTTGGGTTCCAAAAAGGGCCACATGGCCCTCCATCCTGCAGGTTTTGTGGATACCACAAAATGTGTAAATAGATAATTATAACCAGGCCTCCACCCCACATGTTATCATAAATGCCACAGAGTGTGTTAGTGGAGCCTCCTCTTCACCCAGCTGGCTATCATACAGATTGCTATTGAGAGACCAAAAAGATTAAAAATTAGCAGCTATTATTAAGGCCTGAACTATGTGGGTGGAGAAGTCTAGTAATGCCCTGAGGGGAAGGACCGCCTCGCTGCATTCTTTCCCCACCCACTAGAAATACAGTTGCTAGGAAACTGGACCCTCCCCCTAGGGAGGGACACCTGGTCATTAATGGTCTGGGAATCTTCCTATAGCCAATCGATTCAAAATTTAGCATCTTGACCAATAGATGCTTGCCAGGCAGGAATCGCCCCTGCCTTGGGCATGCTGGGAGGGACCAGAATCTATATCACCCAACTAATCTGGGCGTGTCGCGCTCAGCTCCCACCATTTCGGCAGTGGGGCTGTGTAGGCCTAAGCTGCAGCTTGTAATTTACAATAAAAAAGACCCTCATGTGTTTTGCAACAGAGTCGATTCCTGGAGATCTTCTGGGGGCTCTCGAACCGCAAACTGGGTATAACACTATCTGTCGGTTTGGCCAGGGGGCTTGGAACAATTAACCAAAAGGTCAGATTGCTGAACCCCCTACCTAAAACTTATCCTCTGTAACTCTAAGGCTAGGAATCCCCTGCTTGCCGTTTTTTCCCTTTAAAAACTGTGCCTCCCTGAGATTAAGGGCCTCACTCTCTAACCTGCTATGTTGGGGAAGATTGGTGGCCAGAGATTTAGCTTGAATAAAGATCCTCGTGTAATTTTCAATGGACTGGACTCCTAGTGGTCTTTTGGCATTTCTCAAATCAGGCACATCATACCTACCTTGTCCTCATAAAAAACTGGGTGCTCTCCCACCCTTTACAGATAGGGGTGCATCTTTGGTCACTCAGATGGGTAACTATCTAGGAAAGAAATAGTCTGAGATAATCATCATTCTGGAAAATTTTGGTAAAGTCTGCCTCTGTAGCAAGAAGTAGGTGAGGTCTGCCCCCACAGCTAGCAAAGAAGTCATTAACAAATTCCACTCCCAGCCTTTTGGATTGAATGCAGGTATTTGATCTAATGCACTGAGAAGAGGCCTCTGCATGTTTAACATTCCTGGTTTCCCTAGTGATCTGTGGGTACAAGGACCTTTGTGGTTCAACATCCTGTTGTTCACTGAAGAGTGGAATTTTCCTGAAAGTAGGATAATTAGCATCAAACAAGGATGAGCTCCCTAATTGCTTTTCCAATACAATGTGTTCAGTCCTGAAACCATATATAAACAATCAACAGAAAGGGACTCAGCAAGTTTTATTCAAATATTTGAGCACACTTATTCACCCATACTTAGCTTGGAAGAAATAGCCTGGGAAGAATAAGGAATAGAGAGAGGACAAGAAATGGGTAAAGCAATGTAATATATTTTAATTAAATATATTTTAAATTAGAACATGGCTATAGAGATAGTCTAGCAGTTAAGAACAATGGATATTGGTACAGAAGATAGAGGTTCCATCTCCAGAAACCACATGGTAGCTAGCCATTTGCTCTAATTCCAGTCAATGTCATCTGCCATCTTCTGGCTTCTGTTGTTACTGAACATAGACACACACAGAAAAACACCCATGTATATAAAATAAAAATAAAACTTAAAATTGTAGTAATCTCTACAGAGATATCACAGCATTGAGACAGACAGCAGCCAGGGCTAGTTAAAAATGAACTCTTTCTATTCCTGTATGAAAGTAGCTGCAGCATTCCTCTGAACCAGCCATCTCACAGGCAAAAACAGGCTCATTGTGAGGTTAGACTAGCTCAGCAAAGCTGTTCCTCTAAGAATAGTGTCCATGGTGCTGATAGGTGACTTCCTTGATATTTTCTGAATCTGTATTCTCTGGATTTGTATGTGTGAGAAAATGGCCTTGATACTTCTATCTGTGAAATCATACAACATGATTGACAGGTAGCACTGGCCACATGCAAACGATTTCTAGTGTCCCTTATTTTCATCTAAGACCTTGTGGTACAAGATGAACATTCCAGAGGCATTTCTGTCCACTTTTATAATTTACATATGTTTCTGCATGACTTTGAGCTAAGATGCATTTAAATATATCTCCTTATACACTACCACCATGTTAAGAAAAAGGATTTAACTTAGCATGCTTTAACATAGGCAAACCTATAATTGAACTTTTCCAGATTCCCAAAGTAAAACATCAAAGCTTCCTTTGATGAAGAAAATCATGCTTTGGAAAAGACTCCCATGTTCTCCTTTCCTGCCACAGGGGAAAAAAAAAAATCTGTTTTCACTGTTGTGATGGCTATTCTAGGCAGCCAAATTGACTATATGTATGGAATTAACTAAAACCCAAATTGTTGGGAAGTGGAAAAACTCTTCAATCACGATCTAGATTTTTGATGTGATAAAACCCACCTTTAATCTCATCCACAGTCTCTGATGGTAACATACATACATACACACACACACACACACACACACACACAATACATACATATAATTTTGGAGATGGTAGCTCTTTTTCTTTGTCTGCTGGCCCTACCTCTGGCTAGCAAGCTCATTAAAAAAAAAACTGGCATTAAAGCTTATTTCTTAAGAATTATGGTATATACTGAAGACCATCTGAAACATCAAGCTACATTGGCTGAACCATTACTGTATTTTTGGTTTTTAAGCAAAATCCAAAATATTGGATATCACCAATAAAGATGCTGGAATCAGATGCCTGGGTGAAAACTTACTATCTCAGGGAGGCAGAGAAAGCACCCAGCCTACCTTCCTACTCAGCCAAAGGCTCAGAAAACAAAACAAAAACTACTTCACCTTCCATGCTTTTTTTAAAATCCTCTCAAACTGAATGTCCCTACATTCCACTTCATGTGAATCTCTCCCAACTGGTTGCTTGCTTAGCCTCTTGACCTATGGTTGAGTTAATCCAAGCCTGTTTTGTGGATTAAAGGTATATGCTTACACTAAACCACACCACAACTAGAGACAGATTTTTCCAGGATACCATCTCAGGGTTCACAGTATAACTAAATAATCCTGCAACATGGGTTCTTCAACTTTCCATTGGTAGACAGGCATTATTGGACCAGTTGGAACACTGCCTGTGAGCCATTCTAAAAAACCCACTGTCTACATATGTACATGCATTCCATTTGTTCTGTTTAGCTAGAGAATCTTTACTAATACATATGTTTTGTTTTGTTTACCTTTCCATTTGGGAAGCTATGGCTGCTAAAAACACTGCTCCACAAAGTTTTTCATTTGTTAACTGTTTTTCTCTCAGGGTGTTCACAGGTACCAGGTGAAACATAGGTGCAGTTATCTGAGCCCAGTATGAAACCACAAAACACAAATCTTGTTTCTTGAAATTTCTCTGATAGGGAAGGTCCTCCTCAGGTCTCATCAGGAGTGGCTTTAATGTCTTCCTCTATGGCCTGCTCCTCATTCAGGAGGAGGTGATCAAAGAGATAGCCACTGATTCATGTCAGAGACAGTCCCTGTTCCCATTAATCTGGATCCCACATGGATACTGAGCTACCATGGGCTACATCTGTGCAGAAGTTCTAGGTTATCTCCGTGCATGGTCCTTGGTTGGAGACTCAGTCTCAGAAAAGACAGATGGAGTGGGGCATGGATGGAAATGAGGGAAAAATGAGACTGGGAGGGATTGAGTGATGGGGCTACAGCTGGAATACAAAGTGAATAAACTTAATATAAAAAATTTAAAAATATTCATAACATTAAGAAATGAAATGTATAAGGAACACACAGTCCCAACCAAAATTCTGTTATCAGATTTTATACTTTTTGCCAAGCGTGCATTTTGCATTTATTACAAAACACAATTCATATTTTTCTCTGAGAAGACTATATAACTCTCTGATAGTCATTTATAAAATCTAATAAATTCCTTTGTGGTACTTGTAAATCACTATAAACTAGATATTCCACCAAAGATGAATATGATTTAGCACAACTTATGAAGCCTGCAATCATTTTGTCAGAATTGTTTGATTGTACTGAATATGTTCTCTAGACATGTTAATCATCTCACAGGAATGGGGTTCTTGGAGTATGTGATTCCTACCTTTTATATTTTATAGTTAAAAGCTTTAGCAGTAATATACATATATACATATATATATATAATATACATATATACACATATGTACGTGTGTATATATGTATATTACTGCCAAAGCTTTTAAACACCATGGCAATTTAATAGAGAAGTCACCTTGATTTGTATTTTGTTCTTTAATTATAAAATGTATGAATAATTTAAAAAGTTCTCCTTACCTGTTAATTATTCTAGGACCCCTTCCATTTGTGGGACAGATGGGCAACTCCACTGCACTTTAGTAATGGGCTGTGGAAGCCTGATCCACCAGGAGGAAGAAGCAGAGCTGTGGGGGAGCTCAGGAATGCCCTGAGATCTTGAGTTGGGGAGCCTAGGGTCCCCTTCCACAGAGGAGAGCAGCAGATGGCCGAGCGGCCAGGGTAGGAGGGCTGGGCGGTCCCGAGGCTGGATGTGCAGGCAGACTTGTAGGCAATGGGAGGACAGGCACTAGTGCTGCTGCAATGCGAATCTCTGTAGATCTGGAGAAGGCGCAGTCCTGGACTGGATGCCAGAGTCAGGAACTAAAGGGCTGTGTCCCTTCCACACACTCTAACCCTAAGGGAGACACCCTACCCCTAAGGGAGGGGTTCCTGTCACTCAAAACGCTCTGGCCAGTCAGGTCCCCGCCTGGGCCCACCAGTGAAGAGGGGGCGTGTCCTTCCGTATCCCTTTCTGCTGGTTCAGCTCCCGCTGCTGAGCAGGCTCTTGTGGTTCCGGGTGAAGTGCTCTGAGCGCCACCGCTGCTGCTTGGTGCTGCGAGGTGAACTGAGGCAAGCTCCAAAGTCGCACTATGGTGAGTGCAGGGAGGAGAAGGCAGCTGAGCGGCGGGAGCTGGTATGCGGGGTCTCTTCCGCGACTGGCTGATCAGCAGCGGCCCCTGGGGAGGGACCTTGTGGTCCTAGGCGCTTGCTGGACCCAGTGGTGGCAACTGAGTCACTCATGTGCTGGAGCCTTATCCGCGTAGAGTGTTTGCAGCAGGGGTTTGTGTGCAGAATCATCCTCATGGCGGGAGTCTTTGGTGTTCAAGTTTCTCTCGTGTCTTCTACAAGTACTGCTCTTAGCATTTAACCTTTAGGTGTGAGTTCCATTCGGAGGTAGTTTTGGCGGGGGGGGGCGGGTTGTAAGCGGCATCTTGTGTGTTGGGTAGCACTCCAATATTAAGCTGTGATGAGGAAGAGTAGAATTGATGATGTAAAGGATTTCCAATGCTTGGGAAATAGTAGGTGACAGTAAATACAATTTAGCCAGGGGAGGACTGCCTCACAATCACCCCACAGGTAAATAGGATGCTAACCAGGCCTGTTAGAGATTAGTACTCTAGCAAACACATGTTGACCGGGCTTGTCCAGAAATTTGTCTCCAACCATAGCAAAGGAGAGAGACAACTCTGATTTACAACCAGCTACCAGGCCGATCCTCATATCAAAAAAACAGGCCTCTACCAAGCTGCTCAAGGCGGTTTTACAGGGTCACAACCAACATTATAGCCTGTGGTGACATAAAGGTGTTAAAGTAACATTTATTCCCCTGATGTAATTGTCCTCCAGGAGCTTAGTGCCTTCATCTGCTAACCTAGGCCTAGTCCTGCAAGCTTCTAGCCTCCATACAATCAAATCTAGGCCTAGAATGTTTTCATCCTCTGAGACTTAGTGCTGAATAAGTTCACCCTTTCTAGTTGTTTCTGAACTCTTACTGGCCTTTTCAACTCAACTGTTCTGGCTCAGACTCCCCTCCAAGTTGACTGAATCAACCCGCCTTTTCTGATTGAATTGCTCTGCTAACTTTGGCAATATGTTATAATATTCCTGATGGTTTTCATTCTCAGGCTCTGTCTGTCGTCACCTGTGTCTAGTTTCTCTCTTCAACTTGTGTCTGTAAAAGTCTCCCAGTGAAAACTTTTTCTGAATTCTGCAAACTCAACTTGAGCGCACTGCCTCTCAACTCACTGACTTACCAGAACAGCCTGAGCAGAAATGTCTAGAACTCAGTCATCTGAATGCCTCTGTTTCCCGAGGGCTAGGGTTAAAGTTTTGTACCACCACACCCAGACCTAAGCTTTTCTTTAGCTGAAGCTTGCTCTACTGGCTGGCCTTGATGACAAAGACTGCTTATCTCTTTCTCCTGGGAGTAAAGGTGTGTCTGTATTCCAACCAGATCATATAGACCTGGAAAGTCTTTGGATGTGTTCTCTTGCCAGAACAGCCATGTTCTGAATTAAAATTCATTTACCTAAAGATCCAGTTTTGTTTTTGAGAAAAGAATAGTTTTGCCACAGGGGCGAGCCTATACTGGTTGGTTGACAACTCTTTGAAAAGGGAAAAACGAACAAACAAAAAACTTGTTTGTGTTCATGGCTGACTTGATCAATAAAGGTATTCCATGAGGCCTTCATATAAGGGGAATGGCATAGTTCTTTCTTAAACCCATTAACATTCTTGGCATAGCCAGTAACAGACTGGGGCTTAGGCCTTTGGAACTTTCTCTACCGTCTCCATGTATTGAGAATAAAATTGAGTTTATTCTCAAAAGCCACAAAAATGTTTGGGAGAGACTGTTATGTCCCAGGCCTTTGGGGAGGCATTGCTTCAGATCATGAGATTGCAGCTCTTCCCACCACATGGGGCTGTGGTTGTCAATTCCAAGGCCACTGTAGGCTTGGTTAGTAATGTTCTTGAGAGACCCTGTGTTCCTCTTAATGCAGCTCTGTTTCATTAGACTCCTCGTGAATTTGTTTCTACTTATGATATTTTCTTCTGACATCACAGAAGTTAACCATTTCCTTCCATTTCCCCTGAAAGTAGCATACCAGATGCTATTCTTGAGAAGCTAATTTGGCCATGGACCTCTCAGAGGCTGAACCACCAACTAAATAGTATTTATGGGCTGGACATAGAACCCCATATGCTGGACATATGTAGCAGATGTGCAGCTTGGTCATCATGTAGCTCGCCTAACAGTGGGAGTCCTGGCTGTTTCTGACTCTGTGCCTGGGTTTGGATCACTTTTCTTCCACCTGGACTGACTTGCCTAGCTTCAGTGGGAAAGGGAACAATTGGTTCCATTTAGACTTGATGCATCAGGGTATGTTGGTACTTAAGTGGGGAAGAGGATCTGCTTCTATGAGGATAGAGGTAGGGAGGAGTGGGGTGTGGGGATGAGACAGGGAGGAAAGGAGGGTGGTGTTTTCCATCTGGCTGTTAAGTGATTAAATAAATGAACTGAAGGACAAAAATGCTTACTCGGCTTAACACATACCTTGCATAAGACCTCCGCGCCCCAGCTTTTATTTTTTCCAATGTTGCCTTTTCCTGTCTTTTCCTCTTCTGGCATACTCACTTCAGGACCCTGTCACTGAAGAGTGACCTGCTGTTTGAGGGCACCAGTCTACTTCTGGCAATATTTTTGCCATGTAAATCTTTCTAAGTGGCTAGACTTACAAGTCCCCAGTCCACATTTTAATTGTTGAAAACATAACCTGGGACTGAACCTAAAAGTGACTTAAGGGTTACAAGATATGTGTAATGCAAAATTCTGTCCTCGACTGGCTCCTTTTAAGCATTGGCCAGAGCTGAATGTATGCTGTCATTAAATGTATTCTGTCTTAATTACTCTTTTAATTGTGTTTGCAGTGATTTCTCCTTGGGAAGGGATACTATTTCTAGAACAGTTGCATCTTCACCCTTGTAGAGAAATGTTTTCAAGGCAAGCTATTCAGACTGAGTTTGTTTCTCCCTAGGGCAATGACCTTGCTTTTCTCTTGATTAAAATTTCTAAATTCTTTAGTTATATGGCTGTATCACAAAAGAGCTTTATAATTTGAGTTGGTAACAAACTCTCCGTGTTGTAGTTACAGTGAAAGGATTTGCATGTGGAGCATGGTTTGTGCCTTCTGTTCAGAACAGGAAGAACAATCTATTATATACAATTGCTGTGTGAATCAGGGTAGGCAATAGCTAGATCAAAGACTAAGGCAGTCAGCTATAGGGACAGCTCACAACTGTCTGTAATGCCAATTTCAAGCAATCACTAATACACAGAAAATAAAATTAAATATTTTTTAAAAAGAATTTCATGCCTAATTAAAAATGGATTTCTCATTAGCTTAGAGAAATGTCTCCAAAAACTCAGCCTTTCTTCATGCTATGTAGTTAAGACTTGCTTTGAACCACCTAATCCTGCCTTTGTGGCCCAGCGTCTTGCAACTCATTTCAGGCTAGACCGTAGCCTGGTCAGTGAAATAGAAAAGGAACCAGTGACTGAGGTCCCTCAATCATCCCTGGCTTTCATAGGGTGGGTATTTACAAATAAAGAGGGACCTGTGTATGAATTGAGTTCAATGACCTACTTTGAAGCTGGTGTCATCATAGCAGAGAAAGGGATGGAGAAAAAGGATGGTGAGAGCTTTCCTGCTTGGACAGAAGTGTCAGTTATTCAATTTAAATGGTTAGGAAAAGTCCAAACTGGCACTACTTGGAGTTCACAGACCAAGGCAATCAAGATTCTGGAAGAGGAACTGAACTTATTTCTAGAAACCAAATTTCTATAGTTACACTGGTTAACAAACACAGAAGACCTGGGCAAACAGGTGTGGCTGAGCCTAACAGGAATGTTATTGCTCTAACAATAATGGTGCATCCCAAGAGAAAAGGAGTGCATAATACTTGGTGTGCTCTTCTATGTATGTCTAGTCCCAGAAAAATCTTGGGGAATGAAGCCAGTTTCAAATTTTCTTTTTTTTTAATTTTTTATTAATTACACTTTATTCATTTTGTATCCCCCATAAGCCCTTCCCTCCTCCCCTCCCAATCCCCCCTCCCTCCCCTTTCTGTATGCATGCCACTCCCCAAGTCCAGTGGTAGGGGAAGTTCTCCTCTCCTTTCTGATCTTAGTCTATCATTTCTCATCAAAAGTGGCTGCATTGTCCTCTACTGTGGCCTGGTAAGGCTGCTCCCCCATCAGGGTGAGGTGATCAAAGAGTAGGCCAATCAGATTATGTCAGAGGCAGTCCCTCTTCCCATTACTGTGTAACCCACTTGGACACTGAACTGCCGTGGGCTACATCAGTGCAGGGGTTCTAGGTTATCTCCATGACTAGTCCTTGGTTGGAGTATGAGTCTCTGGGAAGTTCCCTGTGTTCAAATTTTCTTGTTCTGATGCTCTCCAGTTTCAACTTTTTAAAACAAGTTTTGAGATTATAGTGAAATCATTTAACCTCCTCATTCTTCCCTATTGTTAAGTCTGAAATCCTGGGACAAATGGCTGAGGTACCTATTTAACAAATAAAAGCAGGCTCAGCTTCTGGTTCTCCCAGCATCCCTGTTTCTACCTGCCATAGGGTAATGGTTGGCATACCCAGCCTTCTAGACCAGGGTCTGAGTTCCCCCTCCCCTGGGTGGTCTTCCTTATGTAATCCAACCATTTTGGTTACCTGGGCTTTTTCATCTATCATTTACTATCCAGGCATCTTGGTCTAGCTTTCCCCTCTCCCCTCCTACTTTTCCTCATAATGCTCACAGTCATGTCCCCTCTGGACTCCCCCAGATGTCCCTGCATCTGGCTATTCTGTCCCTTTTCTCTATAATAAAATTTCTACCCCACCATACCTAGAATCATCCATGACCTTTCCTTTTTATTTTTTATTTTTTTTTCATTCATTTCCCATGTACCACTCCTTTCAAATTTTTCGTCAATTTTTGTTTTAATTGTTACTGTTTGACTTTGACTTGTTTGGCTTCAGGGTTTCCCAGCTATAAGGTAGAGATAGCGACACTGAACAATGATTGTGTGTTGGAATGTGCACACAAAGGACCCTGTGAGGCAGAAGAGGAACTGTCTCCTTGTGTCTTGGAAATGGGAAAGTCATACTAAAATACAGATTTCTTAGAGTAGGGCTCTGGGTGTGCCTAAGGTGTGGGCCAAGCTGGGAAGGTCTCTGCTCCCTGAGCTATTTGATCTCATCCCCCAGTAGAGTAGCTGTTAGTGCCCTTAAGCCCAGCTGGGTAGTCAAAGGAAACGAGGGACTCTAGGCAGACCTATCAGTCAGTAGCACCAGTGGGAGGTAGCTCATAGTTTGTTTCCAGGATTCTTTTCTCATGAAGCTGAAGAGAACTGTGAGGGGGACTTCAAACCATGCAATGTTGAGTGTGTGGGCCACTGTACCAAAACCAGGAGGAACAGATCTGCTAAGCTCTCAGAGTCTGATATTGTGAGACTGTGGGTCAACTGTCATTCTGTTGATCTATGTGGTGACTTGGGGATTGGTCCTTGGTCTCTGAATCTTCCTTGAGTGTGGATTCCTTGGGGGCAGTGGGTGGGAGCTGGGAGAATTCCTCTGCATCCCTGGCAGCTTAAAGCTGTGATACTTAAAATATCACTGTCCAGTGCGCGCGCGCACACACACACACACACACATTGCTTTTGGTGTGTGGTAAGAAGAGAAATTGGAAAACTTATGGTCTGCTCTCTAGAAGTTCTGAACCTTGCATTCCACATTCAGGTTTGTGTGGCAAATTTTATAAATAGTTTTGAAGCTGCAAAAAGTGGGCAATGTGAATCCTCCATCAATTTTTGTTTGGAATCTTTTTCTCTTCGTTACTTTCAGCCAAAGTGGTGTGATTCAGGAAAATTTAATTTCAGGACATAAAAGGAATTTCTGAGATGCAGAGGTTTTTAAGGTGTGCTAGTGTTGTGGAGGTGGATAAGGCAGATTCCATATCTTATGGCACAATCCATGTGGGAATAAACAAACATGAAAACACTCACCACATTGGTTTGTGTATTGCTTTCAGTGGGACTGGATTTGCCTGAAACCACAAGAAAGCATGAGGGGCTTTAGAATCATAGCCCTCTTTTTTGATCACTTTTTTTCCACAGTGAGCTCCAGACCATTGAGCATGTGGTCTCTCCTTTTAGAAGAGCGATCTACAGTAGCTGGTTTGTCAGAAATATACTATTTAGGGGTCAGTTTGAGTTGCTTTTGTAAGAGTTTTGCAGTCTGTGCTTATTTAATTTCTATACACATATAACCATAAGTAACCTTGGTCAAGTCACATTTTTCCTGGCAAAGTTTCCTTGGGTCTTTTGAGGAAAACTTGAATATATTTTTAGGCTTATGATTTTGGCTTTTTCTCTTTGTCTCCTAATTTGGTCACAACTGTTGTACACATTCTTGATAGTTGTAGCTCTGAGATATGTTCTGAGGTCACAGCTGCATATGTGTGTATTCTTACTTCATTATCCTATTTGGAATTCTTTGTCATTTTTTCATGGGACATAGCTTTGGAATCAGCTTTCCTCTTAGAAATTCATAGAAATTTTCTTTGGATTCTGGTGAATTCATACTGAAATAGAAAATAGCCAACATCTTTTTTTTTTTAAATACATCATCCCATTGTTGTTGTTTACTCTAGTATAAAAGGGTAAATGATATCCTACATAATCATTTGTTTAGCAAACTACAGTTAGTATATAAAATTGAAAGTGATGAAATAATTTACACAGCCATAGAAAGAAGACTTTAGTATAGAGTTTACTGATACAAAATACATTGCTATGGTTATAAAAGTTATTCCCCCATGTATAATTTGAGAAGACAAAAAGTGAAAATAAAACATGGTTCGCAATTGAACAATAAATTTGAATGTGGTATGGGATCATGTATTAGCATACAAAATAATCTCTTGATAGCAGAATTTAGGAATTCCCACAGATTTGAACTAAAATTAAGTAACATCAGTTTGTGTTCTTATAGTTCATGTAAAACTGCAAGTATTTAGTGTTTGTAATCTGATGCATTTGTTGGTGTTACCTACACCTACACCTCCTCATTACCAAAAAAAAAAAACACAATAAACCATGTTCTTCACACCTTCTCATTGTATCCATGTTTACATGTGCCTACATTGCACGTAGCTCTCATAAAATGACAAAATTGCTATTTACTTCTCAGTAAAGTTTCATGTGCTTTTGCTTAGTTTTAAAAAAGTATCTGTATTCTCACTCTTATTGTGTTTATGTTCGTGGTGGATAACTTTTAAAATAACCTAATTCCGTATTTGTTGAGGTCATGGTTTGTGACTCAGAAGGACGGTATGGTAAATGAATGAAGACAATAACAATGGTAAAGGGCTTACACACTTACAAAAGACTTTCACAGTCAGTGCTATATTGGTCATGAAACAGTGTATAATTACAGCATAAGCAGTGTCAAATCAACAAACTTTTCTCTCTCTCTGATTTCAATCTTGCTGCATTCCCATTTGTTCATTGGGTAGCAGAGCTTCAGTCAACTTGTCTAACTTATAGTTCACAATAGAAAATGAAGGGCAAAAACAACACAACCTAGCTAAAGCAATCACTTTCAAAGAATTTTTGTAACATTTTTAGTTGGTATGCGGAGAAGGAAAATCAAATCTCAGGCTTTTTAGAGCAAAAGTTGTTATTGAAATAAAAAGCAAATGTGCTTTTACAATATACTATAAAAATGCAGAAAGTTGGTTTATTTTCATGGCATAAGAGTTTTCTGCCAATGAGTCATGCTGCATGAAGTGAAAATGAGTTAAGAAACAGACTGACTTGTTTTGTTTGAATTGAAATAATGACAAATTACAGTTGAATAAAAATGTAATAATATTAGACAAGTAAGACTTTTCTTAGTTTTGTTTTGATCAGCTAACCCACCTTAGATGATGACACTTTTATTTTTATTGGGAAAACATGTTTAAACACTTAGCATTTTAAAATATCAGTTTGTATATACTTAATGTATTATATAGTTATGCATAAATAGTGTATGACATTACATACTTATTTATATTATTGTGAATATTATTCAAATTTACTTTTTTGTTTTTTTAAAGACTATATATTTAATTAATGTTCTATCTGCATTTGTACCTGCATGCCAGAAGAGGGCAACATATCTCAGTATAGATGATTGTGAGCCACTATGTGCTTTCTGGGAATTGAACTCAGGACCTCTGAAGGAACAGAGAGTATTCTTACCTGCTGAGCCACCTCTCTAGCTCCAAACTTTAGTTTTTATTATAGAGAAGAAAGAGTACTCTTTTGGAATTAAGTGAGCAGGGACCCCTGTAATTCCACATAACACCAGAAAATTACCTCATTTTACCTGTGTGTTACACATTTCACATTGGTGAGAGCAAAACATCTGATTTCATAGATCTAGATAAGACCAAAGAATAAGCTTGTTAAACTCCTGAGTGATGTTTCCCCTCTTTGCACACAGAATAATAACTGTACATCATGATTTTGTTTTCCTTGTCTTCACTATTTCACTTCTCTTTGATTGCGTCTCTTCTTTGCATTTTTAGGTAGGAAAATTAAATTAATGCTTTTTAATTGAAAAGGATTCTTCCCTCATACAATATATTCTGACCACTGTTTTCCCTCCCTGCCCTTCTCCCACATCCAGCATACCTCCCTTCTTCCCCATAACTACTTCCTTCCTCTATATTCTTTTCAGAAAAGAACAGGCCTCTAAGATAGGACTGCCAAACAAGATACAAAAAAGACAAGGCCAACAGACCTCACAGTGAGGATGTACAAGGAACCCAATAGGGGAAAAGACTCTCAAGAGCAGGTGAGAGAGTCAAAGCTACACCTGTTCTTAATGTTAGGAGTCTCACAAAAATATAGGACTAACAGCCATGACATCTCAGCATGTTTATGTCTTGGAGACATTCCTGGCCATCAAGGGAGTGGGTTCCATCTCATGAATTGGGCTGCAAGTTAAACCAAACATTAGGTCACCACTCAAGCAATGTTGGGGCCATCACTGCCCCTTTACATCTTGCACGCAATACAGATTTTAGGTGGAGTAGTTTTTATTCTGGATTTCTGTCCAGGTTTCTTTTTTGGGAGCCTGTACAGTACTGTCTCACCCCAAAGAGACTAGAACATAGGGGTGAAATCTTTCAGCCTGCACCTGGTCCACCTCTCCACTTTCAGTGCACTGTGTATAAGCTTTCCTCCAGAGTGTGGCCCTACTGTTGTTTTTCAGAGAGCAACGCTCTCTCCTAACATCAGCCTGGGCTTTTAGGCATCCTCATACAACCTCCTGGGACAACAACCCAGTTGTGTGAGAAAATACAATGTTGGCTGTATTTGTTTGCCCTCCAACCAGCAATGGAGGAGTGTTCCCCTTCCCCAACACCTTTGTCAGTGTGAGTGAGCTGTCACTTGTCCTGTTAAACTTCACCATTCTGACATGTGTAAAATTAAAGCTCAAAGTAGTTTCCAGTTGCATTTCCTTAAAGGCTAGGGATACTAAACCTGAACAGTGTTTCTCAGCCATCTGAGATTCTCCTGTTGAGAATTCTATATTGAGATCTGTTCTCTGTTTTTAATTTTTTAATATTAGTTACAGTTTATTAACTTTTTATCCCAGCTGTAGCCCACTCCCTCACTCCCTTCCAATCCTACCCTCTGTCCCTCATTTTCTCCATGCCCCTTTCCAAGGCCACTGATAAGGGAGGTCCTCCTCACCTTACCTTATCAGGTATCTTCAGGACTGGCTGCAATGTCCACCTTTGTGGTCTATGAAGGCTGCTCCTCCCTGGGAGTGGGGGTTAGATCAAAGTGACAGCCATTGAGTTCATGTCATAAACAGTCCCTGTTCACATTACTTATCTACTAAGTTACCATGGGTTCCATCCAAGCAGGGGTTCTAGGTTATATCCATATATGGTCCTTGATTGGAAATACAGTTTCATAAAAGATCCCTGTGGCCAGATATATTTGGTCCTTGTGGAGCTCCTGTCCTCTCCAGGTGATACTAACTCTCTCTTCTTTCATATGATTCCTTGCCCTCAGAGGATCAGACCCACAGTGCAAGTGATGCTCAGCACAGAACTCACTGCCTAGGGAGATGTTCTTCTAAAAAAATAAAATAAAATTTCTTAAGCATAAGAGTAAAAGCTCTGATCTAAGAAGGTCTGTGAGGATGGCAACAATGTCTGATTTAATGCACACACAGACACATACAGATAATAATAATCAGAGGTCCCCTCATCCACACACTCAAAAATCTTTAAAAAAACTTTAGTTAGATAAGAAACCCTCCCTTAAACATATCCTTAAAAGTCTAAGGTCTTGCCAGCCATGCTTGCACAAGGTTTAATCCAGGCACCTGAAAGGCAGACACAGGCTGTTCTCTGTGAGTTCAGTGTTGGCCTGGTTGACAAAGAGAGTCCAGCATGACAGGCCTACATGATGAAACCTGGTCTTAAAAAAACAAAACAAAAAATAAAATTAAACCAGAATATCTGAGATCGATTTAGTGGCACAGGCCTTGAATCCCAGCCCTCTGGCAGGAAGAAGCAGGCCAGTCTCAGTGAGTTCAAGGTCAGCCTGGTCTACAGATCTAGTCCAAGACAACCAGGGCTAAAAGAAGAAGCCCTGTCTCAAAACGCCAAATCGTGTGTGTGTGTGCGTGTGTATACATACATATATATGTATTAGCTGTATACATACACAGAGAAATTTATTCTGTCAGTTCATTTCATGCAGAGAGCCTTCACTAGTGCAGGTTTCTGTTTTCTTCCTATTGAGGAAGAAGTTTTACCTGATGATGGTACTCCAAAGTGTCTTGTTTTTCCTGTATTTATTTTTTTTTTCCTGGATTGTCTCTTATCTTCCAGGAGAAAAGTGGCTGCAGTTTACGTGACCCCAGTGTGATGTCACAGAACAAAAACTCCTTGCATTTTCTTAAATCTCTCTTTAATTCTTAAAATTCTTGGCACTCTTCCACCTGTTGGACAGAGTGTTCACTCTGCTACAGGTTGAATAATAGTTGTGATTCGAGGAGGAAAAGGGTAGTTGTATCCTGAGTGCTGAAAGACACAGGGTAGGCTAGGGGAGGACAGGCACAAATGATGATGAAATGCAAACATGTGCAGATCTGAAGAAGGTTTGGTCCTAAAAGAGAAGCCTGGACCGGGAATCACTAAACCTTGTGATTCAGTACACTGTAATCCTAAGGAAGGTGCTCATGTCACTTAAGACTCATTGGCCAATCAAATGCTTTCATTCCTCCAGTCAGTGGAACAGGTGGATTCTTCCTGGTGCCATGTTGCATTTTTGCTCTTTAGCTGAGCGGGGTTGATTGGTTGGTCTGCTCTGCTATAAGCGCTGCTGCTGTGTCCTGTGAGGGGATTTAAGCCAAGTTCCAAAGTTGCAACATGGTGAGTGTGTGTCCACTGCCCCCAGCCTGGTGGAGCAGGAGGCTGAACAGAAGGAGTTTAGGGTCCTTCCTGAGGCTAGGTGGGAACCAGCAGACAGAAACAGCCACTAGAGAGGCCCTGTTTCCTAGCCCTAAACATAGCAGGACATCTGAATATCTTGAATATATTGACTTCTGGTTGGGAACAGAGAGAACTCACTTCCGGAACAGCAGGTTAAAATGAAAGCTTTATTTTCTGAGCTTAGGGAAGCGGCCAGTTCAGATCTGAACAGTGCCCCAGGGTACGCTTTATTGTATATATAAAGGGTTAAATCCATAAGGTGAGGACCCCTTGGAGAGAGTCGGGGTCATCCAATCAAATGAGGGTTAAGCAAGGGAGTTTATGTTGGAGGCTTTGCTGATCCAGTACAACTGGGCTCAAGGCCTTTAAATGTTTTCCAAGACATTCGGTCTGCAATCTAAGGCCCCTAATTTATGTCCCTTGACATTTGTTCTGGAGCTCAAGATGAAAAGGGAACAAAGAATTGTGTCCTCTTTCTATTAGAAAGTGAGGGCTTTGTAAGTGATATAGTTTTTACAATTTAGACCTAGGTTTAACCAGTTAACTGATAGTTTTTACAATTTAAGGGACCTAAGTTTAACCAGTTAACTGATAATTAGGAAAATGTTTCAATGTGTTCAGTGGAAAATGGCGCTGCAACCTTGGGACTGTAAAGTTAGATTTATCTTGCTAGTAAAATGGAAGAGCTGCTTGGGGAAGGTTGGGCTCCGGAGGCCACCTCTTACACACTATGTGGTTGCATGTTTTGTGGAAGTTGTAAATAACTTATGTATTGAGTAGCACTTCAGTGTAAAACTGTGATTATTGCATAGAACTATTGATGTAAGGGATTTATTGGTGCTTAGGTGACAGGACAGAATTTAGCTTAGGGCTGTTTTAAAACACCTCATAGATGAGTAGCTTGTCAATCCTGCCTGTTAGAGATTAGGATGCTAGGAAACATGTTTGTCAAGAGGATAGTCAACAAATTTGTCTCCAGCCATAACCAAGGAGACAGCCTTGATTCATAGCAACCATTGGCTCATTTCCATGTCAAAGAAGAAGCATCTAACAAGCTGCTTAATTGACATTGCAGATTCACAGCCATGACTAAAGCCTGGTGGACCATAAAGATGCACTTCTTGAGAAAAGCATAGATCTGTCACATGGGCGAAAATCAATTGAACAGGGAAAACACTGTTGTGTTAAGGGCTACCTTGATCAAACAAAGCTTTCCCTGAGGTCCTCATGTATGGAGAATGACCTAACTTCTCACACTCTTCAAATATGTTTGTAAAAGCCAGTACAACCTGTGGCCTAGGCCTTGGGAGATTTCCCCCAAATTCTGCAGTATTTAAAATAAATCAGTGTTCCTTTTTTTTTAAAACCAGGAATAGGGTAAGCTGTGGGCATTTGAGGAGGCTTTGCTCTAAGATTCTGAGAACCCAACTCTTTCCAACACATGGAGATATACTCATCAGTTCCAAAGTCAATTATTGATTTCTATTAAATTTGTTTGTCTCTCAATGTGTCACTGCTCTAATCTCTCATGTGTTGTTCTTCCCTGATGTTTCCATGTCGTTGGGAATGTCTTTCCATTTTTCTCAAGTGCTGTTGATTATTTTTTTCTGTATAGAGCAATGTCTTCTATAGCCCAGGCTTGCCTCATGCCATGTTATCGAGAATTGCTTTGAACACCCTATCCCACCTCTGCTGCACAGTGCTGGGGAAACAGTCCTGAAACTCCTTCCACGCTGGGCCTTGACCAGTCAGTGAAGAAGAAAAAAAGGCCAGTAAATGAGTGTCCTCCAGTCTCTCTGGCTCTCATTCTGCTTACAAATGAAGAAGGGCTTTTGCAAGAAATGAGCTCTGTGCCTTATTCTTCCTCCCGAATTCTGGGATTAAAGATTTATTTATTTGTTTGTTTATTTTTTGTTTGTTTGTTCTAGTTACAAACTTTTTGTTTAAGATGTGTTTGTCATCTAAAGAGGTCAAAAGAATTCTTGGTGTCCTGTGGAGGTGGATCAGCTGCTGTGAGCCACCCTAAGTGGATACTATGAATCAAACTTAGCTTTACTTTTGAAATAGCAAGAAATGTTATTTTCCAATGATCCATTCCTTTAGCCCTCTCAATTTTTTTTTTTTTTTTTTTACTTTTAATTGATATAAGTAAATTTGGGGAATTTGACCATGTAGCTCAATGGTAGAAAGCAGGTTCAGCATAAATGAGGCCAAAGATTTCATCCTCAATGCTGTTAAAAAAAAAAAAAAAAGCTTGTGTAGTTTTGCTTTTCCTTTTCAGACAGGACATCTTGGAGCCGATTATGGTCATAAACACACTAGCCAAGGATGTGCTTGAACTTCCTATTCTCCCACGTGTACCTCCTAAGTGCTTTGATTACAGGCAATGCCACCATGTCAAGTTTTATGTTGCCACCATGTCAAGTTTTATGTGGTGTTGGGCTTGAACCAGAGCTTCATGAATGCTAGGCAAGCACTGTACCAACTGAGCATAATCCCTTCCTTTTTTTTTCATTGCATTTTCTAAAATGCCTCTAATGCTTAGTATGCTTTGCATCCTGTCACCTGTGAGACAGACTGTTCACTCTGCTGCAGGTTGAATAATTGCCTGTGCAGCTATCCACCTTGAATCCAGGAGAAAGAGGGACAGTGCCTACTGTGTGCTGGAAGACAAAGGGTAGGCTAGGGGAGGAAAGGTACAAATTATACTGAAATACAAATCTCTGCAGATCTGGAAAGTGTCTGGTCCTGAAATGTAAGCCTGGGCTAGAAATCACTGTACCTTTTTCATTCAGTGCACTCTAACCCAAAGGGAGGTACTCATGTCACTCAATCAGGATCTTCAGGCCATCCCTATAGTCAGAGGAAGAGGCGGGTTCTTCCGGGTGCCACCCTGCTTGCTCACAGTTTAGCAGAGCAGGCTTGAGTGGTTAATGTGAGTGCAGCTGCTGTGTGCTGTGAGGGGATTTCAGCTGGGTTCCAAAGTCACAACATGGTAAGTGTGTGTCCCCAATCTGATGGAGCCGGAGGCTGAACAGCAGGACCTGCGTGTAGAGTCCTTCCTGGGGCTGGGTAGGAACCGTCATCAAGAAGCAGTCACGAGAGAGATCCCTTGTACTAGCCATGAATGCAGTGGGGGCATCTGAATATCTATGTTTGGGTTCACGGTGAAGGGCGAAAAAACTCACATCAGGAACTGAAGGTTAAAATGAAAGCTTTCTTTTCTAAGCTCAGCGAGGCAGCCATTTCTGGATCTGAACAGTCCTAAAAGGTAAACTTTATTGTATATTTAAAGGATTACATCCACAAGTTGAGGAGCCCTTGGTGAGTGTTGGGGTCATCCAATTAAATTTTAACTTTATGGGTTAAGCAAGGGCATTTCTGTCAGAGGCTGCACTGATCCAGAACACCTGAACTCTAGACCTTTAACTCTTTTCCAAAGCATTCGGTCTGGAATCCATGGCCTTAATTCATCCCCGTAGATATTTGGTCTAGAGCTCAAGTTGATCAGGGAAAAAAAGAAGGTGGTTCTCTGTCCATAGTAAGTGAGCTCTTTGCAGGTGATATAGTTTTACAATTTAGGTGCCTCAGTTAAGGTAACAGCAAGTTTAACGAGTTAACACATACTTGGGAAAATGTTACAAGGGGCCCGGTGGGAGATAGCTCTGTAAGGTTGGGAATGTGAAGTTAGTTTATTCTTGCTACCAAAATGGGGGAGAAGGCTGGGCTCTGGAGGCTGCCTCCTTACACACCATGGGCCTGCATATTCACAGCATTTGCAGCAGGGACTTCAACATAGAAATGTCCTTGGCAGGACACAAATTCGGAGAGGCCTAGTTTCCTTAGTATCCTCTCAATGTTTTGCTCTTGGCATTTGACATGTAGGTGTAAGATACATTTGGACTTAATCTTGTGGATGTTGAAAATACATATGTGTTCATAGCACCTCATTAGAAAGCTGTGTTGTAAACAGGTAGCATTTTTGATGTAAAGGATTTACCAGTGCATAGGCGATAGTAAGTCATACACCATGTTGACTTTAGCTAAGGACTGCTTTAAAACATCCCATAGCTTACATTCCCACCAGCAATGGAGGCAGGTTCTCTTTTCTGCACATCTTCTCCTGTGTGTGTTGTCACTTGAGTTTTTGATCTTAGCAGTTCTAATGAGTGTAAGGTGAAATCTCAGGACTGTTTTGATTTACATTTCTCTGATGACTAAGGATGTTGAGCATTTCTTATGTGTTTCTCTGCCATTCAGTGTTCCTGTATTGAGAATTCTCTGTTTAGCTCTGTACACCATTTTTAATTGGATTACTTGGTTTGTTGGTGTTTAACTTCTTAGGTTCTTCATATATTCTTAATATTAGCCCTCTGAATTTTTAAATTTGGCAGAGTATATTCTGTTTCTCAGGATGTCATATGTTTACCACATCTGAGTCTTCAGGATATTGCATTCCAGGTGCATGACATTCTTACTACCTATCTGTTTTGAATTTTTTAAATGAATGAATATGAGTACTTTACCTGTATGCATGAATATGCCACCTCTTATGTGCCTCACGGTAGTTAGAAGTAGTCCTCAGGTTATTCATAAGATGACCTCAGAGCTTCTGAAGTTGGAATAATGGATAGTTGTGAGCCCCATGTAAATACTGGCAACTGTGTTCAATTATTTTCCAGATCAGCAGGAACTCTTCACTGCTGACCCATTTGTTCTGCCTTATGTTGCTTATGTATGATCAACACCTGAATTGCTACTATTTCATTTGTCCATTTATAACTGTTTAAACCTGCATATACTTTTAGTAAGATCTTATTAATATCATTTAAACTGGGACCCTTCAGGTTTTTAGAAGGTCAATACAGAGCTCAGGTGAATTTATACTTCTCCGAAGGAAAATCCCCTGAGTCCTTCGATTCATTTATGTATATTAGAGTGATTATTGCAGTGGACTTGGAGCCTTAATATATACGTATGCCTGTCCTAGGACAAATACCATAAACCAGGATGGAATCCAGTTCAGTGAGATACACCTGTTTTTGCCTCAAAGTACTAGGATTAAATGCATGAGACAACATTCACAGCTTGCGCACCAATTTTTGTAGTTAGTAATTGTTCATACAAGTTCTTGGAGGTGTGCTCAATACTTTTCTTCTGTTGGTTGCTTCTCTCTTTTTCTGTCTGTGAATTGGCATTTCTCTTGCCAGGCCATATCCTATGCAAAAGCTGAAGAAAATACAGAGGTGAACCTTATTAATTTTCATTCTAAAATGAATTAGTGATTTCATTAGTACTTCTGTGTCAGGAAATAACTTGAGGAAGCATGAGACTTTTGTGCATATATTTTCCATGATATATACAGTTACAGTGATGCCACTATCATGGTTTCTGTTGTACACATGTATGGAATATTTTAGGATGCATTGACTTATGATGACGTGCATGTGAACTTCACTCGGGAAGAGTGGGCTTTGCTGGATCCTTCCCAGAAGAGTCTCTACAAAGATGTGATGCTAGAGACATACTGGAACCTGTTTGCTATAGGTAAGACTGCTAATTTACTTCACTTTCTAAAACAATGGGGCAACTGTTGTTGTTTTTGAGGTTCTTATGTAATTTTAATTGTAATGAAGGAAGAATAAGCTGATTAACTCAGGCATCATTCTACAGTTCACAGAGGATAGTAAGTGTATATTTGTGGGATTTCTTATAATAGATCATACATTTTCTGTTACACATTTTAGGTTACAATCGGGAACACCATAATATTGAAGAACCTTGTCAAAGTTCTGGAGGACGTGGAAGGTAATCTTCATGTGCAAACGGATGCAAATATGTATTTTCACAGTGCCTCTGAAAAGCAACAGTGTAAAAAAAAAAACAGTACTTTAAGTATATTGATGATTATTAAATTCTCACAAGTCCAAATACCTCAGTGTCAGATATATGAATTGTGTTTGCAAGGCATTCCTCTAAGGAAGCAGAAAAGGGAACAATGGATTAACAGATATCAACCATTAGAATCATAGGTACATCAGAGCTATGCTATAGAACTCCAAATCTATTATCTCATGCCACTCAGACATTGCAAAATGAATACACATTAAATAGGGGATAAGTATATGTCCAGTAATCTTCTAATAAGCAAATAGTCCACAGTAAAGCTGGTGATACTCATTCATGTACTTGCTAGTAAGAGGGGCAGTTTGTAAGAGTGAAGAATGTTGTTGTGGAGAAACCTTAATCCCTAAAGCACATGTCCATGAGTAACAGAATGTCAAACTGTGTGAATGTGGTAATCTTTCACTTACTATTTTTCTTTTGATAGGTATATCATTTGTCAGAATAATTGCAACCCACGTGGGCATAAGGATACTGAATGAAGCAACATATTTCTCTCTTTGAATAAAGTTGAAAAATATGTAGTAGTCCCCACTTTGAGTACAATTTCTGACTGTGATACAAGATTAGTTACTTTATTATTAATTAATAATTAGTTAATAATGGTTAAATTACTATTAAATAGTAAAAAATCACTGTTCAACCTGTAGGCATGGGGTTCTTGCAGGTCACCAACATCACATGCTTGTAGAGACTTTTCTTAGTGCAAATCTGGCAAAGTGTACTCTTTCCAAGTGCAGTTCACATTTGCAACATCATAGGTCACTGCATTCTAAAATATCCAATTCATCTATACAATAAAAAATTGGATAATGAGAACACTGTGAATCTATATTTCATTTTAGTTAAATAATTAATTGTTAATAAGTTAATTATAAATGTGTATCACATTCACAAAATCTGTTCTACCTGGGAGATTACTACTCCATTAAACTAATATAATTAACTACCTTTCCAACTTCATTGGGAATACATCTACGATCTTACACTGTGGAAAATCCCTGGAAGTACTATGAATGTGGAATTTCTTCTGTTAGTCCTGGTTCACTTTACTAATGTAATATGACTCACTCTATAGAAAAATCTATTAGTGCAATCACTATCATATAGCACTGAGTTCTTCCAAATAAAGATATGTAAAATCCTCATAGTAAAGTACACTATAATGTGAGCCATGTAATTAATGTTCTCACCATCACAGGTATCTTCAAAGAAACAAAACATTCCATAATGAAGGGGAAAATGACGAATGTAAACAAAGTGATAAAACTATAAGATTTGATTTTTCTTTACAATTAGACAAATTATAAAATTAACTCATACAGATAAGAACATTTATCACTTTATTAAATATGGAAGAGCTTATACATGTACCAATTGTCTTTGCAGGCATGAAAGAACACATACTGGAGAGAAACTGGCCCAGGCCAGTATATATAGTCTTCCCTGTAGCTCCAGAAATTCAGAGCCATGGAACCAGCAATTGTTTGCTAAGGTATTTACTACTTTGTGTTTTCCAATGTTCTGTTTCCAAGGCAGCATAGGGTCAGATTCCTGTTAGTCATTAATGAATGGAACTCTCCTGAGAGAGACTGTAGCTAGAGCTAGTTGAAATGAATCTTTTTGGTCCTGCATATAAGTGGTTGTGGCTTTATTCTGAGCCAGACTCGTCAGGGGCAAAAGCCACTGTATTCTGAAGTTAGAATAGCTCAGTCTAGGTTTCATCTAAGAACTGCAAACACAGTGTTCATAATTAACTTTTCTGTGATGTTTTCTACATTAGTGTTCTCTCTCCTTTGTATATGTGAGAAGTTCCACAATCATAAATCCTTTTAGATTATATATTATTGTCTAGAAGATAGATTTGCTCTCTAAAACTCTGTGTGCTTATGGGGCTAGACTTTCAGTCTTCTTTCCCTGTTGGAATTCTTCAAAGTTTAACCTGGAACCTGAACCTAAAAAAGAGATTTAAGGGTGACAACATACATGGAATGTAAAATCTGTTGTAGTCAGTTCCTCTTGAAACAGTATACAGAGTTGAATGCATTCTATCTTTGAAGAAGTTTTTCTTCATTAAACTCTTAGATGTAGGAAGTGATTTCTCCCTGTGAAAGATGTAAATTCTTGAACGGCTGCAGCTCAAGGCTTCTAGAAAAATGTTTCTGAGTCAAGTTCTTCTACATTGACTCAGATGACCTTGATCCCAGTCTGTTACTCCTCAGGACAATGACCTTGTCATCTTGATTAAGGTAAATAAAACTTTCAGTTAAAGGGCAGTACCACCACTGAGTTTGAAAATTACTTATTGGGGTCATATAGTCAACTCTCCATTGCAATCACAGGAAAAAATATGCATGTAGAGCTCAGCTTCTGATTTCAGCTGAGAATAGGAGGACTGGCTTATTATGCACATCACAGGCAGAAATAGATTAGGCCAACAACTGCTGATGTCACCATTTTAAAAAAGGTTCTGATCATGATTTTGTTATGTCACCGCATGTATGAATTAATGTCAGATAAATGAAGACAAACCAGATTGGTGGGTGTACAATTTGGGGAGACTAGCTTGATCCAATGTATATTGAATATCCAACTGGAGGACTGTCGTTTGCAGATATGTCTAATCCACTTACACATTTATGCCAGTCCTGAGGGTTCAGACAAAGGCAGTTCACTGTAGCTGTGTGTGTCAGGTTACAGAACTAAGCAATGTCACACTTGAGGGAAGGTCACACAGTATCTTATGAATGCCATTACCTCTGCCAGGGATTTGCCTGAGCTTTTTCCAAGTCACTATACCTATGGTCTATTGCTTTTTAAATTATATTTATCTTTTTAAAAGGTCAGTTATTGATTTCTATTATATTTGATTGTCTCTAAATGTATCACTGCCCTTATCTCTTCTTATCCCCAGTGATTCTATATCATTGGAAATGTCTTTCCATTTTTCTCAAATGCTGTTGATTATTTATTTCTGTATAGAGAAATGTCTCCTAGATCCCAGGCTTGCTTCATGCCATGTTATGGGGAATTTCTTTGAAACCCAATCCTACCCCTGCTGCCCTGTGCTGGGAAAACAGTTCTAAAACTTCTTACAGGCTGGACCTTGACTGATCAGTGAAAAAGAAAAACAGGCTACTGAATGAGTGTCCTCCAGTCTCTCTCTCTCTTATTGGGCTTACAAATGAAGAAGGACTTGTGCAAGAAGTGGTCTCTATGACCAGATTTTAAACTGGTATAGTCACAGCACAGAAAGTGATGGAAGAGAAAGAGATGGACAGTTTTTTTGCATTGACAGTAGTTGGCGCTAGCTGTTTGTAGTGAGGTAACTAATGTTATGATGATCAACAATTCTCAGGCCAGCACACCATGGTACGCCTATGGGGAGTGGGATTCAGCATTATCTTCTGGGAAGTCCTGCATGTTCATTTCTTCAGGAAGCTGGGGTCTAGATGGTCAAAATCATCAACAGTGTATAGTCCTCTCAGAAAACAAGAAATGATTTTTATGGTGGTGCCCCTGATGAGGAGGAATGCCAAATGATCAGGCTGAGCTGATGTCTATGGATTCAGTTGGGAAACTTCTCATTTAAGAGGCAAGGCATGGGATGTTGAGGAGTCAGAAGGAAAGGGCACAGGGTTCTGATGTTGGGTACAGGCCAGACACATAAAACAAACACAAGTGAGGGGTTTAGGATGACATAAATAAAGGAAATGGAAGTACAGATGGGAGGGTTTCTGGGACACTGCTGGTGGATTGGTGAGGGACACACATGGTGAAGGGCAGTTCTATAGATTGGTGTATGGGAAGCCAAGGACAGGTTCTGAGAGAGGGGTCCTGTGAAAGATGTCTAGGGATCCTGATCTGTGTGGGGAATTGTGAAGAGGAAACATGAGGTCCTAGAAGCCCTGAGAGGGATGTGGAGGGAGACTGCAAACGTGGTGGGATGAGGATCGAGTTCCAGCGTCCAGAGCTGGGAATGCTTTGTCCATGCTTCTAGCATGGTTGTGGAGGTGAGGTGACCCCATGTCATGCCCTAAGCTTGGCTTCCCCCACAGTGCCTGGCAGCACCTGATGCCTCCAGGAGAAGAGGCCATCTGGAGCAGGTTTACCTGCATCGAGAGCGCCACAATCACAGAGCAGAGCTTCCCTGTCCTTTTACTGCTTCTCCAATGCCCATGATCACATCTGTGCAACCCATGCAGGCCAGGCTGTCTCTGAAGGCTTCCTGGGGCCAGAAACCATTGACAGGTCTGCAGGTGCCATTTCATCCACTGAAGGGAGCAGCTGCCCTCCCCCATCCCAAGGAGATTCAATCAATTTGCCACCCCCTTAGGTCCACCACAGAAGACTGATAAGAGACATGGCCATTTGATACGTGATCCATGAGGCTGGACCCTGGTTAGGGGATTCCTACCCAATAATGAGAGGTCCTGAGATGTCCATTATTTTCTACTTCAGTCTCAGCCCTGGTAACTGTTGAGATGAGAGAAGGTGTGCTGTGAAGAAGATTGTCATCTAAGCAGCCAGTGATACTGGTCGAAGGTGGGCTCTTGTGGTATTTGACCAATGGAGTCATGAGAATGGGAATGAGGTTGGAGTCCTGGGCAGTGGGACTTAAGGCCAGAGTCTGAATGAAATGGAGGAGGAGCTAGTGGAGGGGCATGTTCCAGTGTAAGGATAGGCGGGATCAGACAAGGGTGGGGCTTCTGGTTTGGGTCTTAGAATGGGTATGACCAGAAAGAGCATCTTCAGAGCCCAGGTCTGGACCAAGGGAAGGGTGGTTAAGGTAGGTCTTAAGCCTCCATGTTGGGTGAATCTGGCGTCAAAATTCAGACTGCATCTTCCACCCATTCCAACTGTTACCTGTCTTGGGGCAGAGTAGGGTAGGGAGGGCAGGTGTGTGCGTGTGTCAGGTCTTTTGAGGTCAAGAGCCATACATGTGAAAGCTGCTTGTAAAAACTTGAAGAAAGAGTGAATGGGCCCATGATAGTTTTGTCACCCCTTCCTCTTTCTTTCCCTTTCCTTTTTATTTATTTTTCATTTTTTTTTTGAGACAGGATCTTCTATAGATCAGGATGACTTCAAACTTTTCCATATAACAGAGGGTGACTTTGAATTCCATATCCTCCCTCCTCACCTCCCTTTCCCCATCATGGCCAGACCCTAGATTCTTTAATAAGTGAGGGAAAAGACCATGTTTGGGCCATCAGTGACAGCCAGCATGACTCATAAAATAGATTATTCTAGGATGTGGGGATGGGCCTTGGACAGGGTGGGCAGGTTGGGATGTGTAATAGAAGCAAAGGTGAGATCATAGATACAGCAGGCATGGTGGTTTTCCTCTGGGGGAGACTGCTGAGTGCTGGAGGGCAGCCTGATTCACAGAAAGAGTTCTAGACCATTCTAGGTAAAATAAAGCTCAGTACAGTAGATGTAGATAGGGAGACAGGAAGAAAAACAAGGTCTATTATATAGTTAGGGGTTCTCTTTCATTTTGTGAATAACAGTTGACATTCATGTGGCCTTTTTTTTCAATTTATGTTTGACATTGGGTCTCAACACAGCCCAGGCTGACCTCCAACTCACAGCACAGCCTAGGCTGGCATCAAACTCTGGATTTTCCTACCTCATATTTCAGAGTACAGAGAATCCTGGAGTGTATTACTGAGCTTACACATACTCTTTCCCTCTACATGGTACCTACTAAAATACTGAAGGTGTCAAGAAAATCTAAACACTAAAATTTCATGTGATAACAATTCAATTAACTTCTCCTGCCATCTGTATTCCTCTATTTCTTTACCCCATTAAAAATATGTTCTTCTATAGCCACTTTGTATGCTGGCTTCTGTTGAACATTAACATGAAATGGGCCTCCTGTTGAGGCTGTAGCTCAGTTGGTAGAGTGACTACCTAACATGGATGAAGCCCTGGGTTTTATCCTCAGTACTTTTGTAAGTGAGAGATGGTAGTAAACATATGTAGTCTTTAGCACAGTAGAGGTGAAGACAGAAAGACAGAAGTTCAAGGTCATTCTCAGCTATATAGAGTTTGCAGCCATCCTAAGTTACATGGAACTATGCCTCAGAAGGGAAGGAGCACCTGACCAGGTAGGTAAGGAGTTTGCTCTTGCACAGGACCAGAGTTTGTTTCCCAGCACCCATATCTCATGGCTCATATCCAACTGCAATTCCAAGTTTAGGATATCTGATGCCTCTATATGCCTTTACTGCAATGAAATTAAATTGAAAAAAAATTAAATTCTCATATTTATTTTTGTTTTTTCAGAACAGGGTCTCATTATGTAACCCTGTATGTCCTGGAATTACTCTGTAGACCAGGCTGGACTTGAACCCACAGGTATCAGCCTGCTGCAGCTGTCATTAAAGACTTTATTTATTTGTTAGTTTGTTTGTTTGTTTTTGTTTGGTTCCTGTGTTTGTCATCTGAGGAGGCCAGAAGAAGTCATGGGATCCAGTGGAAGTGGATCAGCTGCTGTGAGCCACCCTAGGTGGATACTATGAATCAAACTCAGGTTTATTTTTGGAATAGCAGGAAGTGTTTTATCCACTGAGCCATTCCTTTAGTTCTCTCGTTTTTTTTTTTTTTTTTTTTTTTTTAATTTTAATTGACATAAGTACATCTGGGGACTTGGAGGATGTAACTTCATGGTAGAAAGCATGTGAGGAATGTATGAGAAATGATTTTATGCTCAATGGTGCAAAAAAGCCATGTTTTGTTTTGCTTTTCCTTTTTAGACAGGACCTGAGGATAGTCATAAACTCACTAGCCAAGGCTATTCTTAAACTTCTGATTCTCCCATGTGTACTTCCTAAGTGCTTGGGTTATAAACAATGCCACCATGTCAAATTTTATGTGGTGTTGGGCTTGAACCCACAGTTTCATGAATGCAAGGAAAGCACTGTACCAACAGAGCCACTACACCAGCCAATTTTTTCCTCTGATTTCATAGAAAAAAATTTCCCATTGCATTTTCTAAAATTTCTCTTTAATTATTAATAGTCTTGGCAGCCTTCCACCTGTGGGACATATTGTTCACTCTACGACAGGTTGAATAATGGGCTGAGCAGCTATCCACCTTAATTCCAGGAGGAAGAGAAGAAACATGCCTACTTAGTGCTGGATGACAGAGGGTAAGCTAGGGGAAGACAGGCACAAATGATGATGAAGTACAAATCTCTGCAGATCTGGAAAAGGTCTGGCCCTGAAATGGAAGCCTGAGACAGGAATCACTAAGCCTTGTTCCTTCAGTATACTCTAATCCTAAGGGAGGTGCTCATGTCACTCAAGACTCACTGGCCACTCAGGACATTGAGGCCATCCCCCCAGTCAGAGGAAGAGGCTGGTTCTTCTGGACATCATGCTTCCTGTTCGCTTTGTAGCTGAGCAGGTTTTAATGGTTGGTATGCTGTGGTCTGAGTGTAGCTGCTGTGTGCTTTGAGGGAATTTTAGGGTTCCAAAGTCACAACATGGTGAGTGTATGTCCTCTGCCCCTAACCTGGTGGAGCAGGAGGCTGAATAGTCGGAGCTGCTGTGTAGGGTTCTTCCTGGGGCTGGGTGGGAACCTGCAGCCAGAAGCAGTCAGGGGAGAGATCCCTGTCCTATCCACACAGAGGGGACATCTGAATATCTTCACTATATTGGTTTAGAGTGGAAGCCGAGAAAACTCACTTCAGGAACAGAAGGTTAAAATGAAAGCTTTATTTTCTGAGACCAGGGAGATGGCCAGTTCAGGATATGAATGGTGCCCTGGGTAAGCTTTATTATATATTTAAAGGGTTAAATCCACAAGGGGAGAGCCACTTGATGAGTGCTGGGATCATCCAATCAAATTTTAAAACTGTGTTTAGTTAAGCAAGGGAGTTTCTGTTGGAGTATGCACTGATCCAGGACACCTGTCTGCAATTCCTTAAACTTTACTCCCAGGTCTGGAATCCAAGGTCCTTAATTTACATTCCTAGATGTTTGTTCTGGAGTACACGGTGATAAGGGAACAAAGAAGTGGGTCCTCTATCCATTAGTAAGTGAGGGCTTTGTAGGTGATATATTTTAACAATTTAGACATCTTTATTAAAATAATAGCAAGTTTAACCAGGTAACAGATAATTAAGAAAATGTTTCAAGAGGCTGACTGGGAGATGGCTCTGTAAGTGTGGGAATATGAAATTATTTCACATTGCTAGCAAAATGAGGTAGCAAAGTGTAAGAGTTTCTTGGAGTAGACTGTGCTCTGGAGGCTGCTTCATTATATGCCCTGGGGCTGCATATGCACAAAATATTTGTAACAGGGGCAGGAATGTAGAAATATATGTGGCAGGATGCCAAACTTGGAGAGGCCTACTTTCTTTAGTATCTTCTAAAAGTTTTGCCCTTGGTATTGGACACGTAGGTGTAAGATGCATTAAGAATTGTGGAGGTTGTAAATAACATCTATGTTGAGTTCAGTAGACGTTCAGTAGAAACCTGTTATGGAAATGAGTAGAATTGTTGATATAATAGATTTACCAGTGCTTAGAAGCTGCAAGTCACACCAAGTATAATTTTGTTAAGGGATGTTTTAAATCATCCCATAGATAAGTATCATGTGAACGCGGCCGGTTAGAGATTAGGAAACATGCTTGCCCAGGAGGATTGTCAACAAATTTGTCTCCAACCATAACCAAGGGGACAGCCTTGTTGCATAGCAACTATTGGCTCATATCCATGTCAGAGAAGAGACATCTATCAAGCTGCTCAATGGTGCATTACAGAATCACAGCCAACATTAAAGCCTGGTATGCCAAAAAGTTGCAGTTTTTTTCTTGAGAAAAGCATAGTTTTATCACATGGGCAAGATATCTGGGGACAGCCATTTGAACAGGAAAAACACTGCTGTGTTGAGGGCTGGCCTGATGAAACACAGCTCTCCTAGGGGTGGTGATATATGGAGAATGGCATAAGTGCTTCTCACCCCCCTTCTTAGATATACTTAGCCAAGTCAGTATAGCCTAGGGCATAAGCATTGAAATTTCCCCAGGATTCTGAGGTATTGATAATAAAAAAGAGCTCATTTTCTAAAGCCAGGTATATGACTGTTGAGATTTGGGTCAGGGTGTTTGAAAAGGGTTTGCTTCACATTTGGAGAGGCCAACTCTTTCCAACACATGGGACTATGTTTCAAGGCCACTGTGGTTTTGGTAAATAATGTTCACCTTTTGCAGCATTGTTTCACGAGACTCCTCATGATTTTCTCCCATTATATGAATTTCTGATCAATTCATAGATGTGTCCTGTTTCCTTCCATTTATTCTCTGGAAGGATACAAGATGGCATTCTTCTTAAGAAGCTTAGTTAGGAGAAGACATAGCTTGTGTCAGACCTTCTAAAACCAGCTTTTATACTTTCTCCCTTCAACTTTTCCTATCATTTGAAACCTCTGTTCCATTCCACACATGACCGTGACACTGTATCAGGGGAGTGGAGTGCTTAAATAATTCTAGTAACATCTTTGCTGTACAAATCTCCCATCTGCCTCACTGGCCATACTTGAAATCTCTAGTCCATATTGAAATTGTTTACTATGGGGACTGAGCTTAAAAGATACTTAAGGATGACTGCATATAGGGAATTCAAAATCATTTTAAAGCTGTATTCTCTTTTAGCATTAACTAGAGCTGGATGCATGCTAGTATTAAAGAGAATTTTTTATTAACAACTTAATTGCATTACTTTCTCCCTGGGGATGCATACTAATTATAGAATATGTCCATCTTCAAATTGTTGGAAAAATATTTCTTAGATAAGATATGTTGGTTCAGGTCACATTGATCACAGTCTGTTGTTTGCGAGGGCTTTCCTCTTAGTTGAAACTCCTAAATTCTTAAAGTTAAAGGTTGTACCACAGCAGAATTTTAAAAATTACCCATGTGAGTCATGTAATGAGCTATCTATTTTTGTATGCAGTGGAAAGACAGCTTGGAAAAATGATGGTCAAATTTATAGACGTTTTCAACATTGCTTTGTAAATTCATTTTTTGCAATAAAATTAATTTACACATCGGTTAGAAACTGTTGTCAAGGAAGGACTGTAGATCAACCTTCAGCAATATTTGATTAACATCCTTTAAACTTTCCACAAGTAGCAACCACAATGATGTGATTTAAAGAACTCAATTCCAACATATAAAAGGAGTTTTTGAGCTGCAAAGGTGTCTCAAGTGTGCAGGCTATGTTGCAGTTAGATAGGGCAGATTTCATATCTTGTGCTATATATGATGTGGCTGGAAGTAGACATAAAATTACTTTTTAATTTTGTTTTCTTTATGGAAATGAGAGGGGGTGAGATTGTCTTAAATCGCACGGTGAGTGGGGGGACTGTAGTGCCATAGACCACATTTCTAATGACCTCCATTTACAAAGAGCTCTAGCACATGGAAACTCTGTTCAAAAAAAAAAAAAGATCAGTTGTATCAGAGGTTTACTTGAACAGGATAGTGTTTACTTGAGTTATTTTTGTGAGAGTTTTGATGTTTGTATTTATTTCTACATGTATAAAATCATAGGTAACATTGGACTACTTCACATTTTTTTGTGGCTGAGTTCCCATAGATACCTTGATGAAAACTGACTATTTTGTTGGACTTTTGTTCTTGGCATTATTTTCTGCCTTGCTTTATTCTTTCACAAATAATTGTGCACAATCCTCATTGCTGTGGCTGTACAGTAAATACAGCAGTCACTTTTTTTCTGTGTGTAATATGCTTTCTCAATCATAATGAGAATTCTGAGTTGTTTTCACATGGTGATTTCATTTGACAGAATGCCATCATAAAATGGCTGGATCCCACCAACCATAAAGCATGCATGGACTGGACCTGAGCATCTGACATATATCTTGCTATGGGGCAGCTTTGTCTTCATGCCATTCGCCTAACAGTTGAAGTGGGGGCTGTCTGTGACATGGACAGAGTTGACTGCTTTTGGATCACTTTCCCCTAACTAGGCTGCCTTTTCTGGCCTGAGTGGAAGCAGATGCACTTAGTTTGTATGCAGCTTGATGGGCTGAGGAGAGTTAGTATGGAGAGGGTCCCCTTTTTTGAGAAGAATGGAACAAGGAATCGCAGGGACAAGGAGGGTAGGAGGATGATATCAGGAGTAGAGGAAGTATGGAACTGCAAGCAGGATGTAAAGCAAAAATAAATAAATAAACCATTGAGAAAAATGGCTGGTTTCTGTGTATGTGAGAGATTCTGTTGATTGATGGTTTCTGTGGAAGGGTCTTCCATTGATGGTGGCAATATTCCTAAGCAAGTGGCCCTGGAATGGATAACAGAACTAGCTGAGCATGAGACAATGTAGAAACAAGAGAACAGGCCATGAAACATTTGCCTGGTTTTTGCCTTAGGTTTTTTGAAGCCATATTCTGTAGGTTTCTGAAGTTTTTGAAGACTACCTATCTTTATGTAATCGATCTGTCTACAGATTTATATCTATCTGTGTAACCTAGGATGTATACTCCTATGATAAATTATACTAGTGTCTTACACAACTATGACTTGATTAAAAATTTAACAAGCATTCCTTGTTGTTCTCATGGATTTCTTCTAGCTGACATTTTGGACATGCAGAAATCCTTTTAGGGGTCCCAAAGGAAATTGGGAAAAATCACCAATTAAGCAAGCATTATCATCTGTGGTCTAGTCCTTGAATGTTGAGAAATTTCAGGCTTAATGAAAGTCCTGTTTGGAACAGTCTAAAATTCTGGACAAAGTGAAATTAGTAGCTTTCTTCAGCGTTCTCTTGGGAGCATGCTTTGATGAAAAATCACTATTGAAGCAGTTGAGGAAGGAACAAGCAGAATGCTGGAACTTGTAATGCTGGAACAGATATGTCAATGTCTCAGCATGTTCAAAGGATGATTTCTGTCAGGTTTCATCTAGTGTCTCTAGTGTCCGGTCCTTTTGTTCTGCAAACATACAACTTTCCACAAGCATTATGCAGTTATAAAATTATAAATGTATGAGATGTGCAGGATAAAACTAAAATGTAAGCCATTTTTATCTATGCCAATTGAAAGAATGGCATAATAAATTTTGAGACTATTATAGCCAAGGATTTCTTGGCCGTGTATTGTTGAAGTTCTTACTAGAGACATATTTTATGTGTCAGTCAGTTTCAGAGTTTTTCCCATGTAAAGGGATCAGCAATATAAGTTACCATTATTATTGAACATACAATCATTATCATGTTAAAAATCAAAACAAGGTTGTATAGATCAAAATTACATTTTTGGGCTCTTGAGTGCCTGTTTTATTAGGCCAAGCTGCTACCTATTTCCTGAGAGAAGACCTCCCATTGCTGAGACAAATTGGTTGCCTTGAGCAATTAAAAAGGCATGCTTTAAGTAAACTTCATATAAACTCCTTTTTTTAATTTAGAGTTTAAGCATTCCCTGGCCATCTTGTACCTGTTTAGAGGTTTATGCCTAGGTTTTTACATAAGTTGTAGCTGTTTTTGTACTATCCTCTATAGTATGGGCAGTTATCCCTTCATAACCAAACTTAATAAAAACTCCGTTTTACCTTTAGTATTTAAGCAAACCCTAGGCATCTTGTACCTAGATTTTTACATTGGCTGTGGCTATTCTTTGGCTTGTCTCTTTTTTATACAGAATGGGAAATTAAGCCTTTATAGCTAAACTTTATATAAACTCCCTTTTACCTGTAGCATTTAAACATATCCTAGGCATCTTGCACCTGGGTTTTGACATTTGTTTTGTCTATCTTTGGCTTGCCCCTTCTTTGATATGGGATGGACAGTTCTGCCTTTTAAACATATGAATTATAAATTTTGAGCTTTTAGGACTTAACTAGGCTGGTGTGTACTTTGCCATCTGTAAGCCTCCTGTGTCTTTTTTTACATCAAGCATGATCAACATTTGTCTCCTGTGAACATGTCTCACAGTTGAAAGGATAAGCCTGCTTCCAGAGCAGTGTGACATCTTAATTTAGTCAGCATTTAAAAGTTTTTATACATGGGAGACATGCAGTTTGCATGTTTGTCTCCCAGCCTAATTTTGAGTACTGACATTGACCTACAGAACATATTTCTTAAGCCAAAATACCCTTTTATACCAGTTTTGTGGAAGTACCAGTTTTTGAGATTGGCTGGCCTTTTTAGGTCAATGTGATATAATTTCTCTCTACATAAACCTAAAATTGGTATGTATCCAATCTTTAGAACAGTAAAGACATAGAATTTATTATTAAGAAAAAAAGAACTTACATGGTAACCTTAATGAAAATGTTGTCATTTTGAATCTTATCTCTGCAAGTGGCTATACAGCAGGAGATACCACCCTTTTATTATGTAAATTAGACTGATCAGGAACTCTGTGATATGCCTGTTTCTTTTTACTTTGTGTTGGGATTAAAGGAATGTGCCTTCACCAACTTGTTTAAATATTCTCAAATCCATATCATTGTAAAGCAAAGCCTTTAAATGAAAATCAAGCAAAGAGACAAGAAAATACTACATTTTGGGTCAGTTGTGTGAATTAGACTGTAACAAGCAAGTTGGTTATTTTTTGGATTTAGTTGTTGTTATATTTAAATGGTGGACCTTTACCAGAAAGAGCTGACAAGTATCTTGCAGTCAGAGAGTTTTGGATTTTAGTCGTTATTAATCTAATTTTTGTTAGGGGGAATGCCCTTTTTATTGTCTGTAACTTAGTATTCCAATCTTTGGGTTTTCTCCCATTTTCTCCTTGAACTTTCTCTTAGAAGGCATGGAGAAGACCCATCACCCTTAAACATATTGCAACCAGATCCATGACTATGACAACCAAAACAAAGCCAAAGGGATTAAAACCCCCTCTGCCATGGCATTTTTGTTGTTGTTTTAGACGCACTTCTATCCCAAGCTCTGTCTAGAGATCTGTCTGCCTACAGTTCCTTTTCCTTCCAGCCATGGCTGCTGCTGTTGCTCTAAGCCAGCCACAGTGTAAGGAAGCCATGCTTGTGTCCCCCTCCTGTTAGACTGTAGCAGCCTTCAGTTTTATTATGTTCAGTCTCAGATCTGCCCACAGTAGGCTGTCTTTTGCTCTTGGGCCTGTTTGGGAGTCTCTCTTAAAGGGACAGTAATTGACCAGGAAGATTTTAGGTTTTAAATTTGGGTTGTATCACTGGGAGCTTATTCCTCCCACCAAATTATGTTGAAGTATGATCTAAAGGGTGTCGATACTTAGATTAGTTGGGTGCCATTTGTTGTGTTTCTTAATGATTACTATTATTTACCTTTAGTTAAGCAGTGTTTTTTTTGCTGCCCGCAGTGACAGTTGAATCTGCCTAAGTGAGGCCTGGGGGAAAAAGAGCAGGGTGACACAAGGAAGACACCAAGTCAAGACTCTGATCAAGGTGCCATTTATTGAGCCTTTAAACAGTGCTTATAAATCAAAATGTCACAAGCAATTATCTCACGGTAACAGTTTCACTTATCAAAGCAGCTGAGGATTTACTTAAGGTTACAAAAACTTTACTTATCTGGTATCCATGGTTGCAATGAATTTATATCTAGTTCTCAGGGACAGAACACCCAGCTGTAAAGAATGCCCAGGTCAGTCTGTGAGAAACTGAGCTTTAGATAATACCCATGTTTGCCAAGGCCATGTTTGCAAAATTCCAATTACCAGAAGCCACTGCTCAAATTCAGCACCAAACAGCAATATGCACTCTTTTTGGCTACCAACTCCATTTTGGCTGCCACAGTGGTTAATTCTAAACCAACTATATACCCAAATACCATACAGAGAATGGGATTTATTTAATTAACCCAGTGCACAATGCTGGGCAATAGTTATTTCATCTTAAACCTCCAAGCCTGCATTGTTTCCAACGATTCAGATTTCACCCATTATTGCTTTCAGTCATATTCTAGGGTCTGGCTTATCTCTACTCATGGTTCCAAGTTCTCTCCTGCTGATCTCTCCTCCTCACTTTCTTCTCTCCTTTCCTAACCAGGATGTCCTACCTTATTCTCTCCATTGCACAGTATTGGGGCTGGTTGTTTAATTGAAAATATAGAGAAAAAGTGGTGGCATGTTTACACAAACTTGAGACAGGTGATACTTAGAATAAGCATCACAATGCATTGTCTGGATTGAAACCAGATAGTGGGGTAGAGAAATCAGCCTTTGAATGAACAAGGATAAATTGTATATATTCCAAGAGAACATAATACGAACCTATATGTTCAATAATATTCTAATAAGCAAATAATCCACAGTAAAGCTGGTGTTACTCATTCATATACTTATTTAGAGAGGGGAAGTTTATGAGAGTCAAGAATGTTGTTGTGGAGAAATCTTAATACTTATACCACATGTCCACAAGGAATAAAATGTCAAACTATATGAATGTGGTAATCTTTCACTTGTTATTTTTTTAATAGGGATATAATTTGTCAAAATACTTACAAGCCATGTGACTCTAGGGATACCTAAAGAAGCAACATAATTCTCTCAGAGAATAAGCAGAAGATATGTAGTAGTCACTACTTTGAGTGCACTTTCTAGTTGTGATAGAAGATTACAATTACATTGTTATTAATTATTAAGTAGTTAACAATGGTTAAATTGTAAAATAATCACTGTTCAACCTAAGGAATTTGTAGGTCACCAAAATCACATGCTTGCTGAGCTTTTCTTAGAGCAAATCTGGCAAAGCGTACTCTTTCCAAGTGAAGTTCAGATATACAACATCATAGGTGAGTACATTCTAAAATATCCAATACATCTTTATGATGAAAAATTGTATAGTGATAACACTTTGAATCTATATTTCATTTTTAGTTAAAAAATTAACTGTTAATAAATTAATTGTAAATTTGTATCACATTCCCCAAATCTATTCTAATAGATCACTAATACATTAAACTAATACATTAAACTAATCACTGATACATTAAACTAAAACATTATACTAAGATAATTAATTACTTTTCCAACCTCATTGGGAATACATCTGCAATGTTACACTGTGGAAAATACCAATAAGTATTAGGAATGTGGAATTTCTTCTATTTGTCCTGGTTTAGTTTATTAATGTAATGTGACTCACGCTACAAAAAAAAAATCTACTAATGCAATCAGTGTCATATAGCTCTGAGTTCTTCCAGATCAAGTAATATATATATATATATACTTATCTATGAGGAATGTTGTTTTCCTTTATCATCCAGTCTGTTATAACTCATTTAAAGACTGGGGCAGATTTCTATCATTTTACAGAGTGAAACTCAGGCTCAATGAGATAAACGTTTTGTAATGTGTAACTGCTCATCTTACTCAAATAGTCATTCTATAACATCACTAAATGAACTGAAGCCACAACAGCCAGGTATTGCAACACAAGTCTGTAATCATGGTGCTTACAAAGAGGAGGCAGGAATTTCAAGGTTTCAAAGTCACCCAAGGAAAGAATGGTCAGCGGTATGGTGGGAGGCCCTCAGAACAAAGAGAGGTGTTGATTGGCCCAGGACACTATCCATAGTCTTCCCTGCGGCTCCAGAAACTCAGAGCCATGGCACCAGCAATTATTTGCTAACATATTTACTTACCACTTTGGGTTTTCTAATGTTTCTTGTCCAAGGCAGCTTAGGTCACTTCAGGGTCAGACTCCTTAAATGGAACTCTCCTGCAAGTGGGAAAATTAGCCTCAGGTGGGGATGAGCTCCCTCATTACATATCCAGTGGAAAGTCTTCAGCCCTGAATCCATATACACAGAAGCAACAGAAATGGACTCAGGTATAATTCATATATTTGCACATAATTGCTCACATACTTAAAAAGAAATATTGGAATGGAAGAATTTGGGAAGAGATGAAGAAAGGACATGGCAAGGGGAAATTGATGTAATATATTTTAATTAACATGTAAAATAATAAATTTTAAAGAAAAAATGGCATAGCACTTAAGAGCACTGGGTGTTAAGAGGACACAGATCACATTTCACAAACCAGCTAGTAGCTGACCATCTGTAGTTTCATTTCCAATGAATTTGATGGCCCCTTCTGGCATCTGTAGGTACTGTGCAAAGACACATGCCAAACATCCATATAAATTAAAATAAAGCTTAATGAAATGGAATTTGCTGCAGTGATGTCATAGCCCTGAGAGAGACTGCAGCTAAGGCTAGTTGAAATGAACTCATTTTGGTCCTGCATATTAGCAGTTGTGGTATTGTTGTGAGCCAGCCTCCTCAGAGGCAAAAGCCACTATATTCTAAAGTTAGAATAGCTCAGTATAACTTTCATCAAAGATCTGCAAACAGTGCTCATAGTTAACTTTTCTGTGATGCTTTCTGCATGAGTGTTCTCTCTCCTTTTTATGTGTGGGAATTTTGACAATCATAAATCCTTTAAATCTATCTTATAGACTATATATTGTGTTCTAGAAGACAGATGTGCTCAGTAGAATTTTGTCTGCTTTCAGGACTATACATTCAGTCTTCTGTCCCTATTGGAATTAGTCAAAGTTTAACCTGGAATCTGAACCTGAAAGAGATTTAAGGGTGACAGCATATGTGGAATGCAAAATCTGTGTAGTCAGTTCCTCTTTGAGCAGTATACATAGTTGAATTCATTCTGTCTTTGAAGACATTTTCTATATTAAAGTCTTAGATGTAGGGAGTGATTTTTTTCCTGTGAAGGATGTTAATTCTAGAACATCTACAGCCCAAAGCTTTTAGAAAAATGTTTCTGAGTCAGCCTCTTCTATGTTGACTCATTTGACCTTGATCCCAATATGTTGCTGTTCAGTGCAATGATATTGTTATCTTGATTAGGGTAAATAAAATTTCAGTTACAGCGCAGTACCACCACTATTAGAGTCATATAGTTAACCTTCCATTGCAGTTAGCAGAAAAAAAAATGCACTTTGAGCTTGGCTTCTGACTTCAGACGAGAATAGGAGGACTCACTTATTGTGCACATCATGGGGAGAAATAGGATAGGTAACTACCTGCTGGTGACACCATTGTGAAAAAGGATCTGCTCATGATCTAATTATTTTACAGTACATATGAATTAGTGTCAGATGAATGAAGACAAACTAGATTGGTAGGTGTAAAATTTGGGGAGAATAGCTTGATCCAATGAATAATGAATATCCAATTAGGTAACTGTCTTTTTCAGATATGTCTTATTCACTTACACATTTATGTCAGTCCTGAGGGTTGAGGCACAAGCCATTCACTGTAGCTGTATGTGTCAGGTTACAGATATAAACAATCAACATTGTGCTTGAGGGAAGGGCACACAGTATCTTATGAATGCTATTAACTCTGCCAGGAAATTGCCTGATCTTTTTTCAAGTCACTATAGCTATGGTCTTTTTATCAATTATATTTATCTTTTTAAAAAGTCAATTATTGAGTTCTCTTAAATTTGATTGTCTCTAAATGCATCACCGCTCTAATCTCTTATGTGTTGTTATTCCCGATGTGTCCATGTCATTGGGAATGTTTTTCCATTTTTCCATGTGCTGTTGATTGTTACTTCTGTATAGAGCAATGCCTCTTATAGCCCTGCCTTGCCTCCTGCCATGATATTGAGAATTGCTTTGAACACCCTACCCTACCTCTGCTGCACAATTCTGGGAAAACAGTCCTAAAATTCCTTCTATGTTGGATCTTGACTGGTGAGTGAAAAAGTAAAACGGGCCATTGAATTGAGTGTCCTCCAGTCTGTCTGGCTGGCTCGTAGTGTGCTTAGTAAGTGAAGGCCTTGTGCAAGAACTGAGCTCTATGACCAGATTTTAAGCTGATATAGTCATAACACAGAAAGTGATGGACAAGAAGGAGGGGACAACTTTCCTGCTTTGACAACAGTTGACATTAGCAATGTGTAGTGAGATAACCAATTTTATGATGATCAACACTTCTCAGGCCCACACACGAGGGTGTGTTTAGGGGGAATTGGTGTTAATTTTATCTTTTGGGAGCTCCTGGGTGTTCATTTCTTCAGGAAGCTGGTATCTAAATGGGTCAAAATCAGCAACAGTCTATATTCTTCTCAGAAGACAAGAAGTGATTTTTATAGTGGTGCCCTTGACCAGAAGGAATGCCAAAAGAGCAGGCTGAACTGATGTTTATGGATGCAGTTGGAAATCTCATTTTAGAGGTGAAGCATGGGTTTTTCAGGGAGTCAGAAGTAAAGAATATAGGGTTCTGTTGTTGGGTTCAGGCCAGCCACATAAGATTAACACAAATGAGGAGTTTAAGAGGACATAAAGGCAAGGGAAGTGCAGATGGGAGGGTGTGCGGGAACCTTCTGGTGGATTGGAAGGGGTCATGCATAGTGGAGGGCAGATCTACACATTGGTGGATGGGAGGCCCCGGACAGGTTCTTAGAGAGGGTTTCTGGGAAAGATGTACAGGGATCCTGATCCTGTGTGGGGAGCCCTGGAGAGACAGGAGGTCCTACATGCCCTGAGAGGGACTTGTAGAGATATTGAAAAAGTGGGTGGGAGGAGACCTGAGTTCCAGGGTCCAGAGCTGGGAATACTTTGTTAATGATGCTAGCATGTTTTTGGAGGTGCGGCAATGCCAGGTCATGTTCCTAGCTGGTATTCCCCACAGTGCCCTAGAGCACTTGATGCCTGCAGGAGAAGAGGCCATCTGGGACAGGTCTACCTGCATAGAGAGTGCCACTATCTCAGTGCCAAGCTTCACTGTACTGCTTCTCCAATGCCGGCGGTCATGCCCTACAACCCCTGCAAGCTGGGCTCTGTTTTTAGGCTTCCTGGATCCAGAGGACATTGACAGCTCGCTAGCTGCCATTTCTCCCACTGATGGGAGCCACTGCCCTGACTCACTACAATCACATTCAATTAATTTACTGCCCCTTAGATCCAGTAGAGAAGACTAACAAGAGAACCGGCGCATCTATATGTGACCCATGAGGCGGGGCCCATGCTAGGGGATTCCTACCCAGTCATGAGAAGTCCAGAGATATCTATTTTCTACTACAACCTTGGTCCTGGCCCTTGGCCCTAGGAGGAGGTACGCTGTGAAGAAGATTGATGTAGAAGCAGCCAGTGATACTGGTGGAAGGTGGGCCCTTGTGGTATTTGACAAATGGAGTCATGAGAAAGGGAATTAGGTTGGTGTCCTGGGAATTGGGACTTGAGGCCAGGGACTAAATGACATGGTGGAGGAGCTAGTTGAAGAGGCATGTCCCAGTGCAAGTATAGGTGGGATCAGACAATGGTGGGGCTTCTGGCTTGGGTCTTAGAAGGCGTGAACAGAAAGAGTATCTTTGGAGTTCAGGTTTGTGCCATGGCAGCGTGGTCAGGTCAGGTCTGTTGTGCGATTCTGGCATCAAAACTCTGATTGCATCATCCACCTATCAGAACTGTTACCTGTGTTGGGGCATAGCCGTAATGGGAGAGGGCAGGTGTATGTGTTTTGTGTCAGGTCTTTTTGGTCAGCAGCCACGCATGTTAAAGCTGCTTATAAAAGCTTGAAGAATGAGTGAATGAACCCGTGATGCTTTTGATTCCTCTTCTCTTCCTGTTCCTTCCCCTTTCCTTTCTTTTTTTTTTTTTTAATTGAGGTTTGAGACAGGCTCTCCTGTAGATCAGGATGACTTTGAACTTTTCTATGTAACAGAGGATGACTTTGAACTTCAGATCCTTCCTCCTCCACCTCCCATTCATCACCATGGCCAGACCCTAGATTCTCTTAATAAGTGAGGGCAAAGGCCATGTTTGGATCATCAGTGACAGCCAGCATGACTTATAAATTTGATATTCTATCTTTGTGGGGATGGGCCTTGGACAGGGTGGGTAGGGAGGGATGTGTCATAGAAGGAAAGGTGAGATCATAGACTCAGCAGGAGTAGTGATTCCCCTCTGGGCAAGACTGTTGAGTAGTTGATGACAGCATGATTCACAGAAAGAGTTCTACATGAGTCTAGGTAAAATAAAATTCAGCACGGTAATGAATAGCTTAACTTAGCTTGAGTGACTCCATTTTGAGGTGAGAAACCATCCTGTGTGCACCTGTGACAGGCCACTGAACTCCAGTTCCAGGAAAAAACATGGAATGTACATTTGGCAGAAAACAAAGTGAACTCCCTAGCAACAGCCAATGAAAGCAAAATAGAATATTCCCAAATGTTCCAGATGTACTTTCAGATAGCTTAGAATAGCAGTTATTGTTAAGCATCAGTGGTCACCTCACTCCTGAGGTGTTACCCCGTCCCATAACACCAAGGCATGGAAAAATCCCCTGCTTGCAGTTTTTCCCTTTAAAATCCCTGTTCACCCAGGGCTCAGGGTCACACTTTTCTACTGCTGTAGCAGTGAGATGTAGGTCCCAAGATTGATTGCTCTCTCAATAAAGCTCTCTTGTTTTCCCAAGGGAGTTGTTTCCTGGTGGTTTCTGAGGATCTCAAGATCAGGGCATAATAGTAACTGTAGATAAGGAGACAGGAGGAAAAACAAGGATATCTATTTAGAGTAAGGAATGTCAGGATCTCTAAAGTCTGAGATCTTAACCTTTCATTTAATTAGGGGTTCTGTTTTATCATGGGAGTAACAGTTGTCATTGTCGTGGGCCTTTATTTTTTTTTTAATCAGGTATCATCATGGGAGGAAATCTACCCTATCAGGGCACTAGGGAAAGGGCATAAAGGGAGAAAAGGGAGGGTGGGTGGCATGAGAAGGAGATGAGGGAGGGGGCTGCAGCAGGGATACAAAGTGAATAGATTGTAATAAATGAATGAACAAGCAAATAAATATATATATTTTTTTTTAATTTTAAAAAAATATTTTATTTTTGATATAGTTTCTCTACATAGCCAAAGATGGACTTCAACTCACAGTGCAGCTGAGACTGGCAACAAAGTCTGAATTTACCTACCTTGGCTTCCAGAGTATAGATATTACTGGTGTGTATTACTAGGGCCACACATACTCTCTTCCTCTACATTGCACACATTAAAATTTTGAAGCTGTCAAGAAAGTCCAAAGTATTACTAAAATTTCATGTGAGAAAAACCAATGAACTGCTCCTGCCATCTACTTTCCTCTGTTCCTTTATGCTATTTTTAAAAAGATGTTCTTCTACAGCCAGTTTGTGTGCTGGCTTCTGATGAACAGCATCAAGATGATATGGACCTCCTCCTGAGGCTGTAGCTCAGTTGGTAGAGTGACTAGCTAACATGCATGAAGCCCTGGGTTTGAGCCTCAGCACTTTTGTAAGAGAGATATGGTAGTAAACACCTGTAGTCCCCAGCACAGGAGAAGGGAAGGCAGAAAGATAGAAGTTCAAGGTCATTCTCAGCTACATGTAGAGTTTGCAGGCAGCCTAGGTTACATGGAATCATGTCTCAAAAGGAGAGGAGCCAGATGGGTCAGGAGTTAAGATTGGTAGTTACTCTTGCATATGACCTGAAGTCACTTCCCAGCACGCACATCTCATGGCTCATGGCTACCTGTAACTCTGCTGTAAGGTAGCTGCTTTGCCTTTTGGCCTGTTAATGCACTGAAATTAATTTGAAAAAAAATTAAATTCTCTTATATATTTATTTGTTTGGTCAGTTTGTTGGTTTTGTTTTTTCAAGACAGTGTCTTACTATGTAGTCCTAGATGTCCTGGAATTGCTCTGTACACCAGGCTAGACTTGAACTCACAGGAATCTGCCTCCCAAGTGCTGTTATTCAAGGCTTTTCTCTTTCTTTCTTTCTTTCTTTCTTTCTTTCTTTCTTTCTTTCTTCCTTCCTTCCTTCCTTCCTTCCTTTCTTTCTTTCTTTCTTTTCTTTCTTTCTTTCTCTTTCTTTCTTTCTTTTGTTTTCTCTTCTTTTATTTTTTTCTTTTCTTTTCTTTTCTTTTCTTTTCTTTTCTTTTCTTTTCTTTTCTTTTCTTTTTCTTTTAGTTCCGTTCCTCTTTTTGTCATCTGAGTAGGCCAGAAGAAGTCACAAAATCCTGTGGAGGTGGACCAGCTGCTTTGAGCCACCCTAAGTGGATACTGTGAATTAAACTTAGATTTATTTTTGGAATAGCAGGAAGTGTTTCATTCACTGAGTCATTTAGCTCATTTTTGCCCTCTCAGGTTTTTTATTATTATTATTTTTAATAGATATAAGTAAATTTGGGTAAACTGGGGAGGTAGCTCAATGGTAGCAAGTGTGCCAAGCATATATGAGACCAAAGATTTCATCCTCAATACTGAAAAAAAGCTTGTTTTGTTTTGCTTTTCATTTTCAGACATGACCTCATTTAGCTGAGGATGGTCATAAACTCACTAGCCAAGGATATGCTTGAACTTCTGATTCTCCCACATGTACCTCCTAAGTGCTTTAATTACAGGCAATGCCACCATGTCAAATTTTATGTGGTGTTGGGCTCGAACCCACAGCTTCATGCATGCTAGGCAAGCACTATACCAGCTGAACCACATCCCCAGCCCATTTTTTTTCTGTGAAGTTACAGGAAAAAAAAAAGCTCATTGCATTTTCTAAAAATATTTCTTTAATTCTTAATATTCTTGGCACTCTTCCACCAGTGGGAAAGATTTTTCACTCCCCTTCAGGTTGAATAATGGGCTGTGCCATTATCCACTTTGATTCCAAGAGAAAGAGGGAAAGTGCCTACTGAGTGTTGGGAGACTGAGGATAGGCTAGGGGAGGACAGAGCAAAATGATACTGGAATATGAAACAGCAGATCTGGAAAAGGTGTTGCCCTGAAATGGGAGCCTGGACCAGAAATCACTAAACCTTTTTCTTTCCGTACACTCTAATGCTAAAGGAGATGCTCATGTCACTCAAGACTCATGGTTGGGTTTCCTTAGGTATCTGGATGGACATTTGACTAGATTATTGGGCTTATGTTCTAGGAATTTTTGCGTTATTCTTTCACAAATATTGTGCACAATCTACATTGTTTTTGCTGTAAAGTAAGTGCAGAAGTTATATTTTGTCTCTGTGTGTAAAATGTCTTCATAATCCTGAGAATTCTCAGTTTGTTTGTTTTTTTTCACATGGTAAATTCAGTTAGCAGCATGCCATCATAAAATGACTGGTTGTCACCATCCAAAGAAAATGCATGTGCTGGACCTAGGCTCCCTACATACATCTAGCTGATGGGCAGCTTTTCTTCATATCAGTCATGTAACATTTGAAATGGGGGCTATCTGTGACATGGACACATTTGCCTGTTTATGAATCACTTTACCCTTGTTGTGCTGCCTTCGCTGGCCTCACTGGAGGAAGATGCACTTAGTTTGTATGCAACTTGATGTGCTGAGAAGAGTTGGTATGAGGAGCCTCCCCTTTCATGAGAAGAGGAGGAGGAGTAGGGGAAGAGGATGGGAGGATGATACCAGGAGGAGAGGAGGTATGGAGCTGCAAGGAGTATATAAAGTGACAAAATAATGAGAAAATGGCAGGTTTCTATGTAAATGAGAGATTATGTTGACTGAAGATTTCTATTGAAGGCTCTTCAATTGAGTATGACAATATCTCTGAGCAAGTTGCCCTGGGCTAGAAAAGAGCTAGCTGAGCATGGAATGATGAAGATACAAGAGCACAAGGCAGTAAACAATATTTGCCATGGTTTTTGCCTTAGTTTTCTCGAAACTTTAGTTTCTATCCTAGGCTTCCACAATGATGTACTTTGGTCTGACAGGACTAAACAAGTAAACCCATTCATGACCTGAGATGTTTTTGTTTAGAGTATTCAATCACAGCAGCGCAGTAGCAGGTTAGGAAAAAGAAAATATGCCGAAAGTGACTTTGCTCCTGGACAGACCTGAGAATGTTCTCTTTTTAGAGGATTGTGGAATATATCAGATCTTGAGGTGGCAAAAGTCCAGAGCTTAATTGGCTCTTCCTTTAGGACCTGGAAGTTCAGAATGTTGAGTGTAGTATATACAGAGGAAGTGGATAGCCTAGGATTTCTGAGGAAAATTGACTCCATAAAAATTTAAGCTATAGGTCATTTGAGTGGTAATTTGGCCCCCAATCTTTCTTAGTCTGCTCATGTTCTAAGAAATTAAGTAAGGTAGAACTGAAAAATGCTAAATGATTTCCTAGATGGTGATGCTTGCTTTCAAAGCTGGCTTGGATGTTAGCCAAGGCTACATTTGAAATCTTGATTCTCATGTGAGAGCCTTCGGAGTATGAGTCCAAGGATGGAAGATGTACCCACAATATGTTCTATGTTGTCAACATAATTTACCAATGTTAATATTAAAATGCTTAATAGAATATATGTATATATGTTTGTATGTATTGTTTGAAGTTACATGCATCTTCATGTTGTCGTTTGTTACTATAAGGGACATCATGCTGAAGTTCTGCCTTCTAAGAGAATTATCTAGATTACTAGATAATGTAACAACAGTGAGATTTGTTTTAAAAAAAGCATGTTATATGTGTGTAATGTAACTATGAGTTCTTAGGCCATGACAGATATGTGAAGACATGATGAGAATTTTTGGGATTTATTGTGATCATTCCTACATGATGGCCAAGATCATGTTGCCAGTTTGCACTCTGGATTGTTTAGACAGTGTATTTTTTGTTTTTATTCTCTTTTATTTATTACAATTTGTTCTTTTGTATCCCAGCTACAGCTCCCTTATGCCTTCCCAATCCCACTGTTCCTCTCTCTGAGTCTATTAAATTAATATATATTGTTTTTTGACTTTACAACCCAATGTGATCCCTCCTTCCTGTGCTCTCAGTCCACCCTCAGACTTCTCCCTCTCCTCCCAGAGAAGGGATGCTCTCCTCTCCCTGTATCAACCCCTTGCAACACATTAAGTCACATCAGGACTGATAGATCCTCATCCACTGAGTCCAGGCAAGGCAGCCCTGACAAGGGGAGGCAGTAGAGTTCACATTACTCCACTTCGCACTCCACCCACATGGACCAAGCTGCTCACCATACAGATAAGTTCAGTGGGCCTAGGTCCACACTATGCATATGCATGCTCCTTAGTTGATGTCTCATTTTCTGTACCCCTGCTGGGTCTGGGTTACTTGTCTCTGTTGGTCTTGTGGCTTTCTATCCCCTCCAGGTTCATCAGTCTTTACCCTAGTACTTCCACAAGACCCCCCGAGATCCACCCCATGCTTAGTTACAAATTCCAGCTTCTGTCTCCATTGGCTGCTGGGTGGAGCCTCTGAGATAACAGACACGTTTAGGCTCTTCTACAAGCTTAGCAAAGCAAAATCTACAGTTTCATTGGCTGGCTCTCTAGTGTTAGGTAGATCTCAGGCTCACCCAATTATTGGTTGGACTTTCCCTCAATCTTTGTTCCCTCATTATCATCCCTAAACTCCTTGTAAGCAGGGTAATTTTTGGATCAGGAGTTTTGTGGTCCAGTTGTTGTTTCTTCTCTTCCCTAGTCCTGACTGTCTAGGAGGTGGTCACTTCTTTTTCTATGTCTCTTTTTCCCTGCCCCTCTGTTAGAAGTCTCAGCTGGAGTCACACCCAGTCACACCCAGGTCCTCTCAGGAACCTTCCCTATCAAATGACTCCAAAGAGAAACCGCCTCAGTCTCCTTTCTTTTTCTCAACCCTCTCACCTCCTACTACAATTCTCCCCACATCTGATACCCACATTTTTCCCCTCCCTATTCCAACTTCTGCCTTCCTGCCCAGTTCCCTCTTTTCATCCACTTCTGCTGTCTGTTCTGTTTTCTATTCTGAGTGATGTTCTGGCAACCTCCCATGGACTCTTCAAGTTGTTACTTCGCTTCTGTGGGTGTGTGGATTGTAGTATGCATATCCTATACTATACTATAGGTCTATTAGCAATGTGTTTCTTTCTGCGTCTTGGTTACCTCTCTCAGAATGATCTTTTCTAGTTCGATCCATTTGCCTGCAATTTCCATGATTTCTTATTTTTAATAACTGAGGAGTGTTCCATTGTGTAAATGTACTAGAAGTTCTTTATCCATTCTTCACTTTCTGGCAGCTATGAAAATAGTAGAACAAATGGAACATCTTTTGGATGTATTCCCTGGAGTGGTATAGATGGGTATTGCGGTAGAACTATTCCCAATTTTCTTGAATGTACCAGTTTGATTACCAGGGAAGTTGTACAAGTTTACACTCCCATCAGCTCTGAAGGAAAGTTCTCTTTTCTCCACATCCTCACCAGAATGTGTTGTCACTTTAGTTTTTTATTTTAGCCATTTGAGTGGTGTAAGATACTTCTTTTTTCCATTGTATGATTTTGGCTTCTTTGTTGAAAGTAAAGTTCCAGTAGGAGTGTGGGTTTATTTCTGTGTGCTTATTCCAACTGTACAGGATTCTACTGCTATCAAGGGTGTTTTATTTTTCCATTTGAAGTTAATGTTTGCTCTTTCAAGGTCTGTAAAGAATTGTGTTGGAATGTTGTTGGGAAATGGATTGAACCCATAGACTGCATTTTTTAAGAATGCTGTTTTAAAGAAGGGGGATAAAGGGAGGGTTTTGTGAAGGAAGGAGGAAGTGTGCTACAGGGGGGATACAAAATGAATAAAGTATAATTAATATTTTAAAAAAAAAAGAATGCTGTTTTACTATGTTAATCCTATATATCCATGAGTTTGGGAGATCTTTCTATCTTCTGATATTTTTTTTCGTTTCTTTCTTTAAAGACTTCAAATTCTAGTCATAGAGGTCTTTCACTTCATGTTGTTTGTGGCTACTGTTCAGGGTGTTGTTTCCCAAATCTCATTCCCAACCCATTTTTCATTTGTATACAGGACTAATGAAATTTTTAGTTAATTGTGTTCCCAACTACTTTGTAGAAAGTGTATATCAACTGTAGGAATTCTCTGGTAGAATTTCTTGGGTTACCGAGGTATACTAGTAAATCATCTGTGAATAATGATACTTTGAATTTTTCCTTTCCAATTTGTATTTCCTTGATAACCTTTAATTGTCTTATTGCTTTACTAGGACTTAAGGGGTATAGTGAAAAGATATGGAGAGGGGAGGCATCCTTGTCCTGTACCTTATATGAGTGGAATTTCTTTAAGTTTCTCTCCAAATAATTTTATGTTAGCCCTCACCTTGCTTTTTACTGCCTTTATTATGTTAAGTATGTGCCTGATTCCTTATATGCCTGATTTCTCCAAGTCTTTTAACATGAAAGGGTGTTATATTTTGTCAAAGGCTTTTTCTCATCTAATGAGATGATCATGTGATCTTGATCTTTCAGTTTGTTTATATGGTGGATTACATTGATGTATTTTCATATGTTGAACCATTCCTGTATCCCTGACATTAAGCCAATTTGTTCATCGTGTATATCTTTGATGTGTTCTTGGATTTGTTTTGCGAGTATTTTATTGAATATATTTGTGTTACAGACAGCTATTAGCTGTCCTGTGGGTGTGGGAATTTAATCCAGGTCCTCTGGAAGAACAGTGTTCTTAACCACTGAGCCATACCTCCATTCCCTGTGTTGCCTATTGATGATCAACATTTAAATTGCTAATATTTTCATCTCTCCTTTTGTAATTGTTCAAGCATACATTTCATTTTTAAAAAGATCATATTAATATTACAGTTTGAAATGAGGCACTTATGGTATCTAGACATGTATGCAGAACTGGAGTGAATGTGTAACTCTTTGTAGAAACTTGAGAAAGATCTTTAAGTTTTTTATCTTGTTTGTTTGATTAATTTTTGTGTATTATTCAGGATCTGATTATGTACCCCTGAGTGTCCTGGAACTTATTGCATTGAGCAGGCTACCATCCAGCTCTATGAGATACACCAGCCTCTGTTTCCTGAGTGATTTTGGAATTAAAGTCATCAGATAATACACCCAGCCTGCCCATTCTTATAAGAGTCAGGAATTGTTTATACTATTTCTCTCATCTGGGCTCAGTACTGTTGATCTGTTTACTCTCTCTTTATCTGTTGATTGACATTTCTCTTGCAAGTCTGTATCCTAGTTAAAGGATGAGAGAGATGAACTTCACTATTCAGTTTCCTCCTAAAAAGAGTTAGTTATTGCCTTAAAACTTGTGTGTCACAAAATAAGTAGAAGAAAAACCAGAATACTTTGAAAATATTGTAAATGAAGGATACATTTCCAGTATTCTAAGCATCATGCTTTCTTTTATACATGTGTGTGGTTATTTTAGACTGCATTGACCTACAATGATGTGCATATGAACTTCACTCAAGAAGAGTGGGCTTTGCTGGATCCTTCCCAGAGGAATCTCTATAAAGATGTAATGCTGGAGACCTACTGGAACCTTACTGCTATAGGTAGGACAGTGAATTTTCTTTACTTTTTAAAATGTGGGGAAAAAAATCTATATTCATTATTGATGTGTTTCTGTAATTTCTCTTGAAAATATGGAAGAATGAGGTGAATGGTTCTTTGATTGACCATAGATCACGATTTTAATTTTGTCTTATTTCCAATAATAAAGCATACATTTTTTGTTACTATGTTTTAGGCTACAGTTGGGAAGGTCATAATATGGAAGAGTATTGTCAACCTTATAGAAGACATGCAAGGTAATTTTCATGTGTAAGCTTATATGAATATGGTTCTGAGAAAGTTTTAATATGTTTTGGAAGTTGGAAAGAGAATGGACAGTGTAAATGAACTGCTTTAAGTGTATTTATTGATGATGACTAACTTGTTACTAAACCATGTACCTCCATGTTAGGTATTTGATGTGTTTTTGCAGGGCATCCTCTAAGAAAGAATGCAAGGAAAACATACCTTACACAAGGTCAATTTTTAACTCATAGCCTCATTACTGTAATAAGGTAGAACTGCAATTTGTTTAGTCTCCTACAACTCAGATATTGCCAAATGTATTCAAAGTAAAGAATGATGAAAGTATATCCAAAACATTATACTAATCAAGTAGTCCATAGTAAAACTAGGTTACTAATATACTTGTAGTAATGTTGCTAAGTTTGTGGAAAAACCATAATCCCTATAGCACGTCTGTGATGAAAAAAATCAAATGTCTGAATGCATCATGAAACCATGTCACTTATTATTCTTTTAATAGTTTTATCATATATCACAATGAGTACAGTCATGTTAGTATATGTATATTGAAATAAACAATGTACTATCCATAACAACTAAAAGGTATAGTAGTCCCCATTTTGAGTAGATGTTTAAAAATTGATACCTGTTATGGATTATATGCCCTAATTAGAGCTGTCAGCACTACAAATAATGACACAGAGGCTTTTTAATATTTTAAAGCTTAGGCAATTTTCCTGGGCATATTCTGAACCATTTTTTCCCTAACACAAATAAACCTAGCACAGTGTCCTGATGCATGGCCAGCTCTACTTCTCTGTTCATATTCACGTCCTTCTGTTAACATCACTGGCCTGTGGTGAATTGCCTGTCATTTGCTTTCTTCCCAGCAACCCTCTCTCACTCAGAAGTTCTGCACTCCATTTTGTGCCCTGCTATCAGTTGTTAGCTCTTTATTATTCCCAATAGATAAGTGATGAAAGACAAATGTTTACAAAATATAGGACAGGTGATGGGCCACAGAACTAACAATACTATGATCTCATTAGCACGTATCTCTCTGCTGACTTAGCAGTCGGCATTCACACACTTTCACAAAGTATGCACCAGCATCAATGAACTTGTTATGCATCTTCTTTAGGAGTTCTCACAAAATCACACTACAGAAAATATAAGTTTTAGGAATCTGCAAATTACTCTGCGTGTTTTCTTTGCATATTTAGTATGGTGCACAGTATAGGGAAATTGATGAATCCTGTCAGTGTGTTAAAGGTCTGAGGTCTTGAAGTTTTCTACAAATCTGTGGTAAAACATTATATAGAAGAAAGTGTAATATAAATGTGAGACAGGTAACAAATATTTTTACCACCACAGGTATTTTGAAATATGCAAAACAACCCCCTAGATAATATCACCATGAATGTAAAAATAATGATGAAAACTCAAGATGTAATTATTCTTTACCTTCCCACCGAATTGAAAAATTAAGTCACATAGACAATAGCATTCTTTAGTGCAATGAATGTGGTAAAGCTTTCGTATGTGCTGATTATCTTTGCAGGTATGAAAACAGTCATAGTGGAGACAAACACCCTGAAGATACTCAATATGACGAAGTCTTTGCACATCACAGGTGTCCCTACACATATAAAAGTGCGCATACTGGTGAGGATCACTATGAATGTAACGAACATGATAACACCTTTGCAAATAACAGTCTTGTTCTAAGACGTAAAAGGACACATATAGGAGAGAAAACTCATGAATGTAACCAACGTGGTAAAGCCTTTGCATGTAACAGTAGTCTCAAAGTACATAAAGGAATTCACACTGGAGAGAAAACATATGAATGTAACCAATGTGGAAAAGCGTTTGCATCTAACAGTGATTTCCGAAGACATAAAAGAACACACACTGGAGAGAAACCTTATGAATGTAATCAGTGTGGTAAAACCTTTGCATGTAACAGTAATCTCCTAATACATAAAAGAAGTCACACTGGAGAGAAACCTTATGAATGTAATCAGTGTGGTAAAGCTTTTGCATGTAACAGTAATCTCCTAATACATAAAAGAAGTCACACTGGAGAGAAACCTTATGAATGTAATCAGTGTGGTAAAGCCTTTGCATGTAACAGTGATCTCCTAATACATAAAAGAACTCACACTGGAGAGAAACCTTATGAATGTAACCAATGCGGTAAAGCCTTTGCACAGAGAAGTACTCTTCTAATACATAAAAGAACTCACACTGGAGAGAAACCTTATGAATGTAACCATTGTGGTAAATCCTTTGCATGTAACAGTAGTCTCCAAATACATAAAAGAACTCACACTGGAGAGAAACCTTATGAGTGTAACCAATGTGGTAAAGCTTTTGCACGTAACAGCATTCTCCAAATACATAAAAGAACTCACACTGGAGAGAAACCTTATGAATGTAATCAGTGTGGTAAAGCCTTTTCATGTAACAGTACTCTCCTGCTACATAAAAGAACTCACAGTGGAGAGAAACCTTATGAATGTAACCATTGTGGTAAAGCATTTACACATAAGGGTAATCTCCTAAAACATAAGAGAATGCACACTGGAGAGAAACCTTATGAATGCAACCAGTGTGGTAAAGCCTTTGCACAGAATAGTCATCTGGTAGCACATGAAAGAACTCACACTGGAGAGAAATCTTTTGAATGTACCCAATGTGATAAAGTCTATGCATTTCCCGAATCGTCTCTAAAGACAAAATGAACACATCCTGGAGAACAACCTTATGAATATAAGCAGTGTGGAATCACCTTTGTACAACACAGTCATTTCCTAATACATAAAAATCCATGTTGCAGAAAATCCTTATGAATATTGTCAATGTCCTAAAGTCTTTTCATGTAAGAGTCATCTTGAACAAGAACACTTTCTGGAGTGAAACCCTATGAATGTAACCAATGTGTTAAAACCTTTGTATGCCATAATAATCTGCATGCACATAGAAGAATGCACACTGGAAATTGTATGAATGTAACCAATGTGATAAAGTATTTTGACAGGATAGTAATTTCCTATAACATGAAGACATACTGGAGAGAAACCTTATGAATGTAACCAATGTGGAAAATTTGCTCCTCACAATCATCCTCAAAGTCATGGAAGCATTCATATTGAACAGAAAGACTATGAATGTATTTAAGGTGGTTAAGCTGTTCCACATTTGTATAACCATCATCATGAAAGAATTAGAACTGGAGAGAAACTTTATAAATGTTTCAAAATGTGAGCCCTTTGCATATGTCTATCGTCTTCATCATAAAAGTTTCATACTGGACAGAAATTCTGAGTACATAAGCAACATGGTAAGGCCTTTGTGTTTTTCGGTCCACAGAATCCAATACAACTCAAACACATGTTCAAGGCAAATGACAAAAATGTATTTTCACCCAGTCACTACTGGTTGGTTAGTGGTACATAACATTCTTGGGAACTGAACTGTGATACCTATCCACCCACTAAGCCAGAAAGTTACAGAGGTTCTGAGTTGAAAATCATAAACATCTCTGCCATTTTACAACTAAGTTATTTCCATCAGTCATGGTTAAGGATATGGGATTTGTTTATGGCATTGAGGAATTCACCTGATGCAAAAGTGTAGATTTTACAGTCCAAACAGTCATATCCATTTGTTCTTTTGTGGTTAGGAAAAGGTATTATGTTTTAGGGAAGAGAAAATGTGGTTTGGGACAGTCACTATGTTTGGCAAAGTGAATATATGGTATGGAACAGTCATGTTTTGGGAAACAAAAGATGAATGATGAAAGCTTGTCAGCTATTGGGAAGTCTGCAGCTTTCCTAGGAATGATGAACTTAAATTTGGGTTCACCCTATATTTCATTGGGAATTGTTATCTAAAAAGCAATACATATAGAAAATTTTTTTAGCATATTTACACCTACAAATTACTTTTTCATGTTTTGCATGTCAAAGTCAACTTCAAGTCTATTAAAGAGTAGATAGTAGCGAGAAACCTTGCACATGTAATCAATGTGATAAAGTCTTTTCTTAATGCAGTTATTTCCACGTACTTAGAAGAACACATACCTCAGTGAGACCCTGTGAATATGCAATGTGGTAAATCCTTTTCATGGATTTGTCTTTGAAATCATGAGGAAAAAGTCATGCTGCAAAGAAACCCCATGAATGTAGTCAGTACAGTAACCTTTTGTACTTCGTATTACCATTATAGAAGAGTAAAGGCTTTAGTGTGTGAGCAAGCTCTTAAAGCCTTTGCATATCACAGGAGTCATTGAGAACCTGAAAGAATTCATTCTCAAGAAAACCTAACAGGATAAAAGATTTGTTGAGGTCTTTGACAAGTCAACTTGCATTCAGTTACAGGAGATTTGGGAGGAAAATTGTAACAAGTGTCAACAATGTATTCATGCATTATGATATCCATCTTCATTTTGTTTCCAATTAAAAACTGATATGGACAAAAGACCTAGGAATTTAAACCACTAGGTAAACCTTTTAGATTTTAAAATTCTCTTCAGTTACCTGAAGTAAATCGTCCAGTTATAAATTTTACATGTATGTATTATTGCCCTTTCTGTGACAAAACACAATGTCAAAGGCAACCTCCAAATGTCTTTAATTTGCCTTAAGGTTCCAGAGGGATATGGGATCACTATGAAATGGGCATCACAAGTATCATATATGGCAGATAAAGTAGGAAGCTTGGAGTTCACATCCTCAACCTGCAGCATGAAGCAGAGTGTGAACTACAGATGAATACAGTTGAATACTATCATGCCCTTCCCAAGTAAGATACAGCCTCCAAGAGTGCTGTATTTCCTAAACATTCACAAATGATACCACCAACTTAGAAGGATTCATTTCTCTCACTTCACCCTACACATTTGATTTCACTTACATGAAGGAATTTTTGATGAAGAAAAATTCTGTGGATAAGACTGTAGTTGCCTCAACCCTTGAGTTACAGGAATGCATGCTTACACAAGTAAAACATTCTTGAGTAAACATATATTTGGTTAAGAATTTATTTTAATTTCCATCATTATCTCAGTGTGTCTTTGTGTGTTTATATGCCTGTCCATTCTGGTTTCCATTTGATCTTCTTGTAACAGGAATTACAGAAAGTTGTCAAAAACCTGACCTAGGTCCTGGGAATGAACTTGTCTTAACTTCACAGCCATGTCTCTAGTACTGTAACTATGTTAAATCTTTATATATCATCTTGATGTCAAGAAGTAGAAAAGAATTCCTAGAAGAGAGCAAACCTATTTTTATATAAGATGTGATGACTTTGGACATAATAACTATATTCTCTTTCAAGAAAAGAAACTCCTTTAAATGTTTTTCTCATAGTCTTGGAGGAAGTAAATGATTTACAATATTCACTTAAATGTAATGGAGGAGATCACCAGCTGTGGTTGTGGTCATTATTTTGAAACACTGGAGTAGATATTGAAGTATGCTGTATGTGCAGCAAATCTATTCACAGAAGTTTATTAGGTTGTTCTGATATTCTTTCTGTGGTGGCTTTCATGTTCTAATGCATTTCCACTTGGTGAAAGTTATTTTTCTGCTGCAATGTATAGAATGGGATCTCCATCATCTATGTGGCCCATTGCTTATTTATATCAGGCAGTCTGTGATCATAGTTTTCAAGGAAGGGTCTCTGAGAAAGTGTGGTACTTTTTCTATGTTACAAATTCCATTAAGACGTTTGTTTTCAGTCTTGCTTGGTTGTCAGTAATTAGTATTAAGATGCTCAATAGTAAGTGTTTATATATGTATATATTGTTTGAAGTTCCATGCTTCTTCGTGTTCACATATTTACTATATGTCACATCATCTTGGAGAACTGACTTCTAAGAGAATTATCTTGAGGTGTTAGATAATGTAAAAGCAATGAGATGTATTTCAAAAAAGCATGTTGTGTGTGTGTAATGTAAATATGGGATCTTAGGCCATGGCAGATATATGAAGGGTGTGTGACACTTTGTGGGTTTTGTCATTGTTATATGATGTTCAAGGTTATGTTGCCAGTTTTACATACCGCAGTCATTCCCCCACCGAGTTCATTGATACTCAAATAAACTTAGTTGAAACAGTACATCAGTATAATATTGTCTTCTATTCAGATTGTAAACAAATTGTCATCTGAGGATGGAGGAAAAATGATGTGACTTGAATAATAAATGCTATTAGCAAATGAAAATAATTTACTGTTTTGTGTTTTGAAATGGGTTAGTTCATTCTTAGGAGTAAAGACTTGTTCATAACACTTTCTCAGAACTACAAGTGAATGTCAGAGAATTGTCTCAGTGGGTAAAGTTGGTTGTTGCTAACCTTGATTTGAGCTCAAACTTTGAGTAGCCTATATCACTCCTACAAATGTTTTTAACATTTGTAAAATTGTGCTGTGTATATGCAAACTCACACACTAGCACATACACAAATATTTTTTCAACCTAAATAAAGGCCATTGTGGTCACTGGCCAAAAGACTCTTTGAGTTCCATGCTGAGAACTCACATATGGGATGCAGATAATAAATAGCAACAAGTTGTCCTCTCACTGGCACATATACACACACCATAGCATAGGTATGTACACAGAAACACACTCAAACAAGTTTAAATGGATAATATTAACAAAGCAAAGAACCCACTTATTGATGACAAATGATTTTCAGGTGTAAATAATTGTAGCATTTGAAGATTTACCACTGTTCATTAAAAGAAAAATGTTTCCTTTGTACATCTTATTTTATCATTTCGTTCCTTGATTCAAGGATAGGTCATTTTAAAAACATATCTCCATTTGGATCAGAAGTACATCCCTGTCAGCCTAGACCTGGGAGTCCATGGTAGGCTAATTCCTCTGAGATTATGGTCATCTTGGTCCACAGAGTGAGTTGTCTGCTTGTTTGTTTGTTTGTTTGTTTTACAGACAGAATTTCCTTGTGTAGCCTTGGCTGTCCTGTTCTCAATTTGTAGACCGGGTTGGCCCCAAATTTGGGCTTCATCCTTCCTGAGTGCTGTTATTCTAGGTGTGTGCCACCATGCCCAAATCCACAGATTAAATTCTAAAGCATCCATTGTTATGTGGAAGTATTATGTATCAAAACGATTCCAAAAATATACAGTATATTGCATTTTCCCCTCAAGGATACTGGCCCCAGTGCTGACAGATGTATATTTGAATTGAAGTTTTGTGAATTGGTGCTCTCTGTCCTTTGTATAAGTGGGAAATGTAGCATTAAAACATCAACCTGATAGATCAGAAATCATGATTACTAGAAGGCATTGCCTACTGAGCAATCTACTTTAGTAGAGTCATTTACTTAATTTTCAGGTAAGAAATTGTGGTCCAAAATAAAAGTTCCAAAGGCATTTCTGTCCATCATTCTTTGAAATTACATATATTTCAGCATGACTTTGTGCAAAGAGTGCCCTTAAAGCTCTGATTTTACATTGTGATTACATTCAGAGTAGGATTTAATTTAGCATAGATATTATTTAGCATGGCTCAGAGTAGGTGAACCCACATTTGGCCATATCCATATTCCCTAAGTGAAATCCCAGTGCTTGCTTTGTTGAAGAAAACCATTGCTTTGGAAAGGCCTCACATGCTCTTATTGCCTGCCCCAGCAAAAACCTCTTTCTCGGTTTTTCTGCATTGCCTAGTGTGATGGCTAATCTAGGCAGTCATTTTGACTGTATGTGGACCTATGGCAAACACAAAGAGTTGGGTACTGTGGGGAATTTTTCATACTCATAGCTTTTAAAGTGGAAAACAACCCTTCTTTAGTCTCATCCACAGCTAGTGTCTAGTCTGATTATATTCTATCTATGTAAAGGACATTGAAAGTATTAGCTTTTTCTCTTTTTCTGCTTGCCCTACCTCTGGCTACCAAGTTCATTTTTTTTTTTTACTCTCATTAAGCCTACTCCTTGGAATTCTGTTATACACTGAAGACCATCTGAGATATTCAGCTACCTGCACTGAATAACTATTTGCTTCTTCAACTTTCGATTGGTAGTCAGCCATTGTTTGGACTAGTTGCACCACAGCTTGTGAGATATTCAAATGAATAAACTTTCTATATACATAGAGATTTAGTCTATGAGTTCTGTTCATCTATGGAACCTTGAATTATATATATACACACATATATATATATATATATATATATATGTGTGTGTATATATATATATATATATATAATATATATATATATCTGTGTTTCTTTTTCCCTTCCTCACTGAGGAAGATGTACAGGCTAACAATAATGCACTTCAGTGTTTATCATCACTTTCTTGCTCTTTTGTTAGGTTTGTCTCATGCCTACCATTTAAAAAGTAGCTGTAGTTTACCTGAACACAACATAAAGAAAAAAGCTCAAACCCTTGTTTCCTAAACTCTCTTTTTGTAATTGTGGGACAGACTGATAACTCCAATTTCATTATACTAGTTATCCACCTTGATTCCAGTATGAAGAAGGGGAAGTATTCATTGGTGCTATTACTTGCTGAGTTTGGTATCACTACAAACAAAGCGAAGGAGCAGGCAGCTGAACAGAGCAAGCTGAAGTGGTTAGTCCTCCCTAGACTGGATGGGAAGACAGACAGGAAGGCAGGAGGAAAGGACAAATGCTGCTGAACTGTGAATCTCTGCATACCTGGAAAAGTTTTGTCCTTGGGTAGGAAGCCTGAACCAGGAACCAATATGCTATGTACCTTAAGCACATTCTAACCCTAACAGAGGTGTTGATATCACTCAAGATTAAATGGCCAATCAGGGTCTCCATGCAGAAGAGAAGGCAGGTCCTTCTAGATGCAGCACTCTAGGTTCTGCTCTGTTTCTGAGCAAGCTGGAAGGCCCCAGTGTTCTGAGATTTGAGAGTGGACATTGGATCTTTTGAGGAAAGCTCAAGGAAGTTCTGAAGGCCCAAAATGGTGATTGGAGTGTCATTGTTCACAAATAGGAGGTGCAGGATGATGAGCATCACTAAGTAAAGTGCTGGGTCCTCCCTGGGCTGGATGGGAAGACAGGAAGGCTTTGAGATAAGGCACCAAGTGTTATTGAATTACAAATCTCTGCATACCTAGAAAAGTTTTGTCCATGTATAGGAGACCTGAATCCGGAACCAACAGGCTAGGTACCTTCAGCACATTCTACCCCTAACAAAGGTGTTCATGTCACTCAAGACAAACTAGCCAACCAGGGCCTTCAGGTAGACTTGCCTGTCAGGCCAGGAGGCAGGTTCTTCAGGGAGTTATGCTGGAGGTTTTGCTCTGTTGCTGATCAGGTTTGAATGATTCCATATGAAGTGCTCTGAGCACTGCTGCTAGGTGTTGTGAGGGAAGTTCAAGCAAATTCCAAAATACCAACATGGTGAGTGGTGTGTCACTGCCCATAAATGGAAGGAGTAGGCCACTGAGCAGGGCTGATTGAAATGATGGGCCCTGCCTGGTGGGATAGGTGGAAAGATAGATGGAAGACAGGCACATGTGTTACTGAAATGCACATCTCTGCAGGTCTGGATAAGGCATGGGCTTGAATGGCTAACCTGGGACTGGGACTATTATACTGTGTACCTTCATCAGGCACTAACCCTAAGGGAAGGGCTCCTGTCACTCAAGACACTGGCCAATCAGTGTCTCCAGGGAGACTTGCCTGTCAAGCTAGAAGGCAGGTTTCATTTACTGTGTGTTAATTTTAAATTGATGACGACCGTTTTTATTAATTGTTGTTACTGTTTGACTTTGAATAAGGTGGGCTGCAGGGGTTCTCAGCTATGAGGTAGGGATATCAACACTGGACGTTGAATGTGTAATTGAATGTGGAAATGAATGTGCCTTTTAAGAGGAACAAGAAGAGCTCCTGGAGATTGGAAAATTATACAGAAATAGAAATTTCTCAGATGAGGGCCCTGTTTGCCCCTAGCTGGAAAGGCCTCAGCTGTCTGAGTCATTTGATCTCTGATTCCCAAGTAGAAGACCTACTCGCTGCTAATGTTCTGAGGTCCAGCTGGGTTGTCCAAGTTAATAGGAGACTCTGTCAAGGCCTAGTAATCAGGAACATCAGTAGAAGATAGTATTCAAGTTCTTTCCTAGATTCTCCCCTGATGTAGCTATTGGACACTCTGAGGGAGGCTACAAACCATACAATGGTATGTGTGTGAAGTGTGTTTTCCCTGGGCCAGGATAAACAAGTCTGCTGAGCTATGTATAAGAGTCTACTGGGAATGACATGGACCTGGGTCAGACTGTGGTTCTATTGGTCTATTGGGTGACATGGGCAGAAGCCCTTGTCATCTGACCCTTCCCATGTGTGGTTTCCCAGGAACAGGGAAGCTCTTTAGCCCTGGCAGTGGAAAGGTATGGTTGTTATACTAGTACTGTCAGTGTGCACAAACAGTTTTGCTTATGGTGTGCTATTGGATGACTGATTAAAAAACAAAAAGTCTTGTTCCTAGAAGTTCTGAACCTTGCCTTCTACATCCAATTTTATGTGACAAACTCTATACATAGTTTTGAAACTAGTAGACGTGACATGATTAGGATCATGTTTCAGCAATACTTGATTAGAATCTTTATTGGCTTTCTAGTACCACCAGCTTCAATGACACAATGCAGGGAAATTCAATTTAAGGATACTAAAGCAATTTCTGAGATGCAGAGATTTCTCAGGTGTGGATGGTGTTAGGTAGGTTGGATATGGCAGATTCCACATCCTGTGACACAGTCCCTGTGGGAGGAAGTAGATGTTAAATAATTTTTCATCCTTGTTATGTATACGGGATTCAATAGTGCTGGATTTGCTTGAATACACAATTGGGGGTGAAGGGCTGCAGAGCCATAGCCCACCTTTTGATAAACATTATTTCCCACAGAGACTGCTTGAGTATGGGGCCTCTCTGTTTGGAAGAGAGATCAGTAGTAGCTGAAGGGTTAGAAATACAACAGTATTAAGGTATCACTTGCAGTTGTTTCTGTAGGAGCTGTGAAGTCTGTTTCATGTATTTTTTTGCACATAGAATGAAAACTTACAGGTCAAATTCACATTTTTCTTTCCATAGTTCCCTTAGATCATTTTGTTAGAATGTGAATATATTTTAGGCATGCATTTTTGGCTGTATCTTACCATCCCCTCATTCTTTCAGAAATACTGTACATATTCTTGATTGTTGTAGCTTTGTGCTAAGTACAGAAGTCACATTGTCCCAATTTGTGTACAATTTCTTTGTAATCCTTTTGAGAATTCGTAGGTTTTTTTTTTTAACATGACACATAGCTTTGGGATCATCTTTCCTCTTATACATTTGTAGAAATTTTCTTTGGATTGCATTGAACTTATGCTGCAAATTGAATATAGCCAACAGTTTTTAATACATCATTTCAGTTGTGCTATTTACAGTAGTATAAAGGGGTGAAATACCATTTGTTTTTCAAAGGACACTAAGTGTGTAAATCTGAAAACTGATATGAAAGAATGTATAAAGCCATAAAAGGAGGAGAAGGCAGCAGCTCTTGAAGCCTCAGGTGGGGCTGCTCCTAACTGACTTATCCATTTGGAGCTAGTGAGTGAGCTCCAGAACCATCTCTGAATGAATAAACTAGTCATTCCCCTGATGCAAGGAGCTATACATGGTCTGGCATGGTGAGCCAGGGACCAAAGCCAGGTATCTGTCCACTCAGCATAAGTTCAGAGTTTATTTGAGAAAAGTTGTTTTGTTTAGCTCAGAATTGAAGTCTGTGAACCCCTTGAGACAGGAGTCCATGGGACCCTCTCCTGCACACTACTGTAACTGTCATAATTCCATTTTGCCTCTGTAACTGTCACAAAGGGCATCTCCATCCCCTATGTAGGACCCATCCCAGATTATGCTAAGTTTAAGTGAAAACTCTAAACAAAAATTCACTAATATTTGAGCAGGAAAGCCCATCAATTCCTAAATTAACCCCCACACACACATAAATTATCCCTGAGTTGGAGATCAGACCAATCTCTGAACAACAAAAAACAAAAACAAACAAACAAAAAAAACCCCAGGAAATCCTGAACTCCCCAAAGCTCAGGACTTGAAATCCTACCAATCCTCACTCTGAAAATCTCTGCCCTAGAAAGCTCTACCCCATAACAAATCTCCTATGAAGACTGTCTGCTCGCTTCTCTGCTGCCATCTCCAGGGAGAAGAGGCAGCCACTCCTGGATTTCTTCTTCCACTCGCTGGATCCTCCAATATAAATCCTTTTTTTTTGAGGTTTACTGGATGCTCTGACTCTTAGTGGAAAGAGCCAAGAAGCACAGCAGAGAAGAGGCAAAGGATTAGAGCTGAAGATCCTGATGTACTTCCTCAGTTCAATTGGGGATACCCTTCCATGGAAGCTGTAGCACTTAATGCTGTAGAGACCTCCTCTCAGAGTTGTGTGGTTCTTGGGCTCTCATGTCTCAGGATTCCATTCTATGGGGACCCTGTCCCACCTCAGAGCTGTTTTTTCCTGTGTTCCCAAGTCCCAGGACAGCTTCCCATTTGAGCTGGCAGGCCAACAGATTAGTTTTTGTCTGGAGGAATGGTCCATTGGTGAGAGTTGCCTGTCAGGCTAGGAGGCAGTTCTTCAGCTAGTTATGCTGGAGGTTCTTCTCTGTAGCTGATCATGCTTGAATGATTCGGTGTGAGGTGCTCTGAGCACTGCTGCTAGGTTTTGTGAGGGAAACTCAAGCAAGTTCCAAATCCCAAAATGATGAGTGGAGGGTCACTGCCCATAAATGGGAAGAACAGGCTGCTGAGCAGAGCTAGCTGGAGTGGTGGGTCCCGCCTGAGGAAAGGTCGGAAGACAGATGGAAGACAGGCACAAGTGCTACTGAAATGCAAGTCTCTGCAGGTGTGGAAAAGGCACATCCCTGGGCTGGAAATCTGGGCCTGGTAGTATTATGCTGTGTCCCTCAGCAAAGTCTCCCCCTAATAGAGGTGCTCATGTCACTCAAGACTCACTGGCCAATCAGGGAGTCTAGTCTAAAGAGAAGGCGGGTCCTTCTGGGTGCCCTGCTCTAGGTTCTGCTTTGTTTCTGAGCAAGCTTGAACATCTGCCTGTGATGAGATGTGAGAGCTGCTGCTGAATGTTGTGAGGGAAGCTCACTCAAGCCCCAAATTCCCAAAATGGTGAGTGGAAGGTCATTGCCCACAAATGGGAGTAGCAGGCTGCTGAGCACAGCTCGATAGAGTGGTGGGTCCTGAAGCTGGATGGAAATACAGATTTGTACACTGTTGGAGGACAGTCACAAGGGCTACTGAAATACAAATGTGTGCAGATCTTGAAAAGGCATGGCCCTGAACAGGAAGCCTGGTACTGGTAGTGTTATGCTTTTTCCCCTTCTGCACACTCTAACCCTAAGTGAGGGGCTCATGTCACTCAAGACATACTGGCCAATCAGGGCCTGCCTGGATAAGAGGAGGTGTGTTCTTCCAGGTACCAAGGTACAGTTGTTACTATTTAGGCAGCTTGCTTCTGGGTTGCCTAGCATCTCTGATGTCATCATGTGTCATCTGCCAGGTAGCCACACCTGACAGGCATCGTTAAGTTTCTCCTCAAAAGGATCAACCTGCCACTTTGTCTCTCTCTTGCCCTCTTGTCTCTTATCATCTCCCTTTTCTCTGTTGGGGCGCACTACTCTCCTCTCCCTATTATGTCTTAATCTCTCCTTCTCACTCTCTCCATTTCCATCTAATAAACCTCTTTCATATAAAATCTGCTGTGTGCATCATCATTTCATTGGTCCTGACATCTGGGCTTTTTGTCAGGAAGGACTGTCCTGGTAGCACCCGGTCTAGTCATTAAAGGACCCCTTTAATCTCACCAAGAGGCCTGCAATATTTTTCCTGTTCTATCTATCCCTAACCACAATTTAAAGCCTACACTTTCTCTCAGCTGCCCTTACTGCACACGCCTGTACCTCTGCTCAAGGCTGCTCAGACTCAGCATCCTGTCAGATGCTCTGACCACCAAGCACCAGGGAGGAAGCTAACTCAGGATGCACCAAAACCAGTTTGAGAAAACTGCTCACACCATACGCTGAAACTGCCACTTCAGACGCAGACACAGCCTGCTTCTAAGCTATTGCTGTTAGGTAAGCAATTGCTGGGGACCCTGTGCACACAGAGATGGCTTTAAATTGCACTGCTGCCTCCGGCCCCATGGGAGAGATTTTAAATTTCCTGCTGAATGCCTGCCCTGAGAGGCTGTCTTGCAGAGGAGGGTTTTCAGTTGTGCAGACTTCCAATCAGCTGTGCCACATGCAGGCAGATTTTCAAACCAGGGCATTACAGCCTTCCCACCAGAAAGCACCTGGCCTCTCTGTGTTGCCACAGTTGCACACCACACATGCCAAGCTGCCATGTTGATTTTAAAATAGAGAAGCCACACCATGTACTTGCTCCACCCTCATTCCTGCAAAACTCCATACAGCACATTATAAACACTGGCTCTCAATATTTCTGACTTCAAAGGTACTACTTCCAAGCTTTTAAAAATCTTTTCTTCCTGATTTCTGTACAGTATGCTCTTAATATATAAATATATTTAAATGCTATAAATTCTTATGTACTTATTTTTATAATTTTCTCTGTGTTTACATACATAAGATTCCCTTAATCATAACTAACTCTGTTTATTTTATCTCCTTTTAGACTAGGACAACAACAAGCCTCATTTTAAATTGGTATCTATTAAAATTCAGTTATGTTTTACAATATATATGATTCAGCCCTGGTTCAAAATAACTTTTATAATGCTAAAATTGCAAAGTTAAAAAAGTCTTCAAATTAAGCTAATTTAAAATGTATGTCTAACTGCCTATGTCTTTATCAATTCCTAAATTAATAAATGCTGTGTCTCCTGCTATGAACTGCCTGTGATCCAGATTCACCATTAGGCTTTCTGGCTAACAGGTTTGCTATACTAAATTCAAATGTAAATTTAAAATCGTTTTATACTGTTCTACTCTATTGTTTGTTTTAAAACTCATAACTCAAGGGTTACTATGTACCATTAGTAATAATACTTTAATAATTGTTATAATAAATTAGGATCTATTAATTTTAGAGGCATTTATTTATGTTAAAACTTGATCATTGTGCTATATCTTCACTATCAAAAGGTTAAAATATGCTTGATCTTCTTTTCTTAAAAAATGGTATCATTATTAATGTGTTCTATAGCCTTAGACTTTTATAAGCTATAAACTTTTTATATATTATATACTAAATCATACAATAAAATTTCTGTGTTGTCACTTGAATGGACTATATTAATGACTTTTAAGGCTCCAACTTAACAGGAACAAAACCTAAAGTCCTAATATTTGATGGTTAACAAATGCTAGTTAATAGTCAGTCATCTCATAGCTGATCAAGTCCTCTAACAAATCCAGAAATATATTTATAGTCCTACAGATGCAAACATGGTCTCACTGCCTTCTTTAATAAACAGCTGAGAATGGTCCTTAGGTCACCATACAGGAGTTGGTAAAAGTATAGAAAGAGCCTTCCCGAAAGGCTCACCTACAGCAAAAAGTATGCTCCAGAACTTGGCTGCTGGTCTCAGGCATTTGGCTTTCCCGCACAGAAAACAAGAGGTCTGCAATGCCCCATTCCACTGGGGTATAGCCAAAAGTCAATTCCACAGATGAGTGTTTCAAATGCAGCCAGAAAATGCTGGTCACATAGCTGCCTCAACAAGCCATGGCTGCCTGCTGGCAGACTGCCTCTGGAAGTCAAAATGTTCCCATGCAGGCTTGTTCTCTGTGCCCAGCCATGGAGGCTCAACCAACACAAGAGCCATAGACAATTCCAGCCTTCCAACTCCTTGGCCTGGCAAAGGACAAATGGCTCCTTGATTCAGAGACCTCCACCACCCTCGCTCACCCCAGGATAACATTACAGGTCTGTTTTGGCCTTACAAGGGGTCACACAGACATGTTACCAACTTCTGTCTTGGGAGACTTCAGATGTCTTCTGAGTTCTGTTCAGATGCAGGAGACCAGGCTTAAGCCTGGGTCCTAGAGCTCTTACTGTCAGTCCTAGACACAACATGCCTTGTTGTCAGACTCAAGAAATAGGCCAGGATATAACCTTTTGTCATCTTGGTAGCTAAAGGACAATAAATGTTCATAACACTCTCAACTATGTCTCATGGTAAGTGACTAGATTCTTAGGCCTAATGATGTTTGAGTATCTAAGAAAATATTTTAAGGTTGGTGAAAACTTATAGATGTTTGCAAGTTTAAATGTTTTAAGGTTGGTAAATGCAAGATATAAATGTTGCAAGGTCTAAGGTGATTTAAGGTATCCTAAATAGGTAAAAAGGCTTAATATTTCCTCCTCTTGCTATGCTACTGTTACTTTGATGGTCCCGAGCTTTGACCTTTATCAATAGAGTTCTGATTCATTAATCTGACTCTAATTCAAAACATTCCGCTATACTACACACTTTCATGGTTCCATTTTAAATCTCTATAAGGTTAAGATCAAGTGAGCTTTTGTCCCTTCAACTTCACAAAAGTTTTTTGCTTTCTCAGAGCTCACCTTAAAGAATGCTTATCATGTTAACACAAATTGTATGTCTACTCCATTTTCTACAAGTTATATTTCAGTGCAGATTACAGTTGTTATGCTAACATGTCTAAAGTTTTATCTCCTTCATAAAACTTAAAAATTATTCTTGTAAACTGAAGGTAATTCATCTGAATCCACCTCTCGGGTCAATTGGGCTCCAGGTAAGGACTACACTTATTGTCTATATCAGAGGGTGGTATTCTTCCCCTTTCCCTGGTTTTGGGACTTCCCTTTCCTGGCTACCTGATTGCTGCATTCCTACATCCAACACTGGCTTATTGGTGAGTCTTTCCTTCTGGTTGGTATCAATTCCTTGCTACATCCATACATCCAACAGCAGCCATTTGGTGAGTCTTCACTTCTGCTTGGGGCAAATCCTACCATTCTCACCAACCTACATTCAAACCATTCACCTAGGACCTCCTTCTCTCTTGGTTAAGACTTTCCTTCTACTGGCATGGTTTCTCTCCATCCACCTCTCACTTGTCTATGAAAATCCTAGCTAGGTAAACCATATCTGCTATATGCTACTGTGCCCTTGATCTCTGGCCAGTGCTGACCAGCTGTTGGAACAGATTGTACATACTACTATAATTAAACCTTGCTCTTTGGATGCCGTGACAGTCACTGACTCCTACCTCTCCAGTAAATAGTCCATTCTTCCATTCCTCTAGATTCTCTTCTGGGATGTCTTCTGGAGAACTTAAGATTTCTACAGCTAGTGTTCACTTTAAGTGCCTCTAAGCTTACACACCTCTGTAACCAAACTTGACTTCAATTTTCTTAAATGACAGATCCAAAGCAGACCCTTCCTAATTACAGCCAGTGATTTGGTAAATGGAAGTTACTTTAATTAAATGTAGGTTCCCATGTTCAAGTCTCTTTGACCCAAAGTTTCCAACTCTGTTCTCTCAAAAGTTTTAAATGTACACCTGAATAAATTTTCTGCATAACTTACTTGACTTTGTATTATATATATACATATATGTATGTGTATATATATATAGACAGAATACCAATATATAATACATATATATAGAAAGAATACAAATATATAATACATATATACATATATATATGTATATATATATAGACAGAATACAAATATATAATACATATATAGAAAGAATACAAATATATAATACAAATATGCATATATATATACAGATATATAAAATACAAATATATTTTTTCAGTATCCTGCCAGATGCAGATATTTCCTATATCCACAACAGCACCAAAGCATCTACCACAAGTATTCCAGTCTGACCTCACACACTTCCTCAAGCTGGACTTGCAGTTTTTCTCCCAGCCATGGATGTTCTCACAAACACTAAACAGCATCAAAATAGCTTGTCCTTCCTGGACTTAACCAGAGTTTCAGCCTTTTGACCTACCTACAGAGCCCCCCAGTATCAGCAGGACATATCCAGAAGAGAATCTACACCCGTTATTCACTTATTATTATCAAAAGCCCAGCATGATGTGTTTCAGTCCCAGTACAGGTAGTTCCAGGTTCTCCCAGCATTCCTCAGTCCTTACCTGTTAGCTTGCATGGCTGGCAACTCTACAGCCAACCCTCTACCCTGAACTTTCCAGGGCAGTGGATTCTTCTCCTCCTCTTGACCATGTAATCTGGATATTTTGTTATTCTCTCTCTCTCTCTCTCTCTCTCTCTCTCTCTCTCTCTCTCTCTCTCTCGGCAACCAAGAGCTGCTTCCAATGAACCTAAATGTATATACTTTAACTTGCCTTACATGAGAAGCAGCCCAAGGTCTTTAGTTTTTTAATTATAGAAAAAGGGAAGAAAGTTAGCATTTAGGCAGCCTGCTTCTCAGTTACCTAGCAACCTATGATGTCATCATGTGTCACTGACCAAATAGCTACACCTGGCAGGCATGGTTGCATGTTTCTTCTTAACAGGTTCAACCTGCCACTTTGTCTCTCTTGCCCTCTCTTCTCTTGCCCTCTTACCCTCTCCCCTTTCCTGTCAAGGCATCCCCTCCCTTTCCTCATCCTGTCTCTCATTCTCCTTCTTTTTCTCTCTTCATCTTCTTCCAATAAACCTCTTTCATATAAAATCTGCTGTGCACATCATCATTTCTTGGATCCTAACAGTCCTGGACTTTGTCAACCAGGCCAACATTGAACTCACAGATACAGCCTGTGTCTGCCTCTCATGTGCTTGGATTAAAGGCTTGTGCAACCATGCCTGGTAAGACCTTAGATTTTTAAGGATTTGATTAAGGGAGGGTTTCTTATATCCTAATCTTTTTATAAGATTTCTGAGTGGCTGGATGAGGGGACCTCTGATTATTATCTGTGTGTGTGTGCCTGTGCTTGCACAGATGTTAAATCAGACATTGCTGCCATCCTCACAGTCCTTCTGAGATCAGAGTTTTTATTCTCATATTTAAGAAATGTTATTTTTTTAGAAAAATATCTCTTAGCCATTTTGTTTGTGTGACTGTGTGAGATCCGCTGGAACTGGATTCAAACACAGTGGTAGGTGTTGGGGATTGAACCTATGTCCATCTGGAGGAGTAAGCACCACTTTAACCACTGAGCTGTCCCTCCAGCAGTTCATCATTATGTTTAATGATGAGAATAGAGTATTAATTACTGTCAAACAAAACTGTACAATTCATCTGGCAGTGGGATTTTTGGGTGAATAAAACTTAGAGACCCAGAGCTGGAGAGATGGCTAAGAGGTTAAGAGCACTGTATTGTTCTTCCAGTGGTCGTGAGTTCAATTCCCCGCAACCACATGGTAGCTCACAACCATCTACAATGAGATCTGGTGTCCTCTTCTGGTGTGCAGGTGTACATGCAGACAACATTGTAATATAATAAATAAATGAATATTTAAAAAGTCAGAGACATGCTTGCCACTGCTTGCAGGAATGCTGGGGTGGCAGGCATGTGCCGACACACCGGCTTTATTTTTTTTTTAATATTTTAAAAGATTATCTGTGTCTGACTCCCAATGCTATAATCAAAGGCGCAAAGACCCAAGACTACCTTCTCAAAATGCCAGGGACTGGACATGTTTTAATGAAGCAGCACCACCAGCTTCTGATGTGGTGACTTCTGGGAAAAGTGGCTGTGCGATGACCTCACGCAGCTCCTGGCCAGTTGTGATCCCAGGGACACTACAGCATTGCAGGGAGACCAGGGGAAAGGCTGCGTGGGCTCTGAGGATGACAATGGGCCACAGCTGCTTATAGCAGCATGAAGAGGCTTTCTGAGCCTCCTACTTCCAGGCTTCTCACCAAGTGAGCGAAGCTGAGGAAGAAGGACACTTTTTATTGGGAATAGCACGTGGTGGATTCTGGGATTCCTAGGTGGCACCCAGACCACAGTCCAGGCAGAATACTGGCAGAGACATAGATGCCTGACTCTAAGCAATCCCAGTATGCATTGCAACGCCAGTATACCGTTTATACAGTTCTCAGCTACAATCCCAGAAGTCCATGGTCTGAAGCCATGTTTGTAGTTATCAGGCAGGTGGACCTCTGCTGCAATAAATCTTGGGATGGTTGGTACTTCCCTGACCAGGGAGCACTCTGAAGTGGGACCTGAAGGGATAGAATTCTGTATGTGACTAGAAGCTTTGTGTTTACATCCCCGGAGCAGCGGCCAGGCCAGGGAGATGGTGGTATGGCCTTGGAGACTCTGATCCTGGAAGTCTCTGCTCCCAGTAGGGTGGATCCGGGAGCAAAGACTGAAAGGGTGGGACTTCTGCTAACCTGCGCCACTGTAGGACTGGCTTTCCCTCGTCAGCATCCTTCTTATCCCAAGCTGTTTGCCTAAACTCTGAGTCCCACTCACACGGGGAAGCTGTCCATCTTTCTGTCTCTCTGAAGTCCATGAGTGGCTTGTTCGTGAGGCTCCCACCATGTCTGCATGCATCCTGGAGGAGGTGGGTGCACACTGCCAGGGGTTCAGGCTGTGCACGACCTTGTATAGATTGTATAGGTGCCCTCAGCTAGCCTTCAGGTAAGCAATAAGGCAGGACACTATAAATAATTTTTAGGGTGCTGGAGACTGATTAGGTAAGGTGCTCTGTTCTTAGTGGTTAGGGTACTTGGTCTCAGTACATAAGGATCTCGCCGCAGCTGTTGACCTGAGGGTATACACACATGCTGAACAGTGTATAAATAGTGTTGAGGGTGCAGGGGCCTGAGTAGCTAAGGTGCTCTGTGCTTTGTTGTTAGGGTTCTTGGGACTCAGTACATAAGAATCCTGTCACCTCTGCTGGCCTGAAAGCATACACACGTGGGCAGAGACAAAAAGGAGGAGGATAAAGAAGAGGAAAGGGAAGAAGAAAAGTAAGAAAGATATCTGTGTGGTTTTTACAGAAAAACTCCCAGCTAATTGAAACATGGGTACGATTTAGTGTTGATATGCTTTATTTGAACCAACATACACAGGTAAATGTGCAGGTATTCTATAGTGACATGAATAATTGATGTTTTTCTGCACGATAAATAAAATATTTTCAACCAGAAAAAAAGGTGTGGAACATGGCAAAACAACACATTATATTTAGAGTCTGTATCAAATAAGAAGGGTTTGGTAAACTTTTTCAGAGGAAGCTTCTCATATTCAAAGACAAGAACTATCACTGGCTTAAACCATTTTCTCGAGGCACCTACACCCTCCCAGTACCCAGCAGAGTCTTATTTCCATAAATTCTGGATTGACAATTTTAATTGCTTACTTCCTGCTTTGCTATCTGAAAGTCATACACAATACCCAGCAAATATTTCAATAAAGATTAAACCAGAAAAAAATAGTGTGATGACCAATTGTGAGTCCATCTACAATATATGGAATGCAGTGGCCTATGCCCTTCATAAAATACTGTTGAGCAAAACAGAAATGGGTCTAAAGAAGACTAAAACAAGCTGGGGCTTCTAATATGGCAGGGAAGCCTCACACATAAGCACAGGAAGCATTAGGATCTAAGATCATTGGCAAGTAATTTACTGTGGTCAAGCCAATACAATATTTTTCTTCTTATAATTAAATATATAAGTTTAAATGGAAAAAGGTTCTATCACAGGCTATTTGACTATATTGGTAATTATCTTACATGATTTGGGGACTGAAAGCACTGATTTGAAGACATTAAATTTAAATGTATTTCAGAAAATATTTTATTAGTGTGAGATGAAATTCTATCTCTGATATGAACTCAGTGGCTGGCTCTTTGAACACCTACTCTAAGCAGCATGGCCAAGCCACACAGGAAGACAATACAGCCAGTCTTGATGAGACCTGATAGGCTAGGGGCAGAAGGAAGGGGAGGAGGACCTCCCCTATCAGTAGACTTAGAGAGGGGCTTGGGAGGAGATGAGGGAGGAGGCTACAGATGGGATACAAAATGAATAAACTATAATAATATAAAAGAATAAAAAATTTAATAAAAATGACAAAGAAGTCATAAAAAAGATGTATGGGTAATCAATTGAAAAATATAACAAGTTAAAAGAACCAAAATTTTTATAATTTCATTCAATATGTCCAATACCTTAAGATACAGACAAAGGGATCATATCCAAAGCAGCCATTTCACCTAAAATACAATCTATATTTATGACACAAAACTCTAAGAAGATCCTTTTATGGATGATAAATAGCTTGTCCAACAGTCAGCAGTAATTGAAAAGTAAATGCTTTCATAGATTATTGAGTATTAATAAGGTAAGATGAAGGTGAAACCAAAACTGTGTTTCCATTATTAAATTTTAGAACACAGACAGTGCTCCTGAGACTGGGCCATATCTCAAGATGTTAGTGATAAGTATAATGTGTGGGTTTCAAACCAACAAGATATAACTTAAGACTCATTTAAACATACATGCCTTCAAGGAGGGTATTATTGAGAAGATGGCTGAGCAAGTTAATTGAACTTTTCATTCAGTCAATGGTAAGTAAATAAAAGAACTGTGAATGTTTAGTATACTATGTAATTTTTAGTATTATGTGAAGCAGTAATATTTGTCATTGATATTGACAAAATCTGTAATCACAGCTTCTAGTCATAGTATATTAGGTAAGTTAGTACATCTCTTGTACACATGACTGTGTATCTCTATAAAAGTTTTTTAACACAAGTTATTAATTAGTTAACAATATTAGGTTGCATTATTAATTTTCAGAAGTTGATTTTTTGTTATCAAGATAATACTGGGATCTCAACAAAAATTTGGAATATTTTTCCTTTTATTTATTCTTTTCTCTTCTGTGGAATACTTTGAGGAGTATTGCAGTGAGTACTTTGAGACCCTTGTAGAATTCATGCTGAATCTCTGGACCTAGGCTTGCTTTCTTTTATTTTTACATTTAATTGAGAGATGTGAATTACTGTTTTTATCAGTTTGTGTTGTGTCTGTTTAAATAATTTACTTCATCTTGATTTAATGTTGTTAGATTTTATAACTGTAGAAGTCAACATTTTTTTTTACAATTTAAAGTTTAGTTGAATAAAGTCATTTAAAATATGAACCTATGATTCTCTGCTTTCCTCAATGCACATTGTAGTGTCTGTTAGATCAGGATTCATGCAGTTGACATGGAATTAAAAGAGAGAAGACAGGCATGTCCAGATGGAGGATTTTTCTCTCAAACAGAACACTGATGCACTAGTCTTTTTGAGGGGGGAGGAGTGGAGATTCTGCGCTGTAGTACCATGGGCTGCAGGTTTTAAGTGGCTTGATGGGGAGAACATATCATGGTGGTTTAGTGTATAAATTTCTGGTCTTAGTCCTGCCTCTAACGTTTCATTAATAAATTGTGGGTTCTGGCAGTTATTCTTGAGCATGGGGTAGTTTTGGGGGAAGCATTTTCCAGTCTAAGATTTTTTCTTTGTTAGTGTTTCTATTGCTATGATCCAACATTGTGTGTGTGTGTGTGTGTGTGTGTGTGTGTAATAATGAAAAAAGACACCACAATTTCACAAAAGAGCAATGAGGAATGTATGGGAGTGTTTAGAAGGAGGAATGAAGAGAGGTAATGATGATGTTATATTATGCTTGAAGTTATATCAGAACTGAAAAATAATAGAAATAAAAATAATAAATCAAATCTCTATGATTGATGTATTAAACTTTCTTAAAGGCAGCAAAAATTCTAGTCAATTTTTTTGTTTAACAATTTTTGCCACTTTGTGTTAAATTGAGTCTCTTACTACTAAGGTTTTACTGGAACATGTTTATAAATTCCCATTATTTTGTTGATTTTGGTGTTATCTCTAGATTTAAAATATGATTATTATTGCTTTTATTTTCATCATATTTAACTATAACTTAACTACAATCACTTAGAACATTCAGTTTCCTTATAAAAGGAAATATGTTGTTCAGCCCTGAAAACATACATACAGATAACATTATAAAAAAAATCAGCAGTTTATTTTTCAAAATACATGTCTATATATAACACATGAAATAACCATGAAGAAAGAAGCTGTGAATTTGAAGGTGAGAAGATGGGAACATGTGGGACGTACTGGAGGGAGAAAAGGGAAGGAAGAAATTTTGTAATGAAATTATAGACTTAAAATAATTTGTAAGTGTTAATATCCAGAAGTCAATACCCAGAAAGGAAAAACTGAGGCAGGTGAATTCAGGTTCAGGTACTGATATCTGTATCTTTGTGTATACCTAAACTTAATTTATTTGGGCATCTTGATGAGGAAGTAAATAGTTTTATTTAGGTGTGAACCCCAACCTCCAGACTTGGAGCCTACCACTTTACCAGCTGAGCCACTTAAGGTTTTCTGCTCTCTTTGCCACCAAAATCACTCTTTCCCTAAAGTCCTTATTCTTTAACAACAGGTGGTCTTAATTAGACTGACAAGGAGTTCCAGGCTTGTTGAATCATAGACTTTCTTCAGGCTTCTATGGGCTCAGTGGCAATCCTCTGTCCTCTCTCTACTGTAGGCTCAGAGGGCTGGTAGAGGTTTAGGGGCCCATTAACCTCCTGCAAATTAAAGAGAAATGGGGGGAAGAGGTCTCAGGCACATAAGCTCACTGAAAAAAAAGTGGATGGAACAGGAAATTTTACTAAGAAATTCCCACAAGCTTACATAAAATGATGATGTTGATGTCAGCTAGCATCTCCCCTGTTGAAATTGTAGCATGTTCAGGCTGTCCTTGGGGAACACATTTTCGACCAGCTGGTTCCCTCATGCATGCATATAAACAAATGATCAGACATATAAACCTGTATATATTCACAAACATATTGCATGGATGATAAAAAGGATCTCCTTACAGCCAGAAAATTGACATACACTCATGTAATGTACAAAATATACATATATATATATTTCATGCAAACACATCAATATACATATTTACATACTCACAATTCACAGATAAAGCAAATTCCAATGGGCTTCTATCTTGCTATTGTCTGTTCATAGCTTTTATATGTCTGAGACAAAGGAATTACTTCATAGTAAAAAATGATTACAGACTGAAATACCCAGATGCAAGTTCCCAAATGACCGACAGGCTTTGAGTCCGATGTAAAACACCCACGGGTCCTTTATTACAAACTCACTGGGTGGCTGCCCTTTATAAGAACAAAGGGGCAAGTGACCCCCAACTCTGAGGGAACAGGGTTTTTAAGGGGACAAAATGCAAACAGGGAATTGCAGGTCTTGGCATTATAGGATTGAGTGAGAGGGTCTCTAGGGGGAGCTGACCTTTAAAATGAGTGGTTTGTTTTTAGGTGCCAAAACTGCAAACAGTTAAGTCTGGCTACCTGGGGGACACCTGCCCCCCCATACTACGCTGTAACGTGCAGGTTAGGCTATAGCAAGGGGGAGTTCACACATTCCATGGGCTTTCTTAGGGTCTTATGTGACCCTAGTGACACCCTAAGGTTAATCTAGATGCTGGAGTTTTGCTCTGAAAAGACTGTGACTGCCCCTCCCAAAATTACCTCTAAGTTTTTCAACCTCTCAAGATAAAGATGCATTTGAACATGGAACAGGTTACATGTATTTTCATTAAAACTAGACATTTCGTATTTGTGATTCCATTATAGAAATTCATACAACAATAGTTGACAAGGGTTAAAGGGTAACAGGGTCCAAGAGGTTACAAGAAGATATATGTCCCCATTATATTTTGGGTTTGGGAAAGAGTAAACTTGCCTATATTTATGGTGTATAAAGAAATTAATGGATCCATCCTTAGACTGAGAGCTTACCTGAAGCCACAAATCTGTCTCAAGCTTTTCTCCTAGTGAGGCATATGGAGGCATTCAGAAAGGTATTTATTGCTGCCATGAAATTGAAAACTTGTTTTAGAAGTTCTTCAACAAGTTAACTTCTAAGATTGTTTTAGTAAAATCAGGAATTCCATAATCAGGAATTAATTCATGTGAACAGCATTGCCTCTTCATGAAGATCCCATAGGAAGTTTATCCAATCAGAGATGGTAAAAACCCAGAAAGTGAGTGTTCATGCCAACCCAGAATTTTTTTAAGAGACACAGTAGCACAGAATAAAGGAGTATCAGAGTCTGGAAACAATTCTGGGGTGTATCAGGGTACAGACCTTACAAAATACCAGCCCTCCCTTCCAGAAAGCTCAGATGGCTATTGAACTTCTCCAAATGAATGGCTCTTAGACTCAAAAATTAAAAAAAAAAGTAAATAAAAATTTCATAAAAGTAATCATGGTCTAAGAAAGCCTTTTGTATTTATCTCAATCTCACCTCCCTGATTATTATAACCCCCTCATGTTTTTCCCATTTCCTTTTAAAATCACATATACCCTTTAGTATTCTACTGCCCCCACAACAGCACCATTCTCACCTTGGAAATGGTCACTTTCCTTTCCTGGTTTTTGCAGTTACTGCCAGATATAGACTCATATCTGAGTACATACATACTCAAGTTTTAGCTAGGAATCTTATAAGAGAAAACATGTGAAGTTTGTCTTTATGAGCTTGAATTACCTCACAGAACATGATTTTTTTCTAGTTCCACACATTTCACTGCAAATTTTATTTTCTCAACTATTGAATAGTAATACATTTTAAAATCATGAACTAATGAACCAATATGTACTTTATTTTTGAGGTTATAGTATAATTACATAATATTCTGCTTTCTCTTTACTTCCCTCCAGATATTCCTAAATACCTCTCCTGTCTTTCTTTCAAATTCATGATCTTTTTTCATGAATTCATATTATGTCAATATATGTTTGATATAGACTTCTAATTATAAGTTGCTTAGTCTAATAATGTGACTTCTATGCATGTTTTAGGGCTGGTTGTTGGCTTTTGGATAAATAACTGATTTTATGCCCTTTCCTTAGAAAAATCTATATCTCACTGTCAGCCTTTATTAGTTCCCTATAATTTTTTTTTTCGTAGGATTGAGGCCACTGGTTTCTTCCTGGAGCATGTTCGCATGTCTATTAGCATTTTTCAATGTTTAGTTCATGTTTATGCAGGTATATTGGTAAGCATTTTTATTTATTTTTTTTATATTGGTTAGGCTTATGGGTGTAGGTTCTGGTATTACTAGGAGAGACACTATCCAAACATACTCTGATCTTCTGCCTTATTATAATTTTTGTCCTCACCTATTCTGCATGATCACTGAGCCTTAGATCTAGGAATTATATTGTAGATGTATCAGGTGTGAGTTTTCTTCAGAATTCTGCCTTGTGATTGGTTGTGGTCTTCAGTCATGATTGTTGTTGCAAAGAAAAGATTCTTTGGTCAGTGGTGAACTATACTTATCTATGTGCATTATTAAAATATTTAGGTTGTAACGTGTTTATATTCATGCATGGACTTACATGTATTATAGGAATTTTATGTAAATAATTCACAGTATGATTTCTTAAAACTCTTTCACAAATATTTATCGTTATTTAACTCACTTCCTTCTTTCATATTCATCCACCTTCATATTTAGAATAACCCCGGCACATTATTCCAAGCGGATCAATTTCTCTCTGCCATTGTATTGCATGCTCAACATGTTTTCTTGTTTCTACAGTTATTCCATGGTGAATATTCACATCTGAACATTTGGAGCTAGATGCCCCAGAGTAGAGAATGAGAGATATTTGATTTCTGGATATGGGTTGCCTAAATTATAAATTTTCTACTTACATGTATTTATGTGTATGACATTTTCTTATCCATTTATCATGTTAAAGATGTTTATGAGTTTCCATTTCCTACCTTTGAGAACAGAATAGCAATGAAGGTGACTGAGCAAGTATTTCTAGAGTGGGATGTTGAGTCATTTTTACATATGTCTAGGAAAAGAGAGCAGGGTCAGATTTATTTTTCCCTTTTAGAAAATCCTCTACACTTTTTTTCTGGAATGGCTTAACTTGTTTAAAAGCTCCCTTCCTCTTCCAGAGGCCAATTTTCTTACTTGTTCTATAAAAGAATCTCAAACACCACCCAAAGCCCTGTTATACTCCCAAGAATAACAGAGAGAACAAATATTTAGTTCATGTACTATTTATCTCAATTACTATCATATAATTACATTTTGAATATGAATATTGTCCACAAATTAATAAGTAACATGCATAACTTACTAACGTGTTTTCAGCAGCAGCTTCTATTCTGAAATACAATGTCTATGATTGTGAGACACAGTGAGGTGCTCTTATTTTTGTTTAAATATACATTTCACAAAAAGCTTCTTAAAAGTAGGTAAATAATTTAATTTTAGTATACTAATGGGTTTATTACAAAAGTAATATAACAAAATAATCAATTATTATTTGCTATTTTTTTGTTTTTAATACATCTCAAAGAGTTTTTATCAGGTCTTAAGAGAATAATGTAGCACTTTGGGAAAAAAGATGCACCCCAGCATCCCGGCACTGGAGGCCAAGATGGAGAAGACCTCCACAACCACCATGGCTTTGCCCTTGGTGCTCTGGTAGACAGGGATGAAGGTGACCCAGACACTAAGGAACACCAGCATGCTGAATGTCAGGAACTTGGCCTCATTGAATGTGTCAGGCAGGTTCCTCACGAGAAAAGCCACAGTGAAGCTCCCTAGGGACAGGGTCCCTAAGTAGGCCAGTACATAGTAGAAAGCAGTAACTGAGCCCTTGTTGCATAAAATGATGACATGAGCATGTTCAGAGTGTTTATCTGTGTCAATATAGGGAGGTAAGGTTCCCAGCCAGACTCCAGGGAGAATAAGTTGAATCAAAACACAGATGGGAATGACAGCATTAAAGACACCTGAGACAAACAACCTTCTCATTGTTCTTCCTGGCTTCATGACCCTAAAGGCCAGAATTACAGTTATAGTTTTTGCCAAAACAGTGGAAATAGCCAAGGTGAACACAAGTGCAAATGTTATTTGTTGCAGTATGCAGGAGGCTGTATTTGGGTGGCCAATGAAGAGAAAGGAGCAGAGGAAGCAAAGGAGGATGGAGATGAGCAGGATGTATCTGAGAGTCCGGTTATTGGCTTTAACAATGGCTGATTCTCGGTGTTTGAGAAAAATCCCCAGAACTGCAATTGTGCTGATAGAGAAGCACAGAGCTATTCAGGCCAGAGTCATGCCCAGAGGATCCTCAAAGGAAAGGAAGGTCACTGCCTTGGATAGGCAGTGGTTTCTCTCTAGGTTTGGGTACTCATGACTTGGGCAAGGGATACACTCCTGCTGATCTGTGTAGAAGAAATTGGATCAACATTTCACCTTATATAAGTATCTACTCATTGCACATTTAATTCATTAGACTGCTTTCCAATGATGTGTGTACATTGGTATATTCTGCTTCCTGCTGAATAATACCTGTCCTTGGTATTACTGCCAAGGACATGAACTCTTTATAATTCCCATTTCTACTGTATATTTTGTTTAATTATAAATAAGCTTTCTACTCAACAGCTTAACCTGTTTTTGTAGGACAGTGAAATCTATTTTACTCATATTGAGATAAAGTAATACTGTCATGTAAGCCTGCGATTGTTTTTTATATACTTTGAGTTTCTAAGTATGTGTAGATTGTACTTTGATGACATCAGTGTATAAAAATGCACTTCCTTGTCTCCATCATCATGAGTTAATCTCATGTTTCTTGTTACTTGCTGTTTCAGTGGATATTTGTTATCCAACTCCTATAGTTTTTCTAAGGTAACATGGGAGCAAGACAGGTCCCATCTCTATGACCTATGGAACAGTTCTGATTTGGAGATGAATATACAACAGTTGCACCAACAAACTGCAGCTATAAGATCAGACCAATCATTACCTATCTCAGCTGTGGAAGTTGCAAATAAATTTCTATGGTCTTTTACATCCTTTGAGTCAGGACAGGACTCTTTCTCTTTCATTATTAATTCCAGAATAATCCTGGGAATTGTTCTAATTTTCACTCTTGTTCTTGCACTAATATTCTGGAGACTGAAAAATGACCTGCATGCCATAAATACCATAAATCTACAAAAATGTTAAATTAGGAAGGGAGAATGACACAGCCATATTCAATGAAATTGTTGAGTCATGAATACAGAACAGTTGCTTGGTGCTATTCCAGAAAAGCAGAGCATATTGTTATAATTATTGTTCTTCTATCTCTAACTTCTGTTTTTGTTATTGTTGTGTGTTGCATTACTGGGGAATTTCTGCATTATGATTCAATTTCTGTTTTTTTCTACATAAAAACTATTTCTGAGTCTTTTTTTTAATTAGGCATTTTTGATTAATTATAGTTTATTCAGTTTGTATCTTAGCTGTAGCACCCTTGCTCATTCCCTCCACACCTTCCCACCATCATCTCCTCCCATTCCCCTCTCCAAGTCTGCTGATAGTGAGGTCCTCCTCCCCTTCCCTCTGACACTAGCCTATAAGGTCTCATCAGAGCTGGCTGCATTGTAAGGGGAACAGGGACTGCCTCTGACAGAAACTCAGGGGCTGGCTCTTTGATCACCTCCCCTGAATAGGGAGCAGGCTTACCGGGCAATAGAGGAAGACAATGTAGCCAGCCCTGATGAGACCTGAGCCTTATGAAAATACTAAATTTAACTTTATATGTCCACTGTTTGCAAATCTTCTTTATGCCCTGGAGATTATTAAGCAGAGTTAAGCAGAGAGATAAGGCCATTATTTCAGGAGTTTTCTTGGGGTATGTGTCCCTAAACAGTATATTGGTGCAGGGTAAATAAAGGCAATATGCAAAGCCTGAGAGGCCTGGAGATTCAGGTATAGATTTAAGATATTTTATTATACGCTTAGAGCTCCCTGAAAATTTAGTTTAAAGATAGGTCACAGAGGATATACTCCTGACCGAATAAAATTCAGTAAATAAGATAGATTGACTTAAATAAACTATTTCTTCTTTGTAGCATAGATGATGATACATAGAGTAAAGGGAGCTATTTATTTGTATTTGCTATGCATAAAGAGACCAGTTAAAGTGTTTTCTGTTTCTCTGGACTACACACATACTGCAAACAATGGGAGCCTGAAAGCAGGCTTTCACAGATTAAATGTGTTTTCTTTGAAGGAGACATTCTTGAAGCAGAGTAAAGCAGAGTTATAGGGCTAATAATGATAATCAAATATGTTCTGTGTGTACTGTTTAAATTGTAACTGAGCTTTTATCCCTGGATAATGAAAAAAATCAAACACCCTTTCTGTACCACTTGTATAATCATTAATCTGTGTTTGTACTGTGAACCTTGAATAAACAAGAAGAGCCTTGTCAACAATAAGTCAGAGCCAAAGAAAGGTCTTAATGTTATAAGTCAGCTGCTAGATTCCACTGACCACATCAGCTGACTAACTCCCTCTCATCGTTGACCCCTCATCTGCTCTCTGGAACACCTTGTAGGCAAAAACCTCTCCTTTCCATGCTCAGGATTGCCCCACAGAAAGGCTCCTAGCACAATCTGACAGAGAATGAACTCCCAACAACAGAGCATGTATGGGACAGATCTGGGCTCTCGGCACATATATAACAGTTGTGCAGCTTGGTCTTTATGGGGACACCTAACAGCAAGACCAAAGCTGTCTCTGCTTCTTTTGTCTCCTAATTGGACTGCCTTGTGTAGCCTCAATGACAAAAGTTGTGCATAATCTTATTGCAACTTTATATGCCAAGGTTGGTTGATATCCATGGGAGACTTCTTTTTTTTTAAAGAAAGGGAGAAGGGGTATATTGGGTTGAGAAGTGAGGTGAGAGGGAGGGTCTGAGAGGAGAGATGTGAGCAGATGCTGTGATAGTACACACACATTAATTGATAATATAATAAAAAGAAATAACATTATAATAGAAATGAATGAAACAGAAATAAATAAAACAGTACATAGAATTAACCAAAGGAAGAGCTGGCTCTTTCTGAAGATAAAGAAAATTGACAGGCCCTTATCTCAAATAAATTAAGGAAAAAATAGTGTACTCAAATTAACAGAATCAGAAATTACAGAAAAACATTATTACAGAAACCAGCGAAATTCAGAATATTCTAAGGAAAAGTTCTTAAAACATTCTATATTCCAGTAAGCTTAAAAATGTACATGAGATGGATAAGTTTTAGCTTTGCCCAAGCAACCATTATTCAACAATGAATTCAACAATAATTCAACAACCTAAATAGACCTAAACAGACCCATGAGGAAATTCAAAAGGTCACAAAAGGCTCCCACCACAAAAGAAAGGAAGAATGAAAGATCAAAAAAAGAAGACTCCAAGATGGTGGAGATCAGTGTACACTGTATCTGAGGGGCAGAGATTCTGAGACTCTGAGACCAGTATGGACAAGTGGATAGATAAAGAGCATCAACTTTGCAGCTTCCTGTTATGGACAAGTCATCTAGGAAATGGAGTCAATATGATCTAGGGCCTCTGTGGCCATCTCACTGATCCAGGAGTAGCAAACATTGGGCCACCTGTCCCTTCACATACTTTAGTGAATTTGGATCCCCATATCCATGAACTCTCTGCTCTATCAGCCAGAATTCAGAAACCTCTTTTTCCATGTGGGTCAGGTTCAGGATTACTAGAAAAGCATCCCAGCCACAAAGCCACTGTTCTTCTGGTCACCCTGTGGACACCAGGTGAACAATAGAATTACAGGGATGCCAGATCCAAAGTGGCAGAGCTCAGGAAAATCTGAGTACAGGGAGCACAGTTTGGGGCAGGCCTGTAAGCAGCAGCCCAGCTTTATTCTGAGGAATCTCACAGATGCCACCTGGGGCACCTGCACCTGTACCATGATAATGATGAGTACCAGTACCTGCACCCCAAAATTCAGTGTTCCAGTGCATGCACACCCCTGTCCTTCAATTCACTTGTCCCTACATATTTATGTGTCCATACACTGCTCTGTGCCTTGTCCTTCAAGATGCTGGCATCTGAACTGCCAGGACCCATTCTAGAATCACTCCATATTTGACATCTTCCTGAACACTACTCTAAACTCCAAAGACAGGAGGATCCAGTCTTTGGTGCAGTTTCCAGGAAGAAATAGGTAAGGCTACAGACAACAAAATGGCTAAAGGCCAGCATAGAAACATAGTCAAGACAAACCGGGACATCCTGGCTACACCAGAACCCACTCCAAAGAGCAATGGATATTCTAATGCAGCTGAAACACAGGAAACGGACATTAAATCTATGTTTATGCACTTATTAGAGGCATATAAAGAGGAAAAGAATAAATGTCTTGAAGAAATACAGAGAAATACAAGGCAAACAAAGAGAGGCCATTATAGACAAGAAACCACAATTAAACAGGTGAAGTAAATTATTAAAATTATTCAATTCTTGGAAATGGAATTTGGGCCAATAAAGAAACAAAGAGAAAACCCTGGAAATGGAATATTTAGAGAAGAGATCAAGTACCACAGAGATAAGCATCACCCACAAAATATAAGAAATGGAGGAGAAAATCTCAGGCATTGAAGTTACAATTGAAGAAACTGATAAACCTCCCAAAGAAAACATAAAATCAGAAAAGTGCAAGGACTCCATGAAAAGATGAAACCTAAGAATAATAGGAATAGACTAAATAGATGATTCCAGGCTTCAAAGTGCAGAATATATTTTTAATAAAATCATAAAAGAAAATTTCTCCAACCTTAAGAAAGAGATAACATTAAACATACAAGAGGCTTACAGTACCCCAAATAGAGTAGACCAGAAAAGAAAATCCTCTTGGCATATAATAATCAAAACAATAAATCTACACAATGAAGAAAAAATATCAAAAGCATCAAAGGAAAAAGATCAAGTGTCATAGAAAGGCAGACCTATCAGAATAACACCAGACTTTGCAACTGAGGCTATGAAACCCAGAAGGGCCTGGGAGGATGTCATGCAGATGCAAAGAGACCACAGATGTCAAAGCAGACTACTGTACTAAGCAAAACTTACAATCAACACAGATGGAGGAAACAAGATATTCCATGACAAACCTAAATTAAAACAATGTCTACGCACTATCACTGACCTTGAGAAGCTACTAGAAGGAAAACTCCAACCCAATGAGATCAACTACACCCACAAAACACACAATATAGATAATATCAGAACAAAAATCAAAAGAAAACAAGCACACAAACTCACTATCCACGATAACACCACAATAAAAGGAACTGAAATTCAATGGAGACTAATATCTATCACCATCAATGGAATCAGCAATCCAATAAAAAGACATGTTAACAGAATAGTATGGAAACAAGATTCAACATTCTGCTGCATACAGTAAACACACTTCAGCCCCAAAGATAGACACTACCTTGGAGTGAAGTGCTAGAAAAAGGTTTTCCAATCAAATGGATCCAAGGAGCATGTGGCAGTACCATCTTAATATCTAATAAAATAGTCTTCCAACCAAAATTAATCAAAAGAGAAGTGAAGGATGCTTTGTGTTCATCATAGAAAAATCCAGCATGAGGACAACAATATATTGAACAACTATGCCCCAAATAGAAGGGCACCTGCATTTGTAAAATAAACATTATTAAAGATTCAATCACACATCAGTCCCAACACAGTAATAATGGTAAACTTAAATACCTCGCTCTCACCAAGTGAGAGATTATTGTCACAGAACCTAAACAGTGAAATAATGAAGTTTACATAGGTCATGAATCAAATACCTAATAGAAGTCCTCAGAAATTTTCACCCAGACACAAATATGCCTTCTTCTGTGCAAATCAAGGAACTTTCTCCAAATTTGACCATATATTCAGGCACAAAGCAAGTCTTAACAGATACAATAACACTGAAATAATCCCTTGGATCCAATTACACCACCACGTTCTAAATCTGGACCTCAACAATGACAGAAAGAGCAAAATGCCTACACATACACATGGAACCTAAACAACTCTACTCAATGACAGGTGTCATGGAAGAAATAAAGAAAGTAATTAAAGATTTCCTAGAATTACAGAATATACAGAAAGCCTATAGCCAACATTAAACTAAACAGAGAGAAACTCAAATCATTCCCACTAAAATCAGGGACAATGCAAAGCTGGCTGCCTCTCCATATCTTTTTAACATAGGACTTGAAGGCATGTATCACTCTGGAAGGAATTTAACCTATGATAGTATTAAATCTTAGAATATAAAGAATATTTAAGTTTTTAACACTTGATTGTTTGAAATAAATCAAAATGTTCTGATTATATTAAAAAAGGTTTGGCCTTTTAATATAATAAACAGTCAATTCTCATCATTATATTAATGTATTTTCCTTCTGACTTTTTTTTTCATAAAAAATTTCATTTTATAAATAATTACCTCACTATTCCTCTTCTTTTTCATTTGCTCTAAACCTTTTCCAGGACCCACCTTATATTTACTCTCTCTCAAATACATGGACTCTTTTCTCATTAAATGTATTTGTGTATTTGTGTGTGTGTTTGTATATAAAAATGCAACCTGCCCATTCCATATGATGTTACTTATATATGTTATCACATAGTTGACCACAACCCTAAACAGGCAGCCATGTTTTCATTTACAAAGACTTGCTTTTTCTATTGTTGATACTGAAAATGACAACTGTGTTGTAAATGCAGTTCAGTTTCTTGTGCATGCAAATACAATCAGACATGTACTTTTCCTGGAGTTATTTTGAGGCAAGAATCATTAGGTTTGTTAATCACAGAAATACATATCAATCCTGGACAACTGGAGATCTCACATTTAATGCAGAGCTTATAGCATGGAACACTGCAAGAGCTGAGATGGCCATTCCATGCACCAAAAGGCAAGTTTTTAAAAGTAGGGTGCACATGACACAACACCATGAGAATTGCCACTCTAAACTTCACACATTTTGTGGCTTCAGCAATGACTAATAATGGATTTAGGGATGAGTGTTAGAATCATATGGAACAGCATTACATTATGACACCAAGGTCACTTCTTAACTTTTCCCATCTCCATTTCCAAGCAGTTTGAGTAAAAGTATTATTTTTCTATCTGTCTGGTTGGAAATGTGCTGCTCTGGACAAAATGCACAAGAAAAACAGCAAACAGGTCTTTCTTTTTGTAGAACTTTCCAGAATCCTGGAACACAGCTCTGTGTACATACACATTGAGGAGTCTGAAGGCAACACAGAAAAACTCGTCATGATATCGAACATTAGATTAAAATATTTTAGGCTAAATACATGTAACCTATGGAGATTGTATTTCTTTATGACAAACTCTGATGTTTTAATGTGGGACTGTAGAATGGAGATTTAAACTTAACAAACTTTCCAATACTAAATGTTCAACATGCCTTTATGGTGACCAAACAATGACTCACTACTGCCTATCCTGTGTGAAATGTGTAGAACTTCAAAATATTCTCTTCTGTGAGGCAGCAAGCCAGAAATGATTTTATTGTATGAATTTTGGGACATTTGGGTTTTAAGACAAGAATCCAATCACATTTGCCTCCAAGCACACTTCTTTCTACCTTTATATTTCCAGTCTTGTAGTAACACCCATGCACTCTGATTCAGCTCCAAAAGGAAGTTCAATTTTCTGGTGAAATGGTTTGGCCATTGGTGAATTATAATCTGTTACTGTGACTTTTACCCTTGACTCCCAATGCTAGGGATTATTCTATGCCTTTCTTTTCAAACCTTAGTGTAGTCATCAAATGGGATTTTCAGCAGTTGCTTTCTTAGATAATCACATAACTAATAAAATTCTAATGCAATTTTAGTTTGTTATATATTAGAAATTTTGTAGGACAGTAAATATTTCTATCTTAGACCTCTTTTCTGCCTTGGTTTGGATTCAGTTTCTGTCTAACGAATATGTACATATTAACAGGAGTATATTTCTGGATAGCTGGATCAACTGTTAAGAGTGCATAGAGCTCTTGCACGGAATATAAGTTCAGTTCCTGACACACATATTGGGCAGCTCATATACATTGTTAACAGAGATATCTTATGTCCAAATCCATAACTTATGATTTATGCTAGCTCACAACGTTGTAAAATTATTGATATGCTTGAGTGTGAGTTGTGTGAATGGAAGAATGCTTGAATATCAGGTAGCCCGTATAATTAACATATGTGAAAATTTACTTAAGTTTGTGTGCATATCTGTGTTTACATATAGAAACACTCATATTTGCCTCTATATAACCATGAGCTCTCAATTATTCATTCACTGCATTATAAATGAACACATTCAAATTCAATTCACCTAATTCTAGCTAAGGAATTAGCTGAATTATGTGTGCATTTGTATGTATATTTATATGTGTATGTATATATACATATATGTAATTTGAAATATTGGTTCATTTCTGATTTAAAGTCATCAAACAGAACTAAAGAGATGTTTTAGTATTTAACATGCTTGCCACATTAGCAGGTAAACATAAATTTGATCATGATGAAAGTATGGAAGAAAAGTTGGGTGCAGAAAAATAGGCCTGTAATCCAAACTGTATGATCATGAAGACAGAGAGAAAACTTAGGTAAAGCTATCCACTGAGTTCAGCAAAATCAGAAAGTAAGGGTTTCAGAGATAAAAATAAGGTGGACAGCAATTGAAGAAGATAACCACAGTTGACCATGGACTTAAGAAGTACATGTGCTTGTGTGCATGAACCCCCACACAAAAGCTCACTGTCACATAGAGCTAAGAAAGTAAAATTTCACAATTATTTTAAAAGTTCAAAAAATTATTACACCATCAATTTTTACAATTCTTTACAAATATTTCCCTTCATATTAAATGCTGAAAAATTTCCAGACCTGTTTGAAGTTGCTTGGCCATTGAATCAGAAATTCATTGATGAAAAAGCCTTGATCTTGTGCACTCTTGAAGACAAACTCTCCCACTTTAAGTAGTAATGCATTTTGAAGACTATATGCAATATAGTTTTGTATATCATACGTTTCCCTAATATTCTTGTTCTCATCAAAGCTTATTTCATCTCCAGCAGCATTTATAAATTTAATTTTCCTCAGAAATGGATGCAGCTGAAGAGAGACATCATATAATATGAGTGGCCCACACAGATTACTGGCTGACTTTAAAGAGAAGATCATTTTCCCTCTCTCTAACATGGCTTTCTTTTTGAAGGTGCTTCATTTGTTTATTTGTCTTCCCAGTTGTTTAATGAAATTAAAATTATTCCCCATAGAAATAATGCAAGATCTACTGAACACAAGTAGAAGTATTATATATGAAATGGAAGATAATATAGTGTGTAGCACGTCCTTAGTTGGAAAAATGTCCTGTGTCTTTCTCCAGCACTAGAAAGTAATATTTCCATTTAGAAGATGTAGATTTTAAGAGGATCCAAAATGTTGACACCCAGTGTACTTGGTTACTAAGGCTTGGACGGCAGTGACACCACAGCAAGTGAGAAGCCATGCTGTAGACTTGAAAATGCCAGTGTCTATGCTACAACTGTACACAACTGTACAGAAGATACTAGAAGGAAAACCCCAACCAAAGGAAATAAACAGCACCCAAAGAAACACAGAAAATAAGGGATTAAAGCTAGGTTTCCATAAGAATAGAAAGAAGAGAAAACTTAAAAAACTAATGGAGACTGAACAACTCAGTAACCACTGAGACATGGAAGAAATAGTTTTTCTAGAATTCAATGAAAATGAATGGACAACATACCTAAACCTCTGGGACACAATGAAAGCAGTGCTAAGGAGAAGTTCTAGTAGCTATTTAAAAACACATGTTAAAGCTCTAGAACAGACAGAAGTAAACATACCCAAGAGGAGTTTAGAGCAGGAAATAATCAAACTCATGGATGAAATCAGTATCATAGAAAAAATGGAAACAATACAAAGAATCAGAGAAACCAAGAGCTGTTTTTTTTGAGAACATCAACAAGATAGACATACTTCTAGACAAACTAACAAAAAGTCAGAGAGACAGTATCCAAATAAACAAAATCAGAAATGAAAAGGGGGAATAACTCCAAAGAATCATTAGATATTATTTCAAAAGACTGTATCCCACAAGTTTGGAAAATATAAATGAAATGGAAAATTTTCCTGATCGATTTCACTTACCAAAGTTAAGTCAAGATCAGGTAAGCAGGTTAAACAGTCCTATAACCCCTAAGAAAATAGAAGCAGTCATCAGGAGACTCTCAACCAAAATAAAAATAATAATAATAATAATAATAATAATAATCCTAGAACCAGATGGCTTTAGCATGGAATTCTACCAGACTTTCAAAGAGGAGCTCATACAAGTACTTCTGAAACTATTTACAAAATCAAACAGAAGGGACATTGCCAAACTCATCTTATGAATCCACAGTCACACAGGTACCTAAACCACACAAGGCCCCAACAAAGAAAGAAAAGTTCAAATCCATTTCCCTTATGGACTTTGATGCAGAAATACTCAACAAGATACTGGTAAACCGAGACCAAGACCACATCAAATACATCATCCACCATGATCAAGTAGGCATCATTCCAGAGATGCAGGGATGGCCCAACATATTTAAATCCATCACTGTAATTCACTGAAAGAAAAAAATAAAGATGTTCATTTCGTTAGATGCAAAAAAAATGCCTTTGATAAAATTGAGCACCATTTCTTGATAAAAACCCTGTAAAGATCAGGGATACAAGGTCCTACCTAAACATAATAAAGGTAATATACAACAAGCCATAAGCCAAAATCAAATTAAATGCGGAGAAACTCAAAGCAATTACAGTAAAGTCAGGGACAATACAAGGCTGCCCACTCTTTTCATATCTTTTCAGTGTAGTACTTTAAGTTCTAGCTAGATCAATAAGACAGCTACAAACAATCAAGGGGTCAAAATTGGAAAGGAAGAAGTAAAAAAAAATCCCTATTCACAGATGATATACTAGTATATATATATGTGACCCACAAAATTTTACCAGAGATCTTCTACAGTTGATAAACCCCCTTTAGTAAACTGGTTGCTATAAAAATAACTCATAAAATAAGTAATCTGCATCACTATAAATGATTAATGGCCTGATAACAAAATTAGGGAAACAACATTCTTCACAAAAACCAGAAATAATATACTATATCTTGACATAACTATCCAAGTAAGAGAAAGACCTCTACGACAAGACCTTGACATCTCTGAAAAAAGAAACTGAAAAAGATACCATAAGATGGAAAGATCTCCCATGCTCATGATCAGTAGAATTAACATAGTAAAAATGGCCATCCTACTAAGAACAATCTACAGATTCAATGCAATTACTATCAAAATACCAACACAATTCTTCACAGACCTTGAAAGAACAATTCTCAATTTCATATGGAACACCAAAACAAAAACAAAACCAAAAAAAAAAAACAAAAAAACAGAATAGCTAAAATGTTTTTGTATAATAATAGAACTTCTGGAGGTATCTCCATCCCTGACTTCAAGTTGTACTACAGAGCAATAATAATAAAATCTTAAGAGACAAAATGAAAGCAGTGCTAAGAGGAAGTTCCTAGCACAAAGTGCCACCAGAGAGAAGTTTGAGACATCTCATACAAGCAACTTAATGACACACCTAAAATCCCTAGGAAAAAAAGTAAGCAGTCACACCCAATAGGAATAGACAATTGGAAATAATCAAACTCAGAGCTGTAATCAATGAATTAGAAACAAAGGAAACAATTCAAAGAATCAATGAGCCCCAGAGCTGGTTCTTTGAGAAAAATCAACAAGAGAAACTATCCAAATCAGCAAAATCAGAAAAATAAAGGGGACATAGTGACAGATACTGAGGAAATCCAAACAATCATTAGGTCTTACTACAAAAGACTACATGCCTTTCAGGATGGGGATTGACCATTTTAGTTAGGGTCCTCTCTCTTGCTTAGTTTCTTTCGATGCACAGATTTTAGTGGGTTTGTCCTATGTTGTATATCTATATGAGTGAGTATATACCATGTGTGTCTTTTTGCTTCTGGGACAACTCACTCAGGATGATCCTTTCCAGGTCCCACCATTTACCTGCAAATTTCATGATTTCCTTATTTTTCATCACTCCATTGTATAGATGTACCACAGTTACTGCATCCATTCTTCAGTTGAGGGGCTTCTGGGCTGTTTCCGGCTTCTGGCTATTACAAATAAAGCTGCTACAAAGATGGTTGAGCAAATGTCCTTTTTGTGTACTTGAGCCTCTTTTGGATATATGCCCAGGAGTGGAATGGAATTTTATGTAAGAAGTGAGAAATAGTAAGAGCTGGGGAGGACAGGGTCTCCACAAGGAGAGCAACAGAACAAGAAAATTTGAACACAGGGAACTTCCCAGAGACTCATACTCCAACCAAGGACTATTCATGGAGATAACCTAGAACCCCTACACAGATGTAGCCGAAGGCAGTTCAAAGTCCAATTGGGTTACATAGTAATGGGAAGAGGGACTGCCTCTGACATAATCTGATTGGCCTGCTCTTTGATCACCTCCCCCTGGGGGGAGCAGCCTTACCAGGCCATAGTAGAGGACAATACAGCCACTTTTGATGTGACCTGATGGACTAAGATCAGAAAGGAGAGGAGAACCTCCCCTATCAGTGGACTTGGGGAGTGGCATGCATGCAGTGGGAGGAGGGAAGATGGGATTGGGAGGGGAGGAGGAAGGGGCTTATGGGGGAATGCAGAATGAATAAAGTGTAATTGATGAAATATTTAAAAAAAAGGGAAAATATTTTAAGAACCTTAATGACTTTTAAAAGTGGAGGAAAACATGGAGTTAGTCAATTTACATGGAGCACGTCTCGCCCCTGGGGGCAATGGTCTCCTGAACCTACTCAGACCTCGGACACCACCACTGCTAGTTCTAGAACTGATGCAGGATGTTCCAACGAGGGGGTTAAGGCTTCTCATAATATTTCCTATAAGCCCACACCTGTTTGTTTATATCCCCCATTTCTATTCATTATTAGCCAGATAGAGCCAAGTAACTGTGGTAATGATACTTGCTTTTTTGCCCAATGCTGGAATGCTAGTGAATTTAGGTACGCCCTGGTTACTCGCATGCCTTGCTGGGTGCCTGTGCCCGTTGATGGCCCTCACGCTATGACTCTCTTCAGACAGAAAAGGGATCTTGGAATTACAGCCGCCATTGTTACTGCCATCTCATTGGCGGCTGTTGGAGCTACCACCGCGGCATTAGCCAGGAGTCATACTGTGCAGAGTGCTCAGACCCTGAATAACCTTTTAGCCATGCCTTAGATCTACAAAAAGGAATTAATACTCAACTAACAGGAGGCTTGATGGTGTTCAATCAGAGGATTGACCTCGTGCAGGAGCAAATTGATACCCTATGGCAAATCGCTCAACTTGGCTGTCAATGGAAGTATGCTGGACTTTGTGTCACTAGCATACAACATGAGAATTTTCCCTGTGCTGCAAATCTGTCTAAACAATTGTAGATCTATATTTTAGGTAATTGGACTGGAGAATTCGATACTACGATGGAGCAGCTGAGAGTGGCCATTGTCACGGTAAATTCTACCAGAGTGGACGCAGGACTAGCCACAGGATTATCACCATGGATTGCTGCAGCCATGAATCATCTGAAGGAATGGGCGGGCATGGGAGCGTTAGCAGGCCTTCTGGTGTTGGTCACCTTGGTTTGCCTGTGGTATATATGCAAGATTAGAGCCTCACAACAGCGTCATGCAGCCATGACCATTCAGGCCTTTACAGCCATTGAAGCAGGACAGTCTCCCCAAGCATGGTTGGCTACCATAAAAAGTCAAAATGTTACGCTCAGGATACGAGGCTAAGCACTGCACTCAGGGTCAGCCGCTTTCGACCCAGAGAAGAGCATGTCTGATTGCATGCGGGTTGATGCCCCAGGTCCCACCTCTGAGAAAAAGGTATCAGACGGGTCTGATGCTCTTTGGGTGGATGACACCTAAATGAACATCAGTACAAAGTCCAATTTATTTCTATTATCAGAGATCAGACCTATACTCTTGCCTGATTTATCTAAAACAAAAAGGGGGAACTGTAGAGAGCTGCGTAATGCCGCGCCTTAAAGATGGAGCTGGTTTCCACCTTCCACCTTCCCGATGGTGAGTGCTCTCTGTCACAAACAACTCCATATTTGCCTAAGGCTGAGGATCTGGCTTGCTTCCATGTATGTGGACCTATCTGCATTGCCCACGTGGCATGCTGGGGTTGGCTACCCAGAGGCTATTTAAGCTGTGGGCTGGCTTTCCCCAGGGTCAGATGATTGTTCAAGGTTCCTGAATAAACTGCATTGAAAAAAAAAATGCATGAGGCTTCTGTGCATGTTGAACCCTAACAAAGTATTAACATTTAATGAAAGAATGTTTAAAGATATGAAACTGAAGCAAACTTTTTTATAATTAGCCCTAGCTGACTATGCATTAACCTTTATCTCATCCCCTTGTTAAATGTCAAAATTCCAAATTCCAGGCTAAGTGGGAACACCCTCCTTTCTCACCAATGCCTTTAGTGATCTTTCTTGCTACTCAATGGAATTGTAATGTTTGACCAACTACCTGGATTTCTGCATACCTTGCTCAAGGAAGTAAGCCTCTATTCTCATTTAGATAACTCGTTAAAATCTTAGTAGATACATAATTTCTGAGTAGCCTTCTGACTGATACCTAAGATCCTCTTTAACTGCTGTGCTAGTCTGCTACATACATATGTTACGACATTGTATTATTCTTCCCGTGATTACTGAAGTTACTTCCCTGAGTGTATGAAAGAAAAAACTATGTCTATTTATTTTCAAAACTTTGTTTTGTTGTAGAATTCTTTATCCATAGAAATAATCTAATAGCTATAGTTTGAATTAATGAATTAGTGAATAAAGAAACTTAAAGTCATACATGCAAGTACCTTAATGTGGCTTATTTTAACAAAACTTTAAAACAAACATTATATTTCATTTAAAGTTGCCAATACTGTCAAGTGTCCATCTTTCTTTTATTTTTTTCTTTTTTATTATTATCATTTATTACAATTTATTCAATTTGTATCATGGATGTGGTCCCCTCCCTCATTTCCTCCCAATCCCACCCTCCCTCCTTCTCCCCTTATGCCTCTCCCCCAGTCCACAGATAGGGGAGGTCCTCCTTCCCTTCTGTTTTACCCTAGCCTATCAGGTCTCATCAGGACTGATTGCAGTGTCTTCCTCTGTGGCTTGGCAAGACTGTACTCCCCTACCACCAGGTGGAGGTGATCAGAGAACCTGTCACTGAGTTCATGCCAGAGAAAGCCCTGTTCTGTTTACTAGGGAACCTACTTGGATACTGAGTCTATGGGCTACATCTGAGCTGAGGATTTAGGTCTTCTCCATGCATTGTCCTTGGTTGGGGTATCAGTCTCTGCAGGGTTCCTTGGGTCCATGTTTTTTTTTTGCAATGTTGCTATCCTTGTGGAGCTCCTGTTGCCTCGACATCTTTCTGTCTCCTCCTTCTTTGATAAAATTCCATGCCCTCTGCCCAAAGTTTGGCTATCAGTCTCATATCTGCTTTAATACCCTGCTGGATAGAGTCTTTCAGAGGCACTCTGTGGTAGGCTGCTGCCCTATTCCCTGTCTTCCTACTTCCAATGTCTAATTACATAGGGGGCAGGGAGGAGATGAGGGAGGGAGGATGGGATTGGGAGGAAAAGAAGAAGAGGGCTACAGCTGGGATACAAAGTGAAATGACCTGTGATTAATATAAAAATAGACAAACATGATTAGCCATCTTTCTTTTAAATCTGTGTGTTTAAGATTTTGCCTGAAACACAAAGTTAGTTTAATCTTTTAAAAATTGTAATACATTTAAAAACTAAACTTAGAAACAGATAATATTCCTTAAAGAAAAACACTTCTGTAATCATAAATTCTATATTCATTAAAATGTTATTTTATCAAATGTCTAGAAGCATTATTTCTCAACACATTTCTGTTATTTTTGGATTATAAAATGTTAATCACAAGGAAGGAAGAGACTGGACTTCTAGGCCTCTTTCATTGAACTTCGTAAGCCAAGGCAAGTCATACAAAAGCTCACACTATACCATTAACACATGTTAAGATACATGAATTACAGTGAATTCTTTTCAAATGTTGAGGCTCTTCACATGATTTCTGCTTTTTAAAAACCAGTGTTCAAGTTTGGATTCTGGCACACAATATATTATTTTTCATTCACACGAGGAAAAGACATGTTTATGTCTTTAAAAGGAAAAGACATGTCTATAAAATTAAGAGCACTTTGCTACTGAAAGGGGGATCATTAATGAATTATGCTCTCTGTTCTCATTTACTTTTGTAATATTCATAAAAAACAAGCTATTTATCCAGAAAAAAATACAGCCAACCATAAAGTGTATCAACCACATTTTCAATCTTCCTTACATTTAAGATGATTTAGTGATGTCAGGAATGGTGATGGGAAATGGTTCAGGTGACTTACAACTATTCCATTTTGTTTTTCCTGGTTTGGAAGTTGCTTAGCAGTAAACAGAATTATTCTGGGATAAGTGTACCTTATGGAAGATGGAGTTGGTAGGTGATGAAATCATAAGGTTTAACTATTTGTCACTTGCCAGACTGGTTGTTAATTATGTTGACTTTACTCTGTTATCAAGTGAAACCTGATTTCGAGCCCATTGTTACACTCTACAAGACAATGGGCCACTTGGTTATCTTTCTGTGTAGAATTTTATAAAGTCAGAAAAGATTCCTTACCCCAGAAGTTACAATTTCTCAGTTGGCCTCATTCAATACCCGACAGGCATCAGCATTTCTTCCTTAACTATTTTCTGTGCAGCTTTGCTATTGAAATGTTCTTTGACACCTCAGAAGAGTTGCTCAATGACATCTGGGCTAGTGTTTAAAAGTAGGACTAGTGCCTCTTCTGCTGTACAATCTTGTATGAAGCAATGAGACTGAATAGCTTCTTCTTTTCATGTAGACTAAGGGATCCACAGGATATAAAGCCATGTTGCCATCAAGGGACATATATGAAAGCTATGTCATTTATATCTTGGTCATTTATGTGAAAGATAGTTAGCTCTAGCAAGAACTGTGATCCATTATGGTTGAGCAACTGGACCTATGGTCTTCTTCTAGTGGGAAAGCTTATTTGGTACTTCCTGAGTTAAAAGGGGGAAAGAAAGCAGGAATCCAGAAAATATGCAGTGAGTCACACCCACAGCTCTGGAAGGAGACAATGGTGATACTTGTACTTTTCAGAAAGCTTCTTGCTTGCATGTATCTTCTTTCTCAGTTTAGAAACTTATTCAGCATAGAATTGATAATGATGAAAAAAATACAAGCCAATAAATAAGTCACAGCAAAAACACACTCGAAGAGGGAAGCTCCACTCTTTAAACTCTTTTTTAGAGTACCTAGAAGTATAATTGCCTTCAATATGACATGCATGTGTTTCTAAAGGTCTGTGGTGACTGCCAAGGGTTGATAGAAGATGAGGTCATCAGTGAAACAGAATCCCTTACTTTGATCCTGCACTGTATTTTTTTAAATCTTGTTTGTATGTTTGATACAGGTTCTTGATACCTAGCCCACACTGGCCTGAAAATCTCTAGGCCATTGTCTACAGACTTATGAATATACAGTTTTGTCATGCTAAGTGGTGAGACTACGTGTACAAGTTACAGTGGCTGACAGTTTAGTGTCTATTGATAGCTTTATTTGAAGTTTATTGTTAACTGTTGTTGTCAATAAAAATCTCAATATTTTGATTTTACCAATGAAGACTCGGGAGACAGCTGCTGAGGTGAAAGCCTGCTAGCTCAGAGAGGTAGAGAAAGCACCTAGTTCATCTTCCTCCTCAGCCATCCCAAAAGAAAAAAGAAGCTTCCTTCCCCATGCCTTCTCAAAACACCCACAGATCTGAATGTCCTCCCCTTCTACTTACTGTGAGTCTCTCTGTCTTTCCTTCTGACTTCCTCTTACTTTCTGTTTGTTTGTTTGTTTCCTATGTTTACTCCCTGCCAACTGTTTGCTTCTTTGCTCTGCCTCTTTAACCTATGGTTGAGTTTTTTAAATTCAATCAGAAATGTCTTGGATTAAAGGTGTGTTCTAGTGCCCAATGACACCACAATTAAAAATGGGTATTTCCAGTAAACAGCACAATCTATAGGTTCACAGTGTGATCAAATATCCTGCAACAACAACAACAACAAAAATCTCCACAGTGATTCATGTTCATAACCTAGTGATTTCAAGTGACTTCTCCAGACACACAAACCATAACTGACAGTGACTGGACTATCTAGCTCTATTTCTGTATAAGGTTGCAGCTTTTAAGCATAAAAATGAAAAAAAAAAAACAAAAAACAAAGCTATAATACAGATTCGCAGGTAGCTCCAAAACAAAAATGAGCACATTCCTTCAACAAAAGATAGAAGAGCAGAAGAGGAAATACTCCAGTTACTTTTTAATGGATAACATTATTCCAGTGTTCATCATAGTGTAGTTGTTTGTGGATAGTAAAATCTTCAGGTAATAGGGGCATAAAAAATGAGTGTTCCTTCATATACAAATATTCATATAATAAAAAAAAAACCTTACGTCATTCAAAAAAATAAAAAAGTTCAGCTCAGGTTTTGCACATAGGCTCTAGAAGTTCTAAAATTAGCTTTGTTCCTTGAGGCATGGATCTTCATAATTTCAATTGCAAATGTGCCATTAAAGCTTCCCAGCACATTGCAGAGGTCATGCTATTTACCTGTACAGTAATGTAAAATTCTTCACTGTACATTTTCCTCAAAATTGGCTGATCCCTGGCATCAGCTCAGAAAATGAATATGGTTCTTTTATATTAAAATCATCAACTCACAGCATTTACCAAAATTACAAGAGAACTCTGGCATTGCTGATGATGGAAATGTAAACATATATGCAAAAATTATACTACAAGCAAGATAAAGTCATTCTTAGTACCTTACAAAGTATGAAAAGAGATGAAGCATAAATAAGCCTATGTGAAAAAAGACAACATTCACTAAAGAAAATTCTCTTAAAATAGTGGTTAGCTAGAACCCTTGTCACACTAGAGAATCAAGAGCTACCTTACTCAACAAGAGTTTTGATTTGAAATGCATTTTGAGAAGAACCTCATAGTGAAGAACCAGGAGATTTCATGTCCAAAAGAAAGACATACAAATGCTATTGTAGTCTTAAAGTTATACAAATTTTGATGTAAATTTAAAACCAAGATATAACTTTTGTTAGACTATTATACAAAGTTAAATGTAACTTTGGTAAAGTAACATTTATTTGCCTGCGTAATTGTCATCTAAAGACCTACTGCCTTTATCTGCTAACCTTGGCCTAGTCTTGAGAACTTCTAGTTTTTGCACAATCTAATCTAGGTCAAGAATGCTTTTAGCCTCTGAGAATTATGGCTGCATAAGCTTACCCTTTCTTGTACTTTCTGAGCTCTAGGCTGACTGGTTCAATTCAGCTGTTCTGGGTCAAATGCCTCTCAAACTGACTGATTAAATCTGGCTTCTCACAGTTTCTCACTGCATAGCTCTACTTGGCATCCAATTAATTATAGAAACCTCTTCTAAGCTTCTGGCTCCTTCTCATTCTTTGGCTTGTTCTGTCTTCACCCCTGTCTAGCTTGTTCTCTCTTCAACCTCTCTGCAAAACCCACACAGTTTAAAATTGCCTCTCAATTCCACAAACTGAACTGCCACAAAATGAACTCCACCATACTATTTCCCAACTCACTCTCACCCAAACTGCTTGAAGAGAATTGAGTAGAACTCAGAGATCTGCTTGTCTCTGTCTCATGAGTGCTGGGATTAGAGGCATGTACCACCACACCTGAACCAAAGCTTTTCTTTACTTTAAACTTGCTCCATACTACACTGGTCTTGAACTCAGAGATCGAGTAAGGTCGTTGGATGTGATGTCTTTTCAAAACAGCCATATTCTGAATTAAAATTTCCCTACCCCCTTGGCTTTATTCAATCTCAAACCTTTATTATTAAGATTTATTTCTTGTAAAGAAAATATTCAAGTTTATGATTCATTTTTCCTCATTCACTTGGATAATTTTTGAAGATAATATGATGTCAGTTGCACAATTAGAGAGGCTTTTAACAAGCCTGTTTAGCAAATTTTTAGCTTACTTTGATTGGCTTTTTATATAACATGCTGTTAGAGGTATTTTTTAAATGCTTAACAGTTTCAGGTTTGCATGCAAATTGAGAATATACAAATAAACACATGAGACAAAAATGCAACCTTGATGGATAAATGTTTTGTAAGACTGATGCTTCCTGAATTAGCACAATTTGCATTTTCTGAGATTGTAAGACTTCAAGTGCACCATGATCTTCCACACATGTGAAGCAGGTGACGAAGCACTGATAGAATTTAACAAACCTCCTCAGCCTTCTTCTAAGTGTCGGGATCATGCCCCAGGTCATAAATCTGGTTGCCATCTATTTAAGAATACATGAAGAAATCCAGGAATGAGGTACTAAGTCAATTGTATCAATTTAGCTTCCAAATTTAAAAAGTGAAGAGGATGAGATGCCTAACATTATTATTAAGACAACTATGAAATGAAGTTCCTGTACTCATGACAAGACTCAGACAGCAAGATCGAATGGAAATCAGTTACTTTCCTAACTGTCTGCTTGATATCAGTGGTCTGCCCTTCAGACTATCAAAGCAGATGCTGAGCCTGATGGGCAACTGTTGGGCAGAGTGAATGGAATTTTAGGTAAGAACTGGGAAATAGTAAGAGCTGGAGAGGACAGGGTCTCCACAAGGAGAGCAACAGAACAAGAAAATTTGAACACAGGGAACTTCCCAGAGACTCATACTCCAACCAAGGACTATTCATGGAGATAACCAAGAACCCCTGCACAGATGTAGTCCAGGGCAGTTCAGAGTCCAATTGGGTTACATAGTAATGTGAAGAGGGACTGCCTCTGACATAATCTGATTGGCCTGCTCTTTGATCACCTCCCTCTTTGGGGGAGCAGCCTTACCAGGCCATAGTAGAGGACAATGCAGCCACTTTTGATGTGAACTGACAGACTAAGATCATAAAGGAGAGGAGAACCTCCCCTATTAGTGGACTTGGGGAGTGGCATGCAAGCAGAGGGAGGAGGGAGGGTGGGATTGGGAGGGGAGGAGGGAGGGGCTTATGGGGGGATGCAGAATGAATAAAGTGTAATTGATGAGAAATTTAAAAAATAAAATAAAAATAAAATAATAATAAAAAAAAAAAAACAAATGAACCACAAAAACCTTTTCAAAAGACTTCACACACAAGTTTGGCACTGCGCTGCCATAGGAATGCACAGAGGCAATGGCAAGAAGGCACAATAGCTGCTTGTCACAGACTTGTCCTCAAGTTAAAACTGTCAAAAGAAAATCTTTCTTTTTTAAAAGCGTAAGTTTCCATGTATCATATGGAAAGTGTCGGAAAGGAGGCTTCAGCAGTGCACTTGAAAAGTTCCTTGTGGTTGGTAAAATAGATCTGGCAAGACGGCAGCCGCATCAATTACCCCTGTCTCTCTTGAATGGTGGCAAGGCAAGTGAGTAGGACAATGATTTATAGAACTACTTAACAGCTGTCCAGCTGTGTGGGTAGTATCTATGGGATGTGTCCATGGAGAAGAAAGTAAAATCAATCCCGTAATGAAATATTTGGCTGTACTTGGTGAAAGACAAGTGGCCTGAAATGGAGTCCTCCTAACAATTTGGTGAGAAATGGGGGTGCACATCCTAGATTCTGGTGCAGGTGAGAAAACACATAAAGAAATGGTGGAGGAAATTGTCTGCTCTAGTGTATGGGGCTGGGGATCCAGCACAATACACGTTTTGCATCCTTAGAAATCTTGACAAAAGATATAGATAATTAGATAAGTGTAAATTGTTTCAAAGCCAAAATTTAGGAATTTAAAAAAGAAACCAATAGCTGTGGCACATGCCTGTAACCCCAGTACTCAGGGAGGCAGAGGAAGGAGGATCTCTGAGTTCGAGGACATCCTGGTCTAGAAAGTGAGTCCAGAACAGCCAAGGCTACACAGAGAAACCCTATCTCAAAAAACAAAACAAAAACAAAAAACCCAAAACAACAGAAAGAAAATTTTAAAAATGAGAAGCCAAAATTTAGCTGTACATATGATCCTTTATAGCAGCTGAATTGCTATTCCCACCCATGAAATACCATCCAATCTTTTCTTATCCTAACCCAAACATTTTACCTCTGATTTCCCCTTCTCCACACCCATTTACTGTCTCTAGTTACTGAGTCCACATTTTCTCTTCAAATATTATGATCTTATGGAAAATAATCCTTGCTCAGGCAAGGATTACATGATATACATGATATCATATATCACATGATATACATGCTTTCCTCAGCAGTCAGTTTTGTTAGCAAATTTTAACTTTTCAGAAAATATTCTCAGACACAGCAAAGGACTTCTTTTGCTTAATTTTCTTTATTTTATTTAAATGTCAAAAGCAAGCAAGTAGACAAACACCAACACAAAAACAAAAGAAATTGTTTTTACAAGAAGCTTGGTGTTAGGTTGAAATACAGCGAAGTAGTGAACAGAAGATCCTGGACCACATTTCCCTTCCATGACCAACTAGAACCGATGTTCTCTATTTGTGGGTCACAATAATAGACATCCTGCATATCAGATATTTACATTACAGTTCATAGCAGTAGCAAAATTATAGTTATAAAGTAGCAACAAAAATAATTTTATGATTGGGAGTCATCACAACATGAGGAACTGTATTAAAAGGTTGTAGCAGTAGGAAGGTTGAGAACACTGAAATAGAAAGCTAGATGGTCAATGGGCAGAAGAAAGACTGAGCAGAGCAGAGATGTGGCTGGCTGCAAGTGGAGGTTATTATGATTAGAGTTACTTCTTGGCAGTCTGTGCTCATTATCCATGCACTGTAAGAATTGCGATATTAGCTCATTCCCAGCATGACAGCGGTACCCCACATACAGCAAGAATCAAAAACCTGACTAGAATAAAGTGTCCTTCACTCTTTTTTTTTTTCTGTGAACCTTATTCCTTTTCATAATATTTCAAAAGTGTTTGGAATCCTATTACATGCTAATGCAACCAAATAATCTTTAAAGTACTTTAAAAAATGATTACTGTTCATCAGACATGTTTTCAAAATGTCTTTATAATTCTTTAAACATACCTTACAAAGCTATTGTAATGCCTTTTCTTATAATAAGTCCTTTTATTCTTTGAATGGTAAAAATCATTTAATATGAATAGAATATCACAACAAATGGTTGGATATCTGTTAGCTAATTTCTTTTTTTCTTGCATATGTCCTCTTGATTAATCAATTATAATGTTTTTATGTCTTTTTATCTACAGGAGTAGATGCTCCATGGTTTCCAACTAAGATTATATTCAAACAGTGAAAAATTCTGTGTGTCTTAAGTAAACATATTTGCCCACCAATTAAACACAGACTGTCAGGAAGTGTTACTTACCTGATCAAAGTATTTTGATATGACAACAGTCACAACTTCTTGCCGTGAGTCTATTAACCGTTCACCATTGGTATTATTTTTTAAATTTTTTTACTACATTTATTTATGTGTATGCTATATCATGGAGTGGGTGTGGAGATTAAAGGACAACTTGTTAGTCCTTCAGCCAAGTAGGTCCTAGAGATCCACGAATGTGGCACAAGCATCCATGAACTCTCCTACCAGTCATTGATATGATTTCTAAATAAAGTTCATCCCACCTCCGTAAAATAAAAATTATTTACAAAATATATTTATTTAATTTAACAAATAAATGTACCTAATTTAATAATATAAGATATTTAAAACTGACTGGACTAGTTATATTCATAAGGAATTTCATAATGAAACATTAGAGACTATTGAAATAACATTTGTAATATAAAAAAATAAAAAATAAAAATTGCTCTGATTTCCACCCCCAAGGAAAACTGATTCTGTAATTTTGGATTATTAAACCACTTTCTCTATTGATCTTTCAATGCACTTAAAAATTAATATATTTAATCTAGACAGAAAAATGGTACATAAAAATTCTACTATGCTATTCCTGTCTTTATTTTGTGAAGCTCTCCCTTGTTTGATTGTTTAAAGCAAATCATCCCTGCATTTGTTTTAATCTTTCTACTATTCAGTATAAATAGTACAAAAATCAGAATTTATTATTATGTGTCTCTACATGAACATGAAACCAGATGTAACTCTAATACGTAGAACAAAGCAAATCATTTACCTGGAAGTTTAGAACATTTGTTTTTGGTTTGTAATTATAATAGCCAAGGTATGTGTTTGAATATTTCCTTTTTATGCAAAAGAATAGCAAAAAAAATTACACCTTTCCTCGTTTTCTTATGCCATGTGTCTAGTGATGTTGTTGTTGTCTTGTATCTGTAGCATTGTTGTCCATTGGATTTTTTTTCTAGAGTAAAAGTGACAAGACAAAGGGCCATTCACATGTCAGTTAGCTTTAGTTAGCCCCAGTCCTATTTATGGAGGCTAGCTAGCTTTGCACAGTCTGTAATCCAGGCTAGTTTTGAACTTGCAATGTGCCCACTGTCTACGTGTCTGAGATAATGAAACTGCAGCATTACGCTCTGATAGATTTTTTTTTAGCTACTTGTGAAGTGAGCATCTCTTATGTTCAATATTATGATTTATTCTTAGGATAGTGTCTCTTACCTTTGTTGTTATCTTATGTCTGTCATTTTGTTAAAAAACTTTTGAGCAAATAAATATTAACCTTGTGCAGCTTTGTAAAATCAGAAAGCTTTGCAGCTTTCTGAATCTTTAGCAAAATATCCCAAGGAAAAATACTTTTTACTAGAATACATTTCACAAGGTGCTTGTTGATTTGTCTTTCTGGAAACTGATGTTTAGATGACAGGAAATCATTTTCTTCCTACTATTTGCTGAAATGTAAGGATGAGAATTTCCCTTGACCCTGTTTTCTGAGTGACTGAGTTCTGATTTGTTTGCTCTTCACAGTAGAAGCTCAGTACAGTTCTAACACACACATGGTTCTGACACACTCAGATGTGATTTTTCCCTGCTACTGTTTTACTTTTTACATTCTTTGCCTTTGTTGTTTGTTTGTTTTTACCAGATATCAATAATGTTACTACATCTACCATGTGACACTGGTTTATTCTGGGTATCATGAAACCCCCTTCCCCATAAATCACCTAGTGTACTTATTTCTCTAATGTCCTACATTTGCTTTGTATTTGTAAGTTGGAAAATTGCGAAGACAGTAAATTGCACTTGTAGGTGACAAAGAAAATACTTGCTCAGTTTTTATCCTTGAAGAATGCACTGCTGATCTGTGGCTGAAAGACCAACTCAAAACAGTAAGACATGCATGTGTCAGCTTTGTAAAATTATGCACACTTGGGTGGCCATGATTATGCTATCTATTTGACATTTCAGAAAATAATTTATCAAAACACAAAACAACACACCCATTAAGGCAGCAGATTGTGGAATGTCTTGGCTAGATCAAGTTCCTAGTACTTCTGAGTATCCATCGTTTTGTTTTGTAAGTTCTGTAGCTATTTCTACAAGAAGTTAGGGGAAATAATGCTTGGAACTACTAAGCATACTCTTTCATAAAGAAAAGATATAAAAACATATATTTCCTGGACTCTGACCACTTGATTTTATTCATGATATAGATCTCATATTTCACTCTAGTGTGTTTACTCTGAACTGAATCCTATCCTTTTGAGGTTACAAATAAGTGAAAACTGAGCATATGGAAAGTACTGAGGTCATGATGTAGGCTTAGAATAAAAAAAATTAAGTGACACCATTTTTTAAGTCACCACAGTCCCTCAGGAAAGGGTAGGCCCCTATAAGCTCTGACCCCTTCTGTAATGAAATATTGAGGTGCTCAATCTTGTACAGATGATACAAGAACTAGTCCATACTCAGGTAAGCAACCTCCCATCCATGCGAGGCAGGTAACCTTTTTATATCACAGTAAGCTACAAATACAAAAAGATGTGAAATTAGTAGGATGACTTATTGGAAAGAAGGTATTCAATGGGGGAAGGAAGAAAAGACAAAAATAGCAGTGTGTAAGAGGTACTAAAATTAATCAGATACATGTAGTGAATCTATCATAATAAAAAATGAGGGATTCTCTAGAAAGAAGGTGGTGCATAGAAGTAGAAAGAACACTAGCACAATAACCTCTAAATTTTCTGCTGGAATGAATATTGCAAAATTAAAAGACAAGCAAGTGTCTCTAAACCTTTATATTTAATGGGGTGAATGCATTTGTGGAGAATATGGCTTTGTGCATGTGGGTGCAGGACCAAATAAGACCAGAAGAAGGAGACATATTCCTAGCAGCTGGAGTTGTAGGTGCTTGTAAGCTGCCCAAAATGATTTCTGGAAGGTGAACTGATATTCTCTACAGTGTATGATTCTACTGCTGAACCAACTCTTCAGCAATACAGATATGTCTAGAAATTAGTAAATGCTGAACTGTTGATAATGCTGAGATACACAGAATCAGAAATTTACTATCTATATTCTCACTTCTTACATAATCTTCTTCCCTTTAATATGGGAAGGACTTATCATGTGAAGATTATCTTCTCATGATTGGATTGTGATGTCTCACACAGATGTAATTCAATCCAGATGTAATGGTGCAAGACTCTCCAGAACTCAAGATGCAGAGGTATGTATATCTCTGTAGGTTTCAGGACACATCTATATAGCAAGTTCCAGGCCAGTAAGGGCTACTACAAAGTGAGACTCTGCTTTGATACATACATACATACATACATATACATGATACAATTATTTTAGGTGGAATTCTTTATATTTCAACAGAACTTGAAAAATATTGGGCAGAAAGAGAAAAAGCCAGAGAGCTTTTGAAATGAGAGTGATACAGACAATTCTCTGTGTAGCTGGGAGAAAGCAAAAAAGCCATTATGGTTGATACAGACTGAGAACTATGTAGCAGCGACCAACTTCTTCTGACAGCACTTCAGCCACTGTAAGAGGTATGGAGGCCCATGTTCTCATAGAGAATCACTCAAGAAACCTGAGGTGTTCCTTCAACAGAAGGTATGGATAACCTCTTATCTTCCCTGAATGCTGGGAACAGATGTGCATTCTGTCTGGGTGAAGTTTGTGTTCCGAGTCCAGAGACCAAACTGGATATACCCCCAGACATTCATCATAAGCTTATTTTTTTCTATAAATCTATAGAACCTATCTTTATGGAAATCATCATATATAATTTATAAAGTGTTTTGATGTAGTCATATCCAATCTTTATTTAATTTACTTGTTTTTTCAAGAAGATATAGGTATGCTCTGTTGCATACACAGGATTGAGTTCATTATCACTGGGAATGATTGTTTATTTAGGTTAACTAAATAAACCCAATCTCTGTGTGGTGATTTGGTTATACAGCTGTTTAGGACTAACAGCAGCGTTACTAAAAGATGTATCAATAGTAAATATTAATTGCCACTTACAATATGAGAAGAATCCCTTTTTACAACAAGATTATTTTACTTGCTAATTACATGAACTTAAATGGATTTATTTATTTATTTATTGCATTAATATCTTCAACGAATTTTTCTTTTTTAATTACTATGTGTATGGGTACATATGTTCTTGTGATCAGAGGACAATTTGTGTTATCAATTCACTCCACCATGTGAGTCTCAAGAATTGAATGCATATATGCTCAGGTGGAAGGCTCTTTTCTTTCTTATAGTGCAACATAGTTAAACACAATATTCAATATCAGTAAATACTGTCTGTAGACAAAGAAACAACAGAATTAGCCTAACCTTCATGTTCCCATTTGTAGAATAAGATCTTTTCTCCCCAAAACCCGCCACTACTATGAATACTCTTAATCTTAAAGGGGAACATGTTACAAGTTTTAAATAAAATAATATGTATATAAACATGTCTTAAATGATGTTTTCTCTTAGAATGCCTATATGTGACATATTGCAACTAGAAGCACGTGTTATAGGGCCAGAATTTATGAAGATGGTGTCATCTTCATTACAGTATGAATGCTCTGCAGTGCTCAAACTGTAAAATGTAGCAGGTAAGAAATCCACAGCAGATAAGAAACCATTGTCTGCATGCCAGAGGGCACTCCCAGACAGAGAAGGCAGCTTCTGATCTCCGTCCTGCTAAGGTTCATCCTGCTGCTGCATTTGCTGCTGCATTGACTGTTACATTTGCTACTGCTGACTTGCTGGTTTGCTGCATTGCTGAATATCCTGAAGACGAAGATTGGACTTGTCCCAGGAAACCTGGAAATAGCATAAGAGCTGCATAAACATCAGGAAATAGTCCATAGAAATCTATGGCCCTTTCCCATTTATCATTCTTTCTCTACTACCTAGTGTCTGGGAGTTGGAAGGGATTAGGTTGGATAATAGTTGGAAGGGAGGTAGAGTTATAAGAAACCCAACAAAACAGACAAATATTCCAATGAAGGCTTTGTTGAGACCAATTAGGTTTTACAATATAATTTAATTTTCATAAAATTTTGGAACCAGTTGTTATTTTACTACCAAATTATGTTTTCAAACAAATTTATCATGGTAAGTCTTACAGCAGTAGAATAGTAGTATCTTACAGGAATATTTGTACAGATATATTTAGGCAGTTGATAATTAATAAAGGCATTTAAACAAAAATTAATGATGGATTTTACATAATCTTACTTTATCAATTATTACACCTTGTGCTAACAGCAAATTCATAAAGTAGCTCCATTAGTGATATCAGGGGTTTAATTCATAAAATCAATGATGCCTGAAAAATCAGGAAACTTGAACTAAGTAAATGTGTTTTTTTTTAGAAAAAGGATTCCCATATTTTTTTATTAATGAACTTCCTATTAAAAGGCACCCAGCACTTAGAAATACATCCATCTAAAAAAATCCAATTTTGTGAATCTTGAAATGCTTTTTCAAATCTGTAATCCACCTTGGAGTAATCGTTTACTTCTTATTTGAAGCTAGAATACTTCTAATAGTTTTATGGGTGTGAGACTCACATCTCATATAAACCTGTATGTCAGTTAAGACCCTTTCTCCTCTCACAATTTTAGATATTAAAAGGACTTCCTGCAGTTACTATACAATGAGAAAGCCTCTGAAAAACCACATCAAAACTGTTGCGGAGGAATATTGTGCCTGAGTGGCATAAACAGAGAATACAGATAAAGCTATGATATTGTATTTGTTTTCTAAATAGTTTTGGATTCGCTATAACTGTTATGTGAGTTCCTGGTGAGGAACCGTGACTTCATAGACTTCATAGACTCATGTGTGTGTCTGTGTATATGTGTGTGGTGTGTCTGTGTGTTCCTGTGTGTATGTCTCTGTGTGTGTTGTTATTATATCGAAATAGCTACTTGAAGCTACTTACCATTTTTTCTTTCATTCTGAGATATCCATGCAAATCAGATAGTCATGCATTCTATATCTAATGTAAGGATCATTCCATCCTCTCACCACTCCTGACTCTGTATCCACAGATCAAAATAACTGTCTTCATTACATGCCTTTTTGAACAAATACTTGGTGTTCTGGGTACCACTGAAATGGTTCCAGACAGCAGGGTGCAGAGGTCTATTTTATTCTGAAGTATTACCACCTTTGATGCTGTCAAAGCAACTGTAAATAATGAAGAAATGTATCATATAGCAGGAATACCTTTACTTAATATGTGTCAAAATAATGAATGATGGACTATTTATACTTTATTAAAATTTATTTAAAATATATTAAAACTATTATAATGAGACTAGTTCATGGGAATTATAATTATTTCAAAATGAGCTCCTGGAAAAACAGTGGGGGTTTCTGTGGGGTTTTAGCAATGATTTTGAAACGGAAGTGGAAAGAAACTTAGATAAGTTGGAGAAAGACAATGAGTTAGCAGTTGAATGTCTGTTGCCCTCATAAAGGACCCCAGATCAATTTCCAGCATCACTGTCTGTCTCATGATTTGATCATCCTTTTCAATCCCGATGGGCAGCTTATTCATATGTGCATGCCTCAACAATGCTATACACATGACATACACAATACATGACATAAACATATTTAAAAATACAGAAAAATGAAAGGAACAAGTTGGCTCTACAGGGCACTTTATGAAATCTATACCCCATAATAAACTAACTTCAATCAGTACTTTTCCAGAAAGCAGAAGGACAAAAGGAAAAGCAGGTGAATTGAGAAAAGACCCACACTGTTGCAAAGGAATACCAAAATTCTCCACCCTGATGCAGAGGAATGTCCAGATATGCAGTATGAGATAACATTGCCCAACAACCAGTCCAGAAAATCATAGCTCACCAAATCAGATAGGGGCAGGACTAGATGTACTGCTCACCTAAAATGATCAAATCATTGTAAACTTCGAACACCCTACAGCATCATCATCCAATAAATAGCATGTGGAACTTGAGTCCAACTTGGCAAAAAGCAAAAGGAATTAGACTGGTTTGTTTGTTTGTTTGTTTGTTTTTGTGTTTTTTATTGTTTTTGGTCTGTTTGTTTGCTGGAGGAGGGAGGCAGTTGTAAAGGAATTTCAATCATGCTACCTGGCTGCTCTAGCAAGGGGTTACACCAAGAGATCTTCATGGGCTGCCTGCTGGGACTGACACACCTGAAAATCCCCCTGTCTGAAAGGCTGACACACCCTTAGGACACACCTTAATCCCAAACAATGTAAGGAACTCTAGTTTGGAAAGAGAGAGGGCCTTGATTGGAAGTGAGGTCTAGTGGAGGGGCAGACAAAGAGCCAATCAGAGAAGGACTCCTCAGCAAGCATCAGAGATAGGATCCGCCCACCAGGAAAGGGAGGCTTCTTAAAGAGAGTGCAGCACTCTAGAGCAGCTCAGTTGAGTTCTCACTGTGCAGTGAGGTGGAGCTGAGTGCTGGATCGCCACCCCACCCCCTTCCCTCCAGCAACCCACCACCCATTGTTGATTTTCTGAGTGCGGTTCTGTGCTGGTGAAGAGAGGCACGTGAATCCCGAGAGTCAGAAGGGACCAGAAGTGTTTGCAGTGGAACCCAACCTGATCGGGAAGGAGAGAACCCACCAAGATTGCAGGAGGCAGAGGACATCTGACAGAAAGGTCTCAGAGGAGAGCAGACGTCTGAGGGAGAGCCTCGGAGGAGGAGAAATTCCCTGGGATCCTCTGCAGAGGATGCATCTGTTTCACCTGGCTCCTGCTGGAGAACACATAGGAGGTTTCATTTTGGAGAGGGGGGAAACTGAAGGCCTAGAGGGGTTCCTCGGGAAAGCCATGGCGGCAGTTCTTTGGGCCTTGATCACCGTCGCGATCACCAGCCTGCTTGTACTTGGACTTGCAGCTGTCCTTCTCTACTTTCTCTCCGAGAAGCTTGGACCAATATGTGTCCAACAAGAACGTACCTCAATAGCCTCTGGAAAAGCAGCACTACTGCAAGAAGTGGTAGTCGTGCAACAAGCGAAATTAGCTGTGATGTTACTGAGGCTGCAGAGACACGAGAGAAGGGGAGTGAGAGAACCGAAGGCCCTCGAAGGAGAAACTAGGGTACGTGATGGGTCAGGGGGCCGGGATGGACAGACAGCCCATGGAACCTGAGTCGCCCCTGGCTCAGGAGGAAACCGAACAAGGGCAGCAACCCCCACCACCTTTCCCATTGGCCCAGGGAGGAACGCCTGACAAGGGTTTTCAACAACCCGCGGGACCTGTGCTTGCAGAATCTAAGGAGCCTCCCCGTGGAAAGCATTCACACTTAGGGGGCTTGCCTGAGCCTAAGCCGAGGTGCCCCCCAATTTCTGAGCCACTCCTGCAGCAGCCCCGGCTGTTTCCTTCAGAGACAGGATCCGCAGAATTGGGTGGATCCTATGAGGACCCCACTGCCTCGTTCACAGGGGTTCAGAGATTTCAAGAGGCCCTCAAGACCCCATACAGTCTGGCCTTGAGAAATGAGCCCAGCAGGGCAGATCTGAAGCATGTGGTGATAGACGGAAGTAACGTGGCCATGGCCCATGGCCTGAAAAAGTTCTTCAGTTGCCACGGAATAGCCCTCGCCGTGGAGTATTTCTGGAAGCTTGGCAACAGAAACATCACCGTGTTTGTCCCGCAGTGGAGAACGAGACGGGATCCTCACTTCATGGAACAACACCTGTTGGGCCAGCTCCAGGACCTCAGCATAGTGGCTCTGACTCCTGCCCGGATGGTCTCCCGAGAAAGAATCTCTTCTCATGATGACAGGTTCCTATTGCACCTGGCAGAGAAGACCGGGGGGATCATCGTGACCAATGATAACCTGAGAGAGTTTGTGACTGAGTCGGCGTCCTGGAGAGAAATTGTTGCCAGGAGACTGCTTCAGTACACATTCGTGGGAGACATATTTATGGTTCCCGATGACCCTCTGGGAAGGCACGGACCTCGGCTGTAAGAATTTCTTCAAAAGGACCTCTTTCCTCCAGACAAGCAGCTGGTTGATGACAGCGGCCCGCCAGGCATGAGCTCTTTGGACTCTGTCCTCAGGAGCCCTAGCCCCAGCCCCAGCCCCAGTCCCAGCCCCAGCCCCAGCCCCAGCCACTGGCCACCACCCCAGAACCACGGAGCCTCTCCAAGCCCTGGGCTGCCTCAGCAACAGCTCTTCACTGTCCCGGTCACACTGCCTAGGATGCAGCAGAAACTGGGCAGGCCCGCACAGAGATCTTGGGCAGAGACCAGCGAGTTGAGGGAGGCGCTGATGAGCATCTTCCCGCACTCTGAGCAGAAACGGAGAATTGACCAGATTCTGCTAGCTCATCCATCCACGATAGACCTGAACACCCTCCCTGGCCTCGTGTTGGATGCAAAGCTGGGCTGAGACTGCACTCACGGTGTGGTGGGGAGAGGACAGGAGAGGGAACTAGGATCTGCCACCTGTTGGTAGTTCCTTCCCTGAGGGAACATTGCTGTATGGTATGGGAGAAAGGAGTGACAGATGTTTGGTGTACACAAAATGGAGATTCTAAATGAACAGAAACAGGGAGAAGTAACTCCCACAAATACAGACCATTGTGTTTTGTTTTGTTTTGTTTTGTTTTGTTTTGTTTTGTTTTAAGTTGAAATTTCCTGATTGGCAACCAGGAAGATAACTGCTGTTTAAAGTCCCTGGATTGTAGGAGAACGTGATGATGAGTGTGAGCTTCCATTCTTCAATGGGATTTTCAAAAGAGTGGGATGGGTTTCAGGTAATGGGACACTCAGAGAAGCAGCTTTTGCCTATATTTCCACAGGTGAGCAGAGCCTAAGGGTTCCATCAAATTGCAAAGGAGCCCATCCCCAGTGAGAGAGGATTCCCCATGAAAGCCTCTACTCAAGGAAGGAAAGGAGGCAGATAGAGGGCAACCCGGAGCCATGGTCCCACCCGGAAAGTTGATACCACCCACAGCCCCTGCACAAACACACACACAACACCAACACCAACACCAGCTCCACAACCGCCATGCCCTTGTGCAGGAAGAGCTCATCGACCTGACTGAAAGAGGACAGTGAGTTCCTGAAACAGACAGACGGGAAGACCTAGATCCTGAAATGGACATTTGCTGAGGTTACAGATGTTCGAGGGGAAAGTGGCATGAAGGCATGAATCTTCAGGTGGATTTTTCCACTGTTTAGTTTAGGGGAGTGGGTGATAGTCTGTGCTGGAAGTCTGAAACCCAGCACAATGTTTCCATTCGGCTGAAAGATGCCAGGAATGAGAGAGATTGAATCAGAGGGTCCTTAGGACAGCCTGGTGAAGGGGGTCGGGGGAGGGTTTGCTCCTTCTGTGTCCTCAGTTGAGTACAAGGTCAGCTGGGTGCTCTCCATGTCTCTCTGAGCTAGTGGGATTTCCCCTGAGCAGGTGGCTCTTGAGTCTTCCTTGCTAAAAAGCAAAACGGATTGGTGGAGGGAGGCCGTTTTAGAGGAATTTCAGTCCTGCAACCTGGCAATGGGGGGGGTCACACCTAGAGATCTTCATGGTCTGCCTGCTGGGGCTGGAACGCAGACACCCCTGAAAAGCCCCCTGGCTGAAATGCTGACACACCCTTAGGACTCAACCTTAATCCCAAGCAATGTAGGGAAGTCTTGTTTGGAGAGGGCAAGGGCCTTGATTGGAAGTGAGGTCTATTTGAGGAGCAGACCAAGAGCCAATCAGAGAAGGACTCGTCTACAGGAGTCACAGAGTGGAGCTTTTCTAGATTCCACCATTTGTCTGCAAATTTTATGATTTCCTTTTTTTTTAATTGCTTAGTAGTATTCCATTGTGTAAATGTAGCACGATTTCTATATTTGTTCCTCTGTTGAGGGACATCTGGGTTGCTTTCAGGTTGTGGCTATTATGAATGAAGCTGCTACTAATGTGGCTGAACAAATTTCCTTGTTGCATGCTTGAGTATATTTTGTATTTATTTCTATGCAATATTAGCTGGAACTTGAGGAAGCACTATTCATAATTGTCTGAGAAAGCACCAGATTGATTCCCAAAGTTTTGTACAAGTTTACATTCCCACCAGCAGTTGAGGAGGTATACCCTTTCTCCACAACCTCTCCAGCATGTGTTGTCACTTGAGATTTTGATCTTAGCCATTTTGCTGGGTGTAGGGTGAAATCTCAGCATTGTTTTGTTTTGCTTCTCTCTGATGACTAAAGACATTGAGCATTTCTTTAAATGTTTCTCTGCCATTCTATATTCCTCTACAGAGAATCCTCTATTTAGCTCTGTACCTTATTTTTTAATTATCTGATTTGTTGTTTTTTAATTTCTAGAGTTATTAATATATTTTCTATATCAGCCCTTTTCAGATATAGAGGTGGTGAAGATTCTTTTTCCCATTTTGTATGCTAGACCAACAAATATAAAAAGTTTCAGCCCAGGTGGTCCTGCAGGGAATGGTGCACCTCCAGGGTCCAAGCATGTAGATGACCTAGACCCCCTGCTCTGATGTAGCTGATTGGTAGCTCAGTATCTATGTGGCTTCCTGAGTAAGGGGAGCAGAGGCTGCCTCTCTCATGAACTTTGTTGCCTACTCTGTGATCACTTGCCCTTATTGATGTGGCCTCGGTAGGCCACAAAGGAAGAGGATCCAGGTGGTGCTGATGAGACTTGATAAGCTATGGGCAGATGGCAGGGGACTCCACCTTTCAGTGGGCCTGGGAGGAGTTTAGGCAGGGGGCTTCAATCAGGGTATATAGTGAATTAATTGTAAAAAAAAATAATTAAAATTAAAAAAAAGAAAATAAAGGACCAAAGCATAGTGACCTTATGCCTTGAAACTGAGCTGCTCACTGAGAGCGTACTTTCAGCTACCAGTGATTCTAAATCTTCCTAATGTTGCTACCCTCATGATTTGGAGACCCTCGATCATAAAATTATTTTCATTGCTACTTAACAGCTGAAATTTTGCTGCTGTTATGAATCAAGTGAATATCTAAAATGCAGAATATCTGATATGTGACCTCTGAGAAAAGTTCTTTCAAACCCCAAAGCTATTGCAATCCACAAGTTGAGAAACACTGAGCTAGACTTTCAGGCTCCATTGCTGTTGACTGTATGGGTCTGAGGACATGGTCGTTAGAAGTTCAGCTTCCTGTGAACAAATTTTTTCCTCATCATTATTGACCTCTCAATTATTAAAGAGGTATTTTGGCTCCTACATATCTCTACTTTTAGTTTATGTCTAAGCTGACTTGGAATTTGGAGAGGAAATTAGTTGCTGATGAAATCCTCACTAAAGGGATTTTATATACCTCAGATTATTTTTCTTTTTAAAGTAGTGAATTTACATAGAGCTCCATATTAAAGTGAAAGATATGAGCACCAAATTATTGAGTTTTCTCAAGCAAAATGTTTCTCCCATTGTAGCTAAAATCCATGCAGCAAATGATTTACTGATTTCACCTGCAACTTAGACTAACACAGATAAAGAGTCATTTGCTGTGGTTTTCAGCTCTCCTTCTGGATGGCTTTGAGAAGGAGAGTTCAGTGAAATGTGATATATTTGTGTACACAAAAAAGAAATTCACTGGGCAAAGTCTGATTTCAAGAAGGGACCAATGTTTCTTTCATTTATAACTGTCTGAATCTATACTGTATTTCCAAGTTAGAGACTGACTTGATAAAATCAATATTCTTGAGAAAATTGTCATCAAATTTACTAATTCTCCATTCTAAGTCAATCTTGCCACAAACATATCCACCATATCTTCTACTCCAGTCTTAAACTGTTCATTCCAAATAGATACTAAAGCACCCACCTGTTCCCATAGAATTATGAATTTAACTTTTTATCATATAGTGAAGGTACATTTGCCCTTTGCTTTTTAGCACATGAGAGAGCAATGGTAAATTATTATCTTGGAAGTAGAAACTACTTACATCAAATCTGCTGACCCTTGGGTCTAGGTTTCCCCTCCTCAGAACTATGAACAGTAAAATCCCGCTCTTTGTAAGTGATGCAGTATCTAGAAAGTTTTTGTTTGTATGTTTTGTTTTGTTTTACAGCAGTACACATAAACTTAGACTGCTTCCATATTCTTGTGGGACTCCTAACAGTGGGTGCAGTGTCTGACACTTTTGCTTGTTCTTGGATCCCTTTTTCCCCTACCAGAGTGCCCCATCCATCCAGCCTTGATTTGATGGCATGTGTTGAGTTTTATTGTAATTTGTTACACCATGTTTGGTTGCTATCCCTGGGATGCCTGCTATTTTATGAAGGTAAATGTAGAAGTGAATCTGGGGAAAGGGAAAATAACAAGGAGGAAGTCAGAGGAGATGAGGGAGGGGAAACTGTAGTCAGGACATATGAGAGAAGAATATATTTAGAAAGAAAGGAAGGAAGGAAGGAAGGAAGGAAGGAAGGAAGGAAGGAAGGAAGGAAGGAAAGGAAATGCATTGATTTTAAATGAACCTGAATCTCCATGAAAAAAAAATGCAGTGAAAAAAACTACATTCTAGTTCATAATTTTGTGAGAAAATCTTGGTAAATTTTCATAAGGTTGAAAATTTTAATTTTATATGCAAGTATGTTTTTCTTACATTGTTTTAACTTGACTCTTTTTACCTGGGATAGATAACTGCTCTTATGTGCTTGGCTTTTATTCTACTCTAGCAAACAATTTGGGTTTGGTCATATGGTTATGATTTTTATGTTTATTGGTTGAAGAGTGAAGATTAGTTCTCAAGTCCAGTCCAGGTATTTTGAAATATAATCTACACAACTGAATTTCTAAACCTTGGCAACTGTTTAGAAATATATGAAAATAATACAGCAGCCAACACTTATATAGAAGAGTTTTTCATTGTAATATTTGAATGAATAAAAAAGGTGATTCAAATTCTATGCCACAAAAAAGCAGTTTTTAAACATGTCCTCCCTGTAATTTCAACTTATATTTTCTGACCTATTGAATGTTCCCACATTCTACTTTGGGAATTTCCATGACATGGTCACTCTCAAGACAATGCAAATAATGCAAATTAATATAATTCAGGAACATTCATGAGGGAACTCCTCAGTGCATTGCTTAGTCTTTACTGTTAACACGGTTGGGTAGAAAACACACCCTTTGGTGTGTTCAAAGGCTATTTCTAGAAGTAATTAGATTAACAAGGCATTAACCCATGCATAGTTTAATCCATTGAGTGATTCAAAATTTGAACAGACTGTTGAGAGTCTGTGGAATTGTATTAGAGGGAGCAGGTTAGAGGAATTGGGTAGATGGAGATGAGCCATCCAGGGCTAGAGCCAGTGTGGGTCTTCTTTGTTGCCATTCCACTCTGCTCTCAGTGTTTCTTGAGGTGAAGAAACTCCACTTTCTTGATCCCACTGATAGGCTCTGTCCACTCAAAGGAAGTAAGCAACCAGTGACAGAAATATCTGTAACCAAGAAAAATATAGAGATGGCTAAGCACTTTAAAAGTGTTCTCCTTCACATGAACTCAGTGGAGGGCTCTTTGACACCCCCCAGGGGAGGAGTAGCCTTTCCAGGCCACAGAGGAGGACATTGCAGCCATTCCGGATGAAACCTGTTAAACTAGGGTCAGATGGAATGGGAGGAGGACCTCCTCTACCAGTGGACTTGGAGAGGTTCAGGAGGAGATGAGGGAGGGAGGGTGAGATTGGGAGGGAATTAGGGAGAGAGTTATGGCTGGGATACAAAGTAAATAACCTGTGATTAATATAAAAATAAAAAAATATATAAAAATGTGTTCTCCATCCAGAAGACCCAAAATATATTCCCAACACCCAAAATTGGAGACTCATAACTTGTGTCTCCACAGGCAGAAGCATAGATATAGTACACATAATCTCATGCAGGCACAGACAGACACATAAACTTACAAAAATACCTTTCAAAAGAGGCATAACTAACAACTTCTTCCTTTAAATTGTGTCTGAAAGTGTAGTTAATGCATATGGCACTGTATTCTGTTAAGGCATTCACATGTCTTCACATGTTTAATGTTCAGTTCAGACTGTTTCTTGGCTCTGCCACTGTCTTCCTTTTTCGCTTCACTAACCTCAAACTACAAATCTTGAATAGTTGGTTGTAACCTATCTGACTATTTTTCATCAATTCTTACCTGTTCTTTTTTTTTCAATCAGTGTCCATTTCCTTTATAAGCCACAAGAAGATATATTAATAACTAATTCTCCAGTCAAGCAAAGGGATCAAGAAAATGCCAGAATCCATGGTGGGTTGGAAGCACAATGGCTGCAACAAAATAGGGCCTTGACTTAACTGCACTTTGCCTAATGTACTCAGTACTTTAGAATGAATTTAAAACAAATACATCATAAATAAATACATGCATATGCATGAATTTTTAGAATATAATTTAATCAATATAACATATTTTAAATGTTTTTAAATAGTTTATTATTATAGATGTTAATGAGTGCTTTGTGGAAATGAAGCTACGAAATCTTGCTGAAGTATACATATGCTATAATCCTTTTATATTTATGTACTTTACTTGAGTTTAAGTATAAATTAAATTCTTATATATAAATATTTTACATAATAGTTTTCTAATTCTTACTCTTTTTTCACATAAAATTTAACCATTTATCTGAAAAAAATGAATCCATTTAATTGAACAATAAAAAAAGACTAGGACTTTTTTAATTTTGACCTAATTAGAATCATAAAGTTGAAAACACTCATTGTCTGTGATATAATTTAAAAATATATTAGTATTTCTGAGTTGTCACTGGTCAAGTAGTTTGTGAAATCCTACCAGGTTTGATTGTAGGTATTGTTTTCTTTCCATTTTTTTATTAATCACATTTTATTTACTTTGTATCCCCCCATAAGCCCCTCCCTCCTCCCCTCCCCATCCCAACCTCTCACCCCCTTCTTCACGAATGCCCCTCCCCAAGTCCACTGATAGGGGAGGCCCTCCTCTCCTTCCTTCTGATCTTAGTCTATCAGATCTCATCAGGAGTGGCTGCATTGTCATCTTCTGTGGCCTGGTAAGGCTGCTCCCCCTTCAGGGGGAAGTAATAAAAGAGACAGTCCCTCTTCCCATTACTATGTAACCCACTTGGACAATGAATTGCCATGGGCTACATCTGTGCAGGGGTTCTAGGTTATCTTCATGCCCGGTACTTGATTGGAGTATGAGTCTCTGGGAAGACCCCTATGTTCAAATTTCTGGTTCTATTGCTCTCCTTGTAGAGTTCCTGTCCTCTCCAGATCTTAATATTTCCCACTTCTTACATAAATTCCGTGCACTCTGCCCAACAGTTGGCCATAAGTCTCAGCATCTACTTTGATAGTCTGCAGGGCAGAGCCTTTCAGAGGCCCTCTGTGGCAGGTTCCTAGGTTGTTTCCTGTTTTCTTCTTCTAATATCCATCCTCTTTGCCTTTAGGGATGGGGATTCAGCATTTTAGTCAGGGTCCTCTCTCTAGATTAGTTTCTTTAGATATACAGATTTTAGTAGTTTTATCCTATATTATATGTCTATATGAGTGAGTATATACCATGTGTGTCCTTCTGCTTCTGGGACATTCACTCAGGATGATCCTATCCAGGTCCCACCATTTACCTGCAAATTTCATGATTTCCTTATTTTTCATTACTGAGTAACATTCCATTGTGAGGATGTACCACAAATTTTGCATCCATTCTCTAGTTGAGGGGCATCTTGGCTCTTTCCAGCTTTTGGCAATTACAAATAAAGCTACTTCAGACATGGTTGACCAAATGTCCTTATTGTGTACTTGAGCCTCTTTTGGCTATATGCCTAGGGGTGGTATGGCTGGATCTTGAGGAAGCACTATTCCTAGTTGTCTGAGAAAGTGCCACGGTGATTTCCAGAGTGATTGTACAAGTTTCCATTCCCACCAGCAGTGGAGGAGGGCTCCTCTTTCTCTACAGCCTCTCCAGCATGTGTTGTCACTTGAATTTTTCATCTTGGCCATTCTGAGGGAGTAAGGTGATATCTCAAGGTCATTTTGACTTGCATCTCTATGATGGCTAAGGACGGTGAGCATCTTTTTAAGTGTTTCTTTGCCATTCTATATTCTTATGCAGAGAATTCTCTGTTTAGCTCTGTTCCCCATTTTTTAATTGGATTGCTTGGTTTGCTGCTTTTCAGCTTTTTTAGTTCTTTATATATAATGGATATTAGCCCTCTGTCAGATAAAGGGTTGGTGAAGAGTCTTTCCCAATCTGTAGGCAGTCATTTTGTTTTGATGACGGTGTCCTTTGTTTTACAGAAGCTTTTCAGTTTCATGAGGTCACATTTATTGATTGTTGCTCTTAGAGCCTGTGCTGTTGGTGTTCTGTTCAGGACGTTGCCTCCTGTACCAATGAGTTCTAGGGTCTTCACCACTTTTTCTTCTAACTGATTTAATGTGTCTGGTTTTATGTTGATGTCTTCGATCCACTTGGACTTTAGTTTTGTGCAGTGTGATAAGTATCGATCTATTTGCATTTTTCTACATGAAGACATCCAGTTAGACCAGCACCATTTGTTAAAGATGCTATCTTTTTTTTTTCCATTCTATGGTTGTGGTATCTTTGTCAAAGATCAGATGTCCATAAGTATGGGGGTTTATTTCTGGGGCTTCTGTTCAGTTCTATTGATCCACCATTCTGTTTCTACGCCAGTACCATGCAGTTTTTATTACTGTTGCTATATAGTACAGCTTAAGATCAGGGATGGAGATATCTCCAGAAGATCTTTTATTGTAGAGGATTGTTTTAGCAATTCTGGGTTTCTTGTTATTCTATATGAAGTTGTGCAGCAGACTGGCCCAGCTGGGGCCCCACAACTGTGGGGAATCAGTTGTTTGGATTTTCAGGTTAGGCACAGGTAGGCAGATTAACAGTCAGAGACCAGACCAAGTAGTGTTTTGAATCTGCTGTGCTCTACTGACATCAAGCCAACACTTTTATAGTGAATACATATAGAAGCACCTGAAGTTGACATATTTCTCAGAACATTTACAAAGTTTATATTTTAACCGAAAGGCGATCTGGTAAAAGGCAGTGTCTACAAAAAACCTTGGCCTAAAAGCCTCTTAAGCAGAGCAAACATAGGACTAGTGACTATTTACACAGAGTTATTGCTGCTAATTTAGTGAGTAGAGGGCCAGGGGCTGTTAAACTTGTGGTTTGCTTATGTAGTTTATTGTTATTAGCTAGGGGCTGTTAATAGTCCTCCAAGATAAGTCGCCTAAAAATTTACAATTCTTCCTAGAGATAAGCATCAGGAGGAATTCCTCCTGTTTGTCTTGCTAAGGATTTAAAATCTCTTTAGAGATAAGGCACCAAGGGGTACTCACTCTAGCCAGTCTGTCCATAACATCCATAATATAATATAAAACCTTCTGAAGTCCTATGATTGCCTATCTTCTTTCTGCTTCATCATAAACACTTGTGTTTGGTAATGGTTTTATAGTAGTTTTACTGCAGTGGTAATATCCAGAGCATTCATCCTAACAGATCCTGATTAAATATTTTCTTAAAAAGCCCTAAAACTCTTGTCCTTTTATTACCTACAATGTTTGGTTTTTCCACAAGCAATTCCTGATGGTGAATCTGATTAATTACCTCTCCTAAGATTTTATTTTCCTTTTACTCATATTTGCTAAATATTTTAGTAATCTATCAGAAATGTGTTTCCTTGAATAGTTAACTGTGCTATTCCAAGAATCATAGAGAAACAGCAAAAAAAGCTCATCAATCCAACCCTGTAATTGAGTAAGCATGGGACTCTCAGAATAAGTCTTTCTGGCTTAGGTGGCCATGTTAGGTTTCTTGCCAGTGACCTCCAGGGAGCTTATTTCTGAAGAAAACGTATCTACCGTCTAGTAGCAAAATCTATTGATGTGTTACAGCGATGATGCTGGAGAGGGTGTAGCAAAGTTGAGAATTTCTCTTTCCATGTCTGTAAAGAATTTTGTTGGTAATTTGATGGGAATTGCATTGAATGTGTAGATTTCTTTTGGTAGCATGGCCATTTTTACTATGTTAAACCTGCCAAGCCATGAGCATGGGAGATATTTCCATCTTCTGATATCTTCTTCTAATTCTTTCTTCAGAGACTTGAATTTTTTTTTTCATAGAAGCCTTGACTTGCTTGGTTAGGTTTACACCAAGGTACTTTATGTCATTTATGGCTATTGTGAAGGGTGTTGTTTTCCTAATTTCTTTCTCAGCCCTTTTCTCTTTTGTATACAGTAGGGCTACTGATTTTTTTGAGTTATGTTTCTATCCGGCCACTTTGCTGAAGGTGTTTATCAGCTGTAGGTGTTCTCTGTAGAATTTTTGGGGTCACTCAGGTATACAATCATATCGTCTGCAAATAGTGATAATTTGCCTTCTTCCTTTCCAATTTGTATCCCCTTGATCTCCTTCAACTGTCTAATTGCTCTAGCAAGGACTTCCAGCACTATGTTGAAGAGATATGGAGAGAGTGGGCAGCCTTGTCTTGTCCCTGATTTCAGTGGGATTGCTTTAAGTTTCTCTCCGTTCAGTTTGATGTTGGCTATATTCTTGTTGTATATTGCCTTTTCTATGTCTAGATATGTGCCTTGTATCCCTGACCTCTCCAATACTTTAAACATGAATGGATGTTGGATTTTGTCAAATGCTTTTTCAGCATCTAGGGAGATTATCATGTGTTTTTTTTTTCTTTCAGTTTATTTATATGGTGGATCACATTGATGGATTTCCATATATTGAACCACCCATGCATACCTCGGATGAAGCTGACTTGGTCATAGTGGATAATATCTTTGATGTGTTCTTGGATTCTGTTTGAAAGTATTTTGTTAAGTATTTTTGCATCAATGTTCATAAGGGAGATTGGCCTGAAATTCTCTTTCTTTGTTGAGTCTTTGTGAGGTTTAGGTACCAAGGTGACTGTGGCTTCATAGAATGAGTTTGGTAATGTTCCTTCTGTTTCTATTTTGTAGAATAGTTTGAAGAGAATTGGTGTTAGCTCTTCTTTGAAGGTCTGGTAGAATTCTGCACTGAAGCCATCTGGTCCTGGGCTTTTTTTGGATGGGAGACTTTTGATGACTTCTTCTATTTCTTTGAGGGATATAGGACTATTTAATTGATTTACCTGGTCCTGATTCAGCTTTGGTAAGTCAAATAGATCAAGAAAATTGTCCATTTTCATTTAGATTTTCAAATTTGGTGGCATATAGACTTTTGAAGTAAGTCCTAATGATTGTTAGGATTTCCTCAGTGTCTGTAGCTATATCCCCCTTTTCATTTCTGATTTTGTTGATTTCGGTGGTATCTCTCTGCCTTTTAGTTAGCTTGGCTAAGGGTTTGTCGAGCTTGTTGATTTTCTCAAAGAACCAGCTCCTGGTTTCATTGATTCTTTGAATTGTTTTATTTGTTTCCAATTGATTTATATCAGCCCTGAGTTTGATTATTTCCAGCCATCTACTCCTTCTTGGTGTGTCTGCTTCTTCTTTTTCTAGGGTGTTTAAGTGAGCCATTAAGTTGCTTGAATGAGCTGTCTCGCATTTCTTTTTCAAGGCACTTAGTGCTATGAACTTTCCTCTTAGCACTGCCTTCATTGTGTCCCACAAGTTCAGGTATGTTGTGTCTTCATTTTCATTGAGTTCTAGAAAGACTTTAATTTCTTTCTTTATTTCTTCCCTAACACAGCTGTCATGTAGTAACAAGTTTTTCAGTTTCCATGTGTGTGTAGGCTTTTTGCTATTTCTGTAATTGTTGAGGTCCAGCTTTATTCCATGGTGATCAGACAAGATACAAGGGATTATGTCAATCTTCTTGTATCTGTTGAGGCTTGCTTTGTGACCAACTATATGGTCTATTTTGGAGAAGGTTCCATGAGGTGCTAAGAAGAAGGTAAATTCTTTTGTGTTTGGATGTAAAGTTCTGTAAATGTCTGTTAGGTCCATTTGATTCATGACCTCTGTTAGAGACATTGTTTCTTTGTTTAATTTCTGTTTTGTTGACCTGTCCTTTGTTGAGAGTGGGGTGTTGAAGTCTCCCACTATTAATGTGTGGGGATCTATATGTGGTTTAAATTTTATCAATGTTTCTTTAACAAATGTGGGTGCTCTTGTATTTGGGGCATAGATGTTCAGAATTGTGATGTCTTCCTGGTGAAATTTTCTTTTGATGAGTATTAAGTGTCCTTCCCCAATCTTTTTATTAATTTTGGTTGAAAGTCTATTTTATCAGATATTAGAATGGCTACTCTTGCTTGCTGCTTGGGTCCATTTGCTTGGAAAGTCATCTTCCAACGTTTTACCCTCAGGTAATGTCTCTCTTTGTGCCTTAGGTGTGTTTCTTGTATGCAACAGATTACTGGGTTTTGTTTACGTATCCAACCTGCCACAGAGGGCCTCTGAAAGCCTCTGCCCTACAGACTATCAAAGCAGATGCTGAGCCTGATGGCCAACTGTCAGGCAGAATGAATGGAATTTTAAGTAAGAAGTGGGAAATAGCAAGAGCTGGAGAGGACAGGAACTCCACAAGGAGAGCAACAGAACAAGAAAAATTGAACACAGGGAACTTCCCAGAGACTCATATTCCAACCAAGGACTATTCATGGAGATAACCTAGAACCCCTGCACAGATGTAGCCCATGGCAGTTCAGTGTTCAAGTGGATTACATAGTAATGGGAAAAGGGACTGCCTCTGACACAATCTGATTGGCCTGCCCTTTGATCACCTCCCCTTGAGGGGGGAGCAGCCTTACCAGGCCACAGAAGATGACAATGCAGCCATTCCTGATGTGGTCTGATAGACTAAGATCAGAAGGAAGGAGAGGAGGATCTTCCCTATCAGTGGACTTGGGGAGGAGCATGCATGCAGAAAGAGGAGGAAGGGTGGGATTGGGAGGGGAGGAAGGTGGGGCTTATGGGGGGATACAAAATGAATAAAGTGTAATTAATAATAGTAATAAAAAAGAAAGAAAAAAGTGTTCTGTGTATATTTTTTAAATTGCAATAACCAAAATGTTTTAATTTATGTAAGAGATATTAATTTATTTATATATTATTATTTATTCTTACATCATTTTTCTTCCATTTTTCACCCTCCAGAGATTTAAGCAAATACTCTTTGTTCTTTTGAAAATTCAATCCACTTTTTCATAAACTTTTTATATGCTTAACATGTCAAATTTTGATTTGTAATATATTATGCTATATTATGATACCAGGAATATATAACAAGCCACTGAATTTTATCAAGGGTATTTATTATAAATAGTATTACAGGAAAAGGAAAATTTGTAGAAATGAAATAGTATTCTTTTCAGTTGTTGTTAGGAGACAGTTGCCTAAGTCCAGTCACCCCAGGAAAAAAAAACACATTTTTATTGATTATTACAGTTAATTCACTTTGTATACTGAATGTAGGCCCGTCCCTCACCTTCTGCATGTCACAACCTACCTCCTTCTTTTCTCCCTATACCCCTCTCCTAGTCCACTTATGGGGAAGTCCTCCTCCCCTACTATATTATACTAGACTATCTTATCAGAACTCACTAGGAAGGGCTGCACCCGCTTCTTCTATGGCCTGGCAAGGCTGCACCTCTCAGGAGTAGGTGATCAAAGAGCCAGCCACTGAGTTCATGTCAGAGAAAGCCCTTGCTACCCTTACTAGGAAATCCACATGGAGACTGAAATACTTATGGGCTACATCTGAACAGTGGCTCTAGTTGTCCTCCATGCATGGTCCTTGGTTGGAGCAGGAACCCCAGGGCCCATATTTATTTTTGCTCTGTTGGTCTCCTTGTGGAGTGCCTGGTCCATCCAGATCTTTATCTCCTGAATCTTCCATATGATTCTGTGCTCTCTACCCAAAGTTTTGCTATCAGTCTAAGCATCTGCTTCAATACCCTGCTAGGTAGATTCTTTTAGAGGCCCTCTGTGCTAGGTTCCTGCCCTGTTCCCTGTCTTCTCACATTAACAATGTCTATCCCATTTGCCTTTCTGAATGAGGATTAAGCATCTTCCCTAGGGTCCTCCCTGTTGGTTAGCTTCCTTAGGACTATAGATTTTCATATGCTTCATTCTATATTACATGACTTATATCCACTTAGAAGTGAGTATATACCATGTGTGTCTTTCTGAGTCTGATAATTCACTGAAGATGATCTTTCCTAGTTGTATCCATTTGCCTACTGATTTCCTTGTTATTAAATACTGAGTAGTACTGCACTGTGTAAATGTGCCGCAATTTCTGTATCCACTCCTCAGTTGTGGGACATCATCTAGGTTGTTTCCAGATTCTGGCTATTATGAACAAAGCTGCTATGAGAATAGTTGAGCAAATGTCCTTGTTGTATGGTTAAAAATCTTCTGATTGTATGCTCAGGGGTGGTATAGCTGAATCTTGAAGTAGCATTATTCATAATTTTCTGAGAAAGCACCAGTCTGATTTCCAAAGTGGTTGTACAAGTTTACATTTCCACCAGCAATGGAGGAGGGTTCCCTTTTCTCCATATCCAATCCAGCATGTGTTGCAGATGATGTGATAGTACATATGAATAAGCCTAAAAATTCAACCAGGGAACTCCTACAACTGAAAAACACCTTCAGTACGGTTGCTGGATACAAAATTAAATAAAAAATATATCTGAAGCGTTCCTGTATACAAAAGACAAAACTTTAAGGAAGATATCAGAAGATGGAAAGATCTCCCATGCTCCAAGATTGGTGGGATTAACATAGTAAAAAATGGCTGCTCTACCAAAAGAAATCTGCAGATTCAATGGAATTACAATCAAAATATCAACACAACTCTTTACAGACCTTGAAAGAAAAATTCTCAGTTTCAAATGGAAAACAAAAAACCCAGAATTGATAAAAAATATGCATGTACAATAAGAGATTTTCTGGTATTAATTTCACCATGGATCTCAAGTAGTACTATAGAGCAACAGTAATAAAAAATGGCATGGAACTGGCACCTGTACTTTAAATCTTAAAGGGGTGTGCATCTACTCATTAATCATTTTTATTAAATCATCAAGAAGCTGAGGGGAAAAAACAAATATAGGAGAATCTCAGTTTTAGAGATTCTCAGTTTTAGACCCAGTTTGAGAGTACCCAGACTGCCAATGCTACCTTGGACTATTGTTTCAGCTCATCAGCCTTAAAACCTCCCTGCCTTTACTATTAATAGTGTACTTTTATTAACTTTTAAATTGTTCTCTAAGATTTTTACACCAGAGCCATAAGCAAAAACATCTTCCCTGACCTTGTTAAACAATCTATTTTTCCAAATTCTTTCTAAGTATAATGGTGATTGCTAACAATCTACATCTATGGCTCCTTTCAAGGGCAGTGGTTAATTCATTAATCTTCTCCAGTAAACATGTGAAAAGAGATCAAGCATTGTTAATTTTAAATGCCAGTGATATTGCCCAGTGATGGGCTAGAAGCCTCCTTATAGTTTTCATGTTCCTCATGTTTTGAGGAATATGGGCATCATAAGGACAATGAGCAGAGATACACTACATAAGAGTTCAAAGTCCTCAGAAAAAGCAGTTCTTGGGATTATGCTTCTCCAAGACAAACTCAACATGACTATGCTAACAGGAGAGCCATATTCCATGAGTTCTACAGCTGTTATGCTGTTGCTCCTGCATGGCTCTTGACAAGAACAGGTAGCCAAAATAGTTTGCCTATATATGGGTGGGGGGGAGTAAGGTTAGCTCAGGCCCTGGGAAGGAGAATTCAGGGCATTTCATGGGCTATACTATCCTGGAGGAACAGATAACATGGAAGGACTGAAGGATTGCTGGGAGAAAATGGCAGGTAGATTTGATTTGATATGTTAACTAGGAACCTCTGCCATTAGTTCCAGGTTTGAATCCTACTTCTATGGTAACCTAAACTTCAGAGAGAGAAGCATGGTCTCCATTGGATAATGATCTTCAAGTGAGCTCACAGGGAAGAAAGGTGACAAAGACAAAGATTATGTTTTTTCTTTTCTTTCTATATATCTTCTTCTCTTTGAGGGAGGACGGTTATCCAAACTAGACTCAAATTTTTGCTTTTTTGTTTTGTTTTTCTTACTATGTTTTATTTTATTAATTGTGTTTATTTTTCACAATTTATTCATTATATATGCTGATTGAAGTTCACTCCCTCAACTCCTACTGGTCCCACCCTCCCTCCATCTTCCCCCATCCCCTTTCCATACACCACTCAAAAGGGGAGTTCCTCTCCTCTGCCATCCACCCATACATTATAAGAACACTACTCAGCTATTAAAAACAAAGAAATAAAATTTCTGCTCTTATTTCTTTCCCATAGGCCACTGTACTCACCTCAGAAGATTTCATACCATGAAGCTTGCCTGCAACCTTACTGTGAATAAAACACTAAGTATAACTCATTTTAAAGAGTCCTATTCCAAGACACTGTTGATTGACCATCTCACATCCAGAAACATGTGAACTTTGAAATGCTATGATGTCTGATACATTTTATCATAGGCATTTCAGAGAATGTGATTCTCTTGCTGCCTGGAGGGTTGTTTCCCATCAGCCCAGGAAGGCATAAGGGGCAGAAGATGATTAGCATAAAGCTTGGAAAGCCCACAAGGATAACTGTGGTAAGCCACTCTGGGAACCACCTTAGAAAGTAGGTTCAACTTTAATTCCAGAAAACAGAAAACAGAGGCTTATATTCCTTGGGGAGTGCCTGGGATGCTCCAAGCATAGGTGTAGATAATTGTTTAATGCTAGGCAATTCAAGGATGCCCGATTTGCATTAAACAGCACATTCCTATTATATGAATAAGAACAAGGACACAGATCCAAATTATCCTATATTTGAAGGGAGGGGAGAATTATCAGGGATCTGTGTCAAAGGCCATCTATCAAATTTGATTGGTGGTGTCTATGTCTAAAGACACTCTCTAGATGAAGTCAGGCAGAGAAAACTCACCCGACATGGTTACACATCTACTCTAGAAGCAGGTTCATACATGGAAAAGAAAGCCTCCTCCCTCATATCTCAAAATTCAGTGTGAGTTGTGATGTTTTTCAATAGTACCCCTGGAACAATAGGTATGTGTACACAAAGAAACTTCTACAGGCTACCACTGTTGTGTTACTCTCAGAGAACTTCCTGGCTGGTGTTAGTTCACCATTCCCTACATATTCATCCACTGGACTAAAAATTCTTGTGTAAAGTGAGGCAACTGAAAATAGTAAATGTTGAGAATCAGGATTATCAATAAGTCTTCTGTAAACACATTATATAATACTGTTGCATGTAATTGATATTCACCATTCATTGTATTCTTTTTAAAAATAAGTTTATTTACTTTAAATTCCAATAGTAATCCCCCTCCCTTCTCTGCCCATGACTACCCTCCGTTCCTATTGCCCCTATCCTCTTTCCCCTTCAGAAAAGGGAGGTCATTTCCATTGAGCTAGTTTTACAGTTCTGTTGCATCTCAGTGGACCAAAGTACACAACGGCCTTTCCACCTTGCTTATACTCACAGAATTCCTCTCCAGTAAGGATACTTTTATGTTGATGATGACTCTGGATTTGTGCAAGGCCTCACCATTTTAACACATTCATAAGTTTTTCCTCTATTATGAATCCTTTCATGATGATGAAGATTATACAAATGTGGAATGGTTTCACCATGTTAAAAACACTCACAGGCTTTCTGTCCATTAGGATTTCTTTCATGAGTGTGGAGATTATTCTGAAGTCCAAAAGTTTTTTCACATTGGTTACAGTCAGACATCTTTCCAGTATGTGTTATTTTATGTATTAGGAGATGTTATGTGCAAAGGCTTTGCCACATAGTTATATTCATATGGTTTCCCTCCAGAATGTGTTGTTGTCTTAGGAGATGATTGTTACATGCAAAGTATTTATCACACTAATTACCCTCACAAGGCTTCTCTCCACTGTGTGTCTTTTCCTGTTTTCGGAGACTACTCTGCTGTGCAAAGGCTTTATCCCGTTGGGTATATTCATAAGGTTTCTTTCCAGTATGTGTTCTTTTATGTCTTATGAGTTGACTGTTTTCTGCAAAGGCTTTACCACACTGGTTACTTCATAACGTTTCTCTCCAGTGTGTGTTCTTTTATGGCTTAAGAGAGTACTGTTTTGTGCAAAGGCTTTACCACACTGGTTACATTCATAAGGTTTCTCTCCAGTGTGTGTTCTTTTATGTCTTATGAGAGTACTGTTTTCTGCAAAGGCTTTGCCACACTCATTACATTCATAAGGTTTCTCTCCAGTGTGTGTTCTTCTATGGCTTATGAGATGATTATTTTGTGCAAAGGCTTTACCACACTGGTTACATTCATAAGGTTTCTCTTCAGTGTGTGTTCTTTTATGGCTTAAGAGAGTACTGTTTTCTGCAAAGGCTTTACCACACTGGTTACATTCATAAGGTTTCTCTCCAGTATGTGTTCTTTTATGCCATATGAGCTGACTGCTTTTTGCAAAGGCTTTTCCACATTGATTACATTTGTACGGCTTCTCTCCAGTGTGTGTTCTTTTATGCCATATGAGAACAGTGATATAGGGGAAGGCTTTACCACATAGAGTGCATTTAAAGGGTTTCTCTCCAGTATGACTGCTTTCATGCCTGCAAAGAAAATTGGCACATGTGAAAGTTTTACCACAGTCATTTCATTACACTAATAAATATTTTTATCTATATGAATTAATTTCATAATTTGGTCTAATGGTAAAGAAGAATCAAATTTTAAAGTTTTATCACTTTATTTACATTCATGGTATTCCCCTTCATTATGGGTATTTTTGAAGTTCCCTGTGGTGCTAAGAGCATTTGTTAGGTGGATCACTTTTATAGCATCATTTTTCTATAAGAGGTTTTCTCGTGTATATGAAGAGTATTGTAGGAATTCAGAGTTTTACCACAGCAATCCCATTCACAAATTTTTGTACTGTATGAATGATACTTCATTTACAAAGTGAGCCAAGACAAGCAGAAGTTCCAAATTCCTAGTATTCATTGGTATTTTCAGCAATATGTGTTTGCTAATGAATTCTCAGTGAAGTTGCAAAACCAATTAACAGTAACCATTTATCCCATTCAGAAAATTTACTCCTAGTGGGGACTACTACCAAATCAATTGTTCTTGGAGAAAGACAGGGACACTGCTTCTTTCAATATCCCTATGTTTATGTGTCTTAGAATGATTTTGACATATGATATACCAGTTTAATTTACAAAAATAGTAAAGATTCCCACATTGAATTAACACAGTTTGTTTTTTGTTCATCATAGACATGTCATATAGGGATTAAGGTTTCTCCACAACAATATTCTTGATTCTCATAAACTGCACCTTTCACTAAATTTTACAATGTTACTGCACAAAAATGAGTAACACTGGTTCTATTATGAAACTTTTGCTTATTAGAAGGTTTTGGACACATACTATCACCAATTCAGTGTGTATACCTCTTACAATATCTGACTAGATAGAATGAGACTAAACAGATTGGCAGTTCAAGTCAGTAGCTGTAATGTCCATATGATTCAAATGTTATTTTTGTTAAAATATTATTTTATTTTCTTCTATCTTAGGGGAGTGCCTTGTAAACACAAATCAGATACCTGACATTGAAGTACATGGAATTATGAGATTTTAGTGATCATCAGTACACTTAAATCAGTGCTGTTTTTACACTGTTGCTTTTCTTTAAAACTTCCAGGATACAGCCATGTGTGCTGGTACATGCCTTCAATCCCAGCACTTGTGGAGGCAGAAGCAGGCAGATCTCTGTGATTTTGAGGTCAGGCTGGTCTAACAAGCAAGTCTAAGAAAGCCACAGGTACCCAGAAAAAAAACTATTTCAAAAACAGAAAATAAAATGCAACCAATAAACAAACAAACAAGAAACACCAAACTTCCAGGACACATTAAAATTTAAGATTCATATCTGTATAAACATGCACATAAAGTTACCTTTTATTACTTGTAGAACTTTGAAAATGTTCTTCAATATTATGGTCATCCCAATTGTAGCCTAAAATATAGTACGAGAAAATATATATTATTGGAAATAGCATGTTATTATTAAGGCAAAACTTAAATCACTATGATTTGTGACCCTTAGAACCATGCCTGATTTATTTACCTCATTCCTCCTCATTCTCAATTGGAATAACAGAAGAGGATCAATAACAAAGTAAGAGTTGTCTCTTTATTTTAAAAGTGAAAGAAAAATTGCAGTCTTACCTATAGCAGTGAGGTTTTCACAGGTCTCTAGCATCACACCTTTGTAGAGTTGCTTCTGGGAAGGTTCCAGCAAGGCCCACTCTTCTTGGCTGAATTTCACATGCACATCAGTGAAGGTCACTGAATTCTAAAATATACCATACATTTGTACAACAGAAACAGTGGCAACAATATAAATTTATACTTCATTGTCAATATAATCATATAATTCTACTGTTTCTTCCATTTATTTTCTGACACAGAAGTGCTAATGTTATACAGTTGGGTGCTATGCATGATGTGAAGTAGGGGAGATGAAAAAGCCTAAAGGTTAGATTCAAAACAAAACAAAACAAAACAAAAAAACCAAAGGCGTGCTTCAAAAATCTGTGTTTCATCAGTTTGTAAGACATGAATGTAAAGTAGCCATTAGTTGGGTTCTAGAGCAATCTATGAATCATCTTCAGTTACTTGGGTGAGTAGGTCAGGACCCTGTCATGAGACAAGTAGAAGGACAAAACATAGTCATGATATTTTATATAGCAACAAATGAGATGTGTTGATCAGGGGACACTGAACAGATGGGTAACATCAGTCAAAAGACAACATGGTACTGAATATTATGTTTTGACCAGGGCTCAGGGATGTGGCATATCAGTATGTGAAGAGGGGGGCTCATATATTTGTGGAAGGGAAAGTGGACTACAGTGAATACATGGATAAAAATAATGTGAGTGGCAAGCAACAACAATCATAGCCAATAACATCATATTTCTGAGTGACCAGACAAAAGAAAAGGAATATAACACATGATTATTCTCTGATCATTGTTTTGTATATCCTCCTTACTAAATAATGTAGTCTATAGATTAAAAATAAAGATTAAAACTTTTCTATTAAAAAAGAAGTGTTAATGTTATCACTAAGTCATTTTAGAAGAAAATGGAATAACAAGTTTTAACTGTATCATATCTGAACTTTTTGAAGAGGATATAGCTTTGGAATAGACATGACAATTAATGTGGACAAAGGCAAACATAGAGAAGAGTGTGAAATAGAGAGACAGAGACAGAGAGACAGAGACACACAGAGAGAGAAATTAACAGATGAACAATACTAAGTACAGATCAGAGAAATTTATTAACAGTTACTAACTACAAAAAAATGGTGGACAAGCTGGGTGTATTCTGTCATGCCTTCAATTCCATCACTCAGGAGGCAGATGCAGGTGTATCTTATTGAGCTAGATGTCAGCATTACCTATTCAAAGAGTTCTAGGACAGCCAGACCTATATAGTAAGACAGAGCCTCCTCTAAAAGTCAATCAAACAAACACAAAATATTGAAAGAACTCAGAGGTCTTTACTGAAGCTTCTACAAGAAATTATACATTCACTCCTGTTGTATATTTGTTTTCCAGAAATCTGCACTGCCCCAGCTTAAACTGTAACTTCAATGATATCTTACTAAAAGGGAATGCATGTTTAAACAGCTAAAAAGAGAAAGATGAAAATATTACCAATGTAAATGCTGATCATAAATAAGCAACATAAAACAGGACAGATGGCTCAGCAGTGAGGAGTTCTTGCTGCTCTTTCAAATTACTGGGCTCAATTGTCAGTGATTTCCTGGGACCCACTACTATCAATTGCTATAAGTTCATGAGTTCTGAAGACATCTTCAGACTACTGTGAGGATTAGGCACACAAGACGTGCATATTCATGCATACAATCAAAATACTCATATTCGGTAAAAATTAAAAATAGATCACAGATGGTTGGGCTGATTGCACACTGTGTCTGATAAGCTGGGTAGCAGAGACTGCATGGCGTCCAATAGGTGGATTTGTGGGTCCCAACGGACTGTGTTTCAAATGTAAGAAGAAAACCAATGATGAGGGAAACAATCGGTCCAACCTCAGAGCACCCAGCTAATCTCTGGGAAAGTTCCTGGGATGTTGCAGCAGGAATAAGGTTTTCAAGCAAGTGGACCCAAGAAGCAAGCAGGAGTAGCTATTCTAATATCTAATAAAATAGACTTTCAACCAAAATTATTTGAAAGGGATGAGGAAGGGGGGAATCCAAGATGGCAGTGCCAGGAGGACATTGGGTCTGAGGAGTAGGACAGCAATGTTGGTACAGCAACTAAAAGACTGAACTCTGGGCCCTAAAACAACAAAGATCCTTTTTCCCAGGTGAGAGGAAACTCCACGGTGTGGGAGTCAGTCAGGTCCACTCTCAGGTCACTTAGCGAGAACTTGGAAGATATCCTGGGTCGCAGGATACACCTTTGTGTCCTGATAACCTTTCCAGACTAAATTATGTTCTCCAGAGCACCAGAGACTGGGAGCCCCAGTCTAGAAAAGAAACAGGGAAGAAGAAAGCAGGATTGATCTCAGATCACCCAGTCTATCCATGGAAAGGTCCTGCAGACTGGTGGGTGCACAGCTGTCAGGCCTGAGTGCGCCTCCAGCCGCTAGCCCTCCATACCCTACTCTGCATCACAGAACTGTGTGCGCCACGACTCTAGAGGCTGGGTTTCCCCGTCTGGAGAAAACCCCACAGGCAGGGAAACAGCAGATCCCAGATTAGAGAACTCAGCCAACTCCCCACACACACACTACATCCACCATACACAGGAACATTCTTGGAAAAGTTCTCAGATTCTTTCCCAGTCACCAGCTTGGAGCCATCATTGGCAAGTGCCTACACATTCTACATACTATGTCAAACATGACAGACTGAGTCTTCCCATTGAAAGAAAACCCAAAGGTGGGAGAAATATCTGGCCCTACCTCAGGACACCTAGCTCCAGAAAAGTTTCTGGTTATCCACAGGCTCCTACTCTAGCCTCCTGCTGTACACATGAGAGTGGTGCTCACCTGCCACAGATTACCACTTGGGTACTGGGGCACAGAGCTCCAAACTGAGACCTACAGAAGCCTGGGTTTCCTGAGATCAACCCCCAGATACTGCTCCAAGGAACAACCAGTTATCCCTAACTAAACTGACCAAGCCACAGGGCACTCAGGTTACAGCAGCAGCTCACTACATTTACAGCAAGAAACCCAGTAGCAGGGCAGCTGTCTCCAGAACTTCTCTGGGTGAGAGAATAGCCCCTTTTACTAACAAAGGCAACAATTACTACTCAGGTCTGTATGCCTGAGATGAGCTGTGGCAATTCCTGAAAAACACCTGTCATTCAGTGACCATACCGAAAAAACGGAGGAGAGCTCCTTTGGGAAAAATCATCTTCCTGCCAAGGGGATTCGACCCACCACAGGATTCCAGGAAGTACCAGAAACTAACATCCAAAACCTAGGATATCCCAATGGGAAGAGGCCAGTATAAAAGCTCAATCAGCAAAAGACAAAGCAATATGGCATCTCCAGAACCTAGTTATTCAAGAGCAAGCAGCCCTGGATACCCCAGCATAAAGACTATTTCACGCCAATCTCCCTTATGAACATTGATGAAAAAATACTCAACAAAATACTTTGCAAACCCAATACAAAAACACATCAAATGTATCATCCACTACAACCAAGTAGGCTTCAGGCCAGGTATGCAGGGGTGGTTCAAGATGCAAAAATCTGTCGATATGATCCACCATATTAACAAACTGAAAGAAAAATAAACACATGATAATCTCCTTAGATGCTGAAAAGGCATTTTAAAAAATCCAGCATCCATTTATGTTTAAAGTATTGGAGAGATCAGGGATACAGGGCATATACCTAAACATAGTAAAGGCGATATACAGCAAACATATAGCCAACATCAAACTGAATGGAGAGAAACTGAAAGCAATCCCACTGAATTCAGGGACAAGGCAAGGCTGTCCCCTCTCTCCATATCTCTTCAACATAGTTCTCGAAGTCTTTGCTAGAGTAATAAGACAGTTGAAGGAGATCAAGGGGATACAAATGGGAAAAGAAGAAGTCAAAGTATCACTATTTGTAGATGATATGATAGTATACCTGAGTGACCCCCAAAATTCTACCAGGGAACCCCTAAAGTGGCCAAATACTTTCAGCAATGTGGCTGGATACAAAATCAACTAAAAAAATAAGTAGCCCTTCTGTACACAAAAGACAAAAGTGCTGAGAAAGAAATTAGGTAAACAACACACTTCACAATAGTCAAAAAGGACATAAAGTACCTTGGTGTGACCCTAACCAAGCAAGTCAAAGACTTGTATGAAAAAATTTCAAGTCTCTAAAGAAAGAAATAGAAGAAGATATCAGAAGATGGGAAGATCTCTCATGCTCATGGCTTGGCAGGATAAACATAGTAAAAATGGTCCTCTTACCAAATGCAATCTACAGATTTAATGTAATTCCCATCAAATTACCAACACAAATCTTCACAGACCTTTAAAGAAAAATTTCCAACTTCATATGGAATAACAAGAAACCCAGAATTGCTAAAACAATCTTCCATAATAAAAGATCTTCTGGCAGTATCTCCATCCCTGATCTCAAGCTGCACTATAGAGCAACAGTAATAAGAACTGCATGGTACTTGCATAGACATCAACTAGTGGATCTATGGAATCGGATAGAAGTCCCAGAAATACACCCACACACTATGGACTCCTGATTTTTGACAAAGATGCCAATACCATACAATGGAAAAAAGATATCATTTTCAACAAAAGGTGCTGGTCTAACTGGATGTCTACATGTAGGAAAATGCAAATAGATCCATATTTATCACTCTGCACAAAACTAAAGTTCAGGTGGATCAAAGACCTCAGTATAAAACCAGACATACTAACCCTGTGAGAAGAAAAAGTGAGGAAGAGCCTTGAACTCATTGGAACAAGGGACAACTTCCTGAACAGAACTTCAACAGTACAGGCTCTAAGAGCAACAATCAATAAATGGGACCTCATGAAACAGAAAAACTTTTATAAGTCAAAGGAAACTGTTGTCAACATAAAATGACTGCCTACAGATTGGGAAAGGATTTTCACCAACCCTATATCTGACAGAAGGTTAGTATCCAGTGTTTATAAAGATTTCAAGAAGTTAAACAGCAACAAATCAAGTAACACAAATTAAAAAAAAGGGGGGGTACAGAGCTAAACAGAGAATTCTCAATAGAGGAATATAGAATGGCAGAGAAACACTTAAAGAAATGTTCAAAATTCTTAGTCATCAGGGAAATGCAAACCAAAACCACCCTGAGATTTCACCTTACACCCATCAAAATGACTAAGACAAATAACTCAAGTGACAACTCATGATGGATAGGATTTGGAGAAAAGGGAACCCTCCTTCATTGCTGGTGAGAATGTAAACTTATACAACCACTTTACAAATCAACCTGGCACTTTCTCAGACAATTAGGAATAGCGTGTCCTCAAGATCCAGCTATACCACTCCTAAGCATATATCCAAAAGGCCCTCAACTATACAACAAGGATATCTGCTCAACTATGTTTGTAATAGCTTTTTTGTAATAGCCAGAAGCTGGAAACAGCACAGATGGCCCTCAGTTGAAGAATGAATACAGAAATTGTGGTATATCTATATGATGGACTATTACTCAGCAATAAAGAAACAAGGAAAACATGAAATTTGCAGGTTAATGGTGGGAAGTGGAAAAGATCATCCTGAGTGAGGTATCCCAGAAGCAGAAAGACTCACAGAGTATATACTCACTCATAAGTAGATATAGGATATAAAATATAGGATAAAAATACTAAAATCTGTACACCTAAGGAAGTTAATCAGGAAGGAGTATGCTGGCTAAGATGCTCAAACCCCATGCAGAAAGGCAAGGAGGATGGACATCAGATGAGGGAGAGAACAGGGACAGGACAGGAGCCTACCACAGAGGGCCTTTGAAAGGCACTACCCTGCAGGGTCTCGAGGCAGATTCTGAGACTCATAGCCAAACTTTGGGCAAAGTGCAGGGAATCTTATGGACGAAGTAGGAGATAGTAAGACCTGGAGAGGATAGGAGATCCACAAGGACAGATACAGTTCCAAAAATTCTGGACACAGTGGTCTTTTTGAAACTGGTGCTCCAGCCAAGGACCACTCATGGAGATGGCCTGAAATCCCTGCACAGAGGTAGACTATGACAGTTCAGTATCCAAGTGGGCTTCATAGTAATGGGGACAGGGACTGTCTCTGACAGGAACTTATTGGTCTGCTCTTTGATCACCTCCCCCCGAGGGGGGAGCAGCCTTGCCATGCCACAGAAGAAGACAATGCAGCCACTCCTGATAAGAACTGATAGATTAGGATCAGAGTGAAAGGGAGGAGGACCTACCTTATCAGTGGACTAGGAGAGGGACAGGGGTGGGGTAGACCTAGGGTCAGATTGGGAGGGGAGGAAGGAGGAAAGTACAGGGGGATATAAATTGAATAAACTGTTATTAATAAAAATTAAATAAGAAAAAAGAAAATAGTAAAATGTTGAAAGATGTTTTTTTAAAAAAACTATGCTGTTACACATATGTTCAAACTTTGAAAATATTGACTGATATCAGTTATTGCTCCTAAATTAAAAAATAGTAAATAAATAAATAAAAAGAAATGAGGAAGGATACTTCATACTCATTGAAGGAAATTTCCACCAAGATGGCATCTGTATTCTGAGCATCAATGCCTTAAATACAAGGACACCCACATTTGTAAAAGAAATGTTAATAAAGCTTAAAGAATATATTAATCACCATTCATTAATAATGGGAGATGTCAATATGTCACTATCATCAAGGGACAGAGCAATGGAACAGAACTTAAACTGAGAGATAATGACACTAATGGATGTCATGAATCAAATGGACCTAATAGATATCTAGAGAATTTTTTAACCCAAACAGAAAAGAATATATCTTCTTTCAGCACCTCATGGACCCTTCTCCAATACTGACCATACAATAGGTCACAAACCAGGCCTCAAAAGATACAACAAGATTGAAATAATGTCTTGTATCCTATCAGACCATGATGGACTAAAGATAGACCTCAACAATAACAGAAATAATAAAAAGCCTACACACACGTGGGAACTGAACAACTCCCTACTCAATGAAATCTAGGTCAGGGGAGAAATAAAGAAAGAACTTCCTACAGTTCAATGAAAATGAATGCACATCATACCCAAACTCATGGGATGCAATGACAGCAGTCCTAAGAGGAGTTTTAATAGCATTAAAGGCCTTCATAAGCTATTGGAGACATCCCATACAAGCAACTTAATGGCACACCCGAAAGCCCTTAAAAAAAAAAAGAAGCAAACACACCCAACAGGAGTAGACCACTAGGAATAACCAAACTCAGGGCTGAAATCAATAAATTAGAAACAAAGAGAATAATTCAAAGAATCAACAAAACCAAGAGAAAATCAAATACATAGACAAACTCTTAGCCAAACTAAGTAAATGGCAGAAAGACACTATCCAAATCAACAAAGTCTGACAGGAAGAGAGAGAGATAACAGACACTGAGAAAACCCAAAGAACCATTAGCTGTTATGTCAAAAGCCTATATGCCACAAAATCTAAAAATCTAAATGAAATATACAATTCTCTTGTTAGATTCCACTTACCAAAGTTGAATCAAAATCAGGTAAAGATATGAAATAGTCTTATACAGGCAAAAAAAAAAAAAAAATAGAAGCAGCCATTAAAATCTTTCCAACCTAAAAAAGCGAATGGCGAGATGATTTCAGAGCAGAATTATACAAGACCTTCAAGGAAGAGTGAAAACCGATATTCTTCAAATTATTCCACAAAATAGAGATGGACACAACATGACCAAACTCCTTTTGTAAGACCACAGTCACCTTGATAAATCCTCAAAGATCCCCAAAAAGAAAGAGAACTTCAGACCAATCTCTTATGAACAATGATGCAAAAATTCTCAATAAAACACTAACAAACCATATCCAAGAACATATCAAAGATATCACCCACCAATACCAAGAAGGCTTCATCCCAGGCATGCAGGGATAGTTCAATATAAGGCATATTAATTCATAATATAAACAAATTGGAAAAAAAACACAGGATCATTTCCTTAGATGCTGAAAAAGCATTTGACAATATCCAACAGTTATTCTTGTTTAAAGTCTTGGAGAGACTGGAGACAAAGGCACAGATCTACAAGTTGTAAAGAAAATATACAGCTATCCTATAGCTAACATCAAATTAAATGGAAAGATAGTTAAATCAATTCCACAGAACTCAGGGACAAGAAAAGGCTACACACTCTCTCCAAATCTCTTCAATACAGTACTCAAAGTCCTATCTAGGGCAATAAGACAACTAAAGGAGATCAAGGGGACACAAATTGATAAGGAATGGGTCAAATATCACTATTCACAGATGATATGACCGTATAAAAAATGACCCCAAAAATTCTACTGTAGGGAAGTCCTACAGTTGAAAAACACTTCAGCAAAATGGCTGGATATAAAGTTAACTCAAAAAAAAAAATCAGTAGCACGCCTGTATATAAAAGAGGGAGGGGCTTATGGGGAGATAAAAAATGAATAAAGTGTAATTAATAGAAGTTAAATAAAAAATTAAAAAAGACAAATGGACTGAGAAAGAATTAGGAATATAACACCCTTCACAATCACCAGGGAATAAAAAACATAATGTATCTTGTAATAACTGCCATCTTACCAAAAACAATCTACAGATTCAATGATATTCCCGTCAAAATATCAACACAGTTCCTTAAGGAACTTGAAAGAACAATTCTCCGCTTCATATGGAAAACTAAAAAAGCAAAAATAGCTAAAACAATCCTGTACAATAGCAGATCTTCAAAAGGTATCACCATCCCTGATCTCAAGCTCTACTATAAATCAATACTAATAAAAACTGCACAGTACTCTAATACAAACAGAATGGTGGATCAATGGAATTGAAGTGAAGACCTATAAATAAACCCACACACCTACAAACACTTGATTTTTGAAAAAGAAGCCAAAACCATTCACTGGAAAAAGGACAGCATCTTCAACAAATGGTGCTGATCTAACTGGAAGTCTACATGTGGAAAAATGAGAATAGATCCATATTTATCATCCTGCACTAAACTAAACTACAGTCCAAGTTGATCAAAGACCTCAACATAAAACCAGATACACTAAATCTGTTAGAAGAAGAAGTTGGAAAGACCCTTGATCTCATTGGCATAGAAGATAACTTCCTCAACAGAACACCAAGAGCACTGGCTCTAAGATCAAGAGTTAATGAATAGGATCTCATGAAACAAAAAACTTCTATGAAGCAAAGAACTCTGTCAACAGAACAAAATGACAGCTTACAGCCTGACAAAAGATCTTCATACAACAGAGAGGGCTAATAAATACAAAATATAAAGAGCTCATGAAATTAAACTCTAACAATCCAAATAATCCATTTTAAAACTGGGGTACAGAACTAAACAGAGAATTCTCCACAGAGGGATATCAAATGGTGGAAAACACTTAAATAAATGCTCAATATCTATAGTCATCATGGAAATGCAAATCAAAATGATTCTGACTTTCCATCTTAAACCCATCATGGCTAAGATAAAAACCTGAAGTAAGAATGTGGAGAAAGAGGGACACTCCTCCATTACTGGTGGGTGTGCAAACTTATACAACCACTTTAAAAATCAATCTGATGCTTTCTCAGACAATTGGAAATAGTGTAACTTCAAGACCCAGCTCTACCATTCCTGGGCATATATCAAAAAGATGCTCGACCATTCAACAAAAATATTTGCTCAACTATGTTCATAGCACCTATATTCATAATAGCCAGAATCAGGAAACAACCTACATGTCTTTCAGCTGAACAAATGCTTTACAGAAATTATGGTACATTTACACAATGGAATGCTACTCAGGTATTTAAAAAAAAAAGGAAACCATGAAATTTTCAGGCAAGTGGACGGAACTAGAAATGATCATCCTAAGTGAGTTATTCCAAAACCAGAAAGACATGCATGGTAAGTGGATAATAGCCATAATACAGGATAAACATACTACAATCCACAGGCCTAAAGGAGCTAAATAAAAAGAGGACCCTATGTAGGATGGTCAATTCTTATTCAAAAGGGCAAATAGGATCAACATCAGAAGTGACTGAGGAGAGGGAACAGGATGAGAGCCTAACATACATGTCCTCTGAAAGGCTCTACCCAGCAGGGGATCGAAGCAGATATTAAGATTCACAGCCAAACTTTGGGTAGAGCACAGGGAATCATAGGAAAGCATGGGGGATAGAAAGACCCAGAGCTGGTAGGACCTCCATAAGACGAGCAACAAGGACAACAAATCTGGGCCCATGGGGACTTGCAGAGATTGATGGACCCACCAAAGACCATTCATGAAGAGGAACCAGACCCCTGCTCAGATGTAGCTGATAGGCAGCTCAGTCTCCATGTTCGATCCATAGTAAGGGGAGAAGGTGCTGACTTTGACATGGACTCTGTTGTCTGCTATTTGATCATTTCCCCTTTGTGGAGGGGGCATTGCTATGACACAGAGGAAGAGGATGCAGGCAGTCCTAGTGAGACTTGATAGGCTGGGTTCAGATGGTAGGAGAGGAGGGTTCCCTGTATCTGAGATATAGGAAGTGGGATAAGGAGGGAAGAAGAATGGAGGGTGAGACAAGGAAGAGTCAAGGGAGAAGATTAAAATTGGGATGTTAAGTGGATAAATTATTTTTTAATTTAATTAATTTATTTATTACAATGTGTTCACTTTGTATCCTTGCCATAGCTCCCTCCCTCATCTGCTCCCAGTCCCACCCACCCTCCTTCTTCTGCCCCTATGCCCTTTCTCTAGTCTCCTAATTGGGAAGGATCTCCTCCCCTTCTAGCTTATCAGGTCTCATCAAGGATGGCTGCATCATCTTCCTCTGTGGCATTGCAAAGCTGCATCACCAAGGTGGAGGTGATGAAAGACTCGAGTTTATGTCAGAGCATAAATAAAAAAAACAAATTTAAATTAAAAATAAATTAAATGTGAATAAAACAAACAAAATTAAAAAAAACAAATACAAAAGGTAAGAAGAGCGTCACACACCTACAATTCAAAGACTTAGAAAGCTCAGGTAGTGTTAGTGTCATGAATAAATGCCATCCTAAGAAATTAAATATACTCCCTGCCAAATTTCAAATGGAAGATGTGGATGAAGATCAGCACAAAAACCTATGCTTACATATACAAAACCAAACAAAACAAAGTAAAATACCTAAAACCCTATATTCCAGGCTCAGCAGCCAATGATGATGATGTTGATACCAGGCATGTTGGCCTAAATTTAAGCCCAACACTAGATTGGAGTTAGAGCTGTAAGTTCCAAACCTGCCTGGTCTACATACAGGACAGGCAGGGCTACACAGAAACTTAATCTTCAATGTAAAAAAACAGAAACATAATTTTCTCTGGGAGCTTTTATGATTCAATCAAAGAAGTTATGACCAAATTCACTAAAGGATTATTGTCATCCCTTGATGAAAATGTAGTCTAATTTCAAAGATCCTAAAATTCTGAAATAGCTCATACACTGGTCAAATGTCTGAAGTCTCCTCTGACACACAAGAAAATCTCTTGGCTGCTACATCTTGTAACATCAGAAACAAGTTATATCATTCCAACATAAATGCACAGAATACCTTTTCCCATTCCAGTATAGAGCAATGTGTACATAGTTGGGGAAGACTGGACCAAGGAAAGAAGATCAGCAAGGAAAACAACAAATTCTGATGCTGTTTCAAAAGTCTTAGATGGTCCTATCCCTGCAACACCTCATACATCTCCAAGTTTGGTTACTTCCACTCCCTACAGGAAGCATTCTATGGGAGGTGTCTCATAACTTAGATATCTCAACACCTTGTAGTGTCAAGATGCAACTCAGGCTTCACCCTCACAACTTCATGCAATGAACTTTTACAGTGTCTTTACTGGGGATCTGACTGTGTCAAACACAGACGGCTGGCACAGTGCTGAACTGAAGCTACAAAGAAAGAATATATTACCTTAAATTTTGCATCTTTCTTGTTTCTAGAACCAGCACAACATGGGTGAGCTTGTCAAGTTGGATTCTAAATTGGGATGGACCGTGCCATACTTGGACCAGTTTTGGAGAACGTTTTATATGAAGTTCATTCCTGGCACTAGGAATCAATTTGCTTACTCCTTCCATTAACAGAAGAATTAGCAGTGGGGAGCATTACTGTATGGACACCATCTTAGGCTTCAAATCCAGAGCTAGGATCTTCTCTTTGATGGTGATAATCTCCTTGATAATTACTGTCTTTGTTTCAGAATGTGACTGCCATCTGAAACTACCTAGTCACACTTTTCTCAAGAAACCAAAGATTTTACATTTATTTCTGCTCCACTTGTCTCTTTCTTTCACTATGGTCTTGACTGTCTCACTAACAATAACCATTCAAGAGATTTAGTATTCCAAGTAAGAAATCCAGGCCATTATTTTTTTTTTAATTCTGCCTTACTCAATTTCTCAGGGCATAGGCAGAATAAGTATGATTTTCAGCTAAAATATCACACAAATGACCTCTAGCCTAATTTTCCATGGAGTCTATTTTCCACTGAAATCCTATGGCCTGGACTTTCTCTGTCTGCATTACTCTCAACACTCTGATCTTCTAGGTCCTACCAGAATAGCTGATGAAGCTATTTATGCAGCTTCCTAATGCTTTTGCCGTCTTAAATCATGATGATTTCCACATTCCTTAAAAAGAGAACATTCCAAGATTCTGTGCCACAGCTAAATCACTGTTTGCATATGATTTTTGTTCTAATTTGCTACTTTATTGTTGTGACTAAATCCCCTAACTAAAAGCACCTCAGGTCATGAATGGGTTTACATGTTTAGTTTGGTACTGTCAGATCACAGTCCATTATTTTGGGAGTTTAGCATAGAAAGTCAATCTTGAAGAAAATTAAGGCAAAAGCCATGGGCAAATGTTTCCTGGGTTGGTCTCTTACTTCATCACTGTCTTATGCTCAGGTAGTTATCTTATGCAGCCCAGGCCCACTTGCTTAGGGATATTCATCTCTCAGTGGAAGAGCCTTCCCACATAAATCATCTGTCAACACAATCTCTCGTAGATATAGCAACCACCTTCTCTGATGAGGGCATGCCCTTAATTGAGGCTCCCTCACATAACTGTAGGCTTTGAAATGTTGACAACTGAAGCTAATAAGGACAAGGAGAGAACCATATATGTGAAAGTTTTAAAAACACTCCAACAACATGTTAATTCTATCAGTCATTTAGGTAGTAAAAATCGAGACATTGATGATTTCAACAACTTGAAAACACAGATATACCAAGAAATGAGGAGAGGCAAGCTTTTAATATCAAGAAGAGAAAAGTAAAGCTCTTTCATTAAATCAAGTTTCTTAATCAAGAAAACTAAAGGAATTATAGCATAATATAATAAATTTTCAGAAGGCAAAAATATGTAAAGGTCTATAACTTTCAAGAGAAACAATATAGTTAGATTATATCTAATCAAATCTCTCAATATACAAAGCACCCCTGTCAAAAACAAACACAAAGATAGGCCTATAAATATAACACAGTCCTATAAGCAAATATAATAGGCTTATAGTCAAAATCAAAATCAAAGAAATCACTGGGCATTACTCAACTTGTGCAATATGGTTATTTCTTTTGGCAACAATAAAAAAATGTATTGGAGGTGGAGGGATATTCCAATGGAAGAGATTCCATTAAAGCATACAAATGTTTCAATATTAGAAAAAATGATTGTGACTACTAAAATTATCTCATACTCTTAAGATAAAGAAAAAGATATCTGTTAGAATCACTTGGAAACCATATTATTTTCTGACTGATGATGGGATATATGTATGCATTGGTGTAAGAAAATGTAAACTTCTAAGCCAAGTGGAAGAAAGCAGAATTTTAAGAAACAGTGAGTTTGTATTATACACTTAAACATCTTTTTTGCACTAATTGCTTTAACAACCAATATCATCTTCATGTAGTTTGTTTTAAGATCTTTTCTTGTGCTTTCAGCTATGTTTGTATATTCAGGATATGCTGTGGTATGTGGTATGGATAAATTCCATACAGAAATCCAGGCAGAACATAATCAAACAATTGGAGGAAACAAATAAATTCCTTAAATAAAGCCAAGAAACAACAAACATTTAAGGGATGTGAGGCTTTGCTGGATTAGGGTGAAGTCTGACATCTCTGGATAGCCACTTGTTTACACTCGATCTATGATGGTGAACTCTGTTTTCTCAGTGAAGGGCCTACAAATCTGCCTCCTGATCTGTATGACCCTGGGTCATGTAAAGAGCTCACATAGCCCTCAGGATAGATTATTAGGTAAACCCTTTCCTGAGAAGGAAACTGCTCCAACAAGCTTCTGGAAATTCCTAGAAATGCATCACCCTGCTAAGGATCTTAAACTTCAGCAGTGACTTTCAACTGCACTTGGAGATTTTCCCATCACATATAGGATAATTAAGTACTGCATTCTAATTCAGTCTGTTTAGTCTCATTCTATCTACCCAGATATTGTAAGAGGTATACACATTGAATAGGTGATCAGTATGTGTCCAAAACCTTCTAATAAGCAAATATTTCATAGTACAACCAGTGTTACTCATATTCATGCAGTAACATTTTAAATTTTAGTGAAAGGAGCAGCTTATGAGAGTCAAGAATATAGTTGTGGAGAAACCTTAATCCCTATATGACATGTCTATGATGAACAAAAAACAAACTGTGTTAATTCAATGTGGGAATCTTTTATTTTTCTTGTAATTTAAATTGGTACATCATATGTCACAATGTTTATAAGACACATGACCGTAGAGATATTGAAAGAAGCAGTGTACCTGTGTTTCTCCAAGAACAATTAATTTTGTAGAAGTCGCCACTTTAAGTAGATTTTCTGAATGTGATACAAGGTAACAGTTAATAGGTTTTGCAACTTCACTGAGAATTCATCAGCAAAATCACACTGCTGAAAATACTTATGAGTACTAGAAATTTGGAACTTCTGCTTGTCCTGGCTCACTTTGTAAATGAAGTGTCATTCATACTGTACAAATTTGTGAACGGGATTGCTTTGGTAAACCTCTGAATTCTTACAATACTCTTCATGTACATGAGAAAACCTCTTATAGAAAAATGATGCTATAAAAGTGAACCACATAAGAAATGGTCTTACCATCACGGGGAACTTCAAAAATACCATAATGAAGGGGAATATCATAAATGTAAATAAAGTGATAAAACTTTAAAATTTTATTCTTCTTTACCATTAGACTGAATTATAAAATTAATTCATATAGATAAATATATTTATTAGGGTAATGAAATGACTGTGGTAAATCTTTCACATGTGCCAATTATCTTTGCAGGCATGAAAGTAGTCATACTGGAGAGAAACCCTTTAAATGCACTCTATGTGGAAAAGCCTTCACTATACCACTGTTCTCATGTGGCATAAAAGAACACACACAGGAGAGAAGTCTTATAAATGTAATCAATGTGGTAAAGCCTTTGCAAAAAATAGTTATCTCACGTGGCACAAAAGAACACATACTGGAGAGAAACTTTATGAATGTAACCAGTGTGGTAAAGCCTTTGCAGAAAACAGTGATCTCATATGGCATAAAAGAACAGACACTGGAGAGAAACCTTATGATTGTAACCAGTGTGGTAAAGCCTTTGCAGAAAACAGTACTCTCTTAAGCCATAAAAGAACACACACTGGAGAGAAACCTTATGAATGTAACCAGTGTGGTAAAGCCTTTGCAGAAAACAGTAATCTCATACGGCATAAAAGAACACACACTGGAAAGAAACCTCATGAATATACCCAATGTGATAAAGCCTTTGCACAGCAGAATAGTCTCCGAAAACATGAAAAAACACAGTGGAGAGAAGCCTTGTGAGGGTAATTAGTGTGATAAAGCCTTTGCATTTAACAATCATCTCCTAAGACAACAACACATTCTGGAGGAAAACCACACAAATATACCTATGTGGCAAAGCCTTTGCACATAACATCTCCTAATACATAAAAGAACACATACTGCAAAGAAGCTGTCTGTCTGTAACCAATGTGAATAAAACTTTTGGACTTCAGAATCATCTTCACACTCATGAAAGAAATCCTAATGGACAGAAAGCCTGTGAGTGCTTTAAACATGGTGAAACCATTCACATTTGTATAATCTTCATCATCATGAAATGATTCATACTGGAGAGAAAACTTATGAATGTTTTAAAATGGTGAGGCCTTGCACAAATCTAGAGTCATCATCATCATAAAAGTATCCTTACTGGAGAGGAATTCTGTGAATATAAGCAATGTGGAAAGGATTTTTTGTTCTTTGGTCCACTGAGATGCAAATGAACTGAAAAACTAGCTCAATGGAAATGACATCCCTTTTCTGAAGGGGAAGGGGAAAGGGAATAGGGGAAATAGGAATGGAGGGTAGTAATGGGGGAGAGAAGGTAGGGGGACCATGATTGGAATGTAAAGTAAATAAACTTATTTTTAAAAAGAATACAATGAATGGTAAATATCAATTACATGCAAAAGTATTATATAATGTGTTTAGGGAAGACTTATTGATAAACCTGATTCTCAACATCTACTGTTTTCAATTGCCTCACTTTACACAAGACACTTTCAGTCCAGTGGATGAATATGTAGGGAATGGTGAACTAACACCAACCAGGAAGTTCTCTGAGAGTAACACAACAGTGGTATCCTGTAGAAGTTTCTTTGTGTACACATACCTATTGTTCCAGGGGTTCTATTGAAAACCACCACAACTCAGACTGAATTTTGAGATGTGAGGGAGGAGGCTTTCTTTTCCATGTATGACCCTGCTTCTGGCCTAAATGTGTAACCATCTCAAGGGTGAGTTTTCTCTGCCTGACTTCATCTGGAGAGTGTCTTTAGACATCGACACCACCAATCAAATTTGATAGATGGCCTTTGACACAGATCCCTGATAACTCTCCCCTCCCTTCAAATATAGGATAATTTGGTTTTGTGTTATTGTTCTTCTTGTTGATATGATAGGAATGTGCTGTTCAATGCAAATCAAGCATCCTTCAATTGCCTAGTATTAAACAGTTATCTACACCTATACTTGGAGCATTGCAGGCACTCCCCAAGGGATATAAGCCTCTGTTTTCTCTTTTCTAGAATTAAAGTTGAACTTACTTTCTGAGGTGGTTCCCAGAGTGGCTGACCACTTTTATGCTTGCGGGCTTTCCAAGCTTTATACTTCTCATCTTCTGCCCCTCATGCCTTCCTGGGCTGGTGGAAAACAGCCCTCCAGGCAGCAAGAGAATCACATTCTCTGAAATGCCTGTGATAAAATGTTTCAGACTTCATAGCATTTCAAATTTCACATGTTTCTGGATGTGAAATGGTCAATCAAACAGTGTCTGGGGGTGGGACTCTTTAAAATGAGTTATACTTAGTGTTTAGGTCATGGTAAGATTGCAGGCAAACTTCATGGCATGGAATCTTCTGAGGTGATTACAGTGGCCCATGGAAAAGAAATAAGAGCAGAAATTTTATTTCTCTGTTTTTAATAGCTGAGTACTGTTCTGATAACATATGGGTGGATGGCAGAGGAGAGGAACTCCCCTTTTGAGTGGGCTAGGGAAAGGGGATGGGGGAAGATGGAGGGAGGGTGGGACCAGTAGGAGTTGAGGAAGTGACCTTCAATCAGCATATATAATGAATAAATTGTGAAAAATAAAAACAATTAATAAAATAAAATATAGTAAGAAAAACAAAACAAAAAAAGCAAAAATTTGAGTCTAGTTTGGGTAACTGCCCTCCCTCAAAGAGAAGAAGATATATAGAAAGAAAAGAAAAACAGAATCTTTGTCTTTGTCACCTTTCTTCCCTGTGGGCTTACTTGAAGATCATTATCTAATGGAGACCATGCTTCTCTCTCTGAAGTTTAGGTTACCATAGAAGTAGGATTCAAACCTGGAACTAATGGCAGAAGTTCCTAGTTAACATATCAAATCAAATCTACCTGCCATTTTCTCCCAGCAAGACTTCACTCCTTCCATCTTATCTGGTCTTCCAGGCTAGTACAGCCCATGCAATACCATGAATTCTTCTTTCCAGGGCCTGAGCTAACCTCACTCCACCCTCACCCATCCATAGGCAAACTATTTTGGCTACCTGTTCTTGTCAAGAGCCATGCAGGAGCAACAGTAAAATAGTTGTAGAACTCATGGAATGTGGCTCCCCTGTGAGCATAGGCATGATGAGTTTGTCTTGGAGAAGCATAATCCTAAGAACTGATTTTCCTGAGGACTTTATGCTCTTATGTAGCATATCTCTGCTTGTTGCCCTTATGATGCCCATATACCTCATAACATGAGTTGTATGAAAACTCTAAGAAGTCTTCTAGCTCATCACTGTGCAATATCACTGGCATTTAGAATTAACAATGCTTTATCTCTTTTTACATGTTTACTGGAGCAGATTAATGAATTAACCACTGCCCTTGAAAGGAGCCATAAATGTAGATTGTTAGCAATGACCATTATACTTAGAAACAATTTGGAAAAATAGATTGTTTAACAAAGTCAGGGAAGATGTTTTTGCTAATGACTCTGATGTAAAAAATCTTAAAGAACAATTTAAAGTTAAGAAAAGTACACTGTTAATAGAAAAGCCAGGGATATTTTAAGGTTGGTGAGCCAAAACAATAGTCCAAGGTAGCATTGGCTGTCTGGACTCCCTCAAACTGGGTCTAAAACTGAGACAGCAGTTGATTCCCCTATATTTGTTATCCCCCTCAGCTTCTTGATATGATTTAATAAAAATGATTAATGAGTAGATGCACACCCCTTTAAGATTTAAAGTACAGTTGCCAGTACCATGCCATTTTTTATTACTGTTGTGCTATAGTACTACTTGAGATCTCGGATAAAGATACCTCCAGAAAATCTTTTATTGTACAGGCATTTTTTAATCAATTCTGGGGTTTTTGTTTTTTCATATGAAACTGAGAATTGTTCTTTCAAGGTCTGTAATGAATTGTGCTGGTATTTTGATTGGAATTGCATTGAGTCTTTAGATCTCTTTTGATAGAGTGGCCATCCTATGTTAATCCTACCAATCCTGGAGTATGGGAGATCTTCTAATATCTTCCTTGAAGTTCTTTTTTTTTCATACAAGTCATTCACTTGCTTGATTAGAGTCACACCAAGGTACTTTATGTTATTTGTGGCTTTTGTGAAGGGGTTTTGTTTCCCTAATTTCCTTCTGAGCCCATTTGTCTTCTGTATACAGGAGGGCTTCAATTTTTTTTAAATTTAATTTTGTATCCAGTCATTTTGCTGAAGTTGTTTATCAGCTGTAGGAGTTCCCTGGTTGAATTTTTAGTGTTATTAATGTATAGTATCACATCATCTGCAACACAAGCTGGACTGCATGTGGAGAAAAGTGACCCTCCTCCATTGCTGGTGGGAATATAAACTTGTACAACCACTTTGGAAATCAATCTGGTGCTTTCTCAGAAAATTATGAATAGTGCTTCTAGAATATTCAGTTATACCAACCATGGGCATATATTCAGAAAATTATCAACCATACAAAAAGGACATTTGCTCAACTATACCCATAACAGCTTTATTGATAATAGCCAGAATCTGGAAACAACTTAGATGTCCCCAAACCGAGGAATAGACACAGAAATTGTGGCACATTTATAAAATGCAACACTATTTATCAATTAAAAACAAGGAAATCAGCAGGCAAATGGATGCAACTAGAAAAGATCACTCTGAGTGAGGTATCCAGAAGCAGAAAGACACTCATGGTATATACTCACTTATATGTGGATATTAGTCAAATAATGTAGGATTAAAATACTAAAAACTATAGTCCTAAAGGATCTAAACAACAGGACGAACCCTAGGGAAAATGCTTAATCCTCATTTAGAAGGGCAAAAATGGGATAGACATCAGTAATGGGAGAAGACAGGGAACAGGGCAGGAATCTACCGCAGAGGGCCTCTGAAAGAATCTATCTAGCAGAGAATTGAAGCAGATGATTAAACTCATAGTCAAATTTTGAGCAGAGAGCATGGAATAATATGGAAGATTCAGGAGATAGAAAGACCTGGATGGGAGAGCCCCTCCACAAGAAGGCCAATTGAGCCAAAAAATATGGGCCCTGGAGGTCTGTCCTGTTCCAACCAAGGACCATGCATAAAGAACACCTAGAACCCTTGCTCAGATGTAGCTCATAAGTATCTCAGTTTCCATGTGAGTTCCCTATTAAGGGTAACAGCAGCTGTTTCTAACATGAACTCAGTGGCAGGTTCCTTGATCACCTACTCCTGGAAGGTACAGCCTTGCCTGGTCACAGAGGAAGAAAGTGCAGCCATTCTTGGTAAGACTTGATAAGATAGGCTAGGCTAGGATAAGATAGTAGGGGAGGAGTACTTCCCCTATCAGTGGACTAGGAAAGGGGCATAAGGGTAGAAGAGGGAGGCAGGTTGTAACAGGTGGAAAATGAGGGAGGGACTTACAGCCAGAAAACAAAGTGAATAAATTGTAATAATCAATAAAAAAGAAAAAAATAAGGTGTTTTTTTTTTTCCTGAGATGGCTGGACTCAGGCAACTGTCTCTTAAAAACAACTAAAAAGAATAGTATTTCATCTCTACACATTTTTCTTTTTCCTGTAATACTATATATAATAAATACCCTTGATAAAATTCAGTGTTTTGTTACATATTCCTGATATTGTAATATAGTATAATGTATTATAAATTAAATTTTGACATGTTAAGTATGAAAAAATAGTTTATGAAAAGTGGCTTGAATTTTCAAAAGATCAAAGTGTGTTTATTCAAAACTCTGGAGGGTGAAAATGGAAGGAAAAATGATGAAAGAATAAAATAATATATAAATAAATTAATATCGTTTTCACATAAATTATATTTGGTTATTGAGATTTTAAAAATATACACAGAATACTTTTCAAGTAAACAATGTATGATACTGTTAATAGCCATTCTGTTCTTATCCTGAAGTATTTCTTTATATTACTCCTCTCTTGTCACTGAAATATGTTGTTTTGACAAGTCATGCCACAACACCCTGATTTTCAGGCTCTAATACTGATCATTCAATTCTTATTTCAGGGTACTGACTGCTTATAGCACAATTAGGAGTGAAGTCAGACAATGTTTGATTTCTGTGTCTAGCTAAGGTCACAATTTTTGATGATATATTTTTAGTTCATCCACAATTTCAAAGTAAAATGATTGACTTTCTTGACATGTTAAATGCTCTCTCTCACACACATGCACACACACACGCATACATAATGCATAATACATGTAATAGCAGTTATTGACACCACAAGACTTGAAATTGAAAGACCCAAAAGAGGGCTGTGTGGGAGATTTTGTAGGGAGGACAAAGAAATGAGAAAAAAATGTGATTATATTAAAATCTCAAAAAATGTACATGTTTTTCATGAATAAAAAATTGAATAATATAATATTTTGCACTGATATGATTCTGGACAATCAAGTCTATTCTATCTTAGCACAGAGTCAGCTGTGTTTCAGTAAACATGAGTATATATATATGTGCTGGACCTGTCCAAGTCATCTGTTGTTTTCATATGGATAATGGTAGAACTCCTCATTCAGTATGTACAGTATATATTCTCTTTTAAATTGACTCAAAAATTTTAGGTATTTTTTGCATGAACTATATAAAATAAAGTTCCTCTAAACTTCTTTCTTGGTCCACTTTCTTCTACTGTCTCCTTCCATCCTTTTACACAGCGATTCTATCTAACCTGGATGGTAAAGAGTGTTCAGTAGGTGCAGCAGAAGAAAGGATATTTTTTGTCTAGTCCATTCTGTTAGTTCCTGTCCTTCTATTGGAGAACTGAATAACCAAGTTCAGCGTTTTCAATGAACAATGTTTATTATTTCTCTTTATTTTGCAGTTATGGTGTGGGGGTTTTGCCTCTTTTTATTTGATGCTTGGGATTATTCATTTTTTTGTCTTTTATTGGGTATGATTAACATTTTTAAATAGGAGTTTTGCTTTGATTGGCTTCTGTAGTGAGGGAGTTTTACAGAGATACTGCTCATATTTGGTTTTATTATGCAATATATCTTTATTCATCATTTATTATTGAAAGTTTACTGGATATAGGAATAAGGGTCCCTTAAATATGATATATAATTTGTCTCAGCCATTCTAGGTTTAGAATCTCTCTTGAGAGATCAGGAGTTACTCTAAAGAGCCTGAATTTATATGCAACTCAGTATTTTCAACTTGCAACTTTTAATATCCCTTTTTTGTTTAATGTACTTTTCTTTACATTTAACGTTATGATTTTATGTGCTGAGCACAATTTCTTTTCTGGTATACTTTAATTGTTGTTCTATATACGTTTTGTACTTTTATAGGTTACCCCTTCTTTATTAGGTTAAGGATACATTTTTCTATTATTTTGCTGAAAATATTTTCTAGGATTTTGATGTGAGTTTTGTCTTCTTTTTCTATTTCTATTATTCATAAATTACTTTTTTGCACTTTTTAAATTTTCTGGATCTTTTGTGAATGGCTATTTAACATTTTTTTGACATAATTGTTTCTTCTTCTTCTTCTTCTTCTTCTTCTTCTTCTTCTTCTTCTTCTTCTTCTTCTTCTTCTTCTCATCCTTCTCCTCCTCCTGCTTCTCCTCTTTCTCCAAATCCTCCTTCTTTTTTTTCTCTTCCTCCTCCTCCTTCTTCTTCTCCTCCTTTTTTTGTTTTAAAAATAATCACTTTACTTATATATTCACCTAGATTAAATTTTTCTCTTCCTCTAATCCTGGCAACTCTTCCCCATTTCCCCTTCTATCCTGTCTAAATTCACCCTCCTATTAAACAAGGAGGGCTATAATGTATAATAAGAAAATAAAATAACAAAAAGACAAAAGCAAACACATCTGAGTAAGAAAAAACAAAAAAAGAAAAAGAGCCCAAGTTGGGAAGTGATGTACACTTGTTCGTATATGCAGGAATCCCATAAAATAATAAACTTGAAACAATGGTATACACAGAGAGGACATGTAGCTTTAAAAATAGAAAAAATTCAGCAAATTAAAATGAGAACTGTGATGATAATTCTTTTTAAATGAATGGCAGAATTATAGGACATGAGAATCCAAACTTGCCAGTGAGGGAAATTTTTGGCCATCTACCTTTTGGAATGTACTCTTAAAAATACAATTAAGTGTAGTTCCTTGGATAAAATGAGTGTCCCTTGGAGAAAACTACATTTCATTTGCAAGCACTTATCAGTTATAGATAGGGCTAGAGACAGAATATTAAAGGCCTTGTGCATGCTGCCTCAGTCTCTCACAGTTTATATATTCTTCAGTCCTCTTAATTTATAGTGCTTTGTTCTTTGATATCCTCTATCCTTTCTGGCTCTTACACTCTTCTGGATGAATTATTGAAGAGCCTGGAAGGCATATTCTGAGGTCTCTCCCTGACTGTCTATTTTCTCTATGGGTCTCTGAATTTGTCTACATCAGATGCAGGATGACATCTGATCATCCTGCATCTTTTTGATGATGGCTAAACAAGATACTGGTCTATAAGTATAGCAGAATGCTGGCAATGGTCATTTTATTACTTTTAGTAGAATGTAGTATTTGCTTTTTCCCTAGAACCATGGGCTATGTAATTTCTTTTTTTTTTTTTTTTGATCAATAAACCAGTGTCAGGTGTGGATTCCATCATGTGAAGTGGGCCTTAAGTCAAACTATAGATTGGTTATTTACTCCTACAACTGTTGCACTAATATTGTTTTACAGGTAGGAGATCGCTATAGTTCAAAAGTTTTGTAGTGGGGTTAGTGTTTATATTTCTTCTTTTGTAGTTGCAGAATACTTCCCATACCAAAATTGCTGGAATGTAGGTGTGAAGGTTTTATGTAGGCACAAGCTCTATTTTTCTATGTTCAATGATTTATGTGTTGCCTCAAGCAATAGGACATTCCACTCATTTTGTGGAGAGCAACCTATAGTCTTGACAAAAGTCTGTTTTGTTTTGACATTACAATCACACTACTTTGACCTCAGTAAAATATAACCAATTACCAGTACTGGATGCTTTATTTAGTGACAAAAGATTTCCAGTTGGGACTTTCCTGTTATGTGGTGATTTCATTTATATTGGCTTCTTACATGTATATATTTTAGAAAGTTTCTATTGCATTAGGTTTCTACAGTACCAAACAAATGGCCCTTAATTTTACCTCTCTCTCTTTGTGTTACCTTTTCATTGCCCTCTTCCTTTCCCAACCCCCTTCAATTGTATCCTTTTAGTCCACCTTCAATTTGTAACTACCTATTTTATTTCCCATTCCTAGGGAGAAATCTCTGCCTCCATCTTACTCCCAGTCCTTAATCGGTATGTGTCCCCTGTGGCATTATGTTTACTTGCTTGGATATCATATATCTTAAAACTAATATTTATGTATGAGCAAATTCATACCACATATAACTTTTGGGGTCTAGGTTCTCTCATTCTCAGTTTCCTGCAAAAGTGCCTTTATCTTCAAGAATCATGATTTGATTTTTTAAATGTCTGAGTAATATTTGACTATGTAAATATTATGTAAATGTACTTGTACTCTATATTCCTTTTATAACGAAGCTAGAAATACACACTGGAAAAAAGATATAATCTTCACAAATGGTACTAGCTAAAGTAGATGTCTATATGTAGAAACATAGGAATAGATCCCCATTTTCACTCAAAACTCACCTCCAAATGGGTTAAAACCTCAGCAAAGTTCATGTGCAGTTAAGGTATTTGAAGAGAAAGTGAATAATAGCCTGAACTCATTCACCCAGACAGAGACTTTCTGAATAGAATAGCATTTTTCTTATCTTGAGATTCTCTTCCATGTCTTGGACTGTGTAGGTGAGGCTTAACTCTGGAGTTTTTGTTTGACTTCCTCATTTTTTCATTTCTATTTTTATTTAGTTTGCAATTTTAGTGTGTCTTTTTCTACTGTGATGTTTTGAACTGTTTTCATCATTGTATTCCACTCTGTGTTTTCACAGACATCACTAATATTTTATCTATATCCACTGTAATGTTCTTGAGCATATTCATGTTTTGAAGTCTTTGTCTTCTACTTTGACTCTATTGCATTTTATAGGGTCTACTCCAGTAGGGCTGAATTTGTTGGAATCATATTGTCTTCAGTGTTAATAATTTTGGTTTTGCACTGTGTTTAAGTATCAGAGACTGGGGAGATTGTGATTTTAGACGTTAATATTTGGAGTTGACATTGGTAAGTTTGTAGTGTTTTGTTTCTTGGTTTCTGTTGCCTTCTTTGGATCTTAGGAAAGTGTGGTGGCTGTAGGTTGCCTTTTTGGGAGTGCTTCTAAGACCATGCCAGGTGTGGCTACTGTGGATCCTGGGAAGCACTTGTTTCTAGATAATTGGAATGATACTAAGGAATGGGAGTTGGCTAAAGGGGGGATTAAGGAAATGCTCATTTAGGAACAATCTTGGTCTACAAAAAGGTATGGCAGAGTTCTTCTTGTTTAGATGTAGGGTGGAAGACAAGCTCCCTGAAAATGGTGTGCTGCAGTGCTGTGGATGAGATTAAAGAGATTGCCCTGGACTACAGAAAAAAACAGTAGGAATCACTCACCTGTGTCCAGCTTTATCATGTCTAACCAGATCCCAGGTAGAGAGTGCTTTTATTTATTGCTCATTGACACAAATGAATGGGAGTGGACTAGAAGAGTGGAATGATTAGGTCCTCAGAAGGGAGGAACTCTGTATTCACTGAAGCATTTGGCACAGTTTCTCCATGGAAATGGTCTGTTACAATGTTGTAAATGGGACTAAGGAATCTGCAATGGAGGCCAGGAAGGAAAGTACAGCTGGCCTAGTTGATATCTTGATGGTGTTGTCAGAGAGTTCCTAGATAGAGAGTGTCTTCAGATATTGGTGCTTGACATAAAATAATGGAAATGGACTAGAGGAGAGTCTGATAGTCAACAGGAAAGAGGACACTAGAGAATTACAAGTGATTCTCCATGTAAAAAGTAAACATCAGCACTTCAAGGTACAGTTTAAAGGAAAATCTTTATTACAGATATGAAGAAGAGTAAAGCCATAGGCATCTTTGAAGACTTTAGAACATGAAGAGAATGTAGTAGACAAAACAAGATCATTAGGCTGAATTCGATCAAGTGATGAAAATGTGATTAGGAGAGAGAGGACAGTGTGAAAAGCAACAGGAGAAAGGGCTAAGAGAGAGGGAGCTAAGAGGACCAATAGAGACCCATGAAGTGCAAAATCAAAATGGCAAGCCTAAATAGAATTGAGAAACTGAGGGGAAAGATAAGCCCATGAACTGGAGAATTTTATTTTAGGGGGAGGAGTGAGAAGATCTCATAAGAACCACTTTGTAATGGGTGCTTGAAATTCTGAGAGAGATTGGTAGTGAAAAATGTGCTTTTTATGCTAATATGTAGCACAAGTTAGCCATTTGTATCAGGTTCTTTTGGACCTGACACCTGGTGTCTCAATGGACAAAAATCAAAGAGGTTCTAGAGACCCTTGCATGAATATAATAATTTCTAATTGTTTTGCTTTCTGTCTCTTTGTTGTGGAATTAAGTCCATTAATAGTGAGTTAGTACTGAAAGATATGTACCGCTTCTTTATATTTTGTTGCTTTTTAGTTTAATACCAGTTTTTAGAGAAATATAAATGATAATATTTTTCTATCAAACCACACTCAGAGCCATTTAATTTTATTTTAAATACCAAATACATGTCAAAAAGTGCAAAGGTATTTCTATCCCCCCTTTCTTTCATAAGACTCCCTACACTCTGCTCAAAGTTGGGCTATGCATCTTGGCATCTGCTTTGATATCCTCTAGGATGGAGTCTTTCAGAGGTCCTCTGTGGTAGGATCCTGTCCTGAGCCCTTTTTTCTCCCTCTTCTGATGACCATCCTTTTTGCCTTTCTGAAAGAGGATTGAGCATCTTACCAAGAGTCCTCCTTCTTTATTAGCTTCTTTAGGTGTACAGATTTTAGTATGTTTATCCTATATTATATGTCTAATATCAACTTATGAGTGAGTATATACCCTGTGTGTCTTTCTGCTTCTGGGATACCTCACTCAGGAAATCAATCTGGTGCTTTCTCACACAATTAGGAATAGTGCTACTGCAAGATCCTACTATACCACTCCTAAGCATATATCCAAAATATGGTCAAGTATACAAGGAAATTTGCTCAAGTATGTTCGTAGCAGCTTTATTTGTAATAGTCAGAAGCTGGAAACAACACAGATGTCCCTCAATTGAGGAATGGATACAGAAACTGTGGTATATTTACACAGTGGAATACTACTCACCAATTTAAAATGAGGAAATCATGAAATTTGCAGGTAAATGGTGGGAACTGGAAAAGATCATCCTGAATGAGGTATCCCAGAAGCAGAAAGACACACATGGTATATAATCACCCATAAATAAATTAAGAAAAAAGAAAAGACAAGAGCAAAGGTTTGAAAAATATAATCCATAGGCTCATTTATTCCAATGTCACTAGGGAGAGGCCCTGCTTGACAAGGGCAGTTAGTGTGGTCTTATTGTAGCTGGTGTGACCTTGTTGGAAAAAGTGTGTCACTGGAGTTCTACTCCCTAATTTTATAAGCCCATGGCACAGCCTTTCTCTCTCTGTTCTCCATCCTCTCCCCTTCCTTCTCCAACCTCTCTCTATTTTTCACCTGTGCATCCAGATTAGCCCTGTCAGCAACTTCCTAGCACCATACCTGCCTGTATGCTACCATACTTCCTGACATGATGACAGTGAATTGTTTCAACTTTTAAGCCATCCTTAATTGTTTTCCTTTAATTGAGTTGCCATGGTCATGGTGTCATCAAACAGCAATAGAACACTGATTGAAACAAGAACAATACACTAAATTGCCTCTTTCTTTTTAGTAAATCAGTCGACACTATTTTGTCCTTTATTTTCCTGATATAATTTCCATTCAAATTTGTCAGCTGCAAATATACAAATATACAAAGAAATGCTATTGATAATATTTTTATTATTTTTTCAGATTATAATATAATTTTTCATTTTTACCTGTCCATTTCTCCCTCCAAACCCTCCTGAATATCCCTAGCTGCTCTTTTTAAAATACATTGCCTTTGTTCTCATTAATTGTTGTCACATATATATGTGTTTATATACTCACACACACATGCATAAGTACAACCTGCTCATTCTGTATATTATTTCAAATTGTGTTTACAGGGATGATTATTTAGTATTGAGTAATCAATTGCCATGTTCTTCCAAGGGAAAAGACTTTTTCCCTCTCTAATAATGTCTTTGTAGTCTGTAGCTCTTTTATTATATTTTGGGGCCTTGAGGGCTTTCCCCTATGTAGGTTAGCATGTGTACTGGTATCATCCTCATCTAGCTCATGTATGGGCAGACATGCTGGTAAGATTTTATGAGTATAGTATTGCTTGGAGATACAATCTCATGACAAAATACCATTACCTTGGTTGTTAGAATGTTACCATCCCTGTCTTGCAATGATCCCTGAGTCTTCTGTTCAGGAGTTTTAGATGTGTATTCTTGGGACATGGCTACACAACTCTTCATTAGGTTAAGTATTAAACCTATCTGTGGTATAAAGACAATCATGCTGATCTTTTATGTGATTCATAGTTGGGAAGATTTTAGGGCACAAATATGAAAATATAGTTCTGTGCTTTCTTGAAAATGAATAGCAGGAAGAACACTTTAGAGAACCCCTTTTGATCGTTTTTTTTTTGCATATCAGATGTTTATTTTCTTTATTTTTTATTGAAAGTAAATGCTTTTCTTGTACAATAAATACATCCAGAGTGCACTTTTGCCTCCCTCCACTTTTGCCATCTAATCCTTACCTCCTGCCAGAGCCTCCCGCCAAAGTCGAACAGTACCTGAGTGGGGAATGCAGATTGAAATAAAGCAAGACCTCAAGAGTTCAGCTTGAGAGGGCTCTCAGTAAAAACTGTAGCCTCCTGGTTTACTCTATACCTCATTTTTATAGTCAGAGAAAAACATATCAATAAAACTAAGGGGTTCATGGAATAGTCAAACTTGTTTTCTTAGCCCACATCTCTGTATAGCAGAAAGAGTGCAAGATCACACAAACAAGTTAAAGGAGCTTGGCAAAATATCCTGTTATTGTCAAGGTAAAGGCCAGGAAGGAAACATGTTTTTCACTGTTTGCCAAACAAGCAGCTCTCCATAACCTCCCTTCTACCCTAGATCCACTTCTCTTTCATTTCCTCTTTAGAAAAGAACAGGCCTATAAGATTCTGTCAGTCAAACAGGAAAAAGAAGATACAACAAAATAAGGCAAAGTCTTCATATACAGTTCCAAATGTACTCATATTTGGAGCTAGAAACCTCAAAGGTAGAGATTATAAAGGTTTGCATTTCTACATCTGTGTTACCTCACTAAGCAAAATACTTTTTCTAATTTTGTCAATTTATCTTTAATTTTCATATTAAAAAAGCAACTGAATGATATTTCTTTTTTCTTTCTTTCTGTTTATTTTGTTGCTGTAATTGTAATGTAATTACATCATTTTTGCCTGCTGCTATTGAATTGTAACTCTTAAAAGTTTGCTTTCAGAATAGTACTCTTACATTTTTATCAACTCTTTCGCTTTTGATCACAGTTTGACAAATCTACTTATATTTTAAGTATTATATCCTAATCATTGTTTAAGAGCTGTCCTAGGAAAAATGAAAATAGAACCATATTTATCACCCTGCACAAAACTACAGTCCAAGTGGATCAAAGACCTCAACATAAAACCAGATACACTAAACAGGTTAGAAGAAAAAGTGGGGAAGAGCCTTGAACTCATTCGTACAGGAGACAACTTCCTGAAGAGAACACCAACAGCACAGGCTCTAAGAGCAGCAATCAATAAATGGGACCTCACGAAACTGAAAAGCTTCTCTAAAGCAAAGGACTCCCTCATCAAAATAAAATGAATGCCTACAGACTGGGAAAGAATCTTCACCAACCCTCTGTCTGACAGAGGGCTAATATCTAGTATATATAAAGAACTAAAGAAGTTGAGAAGCAGCAAATCAAGTAATCCAATTAAAAAATAGGGAACAGAGCTAAAGAGAAAATTCTTGATAGAGGAATATCAAATGGCAGAGAAACACTTAAAGAAATGCCCAAGGTCATTAGCCATCAGGGAAATGCAAATCAAAACGACCCTGAGATTTCAACTTACATCCATCAGAATGGCCAAGATCAAAAACTCAAGTGACAATACAGGCTGGAGAAGTTGTGGAGAAAGGGGAACCCTTCTCCACTGCTGGTGGGAATGTAAACTTGTGCAACCACTCTGGAAATCAATCTGGCGCTTTCTCAGTCAACTAGGAATAGTGCTTCCTCAAGAACCAGCCATTCCACTCCTAGGCATATATCCAAAAGACGCTCAAGTACACAAAAAGGACATTTGCTCAACCATGTTTGTAGCAGCTTTATTTGTAATGGCCAGAAGCTGGAAACAGCCCAGATGCCCCTCAACTGAAGAATGGATGCAGAAATTGTGGTACATTTATACAATGGAGTATTACTCAGCAATGAAAAATAAGAAAATCATGAAATTTGCAGGTAAATGGTGGGACCTGGAAAGGATCATCCTGAGTGAGTTGTCTCAGAAGCAAAAAGACACAAATGGTATATACTCACTCATATAAACATACAACATAGGAAAAACCCACTAAAATCAGAACATCTAAACAAACTAAGCAAAAGAGAGGACCCTAACTAAAACACTCAATCCCCATCCTGAAAGGCATAGAGGATGGACATCAGAAGAAGAAGAAAACAGGAAACAACCTAGGAACCTGCCACAGAGGGCCTCTGAAAGCCTCTGCCCTGCAGACTATCAAAGCAGATGCTGAGCCTGATGGCCAACTGATGGGCAGAGTGAATGGAATTTTATGTAAGAAGTGGGAAATAGCAAGAGCTGGAGAGGACAGGAACTACACAAGGAGAGCAATAGGACAAGCAAATTTGAATACAGGGAACTTCCCAGAGACTCATACTCCAACCAAGAACTATTCATGGAGATAACCTAGAACCCCTGCACAGATGTAGCACACGGCAGTTTAGTGTCCAAGTGGGTTACATAGTGATGGGAAGAGGGACTGCCTCTGACATAAACTGATTGGCCTGCTCCCCCTGAGGGGGAGCAGCCTTACCAGGCCACAGAAGTAGACAACGCAGCCATTCCTGATGTGATCTGATAGACTAAGATCAGAAGGAAGGAGAGGAGGACCTCCCCTATCAGTGGACTTGGGGAGGAGCATGCATGCAGAAAGGGGAGGAAGGGTGGAACCAGGAGGGGAGGAGGGAGGGGTTTATGGGGGTATAGAAAATTAATAAAGTGTAATTAATAATAATAAAAAAGAAATAGTTAAGACCATAATATTAGTATAAGCACCTCTCATCTCAAGAAACACAATGTTGCTTATGTTTATTAATTATTATCTGTTTGTAAATAGTAGTGAAAATTTTGAATGTTTCCAACTTTGTCAACTAGTTTTATGTCATCTAGACAGAAGCTAGAGTCATTTGAGGGGATGGACCCTCAATTTAGAAAATGCTCCCATCGGACTGGACTGTGGGCAAGCCTGTGGTCCATTTTCTTATTAGTGACTGATGTGAGAGAGACCAGCCCATTGTAGGCAGTGCTGCCTCTGGGTAGGTTGTCCTGGCTGCTATGAGAAAGAAGGATGAGCAATTCTGTAAGCAGCATTTTTCCATCGCCTCTGGATTAGTTCCTGCCTCTGGATTCTTGCCTTGAATTTCTGTGCTGACTTTCCTGGATAATGACTATAAGCTGTAAGATGAAATAAATTCTTTCTTCCCCAACAAAAAAAGAAGGGAGTTAGTATGATGGGGAAAGGATAGGTGCTCCACAAGGACCAAATATATCTGGGCACAGGGTCTTTTCTGAGACTGACATTCAACCAAGAACCATGTATGGATATAACCTAGAACCTCTGCTCAGATGTAGCTTGTGGTACTCAGTAACCAATTGGCTTCCCATAGTGAGGGGAACAAGGACTATTTCTAACAGGAACTCAATGACTGGCTCTTTGACCCCCCACCCCCCAAGGAAGGAGCAGTCCTGTTAGGCCACAGAGGAAGGCTTTGCAGCCAGTCCTGAAGATACCTGATAAAACAGGATCGGATGAATGGAGAGGAGGTCCCCCCTATCAGTGGACTTGGAAAGGGGCATGGTGGAGATGAGGGAGGGAGGGTGGGATTGGGAGGGAATGAGGGAGCGGGACACGGCTGGGATACAGAGTTAATAAAATGTAACTGATAAGAAAAAATAAAATCATAAAAAAATAAATAAATAAAATTTAATTTTAAAAATCTTGTAGGCACAAAATGATACATTTTACAATCCCACTTCCACTTTCTATGTGTAGAAAACATTTTAAGGAGGGCTGTTGAGAAGCATGTGTAGGAATACCTACCTGTACTCCAGTACTCAGGAGGTAGAGACAGGAAGATCAGGAGTTCAAGGCCAGCATTTACTACATAACAAGTTAGTGTCAAAAAATAAGAGAGAGCTGCTATCAAGGATTCAAGAAAGGGCATGAGCCAGACAGGGTGGTGCATGCTTGTAATCCCAGCATTCAGGAAGCAGAAGCAGGCAGATAGTTAATTCGAGGCCAGCCTGCTCTACAAAGCGAGTCCAGGACAGCCAAGGCTACACAAACACTGTCTTGAAAAACAAAAAATATTATAAAAATGAATATATTATATATAACATAATACATAATATATTATTTATAATAATGTATATATATTATAAAACAGAAGTATTACACAGATTGGTAATGACAATTTGCCTTAAACTGACAAATGTGTTTAATTCAGCTCTTCACACCCACTCAAGGATTCCATTCTTAAAAACATGTGCCTGTGTATTAGATGTATTTGTCTATGTGTCTATAATGTATATGTCTATGATGTATTAAAGTGTCTAAAATATATAGACTAAAATACTAATAATGATTATGAACAATGAAGGTCTCAGGCCCTCTGAGCCACACTGTTCCAGCTGCACGTCCATCTGTCTGTCCCCCTGCCTCTGGCCAGCAGCTGCTCCCTGCACAGCATGAGGGTGCTGAGTCTTTGTCCTGGCACAGCAAGCTGGCGTGCAGATGGGGGGAGCCTGGATAGCATCTGCAAAACGCTTTTTTTTTTCTCTTTCTTTCCGCTTTCTTTAAGGCTATGTGCTGACTCCCACATAGGAGAACTTACTAAACAGCTAGTACTACTTCCACCACTCTCGGGGACCACGCGTGACTAACAGCAAGGGGCGCTAGGGACCCACTTATGGATGCTAGGGCCCAGTGAGGACTTGGGCTCCAAGCAGAGGGTTTTCCAGAGATGTGCAAATGTTTTGTCATCTTTACCTGAGTAGCTTTTTAATACCTGCAGCTGTAACATAAACTCTACTTACATTTAGGTTATGCCTTAGCTTAGGTTCAATGAGGAACCCCATAAAATTGGGAGTATTTTGTGCAACCTAGCAGACCCAGTCTGGCCTAACTACTGGGGCTCACCCTACCCAACCTGGTCTGGCTGCCACACAAGCTAGTGAACTCCCACCCAGGACACTCGTTTTGTGCACCCAGATGGACAACAGAGCTCGTGACAGAAACATAACTCAAGCATAAGTCTCTATTTCTTGTGGAACTTGTTTTTTGTGCTCAGGGACATCTATGTCTCTTTGATGCACTTAAAAGACCTGCTACTTTCTAGGACCATGGTATAACTGATATCCTGAGATGAATGGAGAAGGACTCAAAATCCCCATCAATTAAATCATAACAGAAAGCTTGATGAGTCTCAAGACAAGATAAGAAAGATGCACTGTTGTCCCTATAAGGAGGAAGAAAATGTCATCGGGAACTCCTTATGAGAAAGGGAGGGAAATTGTCAGCTAGTTTCACACTAAGTGACAATACCATATTTAGAACTGCCTGACTAAAGTCGCCATTAGAATAGATTGACTAAAGTGCTCTGCCATTCTCCAAGACCTGTGTCATCCCTACCGAGAAACACAGGAGTACAGTTCATGTGACAGCAATGACACCTAGGGCTGCTGAGTTGGCTTGCCAAGGAAAAGAGCTTGCAAAGTGTGGTGACCCGATTTTGAGCCCTAGAACCCACATAAAGATAGGAGGCCAAAAGTTGTCCTTCAGCCTCTGCATGTAAGCCAGTGTACATATATGCATGCACACATAGACACATACACAACAAATATTTTTTTTACAAAAATAACCTCTGCATCTTCAAGTCTTTGATGATGGCAATGTCTGTGGATTTTCCCAAAACCACAGCTTTCCTTCTGACTTATTATGTTAGAGAAAAGGGAAGACTTGGGGTGGGAACTTTTAGATAATATTTTTCACCATGGCACTTACTACACAGGCATGGCTGGAGCTCCTGTGCGAACTGAGCCTGTAACGTCCAACTAAGCTCCTGTGGGAACTGAGCCTGTAACGTCCAACTATATATCCTGAAAGGGAAAACGCAAGAGCCAGAGCTCCATTGGACTCACCAGGCCTGCACTTGGGTCCTAACCACCTGAGTGCACAGTGGCATTCTGGGACCTTGGAAATCAGCACAAGGAGGGTTTGACCTCTCATGAACAGAGATGTTGGCTTGCACCCACACTGCAGTTCTGTCTTCCCAAAACAAGAAGTAAGACCTCAGCACTCCCAGGCCAACCCAAACCAAGACCACTCTTCCCTAGATGCATGAACAGAGAATGAATCAGCATTGAGAAAGTTTATTGGTTTGATTTTTCCCAGATCATATATTTTAAGTAAATAGATTATAAGAGTATAATGTCTTTTCTTCTTCCACTAACAGTAATCAGGCGCTCTCCACCTTACAAATATACAAACACACGCACACACAGAACCAAACAACATTATACCTGGCTGAGACATTCACATCTTAAAATAGGGGATGGCAACAATATAATTTCCTTTAAAATGCCTTTAATACAATATATAACAAACAAAAAATATCTCTATGTATTTGAAGTTACAAAAAAGCCCACCTCTTGGCAGCTACAAACTTAAATATGATAGTTACCTCTGGCTGTACAACAAGCATTGCACTTTTCCTCACTGGGTTTTAGAAAGTTCAAGTAGTAATGAGGCTTATTAAACCCTTTGAGAAACCACTTTATGAGCAGGCAAGGCAGTGGCTCAGACCCCTGCCCGGAAGAGTAACAGTCTGTACTCAGCTTATGGAGTGAGCCTGGCTTGATCTTGGGTTCCTCTGCCTCCCCTAGTGGCAGCCAGGCAGATCTCTGCAGGTTTGTCTCAATATGCCCTGGTGTGAAGCAGACACTAGTGGGACGCTCGCTGAACTGTTCATTGCTGCCACCCGTCCCCGGAGGCTGCTGTTGCCTGTGTCTGCTCTTGGGAGGACACCACAGTCTGGGCCTGGAGGACCTCTGGCAGGGAACGCCGGCGCCGGCGGCCATAGCCTTGAGGGCTGATCTTGTTTTGGGTGGCAACAGCGTCCTTACTTTTGTCTGTTAACTGGCAGATCCGTTGGGCCAATTTCTGCAGTATGCAGGTCCCTAAGCAGCATGGAGAGCTAGGGGAGCTGGGTTCATTATTGGGCAGTAGCGTTTGAATGCAATATGGGCTATGCTGGAAGTGCTGTGGAGAAAAGACTCTTGAAACTTAACCAACCAGGGCTTTGGTCCTAACCACCTGGGACCAAGGTCATACAGAACCCGAGGGATCTGTGACCTGCTCCCTCACTAGAACTGCAGTTCTGCCTGGACAATCCTCTTGGGGCCAGAGTAGTAGAGGGAGCACATCCTCTGAAGAGGACATAGTTACCTGGCTTGTGGGGATTTAGATGTGCTCTCCTTGACCTGGACCAGAACAAGAGTTGAGGTAGAAACTTTCTCCTCACCAGCGAGTCCCGAGGAATTGGTGCTGGATGCCTGCAGTTCCATCTCTCCATTGCTTAGCGCCCGCTTATCCCATCTAGAAAACACAAGCAGATGCATTTGCTTGAGTTCAAGTGATGTCTCGGCCAGCTCCCATCTCCACTTCCATCTAACCCCTCCAGACCATTCCTCATTGTTGTCTGACTGCCATGTATTAGGACTGAAGAAAGCACTGCCCCAACTCACTGCAAGGACACATCCTCTGGCTGTGCAGCATCCACACTTAGGAAGGCGAGTCAACCCAGGAACATCAGGATGATGGAAACCAGCTTCATTCTGTGCTCAGATACCCTGGAGAGGAGCAAGAAGCTGAGGGTTTTCAACCGGGCCAGCTGCACAGCCCCAGAGCAGAATGAAGAGTGGTGGCAGGAGGGGGAGTAGCTTGGCAGCACTCTGCCTGATTCTGCTGATTTTCTGTCCCTGGTGCAGAGAGGCACCCTGAGGCTTTGGTGCTGGCCAAGTGGGTGACAAGCAAAGCAAAGGAAGCCAGAGTGCCAGGCTTCCAGAGGTCTCCAACTCAAGTCCTAGGATCCGGCCCACGGATCTCAGATGAGATCCAGCTGGGTGCATGAGTTAGACCTGGGAAATGGGTGTGCTCTGCAATGGATCCCTGTGGGATCCACTTGTCCAGATCTCCAAGCTTTGGGGATTTGGCAAAGCCGCATCTAACGCCCCAACACACTGGAGACCAGTGGTCCCTACCTGCTGAAGGAGTGAGTTGTCAAGCAATAGGAGAAAGTTTGAGATGTCTGGCTGACCCTGGCAAAACCCCCAAGTCCAAGACTCACTGCGATGAGAAGCCAGGAGCGTTAACGCTGGAGCTCTCCTGCCTAGTGTCACCAAGAAACCGCTGAACAGACAAAGCCAGCTCTAGCATTTTATACACTCAGAGGCTGGCGGGGCTTGCTCTGCCCTGGAGCCTTCTTTTTCCTCCAGCGTGCTGGCTTCTAAGATCAGACCTGTCCAGAAGCTTGCTTGTGGGTATAGGGGTAAGGGTAGAGGTCCCTTGTGGCCAGGCATCTCGGAGATCGGTTTTGAGAGATTAGACTGCTGCAGGACTTCCGCTGCCTTATTTCCTGGCTTAGGGTTCAGGCAATGAGAAGGAAAAGAAAGCCAGAACTTGGATTAGAGGAATCCTTTTCCTTGAAAGACTACACCCCAGGGTGCTAGTCTGAGCTTTCAGGATAGAGCTGCAAGAACTGGGGGACAGGCAGGACACGTGGCTAACCTAGACCTTAGACTTGGGGAGTTGTGGCCTCAAATGGGCCTTGCCCCCTGCCAGCTTAGCACCTGGCTGAGCCTTCATCCCTACCTCTTCATGCGGAGTACACCTGGAAGGGTTAGGTCCTGGCCAGCAAGATTTCATAATAAGGGAAAAGCTGGAAACAGCTGAATTGAAAATTAGGGTTTGGAGAGGGTAGTTATCTTAAGATTGAGAACTCACATTCCTATTTGGAAATACAGGAATAGCCAAAATTAGGAAGAGAGATAGTTCTGGTTTCCTCCTAATACTATTAGCCTTATAAGGCTGTGACCTGAGAATTGGCCTGACTACCTTTACCCATTGCAAACGTAAGGACTGACTGACAGGGAGAACACTAGTACTGCAGGTGTGCTACTTGTTGTCTCTTTTGATCTTATACATGCTTCCAAACTGGGGTTCTCATGTATCAAAATGAAGTTTGAAGATTGGAAGTATACTGCCCAGTCATACTAAAGTTGGGAAGCTTTAGAGCCCAAACTTGAAAGACAGCGAGCGGTGTGGGTGAGAGGGCTCAAATTTTTCTGTCTGGGATCATCATTCTCATCAAGGGGGAGGAAGAAAATTCTTGCCCCCGCCCAGAGGTATATGCTAATTCATGATGAATCAGCTCAAACACTTCTGCCTCTGATTTGTGATCTTCATGGATCCTTGAGTTCACTTTCTTCCCTTCTAGGGCCAAATAGGGAAACAAGGCATAGCTCTGCCTTGTTTGGCATAGCCTTGTCTGGCATAGCTCTAGGCAATTTTCCTAGAAGGTCCCTGAAGTTAAAGATATGATCTACCCAGCTGCTAGCCTCAAGTCCTAGTGATCTGGACACAGATAAGCTCTGTCTGATTCATATCCTGGCCAGCAGATCTCCAACATTCCTACCAGATCTGAGACCCCACACAAAGTCAGCAGGCCACTGTGTCCCATGGACCTTGCTCAAATCAAGGCCTGGGTTGAGCGCTGCTGGCTCAGCCCAGTTATCACTCTCCAGAATAAACCATGGACATTGAACCTGGGGGGGGGGGAATGGCTGCACTGAGGTTACTTATTCAAGGAATCTTCCTAGAATAGGAGACCTGAGTTCCACCTGGAACAGAGGACAGATTCCAGGTTCTGCTTCTGGTAGGGGCTTGAGATATGGATATAGAAAGCGCTGTAGCTTGATGAACTGGCCCTCATTAGGGCCTTCTGGGTCCCATGACAGTCAATGCAGCAGCCCCACTAAGGTGGTGGTTTGTCTGCACCATCTTCACTATAGTTTGTCTGGCTTCTGTCCTTTTCTTCGACCTTCCTTTCACTTTATCCCTGGATTAACTGTCAATGCACCCACTGTCAGTCTCTCTGAGGATGTGACCTACCTGTCATGAACTTCCAGCTGGGCTTGAGCCACATCAGGTCTTACTTTCATTTCCCTGGCCCAGTCTACCCAAATCAAGGAGAGCCGGATGTTGGCTCACAGCCAGGGTATGTCTCATAAGCTGAACTCCTCTCTCTATCCTCTATCAATCTTGAGGGTTCTGTGTGCAGAAAATCCTGCCAGGCTGGACCTCGTTGCCTCCTTGCTGCCTCTCTGAGGAAAGTCAGTGACTTGAGGTTAGCTCTGGCTTTAAACAATGATCTCCAAATATGCTCTTAGATGAAATGTATTGTATATATTATTATTATTATTATTTGGTTAGGGAACCGTGTATCCTAGTCTGGCCTGAAACTAAACAGCTATAAGATGACCTTGAATTTCTGATCCTTCTGCTCCATTTCTTATCAACTGAGCTACACCTCCAATCCCTCAAACTTATTTTTTTTTGAACGTTAGGTGGCTTCAATAAGGAAGTGAACCGAACCCAAATGGGGAAAGCTTGGCTCCACTGAGCTCCTGGGTCTGTGCCAGTGTCCTGGCAATGTGCCAAGAATACCCATCTGAGTGCTTTGGCACTTGCCTTATTAGCTTGGCTGCACTTAAGAGATTGTCACCTGAGAACCAAGCTGATTCTTTTTTAGGTGAGGTCTCAGACTGGCAACTAGAAAAATTTTGTTAGAAAATCTTAGAAAGCACATGTATGATTGTGGTTTGCATGGGTGGGGAACCTCTGTCAATGTGCTCCCCAAAGTGCTAAAGGATATAAGCATGGGGAAAGGGGAGGGGTAGATGAGGAATTCACCATGTCTGGGTATCTACCCCTCCCCCCCAGAAAATGAGTTGCTTTACTTAATCACCAGTGCAAGGAAAAAAATAACTAGAATGCATCTGGGGTTCAAGGTTTAGAAGTGAGTCGGCAGGAGTCATTTTGGCAATGTTTTCGCAGAATTGTATCCATTCAATTGCAATGTCTGTAAATTCACACTGAGCAAGGAAAGCAGGGAAGGGGAGGGGAGGGGAGGGAAACAAAAAGGAGGAGAAGGGAGGAACATGTTCAAACTTTTCCTGGCAAGAAAATAAAAAGGAAAAAAAAATCATGCTTAATGAAGTTCCACCTTTTGTGTGTGTGCCCAAGAATTCTGTTTTTTTTTAATTATTTATTTATTTTTTTGTTAGATATTTTTTAACTTTTATTAATTATACTTTATTCAATTTGTAATGTAATTGGTGATGATGTGAAACTCACATGTCAAGGACACGTGACTTTATTAATGTCCACTTGAGAGAAATATGTGACACTTTTCCTGAAATAAGAGTCTTCGACACAGGAACTGTCATTTCTAATTTTTGTATTTACAGCTGCCCAGATAGAGGCACATAGGCCTGCTCAGCTTTTCTCTCAAGCAGGCTGTCCACTTGGCCCTTTTTATTTTTTTAATTTTTTAATATTAATTACACTTTATTCACTTAGTATTCCCCCATAATCCCCTCCCTCCTCCCCTCCTGATACCACCCTCCCTCCCGCTTCTTCAAGCATGCCCCTCTCCAAGTCCACTGATAGGGGAGGTCCTCCTCTCCTTCCTTCTGATCTTAGTCTATCAGATCTCATTAGGAGTGGCTGCATTGTCATCTTCTGCGGCCTGGTAAGGCTGTTCCACCCTCAGGGGAAAGCGATAAAAAAAGGAGGCCAATTAGTTCATGTCAGAGGCAGTTCCTGTTCCCATTACTATGTAACCCACATGGACATTAAACTACCATGGGCTACATCTGTGAAGGGTTCTAGGTTATCTACATACATGGTACTTGGTTGGAGTATGAGTCTCTGGGAAGACCCCTGTGTTCAAATTTTCTGGTTCTGTTGCTCTCCTTGTGGAGTTCCTGTCCTCTCAAGATCTTACTATTTCCCACTTCTTTCATAAGATTCCATGCACTCTGCTCAGCATCTGCTTTGATAGTCTTCAGGGCAGAGCCTTTAGAGGCCCTCTGTGGCAGGTTCCTAAGTTGTTTCCTGTTTTCTTCTTCTTCTGAAGTCCATCCTCTTTGCCTTTTGGGATAGGGATTAGCATTTTAGTCAGGGTCCTCCCTCTTGATTAGTTTCTTTAGATGTACAGATTTTACTAGATTTATCCTATATTATATGTCTATATGAATGAGTATATACCATGTGCCAAGAATTCTTAAGTTGTGTTTATGAGTACATCCTTTCATTATATTTACAAGTATATATTTGTGTGTGTGTGTGTGTATAGAGAGACTATATATATATAGAATATATATATACTCTAAATGCTTGCTGAATAATGGTGTTTCAATGTTTTTCCCACATTTCAACTGAATTATTTTTGGGCCCTAAATCTAAACTTAATTCTTATCAATATTTGGAGGTTTTACTTGTTTTTAATGTGTGGTTTAATTTTCTTAGTTAACAGAGTGTACATAGTCCATTACATCAGAGTCATCATATTTGGGTCTCTAACAAAGTAATGAAAAGCAATAAATAGTAATAATAATGTTAATGACTAAAGTGAAAGTAGCTGAGTACATAGAACAATGATCTCTGGTGCTCTTTTCAGACTGGACATTTTATACTGAATTTTTTTTCATGACGCCCCAATTCTGTTAAGCTTAAGGCTTGATGACAACATTCTCTTGAAAACAAGGTTCAAGATGCATCCTGAAGTCATAACATCAAATGATGTACAGAGAGGATATAATCACCTTTGCAGATATGGTCTCGCAGAGATAAGTATGGTAGAATGCAAAGCCCAGGACACTTTCTGAGGATATGACTTCTCATAAAACCTAATGAAAATATAGATTATTCCCAGAAAATGAACATGTACATAAAACCAACTACATATAAAGCAGGTACAGAGTAAATGTCATGAGAGGGAGCAGGTTAAAAACTAACACCAAATAAGTATCACTGTTGCTGTGTCTGGAATTTCTATCTTGTTTGGAAGGCAGAGACAGGAAGACTGTTAACCCCTGTATTTAAGGCAGTGCATCTGCATAAAGAAAAGCAATGCTTTGCTTTTCCTATTCCTTTTTTTCTCCTCCCCTTCCTCCACCTTCTTTACCTCCCATATGTGAAGCAAGTGTGTTCTACCTCTGAGTTGTTGTCCTAGCTTTTGTACAAAACAGGCAGATACAGATAGTGTTTGGATATAATAAAGCCAGATGCTAAACCTCACTAAAGCTTAAAGGAAGTAACTTGTTATGGGATAAATTAAAGAGAACATAGAGAAGGCAATGAAGGCAACAGGCATAGAGGAGGCAGTAACAGCAGTAACAGAACAAGATAACAGCAGTAACAACAGTAACAGAACAATATAAAAAGACTTCAAGAGACGTTTATTACAGATAGCACAATGGCTGGCATTAACAAATAAAATGCTACATGCTCCCATCCTCTAGGTGGGAATTCTGTATTACTATCAGATTATGAAGATTTTGTTCAAGGCATTTACTATTTAAAAGGTTATTTGTCCTTCTGCAGATAGTTACTGTTTGTGAATTAGGTACCCAATATTGTGCTAAGTCCTGAACACACAGAAAATGATTCATGCAAATACCATTCTTTCCCTATAGGCTTACAGTCTTGTGGGGTAATCCACCATAAACAAACCCATAGACCATGCATAGAAATGTATACATCACCATAAAATCCACTATGAAACCTAAAGAAAAGCAAGAGGGACCTAACACCCCAGAAGGGATAAAGAACATACATATTTAAAAGCCCGGAGATGAGAACATTTTATTTCCATAGGGGAAATGAAGAAAGGTGAATTTTTTTTTGGAATATTAATGGGAAGAAAGTAAGAAAAACAACAACAACAATAATAATAGTAATTGCCGGAGCCTGCCAACAGAGTTAAATGGTTCTTGAGTCGGGAGTGAGGAATGAAATTAATAAACCAACAGACAACACATAGGACCTTTCTGAGAGGCTCTAGTGGAAGCTAGATGCTTTACTTTATTTCAGACTCCTTTGAAATCATGCACTTACCCTCTGAAACTCTAGGTACCCAACCAAATGTTTCTTCTATAAGCAGCCTTGGTCATGATATCTTAGCACAGTGATAGAAAAGTAACTAAGACAAGGGGTTTGAAAACAGGAGAGAAATTATTTGATGTACACTTATCTCAAAGATCCTTTTTTCCTGTAAAATTAATAGTAAGATTTCAGAAATTTAAAAGCCCTTTAGTACAATGAGTTAAATTCATAAGGAGGTGAATCAAGAGGTGTGATTTTGACAAGGTATCCTACCTGCTGTCTCAAATAAAAGAAGCTAGACTTGGAAATTCTTCACTAACTCTAGTGAAGGCCTGGAAAAAGCAGTCTTTCTGCTGAGACTTAAATATCAAAGTAGCTGGTAAAACCACGTGGTTCCCAACAAGAAATATCAAAGATTAAAGAGGAAGCGAGAGGGGCCAAAGAGATGGCTTAGTGATGGAAAATACTTTCTGTGGGGCTGGGGAGATGGCTCAGACGTTAAGAGGACTGTCTGCTTTTTGTCATGAGATCAATTCCCAACAACCACATGATGTTTCACAACCATCTATAATGAAATCTGTTGCCCTCCTTCGGCATGCAGGTGTATATGAAAACACAATATTGTATACATAATACATCTTAAAACGAATCGAAACATTCTCTGCTTTTTTTTTTTTGCAGAGTTCCTACTATGTCCATGGTTGTTAACAATCTTCTGTAGCTCCTGTTACAGGAAATTTGATGCCATATGGCCTCCTGGGATATAAGGCACACATGTGGTACACTTATACATATAAAAGCAAAATACTCTTAGCACTCATCTACACAAAAGATAAAAATACAGCCCCTCAAAGAGAGAGAGAGAGAGAGAGAGAGATCAGCAGGCATGGTGGCACACACTGGATCTCAGTGAGTTTGAGGCCATCCTGGTCAACCAGAGGTAGTCCAGTCCAGGCAAAGCTACACAGGGAAATCCTATCTTGAAAAGCAAAGCAAAACAACAACAAGACAAAACATCAGGGAGCATCAGGGAGGTCAGGAATGAAGGTCAACCTCGAGTATATGAAACTCAGTCTCAAAAACAAAACGGTAGCAGCAACAATAAAACAGCACAAGAATCTGAGTGCCTGAGATGCTTTGGGACATTCAAATTTTTACCTTAATTCCTGGCTACATAGGAAGCTATTGAAGAGTGTAGTTCTTTGAATGAAAATGACCCCTACTATCTCATATGTTTGAAAATCTGGTCCCCCATTGGCGGAACAATTTTGGAAAAATTAGTGAGTGTGATCTGGTTAAAGAGGTGTGTCACTGTGGGTCGGCTTTGAGGTTTTAAAATCCCACACCATTCCCAGTTAGCTCTTTGCCTCATACTTATAAATCAGGATGGAAGCTCTCTGCCACTGTTCTCTCTGGTGCTCTGCCTGCCATTCCTGTCTGCTACTATGGTCCCTGATGTGATGGTCATGCACTTACCCTCTGAAACTCTAGGTACCCAACCAACTGTTTCTTCTATAAGCGGCCTTGGTCATGATATCTTAGCACAGTGATAGAAAAGTAACTAAGACAAAGGGTTTGAAAATAGGAGAGAAATTATTTGATGTACACTTATCTCAAAGATCCTTTTTTCCTGTAAAATTAATAGTAAGATTTCAGAAATTTAACACACACACACAAACTTTTCTGTGCTGCCCGGGGATGGGTCCATATGGCATTGTTCTTGATTCCTGGTGTAACTTAAAGGTGAAACTTACACAATGTCCTGAGCCCTTGGTGTCCTCAAATTCCTCACCTCAGAAACCCACTTAGCTGGCACCAACCTTGACTTTCAGATGGAGAAATATATCTACAAAAGGAAGAGTGATGGTATCCACATCATAAACCTGAAAAGGATCTGGAAAAAGCTATTCTTTGCAGCTAGGGCTATTGTTACCATTGAGAACCATGTTGGTGTCAGTGTCATCTCCTCCTGGAACACTGATCAGTGAGCTGTGCTGAAATTTGCCACTGCCAATGGAGCCACTCCAATTGCTGGTTGCTTCACATGTGGGCTCTTCACTAACCAGGTCCAGCAGCTTTCAGTGCCACAGCTTCTAGTGGTGACTGATCCCAAGGTAGACCACCAGCCTCTCACAGAGGCCACTTAGGTCAACCTACCCACCATCGCTCTGTGCAACACAGATTCTCCTCTACACTATGTGGACATTGCCGTCCATGAAACAACAAGGGAGCTCACTCACTGGGTCTTATGTGGTGGATTCTGGCCTTCAAAGTACTCCACATGCATGACACTATCTCCCATGAGCATGCATGGGAATTCATGCCTGATCTTCACTTCTATAGAGACCCATGGGAGATTGAGACAGAGGAGCAGGCTGCTGCTGAGAAGGCTGTGACCAAGGAGGAATTCCAGGGTGAATGGACTGAGCCAGATCCTGAGTTCACTGCCACTCAGCCTGAGGTGGCAGAATGGTCTGAGGGTATGCAGTTGCCCTTTATACCCATACAGCAGTTCCCTACTGAAGACTCTTCAGCAGCTCACACAGCACAGGCCACCTAAAGAGTTAGAGCCACCACTGAGTGGTCCTGAGCTCATCTGCAGACCCCTGAGCAAAGGGGAAAAGGTGGAAGAAAAATAAAGTTCCTAAAACCTGAAAACACACACACACATCTTTTACAAACAATAGTTTTGAGTGTTGGGTGTAATGGTATACTCCTGTAATGCTGGCTCTTAGGAGGTTGGGGCAGAAGGATTGTGAGCTTGGGCTATATAGTGAGATCATGTCAACAATAATGACAAGACAACAGCAACCAGAGATTGTTTTGAGGTTGGGGCAGATAGCTCAGTGATAAATCATGTGCTAAGCATGCACAAAGCAGCTCTAGGTCCCTTTGTTAGCTCCAAAATACCAAAAACAAAAGCAGAGTAATCTGGCCTGAAGAGATGGCTAAGAGGTTAAAAGAACTGATTGTTCCTCCACAGGTCCTGAGTGCAATTCCTAGTGACCACATGGCAGTTGACTGGTATCTGTTGCCCTTTTGTGGTATTCAGATGTATATGCAGGTAGAGCACTCATGTACATAAAAAAAAAAAAAAAAACAATACAAATAAAGCAAAACAAAACCCAGGCTGGAGATATGGCTCAGAGATTAAGAACACTACCCACTCTTCTAGAGGTCCTGAGTTCAATTACATTCAACCACATGATGACTCCCAACCATTTATAATGAGATCTGATGCTCTCTTCTGGCACTGTATATAAATAAATAAATAAACAAGTATATCTTAAAAAAAAAAGCAAAAGCAGAGTATCATCTCAACTAGTGAATGTGGTTGATGGGCTAGAAAAGCAGGAATGGAAGAATGGTGGTAGCATCCAGGGTAGAGCTTTGCACCCAATCTCCTCACCATCTGCACCCTCTCCCAACTCCAGTGTGCACACACACTGTACCAACACAGCCAGCTTTGTGGAAATGCACCCTATTCAAGTGCCTCAGATCTGCCCTCAGAGGATCCTGCCTTCCTTCTAATGTACTGCTAAAACTCCTAAAATCCTTAACTTTTGAACAAGGGGTCTTTCACTTACATTTTGCACTAGACTCTGCATATTATGTAGCCAAGGCCTGTTTACCAAACATGCAATCTAACTAAGAGCAGCCTGCAAAGTCCCACAGTACCGATTTATATGGTAGCCACTGCAGGCATGTGCACTTCCAAAAAAATGTCAAGACTCAATGGCCTAGGACACAGTCTGTAATCTATCTCTCAATTTCTCTTTCCTGTACCCCAAACATACTTTAAACTGAAAATGATGTGCTTGGTACACAAACTTTTTCTTTTCTCAAGACAGAGCTTTTCTGTGTAGCCTTGGCTGTCTTTGTAGGCTAGGCTGGCCCTGAACTCACAGCGACCCACCTGCCTCTGCTTCTCTGAGTGCTGGGCTCACAGGTGTGCCTCACTACTCCCAGTTTACAGAATACTTAATTTTAAGATAGGGTCAATAGCCTGCTTTTTGGCTTGGAATGTAGCTCAGTTGGTATAGTCTTGCCTTGCATCCATAAAACCTTTCTGTAATCTCAATAAGGAGGTGCAGTCAGGAGGAACAGAAGTTCAATGTCATCTTTGTGTGTTTGACTAGGTTGAGGCTAGCCTGAGATATGTAAAACCTGATCTTAAAAAATAAGTGTTACGTATATATAAAGCCATCTTTTACAGACATGGAACCAATGAAAAGGGAAACAGGTGAGAAAGATATTATAAACTATCCAGATGGGAGATAACAATGATGTGAGAGTGAAGTGGACATGTGGGAAGTAGGAGCAACAGGACTGGATGACGAATCTGGGGCTGAGACAAAGGTCAGCATCAAGGGTAGCAGTCATTAAGATTCTTGCTTAGGCAACTGAGTAGTTCGAGATGTGGCAAAGCATCAGATAAATTTCCACCACAGCTCTCAGTCTCCTTTGTTATGGATTGGGAGAAGCAATCTGAAGGGGCCCTGGTTGTGCCTACAGGATATACAGTCAAATCCACCTCTCAGACGGCCTGCCTGAACTGTAGTGGCTAATCACAGCAAGCACTTGCAATGACCATACAGTGAAACCACTTATCCCACCACAGCCCACTGGGGGAGTACCAGGGTGAGAAATTCTCCCTACTAGGAATCAGCTCCATCTTGTCTTCTAAGGCAAGAAAGGCTGTCATTTCTCTTGTGTAACTTCATCGCTGTGCTGTATAGACTTCTTCCCTTGCGAGTCCCGGCCCTCAGCAAAACAAATCTGGACTTGTTACTGAAAGAAGGGTGGGATGGCCTTTAGCCAACCTCAGCAATCAGGCTGCCCTGTCTGGGCTTATCACTTTCAGCAGCTTGGGTGAGAAGGCCAAGTATAGCTTCAGTGGATGCTAATGTGTTTGTGTGTAGATCAGAACACGCAGTACCTTTAGGCCTTTACCTTATGTCATGGGAAAACTTCATTTACAAAACAGTCATTTCAGTGTCTACTAGTCTATCTAAGACCTTAATAGAATAAATATACTCAGGAAGATAGTGCTCAATTCTAGGTTTGAAAAACAACTTTGATAAAGAAAAAAGAAAGAAATTAACATAAACTTGAAGGGTGGGAATATAGCTTAGTATTCGAAGGAGGAATAATGATTACCTTGGGTTAATGTCAATATTTGCAAACAGAATGTAAACAATATGCATTTAAAGAGTAAATGGGGGCTGGGGAGATGGCTCAGTGGTTAAGAGAACTTTGTTCTCATCTAAAGAACCAAGTTCAGTTCCTAGCATCCATGCTGGGTAGCTTACAATGGCCTCTAACTCCAGCTCTGGGGGCTCTGCCACCCTCTTTTGGTCATCACAGGCACACACATACATATGTCCACACACAGAGTTACACACACCACAGAAAATAAACATAGATCTTCAAAAAAGGTAAAATGAGAACCCTACCATTACATTACAAAGTCAACCCAAAATGGATCAAAGGCCCAAATATAAGAACATATAAAATATAATTATGCATAGTGGATCTGCATGATGTTAAATTCAACAATGTTTTCTTAGATATGACACAAATCAAAGAAAGCCAGTAAAAGTTTGGACTTCATCAAAGTAAAATACTTTTGAGAACCAAAGGGCAATATCAAGAAGATAACATGATAGTCTGCAGAAAGAACCTCTGCAGAGTTTATATTTGATAGAAATCTAGTTTTTAGAGTATACAAACACAACAAAAACAAACAGGGCTGGGTTAGGGGTATGGCTCAGTACAGCAGAGTTTGCCTAGCATGAGGGAAGCTAAGGATTAGACCCTCAGCAGCGTGAGTAAGGGTGTGGTTAGGCAAAGGACTTGAACAGAAATTTCTCCAAGGAAGATTTAGAAATGGCAGACATACACAAGAAAAAAATGCTGAATACCAGGAGTCATTAAAGAAATATAAATCAGGAGGAGAGTAAGACATCTATCTACTCAGCTAGACCTGGTGGCTAATTCCATGTTTTTATCCTCAGTATTGGGGCTGAAAATTAGGCAGGAGGATCCAGAGTTCAAGAGTAAACTAGGTTACAGATTAGTTAGGTCTCTAGAGAGACCCTGTCTTAAGAACAACAGCAGAGGTTAATAATTCATACGTATTGTGCCAGGCGGTGGTGGGGCACTCCTTTAATCCCAGCACTCACTCAGGAGTATGAGGCAGACAGATCTCTGAGTTTGAGGCCAGCCTTGTCTACAGAGTAAGTTCCAAGACAGACAGGGCTACACAGAGAAACTCTCTCTTAAAAGCAAGCAAACAAAAATTAAACCAAAACAACAAAAACCCCAAACAAACAAACAAAAAGTAATCCATACCTCTTAAGATGTCTATAACATTAAAAAAAAAAAAAAACAAGAAAACATGTGTTCACAAAGATATAAAGTGAGAAATAAAGTTAGAATCCTTGTTCAGCACTGGTAGGTAAAATCATTACCATATGGAATTCACTACTGTCTAGTAGTGCTACTCCTAAGGATGTACCAAGAAAATTGCAAACTGGTACTCAGATACTTTTTTTCTTTTAAGATTCATTTATTTTACGTTTGTGAGTGTTCTATCTGCACATACATCTACATGCCAAAAGAGGGCATCAGATCCCATTATAGATGGTTACAAGCCACCATGTGAGTGCTGGGAATTGAACTCAGAACCTCTGAAAGAATAACCAATGCTCTTAACCACTGAGCCATCTCTTTAGCCCCACTCACATACTTTCTAAACATGGTCATGGTGCTAGACAGAAACAATGCTCCAAACCATCAGTGGATAAAAAAAGCCTGGTTTGTACATACAGTGGTGGGTTATTTGACATTAAGAGAGAATGCAGTACTGATGCTCAGATGTAGTATAAGGCAGTCCTAATGATACAGCAGGGATAAAACTAGGAAACAAGCCAGGTGGTGGTGTGGTGGCTCATGCCTTCAATCTCAGCACTCAGGAGGAGAAGCAGGCAGATATCTGTGAGCCCCATAAATTTATTCAATTGCCCTTTTGTAGTAGATCAACTTGGAAGTTAACACCTGCTTCAGCTACCAGAGCCTTGAGACAAAAACAAACAAACAAACAAACAAACAAAAAAACAGTGAAAGTCAGGCGGGCAGGGCTCCCCGGGGAGAGACAGGACCATTTCAGGAGTATCCCGGGGATCCTCTGTTCCTAGGTGGAATGCAACTCCCTCAGGCACTCAGGTGAAAGCCCAAGCTGACCTCCCCCAGCACAAGCAGCCCAGAAACCATAGGCGCCTGTGAAGATTGCACAAGTCTTTTCCTCCCCCGCCAGCTCGTCGGCATGTTTTAAAATTCCCATCTGCACAACATAAACAAAAAACGTGCAGCAAAAACCTCGGCGGTGCAAATTCCAAGCTTCCAGCTGAGGGCGGGAGAATCTCATCCACGCTGCCAGTGGCAAGCAGGCAGCAGAAAACGGCAAACTTTCCAAGTGACCCCACGCCCCTCCATGCCCTTCACCCCAAAAGGGAGAGAGAAGGCGGAAGGAAAGACCCCCGCTCCAGGAGAATAAAGAATAGGGGAGGGGGGCGTTGAAGCAGAGGCCCGGCCTCTAAGAGCTCAGCCTTGGTGGTAAGAATGCGCCCGGCCGCCCACTTCCCTAGTAGCAAGTCCGAGCAGCCTCGGAGGAACCCTAAGGCCTGAGCCCTCTCGGGTGGGTGGGGGAGGAGCTTTCGCTAGGCACAGCGCAGGCGCAGTGCGCGCCTCCATTGTCCAGCGTGACGTAAGCGCCATTGCTATGGCTACAGAAGCTGAAGGGAAAAAGCTGAGCTCTTCCGGGCCTGGTGGGCAGCGGCGGCGAGGGTTGCCGACCGGAACCCTCTTCCCAGGCACTCGTATAGTGGACTACTTCATCGTGGTAGGCTGAGACCAGGAGAAGCCAGGTAAGGGTGTGGGGAGGGCGCTGCCTCTGCCCCCGGGCTCCGCCTCCGCCCTCAGCAGTCAGAGATGGCTCAGAGGTTAAGAGCACTGGCTGCTTTTCATCATAAGTTCAAGTCCCAGCAAGCGCATGGTGGCTCACAAGCATCTATAATGAAATATGTCGCCCTCTTCTGATATGCAGGTGTACATGCAAACACAATATTGTATACATGATAAACCTTTAAAAAAATAAAAACATTCTCTGCTTTTCTTTTTTTTTTCTTTTTATTTGCAGAGTTCCTAGCATGTCCATGGTGGTTGACAATCTTCCTGTTTCAGGCAATTTGATGCCATATGATCTCCTGGAATATAAGGCACACATGTGTTACACTTATATACATGCAGGTAAAATACTCTTATCACTCATCTACGCAAAAGATAAAAATAGCCCCCTCAAAACAAACAAACAAACAAACAAAAAAACACAAAAACTGAAGTCAGTGGGCCTGGTAGCATACACCAGATCTCAGTGAGTTCAAGACCATCCTAGTCAACAGAGCTAGTCCAGTCCAGGCAAAGCTGCACAGGGAAACCCTGTCTTGAAAAAGCAAAACAAAACAAAAACAAACAAACATAAAAGATCATAAAGCAAGTGTTGTGACACATGCTTGTAAATGGAACATTAAGAAGGTCAGGAATGAAGGTCAACCTGGATTATATGAAACTCTGTCTCAAAATGTAACAGCAGCAACAACAACAGCACACAAGAGTTGTCTGGGATGCTTTGGGACATTGAAATTTTTTATCTTAATTCTTGGCTATGTAGGAAGCTATTGAGGAATGTAGTTGTTTGAATGAAAATGACCCCTACAGTCTCATATATTTGAAAATATGGTCCCCCATTGGTGGAAAAATTAGGAAGTGTGATCTTGTTAAAGAGGTGTGTCACTGTGGGTGGGATTTGAGGTTTTAAAATCCCACCTTATTCTCAGTTAGCTCTTTGCCTCATACGTGTAGATCAGGATGTAAGCTCACAGCCACTGTTCTCTCTGGTTCTCTGCCTGCCATTACTGTCTGCCACCATAGTCTCTGCCGTGATGGTCATGGACTTACCCTCTGAAACTCGAGGTACCCAACCAACTCTTCTGTAAGCAGCCTTGGTCATGATATCATTGCAGTGATAGAAAAGTAGCTAAGGCAAGGGGTTTGAAAACAGGAGAGAAATGAGAAATGCTTTGAGGTACACTTATCTCAAAGATCCTTTTGTCCTGTCAAATTAATAGTAAGATTTCAGAAATTTCAGGCCTCACAGTGACCAGACCCAGAAGGCAGAACCTACTCGAGTGGGGAGGGGGAGGGGCTTGTGTGAGGCTCAGCGCAGGAGGAGTGCGTGCCTCCATTGTCAAGCATGACAGAAGGGCCAGACGCTGAAGGAAAAACGCTGAGCAAGTCCTGGGCATGGTGGGCGGCAGTGGCGAGCGTTGGCGACAGGAACCCGCTTCCCAAGCGCGGTGGCGGCGGTTGTGGCTTGGCTAGCTGACTACTTCATCGTGGTAGGCTGAGACGGGGAGAAGCCAGGTAAGGGTGTGGGGCGGGCGCCGCCTGGGCTCCGCCTCCGCTCCCGAGCTCCGCCTCCTCCCACCCAGGCTCCTCCTCCACTCCGGGCTCCGTTTTTGCCCACCGAGGCTCCGCCTCCGCCACCTGGCTCCGCGTACAACCCTGGACTCCGACTCCGACTCCGCCCCCGGGCTCCTCCCCCGTCTCCGCCCTGGGCTCCGCCTCCGTTCTCAGGCTCTTCCCCCTCCTCTGCCTCTGGGCTCCGCCTCAGCCCCCAACAGCCTTCCAGTGGGCTAGGTGGTGCTGGGCCTGGCATCCAGGCTGGGAGGCAGGGAGGAGAGAGGGTTGGGTCCCGCGGAGGAGGAGCGGCGGGTCCACGGGTGTTGGCCATCCCGGAGCGGTTGAGCCTGGCTGGCTGTAGGCGTGTGAGGGACCCGCAGGACGGAGGTCGCAGGGCTAGGCCGCGGCAGTGCAGCCAGGGTCTGGCGGGCTGGGCAGGTTGGGGGAGTCTGCCACCATCCTGCCAAGAGCTTCTGTAGAGGCTGTTGGTACACCGGACTCCGCCGCTTGGGTGAGGAGGCAGGAGCGCATTTTGCAGAGGTCCTAGGGATACACTTGTGCCCTGCATCCTGAGTAAGAGTGACTCTGGGGCCAGTCCTCCCAGAAAGGAAGTGCGGAGAGTCGGGTGCTGCACAGCCTTCATGTGGGTTCCTACAATTAAACTTAAGTAATGAGGCCTGACAGCAAGTGCCTTTTTCTGTGGAACCATCTTGCTGTTACATATTTTCAGTTACATTTTTCTTTTTCCTTTCTTTTCTTTTTTTCTTTTTCTTCCTTTTTTTTTTTCTTTCTCTTTCCTTTTTCTGAGACAAGGTCTTACTATGTGGCCCTGGATGTACTAGAATTATCTATATAGATGACACTGACACTCATAGTGACCCACTTAGTTTCTGCTTTCCAAATACTGCAATTAAAGGTGGGCTTGTGTGTGCACACACATAAAATGGGAAAATCTGAATAAGAATGGTGGCTTCTTATATGATACCAGCGTCCTAACAGTGATACTGTACTGTAAGGATGCAGCTTGTCTGCTGAAGATAACGTGGTAAAGGGATCCATGGTGTCTCTTATTCCTTTAACTGTTGGTAAATCTACAACTTTATCAACATAAAAACTCCAGAAACCCACCATTAATCCCAGCACTCAGAGACGCAGAGGCAAGTGGATCTCTTAGTGTTCAAGGCCACCCTGGCCTACAAAGCGAGTCTAGGATAGCCAAGGCTACACACACACAAAAAAAAAATGTTTTCTTGAAAAACAAAGAGTCCAGAAACCGTAAAGAAGATAACATGTAGTTTAAGTATCTTGATTTTTCCTCGACATTGATGAGATAAGGAAGTTCTTCGTCTATACAATTTTGGAAAAAACATACTTTTTAATGATAGAATCATATTTCTGAGGATCAGCTTCATTGACTTTATTATTTTGAATACTTACTGCTTTCAGTTTTGTGCTTTTATGCTAATGTTATTATTTACAAGGACATAGCTTTAAAATCACTGATTTTTATGACAGCTTGATAATTCATTATTTAAAACTATATTTTTTTGGGGCGTGGTGAGATGGCTCATTTGGTAAAGTAAGTAGTTGTTGTGTAATGAGGGCCTAATCGCTAGCGCCCATATAAAAATAGCTCAGTGATGCACAGCATCTGTAACCCAAGGGCTGGGGAGGCAGAGACTCCTGGAGATTCCTGGCCACATAGTTTAGCTGAATCAGTGTGCTTCAAGTTCTGTGAGGACATAAGGTGGACATTAATGGAAGAAGACACCATGTCCACCTGTGTTCTCTACACTCATATACCCACATACATTATCTCCCCCCAAAAAAACCCCTCATTTTACTTTATATTTGGATGATGGTGGAATAATTAGGAAGTGTAATTTGTCTCTAAAAGAGAAAGTTACTTATTTAATTACCTTCACTTTTCTTACTGTTACTTTGTTTTAGTTTTATTGAGATTTGTCTAAGTTGAGTGATGACTTATTTTTTTTATATTCCTTCATGTTTATTTTTTGTTCTACTCTTTTAGAAATAACCCATCCAGCTGGGGATGTAGTTTAGAAACAGAGATCTTCTCTAACATGTGCAAGGTCCTAAGTTTTAAGAAATGGCACAGGCAAAAATTATTTGCTGGCAAAATTCTTTATATAGATTTTATTAAACTATATTAATTTACATTAATAATCACTTGAAGTCCTGTATATTTTAAAAATCAGTTGGCTTCAGTGTATTAGAAAAAGTATTCAATATGGTTTGCAACTATTAAGCCATATATTGCGGGTGACATAAGCAAAAGTATGTTCTTCCATAAGTAAAATACTGTATTTTGAGACTGAATTTGTGTGTGTGTGTGTGTGTGTGTGTGTGTGTGTGTGTACACCGTGGCATATGTCTAGAGGTGAGAGGATGACTTGCTGGAATGTGCTCTCTCCTACAAAGCATGTTCTGGAGATCATCAGGTATGTCTGCAAGCACATGCTGAGCTGTTTCTATGGCTTTGAAAATGAGAGTTCTTAAGAACCAAGAATTAACAAAATTGTGACTCAAGAAGGACCTGTGTGAAGAAAGTCAGGAGTACTTGCTGTGGAAATGATGGTGTGGATGCTAGAGTTAGAAAGCTGAAATTAGTAAAGCTTCATGATAAATTAATGTGAGGGCTGTAAAAAAGTGGTTGAGAGCAGCAAAGATTCTAACCTGGGTAACTGGTATATAAATTCAAGCAAAGGTAGAAATAACTGAATTTAATCTTGGACGTGTTAAATATGATTGTTTTTAATCAAGATGGAACTGTTATTTGAGTGTTAAAATACATGAGCCAGGAATAAAGACAGGTGATGATTAGAGATTTATTTAGCAGTTATCAATAACCAGTTTTTTTGGTCAGACAGCAAGAGAGGAATGTGTAACTTAGCAGAATTACAGGCAGGGTGCAGGGAAGTGGTTATAATTTCAGTTGAGGATCTAATGATGTTCTCCTGACCCTTTTGTGGGTAATCATAGCTGCTGTCATTAAGACGGTAACAGTCACATCATGCCCTGAATTGTGATCATCACCATCCAAGTGAAGTGTGAAAAGATAGAGCAAATAGCGACTAACCATGAAGATCTGGGAGTCATCAGCACAGACAGAGCTGTGGTTTGTGTAGATGTCCTCAGAATTTTGTCACAGAGATAGGAAAATAAACGACCAGGGCCCAGGCTTTGAGGTACACCATTGCTTAGGGGATGAAAGAAGAGGAACAGCAAAAGGATTTGGTGGACTTTGAAGAGACCTTCAACTCTCCCTAATAGATATTATTCTTCTTATATGTGATATGTACCCTACTTTTCTTTAGCTACATGGCTGTGCAGAAGAGAAAGATTGCTTTCAAATTAAAACTATTTTTTAGATTCCTTTTTTTCTTTTCTTTTTTCTTCGTTTTGGACGGGGGAGAGAGTCCTCAAGGCAGGTTTTCTCTGTGTGTGTAGCCCTGGCTATTCTGGAACACTGAAGACCAGTCTGGCCCCATACTCACAGAGGTCTGCTTACCTCTGTCTCCCAAGTGCTGAGATTAAAGGTGTGTATCACCTGATGAGCAGTCAGTACTCTTAACCACTGAGCCAACTCTAGCTCTCTTTAAAATTTTAACAGATATAATCATGTGACTATGTCTACATTAGTTGAATATAAATGGAATGACAAATTCAATGTTTCAAAAATGTTCTAAGGAGAAGAGGGTGTGTATTCCCAGCTTTTCTTTACCTGAGACTGGAGATAAGCTGGGCAGTGGTGGCTCAGGCGTTTAATCCCAGAGTTTGGGAGGCAAGGCAGAAGCATTTGGATCTCTGAATTAAAGGCCAGTCTGGGTTATAGATCTAGTTTCAGGACAGCCAGGAAACCTACAGAGAAACCCAAACCAAGCAAGCAAGCAAGCAAGCAAGCAAAGGACTAAAAATCTAGCAGCCATCTTGGGTAGGAGTAAGAGAGCAAAGAGCTAGAAAGAACTTGGATGATGAATGACTAACAGTAGGGTTGCTATAGCAGGTCTAGATAGCTGCTTTGTGTTTGTTTGTTTGTTTGTTTATAACATGATAATTAATAACATATGTTTAAATCACTATAGATCTGAGTTTTTAGTTTCATGATGGCAAAACAGGTATATGGTGACAGGATGGGGTTATTAGGATCTATGGTCATAGATAGTGAAGGAATGTTTCCCAGTGTCCTGGTTAGCCAATTGAGACTGTTGAAAGGAACAGTTTTTGAAGAACTTTGTGGTTGAACATACAAATGATCTAGTAATGATCTAGTAATATACAATGTACAGTTAAGAAGGAGAAAGGAAAGTCTCCCTCCTCCCTGTGGTCTCCTATTTTTTCTTCTGAGTATTTAACTCCATCATTGAATGGCAAATCATAAACTGCAAGTTTACTCCAGTGGATGGTGTATTCTTTTGAGAATTTTTACAGGGGTTTTTTTTTCTGTTTTTGTTATTTGTTTGTTTCCCCAAGACAGGGTTTCTCCATGAAGTCCTGACTATACTGGAACTTCCTCTGTAAATTGAGACTGCTCTCAACTCAGAGATCTGCCTTTCTACTAGGATTAAACGTGTGTGCCAGCACTGCCTGGAATATAAGATCATTTTTAACTCTGATTTTTCTTAGTTAATTGTTGTTTTATTAGCCAAATTGCAGAATATTGGTAGAAGAAATGATAAGAATTGAGGTTAGCTGATTAAACACCCCATGTGAGTAATCTCATTGTTTTAGGTATGAATATATGTTTGGAAAACTTTGAATATATTTTATTAAAACTTAAAAAGACCAGCTCCATGTACTAGTGTGGTCTGGCTTTTTCTTTCTTTCTTTCCTTCCTTCCTTCCTTCCTTCCTTCCTTCCTTCCTTCCTTCCTTTTTACTTTTGAGACAGGATCTCTGTAGCCTAGTCTGTCCTGTAACTCATTGGGTAGTTGCCACCAGTACTTGCAAACTTTACAGTTTAAGAGGAAAATACAAAGGAAGTAATTTTTTTGAGACAAGATAATTTTTTTGAGACAAGATAATTTTTTTTGAGGCAGGATTTCTCTATGTACCCTTGGCTGTCCTGGTCTCACTTTGTAGACCAGGCTGGCCTGGAACTCACAGAGTCTGCCTGCCTCTGCCTCCCTGAGTTGCTGGAATTATAGGCTTGCACCAAAATACCCGGCTTCTAATCTTTATTTATTTATTTATTTTTCAATGCAGTTTATTCAGGAACCTTGAACAATCATCGGACCCTGGGGAAAGCCAGCCCACAGCTTAAATAGCCTCTGGGTAGCCAACCCCAGCGTGCCACGTGGGCAATGCAGATAGGTCCACATACATGGAAGCAAGCCAGATCCTCGGCCTTAGCCAAATGTGGAGTTGTTCGTGACAGAGAGCACTCACCATTGGGAAGGTGGAAGGCAGAAACCAGCTCCATCTTTAAGGCGCGGCATTTTGCAGCTCTCTACAGTTCTCCCTTTTTGTTTTAGACACATCAGGCAAGAGTAGAGGTCTGATCTCTGATATTAGAAATAAATTGGGACTTTGTACCGATGTTCATTTAGGTGTCATCCACCCAAAGAGCATCAGACCCATCCAATACCTTTTTCTCAGAGGCGGGACCTGGGGCATCAACCTGCATGCAATCAGACATGCTCTTCTCTGGGTCTACAGCAGCTGACCCTGAGTGCAGTGCTTAGCCTCGCATCCTGAGCATAACATTTTAGCTTTTTATGGTAGCCAACCATTCTTGGGGAGACTGTCCTGCTTCAATGGCTGTAAAGGCCTGAATGATCATGGCTGCATTACGCTGTTATGAGACTCTAATCTTGCATATACACCACAGGCAAACCAAGGAGACCAACACCAGAATGCCTGCTAATGCTCCCATGCCCGCCCATTCCTTCAGATGATTCATGGCTGCAGCAATCCATGGTGATAATCCTGTGGCTAGTCCTGCGTCCACTCTGGTAGAATTTACTGTGATAATGGCCCTTCTGGCTTTCATAGTCTCTGTTGAAAAGTCAGGTGTGATTCTAATGGGTTTGCCATTATATGTTACTTGGCCTTTTTCTTTATTTAAAAAAAAATATTTTATATCCCTCTCTCTCAGTTTATTTTATTTTCACTTTTTATATTTCAGATTTTTGAGATGGGGTTTCTCTGTGTAGTCCTGGTTGTCTTGGAACTCAGATCTGCTGGCTTCTGCCTCCCAAATTCTGGAATTAAAGACATTGGCCTAATTCTGTTTCTTAATGATGTATTACATAAGAGTTACAAGTTAGTTTTCCAGCATTGGAGCTGCTATAACAAAGTGTCATAAATTTGAGGGCTTAAAACAACGGGTGGTTATTGCATAATTTTGGTGGGTAGCTCTGAAATTTATGTGTTAGGAGATAACTCCTTTGGGGGCTTCTAGGGAAGAATAGTCATCCTCTCTGGTTTAGGGGGGGTCCACAGTGTTCTACCACTTACAGCACCATAATTCTATTTTTACCCTCTCTTCATATGGCTTTCTTTGTTTGAATATTTTTTTTTATTTTCATAAAAAAACAATTTCATTGTTTGGCCTGTTGCATTTCTATAATCCCAGCTATTTTGGGGGCAGATGCTAGAAGATGGCTAGAAGTTCAAGGCTTTTATGAGTTACAGAATGAGTTCAAGGCCTGACTGGGCATGCCAGAGCCTGCCAACAGAGTTGAACACTACCTGAGTGGGGAGTGAGAACAAATCACACTACACACGGGATGGTTTGAGGGGGCTGTCATTCTGGCTGAAGCAGCGCAGGTTTATTCCAGGGTTCATTATTTATAGGCAAAGCAAAAACAAGTCACATTAATACAAAAAGAAAAAGATATGGAAATGCCTATTTTTTTTCAAAAACTACTTCCCCAGAAGAGTAGCTAAGGCGAGGGGTTTGAAAACAGGAGAGAAATGCTTTGATGCACACTTATCTCTAAGATCCTTTTGTCCTGTAAAATTAATAACAAGATTTCAGAAATTTCAGACCTCACAGCGCCCCTACCCAGAAGGCAGATCCTACTCGGGTGGGGCGGGGGAGGGGCTTGCGCGAGGCGCAGCGCAGGCGCAGTGCACGCCTCCATTGTCCAGCGTGACAGAAGCGCCGTTGCTATGGCTGCAGACGCTGAAGGGAAAAACGCTGAGCTCGTCCAGGGCCTGGTGGATGGCGGCGGCGAGTGTTGGCGAGGGGAACCCGCTTCCTGGATGCGGTGGCAGCTGTTATGGCTCGGCTAGAGGATTACTTCAACGTGGGAGGTTGAGACCAGGAGGGGCAGGAGGCGCCTGGGCTCCGCCTTCGCCTCAGGCTCCGCCCCCAGGCTCCTCCTCTGCCCACCCAGGCTCTGCCTCCACACCTGGGCTCTGCTTCCGACCCCCAGGCTCCGCCTCCATCCCCGAGCTCTTCCCCGGCTCCTGGGCTCCGCCTCCGCACCCTGGCCCCTCCCCCGTCCACGCCCTGGGCTCCACCTTCGCCCTCGAGCTCCGCCTCCGCTCCCCGGGCTCCGCCCCCCGGCTGGGCTCCTCCCCTGCCTCTCCCTCTGGGCTCTGCCTCAGCCCCCAGCAGCCATTCAGTAGGCTAGGTTGGCGCCGGGCCTGGCATCCCGGCTGGGAGGCGGGGAGGAGAGAGGGTTCTGTCCCGCGGTGGAAGAGCGGCAGGTCCACAGGTGTTGGCCATCACGGAGTGGCCGAGCCTGGCTGGCTGTGAGCGTGTGTGAGGGACCCGCAGGACGGCGGTCGCTGGGAGAGGCCGTGGCTGTACAGTTGGGGGCTGGCAGGCTGGGCGGGTTGGGAGAGCCTCCCTGAGTTCTGCCAAGAGCTTCTGTGGAGGCTGCTGGTTTCCGGGACTGCGCCCTAGGGCCCCAGGGGTTGGGAGGGTGGGAGCACAGTTTGTGGAGTTCATAGGGATTCACTTATGCCCTGCATCCTGAGGAAGAGTGATGCAGGGCCAGGCCTCCTGGAAAGGAAGTGCAGAGAGTCTGATTCTGCCTCCTGCCTGCACTGGGGTTCGTGGGGTGGGGGAACTTGGACATCCAGATTGAGAGAAAGCAGGGTACTTGGAAAGGCTACAGGATCCGTGCACATTTCTGGGAACATTGTTTCAGGACGTATGTGCAGGCATTCCAGAATGAAATGATTCTTCTTAAGTAAAGACAGCCACTGCAAGTGCTCTCTCTCACTTAGCTTCCATGAGATTTTATTATTCTCTTTATTCGTCAGAAAATTCTGCATAAGGAACAGTTTGTTGGATACACTGCTGTTTATACTTTGATGGACTTGCACAACCAGGAGTATACAGGGTTCACACAGGCTTATTTTCTTATTTTTATATCTTTGTGTTGTTATGTATAGATAAGTGAGATGTAATAACAAGGTTACTGTAGAGCTGGGAAAGGTCTTTTATTTCAGGGTAATGCCAGTTTTACCCTTGCAAGGAATTTTAGCTAACAGCCATGCAGCCTTTGTCTCAGGAAGTGCTTAGGTTGTGTTTGGATGATTGTTGGTCGTTGGTAGCACTAGAGTACAAATGTTCTACTCATCTCTTTTTATTATTTATTCATCCCTAAGAAATTGTTTAAGAGAAGGGACCCTTCACATTTTTTTTTCTCACTATTACCTAATTGAGGTCATTTAAGAGAATCACTTGCAGGTCGGTAAGATGGCTTAGCAGATAAATGCTCTTGCTGGGCAAGCCTGGAGACCTGGGATTGATCCCTGAATTCATGAAAAGGTGAAGGCAAAAATGATTGCACAGAGTTGTCATCTAACCTTCTCATGTGTTCACTAGTATTCATCCTTTACCCACATCATGAACACTCCCCCCCAACACACACATACACAATAACAAAAGTAGACTGTGGGCTGTATTTAGAGAATCTTCTTGCTACTCCAAAATGTCATGTAATTTCATTTTTCAGTCTCTTACAGACAAAGTCTTACCCAGACTGCCAGTGGGGAGAATCAGCTTTGTTTTTAATCTTGTTCAGTTTTCAGTTACATTGTTCTCCTTACAACAATTTTATTTAGTTTGTTTGTTTGTTTTTGACACAAATTCTCTCTACAGAGAACTGGTTGTCCTGGGCTTCCCTATGTAGACCAGGCTGGCCTTGAACCTACAGAGATCTGCCTTCCTCTGCCTCCCAAGTGCTGGAGTTAAAGACAACGTGCAACTTCCCCACAACAATTTTGAAATAATAAAAAAAAAACTTGAAGATAGTTCCAAGTATGTACAGTTAATTGCTGTTTTACTTTGCACATTTTGAGAAGAAGTTGCTGACCTTATGCCCTGTCACTCATAATGGTTTAGTGTTAATTTTATACAAACAAGATCTCTGTCTTACATAATGACAGTGCAGTTATCAAAATTGGTAATTCACGCTGACACAGTATTACATTTAATTTGGGTTGTGTTGACTATGTTATTACTCACATAATTGTCAATGAAGTTGGTACATTTAAGTGTTGCGTTGTTTCCTTATCTCTTTAGTTTCTTTCAATATGGAATAGTTCCATCATCTTTTTCATGATCTTGTCACTTTTGATGACTGTGGATCAATTGTATTTTGTCTTCATTAATTTATTTATTTGTTCATTTTACATCCCACTCATAACCCCACTCCCTCCTCTCCTCCCATTCCTGCCCTCATCCCACTCACCCATTTTCCCCAGATAGCCCCCAACCAACCCACCCTGGAACATCAAGTTACATCAGTATTAAGTACCTCCTCTTTCACTGAGGCAAGACAAGGCAGCCCTGCTAGGAAAATGGGATCCAGAGGGAGGCCACAGAGATAGGAGCCCAAGTCAGAGACAGCTCCTGATCTAGTTGTTAGGGGACCTACTTGAGGACAAACAGCCCCATCAATTTCATATGTAGAGGGGTCCTAGGAATAGTCCAGGCATGTTCTTTTGTTGGTGGTTCAGTCTCTATGAGGCCCCATGGTCCCAGGTGAGCTGGCTATGTAAGTCTTGTAGTGTACTACCCCCCTCCCAGCTCCCTAAATCTTTCCTCTAACTGTTCCACAAGACTTTCCAAATTCTGCCTAATGCTTGATTGGCTGTGGGTCTCCTGTAACTGTTTCCATTATCTGTTGGATGAAGCCTCTCAGATGATAGTTATGCTAGTCCCATGTCTACAAGCATATCAGAGTATTATTAATAGTGTCAGAACTTGAGTCTTTCCCATGGGTTGGGTCTTAAGTTGTGCCCGTCATTGGTTGGCCATTTCCTTAATCTCTGTTCCATCTTTTATTCCTGCATATCTTGTAGGTGACAAATTTGGGTCAAGGGTTTTGTGTGTTGGTTGGTGTTCCCCTCCCTCCACTGGCTACAAGATGTGTCCACTTCAGTCTCAATATCCCTGCTGCTAGGCATCTCAGCCAGGCTCAAACCCCCATATTTTCCTAGGTACCTCCAGAATTCCAGGTCTTCATTTTATTTCAGAAATGCTGCAACAATTTCTCTTCTCTCCTAGCCCTCTCACCCCCATCCTCACTTTTCCCACACCTGATCTCCTGTCCTGTTCCTCTCACCTCCTTTCCCACCCACTTCCTCTTTCCCTCAACTTTCTGTCTGTCCCCTTCTTAGTGGGATTCAAGTATCCTCTCTTCTACCCTCATGTTACTTAGTTTATTTAGGTCTGTGGGTTGTGCCATGATTATCCTGTACTATATGGCTAATATCCCACGTTATTTTCATAGATTCTCTCTAAGCATTGTGTTCTCATGAATCAATACATAAACTGGGACAAGGGTATCACAAAAGTGTAACACATTGTGTCCTATCAGGTGGGACATACTTTCACTTTGATTACTGGTAATCATTGTTTTCCAAGCTTTTCTGCTACTCAGTTAATACCCTGCACCCCCATGAGTACCTTGACATTCATCAGAATGTTAGTGCATTTGCCATACACTTACATCAATATGGATTCATGATTTATGTGTCTTCTGTAGTGGACTGGATTGTTACTGTTTGTTTTAGTCTACTGGAGCTAAGTGACAAATGATTTATAAACAAAGGTTTTACTTTTCACAGTTGTGAACTCTGGAAAGTCTAAAGTTAAATTCTAAGGTCTACTTGGGGGCATGCTTGTCTACAGTCCTGTTCTCACTTTAAACTCAGTGTTCTAAAGGGCCACATAATTTTATAAGATCTCTTCAATAAGATTATGAACCTATTTATAAGGGCTTCACTCCCAGACCTGAATACCTCCCAAGGATCTCATGCAGTTCTATTAGTGTGGGTCTCAAGACTTCAACATAGGAATTTTAGGAGGACATAGATATGTAGATCATTTTGATGTTTAAATTGTTTTGTCATTTGACCAATGAGGGCTTATAAATCTGGCTTCTGTGTCTTTATTTTCTTTCCATTTTTTAATCTTAATTTTTATTAATAACACTTTATTCATTTTGAATCCCTCTGTGCTCTTTCCCTCTTCCTCTCCCAATCCCATCCTCCCTCCCCCTTCTCCACACATGTGCCTCCCCAAGTCCACTGATAGGGGAAGTCCTCCTCTCCCTCACTCTGAACATTGTTTATCAGGGCTCATCACAAATAACTTCACTGTCTTCCTCTGTGGCCTGGTAATGTTGCTTCCCCCTCAGGGGGAGGTGATCAAAGAGCAGGCCAATCAGTTCATGTCAGAGACACTCCCTATTCCCATTACAATGGAACCCACTTGGACACTGAACTTCCATGAGCAACATCTGTGAATGGTTCTAGTTTATCTCCATCAGTGTTCCTTGGTTGAATTATCAGTCTCAGAAAAGACCCCTCTGCCCAGATTGTTTTGGTTCTGTTGCTCTCCTTGTGGAGCCCTTGTCCTCTCCATGTCTCATTATTTCCTAATTCTTTCTTGAAGTTCTCAGCACTCTGCCCAAAATTTGGCTACACGTCTCAGCATCTTCTCTGATATCCTGCAGGGTAGAGCCTTTCAGATTTTCTCTGTGGTAGGCTCCTGTCCTGTTCCCTGTTTTCTCCCTCTTCTGATGTCCATCCTCTTTGCCTTTCTGAATAAGGATTCAGCATCTTAGCCAGAGTCCTCCTCCTTCATAAATTTCTTTAGTTGTACAGATTTTAGTATGTTTATCCTATACTATATTTATAATATCCACTTAAGAGTAGTATATACCCTGTGTGTCTTTCTGCTTCTGGGATACCTCACTAAGGTGATTTTTTCCAGTTCCCATCATTTGCCTGCAATTTTCATGATTTCCTTGTTTTTTATTGCTGAGTAATATTCCATTAAGTAGATGTACCACAATTTCTGTGCCCATTCCGCAGTTGAGGGGCATCTGGATTGTTTCCAAGTTCTGACCATTACAAATAAAGCTGCTACAAACATGGTTGAGCAAATGTCTTTGTTGTATACTTGAGCATCTTTTGGATATATGCTTAGGCGTGGTATAGCTGAATCTTGAGGAAGCAGTATTCCTAATTGTCTGAGAAAGTGCCAGATTGATTTCCAATGTGATGTACAAGTTTACATTCCCACCAGGTGTGGAGGTTTCCTCTTTCTCAACATCCTCTTCAGCATGTATTGTCACTTCAGCTTTAGATCTTAGCTATTCTGATGGATGTAAGGTGAAATCTCGCAATTGTTTTGATTTGCATTCCCCTGATGACTAAGGGCATTGAACATTTCTTTAAGTGTTTCTCTGCCATTCCTGTATTGAGAATTCTCTGTTTAGCTCTGTATCCCATTTTTTAATTGGATTACTTGATTTGTTGCTGTTTAACTTCTTGAGTTTTCTATATATTCTGGATATTAGCCCTCTTGTCAGATATAGGGTTAGTGAACATCCTTTCCCAATCTGTAGACAGTGTCCTTTGCTTACAGAAGCTTTTCAGCTTCATGAGGTCCCATTTATCGAGTTTTGCCCTTAGAGCCAGTGCTGTTGGTGTTTTGTTACACCAGCCAAAAAACAAGACCTGAGAAAGATATTTTCCTGATACAGGCAAGAAGAGCATAAGGGTCCTTTCCAAAGCAATGGTTTTCTTCAACAAAGCAAGCACCGGGATTTAACTTAGGGCATATGGATATGTTCAAATGTGGGTTCCCTACTCAGAGCCATGCTAAATTAAGTCCTATTCTGAATGTGATCATAATGTAAAATCAGAGATAAAAAGACACTTTTGGCTCAAAGTCATGCAGAAATATGTGTAAATTTTTTTAAAATGGACAGAAATGCCCCTGAGATTTTTAATTGTGACCACAAGTTCTTAACTGAAAATTAAGTAAATGAGGCCATGAAACTATATTGCACAGGAGGCAATACCATCTGGTAGTCATCATGTCTGATCTATGAGGGGGATGTTTCTCACACAAAGGACAGAGAGCACAAATTCAGAAAACTTCTAACATCCCTGTGTACACTATACCTCAGGAAAAAAAATCTATAACTTGAAATATAGTATGCATTTTGAAATCATTTTGATACATGACATTTCTACAAAGCTATGGCTGTCTTAGAACTGTCCATGGAGCTGGGCATGGTGGCACATACCTGTAATCCCCGCACTCAGGGAGGAAGAGGCATGGATTTATGTGATTTTGAGGATGACTGGGTCTACAAAGTGAGTCCATAACAGCCAATTCTACACAAGAAAATTGTGTCTCAAAAACAACCAGAGAAGACACTCTGTGGAACAATATGGCCTCAGTCTCAGAGAGATCAGCCTGCCACTGAATCCTAGGTTTAGGATGATAGGGATGCACTTCTGAGCCAAGCTTTGATTTTTAAGTGGTCTATCCTTGAATCAAGGAATTAAAGGATAAAATAAGATGTACAAAGGAACCATTTTCCTTTTAATGAGCAGCAATAAGTCTTCAAATTCTACAAATAGTTTGTCTTCTCTAAGTGGCTACATTGCTTTGTTAATTTCATCATTTATAACTGGATATTCGACATATAATATAGAATAATCATACTAAAATCTGTACAGCTAAAGAAGCTAATCAAGAAGGAGGTCCCTGGGTAAGATGCTCAATCTTCATTCAAATAGGCAAACGGATGGACATCAGAAGAGGGAGAAAATAGGGAACTGGACAGGAGCCTACCACAGAGGGCCTCTGAAAGACTATCCAGCAGGGTATCAAAACAGATGCTGAGACTCATAACCAACCTTTGGGCAGAGTGCAGGTAATCTTATGAAAGAAGGGGGAGATAGAAAGACCTGAGGGGAATGGAGCTCCACAAGGAGAACAATAGAATCAAAAAATCTGGGCACAGTGATTTTTGGAGACTCATACTCCAAGCAAGGACCACAAATGGAGATAATGTAGTACCCCTGACAAATTCAGCTCATTGCAGCTTATTGTCTCTAGTAATGGGAAAAAGGACTGTCTCTGACATGAACTCAGTGCCTGGCTCTTTGATCACCTCTGCCTGTGGAGGGAACAGCCTTACCAGTCCACAGAGGAAGACAATGAAGACAGTCCAGATGAGACCTGATAAACTAGGTTCAGATGGAAGGAGAGAAGTACCTCCCCTATCAGTGGACTGGGGGAGGAACATAGGAGAAGAGAGAGAGAGGGTAAGATTGGGAGGGGATGAAGAGGGATCTATAGCAGGGATACAAAGTGAATAAACTGTAATCAATAAAAATAATGTAAAAATGCTGGAGTGTGTTTGTGTGTACATACATAAGTTATGGTGTATACATGCTACTAAGAGTACAGCTTATTGCTATTTATTATCTACATCCCATATATAAGTTCTTCACATGGAACACAAAGAGTCTTTTGGCCAGTGACTACACTGGCCCTTATTTAGCGTGAAAATATATTTACATATCTGCTAGTGTGTGAATTTGCATACACAGTAGCTCAACTATAAAAACTTTAGAAAAATCTCTAACAGTGATATGGACTACTCAGGGATTGAGCACAAATCATCACGCTTAGCAATAACTAAATTTACCCACTGAGACAATTCTCTGACCTTCACTTGCAGTTTTGAGAAATTCTTAAGAATAAGTCTTTACTCCTAAGAAAGAACTAACACATTCCAAAACAAGACAGGAGTGTATAATTTTCATTTGCAAGTAGCATTTATTAATCAAATAATTTCAGTTTCTTCCATCCTCAGATGACAATATATTCATAATCAGAATAGAAGACAATACTGTACTGATGTAATTTTTCAAGTAAGTTTTATGAGTCTCAATGAGCTTAGTGGGGAATGTTTGTGGTATGCAAAAGAGACAACATACCTTGAAGATCATAGAACCATGACGAAAATAGATCCCACACTCCTCATATATTTGTCATAGCCTAAGAATGAATAGTCCATCACACACATAACATGTCTTTTTGAAATAAATCTTGTTGCTGTTACATTAACTATCACTTCCAGATAAATCTCTATAAAGGCAATACTTCAAGATGATGTGCTGTATAGTAAATATGGGAACATGTAGAAGCATGAAACTTCAAACAATATATACACACCTGCGTACACACATACTATAAAGCATCAATTAATTATTGATATCCAAGAAAGGCTTAAAAACAAACATCTTAAATTAATTTGTGAAAACATAAAAAAGTACAAGTTCTCATAGACCCTTCCTTGAAAACTATGATCTCACACTGCCTGATATAAATAAACAATGGACCACATAGAAGATGGGGATTCCATTCTATACATTGCAGCAGAAAAATAACTATCGCGAAGTGGAAATGCATTAGAAGATGAACAGCTGCCACAGAGGAAATATCAGAACAACCTAATAAACTTCTGTGAATGGATTTGCTACACACACAGCAAATTCAATAGCTACTCCAATGTTTCAAAATTCAGACCACAACCACAATTGGTGATCTCCTCCATTATAATGAAGTGAACATGGTAAATAATTACTTCCTCTGAGGCTCTTTTAAAAACAGATTCAAAATAGTTTCTATTCTTGGAAATGAATACATTTTTATGTCCAAAGTAATAACGCTTTTGCATAAATAAGATTGCTCTTTTCTATGAATTCTTTTCTACTTCCTGACATAAAGGTGATATATTAAGATTTAAGATATTTACAGTACTAGATACATGGCTTTGCAGTTAAGACAAGTTCATTCCCAGGACCTAGTTCAGGTTTTGGACAACTTTCTATAATTCCTGGTATGAGAAAATCAGTGGGTCTAGTCTACATGGAAACTAGAATGGACAGGCACATAAACACACAAAGAAAAACTATTATCACATAAGGGAAATTAAAACAAATTCTTAAGTATATGTTTACTCGTGAATGTTTTACTTCTATAAGCATTCATTACTGAATTCAGGTGTTGGGGCAACTACAGGCTTATCTACAAATGTCTTCATCATGAATTCCTTCATGTAAGAGAAATCAAACATGTAAGTTTGAAATCAGAGAAATGAATCATTTTCAGTTGGTGGTATCATTTGGGAATGTTTAAAAAATGTATCCCTGCTGGAGAAAGTAGGTTAATTGGGGTGGGCTTCATATTTTTCAGCTGCATACCTTCTGTAGTTCCCACTTGCTGCTTCATGCTGCAGGTGGTGGTTGTGAGCTCCAATCTTCCTACTTTAGCTGCCATGTAGGACACTTGTGTTACCAAATTTATAGTGATCCCATATCCTCTCAGGTCATAAGGCAAAGTAAACACATTTGCAAGTTGCCTTAGACATTGTGTTTAGTCACAGAAAATGCACTAATACCCACATATAAATTTTATTACTGGGTGATTTATTTCATGGAATTGAACTGAATTGTCAAATGGATTATCTTATTGTTTCAATCCATATGCCTTTGGTCCATGAGATTTCAATTGGAAACAAAATAAGGATGGATGTCACAAACACATGCATACATCTTTGACAGTTGTTAGAATTTTACTCCAAAATAATCTAGTGTAATTGAATGCAAGCTGGTGGGTCAAAGATCTTAACAATTTTTTTATTCTAATAGATGTTCTTCCGAATGCGTTCTTTTAGGTTCTCAAAGACTACTGTGATATACAAAGGCTTTAAGATGTAGCCCACACAGTAAAGCTTTTACTCTTATAGAATGGTAGCATGAAGCAGAAAACCTTACCATACTGACTACATTCATGGGGTTTCCCTGCAGCATGACTTTTTCTCATGATTTCAAAGAAAACCCTATGAAAAGGATTTACCACATTGCTTATTGAGAGGGTTTCACTGTAGTGTGTGTTCTTTTATGTATTTGGAGACAACTGTATTAAGAAAAGGATTTATCACATGAAGACATGTGTAAGGTTTCTCTATACTATCTGACCATTTGTATACTTGAAGATGACTTTGATATGCAATACATGTAAAAGCAAATTGTATGTGGGAACATGCAAAAGCAATTTGTCCTAAATATTTCCTTTTAGTTACCAGCCTTCAATGATTTATAAGGTGAACATTAGTTTAAGTTCATAGTCCCTAGGAAAGCTGTAAACTTCCCAATAGCTGACCGGATTTAATTACTTAACTTTTGATGCCTAAAACATGACTGTTCCATACCATGATTTCTGGTCTCCTTACATAATGACTGACCCAAAACACAGATTCTCTTTCCTAAAACATAATAAATTTTCCTAACCACAAAAGAACAAATGGATATGATTGTTTTCATTGTAAAACCTACATTTTGCATCAGGTAACTTCCTCAATGACGTAAACAAATCCCATATCCCTAAACCATGACTGATGGAAATAATTCAGTTGCAAAACAGTAAAGATGTTCATGGTTTTCAAGCTCAGAACCTCTGTAACTTTCTGGCTCATTGGATGGGTAGGCATCACAGTTCAACATTATGTGGTCCCTAATCAAACAGAATGACAATATTTTTTTTTCATCTGTATTGACCTCTTTGAGTTGTATTAGATTCAGTGGACAGAAGAACACAAAAGCCTTACAATATTGATTATATTCAGATTTTCTCTCCATTGTGAAACTTTAATGATGAAACTGTATGATGATGTAAAATATAGATATGTGCAAAGATCTTCCATTTTAACACATTCATAAAATTTCTCACTGTATGAATTCTTTCATGATGATGAAGATAATACAAATGTGGAATAGCTTCACCATGTAAATACACTCATAGTCTTTCTTTCTGATATGAATTCTTTCATGACGTTGAAGATGATTGTGAACAGCACGTTTTTATTAGGAGATGACAGTTATGTGAAAAGGCTTTACCACAAAGGAAACATTAATAAGTTTTCTCTCAAGTGTGAGCTCTTTTATGTATTAGGAGATGACTGTTACATACAAAGGCTTTCACACATTGATTACATCCATAAGAGTTCTCTCCAGTGTGAGTTCTTTTGTTTGTATTAGGAGACTACTGTTACATGCAAAGGCTTTACCACCTTAGTTACATTCATAAGATTTCTCTCTAGTATGTGTTCTTCATGTCATAGGAGAATACTATTATGTCAAAATGCTTTGTCACATTGGTTACATTCATAAAGTTTCTATCCAGTGTGCTTCTTCTATGTACATAGAGATTATTAAGGCATGCAAACTTTTGAACACATTGTTTATATTTACAGGGTTTCACTCCAATAAGTGTTCTTCTTCAAGATAAGTCTTACATGAAAAGACTTCATGACATTAGCTATATTCATAAGAATTTTCTGCAACATAGATTTTTATGCCTTCGGAGAACATTGTTATCTGCAAAGGCTTTACCACATTGGTTACATTCAAAAGGTTTCTCTCCAGTGTGAGCTCTTTTATGAACAATGAGATTAATGTTCTGTGCAAAGGCTTTACCACATTGGTTACATTCATAAGGTTTTTCTCCAGTGTGAGTCCTTTTATGTCGCAGGAGCTTATTTTTAAATGCAAAGGCTTCACCACATTGGTTACATTCATAAGGTTTCTCTCCAGTGTGCGTTCTTTTGTGTATTAGACTACTGTTACGTGCAAAGGCTTTACCGCATTGGTTACATTCAGTGTGAGTTCCTCCTTTATGTCTTAGGAGACTACTGTTAGATGCATAGGTTTTACCAAATCGGTTACATTCATGAGGTTTCTCTCCTATATGTATACTTTTATGTCTTAGGATATGACTTTTATGTGCAAAGGCATTACCATATTGGCAACATTCATAGTGATCCACACCAGTATGCATACTTTTACATGTGTGGGGACTATTGTGATGTGCAAAGACTTCATCTTGAGTATCTTCAGGGAGTTTGTCTGCACAATGATTGTTTTCATACCTGCAAATATAATTGGCACATATGACATCTTTTCCACATTCATTACACTAATGGATGTTTTTGCCACATGACTTAATTTTGCAGTTTGAATTAAAGGTAAAGAAGAATTACAGTTTGAGTTTTCATCATTATTTTTATATTCACGGTGTTCTCCTCTACTGGTTGTTTTGCTGAGCCAGCAATCAGCTAAGTACTGATGAAATCATAGTATTGTTAGTTCTATAGCTGATCACCTGTCATATATTTTGTAAACATTTGTCCTTCCTTCCTTATCTATTGGAAATAATAACGAGCTAACAAGTGATAGCAGGGCGCAAAATGGAGGACAGAACTTTTGAGTGAGAGAGGGTTGCTGCAAAGGAGAAAGCAAATGACACACCATTCACCAGCATGACAATGAGGTTAACAGATGGACATGACCATGAACAAAGAAGTAGAGCTGGCCATGCATACAGACACTGTGCTAGGTTTGTTTTAGGGAAACAAAGAGTTCAGAATCTGCCCAGTAAATTGCCTAAGCTTTAAAATATCAAAAAGCCTCTGCATCATTATTTGTACTGCTGGAAGCTCTAAGTATCCCATATAAACATAATAGGTATCAATTTTTAAACATCTACTCAAAATGTGGACTACTAAACCTTTTAGTTTTTCTGGGTGGTACATTGTTTCTTTCAATATACACATATTAAAATGACTTGTACTCATTGTGATATATGATATAACTATTAAAAGAATAATAATAAAGACATGGTTCCATGATGCATTCACACATTTGATTTTTGTTCATCACAGACATGTGCTATAGGGATTATGATTTTTCCACAACAGCATTCTTGACTCTAAAAAAAAAACTGCCCTTCTCACAAAACTTAGCAACATTACTACAATTATATGAGTAAACCCATGTTTGGATATACTTTCATCACCTATTTACTGTGAATACATTTGGCAATACCTGAGCTGTAGGAGACTAAACAAATTCCAGTTTTACCTCATAGCGCTAATGAGGAAATAATTTATATATTGATCTTGCATAAGTATGATTTCCTTGCACTTGTTCTTAGAGGAGTGCCCTGTAAACATACATCAAATACCTAACATGGAGGTATGTGGTTTAGTAACATGATAGTCATCATCAATAAATACACTTAAAGGAGTTCATTTACACTGTCCCTTCTCTTTCAAAATTTCAGAACATATTAAAATTTTCTCAGAACCATATTCATATCAGATTACAATGAAAATTACCTTGTGTGTCTTTTAGGACTTTGACAATGCTCTTCTATATTATGACTTTCCCAATTGTAGCCTAAAATACAGTAACAGAAAATGTATGATTTATTATTGGAAATAAGACAAAATTTAAGTCGTGCTCTATGGTCAATCAAAGAACCATTCACCTCATTCTTCCTCATCCTCAAGAGAAATTGTAGAAGCACTTCCATAATGAATAAAGTGTTTTCCCCATATTTTAAGAAGTAAAGAAAATTCACTGTCCTACCTATAGCAGTGAGGTTCCTGTAGGTCTCCAGCATTACATCTTTGTAGAGATTCCTCTGGGAAGGATCCAGCAAAGCCCACTCCTCTCCAGTGAAGTTCACATGCACATCATTGTAGGTCAATATACTCTAAAATATCCACACACATGTACAACAGAAAGCATGATACTTAGAATACTGGCGATGTATCCTTCATTTACAATATTTTCAATTTATTCTGATGGTTCTTCTACTTATTTTCTGACACACAAGTTGTAATGTAATCACCAAATCTTTTTAGAAGTAAACTTAATAGTGAGGTTCACCTCTCTAATTTCTGCATCCTTTTAGTAGGATATAGCCTTGCAAGAGAAATGTCAATTAATAGGTAAAGAGAGAGAGAAAGAGAGAGAGAGAGAGAGAGAGAGAGAGAGAGAGAGAAAGAGAGAGAGAAAACAGATCAACAGTACTGAGCCCACATGAGAGAAATAGTATAAACGATTCCTGACTCTTATAAGAATGGGCAGGCTGGCTGTATTATCTGATGAATTTAATTCCAAAAATCACCCAAGAAACTGTGGCTGGTGTATTTCACAGAGCTGGATGGTAGACAGCTCTTTGCAATAAGTTCCAGGACACTCAGGGGAACATAATACGATTCTGAATAATATACAAAAATTAATTAAACAAACAAGATAAAAAACTTAAAGATCTTTCTCAAGTTTCTACAAAGAGTTATATATTCATTTGAGTTCTGCATAAATATCTAGAAACCTGAAGTGCCTCATTTTAAACTGTAATATTAATGTGATCATTTTTAAAATGAAATGTATGTTTGAACAATTACAAAAGGATAGTGAAAACTTTAGCAATTTAATAGGCAACATGGGGGATGAAGGTATGACTCAGTGGTTAAGAACACTGTCTGTTCTTCCAGAAGACCTGGGTTAAATTCTCAGCACCCACATGACAGCTAATAGCTGTCTGTAACACAATATATTCAATTAAATACTCACAAAACAAATCTAAGCACACATCAAAGATATGCATGATGAACAAATTGGCTTTATCTCAGGGATACAGGGATGGTTCAACATATGAAAACCCATCAATGTAATCAACCATATAAACAAACTGAAAGACCAAGATCACATGATCATCTCATTAGATGAGAAAAAGCCTTTGACAAAATCCAACATTCCTTCATGTTAAAAGACTTGGGAAGATCAGGCATACAGGAGTCAGGCACATACTTAGCATAAAGAAGCAGGAAAAAGCAAGCTGATAGCCAACATCAAATCATTTGGAGAGAAACTTAAAGAAATTCCATTCATATGAGGTACAGGACAAGGATGCCTCCCCTCTCCATATCTCTTCAATGTACTCCTTAAGTCCTAGCTAAAGCAATAAGACAACTGAAGATTATCAAGGAGATACGAATTGGAAAGGAAGAATTCAAAGAATCACTATTCATAGATGATTTAGTAGTATACCTAGGTGACCCAAGAAATTTTACCAGATAATTCCTACAGTTGATATACAATTTCCAGAAAATGGCTGGGAACACAACTAACTAAAAATTTCATTAGTCCTTCTGTATACAAATTAAAAATTAGCTGAGAATGAAATTTGGAAAAAATACCCTGAACAGTAGCTACAAACAACATGAAGTGAAAGACCTCTATGACTAGAGGTTGCCAGAATGTGTCACTCAGAATAGAAAACAGAACAAACAACAGGAGTGGATGAAGAGAGGGAACTGGGCAGAAGGTGGAATGTGGAGGGAAACAAATATGGGTATCAGATGTGGGGAGAATTGTAGTAGGAGGAGAGAAGGCTGAGAACAAGAAGGGAAACTGAGGTGGTTTCTCTTTGGAGTCATTTGACAGGGAAGGTTCCTGAGAGGACCTGGGTGTGACTCTATCTGAGACTTCTAACGGAGGTACAGGGGAAAAGAGATATGGAAAATGATGTTACCACCTCTTAGCCACACAGGACTAGTGGAGAGAGGGAACAACAACTGAACCACAAAACACACGATCCAAAAATAACCCTGCCTATAAGAAGCTTATGGATAATGACGTAACAAAGACTGAGGGAAAGTCCAACCAATAATTGGGCCAACCTGAGTCCCACCTTACACTACAGAGCCAGCCAATGAAACTGTAAATGTTGCTTTGCTGAGCTTGTAGAAAAGAGCCTAAACATGCCTGTTATCTCAGAGGCTCCACCCAGCAGCCAATGGAGACAGATGCTGGAACTTGTACCTAAGCATGGGGTGGATCACTGGGGGTCTTATGGAAGTACTGGGGGAAATATGGAAGAACCTGAAGGGGATAGGAAGCCACAAGAAGACCAACAGAGACAAGTAACCGAGATCCGGGGTAGGGTTTACAGAAAATGAGACATTAACTAAGGAGCATGATGCATGTTCAAGGCATAGGTCTCTTGAAATTATCTGTACAATGGGCAGCTTGGTCAATGTGGGTTAAGTGGTAAGTGGAGGGCACTGTTTCTAAAAGGAACTCTACTGCCCGCTTTTAGATAATCTCCCCCTGTCAGGCGTACCTTGCCTGGCCTTAGTGGATGAAGATATGCTCAGTCCTGATGTGACTTGATGTGATGCAATAGGGTGACACAGGGAGAGTAGGGCTCCATTTTTCTTGGGGGGGGAGGAAGAAGGGTGAGGGTGGACTGAGAGTAGGGGAAGGAGGGATAGCCTTTGGATGTAAAGCCAAAAAACAAAATAATTTCTTTAAAAAAATTAAAATACTTAGAGAGAGAGAGGGGGGCTTGAGAGGGGATAAGGGAGGAGGCTGTAGCTGGGATACAAAACGAATATAATAAATAAAAGTAAAAAAAGAATAATATTAATACATTCTCTGAAAAATCCAGAGTGAAAACTGGCAACAGGACCTTGACCATCAAATTAGAATGGTCAAAATAAACCCCCAAAAGTGTCATCAAGTCTTCATATGTCTGTCATAGCCTAAGAACACAGTCATATTACACACATATAACATGCTTTTATGAAATAAATCTCATTGTTGTGGCATTACCTATCACCTCTAGCATATTCTCTTACAAGGCAGAACTTCAGCATGATGTGCCATATAGTAACAAATGAGAACATAAAGAAGCATGTAAGTTTAAACAATACATACATACACACATACATTCTATTAAGCATTTTAACATTAACATTGGTAAAATATGTTGACAAAACAGAACACATTGGGGGTACATCTTTCATCTTTGCACATCAGAAAGCTGACACATGAGAATCAAGAATTCAAATGTAGTCTTGACTAATTACTAACATTCAAGCCAGGTATGAAAACGAACATCACCATCTAAGAAATCAGTCCCCAATTTTACCTCTACGTTAATTAATTCTTTAGATCATGATCAGTACGAGAAATATTTGAGGCCAAAATTACCACACAAATGACCTCTAGCTTACTTTTTCATGGAGCCTATTTTCCACTGAAATCCTATGACCTCCACTTCCTCTATATGTACTACACTCAACCTACTGAACTTCCAGGTCCTACAGGAAGAGCCAATTAAGCTTTGGATTTTGCCATCCCAAGTCCTGATATTTTACACATTCCTAAAAAAGCGAACATTCTGAGGGCTGTCAGGAGCAAAGTCACTTTGGCATAACTTTTTTTTTTCTCCTAAAATGATACTGTGCTACTGTGATTGAATCCCCTAACCACAAACATCTCAGGTCATGTACTGGTTTGCTTGTTTGGTCAAGTCAGATCAAACTCCATAATTTTTGAAGCTGAGGAAACTCAAATTTCATGAAAACTTAGGCAAAGACCATGGCAATTATTGTTTCCTGCCTTGCTCTCTTGTTTCTTGATCATTTTGTGCTTAGCTAGCTTTCTTATCCAACCCTGGGCCGCTTGCTCAGGGATACTGCCACCCTCAATTTAAGAGCCTTCTATAGAAATCATCAGTCAACACAATCTCTCACCTACATAGAAAACAGCCATTTTCTCATTACTTTATTTATTTATTTTTTAGTTTATATCCTGCTTGCAGCTCTGTACATCCTCTTTTCCTGGTATCATCCTCCCACCCTCTTCCCCTACTCCTCTTCCTCTTCTTCTCAGGCAAAGGGAGCCTCCCCATACCATCTCTCCTCAACACATCAAGTTACATATGAACTAAGTGCATCCTTCCCTGAGGCCAGACAATGAAGCCCAGCTAGGGCAAAGTGATTCATAAACAAGCAGCTGTGTCCATGTCACTAGTTAGCTCCCATTTCAAAGGCTAGGTGACCAACATGAAGACATGTTGGATATGTGTAGGGTGCCTAAGTCCAGCATCAGCCATTTTATGATGGAATGCTACCAGCTGAATTTACCATGGAAAAAATAACTCAGAATTTTAAGCAGGATTATGGAGAAGTATTACACATAGAGACAAATATGACTTCTGTACTTACTTTACAATACAACAATGAAAATTGTGCACAATTTTTGTGAAAGAACACAGCAATCCAAGAACATAAGCCACAAAATATAGTCACGATTTCTTCAAGATACCTAAGGAAACTCAACCCAGAAAAATTTCAAGTAGACATGTACCTCTGATTGTACACATATAGAAATTAAATAAACAGAAATGTAATGACTCCCACAAAAATAACCCAAATTAACCCCTACACTATTCTAGATACAACTGATCTTTACTTTTAAAGTCCCCATGCTCTAGACCTCTCTCTGTAAATGGAGGTCACCAGAAAGGTGGGCTATATGGCTGTAGGTCATTCCCCCTAGTGATTTCAGGCAAACCCAGTCCTACTGATTCCCATAAACAAAGCAATGTTAAACAGTAATTTTATGTCTTGTTATTGCCATATGTATTCCAGCACAAGATGTGAAATCTGTCCTATGTAACTGCATAACACCATATACACTTGAGACACCTCTGCAGCTCAGAAACGACTTTTAACCCTGGAAGTGAGTTCCTTAAACCACAACATTGTGGCTGCTGTTATTGGAAAGATAAAAGGATGCTAATCAAATACTCATGAAGTTTCATCTACATTTCTTCCTTGACATCATTTTTTAACCTATTTGTAAAACTGAAATATTTTTCACAAAAAAAATTAATTAGAAAACAATGTTTAAAACTTCCAGAAATCTGACCTTCATTTTTTCCAAACTGTCTTCCTACTGCACACACAATAGCCAGCTCATTATATGTCTCAAATAGGTAATTTATAAACTCTGCTGTGTACAGACTTTAACTTAAGAATTTAGAAATTTTAACCAAGAGAAAGGCAAAGTCATGCATCTGGGGAGCAATAGACTGGGATCAATGTGACCTGAGCCAATAAAGCTTGTCTCAGAAATATTTTTCCAAAAGGCTGAAAATGCAGCCATTACAGAATTAATATCCACAACCAGGAAGAATGCCACACACAATTAAATGGTTAATTAAAAGAGTTCTCTTTAATAGTAGCATGTGTCCAGTTCTAGCTAATGGTATATGAGAAGTCAGCCTAAAGCTGATTTTGTACTCCATACATGCAGTCTTCCTTAAGTCTCTTTTAGGATCCAGGTTATATATTAAACAGTTTCAATATGGGCTGGAGAGTTCAAGTCGAGCCACTGAGTCAATTGGAAGATTTACACAGCAAGAGAATTCTCAACAGTAGAATCTCAAATGGCTGAGAAACACTGTTCAGGTTCAGCATCCTTATCCTTTAAGGAAATGCAAATGGAAACTACTTTGAGCTTTAATTTTACACATGTCAGAATGGTGAAGTTTAACAGGACAAGTGACAGCTCACTCATACTGACAAAGGTGTTGGGGAAAGGGAACACTCCTTCATTGTTGGATGGAGGTCAAACAAATACAGCCAACATTGTATTTTCTCAGACAACTGAGTTGTTGTCCCAGAAGGTCATTTGGAAATGCCCAAAAGCCAAGGCTAATATTAGGACAGAGCATTGATCTCTCAAAAATAACACCAGGACCACACTGTGGAGGAAAACTTACACACAGTGCACTGAAGGTGGAGAGGTGGACCAGGGGCAGGCTGAAAGACTTCACCCCTATATTCTAGTCTCTTTAGGGTGAGACTACTGTACAGGCTACTGAAAGAGAAACGTGGACAGAAACCCAGAATAAAAACCACTCCACCTAAAATCTGTACTGCTTGCAAGATATAAAGTTGGCGTGGTGGCACCAAATATGCTTGAGTGGTGAGCTAATGTTTGGTTTAACTTGCACCCTAAGCCATGGGATGGAATCCACTCCCTTCATGGCCAGGAATGTCACAGAGACATAAATGACAAGCATTGCATGAGCATGTATCAGCACCAGGTCCTCTACTGAGGTGTTAGCTCTGTATTTTTATGGGAATCGTAACATTAGCAACGGGCATAGCTTTGACTCTCTCACCTGCTCTTGAGAATCTTTTTCCCCTATTGGGTTCCTTGCCAATCCTCAGTGTGAGGTCTGTTTGTTTATCTTTTGTATCTTGTTTGGTGTTGTTTGGCAGTCCTATCTTGGAGGCCTGTTCTTTTCTGAAAAGGATACAGAGTGGAGGGAGTGGAACCGGGGAAGAAGGGAGGTGTTGGATGTGGGAGAAGTGGAGGGAGGGAAAATTGGTCAGAATATATTGTCTGAGGGAAGAATCCTTTTCAATTAAAAGCATTAATTCAATTTTCCTACCTAAAAAAATGGAAAGAAGGGAAGCAAAGAGAAGTGAAATAGTGAAGACAAGGAAAACACTATCATGACGTAGAGTTATTGTTCTGTGTGCATAGAGGGAAAGCATCACTCAGAAGTTTAACAAGCTTATTCTTTAGTCCCATCTAGATCTATGAAATCAGAAGTTTTGCTCTCACCAATGTGAAATACATATCATGCAGGTAAAAAAATGGTAACTTTCTGCTGTTATGTGGAATTACAGGAGTCCCTGCTCACTTAATTCCAAAAGAGTACTCTTTCTTCTCTATAATAAAAACTAAAGTTTGAAACTGCAGAGGTGGCTCAGCAGGTAAGAACACTCTCTGTTCCTTCAGAACTCTTGAGTTCAATTCCCAGCAACCACATGGTGGCTCACGACCATCTATACTGTGGTCTGTTGCGCTCTTCTGGCATGCAGGCGCACATGCAGACAAAACACTAATTAAATAAATAAAATCTTTAAAAATAAACAACCAAAAACAATGTTTGAATAATATTCACAATAATAGAAATAAATGCATAATGTTATACACTATACAATATATAGTACATTAAGTATATACAAACTGATATTTTAAAATGTTAAGCATTTAAACATGTTTTCCCAATAAAAATAAAAGTGTCATCATCTAAGGTGGGTTATCTGATCAAAACAAAACTAAGAAAGGTGTTACTTGTCTAAGACTATTACATTTTTATTCAACTGTAATTTATTGTCATTCTTTCAATTCAAACAAAACAAGTCAGTTTCTTAACTCATTTTCACTTCATGCAGCATGACTCATTGGCAGAAAGCTCTTATACCATCAAAATAAACCAACTTTCTGCATTTTTATAGAATATTGTAAAAGCACATTTGCTTTTTATTTCTGTAACAACTTTTGCTCTAAAAAGGCTGATATTTGATTTTCCTTCTCCACATACCAACTAAAAAAATGTTACAAAAATTCTTTGAAAGTGCTTCACCTAGGTTGTGTTGTTTCTGCCTTTCATTTTCTATTGCGAACATTAAGGTAGACAAGATGACTGAAGGTCTCCGTCCCAATGGACAAATGGGAATGCAGCAAGATTGAAATCAGAGAGAGAGAGAGAGAAGTTTGTTGGTTTAACACTGCTTATGCTGTAATTATATCCTGTTTCATGACTAATACAGCACTGACTGTGAGACTTTTATAAGTATGCAATCCTTTAACTATTGCTATTGTCTTCATTTATTTGCCATACTGTCCTCCTGAGGTACCCAGAGTGACCTCAACAAATGAAGAATTAGGTTATTTTGAAAGTTATACCACCACGAATATAAATGCAATAAGCATGAGATTTCAGATACTTCTTTAAAACCAATCTAGAGTACATGAAAATTTACTAAGAAGACTGTTGGGATACATATCAATTCTGTCATTTTATGAGAGCTCTGTGCAAGGTAGGCACACATAAACATGGAAACAATGAGAATGTGTGAAAACATGGTTTATTGTGTTGTTTTTGGTAATGAGGGGGTGTGGGTGTAGGTAATATCTGCAAAACCATCAGATTACATACATTAAATACTTGCAGTTTTACATTGACTATAAAACTACTTGATGTTACTTAATTTTAGTTCATATCCACAGGAAATCCCAAATTCTGCTATCAAAAGTTGATTTGTATGCTAATACACGATCCCATATCATATTCAAATTTATTGTTCAATTCTGTACCATGTGTTATTTTCACTTTTTGTCTTCTCAAATTATACTTGGTGGGATAGCTTTTCTGACCATAACAATGTTTTTTGTGTCAGTAAACTCTATAATTGTCTTCTTTCTATAGACTGTAAATTATTTCATATCACTTTCAATTTTAAGTACTAAGTGTAGTTTGCTAAACAAATGATTTATGTAGGATAATATTATTTACCCTTTTATACTAGAGTAAACGACACTAATGAAATGATGTATTTAAAAATAAAAAGATGTTGGCTATTTTCTCTTTCAACATGAATTCAACAGAATCTAAAGAAAATTTCTATGAATTTCTAAGAGGAAAGCTGATTCCAAAGCTATATCCCATGAAAAACGACACAGAATTCCAAATAGGATTATGAAGGAAGAGTATACACATGGGCAGCTGTGACCTCAGAATGTATCTCAGAGCTACAACTACAAAGAATGTGTACAACAGTTTTGACAAAATTAGGAGATGAAGAGAAAAAGCCAAAACCGTAAGCTTAAAAATAAAAAATTCAAATTTTCCTCAAAAGACCCAAGGAAACTCTGGCAGGAAAAACGTGTACTTGACCATGTGTACTTTTGGTTATATATATATAGAAATTAAATAAACACAGACTTCAAAACTTTTACAAAAGCAATTCAAACTGACCACTAACATACATTTCTGACCCACTGGCTACTGTAGATCGCTCTTGAAAAGGAGAGATCACATGCTCTGTGTTCTGAGCTCGGTGTAGAAAAAAGTGATCAAAAAAGTGGGCTATGATTCTACAGACCCTCTTGCTTCCTTGTGGTTTCAGGCAAATCCAGCCCCACTGAAAGCCACACACAAACAAATGTGGTGAGTGTTTTCAAGTTTGCTTACTCCCACATAGATTGTGCCACAAGAAATGGAATCTGCCTTATTCATCTACCCAACACCATGCACACCTTAAAAACCTCTGCATCTCAGAAATTCCTTTTGTGTCATGAAGTTAAATTTCCTGAATCACACCATTGTGGTTGAAAGTAGCGAAAAGATAAAAAGATTACAAAAATTGCTGTAGAATGTACATCGCTCCCTTTCTACCAGCTTCAAAACTATTTATAAAATTTGCCACACAAAACTGAACTTGAAATACAAGGTTCAGAACGTCTAGAGAGCAGACCATCAATTTTCCAATCTGTCTTCCCAGCACACACCAAAAGCAATGTGTATGTGTGCACACTGGACAGTGATATTTTTTTTTCAATGCAGTTTATTCAGGAACCTTGAACAATCCTCGGACCCTGGGGAAAGCCAGCCCACAGCTTAAATAGCCTCTGGGTAGCCAACCCAGGCGTGCCACGTGGGCAATGCAGATAGGTCCACATACATGGAAGCAAGCCAGATCCTCAGCCTTAGCCAAATGTGGAATTGTTCGTGACAGAGAGCACTCACCATCGGGAAGGTGGAAGGCAGAAACCAGCTCCATCTTTAAGGCATAGCATTCCGCAGCTCTCTACAGTTCCTCCTTTTTGTTTTAGACGCATCAGGCAAGAGTAGAGGTCTGATCTCTGATATTAGAAATAAATTGGGACTTTGTACCGATGTTCATTTAGGTGTCATCCACCCAAAGAGCATCAGACCCGTCCGATACCTTTTTCTCAGAGGCGGGACCTGGGGCATCAACCCGCGTGCAATCAGACATGCTCCTCTCTGGGTCGAAAGCGGCTGACCCTGAGTGCAGTGCTTAGCCTCGCATCCTGAGCGTATCATTTTAGCTTTTTATGGTATCCAACCATGCTTGGGGAGAATGTCCTGCTTCAGTGGCTGTAAAGGCCTGAATAATCAACAACCACTCTGGAAATCAATCTGGCGCTTTCTCAGACAACTAGGAATAGCTAGCGCTTCCTCAAGATCCAGCCATACCACTACTGGGCATATATCCAAAAGAGGACAGTGATATTTTAAGCATCACTAAACTGCCAGGGCTGCAGAGGAATTCTACCAGCCCCCCATCCACTGCCAAGGAATCCACACTCAAGGGAGAGTCAGAGACCAAGGACCGCTACCGAAAATCACCACATAGATCAACAGAATGACAGTTGACTGACTGGCAGTCTCAGCACCACCATATCAGACTCTGAGAACTTAGCAGAACTGTTCCTCCTGATTTGGGGACAGTGGCCCACATACTCACCATTGCATACTTTGTGGTCCCCAGTGTCCGGGACTGACCTCAAGCTAAGATAACTACCTTAGGTAGTTAAAATTTCTTGGTTGATTGCAAACATCCCTTGCACAAACATTTAGATTAGAATCTGTCCCGAGCAAAGAATAGGGGCGGACTTTCCAAGAAAAAATGCAAAATGTTTCTTCCCCGGCCAGTTTAGATAAGCTGTGCCCTCACCCTGTTTGCCAACTTCCTGACAACAGTGATTATCAGATGTAACACTTCCTCTAATAAGCAGACATTGACAAAGGTCTTGGTCTCGCTCCTTTTTCTCACCCGTCTTCTCTTCAGGTATGGTCCCCCTCAACACCCTTCAATAACTGAGTCCCCACTGATGGGGGCACCCCTCACAGTTCTCTTCAGATGCATCAGAGAAGAATCTTGGAGAGAGACTATGAGCTACCTCACACTGGTGCTGCTGATTTGTAGGTCTGCCCAGAGTCCCTCATTTCATTTGGCCATCCAGATGAGCTTCGGGACAGTAACAGCTACTTAACTGGAGTATCAGATCAAGCAACTCAGACATCTGAGTCTTTCCCAGATGGACCCTTCCACCTTAGGGGCAGACAGAGCCCTACTCTAAGAAATCTGTATTTTAGTACAATTTTCCAGTCTCCAAGACACAAGGAGACAGTTCCTCTTCAAAGTCACAGGGTCCTTTGTGTGCACATTCCAATACACAAACAACGTTCAGTGCAGATATCTCTACCCCATAGCTGAGAAATCCCAAATCCAAACAAGTCAAAGTCAAACAGTAACAACAATTAAAGCAAAAAGTGACCATAAATTTGAAAGTAAGGAGTGGTAAATGGTTAATGAATGAAAAAAAAAAGAAATAAAAAGGAAAGAACATGGATAATTCTAGATATGGTAGTGTAGAAAGTTTATTATAGATAAAAGGGACAGCACAGCCAGATGCAGGGACATCTGGGAGAGTCCAGAGGGAACATGACTGTGAGCCTTATGAGGAAAGGAAGGAGGGAGAGGGGAAAGCCAGACCAAGGGGCCAGGATAGTAAAGGATAGATAAAAAAGGCCAGGTAACCAAAATGGTTGGATTACATAAGGAAGACCATCCAGGGGAAGTGGAGCTCAGCCCCTGGGCTAGAAGGCTGGGGATGCCAACCATTACCCAATCACAGGTAGAAACAGAGGGATGCTGGGAGAACCAGCAGCTTGGCCTGCTTTGCTTTGTTAAATAGATACCTCAGCCATTTGTCCCAGCATTTGAGACTTAACAGTAGGGAAGAATGAGGAGATTGAAATTATTTAACTATAATCTCCAAACTTTGTTGTAAAAAGTTAAAACAGGCTTCAGGCTTCAATAGTTTTCTGGGACTAGACATGCATAGCAGAGCACACCAAGAATTATGCACTCCTTTTCCTTGGGGTGCGCCATTGTTAGAATAATAACATTCCAGTTATGCTTGGCCACACCAGATTATCCAGGTCTTCTGTGTTTGTTGAATCAGTATAACTACAGAAATTTGGTTTCTAGAAATAAGTTTAGCTGCTTTTGCAGAATCTTGATTGCCTTGGTCTGTGAACTCTAAGTATTGCCAGTTTGGACATTTCCTAATCATCTAAAATTGAATAATTGACATTTCTGTTCAAGCAGAAAAGCTCTCACCATCCTTCTTTTTTTCCATCCCTTTCGGTGCAGTGATGACACCAGCTTCAAAGTTGGTCACTGAACTCAATTCATACATAGGTGCCTCTTTATTTGTAATTACTCACCCCATGAAAGCCACGGGATATTTGAGGAACCTCATTCACTGGTCCCTTTTCCATTTCACTGACCGGGTTAAGGTTCAGCCTGAAATGAGTTGCAAGACACTGGGCTACAAAGGCAGGATTGGGTGGTTCAAACAAGTCTTAACTACATAGCATAAAGAAAGGCTGGATTTTGGGAGACATTGCTCTAAACAGAAAATAATAAAAAATCCATTTTTAATTAGGAATGAAATTCTTTTTTTTTTTTTCAATGCAGTTTATTCAGGAACATTGAACAATCCTCGGACCCCGGGGAAAGCCAGCCCACAGCTTAAATAGCCTCTGGGTAGCCAACCCAGGCGTGCCACGGGGGCAATGCAGATAGGTCCACATACATGGAAGAAATTCTTTTTAAAAAATATTTAATTTTATTTTCTGTGCATTAGTGTGAAGGTGTTAGATTGCTTGGAATTGGCATTACACACAGCTATGAGCTGTCACATGAGTGGTGGGAATTGAATCTGGGTCCTTTAGAAGAGGAGACAGTGCTCTTAACCACTGAGCCATCTCTCCAATACCAGGAATGAAATTCTTAATGACTGGTAAATGTTGGAGAAGAGAAAGAAATAAGAGATTAGAGCAGTGATACATAAAGAAAGTAAAACTTACTAAGTAATACCAACAATTGACTTTTTTTAGAAAGATAAATATAATTGAAAAACTATGTAGGTATACTGACTTTGAACAAAAGCAGGCCCTACTCTGGTAGAACTAATAGCATTAATCGGATACTGTTTGACCTTGATTCTACCTGCAGTGTTAGCTGCTGAGATTGGTAACCTGACATACAAAGCTACCACCAATAGATGAGTCTCAAATTTTTGAGCAGACATAGCCCTGTCTATGAAGACTGTAAATAAATGCATAGGATAGACCTTACTTGGAAATTCAATATTCACTGGCTCAATATGACCTACCGAAATTGAACACCCACCAATCTGGTCCGTTTTCACTCAGATAAAAAAGTTAATATGTGCTCGAAATTGAAAAATCACTAACCCTGTGGGGATCATGTCCTTTTTCATAGGGTGACCCCTGCAGCTGCCTGCCTTAGTCTTTGATCTAGCTATTGCCTACCCTGATTCACACAGCAATTGAACATAATAAATTTTTCTTCCTGTTCTGAACAGAAGACACAAACCATGCTCCACATGCAAATCCTTTCACTGTAACTACAATGGACAGTTTATTACTAACTCAAATTATAAAGCTCTTCTGTGGTACAGCCATTTAACTAAATAATTTAGAAATTTTAATCAAGAGGAAAGCAAGGTCATTGCCCTAGGGAGAAAGAGCCTGGGATGAAGGTGACCTCAGTCAGAAGAGCTTGCCTTGGAAACATTTATCTACAAGGCTAAAGATGCAACTGTTCTAGAACTAATATCCCCTCCCCAGGAGAAATCACTGCAAACACAATTAAAAGATTAATTAAGACAGCATACATTTAATGACAGCATACATTCAGCTCTGGCCAATGCTCAAAAGGAGCCAGCTGAGGACAGAATTTTGCATTACATGTATCTTGTAAACCATAATTCACTTTTAGGTAAAGGCCTCAGGTTATGTTTTCAACAATTTAAACGAGGACTGGAGACATGTAAGTCTAGCCACTTAAAAAGATGGGAGATTTACACAGTAAAAATATTTCAAGAAGTACACCAATGCCCTCAAACAGCAGACCATTCTTCAGTGATAGGGTCCTGAATTGAGTGTGCCAGAAGAGAAGACAGGAAAAGGCAACATCGAAAAAAAATAAAGCCTGGGATGGGGAGGTCTTGTACAAGCTATGTGTTAAGCCAAGTAAGCATTTTTGTCCTTCAGTTCATTTATTTAATCACTTAACAGCCAGATGGAAAAATGCCACCCTCCTTTCCTCCCTGTCTCATCCCCATACTCCTCCCTACCTCTATCCTCATAGAAGCAGATCCCCTTCCCCCCTTAAGTACCAACCTACCCTGATGCATCAAGTCTAAATGGGTCCAATTGTACCCTTTCCCACTGAAGCTAGGCAAGGCAGCCCAGCTTGAGGAAAATGATCCAAATGCAGGCACAGAGTCATCAACAGCCAGGACTCTAATTGTTAGGGCACCTACATGATGAGCAAGCTGCACATCTGCTAAATATATGGAGAGGTTCTATGTCCACCCCATGAATACTATTTAGTTGGTGGTTCAGGCTCTGAGAGGTCCATGGCCAAGTTAGCTTCTCAAGAATAGCATCTGGTATACTACTTTCAGGGAAAATGGAAGGAAATTATTAACTTCTATGATGTCAGCAGAAAATATCAGAAGTAGAAACAAATTCACGAGGAGTCTAATGAAACAGAGCTGCATTAAGAGGAACACAGGGTCTCTCAAGAATATTACTAACCAAGCCTACAGTGGCCTTGGAATTGACAACCACAGCCCCATGTGGTGGGAAGAACTGGGATCTCATGATCTGAAGCAATGCCTCCCCAAAGGCCTGGGACTCAGACCATTACAGGCTCTCCCAAACATATTCCTGGCTTTTGAGAAGGAACTCCATTTTATTCTCAATACATGGAGAACTTAGTGAAAGCTCCCAAGGCCTAGGTCCCAGTCTGTTACCGGCTATGCCAAAAATGTTAATGGGACTGAGAAAGAACTATGCCATTCCCCTTATATGAAGGCCTCATGGAATGCCTTTATTAATCAGGACAGCTGTGAACACAAACACGTTTGTTTTTGTTTCTTTGTCCTTTTTTCCTTTTCAAACAGTTGTAAACCAGTATAGACTTGCCCCTGTGGAAAAAGTATTCTTTTCTCAAAAAAAAAACTGGACCTTTAGGTAAATGAATTTTAATTTAGAACATGGCTGCTCTGACAAGAGATTACATCCAAAGACTTTCTAGATATATATGATCTGGATGGAATACAGACACATCTTTTGCAGTACTAGGCCTAGGTTAGCAGGTGAAGGCACTAATCTCCTGGAGGACAATGACATCAGGGGAATAAAAGTTACTTTAACTCCTTTATGTCGCCACAGGCTGTAATGTTGGTTGTGACCCTGTAAGATCACCTTAAGCAGCTTGGTAAAGGCCTGTTCTTTGATATGAGGATCAGACTGGTAGCTGGTTGTAAAACACAGTTGTCTCTCTCCTTTGCTATGGTTGGGGCCAAATTTCTGGAGAAGCCCGGTCAACATGTGTATGCTAGCATGCTAATCTCTAACAGGACTGGTTAGCATACTATTTACCTGTGGGGTGATTTAGAGTCAGCCCTCCCTTGGCTAAATTCTGTTTAGTGTCACCTACTATTTCCCAAGCACTGGAAATCCTTTACATCATCAATTCTACTCTTCCTCATCACAGCTTTATATTGGAGTGCTACCCAACACACGAGATGCCATTTCCATCCCGCACAAAACTACCTCTAAATGGATCTCACACCCAAAGGTTAAATACTCAGAGCAGAACTTGTAGAAGACACGAGAGAAACTGGAACAGCGAAGACAAACTGAAGTACTCTGTGTTTGGCATCCCTCCAAACTCAGAATCTTGTGATTCTGCACAAGAACCCCTGCTGCAAACATTCTGCGCGGATGTGGGCTCCTCATTGAAGTGACTCAGATGACACCGCTGGGTCCAGAAAGAGCCCAGGACCACAAGGTCCCTCCCCGATGGCCACTGCTGACCAGCCAGTCCCAGAAGAGACTCGGCACACCAGCTCCGCCGCTCAGCCGCCTTCTCCTCCCCGCACTCACCATGTCGCGACTTCGGAGCTTGCCTCAGTTCCCCTCACAGCACCCAAACAGTGGCGGCAGCGCTCAGAGCTCTTCACCCTGAAGCATGCTAGCCTCCTCAGCAGTGGGAGCTGAACCTGCAGAAAAGCTTTCAGGAAAGACACGCCCCATCTCATTACTGGCGGGTCCGGCCAGAGGCCCTGATTGGACAGAGAGACTTGAATGACAGGAGCCCCTTCCTTAGGTTAGGGTGTCTCCCTTAGGGTAGAGTGTGCAGAAGGGACACAGCCCATTGGTCCCTGACCCCGGCTTCCAGTCCAGGACCGAGTCTTCACCAGATCTGCAGAGATTCACATTTCCGTAGTGCTAATGCCTGTCCTCCTATAGTCTACACGTCTGCCTGCACACCCAGCCTTGGAACAGCCTCAGGACTGCCCAGCCTTCCCACCCTGGCCACTCAGCCACTTGCTGCTCCCCTCTTTGGGAGGGAACCCTAGGCTCCCCAACTCAAGCTCTCAGGGCGTGCCTGAGCGCCATCACAGCACTCAGTAGGTGGTTCTGCTTCTTCCTCCTGGAGAATCAGGCTTCTATAGCCCATTACTCAACTGCAGTGGAGATACCCATCTGTCCTTCAAATGGAAGGGGTCCTAGAATATTAACAGGTAAGGAGAATTTTTTTAATTATTAATACATTTTATAATTTAAGAACAAAATACAAATCAAGGTGACTTCTCTATTAAATTACCATGGTGTTTAAATGCTTTAGCACTAATATGCATGTATGTAAATAATATAAGATATAAAAAGGTAGGAATCACATACTCCAAGAAGCCCATTCCTTTGAGATGATTCATGTCTAGAGAACATATTTAGTACAATCAAACAATGTTAACAAAATGATTGCAGGATTCTTAAGTTAGACTAAATCATATTCACCTTTGGTGTAATGTCAAGTTTAGAGTGATTTACAAGTACTACACAGTTTATTAGATTTTATAAATGGCTCTTACAGGAGTTATATAGTCTTCTCAGATAACAAGATGCATTGTGTTTTGTAATAAATGCAAAATGCACTCTTGTCAAAAAGTATAAAAGGGACTGTGTGTTCCTTCTACATTTCATTTCTGAATATTACGTTTTTTAAATTTTATTTTTTATAATAATTAAAGTTTATTAACTTTGTTTCCCAGCTGTAACTGTCTCTCTCATTCCCTCCCAATCTCACCATTGCTCCCTCATTTACATCCATGCTCCACTCTGTCTTTTCTGAGACTGATTCTCTAACCAAGGACCACACACAGAGAGAACCTAGAACTCCTGCTCAGATGAAGCCCATTGGAGCTCTGAAACCATGTGGGAACCCTAGTACTGGGATCAGGGACTGTCTCTGACATGAACTCAATGAGTGGCTCTTCGATCACCAACTCCTGAGGAGGGGGCAGCCTGACCAGGCCACAGAGGAAGACAATGCAGCCAGTCCTGATGAGACCAGATAGGCTAGCATCAGATGAAAAGGGAGGAGGACCTCCCCTATCAGAGAATTTCAAGAAATAAGATTTTTGTTTTGTGGCTTCATGCTGGCCTCAGATAACTGCAGCTACATTTCACATGGTACCTGTGAAAACCCTGGGAGAAAAGCAGTTAACAGATGACAAAGTTTGTGAATTAGTGTTTTTAGCAGCCACATCTTCCCAAATGGGAAGGTAAACAAACCAAAACATCTATATTAGTAAAGACTCTCTAGATGAACAAAACCAATACAATAAATGTACATATGTAGAAAGTGGGTTTATTAGAATAGCTCACAGGCTGTGTTCCAACTTGTCTAGCAATGACTACTTACCAATGGAAAGTTGAAAAATCTGTGTTGCAGGATTATTTGGTCATCTTGTGAAACCTGAGATGGTGTCTTTGAAAAATCTGTCTCTAGTTGTGGTATGGCTCAGTGCAAGAACACACCTTTAATCCATGAGCTCTCTGTTAAAACAGTCTTAAATAAAATCAACATAAGTCAAGAGGCCAAGCAAGCAACCAGTTGACACAGAAAGAACATAGAAAAAAAAGACAGTGAGAAGAAGTCTGGAAGACAGGTGGAGGGATGCATGTGAGGTAGAATGGAGGGACATTCAGTTTGAAAGAATTTTAAGAATGCATAGAAGGAATAGGATCTTTTTTTTGTTTTCTGAGACTTTGCCTGAGTAGGAAGGTCAGCTGGGTGCTTTCTCTACCTCTCTGAGCTAGTAGGTTTTCACCCAGGCATCTGACTCCAGCATCTCTATTGGTGACATCAAATGTTTTGGATTTGCTTAAAAACAAAACAAAACAAAACAAAATCCAGTAATGGTTCAGCCAGTGTGGCTGGATGTCTCAGCTGGTGTTCAGTATATACGAGAATTCTTAATAAATAGGCTTTAATGTCAGTTTTTTTAAAAGGTGCTTGCTAGCCAGAGGTAGAGCCAGCAGACAAAGAGAAAAAGCTACCATCTCCAATATCATATGTATGTAGTGTGTGTGTGTGTGTGTATTTATATATACACAGTGTTTTCTTGGTAAGTGGGTGGTTGCTACCTGTGAATGCAAAGGCTGGATGGACCATATGAATCAGTGGAAAGGCACCTGCTGCCATGCCAGGTGACCTGAGTTTAAGCCCCGGAATCTGCAGGTGAAATCAAAACACCCAAGTTGTAGTCCCACCTCCACGAATTCTCACACACACATGCACAAATGAATAAAATATAGTAAACAGACCTCTACTCTTGCCTGATGCGTCTAAAACAAAAAGGGGGAACTGTAGAGAGCTGCGGAATGCTATGCCTTAAAGATGGAGCTGGTTTCCGCCTTCCACCTTCCCGATGGTGAGTGCTCTCTGTCATGAACAATTCCACATTTGGCTAAGGCTGAGGATCTGGCTTGCTTCCATGTATGTGGACCTATCTGCATTACCCCCGTGGCACGCCTGGGTTGGCTACCCAGAGGCTATTTAAGCTGTGGGCTGGCTTTCCCCGGGGTCCGAGGATTGTTCAATGTTCCTGAATAAACAGCATTGAAAAAAAAAAAAACTAGGCTCAGATACAGAAAGAAACGAAACCATAGATAAACAGAAAAAAACAGTTTTGTGATTCCAAGTCACCACTGCTTATGTAACTTAGAGAAAAATATGTATGTTTCATGTGATGGCTCAAGGATAACTTTAAAAAGGTTGACAGTTCTTTGTTCTGATTGAAACTGTATATTGAATGGATTTTTATTTTATTTTATTTTTGGCTTTATAAGACAGGGTTTCTTTGCGTAGTCCTGGCTGTTCTGGACCCACTTTGTAGACCAAGCTGGTCTCGAACTCACAGAGATCCTCCTGCCTCCACCTCCCCGAGTGCTGGGATCATAGGCTAATACACAAACAGCACAGCTCTCTAACCAAACATCACACTGTTTGGGTCAACAGACATGGTCACACACACACACACACACACACACACACACACACACACACGGCTTAAAACACAGTGCAATAGTGAATTTTTTTTTGTACCTTCTCCTGCAGAGTCACCCAGGGGCAAGGAGCCAAGCCTTTACTGTCACACCTCCTCGGGGGAGCAATAAGTGAAAGGAAACAAAAACAAACACAACCTCCCCTGAAGAGCACCCAGTGTGCCTAACCACTGGACCATCCCGCCCAGCATCCAGTGATACATGTGCCTGCAGGTCTCCAGGTTCCACGTCACTGAGTCACCAAAAAGAAGAATGCCCTTCTCAACCCAGAGAGCTTTAGTCACTCAGCGCCAGGCTTAAAATTCAAGAGGCCTTCACTCTTTGTATTTGTTTTTGATCGCTGTTCCCTTATTCTCTTTTGTTGGCATCAAAAACTTTACCTCCAAAGGGGGAAAAAAAAGGACCAGGAGAAATTTGGCCATGGTCAAACTGACTGGCAGTTTCTCCCCCCAGCTTATCCAGCCAGAAGGCCCACACTGTTTCTGTTGTCCGGTGTGGCAATTTTCATCTTGCTTTTTAATTTTTATTTGTGATATCACTTGAGATGTCAGAAATAATCTTGTTCGGATGGCATCGTGCTTATCTCTGTCATTGTTTGTTTGTTTGTTTGTTTTTGTTTTAGGACAGGGTCTCTCTATGTAGCCCTGGCTGTCCTGGACCCACTCTGTACACCAGGCTGGCCTTGAACTTAGAGATCCCCCTGCCTCCACCTCCCCGAGCACTGGGATTTCAGGTGTTTGCCACCGCATCCTGGGCTGGTGTTTCTTGGGGGTGGTGTTGGGTCTTTTCTAAGCCACCCCATGTGGAGAGTCTCCATGTACATGCGGTGTCAACGGAGGATAAAAAAAATAAAGTTTGCTTTCTTCTTCTATTTGATTAACTCCTTCGTGATAAAGGGACCCAGTGACCCCTGGTTTGTTTGTTTGTTTGTTTGTTTAAGGTTTAAGTTTTATTATTTAACACCAGTAACAATGTTACCTTTTATTCTTCTTTTTCAACTCCAGTCTCATCTGACTATAAGGAAAGGCAAAACAAAACAAAAAAACAAGAAAAAACGCTTCCTCCCAACTTTCCTAACCTGAAAAGGCTCCCCTCCTGTCTCCCCCACACCCCCCTGTCCCCTCTCAGTCCCAGGAGAGGACCCCACCCTCCATGAGCACCTCTGCGACCCAGGATTCCCAGCCTCCCTCCAGGTACACCTGGCTCGCCCTGCCCTGGGCTGGGCTGACAGGGTCACACCCAGGACACCCCCCCCCTCCATGAGCTCTGATTGGTTCCCAAGGTGATATAAGGGTTGGAATTCTGACTTGTGGCTTTTGGCACTCCTGGAAAAAAAAAAAGAAAGAAAGAAGGAAAAATCTTCTGCATCCTGCTGCGTCCTGGTGCTGAAGCTAAGCTGGAGACATCCGCTGCGAGCCCCAGGCAGCCTATGAGGTAGCGGCTCTAGGGACAGGGGTTTTCCCCACCAGGAAGGAAGACATGTACCCCCAGGGCCCAGGCCCCAGGCCTCGGGTTGCTGCTACTTCAGTGCGATGAACCCGAGAGCCAGGATGCGTTCCTGCACCTGGATCAGAGCGCAAGGCGCCCTCCCTCCCTACAGGACCAGCTGGATACTTGCTCGCCATCACCTGTTGACCAGAATCCAGCAAGGTGAGTCTCAGTGGGAAGGGGGAAGGTGGTGCAGACCCTGGATAAATTTGTGATATCGGGGTGCTCTGGCACCCCAGCTCCTGACAGCCCAGGGCTCTCAGCTTAAACTCAGCAATGCAAAAACATTTCCCAGCAGTACCCCAGTTGCGTCCCCAGCCCCTCCAATGAGCCCTCAAGGACGAACCAGAGAGATTCATGTGTGCATGCATCTTGGTGAGGTTTTCCCTGCAGGTTAAAAATTACGCACAGAAAAAGTTGGACACTTTTCTTTCTTTGGTGAGGGTGCTTTGATGGGGAGCCGTGAGAACCCAGAGCTTAAGAGCCGAGGACACGAATGGCCTTCTCTGATTTAAAAACTCATGGGTGGGAGCTGGAGAGATGGATCAGTGGTGAAGAGCACTGGCTGCTCTTCCAGATGGTCCTGAGTTCAATTCCCAGCACTCCACATGGTAACCCACCACCATCTAGAATGAGATCTAGTGCTCTCTTGTGTCATACAGGCATGTATTCAGACATAGTGCTCATATGTATAAATAAATAAATATTAAAAAACTCATGGGTTTCTCTTTAAGGCTTAAAGCTCAAAACATATGCTCTGTTTGGAGCAGAACCAAAGAACTTGAAGGGAGCTGGTGTGCTGGCAAACCACTTAAAAGATAGTCCTGTCCACAGCCAGGCAAGGGTCACCTTGGCCCCCAAAGTACAAACCTTCCAGAAGTCCTTACCAGGGGCTGCTCTAAAACACAGCCCCCGCTTAGACAGAACAAGATTATATTGAACTTTGGAGAGGAAGTCGAGGCCTGTAATCTGAAAAAAAGATCTCACAGCAATGTCCCCAAAAGGGAACAATGCATATTCTGGCAGTGGTGGCAGAGGCCCTTAATGAGACCGTTTCCTTTGGAAATGGGCATTTGTTTGGGGGAAATGTGCAGGAACAGACTATGTGGCAAGGATCCGAGCCCTGCATACCAGCCTGAGTTTTGCAGGAAGGATATTAAGTCGCTTGGTGAACTCTTGGGTGTGTAAGGACTCGCTTGAATGGAAACAAAAGTTTCCACGGTGGGCCAATTTAACAATGAGTTCAGCCAGTAAAAATACTCAAGAGCCAGGTCTGCAGCACGTAGACCTAGCTGAGATGTCTCCCCAGTCTTCCTCACACACTGATTTACATTCTTTTGGGATAATGGTGGTTTTGGGTGAGTTGCCACTGGAAGTTGGTTCTTCTTCTATATGTGCCCAGTGTCTCTGTCTATCATTGTCTTTTGCATAACTAGGACCTGGGAGAGGCCCTCCTCCTTTTATTCAGGGTAACAGGACTGTTTGGAGTCAAATGGGTTCCTGACAGTTGGAGGCCACAATGAGGAGACAGAAGGGAAACCCTGGGGATGCTGTGTAAATATGTTTCCATCTTAATCCCAAATGTGGGATTTCAGTTTCCATATAGTTCATCCACACCTGTTAATGGTCTCTCAGGATGTGGGTTTTTGCCAGATAATAACAGGCCTGCCTCATGCAGGACTGAGAGGGGCATGACCTACGCCTCCCAGAGCATCCCAAGGTAGAGACAAGGTGGCAGCTGGTGTTGGCTGCATCTATAGTTGATGGGGACTGTTGTGGAGACCCCCCAAAGACCTCTCAACCCCCAATAGCCTGGACATGTAAAGCAGTCTGCTCCCCTTCTCCACAACACTAGGGAGGCTGAGGCTTAAATATGGCCCCAAAAAAGCAGAGATGTAAAACAAACAACAAACAAGCACTACAAAAAAACTGCCAACCTCCAATGATTCAGAAGTCATGATGGTTTAATATCATAACAGCGTTTGGTGAGCAGAAGCAAAAAAAAATTGTTTTACTATATTTTTAATATATTTTAATATACATATTTTTTGTTTTTTAAATTCTTTATTAATTATACTTTATTCACTTTGTATCCCCCTGTAGTTCCCTCCCTCCTCCCCTCCCAAATTCCTTCCTTCCTCCCCCTTCTGCATGCATGCCCTTCCCCAAGTCCATTGATAGGGGAGGTCTTTTCCTTCTTTCTGATCCTAGTCTATTAGGAGTGGCTGAATTGTCTTCCTCTGTGGCCTGGTAAGGCTTCTCCCCCCTCAGGGGGAAGTGATTAAAGAGCAGGCCAATCAGTTCATGTCAGACATAGTCCCTGTTCCCATTACTATGGAATGCACTTAGACACTGAACTGCCACTGGCTATATATATGTAATTATAAAATATATATAAATATATAAATATTATATATTTAATATCTTTACTAATATAAATGTTATATATAAACATTATATAAATACTATATAAATAAAATATATAAATATATTTTTATATATTTATGGATTGGTTTGTTCTCACAGTACTCCAGTTGAGCAGGACACCAGAGTTTTGTTACTAAAAACCTTTAATTGTACAATGAGAGTGCATATAAAATTAACACAAGTATTAAACTTGTGTATTAACATCTTGAAAAGGCAGTGAAATCATGGTGCTCTCCTTTATAGGTTCCAAAGAAACACTGGATAATGTAATTCCAAGCACCGTGGTTATGGTTTCTCATTGCTGGGGGGAAAGCTATGGAGAGGAGTAGGTCATTGGTCCATGACCTCATTCTAGTGAGCTCATCATCAAAAGGCAGGGACATGATTCAATGGGGAGAGGGGAAAAAAAGGGAAGAGAAATAATGGAACCCCTTGATGGCATGTCAGATCAGAATTGAAACTCAAGCCAGGGATGAATCCAAGGCTGATTGTCTCATGGCTATATTGGTTCTCCGGCATCTGACACAACTATTCTGTAGTGAATCCTATCTAAAAAGAGAGAGGTTCAATCCCTGCCTTTTCCAGCCTGTCCTTAGGTGAACCAGTTGGGAAATTGTCGTGGGAGAAATAGAAGGGAAATAGTACTCACTAGGACCTCAGCAATTATTCCCCTCAGTAGGAGGCACTAGGGAACAGGGAGAAAAGAGATTGTGTTTCTGAGGGTTGAGTTAAGGCCAAGACAAGATAGATAGAAGCTGGGTTTGTTTTCTAAATTTTATACAATAAAATACATACAATTTCAACTTCCCATAGTAGTCATTACTGTTTTCTGTTTTGGTTTGTTTTGGATGGTTGGATTTTGTTTCTTTGTTGGTTTTTGTATTTCTAGGCTGTCATGGACTCCATAGACCAAGCAGGCCTTGAATTCACAGAGATCCAGGCTTCAGTCAGATCTCCCGAAGAAAGGAAAAAGAGATTCTGTTTCAACAGTCTTTCTCTATGGTGGCAGTTTCCCAAACTTGGCTTATGGGAAAGAATTATGATTTCCGTTGTCATAGTCTAGTGTTCTCTGTGTTGTTTCGTGTCAGTCATTCCTCAAATACAAGAATACGAAACCAAGGAGCTTAAATACAACTCAGGTGACTGCAGGGAACTTGAAACTCCTCCAGGACTCCTCTCATCCAGGAAGGGCTTGGATGAAGTCCTTTGAGAAGGTCCCTGGGTGTGTCTGAGCTTGGAAAGCATCCCTGGAGAGGGGGAGAGGGTCTTCCTCCCCTTACCCTTAGTGTCTCTCATCATCTACCTGTGCAGGCCTGACCCAGGCACATTTGCCATTTTTGAAGACAGTGAGGGCATGCATTTCCGGCCCCTTGTCTCCTTAAATGTTATAATCACTATGACACTATTCTATCCTATTCTATTCTGATTACTGTAATCCTAGAAAAACTTCTTTTACTGAGGGGTCCGACCGGAACGTGAAGTTGTTGTCATATTCAGCCGATATGGGGGGAGGGGATGGGTGGAGTGGGTAGGGTCTGTCTGTGCATGCTCAGAGCAAGATTTCTTTGCCTGATAAGAAACAGAGAATTCATAAAATCTCACCACTGGCTGGGGAAAGCAGTGGAAGTTGATTGCTTTGTTTTTAATGGCTGAGTATATATTCTTTTGTGTAAATGTGCCATGGTTTCTTTATCCATTCTTCAATTGTGGGACATCTAGGTGGTTTCCAGATTCTGGCTACTACAAATAAAACTGCTATGAATATAGTTGATTAGGTGTCCTTCTTATAGATCCTCTTTTGGGTATATATCCATTAGTGGTATACCTAGGTCTTCCCAATTTTCTGAGAGAGCCCCAGATTGTTTTCCAAAGTGCTTGTAAAAGTTTACACTCACACCAGTAAGGAAAGCTTGTTCCCCTTTGTCCTCATCCTTACCAGGATGTGCTAAAATTTGAGATTTTTGATCTTAGTCATTTAGGCTGGTATGAGATGCAATCTCAGAGTCATTTTGATTTGCATTTCTCTGATGATGAGGGAAGGTGAGCATTTCTTTAAGTGCTTCTAAAGCATTCAAGATTTACCTGTTGAAAATTCTTTGTTTAGTTCTGTGCCAATTATTTAATTGGGTCATTTTTATTTGAGTTTGATTTCTTGAGTCCATTGTATAGTTTGGATATTAGCACTTTGTTTAAAATAGGATTGATGTGAAAATTTCCTAATGTGTAGACTGACATTTAGTTCCATTGATAGTATTTACTTCTTATAGATCTGTTGGTGTTCTGTTCAGGAAGTTGCTCCTGTACCAATGAGTTCAAGGCTATTTCCAGCTTTCTCTTCTAACAAATTTAGTGTTTCTGCAGTTATATTGAGGTCTCTGACCCATTTGGATTTGAGACTTTTTCTTCAGGAAGAAAAATATATATCTATTCCTTTCGTCTACATGCAGAGATACAGTTAGACCAACATGGTTTGTTGAAGATGCTGTCTTCTTTTTTTCCATTGTACGGTTCAGGCTTCATTGTCAAAAATCAATTGACCAAAGGTATGTGGGTTTATTTCTGGGTCTTTGAATCAATTCCATTGATCAACCAACCAGTCTATCTCTATACCAGTACCACGCAGTTTTTATTACTATTGCTGTGTGTTGTATCTTGAAGTCATGGATGGAGATAACTCCAGAAGTTCTTTTATTGTCTAGGGTTGTTTAAGCTGCTCTGTTTTTTTATTATTATTATTCCATATAAAGTTTAGAATTGTTCTTTCAAGGTCTGAAAAGAATTGTGTTGGTATTTTGATTTGATTGCATTGAATTTGTAGATTGCCTTTGGTTAGATGGCCATTTTCACTATGTTAATCCTACAGATCCAGAAGATTAGATCTTTCCATTTTCTCACATCTTCTTCATTTTCTTTATTCAGACCCTTGAAGTTCTTTTCATGCAGGTCATTCACTTATTTGATTAGAGTCACACCAAGATACATTCTAGCATTTGTAGATATTATGAATGGTGTAGTTTCTTTCTCAGCACATATGTCCTTTATGTACAAGAGGGCTACAGATTTAAAAAATAATAATCTTGTATCCAGCTACTTTGCCAAAGCTGTTTATCAGCTGAAGGAATTCTCTGGTAGAATGTTTGGGGTTGCTTACATACCCTACCACCTCACCTGCCAGTAGCAATATTTTGACTTCTTCCTTGTTGATCTTCCTTGATCTCCCTTAGTTGTCTTATTACTCTAGCTAAAACTTAAAGTACTATATTGAAAAGGAACAGAGAGAGTGGGCATTCTCCTGTCCTTGATTTTAGTGGAATTGCTTTGAATTTTTCTACATTTGTTTTCTACAATATTTCTACATTTATTTATTTTGATGCTTGCAATCAGCTTGGTGTATATAGCTTTTGTTATGTTTAAATATAGACCTTGTATGTTTAATCTCTCTAAGATTTTCATCATGATGGGATGTTGGATTTCATAAAGCATATTTTCTCCATCTAACGATATGACCGTGTGATTTTTTTTTCAAATTTTTAATGTAGTTGATTACATTGATGACATTTTGCATGTTGAACCATCCCTGCATCCCCGGGATGATGTATATGATGTGTCCTTGGATTCAGTTTGTATTTTATTGAGTTTTTTACATGGAAGTTCATGCATGAAATTGGTCTGGAATTATCTTTTTTTGTTGGGTCTTTATGCAGTTTAGGTGTCAGCATGACTGTGGCCTCATAGAATAAATTTGTCAATGTTTTTTCTGTTTATATTTTGTGGAACAATTTGAAAATTATCTGTATTAGTTCTTTTTTGAATGTCTGACAGAATTCTGCACTAAAATCATCTGGATCTGGGCATTTTTTTTTTTGGTTGGGAGGTTCTTGATGATTCCTTCTATTTTCTTAGTGGTTATTGGACTGTTTAAACTTTTTCCTGATCTTGATTTATCTTCGGTAGGTGAAATCTATCCAGAAAAATTATTTGTTTACTTTAGATTTTTTAATTTTGTGGAATACAGGCTTTTGAGGTAAGTCCTAATGATTTTTTTTTATTTCCTCATTGTCTGTAGTTATGTCCCCCTTTATTGTTTCTGATGTTGTTTATCTGGATACTCTGACTCTGTCTTTTAGTTAGTTTGGCTAAGGGTGTGTGTATCTTGTTGATATTTTCAAAGAACCAGCTTTTGGTTTTATTGATTCTTTGTATCAGTCTCTTTGCTTCCAATGTATTGATTCCATGCTCAAGTTTGAATATTTCCTGTCAACTGCTCCATGTTGGTGTGTTTGCTTCCTTCTGTTACAGAGTTTTCAAGTGTGCTGTTAAATTACTAGAATGGGATCTCTCCAATTTCTTTATGAAGGCACTTCATTTATCAAAATGCTGTGAGCTTTTCTCTTAGCACTACTTTCACTGTGTCTCATAAGTTTGGGTATGTTTTGCCTTCATTTTCATTGAAAACTAAAATATCTTTTATTTCTTCCTTTGTTTCTTCCATGATCAAGTGGTGTTTCTCTTGTTGAAGTCTAGCTTTAATCCATGGATGTCTAATAAGACTCATGGAGTTATTTCAATCTTCTTATATCTTCTGAGGCTTGCTTCGTGACTGATTTTATTGTCAAATTTGGAGAAGGTTTTAATGAGCCACTGAGAAATGTTCTGTATATATCTGTTAGGCCCATTTGATTCAAGGTGTCTGTTAGTTTCTTTATTTCCCCATTTACTTTCTGTTTTGATCTGTCCTTTGGAGAAAGTCTGTGCTGAAGTCTCTGACTATTAATGTGTGAGATTCCATGTGTGAATTAAGCTTTAGTAATATTTCTTTTATGAATGATACTTCCCTTACATTTACATCATAGATGTTCATTATTGAATGGTTATAGTGGTGAGTTTTTTCTTCAGTGAGTATAAAGTGTTCTTCCCCATCACTTTTGATTAATTTTGATGAAACTTATTTTTGAGACATGAAAATGGCTACTTCATCTTGGTTTTTTTTGGGTCAATTTGCTTTCAAACCCTTTTTTTGCCCTATACTCTGAGGTAAAGGCTATCTTTATTCATCATTATTTTTTAGTGTAATCACCCACACCTAAGAACACTCTTTCACTAGTATCCCTAATGACCTATCAAGGCACACACTCAGAAGAATTCTCTACAAGATAATACACAGCCAACACCCTTTCCTAAGATCCAGAGAGAGAAACAGAAGTGAAGAAATTAAACACCATAAACCTAAAATAGACAAGTCCAGATAGCAACAACTAGAATCACAATCATCCCAAACCCAGATAACTAGACACCAGAGTGAAATCAAAATCATTAACACCCAAGACAGCAAATCACCACAACCCTACTAGAGGAGACCCTGAAAAATTCAATATAGCCACAGAACAAGACAATGATTTCAAAACATAAATAAATCAAGGATATAACAGAGGATGTGGATAAAACCTAAAAGATGTCTGTGAAAACAAAAAAGTGAAATAAAATACTGAATATAGTTGAAGACATTTTATTACAAAAGGAATCGATAAAATTAAAAACTAAGTTGTATCTAGAAATAAAAAACTGAAGAAGTCAAACAAAACTCAAGTGATAAGCCTCTCCAACACTGTCCAAAACATGAAAAAGACATTCTTATGACTAGATAAAATGCTATTACTTAATTTCTCATCCATAAGATTCTCTGTTTCTTGACTTTTACTGAGCTCTTTAATCTATTTTGGTGAGTTTTGTGCAGAGTGATACATAAGGATCTTTTGAATTATTTTATGTGCATACTTCTAGTTTGACCACAATAATGTGTTGAAGATGCTGTCTTTTTCCAGTATTTATTTCAAGATTTCTTATTTCAACTTTTCTTATTTAAAAATATCAATTGTCCATAGGTATTTGGATTTCTGCCTGGGTCTTCGATCTCATCATCGACCAAAGTGTTGTAACTCTGCCAATACCATCCTGTTACTTACTACTATATATTTTTTAGTTCAATTTAATCTTTGGATGGGGGATCCCTCTCGCAGTCCTTATTTAGGATTGTTTTAGGTTTCATGGTTTGTTTGTGCTTCTATTTGAAGCTGAAAATTGTCCTTTCAACATCTAGAAAGAATTGTCTGGAATTTTGATGAGGATTGCACTGAATGTTAATGTTGATTGTTTGTTTTTTTTTTTAGGATGGAGAGTTTTACTCTATTAATCTTACTTATCAATGAGCAGGGGAGAGCTTCCTAGACCTTGCCCAGGCATAAAGATAAACCATCTTCAAAAATACAGCAGATAACTGCAAATCTTCTCCATAACAAAGAACTACCATCATTCTGAAAATGTATAAGTGTACAGAAAGCTAAAATATTTTCATCAATTGCACACCCAATTAAAGGGTAATATTCAAATACATAAATAAGTCAAAAGAAAAATTAGATATAAAGAATATATAAAATACAAATAAAACACACATGTAATTCTAAATAAAGGATTCTTTATTACTATTATTAATTACAGTTTATTCACTTTGTATTCCAGATGTAGCATCCTCCCTTATCCCCTCCCAATCCCACCTTCCCTTTTATTTTCCTATGCCTTTCCCCCAATCAAATGATAGGGTAGGACCTCCTCCCCTTCCATCTGACACGAGTCTATCAGGTCTCATCAGGACTGACTTCGTTGTTTTCCTTTGTGGAGTGGTAAGGCTGCTATCCCCTCACATGGAGGTGATCAAAGAGCCAGCCCATGAGTTCATGTCATGTCACTATTTGCAGATGATATATGATAGTATACCTGAGTGATCCCAAAAATTCTACCTGTGAACGCTTACAGCTGATAAATCCATTCAGCCAAGTGGCTGGATACAAAATCAACTCAAAAAATTTAATAGCACTCCTATATGCAGAAGACAAAAGGGATGAGAAAGAATTTGGGAAAACAATACACTTCACAACAGCCTCAAAGGACATAAAGTACATTGGTGTAACTCTAACCAAGCAATTGAAAAAAAAAATCTTCAGTCTCTGAAGAAAGAAATAGAAGATATCAGAAGAAAATTCTTAAAGAAATAATTCAAATGGCTGAGAAACATTTAAAGATATGAGCAAGATCCATAGTCACTGGAGAAATGGAAATCAAAAGTAGTTTGAGGTATGGTCTAAAGAGAGTCACAATCACTAAGAATATTCAGACATTGCTAGTAGGAGTACAAACATGTTTAGTTAAGGACATACTTGTGGCTTTTCCGCAGCAAGGTCGGAATTCTTCTGCCTCAAGAACCAGCTATACTACTCTTGGGCATATATCCAAAGAATGTTTCATCCTTCCATGGAGACATTTATGCAAACATGTTTATGATTGCTCTAATCAACACTTCCAGAAATTGGGTATAACCCAGATGTCCATTAACAGAAGAATAGATAAAGAAAATGTGAACATTTACACAACAAAATATTACTCAGTCATTTACAAAGTAAACCATGAAATTTGAAAGTAAATGCATATCTGCAGGCAAACTAGAAAAAAATCAGTCTGAGTATATAGTAACACAAGTTCAAAAATACAAATATGGCATGTATCTTCTTACATGTTAATATTATTTTAAAGTGAATGATAAGCAACCTACAGTACATAAAACCATGTAGGATACACACAGAATAAGGGACTAGTGTTCGAGAACAAGTAACTAGATCTCCCTAGGATAGGTCAGTAAAATAGTTATTTATAGATGGAGGATGGGCTCATAAAGAAGAATCGGTTGGAAGTGGGGAAGAAAGAGGACATTAAGGAAAGTAATATGAAGAGAGACAGAGATGAAATGTCAATTGAATGTTACTGTAGTAACCTAATACAGCAGGAGCTTCCTAAAATATATACATATCTGAAGGTGATCCAAATGAAATAATACATGAGAATCCCAACAGGATGTCACTTGTCATCAAATGAAGAATGGGTTATATCTACTTGAGGTGGTGGTCAAAGGAGTCTTATTGGAATGCCCAAACAATGCACACTTTTATCAAGATTATATTTTGCTCTCCATAAATTCACTGCAAGTCTCTATTGCTGAATACAGCACTTACACAACTCGCTGAACATAGAGAAATTAAGCTGGTACCTACATAGAAATTTCACTGTGTAGGTATATTTATCTATATCTGGATTGAGATAGATAGATAGATGATAGATAGATAGATAGATAGATAGATAGATAGATAGATTCGTGTGTAATCACTATATATTTTTTAATTCCAGTTAACAAATTTTGCAAGATTATACATAGGAGGCATCAATTAATTATTTTGTTTGTTTATATAGAAGAATTAACAGTACATCATTTTTTTCACTTTCCTACCTTCAAAGCCTCTTGCAGTTTTAGCTCTTTTGAAATTTCATGGCTGCATTTTCATGAATGGATTTTACATAAGTTATATATCAAATTTTGATTTGCATTATATTGTATATATCTTATTATAAAAATATATGTAATAAAAATACCATGAAATTATATCAGTAGTAATTATGATAACCATAAAGTAGAAAAAGTATAGAGATGAAGTACTTTTCTTTTTGGTTGTTATTATGAGTTAGTTGACTGACTCCAGCCATCTCAAGACTTCTGCTGCCAGGTTTAAACCTGAGTTCATAATCTCAGGCTCCAAAACTTACTCCTATCCTGATTCTTAAGGTGGTTAATGTCTGTCTTTTAATCAGGAAAGAATGTAAAGAGGAAAGTGGCTGATAATATAAGCTAAGCACACAAGTTGTAAATGTGTTGTCTGTCATGACTTAAATTGCCTATGAGCATCTTGCCCCCTCTTTTGGTCCTGTATAATTCTTAATTTGGTGCCAGACGTCCAGGTCTGAATGCAAAAGCTGAGTTGAGAATTGTGAACCCAGGTGTCCTGCATTAGGCTGAGTCACCAGTGTTTACTTTCTTGGTCAAAACCCCATGTCAAAGTATGACTGAAATCTCTCCCTCTGAAGCCCCTACCCTGATGTCCCTCCTCTAGTTCACTGATAAGGGATGTCCTCCTCCTCTACAATGTTACTGTAGCCTATCAGATCTCATCAAAACTGTCTGAAACTATTTTCCCTGTTACTTAGTTTAGCCACTTTGACTGGTGGAAGTGATCAAAGAGGTAGCAAAGTGATCAAAGAGTGACTGCCCCTGCTCCCCTTACTAGAGGAAATCAAATGTTTAAACTACCTTTCATAACAGCAATCCAAAACAAACAAGCGGTTTTTTTTTGATGACCTACAATTTTGTCTCAGACTCTGGTGCTCTCCAAAGTCACTGTGGACCATGATGAAATCATACAGGTTGTTGAAGAAAGAAAGAACCAAACATGTTTTTCACCCACATAGAGGAACCAGGTGCAAAGCCCCAGGGCTATGGGATTCCAAGGGTACATTGATGAGAGGCAAATAGAACAATAAGAAGACAGCAAATTCAGAGCAAGTGTGGCTACAGAGACAGAAATATCACAGTACTGTGATCCACAATGGCTGGGCTTTGCTGCAGTGTATGTGCTGGCCCATCATGAGAACCATTGGGTGTGCACAGACTGAGAGCCTGACGCAACAGGAGGAAGCAACTACAGCATTAAAAGTCTTCTCTGACATTGTTGAGGTCTCAGCCTGTTGCAGGACCTAAGCCAATAATCTCCTTGGATCCGCCTTGATGCAGGGTTTTGTCTCTGTGTAGTGAAGAGCCTGACATGTCCCTTCCTTTGCTTTGCCTCAGCCTCCTCCTGCAACCTGTGCATGCATCGATGGAGATGTCTCTGTTCACTTGTGGTTATTACAGGGAGACCAACACCTACGTGGAGGCAGACTTTAACCTCGCTACATTTATCCCCATTTCCATCCCAATTGACCTATCCCATTACTGCCAGAACATTTTTGACAGAGAACCAAGTAAACTATGGAATGTCAGCCTGTGAGTACTCGCTTGAATGTACTATGCTTCTGGTTAAAAGATAGTATAAGACCTGCTAAACACATGTAATTCCAATGAGAATAATGAACTAGATAAAGAACAATGTAAAAAACAGTTTCACATTTTTTTATGCTTCATTGTGCCTCTGCAAACATTTCCACTTCTCTCTGTTATTTTTTCAGTCAGAAAGAAATCAGGGATAGAAAAAAGAACAATTTTTTGTGTCTGCTCCATGGTGTGATTCCATGGTGAGACTTACAAATTTTTAACACACTGACTCTAATATGTCAAGATAAGTTTCCATTCTTCTCAGGTTTATTTGGCCATCTAAATGTCTTATGTTTGAGTATCTGTTTCCAGAGACTTGGAGAGTTTCTGTTAAAGTGAACTTGAATATCCTTATGTGCTCAGTACAAATCATAGAATCTCCGGTTTCACGTGTTCTGGCTTTAGTATCTTTAAAGTATCTCAGAGTTTAGATACTGTGGTCATACTTATAACTTATTTATTTATCACTGATATTGTAATGGAGTGTTCTGAAATTCATGTAATTGATGCCCATATTCTGTTCTCTGCTTAGTTAGCTCTGCTGGAATCCCAATGTTCTCTGATTTCATTAGAGGTTTTATGATTTTCATTTGCAACCTTTTTATCTGTCTTTCTCCTTCACAATCTCAATTTTGTCTTATTGTTTGTCTTTTATGGTACTCAGTCCTCACTGTGTACAACTGTTTATTCTATCCCTTATCCAAGTTCTGGTGGAGACTGCTGATTCTTGCCTCAAAGCCCAGTTGAAGTCATTGCTTGGTTCTATCTTCTTTTCTGTTGTTCATCTCTTTACTTTCTGAAGTATTCATCTGCCACTTTATCTCTCTGAGAAAGTCTGAGTTCGGTCATTGGTTATTTGATACTGTGGAGGACTCATTAGGCTTTTTCAAATTCCTGTTTTTCAGGTGATGCTATAATTGGTACATGTGTTCATTTTAACATCAATTTTGGGATTAGGTGGTCTTTTGCAGAAAAGTACCTTCTTGAAACTTCAGTACATATTTCCTCTCTGAGCAGGAAATAAACATACAAGCCTCTGTTCCTGGTAGTTGTATAGTTATGGAGTATTTGTATAGGAAAAAAAAACGTGCATGCACACACACTAGGATTCCTATTTTTTTTGTGTGTGTGGAAGTAAAGAACACTTAGGAATGCTTTCACAAGATAGAGAAAGCATAGTTCAGTAGCTCACTTCAGCCAGAGAGAGAAGAAACCACAACATACGAGGAAGTAAAGAGCCTATCCTCAGAGATAGATAAAAGACAGAAAAGACTGAATTGTTAATTGACTGGTCTTAATCTAGATTCTGTTTGACCTGTGATAGGTGGATCAAGTCTCAACTCCTTGAAGTTTAAATCAGAGTTGTTTAAAGTTTACACAATGTTATACAAGTTCTGAATATATTAACATGACCACATTCTATAATCTACACTGAAATTTTCACTGTAAGAAAAGCAGGTAACAAGTGTCTATAAACAGTTGGAGTAGACTGATGCTTTACAGATAAGCTTGGACACCAAATAAAGGATGGTTCTGGGCTAAAAAAATGAACAGCCTTTCTTCTCTCTGAATATGTAATTACAGATAAGATTTCAGCACAATGAGAAGCATTGAAGTATATCTTCAGCAGGAATGAAAGGACATTAAAAACTTTGATCCTGTAACTATGAGAAAACTAGCCAGTGCTTTCACCTGGTGGTTTCCACAGTATATCAGAACTCCACTGATTAATATTTTAAAACTCTGAAATTTTAAACTCTTTAAGTCTCATTTTCACATACTTTAAACAACTTTTTCGGACATTTACAACTTGCCTTTATAAATCTTAAATCCCTTTTTTAGACATTCAAAATTTCCATCAACTTTAAAGTGTTTGATTCCCCCATCCATGCATTTACCAGGAGACAGATTTGTTTGATATCTGGGAGAAATGATTGACAAGCAAGTTCTTTTAAGTGAAAGAACCATACAATGTAAACTGTTAAGTGTTAGTAGCTTCAGTTTGAACCTCATTTAAATCTAATTTTGTGAGATTACATTTTTCATTGTGAATCCAGCAAGGTAATGTCTTCTTCAGCAGGGAATCTAGATATCTGTAGAAAAGAACAAGGTCTGCCTTTCATGCATGATATGGACTGAACGTGCAGGTACAACCTTGTTCAGAGGAGCTGCCTAAAGGTTCATAACCTCTGATAAACATCTATAGTGACAACCTGCTGAAAACATGACAAGAGATCTGAGAGGGGTAAATTTGAGCATGAAGTAAAATCCAAATGGCCTCTATATCAGTCAAAATGACAGAGACTTACTGGATACCTGGGACCCCAGTCTGGGATCCTCCATGGTATTTTCAAAGACTTTGTAGGGAGCAGAGGTTGACAGTCCTTGGATGCTACACAAAACAACATTGTCTTCAGCTGCCACACAAGACATCATGACTCACCAAACATCAGAATTGTGAGGCCTGAGATATTTTTTTATGGAGAAGGAACTTGGAAAAGTACCCTACCTTTCCCAGGCACAATAGAGCATTTAACTCAACAATGTCCAAATGCTGGGCAGGGATTTATTGTTGGGTGAAGCATGTGGCAATTCATGGTTCAGTTGTCATCATTATCACAGTCGAAATATGATCAAAGGAAAGGCCATTTTTTTGCCTGTCATAGCTACCAACTAAGATGTCTGGCAGAGACATGGTTTTCATTACATTCCTTAAATCCATACTCAACAGAACTCTCTGAGAGCATTGAGGGGGAGCATCTAACTTATTGCAATATTTTTCACTTGATTATTTTTTATTAATTCAATTTACATCTTGGTCATAGGTCCTACCCTCTTCTCCTCCCAATCCTACTCTCTCTCCCATATATATCCTCTTCCACTCTTCTGCCCCCTATCTACACACCCCAGCCCCTGTAGTGTTATGATGACTGAGTTTGTGTTACTCCCCTGTGGTCAGTTATGTCAGTTCCATCAGGGTAAAGTGACCAACAAACATAAAATATAGTCTATGTCCACTCCACTAACTAGCAGGCCAGCATGAAGCCTAATCAGCACATCAGCTACTTATAGGTATAGGAGCTAGGTTGAGACCATGCATTGTCCTTGGTGGGTGCAACAGACTCCTTAGGACCCTCTGGGCACTGGTTGATTGGCCCTGGTGATTTTCTTGTGGTGTCCCTGTCACACAAATATAAATGAATAAGTATACAGATATAACCAACTAAATTGATTCTTTAGTTTTTACTATTGCTTTTATGTGATTGGAAAAACATAAGCCCTCAGCTCAAATGGAAAAAAAGATGGAATTTCTTCTATAAATTTGAGAATCTGTGAACACAATTTAGGTTATCCCAACTTCCATGATACAATGTGGAAGCAGCTTCATGAATTTTCATAGTAACAGAATAAATAAAGAAAACTATATATCCAATACAGCACTGGATTCCTCAGAGAGGACATTAGTAGCAAAATGGGGCAAGTTATCATAAAGGCCCAAGATGACTATGTGATGTCATTCTTGTCTTTTTGATTGGCAAAAGCTGTTAGTGTGCTGGGTTACTACATTCTAAAATGATTTTATTCATCCGCTATAGGAGATATATATAGATATAGATACAGATACAGATACAGATACAGATACAGATACAGATACAGATACAGATACAGATATAGATATAGGTATAAATTTCATTTGCCTGCAAATTTCATGATCTAGAAAAGATCATTCTGAGTGAAATATCCCAGAAGGAGAAAGACAAACATGGTATATACTCACTTATATAGACCTATAAGATATGATAAACATAATGAAATCTATACACCTAAAAAGATAATCAAGAGAGTGGACATGGGGTAAGATGATCAATCCTCATTTAGAAAGACAAATGGGATGTGCATTGAACGTATGACAGGAGTCTACTGAGCGCATCTGAAAGACTCTAACTAGCAGTGTTTTCAAAGCAAAGACTTATGACCAAACCTTTGGCAGAGTACAGGGAATCATAAGAAAGAAGGGGAGTTAGTCTGATGGGGAAAGGATAGGAGCTCCACAAGGACCAAATATATCTGGGCACAGGGTCTTTTCTGAGACTGACATTCAACCAAGGACCATGTATGGATATAACCTAGAACCTCCACTCAGATGTAGCCTGTGGCAGCTCAGTAACCAATTGGTTTCCCAAAGTGAGGGAACAAGGACTATTTCTAACAGGAACTCAATGACTGGCTCTTTGGCCTCCCCACCCCCAAAGGGAGGAGCAGACCTGTTAGGCCACAGAGGAGGGCTTTGCAGCCAGTCCTGAAGATACCTGATAAAACAAGATCAGATGCATGGGGAGGAGGTCCCCCCATCAGTGGACTTGGAAAGGGGCATGATGGAGATGAGGGAGGGAGGGAGGGACTGGGAGGGAATGAGGGATCGGGACACGGCTGGGATACAGAGTTAATAAAATGTAACTGATAAGAAAAAATTAAATTAAAAAATATTTTCAACTAAATATATATATATAGATATAATCTTAACCACAGAGGTGTCCAAGAATTGTCTACTCAGGGTGTTGCAGGTAGCCCACACTATAGTAATGAGCCTCTCAAACTACAACATTGCAATCTCTCAACATCAATGAGGTTTTAATAGCCAGTCTTTGCAGACACAGCTCTTTCCAGGAGTTCTCATTGATACATGTATACATTCCTACAATTCAATATTTAGTATGGGATAATCCATAAGGAATACAAATTCTCTTTCTCTCGGTTGTTGCTAATTGCCTGCTTTTACACAATAGATTCTCTCTTAACAGAGCATTCAGCCACAGAGCCCAGATTAATGTAGTACAACCAAATGGAATTTCTTCCTGGTGATGGCAGGTCAGAAGGCAGAATCCTTCCTTCAGTAGAACCCAGTGGACTTCAGGCTAATGATTTCTGTTAAGCTGCCTCTGTAAGAGTCACCCAGACTCTTATCTACCACAGGTTTTGAAACAAGTTTCTGAGGACCCATCCCCAAGCACTGAAGGCTATGTGTGACACAGTTTAACTCACCTACCTGCAACAAAGTTCCACTTTCTCCCATTGTGAGCACTTTTGTACTGTCTTAATGTACTTGGAGGTTTTCCTCTCTTTTATATGCTACTTTAACTTACTTTTTCCCCCTGCCTTACCCAGGAAACTCAACTCATTTATTTAATCTGCAAGCTTAGAGAAACACCTTTCCTTTACTACTTTTTTTTACTACTTTTTGAATTTTTGTAAAGATTTATTAATTTTTTACATTATGTTTATGAGTGTTTTGCCTACATGTTTGTGTGTGTCCCACTTGTGTGCATGGTCTCTTCAGAGGCCAGTGATCCCCTAGAAATGGGGTTATACACTATTGTATCCTAAAACTGGCTACTGTTTTCAGGGTCCTCCACAAGAGCAGCAACTAGTCATAACATATCATTTTTCAAACCCAAGAATCCTATATGCACATGCTTATTTATTCTTATTACATGTACTTGAGAACTCATCTTCTTATTTATGTGTGAATACCACAGGTGTGCCTGGTACCCAAAGATGCCAGAAGGGCTCTTATGAACTGCAGCTAAACATGTTCCCAAGGCCACCCTCTGGGTACTGAGAACTGATGCTAGCTTTTATTCAAAGTGGTCCATCTATATACCACAAAGAGACACTTTAACACTAAGAGCACATATAAACTTGTTAGAACTTTTGCAAGTGAGTATGAAATAGAATAATTACCATATACATGGACATGAAGCTCTTACTTATATCCGTAGTGAAAATGTTAGTGACCCTTCCATAATCCTGTGCTTGCATGAGCCGAAACACCATAAGCACCTATGTATTCAGTACTCATAGGATACAAACAAGTGATATTTTATGCACACACTTTACACCAAAAAACATTAGAAACAGTTAAACTTCTGAGAGTTTAGGAGCTGTTTGATGATGTTCCTGGGTTGTCATGGGCTTATTCACACAAGATTTACATGTCACAAGAAAAGTCAAAGGCTAGGACCTCTAGGTTCCTGTATTTTATAAAAGACTTTTTGAGAAAAGTGTACTGATAATACCCATCATTCTGTTCCTCTGGTTTAGATACAATTGGAAAAACTATCAATATTTGCTGACCTTATACTTTGCCATTGAAGAGATTAATAAGGACTCAAACCTGCTTCCCAATATAACTTTGGGTCCCCACATCTACAATGCCTTTAATTCTAACAAAAAAACTTTGGAGGGCCCTCTGATGTGGCTGTCTGGAAGGAGTGATTATATTCCTAACTACAAGTGCAACACTCGACACAAAGCTCTAGGAATCCTTTCAGGAAACAAGCCGGAATTTTCTGCTGCAATTGCAACACTGTCAGAGCTCTACAATGTCCCACAAGTAAGTTAGAAACATACTTTTAAGCACAATCACATCTCAGACCTGACCAAAACAAAGAAACTAATGAAAAACAATAACAGAACAAACAAAAGAAAAAAGAGAAGTGGATTATGTTTAGTGTAGGCAGATTTCAAATAGCAGTGAATGAATTATTTTGATATAGCAATACTTAACAGATGACAGAGTGTGGTGAAAAGCCTGGAAAGGAAATTCTGGGAATTTCTAAGTTCACTTAGTAGTATCCATGATTCTATCTCCAAACAATGGATTATTTACTGCAGATACTCAGTCTGTATTTGATCATAAGTCAAATTCTACAGCAAAGATACCTAACTACCCAATCTAGCATATAAACATCTCAAAATTCCTACAGTTGTCAATACCTCACATATGGAAAAAGAAAGTCCAGGACATGTAACTAAGTTTGGAACAATGTTTAATGCCATCACCGATGTAAAACTTTCAAGGAATTAATGATCTCATTCAGGAAAGTAGATCCCAGAATAGCACCTACAGAGACCAACCACTTAGCTTTATCATACAATTGACTCTTGTGAGGCTACAGTTAAGAAATGCATCTATCAGCAGTCATTAATACAAACAGAGAACATACTTGGTGAGCACAAGGGTCAGCAATAATCAAGATTAAAAAAACCCACATGGTAACTCTCATTGTTATCACTCAGTTAAACAATTCATAAATGTGTTTTAACCTAAAGTAATAAAAAATAAAAGACAATGATTTACATCTGTCTGAGTTTTGTCTCTATCAACTCTATCTAGAGGGATGATAGAGTAAACCCTGGCAATGAGGCCCCAGGTCATCACAACTTGAAACATTTTAACATAAGAAACTGAATCTCTAAAAACTGTGTTAGTCTCTTTCTGTGTTTGCTTTTCTAAAGATGAAGGTTCTTAGAAATATGGTGACTAGAAAGTACCTGTTAATGCTTTCTGCAGTTTTCTCTACATCAGATACTCTTTTGCATTGTTACTGCAACAAGAGAGAGCTATCTTGCCTTTCAAAGCCAGTGAACAACTTACTGGCTGCTTCAGACACCTTAATAACTTTGGAGCCTATGGTATTTGTAAAAGACTGTATTCCACCACATAATTTAGGGACAAGCTAATCTCACAGAAGACAATCTCCTTAACAATATTCAGTCCTTTAAACCTCATATTTGAATTATGAATTCACTTCCTCACTCAGGGTGATGATTCCACATGCCTGAAACTCAGAATCACTTTTTTCTTTGCTTCTTCAGGTCACATATGGACCATTTGATTCCGTGCTTAGTGACAAAGATACATCCCCATCCCTTTATCAGATGTCTACTAAAGACAGAGGTCTAGCCCAAGGGCTGATCTCTTTATTGCTTCGCTTTGGCTGGAAGTGGGTGGGGCTCATTGTGTCTGATGATCAGAGAGGAAAGGAGTTCCTCTCTGACCTGAAAGTAAAGATGGTATCAGAAGATATCTGTGTGGCCTTTACAGAAAAACTCCTAGATAATTTTAATGAAAACGTAAAATATGGTTATGGTTTGCAGAACTTGAAACAACATACACGAGTAAATGTGAATTTATTCTATGGTGAAATAGATGACTTGCTGTTCTTCTGTGTAGACATTCATAATATCTTTGTAACCAGAAGGAAGGTGTGGATCTTTGCAAAGCCACACTCGACATACTTAGAGACTATAACAAGTGAAAAGCATGTTTTGATAAACCTATTCAGTGGAAGCTTCTCATTTTTAAAAAAGAGAACTATCCCTGGTTTCAAGCACTTTCTTGAGGCCCTTACACCCTCCCATTACCCAGGAGATGTTTACGTCTCTAAATTCTGGATTGATAATTTTAATTGTTCACCTCCTGCTTCCCGGTGTGGAAATCATAAACACTGTCCAGTGAATATTTCCCTAAAGACTAAGGATAAAATAAACGATATGATAACTATTTCTGAGCCCAGCTATTCCATATGGAACGCAGTGTATGCAGTGGCCTATGCTCTACATAAAATGCTATTGAGCAAAACTGAAATGGGATCTAAAGAAGACAGAAACACAGACTGGCTTCTACCATGGCAGGTAAGCCTCACTCATAAGCAGGGGAAGCTTAGAATCTTACGTTATTAGTAAGTAATTTACTGGGGTCAAGCCAATAGAACATTTTCATCTTATAATTAAAAGTATAAGTTAAAATGGAAAAGGGTTTAAGTTTTTCTCCATTTAGTTCCATGTTGGCTATAGGCTTGCTGTATATTGTCTTTACTATGTTTAGGGATATGACTTGTATCCCTGATGCCTCCAAGACTTAGTTAAACATGAATGGGTACTGGATTTTGTCAGATGCTTTTTTGGCATCTAAAGAGATGATCATGCGTTTTTTTTCTCCTTCAGTTTGTTTATATGATTGATTACAATGAGGGATTTCTGTATATTGAACCTCATGCCTAGGATGAAGCCTACGTGGTCATGGTGGATGATATCTTTTATGTATTCTGGCTTTCAGTTTGCAAGTATTTTATAGAGTATTTTTCCATCAATGTTCATAAGAGAGATAGGTCTAAAGTCTTTTTTGTTGTTTTTAGGTCTTCATGAGGTTTAGGTATCAAGGTGACTGTGGCCTCATAGAATTAGTTTGGTAATGTTCATTCTTCTTCTGTTTTGTGGAATAGTTTGAAGAGAATTGGAGTTAGTTTTTTTTATTTTTTATTTAACTTTTATTAATAACACTTTATTCATTTTGTATCCCCCCATAAGCCCTTCCATCCTCCCCTCCCGGTCCCACCCTCTCTCCCCTTTTCTGCATGCATGCCCCTCCCCAAGTCCACTGATAGGGGAGGTCCTCCTCTCCTTCTTTCTGATCTTAGTCTATCAGTTCTCATCAGAAGTGGCTGCATTGTCAGGGTTCTAGGTTATCTCCATGAATAGTCCTTGGTTGGAGTATGAGTCTCTAGGAAGTTCCCTGTGTTCAAATTTTCTTGTTCTGTTGCTCTCCTTGTGGAGTTCCTGTCCTTTCCAGCTCTTACTATTTCCCACTTCTTACATAAAATTCCATTCACTCTGCCCGTCAGTTGGCGATCAGGCTAAGCATTTGCTTTGGAGTTATCTTTTTTTAAGGTCTGTAAAATTCTGCACTGAAGCCCTCTGGCCCTAGGCTTTTTTGTAAGGGATACTTTTGACATTGCTTCTTTTTCCTTGGGGCATATAGGACTATTTAATATATTTGCCCAATCTTGATTTAATATTGGTACATGGAATCTATCAAGAAAATTGTCCATTTCGTTTAGATTTTCAAATTTTGTGGCATACAGGCTTTTGTATGATTGTTTGGATTTTCTCAGTATCTGTGGTTATGTCCCCTTTATAGTTTCTGATTTTGCTAATTTGGATGATTTCTCTCTGCCTTTTATTTAATTTGCCTAAGGGTTTGTCTATCTTGTTGATTTTCTCAAAGAACCAGCTCTGGGTCTCATTGATTCTTTACTATGACCTTCCTCTTAGCACTGCTTTCATTTTGTCCCATAAGATTTTATTACTATTGCTCTGTAGTAAAACTTGAAGTCAGGGATGGAGATACCTCCAGAAGTTCTTTTATTATACATAAAGTTTTAGCTATTTTGTTTTGTGTGTATGTGTGTCTGTGTGTGTGTGTTCCATATGAAGTTTAGAATTGTTCTTTCAACGTCTGTGAAGAATTGTGTTGGTATTTTGATAGTAATTGCATTGAATCTGTATATTGCTTTTTGTAAGATTATCATTTTTACTATGTTAATTTGATCAATCCATGAGCATGGGTGATGTTTCCATCTTCTGATATTTTTTTCAGTTTCTTTTTTCAGAGATGTGAAGTTCTTGTCATAGAGGTCTTTCTCTTGCTTGGGTAGTTACACCAAGATATAATATATTATTTCTGGTTATTGTGATATATTGTTTTCCTAATTTTTATAAGCCCATTTATCATTTATAGTCGAGTGGACTACTGATTTTATAAGTTAATTTTATAACAGCCAATTTACTGAAGGGGTGAAGGAGTTTGCCTACTGTATAACATCTCTGGTAAAATGTTTTGGGTCACTTATATATACTAGTGTATCATCTGTGAATAGGGATATTTTGACTTCTTCCTTTCCAATTTGGACCCTTATGTTTTGTAGTTGTCTTATTGCTCTAGCTAGAACTTAAAGTACTACACTGAAAAGCTATGAAGAGAGTGGGCAGCTTTGTATTTTTCTGTGACTTTAGTGTAATTGCTTTGAGTTTCTCCCCATTTAATTTGATTTTGGTTATCAGATTATTGTATATTACTGTTATTATGTTTATGTAGTGCCTTGAATCCCTGATCTTCACAGGGCTTTTATCATGAAGTGGTGTACAATTTTATCAAAGGCTTTTTTTGCATCTAAGGAGATGAACATGTTTATTTAATTTTTTTTCTTTCAGTGAATTACAGTAATGGATTTAAATATGTTGAACCATCCCTGCATCCCTTCGATGATGCTTACTTGATCATAGTGGATGATGTATTTGATGTGGTCTTGGACTGGTTTTACCAGTATATTACTGAGTATTTTTGCATTAAAGTCCATAAGGGAAATGGGTTTGAGCTTTTCTTTCTTTGTTGGGTCCTTGTGTGGTTTAGGTACCAATGTGACTGTGGATTCATAGGACTGAGTTTGGCAATGTTCCTTCTGTTTCATTTTGTACAATAGTTTTTGAAGTATTGGTGTGAGCTCCTCTTTGAAAGTCTGGTAGAATTCCATGCTAAAACCATCTGGTTCTGGGATATTTTTTTGTTTGGTAGACTTCTGATGACTGCTTCTATTTTCTTAGGGGTTATAGGACTCTTTAACCTGCTTACCTGATCTTGATTTAACTTTGGTAAGTGAAACCTATCAGGAAAATTTTCCATTTTCTTTAAATTTTTGAAACTTGTGGAATTCAGTCTTTTGAAATAACATCTCATGATTCTTTGGAGTTATTCCCCCTTTTCATTTCTGCTTTTGTTTATTTGGATACAGTCTCTCTGACTTTTTGTTAGTTTGTCTAGAGGTATGTCTATCTTGATGACATTCTCAAAAGAAATAGCTCTTGGTTTTTACTATGATACTGATTTCATCTATGAGTTTGATTATTTCCTGCTGTCAACTCATCTTGGGTGTGTTTACTTCTGTCTGTTCTAGAGATTTTACAGGCGTTTTTAAGTTGCTACTATGAGAATTCCTGAATTCCTTTTAGGAAGGCACTTAATGTTATGAAACTTCTCCTTAGCACTGTTTTCATTGTGTCCCAGAAGTTTAGTCATGTTTACCCTTCATTTTCATTGAATTCTTGAAAATCTTTAATTTATTTTTTCCCTGACTCTGTAGTGACTGAGTTGTTCAGTTTCCATGAGGTTTTTTTTTGTTTGTTTGTTTTGTTTTTTTTTTGTTTTTTTTTTTTTTTTTAGGTTTTCTTTTGTTTCCATTGTTATTGATATCTAGCTTTAATCCATGGTGGTCTGATAAGATAAAAAGGTTATTTCAACTTTATTGTACTTTTTGAGGATCACTCTCTGTCCAAGTCAATGGGCAATTTTGGAGAAGGTTGTGTAAGTTGCTGAAAAGAAGGTATATTCTTTTTGTCTGGGTAAAAATTCTGCAGATGTCTGTTAAATCTCCTTGATCTGTGCATATGTTAGTTTGTTTCTCTATTTTCTGTCTTCATGACCTGTCCTTTGGTGAGTGTGGGGTTTTGAAGTCTCCCTCTATTACTGTGGCTGTATTAGTGTATAATTTAAGCTTCTTTGTTACTTTTACAAATGCAGGTGCCCTTGTATTTGGAGCAAAATATTCAAAATTGAAACATCATTTTGGTGGATTTTTTCTATCATATGTATCCTTTTGCTATGATATGTGTCCTCTCATATCTGTTTTGAATAAATTCAGTTAAAAGGTCATTTTATTAGATATTAGGATGGCTTCTTTCAACTTGCATCTTGGGTCAGTTTCCTTAAAAAACCTATTTCCATCCCTTCACTCTGAGGTAATGTCCTCCTTTGTTTTTAAGATTTTTTTGTATGCAGCAGATTGATAAGTCCTGTTTATGCATCCATTGTTTATTATTAGTCTCTGTTTATTATTATTATTATTATTGAGGAACTGTGTCCATAGATGTTGAGTGATACTAATGATTAATGATTGCTAGTGCCTGTTATTTTGATTTTTAAGATTGCAGCAAGTTTTTGTGTTTCTGTTCTGGTTTTGCAGCAGCGGTGTTATTTATTTTCTGTGTTTCTCTGGGTGTTGTTTACTTCCTTTGGTTGGGGTTTTCCTTCTAGTATCTTCTGTACAGTTGTGAAGCATAGACACTGGCATTTTCGAGTCCACAGCACAACCTCTCACTTGCTGTGAAGTCGCTATAGTCGAATCCTTAGTAACCATATACACTGGGTGTCACCATTTTGGATCCTCTTCAAATCTACATCTTCTAAATGGAAATATTATTTTCTGGTCCTAGAGAAAGAGAGAGGACCTTTTTTCAACTAAGGACATGCTACACACTATACTATCTTGCATCTCATCTATCTTGTGTTCAGTAGCTCTTGCATTATTTCTATCGTGAATAATTTTAATCTCACTAAAAACCTGGGAAGACAAATAAACAAACTAAGCACTTTCAAAAAGAAAGCCATGTTAGAGAGAGGGAAAATGAAATTCTCTTTAAAGTCAGCCAGTAATCTATGTGGGCCACTCATGTCATATGATGTCTCTCTTCAGCTTCATCCATTTCTGAGGAAAATTAAATTTAGAAATGCTGCTGGAGATGAAATAAGCTTTGATGAGAACAAGAATATTAGGGAAATGTATGACATACAAAACTTTATTGCATATAGTTTTCGAAATGCACTATTACTTAAAGTGGGAGAGTTTGTCTTCAAGAGTGCACAAGATCAAGGCTTTTTCATCAATGAAGTTCTGATTCAATGGCCAAGCAACTACAAACAGGTCTGGAAATTTTTCAGTATTTAATATGAAGGGAATTATTTGTAAAGAATGATAAAAAATGATTGTGTAATGATTCTTTGAACTTTTAAAATAATTGTGAGATTTTAATTCTTAGCTCTATTGTGACTGTGAGCTTGTGTGTGGGTGTTCATGCACACGAGCACATGTGCTTCTTAAGTCCACAGTAAACTGTGGTTATCTTCTTCAGTTACTGTCAACTTTATTTTTATCTGTGTGAAACCCTTACTTTATGATTTTGCTGAACTCAGTGGCCAGCATTTCCTAGGTTCTCACTCTGTCTTCATGATCATAAAGTTTGGATTACAGGCTCATTTTTCTGCACCCAGCTTGTCTTCCATCTTTTCATCATGATCAAATTCACATTTTCCTGCTTATGTGGCAAGCATGTTAAATACTAAAACATCTCTTTAGTTCTGTTTTGTGACTTTAAATCAGAAATGAACTAATATTTCAGAATTACATATATGTATATATACATAAATACACATACAAATGCACACATAAGGTCAGTTAATTCCTTAGCAAGAATTAGATGAATTGAATTTGAATGTTTGTGTTTGTTCATTATGCAGTGAACGAATAATTGAGAGCTCATGGTTATATAGTGGTATGTATGTTTCTATATGTAAACATACACATGCACACAAACTTATGAAATTTTCACATATGTTAATTATACAGGCTAGCTGATGCTCAAGCAGTCTTCCATTCACACAACTCATGTTCAAGCATATCAATAATTCCACAAGGTTGTGAGCTAGCATAAACAATAAATTATGGATCTGGACACAAGACATTTCTGTAAACAATGTATATGAGCTGCCCAAAATGTGTGTCAGGAACTGAACTCATATTTCAGTGCAAGAGCTGTATGCACTCTTAACAGCTGATCCAGTTATCCAGAAACACATTACTGTTATTATGTACATATTAGAAAGAATCAGAATCCAAACCAAGGCAGAAAAGAAGTCCAAGAAATATTTCCTGTCCTACAAAATTTCTAACATATAACAAACTAAAATTGCATTAGAATTTTATTAGTTATGTGATTATCTAAGAATACAACTGCTGAAAATCCCATTTGATAACTACACTAACGTTTGAAAAGAAAGGCAAAGAACAATCCTTAGCATTGGGAGTCAAGGGTAAAAGTCACAGTAACAGATTATAATTCACCAATGGCAAAACCATTTTCATGAGAAAATTAAACTTCCTTTTGCAGCCGAATCAGAGTGCATGGGAATTACTACAGGACTGAAATATAAAGGTAGAAGCAAGTGTGCTTGGAGGCAAGTATGAATGGATTCTTATCTTAAAATCCAACTGTCCCAAAATTCATACAATAAAATGAGTTCTGGCTTACTGCCTCACAGAAGAGAATATCTTGATGTCCTACACATTTCACACAGAATAGGCACAGTAGTGAGTCATAGTTTGGTCACCAAAAAGGGATGTTGAACATTTAGTATTGGAAAGTGTGGTAAGTTTAAATCTCCATTCTATATTCCCACATTAAATCCTCAGAGTTCTTCATAAACAAATACAATTTCTATAGGTTACATGTATTTAGCCTAAACTATTTTAAACTGATGTTCAATATCATGACCAGTTTTTCTGTGCTGCCTTCAGACGCCTCAATCTGTATGTACACAGAGCTGTGGTCCAGGATTCTGGAAAGTTCTACAAAAAGAAAGACCAGTCTGCTGTTTTTCTTGTGCATTTTGTCCAGATCAGCACATTTCCAACCAGACAGGTAGAAAAATAATACTTTTACTCAAACTGCTTGGGAATGAAGATGGGGAAAGTTAAGAAGTGACCTTGGTGTCATAATGTAGTGCTGTTCCATATGTCTCTAACACTCATCCCCAAATCAATTAATCATTGCTGAAGCCACACAATGTGTGAATTTAGAGTGTCAATTCTCATGGTGTTGTGTCATATGCACCCTACTTTTAAAAAAACTGCCTTTTGATACGTGGAATGGCCATCTCAGTTCTTGCAGTGTTCCATGCTATGAGTTCCCCATTAAATGTGAGATCTCCTGTTGTCCAGGTTTGATTTGTATTTCTGTGATTAGCAAACCTAATGATTCCTGCCTCAAAATAACTCCAGGAAAAGTATATTTCTAACTGTTTCTGAATGCACATGAAACTGAACTGCATTTACAACTCACTTGTCATTTTTAAGTATCAACAATAGAAAAAGCAAGTCTTTGGGAATGAAAATATGGCTGCCTTTTAGGGTTGTGGTCAACTGTGTGATAACATATATAAGTAATATCATATGGAATGAGCAGGTTGCATTTTTATATACAAAAACACACACAAATACACAAACACATTTAATGACAAAAGAGCCCATGTACTTGAGAGAGATTAAATATAAGTTGGGTCAGGCAGAAGGTTTAGAGCAATGAAAAAGAAAAGGCATAGAGAGGTAATTATATCATTTTTAAAATGAAAATTTTTATGAAAAAATTAAAAAGTCAGAAGGGAAATACATCAATATAATGATGAGAACCTACTATTTATTATATTTAAATAGGCCAATCCTTTGACAACCATAATACAAACAGGATTTTTTCTATTATTGCAAATGATAAAATGTTGAAAAATTAATTAAATATTCTTTATATTCAAAGATCTAATGCTACTATGGGTCAAATTCCATGCAGAATGACACATGACTTCAATTCCTATATTACAAAGATATGAAGAGAGCAGGCAGTTTTGCCTTGTCCCTGATTTCAGTGGGATTGATTTGAGTTTCTCTCTGTTTAGGTTAATGTTGGCTATAGGGTTTCTGTATATTAACTTTACTATGTTTAGGTATGTGCTTTGTGTCCTTGATCTCTCCAAAATTTTATATATGAACATGCATTGGATTTTTGGCTTCTAATAGAAATGATCATGTTGTTCTTTGTTTATGTGGTAGATGAAATTGATGGAATTCTATATACTGAACCACTCCTGCATGCCTGGAATAAAGCCTATGTGATAGGGGTGGATGATATCTTTTATGTGTTCTTGTATTTGGTTTGTGAGTATTTTACTGAGTATTTTTGTGTCAGTGTTCATGACAGAAATTGGTCTGAAGTTCATGTCTTTCTTCGGTCTTGACTGTGACATAACTGTGGCCTCATAGAATTAATTTGTCAATGTTGCTTCTGTTTCTTTTTTGTGGGATAGTTTGAAGAGTATTGGTGTTTACTCTTCTTTGAAGGTCTGGTAGAATTCTGTGCTGAAACCATCTGGCCCTGGGCCTTTTTGGATGGGGACTTTTGATGACTTCCTCTATTTTCTTAGAGAAGATAGGACATTTTATTTACCTGATCTTGATGTAACTTTGGTAGTGGAATCTATGAAGAAAGTTGTCCATTTTATATAGATAATAAATTTCTGTGGTGTATAAGCTTTTGAAGTAAAACCTAATGATTTCTCTGATTTTCTTAGTTTCTGTCCTATCACCCTTTTTGTTTTTTATTTTGTTCATATGGATAGTGTCTTTCTGCCTTTTAGTTACTTTGGCTAAGAGTTTGTCTCTCTGGTTGATATTCTCAAAAAAACAGCTCTTGGTTTTGTTGATTCTTTGAATCATTTCATTTCTAGTATGTTGATTTCAGCACTGAATTTGATTATTTCCAGAAGTCTACTCCTTTTGGCTCTGTGTACATCTTTTTTTTTTCTTTTCTTGTTTTAGGTCTTTCAGTTGTATCATTAGATTGTTTGTATGAAATGCCTCAAATTCGTATACAAAGGCACTTAGTGGTATGAATTCTCCTCTTAGCACTGCTTTCATTGTGTCCCGTAAGTTGGGCATGTTGTGCCTTAATTTTCATTGAATGCTAGAAAATCTTTAATTACTTTATTTCTTCAATGACACCTGTTATTGAGTTGTTCAGGTTCCATTTGTATGTGTAGGCATTTTGTTCTTTCTGTCATTGTTGAGGTCCAGATTTTGAACGTGGTGGTATAATTGGATCCAAGGGATTAATTCAGTCTTATTGTATCTGTTAAGACTTGCTTTGTGCCTGAACATATGTTCAATTTTGTAAATAGTTCCTTGATTTGCGGAGAAAAAGGCATATTTGTGTCTGGGTGAAAATTTCTGAGCACTTCTATTAGGTATTTGATTCATGACCTATGTAAGCTTCATTATTTCACTGTTTAGCTTCTGTGACAATGATCTGTCACTTGATGAGAGTGAGGTGTGGACGTTTACCATTATTACTGATGTTGGGACTGATGTGTGATTGAACCTTTAATAATGTTTCTTTTACAAATGCAGGTGCCCTACTATTCTGCGCATAGTTGTTCAAGATATTGTCCTCATGGATTTTTCTATAATGAGAACAAAGTATCCTTCACTTCTCTTTTGATTAATTTTGGTTGGAAGACTGTTTTATTAGATATTAAGATCGTCCTGCTCCTTGGGTCCATTTGATTGGAAAACCTTTTTTTAGCACTTTGCTCTAAGGTAGTGTCTATCTTTGGGGCTGAAGTGTGTTTATTGTATGCAGCAGAATGTTGGATCTTGTTTCCATAACTATTCTGTTAGCATGTGTATTTTTATTGGATTACTGACTCCATTGATGTTGTGAGATACTAGTCATCAATGAATTTCAGTTCCTTTTATTGTGGTTTTATTGCAGATAGTTTGTTTGTGTGCTTGTTTTCTTTTGAATTTTTTCTGGTGTTATCTATATCATGTGTTTTGTGGTTGTAGTTGATCTCAATTAGTTGGAGTTTTCCTTCTAGTAGCTTCTTACAGTCAGTGAGAGTGCATAGACATTGTTTTAATTTAGAATTGTCATGGAATATCTTGTTTCCTCCATCTCTGTTGATTGTAAGTTTTGCTTAGTACAGTAGTCTGCTTTGGCATGTGTGAATTCTTTGCATCTACATGACATTCTCCCAGGCCCTTCTGGGTTTCATAATCTCTGTTGGAAAGTCTGGTGTGATTCTGATAGGTCTGCCTTTCTATGTCACTTGATCTTTTTCCTTTGCTGCTTTTGATATTTTATTCTTCATTATGTAGATTTATTGTTTTGATTATTTTATGGCAAAAGGATTTTCTTTTCTGCTCTACTCTATTTGGTGTACTGTAAGCCTCTTGGATGTTTAAGGTTATCTCTTTCTTTAGGTTGGAGAAATCTTCTTCTGATTTTATTAAAAATATATTCTGCACCTTGGAGTCTGGAATAATCTATTTAGTCTATTCCTATTGTTTTTGTGTTTCACATTTTCAAGGAGTCCTTGAACTTTTCTAATTGTTATGTTTTCTTTAAGAGATAGATCAGTTTCTTCAATTGTATCTTCAATGCCTGAGATTCTCTCCTCCATTTCTTATATTTTGTGGGTCATGCTTATCTCTGTGGTACTTGATTTGTTCTCTACGTAGTCCATCTCCAGGGTTTTCTGTGTGTTTCCTTATTTATTCAAATTCCATTTTCAAGAATTGAATATTCTTTTATTTTATTTTTCTCATTAGTTACATTTTGTTAATTCTGTATCCCAGCTGTATCCCTCCTTCCCTCCCCAATTTTACCCTCCCTCCCTCATCTCCTCCCTGCCTCTTTCCAAGATTTTAATAATTCACTTCACCTGTTTAACTGTGGTTTCTTGTCTATGATGGCCTCTCTGTTTGCCTTGTCTTTCCTTGTATTTCTGTGAGACATTTTTTTTCTTTTCCTCTTTATATGTCTCTAATAACCGCATAAACATAGATTTAATGTCCCTTTCCTGTGTTTCAGCTGTAGTAGAATATCCATTGCTCTCAGGGGAGGGGGTTTGATGGAGCCAGGATGTCCCAGGTTTTGTTGACTGTGTTTCTCTATTGGCCTTTAGCCATCTGGTTGTCTGTAGCTTTACCTGTTTCTTACTGGAAACTGCATCAAAGACTGGATCCTCCTGTCTTTGGAGTTTAGAGCAGTATTCAGGAAGATGTGAAATGTGCAGTGGCTCAAGAATGGGTCCATCTTAAGATACAAAGAATGACAGCATCTTGAAGGGGAAGGCACAAGGCAGTGTATGGACACATAAACATGTAGGGGCTGGTGAATTGAAGGAGAGGGGTGTGCATGCACTGGAACCCTTTGTTTGCCTTGTCTTTATTTGTATTTCTGTGAGATATTTGTTCTTTTCCTCTTTATATGTCTCTAATAACTGCATAAACATAGATTTAATGTTGTTTTCCTGTGTTTCAGCTTTATTAGAATATCCATTGCTCTTGGGGGTGGGTTCTGGTGGAGTCAGGATGTCTCAGTTTTTGTTGACTGTGTTTCTATGCTGGCCTTTAGCCATCTGGTCTGTAGCCTTACCTGTTTTTTTTCCTGGAAACTGCACCAAAGACTGGATCCTCCTGTCTTTGGAGTTTAGAGTAGTATTCAGGAAGATGTCAAATGTGCAGTGGCTCAATGGGTGCTGATGGTTCAGATGACAGCATCTTGAAGGGCAAGGTACAGGGCAGTGTAAACGTGTAGAGGCTGGTGAATTGAAGGACAGGGGTGTGCATGCACTGGAACCCTGAATTTTGGGGTGCAGGTACTGTTATTCATTATTATCAAGGTGCAGGTGCCCCAGGTGGCATCCCTGGGATTCCTCAGAATAAATCTGTGCTGCCACTTACAGGCCTGCCCCAAACTGTGTTCCCTGTACTCAGATTTCTCTGAGATCTGTCTTCTTGGATCTGGGATTTCTGAAATTCTATTATTCACCTGCTGTCCATGTGGTGACTAGAAGAACAGTGGCTTGGTTGGTGGGATGCTCTCCCAGTAATCATGAAGCTGGCACACAGGGAGCAGGAGGGATCTGAAATGTGGCTGCTAGAGCACAGAGTCCCTAAATATGGGGATCCAAACTCACTGGAATATGTGAAGGGGCAGGTGGTCCAAAATTTACTACTCCTGGATCCATGAGATGGCCACAGGGGGCCTAGAGCAGATCAACTCCATTCCCTGGATGACCTGTCCAGATCAGGAAGCAGCAAACTTGATGCTCTGGATCTAACCACCTGTCCATACACTGGTCTCATATTATCTCAATCTCTGCCCCTCAGATATGGGGCACAGTGGTCTCCAGCATACTAAATTTTCCATTTCTCGATCATTCATCCTTCTTTTCTCTTTTGGTGGGAGCCTTTTGTGACCTTTTGAATTTCCTCGTGGGTCTGTTCAGGTCTATTTGGGTTGTTGATTTTTTTTTCGAATTCATCTTGGGCAAATCTAAAACTTATCCATCTCATGTATATTTTTAATCTTACTGGAATATAGTATGTCTTAAAAATATTTCTTATCCATCTCATGTACATTTTTAAGCTTACTGGAATATAGTATGTTTTAAAAATATTTCCTTAGAATATTCTGAATTTTATTGGTTTCTGTAGTAACGTTTTTCTGTAAATTTTGATTCTGTTAATTTGAGTACTCTATTTTTTTCTTTAATTTACTTGAGCTATGGGTCAGTCAATTTTGTTTATCTTCAGAAAGAGCCAGCTCTTCCTTTGCTTAATTCTATGTATTGTTTTCTTTGTTTCTGTTTCATTCATTTCTATTACAATGTTATTATTTCTTTCTATTATATTATTAATTTGTTGGTGTACTATCAAGCTTCTGCTCACACCTCTCCTCCCAGACCCTCTATCTCACCTCACCTCCCAACCCAATATGCCCCTTCTACCATTCTTTTCAAAAAGCATATAGAAGTCTCCCATGGATATCAACCAGCCTTGGCATTTAAAGTTGCAATAAGGTTATTACAACTTCTGTTATTGAGGCTACAAAAGGCAGCTTTAGTTTTGCTGTTAGGTGTTCCCATAAAGACCAAGCTGCACAACTTAGTCTTTATGTGCGGGGAGCCCAGATCTGTCCCATGCATGCTCTATTGTTGGCAGTTCATTCTCTGTGAGCTTGTTCCAGGAGCCTTTCTGTGGGGCAATCCTAAGCATTGAAAGGAGAGGTGTTTGTCTACAGGGTGCTCCAGAGAGCAGATCAGGGGTCAGCGAGGACAGGGAATTAGTCAGCTGAGGTGGTTAGGGGAATATAGAAGCTGACTCCTAAAATTTAGACGTTTTATTGGCTCTGACTTATTGCTGACAAGGCTCTTGTTTCTTTATAGAAGTTTCACAGTACAAACACAGATTAATGATTATAGAAGTGGTACAGAATGGGTGTTTGATTTTTTTTCATTATACAGGGATAAAAGATAAGTTACAATTTTAAAAGAACATACAGAACATATTTGATTATCATTATTAGCCCTATAACTGTACTTTAAGGAATATAAAGAATGTCTCCTTCAAAGAAAACACATTTAATATGTAAAAGCCTGCTTTTAGGTTGGAATTGTTTACAGTATGAGTGCAGTCCAGAGAAACAGAAAATATTTTAACTGATCTTTTTATGCGTAGCAAATACAAACAAATAGCTCCTTTTACTATATGTATCATCATCTATGCTACAATGTAGAAAAATGTTTATTTAAGTCAATCTATCTTATTTACTGGGTTTCATTCCATGAGGAGTATACCCTCCTTGATATTCAATCTTTAAGCTACATTTTTCAGGAGCTCTAAGCCTATAATAAATGCATCTTAAATCGATACCTGAATCTCCAGGCCTCTCAGGGTTCCCATATTGCCTTTGTTTACCCTGCACCAATATACTATTTAAGGGCACATACTCCAAGAAAACTCCTGAAATAATGGCTTCATCTCCCTATATGGCTACCTCTGCTTAATAATCTCCAGGGCATAAAGAAGTTTTGCAAACAGTGGACAGATAAAGTTAAGTTTAGTATTTTCATAAGACTCTGGTATCATCAGGACTAGCTGCATTGTCTTCCTCTATGGCCTGGTAAGGCTGCTCCCCACTCAGGGGAGGTGATCCAAGAGCCAGCCACTGAGGTTATGTCAGAGACAGTCCCTGTTCTCCTTACAATGCAGCCAGTCCTGATGAGACCAGATAGGCTATGGTCAGAGGGAAGGGGAGGACATCACTATCAGTACACTTGGAGAGGGGAATGGAAGGAAATGAGGGTGGGAAGGTGTGGAGGGAATGAGCAAGGGAGCTACAGCCAAGCTACAAAGTGAATAAAGTACAATTAATTTAAAAATGCCTAATTTTAAAAAGACTTAGACATAATTTTCCTGTAGAAAAAAACAGAAATTAAATCATAGTGAAGAAAGTCCACAGTAATGCAACACACACACACACAAAAAAAAAACACAACAAAAACCAGAAGTTAGAGATAGAAGAACAATGATTGTAACCAACAAAAACCAGAAGTTAGAGACGGAAGAACAATGATTGTAACAATCTGCACAGCTTTGCTGGAATAGCACCAAGGAACTGTGCTTCATGACTCTCAGAAATTTCAATGAAAATGGCTGTGTCATTCTCCCTTTCTGATTTAACATTTTTATAGATTTATGGTATTTATGTCATGTAGGTTATTTTTTTAGTCTTCAAAATATTACTGGAAGAACAAGAGTGTAAATTAGAACAATTCCCAGGATTATTCTGGAATTAATAATGAAAGAGAAAGAGTCCTGTCCTGAGTCAAAGGATGTCAAAGACTATAGAAATTTATTTCCAGCGTTCACAGCTGAGATCAGTAATAATTGGTCTGAGCTTATAGCTGGTGTTTGTTGACGCAAGGGTTGTATATTTACCACCAAATCAGAACTGTTCCATAGTTCATGGAAATGGGACCTAACTTATCATCATGTTACCTTAGAAAAATTATAGGAGTCAGATTAAGAAATAACCACTGAAACAGTGAGTAAGAAGTAAAATGAAAAGAACCCATGATGATGGAAACAAGGAAGTTCATTTTTATACATTGATGTCATCAAAATACAATGTACACATACTTAGAAACTGAAAGTATGAAAGCATTTGAAGGCTTACTTGACAGTATTAATTTATCTGAGTATGAGTAAAATAGGTTTCAGTACTCTAGAGAAACAGTGATAAGTTGTTGAGCAGAAAACTTATTTTTAATTAAACAAGATAAAAAGTAGAAATGTGAATTATAGAGAGTTTATGTCCTTGGCAATAACAGGAAGCAGAATACAACATGTTACACACATCATTGGAAAGCAGTTTAATGAATTAAATGTACAATGAATATGTACTAGTATAAGGTGAAATACTGATCCAATTTCTCCACACAGATCAGCAGGAGTGCATCCCTTGCCCAATTCAAGAGTACCCAAACCCTGAAAGAAACCAGTGCCTGCCCAAGGCAGTGACCTTCCTTTCATTTGAGGATCCTCTGGGCATAGCTCTGGCATGCACAGCTCTTTGCTTCTCTGTCAGCACAATTGCAGTTCTGGGGATCTTTCTCAAACACCGAGAATCAGCCATTGTTAAGGCCAATAACCGGACTCTCAGCTACATACTGCTCATCTCCATCCTACTCTGCTTCCTCTGCTCCTTTCTCTTCATTGGCCACCCAAACACAACCTCCTGCATACTTCAACAGATAACATTTGCACTTGTCTTCACCTTGGCTACTTCCACTGTTTTGTCAAAAACTATAACTGTAATCCTGGCCTTTAGAGTCATGAAACCAGGAAGAAAAATGAGAAGGTTGTTTGTCTCAGGCATCTATAATGCTGTCATCCCGATCTGTGTCCTGATCCAACTCATTCTCTCTGGAGTCTGGCTGGGAACCTCACCTCCCTATACTGACAGAGATGCACACTCTGAATATGATCATATCATCATTTTATGCAACAAGGGCTCAGTTACTGCTTTCTACTGTGTGCTGGCCTATTTAGGAACCCTGGCTTTAGGCAGCTTCACTGTGGCTTTTTTGGTGAGGAACCTGCCTGACACATTCAATGAGGCCAAGTTCCTGACATTTAGTATGCTGGTGTTTTGCAGTGTCTGGGTCACCTTCATCCCAGTCTACCTGAGCACCAAGGGCAAAGCCATGGTGGCTGTGGAGGTCTTCTCCATCTTGGCTTCCAGTGCAGGGCTGTTGGGGTGCATCTTTTTCCCAAAGTGCTACATTATTCTCTTAAAACCTGATAAAAACTCATTGAGATGTTTGAAAAACAAAAAATAGCATACAAAAACTGATCATTTTGATGTATTGGTTTCTCTAATAAAACTCATTAGTATACTAAAAATAAAGTATTTACCTACTCTTCAGAAACTTTTTCTGAAATGTATATTTAAACAAAAAGAAGTGCCCCTCACTTTGTCTCACAATCACAGACATTTTATTTCAGAAGAGAAGCTGCTGCTAAAATTTTAGTATGTTATGCATGTTACTTATGAATTCAATTCATAAACAATATAAATATTCCAAATGTAATTACATGACAGTAACTGAGATAAGGAGTACAAGAACTAATTAGTTCTTCTCTTTCTTGTTTTGGGGAGTATAACAGGGCATTGGGTGGCATTTGAGATTCTCTTTATAACAGGCAAAAAAATCAATCTCTGCTAAGAGGACGGACTTTTAAACAGTTTGAGCCATTCCAGATATCAGTATAGAGAATTTTGCAAAAGATATAAATAAATCTACAGCATGACCCTGTTCTCTTTTCCTTTACATATGTAAAAATAACTAGCTATCCCATTTAGAAATACTTGCTCAGTCATGTTCATTATTATTCTATTCACAATAGGTAAGAAATAGAAACTCATAAATATCTTTAACATGATAAATCGATAAGAAAAATATCACACATAAATATATGTCAGAAAAAATTATAATTAAGGTAACCATATTCCGAAGACAAATATCTCCCATTCTATACTCTGGGGCATCTAGCTCCAAATGTTCAGATGTGAGTATTCACCACAGAATAACTGTAGAACAAGAAAACATACAATGGCAGGGTATAATTGATCTGACTGGGATAATGTGGGGGAGGAACTCTAAATATGAAGATGGATAACTATATAAAAGAAGGAAGTCAGTGAAATAACAGTAAATATTTGTGAGTTTTAAGCAACCATTCTCTGAATTATCTACATAAAATCCCTATAATACATGTAAGTCCATTCATGAATATAAACATAGCACCCTAAATATTTTTAATAATGCACACAGATAAGTAAAGTTCACAGATAAGTAAAGTTTCGTCACTTCATGACTGATGAAAGAAGCTTTTCTTTACACAAACAACCATAACTGAAAAGCACAACCAATCATAAGGCAGAATTCTGGAGAACACTCACACATATCTACAAAACAGTTCCCAGATCTAAGGCTCAGAGATCATGCAGCACAGGTGATGAAAAACATATATGAGGCAGAGGATCACAGTAGGTTTTGGTAGTGTATCTCCTAATAATACCAGAAGCCACAGCCATAAGACTTACCAAATATAAGAAATAAAGAAAAAAAAAGACTTACCAATATACCTGCATAAACATGGACTGGAAGTTGAAAAATATAAGACATGTGAACGTGCTCCAGAAAGAAATCACTGGCCTCAGTCGTATGCAAAAATTACAGGAAACTGATAAAGGCAGAGAATGGGATGAATATTCTTCCCAAGAAAGAGCATACACTCAGTTATCCAACACCAAACAATCAGCCCTGAAAACATCCATGGAAGTCACATTACTAAACTGAGCAACTAATGTTAAGAGTATAATAGCAATTAACGAAAAAAAAAATACCATGGATTTAAGAGAGAAGCAGGGGAGGTATGTGGGAAGGTTTGGAGGGAAGAAAAGAGAAGACACAAAATGATATAATTATATTATAGCCTGAAAAATGAACTAAATATTACCTCTTTAGCTCATGATTTTAAAATGAATTGCTATTGAGTAGTATAAAAATTTTGCAGGTAAAGAGATGGAACTAGAAAAAAAATCATGTTATATGAGGTAATCCGAGCACAAACAGACAAACTTCACATATTCTCTCCTCTAAGGTTCCTAGCTCTAATCTGAGTATGTATGTACTCAGATGTGATTTCATATCTGGCAGTAATTGCAATAACAAGGAATGAGAAAGAGAGCATTTCCCAGATGAGAATGGAGTTGTTGTGGGAACAGTAGGAAGTAGAAGGGTTTCAGTGATTTGAAAGAGGAAAAGGGAAGAACATGAGGGGATTATAATAATTAGGATGTGAGACTGAGAGAAATACAAAAGGGAGGAAGGTAAAATAACAATAAGGATGTCTGAAAAAGTAACACGGAATCACATTAGTAACAATCTACCTAAGATATGTATAATCCATATAAGTTGTATAAAATGAAAATTTAGTTTAAATGAACTTTTGCTTCTGTGATGACAATGGTCCCTCCATCTAACAAGAACTCCAACACAAGTCATGAGAAGTTAGCTTTTGAGTTTTTGGTAAGGGTTTTCTAAGAGAATCCTCAAAATTATATGCTATTACCTATTTGACCTGAAAACTACGGTCCATTTCCAGCCCGTAAAGATGCTGTTTGTTCAGTCTGAAATAACCAGAAAATAACAGGATACAGAATGATTCCGGAACTAGGAAAACGAAGAGGTGCCCTGCTAACTCTTGAACTTTCAATTTCCACCGACTGTCAGGTTCTTGGAACATAACCTTATAGTTTTCCTCAAGTGCCTGCTTTTTCAACAGTACATAAGCCATTGAAGACATGGCATGTATTCTTGTGGGTGCTCGCGTTCCACTTAACATTCACCACAGTCCTGTCCAAAAGCCCCCACCCCATCTTAGGAGCCATCCAGGCTCTAAATCTATCTACTGCATTTCGGCCCCAAATCTAGCCACTCACGTTGTATTATAGGTGTCTTATAGACAAAAATTATCTGTTTTATCTCGTACGATTATGAACATCCTTACGACAGACCACTGAACTCATGATGAAATGTCCCAGACACGGACGTGAAGGACAGACCTGGAGATCTCTGTAGTCAGGGAACTACAAACAATTCCAGAGTGCATTGTGCCGGCCACGAGCCTCTGCGAGAACTACAAACATGGCGGGCCTCGGAGCAAGGCCTTCTGGGATTATTTGTAGTCACATAGCCGGGTCTTTCTTCTGCTATACCAAGTCGCGTACGCGGAAATACATTTCCCAGAATGCTGTGCGCACTGCTTACACCCTCTCACGCCATCCTCTGTGTCCTTCCTTCTCCTGTAGCTTTGCCAGAACCCAGAAGTGTCCCCCAAAGCCCTTTCCATTGCCACAGTGCACACAGCGTTTTTCCCTGTCCCCAGTATTCTGTTAACGTCCCCGCCCTGCGGCCCTCGTTGTCTTCAGAATTCCGCACCTTTCGGAGCCAAATCATGACGTCATTGCCCCGCCCCTGGTACCGAAAGTAAACCCACCCGGGTGCTGGAAGCTGCTTGTATGCAGGAAAAAAATGTGTACTTTGAATTTCCCTCATCAGATGCAGTTCAGCCAGTCCCTGGTCCATGTAGAAGGGATCCTGTTGTCCTTGCCCCCTTTTTAAAAGAAATTTCGAGTCTCCCAGTCAAAGCAGGGCTTGTATTGTTTAGGCAGAAATGCGCCAATTCAGATAATAAATCCTTTTTAAAGATTTAAAAAGAAGAAGAAGAAGCCAAAGGCAGAAGCGGTGGCTCGTTGGTTAACAGTGCTGGCTGCTCTTGCAGAGGTTCTGAGTTCAATTCCCAGCAACTACATGGTGGATCACAACCATTTGTAAGGAGATCTGATGCACAGGCAGAATGCTGTAGAATGAATGAATGAACGGATGGATGGATAATGGCTGGCTGGCTAGCTGGCTGGCTGGCTGGATGGCTGGATGGCTGGATGAATGAATGAATCTAAAAATACAAAAACAAAAATCCGGACTCAGTGTCTCACACCTGTCATCCAAACTGCCAGGGCTCTGTGACACTGAATCCCTGTCATTTCCCAAGGTGCCAGTTCCATCCCCAGTGAGTGGCGCTCAACCTACCTGTCAAGGGATCCAGTGCCCTCTGGTGGTGCACGTGTCACTATGATGTGCTTAATTTAATACTATGTATTCATTTCAATTTAATAAGAACACACAAAGGAGTGTCTTGAGAGCCGGCCTCCTCCCAGAGTCCCATGGGGTCAGAAAGTGGGAGGACTCTGTGCTAGATCAAAGCAGGGCCTGGGGCCACCCAACCTGTATCCATCCTCTCGTGCTCTCCTCAACCTGATAGTAAGATTCTGTTGCTGAGGACAACACCTCCGCAAGTCATTGGACACAGAGAATCCCAGCGGGCGCCTACCTAGAACCTTCACCTTCTATGGACTACTGTTCATGATATTGGAACATACGCTGCATTCCACCGGAAGAGAAAAGTACACACCAAACCAGCCATATGCCCTTCACTCTCCAACAATGACCTGAATACAAGATTTGCTGGTGTGCTTGTGGAACAAACGTCATGGAATTGACAAACTAATATCTGGTTGGGTTTCAGGAGGCCCACTCCATGAGAAGGAACCTTGATCCAATACTGCTTGGGTGGCCAGCAGCCTGCGTCTTCACAGGCTAGGCTATTTAATTGTGCTAAAGGAGCACAGCCATACTCACAGAATGGTGCCTTGCTCGGCCATCATCGGAAACTTCCTCCTGCAGCAGATGGGAACAAATCCAGAGACCCATGTCTAGTTTGATACAGTGAGAGGTCTTGGACTATTACACCCTAAATGATATGTCTCCAGTAAATCCCTCTCCCAAGGGCTCAAGGAACTCTGTTCACAGAGTGTAAACTCCAGAGTAGATGAAGGACATGAGGTCAACAAGGCCTTGAAAGCATAGCAGAACCAACACACATAAGAATGCACCCTGACCCACAAGCTAGTGTTTCTCTCACTTTCCCCTGTCCGGGCTACCGCACCAGGCTAGGAGAGAGAGGATGCATTCAGTCCTGATGCGATTTGATGAGCTGGTGTGGGTGAATGGGCATGGGGGAGGAGGGTGATCCTCTTCTCTGAGGAGCCAGGTGAGGGGTGATATGGGAAATAGGGAGAGTAGGACTGGGAGGAGAGGAGGAAGGTGTCTAGGACAGGAATGTAAAATTAATAAATAAATAATGAATTAAAAAATAACGAATTAAAAAATAAAGAATAAGGGTGCTGGAGAGATGACAGAGAGCTTAAGAGGGATGGCTGCTCTTCCAGAGGTTCTGAGCTCAATTCCCAGCACCCTCATGATGGCTCATAACCATCTATAGTGAAATCTGGCGCCCTCTTCTGTGTGCAGGCAGAATACTGTTCAAATAATAAATCTTCCACACACAGAAAAGAAAACTACACCACGGATCATCAATAAAGTTCCCTTTCCTTCCAAAAGACACTCACTATGTCTTTAAATAATAATTATAATAATAATAATAAATGAAGAACTTAGTGTTCTCCAAGGAGGTCTAATTGGGGCAACAAACCAGACTAACCGGTAGGTCTCATGGGCAGCAATATATGGCAACAAAAAAAAATCAAGGGTATACTTGTGGGGTGTCAATGCTATATATTTACATATGTGTGTGTATATATGTACATATGTATATATCTACTTATATATGTACATATATATATAGTTCCTTTTCGTACATTATGGCTTCTGGTTTCATGCTTTTATGGTATTTCTGTGTGAGCAAACATCTGTATCTCTGCAGACACATGTATCCCTCATGTTTTTTCTTTGTTCTTTTTATTAATAACAATAGACACATCAATCATTTTAACAATTTCTGTAAAACTGGAGCCTGACAATTTCCTCTTTATGAAATATAAAGGTGTGTGTCTGTGAGATAAAGCCACTTCCTCAAACAAGTGATCTGCCCCGCCTTTTAGAATCCACTGGTCATGGCTTTGGTGCAGCTCTGTGCTTCTACATTATCACAACTGTGGTTTGGGGTCATTTTGTGAAGTATTAACCCTTCTGCCATTGTTGAGGGCAATCCCAGAATTCTAAGCTGTCTGCTTCTTTTGCTTCCTCTGCTCTTTATTCTTCATTGGTCACCACAGCACAGTCATCTGCATCACACAGCAAGCCACTCCGAGGCTCTGTTCGTGATTCATTTGGGGGGGGGTGTTTGAGAGAGAGAGAGACAGAGACACAGAATATTGTTCTGTCTGTCTGTCTGTGTGTGTGTGTGAATATAATTATAATTCAGGAACACTGAGGTGGTTGCTGGTATCAGTCACCTGTCTGTCCTCGTCATCTGCTCTTGGATTCCACTTATGGTCTGTGGAGTTTGATGGAATGTATCCCCTGTGTTGACACAGTTGCACACCCTGAACCAGACTTTTCTGGCTAGAGTTTTCCTGACTGATTTACAGAAGCCAGGCTCCCAACACCCTGCATGCTGGTGTTTTGCAGTGTCTTGACCAATTTCCTGACTGATCCCCATAACACCAGGGGCAAGGTCATGCTGGCTGCAGAGCGTCACAGGATCACAGAAATTTCAGTGTCTGCCTTCTATACTTATGGTCAATATCGTGAGAGGATTTCTACCAATATGCCACAACACTGAGGACAATATCATGGATGCTTTTTATAGATCAGGGGCTATAGAGATGTCTCGGAAGTTAAAAGCACTTGTTCTTGCAAAGGACCAGGTCTGTCCCCCCCCCCCGGAAGTTCACCCCATCTGTAACTCCAGTTCCAAAGCATGCAGCTTCCTCTTCTGAACTCTTCAGGCACCAGGCATCCACCTGGTCCACAGGCACACCTACCCACACAGGCAAAACACTCAGACATATAAAAACAAACAAATAAATGGGATTTACACTTTTTAGGAGAGGAAAAAAAGCACAACCTTCCATTAGTAAGTAAAGCTAGTTTATTGCGTACTCGGCCCCAGCTTAATCCCAGTTTAAATGTGTCCAGTTTAAATTCTCCTGCTCAGCCAAAGCCTAGCCAGTCCCTGATCACTGGAGAAGGAATCCTGGGGTCCCTGCCCCCTTTCTTTTAGTGAGGGCCAACTTTCCCAGTCAAAACAGGGATGGTCTCAGGAAGGCAGACACATAATCAGAGATTATAAATCATTTTTAAAGATTATAACAAAAAGCCAAGTATGGTGTCACACACCTGTGACTGTCAGTGGGGCAAACAGAAGCAGGTGTCAGTTCCAGGTCATCCAGGTTTGCAAAGCGAGTCCAGGACACCCAAGGTCACACAGAGAAACCCTGTCTCCAAAAACAAGGGCTTGCACCCCCTCCCAGCTCTTCACTCACAACTCTGGACATGTCCTAAGTCACAAAGTGTGACTTCACCCAGGCTATAGGAAAATCATGACAAGCATGGTGGCACACACTTTTAATCCCAACACTCAGGAAGTAGAGGCAGGTGGATCTCTGTGAGTTCCAGGCAGGCCTGATCTACAATGAAAGTACTGTACAGCCAGGGTTACACAGAGAAACCCTGTCTCAAAAAAGCAAAAGATAATTAATAGTGATGATATTAATAGTAATAATAATAATAATAATATTAAAACAAAAAATCTGAACCACACCTGCTGGCACATGCCTGTAATCCATTGCTGAGTTCCATTCAAAAGGAAGGCATGCAGTACTGTTTATTAAAAAAAAAATAGAGATGGGAGAAAGTTGTGAAACTTCATTTTATTTCATTTTTTTAAAAATCTCCATCACAAGAAATTCTTAATGGGTTTGAAACAAAAGAAATTAAAGAAGGTAGGAGTAACCACAGAAGATCCACAGGGCAGGTGTTGTGGGGAGACACAGGGTTCTATTTTTATTTTGTATAGAGAACATGTGAAAAACTTTTATTTAAGAAGCAAGGTGTAAAACACGTAAGGAAATATTCTGTATGTCAAGGCCACATTATAATGGTGCCTCTCAGCTGCACCTCTTAAAAATGTGCTTTTCTCGTTGTGAGGATGATTGTACATTTACTTTTTAAAAGACATATGTCCATGTGTGCTTAGTGTGGGTGTGTGTGTGTCTGTATGTCCATGGAGGGTAGAAGAGGACACTGGATCCCATAAAGTTGGAATTACATTTGGTTAGGGGTTGCCTGACATGGCAAAGGCATACACTTTAATAACTTATTAAATGTGTAAAATATGTTATGCATAAAAACTCTGAAAATCTCAAAATGTGATAATCCGCCCAAACAGATAAATGTACCATGTGCTACAGTGTTCTCACTTTAGTGGCCCAAGCCTGGAACCCCAGCATTCAGGAGGCTGAGACAAGAGGATCACAAGTTCAAGGCTGGCCTCCCCACCTCCCCCTGAAAAGCTGCTGTTTACTCATCCATCCAGTTAGATCTGTTAAGGCAGCATATATCCTCCTAGTGGTCATGAGTAAAAAACATCATCCTGAAAACACAATGATGAATGTAATTCACCACATGGTGACAAAAGCCGTTTAGATGAACTCAAGAGTATTCATTCAAACTTATGTGTGACCATAGAAAAGAATCATTAAGACATTTGTTAATCATCTTTTCATTTTCTTCCTTGAAAAACAACGCCTCCTTCTACAGATGTTCATAACACATTCATTTATGTTTTTGACAATTTCAGCAACATGAAGTAAAGAAACGTGGGACCAGGGCTAGAGAGGTAGCTCAGATGTTAAAAGTATTGGCTATTCTTGTAAAAGTCCTGAGTTTAATTTCCAGCAACCACATGGTGGCTCACAACCATCTATAGTGAGATCTCATGCCCTCATATGGCTTGCAGCATATGCAGGCAGAACATTGCATAATAAATAAATAAATAAATAAATAAGTAAGTAAGTAAACTAGAAGGAAGAAAGGAGGGAGGAAGGAAGGAAGGAAAGAAAGAAGGAAGGAAAAAAGAAGAAAGAAAGAAAGAAAGAAAGAAAGAAAGAAAGAAAGAAAGAAAGAAAAAGAAAGAAAGAACCATAAACAAATTAATACAATAAATTCCGTCTTCTTGGATGAGGCCGTAGAGGTGGCTCAGAGATTAAGAGCATTACTTGTTATTCTTCCAAATGTCATGTGTTCAATTCCCAGCAACCACAACCATCTATACTGAGATCTAGTGCAGGCAGAATGTTGTATAAATAATAAATAAATCTTTTAAAAGTTTTGGAAACATGATCCTTCTGCCTGTGCCTCCTGAGTGCTTACGCTGCAGGTGTGTTCCCCACACCTAGCCTTACCAGGCTACAGATGAATACAATGTAGCTACTCCTGATGAGTCCTTATAGACTAGGATCAGAGGGAAGGGGAGGTGGACCTTCCTTATCAGTGGACTGAGGAAGGGGAACTACTAAGGAAGAGTGAGGGAGGGTGAGATTTTGAGGGAAGGTGGGAGGGAGCTATAAGGGGATACAAAGTGAATAAACTGTAATTAATAAAATAAAATAAAAATAAAAAAACATGTAGCCTTGTAAGATAAATGCTACTTAACAGACATAAAGAGGGGGAGACAAGTAAACAGATCAACTGTGCTTAGACAATCTCAGAGAAATTGTATGAACAGTTCCTAAGTATAAAAACAATGGGCAAGCTAGGTGTACTTTATCATGCCTTTATTTCCAACAACCCTCAAGAGGCAGAGGTAGAGGCAGGTATATCTCATAGATCTGGATGGTAGCATGGTCTATGCAATGAGTTCCAGAATATTCAGGGGCACAGAATACTCTGCAAAAATTAATCAAACAAACAATAGATAGAAAGAACTGACAGCTCTTTGCTCAAGTTTCTACACAGAGCTATTCATTCCCTCTAGTTGTACATACCTTCTAGAAACTTGAGGTTCCTCACTTTAAATTGTAACATTGATATGATCTTCCTAAAATGAAATCTATATTTAAACAGTTACAAATAACAGATGAAAGCATCAGCAATGTAAATGTTGATCAAAAATAGGCAACATAGAGCGTAAGAGTTGGCTCAGCAGTGAAGCGGTTTTGCTGGTCTTGCAAATAACTAGTCCTGATTGCCAGTACTTACATAAATATGGGAATCAGGAACCATGGGGAACTGGAATGAGTGGGAACAGAGCCTATGCAGAATTCTGGGAATCAAATACCAGAGACAGGACTAAAAGGGTCAGATCTAACTTTATCCATTGTAACAGACTGTAAATGACTAAAAGCCCAATCAGAACCTCCCGTGCTATCCTCAAGTACCAGGAACAATCAACGCAGTTGGTTCAACTATAAGGAAAAGTGGGAGTTGAGTGGAGAGGCAAGGTCATGTTAGGAGACAGATTGGGAAAGAATCTTCACCAACCCTTTATCTGACAGAGGGCTAATATCCAGTATATATGAAGAACTAAAGAAGCTGAAAAGCAGCAAACCAAGTAATCCAATTAAAAAATGGGGAACAGAGCTAAACAGAGAATTCTCTGTAGAGGAATATCAAATGGCAGAGAAACACTTAAAGAAATGTTCAATGTCATTAGCCATTAGAAAAATTCAAATCAAAATGACCCTGAGATTTCATCTTACACCCATCAGAATGGCAAAGATGAAAAACTAAAGTGACAACACATGCTGGAGAGGTTGTGGAGAAAGGGGAACCTTCCTCCACTGCTGGTAGAAATGTAAACTTGTACAACCACTCTGGAAATCCAGCTGGCGCTTTCTCAGACAACTAGGAATAGCGCTTCCTCAAGATCCAGCCATACCATTACTAGGCATATATCCAAAAGAGGCTCAAGTACACGATAAGGACATTTGCTCAACCATGTTTCTAGCAGCTTTATTTGTAATAGCCAAAAGCTGCAAACAGCCCAGATGCCCCTCAACTGAAGAATGGATGCAGAAATTGTGGTACATGTACACAATGGAGTATTACTGTGCAATGAAAAATAAGGAAATCATGAAATTTGCAGGTAAATGGTGGGACTTGGAACGAATCATCCTGATTGAGCTGTCCCAGAAGTAGAAAGACACACATGGTATATACTCACTCATATAGACTTATAACATAGGATAAACCTACTAAAATCTATACATCTAAAGAAACTAATTAAGAGAGAGGATCCTGACTAAAATGCTCAATCCCCATCCTGAAAGGCAAAGAGGATTGACATCAGAAGAAGAAAACATGAAACAACTTAGAAACCTGCCACAGAGGGCCTCTGAAAGGCTCTGCCCTGCAGACTATCAAAGCAGACACTGAGACTTATGGCCAAGTGTTGGAAAGAGTGCATGGAATCTTATGTAAGAATGGGAAATAGTAAGACCTGGAGAAGACAGGAACACCACAAGGAGAGCAACAGAACCAGAAAATTTGAACACAGAGATCTCCTCAGAGACTCATACTCCAACCAAGTACCAGGCATGGAGATAACCTAGAACCCCTGCACAGATGCAGCCCACGGCAGTTTAGTGTCCAAGTGGATTACACAGTAATGGGAAGAGGGACTGCCTCTGACATAATCTGATTGGCCTGCACTTTGATCACCTCCCCCTGAGGGGGAAGCAACCTTACCAGGCCACAGAAGATGACAATGCAGCCACTCCTGATGTGATCTGATAGACTAAGATCAGAAGGAAGGAGAGGAGGACCTCCCCTATCAGTGGACTTGGGGAGGGGCATGGGTAAAGAAGGAGGGAGGGTGGGGCTGGGAGGGGAGGAGGGAGGGACTTATGGGAGGATACAAAGTGAATAAAGTGTAATTAATTAAATAAAATTTAATTAAAAAATTCAGGCTTGGCATGAACACTCACTTTCTGTGTTTTTACCCATTCTGATTGAATAAAATTCTTATGGTATCTTTAGGAAGGTGCACTGCCATTCAGATGAATTAATTCCTGATTATATAATTCCTGATCTGATTCAAACAATTTTAGAAATTAACTTGCTTAGAACTTCTAAAACAATTTTACAGTTTTATGGCTGCAATAAATACTTTTGTGGTTCTCCATAAGCCTCACTAAGAGAAGGGCTTGAGACTGATTGTGGCTTCAGACAAGCTCTCACTCTAGGGATAGCTCCATTCATTCTTGTATACAGCAAAAATATAGGCAAGTTTACACTTCTAAAAATGCAAATTATAATGGGGCAACCAATAAATGACTAAATTAAATAGAAAACTTGATGTCAATATACACAAATTGTTTCACTGCAATTCCTTATGCCTTGTCAGCTTATGGCATAAAATACTGTCAGTCTAAATTCACTTTGTATCTTGGAATGAAAGACATAAAATTTTGGTCCTCAACTCACTACAAACTAAGAGATAGCTGGAGAATGTGTAGCTAGGTCCTAATTGAGCAGACATATGTCTTCTTGTAATCTCTTGGACCCTGTTAACCTTTAACCATTGTCAACCTTTGTCATTCTGAACTCACCATGAAATTCTATAATGGATACACAAACACAAAATATTTAGTTTTAATGAAAATACATGTAACCTGTTACATTTTTAATTCCTCTTTATCTGTAATCAATTACTTTTTTGACTATGAATTTACTCCTTTGTCTCAGAAATAAAAAAGCTATGACCAGGCCATAAGCAGGACTGAAGCCCCCTGGAAGTTGCTTCATCCATGAGTTGTAAATATGTAAATATGTGTATTGATGTGTTTGCATGAAATATGTCTGTTTTTGTACACATTACATGAGTGCATGTCAATTGCTGCCTGTAAAGTGCTCCTTTTGCATCATCCATGGAATATGTGCATAAATATGTACAGGTTTATATATCTGATCATTTGTCTATGTGATTGTATGTGGGAACCAGCCATAACAGGTAGACAGGGAAGATGTTCTCCCAAATGCAGCCTGAATTTGCTGCAGTTTATGCACAGGAAATGCTAGCTAAAACCAACATCATCATCATCATATGTAAGCTTGTGGGAATTTGTTTGAAATTTTTCTTGTTTCAGTGAGTGTGTATGCCTGAGACCTCTTTCTTTTCTCTCCATTTCTCATTCATTCACAGAGGGCAATGGGAACCTAAATCTCTGCCATCACTGGGAGCCTTCCTCAGAGAGAGGACAGAGGATGGCCAGTGAGCCCATAGTGGCCTGAAGAAAGTGTCTGAGTAAACAAGCCTGAAGCACTTTGTCAATCTAATTAAGACCACCTGTTGTTAAGCAATAACAACATCAGAGAAAGAGTAATTTTGGTGGGAGGGAGACCAAAAAGCCTTAAGTGGCTCAAATGGTAAAGCACCAAGCTCCAAGTAAGGAGACTGGGGGTTAATACCTAAATAAAACTACTTTTGACTTCCTCATCAAGATGCTCAAACTAAGTTTAGGTATACAGAAAGATACAAATATCAGTCTCTGACCATGAATTCATGTGCCACAGTCTTTTTACCCTCAGTATTCACTTCTGGATATCTACTTTTGCCTGATGCGTTTAAAACAAAAAGGGGGAACTGTAGAGAGCTGCGGAATGCTATGCCTTAAAGATGGAGCTGGTTTCCGCCTTCCACCTTCCCGATGGTGAGTGCTCTCTGTCACGAACAACTCCACATTTGGCTAAGGCCGAGGATCTGGCTTGCTTCCATGTATGTGGACCTATCTGCATTGCCCTGGCACGCCTGGGTTGGCTACCCAGAGGCTATTTAAGCTGTGGGCTGGCTTTCCCCGGGGTCCGAGGATTGTTCAATGTTCCTGAATAAACTGCATTGAAAAAAAAATATATCAATTATTTTGAGTCTATAGTTTCATCACAAAATTTCTTCCTTCCTTTTTTCTCCCTCCAGGCCTTCCCACATACCCCCACACACACATACTCACCTTCAAATCAAAGGCTTCTTTCTTCATTGTTACTTCCTGTGTGATGTATACATGTATTTTGAAATATAAACTGCTTGTTTTTTACAATGCTAACTATATGTATGTTTTCAAGGATGAACAACATTTCTTTATATAAGAAAACTGAATGTTCTAAGTGATTGTATTTAATTTATAGTTAAATATAGGAATGAAAGTAACCAATAATAATCAATTTTAAAAAACTAAGGAAACACAAAAATGAACAAAATAATGGGAATTTATAAACATCTTTCAGTAAAACCTCAGTAGTAAGAGACCCAATCCTACAACAAAGTGGCAAAGATTGTTAGACAAAACAATTAGAAATTATGCTGCATTCAAAAAAGTTCAATACATCAATAACAGTGATTTTATTTGTTGTTTTTATTATTTTTTATTTTTTCAATTACAATGTTATTTCAAGCATAATGTAATTTCATCATTACCCCCCTCATTCCTCCTTTGAAACACTCTCATACACTCCTCATTGCTCTTTCAAAAAAATTGTGGTGTCTTTTTTCATTGTCATTACACACACACACACACACACACACACACACAAACACACAGAGTTTTTGAGCATAGCATTAGAAACAATAACAAAGAAAAAATATCAGGCTGGAAAATGCTTGCTTAAAAACTACCCCATGCTCAAGAATAACGGCCAGCACTCACGATTCCTGAATGAAACCTCAGAGGCAAACTAAGTCCGGAAATTTATACACTGAAACCCCACAATATGTCCTCCATCATATCAAGCCACTTAAAAGCTCCAGCCCCTAGTACTACAGTACTACAGCACAGATTCTCCACTTCTTCCCTCAAAAGACTAGCACATCAGTGTTCTGACTGTGAGAAAAATCCTGCTTCTGGAAATGCCTGTCTTCTCTCTATTAATTCCATGTCAACTGCATCAATTTTGATATAACAGACACTACAGCATGCATTGAGAATCATAGGTTCATATTTTAACTCTTCATTCTACTAAACATTCAAATGTAAAATATAAATTGGTAGAGTTCTACATGTATAAAATCTAACAAGATTAAATCAAGATGAAATAAATTATTTAAACAGACACATAACAACCAAAATAGAAAAAGTAATTTAAATCTTTCAATTAAGAAGAAAAAAAGAAAGAAAGCATAGGTTTAGATTCAGCATGAATTCTACAAAATTCTCAAAGAACTCACTGCAATACTCCTTAAAGTATTCCACAGAATGGAAAAGGAAGAAACACTTGTATATTTTGTTCAGACACCAGTATTATCTTGATAACAAAAAATCAACTAATGAAAATTAATAACTCAACCTAATACTGTGATAACTAATTAATAACTCATGTTATTAAAGAACTTCTATATAGGTATACAGTTATCTGAACAAGAGACATACTAACTTACTGAACATATTATGACTAGAAGCCATGATTATAGACTATGTCAATATCTATGTCAAATATTACTTTTTCCCATAACAGTAACTTACATAGTACACTAAAGATTCAGAGTTCATCTTGTATTTACCTATCATTGACTGAATGAAGAGATCTTGAAGAGACTTTCTCAACAATATCCTTGATGATACACTATTTGAAGGTGATCTCCAAGGCTTATTAAGTGTAAATGAGTCCTAAGTTTATATATTTTTTGTTTAAAACCCTCACATTACATTTATCACCAATACATTGAGATACGTCCCAGGCTCAAGAGCACTGTCTGTATTCTAAAATTTCATAATGGAAGCAGTTTTGGTTTCACCTTCATCTTACTTTATGAATACTAAATAATACTAAATTAAAAATTGAAAGCAAATTACTTTTCAGTTACTGTTGACTCTAGGACAGGGTATTTATTGTCCACAAAGGGATCTTCTTATGGTCTTGTGTCATAAATATAGATTGTAATTTTGGTGAAATGGCTACTTTTGATATGATCCCCTTGTCTATATCTTATGGTGTTGGACATATTCCATGAATTATAAAAATAAATTGTTACTGAACTTGCTATATTTTTGCACTGATTAAACTTACAACTTACAGAATTTTACCTCACATTAGGAAAACATTTGTTGAAATATATTAAAATTTAATGTCTTCAAATCAGTGCTTTCAGTCCCAAAATCATGTAAGATAATTATAGACATATATGCATATATTGTAATAGTTCTCTTTTCCATTTTAACTTATACTTTTGATTATAAGATGAAAATGTTTTATGAGCTTGACCACAGTAAATTATTTACCAATAATGTTAGATCCTGGTGCTTCCCTTGCTTATGAGTGAGGCTTACCGGCCATGGTAGAAGTACACCCTTGTTTTTGTCTTGTTTAGATCCCATTTCAGTTTTCCTCAACAGCATTTTATGGACGGTATAGACCACTGCATACACTGCATTCGAGATAGAATAGCTGGGCTCAGAATTGGTCATTACAGCGATTCCTTCTGGATTAATCTTCATAGAAGTATATGCTAGGTATGGCTTACAATTTCTACACAGCAACGCAGGATGCGAGCAATCAAAATTGTCAACCCAGGATTTATGGAAGTAAGAATCTCCTGGATACAGGGTGAATCTAGGTGCCTTGAGAAAATGCTTTAAGCAAGGGATGGTTCTTGACTTTGAATAGAGAAGCTTCCTCTGAAAAAGCTCATCAAATCATTCTAATTTGATACAGACTCTAAATATAATGTGCTGCTTTGCCATGTGTCACAACTTCCTTCTAGTTGAAAATGTTATTTGCCAAGTGGAAAAACATAAATTATTAATATCACTATAGAATACCTGTACATTTTCCTGTGTATGTTGGTTGAAGTTCAGCAAATCAACACCAAATAGTACCCACATTTTAATTAGCTGAGAGTTTTTCTGTAAAACCCACACAGACATTTGTCTTTCTTTCCTTCCTTTCCTCTTCTTCCTTCTCCTCCACTTCTCACTTTTTTTCTTTGCACAAATGTGTATGGTTCAGTCCAGCAATTGTGGCCAGATCCTTGTATACTTAGTCCCCAGCACCCTAGCCACTAAGCACAGAGTACCTTAACTACTCAGCCTCCAGCACCCTAAGCATTATTTAGTGTCCTGCCTGCTTGTGCACCTGCAGGCCAGCAGAGGGCGCCAGAACGCCCTGTACAGGGTCGTGCACAACCTCACCTCCCGGAGGGGTAAACCATTCTCCCCAGGATGCGCACAGGCTAAGTGGGCGAGGAGGCTTGTGCCTCTCTCTTCCCGTCATCTCCCTGCCTGTGCTAGGCCCCACGCACAAGCCGCGGCAGGCAGTCGGGCGGTGGACAGAGAACCCCCCATAGCCTCCCCGCGGATGTTATGGAGAAGAGCTTGAATAGGAAGGACTCTGACCTGGCAAAACCCGCAAAGGTACTGGCGCACCTATTGCGGAAGTCCCGCCCCTTCCGGCTTTGATTCCGAATCTGTCCTGCAGAGAGCAGAGACTTCAGGGCTTGGAGGCTCTGAGGCTCCCCTCCCCCACCTCCCTTTCCACTTCCCGCCATCTGCCTGGCCTCGGACACGGGTATGTAAAAACAAAGCTTGTGGTCAAAGACCGACCATTATCATTGGTTTCCCACTTGGGAGCGCTTGCTGGTCAGTGAAGTACCAACAGTCCCAAGATGCATCGCGGCAGAGACCCACCTGCCTAAGAACTACAAACATGGTTTCGGAGCAAGGTCTTCTGGGATTGCATCTGAGAACTACAAAAATGGCGTCCGGTCCTCGCGATGCCTACCGGGATTGCTTGCAGTCAAGCATTGGCCTCTCTCCCCTTCTCCCGCATACACCATTGCCAGGGTACCGCCTACTAATCCCAGAAGACCACGCGTGCTGTACCCACCATTAAATGTTGGTGTTCCTCGCAGTAGGCCTAGTAAGCCCCTTCACCATGCTGCTTTCCGCTGTGGCACAAAGTCGTCCTCAGAGCCCACACAGTCTTTCCCCTGATCAGGGTGTATGTAAATCTCCCTGCCACGCTGTACTGACCCTGGCCTCATAATTGGTCAGAAGCTTTGTGACGTCATCGCCCCGCCCCCTCTCCCGGAAGTTAACACACTTAGCTGCTGTTTCTGCTTCTGCTGCTGCTGCTAATACATACAGTAATAAAGGCCCTGGTAGCTGGAGAAGGAGTCCTTGGGTCTCCTTTAATTACGTCATTGGGAGTTAGACACAGATATTAATTCTCTTTCAAATATTAAAAAAAAAGATGGATGAGGCACCACACGCCTGTCGTCCCAGCATTCCTACAGGCAGTGGGGGGGAGCATCTCTGAATTTTATTCACTGCAAAAATTTCACTATCTGAATAATTGTACCATTTTGTTTGACAGTGATTATACTATATTTTTAAAATTACATAATGAACAGTGGATAAAGCAGTGTCTACTCTTCGAGGTGAACCTAGGTTCAATCGCTAACACCTACCACTGTCTGTGAATCCAGATCCAGGGTATATCACACCGTCACACAAACAGGAAGGCTAAGAGATATTTTTTCTAAAAATATAAAATAAAATTTCTTAGTCATGAGAATAAAAGCTCTGCTCTGAAAAGGACTGTGAGGAAGGCAGCAATGACTGATTTAACATCTATGCATCCACAGACACACACACACACACACACACACACACACTGATAATAATACTCAGAAACCTTATTAAAAGATTAGGATATATGAATCTCTCTCTTAAACAAATCCTTAAATGTCTAAGGTCCTGCCCGGTGTACTTGCACAAGCCTTTAATCCAGGCACATGCGAGGCAGACACAGACCAATCTCTGTGAGTTCAATGTCTGTCTGGTTGACAAAGAGAGTCCAGAATAGACAGGCCTACACAATGAAACTCGGTCTTAAAAAAAAAACAAAACAAAAATAAGATTAAAACAAAAAATGAGCCAGGCATAGTGGCACATGTCTCTAATCCCATCTCACCAGGAGACACAAACATGCTGCTGTGTGAGTTCAATGTCACCCTAGTCCACAAAACAATTCCAGGACATGCACAGCTACCGAGAGCAATCTTGTCTAAAAAACTGGCTCCTTCACACCTGCATGACTAGATATGTCTGAAATCACATAGTGTGCCTACACTATAAGAAAGTCTTGCCAGGCATGGTGGCACACATCCTCAATCCCAGAACTTTGGAGGCAGATGAAGGTGGGTCTATGTGAGTTCAAAGTCATCTTGGTTTACAAAGAGAGTCCTGGACTGGCAACAATGCACTGAGACACCATGCCTCAAAATTAAAACATATTAAATTAAATTAAATATTAAATTAAAAGAAAAAATCAAAGCCTGGACTGTTGGCGAATTCCTCTAATACCAGCACTATGACTGGCAGAGGGAGATGGATCTGTGTTATTTCAAGGCCTGCCTGGTCTAGAAAACATGACAACTCAGTCAAGGCCATATAGAGAATCTCTTTCTAAAAAAAAAAAAAAATCCTGGAATGTAAACAAAACAAAACAAAACAAAACAAAAAAAACATTCTAATAATGAAAGATAGTTTTCTTTTTTTCACTTTTTAAAAATTTATTAATGGTTTTATAAATTACAGCTTATTCACATTGTATCCATACTGTAGCCCCATCCTTCTTACTCTCTTTTACCATCCTTCCAAACTTCCTCCCATTCCCACCCCCAAGTCCACTGATAGGGAAGTTGTCCTTCCCTTTCATTTGACCATAGCTTATCAGGTCTCATCAGGACTGGCTGCATTATCTTATTCTGTGGCCATAAGGCTGCACCCCCCCTGAGGGGGAGGTGATCAAAGAGCCAGCCACTGAGTTCGGGTCAGAGACAGTTCCTGTTCACATTACTAGTGATCTCAGTTGGAGACTGAGATGCCATGGACTACATCTGGGAAGGGGTTGTAGGGGTTCTAGGTTATTTCCATGCATGTTCCTCAGTTGGAGTATCAGTCTCAGAAAAGACCCCTGTGCCCAGTATTTTTATCATCTGTTGCTCTTCTTGTAGAACTTTGGTCCCCTCAAAAGTCTTTCTTAGTTATCAGAGGAAAATGCAAATCAAATGACCCCAAGATTTTTCATTACACCTATCAGAATGGATAAGATAAAAAACTCAAGTGACAACATATGCTGGAGAGGATGTGCAGAAAGGGGAACACTCCTCCACTGCTGGTAGGAATGTAAACTTGTACAACCACTTTGGAAATCAATTTGGCACTTTATCAGAAAATTAGGAATAGTGCTATCTCAAGATCCAGCACATGTCCAAAATATGCTCAAGTATACAACAAAGTCATATGCTCTACCATGTTTGTAGCTGTTTTATTTGTAATAGCCAGAAGCTGGAAACAACCCAGATGCCCCAAAGTTGAGGAATAATTACAGAAATTGTGGTACATTTACACAAGGGAATACTACTCAGCATTTAAAAATAAGAAAATCATGAAATTGGCAGGCAAATGTTGGGATCTAGAAAAGATCATCCTGAGTGAGGTATCCCAGGAGCATAAAGACACACAGGGTATATACTCACTCATAAGTGGGTATTAGACATATAATACAGGATAAACAAACTAAAATCTATACACCCTAAGAATCTAATCGTGAAAAGAAACATTTTTGATCTGTTTTTCATCATAGCTTTGGAGGAAGTAAATTATTTACCATGTTCACTTATAATGTAATGGAGGAGGTCACCAATTGTGGTTTGTGTTCTATATTTTGAAACATTGGTGTAGGTATTGAAGTTTGCTGTATGCATATCAAATCCAATCACAGAAGCTTATTAGGTCTTTCTGATATTCTTTCTGTGGCTGTTGTTGATCTAATGCATTTCTACTTGGTGATAGGTATTTTTTCTGCTGCAAAGTATAGAATGAGATTGCCATCATCTATGTGATCCATTGCTTATTAATATCAGATAGAGTGTGATCATGCTTTTCAATGAAGGGTCTCTGAGAAAGTGTGGTGATTTTGTTTTACATTTTCACAAATTCCTTTAAGATATTTTTTTCAAGTCTGATTTGGTTGTCAGTAATTAGGCAAAACTGCATTTGGAATCTTGATTATCATGTGTCAGCCATCTGAGTACACGTCCAAGGGTGGAAGATGTTCCCCCAATGTGTTCTATTTTTACCAATGTTAATGTTAAAATGCTTAATAGTGTGTATGAATGTATGACTGTATGTATGTATATACTTTGAATTTCCATTCTTCATGTTCCCATTAGTTACTATACGGCACCTATTGTTGAAGTACTGCCTTTTGAGAGAATTATCTAGGGGTGCTAAATAATGTAACAGCAATGATATTTATTTAAAAAAAAACATGTTGTGTGTGTGCAATGTTAGTATGGGTTCTTAGACCATGACAGATGTGTGAAGACTTGGTGAGAGCTTTGTGGGGTTTATTTTGGTCATTGGTATACGATGTTCAAAGTCAAGTTGGCAGTTTTGCTTACCACAGACATTCCCCACTAAGTTCATTGATACTCAAATAAACTTAATTGAAATATTACATCAGTAAAATATTGTCTTCTATCCAGATTATAAACCTGTTGTCATATAAGGATGGAAAAACATGAAATAAATAATAATAATAATAATAATAGTAATAATAATAATAATTACTATGTACAAATTAAAATGATATAATGCTGTCATTTTTTGGGATGTGTTAGTTCATTCTTAGGAGTAAGGACTTGCTCATAACACTGTCTCAGATCTACAAGTGAATGTCAGACAATTGTCTCAGTGGGAATAGTTGGTTGTTTCTAAGCCTGATGATTTGAGCTCAATTTCTAGGTAGCCAATATTACTCCTATAGAATTTTTCTAATATTTCTATACTTGGGCCTTTGTATATATAAATTCACACACTAGTACATACGTAAATAATTTTAAACCTAAATAAGGGCCAGTTTTTTCACTGACCAAAACATTCTTTGGGTTTCTTGTCGAAAACTCATATATGGGTTGTAAACAGATAATAAACAGCAATAAGTTGTCCTCTCACTGGCACATACATACTCAAACATTTTTCAATGGATGAAATTAAAGCAAAGGAGAAAACCCACTTACTGACAACATCAGAAATGATTTTGCAATTGTAAATAAATATAGAATTTGAAGACTTATTACTGTTTGTTCATTAGAAGAAAAAATGTTACCTTTGTACATCTTATTTTATCCTTTCATTCCTTGATTCAAGAATAAGTCATTAAAAAATATCTTAGCTTTGCTCAGAGGTGCATACCTGTCATCCTAGACCTGGGAGTCCATGGCAACCTAATCTTTCTGAAATTATGGTCAGCTTGGTCCACACAGTGAGCTCTCTTTTGTGTTTGTTCATTCATTTATTTGTTTGTATTTTAGACAGAATTTCCTTGTGTAGTCTTGGCTGTCCTCGACTTACTTTGTAGACCTGGCTTGCCTCAAATTCAAGTCTCTTTTTCCCTGAGTGCTGGGATTACAGGTGTGTGCCATCATGCCCAGCTCCAAAGACTGAGTTCTAAAACAGGCATGGCTATGTAGAAATATCATGTATTTAAATGATCCCCCAAAATATACTCTGTATCTCAAATTATAGGGTTTTTTTCCCCTCAGGGATAGTGTCCACAGAGCTGGGTCCTGGTACTGTTCCTGGTCCTGGTCCCGGTCCTGGTCCTCAGAGCCTAGCTCTTGGCCCAGCTGTGGCCCCAAAATTCTGCTGTCAAGCACTGGCCCTGTTGGGCTTTTTTTTCTGGGGCTCAATCTATCCCAGTAGACCCCCTGTGTACCAACTACACACCTGGCAGCATCTTCTATAGATAGATGCACATGCCCAACTCGCAGGAAACTCTCGACAAAAACAGGCTCCATACCCCTTGGCTAAGCCACCCACTGTGGGCCGATGGGGAGGCCCCATCTCTGAATACATCACTTAAGTTGAGTAAGCAACACCTTTTTAATAATAATAGTATGAAACCAACAACAATAACACAAGAGTGAAAAACAGCAATTTAAAAATATACAAAATTAAGGGAATCTTTTCTCTAAGGGGAGCAGGCGCAGGGTGCAGCTCAGCCGGCAATTGTACCAACTATATGTCTACCTCGGGCAGCGAGGACAGGGGATTGGGTGTCCCCAAGTGCACTACAGTGGAGAGAAACAGTAGCTCATCAGCCAAGGCCACAAGGCCCTGGGCATCCTCTGATACTAAAGCCAGAGGTTTCACTGGTCCAGCTTCTGGCAAGACTGGGAATCCTGCAGCCATGGGATCCAAGAGCTCAGCATCCTCTTGAGGCTTAGCATCTGCCCCCAAAGCCAGGCTCTGTTTCTCCTGTGCCACCAAGGTGTCTTGCATGGGCAGCTCTGCAGTTGAGGCCCCAAGTAGCCCTGGATCTGAGCAAAAAAAGGGGTGAGCCATCATCTGGGATAAGGGAGCAGCCTGAAGGCACGCAGAATGGGGTGAGCTAACCCAAGATGGCCTCTCCATGCCAGGGAAGGCACAGTCCCCTCTCCTTTCCGCAGGACAGTCGATTTGACAGTCTTCCTCCTCTGCTTCCTTGGCCAGAGCTTCAGGACACTTCCCCTGTGGGAAACGGGGTTGGAATCAGCTGCTGCCTCACCAGGCGCCTCCCCCGGGTCCTCATCCTCCTCCTAATCCTCCTCCTCCTTCTCGGGCTTCAGCTTATCCCGGGCTTATCCATTGCCCGGAGAATCTCCCCAGATTGGCAGTCCAACTCTGCAGTGGGCACATGGATCCTGGCATAGTCCAGCAGCCGCCTCACGATGGCCAGGTCCGGGGGCCCCAAAGAAATCCTGGGGAAATTTCTGCAGCCACTGGGACAAGAATGAGAAGATGGCACTGTGGGTGAGAGCAGGGCAGAGAGACACGGTGTCGGGAGCCTGGCCTCTTTTTGGAACTGTGGGGGGGGCATTGGTATCCCCCAGGGCCTTTCCTTTTTTGTCTCTCCCTCTGCTGCTCAAAACCCTGGAGCCCATTGGAAAACCTTTGTCCTCTACTAGCAGGTGAGGTCGTGGGGACAGTCCCTAGGGAGAGAACCCCAAAGGTGAGGCTCCTGGCCAAAACTGGCCCTCACCCTGGCCCTAAACGCCCCTTCCTGCTCACCTCCACCTCCACCCCAAGCCTACTCATGTCTTTGTCTGCTTTTCCGCCTGAAGGATCTATACCTGTGACAGTCCACAGGGGTGTTACCCCTAAGGCCCCGTGTCCCCAACCCACCCAGACATCTAGAAGAAACTATTAGAATCTTCCCAGGGTGGGGTTTGGGGGTGCTAGGGGCTCCATCCATAACAAACATCGCAAATGGGGCCCAGAATCCTTTACACAATCAGGGAAAGGACTCTCAGGGCTTGAGAAAGGGTGGTGTGTGACACTCCCTGGGGAAGGTGAATGGCACCTGCTAGAGCCCCACCTCCGTCCCAATCGACCATGTATGGACATGTCACTTTAAAGGGCTAGGCCCGGCACCTAGGCTGCTGCAACTCAGTTGTCCCGGTTCTGTGTGGGCACAGGCCCTAGGAAACAGCAGGAGGAGGTCGGAGGGCTGCATCCCTGGCGGAGCCACTCAACTGCCTTTTCAGGATCAGGTCCAGAACCACTCCTGTGGTCGCAAACTTTGGATAAAGGGCCAGAGAGAGTGGTGGGCAAATAGAGGATCATCTGCTCCACGAAGTTCACGCCATCATTGCTGAGCAATGGGGATACCATGCTGGAAGGCTCACTTCCTTTCTCTCTGAGAAAGGACCAGGGCAGGAGGGAGGTGTGATGTGTTCAAACCCCGAGGGACACCAATGACCCCTTTGCCTACACTGAAGCGGGCTTGAAAGTATTCCTCGGTGACCCAACAGGAACACTTGCCCAGGCCGCAACAATGGTCGATAGGGGGTGGGAGTGGACCAGAAAACTCCCCCACCACATAGCAGCCGTGGTTACCTTGGTCTCCCGGTGGGGAACAGGCCAGAAACGTGTCAGTGAGCGCACCATATGTCTCCAGCAGCGGCCCAGGTGACCACCGCTGACTTCCAAGAGACCTGAGACCCTGGAAGTCTGGATGCAGAACAGACTCATCTCTCCAGCTCCTCTGGACCAGCTGGTCTGTCCAGGCAGCTGTTGCTGCTGCTGGCGTCTGGTTACCTGGCAACCAGGGTTCCGAGTTCCACCTGGAACAATGTTGAGGAAGCAAGGTCACTTCCTGGAGTCACCTGCCCAAGCCTCCCACTCATGGGCTCTCCCTGGGGCCACCAGCCCTGCAGGCTCTGCAACAGTTCCAGAGAGAAATGATGGAGAAGTTGCCTCCCATCACCACTAGAGGGCACAGAGGCACATGAGAGGGTGCAAGGATGAAAAGAACAGCAGCAGCAGAGAGGGATGGCTACCATCTCTCTTTAATCTTTTTATTATTATTATTATTATTATTATTATTATTATTATTATTATTATCATTCCTTTCTTCTTCCCTAGTATACTGCAAACAAATTCAGCTTCTTTCATTTCCCCTACTGAACTAAAATGCTCTCATCTCTCAGCCTTTGAATATGTAAGTTCTTTATCTTTTCTGGGGTGTTAGGTACCTCTTGCTTTCCGTTAGGTTTCATAGTGGAATTTATAGTGATGTATACATTTCTTTGCATGGTCTATAAGTTTGTTTATGGTGGATTACCCCACAAGGCTGTAAGCTTATAGAGAAAGAATGGTGTTTTCATGAATCATTTTCTCTGTGTTCAGGATTTAGCACAGTATTGGGTACCTAATTCACAATAACTATCTGTGGAAGGACAAATAACCTTTTAAACAGAAAATTCCTTTAATAAAATCTTCATAATCTGATAATAATACAGAATTCCCACCTAAAGGATGGGAGCATGTAGCATTTTATTTGTTAATGCCAGCCATTGTGCCACCTATAAAAAACGTTTCCTGAATTCTTTTTATCTTGTTCTGTTACTGCTTTTACTAGGACAGCCTCTTCTATGCCTGTTGCCTTCTCTGTGTTCTCTTTAATTTATCCCATAACAAGATACTTCCTTTAAGCTTTAGTGAGCTTTAGCATCTGGCTTTATTATATCTAAAGACTATCTGTTTCTGCCTGTTTTGTACAGAAGGCAGGAATACAACTCAGAGGTAGAACATTTGCTTCACATATAGGAGGTAAGGAAGGAGGAGAAAAAGGAGTAGAAAAAGAGGAGCAGGAGAAGCGAAACATTGCTTTTCTTTATGCAGATGCACTTCCTTCAATACAGGGGTTAACAGTCTTCTTGTCTCTGCATTCCAAATAAGGTAGAAATTCCAGATACAGCAACAGTGATACTTATTTGGTGTTAGTTTTTAACCTGGTCCTTCTCCAGACATTTACTCTGTAACTGCTTTATATGTAGTTGGTTTTATGTACATGCTCATTTTCTGGGAAGAATCATTTTTTTTTCATTAGGTTTTATGAGAAGTCATATCCTCAGAAAGTGTCCTGAGCTTTTAATCCCACCATATTTATCGTAGGAGACCATATCTGCAAAGGTGATTATGTCCTCTCTGTACATCATTTGATGTTATGACTTCAGGATGCATCTTGAACCTTGTTTTCAAGAGAATGTTCTAAACAAGTCTTAAGCTTAACAGGCATTTGTGCCTCATGAAAAAATTTTCATCATAAAATGTCCTGTCTGAAAAGAACATCTGAGAATATTGTAAAATGCACTCTGTTACCTTCATTTTAGTCATTAACATTATTAATACTATTTACTGTTTTTCATTACTTTGTTAGAGACCAAAATATGATGACTCTGGTGTAAGAGACTGTGTACACACTGTTAACTACAAAAATAAAACCAGACATTCAAAACAAGTAAAACCTCCAAATATTGATAAGAATTACGTTTAGATTTAGTGCCCAAAAAATAATTCAGTTGAAATGTGGGAAAGACATTGAAAGACCATTATTCAGCAAGCGTTTAGAGTATATATGTAAATATGATGAAAGGATGTACACATAAACACAACCTAAGAATATAATATAGGATAAACCTACTGAAATCTGTACATCTAAAGAAACTAATCAAGAGGGAGGACCCTGACTAAAATGCTCAATCCCTATCCCGAAAGGCAAAGAGGATGGACATTAGAAGAAGAAGAAAACAGGAAACAAGTTAGGAACCTGCCACAGAGGGCCTCTAAAAGGCTCTGCCCTGCAAACGATCAAAGCAGATGCTGAGACTTATGGCCAAATGTTGGGCAGAGTGCATAGAATCTTATGTAAGAAGTGGGAAATAGTAAGATCTGGAGAGGACAGGAACTCCACAAGGAGAGCAACAGAACCAGAAAAATTGAACACAGGTTTCTTTCCAGAGACTCCTACTCCAACCAAGTACCATGCATGGAGATAACCTAGAACCCCTGCACAGATGTAGCCCATGACAGTTTAGTCCAAGTGGGTTACATAGTAATGGGAAGAGGGACTGCCTCTGACATAAACTGATTAGCCTGCACTGTGATCACCTCCCCCTGAGGGAGGAGCAGCCTTACCAGGCCACAGAAGAAGACAATACAGCCACTCCTGATGAGATATGATAGACTAAGATCAGAAGGAAAGAGAGGGAAACGTCCCCTATCAATGGATTTGGGAAGGAGCACGAGTGAAGAAGGAGAAAGGAAGGTGGGATTAGGAGGGGAGAGGGGTTATGGGAAGATACAAAGTGAATAAAGTGTAGTTAATAAAAGTTAAAAAAATAAAAAATATTTAAAACACAAAAAAATAAATAATAAAAAAATTCTTGGGCACACACACAAAAGGTGGAATTTCATTAAGCAGGATATTTTTTTTCCTTTTTGTTTTTTTTTAATTTTTATTTTTTTGATTTTTCATCAATTACACTTTATTCATTCTGCATCCCCCCATAAGCCCCACCCTCCTCCCCTCCCGATCCCACCCTCCCTCCTCCCTCTGCATGCATGCCACTCCCCAAGTCCACTGATAGGGGAGGTTCTCCTCTCCTTTCTGATCTTAGTCCATCAGTTCACATCAAAAGTGGCTTCATTGTCCTCTACTATGTCCTGGTAAGGCTGCTCCCCCCCAGGGGGATGTGATCAAAGAGCAGGCCAATCAGATTATGTCAGAGCCAGTCCCTCTTCACATTACTTTGTAACCCAATTGGACTCTGAACTGCCCTGGGCTACATCTGTGCAGGGGTTCTGGGTTATCTCTATGAATAGTCCTTGGTTGGAGTATGAGTCTCTGGGAAGTTCCCTGTGTTCAAATTTTCTTGTTCTGTTGCTCTCCTTGTGGAGACCCTGTCCTCTCCAGCTCTTACTATTTCCCAGTTCTTACCTAAAATTCCATTCATTCTGCCCAACAATTGCCGATCAGGCTCAGCATCTGCTTTGATAGTCTGTAGGGCAGAGGATTTCAGAGGCCCTCGGTGGTAGGTTCCTAGGTTGTTTGCTGTTTTCTTCTACTTCTGATGTCCATCCTCTTTGCCTTTCCGGATGGGGATTGGAAATTTTAGTTAGGGTCCTCTCTCTTGCTTAGTTTCTTTAGATGCACAGGTTTTAGTGGGTTTGTCCTATGTTGTATGTCTATATGAGTGAGTATATACCATGTGTGTCTTTTTGCTTCTGGGACCACTCACTCAGGATGATCCTTTCCAGATCCCACCATTTACCTGCAAATTTCATGATTTCCTTATTTTTCATTGCTGAGTAATATTCCATTGTGTAGATGTACCACATTTTCTGCATCCATTCTTCAGTTGAGGGGCATCTGGGTTGTTTCCAGCTTCTGGCTATTACAAATAAAGCTGCTACAAACATGGTTGAGCAAATGTCCTTTTTGTGTACTTGAGCCTCTTTTGGATATATGCCTAGGAGTGGTATGGCTGGATCTTGGGGAAGCACTATTCCTAGTTGTCTGAGAAAGCGCCAGATTGATTTCCAGAGTGGTTGTACAAGTTTACATTCCCACCAGCAGTGGAGAAGGGTTCCCCTTTCTCCACAACCTCTCCAGCATGTGTTGTCACTTGAGTTTTTCCTCTTGGCCATGATGATGGGTGTGAGGTGATATCTCAGGGTCATTTTGATTTGTGTTTCCCTGATGGCTAATGAAGTTGACCATTTCTTTAAGTGTTTCTCTGCCATTCGATATTCCTCTACAGAGAATTCTCTGTTTAGCTCTGTTCCCCATTTTTTAAGTGGAATACTTGGTTTGCTGCTTTTCAGCTTCTTTAGTTCTTTATATATATTGGATATGAGTCCTCTGTCAGATAAAGGGTTGGCGAAGATTCTTACCCAATCTGTAGGCAGTCGCTTTGTTTTGTGTGATGGTCTCCTTTGCTTTGCAGAAGTTTTTCAGTTTCATGAGGTCCCATTTACTGATTGTTGTTCTTAGAGCCTGTGCTGTTGGTGTTCTGTCCAGGAAGTTTTCTCCTGTACCAATGAGTTCTAGGGTACTTTTTTTTTTCTAGCTGATTTAATGTGTCAGGTTTTATGTTGAGGTCTTTGATCCACTTGGACTTCAGTTTTGTGCAGGGTGATAAGTATGGATCTATTTTCATTTTTCTACATGTAGACATCCAGTTGGACCAGCACCATTTTTTGAAGATGCTATCTTTTTTCCATTGTATGGTTTTGGCGCCTTTGTTAAAGATCAGGTGTCCATAAGTGTGTGGGTTTATTTCTGGGTCCTCTGTTCGGTTCCATTGATCCACTATTCTGTTTTTATGCCAGTACCACGCAGTTTTTAAAACTTTTGCTCTATTGTACAACTTAAGATCAGGGATGGAGATACCTCCAGAAAATCTTTTATTGTAGAGGATTGTTTTAGCAATTCCGGGTTTCTTGTTATTCCATATGAAATTGAGAATTTTTCTTTTCAGGTCTGTAAAGAATCGTGTTGGTAATTTGATGGGAATTGCATTGAATCTGTAGATTGCTTTTGGTAAAATGGCCATTTTTACTATGTTAATCCTGCCAAGCCATGAACATGGGAGATCTTTCCATCTTCTCATATCTTCTTCTAATTCTTTCTTCAGAGACTTGAAATTTTTTTTCATACAAGTCTTTGACTTCCTTGGTTAGGGTTACTCCGAGGTACCTTATGTCATTTGTGGCTATTGTGAAGGGTGTTGTTTCCCTAATTTCTTTCTCAGCCCTTTTGTCTTTTCTATATAGGAGGGCTACTGATTTTTTTGAGTTAATTTTGTATCCGGCCACTTTGCTGAAGGTGTTTATAAGCTGTAGGAGTTCCCTGGTAGAGTTTTTGGGGTCACTCACGTATACTATCATATCATCTGCAAATAGTGATAATTTGACTTCTTCCTTTCCAATTTGTATCCCCTTGATCTCCTTCAACTGTCTTATGGCTCTAGCAAGGACTTCCAACACTATGTTGAAGAGATATGGAGAGAGTGGGCAGCCTTGTCTTGTCCCTGATTTCAGTGGGATTGCTTTAAGTTTCTCTCCATTCAGTTTGATGTTGGCTATAGGCTTGCTGTATATCGCCTTTACTATGTTTAGATATGTGCCTTGTATCTCTGATCTCTCCAATACTTTGAACATGAATGGATGTTGGATTTTGTCAAAGGTTTTTTCAGCATCTAGGGAGATTATCATGTGGTTTTTTTTCTTTCAGTTTGTTAATATGGTGGATCACATTGATGGATTTCCGTATATTGAACCACCCCTGCATACCTGGGATGAAGCCTACTTGGTCAAAGTGGATAATATCTTTGATGTGTTCTTGGATTAGGTTTGCAAGTATTTTATTAAGTATTTTTGCATCAATGTTCATAAGGGAGATTGGCCGGAAATTCTCTTTCTTTATTGAGTCTTTGTGAGGTTTAGGTACCAAGGTGACTGTGGCTTCATAGAATGAATTTGGTAATATTCCTTCTGTTTCTATTTTGTGGAATAGTTTGAAGAGAATTGGTGTTAGCTCTTCATTGAAGGTCTGGTAGAATTCTGCCCTGAAGCCATCTGGTCCTGGGCATTTTTTGGATGGGAGACTTTTGATGACCGCTTCTATTTCTTTGGGGGATATAGGACTATTTAGTTGATTTACCTGGCCCTGATTCAGCTTTGGTAAGTCAAATCGATCAAGAAAATTGTCCATTTCATTTAGATTTTCAAATTTTGTGGCATATAGACTTTTGAAGTAAGTCCTAATGATTGTTTAGATTTCCTCAGTGTCTGTAGTTATATCCCCCTTTTCATTTCTGATTTTGTTTATTTGGGTGGTGTCTCTCTGCCTTTTAGTTAGCCTGGCTAAGAGTTTGTCTATCTTGTTGATTTTCTCAAAGAACCAGCTCTTGGTTTCATTGATTCTTTGAATTGTTTTATTTGTGTCCAATTGATTGATTTCAGCCCTGAGTTTGATTATTTCCAGCCGTCTACTCCTTCTTGGTGTGTCTGCTTCTTCTTTTTCTAGGGTTTTTAAGTGAGTCATTAGGGTGCTTGAATGAGCTGTCTCGAATTTCTTCTTGAAGGCACTTAGTGCTATGAACTTTCCTCTTAGCACTGCTTTCATTGTGTCCCACAAGTTCGGGTATGTTGTGTCTTCATTTTCATTGATTTCTAGAAAGACTTTAATTTCTTTCTTTATTTCTTCCCTGACCCAGCTATCATTTAGTAACAAGTTGTTCAGTTTCCCTGTGTGTGTAGGCTTTTTGCTATTTCTGTTATTGTTGAGGTCCAGCTTTATTCCATGGTGATCAGACAAGATACAAGGGATTATTTCAATCTTCTTGTATCTGTTGACGCTTGCTTTGTGACCCACTATATGGTCTATTTTGGAGAAGGTTCCATGAGGTGCTGAGAAGAAGGTAAATTCTTTTGTGTTTGGGTGTAAAGTTTTGTAAATGTCTGTTAGGTTCGTTTGATTCATGACCTCTGTCAGAGACATTGTTTCTTTGTTTAATTTCTGTTTTGTTGACCTGTCCTTTGTTGAAAGTGGGGTGTTGAAGTCTCCCAATATTAATGTGTGGGGATCTATATGTGGTTTAAATTTTATTAATGTTTCTTTAACAAATGTGGGTGCTCTTGTATTTGGGGCATAGATTTTCAGGATTGTGATGTCTTCCTGGTGGAATTTTCCTTTGATGAGTATGAAGTGTCCTTCCCCATCTCTTTTTATTAATTTTGGTTGAAAGTCTATTTTATCAGATATTAGAATGGCTACTCCTGCTTGCTTCTTGGGTCCATTTGCATGGAAAGTCATCTTCCAACCCTTTACCCTCAGGTAATGTCTATCTTTGTGCCTTAGGTGTGTTTCTTGTATGCAACAGAATGCTGGGTTTTGTTTACATATCCATTTTGTAAATCGGTGTCTTTTTATTGGAGAGTTGAGTCCATTGATGTTGAGAGAGATTAATGACTAGTGGCTGTTAGATCCCTTGATTTTGATGTTGGCTGTGGTCATCAGGTTGTGTGCTTGGCTGCTTTTTGTTTTACTGTAGTAAGGTTAATTATTTCCTGTGTTTTCTTGAAAGAAGCTAATATTTTGGGGTTGTATTTTCCCTTCCAGTGTCTTTTGTAATGCTGGATTTGTGTGTAGGTATTGTTGAAATTTGTTTTTGTCATTGAATATCTTATATTCTCCGTCTATGAGGACTGATAGCTTTGCAGGGTATAGTAGCCTGGGCTGACATCTGTGTTCTCTTAGGGTCTGCATGATATCCATCCAGGCCCTTCTAGCTTTCATAGTCTCTGTTGAAAATTCAGGTGTGCCCATAAATTCAACCAGAGAACTCCTTCAGCTGATAAACACCTTCAGCAAAGTGGCAGGATACAAAATCAACTCAAAAAAAATCAGAAGCCCTCCTATATACCAAAGACAAAAAGACTGAGAAAGAAATTAGGGAAACAACACCCTTCACAATAACCACTAATAACATAAAGTACCTTGGTGTGATTCTAACCAAGCAAGTGAAAGACCTGTTTGAGAAAAACTTCAAGTCTCTGAAGAAAGAAATCGAAGAAGATATCAGAAGATGCAAAGATCTTCCGTGCTCATGGATTGGTAGGATTAACATTGTGAAAATGGCCATACTGCCAAAAGCAATGTACAGATTCAATACAATTCCCATCAAAATACCAACTCAATTCTTTACAGACCTTGAAAAAAAGATTCTCAGCTTCATATGGAGAAACAAAAAACCCAGAATCTCCAAAACAATCCTGTACAACAACAGGTCATCTGGAGGTATCTCCATCCCTGATCTCAAGCTGTACTACAGGGCAACAGTAATGCATGGTATTGGCATAGAAACAGAAAGGAGGATCAATGGAACCGCATAGAAGACCCAGAAATAAACCCACACACCTATGAATACTCGATATTTGACAAAGAAGCCAAATCCATTCAATGGAAAAAAGACAGCATCTTCAACAAATGGTGCTGGACCAACTGGATGTCTACATGCAGAAAAATGAAAATAAATCCATATTTATCACCCTGCATAAAACTAAAGTCACAGTGGATCAAGACCTCAACATAAAACCAGATACCCTAAATCAATTGGAAAAAAATGTGGGGAACAGCCTAGAACTCATTGGCACAGGAGACAACTTCCTGAACAGAACACCAACAGCACAGGCTCTAAGAGCAAAGCAAAGGACACCGTCATCAAAACAAAATGACTGCCTACAGATTGGGAAAGAATCTTCACTAACCCTTTATCTGACAAAGGACTAATATCCAGTATATACAAAGAACTAAAGAAGCTGAAAAGCAGCAAACCAAGTAATCCAATTAAAAAATGGGGAACAGAGCTAAACAGAGAATTCTCGACAGAGGCATATCGAATGGCAGAAAAACGCTTAAAGAAATGCTCATCCTCATTAGCCATCAGGGAAATGCAAATCAAAATGACCCTGAGATATCACCTTACACCCATCAGAATGGCCAAGATGAAAAACTCAAGTGACAACACATGCTGGAGAGGTTGTGGAGAAAGGGGAACCCTCCTCCACTGCTAGTGGGAATGTAAACTGGTACAACCACTCTGGAAAGCTATCTGGCACTTTCTAAGACAATTAGGAATAGTGCTTCCTCAAGACCCAGCTATACCACTGCTAGGTATATACCCAAAGTTCCTTCAAGTACACAAAAGGGATACTTGCTCAACCATGTTTATAGCAGCTTTATTTGTAATAGCCAGAACCTGGAAACAACCCAGATGTCCATCATCGGAGGAATGGGTACAGAAATTGTGGTATTTTTACACAATGGAATACTACTCAGCAATCAAAAAGGAGGAAATCATGAAATTTGCAGGCAAATGGTGGGATCTAGAAAAGATCATTCTGAGTGAAATATCCCAGAAGGAGAAAGACAAACATGGGATATACTCACTTATATAAACCTATAAGATATGATAAACATAATGAAATCTATACACCTAAAAAAGATAATCAATTGAGCGGACATGGGGCAAGATGATCAATCCTTGTTTAGAAAGACAGATGGGATGTGCATTGAACGTATGACAGGAGTCTACTGAGCGCATCTGAAAGACTCTTACATCAGTGTTTTCAAAGCAAAGACTCATGACCAAACCTTTGGCAGAGTACAGGGAATCATAAGAAAGAAGGGGAGTTAGTCTGATGGGGAAAGGATAGGAGCTCCACAAGGACCAAATATATCTGGGCACAGGGTCTTTTCTGAGACTGACATTCAACCAAGGACCATGTATGGATATAACCTAGAACCTCCACTAAGATATAGCCTGTGGTAGCTCATTGGTTTCCCAAAGTGAGGGGAACAAGGACTATTTCTAACAGGAACTCAATGACTGACTCTTTGGCTTCCCCACTCCCGAAGGGAGGAGCAGTCCTGTTAGGCCACAGAGGAGGGCTTTGCAGCCAGTCCTGAAGATACCTGATAAAACAGGATCAGATGAATGGGGAGGAGGTCCCCCCCCATCAGTGGACTTGGAAAGGGGCACGGTGGAGATGAGGGAGGGAGGGAGGGAGGGACTGGGAGGGAAAGAGGAAGCGGGACACCGCTGGGATACAGAGTTAATAAAATGTAACTGATAAAAAAATAAAATAAAATTTTTAAAAAAATCATGCAAATTCAACCTAAGCACCTCCTGAGACAAGGGGCAGCTGGGCTGGTAGCGAAAATTCCTTGCAAGTGTAAAACTGGAATACACTTGAAATAAAAGAGCTTTCCCAGCTCTACAGTAACCTTGTTCTTACATGCTGATTATCTATACATAGCAACCTAAAGAAATACAAATAGGAAAATAAGCCCACATGAATCCTGTATACTCCTGGTTGTGCAAGTCCATCAAAGTATAAACAGCAATGTATATACCAAACTGTGCCTTAAGATGAATTCTCTGATGGAATAAAGAGAACAATCAAATCACTTGAAAGCTAAGTGAGAGAGAGCACCTGCAGTGGTAGGCTGGCTGTCTTTACTTAAGAAGAGTCACTTCATTCTGTAATGCCGGCACATAAGTCCTGAAACAATAGTCCTAGAAATGTTTCAAGGTGCAAGGATCCTGTGGCCTTTCCAAGCAGCAAGTGTTCATTCCACTGGGATATCCAGACTCCCCAACCCCACCGCCCCAGGCCAGGCAGGAGGCAACACTGGACTCCCTGCACTTCTTTTCCGGGACGACTGGCCCCAGTATCACTCTTCCTCAGGATGCAGGGCACAAGTGTAGCCCTAGGAACTCCACACAGTGTGCTCCCACCCTCCCAACTCCTGTGGCCCGAGGGCGCGGTCCCAGGTCCCAGCAGCCTCCACAGAAGCTCTTGGCAGAACCTGGGCAGGCTCTCCGACCTGCCCAGCCCGCCTGCTTCCAACTGCACAGCCCTAGCCTCACCCCGCGACTGCCATCCTGCGGGTCCCTTACACACGCCCACAGCCAGCCAGGGACAACCGCTCCGCGATGGCCAACACCCGTGGACCTGCCGCTCCTCCACCTTGGGAGCCAACGCTCTCCCCTCCCCAACTCCCAGCCACTATGCCTGCCCCAGCACCACCTAGCCCACTGGATGGCTGCTGGGGGCGGAGGCGGAGCCCAGAGGCAGAGGCGGGGGAGGAGCCCAGCCCGGGGTCGTAGCCCGGGGGCAGAGGCGGAGCCCGGGAGAGAAGGGAGGTGGAGCCCGGGGGGCGGAGGCGGAGCCCGGGAGAGGACGGAGGCGGAGCCCAGGGGTGGAGGCGGAGCCCAGGCATCAACCGCCCCACACCCTTACCTGGCTTCTCCTGGTCTCAGCCTACCACAATGAAGCTCTGCCATGACCGCTGCCACCGCGACCGGGAAGCGGGTTCCCGTCGCCGCCCTCGACGCTGTCGCCCACCAGGCCCGGGATGAGCTCAGGGTCTGTAGCCATAGCAATGGCGCTTGCATCATCCTTGACAATGGAGGCGCGCAGTGCGCCTGTGCTGCGCCTCAGGCAAGCCCCTCCCCCGCCCCACCCGAGAAGGTTCTGCATTCTGGGTCGGGGTGCTGTGAGCCCTGAATTTTACTATTAATTTTACAGGACAAAAGGATCTTTGAGATAAGTGTACCTCCAAGCATTTCTCTCCTATTTTCAAACCCCTTGTCTTAGCTACTTTTCTATCACTGTGCTAAGATATCATGACCAAGGCTGCTTATAGAAGAAACATTTGGTTGGGTACCTAGAGTTTCAGAAGGTCAGTCCATGACCATCATGAAAGGGACCATGGTGGCAGACAGGAATGGCAGGCAGAGAACCAGAGAGAACAGTGGCTGACAACTTTCATACTGATCTATAAGTATGAGGCAAAGAGCTAACTGAGAATGGTGTGAGATTAAAAACCTCAAAGCCCACCCACAGTGACACACCTCTTCAACAAGATCACACTTCCTATTTTTTCCAAACCAGTTACTCCACCTGGGGACCAGATTTTCAAACATATGAGTCTAGAGGGGTCATTTTTATTCAAACAGCTACACTCCTCAATAGCTTCCTATATAGCCAAGAATTAAGATTAAAAAAATTTAATGTCCCAAAGCATCCCAGACACTCAGATTCTTGTGCAGTTTTATTGCTGCTGCTGCTGTTTTGTTTTTGAGACAGAGTTTCTTATAGTCCAGGTTGACCTTCATTCCTGACTTTCCTGATGCTCCATTTACAGGCATGTGTCACCACACTTGCTTTATGATCCTTTTCATTTGTTTGTTTTTGTATTGTTTTGTTGTTGTTTGTTTTGCTTTTCAAGACAGCATTTCCTGTGTAGCTTTGCCTGGACTGGAGTAGGTCTGTAGACCAGGATGGCCTTGAACTCACAGAGATCCAGTGTGTGCCACTATGCCCAATGACCTCTTTTTTTTTTTTGAGGGGGCTATTTTTATCTTTTCTGTAGATGAGTGATGAGAGTATTTTACTTGCATGTATATAAGTGTACCACCTGTGCCTGCCTTATATCCCAGTTGGTCATATGGCATCAAATTCGCTGAAACAGGAGCTACAGAAATTGTCAACCACCATGGACATGCTAAAAAGTCTGCAAAAAAAGCAGAGAATATTTTGTTTTGTTTTAAGTTTTATTATTTACTACAAATACAATATTGTGTTTGCATGTATACCTGCACACCATAAGAGGGCACCAGATTTCATTATAGATTGTTGTGAGTTACCATGTGGTTATTGGGAATTGAACTCATGACCTATGGAAGAACAGCTAGTGCTTTTAACCTCTGAGCCATCTCTCCAGCCCCACAAAAATATTTTTCATCACTAAGCCATTTTTTCAGGCCCTCTGTCTTCCTCTTTAATCTTTATTATAATAATAATTATTATTGTTATTCCTTTTTTCTTGCCTAGTATAGTCCAAACAAATTCACCTTCTTTCATTTCCCCTACTGAATTAAAATGTTCTCACTTCAGGCCCTTTGAATACATATGTTCTTTATCCTGTCTGGGGTGTTAGGTCCCTCTTGCTTTTCTTTAGTCTTCACAGTGTAATTTATAGCGATGTATACATTTCTATGCATGGTCTATGGGTTTGTTTATGGTGGATTACCCCACCAGAATCTAAGCTTATAGAAAAAGAATAATGTTTGCATGGATCATTTTTGTGTGTTCAGGACTTAGCACAGCATTGGGTACCTAATTCACAAACAGTAACTATCTGGGGAAGGACAAATATCCTTCTAAAGAGTAAATGCCTTGAACAAAGTCTTCATAATCTGACATTAATAAAGAATTCCCACCTAGAGGATGGGAGCACGTAGCATTTTATTTGTTAATGCCGATCATTGTGCCGCCTGTAATAAACTTCTCCTGAAGTCTTTTTATCTTGTTCTGTTACTGCTGTTACTAAGACATCCTCCTCTATGCCTGTTGCTTTCTCTGTGTTCTCTTTCATTTGTCCCATAACAAGTTACTTCCTTTAAGCTTTAGTGAGGTTTAGCATCTGGCTTTATCATATGCAAAGACTATCTGTATCTACTTGTTTTGCACAGAAGCTAGAAATGCAGCTCGGATGTAGAAAATTTGCTTCACATATACCAGGTAAAGAAGGAGGAGGAAGAGGAGGAGAAAGAAAAGGAACAGGAGAAGCAAAGCATTGCTTTTCTTTATGCAGATGCTCTGCCTTAAATACACGGATTAACAGTCTTCTTGTCTCTGCCTTCAAAACAAGATAGAAATTCCAGATACAACAACAGTGCTACTTATTTGGTGTTAGTTTTTAACCTGGTCCCTCTCCTGACATTCACTCTGTACCTGCTTTGTACATAGTTATTTTCATGTACATGTTCATTTTCTGCAAAGAATCTATGTTTTCATTAATTTTATGAGAGGTTAGATCCTCAGAAAATGTCCTGGGTTCTGCATCCTGCCATACTTATCCCTAAGAGACCATGCCTGCAAATCTGATTACTTCCTCTCTGTACATCATTTGATGTTATGACTTAAGGATGCATCTTGAACCTTGTTTTCAAGAGAATGTTGTAAACAAGCCCTAAGCTTAACAGGCATTTTGTGCCTTATGAAAAAGATTTCATCATAAAATGTCCTGTCTGAACTGAGCATCTGAGATGATTGTAAAATGCACTCAGTTACTTTCATTTTAGTCATTAACATATTAGTAGTATTTATTGTTTTTCATTTCTTTTTTAGAGACCTAAGTATGATGGCTTAGGTGTAAGGGACTGTGTACACACTGTTAACTATGAAAATAAAACGCACATTCAACACAAGCAAAATCTCCAAATATTAATAAGAATTAGGTTTAGATTTAGGGCCCAAAAATAATTCAGTTGAAATGTGAGGAAGACTTTGAAACATCATTATTCAGCAAGCTTTTATATATATGTTTACATATATATGTGCATATATGTAAATATGATGAAAGGCTGTACACATAAACACAACTTAAGAATTCTTGGGCATACACACAAAAGGTGGAACTTAATTAAGCAGGATTTTTTTTTCCTTTCTGTTTTTGTGCCAGGAAATGTTCCTCCTCTCCGCTTCCCTCCCCTCCCCTTTAGCACTTTGGGGAGCACATAGAAAGAGGTTCCCCACCCTTGCAAACCACAATCATACATGTGCTTTCTAAGATTTTTTAACAATTATTTTTCAAATTGCCAGTCTGAGACCTCTCCTAAAAAAATAATTGGCCTTTCCAAGTACATTCCTTAGACTGGGATGTCCAAGCTCCCCCACTCACCTGCCCTAAGGCAGGCGGGTGGCAGCACTGGACTCTCTGCACTTCCTTTCCTGGAGGACTGGCCCCAGCATCACTCTTCCTCAGGATGCAGGGCACAAGTGTATCCCTAGGAACTCCACACACTGTGCTCCCGCCCTCCCAACCCCGCAGGCATGAGGGCGCGGTCCCGGATACCAACAGCCTCTACAGATGCTCTTGGCAGAACTCGAGCAGGCTCTCCCGACCCGCCCAGCCCACCAGCCCCAACTACACAGCCCCGGCCTTGCCCCGCGACCGCCGTCCTGCGGGTCCCTCACACACGCCCACAGCCATCCAGGCTCCGCAGCTCTGCGATGGCCGGAGCTGCCAACACCCGTGGACCTGCTGGTCCTCCACCGCGGGACCCAACCCTCTCTCCTCCCCGTCTCCCAGCCGCGATGCCAGGTCCAGCACCACCTAGCCCACTGGATGGCTGCTGGGGCAGAGGCGGAGCCCAGAGGCGCAGGCGGGGGAGGAGTCCGCGGGCGGAGGTGGAGCTCCGAGGCGGAGGCGGAGCCTGGGTGGGCAGAGGCGGAGCCCAGGGACGGAGGCGGAGCCCGGGAGACAGAGGTGGAACCTGGGGCGGGGCGGGGGCAGAGCCCTGGGTGAAGGGAGCAGCCCGGGGCGGGGAGTGGAGCCCAAGGTGTAGGCGGAGCCCGGGGCAAAGACGGGGGAGGAGCCCGGGGGCGGCGGGAGGCAGAGCCCGGGGGAGCGGAGGCGGATCCTGGGCTGGAGGCGGAGCCCGGGGCGGAGGCGGAGCCCAGGCGGAGCCCAAAGCACACCCTTACCCGGTTTCTCTTGGTCTCAGCCTATCACAATGAAGCTGTGCCACAACCGCCGCCACCGTGCCCGAGAAGCGGGTTCCTGTCGCCGCCCTCACAGCCACCGCCCACCAGGCCCGGGACGAGCTCAGCGTCTGTAGCCATAGCAATGGCGCTTATGTCATGCTTGACAATGGAGGCGCACACTGTGCCTGCGCCGCGCCTCACGCATGCCCCTCCACCACCCCACCCAAGTACGTTCTGCCTTCTGGGTTGGGTGCTGTGAGGCCTGAAATTTCTGAAATCTTGTTATTAATTTTACAGGACAAAAGGATCTTTGAGATAAGTGTACACCAAAGCATTTCTCTCTTGTTCTCAAACCTCTTGTCTTAGCTACTTTTCTATCATTGTGCTAAGATATCATGACCACGGCTGTTTATAGAAGAAACGGTTGGTTGGGTACCTAGAGTTTCAGAAGTTAAGTCCATGACCATAATGGTAAAGGACCATACTGGCAGACAGGAATGGCAGGCAGAGCACCAGACAGAACAGTGGCTGAGAGCTTACATCCTGCTCTACAAGTATGAGGCAAAGAGCTGAGAATGGTGTGGGATTTAAAAACCCCAAAGCCCACCCACAGGAACACACCTCTTCAACAAGATCACACTTCCTAATTTTTCCAAAACAGTTCCACCAACTGGGGACCAGATTTTCAAATATATGAGATTGTAGGGGTCATTTTCATTTAAACAACTACACTCCTCAATAGCTCCCTATGTAGCCAAGAATTCAGATAAAAAATTTGAATATCCCAAAGCATCTCGGGCACTCAGATTCTTGTGAGGTTTTGCTGTTGTTGCTGCTGTTTTGTTTCTGAGACAGTTTCATATAGTCCAGGTTGACCTTCATTCCTGACCTTCCTGATGCTCCATTTACGGGCATGTGTCAACACACTTGATTTATGATCTTGTTTGTTTTGTTCTGCTGTTCAAGACAGAGTTTCCCTGTGCAGCTTTGACTCTGTAGACCAGGATGGCCTTGAACTCACATCTGATGTGTTTGACCTCTTCTTTTTTTTGGGGGGGGGGGGCTAGGGGGAGGTATTTTTATCTTTTGTGTAGATGAGAGATAAGAGTACTTTACTTGCATATATATAAGCTTACTACATGAGTGCGTTATATTCCAGGAGGTCATATGGCATCAAATTCCCTAAAACAGGAGCTACAGAAGATGGTCAGCCACCATGGACATGCTAGAAACGCTGTAAAGAAGCAGGGAATGATTTGTTTTGTTTTAAGATTTATTTTTATTACATATACAATGTTCCATCTGTACATACACCTGAATGCCAAAAGAGGGCACCAGATTTCATTATAGATGTTTGTGAGCCACCATGTGGTTGCTGGGAATTGAACTCATGACCTATGGAAGAGCAGCTGAGTCATCTCTCCAGCCCCACAGGAGGTAATACTCATCACTGAGTCATCTCTTCAGCCCCTCTGGCTTCCTCTTTAATCTTTATTATTGTTGTTATTATCATTATAATTCCTTTCTTCTTCCCTAGTATATTCCAAACAAATTCACCTTTTTCATTTCACCTACTGAACTAAAAGGTTCTCAACTCTCAGCCTTTGAATACGTATGTTCTCTGTATCTTCTGGCGTGTTACGTCCCTCTTGCTTTTCTTGAGGTTTCATAGTGGAATTTATAGTGATGTATACATTTCTATGCATGGTCTATGGGTTTGTTTATGGTGGATTACCCCAGAAGACTATAAGCTTATAGAGAAAGAATAGTGTTTGCATGAATCATTTTTGTGTGTACAGGAATTAGCACAGTATTGGGTACCTAATTCACAAACAGTAACTATCTGGGGAAGGGCAAATAACCTTTTAAAGAGTAAATGCCTTTAACAAAGTCTTCATAATCTGAGAGTAATACAGCATTCCCACCTAGAAGATGGGAGCATGTAGCATTTTATTTGTTAATGCCAGCCATTGTACCAACTGTAATAAACTTCTCCTGAAGTATTTTTTATCTTTGTTCTGTTTTTGCTGTTAGTAGGACAGTCTCTATGTCTGTGGCCTTCTCTGTGTTCTCTTTCATTTCTCCCATAACAAGTTACTTTTTGTAAGCTTTAACATCTGGCTTTATCATATGCAAAGACAATCTGTATCTATCTGTTTTGTACAGAAGCTAGGAATATATCTCAGAGGTAGAACATTTCCTTCACCTATATAAGGTAAAGAAAGAGGAGAAAGAGGAGGAGGAAGAAAAGGAACAAGAGAAGCAAAGCATTGCTTTTCATTATGCAGATGCTCTGCTTTAAATACAGGGGTTAACAGTCTTCCTGTTTCTGCCTTCCAGGTAAGATAGAAATTACAGGTACAGCAACAGTGTTACTTATTTGGTGTTAGTTTTATCCTGGTCCTTCTCCTGACATTTGCTGTATACATGTTTTATACATAGTTGGTTTTATGTACATGTTCATTTTCTGAGAAGAATCTATATTTTCATTAGGTTTTATGAGAGGTCAGGTCCTCAGAAAATGTTCTGGGCTTTGCATCTTGCCATATTTATCCCTAGGAGACCATATCCGCAAAGCTGATTGTGTCCTCTCTGTACATCATTAGATGTTATGACTTCAGGATGAATCTTGAACCTTGTTTTCAAGAGCATGCTGTAAACAAGCCCTAAGATTAACAGACATTTTATTCCTCATGAAAAAAAGATTTCATCATAAAATGACCTGTTTGAAAAGATCATCTGAGATCATTGTACAATGCACTCAGTTACTTTCATTTTATTCACCAACATTATTAGTACTATTTATTGTTTTTCATTACTTTTCTAGAGACCCAAGTATGATGACCCTGGTGTAATGGACTGTGGACACACTATTAACTAAGAAAATAAAACAACACATTCAAAACAAGCAAAACCTACAATATTGATAAAAATTAGGTTTAGATTTAGGGCCCCAAAATAATTCAGTTGAAATTTAAGGATGACATTGAAACACCATTATTCAGCCAGCTTTTCCATCATATATGTAAATATGATGAAAGGATGTACACATAAACACAACTTAAGGATTCTTGGACACACAAAAGTGGAAATTCATTAAGCAGGATTTTTTTCCTTTTTGTTTTCTTGCCAGGAAGATTTTGAACATGTTCCTTCCCGCTCCCTCCATTCCCCTACTCTCTCCTCCCCTTCACTTTCCTCCCATTCCTTTCCTTCATTGCTCAGTGTGAATTTACAAACATTGCAAGTGAATGAATGCAATTCTGCAAAAGCATTGCCAAAAGGACCCCTCCAGCCTCACTTTTAGACCTTGAACTAATACATTCTAGCTATTTTTTTCTTGCACTAGTGATTAAGTAAATTAACTTATTTTCTGGGGGGAGGGGTAGATACCCAGACATGGTGAATTCCTCATCTATCCATCTCCCCACCCTCTACTGCACCCTCCACTTAAGTCCTTTTGCTCTTTGAAGAGCACATTGACAGAAGTTCCCTGAGGAGTTTAAGTTAGCATGTGTGACTCCATTTTGAAATAAGGCACCATCTTGACCAGGAGCTGAACTCAGGTACCAGGAAATATCACAGAATGTGCACCTGACAGAATACAAAGCTAGCTCTCCAAGCAACGGCCTCCAGGAAATATGACAGAATAAATGTTTAGTAAAAAATTGAGACAATCTCCCGGGGAATTGTGATCATGTAAACGGTCACCTCTCCCTTATGGCTTCTACCCAATTCTGTAACATCAAGGCATGAACCTTCCTGCTTTCTCTCATGGAAACATGTATCCTCCTGCTTGCTGTTATGGAAACCCACCTGCTTAGAGTCTTTCCCTTTAAAAACCCTGCTCACTCAGGGCTCAAGGTCCTAGTTCTCTACTGCTGTGTCAGTGAGACTTGGGCCCCAAGTTCAGTCACTCTTGTAAAAAAGCTCTCTTGCTCTTGCATCAATTCATCTCCTGGTGGTCTCTGAGGGTTTTGTGTTCCTGGTATTACATCCCCACCTAAGGAAACCACAATCATACATGTGCTTTCTAAGATTTTCTAACAAAATTCTTGTAGTTGCCAGTCTGAGACCTCACCTAAAAAAGAATTGGCTGGGTTGGAGAGATAGCTCAGAGGTTAAAAAGCAATGACTGCTTTTCCAAAGGTCTTGAGTTCAATTCCCAGCAACCACATGGTGGCTCATGACCATCTATAATGAAATCTGGTGCCCTCTTCTGGCCTGCTATTACACATGCAGGCAGCACACTGTATAAAAAAATAAATCTAAAAATAAAAAGGAAAAGAATTGGCTTAGTTCTGAGGTGACAATTTCATAAGTGCAGTCAGGCTAATAAACCTTGTGCCAAGGTGTGCAGGTGGGCATTCTTGGCACAGTTCCAGTACACTGGCACAGACCCAGGAGCTCAATGAAACCAAGCCTTCTCCTTTTGGGTTTGGTCCATTTCCTTGTGGAAGCCACCTGTGGTTCAATACAAGAAGCTTGAGGAATTGGGGGGTAGCTCAGTTGTTAAGAGGTGGAGAAGAAGGATCATAAATTCAAGGTCATCTTATAGCTGTTTAATTTCAGGCCAGGCTGGGCTACAGGGAACCCTAACCAAATAATAACAATAGTAATAACCACAATACATTTTGGCTGTGAGCATATTTGGCAAATCATTATTCCAAGCCAGAGCTAACCTCAGGTCACCAACTTTCCTCAGAGAGGAAGCAAGGAGGCAAAGAGGTCCAGCCCAGCAAGATTTTCTGCACACAGACCCCTCTGCAACTGAGCCTTCCCAGCCAACCATGTAGAAATGTGTGCTCCTACTAGTGACCAGAGGTGCCCCTACTTGTAGTGCTGGAAACATGGGGCAGGCAAAGTCACAAAGAAACACAGCTGTTTGGTCACTGGCCTACTGAGACCATCAAAAACAAACAAAACCACAAAAGAACAACACAAGAAAAGAATGTACCAGGTACAATGTGCACAAAGAGAATGGAAGAAGAAAATACCAAAACTCAGAACAGTGGCCTGTCACTCTACCGGCCATCTATCCTGTTCCATTAGTGGTGGTCTACCACCAAATCAGGCTCCACCCAAGTACACCAGAGTTTGGAATGGTGACCGCATTCAGACAGACCATAGAATAGAGCAGCAACATATCTTTTGATCTCTACCAGATCAGAGGCCAAAGCAGCAGCCAATCTCTACCAAACCAGAGACCATAGCAGCAGCCAACCTTTTCCAGACCAGAGGCCAGAGCAGAGGCTAAGTTCTGACAGACCAGAGACCAGAGGACATTTGCAGAGGTGCCAAAACTGGGGCTCCGTATACCTTATCCATCCCTTGGTGTCTCCTTGCCACTGTCACTGAAGCCTGTGGAGCATGGCTCAAACCTCCTGAAATGGGAAAGAATCAAGTCAAGGGGGGTAGAAGGATTCTGTTACATATACTCAGTCAGTCCCAATTAATAAAAAAAGGCAGCTGGCAGCAACAGACAATACAGTCAAACAAAAAGACACAAACAGCCACAACCCACTGCTTGCACAGCAGAAAACAGAGGGCCAGACAACAAATACCACTACTCATGCATCAGAAAAACTGGAAGTAGGACATCAGTGAATCAGTGCTGCAGGAGCTACCTGTATTGTCCTTATCCAAAGATTCAGAGATCACAGAAAACTGGGTTCTCTCCCACCCTTTCCAGATAGGGGCACATTCATCATCTTTCCTGGTGACCTTGGGATAGAGTCAGTAGTCTGGTGACCTTTGGGTGACCTTTTTTAGGCCTAGTTCCTGGTGACCTTTAGGGGTGTCATGTCTGGTTCTCTCAGTTCTAAAAAATCCATTTGGACTTTGTGGGGATTGTAAATTGTATGTCATGTGTCAGAGAGCACTCCAATAGTAAACTGTGATATAGAAGAGTAGAACTGATGATGTAAAGGGTTTCCTATTGCTAAGAAACTAGTGGTACCAGTTAGATTTTAGCTGAGGGAAGACTGCTGGTAAAACATTCCACAGATAAGTAGTATGCTAACCAGGTCCGTTAGAGATTAGGATCTGGGGATACACATGTTTGCTCACCAGGATTATCTAGAAATGTGGCAGAGTGAAGATTTTTAATTTGTAATTTCCCAACCTGTATTTATCAATTCATGAATCGGAATGAAAACAGACTTGATTGGGGGGTGTACAATTTGGGTCAGGTAGCTTGATGCAGTGAATATTGAATTTCGAATTAAGGGACTGTCTTATGCCCATATGTACAATTCTCATTGACACAGTTCTGTCAGTTCAAATTTGAGACACAGGCTATTGGCTAAAGCTTTGTCAGGTTACAGGTCTCAGCAGCTAATATTGTACACAGGGACAGCATCAAATAGTATCTTAATAATGGATTTCCCTCTACAAGAAAATGGCCTGTGTTTTTCAAAGTCAGTATGACTATGTTTTTTTTTTTTTTTCAACTCTGAAGTTGATTACAAATAAAGAGGGACCTGTGTAAGAATTGAGTTCACTGACCTACTTTGAAGCTGGTGTTGTCACAACACAGAAAGGGAGGGGGAGGAGGGAAGATGGCAATGAGTCACGTAATCAATTTTAGATGGTCAGTAAAAGTGAAAAGTGTACACCGAGGCATGGGAGTTTGCTGAACTTGTTTCTGGAAAGCAAATTTCTACACTTACACTAGTTCAAACACACAGAAGATCTGGACAAAGTGGTGTGGTAGTGCCTTACAGGAATGCTTTCCCCTCCCCCCATTTGAAAATGCACAATGTGAGAGAAAAGGTGTGAGTAATACTTGGTGTGTTTTATTACATACTTGAAGTCCCTGAAGAATATTGGACCATAAAGCCATTTTCAACTTTTAAAAATAATTTTTGAGATTATAATGAAATCATTTCAACCTTCTCATTCCTCTCTACTCTTATGTCTCAAATGCTGGGATGAATGGTTATGGTGGCTACTTAACAATCAAATAGACGTGGCTGTCAGGTTCTCCCAGCATCCCTCAATCCTTACTTGTTACAAGGTATGGGTGTCAAACACAGATTTCTAGCCCAGGAGTTGAGTTGCCCTCCTCCCAGCTGTCCTTCCTTATGTATTCTAACCGTTTGGATTACCTGGTCTTTTTCATTTATCATTTATCCTCCTGGCCCTTTGTTCTGGCTCTCCACTTCCCTCTCTCCTCTCATCTCACATAGCTTGGGGTCATGTCAACTCTAGACTGTCCCAGATTTCCCTGTGTCTGACTATGTTCTCTCATCTATCTATAAATAAACTTTCTACTCCAACATTCCTAGGTACAGCCTTATCCTTTTTGTTTTATTTCTCATTTTCATTGAGCTCCCATTTACTACTCATTGCTTTCAAATTCATGGCCATTTTTTTTTTTATTTAATGATTGTTACTGTTTGGCTTTGACTGAAGTTTGGCTGAAGGACTTCCCAACTATGAGTTAGAGATGATTGCACTGGACACTGATTGTGTAATGGAATGTGCAAAATAAATGACCTGTATCTTGGAAGATGAGCAGGTGACCTGGGAAAGTGGAAGACTGTATTTTAAAACGTTTCCACCATGAGGTTGTTGCAGGATATTTGATCTCAGTGTGATCCCTTAGATTGTGAACTGTAAAAACCTGTGCTTTTTTTGGTATGGTTGAGGCCTAACACAAACCTTAATTCCAAGAACTTTCTGTTTATTCTAAACAGGTGATTATGGTATGGTTCCGTCAGCCCTGGAACATACCTTTAATTCAAAAGCTCTCTGTGCACTGGATTTAATAATGTTAACCCTAGATCAAGAGGCAAAGCAAGAAACCAGCTGACAGGGATTAAAGAGTAAGTGGAACTTTCAGCTGAAATGTATTTAAGACAGAGTGTAAAAGTGGAAGGAGTTTTAGCATGGTAGATTTTGGGCTTTTTGAGCTTTGAGCTAGAAAGCCTTTGGCCTTGGGTTCCTTTGGCCTATTCTCCCTGATCTGTCATCTGAACTGGTGAGCTTTTGGGGCTTTTTCCTCTTGGAGTTGAGGTGAGTAGGATGGTCAGATGGGTGCTTTCTCTGCCTCTCTGCACTAGAAGGTTTTAAAATAGAATAATTGGGATTTTCATTCTTTTATAATAACGCTAGGGTTCTGTGCGTCCATAGGGTTTAGGGCAAAGCTAGAATGCCTCTTTTATCAGCATCATTTGATATTTGATTCACTGGTAGAGGAGCTACTACTGTCCTAAGACTCAGCTGTATTGTTCAAGCTAATGAGGGACTCTGGGCAGGCCTAGCAGTCAGGAGCAATAGTGGGAGGTAGTTTATGGGTTTGTTTTGGGATTTTCCTCTGATGTAGCTCTAAAGAGCTGTGAGTGAGACCAGAGGCCATGTCATGCTGAGTGTGGGGCCATTGTCCCCAGGTCAGGAAGAGCAGGTTGCTGAGCTATCACAGCCTGATATGCTTTGAATGAGATGGACTGTGGTTCAGACTGTGCTTTAGGCTGTGGTTCTGTTGGTCTCCATGTGGTGATCTCAGTAGACTCTCTTGGCCTCCAACCCTTCTTGATTCTCCAGAGAAGTGAGGACTTTTTGCCCTGGGCAGTAGAAAGTTGTGGTGCTTATAATATCACTATCTAGTGTGCAAACCCAGGCATTGGTTTTGCAGTGGACAGATTGGAAAACTGAAGGTCTCATTTCTAGAAATGATGAATGGTGTATCCCACATAGAGCTTTGTATAAGAAATTTTACAACTCATTTTAAAACTGGAAGAAAAGAGGTGGTGGTGGTGATCTCTCATCAATACTTTTAACCTTTCAACTACCACCAGTCACAATGGCGTGATTTAGGGAAATTTAATTCCAGGGTACAAAAGGAACTTCTGAGAAGCAGAATTTTGTCAGGTGTGCCTCGTTTTAAATAAGTGGATAGGAAAGATTCCATATATTGTGACATAATTCATGCAGCAGGAAACAGAAACTAAAATATTCTCCAAAATTCTTTTGTGTGTGAGTGTTGGCAAGGGCTGGGCTGTGCCTGAACCCACAAGGGGACATGAGGGACTGCAAGCCATAGTCCAGCTTTATGATCACCTCCATTTTCTAAGAGACTTCCAGAGTAAAAGGACTCTCTGTAAAGGAGGTTAGTAGTAGCTGAAGGGTCAGAAATATAACAGTTTAGGTGTCACTTTGTGTTTGTCTTGTAGCAGTTGTGAAATCTGTTTTTATTTAATTTGTATTAATTAGAAAATCAAAGGTATCTCTGGTCCAGTGCAAATTTTTCATGCTAGAGTTTACTTACCTCTTTTCATGTAAACTTGTCTATATTTTAGGCTTATTTTTTGGCTTTTTCTCTCACCCCCTCATTCTTTCACAAACACTGTACACATTCTTGATTATTGAAGTTTGTGGTAAGTACAGAAGTCACAACATGCCAGAGATTTGGGACAATAGAATCATCCCATATTTTTCTACTTTCCTCTGTTTCTTACCAGGTGGCTTTTCTGATATGAGATAGAGAATTTTGGATTGTTCTTTAGCAATCACATAAAGACAACTTGCACTTATGTCTGTAGAAAGCAGAAGAGACAACATGAATGTGAGTAATACCAGTTGGACAGTTTACTCCTCTTTTGACATTTTCTTTTGGTGATCTGTCATTTTCTTCAGAAGTTTCATGTGTCCAGTGGTCTCCGTATTATTTAATTGGACGATTTTATTCTCCTGAAAAGATTAAATCAAAACCCTGCCCCATTCCCAATTCTGGGGTGAGGGTTGTGCCTTTTTAGGGATGTTATATCTTTTATATGGCAAAATGGTTTTTTGGAAATAGAAAAAGTATAATATCTCAATTAAAGTTAAAAATTCTTTGAACATTTACAAATATATCTTAAAGTGTATTTATTTCCATAAAATAAAGGGCATTCACTTTGATTTTCAGCCTGCCTTTTACAAGCAGCTTTTAAGTAAAATCACTGTAAATCCTACCTGCCTCTGCCTCCCAGGTGGTATGTAAAAGACACGTACCTCCCATATGCTGGGATTAAGGCTATGAACCACCAACACCCTGTCATTGTAACTGCTGAATTTAGAAAACAACTAAGTAATAGAGAACTACTTGTCTCTGCTGGAATTAAATGCATGGCCTATCACCATGCTGCTCAAATATGTTATATTCACTCCAAATTATTCCAACTCAAAAAAGTTTATACCTTAGAATTTACTTAAAACATTTTAAAACTCTTAACTGTTTTTAATATGAAACAACAAAAGTATCCTTTTTTTATTTAAGAAGAAAACTTTAGTCTTTATTAAGTTAGTTTGGACTGAATGACCACGTTGTCTGATGAACACTTACCTCTGCTTATTCAGGAGACCTCTACTATTCAAATCTAATCATTATCAATTTTGATAGAATCCACCTTTCTTTTCCTGTGGAAACATTGTTTTACCTGTGAAGACAGAGTTCAGTAGTTTCTCACTGTCTACTCCTTTTTGTTATGTTTAATTTTTTGTTGATGTTGTTCTAGAGTACTTAGGTTTGTTGTTAAGTTGCTACTAAGAGATCTTTCTGATTATTTTTTTCTGAATGTATTTAAGTGATATGAACTGTCTTCTGGTCAACACTTCCATTGTGTACTATGAGTTTTGATATGTTGTGTATTCATTTTATTGACTTCTAGAAAACCTTTATTTTCTTTCTTTATTTCAGTTTTGATCCATTTTTTATTCAGTAGAGAGTTGTTCCATTTCTATGAGGTTGTAAGCTTTCTATTGATTTTGTTATTGGTGATGTGATGCTTTAAACCTTAGTGGTCTGATAGGATGCAGGAGGTTATTGCAAGTTTCTTATATCTTTTGAGACTTCCACTGTTCAAGTACATCATCAATTTTGGAGAATAATATATGAATTGCTGAGAAGAAGGAACAATCTTTTGTGCTTGGGTGAATGTTCTGTAAACATCATTTGGGTATATTTAGTTTTTTGAAGTTAGTTAGCTGGAGCATTTCTCTGTTCAGTTTTGTCAGGAGGACCTGTCCATTAGTGAGAGTGATATATTGAAGTTTTCCCCTATCAGTTTAGGGTTTGGATGTGATGCAAGCTGCAGAAGGGTTTCTTTTATAACTTGGGTGCTCTTAGGTTGGGGGCATAGATGTTAAGTATTGAAATGTTATATTGCTGGATGTTTTATTTTAATATGTCATGTCTTTTGCCATCTTTTGATTAGTCTTTTTTGAAAACTGTTTCGTTACATATTAAAATTGCTATACAAGCTTATACTCTAGTCCATTTATTTGGAATATCTTTTTCAAACATTTACCTTGATATAATGTCTATCTTGATATGAAGCTGTGTTTGATGTGTTTAGATGAAGGGTGGATTCTGTTTATCATCCATTTTTGTGACCCTGTGTCTTTTTATTGGTGAATTTGGGTCAATGGTATTAAAAGATATCAACAAACAGTGATTGTAAATCCTGGTATTTTGGTGGTGGCGGTTTTAGCACCCTGTGTTGGGCTATATTTATAGATACATATTGTTTAAATTTGACCTTATCATGAAACATCTTATTTTCTTCATTTGCTGATTGAAACTTTCTGGGCATGGTTAGTAATTTGTCTTGTCTTCTGTAGTTTTTTAGAGTCAGAAGCATTCTGTCTAAGCCATTCAACTTCTAGCATTTTTACTGAGAATACAGGATTTATTCCAATAGATCTGCCTTTTTTGTTTTTTGGTGTTTTTTTTTTTTTTTTTTTTTTTTTTTTTTTGGTTTGTCTGATTGGTTGGTTACTTTGATTTGTTGGGTTTTTTTTTTGTTTTCAGTTGCAGCTTTTCATATTTTTTCTTTGTTCTGCATGTTTTGTATTTTGATTATTCTGTGCTAAGAGGAGTTTCTTTTCTGGTCCAGTCTCTTTGGTGTTTTGTATGCTTCTTGGTTTTTGTGCCTTCATAGACATCTTCTTCTTTTGGTTAAGAAATTTTTCTTGTATGATTTTGTTGAAAATATCTTCTGGACCTTTGATCTCATCCTTCTTCTTCTAATCTGATTATCAGCATGTTTTGTGTTGTCATAATGTCCCAGAGTTCCTGGATGTTTCCTGAAAGTTTGCATGTAGACCAGGCTGGTTTTGAACTTACAGCTCTAACTCCAGTCGAGTGTTGGGCTTAAATCTAGGCCAACATGCCTGGCATCAACATCACCATCATTGGCTGCTGAGCATGGAATATAGAGTTTTAGGTATTTATTTGGTTTTCTTTAGTATATGTAAGCATAGGTTATTGTGTTGATCTTCATCAACATCTTGCATTTGAAATTTGGCAGGGAGTATATTTAATTTCTTAGGATGCCATTTATTCATGACACTAACACTATCTGAGCTTTCTGAATCATTGAATTTTAGGTGTGTGACGCTCTTCTTACCTGTTGTATTTTTTTTAATTTTATTTGTTTTATTCACATTTAATTTATTTTTAATTTAAATTTGTTTTTTTTTATTTATTCTCTGACATCAACTCAAGTCTTTGATCACCTCCTCCTGGGTGGTGCAGCCTTGCAATGCCACAGAGGAAGATGATACAGCCATCCTTGATGAGACCTGATAAGCTAGAAGAGGAGGAGTTCCTCCCCAATTAGGAGACTAGAGAAACGGCATAGGGGGAGAAGAGGGAGGGTGAGTGAGACTGGAAGGAGATGAGGGAGGGGGCTATGGCAAGGATAAAAAGTTTGTATGTAGACCAGGCTGGTTTTAAACTTACAGCTCTAACTCCAGTCGAGTGTTGGGCTTAAATCTAGGCCAACATGCCTGGCATCAATATCACCATCTTTGGCTGCTGAGCCTGGAAGTAACACATTGTAATAAATAAATTAATTAAATTAAAAAAATAATTTATCCACTTAACGTCCCAATTGCAATCTTCTCCCTTGACTCTTCCTTGTCTCACCCTCAATTCTTCTTTCCTCCTTATCCCACTTCTTATATCTCAGATACAGGGAACCCTCCCCTCCTACCATCTGAACCCAGCCTATCAAGTCTCACTAGGACTTCCTGCATCCTCTTCCTCTGTGGTGTAGCAATGCCCCCTCCACCAAGTGGAAATGATCAAATAGCACACAGCAAAGTCCATGTCAAAGCCAGCACCTTCTCCCCTTACTATGGATCGAACATGAAGACTGAGCTGCCTATCAGCTACATCTGAGCAGGGGTCTGGTTCGTCTTCATGAATGGTCTTTGGTGGGTCCATCAATCTCTGCAAGTCCCCATGGGCCCAGATTTGTTGTCCTTGTTGGTTGTCTTATAGAGGTCCTGCCAGCTCTGGGTCTTTCTACATTCTATCCTCCCACTCTTTACTATGATTCCCTGTGCTCTGCACGAAGTTTGGCTATGAATCTTAGCATCTGCTTCGAACCCCTGCTGGGCAGAGTCTTTCAGAGGATATGTATGTTAGGCTCTCATCCTCTTCCCTCTCCTCAGTCACTTCTGGTGTCGATTCTATTTGCACTTTTGCATAAGAATTGAGCATCCTTCATAGGGTCCTCCTTTTTATTTAGCTCCTTTAGGTCTGTATATTGTAGTATGTTTATCCTATATTATGGCCATTATCCATTTACAAATGAGTATAATGCATGTATGTATAAATGCATGTATTTCTGGTTTTGGAATAACTCACTTAGGATGATCATTTCTAGTTCCATCTACTTGCTGGAAAATTTTATAGTTTCCTTTTTTTTTTTTAAATACCCGAGGTGCATTCCATTGTGTAAATGTACCACAATTTCTGTAAAACAATGTTTTGGTTGAGAGACATGCAGTTTGTTTCCATGTTATGGCTATTATGAATATAGATGCTATCAACACAGTTGAGCAAATATCTTTATTGAATGGTGGAGCATCTTTTTGATATATGCCCAGGAATGGTAGAGCTGGGTCTTGAAGTAACATTATTTCCAATTGTCTAAGAAAGCATCAGATTGATTTTAAAGTGGTTATATAATTTGCACTCCCACCAGCAATGGCAGATTGTTCCTCTTTCTTCACATTCTCACTAGCTTGCTGTCACTTCAGGTTTTGACCTTAACCATGATGAGTTTAAGATGGAATGTCATTTGCATTTCCATGATGACTACAGATATTGAGCATTTAATGTCCACCATTTGATATTCCTCTGTGGAAAAATCTCTGCTTAGTTCTGTACCCGTTTTAAATTGGATTATTTGGATTGTTGGAGTTTAATTTCTTGATATATATATATTGTTTATTAGCTCTTTCTGTTGTATGTAGGATTGGTGAAGATCTTTTGTCAGGCTGTAGGCAGTCATCTTTCTTGTTCTATTGACAGAGTTCTTTGCTTCATAGAAGCTTTTTTGCTTCATGATATCCTGTTTATTAATTCTTGATCTTAGAGCCAGTGTTCTTGGTGTTCTGTTGAGGAAGTTACCTTCTATGCCAATGAGATCAAGGCTCTTTCCCACTTTTTCTTCTAACAGATTTAGTGTATCTGGTTTTATGTTGAGGTCTTTGAACAACTTTGTAGTTTGGTGCAGGGTGATAAATATGGATCTATTTTCATTTTTCTATATGTAGACTTGCAGTTAGACCAGCACCATTTGTTCCATTGCATGGTTTTGGCTTCTTTGTCAAAAATCAAGTGGCCATAGGAGTGTGGGTTTATTTATGGATCTTCACTTCAATTCCATTGATCCACTGATTGTTTTTATTCCAGTACCATGCTGTTTTTATTACTATTGATTTATAGTAGAGCTTGAGATCAGGGATGGCAATACCTACTGAAGACCTGCAATTGTACAGGATTGTTTTATCTATTCTGTCTTTTTTTTGTTTTTCCATATGAAGCTGAGAATTGTTTATTCAAGTTCCTTAAAGAATTGTGTTGAATTTTGATGGGAATATCATTGAATCTGTAGATTGTTTTTGGTACGATGGCAATTTTTACTATGTTGATCCTACTGATCCATGAGCATGAGATATATTTCTATCTTCTATCTTCTGGTATCTTTTTCAATTTTTTTCTTCAGAGACTTGAAGTTTCAGATTTTTTTAATAGGTTTTCACTGGCTTGTTGAGGATAACATCAAGATACATTATGTTATTTTTTTCCCCTAGCTATTGTGAAGGGTGTTATTTTCCCAATTCTTTCTCAGTCTATTTGTCTTTTGTATAAAGTCTATTTGTCTTTTTTTTTTTTAGTTAACTTTATATTCAGCCATTTTGCTCGTGTTTTTCAACTGTAGGAGTTCCCTACAGTAGAATTTTTGGGGTAATTTTTGTATACTGTCATATCATCTGTGAATAGTGATATTTGACTACTTCCTTATCAAGTTGTGTCCCCTTGATCTCCTTTAGTTGTCTTATTGCCCTAGATAGGACATTGAGTACTGTATTGAAGAGATTTGGAGAGAGTGTGTGGCCTTGTCTTGTCCCTGAGTTCAGTGGAATTGATTTAACTTTCTTTCCATTTAGTTTGATGTTAGTTATAGAATTGCTGTATATTGTCTTTACTATTTTTAGATTTGTGCCTTTGTCCCCAGTCTCTCCAAGACTTTAAACAAGAATAACTGTTGCATATTGTCAAATGCTTTATTTGGCTTCTAAGGAAATGATCCTGTGCTGCTTTTTTTTTCAATTTGTTTATATGATGGATTAAGATTCCATATATTGAACGATCCCTGCATGCCTTGGATGAAACCTACTTCGTCATGTTCAATGATATTTTTGGTATGTTCTTGGATTTGTTTTGTGGTTAATTTATTGAGTATTTTTGCATCATTGTTAATAAAAGAGATTGGTCTAAAGATCTCTTTCTTTATTGGGGTCTTTGAGAATTTATCAAGGTGACTGTTGTCTTACCAAGGGAGTTTGGTCATGTTGCGTCCAATTCTCTTTTGTGGAATAATTTAAAGAATATCGATTTTGCTCTTCAATGAAGGTCTTGTAGAATTCTGCTCTGAAATCATCTTGCCCTTGGCTTTTTTTTTTTTTTGGTTGGAAGGATTTTGATGCATCTTCTATTTTTTAGGCAGTATAAGACTATTTAATATCTTTACCTGATTTTGATTCAACTTTGGTAAGTGGAATCTAACAAGAGAATTGTATATTTCATTAAATTTTTCAAATTTTGTGGCATATAGGCTTTTGACATAAGAGCTGATGGTTCTTTGGATTTTCTCAGTGTCTGTTATCTCTCTTTCTACCTTTCAGACTTTGTTGATTTGGATAGTGTCTTTCTGCCATTTACTTAGTTTGACTAAGAGTTTGTCTATGTATTTGATTTTCTCAAAGAACTAGCTCTTGGCTTTGTTGATTCTTTGAATTATTCTCTTTGTTTCTAATTTATTGATTTCAGCCCTGAGTTTGGTTAGTCCTAGTAGTCTACTCCTGTTGAGTGTGTCTGCTTCTTTTTTCTAGGGCTTTCAAGTGTGCCATTCAGTTGCTTGTATGGGATGTCTCCAATAGCTTATGAAGGCCTTTAGTGTTATTAAAAGTCCTCTTAGGACTGCTTTCATTGCAGTTTGGGTATGAGGTACCTTTGTAGGAAGTTCTTTCTTTATTTCTTCCCTGACCTAGATTTCATTGAGTAGGGAGTTGTTCAGTTCCCACGTGTGTGTAGGCATTTTGTTATTTCTGTTATTGTTGAGGTCCAACTTTAGTCCATCATAGTCTGATAGGATACAAGATATTATTTCAATCTTATTGTATCTGTTGAGACCTGGTTTGTGACCTACTGTATGTTCAGTTTTGGAGAAAAGTCCATGAGGTGCTGAAAGAAGATAGATTCTTTTCTGTTTGGGTTAAAAAATTCTCTAGATATCTGTTAGGTTCATTTGATTCATGACATCCATTAGTGTCATTATCTCTCAGTTTAAGTCCTTTTCTATTGTTCTGTCCCTTGATGATAGTGACATATTGACCTCTCCCACTATTAATGTATGGTAATTGGTATGTTCTTTAAGCTTTATTAATGTTTCTTTTACAAATTTGGGCATCTTTGTATTTGGGGCATTGTTGCTCAGAACACATATGCCATCTTGGTGGAATTTTCCTTTCATGAGTATGAAGTATCCTTCCTCATTTCTTATTTATTTATTATTTAGGAGCAATAACTGATATCGGGCAATATTTTCAAGGTTTGAAAGTATGTGTAACAGCATAGTTTTTTTAAAAAAATCTTTCAACATTTTATTGTTTTCTTTTTTAATTTTTATTAATAATAGTTTATTCACTTTGTATCTCCCCTGTACCTCCCTCCTTCCTCCCCTCCCAATCCCACCCTCTATCTTTCCCACCTCTGTCCCTCCCCCAGTCCACTGATAAGGGAGGTCCTCCTCCCCTTCATTCTGATCCTAGTCTATCAGGTCTCATTAGGAGTGGCTGCATTGTCTTCTTCTGTGGCCTAGCAAAGCTGATCTCCCATCAAGGGGAGGTGATCAAAGAGAAGGGCAATGAGTTTCTGTCAGAGACAGTCCTTGTCCCATTACTATGAAGCCCACTTGGATACTGAACTGCCATACTGAACCTTTGTGCAGGCATTTCAGGCCATCTCCATGATCGGTCCTTGGCTGGAGTATCAGTTTCAAAAAAGACCCCTGTGTCCAGAATTTTTGGAACTGTTGCTGTCCTTGTGGAGCTAATTCTTTCATAAGATTCCCTGCACTCTGCCCAAAGTTTGGCTATGAGTCTGAGCATCTGCCTCGATACCCTGCAGGGTAGAGCCTTTCAAAGGCCCTCTGTGGTAGGCTCCTGTCCTGTTCCTTGTTTTCTCCCTCTTCTGATGACCATCCTTTTTGACTTTCTGCATGGGGTTTGAGCATCTTAGCCAGCATATTCCTTCCTGATTAACTTCCTTAGGTGTACAGATTTTAGTGTTTTAATCCTATATTTTATATCTAATGTCCATTTATGAGTGATTATATACCCTGTGAGTCTTTCTGCTTCTGGGATACCTCACTCAGGATGATCTTTTCCACTTACCACTATTTACGTGCAAATTTCATGTTTTCCTTGTTTTTCATTGCTGAGTAATATTCCATCATATAGATATACCACAATTTCTGTATCCATTCCTCAACCGAGGGCCAACTGTGCTGTTTCTGGCTTCCGCTATTACAAATAAAGCTATTACAAACTTAGTTGAGCAGATGTCCTTGTTGTATGCTTGAGCACCTTTTGGATATATGCTTAGGAGTGGTATAGCTGGATCTTGAGGAGGCGCTATTCCTAATTGTCTGAGAAAGTGTCAGGTTGATTTGTAAAGTGGTTGTATAAGTTTACATTCCCACCAGCAATGAAGGAGGGTTCCCCTTTCTCCAAATCCTATCCAGCATGAGTTGTCACTTGAGTTATTTTTCTCAGTCATTTTGATGGGTGTAAAGTGAAATCTCAGGGTGCTTTTGATTTGCATTTCCCTGATGACTAAGAATGCTGAACAATTCTTTAAGGGTTTCTCTGCCATTCTATATTCCTCTATTGAGAATTCTCTGTTTAGCTCTGTACCCCATTTTTTTAATTTGGGTTACTTGATTTGTTGGTGTTTAACTTCTTGAAATCTTTATAAATACTGGATATTAACCTTCTGTCAGATATAAGGTTGATGAAGATCCTTTCCCAATCTTCAGGCAGTCATTTTGCTGTGATAACAGTTTCCTTTGACTTATAGAAATTTTTCAGTTTCATGAGGTCCCATTTATTGATTGTTGTTCTTAGAGCCTGTGCTGTTGATGCAGGAAGTTGTCTCTTGTGCCAATGAGTTCAAGGCTCTTCCTCACTTTTTCTTCTAACAGGGTTAGTATGTCTGATTTTATACTGAGGTCTTTGATCCACCAGAACTTTAGTTTTGTGCAAAGTGATAAATATGGAACTATTTGCATTTTCCTACATGTAGACATCTAGTTAGACCTGCACCATTTGTTGAAGATGCTATCTTTTTTCCATTGTATGGTTTTGGCATCTTTGTCAAAAATAAAGTGTCCATAGTGTGTGGGTATATTTCTGGGACTTCTATCTGATTCCGTTGATCCACTAATTGGTTTCTATGCAAGTACCATGCAGTTTTTATTACTGTTGCTCTACAGAAAAGTGTAAGATTAGTGATGGAGATACCTCCAGAAGATCTTTTATTATGGAGGATTGTTTTAGCAATTCTGGGTTTCTTGTTATTCCATATGAAGTTGAGAATTTTTCTTTCAAGGTATGTAAAGAATTGTTTTGGTAATGTGATGGGAATTGCATTAAATCTGTAGATTGCTTTTGGTAAGAGGACCATTTTTACTATGTTAATCCTTCCAAGCCATGAGCACATGAGTACTTTCTATCTTCTGATATCTTTTTGTAATTCTTTCTTTAGAGACTTGAATTTTTTTCATACAAGTTTGTGCCTTCCTTGTTTTGGGTCCCACCAAGTTACTTATGTCCTTTGCAACTATTGTGAAGGGTGTTGTTTACCTAATTTCTTTCTCAGCCCTTTTGTCTTTTGTATACAGGAGGGCTACTTATTTTTTTTTACTTGATTTTGTATACAGCCACTTTGCTAAAAGTGTTTGTCAGCTTTAGGAGTTCCCAGGTAGAATTTTTGGGGTCACTCAGGTATACTGGGCAGCCTTGTCTTGTTTCTGATTTCGGTGGGATTGATTTAAATTTCTCTCCATTTAGGTTGATGTTGGCTATAGGTTTGCTGTATATTGCTTTTACTATATTTAGGTATGTGCCTTGTATCCCTGATATCTCCAATACTTTAAACATGAATGGATTCCGGATTTTGTCAAATGCATTTTCAGCTTCTAAGGAGATTATCATGTAGTTTTTTTTCTTTCAGTTTGTTAATATGGTGGATCACATTGATGGATTTCTGTATATTGAAGCACCCCTGCATGCCTGGAATGAAGCCTACATGGTCATAGTGAATGATATCTTCAATGTGATCTTGTATTCGGTTTGCAAAGTATTTTGTTGAGTATTTTTGCATCAATGTTCATATGGGAGATTGCCCTGAAACAGGCTTTCTTTGTTGGGTCTTTGTGAGGTTTAGGTACCAAGGTGACTGTGGCTTCAATGAATAAGTTTGGTAGTGTTCGTTATGTTTCTATTTTGTGGAATAGATTGAAGAGAACTGGAGTTAGCTCTTCTTTGATGGTCTGGTAGAATTCTGCACTGAAACCACCTGGCCCTGGGCTTTTCGTGAATCTGAGAATTTTGATGAATGTTTCTATTTCCTTAGGAGATATAGGACTATTTAGTTGATTTACCTGATCTTGATTCAGCTTCGGTAAGTAGAATTGATCAAGAAAATTGTCCATTTTATTTAGATTTTCAAATTTTGTGGCATATAGACTTTTGAAGTAAGTCCTAATTGTTTGGATTTCCTCAGTGTCTATTGTTTTCTCCCCCTTTACTTTTCTGATTTTGTTAATTTGGATAGTGTCTCTCTGCCTTTTAATTAGTTTGGCTAAGGGTTTGTCTATCTTCCTCATTTTCTCAAAGAACAAGCTCTTGGTTTCATTGATTCTTTTAATTGTTTTATTTGTTTCTAATTGATTGATTTCAGCCCTGAGTTTGATTATTTCCAGTCATCTATTCCTTTTTTTGTGTTTCTGCTTCTTTTTTTCCCCTGGGGCTTTTAGGTAAGCCATTAAGTTTCTTGAATGAGATGTTTCAAATTTCTTCTTGAAGGCACTCAGTGCTATGGACTTTCCTTTTAGCACTGCTTTCATCATGTCCCATAAGTTTGGGTATCTGGTGTCTTCATTTGCATTGAATTCTAGGAAGACTTTAATTTCTTTCTTTATTTCTTCCCTGACCCATGTGTCATTTAGTAGTGAGTTGTTCAGTTTCCATGTTTGTGTAGGCTTTTTTATGTTTCTTTTGTTGTTGAGGTCCAGCTTTATTCCATGGTGATCAAATAGGATACAAGGGATTATTTCAATCTTCTTGTATCTGTTGAGGATTGCTTTGTAATCAACTATATGGTCTATTTTGGAGAAGGTTCCATGAGGTGCTGAGAAGAAGGTAAATTCTTTTGTGTTTGAGTGTAAGGTTCTGTAGATGTCTGTCAGGTCCATTTGATTCATGACCCCTGGATTTCTTGGATGGTCTGTGTTAGAGATATTGTTTCTTTTTTTCTCCGTTTTGTCAACCTGTTCTTTGTTGAGAGTGGGGTGTTGAAGTCTCCCACTATTAATGTATGGTGATCTATGTGTGGTTTAAGTTTTATTAATGTTTCTTTTATAAACATGGGTGCCTTTGTATTTGGGGCATGGATGTTCAGGATTGTGATATCTTCCTGGTGGAATTTTTCTCTTGATATGTATGAAGTGTCCTTCCCCATCTCTTTTTTTATTAATTTTGATTGAAAGTCTATTTTATCAGATATTAGAATGGCTACTCCTGCTTGATTCTTGGTTCCATTTTCTTGGAAAAATGTCTTCCAGAACTTTACCCTCAGGTAAACTTAGGTGTGTTTCTTATATGCAGCAGATTGTTGGGTCTTATTTAGGCATCCATTCTGTTAGTCTGCATCTTTTTTATTGGAGAATTGGGTCCACTGAGAGAGATTAATGACCAGTGGCTGTTAGATCCTTTGGTTTTGATATTGACTGTGATAATAAGTTTGTGTGCTTGGCTACTTTTTGTTTTGCTGTAGTGAGATTAATTATTTCCTGTGTTTTCTTGAAAGTAGTTGGTTTCTTGGGTTGTATTTTTCCATCTAGTGTCTTCTGTAACACTGGATTTGTGTGTAGGTACTGTTGAAATTTGCTTTTGTCGTTGAAAATCTTGTTTTTTCAATCTATGAATACTGAGAGTCTATGAGGGTATAGTAGCCTGGGCTAAAATCTATGTTCTCTTAGGGTCTGGATGATATCTGTCCAGGCCCTTTTAGCTTTCATAGTCTCTGTTGAGAAGTCAGGTGTGATTCTGATGGGTTTGCCATTATATGTTACTTGGCCTTTTTCCCTTGCAGCTTTTAGTATTTTTCTTTGTTCTGTATACTTACTGTTTTTATTATTATGTGGTGGGAGGATTTTCTTTTCTGGTCTATTTTATTGGGTGTTCTGTAGGCCTCTTGTGTTCTTATAGACCTCTCCCTTAAGTTGGGGATTTTTTCTTTTATGATTTTGCTGAAAATATTTTCTGGGCCTTGTAGGAGGGAATCTTTTTCCTCTATTCCTATTATTCTTAGGTTTTGTCTTTTCATGTTTTCTTGGATTTCTTGGATGGTCTGTGTCAAGAATAGTTTAGATTTAACATTTTTTGATGGATACATCGATTCCTTCTATTGTGTCTTTCACAGTTGAGATTCTTTCTTCCATCTTATAGTTATAACCATCTCAATAGGTTGTCCTTACCTCTGTAGTTCCTGTTTTCTTCCCTAAATTCTTTCTCTCCAGAATATCCTTCATTTGTGTTTTCTTTCATTTTTCCAATTCTATCTTCAGATCTTGAGCTGTTTTGTTGAATTACTTCACCTGTCTGACTGTATTTTCCTTCAATTCCTTCAGCTGTTTCTTTGAACAATCCTCTGTTTCTTTAATTTCTTTCAGTGATTTAAGTATTTCTTCTGTAAAGGCCACAAATTGTTTGGCTGGAACTTCCTGTATTTCTTTATGGATGGCCATAATCTGTGTGTCTTTATCTTGTTCCATTTCTTTGCAGATCTTGATAAACTGACTATCTTCCTCTAGTTCTTTACATAGTTTGTTTCCTCTATTATTCTCTTCTTAAGCATAGATGTAAGTTTATCTTCTTGAATTTCACTTACGCTAGTGTTTCCAGGGCTACTTGCCCCAGGATAACTGGTTTCTGGAGATGCCATTTTGCTGTGTCTTTTGTTCGTTGAAATTTTACACTCTACCCATTTGGGTATCTTAGGTGTTGAGTGTTAGTTTCTGGTGCTTCCTGGAATCTTGTGGTGTGGATAATCCCCTTGGCAGGAAGGTAATTTTTCCCAAAGGAGGCCTCCTCAGCTTTTGGGGTACAGTCACTGAATGGCAGGTTTTTCAGGAATTGCCACAGACGTACAGACCTGAGTGGTAATTGTGGTCTGTATTAGTCAAGGGGGCTCTCCTCTCACCCAGAGAAGTTCTGGAGACAGCTGCCCTGCTTCTAGGTTTCTTGCTATAAATTTAGTGACTGTAAATTTAGCCTGGGTACCCCATGGTTTGGTCAGTTTACTTAGGGATAACTGGTTGCCCCTTGGAGCAGTATCTGGGGGTTGATCTCAGGGAACCTAGGCTTCTATAGGTCTAAGTTTGGACCTTTGTATCCCAGTACCCAAGAGGTGAGCGCCACTCTCATGTGTGCAGCAGGAGGCTTGAGTCTGGAGCCTGTGGATAACCAGAAACTTTTCTGGAGCTAGGTGTCCTTTGGGTTTTCTCCCAACAGGAAGACCCAGTCTGTATTTTCGGGGGGGTTGGGCGTGTAGAGTGCATAGGCACTCGCTTGTGAGTTGTTGCTCCAAGCTGGTTACTGGACAGGAACCTGAGAACTTTTCCCAAGAACATTCCCATATGTGGTGGTGGTAGTGGGGGAGGAGTCAGCTGAGTGCTCTAAGCTGGGATCTGCTGTTTCCCTCCCTGTGGGTTTTCTCCCAACAAGGAAACCCAGCCTCTAGTGCCCTGGGGCACACAGTTCTGTCTGTGATGAAGAGTCGGGTGCAAGGGGCTGGTGGCTGGAACCTCACTCAGGGCTGGCTACTGTGCACCCACAGGTCTGCAGGACCTTTTCCATGGATAGACTGGGTGACATTCAGTCAGTCCCACTTGCTTCCTTCCCTGTGGGTGTTCTTGAAACTGGGACTCTCAGTCTCTGGTGCCCTGGGGTGCACAGTTCAGCCTGGGAAAGTGATCAGGACATGCTTCTTGGGTCTATTTGCTTGAAAACCTTACTCCTGCCACAACAGCCCAGATAAATTTCCAGGGATTAGTTGTGTACTCTAAGGTTGAACCCAATTGTTTTTCTCATCATTGGGTTTTTATCACCTGGTAAACACAGTCAATGGTGTTTGGGGGCAAACAGTTTCAAATATTTGTCACTGTGCAGTCTCTGCTACCCCACTGATCAGTCACAATATGCAATCAGCCCTGCCATCTGGGATCTTTTTAATTTTTACTGAATATAAGCATTTTGATTCTATGTATGAATATGAACCTCTTGTGTGCCTGATCATCACAGTAGTCCAAAGATGCGTTCAGAACTCATGAACTTATAGCACTTGATAATAGTGGGTCCCAGTTAAACACTGAGATTTCAGACCAATTATTTGCAAGAGCAGCAAGAGCTCCTCACTGCTGAGCCATCTCTCCTGCCTTATGTTGCTTACTTATGATTATGATTTACATTGCTAATATATTCACCTTTCTGTTTTTAGCTGTTTAAACATGCATTCCCTTTTAGTAAGATCTTATTAAAATTACAGTTTAAGCTAGGAAGTGCAGAATTCTAGAAAATGAATGCACAACTGGAGTGAATGTATAATTCCTTGTAGAAGCTTCAGTAAAGACCTCTGAGTTCTTTCAATCTTTTGTGTTTGTTTGATTGACTTTTAGGGGAGGCTGTGTCTTACTATATAAGTCTGTCCGTAATAGAACTCTTTGCATAGATCATGCTGGCATCCAATTCAATAAGGTACACCTGCCTCTGCCTCCTGAGTGATAGAATTAAAAGTATAACGGAATACACCCAGCTTGTCCATCATTTTTTGTAGTTAGTAACTATTCATAAATTTCTCTGATGTGTACTTAGTACTGTTCATCTGTTAATTTCTCTCTGTGTGTCTCTGTCTCTCTCATTCTATTTGGCTCTCTTCTCTCTGTTTGTCTTTGTCCACATTAATTGACATGACTATTCCAAAGCTATATCCTATTCAAAAAGTTCAGATATGACACGGTCAACCTTCATTATTCAGTTTTCTTCTAAAATGACTTAGTGATAACATTAGCACTTATGTTTTAATAGAAAAGTTTTAATCTTTATTTTTAAAGTATAGACTATACATGATTTAGAAAGGAGAATATAGAAAACAATGATCAAAGAATAATCATGTGTTCTATGCCTTTTCTTTTGTCTGGGAACTCAGAAATATGATGTTATCAGCTATGATTATTGTTGCTTGCCACTCACATTATTTTTATCCATCTGTTCACTGTAGTACAATTTCCCTTCCACAAATATATGAGCCCCCATTTTCATATACTGGTATGCCACATCTCTGATCCCTGGTCAAAACATGATATCCAGTGCCATGTTGTCTTTTGACTGACACCACCCATCTGTTCACTGTCACCTGATAGCCACATATCATTTGTTGCTAGATAAAATATCATGCCTGTGTTTTTTCCTTCCACCTGTCTCATGAAAGTGTCCTGACCTACCCACCCAAGTAACTGAAGATGATTCATAGATCACTCAAGAACCCAACTAATGGCTACTTCATATTCATGTCTTATAAACCAATACAAAACCTTTAACACAGGTTTTCAAAGCAAGCCTTTTTTTTCCTTTACAATCTAACCTTTAGGCTTTTTCTTCTCCCATCCTTCACCTGATGCACAGCACCCAACTGTCTAACACTAGCACTTCTGTGTCAGAAAATAAATGGAAGAAGCATTAGAATTATATGATTATATTGCCAATGAAATATAAATTTATATTGTTGCCAGTCTTTCTTTTTTACAAATGTATGGTATATTTTAGAATTCAGTGACCTTTAATGATGTCCATGTGAAATTCAGCCAAGAAGAGTGGGCCTTGCTGGAACCTTCCCAGAAGCAACTCTACAAAGTTGTGATGCTAGAGACCTGTGAAAACCTCACTGCTATAGGTAAGACTGCAATTTTTCTTTCACTTTTAAAATAAGGAGACAACTCTTACTTTGTTATTGATCCTCTTCTTTAATTCCAATTGAGAATGAGGAGGAATGAGGTAAATAAAACAGGCATGGTTCTAAGGGTCACAGAAGATAGTGATTTAAGTTTTGCCTTAATAATAACATGATATTTCCAATAATATATATTTTCTGGTACTATATTTTAGGCTACAATTGGGATGACCATAATATTGAAGAACATTTTCAAAGTTCTACAAGTAATAAAAGGTAACTTTATGTGCATGTTGATACAGATATAAATCTTAAATTTTAATGTGTCCTGGAAGTTTGGTGTTTTTTTTGTTTGTTTGTTTGTTTATTGGCTGCTTTTTATTTTCTGTTTTTGAAATAGAATTTTTTTCTGGGTATCTGTGACTTTCTTAGACTTGCTTGTTCGACCAGCCTGACCTCGAAATCACACATATCTGCCTGTTCCTGCCTCCACGAATGCATGGATTAAAGGCACGTAGCAGCACACCTGGCTGTGTCCTGTAGGTTTTAAAGAAAAGCAACAGTGTAAAAACAGCACTGCTTTAAGTATACTGATAATCATTATGATCTCACAATTCCATTTACCTCAATGTCAGGTATCTGATTTGTGTTTGCAAGGCATTCCTTAAGATAGAAGAAAATAAAATAATGTTGTAACAGAAAATACCATTTAAATCATATAGACATTACAGCTACTGAGTTGAAATGCCAATCTGTTTAGTCTCATTTTATCTACTCAGATATTGTAAGAGGTATACATATTGAATAGGTGATCAGTATGTGTCCAAAACTTTCGAATAACAACCACTGTTACTCATATTCATGCAGTCATATTGTAAAGTTTAGTGAAAGGAGCAGCTTATGAGAGTCAAGAATATTGTTGTGGAGAAACCTTAATCCCTATATGACATGTCTATGATGAACAAAAAACAAACTGTGTTAATTCAGTGAGGGAATCCTTTATTATTCTTGTAATTTAAATAGGTATATCATATGTCACAATGTTTGGAAGGCACATGAGCAGAGGAATATTGAAAGAAGCAGTGTACCTGTCTTTCTCCAAGAACAATTAATATTGTAGTAATCCCCACTTTGAGTAGATTTTCTGAATGCGATAAACGGTTACTATTAATTGGTTTTGCAACTTCACTGAGAATTCATCAGCAACTAATACTGCTGAAAATACCTATGAATACTAAGAATTTGGAACTTCTTCTGCTTCTCGTGGCTCACTTTGCAAAGGAAGTGTCATTCATACAGTAAAAAACAATGCAAATGGGATTGCTGTGGTAAAGGTCTGTATTCTAACAATAATATATATATGTATGTATATATAAAACTCTTATAGAAAAATGAAGCTATAAAAGTGAACCACGTAACAAATGCTCTTACCATCACAGAGATCTTCAAAAATACCCATAATGAAGGGAAAAACCATTAATGTAAATAACATGATAAAACTTTAAAATTTGATTCTCCTTTACGATTAGATCAAATTATGAAATTAATTAATACAGATAAATATATTTATTAGTGTAAAGCACTGATTGTGGTAAATCTTTCACATGTGGTAATTATCTGTGCAGGCATGCAAGCAGTCGTACTGGAGAGAAACCTTCTAAATGCACTGTATGTGGTAAAGTCTTCTCCTATACCACTGATCTCATAAGGCATAAAAGAGCACACACTGGAGAGAAGCCTTTCAAATGTAATCAATGTGGTAAAGTGTTTGCACAAAAGAGTCATCTCATAAGCCATAGAAGAACACATACTGGAGAGAAACCTTATGAATGTAACCAGTGTGGTAAAGCCTTTGCAAAAAACAGTACTCTCTTAAACCATAAAAGAACACACACTGGAGAGAAACCTTATGAATGTAACCAGTGTGGTAAAGCCTTTGCACAAATCAGTACTCTCTTAAGCCATAAAAGAACACACACTGGAGAGAAACCTTATGAATGTAACCAGTGCAGTAAAGCCTTTGCACAAAAAAGTCATCTCATAAGCCATAAAAGAACACACACTGGAGAGAAACCTTATGAATGTAACCAGTGTGGTAAAGCCTTTGCAGAAAACAGTACTCTCTTAAGACATAAAAGAACACACACTGGAGAGAAACCTTATGAATGTAACCAGTGCAGTAAAGCCTTTCCACAAAAAAGTCATCTCATAAGCCATAAAAGAACACATATTATAAAGCAACCTTATGAATATACCCAGTATGATAAAGCCTTTGAACAGCAGAGTGGTATCCACAAACAAGAAAAGACACACAGTGGAGAGAACCCTGGTGAGGGTAATTAGTGTGATAAAGCCTTTGCATGTAATATTCATCTTTTAAGACAACAACGCATTGTGGAGGGAAACCATATGAATATAACTATGTGGCAAAGCCTTTGAACATAACTTCTCCTAATAAATAAAAGAACACATACTGGAAAGAAGCTGTCTGACTGCAATCAATGTGAATAAACTTTTGCACTTCATAATCAATTTCAAACTCATGAAAGAAATCCTAATGGACAAAAAGCCTATGAGTGCTTTTAACAAGGCGAAACTATTCCACATTTGTATAATTTTCATCTTCATGAAAGGATTCATACTGGCGAGAACTTATGAATGTGTTAAAATGGTGAGGCCTTGCACAAATCTAGAGTCATCATCATCATCAAAATTACCTTACTGGAGAGGAATTCTGTGACTATAAGCAATGTAGAAAGACCTTTGTGTTCTTTGGTCCAATGAGATCCAACAGAACTGAAAAACTAGCTCAATGGAAATGACCTCCCATTTCTGGAGGGGAAAGGGAATAAGGGCAATAGGAAAGGAGGGTAGTTCTGGGGGAGAAAATGGAGGGGGACTATGATTGGAATTGAAAGTAAATAAACTTATTTTTAAAAAGAATACAATGAATGGTAAATATCAATTAAATGCAACAGTATTATATAATAAGGTGTTTATGGAAGACTTATTGATAATCCTGATTCTCAACATTTACTGTTTTCAATTGCCTCACTTTACACAAAAAACTTTTAGTTCAGTGGATGAATATGTAGGGAATGTTGAACTAACACCAGCCAGGAAGTTTTCTGAGAGTAACTCAACAGTGGTATCCTGTAGAAGTTTCTTTGTGTACACATACCTATTGTTCCAGGGGTTCTATTGAAAATCATCACAACCCACACTGAATTTTGAGATATGAGGGAGGAGGCTTTCTTTTTCATGTATGACTCTGCTTCTGGCCTAGATGGGTAACCATGTCAATGGTGCGTTTTCTCTGCCTGACTTCATCTGGAGAGTATCTTTAGACATGGAAACCACCAATCAAATTTGATAGATGGCCTTTGACACAGATCCCTGATAACTCTCCCCTCCCTTCAAATATAGGATAATTTGGTTCTGTGTTCTTGTTCTTCTTATTCATATAATAGGAATGTGCTGTTTAATGCAAATCTAGCATTCTTGAATTTCCTAGTATTAAACAATTATCTACACCTATGCTTGGAGCATCCCAGGTACTCCCCAAGGAATATAAGCCACTGTGTTCTGCTTTCTGGAATAAAAGTTGAACTTACTTTCTGAGGTGGCTCCCAGAGTGGCTAACCACTATTATACTCGTGAGCTTTCCAAGCTTTATACTACTCATCTTCTGCCCCTCATGCCTTCCTGGGCTGGTGGGAAACAGCCCTCCAGGAAGCAAGCATCACATTCTCTGAAATGCCTGTGATAAAATATTTCAGACTGCATAGCATTTCAAATTTCACATGTTTCTGGATTTGAGATGGTCAATCAAACAGTATCTTGGGATGGGACTCATTAAAATGAGTTATACTTAGTGTTTAGTTCAAGGTAAGGTTGCAGGCAAGCTTCATGGTATGAAATCTTCTAAGGTGAGTACAGTGGCCCATGGAAAATAAATACAAGCAGAAATTTTATTTTTCTGTTTTTAATAGCTGAGTACTGTTCTGATAATGTAAGGGTGAATGGCAGGGGAGAGGAACTCTCCTTTTGAGTAGTCTACGGGAAGGGGATGGGGGAAGGTGGAGGGAGGGACCAGTAGGAGTTGAGGGAGTGACCTTCAATCAGCATATATAATGAATAAATTGTGAATAAATTGTGAAAAATAAAAACAATTAATAAACTAACATATAGTAAGAAAAACAAAGCAGAACAGCAAAAATTTGAGTCTAGTTTGGTTAACTGCCCTCCCTCAAAGAAAAGAAAGAAGATATATAGAAAGAAAAGAAAAACAGAATCTTTGTCTTTGTCACCTTTCTTCCCTGTGAACTCAGTTGAAGATCATTATGCAATGGAGACCATGATTCTCTCTCTGAAGTTTATGTTACCATAGAAGTAGGATTCAAACCTGAAACTAATGGCAGAGTTTCCTAGTTAACATATCAAATCAAACCTACCTGCCATTTTCTCTCAGAAATCCTTCAGTCCTTCCATGTTATCTGTCCGTCCAGGCTAGTACAGCCCATGCAATACCCTGAATTCTCCTTCCCACGGCCTGAGATAACCTTACCCCCCCTCACCCACATATAGGCAAACTATTTTGGCTACCTGGTTCTGTCAAGCGCCATGCAGGAGCAACAGCAGAACAGCTGTAGAACTCATGGAATGTGGCTCCCTTGTTAGCATAATCATGATGAGTTTGTCTTGGAGAAGCATAATCCCAAGAACTGATTTTCCTGATGACTTTGTGTTCTTATGTAGCATATCTCTGCTTGTTGCCCTTGCGATGCCCATATTCCTTATAACATGAGTTGTATGAAAACTCTAAGAAAGCTTCTATCTCATCACTGGGCAATATCACTGGCATTTAAAATTAACAATGCTTGATCTCTTTTCACATGTTTACTGGAGCAGTTTAATGAATTAACCACTGCCCTTGAAAGGAGCCATAGATGTAGATTGTTAGCAATAGCCATTACACTTAGAAAGAATTTGGAAAAATAGATTGTTTAACAAATTCAGGGAGGATGTTTTTGCTAATGTAAAAAATCTTGGAGAACAATTTAAAGTTAAGAAAAGTACACTCTTAATAGAAATGCAGGGACGCTTTAAGGTTGATGAGCAGAAAAAATAGCCCAAGGCAGCATTGGCTGTCTGGGCACCCTCAAACTGGGTCTAAAACTGAGACAGCAGTTGTTTCCCCTATATTTGTTTTTCCTCTCAGCTTCTTGATATGATTTCATAAAAATGATTAATGAGTAGATGCACACCCCTTCAAGATTTAAAGTACAGGTGCCAGTACCATGCCATTTTTTATTACTGTTGTGCTATATTACTACTTGAGATCTCACATGAAGATACCTCCAGAAAAGCTTTTATTGTACAGGCATTTTTTTTTAAAATCAATTCTGGGTTTTTTGTTTTTCTGTATGAAACTGAGTCTTGTTCTTTCAAGGTCTGTAATGAGTTGTGCTTGTATTTTGATTGGAATTGCATTGACTCTTTAGATTTCTTTTGGCAGAGTGGCCATTTTTACTATGTTAATCATACCAATTCTGGAGAATGGGAGATCTTCTGATATCTTCCTTGAAGTTCTTTTTTTTTTTTTTCATACAATTCATTCACTTGCTTGATTAGAGTCACACCAAGATACTTTATGTTCTTTGTGGCTTTTGCGAAGGGGTTTTGTTTCTCTAACTTCCTTCCAAGCCCATTTGTCTCCTGTATGCAGGAGTGCTTCACTTTTTTATAAATTTAATTTTGTATCCAGTCATTTTGATGAAGTTGTTTATCAGCTGTAGGAATTCCCTGGTTGAATTTTTAGTGTTATTCATGGATACTATCACATCATTTGCAACACAAGCTGGACTGGATGTGGAGAAAAGTGAACCCTCCTTCATTGCTGGTGGGAATATAAACTTCTACAACCACTTTGGAAATCAATCTGGTGTTTTTTTTTTTTCAGAAAATTATGAATAGTGCTACTAGAATATTCAGTTATACCAACCCTGGGCACATATTCAGAAGATTGTCAACCATACAACAAGGACATTTGCTCAACTATGCTCATAACAGATTTATTGACAGTATCTAGAATCTGGAAACAATTTAGATGTCCCCAAACCGAGGAATGGACACAGAAATTGTGGCACATTTATACAATGCAATACTATTCAGCAATTAAAAACAAGGAAATCAGCAGGCAAGTGGATGCAACTAGAAATGATCACTCTGAGTGAGGTATCCAGAAGCAGAAAGGCAGTCATGGTATATACTAACTTATATGTGGATATTAGTCATATAATATAGGGTTTAAAAATACTAAAATCTAGAGTCCTAAAAGATCTAAACAACAGGAAGAACCCTAAGGAAGATGCTTAATCCTCATTCAGAAAGGCTAATGGGATAGACATCGGTAATGGGAGAAGATAGGGAACAGGGCAGGAAACTACCACAGAGGGCCTCTGAAAGAATCTACATAGCAGGGTATTGAAGCAGATGATTAGACACATAGCCAAATTTTGGGCAGAAAGCATGGATTAATATGGAAGACTCAGGAGGTAGAAAGACCTGGATGTGAGAGGCCCTCCACAAGGAGGCCAATTGAGCCAAAAAATATGGGCCCAGGGGGTCCTGTTCCAACCAAGGACCACACATGAAGAACACCTAGAACCCCTGCTCAGATGTAGCTCATAAGTATCTCAGTTTCCATGTGAGTTCCCTATTAAGGGTAACAGGAGCTGTCTCTGACATGAATTCAGTGGAAGGCTCCTTGATCACCTACTCCTGGAAGGTGCAGCCTTGCCAGGCTGCAGAGGAAGAAGGTACAGTCATTCTTCGTAAGACTTGATAAGTCCCCTATCAGTGGACTAGGAGAGGGGCATAGAGGTAGAATAGGGAGGTAGGTTGTAACTGGTGGAAGATGAGGGATGTGCTTACAGCCAGAAAATAAAGTGGATAAATTATAATAACAAAAAAGAAAAAAATGAGGTTTTTTTTTTTCCTGAAATGGCTGGACTCAGGCAACTGTCTCTTAAAAACAACTAGAAAGAATAGTATTTCATCTCTTCACATTTTCCTTTTTCCTGTGATACTATATATAATAAAGACCCTTGATAAAATTCAGTGGTTTGTCATATATTCCTAGTATTATAATATTGTAAAATATTGTACAAATCAAATTTTGGTATGTTAAGTGTGTAAAAGTAGTTTATGAAAAAAGTCGCTTGAATTTTCAAAAGAGCAAAGAATGATTTCTCAAAACTCATGAGGGTGAAAATGAAAGGAAAATTGATGGAAGAATAAATAATATATAAATAAGTTAATATATCTTACACAGTAATTATAACATTTTGGTTATTGAGATTTAAAGATAGACACAGAATATTTCTCAAGTAAACAATGTAAGCTATTATTAATAGCTCTTATGCATGCACCCTGTAGTATTTCTTTATATTATTCCTTTTGTCACTGAAATGTGTTCTTTGACAAGTCATGCCACTACATCCTGATGTTCAGGCTCTAATACTGATTATTCAGTTCTTATTTCAGGGTACTGACTGCTTATAGCCCAATTAGGAGTGAAGTCAGACAATGTTTGATTTCTGTGTCTAGCTAAGGTCACAATTTTTGCTGATACATTTTTAATTCATTCATAATTTCAAAGTAAAATGATTGACTTTCTTGAAATGTTAAATGTTCTGTCTCTCACACATGCACACCCCCCCACATATACATAATGCATGATACATGTAATAGGAATTATTGGCAACACAAGACTTGAAATTGAAAGAGCCAAAAGAGGGCTGTATGGGAGATTTTGTACGGGGAGAACAGAGAAAAGAGAAAAAAAATGTGATTATATTAAAATCTCGAAAAACAAATGCACATGTTTTCCATGAATGAAAAAATTGAATAATATAATATTTTGCACTAATGTGATTCAGCACAATCAAGTCTATTCTATCTTAGCACACAGTCAGCTATATTTCAGTAAACATGAGTATAGATGTGTGCTGAACCTGCACAAGTCATTTGTTGGTTTCATATGGATAATGGTGGAACTCCTCATTCAGAGTGTACAGTATATATTCTCTTTAAATTGACTCAAGAATTTTAGGTATTTTTTGTGTGTGAACTGGATAATATAAAGATCCCCTAAACTTTCTAGGTCCACTTTCTTCCACTGTCTCCTTCCATCCTTTTACACCGAGATGCTATCTAACCTGTGTAAAGAGTGTTCAGTAGATGCAGCAGAAGAATGGATATTTTTTGTCTAGTCCATTCTGTTAGTTCATGTCTTTCTATTGGAGAACTGAACATCCAAGTTGAGAGTTTTCAATGAACAATGTTTATTATTTCCCTTTATTTCGTAGTTATGGTGTGGGGGGTTGCCTCTTTTTATTTGATGCTTGGGATTATTCACTTTTTGTCTTTTATTGGGTGTGCTTAACATTTTTAGATAGGAGTTTTGCTTCTATTGGCTTCTGTAGTGAAGGAGTTTTACAGAGATATTGCTCATATTTGGTTTAATTGTGCAATATATTTTTATTCACCATTTATTATTGAAAGTTCACTGGATATAGTAATAAGAATCCCTTAAAGATTATATACAATCTGTCTCAGCCATTCTAGGTTTAGAATTTTTCTTAAGAGATCAGGAGTTACTCTAATGAGCCTGAATTTATATGCAACTTAGTCTTTTCAACTTGCAACTTTTAATATACCTTCTTTGTTTAATATAATTTTCTTTACATTTAGGTTTTGATTTTATATGCTGAGCACAATTTCTTTTCTGGTAGGCTTTGTTGTTTTCTATACTTTTTGTAGGCTACGCCTTCTTCATTAGGTTAAGGATATATTATATTATTTTGCTGAAAATATTTCTGGGATTTTGATGTGAGTTTTGTCTTCTTCCTCTATTTCTGTTATTCATAAATTATTTTTTTGCACTTTTTAGATATTCTGGATCTTTTGTGCATGGCTATTTAACATTTCTTGTGATGCAAATATCCAGTTGTTGTTGTTTCTTTGTTCTTGTTGTTCATAATCATCTTCATCTTCATCTCTTCGTCCTCCTCCTGCTTCTCTTCTTGCTCCTCTTCCTCCTTTTTTTCTTTTCAAAATAGTCACTTTACTCATATACTCACCCTGATTAAAGTTTTTCCTTCCTCTAATCCTGGCAACTCTTTCCCATCTCCCCTTCTATCCTGTTTAAATTCACCCTCATATAAAACAAGGAGGGCTATAATGTATAATAAGAAAGTAAAATAAAGAAAAGACAAAAACAATCACATCTTATTAGAAAAAACAAACAAAAGAAAAAGAGCTCAAGGGGGGAAAAGATGTAGACTTGTTCACACATGCAGAAACCTCATAAAATACTAAACACAAAACAATAGTATACAAAGAGGGTCCATGTAGCTTTAAAACTAGTAAAAACACTTCAGCAAACTAAAATGAGAACTGTGATAAAATTTTTAAAATGCATGCCAAAATTACAGGACATGAAAATCCAAACGTGCCAGTGAGTGAAAATTTTGGCCATCTACCTTTTGGAATGTATGCTTAAAAGTACAATTAAGAATAGTTCCTTGGATAAAATGAGTGTACCTTGGAGACAACTACATTTTCATTTGCAAGCACTTATCAATTAGAGATAGGGCTAGGGACAACATTAAATGCCTTGTGCATGATGCATCAGTCTCTCACAGCTTATATATTCTTCAGTTCTCTTAATTTATAATGCTTTCTTCTTTGATATCCTCTATCCTTCCTGGCTCTTATACTCTTCTGACTGAATTACTCAAGAACCTGGAGGGCATATTCTGAGGTCTCTCACTGACTGTCTATTTTCTCTATGGGTCTCTGAATTTGTTTCCATCAGCTGCAGGAGGAAGCTTCTTTCATGATGGACGAACAAGATACTGTTCTGAGTATAGCAGAATGGTGGCAAGGGCCACTTTTATTACTTTTAGTAGTATGTAGTATTTGCTTTTTCCCTACAACCCTGCTCTATGTAATTTCTATTTCTTGATCAATAATCCAGTGTCAGGTGTGGATTGCATCATGTGAAGTGGACCTTAAGTCAAACTATAGATTGGTTATTTACTCCTACAACTCTTGCACTGATATGTCTTACAGGTAGGACTATGTTATTGTTCAAAAATTTGGTAGCTGGGTTAGTGCTTATATTTCTCCTCTTGTAGTTGCAGAGGACTTCCCATATCAAAGTTGCTAGAATGTAAGTGTGAAGGTTCTATGTAGGCACAAGCTCTATTTATCTATGTTCAATGTAGTTTAAGTGTTGTCTCCAGAAATAGGGCACTGCAGTCAATTTATGGAAAGCTGCTATAGTCTTGGCAAAAGCCTGTATTGTTTTGGCATTACAATCACACTACTTTGGCCAATATCTCAGTTAAATATAAACCATTACCAGTACTGGATGCTTAACTTAGTGACAAGATATTCCCAGTTGGAACTTTCTCCTTGTGTGGTGATTTCATTTATATTGGCTTCTTATATGTATATATTTTAGAAAGTTTCTATTGCATTAGGTTTCCACTGTACCAAACAAATGACCCTTAATTTTACCTGTCTTTCCTCATGTTACCTTTTCATTGCCCTCTTCCTTTCCCAATCTCCTTCAATTCTATCTTTTTAGCTTACCTTCCACTTGTACCAAGTATTTTAGTTCCCTTTCCTATGGAGAAATCTCTGCCTCCCCTAACCTCCAGTTCTTAATCTGTATGTATCCCCTGTTGTATTATGTTCAGTTGCTTGCATATCATACATCTTGCAACTAATATATATGTAAAGCAAATGCATACCCTATTTGTCGTTGGGGGTCTAGGTTCTCTCACTCTCAGTTACCTGCAAAGGTGCATTTACCTTCATGTTTAATGATTTGATTTTTTCAATGCCTGATTGATATTTGATTATGTAAATGCACTAGTACTATAACAAAAATATAAATACACACTGGAAAGCTAGAAATACACACTGGAAAAACAGATAAAAACTTCACAAATGGTGCTGACCAAATTAGATGCCTATATGTAGAAACATGGAAATAGATGCTTATTTTCCCTCAAAAGTCACCTCCAAATGGATTAAATCCTCACCAAAGTTTATATACATTTAAAGTCTTGAAGTCAGCACAGCTATTTGACAAAGATCTAGCATAGCTGAGTTGCATATTACAATAGCCTTCATACTTTCTTTCAGCCTTGGTCTTGATCTCCACTTGCTACATGCTTAGAGGGCCTTCAATACATGTACAACCTGGGGCCATTGGAGCAATGGGAATTTTTTTCATGAATCATTTATGCCGTCATCCTGAAGTACTGCTTCTAAGCTTCCCCAGAAAAATCCTGAGCATACTGCTCCTCTCATTTTAAGGGGAAATATCAATTATCTGGCCCTACATGAAAGTTTTTCTCATGGAAGTTGTAACTCACATAAAAATGGCAGAAAACTCCTTATGAGACTTCAGTTCCAAGATAGTCTTGCACAATCTACCCCCATGCTTCCCCAAGAAGAAAATAATCAGAACAACATACTCTTAAAAAGGCAAACAAAGTTTCTAGAGCTAGGAGAGTTGATAGTAATTGAGATTAAATACCTTGTACTGCTGTATCCTCAGATGAATACTTGGCATATAAGATTAGGAGTTACATACGGTATGCCCTCAATGATTAGATAAAGATGTAAATGAATGGCTGGAGACATGTTCACCTTACACTAGGATCTATAATGATGGACAAAGAATGTTTTCTATAAATGATTTTTAAAATGAGGTATTAGGACCTCCTTTTCCTAAAAATATCAGCTTTCACAGTCTCACTGTGGTGTTGTATGACCAAAATAATGAAAGAATATTTAGATTTAGTACATAAGTAAATTCTACAAAGATATGAGTTATAGACAATGCATTATGCCAGGAATTTAATAACAACTGTTGCTGCTTTGGCATAAATTGTTTTTCATGAGGCTGTCCATTAAAATATAATAATATACTTCTTGGGACAAAGCAATATGCCCAGGCTGGCTTGAAGATTTTCTATCTATTGCCTTTGAATCTGAGAATGTGTCCAACCTGAGAATGGGCTTTCAGGCTGTGGCAAATATGCCTCCAGATTCTCAAAAATGTCATGTTATGGCATTGATGAAGAAAAATGATAGTAAAAAGAGAAGGTTTATCAAAGATGACTAAATTTATGACCAAGAAACAATTAAAACACCTGTCTAGAGACAAAAATTATATAATCTATGTTTTAGAACAAGGTGAATCTCTCTTTTATTATTGAAATCTGTCTAAATAAAGAAGTACTCTGACTGCCAGTGAATCAAGACTCTAAGTTTCCTTGGACAACCATGTCTGACTCATTTCTGCTCTACCTTATCCTTCCCTCCTCTCTGGATACTATCAAAGGCTGGGGCTGGTCCCCAATCTTTTGCCACACTTTCTTTTCTTTCACACTAGGGTGAATACTCACAACTGAAGATCTAGAGCTATATGCTTCAGAGTAGATAGGACATGTGAAATCTGTGTTCTAGATTTGAGTTACCTAAATCAACATCGTCATTTATATTTCTATCTACTTATGTGCATAACATTTCACTTATCTATATCAGTTGAAGGATATTTAGGTGTTCTCATTTTGTACCTATTGTGAACAGAATAGCAATGAGTATGGTTGAGAAAATATTTTTGAAGAGTATGTTGAGTCCATTGTGCATATGTCAAGGAAAGATATAAGTGGTTCATATGGTAGATTTATTTTCATAATTTTGAGAATTCTGCACACTGATTTCTGCTGTGGATGTACAATTTTGCAACCTCCCTTTGCCAGAGGTCCAGGTTTTTGCCTGTCCAACAGAAGCTGTCAACTGTCAACCCAATTCCTGTTTCCTCCAGAAAAATAAAATACTAAGGGAAAAGTATATAGTACCTGTATTATTTATCACAATTACTATTATGTAATTAAATTTTGAATACTTATATGTCCACGAATTAAGAAGTAACATGTATAACTTAGTAAAATGTTTTTTTCAGATGTGGTTTCTATTCTGAAATAGAGTGTATCTATATAACATTGCTTAAATGGAGAACTCTTTTGGTTACGGTTAGATATACATTTTATATAAACTTACTAAGCATAGGGGTAAATAATTTCATTGAAGACACTAAGGTATTTTATTATAGTCCAGTTATTAGACTTAATGATGGGTGAGTCAGGGTGCTTGAGAAAGATCCCCAAAATAACAGTTGTGCTAACAGATAAGCACAGAGCCATGCAGGCCAGGACCAAGCCCAGAGGATCCTCAAAGGACAGGAAAGTCACTGCCATGGGCAGGCACTTGTTTCTCTCAAGGTTTGGGTACTCTTGAATTCAGCAAGGGATACATTCCTGCTGATCTGTGGAGAGAAAGTAAATCAACATCTCAACTCCTACAAGTCATTCCATGTTCAGTCCATGAAGAGATTTCCAATGATATTTTGTGCATCCTATCACATTCTCTTTTACTATAGTACCAAGAAGGACACTAAACATACATTATTTGTCTTTGTCATTTGAGGTATTGGTTGCCTAAGTTTTTTTTTCTAGCTAGATCTATGATTAAAGATGGTGAGTATTTTTTGTGTGTTTCTCAGTAAATTGTGTCTTATTTATGCTTCATTCTGTCACCCATGTTTATCATTAATTTTTACAATATATTCACCTTGTATCCCAATTGTAACCCCCTCCCACATCTACTCTATGACCCACTATTCCTCCCCACCCCTCCCCTATTCTTCTCCTGTGTCCTCTGATAGGGAAGGTCCTAATAGACCCTAGCATATCAGGTTCCATTAAGACTCCCTGTATCCTATTCATCTGTGGGCTGACTAGGAGACCCCACCAGGGAGAAGTGATCAAGAAGCATGTAACCGAGTTCAGAGACTGTCTCTTCTCCCCTTATTAGGATTCCCATATGGAGACTGAGCTGTCCATGGGCTACATCTGAACAGGGCTTCTAAGTCCTCTCATGCTCTTTGGTTGATGAATCAGTCTCTTGAGGGCCTCAGGACCCAGATTTTTTGCTTTGTTGATCTCCTTGTGTGACTCCTGACCCCTTCAGGTCCTTCTCTCGCCCACTTCTTCAATAAGACTTTTTGTGCTCTATACATAATTTTGTGGTGGGTGTCTGCATCTGCTTCAATCACCTGTTGAGTGGAGTCACTTAGTGTTCATCCATGGAAGGCTGTTATCCTGTTCTCTGTTCTATGGGTTCTGGCATCTATCCTGTTTTCTTTTCTGAATGTGAATTAAGCATCTTCCCTATGTTTCTCCTTTTACTTTAGCTTTTAAATTATCTAGATTTTAGTATGTCCAATCTATATTGTATAGGTAATGTCCACTTATAAGTGAATATATACCATACATGGATTTCTGCTTCTGGGATACATCACTCAGGGTGATCTTTTTAGTTCTAACCATTCGTCTGCAAATTTCATGATTTTCTTGTTTTTAATACCTGAGTAGTATTTCCTTGTGTAAATTTACCACAATTTCTGTATCCATTCCCCCATTGAGGGACATCTAGTTTGATTCCAGTTTCTGGCTATTGTGAATAAAGCTGTTATAGTCATAGTTGAGCAAATGCCCTTGTTGTATGGTTCAGCATCTTTCTGATATGTCTAGGAGGTGTTTAGCTGGGTCTTGGGGTAGCAGTATTCCAAGTTTTCTGAGAAAGCACCAGACTGATTTCCAAAGTGGTTGTACAAGTTTACATTCTCACCAGCAATGGAGGAGGGTTCTCCTTTCTGCACATCTTCTCCAGCATGAGTTGTCCCTTGAGTTTTTGATCTTAGCCATTCTGATGTGTGTGAGGTGGAGTCTCAGAGTCATTTTGATTTTCATTTCTCAGATTTTTAAGGACGTTGAGCATTTTTAAGTGTTTCTACACCATTCAATATTCCTCAGTTGAGAATTTATCTTTAGCTCCGTATCCAATTTTTTTATTGGATTATTTGATTTCTTGGGTTCTTTATGTATTCTGGTTATTAGCCTTCTGTCAGATGCAGAGTTGGTGAAGATCCTTTCCCAGTCTTTAAGCCATCATTTTCTTCTGCTGACAGTGTCCTTTGCTTTAGAGAAGATTTTCAGTTTCATGAGGTCCCATTTATTGATTGTTGATCTTAGAGCCTGTGCTGCTAGTGTTCTGTTCAGGAAGTTGTCTCCTGTGCCAATGAGTTCAAGCCTCTTCCTCACTTTTTAAATAACAGATTAAGAGTGTTAAATTTATGTTGAGGTATTTGATCCACAAGGACTTTACTTTTATGCAGGGTGATAAGTATGGATCTATTTCTATCATTCTATATGTGGACATCCAGTTAGACAAGCACCACTGGTTGAAGATGTTCTTTTTTACATTGAATGGTTTTAGCTTCTTTGTCAAAAATCAGGTGTTGTAGGTGTGTGGGTTTATTTCTGGTTCTTTGATTCAATTCCACAGATCCACCAGTATGTTTCTATGCCAGTACCACATTGTTTTTACTATTTCTCTGCAGTATAGCTTGAAATTCAGGATGGAGATACCTCCAGAAGTTTTTTTTTTTTTATTTCTATTTTTATTTATTTATTTATTTATTTATTTTTGTACTGGGTTCTTTTAACTATTCTGGCTTTTTTTGTGTTTTTATGTGATGTTGAGAATTGTTCTTTCAAGGTCTGTAAAGAACTGTGTTGGTATTTTGATGGGAATTGCATTGAATTTCTATATTTCTTTTGGTAGGATAGCCATTTTGCTGTTATTCCTACTGATCCATGAGTATGGGAGATCATTCCATCTTATGATATCTTCTTCAATTTCTTTCTTCAAAAACTTGAATTTTTTTATACAGATTTTTCACTTGCTTGGTTAGAGTCACACCATTGCACTTTATGTTATTTGTGGCTATTGCAAGGTTCCCCTCCCCCCAATTTCTTTCTCAGCCCTCTTGTCTTTTCTATACAAGAGGGCTTCAGATATTTTTTTAGTAACTTTGTATCCAGCCACTTTTGCTGAAGGTGTTTATCAGCTGTAGTAGTTCTCTGGCAGAATTTTTAGGTTCACTCATGTATATTATCATATCATCTGTGAATAGTGATACTTTGACTTCTTCCTTTCTTTTTTGTATACCCTTGATTTGCTTTAGTTGTTTTACTGTTCTAGCTACAACTTCCAGTACTATGTTGAAGAGAAAGGAGAGAGTGAGCAAGCTTGACTTGTCTCTGATTTCAGTGGGATTGATTTGAATTGCTTTCCATTTAGTTTGATGTTTGCTATAGGCTTGTTGTATATTATCTTTACTGTGTTTAGGCATGTGCCTTTTATCTCTGATATCTCTAAGTCTTTAAATATTAATTGATCTTGAATTTTATTAAATGTTTTTCAGCATCTATTGAGATGATCATGTGGTTTTTTATTTCTCAGTTTGTTTATGTGGTGGATTTCACTAATGGATTTCTGTATATTGTACCTCCCCTGCATGCCTAAGATGAAACCTACTTGGTCATGGTAAATGAGATCTTTGTTGTTTTCTTGGATTCATTTTGTGAGTATTGTATTGAGTACTTTTGTTTAACTATTCATAAGAGAGAATGGTCTGAAATTATCTTTCTTAGTATATTCCTGCCTTTCAGTTAGCTTTTGTGAGGTTTAGGTACCAAGGTGAATGTAGCCTCATAGAATGAGTTTGGTAATGTTCCATCTTTTTTCTGTTTTGTGAAATTATTTGAAGAGTATTGGCATTACCTCTTCTTTGAAGGTCTGGTAGAATCCTGAGCTGAAACCATGAGGCTCTGGGCTTTGTTTGGCAGGGAGACTTTTGGTGACTGCTTCTATTTCATTAGGGCATATAGGACTACTAATTTAATTAACTGATCCAGATTCAACTTTGATTAGTGGAATATAGCAAGAAAATATTCCATTTCACTTAGATTTTCAAATTTTGTGACATATAGACTTTTAAGGTAAAACCTAATGATACTTTGAATTTCCTCAGTGTCTGTAATTATACCTCCTTTTATTTTCTGATTTTACTGAGTTGTATAGTGTCTCCCTGTGTTTTAGTTAGGCTAAAGGTTTGTCTATCTTTGTCATTTTCTCCAAGAACCAGCTCTTGCTTTTGTTTATTCTTTGAATTTTCTTTGTTTTAATTTATTGATTTCTGCCTTAAGTTTGATTATTTCTATCCATCTACTCCTCTTGGTATGTCTGCTTCCTTTTGAATAGGTCTTTCACTTGTGTTGTTATGTTGATTTGAGATGCCTCAGATTTCTTTATGAAGGCATTTCTATGAACTTTCCTCTTAGAATTACTTTCATTATGTCTCATTAGTTTGGGTAAGTTGTGCCTTCATTTTTGTTAAATTCTAGAAAGTCTAATTAGTTTATTTCTTCCATAATCCAGCTGTCATTGAGTAGAATTCAGTTTCCATGCATATACAGGCTGTTAATTATTTTTTGTTACTACTGAGGTCTAGTTTTAGACCATGTAGTTCTAATATGATACAAGGGATTATATTGGTATAATGTTCTTTTTACGGATGTATACAATTTACCCTTGTTCATTCAAATGCTTATTTTTCTCCTCCACTGTCTGGTTTCCATCAAGGTATTGCATTGTGATGCTTTTTCTAAGCATCACCTGTCTCAAGTTTGCATAAACATGCTACCATTTGTTCTCTATATTGTCAATTAAAACAACCAGCCCCAATACTGAGCAATAGATAGGATAGGGTGAGACATTCTGGTCCAGAGTGGGAGGAAGAGGCAGGAGAGGAGAAGAGGAGAATCTGCAGGAGAGGTCTTGGCACCACATGCAGAAATGAACTGGAACTAAAATATCACTAAAAGCAAGTATGATGGGTGAATCTGAATGGTAGGAAAGTGTGGGCTTAGAGGTTAAAGATGGAGTAACTATTGGCCAGCATTGTGCTCTAGGTTAATTAAATAAATCCTGGTCTCTGTGTGGTGATTTGGTTATGCAGCTGTTTAGGAGTAACCACGCCTTAACTAAAAGATTTATCAATAGTCAATATTAATAATCTACAACAAATGGCACCCAACTAATCTAAGTATCCACACCCTTTAAATCCTACTTTAATATAATTTGGTGGGGGAGAGGAATAAGCTCTCAGCGATACAACCCAAACTTTAAACCTAAAAACTCCCAGATAAATTACTGGCTCTTTAAAAGAGACTCTTAAACGTGCCTCAGAGCAAAAGACAGCCTACTGTGGGCAAACCTGAAACTGAACAAAAATGGTTGCCACTACAGTCTAAAAGGATGAGAGAAACATTAAAACAGACTTCATTGAGCTTGGCTGATAATCTCTTTTATGTTTTTAAGACATAAATGAAAGTTTAGAAATTATGACTATGGTTACATTCATATTCCTCAATTTAACTTTAATAATTGATTTAGCCTTTTATGTCTTCTCAAAGGCAAAGGCTTTAGAAAAGATACTGGAACAACACATAAAACAAGTAGAACAATATAAAGAAAAAACGAAGGTTAGAAACAGGCATAAAAAAGAGTTACAAAAACTTAAAGAACATAAGAAACAACAGGAAAATAGGGCAGAGGTTTTAGAAAAGATAATGAAAAACAAACAATTAGAACACTACAAAGAAAAATTAACTTAGAAGGGAGGCATAAAACAAGAGATTGAAGAGATTATTGAACCAAACAAACAACAGAGAGATAGGTATGAAATATGGGTACAGACTTAAGAAAAAGAGTTTAGAATACTAAGTAAAGAAAATACTCAGGCAGAGGCAAAAGATAATAATAAAGAAAGCCAAACAAAGGTGGTTAGAAAACAAACGTTAGTTTATCCAGTCAGTGTACAACAGAGACCAGCAAATGATGATCACCCACAGGATTACCATGAGGCTGAATGGCACCCTGTGGAAGTGCCAGACCAGAGAAAATTTAAAGAAAGTGTCACCAATTTTGGAATGCATTCACCATTTGTAAAACAAATGCTGACTTCCTGGTCAATCAGTAGAGTAATCCCAAAGGACTGGGAGGATATGTCAAAGGCAATAAAAGAACCTGAGCCATATTTACAATCACTATCATGATGAGGAGAAGAGGCTAGAGAGATAGCATACAAAAATAGAGCCAGGGCTGTTGGTGTTTCTAAGGAACAGTTGCTTGGTGATGGCCAATAGGCTGACACAGAGATACAAGCTGTATATAATGAAGAAACCTTAGCATCATGTCACCTAGCAGCCTTAAATACCTGGGACAAGGTTGAGGAATCAGGGAAAAGGACTGAGCCATTCTCTCAGGCCATGCAATCTCCACGTGAACCATTCATTAGCATTTTGCAAAGATTGACCTCAGCTGGGGGTACAAGCATATCAGATCCACTAGCTAGAAAAGCCTTTGAAAATGCAAAGATTTTGAATGCAAAGAGGTAATACGGCCATCCAAAGCAAGGTGTGCACAAAAAGGCAAATGGGTTATAAATACAATTGACAACAGACCTCAATCACCCAATTTGGCCTTGATAGGAGAAGCTATCCCTAAAGACATTGGGAAATGTCTTAATTTTGATGGGCAAACGGAGTTACCAGAAAAAAAAACAAAATCATTCAAAAGGGAGTCTATACTTTTTAGAATATGCAGAAGATGTGGCAAGGGTTGACATTGGATTAGTGAATGTAGAGCACAGATAAATGGGGTAATCCTTTATGAATAAATGCCTGAAGGTTCCTTTCTCAGGCCCCAGTACAGGACAGGGATACTCTTCCACAAGAAAGTTAAACGCCACTGCCCTGGGAATAAACATTAAAAACTTCAACAGTGAGGCCAGGGTAAGTTTTATAGATAAATCAAAAAAATAAAATAAAATAAAACAAAACAAAAAACAGGAAAGGAAAAAAAAACCAAATATATTGGCAAACCTCTATAAATGATCATAGGCCAAAGTTAAAGATAATTTTAAATAATATTGAAATTGAAGGAATGGTGGATACTGGGGCTGATGTCACAATTATCACTCCTAAATTTTGACCCCCAAATTAGCCAATTCAAGAGGTCAAATTCCAATTCCAAGGAGTTGGAACTTTATCTAAAGTGAAACAACGTGTCAGGTGGCTTAAATGTATAGGACCAGAAGGTCAAATAGGAAAATTAAGGCCATATGTGGCAGAGATAGCCATAAACTTATGGGAAAGAGATCTGTTACAACAATGGGAGACCCAGATTAACACCCCCAGTTTCAGAGGCAAAACAGGTAATACTCCTGATAAGCAAGTTAAAATTATTTTAAAATGCCATCAAAAAAGATACAGGCTGCCCAGGCTGTCCATAAACCAGATACAACACAAGCATTCTTTTCAACTTCATGTTGGGAAGCCACTGCTAATAAAACCCCCACCACCTTACCAAGGTGGTTGGTTGACCAACCTATTTGGATTGAACAATGGTCTATGAGTAAAGAAAAATTACTGGCATTAAAACAGCTAGTCCTGGAAGAACTGGAGGCTCAACATATAGAGGAGTCCAACAGCCCTTGTAATTCTCCGGTATTTGTCATAAAAAAGAAATCTGACAAATGGAGGATGTTAACAGATCTCAGAGACATTAACAAAATTATTCCGGCAATGGGGTCATTAACAATCCGGAATCCATTGCCTTCCGTGTTACCTAAACAATGGCCTATTATAGTGATTGATTTAAAGGATTGCTTTTTCACAATTTCTTTACATGAACATGATAGGGAAAGGTTTGCTTTTTCAGCACCCACTTTTAATAGAAGCTGTCCAATAAAGAGATATCACTTGAGGGTCTTACCACAGGGGATGTTGAACAGTCCTACTTTGTGCCAATATTTTCTAAAACAGCTGTTAGAGATAATTCATAAGCAGTTTCCTCAATCCATAATTTACCACTATATGGATGATATCTTATTAGCTGATTCAGATAGAAAAACATTAGAAAATATTTTTGATGAAATAAATAGAACTTTGCCTTGTTGGGGTTTAGAGATTGATCCCAAAAAAGTACAAAGAGGAGATTCTATTAATTACCTAGGATACAAAATAGGTCTATAGAAAACTCAACCACAAAAAGTACAAATTAGAAGAACCCAATTAAAAACTCTCAATGATTTTCAAAAATTGCTGTGAGATATTAACTGGCTATAGCCTACATTTGGTTTAATTACTCAAGAGCTAAATAACTTATTTCAAAATTTACAGGATGATAAGGACTTTGAAAGTCCAAGAACATTATCAACTGAAGATGAAAGTGAATTGGCTCTGGCAGAAAGGAAATTACAAGATGCATATATAGACCATATTGATCCAAAAAGGGCCTGTATTTTGGTTATCTTGCTTTCCACTCATTCTCCCACAGGAATTCTTATGCAGAGGGAGGGCTGTCTTAGAATGGATATTTTTTGGCACACAAACAAAATAAAAACTTAAAAACTGAATCCTTATGATTCAGTTCAAAAATCAAAATTATATACAATTCTCTTGGTGTTATCAAATTTTCAAGAATCTCTTAATATAGTCACTGACTCACAATATGCAGAAAGAGTTGTTCTGCATATAGAAACTTCTGATCTAATTCAGGATAATTTGGACTTCACTGTTTCTTCAATTACAACGAGTAATCAGAAATAGAAATAATCCATTGTATATAACATAGATCAGATCTGATATGGGACCACAAGGCCCTCTAGCAGAAGCCAATGATGAAATTGGTCACCTATTGACAGGAAGTGTGTTAGAGGCTTCAGAATTTCATTTTAAAAACACCATGTTAACAGCAAAGGTTTAAAAAGAGAGTTTTCTATCACTTGGCAACAAGCCAAAGAAATTGTACGAAAATGTCCCACTTGTTCTTTATATAACTAAACTCCACTACCTGCAGGAAGTAACCCTAATGGTAACTAAAGAAATGAAATTTGGCAAATCATGTATTTTATTTTATAGAGTTTGGTAAACTGATATATGTGCACCATACTATAGACACACATTCAGGGTTCCAATGAACAAAAGCCATAAGTCCTGAGAAGGCTGATTCAGTTATTACACATTTATTACATATGATGGAAGTTATGGTTATGCCTACACAAATTAAGACTGATAATGCTACAGCATATGTCTCTAATAAAATGGAAAGATTTTTTTTTTACATATTATAAGATAAAACATGTAACAGGTATACCTCACAATCCTGCCGGTCAAGCAGCCATTGAAAAATCGAAACTTACTTTAAGGGACATGCTTAACCAACGGAGAGGGGTATTAAAACACCACAGAGATAGATTACATAATGCTTTATTGACCTTAAATTTCTTAAATGTTAATAAACAACAAACAACAGCTGCACAAAGACACTGGGTTATAGAAAAAAAACCTGCTGAATTATTTCAGCCTATATATTTCAAAGATACCCCAACTTCACAATGGACAGTAGGGAATGTGTTACACTGGGGAAGAGTTTTTGCATATGTTCACACGGGAGAAGAGAAATTATGGGTTCCTTCAAAACTAATAAAAATCAGATATCACAGAGGAAGACCACCTGAAGACCTTGGCCACACACAAGAAGAGAGAAATCAAGAAGACAAAACAGAACAGGTAATATAAATTGATTATCCCTTCACATGGGAACAACTCTAAAACTGACTGAGACATAAAAAAAAAAGTCTCTAACCAGAACTTCAGCAGTATATGGCCAATAAATCCTTGGCTATAATATCCTCAAAATTTATTATGCCATTCTTTTAATTGACATTGATAAAATTGGTTCACAGTTTAATTTTATTCGGAACATCTCATACATTTATAATTTTATTATTGTGTAATGCTTGTGAGAAATTATATGTTTTCAGAACAAAAGGAGTGAATACTGGAAATGCTGGACCAAACCTGACAGAATCCTCCTTCCAGCATGCTGAGACATTGACACATCTGTTTCAGTATCTTGCATGTTCCAGAATTCGGCTTGTTCCTGCCTCAACTGCTTCAATGGCTGTTCCTTATCACGACCTGTTCCCAAGAGAGCTTGGAAGAAAGCTACAAATTTTAATTGGTCCAGCAATTTAGACTGTTCTAAACAGGACTTTTATTAACTCTTATTATTTTCTCAACATTCAAAGACTGGACCACAAATATTGCTTGCTTAATTAAACATTTTTCCAATTTTCTTTGGGTCCCCAACAGGATTTCTGCATGTCCAAAATGTCAGCTAGAAGAAATCCATGAGAACAAAGTCCTATTTTCCTTAAGGGGGGGTTGGGTAGGTTTTGCAATGGGCCAGCAGGCCTGGCTCTGATTTTTTTTTTAATTTCAAAAAGGGAATGAGTTATTATTATTATTAAATTATTATTATTACATTATTATTATTAAAAGGGGAACGAGTTATTATTATTAAATCATTATTATTAAAAGGCAATGAGTTGTTTTTATTAAATTATTATTATTATTATTATTATTAAAAAGCAAATGAGTTATTAAGAGGGATTGGGTAGGTTTGGGGTTGTTTTCTGTGGCTACAAGTGTTTATTGTCGTTGGGAGACATTTATAAATTACTAATTGTCTTATTCAGAGTGAAACTGTTATTCCCAGTTTGGGAACCCCAAAAGACCAGGGGTACACTCTGCTGTAAATACATGAGGTTTGTAAAATTGTATACGTGTTCAGACATGGGACACAAACTTCCTGTGGACACAGGAGAGGAATGTAGCCCTGAGATCTAGGGAAGCAAGGTTTTTATGAGGCAAAACAGAAAGCAGGGACTTACATGCTTTGGCGTTACATGATTGTGTAATGGAAACTGACTTTCGAAATGATTGGTCCACTTTGGGCAGCAAGACTACAAACAGTTCTGGCCTGGTCTTATGGGCTGGTTTCCTAGTAACTGTATAATTAGTGGGCAGGAAAGAATGCAGTAAGGCTAATTCTTCCCCTCAGGGCATTAATGCTAGCTCTTCCCAAAGGAGGCTGGACATGTTTCCTACTAACTAGCCTTTATTCATGCTTCTGCTTTAAACTTTAAAACAATACCCACTGATTTTTAAGTCTTTGGTCTCTCAAATCCACTAAGAATTCATGTAATTGAAATTTTAAAAATGAAATAAAATGAAGTTTCAAATCTTTCTTCCATCTGCTATTTTCCCCATAAACTACTGTGTGCCTTCCTTATGAAATGAACCTGGCAATGTGCCAGCAGGCCTGGCTCTGATTTCTTTTATTTCAATCTTATTATTATTATTAATTTGGGTTTTTGAGACAGGGTTTCTCTGTGTAGCCCTGGCTGTCCAGGCCTTTTTGTATACCAGGCTGGCCTCAAACTCATAGACATACTCACAGACATCTACCTGCCTCTGCCTCCCGAGTGCTGGGGTTAAAGGTGGGTGCACTGTGCTTGGCAGGACTTTCTTATGGCCTTTTTGAAGTCATACTTTATGACTTAGGACATGTCTATACAAGTGAGTGTGAAGAGCTGGCAGGGGTGCAAACCCTTGCTTTTGGAGACAGGGTTTCTCTTGTGGCCTTGCATGTCCTGAACTCGTTTTGCAAAACCAGATGGCCTGGAACTCACACCAGCCTCTGCTTGCCCCACTGACAGCCACAGGCATGCGACACCACACCTGGCTTCTTGTTATAGTCTTTAAGAATGATTTATAATCTCTGTCTGCCTTCCTGGGACCAGCTCTGTTTTGACTGGGAGAGTTTGCAATCACTAAAAGAAAGGGGGGCAGGGACCCCAGGATTCCTTCTGTAGTGAGCAGGGACTGGCTGGACCCTGGCTGAGCAGGGGAATTTAAACTGGACACATTTAAACTGGAAATACATAAATTTAAGCTGAAGCGCTGTGTGCAATTAACTAGATTTACTTACTAATGGACCCTTTTGCTTTTTTCCCCCTCTTCTAAGAAGTATAAATCTGATCTATTTGTTTATTTTTACACGTATGACTGTTTTGCCTTCGTGGATAGGTGTGCCTGTGTGGATGCCTGGTGCCTGAAGTGGCAGCATTGACAACCCACAAGTATACCCTTGAGTTTTTCTGTTGCCATCTGTTGTTTCTCATGGGACCTACACATTAGTCCAGTTTGTTACCTCAATGAGAGTCCCTTGGAGAAAACTAAGATTTTCAATTATTATTATTATTAAGGGAATGAGTGTTATTTTTGGAGGAAACTTTATTTATTTATGATTCATGGTGCAGTTTTCTTTATTATGAAAGATTTGTTTATTATTTGCACACTATTCTGTCTGCACAACAGAGGAGGGCGCCAGGTCTCAGTATAAATTCTTATGAGCCACCATGTGGTTGCTGGGAATTGAGCTCAGGACCACTAGAAGAGCAGCCTGTGATCTTAAACTCTGTGCCATCTCTCCTGCCCCCTCATTTCTTATTTTAATTTTTAAATTTTTATTTATTCATTTTACATCCCTGTCTTAGACCTTTCCCTCTTCTTCTCCAAGTCCTACCCTCCCTGTTTCCCCTATCATCCCTCACCTGGCTCCTCAGAGAAGGGGATCATACTGTCTCTCCTGTGCACATCTATCCACCCCAGCATATCAAGTGGCATCAGGACTGAGCACATACTCTTTGCCTGATGAGGCAACCCAAACAGGGGAAAGTGAAAGAAGAGCTAGTTTGTGGGTCAGGGTGCATTCATATGTGTGTTGGTCCTGCTGTGTTTATAACGCCTTGTTACACTTGTGTCCTTCATCCACTCGGGCGCTTACACTTTGCACACAGAGTTTCTTGAGCCCTTAGGGGCTTGGGTTTCTTGGAGACATCTCATTTAGGGTGGAATGGTCCAAGGCCTCTCACTGTTTGCATATCGAATGGATGTGGGTCTCTGTATTTATTCCCATCTGCTGCAGGATGAAGTTCTAATGATGGTCCAGCAAGGCACCAATCCATGAGTATGGCTGTGCTCCTTTAGCACAACTGTAGCATTTAGATTTCTCTAATGTACTTGGCTTCTGTAGACTCAGGTTCCTGGCCATTCAAGCAGTATTGGATCAAGGTTCCTTCTCATGGAGTGGGCCTCCATGGCAGGGTTGGTGTGTACTTTTCTCTCCTGGTGGCATGCAGCATATGTTCCAGTATCGCAAACAACAGTCTATATGGGTGAAGGTTCTTGGTAGGTGCCAGCTGGGATTCGTTGTGTCCAATGACTTGTGAAGGTGTTGTCCTCAGCAACAGAATCTTACCATCAGGTTGGGGAGAGCACTGGAGGATGGACACAGGTGGGGGGCCCCAGGCCCTGCTTTGATCTAGCACAGAGACCTCCTGCGTACCGGCTCCACAGGACTCTGGGAAGCCTGCTCTCAAGACACGCCTTCGTCTGTTCTTATTAAATTGAAATAAATACATAGTATTAAATGAAAACATCATATATATAAAGCTAGTTATTAAGTGACACGTGTGCTCCACCAAAGGGCACCAGATTCCTTGACAGATGGTTTGAGCGCCACCGTGTGGTCCCTGGGATGGAACCTGGCACCTTGGTAAGAGAGGGATTCTCTGTGTCTGATGGCTGTTGCGATGACAAAGGTCGGCTTTTTTTTTAAGATTCATCCATCCATGTATTCATTCATTCATTCATTCATTCATTCATTCATTCTGCATTCTGCCTGTGCACCAGAAGAGGGCACCAGATCCCATTACAGCTGGCTGTGAGCCACCATGTGGTTGCTGGGAATTGAACTCAGAACCTCTAGAAGAGCAGCCAGCGTTGTTAACCTCTGAGCCATCTCTCCTGCCTCCAATTTTTTATTTTTTTTAATTTTTAAAAAAGATTTATTTTCCATGTGAGCGCGTCATTGCCTTCCCAAGACTAGTCCTGCTCTGACTGGGAGACTCGAAATTAATTTTAAAAAGGGACAGGGACCCCAGGATCCCTTCTCCAGGGACCAGGGACCAGCTGGACTGTGTCTGATCAGGAGAATTCAAAGCGCTGTACATTTTTCCCCCGCACACAAGTGGCTTTCAGCAGCCCTGTGTGTTTACTTCCGGTACTAGGGGGCGGGGCGGGGCGATGGCATCACAAACTGGCTTTGAAAGGCTCTTGATCCTGAAGACTGCGAGGGGCACAGGGCGGGGACATTGACAGAACACCAGGGACCAGGGAAAACGCTGTGTGCTTTGTGACGACGGGGAAAGCGCTTTCGGGGTATACTTCTGGGTCCTGACAAAGCTCCAGGCTAAGTAAGGAGGAGGAGGATGGCTTGTGAGGGCATAAGCAGTGCGCACAGCCTTCTGGGAATTGTATTTCTGCATCTGCGAATTGGCAAAGTTGACGATACAGTGAGACCTGGCTATGTTACTACAAACAATCCCAGAAATCCTTGCTCTGAGGCAGTTCTCACAGAGGCTCCCAGCCCAGGCGGCACAATGCACTCTGGGATTATTTGTAGTTCCCTGGCTATGGAGTGCTTGGCTTTAAGAATTTCCGTGTCTGGGACATTTCATCCTGAGTTCAGTGCTCTGTCGTAAGGATGTTCACAGTCGTACAAGATAAAACAGATAATTCTCTCTCTCTCTTTTTTTTTTTTTTTTTTTTTTTTTTGTCTATGAGACACATATAATACAACGTGAATGGCTAGAAGTGGAGCTTAAATGCGGTAGATAGATTTAAAGCCTGGACAGCTCCTAAGAGGGTGGATGGGGTATTGGAGCTTTTGGACAGGACTGTCCTGAATGTTAAGTGGAACGCGAGCACCCACAAGCATACATGCCATGTCTTCAATGTGTTATGTACTGTTGAAAAAGCAGGCACTTGAGGAAAACTATAAGGTTATATTCCAAGAAGCTGGCAGTTGAAATTCAAAGTTTAAGAGTTAGCTCGGCACGTCTTCATTTTTCTAGTTTCTCATTCTGCATCCTGTTATTTTCAGGTATTTCAGACCGAACAAACAGCATCTTTTCGGGCTGGAAATGGACTGTAGTTTTCAGTTCAGATAGGTAGTAGCATATAATTTTTGAGGATTCTCTTAGAAAACCCTTCTCAATAGCTCAAAAGTTGACTTCTCATGCCTGGTGTTGGAGTTTTTGTTAGATGGACAATTGTCATCACAGATGGCAAAATTTCATTGAAACTAAATTTTAGTTTTATACAACAGCTTACATGGATTGTACATATCTTAGATAGTTACTAGTATTATTACATATTACTTTTTCAGACATCCTTATTGTTATTTTACCATCTTCCCTTTTGTATTTCTTTCTGTCTTACCTCCGAAATTATTTTAACCCCTTTATGTTTTTCGCATTTCCTCTTTCATATCTCTATACCATTCTACGTCCTACTGCCCCCACACACTTCCATTCTCACCTTGGAAATGGTCACTATTTCATTCTTGGTTTTTCAATTACTGCCGGATATGGACTCACATATGAGTACACACATATTCAGTTTAGAGCTGGGAAACATAGAAGACGGACTATGTGAAGTTTGTGTTTGGATTACCTCATTTTTTTTCAATGCAGTTTATTCAGGAACCTTGAACAATCATCTGACCCTGGGGAAAGCCAGCCCACAGCTTAAATAGCCTCTGGGTAGCCAACCCCAGCGTGCCACGTGGGCAATGCAGATAGGTCCACATACATGGAAGCAAGCCAGATCCTCAGCCTTAGCCAAATGTGGAATTGTTCGTGACAGAGAGCACTCACCATCAGGAAAGCGGAAGGCGGAAACAAGCTCTATCTTTAAGGCACAGCATTCCGCAGCTCTCTACAGTACCCCCTTTTTGTTTTAGACGCATCAGGCAAGAGTAGAGGTCTGATCTCTGGGATTACCTCATTTAACATGATTTTTTTTCTAGTTCCATCTATCTACCTGCAAGTTTTATGTTTGCATACTACTCAATAGTGATGCATTTTAAAATCATGACCTAAAGAGCTAATATTTAATTCATTTTAAGGTTATTTAATAAATACATCATTTTGTGCCTTCTCTTTTCTTCCCTCCAAACCTTCCCACAGACCTCTCCTATTTTTCTTTCAAATTCATCTTCTTTTTTCAAAATGGTATTATGCTCTTAATATAAGTTGCTTAGTTTAATAATGTTACTTCCATGCATGTTTTCAGGGTTGATTGCTTGGTATTGGATAACTAACTGATTTTATGCACTTTCCTGAAAATAGTTTTTTCTCACACTCTCAGCATTTATTAGTTCCCTGCAGATTTTTGCATAGGATTAAGGAAAATGGTTTCTTCCTAGACCACTTTTGCATATCTATTAGCATTTCTAATTTTCAGCTCGTTTTTATACAGGTATATTGGTAAGACCCTTTTTCTTTATTTTTTTTTATATTGGTCCATCTTATGGGTGTAGCTTCTGGTATTATTAGGAGACACATTACCAGAACATACTCTCATCCTCTGTCCTATATATTTTTTTTTTACCTCCTATTATGCATGATCACTGAGTCTTAGATCTGGGAATTGTTTTGTAGATGTATCAGATGTGACTGTTCTCCAGAATTCTGCCTTGTGATTGGTTGTGGTTTTCAGTCATGATTGTGGTTCAAAGAAAAGCTTCCTTGGTCAGTGTTGAACTATACTTATCTATGTGCATTATTAAAAGTATTTAGGTTGCAACATGTTTATATTCATGCATGTACTTACATGTATTATAGGGATTTCATGTAGATAATTCACAGTATGATTGCTTAAAACTCTTCAAAAATTTACTGTTATTTCACCCACTTACTTCTTTTATATTTATCCTTTAAGACCTAGGGTTTCACAGCTCAGGAGTTCACGATTGTGCCCTTCTTGGGAATTCCCAGAGACCACAACTCGATGCAAAAGCAAGAGTTTTTTTTATTATGATTATTATTATTATTTCAATCATGATAGGGTCACCCCTCCTAAGGCAGGAGATGACCCCGAGCATGCAAACCACAGGGTTTTTATACTTAAAAATCTGGCCACTTTTGCTCTATACATTGATTGGTCAGCAAGAATAGCATGAAGATAGTTTACAGCTAGTTGTTTGCAGTTTTTGGCTGTTTGTGACTTTTCTCAAAACAACTCACCCTGCCCTTCAAGAGCTACCTGCTTCTGGCTTCAATTCAAGGCTATCTTGGAGCAGTTCATCCTGCCATTTAAGAGCTATATGCCTCTGGCTTTAATTCAAGGATGGGAATAGTCACAGCTGTTTTTCTTTTAGAGTTGTTTTCATTCTCAGGTGGGCTCTAATCTCCCCATTTTTTTTGTGCTCCAATTTTAACCCTAAAATTGTGGATCAACCTCAAAGAGAGGTTGATACTGCCTCTGGAGCATCAGGACCTGAACCACACTTACACATTCCCTAAAGAAGGCGAGTAGTCAGTTAACAATACAGGGTACTATTGTGACAAGGAGCAAAAGGGTAGCAAATGATCCCAGTAAGAGAAGCACATAGGGGAGCATACCATTAAACCCATTTCAAAAGGGAGATTCTATTAATTCTCATCTCCTTTTTTCAAGATCTTTTTGCAATGTTTTAATCTTTCCTTTGACAATGCCTGATTTATTAGTGTAAAAACAGCATTTTTCCTGTAGGGTTAAGCAGATTCCTCCTTTTTCGGCCATAAGGAGGTCTAATCCACTCCAGGTCTGGAGAACTACTTCTGCTAAGGAATTGAGCTGGTCTTGGAGGTCATTGATGGTGCTCCAAAGCAATTGTACATCACTAATTACCTGTTGGGACAGTTTGTTGTACAGTTGTACAACAAGAGGTTACCACTAGTTATGTCAACGGGGTCCCCAAGAAGAGTCAAGGGAGCAGGAACCTTATATAGTAGTTCAAAGGGAGTCAAGCCTAGTAGGGAGGGAGTATTTCTGACTCTAAAGAGGGACAATGGAAGGATCACTGCCAAGTAAGCATCAGTCTCCATGGTCAATTTGGTGAGAGTCTCTTTGCGAGTTCTATTCATTCTCTCTACCTGTCCTGGACTTTGATGTCTATAAGCACAATGTAACTTCCAATCAAGCCTGAGAAACCTGGCCACCTCCTGGCTTACCTGAACAACTAAGGTTAGCCCATTGTCTGATCCAATTACCTTTGGAATACCAAACCGAGGAAAAATGTCTTCCAGAATCTTTTTGGCCATGACCAGGGAGATTTCTTTCTTTGTGGGAAAAGCTTCCATTCATCCTGAAAAAAGTGTTCCCAAAAACCAGGAGATATTTATTGCTGTACCTGGCTGGTTTAATTTCAGTGAAATCTACTTCCCAATGCATTCCAGGTCTAGTTCCTTGTCACAGGCCAGCAGTGACACCTGAATACCACCTGAGAGAGGGCTGGGAGAGAGAGAGAGAGAGAGAGAGAGAGAGAGAGAGAGAGAGGGTGACACAGAGAAGGACACCAAGTCTACATGCTGATCCAGGTGTCGATTTAATGGATGTCAGGTTAACAAGTAGGCAAAAAAGTACAAGCAGTTTCTCATGTAGGAGCTTTACTTGGTCAGAACATAGGAGAGCTCACTCAAGGTTACACAGAGCCTGATGTCTGGTTACTATGGTTGCACACAGTTTCTCAGGGTCAGAGCAGTCTGCTGTAGGACCACCAAGGTCAGTTTATAAGAAACTGGACTTTGGAAAATAGCCAAAGCCAAGAGGCAGGGTTCCACTGCTCAGATGCCATTAACTCCAAATTTGCCATTAACTCCAAAAAGGCTGCCACAGTTCCTCTCAGCTGCTTCCCTGGGCTCTGGAAACTCTCACCTATGTTTACACTCTGACAAGGTTCACAAACCCTAGTCACTCACTCACTCAAGGTGGTGAGGTTTAGTATTAGGTACTGGGATTGGCGGGCAACTGCAGCCAATTTCTTTGCCCTCAAGTGAATCCAGTTATACATCTGAGTTATTAATCTCTCAGCGTCTTCCTGTGGTAGAATGATCTTACCTTTGGAGTTAATCCATGCCCCCATGTCAGTGTCAATTATCCCCTTTTTTTGCCATATTAACTTTAAGTCACTTTCTGAGTAGTTTATTCATTCTTCTCTGGGCAGTTCAGCAGTTAGTACCACTGGGACAGAGTTTCCTCTAGCAGCTGCTTTAGCCTCCTGATCGGCCATGTTATTCCCCTTTGCTGCCCTGGAAGTCCCCTTCTGATGTCCTGGGCAATGAATAATGCTTACCTTGTCCAGCAGCAACAAGGCATTAAGCAAAGCCAAAACCTTGTTTTTATTTTTTATCTCTTTACCGGCTGATGTTAGCAGGCCTCTCTGCTGATAGATGGCCCCGATCTCATGGGCTGTTGGTAAGGCATACCAACTATCAGTGTAGATGTTTAACTTTTTGCCCTTTTCCAGAGATAATGCCTGGGTTAAAGCAATCAATTCAGCTCGCTGAACAGATGTGCCCTCCGGCAACGTCTGGGCCCATATTACCTTATGTCCATCTGCTACTGCTGCCCCTGCCTTTCTCTTCCTGTTCTCAAAACACTGCTCCCATCCATACACTATGTTACCTCGGCATTGGGCAGAGGCTGATCTTTCAATACCTTTTGCAATCCCTGTTCCTCTACTAGAACCTTCAAAAAATCATGCTCCAGGGGCTGGATTTCTGGATCCTGCAATATGGTGGCAGGGTTTAGCCTTGTAGCCAGAGCAAAAATGACTCTATCATTATTCAAGAGCAAGGCCTGGCATTGTGTCATTCGGGCATTCATGAGCCAGCAATCAGGTGGCTGCCTTATGACACTCTCAAGGGCATGAGGAGCACAGATGGTGAGGTCCTGTCCCAGAGTCAGTTTGTCTGCATGTTTTACTAGTGCCGCCACTGCTCCTATTATTTACAGGCAGGTTGACCATCTTGCCACTACTCAATCAAGAGTTTTGGATAGATAGGCTATTGGTCTCTTCCAGGGTCCAATTTTCTGTGTTAGCACCCCATTGGCCATTCCCTGATTCTCACACACATAGAGATGGAAGGGTTTGGTTACATCAGGGAGTCCCAATGCTGGGGCCAATATTAAGGCTTGTTTGATATTACCAAATGCAGCTTGTTCATCCTTTCCCCAGATGAAAGAGTCACTGCCCTTTGTAAGGGCATGCAGAAGGGCTGCCATGTTGGCAAATCCTGGAATCCACAGCCAGCAAAACCCCGCTGTACCTAAAATTTCCCTCAGTTGTTCAGTAGTCTGTAGAGGGGAAATATGAAATACAGTCTCTTTTCTAGCCTCCGACGGCCATCTCTTTCCCTCTTTTAATATATATCCCAGATAACTGACCTGTTTCCTGCAGGATGGGACTTTTTCGCTGTAGCTGAGCTCACCCATCTCTTGCAACAGCTGGTCGGTGGCCTCAAAACAGCTTTCTTTACAATCTGCTGCTAATAGTATATCATCCACATATTGGAGATGAGTTACCTGGGAATCGGTGGCCCGGAGGTGTGCCAGGTCCAAGTGTAGGGCTTCATCTTCCTTTTGGGACAATCCTGGATCCAGTGTCCTTTCTCCTTGATATAGGCACACTGATCCTTAGACAGAGGGACCCTCTGATTTCCAGGAACTCTCTGCCTATCATTATGACTGCACTGCGGTGGCCAGGATCTTAGTCAAGTTTCTGTCTTGCCTCTTATCCTTTCTCTTTCTCTCCCTTCCTGCTCTTTCTGCTTTCTTTCCTCTTTCTCTTCTTCCATCTCCTGGCTGTAGAAAACCTTTTCTGCTACCTGCACTAAATCCTTCAAAGTCTTGTCCTGTAAACCCTCTATTTTCTGGAATTTTCTACAAATATCTCTGGCTGATGGGTATATAAAGGTTATAGTCACCATTGGCTTAGGCTCATCTGAGATAGGGTCATAGGGCGTAAACCGACAGTATGCCTCTATCAGCCATTCAAGAAAGGCTGCAGGAGATTCATCCAGACCTGGAACCGTCTCTCTTACCTTCGTCAAATCAGTGGGATTTCAAGCGGCCCCATGGAGACCCACAATTAGAGTCTGGCGGTAGACCTTCAGCCATTCCCTACCTCCAGATGTGTTGTAATCCCAGTTGGTGCGGGTGAGGGGAAAGCCATCATGAATCTCATTAGGGAGGATGGAAGGCCTCCTGTCCATTCGAGGCACAGTCTTTCTTGTCCCGTCACGTTCCTCAGTAGTTAAGAGTGCCTGCAAGAGTTTCTGGCAATCATCCCAAGTGGGCTGGTGAATAGGACAGATTCAAACAAATATGTGCCTTTTATCTCACCTCCAAGAAATGATAGTCACTGCCTGTCCCATAATAAAATCATCCATCAAGAAAGTCAAAGAAGCAACAATGATAGAGACAAAGAGAACAAGACAGGCAGTTAGACAAGGACGCCATTACGGGTGGTACCACAGAATTCTGATTGAGAGGCTGCCTCATGGCAGCTGTCTATGAAGAGAAACAGATAGGAGGAAGGCCATCAGGACCTAGCTTCCCCAAATGGAATCTGGAACGTCCTCCAGTTCCCAGTCAACCGATATTCTGACAAGTCTGTCTATCTCAGGGACTGAGCAGATGACCAAAAATATCCAGATAGGTGACTAAAGAGAAACAGTGGTATACCAGAAATCAGACTAACCTGCTCAGAGCTGGACCTCTGAGCCCAGCCAGTCGAGGGTTAAGGAAGGGCACACTGTTTTCTGGGCAACGCACCAAAATGTAAGACCTGGAGTCTCACTGCTCAGGAGCTCAGGATTGTGCCCTTCACAGGAACACTCATAGACCACTACTCAATGCAATAGCAAAAGGTTTTATTGCTGTTGAGATAGGGTCGCACCTCCAAAGACAGGACATGACCCTGAACATGCAAAGCACAGGATTTTTATGCCTGAAAATCAGATCACTTTTGCTCTATACTTTACAGCTGGTTGTTTCTCAGAACAGTTCATCCCGCCCTTCAAGAGCTATCTGCACCTGGCTTCAATTCAAATAATCACAGTTGTTTTTCTCATTCCTAGGTGGTCCCTCATTTGTTCTGATGATGAAGTCACTGAATAATGTCATGTTGCAGTGTTAAGAGTGCAGAGATCTGTTAAGGAGCCTGTGCAAAACAACAGCGTCATTCACTAAGGTAATTCAAGGCCCTAGAGAAGACTGTTCACCAACTTCATACAGAGATTGGGTTCAGCTCTAAAGAGGGCAGCACCAGACTGACACCAGATAAGCACTGATGCCATTCTTGGCACATGATACTGCAAATACCACATGTAGGAGAATATTTAGAGCATGAAAATGAGGAGCAGCCCCAAGAGATGAATGATTAAGAGAGACAACTGCTATTGGCTCTCAGGAGCATCATGCCGACCTCACAGGACAAGCTACAGCCAGAGTTCCCAGTTCTCAAAACACCCAGTGTGCTATTTTGGGTGAATCCGGGCATTTACCAAAAAACAAAAACAAACAAACAAACAAAAAAACTGTGAGGTTAAAATCTCTAGAACCCAAAATAGGAGGTGTGTTAACACAGAGGCAAGTGGTCCCTTTACTCACAGAAGGGAACAAGCAGATTCTGGCTCCAAGGGAATGCAAAGGTTCCCGGGGTTTCATGGCAGCTGTGGCAAGGGAAAGCACTGGACTAGGGATCACTGCCCAAGAGGGACATACAGGCTAACGTCTTGCCATCAGGAAACCAACAGAGGGGCCTGTCAGGCTTAGGCCCCTCATGCAACAGTACGAGCTGTCTCCCATCAGGCAGCCATGAGGTACTAGGCAGGTAGGAAAATATCAACTGAGGATTTTAGACTTGATACACACCACTGCATGCAGCAGCACAGCTTTGCATCTGGCTGCATATAAACCTCTAACCCTATCCACAAGGCTTCTATGTTACAAAGGAAATACAGCTGTTTATAGACCTGTGTATTCAGGGATGGTAAAGCGGATCTCTGGAAGAAGCAGAATAACTTCTACAGTATTTATTGTACACCCAGGTACTGTTGATGGGGACTGCAAGGAAAAAGTTAAAATTATGGCACATGTAAAACATGAGATGCAAAAATAAGGCAGGGTTAGAATTTCTCAGCTGTTACTGTTCTCCTCCATCTAGGGCAAAGCTACACCCTGAAGAATGACAGGCACATTTGGCAGTACCGGAAATTGTGTGTTCTGGAAAACAGTGCCTAATGATCAGAGATCCAAATTAATGGCAGCAACAAATGTTGTTCCTTGAAATGAAGGAAATGACTTCAGTATCCTCTCCCAAAAGTCTTGGGAACCACAATGTGTACTTCTGAAGGTTCATACAGTTTCTAGGAATCTGTAAAATTTCTCCAGTAGGACAAAGTGTATGGTGGATTAAATAGGTGGAACCAGAGGAACCAAGGGGGAACTTGATACCTTCTGTGGCCTGCCACTGAAGGAGAAATTCAGAAATAATTCCAGGAGTCTTTCTGCAGGATAAGTCTACTCTTTGCCCAAATTCTTAGACTTGCAGGGTCCTAACCATATTTAGATTGTTGAAATCATACAACGGGAGACTGGAGCTCAAAGGAACTTAAGGCAGATGGCACACCCAGAGTGCAAGATCTGTTCTAGCCACGTTTCTCCTTGAGCATCAGCCAGAGCTGAATGAATGACCTTGTTAAAGTAGGCAAAGACTGCTCCTGGCTTATGCCTCTTCTCCTTGCCTGATCATCAGAAGCCGTGCCTTAGACTCTCCCCTCAAACTCCTTGTGGGCCAACACAGGTGCGTACTGTGAGCTAAGCAGTGGAATTTGGGTAGAACACAAGGCCAACTGTTTCTGGAAAGGCTGCTTTAGGGTGGGATATGAGAAAATTCGCAGGAGGAAGGAAGGGTTTCACAGTTTGGAAGCAGAAGAGCGTTCCACGGTTTGGCCTGTAATTGGAGGCCTCGAGGGAGTGGGTGGGGCCTCAGGTCGGTATTTAAGGGTGAGCAGCGGACCCCTTTACGCATTTGCCATAGTCTGCACTTTCCTGAGTGTTGTTCTGAGTACACACTGGAGAGGAAGAACTCCTGTCAAAGTGTCCTCGGCAGGATGGAAGATCAGGCAGATGTGGGTGGCTGCAGCACGGCAAAGACATCCCGGCGTCAAAAGACTGTTTGGCAGGCCAAGCAGAAGGAGGTCTTGCTCTCAGTTTTCGCCAAGACACCTTACCTGAGCTTCAGGACCAGGCAGGAACTGGCCAGGGAATTCGGAGTTCCAGAGTCCTCCATCCGCGTGTGGTTTCAAAACCATAGAACTAGAACTGGCGTATCGAGGAAGACCTTAAAGCAGACCACCGCAGGCTCCAGCCATGAAGCCTCCCAACAGCCTCCTGCAAAGCTTGTCGCCAGGGTACAACAAGCAAGAGGCCCGCCCTCAGAACGGAGAAGGCCTCGAACGCGGCTTAGTCCAGCACAGATCAGCATGCTAGTGCAAGCTTTTGAGATCTCTCCATCTCCAGACTATGCCACGAGGGTGCAACTGGCACTGAGCACAGGTTTGCCTGAGGACACCGTCCACATATGGTTCCAGAACAGAAAGGCCAGGCAGAAAGGCCGCGCTGGAGGCAGCACAGCTAAAGGTGAGGACCTGCCTGCCTCTCCTGGCCCGGAAAGGGCTCCTGGAGCATCGTGTTGCATTGAGCAGGAGGCTTCCCGGGACAGCTTGTTGACATCGGGTTCTGAAGGAGACCAGTGTGCAGAAGCATTGATGTAAAGATCGGAGCTCACCTTCTTCACAGAGGCCTACCCAGAATCCAGCGACTCCTGCCCTGTCCAGCTCTTCCTGGAGCAACTGGTGAGAACAGTGGAAGAGGAACAGCGACCAGCCGCTCTGGACCCAGATGTACCATGGGAGCAGATCGAACCAACACTCGAGGCTCCTCTCACAGAAGAAGAATATCAGGCTCTGTTGGACGATATTTGACCGCATTGTGAACGCCCAGAATTGGGACTGTAAAACCCCGTTGCCTGGACCCTAACCTGACCATTGTCTCAGAGACTCCAGCCAGAAATGAGCTTGGACAGATGCTCAGGCTTGCACCTAAGAAAGGTGCAGAGCTCTAGGGATCCTGAGTAAGTGTTGGAAAAAAGATGGAATGCCCTGGAGGTGTGAGGAACCTCACAAGAAGACCAACAGAAACAGCTGACCCAGCCCTCAGGGGGCTTGCAGAGACTGAGCCATCAAATAAGGAGCATGCTTGGTCTGGACCTAGGGACCCTGCACACACGTAGCAGGTGGGAGGTGAATCCTTGTGCTTAATGTGGGTTGCCCTACGAGGGAGGTGTTGTGGAGTGGCACAGCGGCGGTGGAGAGTTGTTTCTAACCTGGACTTTGTTGTTTCTAACCTGGACGGTTTTATCGTAATTGAATTACAAGTATTTTAATTTTTTGAAGAACAGTTATATAATGTTAGCTTCAATTATGATCAGGATAAATATGTAATTTGTCTGCTATTGTACTCTGCGTCATTAAATTATTTTTAGGCATTGCTATGACCTGGTTATTCTTCTCATTTGGAAATTAATGTAAAGAGGAGATATGATTATCTTTCAAGCTGAAAAGAGGTGTGATCATGAGTCTTGGTTTTTAACTTGACTGCATGTGGAATTAAGCAAAACACCCAAATTAAGGACACAATTGTGAAGCTCTCTTCCTTATTTGAAGTAGTCTTCTCTACTTCTCTTCTGAATCTGTAAGGCTGAAAAACACACCTTTAATCTGTATCTTCATACTGCAAAACCAACCACTCACCTTTGCCTCATCTTACTGGAAACCTATACAAGGACATAGAAGAAGGAATGTTTTACTCTTTGCATGTTCCCTTTTGCTTTGGTAGCAAGTATATTTCTTCATTGACTATAGAACCTTCTTCTTGACGATTTCCGTGTATATGAAGGTGAGTTGAGGCAACCAGCCTCATGGACTAAGCCACTGATAGATTCCTCCATTTTTATCCTTCCACTGTTGAATTAATTGACTCACAGATTTTCCATTTTTATCCTTCCACTGTTGAATTAATTGACTCACAGATTGTAAAACATTCTCATAAATTCTTTCCTATAAAGAGAGAGTTAGAGGGAAAATAAACTATGCATATAATTATCTTTCACATAGAACTACCAAATTTTCTGCTTTTAATAATGTTGTGTAATTCATTCAGAAATCACTTAAACCACAGTAATCGACATTTGAGGAGTTATAGAAAAAATATTCATCATCATGCAAAGTAAAAATGCTACATAACTTTTTGGGTATATTGATGGACTAGGAATTAAATTTTCTGATGCAGTTATGTTCTAAAATATCGTAATTGAATTACAAGTATTTTAATTTTTTGCAGCATTTATTTATAGTTTATTTTTACCTCAAATTAGTCCCTTCTTTGTCTTAATTCCCTCAACACACATTAAAGTGTGTTCATTTTTCATTTTCTTAGGTTACTGAGATTCTATTTTATATGGGGATGACACCATGAAAATTAACTGTTCTATGCATGACACTGCTAATACCAAAACATCATTCAAATAATAAGTAGACCTATCAGAATCACACTAGAATTCTCAGCAGAGATTATGAAAGCCAGAAGGGCTTGGATGGATATCATGCAGACACTAAGAGACCACTGATGCCAACCCAGACTACTATACCCAGTATAGATGCAGCCATACAGCCCTACAGAAGATAATAGAACAAAAACCCCATCCCAATAATATGAAATACACTCCAGAAAATACATTGAGGCCCACACCATGAGGGGAAGTCCATGCCTGACACTGCCTGGATGACCATGAACCAGAGTCAAGATAGCCTAGAGACACACGATATCTCTAAACATGACAGGCAAAAAAAATGTCAATGAAAGATACTCTGCTATAATCATAGATGAGTGCCTAGCCCAGTTGTCATCAGAGAGACATCACCCAGCATCCGATGGGGCCAGATGCAGAGACCCACAGCCAAACACAGTGATGTATCCAGGGGAACACCAGAAATGAGGGAATACGTATTGTAGGAACCAGAGATATCAAGGACACAACAAGAGCATGGCCCACTGAGTCAATTGGGCTCATAGGGGATCACAGAGACTGAAAAGACAAAAACATAAACATTCTATGAGTCTTGTTAGCTAGGTTGTTGGCATACACCTTATGATTATTATCCTGATGTCGCTGAGGGACTTCCAACAGTGAGAATGGGGGTTTCTCTGACTCTTTTTCCTGCTTTAGCTACACATTCTCTCCTCATGTATTGCTTTGACCAATTCTGAGGTGAGGGATTGTTCCTAGTTTTATTATAACTTGCTATGCCATCACATTTTTTTTTTCATTGAAAATAAAATGAATGGAAAAAAAAGAAGTGGATGAAGGAGAGGTGAGCTGGGCAGAGTAGAGTTGGATAGATTGTGGCTGGGAGGAGTGTAGGAAGAGGAAACTGCAGTTCAGATGTAGTGTATGAAACAACAACAAAAATAAAATGCTAAAACAAAATAAACTGTCAGCAGCTCGGGCTATTGGTGAGCACCTGCATTCCTAGCACTCAGGAAGTTAAAGGTAGGTGGATCTCTGTGAGTTCAAGCACAGGCTGTTCTATAAAGAGAGCCCAGGACAGCCAAAATTATTCAGAAAAAAATCCTGTTTTCAAAGAAACAAATAACTGTCAGCATTTTGTTTCATCTTTAGAAACTTTGTTATATGTCCCACTTTTTTATTTTTATTTTCCAATATTAGATACAGTTTATTAACTTTGTATCCCAGCTGTATCCCAGTCCCTCATTCCCTCCCTATCCTACCCTCCTTCCCTCATCTCTTCCCTACCCCTTTCTAAGTCCACTGATAGGGGAGGGCCTCCTCCTATTCCAACTGACCCTAGCTTATCAGGTATCTTCAGTACTGGCTGAAATATCCTCCTCTGTGGCCTAGCAGTCTGATTCTCCCTTGGGAGGGGGGAGGTCAAAGAGTGACCCACTGAATTCATGTCTGAAATAGTCCCTGCTCCACTTAGTATGGTACCCACTTGGATACAGAGCTCACATGGACTACATTTGAGCAGGGGTGCTAGGTTATATGCATACAAGGTCCTTGGTTGGAGAAAGTCTCATAAAAGACCCCTGTGCTGATATATTTGGTCCTTGTATAGTTCCTGTCCTCTCCAGGTCACACTAACTCCCCCTTCTTTCATATGATTCCCTGTGCTCTGCCCAAGGTTTGGATATGAGTCTCAGCATCTGCTTTGGTACACTGCTAGGTAGAGTCTTTCATTGGTCCTCTGGAGCAGGCTTCTGTCCTGTTTCTTGTTTTTGCCTATATCCATCCCATTGGTCTTTCTAAGTGAGGATTGATCATCTTAACCTAGGTCCTCTTTCTCATTTATCTTCTTTAGGTGTACAGATTTTAGTTTGTTTATCCTATCTTATAGGTCTAGCATCCACTTAAAAGTGAGTGTATACCGTGTATGTCTTTCTGCTTCTGGGACACCTCACTGAGGATTATCTTTCTGGATTGTTTTTTTGTTCATGTTTACATTTTATGACTTTTTTGAATGGTCTAGAATTAAACCTGTCTGTTGTATAGCTTGAAAAGAGGTTTCCCATTTTATAAGCTGCTCCACCACCTAAAGAATGGATTGCAAAAGCATTTTAGTTTCATGTTGTAAGACCTGGAGTCTCACTGCTCAAGAGCTCAGTATTGTGCCCTTCCCAGGAACACTCATAGACCACAACTTGAGGCAAAAGCAAGAGTTTTATTCCAATTTCTATAGGGTCCCCCCTCCAAAGACAGGAGACAGCCCTAAATATGCAAAGGACGGGGTTTTATACCTGAAATTCAAACCACTTTTGCTCTATACATTGATTGTTCAGCAAGAATAACATGAAGATAGTTTACACCTGGTTTTAGATAGTATACAGCTGGTTGTAGATAGTTGTTCTCAGAACAGTTGACCCTTTCCTTCAAGAGTTATCTACACCTGACTTCAATTCAAATAATCACTGTTGTTTTTCTCATTCTCAGGTGGTCTCTCACACACACCCCCTTTTGCCTCAATTTTAACCCTAAAATTGTGGATCAACCTCATGGAGAGGTTGATAGTCTTTCTGGAGCATCAGGACCTGAACTGCACTTATACTTTCCCTGACAAAGGCGAGTTCTGGTCTGAGAGTTTATTGTCCCTGATGAGTTTCAGTTTTAGTGGGTTGCTGTAGGCTTGGACTTTCCAGGTGTTGCAGGTTGATGAAGAGCAGGCTTAACGTGTGACACATGGATCCAAGCTGTGATGCTCTCTACTTTGACGGCAGTTGGGGTGGTGAGCAGGATGTAATAAGGACCCTTCAACTGAAGTTCCAGATTCTGGCTGCCATGTCACTGCACATATACCAGATCTCCCACCTGGAACTGATGGGGCACCTCCAAGGACCCGGGTGCATATGCACTGCCAACCTTGCTCCATATTTCTTTCTGCATAAACTGCAGTCCTTTTAGCCTGGACAAGTCAGAGTTACCACTAGTTATGTCAAGAGGGTCCCCAAGAAGAGTCAAGAAAGGAGAGCAGGAACCCCATATAGTAATTCAAATGGAGTTAAGCCTAGTAGGGAGTGAGTATTTCTGACTCTAAAGAGGGCCAAGGGAAGAAGCACCACCCAGTCACCCCCAGTCTCCATTGTCAATTTTGTGAGAGTCTCTTTTAGAGTTCTATTTATTCTCTCTACTTGTCCTGAGATTTGGGGTCTATAAGCATGATGTAACTTCCAATCAAGCCCCAGAAATCTGGCCACCTCCTGGTTTACCTGAGCAAGGAAGGCTGGCCCATTGTCTGACCCAATTAGCTTTGGAATACCTTACTGAGGAAAAATGTCTTCCAGAATCTTTTGGTCACGACCAGGGTGGTTTCTTTCTTTGTGGGAAAAGCTTCCACCCATCCTGAAAAAGTGTCCACAAAAAACCAGGAGATATTTATTGTCATACCTGTCTGGTTTAATTTCAGTGAAATCCACCTCCCAATGCATTCTGGGTCTAATTCCTCTCAGCCGCTTTCCTGGGCTCTGGAAATTCTTACCTATGTTTACTCTCTGGCAAGGTTCACATGCCCTAGTCACTCTCTCAGTCAGGATGGTGAGGTTTAGTATTCGGTACGGGGATTGGAGGGCAACTTCAGCCAATTTCCTTGCCCCCAAGTAAGTCCACTTATGCATCTGAGTTATCAGTCTCTCAGCATCTTCCTGGGGTAGAATGATCTTACCTTTAGAGTCAATCCATGCCCCCACATCGGTGTTAAATATCCCATTTTTGCCATATTAACTTTAAGTCATTTTCTGAGTAGTTTACTCATTCTTCTCTGGGCAGTTCAGTTGTTAATACCACTGAGACAGAGTTTCCTCTAGCAGCTACTTTAGCTTCCTGATGGTCCATGTTATTCCCCTTGGCTGCCCTGGAAGTCCCCTTCTGCTGTCCTGGGAAATGAATAATGCTTACCTTGTCAGGCAGCAACAGGGCATTGAGCAAAGCCAGAATCTCATTTTTATTTTTTATCTCTTTACCGGCTGATGTTAGCAGGCCTGTCTGATGATAGATGGCCCCGTGCACGTGGGCTGTTTTTAAGACGTACCGACTATCACTGTAGATGTTTATCTTTTTGCGCTTTTCCAGAGTTAATGCCTGGGTTAAAGCAATCAATTCAGCTTGATGAACAGAAGTGCCTTCTGGCAATGCCTGGGCCCATATTACCTTATGTCCATCTACCACCTCTGCCTCTGCCTTTCTCTTCCATTCTCCAAAGAAACTGCTCCTATCCATATAGTATGTCACCTCAGCATCAGGAAGAGGTTGATCTTTCAAGTCCTTTCACCATCCCTGTTCCTCTGCTAGAACGTGCAAACAGTCATGCTCCAGGGGCTGGATTTCTGGATCGGGCAATAAGGTGGCAGGGTTTAGCTCCATAGCCAGGGCAAGGGTGACTCTATCATTATTCAAGAGCAAAGCCTGGTAATGTGTCATGCAGGTGTTCGTGAGCCAGCAATCAGGTGGCTGCCTTATGACACTCTCAGGGTCATGAGGAGCATAGATGGTGAGGTCCTGTCCCAGAGTCAGTTTGTCTGCATCTTTTACTAGTGCCACCACTACTGCTATTATTCGAAGGCAGGTTGGCCATATTGCCACTACTGAATCAAGCGTTTTGGATAGATAGGCTACCGGTCTCTTCCAGGGTCCAATTTTCTGTGTTAGCAACTCCTTGGCCATTCCCTGTTTCTTAGCCACATAAAGATGGAAGGGTTTGGTTACATCAGGGAGTCCCAATGCTAGGGCCGACATTAATGCTTGTTTGATATTATCGAATGTGGCTTGTTCATCCTTTCCCCAGATGAAAGAGTCTTTGCCCTTCGTAAGGGCATACAGATGGGCTGCCATCTTGGCAAATCCTGCAATCCACAGCTGGCAAAACCCTGCTGTACCTAAAATTTCCCTCAGTTGTTTAGTATTCTGTGGAGGGGGAACATGAAATACAGTCTCTTTTCTAGCCTCTGATAGCCATTTCTTTCCATCTCTTAATATATATATACCAGATAACAGACCTGTTTCCTGCAGAGCTGGGACTTTTTTGCCAATACTCTATAGCCAAGGTCACCCAGCTCTTGTAACAGCTGGTCGTTGGCTTTAAGGCAGGTTTCTTTATAATTTGCAGCTAATAGAATGTCATCCACATATTGGAGAAAAGTTACCTGGGGATTGGTGGCCCAGAATGGGGCCAGGTCCCAGTGTATGGCTTCATCAAATATAGTAGAAGAATTTTTAAACCCTTGAGGAAGTCGAGTCCATGTAAGCTGGCCTGATACCCCTGAGTCTGGGCCTTTCCATTCAAAAGCAAAAATGTCTTTGCTGGTAGGGCTGAGTTGGAGAAAAAAAAATGCATCCAGGACAATATACCAAACCCTGTCAGGGGAAAGGGAACTCAACAGGTTATACGGGTTGGGCACGGCAGGATGTAAGTCTGTGACCTGTTTGTTAACTTCTCTCAAGTCCTGTACAGGTCGATAGTCGTTGCTCTCAGGCGTCTGAACTGGCAGCAACAGAGTATTCCAGGCAGATTGGCACTTTTTGAGAACCTCTAGGTCAAGGAGCCATTGTATGTGAGGGCGGATCCAGTCATGGGCTTCCTTAGAAATCAGATATTGCTGCACCACGATCAGGGTAGCCTGAGGCTTCAGCTCTATCTAAACTGGGGGCTGTTTCTCTGCTTTTCCTAGGCCAGCCGTTTCAGCCCATGCCCTGGGATGTCTCTTAGCCACCAGTCAATGTCTTTTTCTGGACTTACCACTTTTTCAAACAGGCTGTATTCATCTTCCAGTTGAATTGTCAGTACATGAATGGGATCTCCTTTATTGTCTGTCACCTGTGGGCCATCTGGTCTAAAATGGATATGGGACTCTGTCTTAGTTAGGATATCTCACCCTAACAGCGGGTACGGGCATTCAGTGACAACTAAGAATGAGTGGGATACCTGGCCCACTCCAAGGTCCACCATTCTTCGGGTAGTCCATGAGTATTGTTTACATCCAGTGGCTTCTTGGACCCATGATTTCTTCTCTTTTTTAGCTCCAAAGTCTTGTAACAGAACAGAATGCTGGGTGCCAATATCCACCAAGAAGTGGACTGGCTTCCCCTCCACCTTAACAATTACCCTGAACTCGGGGAGGGGGACTGAACCCCATCTCCCCCTAATCACTGTCATCACTCAGGGTTAGGACCCAGGTCTCCAGGGCTCGGGTGTTTGGTTTTTCTGGCTTTTTCTTCCTTTTAGGACAATCCTTGATCCAGTGTCCTTTCTCCTTGCAATATGCACACTGATCCTTAGACAGAGGGCTTCCTGGAGTCTGGAGGGTCTTAATCTTGACAGCAAGGATCTTGTCAAGGTGAAGGGTTCTCTTGTGTGGCCATACAATCTGAAAAGTATGCCACTCTAAGGAACAGAAAGTTTGACATTTCTCCTTTTTAACTTCATGTGAAAGGTTATGTGCCTTATATCTCACCTCCGAGAAATGACCAAGGGTGAGGGATAAGGATGTAGTCACAGTCTGTCCCATAATAAAGTAGTCCATCAAGAAAGTCAAAGAGCGAACAATGATAGAGACAAAGAGAACAAGACAGGCAATTAGACGAGGACCCCTTTGCGGGTGGTACCACAGAACTCTGACAGGCTGCCTGGCAGCAGCCATCTCTGACAGAAAACAGAACAGAGAAGGACCATGTCATTCTGATCCTCCCAAACTAGAGCGTCCTCCAGTTCTTAATCAAGCAATATTCTGACACATCTGTCTATCGCAATGACTGATCAGATGACCAAAATAAGGTCCAGATAGGAGCCTAAAGAGAAACAGATTGGTAAGACAAAAACAAGCAAAGCAAAACAGAAATTAGACTAACCTGTTCCGAGTTCGACCTCCAGGCTCAGTCTGATGAGGGTTGGGGAAGGGGCACACCCTTTCCTGGCCAAACACACCAAAAATGTAAGACCTTGGGTCTCACAGCTCAGGAGTTCGAGATCGTGCCCTTCCCAGAAACTTCCACAGACCACAACTTGATGCAAAAGCAAGAGTTTTTTTGTTTGTTTGTTTGTTTTGTTTTTTTGTTTGTTTTCCAATCACGATTGGGTCACCCCTCCAAAGACAGGAGCTGACCCCTAGTATGCAAAGCACATGAATTTTATACTTAAAAAATCTGGCCACTTTTGCTCTATACATTGATTGTTCAGCAAGAATAGCACGAAGATAGTTTACAGCTAGTTGTTTGCAGTTTTTTGGCCATTTGTGAGTTTTCTCAAAACAATTCACCCTGCCCTTAATTTTTTAAAAACTATCTCAGAGCAATTCATCCTGCCCTTTGAGAGCTATCTGCCTCTGGCTTCAATTCAAGGCTATCTCAGAGAAGTTCATCCTACCGTTTGAGAGCTTCGTGACTCTGGCTTTAATTCAAGGATGGGAATAGTCACAGCTGTTTTTCTTTTACAGTTGTTTGCATTGTCAGATTGGCTCTCAGATGGAGATGAAAAGTGACAGAGAAGGAGAGAGTGGGACATGATAAGGGAAGAGAGAGAAGGGGGCACCCCAACAGAGAAGGGGGAGAGGGCAAGAAGGCAATAGCAAGAGAACAAGAGAGGCCAAGAGAGAGACAAATTGGGCAGGAAGATTCTTTTAAGGAGCAAAGTAACCATGCCTGCCCTTCCTGGCTGTCGACACATAATGACATCACAGGTTGCTAGGAAAGCCAGAAGCAGGTGCCTAAATACTAAGAGTTTGCATAGGCCTTTAATCCCAGCACTCTGCCAGGCAGAATCAGGCCAGTCTCTGTGAGTTCAAGGTCAGGATGGTCTACAGATCTAGTCCAAGATAGCCAGGGCTTAAAGGAGAAACCCTCTCTCAAAATACCAAAATATTCATATGTATAATTAATATATACTCACTAAATATAGTAATATAAACCAATATATTTAATAAATATGTTATATATACATTTTGTTTTAATCATATCCATATATATCATATATATGTATATATATGATTAAAACAAAATAATGTTTTAATTTATGTTTTAATCATATATATATATATATATATATATATGATTGATTGAAATAAAAAATCTGAGCCAGGGTTTGTGGCACATATCTCGAATCCTGTCTTTCCAGGAGACACAAGCATGCTACTGTGTAAGTTCAATATCACCCTGGTTTACAAAGCAAGCCCAGGACATGCATGGCTACAGAGAGAAACCTTGTCTTAAAAAACAGGCTAGATGTGTGGCTAGATATGTCTGAAATCACATAGTGTGACAAGGCTATAAGAAAGTCTTACGAGGCATGGTGACACACATCCATAGTCCCAGCACTTGAGAGGCAGATGAAGGTAGGTCTCTGTGAGTTCAAGGTCAGCCTCGTTTACAAAGAGAGTCCTGGACTGGCAATGATGCACTGAGATATCATGTTGCAAAAATCAAACATTAAATTAAATTAAAACAATCAAAGCCTGGATTGTTGGCAAATGCCTCTAATACTAGCACTATGACTGGCAGAAGGAAATGGATCTGTGTTAGTTCAAGGCCTGCCTGGTCTAGAAAGTATGACAGGTCAGGCAAGGCCATACAGAAAATCTCTTTACAAAAAACAACATCCTGGAATATAAACAAAAAAACTTCTAGTATCTGAAGGTTGTTTCTTTTTTTTTTCACTTTTTAAAAATTTGTTTTTGTAAATTACAGTTTATTCACATTGTATCTATGCTGTAGCTCCATCCTTCATCTCCTCCTTTACCCAAACTCCTAACTTCCTCCCATTTCTGTCCCCAAGTTCACTGATAGGGTAGGTCCTTCTCCACTTCCATCTGACCCTAGCCTATCAGATTTCATCAGAACTGGCTGCAGAATTGTCCTCCTCTGTGACATGTCCCCCCTCAAGCGGTGGTGATCAAAGAGCCAGACACTGAGTTCATATCAGAGACAGTTCCTGTTCTCATTACTAGGGAACTCACTTGGAGACTGAGATACAATGGAATATATCTGGGCAGGAGTTGAAGAAGTTCTAGGTTATCTCCATGCATGGTCTTTGGTTGGAGTATCAGTCTTAAAAATACCCCTGTACCCAGTATTTTTTCATCTGTTGCTCTCCTTGTGGAACTCCTGTCTCCTTAAAAGACTTCCTTAGTCATCAGGGAAATGCAAATCACATTACACCTATCAGATTATCCATGATATCACATTACACCTATCAGAATGGATAAGATCAAAAACTCAAGTAACAACACATGCTGGAGAGGATGTGTGGAGAGGGAAACACTCCTCCACTTCTGGTGGTAATGTAAACTTGTACAACCACTTTGGAAATCAATCTGTCAGTTTCTCAGAAAATTAGGAATAGTGCTACCTCAAAATCCAGCTATACCACTCCTAGGCATATATTCAAAATTTGATCAAGTATACAACAAGGACATTTGCTCAACCATGTTTATAGCAGCTTTATTTGTAATAGCCAGAAGCTAGAAACCACCCATGTGCCACTCAGTTCAGGAATGGATACAGAAATTGTGGTACATTTACACAAGGGAATACTACTCAGCATTTAAAAATAAGGAAATCATGAAATTGGCAGGCAAATAGTGGGATCTAGAAAAGATCATCCTGAGTGAGATATCCTAGAAGCAGAAAGACACACAGGGTATATACTCACTCATAAGTGGGTATTAGGCATATAATATAGGATAAACGTGCTAATATCTGTACACCCTAAGAATCTAATCATGAAAAGAAACATGGCCTTGGATGAAGTAAATTATTTACGATGTTCACTTATAATGTAATGGAGGAGGTCACCAGTTGTGGTTGTGTTCTATATTTTGAAACAATGGAGTAGCTATTGAAGTTTGCTGTATTTGTATTAAATCCAATCACAGAAGTTTATTAGGTCATTCTTATAGTCTTTCTGTGGCTGCTGTTGATCTTATGCATCTAATCACACTTGGTGATAGGTATTTTCTGCTGCAAAGTATAGAATGGGATCTCCATCATCTATGTGATCCATTGATTATTGATATCAGGTAGGGTGTGATCATGCTTTTCAATGAAGGGTCTCTGAGAAAGTGTGGTGCTTTTGTTTTTCATTTTCACAAATACCTTTAAGTTGTTTGTTTTCAAGCCTGATTTGTATGTCAGTAATTAGGCAAAGCTACAATTGAAGTCTTGATTCTCATATGTCACCCTTCTGAGTACAAGTCCAAGGGTGGAAGATGTTTCCCTAATGTGTTCTATTTTTACCAATATTAATGTTAAAATGCTTAATCGTGTGTATGTAGGTATGTATGACTGTTTGTATGTATATCTATATATATGTATGTACTGTTTGATGTTCCATCCTTCATGGTTCCATTATTTACTATATGACACATGATGTTGAAGTACTGCCTTCTGAGAGAATTATCTAGAGGTGCTAAATAATGTAACAGCAATGATATTTATTTCAAAAAGCATATTGTGTGTGTGTAATGTTACTATGGGTTCTTAGGCCATAACAGATGTGTGAAGACTTGGTGACAGCTTTGTGGGGTTTACTTTGGTCATTGTTTTACAATGTTCAAAGTCATGTTGCCAGTTTTGTTTACCACAGACATTCCCCACTGAGTTCATTGATACTCAAATAAACTTTATTGAAATATTACATCAGTAAACTATTGTCATCTATCCAGATTATAAACCTATTGTCATATAAGGAATAATAAATGTTATATCCAAATTAAAATGATATAATGCTGTCATTTTTTTGAATGTGTTAGTTCATTCTTAGGAGTAAAGACTTGTTCATAACACTGTGTCAGATCTACAAGTGATTGTCAGAGAATTGTCTCAGTGAGCATAGTTGGTTGTTTCTAAGCCTGATGATTTGAGCTCAATTTCTGGGTAGCCAATATTACTCCTATAGAATTTTTCTAATATTTCTATACTTGGGCCTTTGTATTTGCAAATTCACACACCAGTACATACATAAATCATTTTTAAATCAAAATAAGGGCCAGGTTTTTTCACTTGTCAAAAGACTCTTTGGGTTTCATGTTGAAAACTCATATATGGGATGTAAACAAATAGTAAACAACAATAAGTTGTCCTCTCATGGCACATGTATACTCAAACAATTTTCAATGGATGAAATTAAAGCAAAGGAGAAAACCCACTTACTGACAACATCAGAAATGATTTTGCAATTGTAAATAAATGTAGAATTTGAAGACTTATTACTGTTCATTAAAAGAAAAAAATGTTACCTGTGTACATCTTATTTTATCTTTTCATTCCTTGATTCAAGAATAAGTCATTAAAAATATCTTAGCTTTGCTCAGAGGTGCATCCCTGTCATCCTAGACCTGGGAGTCCATGGCAACCTAATCTTTCTGAGATTATGGTCAGCTTGGTCCACACAGTGAGCTCTCTTTTGTGTTTGTTCGTTCATTTATTTGTTTCTTTTTTAGACAGAATTTCCTTGTGTAGTCTTTGCTGTCCTAGACTTACTTTGTAGACCTGGCTTGCCTCAAATCCAAGTCTCTTCTTCCCTGAGTGCTGGGATTACAGGTGTGTGCCACCATGCCCAGCTCCAAAGAATGAGTTCTAAAACAGGCATGGCTATGTAGAAATATCATGTATTTAAATTATCTCCCAAAATGTACTCTGTATCTCAAATTATAGGGTTTTTCCCCCTCAGGGATAGTGTCCACAGACCTGGGTCCTGGTACTGTTCCTGGTCCTGGTCCTCAGAGCCTAGCTCTTGGCCCAGCTGTGGCCCCAAAATTCTGCTGTCAAGCACTGGCCCTGTTGGGCTTTTTTTTTTCTGGGGCTCAATCTATCCCAGTAGACCCTCTGCGCACCAACTACACATCTGGCACCATCTCCTATAGATGGATGCACATGCCCAACTCGCAGGAAACTCTCGACAAAAACAGGCTCCATACCCCTTGGCTAAGCCACCCACTGTGGGCCGATGGGGAGGCCCCATCTCTGAATACATCACTTAAGTTGAGCAAGCAACACGTTTTAAATAATAATATGAAACCAACAACAATAACGCAAGAGTGAAAAACAGCAATTTAAAAATATACAAAATTAAGGGAATCTTTTCTCTAAGGGGAGCAGGCGTTGGGTGCAGCTCAGCCAGCAATTGTACCAACTATATGTCTACCTTGGGCAGCGGGGACAGGGGAATGGGTGCCCCCAAGTGCACTAAAGTGGAGAGAAACAGTAGCTCATCCACCAAGTCCACAAGGGCCTGTGCGTCCTCTGATGCTAAAGCAAGAGGTTGCACTGGTCCAGCTTCTGGCAAGACTGGGGATCCTGCAGCCATGGGATCCAGGATCTCAGCATCCTCTTCGGGCTTAGCATCTGCCCCAAAACCAGGCTCCATTTCTCCTGTGCCACCAAGGTGTCTTGCATGGACATCTCTGCAGTTGAGACCCCAAGTAGCCCTGGATCTGAGCAAAGAAAGGGGTGAGCCGTCATCTGGGATAAGGGAGAAGGCACGCAGAATGGGGTGAGCTAACCCAAGATGGCCTCTCCATGCCAGGGAAGGCACAGTCCCCTCTCCTACCCGCAGGACAGTCGATTTGACAGTCTTCCTCCTCTGATTCCTTGGCCAGAGCTTCAGGACACTTCCCCTGTGGGACACGGGGTTGGAATCAGCTGCTACCTCACTAGGCGCCTCCCTCGGGTCCTCATCCTCTTCCTAATTCTCCTCCTTCTTCTCGGGCTTCAGCTTATCTAGGGCTTATCCATTGACCGGAGGATCTCCCCAGATTGGCAGTCCAACTCTACAGTGGGCACATGCATCCTGGCATAGTCCAGCAGCCGTCTCACGATGGCCAGGTCTGGGGGCCCCAGAGAAATCCTGGGGGAATTTCTGCAGCCACTGGGACAAGAACGAGAAGACGGCACTGTGGGTGAGAGCAGGGCAGAGGGACATGGTGTTGGGAGCCTGGCCTCACTTCGTGGCTGCGGCAGGGGGGGAGGCATTGGTATACCCCAGGTCCCTTCCTTTTCTGTCCCTCCCTCTGCTGCTCAAATACCAGGAGCCCAGTGGGAAACCTCTGTCCTCTACCAGCAGGTGAGGTCTCGGGGACAGTCCCTAGGGAGAGAACCACAAAGGTGAGGCTCCTGGCCAAAACTGGCCCTCCACCCTGACCCCAAACGCCCCTACTCACTCACCTCTCACTCCATCCCAAGCCCACTCATGTCTTTGTCTGCTGGTCCACCTGAAGAATCTATACCTGACAGTCCACGGGGGTGTCACCTCTAAGGCCCCATGTCTCCAACCCACCCAGACATCTAGAAGGAACTATTAGAATCTTCCCAGGGTGGGGTTTGGGGGTGCTAGGGGCTTCATCCATAGCAAACACGGCAAATGGGGTCCAGAATTCTTTACATAAATGGGGAAAGGACGCTCAGGGCATGACAAAGTGTGGTGTCTGACATTCCCTGGGGAAGGTGAATGGCTCCTGTTACAGCCCCACCCCAGCCTCAATCGCCCATGTTTGGCCATGTCACTTTAAGGGGCCAGGCCTTAAAGTCTGAGTCCCAGGCTGCTGGGACTCAGATGTCCAGTTCTGTGAGGGCACAGGGCACGGGCCCTGGGAAACAACAGGAGAAGATCTGAGGGCTGGCTAGATCCCTGGCTGGTCTGTCCAGGCTGCTGTTGCTCTTCTACCTTTTCAGGATCAGGTCCAGAACCATCCATATGATGGCAAACTTTGGATAAAGGGCCAGAAAGAAGCAGAGGGATACCCTGTCTTCCCTCTGCACAGCCGCGGGCAAATAGGGAATCATCTGCTGCACATAGTCCAAGCCATCATTGCTGAGCATGGGGATGCCATGCAGGAAGGCTCACTCCTATTCGCTATGAGGTAGGACCAGGGCAGGAGGGAGGCTCTAAGTGTGCAAACCCCCAGGGGCTCTAACGACCCCTTTCCCTACACCGAAGCGGGAAGCGGACATGATAAGCATCCCTCAGTGTCCCCACAGGAACACTCTCTCAGGCTGCGTCCATAGTGGACGGGGGTGGTGGTGGACCAGAAATCTTCCCTGCTGCAGGGCAGCCTTGGTTACCTTGGTCTCCCAGGAAGGAACAGGCCAGAAACATGTCAGTGAGCGCAGCACATGTCTCCAGCAGTGGCCCAGGCGACCACCGTTGGCTTCCAAGAGACCTAAGCCTTTGGAGGTCTGGAAGCAGAAGAACAGACTCCTCTCTCCAGCTCCTCTGGACGAGCTGGTCTGTCCAGGCAGCTGTTGCTGCTGCTGGCGTCTGGTTACCTGGCAACTGTGTTCCGAGTTCCAACCGGAACAATGCTGAGGAAGCATGGTCACTTCTTGGAGTCACCTGCCCAAGCCTCCCCCTCATGGGCTCTCCCTGGGGGCCACCAGCCTTGCAGGCTCTGCTGATTAAACCATCAATACTTCCAGAGAGAAAGGATGGAGAAGATGCCTCCCGTCACCACTAGAGGGCAAAAAGACATATGAGAAGGTACAAGGATGAAAAGAAGAGCAGCAGCAGAGAGGGATTGCTACTAGGACTGCATAGAGGTTAAGAGCACCAGGTGCTCTTCCAGAGTCCAGGATTCTCTTCCACCCACCAGTGACAACACAGAGCCAGCACCCTCTGCTGGCGTGCAGATTAATTAGGAGACAATGAAACAGGAAGAATATTGGTCCTGGTACTTGCCCTGGTCCCTGCCATACTGGAGAGAAAACTTATAAATGCAACCAATGTGGTAAATCATTTTTTGTAATACTCCTCTCCAAATGCATGAAAGATCGCACACTGGGAAGAATCCATATGAATGTAATTAGTATGATAAAACCTTTGCCTGTAACTGTCATTTCCTAATAGATAGAAAGAACACACACTCGTGAGAAACCTTGGGAATGCAACCAGTGTGGTAAAAGATTTTCATGTAACAGTCATCTCCTAATACATAAAAGAACCCATACTGTAAAGAAGCCATAAAAATATAACCAATGTGGTAAAGCTTTCACATATGATAGTAGTCTCCAAAAACATAAAAGCACACACACTGGAGAGAAAACCTTATGAATGTGCCCAATGCGTCTTCGCATTTCAGAGTAGTCTTTGAACATATAAAATAACACGCACTGGAGAAAATCTTATTATTGTAATCAGTATGGTTTCACCTTTGTACAACACAGTCATCTCCTAATACATGAACAAATGGATACTGGAGAAAAACTTTATGAATATAACCAATGCTTAAAGGCTTTCCATGTAAAAGTCATCTCCTAAGAAAACATATTGGAGTGAAATCCTATGAATGTAACCAATGTGGCAAAGCATTTGCATGGCAGAATAATCTACAAAGATGAGATTCTGATCATCTATGTGGTCTATTGCTTATTAATATCAGGCAGTATGTGATCATACTCTTCAAGGAAGGGTCTCTAAGAAAGTGTGGTGCATTTGATTTTCATGTTTTCACACATTCCTTTAAACATTTGTTTTCAAGCCTTGCTTGGATGTCAGGAATTAGTCAAGGCTACATTTGAAATCTTGGATTCCCATCGGCCACCTTTCAGAGTACAAACGCATGGGTGGAAGATGTTCCCCCAATGTGTTTTGTTTTGTCAATGTATTTTTACCAACATTAATGTTAAAATGCTTGAAGTTCCATGCTTCCTCATGTTCCCTTATTTACTATATGGCACATCATCTTGAAGCACTGCCTTCCCTCTAAGAGAATTATAAAGAGGTGCTGGATGATGTAACAGCAATGAGATTTATTTTAAAAAGTCATGTTTTGTGTGTGTAATGTAAACTATGGGTTCTTGGGCCTTAACAGATATGTGAAGAGTGTGTGACAGATTTGTGGGGTTTATTTTGACCATTATTATATGATGGTCAAGGTCATGTTGCCAGTTTTGCAAACCACAAACATTCTTCACTGAGCTCATTGATTCTCAAATAAACTTAGTTAAAACATTACATCAGTAAAATACTGCCCTATATTCTGAGTATAAACATATTGTTATCTATGAATTGGAGAAAATGTAATTATTAGAATAATAAATGCTATTTGCAAATGAAAATGATTTACTGTGTTTGTGTTTTGGAATATGTTAATTCATTCTTAAGTGCAAAGAGTTGTTCATAACTCTTTCTCGTAACTACAAGTGAATGTCAGATAATTACCAATGGATAAAGTTAGTTGTGGTTATGCATAATGATTTGAGCTCAAAATCTGGGTAGCCCATATTACTCCTACATATTCTTATAATATTTCTATACTCGGGATGTTGTGTATGCAAACTCACACACCAGCACATACATAAATAATTTTTAAGCCCAAATAAGGGTCAGGGTGTTCACTGGCCAAAAGATTCTTTGGGTTTCTGGTTTACAAATCACACAGGGGATGGAGATAGAAAACAGCAATAAGTTGTCCTCTCACTGGCACATACACACCATGATATAGGTATATACATACAAACACACTCAAACATTTCAAATGGATGAACAAAGCAAAGAACTCACTTATTGACAACATAAGAAATGATTTGGAAGTATAAATAACTAGAATTTGAAGAATTATTATATTTTATTAAAAGAATAATGGTTCCTTTGTACATCTTATTTTATCCTTTTATTTCTTGATTCAAAGATAAATCATTTTAAAAACATATCTCATCTGAGGCTCAGAGGTGCATCGCTGTCACCCTAGACCTGGGAGTCAGTGGCAGGTCCTCTCTCTGAGGTTGAGTCCAGTATGGTCCACAGAATAAATTATTTTTTTTCTTTGTTTCTTTTGGAGGGAGAATATGCTTGTGTATCCTTGGCTGTCCTGGACTCTTTTTATATACCAGGCTGGTTTTAAATTCACAGAGATCTGCCTGCTTCTTGCTCCCTGAGTGCTGGCATTACATGTGTGTGCCACCATGCCTTGCTCCACAAATTGAGTTCTAAAACAGCCATGGCTATGTAGACATATCCTGTCTCCAAATGATTCCAAAAGGTAGACTAGATCTCAAATTATGGGTCTTTTTCCAATATAAATGACTTTTTTTACAAATTCTTTTGTTACATTTACTTAAATCAAAAGAACTGTGGTAACAATGAAAATAAGAAGCAATGTGGAAAGTCCATTCATTCAGCAGTAAAAAACCATTGATTCCTTCTCCAGACATTTATCCAGGACATCACATTCAAGTGCTAGGAAACAGGTGGGGCAATGCAGCATCTTCATCCTCTGTATTATAATGGCACCAGTGGGAACTAGAGGGTTAGTGGCACTGCTCCTTTTTAAACCCAGTTTAATTCCCAGCACTCACATCACATGGCTCAGAACTACCTGTGTTTCTAAGTAGAGAATATCAGATGCAGTCTTCTGGTCTCCTAGAGGACAAGACAATGAAAATGGAGAAAAAGACACATGAACATATGATTCCCTGATATAAAACATATGTTCTTCACATATATCTTATTTTTTTCTCTAAAAATTAAAAGTTATTTAATTTAGGTGCATAAGTTTTGCCAATGTATATACCATATTCATGCTCAGTATCAGTGGAGGCCAGAGAGAATGTCTGTTCCCCCATGACTGTAGTTACAGAGAGTTGTGAAGTATCTCTTGCAGAGGCCATGTGGTTGTGCAGGCAGCGCTCTTAGGTGCTGAGCCATCTATTCTGCCTTAGCAACATATCTTTAGTGGGTGTTTCTTGTATGCAGCAGAAATATGGATCCTTTTTTTCCTGTCCATTCTGTTAACCTGTGCCTTTTCAATAGGGACTTGATACCATTGATGGTGAGAGATATTAATGAAGTGAAAGCTTCATTTAAAAAAGCTAACTGTAACACCTGGTGAAAACCTCATTTCCACCTCCCACAGTGAGACCAAGTGCCTGGCCTAGAGTACAGGCCCTGAGCTTGAACTAGCCTACTTTCTTGACCTCTCTAAGTGGTTCTAGAGAGAAATGGTACCTATGGTCTCAGGGTCCATCTGTTCTTTGTCCCAGAAGCTGAGAGCCAGTTCCCAAACCACCAGTTTTCTTTATCAGAAACAACATACAGTGTTTTATGAGAACATGAAGATATTAAAAAAGAAATTAAGTAATTAACACTCATAAAAATGAGTTCATGTGGTATTTTTGTGCTGTATAAAATTCTCAAATCTTTTATTCAACTAAATTATGATGAGTTTTGTTTGTTTTGGCCTTGGTTATCCTGGAACTCACTCTGTAGACCAGACTAGCCCCTAACTCACCAAGAATCCTCTGCCTCTGTTTCTAGAGTGCTGGGATTAAAGGCAAGAGCCACCCACCATCCAGATAATTCTGATTATTTTTTACATAACAATATGACTGTTAATTTTATTCAAACATTATTAATGGTTTATTTTGTTTTAAATTATGTGTTTGTATAAATGTAGGAAGACAGCCAACATTATCCTATATACTTAAATGTTTATATGTGCATACATGTATGATACACATAAACACAAACATACATATATGTATATATAGAGTGTGAATGTTCACACAGATTATATTTCTGCATTATTGCTCAGTTTTTTTAATGAAATAGTATTTTTTAAAACATGTGTTGAAAGATTATGGTGCACATGCCTGTAATGTCAACATTTGAAAGAGGAAGAGAATAAGGAGCTCAGAAGATCTTCAGCTCTATACCAAGTTACATGCTCATTGCTTCTAGTAAAATAGAAAGCATTTATAGGTTTATTTTTAAAGATTTATTTTTAAGTTTATTTTATTTTTAATTAAGTATATTGTAGGGATATGTGTGGAAGATTGTTCACTGTAAGTGCAGGTATCCCTGGAGGCCAGAAGATAATTTCAGACTCCCTGAAGTTTAAGTTAAAGGAGCTTGTGACCTGACTGGTGGACACAGAAGGAAGTGAAATTTGCTACCCTAGAGCAAAGGCTCATTTATTTGTTAAGAGCCCTTGTTGCTCTTGAGGACCTGAGTTTGAATGTGTAAAGTTTAAGAGCTCTGCCAACAAAAGATCTCCACTTTAAGTTGTTAATTACACCCTAATTGTAGGCTGAATGTCTCTTCTCTCATTGGAAGTACCCTGCTGTTTAAGGTTGCAGCCCTCCCAGTCTGGATAGCCATTCTGAGCTGGACATTAAGGTGCAGGACTCTCACTCCCCATCAGAGCCTAACTATATCTGTAGAGTGCCTTTAGACAAAGATGCCAATGACCACATTTGATACATGCGGCCTTGGACACAGATCCCATCTAACTCTCCATTCCCTTCACCTAAAGGATAATTAGGTATTGTGTTCCTGTTCCTATGATAGGATTGTGCTGTTTAATGCAAATCAAGCATCTTAGAAGTGACTAATTTTAAATAATTATGCAACCTATCCTTGGAGCACTTCCCCAATTTCAAGGAGTATATAGCTTTTATTTTCTGGAATTAAAATTGAACTTGCTTTCTACAGGGGTTCCCAGAATGGCCAATCGCTTTCATACTTGCTCGCCTTCCAAGCTTTACACCCAATCTTCTCTCCCTCCTGCCTTCCTGGGTTGGTGGGAAACAGCCCCTGAGGCAGGAGGAGAACCATCTTATCTCTGTAATGCTTAGGATCAAAAGTTTCAAACATCATAGCATTTCATATTTCAGATGTTTCTGGATGTGAGATGCCCCATCAACCAGTGACTTGGGGGGAACTCTATAAAATGAGTTACAGCTAATGTTTATTTCACAGTAATGTTGCAGGCATGATTCAGTGTACGGAATTTTCTGAGCCAAGCAGATTGGTTGATGGAGAAGAAAGAAGAGCAGAAATTTGAGTCCAGCCTGGGTAACTGCCCTCCCTCACAGAAAAGAAAGAAGATATAAAGAAAAAGAAAAAAATATATAATCTTCTTTGCTACCTTTCTTCCTTGTGGGTTCATTTGATAATCATTACTCAATGGAGAACATGCTGCTATCTAAAGTTTGTATTTCCTGAGATGTAGGTTTCAAGCCTGGGACAAATGGGAGAGGTGCCTATTTAACATATTAAAACTGTTCTAGCTGCCAATTTTCTCTCAGAAATCCCTCAGTCCTTACTAATTGTAATATGGTTTTCTTGGCTGACATCCCCCAATCTCTACCCTGAATTTTTCTGCCCAGGGTGTCTGGGCTAACCTCTCTTTCCCATATCAACTTGTAGATGGTTTAACAAGGTCAGATAAGATGTTTTTAATGGCTCTGATGTAAATAATTTTAGAAGACCATGTGAAGTTAGGAAAAGTACACTCTTAATAGTAAAGCCAGGAACTCTTTAAGGTTGATGAGCAGAAACAAAAGCCCCAGGTAGCACTTACTGCCTGGGCACTCTCCAGCTGGGCCTGTAACTGAGACAGCAATTGATTTCCTAATATTTGTTTTTGCCCTCAGCTTCTTGATATGATTTAATAAAAGTTATTAATGAGCAGGTACAAACCCCTTCAATATTTAAAGGAGAGTTGGCTGATTGTTTTTTTTACATATAAAAGTTTAGATTTGTGATACTTCTAAGACTTGTGTAAGATTATTTTTTTATTATAATTGATTCTTAGTTACCCCAAATTTCAGCTTGCCAATAAAGAAAACCTGGCTGAGAAGTTACATTTCTTGGGCATCTTGTTAATTGATCACAAGTTAGTTACTTACAAGTGTATATCAGGTCTTGGGAAAAACTTGTTTTTCATATTTGTTTTTCATCTGTAATACGTAAAACATTTGATTATGTGAAGGTATTGGAGGCTTTGTGGTTTTTTTGCATATATTCATTGTACTCATTCACTGAAAGAAAAATAGAATGTAACCACATTGTGTGTTTAATACTGCTTGAAAGATTTTACTGGGATTGATAAGGTGTGGTGAAAAGAGTAAAAGTGTGGTTTGAACTGGCACTCTGGGTCTTGTTCAATCCACCAAGATGTATGTATGTAGGATGGTTTGGACCTCACTCTTTGGAGTTTGTTTCATCCACAAAGATGTATGTATATGTATATATGTAAGGTTGGGATAGAACTTGCTCTTTTGTGTTTGTTCCATCCATCATGATATATGTATATGTAAGTAAGGTGGTTTGGTGCTGGCTCTTTGGAGTTTGCTCCATCCACTAATATGTATGTACGTAAGGTGGTTTGGCACTTACTCTTAGGAGTTTCTTCTATCACCAAGTTGTATATATGTAGGATGGATTGAATCTCGCTCTCTGGAGTTTGCTTCATCTACCCAGTATGAGAATGTGTTTGTATATATGTATGTATGCAGGCACGAATGTATGTATGTATGCATGTGATTGTGTACAGTAAAAGAAGCCTGTAAGAGAAGGTAAATAAAGAGAAGCTTAAATAAAGAGAAGAAACTTTTTGAAACCTACCTGCTGGAGTCTGTCGTACTTCATCTTTAAGAATAAGTGTGTGTGTGTGTGTGTGTGTGTGTGTGTGTGTGTGTACCTGAGGGCTACATATGATCAGGGGTTTTAGGGTTTCTCCATGCATGGTTATTGGTTACAGTATCAATCTCTGCAAGGGTCCCAGGGTCCAGTATTTCGGGGTCTCTGTCTCTTTTTGGATCTCCTTTCCCCTCTAGGTCTTTCTTTCTCCCCATTCTTTTTTTTTTTTTCAATGCAGTTTATTCAGGAACATTGAACAATCCTCGGACCCCGGGGAAAGCCAGCCCACAGCTTAAATAGCCTCTGGGTAGCCAACCCAGGCGTGCCACGGGGGCAATGCAGATAGGTCCACATACATGGAAGCAAGCCAGATCCTCGGCCTTAGCCAAATGTGGAGTTGTTCGTGACAGAGAGCACTCACCATCGGGAAGGTGGAAGGCGGAAACCAGCTCCATCTTTAAGGCATAGCATTCCGCAGCTCTCTACAGTTCCCCCTTTTTGTTTTAGACGCATCAGGCAAGAGTAGAGGTCTGATCCCATTCTTATATAAAATTTCATGTATTCTGCCCCAAATTTGACTATGAGTCTCAGCCTCTGCTTTGACACTTCGATCAGTGGATTCTTTCAGAGTTCATCTGTGGTAGGCTCCTGTCCTATTCCCTGTCTTCTCTTGCTTTGGATATCTATTGCATTTGCCATTCTGAGTGAGGTTTGAGCATCATCCCTAGAGTCTTCCCTGTTTTCCAGCTTCTGCAGTATAGATCTCAGTATGTTTATTCTCTATGTCTAATAATCACTTATGAGTGAGTATATACCAAGTGTGTCTTTGTGCTTCTGTATTATCTCACTCAAGATGATCTTATCTAGTTCCCACAATTTGCCTGCCAGAAAACTTCTTCAGCTGATAAACACTTTCAGGAAAGTGGCTGCATACAAATGTTACTCAAAAACATTGCAAGACCCCCCGAAGGTTGTCTTCCGTCAGGGAGACCCCGTACCCAAAGATCAACGAGTCCAGTTGTTCGGATGCAACCAGCAAGAGGTTTTATTGAGTACACGGGTACCCGGGGCGACAAAGTCTCTCGGAAGACTTGCGCGCCTCTCGGTTGGGGTGACAGGTTTTTATAGGGCTCGGGAGCAGGAAGCGCGGTTACAGAAGCGAGAAGCCTAGTTACAGGGGTCTGATTGGGTGGTTTGAACATAGCCATAGTTAAGTCACGTACCCAGAACAGGGAAGGCGGGAAGGCAGATTGTGAGCAGGGTCACGTATCCCGAACCGGGAAGGCGGGAAGGCAGATTGTGAGCAGGGTCACGTATTATGCTAGGACTTTATTCTTTCATTCCCCCATTTTTCTTCTAGCTTAGAATGGAATCCTTCATTCTGCGGGTCTAGGGAGAGTCAATCTCCGTCTCCAGCTGCTTGAGTTGATGATACTGCTGGGTTAGCACTAACGTCTGTATGACGGAGAGCCGGTCCTTCATAAACTGAACTAACCTATTTAGAATGCAAGGCCCGAAAAGTAGAATTAAAAGAATTATAATTAAGGGGCCCATGAGAGAGGAAACAAGAGTGGTGAACCAGGGGGCCTTATTGAACCAGCTTTCATACCAACTTTGTCTTTCATTGAAGAGCTTTTCTCTCTGATTAAGTTTCTCTCTAAGTTTGGCCATATTGTCTCTGACTAGTCCGGTGTGATCGGCATAGAAACAGCACTCCTCTTTTAGAGCCGCACATAGTCCTCCCTCTTGCAAAAAGAGGATATCTAGCCCTCTACGGTTCTGTAGAACTACCTCAGACAGTGAGGTCAAGGATTTCTCCAAGGCACTTACTGATTCTTCTAACGCCTGTAGATCAGCATGCATAGCTTGTTGAAGTTGTAGGAACTGATGGGTCGCTGATAGGGCGGTGGCCCCAGTCCCAATCCCTGTGGCTATGCCCCCAACCGTTAGTCCCCCCAGCATTATTGCCAGGGTTAGAGACAAAGGTTCTCTAGGGTATCGAGTCCCTTTTTCAAAGTGCCTATAAACTTCTTCTGGTTCATGGTAAACTATTTTAGGCCATAGTTCGATTAAAATACAAAATTCAGAACTATCATTCCAGCCTTGGGCTGATATATAAGGGGTCAGGCCAGTGTTGCAGGCCCACAAGGTATTATTGGGGGCAGCCAGGTAATAACTTCCTGAGGTAAGAGGGGCAGTGGAATTACAAAGTGGCTGACTGGCAGCGGGTATGGTCCCTACACAAAGTCCTTGCCCGGATACCTCTGACAGGGTTAGCTTATGCTGCACAGAGGGATAGCAAGTTGCTGGCGGTGTGGTATGATTAGAGAAATTGCCCATTATAGCTAATCCCTCATAATAGGGTGGGGTAGAAACCAGGCATAACCAACATTCTTGAGTCAGGTGGGGATCGGAGCGGTTTAGCACCTGGTAGGCTCCTGCTATTAAATCGAGGAGCCTACCTCCTGACCCAGGTCGCTGAGGTTGCATCGTGGGGCCTGTAATTAACCGAGCGGAGCTGGGGGAAGAAACGGAAGTACTTGGGGGTGATGTTGGCCGGGGTGGAGGTCGTGGTAGAGAGGGCTCCTGTAAGACTGGGTTGGGTCCCACAGAGGCAGTTGTGGGTGAGGTCTTTTTAAGTTTGAGTTTAAAGGTAAGGCCCATATCCCATCCGTGCATATAAAGCCTGATGATATAAAGCCATTCAAAACCCCTGGTGCTAGTTGTCCAGGGCGCTTTCTTTCCCTGCTCAGTGAACTGAATGAGCAGGGGATTACACCACCCCTTTGTAGTGCTACTGTTGGCACATTTTGTCTTTAATTGATCTGGGATATAATTGGGGGTCACCCCTGGCTGGTGATCTTTTCTCTTAACAGTTATATAATCCCAATTGGAGGAGGGAGCCCAGTAGGTGTCTCCCGTAGTTTCACAGGACCAAGAGGCACAAAAGTAGTCATTTGCCCACCCACATTTATAGTTGAGGTTTTTGTTCCTATGACTTCCCGGACAGACATAGATCCCTGCCTGACCATGTAGGTCTGCTCTCTCAATCCCGTTGCGACAGCCCGGAACTATGGGGCGACGGCCCTCTAGCTGGGGGGCGCTTGACCCCGGAGTGTACATGACCTCGGGGGTTCCCCAGTCGGGGCTGGCCCCTAGAGCAAGAGCACAGAGATCTACCTCCAGACTGGGCCAGTGGGGTTGGGCTCCAACCTGGGAACTGGTGTTAACAATGTCCCCAGCTTGATTTTCGATAATCCAGGTATAGTTAAAAATTTGGTGCGGGGAAGAGGCCTGGGTTGTTGTAATACTCAGGGTAAGAAGCAAGACTATTAGGGTTCCCCCCCCCCCGAGTCAGTCTTATCTTGAGAGGATTTTGAGTGCGGTGGAGTTTCCATCGGGTTCCCGAGTCCGAGGCATCAGGCGGCTGCTCAGGGGTGGTGGCCTTGATGTGGGAGGCGTGGACCCAGGCGGCGATGCCATCTACTTTCAGAGCTGTGGGTGTCGTCAGCAGAACAGTGTAAGGTCCTTTCCAGCGTGGTTCCAGGTTCCTTGTCTGGTGTCGCCGTACCCAAACCACGTCTCCAATCTGGAATTTGTGCGGGACCGCAGGTTGACTTAGCTGCTCTCGATATGCGGCCGCCAGAGGCTTCCAAACCTCCCGTTGCACAAGCTGTAGAGCCTGCAAATGAGCTTGAAGAGAGGGGGTATCAGCAAAGGAGGCTATTCCAGAGTCAAAGAAATGGGCAGCTGGTGGCGGGGCACCATACAAGATCTCAAAAGGAGTGAGCCCATGGGGGCCCGGAGTGTTTCGAGCCCTATACAACGCTAGGGGAAGGAGGGATACCCAGTCTTTAGCGCCAGTTGCAAGCGTTAATTTGGTTAAAGTCTCCTTAATAGTTCTATTCATACGTTCTACCTGCCCTGAGCTCTGGGGGCGGTATGCACAATGTAATTTCCAATCAATCCCCAACAATGTGGCCACTGACTGACTTACCTGGGAGACGAAGGCAGGCCCTTTGTCAGAGCCCAGTACTTGCGGCATTCCATACCTAGGGAAGATTTCTTCTAAAAGTTTCTTGGTGACAACTCTGGCAGTCTCATGTTTAGTAGGGTAGGCTTCTGCCCACCCAGAAAAAGTGTCTATAAATACCAGTAAGTACCGGTACCCATAGAGTCCAGGTTTCACCTCGGTGAAGTCTATCTCCCAATGAGTGCCAGGGTGGTGTCCTCGGACCCTGACCCCCGCACCGATCTTGTTACGGCTTGCATTGACTCAGGCACATGCCGTGCATTCTTCAGCTACTTCTTGTAGGATTTTATCTTTACCTAGCAGATAGTGGGCGTTTTCCTCTCTGTCCAGGAGGGTTTTCATCTTTTTGGAGCTAAGATGGGTCAGTTGATGGAGATACTTGATCAGGTCCCGGGTCTGTTGTAGGGGCCACACAGGTCGCTCGTTGAAAGTCCAGAGTCTTGTTGTGGGGTTGTATGCGGCCCCCATTCCTTTGAGGAGGTTTTGGTCCTCCTCAGTATAATGGAAATGGAAGGAGGGTTTTTGGACGGAGTGGGCCTCTGCCATGGCCAGATCTATGGCCATGAGGCGGGGAGCCTCTGAATTTCCTTGCATCGCTACTTCCCTGGCTGTCATGTCCGCCAAGCGGTTGCCCCTGGCTTCCAAGCTGTCCCCCTTTTGGTGACCTGGGCAATGAATAATGCTCAGCCTCGAGGGTAAGAACAAAGCCTCTAACAAGGCCAATATCTCCGTCTTATTTTTAATCTCTTTCCCTTCGGAGGTAAGCAGTCCCCTTCTTCGATATATTTCTCCATGGATATGAGCAGTAGCAAAGGCATAACGGCTGTCTGTATAGACATTTAGCTTCTTACCTTCCGCCATTCGGAGGGCTTGGGTCAGGGCGATGAGTTCGGCCCGTTGTGCTGAGGTTCCAGGTGGTAGGGCCTTGGCCCAAATTACCTCAGTTTCGGTGGTGACCGCAGCCCCTGCTCTCCGCTCTCCGTTATCCAGGAAACTGCTCCTGTCGGTGAACCAGGTGAAGTCGGCCTCCGAAAGGGGTTGGTCAGTTAGGTCAGGTCGGGTGCCATGTACCTCTGTAAGTATCTGGAGACAATCATGAACTTCTGGACCTTCTGGTAGGGGAAGCAGCGTTGCTGGGTTGAGGGTTACCACAGGACCAAATTGCACTCTCTCAGTGTCTAGTAACAGAGCCTGGTAATGAGTCATGCGGGCATTAGAGAGCCATCGGCCCGGAGGTTGTTTTACCAGGGCCTCAACCGCATGTGGAGCCAGGATAGTTACCGGCTGCCCCATAGTCAGTTTGCCAGAGTCCTTGAGCAAGAGGGCGATCGCAGCCACCATCCGTAGGCAAGGGGGCCAACCTGAGACCACTGGGTCGAGTTTCTTAGACAGGTAGGCAACCGGACACCTCCAAGGTCCAAGTTTTTGAGTTAGGACTCCTCTAGCATACCCTTGTCTCTCGTCCACGAACAACTCAAAGGGCTTGTTTAAATCCGGCAATCCTAATGCAGGGGAAGTTAGCAGGGCCTCTTTTATTGATGTGTAGGCCCTCTGTTGTTCATCCCCCCAAGTGAAGAGAGTCCCTTGTTTGGTAAGGGGGTAGAGTGGTGCGGCCATCTCTGCAAACCCCGGGATCCAGAGGCGGCAAAACCCCGCCGTACCTAGAAACTCTCTTAAGTGCCTCGGATTTTTGGGTTCTGGTATTCCCAAAATTGTCTGTTTCCGTGCCTTGGTCAGCCACCTTTGCCCATTTTTGATCTGGTATCCCAAAAAGTAACTTGTCTTTGGCAAATCTGGGCCTTTTTGGCTGAGGCCCTGTATCCTAGAATTTCTAAAGTTCTCAAAAGGGCCTCTGTTCCCTCCTTACATTCTTTCTCAGTTTCTGCAGCCAGGAGGAGGTCATCCACATACTGGAGTAAAATTAGGGTAGGGTGATGGACCCTGAAGTCAGCCAAGTCCCGGTGTAGAGCTTCATCGAAAAGGGTGGGGCTGTTTTTGAACCCCTGTGGTAATCTTGTCCAAGTAAGCTGGCCTGATATTCCAAGCTCTGGATCCTTCCACTCAAAGGCAAAAAGAGATTGGCTCTTTGGGTGGAGCCTCAAACAGAAGAAAGCATCCTTGAGGTCCAGGACTGTATACCAAACATATCTCGGGGGAAACCCAGTCAACAGATTGTATGGGTTGGGGACTGTGGGGTGTATGTCCTCCACTCTTTTGTTGACTTCCCTTAAGTCCTGTACTGGGCGATAATCTCCTGTTCCTGGCTTTTTGACTGGAAGGAGAGGCGTATTCCAAGGAGATTGGCACGGTACCAATATGCCCTGATCTAAAAGTCTCTGAATGTGGGGTCTGATTCCCTGGTAGGCCTCATGTGACATTGGATATTGTTTGATAGAGACAGGAGTCGCAGATGCCTTTAGAGCAATCACCAAGGGCGGTTGGTGAATGGCGAGACCCATTCCTCCAGTCTCCGCCCAAGCCAGGGGAAATTTCTCTAGCCAACTAGTCACATCCCGCGACTCAGGTTTCTCAGGCTCGTGGAGCCGGTACTCATCTTGTAAGTGCATGGTTAGCACATGCAAGGGCTGTCCCTGCGGCCCGGTAATATGGGCTTTAGTCCCCTCAAAGTGGATTTGTGCCCTAAGTTTCATAAGTAGGTCTCTCCCCAGCAGGGGGTAGGGACAATCAGGGACGTGCAAAAAGGAGTGAGTTACCTTACCGGTGGCGAGTTGTACCTTCCTCTCGGTAGTCCAACGGTACCTCTTTCCTCCGGTTGCTCCTTGAACCCATGCTGATTTGTCAGTTAGGGGTCCCGGTGAGGTGGTGAGTACCGAATGTTGGGCTCCGGTGTCCACCAGGAAGGTGACAGGCTGCCCCCCCACGTTAAGAGTTATCCTGGGTTCAGGGGGAGGCTCCTGACCCCGACACCCCTAGTCTTCCAGATTGAGCAAATTGGTCTGAGGCTTGGGTCTTTGAGGTCCCTTTTGGTGGCCCTTTGGCTTCTTGGAACAGTCTCGGGCCCAATGCCCTCTTTCCTTGCAGTAGGCTCATTGATCCTTGTCCAGTCGGGGACCCCTATGGCCTCCCAGGTTCTGTCTACTCTGCCTTTGTTCTGTCACTACAGTGGCCAACAACCTGCTAAACTCTTTATTTCTCTTCCGCTCCCTGACATTCTCCCTTTCTTCTGTCTCTCTCTTCAGCCTTTCGTCCCTTTCTTCCTGTGTCTCTCTCTTGTTATAAATCCGCTCTGCCTCCTTCAGCAAATCCTGCACTGTATTCTCTCTTAAATTGTCAAGTCTTTCTAACTTCCGTCTAATATCTGGGGCTGACTGCCAAATGAAAGACATGGCTAAGTTAGTTGCCTGATCCGGACTATCTGGATCGTAGGGAGTATACACATGATATGCCTCCTTGAGGCGTTCTAGGAAGGCAGAGGGAGATTCTTCAGACTTTTGAGTCACTAATTTAACCTGGGCCAAATTAGTTGGGCGCTTTGAAGCCCCACGGAGACCAGCCATGAGCAACTGGCGATATTGACGTAGGCGTTCCCTACCGCGCTCAGTGGAGAAGTCCCAATCCGGTCGCTCCAAGGGAAAAGCCGCATCTATTCTGTGTGGCAGCTGGGTGGGTTGTCCATTGTCTCCTGGAACATTTTTACGTGCCTCTATGACAACCCGCTGCTTTTCCTCAGTGGTCAGCAGCATCTGGAGCAGCTGTTGGCAATCATCCCAGGTGGGCTGGTGAGTCACTAAAATAGACTCGATCAATGCAGTGAGCCTAGAGGGATCCTTCGAAAAAGCAGGGTTATTATTTTTCCAATTATATAAATCAGACGCAGAAAAGGGCCAATATTGGAGCTGGCCCGTAGCGGTAGGGCCTGGGATGTGGAGTCGGGAGTGACTTCTCGTCTTCCCCTTAAGCGTCCCGCCACCGGGGATGAGGGGGGCTCTCCCTGGGGTCCCCCTCTGGCGGTTGCCTCCCCTGGTTCCTGTGCCGGGTTTGGGCCCCTGTAAGGAGGGGGTTGTTCGGTCATCAGGTCCAGTAGAGGGCCATCATCCGCCGGCAGGACCGGGGGTGTCTTCTTGTGGCTAGGGTCCTTTTCTGGAGTAGGTTTCATAAGGACTGGGTAAAGGGTGGAGTTAACTGGGGTAGGAACTAATGGAGGCGGGAGAGGGGGGCAGAATGAGTGGGTTTTGGGCAAGGGGGAGGCAAGAAGGGCTTCACCCACGGTGGGGGGTCCTCGACCAGAGATTCCCACGTGATGATATAAGGGACTTGGTCTGGATGCCCATGGGGCCCAGGATTCATGACTTTGGCCTTCACCTGCAAAATAATATCTAGGTTAAAGGTGCCATCTCGTGGCCAGCCCACATCAAAGGTGGGCCATTCAGATGAGCAGAAGATGTCCCACTTTTCTTTCCGCCCTTCCACCGAGAGATTGTGGGTGATGTCACGGACTTCCTTGAAGTGCTGCAAAGTTAAACTTTTGGGGGTGGTGATAGTTTGTCCCATGTTGGTAGACAGACAAACAACACTCACTACACTTATGACAAAGATCAGGCAGACAGAAGACAACACAAACCGCGCGGTACGAGATCGGCGCCAAAGCGAACACAAAAATTCAGATGGAGACCGTATCGGAGGTCCGGTTCCTCCGTCTCCCAGGTGAAGCACGTAGCCTTCTCTCAGGGGCATCGCCCCAAAGAGTCCCACTCGGCTCGTGTTTCCAGACAGGAGGGAACCCAAGAAGGGTTACCTTTCAGATGGGGAAGCAAATGATTCCCCTACCAGGCACTCCTGAGACGTCTCCCAGGAGGCACGGAAAAGAAGTACGAACCCGTCGGCTCCTTCTAGTTTCCATCTGATACAGATGACCTGGCCAAGTCCAGACCACAGGGGGACTCGAACCCCCTGGAAACGAACTCACACAAAGACAGACCGTTTAACACAACGATACACAAGACTCACAGAATAGGAAGCCGGCAGTCTTACCTCCCGAGGCTGGGTCGGTGGTCCCTGGGCAGGGGTCTCAAATCCCGGACGAGCCCCCAAATGCAAGACCCCCCGAAGGTTGTCTTCCGTCAGGGAGACCCCGTACCCAAAGATCAACGAGTCCAGTTGTTCGGATGCAACCAGCAAGAGGTTTTATTGAGTACACGGGTACCTGGGGCGACAAAGTCTCTCGGAAGACTTGCGCGCCTCTCGGTTGGGGTGACAGGTTTTTATAGGGCTCGGGAGCAGGAAGCGCGGTTACAGAAGCGAGAAGCCTAGTTACAGGGGTCTGATTGGGGGGTTTGAACAAAGCCATAGTTAAGTCACGTACCCAGAACAGGGAAGGCGGGAAGGCAGATTGTGAGCAGGGTCACGTATCCGGAACCGGGAAGGCGGGAAGGCAGATTGTGAGCAGGGTCACGTATTCGGAACCGGGAAGGCGGGAAGGCAGATTGTGAGCAGGGTCACGTATTCGGAACCGGGAAGGCGGGAAGGCAGATTGTGAGCAGGGTCACGTATTATGCTAGGACTTTATTCTTTCAACATCAGCAGTCCTCTTTAATACAAAAGACAAAATGGCTGAGAACAAAACAACACCCTTTACAATATGCACAAATAACATAAAGTACCTTGGTGTGACTCTTACCAAGCAAGTGAAAGACCTGTATGAGAAAAAAAAAATCCTATTGGATCTTAAAGCTCCTCAGTCCCCACTCTTTCATCTTTTAACCTGCCTGGTAGGAATAAGAATATTTTAAAGACACATATATATCTCTTTCTTAGGTGAACATCTCGTGAAACTATGAACTCCATGAAATTCTAATTTCCCTTTAAGTCTCTTTCTATGAAAAGGCTGATTCCTTTAGATGAGATTTTGTTTGCTAAATAAACAGTATTTCAATGTCTGAATACCTTGTGGGAGAAAAAGAAGCTGAGAATGAAAGAGGGATTTAAGGATGGGAAAAATTTATTATATGGCTTGGTTAGATTACTTAGTGCTGTGTATCTTGCCTTCCATCTAAAATTGTTAGGACCTCAAGGATGAATTAGTTACCTTATAACTTCATCACTGGTCAAAATTATGGAATAAATATGGTAATTTGTTTTCAGTTTTCATTTTATTTTTTTTGTCATTGTTTTCTCTTTTTATTTTAAAGAATAGTCCCACTGTATATCTCTGGCTATCCTGAAACTCAGTATATATCCTCGATATACCCACCATCCCTCCAGAGTGCCTGCATTATAGGAGACATGTCACGGCTTGGTAATTCAGTTTTTCTTTAATTGGCTTATTGAGGATGAGTGGCTGAGCCTGACTGGTTATGGTAGTTAGGACATGAGTTGTGTTCCTAACTCCAGTAACAGAAGAAGGCTCCCATCTAATGCAGCCCTCCTGGTTAAGTGTAACTGCTCATCTTACTCATCACATCATTCTATTACATCACTAAATGAAGTTGAAGCCACCTCAGCCAGGTATGGTGACACAGGCCTGTAATCCTGGTGCTTAGAAAGAGGAGGCAGGAATTTCAAGGTTTCAAGTTCACCCATGGAGTGAATGATGAGTGGTATAGTAGGAGATCTTCAGAACAAAGAAAGGCAATTAGTAGCCCAGGCCAAAGTCCATAGTCTTCCCTGCAGCTACAGAAATTCAGAGCCATGGCACTAGCAATTGTTTGCTGAGCTATTTACCACCTTGGCTTTTCTAATGTTTCTTTTTCAAGGCAGCTTAGGTCACTTCAGGGTCTGATTCCTGTTAGTCATTAATGAATGCAACTCTCCTGCAAGTGGAAAAATTAGCCTCAGGCAGGGATGAACTCCCTCATTACATATCCAATGGAAAGTCTTCAGCCATGAAACCATATACACAATATCAACAGAAATGGATTAATATTTAGTTCATATATTTGGACATAATTGCTCACATACTTATAAGGAAAAATTGGAATGGATGAATTTGGGAAGGGATGAAGAAAGGACATGGAAAGGGGAAATTGATGTAATGTATTTTAATTAACGTACATCAATAAATACACCAACAGAAATGGACTCAGCAGCTATTGTTTATATATTTATACAAACTTACATACTTAATAGGAAAAATTGAAATGAAGTATATGGTAAGGAATGGAAAAAGGACATTTAAAGGAGGAAATGATGTAGTGTTAATTAAATGATGTTTAATTAACATATACAAAAATAAATTTTAAATTAAAATTGCCTAGAAAGATGACATAGCAATGAAAAGTACTGAGTCGTGTTACAAAAGATATAGGTTCCAATTCAAAAAGAAGCTCCTAGCTAAAACAGCTCTTTAAATTCATTCCCAATGAATCAGATGCCCGCTTCTGGCTTCTGCCTATACTATACACAGTTACATGGAAAAAAAAAACTTCCATATATGCATACATAAAATATAAATAAACCTTATGAAATGAAATCTCCTGTTATGATGTCATAGCCCTGAGATAGACTGCAGCCAGAGGTAGTTGAAATGAACTCCTTCTGGTCCTGCATAGAAGCAGCTGTGTCTCTCCTCTGAGCCTGCCTTCTCAGAGACAAAAGCTGTCTTACTCTGAAGTAAGAGTAGCTCACCATATCTGTTCATCTATGAACTGCAAACACAGTGCTTACAGGTAACTTTTCCTTGATGTTTTCTGTATTTGTGTTCTCTTTTCTTTGTATGTGTGAGCATTGTGGCATCGATTAACTCTTCAGGTCTATATTTCAGGGTATACATTTTGATCCAGAAGACAGATTTGCTCTGTAAGTATCCCAGTACTTTAAGGGTGAGACTTGCAGTCTAACATTTTTAACAATTGAAATTGTTCAAGAAAAAACCTGGGTCCTGACCCTAGAAGAGATTTAAGGTTGACAGGACCTATGGAATGCACAAATCTGTTTTAGACTGCTCCCCTTTAAGTAGTAGTCAGAGATGAATGCATGCTACCATTTAAGATATTTTTATTCAATAATCTCTTAAGTGTATGGAGTAATTTCTCAGTATAAAAGTTATTAATTCTAGAATATGGTTGATGTAGAGGTCTTCTCCATCTTGACCTCCAGTGCAGGACTTCTGGGGTGCATCTTTTTTTCCAAAGTGTTACATTATTCTCTTAAGACCGGGTAAGAACACTTTGAGATGTTTTAAAAACAAAAGACAACATATTAAATAATTGATTATTTTCATGAATTCACGGTCTCTCTAATAAAACAGATTAATATAATAAAATTAAACTGTTTACCTACTTTTGAGTAATTTTTCTTGAAATGTATATTTAATCAAAAATAAGAGCCCCTCACTTTGTCTCACAATCACAGACATTCTTTGTCAGCATAGATGCTATTGCTGAAAACACATTTTAGGAAGTTTTGGCTGTTAATTATTAATTTATGGGCAATATAATTATTCAAAATTTAATTACATGATAGTAATTATTATATATAAGATATGAACTAAATACTTGTTTCCCTTGTTCTTTTGTAGAGTATAACATGACATTTGGTGTTATTTGAGATTCTTCTACGGAACAGAAAAATAACTGGATCTCTGAAAAACAAGAGGGGGCAACTTTTAAAAAGGTTGAACCAGTCCAGAAATCAATGTAGAGATTTCTCTTAAAGGAAAAAAAATAAATCTGCCTCATGACCCTGCTCTCTTATTCCTTGACAATATGCACAAAGGAATTAACACCCCACTCCAAATATACTTGCTCAGTCACCTTCATCGCTAGTCTATTCAGGATAAGTATGAAATGAAAACTTATAAATATCTTTTAAATGGATAAGGAAAATGTCATACAAATAAATCAATAGACCTAGAAAAACATATTGTTTTTGGTTACCCAGAACCAAAAAAACCAAAGATCACTTGTTCTCTCTACTCTGAGGCATCTACTTCCAAATCTTCAGCTGTGAGTATTCACAATGGAATAACTGTAGAAACAAAGAAACATGGTAGACAATCAATATAGTGGCAAGGTGAAATTGATCTGATTGGGATAATGTGGGGGAGGTACTCAAAATATGAAGGTGGATTAACATAAAGGAAGGAAGTGGAAGAACTTCCAGTAAATATATGTGAGAGTCTTAAGCAATAATACTGAGTTATCTACATAAAAATAAGTATAATACAAATAAGTCCATGCATGAATATAAACATGTTGTTTAAATGGAAAGTATACAATGATCACTTTAATAAACCAGCATAATATCTACCTAATATTTTCATTATATCTATAGATAAGCATAGTTCACCAGTGACCAAAAAAGCCTTTTTGTTTTGTTTTTTTATTTTGTTTGGATTTGTTTTTGCCAAAAAATCATGAGAGAAAACCAAAACCTATTAAAAATTTTGGATAACACATCTGCTACAAAAGAATCCCCACATTTAATGCCTAGAGAATATGCAAAAAAAGGTTGTGAAAATATTGTTCAAGACAGAGAATCAGAGTAGGATCTGGGATTGTGACTGCTTTTAATGACAGAAACTACACCCATAAGACTTACCAGTATATGTGCATAAACATTAACTGAATAGGAAAATGCTAATAGACATACTGAGGTGCTCCGGGAAGGAATCATATTCCTCAAACCTAGGCAAAGAAATATATGAGCATGGGAGAAATATTCTTCCTAGTAAAGAGCATAACAATCAGTTATTATCCAGCACCAAAAAAGTCACCCTGAAAGCATATAGAGGTCACATTAAAAGACATATTTAGAACTCTATATGCATACATATGTGTAATTAATAGCAGTAAATTAAATCAGACAATGGATGTGTTTTTTCTTCCAATATAGATTTATTTATAATTTCTATATTGTAACATTCTTCTTTTTCCTTTTTATTTATTTATTTTTTATTTATTACAATTTATTCACTTTGTATTCCAGCTGTAGCCCTATCCCTCATCCTCTCCCAATCCCAATCTCCCTCCATCTTCTCCATCCATGCCCCACCCCAAGTCTACTGAAAGGGGAGGTCCTCTTTCCCTTCCATCTGACGCTAGCCTATCAAGTCTCATCAAGACTGTTTGCATCATCTTCCTTTGTGCCCTGTAAGCCTGCCCCTTCCTTTCAGGGAGAAATGATCAAATAGCCTGCCACTGAATTCTTGTCAGAGACAGCCCCTGTTTCCCTTACTAGGGAACCCACTTGGAAACTGAGCTTCTATGGGCTATAACTGAGCGAAGGTTCTAAGCTATCTCAATTCATGTTCCGTGGATGGAATATCAGTCTCAGAAAAGACTTCTAGACCCAGGTTTTTTGGCTCTGTTAGTCTTCTTGTGGAGATCCTGTCCCTTCCAGATCTTCCTATCTCCCTCATCTTCCATAGGGTTTTCTGCACTCTGCCCAAAGTTTGGGTATGAGTCCCAGTATCTCTGTTGAAACCCTTGTGGGTAGAGTCTTTCAGAGGACTCCCGTGGAAGGCTTCTGTCCTGTTCTTTGTCTTCTCCCACTTCCGATGTCTATCCTGTTTGCCCTTCTGAGTGTGGTTTCAGCCTCTTCCCTAGAGTCCTTGTTGTTTAGCTACATTAGGACTATAGATTTTATTATGTTTTTCCTATATTATATGTCTAATATCCAATTATAAGTGAGTATACACCGTATGTGTCTTTCTGCTTCTGGGTTACCTCACTCAGGATGATATTTTCTAGTTCCCGCCATTTGCCTGCAAATTTAATGATTTCTTTGTTTTTAATTGCTGAGTAATAGTCTCAAGTTCATATGGAAAAAAAAAAAAAAAAACAGAACTGCTAAAACAATCCTGTGTAACAACAGATTGTCTGGAGGTATCTCCATCCCAGATCTCAAGCTGTACTACAGAGCAACAATAATAAAAACTCCATGGTACTGGCATAGAAGTTGACTGGTAGATCAATAGAATCAAATAGAAGACACAGAGGAAGAACCAGAACTGCCCCGAGTGCTGTGGGAGAGCTCCAGCATGCCATGAGATCTTGTTGGGGAGCAGCAAGTGGCTGAGAGGCCAGGGTGGGAGGGCTGGGCGTTCTCAAGGCTGGGTTTGCAGGCAGATGTGCCAGATATGGGAGGACAGGCATTAGCGCTGATGAAATGCGAACCTCTGCAGATCTGGAGAAGGTGCAGTCCTGGACTGGAAGCCAGGGTCAGGGACTAAAGGGCTGTGTCTGTTCCGCACACTCTAACCCTAAAGGAGACTCCCTAAACCTAAGGAAGTGGCTCCTGTCACTCAAGACTCTCCGGCCAATCAAGGCCTCCGGTTGGACCCGCCAGACAAGAGAGGAGGCCTATCCTTCCGGATGCCTTGCTGTGGGTTCAGCTCCCGCTGCTGAGCAGGCTCACGTGGTTCTGGTTGAAGTGCTCTGAGCGCCGCCTCCGCCGCCGCTGCTTGGGTGCTGTGAGAGAAACTGAGGCAAGCTCCGAAGTTGCAACATGGTGAGTTAAGGGAGGAGAAGGCGGCTGAGCGACGGGAGCTAGTGTGCGGGGCCTCTTCTGGGACTGGCTGGTCAATTGCGGCCACCGGGGAGGGACTCTGTGGTTCTGGGCTCTCGCTGGACCCAGCGGTGGCATCTGAGTCACTTCACTGAGGGGATCGCATTTGCGCAGAGCGTTTGCAGCAGCGGTTTGTGTGCAGAATCATCCTCATGGCGGGACGCCAAACTCGGAGCACTTAATTTGTCTTTGATGTTCCAGTTTCTCTTGCATCCTCTACAAGTTCTGCTCTTAGCATTTAACCTTAGGTGTGAGATCCATTTGGAGATAGTTTTGTGGGGGTTGTAAACAGCATCTCCTGTGTTGGGTAGCACTCCAATATTAAGCTGTGATGAGGAAGAGTAGAATTGATGATGTAAAGTATTTCCAATGCTTAGGAAATAGTAGGTGACACTGAATAGAATTTAGCCGAGGAGGACTGCCTCTAAATCACCCCACAGGTAAATAGTATGCAAACCAGGCCTGTTAGAGATTAGCGTGCTAACATACACATGTTGATCGGGCTTGTCCAGAAATTTTGGCTCCAATCCTAGCAAAGGAGAGAGACAACTGTGATTTACAACCAGCTACAAGGCAGATCCTCATATCAAAGAACTGGGCTCTACCAAGGTGCTCAAGGCGGCCTTATAACATCACTACCAACATTACAGTTTGTGGTGACATAAAGGTGTTAAAGTAAGTTTTATTCCCCTGATGTAATTGTCCTCCAGGAGACTAGTGCCTTCATCTGCTAACCTAGGCCTAGAGCTGCAAGCTTCTAGCCTCCATACAATCCAGTCTGGGCCTAGAATGTTTTCATCCTCTGAGACTTAGTGCTGAATAAGCTCACCCTTTCTAGTTCTTTCTGAACTCCTGCTGGCCTGTTCAACTCAGCTGTTCTGGCTCAGACTCCCCTCCAAGGTGACTGAATCAATCTGACTTTTCATAGTTTATGACTGAATTGCTCCGCTTGACCTCATACTAACTTTGGCAATATGTTATAATCTTTTGGATGCTTCTAATTCTGTGGCTCTGTCTGCCTTCTCCTGTGTCTAGTTTCTCTCTTCAGCTTGTGTCTGTAAAAGGCTCCCAGTAAATCTTTTTCTGAATTCTGGAAGCTCAGCTTGACTGCATTGCCTCTCAACTCACTGACTCAGCTGAATAGCCTGAGGAGAAATGACTAGAACTCAAACATCTGCATGCTTCTGTTTCCTGAGGGCTAGGATTAAAGGTTTGTACCACCACACCCAGACCTACGTTTTCTTTTCCTGAAGCTTGCTCTGTACCTGGCTGGTTTTGACCACAAAGATCTGCTTATCTCTTTCTCCTGGGATTAAAGTGTGTCTGTATTCCAACCATATCATATAGACCTAGAAAGTCTTTGGATGTGATTTCTTGCCAGAGCAGCCATGTTCTGAATTGAAATTCATTTACCTAAAGGTCCAGCGGTCTTTTTGAGAAAATAATATTTTTTTTTTCCACAGGGGCAAGTCTATACTTGTTGACAACACTTTGAAAAGGAAAAACAAAACAAAACTTGTGTTCATGGCTGACCTGAATAATGAAGGCATTCCATGAAGCCTTCATATAAGGGGAATGGCATAGTTCTTTCTCAAATCCATTAACATTTTTGGCATAGCCAGTAACAGACTGGGGCCTAGGACTTGTGAACTTTCACTAAGTTATCCATGTATTGAGAATAAAATGGATTTCCTTCTTAAGTCAGGAACGTGTTTGGGAGTGTAATACTGTCCATTGTAGTTACAGTGAAATGATTTGCATGTGGAGCATGGTTTCTGCCTTCTGTTGAGAACAGGAAGAACAATTTATTATGTACAATTGCTGGGTGAAACAGGGTAGCAATAGCTAGATCAAAGACAAAAGTTTAAGGCAGTCAGCTGCAGGGGTCACCCTATGAAGAAGGACATGATTCCCACGGGGTTGGTGATTTTTTAAATTTCTAGCATGTATTAACTATTGGATGTGAGTGAAACCAGATTGGTGAGTGTTCAATTTGGGTAGGTTAGATGGAGCCAGTGAATATTGAATTTATAATAGTTCTATCCTATGCTTTTATTTACAGTCTTCCTAGACAGATATATGTCTGCTCAAAAATTTGAGACTCAGCTGTTGGTGGGAGCTTTGTATGTCAGGTTACCAATCTCAGCAGCTAACACTGCAGGTAGAATAAAGGTCAAAAAGTATCTGACCTAAGCCATTAGCTCTACAAGAGAAGGGCCTGTTTTTGTTCAAAGTCAGTATACCTATGTTTCTTTTTAATTATATTTATCTTTCTAAAAATGCCAATTGTTGGTATTACTTACGAAGTTTTATTTTCTTTATGCATCACTGCTCTAATCTCTTATTTGTTTCTCTTCTCCAACATTTCCCAGTCATTAAGAATTTCATTCCTGGGACTGGAAAGATGGCTCAGTGCTTAAGAGCACTGTCTCCTCTTCTAAAAGACCCAGATTTAATTCCCATCACCCACGTGGCAGCTCACAACTGTCTGCAATGCCAATTCCAAGAGATCTGACACCTTCCCACTAATGCATTCAAAATAAAATTAAAGTAAATAATTTTTTTTAAAAAAAGAATTTCATTCCTATTTAAAAAGGGATTTCTGATTAGTTTCTGTTTAGAGCAATGTCTCCCAAAACTCAGCCTTTTTTCATGCTGTATATTTAAGACTTGCTTTGAACACCTAATCCTGCCTCTGTGGCCCAGTGTCTTGCAACTCATTTCAGGCTGGACCTTAACCTGGTCAGTGAAATGGAAAAGAGACCAGTGAATGAGGTTTCTTAAACATCCCTGGCTTTTGTAGGGTGGGCAATTACAAATAAAGAGGCACCTGTGTATGAATTGAGTTCACTGACCAATTTTGAAGCTGGTGTCCTCATTGCACAGCAAGGGGTAAAGAAGAAGGGTGGTGAGAGCTTTCCTGCTTGAATAGAAGTGTCAGTTATTCAATTTTAGATGATTAGGAAAAGTCCAGACTGGCTCTACTTGGAGTTCACAGACCAAAGAAATCAATATTCTGGAAGAGGACCTATACTTATTTCTAGAAACCAAATTTCTGTAGTTACACTGGTTCAACAAACATAGAAGACCTGGACAAACTGGAGTGGCCAAGCCTAACATGAATTAAATTATTATTCTAAGAATGGCTCACCCCAAGAGAAAAGGAATGCATAATGATTGGTCAGCTCTGCTATGCATGTCTAGTCCCAGAAAACTATTGGGTATGAAATCTGTTTCAAATTTTTAAAACAGTTTTAGAGATTATAGTTGAATCATTTCAATTGCCTCATTCTTCTCTACTATTAAGTCTCAAATGCTGGGACAAGTGGCTGAGATACCCATTTAACAAATCAAAGCTGCCCAGGTGCTAGTTCTCCGAGCATCCTTTTGTTTTTACTTGTCGTAGGGTAATGGTTGGCATGTCCAGCCTTCTAGCACAGGGGCTGAGTTCCCCTTCCCCTGGATTGTCTTCCTTATGTAATACAAACATTTTGCTTACCTGATCTTTTTCATCTATTATTTAATATCCTAGCCTCTTGGTCTGGCTTTCCCCTCTCCTCTCCTCCCTTTCCTCACAAGGCTCACAGTCATGTCCCCTCTGGACTCTCCCAGATGTCCCTGTATCTGGCTATTCTCTCCCTTTTATCTATAATAAACTTTCTACCCCACCATACCTAGAATCATCCATGACCTTTCCTTTTTATTTCTTTTTTTTCATTCATTTCCCATTTACCACTCCTTACTTTCAAATTCATAGTCACTTTTTGCTATAATTGTTGTTAGTGTTTGACTTTGACTTGTTTGGCTTTGGGATTTCTCAGGTATGAGGTAGAGATAGCTGCACTGAACATTGATTGTGTGTTGGAACGTGCACACAAAGGAACCTGTGACTTGGAAGAGGAACTGTCTTCTTGTGTCTTGGAGACTGGAAAGTTGTAATAAAATACAGATTTCTTAGAGTAGGGCTCTGTCTGTCCCTAAGGTACAAGGGCCCAGCTGGGAAGGTCTCAGCTGTCTGAGTCATTTGATCTGATCCTCCAGTAGAGGAGCTGCTACTGTCCTGAAGCCCAGCTAGGTGGTCAAAGGAAAGGAGGGGGCCTGGGCAGACCTACTAATCAGCAGCAGACCTACTAATCAGTGGGAGGTAGCTCATAGTTTCTTTCCAGGATTCTTTTCTAATGCAGCTGAAGAGAATTGTGAGGGAGACCACAAACCATGCAATGGGGAGTGTGTGGGCCACTGTCCCAAAACCAGGAGGAATAGGTCTGCTAAGTTCTCAGAGTCTGATATGGTGGTGCTGAGACTGGAGGTCAACTGTTGTTCTGTTGATGTATGTGGTGACTTGGGGAATGGTCCATGGTCTCTGACTCTTCCTTGAGTGTGGATTGCTTGGGAGTGGTGGGCGGGGGCATGGGAAAATCCTCTGCAGCTCTGGCAGTTTAAAGCTATGATGATTAAAATATCACTATCCAGTGTGCACACACACACATTGCTTTTGGTGTGTGGTGGGAAGACAGAGTGGAAAACTGATGACCTTGCATTTCACATTCAGTTTTGTGTGGCCAAATTTTATAAATAGTTTTGAAGCTGGTAGAAAGGGGGTGATGTGCATTCTTCAGCAATTTTGTTTGGAATCTTTTTATCTTTTTGCTGCTTTCAACCACAGTGGTATGATTCCAGAAAATTAATTTCAGGACACAAAAGGAATTTCTGAGATGCAGAGGTTTTTAAGGTGTGCATGGTGTTGGGGAGGTAGATAGGGCAGATTCCATATCTCGTGGCACAATCCATGTGGGAATAAGCAAACATGAAAACACTCACCACATTGGTTTGTGTGTGGCTTTCAGTAGGGCTGGATTTGCTTGAAACCACAAGAACTCATGAGTGGGTGGAGAATTGTAGCCCACATTTTTGATCACTTTTTTTCCACAGAGAGCTCCATAGCATAGAGCATATGGTCTCTCCTTTTAGAAGATTCATCTACAGTAGCTAGTGGATCAGAACTGTATGTTAGTAGTCAGTTTGGGTTGCTTTTGTAAGAGTTTTGAAGTCTGTGTTTATTTAATTTCTATACACATATAAACAAAAGTACATATGGTCAAGTACACATTTTTCCTAGCAGAGCTTCCTTGGGTCTTTTGAGGAAAATTTGAATATAATTTTAGGCTTATGATTTTGGCTTTTTCTCTTCATCTCCTACTTTTGTCACAACTGTTGTACACATTCTTGATAGTTGTAGCTCTGAGATACGTTTTGAAGTAAGATTGCCCGTGTGTGCAATCTTACTTCATTATCGCATTTGGAATTCTGTGTTGTTTCTCATGGGATATAGCTTTGGAATCAGCTTTCCTCTTAGAAATTCATAGAAATTTTCTTTCGATTCTGTTCAATTCATATTGAAATAGAAAATAACCAACTTTGTTTTTTAAATACATCATTCCATTGGTGTTGTTTATTACAGTATAAAAGTGTAGATATTATCCTACATAATAATTTGTTTAGAAACCTAGAGTTAGTATATAAAATTGAAAGTGATATGAAATAATTTACACAGCCATAAAAAGAAGACTTCAGTATAGAGTTTACTGGCACAAAATACATTGTTATGATCAGAAAAGCTATCCCACCAAGTATAATTTGAGAAGACAAAAAGTGAAAATAAAACATGGTCCAGAACTGAACAATAAATTTGAATGTGATATGGGATCTTCTATTAGCATACAAAATAAACTCTTGAATTTGGACTTCCCATGTATACAAACTAAAATTAGGTAACATCAAGTTGTGTTGTTATAGTTAATGTAAAACTGCAAGTATGTAGTGTATGTAATCTGATGTATTTGCAGATATTACCTACACCCGCACCCCCTCATTTGCAAAAACAGCACAATATACCATGTTTTCACACATTCTCATAGCATCCATGTTTATGTTTGCCTGCATTGCACAGAGCTCTCATAAAATGACAGAGCTGTGATTGATTCCAACAGTCTTCTCAGTAAATTTTCATGTATTTTGATTAGTTTCAAAGAAGTATCTGAATTATCATGCTTATTGCATTTATATTTGTGGTGGCATAACTTTTAAAATAATCTAATTCCTCATTTGTTGAGGCCAGGAGTACAGTGTGGTAAATGAATAAAGACAATAGCAATAGTTAAAGGATTACACACTTATAAAAGACTACCACACTCAGTGCTATATTGTGTTGAAACAGCATATAATTACAGCATAAGCACTGTCAAATCAACAAACTTCTCTCTCTCTCTCTCTCTCTCTGATTTCAATCTTGCTACATTCCCATTTGTCCATTGGGTAGGAGAGCTTCAGTCATCTTGTCTACCTTATAGTTCGCAATAGAAAATGAAGCGCAGGAACAGTACAACCTAGGTGAAGCAATCACTTTCAAAGAATTTTTGTAACATACTTTTATTTGATATTTGGAGAAGGAAAAATAAAATATCAGGCTTTTTAGAGCAAGAATTGTTATAGAAATAAAAAGCAAATGTGCTTTTATAGTATACTATAAAAATGGAAAAAGTTGGTTTATTTTGACGGTATGAGAGCTTTCTGCCAATGAGTCATGCTGCAGAACGTGAAAATGAGTTAAGAAACATACTGACTTGTTTTGATTGAATTGAAATGATGACAATAAACTACAGTTGAATAAAAATGCAATAGTCTTAGACAAGTGACACTTTTCTTAGTTTTGTTCTGATCAGCTAACCTGCCTTAGATGGTAACACTTTTAATTGTAATGGGAAAACATGTTTAAACATTTAACATTTAAAAATATCAGTTTTTATATACTTAATGTATTTTATAGTTAATGTATAAATAGTGCATAACATTACGTATTTATTTCTATTGTGACTATTATTCAAACTCTATTTTTTGTTGTTTTTTTAAAGATTTTATTTATTTTATTAATGTTTTGTCTGCATGTGCGCCTGCATGCCAGAAGAGGGCAACAGATCTCAATATAGATGGTTGTGAGCTGCCATCTGTTTGCCAGGAATTGAACTTAGGGCCTCTGAAGGAAAAGATAGTGTTCGTGTCTGCTGAGCCACCTCTCAAGCTCCAAACTTTAGTTTTATTATAGAGAAGAAATGGAATTACGTGAGCAGAGACCCCTATAATTCCACATAACACCAGAAAATTACCTGGTTTCATTTTGTTGTTCTTGTTGTTGTTGTTGTTTGTTTGTTTGTTTTATCTTTTGGAGCAGGAGGCTGAACATAAGGAGCTGCCTTGTAGGGTCCTTCCTGGAGCTGGGTGGGAACTGGCAGCCAGAATCAGCCAACTTAAACAGAAGGTTAAAATGAAAGCTGTATTTTCTGAGCTCAGGGAGGCGGCCAGTTCAGGATCTGAATGGTGCTCCATGGTAAGCTTTATTGTATATTTAAAGGGTTAACTCCACAAGGCAGGGGCCCCTTGGCGAGTGTTGGGGTCATCTAAACAAATTTTAGCATTGTGGTTTAAGCAATGGAGTTTCTGTTAGTGCTCTGCTGTTTTAGGATACTGGGCTCAAGGTCTTTAACTGTTTTCCAAGAACTTTAGTCTGGAATCCAAGGCCCTTAATTTATATCTCTTGACATTTGGTCCAGAGCTCAAAGTGAAAAGTGAGCAAAGAAGTGTGTCCTCTGTCCATCGTAAGGTAGGGCTTGGTAAGTGATATATTTTTATGATTTAGGCACCTTGGTTAAGATAATAGCAATTTTAACCAGATAATCAGAAAAATGTTTCAAGGGGTTGAGTGGGAAATTGCACTGCATGCTTGGGGATATGAAGTTAGTTTAATCTTGCTAGTAAAATGGAAGAGCAAAATAGAAGAGCTGCTTGGAGAAGGCTTTGCTCTGTTGTCTGCCTTCTTACACACTGTGGGGCTGCATGTTCACAAAGTATTTGCAGTAGGGGCTTGAACATAAAAATGTCCTTGGTAGGATGCAAACTCAGAGAGACCTAGTTTCTAGTATCTTTTCCAAGTTTTGACCTTGGCATTTAACTTTCAGGTGTAAGATTCCTTTGGAGTAAATTTTGTGGAGGTTGAAAATAATGTATGTGTTGAATAGCACTTCATTGTAAAGCTGTGATTTAAACGGGTAGACTTCTTGATGAAAGGATTTACCAATACATAGGTGAAAGGAAGTCATATCAAGTAGAATTTAGCCAAACTAAGTAGAGAAGTAGCATGCCAACCAGGCCTGTTAGTTTTTAAGATGCTAGGAAACACATGTTTTCTCAAGGGGATAATCAAATTTGTCTCCAGCTACAACCAAGGAGACAGCCCAGATTTATAGCAACCATTGGCCCATCTCCACGTCAAAGAAGAGACATCTAAGAAGCTACTTAATTGCCATTACAGACTCACAGCCAACATTAAAGACTGGTGTACCAGAAAGTTGCAGTTTTCTTCTTGAGAAAAGCCTAGCTCTGTCACATGGGGAAGACATTTGGTGAAAACCAATTGAACAGGGAAAACACTGTTGTGTTGCAGGCTGCTCTGATCAAACAAAGCTTTCCCCAAAAGTCTCAAGAATGTAGGATCACCTAACTTCTTCTCACACTCCTCAGATATGCTTGGCAGAGCTAATAGAACCTGTAGCCTGCACTTTGGGAGATTTCCCCAAAATTCTGAGGTATTTAAAATAAAGCACTGTTCCTTTTCTATAACCAGCAATAGGGTGAGCTGCAGGGTTGGGACATTTGAGGAGGGTTTCTTTCAGATTCTGAGAACCCAACTCTTTCCAACACATGGAGATACCCTCATCAGTTCCAAAGTCACTGTGTTCTTGGTAAATAATGTTCTTGAGATCCTGTGTTCCCCTTCTGCAGTGTTGTTTTTTTATACTCCTCATGATTTTATCCCATTTTATGAGTTTTTATGAGAGTGTCTGATCAATTCATAGACATCTCCTGTTTCCTTCCATTTCCTCGCAAGAAGTAGTGTAAAATATGCTATTCCTCTTAAGAAGCTTACTTAGTATAAGATATCACTTGTGCAATACCTTCCCACCCTAGCTATTACATTTTCTACCTTCTACTTTTCCTAATATTTGAAACCTCTGAGACCTCTCACTTATACCATGTCACTGAATAATGATATACTGTAATAGGGGAGTTGAGTACAGAAACCGTTCTAAAAATATCTTTGCTGTGTAAATCTCCCAATTGACTCAGTGCCTAAACTTGAACTCTCTAATCCATATTGAAACTGTTTAATATATAACCTGGAGCCTAAAAGAGACTTAAGGAAGACTGCAGGTATGGAGTACAAAATCAGCTGTAGGCAGTCTTCTTTTATAGCATTAACTAGAACTGGACACATGCTACTATTAAAGAGAATTCTTTAAATTAACCATTTAATTGTGTGTGGCATTCTTTCTTCTGGGTGGTGGGTATTAATTCTATAATAGCTGTATCTTCAGCCTTTTGGAAAAATATTTCTGAGACAAGCTTTGTTGGCTCAGGTCACGTTAATCCCAGTCTATTGTTCCCCAGATGCATAACTTTGCCTTCCACTTGGTTAAAATTCAGCAGAGTTTTAGACATTACTCATTTGAGACATATAATGAGCTGTTTATTGTGTGCAGTAGGAAGACAGTTTGGAAAAAATGAAGGTTGGATTTCTGGAAGTTTTAAACATTGTTTCCCAATTCAATTTTTTGTGAAAAATATTTCAATTTTACAAATAGGTTACAAAATAGTGTCAAGGAGGAAATGTGGATGAAACTTTAGAAGTATTTTATTAGCATCCTTTTACCTTTCTAATAACAGCAGCCATGATGATGTGGCTTAAGGAAATCAATTCCAGGGTTAAAAGGAGTTTAAGGAGCTGTAAAATAAAAGGAGCTGCAGAGGTGTCTGAAGTGTACATGGTGTTACACAGATACATAGGACAAATTTCACGTTTTGTGCTGGAATAGATGTGGCAAGAACGAGACATAAAATTAATATTTAACATTGTTTTGTTTATTGGAATCAGTAAGACTGGTTTTGCCTGCAGTCACTAGGGGGACCTACAGCTCCATAGACCACCTTTCTGGTGACCTCCATTTACAGAGAGAGGTCTAGAGCAGGGGGACTTAAAAAAAGATTAGTTGTTTCTAGAAGGTAATATGAATAGTGTAAGGATAATTTTGAGTTATTTTTTGGGTGTTGTGATGTTTCTGTTTATTTAATTTCCATATGTATACAATCATAGGTAACATTGGTGTACTTCACATTTTTCTTGGTTGAGTTTCCTCGGGTATCTTAATGAAATCTTGACTATATTTTTGGGCTTATGTTCTTAGTATTTTTGCATTATTCTTTCACAAATGTTGCATAATTTTCATTGTTGTGGTTGTAAAGTAAGTATAGAAGTCATATTTTGTCTGTGTGTAAAACATCTTCATAATACTGCTGAGAATTCTGAGTTATTTTTTCACATGGCAAATTCAGTTGGTAGCATGCCATCATAGAATGGCTGGTTGCCAGCATCCAAAGAGCAAGCAGGTGCTGGACCTAGGTACCCTACACATATCGAACTGATGGGCAGCTTTGTCTTTGTGTCGGTCACCTAGCATTTGAAATGGGGGCTGTCTGTCATATTGACACAGTTGCCTTTTTATGAATCACTTTGCCATAGCTGAGCTGCCTTGTCCGGCCTCAGTGGAAGAAGATGCACTTAATTCATATGTAACTTGGTGTGTTGAGGAGAGTTGATATGGCGAGACTCCCCTTCTCTGAAAAGAAGATGAAGAGGAGTACAGGTAGAAGGGGGAGGATGATACCAGGAAAAGAGGAGGTACAGAGCTGTAAGCAGGTTATAAAGTGAAAAAATAAACGAAGTAATGAGAAAATGGCTGGTTTTTATGTAAGTGAAAGATTGTGTTGACATGATTCTATAGACACTCTTCAATTGTGGGTGACAGTATCTCTGAGCTGGATAAGAAAGCTAGCTGAGCATAAGATGATGAAGAAACGAGATCAAGTCAGGAAACAATATTTGCCATGTTTGTTTGTTTTTTTGTTGTTGTTGTTTGTTTGTTTTTTTCCTTAGTTTACTTGAAACTTGAGATTCTATCCTAGGATTCCAAATTAATGGAATCTGATCAGACAGGACCAAACAAGGATGGAAGATGTACCCACAGTGTGTTCTGTTTTATCAACATATTTTACCAATGTTAATATTAAAATGCTTAATGTATGTATGGTTTGAAGTTACATGCTTCTTTATGGTCTCATTTCTTACTACATGGCACATCATGCTGAAGTTCTGCCTTGTAAGAGAATTTTCTACAGGTTCTATATAATGCCACAACAATGAGATTTATTTCAAAAAAGCATGTTATATATGTATAATATGGCTGTGTTCTTAGACTATGACAGATATATGAAGATTTGATGACGGTTTTGGGGGTTTATTTTGACCATTTTAATTTGATGGTCAATGTCATGTTGCCAGTTTTCCCTCTGGATATTTCAGGGAATGTATTAATATTATTCTTTTTTTTCACTTTTATTTATTATGTTTATTTCATGTTCCACATACACCCCCTCCCTTATTCCCTCTCAATCCCACTGTTTCTCTCTTTGAGTGTATTAAATTTTTTAAAGAAATTAGTTTGTTTTTTGACTTTACATCCAAAGGGTGAACCCTCCTTCCTTTGCTCTCAGTCCACCCTCACCCTTCTCTCTCCCCTCCCAGAAAAAAATGGAGCCCTGGTCTCCCTGTATCACTCCATTGCAGCACATCAAGTCACATCAGGACTGAGCATATCCTCATCCACTAAGGCCAGTCTAGGCATGCCTAATGGAGAGAGGATCTAAAAGCAGGCAGTAGAGTTCATATTAGAAACAATCCCCTCCACTTACCGCCCAACCCACATGGACCAAGCCACCCATAGTACAGATAAGTTCAAGAGGCCCAGATCCAGAAAATGCATGCTCCTTAGTTGATGGCTCATTTTTTGTACCCCCCATGGGTCTGGTTTACTTGTCTCTGTTAGTCTTCTTGTTGCTTCCTATCTCTTCCAGGTTCTTCTATCTTTCCCCCAGTACTTCCATAAGACCCCAGAGATCCACCCCATGCTTAGGTACAAGTTCCAGCATCTGTCTCCATTGGCTGCTGGGTGGAGCCTCTGAGATAATAGGCATGTTTAGGCTATTTTCTACAAGCTCAGCAAAGCAACATTTATAATTTCTTTGGCTGGCTCTCTAGTGTAAGGTGGGTCTCAGGTTGGCCAAATTATTGGTTGGACTGTCCCTCAATGTTTGTTCCCTCATTATCCCCAAACTTCTTGTAAGAAGGGTAATTTTTGGATTGTGGGTTTTGTGGTCCAGTTCTTGTTCCCTTTCTCTACTAGTCCTGACAGGCTAGGAGGTAGTCACTTAATTTTCCATGTCTCTTTTCCCCCTGCCGCTTCATTAGAAGTCTCAGCTAGAGTCAACCCATTCACACCCAGGTCCTCTCAGGAACCTTCCCTGTCAAGTGACTCCAAAGAGAAACCACCTCAGTTTCCCTTCTTGTTCTCAGCTCTCTCACCTCCTACTACAATTCTCCCCACATCTGATACCCACATTTGTTTCCCTCCCCATTCCAACTTCTACCCAGTTCCTTTTCTTCATCCACTTCTGCTGTCTGTTCTGTTTTCTATTCTGAGTGACATTTGGCAACCTCCCATGGGCCCTTCTTGTTACTTAGCTTCTTTGGGTGAGTGGATTCTAATATGCTCATCCTGTACTATAATTTCATAGGTCTAATATTCACTTATTAGCAATGTGTTCATTTCTGTGTCTGGATTACCTCTCTCAGGATGATCTTTTTTAGTGTTATCCATTTGCCTGCAATTTCCATGATTTATTTTTAATAACTGAGGAGTATTCAATTCTGTAAATATATTAGTAGTTCTTTATCCATTCTTCACTTTCTGACTATTACGAATAAAACAACTATGAACATAGTAGAACAAATGTCTTTGTTCTATAATGGAACATCTTTTGGATGTATTCTCTGGAGTGGTAGAGATGAGTATTGAGGTAGAACTATGCCCAATTTTCTGAGAATGCACCAGTTTGATTACCAGAGAAGTAGTACAAGTTTGCATTCTCATCAGCCTTGGAGGAAAGTTCCCTTTTCTCCACATCTTCACCAGAATGTGTTTCACTTGAGTTTTTTATCTTAGCAATTTGAATGGTGTAAGATGGAATCTTAGAGTCATTTTGATTTCCATTTGTCTGATGGCTAAGGACTTTGTTCTTTTCTTTAAGTGTTTCTCAACCATTTGAGATTCCTCTGTTATGACTTCTCAGTTTAGCTCTGAAACACAGTTTTAAATTGATTTATTTGATTTGTTGGTCTTTAATTTCTTAAGTTCTTTGTATATTTTGGATATTACCTTTCTGTCTGATGTAGGGTTGATATAGATATTTTCCCAATCTGTTGACTGCTGTTTTGTTCTATTGATAGTGTCCTTTGATTTACAGAAGCTTTTCAATTTCTTGAAATGCCATTTATTGTTGATCTCAGAGCCTGTGCTGCTGTTGTTCTCCTGTGTTAATTAGTTCCAGAATTTTCTCCACATTGTCTTCTGTATGATTGAGTCTCTGGGTTTATGTGACGGTCTTTGATCCCCTTGGACTTGAGTTTCTGCAGGGTGATACAAAGGGTCTATTTTCATTTTTCTATGTGCAGACATCTACCACCATTTGTTTAAGATAATGTCTTTTTTCCATTGTATAATTTTGGCTTCTTTGTTGAAAGTAAAGTTCCAATAGGAGTGTGGGTTTATTTCTGTGTCATTATTCCAATTTTATAGGATTGTACTGTTATCAAGGATATTTTATTTTTCCACTTGAATTTAATCTTTGAATTGTGTTGGAATGTTGTTGGGAAATGTAGACTCCATTTTTTTTTAAAGTGACATTGTTCTTATATACTTTAAATCTTCTTTTTTTCCCCTTTTTTTCTTAAATTTTTCATCAATTACACTTTATTCATTCTGCATCCCCCTATAAGCCCCTCCCTCCTCCCATCCCAATCCCACCCTCCCTCCTCCCTCTACTTGCATGCCACTCCCCAAGTCCACTAATAGGGGAGGTTCTCCTCTCCTTTCTGATCTTAGTCTGTCAGTTCACATCAAAAGTGGCTGTATTGTCCTCTACTGTGGCCTGGTAAGGCTGCACCCCCCCCCAGAGGGAGGTGATCAAAGAGCAGGCCAATCAGATTATGTCAGAGGCAGTCCCTCTTCACATTACTATGTAACCCAATTGGACTCTGAACCCATTTTTAAGAATGCTGTTTTAGAGAAAGGGGATAAAGGGAGGATTTGGGAGGGGAGAAGGAGGAGGGATACAAAGTTAATAAACTGTAATTAATAAAATATTTAAAAAAGAATGTTGTTTTTCTATGTTAATCCTATATATCCATGAGTTTGGGAGATCTTTCCATCTTTTGATATTTTCTTCAGTTTCTTTCTTTAAAGACTTCAAATTCTAGTCATAGAGGTCTTTCACTTAATGTTTGTGTCTACTGTTCAGGGTGTTGTTCCCCAAATTTTATTCTCAGCCCATTTTTTATTTGTATACAGAAGGAATAATGAAAATTTTAGTTGTGTTCCCAGCCACTTTGTGGAAAGTATATTTCAACTGTAGGAATTCTCTGGTAGGATTTCTTGGGTCACCTATGTATTCTAGGAAATCATCTGAGAATAGTGATACTTTGAATTCTTCCTTTCCAACTTGTATCTCCTTGATAACCTTCAGTTGTCTTATTATTTTGGCTAGGACTTAAGGAGTTTATTGAAGAGATATGGAGAGGGGAGGCATCCTTGTCCTGTACCTCATATGAAAGGAATTTCTTTAAGTTTCTCTCCAAATGATTTGATGTTAGCCCTCACCTTGCTCTTTACTGCCTTTATTATGTTATGTATGTGCCTGATTCCTTATATGCCTGATTTCTCCAAGTCTTTTAACATGAAGGGGTGTTAGATTTTGTCAGAAGCTTTTTCTCATCTAATGAGATGATCATGTGATCTTGGTCTTTCAGTTTGTTTATATGGTGGATTACATTGATGGGTTTTCACATGTTGAACCATCCCTGTATCCCTGAGATTAAGCCAATTTGTTCATCATGTATATCTTTGATGTGTGCTTGGATTTGTTTTGTGAGTATTTTATTGAATATATTTGTGTTATAGACAGCTATTAGCTGTCATGTGGGTGCTCAGAATTTAACCCAGGTCTTCTGGAATAACAGACAGTGTTCTTAACCACTGAGTCATACCTCCATCCCCCATGTTGCCTATTTATGATCAACATTTAAATTGCTAATATTTTCTCTCTACTTTTGTAATTGTTCAAACATACATTTCATTTAAAAAATATTAATATTACAGTTTAAAATGAGGCACTTCAGGTTTCTAGTTATTTATGCAGAACTGGAGTGGATGTATAAATCTATGTAGAAACTTGAGAAAGTTTTTTTTTCTTATTTGTTTGATTAATTTTTACATATTATTCAGGATCTCATTATGTACCCATGAGTGTCCTGGAACTTATTGCATAGGGCAGTCTACCATCCAGCGATATGCGATACACCAGCCTCTGTTTCTTGAGTGATTTTGGAATTAAAGTCATCAGAAAATACACCCAGCCTGCCCATTCTTATAAGAGTCAGGAATCGTTTATACTCTTTCTCTCATGTGGGCTCAGTACTGTTTTTCTGTTTACTCTGTCTCTCTCCATCTTTATCTGTTAATTGACATTTCTCTTGCAAGTCTGTAGCCTAGTTAAATGATAAAATAATACAGGTGAACTTCACTATTCAGTTTCCTCCTAAAAAGAGTTAGTTATTTCATTAAAACTTGTGTGTCACAAAATAAGTAGAAGAAACACCAGAATACTTTGAAAATACTGTAAATGAAGGATACATCGCCAGTATTCTAAGTATCATGCTTTCTGTTGTACACGTGTGTGGCTATTTTAGAGTATATTGACCTACAATGATGTGCATGTGAACTTCACTCGAGAAGAGTGGGCTTTGCTGGATCCTTCCCAGAGGAATCTCTACAAAGATGTGATGCTAGAGACCTACAGGAATCTCACTGCTATAGGTAGGAAAGTGAATTTTCTTTACTTCTTAAAATATGGAGAAACACTTTATTCATTATTGATGTGCTTCTGTAATTTCTCTTGAGGATGAGGAAGAATGAGATGAATGGTTCTTTGACTGACCATAGATCACGACTTAAACTTTGTATTATTTCCAATAATAAAGCATACATTTTCTGTTACTGTATTTTAGGCTACAATTGGGAAAGTCATAATATAGAAGAGCATTGTCAAAGTTCTAGAAGTCATGCAAGGTAATTTTCATTGTAACCTGATATGAATATGGTTCTGAGAAAATTTTAATATATTCTGGAAGTTTGAAAGAGAATGAACAGTACAAATGAACTGTTTTAAGTGTATTTATTGATGATGACTAACTTGTTACTAAACCATGTACCTCCATGTTACGTATTTGATGTGTGTTTGCAAGGCACTCCTCTAAGAAAGAATTCAAGGAAATCATACTTATGCAAGATCAATGTTTAAATTGTTTACTCATTAGCACTATGAGGTAAAACTGCAATTTGTTTAGTATCCTACAACTCAGATATTGCCAAATGTATTCACAATAAATACGTGATGAAAGTATATCCAAAACATTATACTAATCAACTCGTCCATAGTAAAATGGGGTTAATCATATACTTGTAGTAATATGCCTAAGTTTTGTGAGAAGGGCAGTTTTTTAGAGTCAAAAATGTTGTTGTGGAAAAATCACAATCCCTATAGCACATGTCTGTGATGAACAAAAATCAAATGTGTGAATGCATCATGAAATCATGTCATTTATTATTATTCTTTTAATAGTTAGTGATATCATGATATATCACAATGAGTTTAAGTCATTTTAATATATGTATATTGAAAGAAACAATGTACCACCCAGAACAACTAAAAGATATAGTACTCCCCATTTTGAATAGATGTTTAAAAATTGATACCTATTATGCTTTATATGGGCTATTTAGAGCTGCCAGCAGTACAAAGAATGACACATAGGCTTTTTAATATTTTAAAGTTTAGGCAATTTACCTGGGCAGATTCTGAACCCTATTTTTCCCCTAACACAGTGTCCAAAAGCAAGGCCAGTTCTACCTCTTTGTTCATGTTCGTATCCATCTTTTAACCTCACTGTCATGCTGGTGAGTGGCCTGTCATTTGCTTTCTTCTTTCCAGCAACCCTCTCTCACTCAGGAGTTCTGTCCTCCATTTTGTGCCCTACTATCACTTATTAGCTCTTTCTTATTTCCAATAGATAAGGAAGCACAAATGTTTACAAAATATAGGACAGGTGATTGGCTGTACAACTAACAATACTATTATTTCGTCAGTATTATTCACATATTCTGGCACACTTTCACACAATATACACCAACATCAATTAACTGGTTATTCACCTTCATTAGGAATTCTCACAAAAGCACACTGCAAAAAAATAAGTTTTAGGAATATACAAATTATTCTTTTTCTCAGTTATCTTTACATATTTAGTATGGCACACAGTATGGGGAAAGTTATTAATCCAGTCATTGTGTTAAAGCTCTGAGGTATTTCAGTTTTCTACAAATATGTGGTAAAACATCTTATAGAAAAAAGTATATAATAAATGTGAGCCAGGTAACAAATATTTTTACCATCACAGGTATTTTCAAATATGCAAAACAACCCATAGAGAAGGAGAACACCGTGAATATAACAATACTGATGAAAACTCAAAATGTACTTCTTTCCCTTTAATTCAAATCGCAAAATTAAGTCATGTGGCAAAAACATCCATTAGTGTAATGAATGTGGAAAAGGTGTCATATGTGCCAATTATCTTTGCAGGTATGAAAACAATCATTGTGCAGACAAACTCCTTGAAGATACTCAATATGAAGTCTTTGCACATCACAGTACTCCCCACACGTGGAAAAGTATGCATACTGGTACAGATCACTATGAATGTAGCCTATATAGTAATGCCTTTGCACATAAAAGTCATTTCCTAAGACATAAAAGTATACATATAGGAGAGAAACCTCATAAATGTAACCAATGTGGTAAATCCTGTGCATCTAACAGTGATCTACTAAGACATAAAGGAACTCACACTGGAGAAAAACCTTATGAATGCAATCAATGTGGAAAAGCCTTTGTACGTAACAGTAGTCTCCTAGTACATAAAAGAACTCACACTGGAGAGAAACCTTATGAATGTAATCAATGTGGTAAAGCCTTTGTATGTAACAGTCATCTCCTAAGACATAAAAGAACTCATTCTGGAGAGAAACCTTATGCATGTAACCAGTGTGGTAAAGCCTTTGCATGTAACAGTCATCTCCTAAGACATAAAAGAACTCATTCTGGAGAGAAACCTTATGAATGTAACCAGTGTGGTAAAGCCTTTACATGTAACAGTAGTCTCATAGTACATAACAGAGCTCACACTGGAGAGAAAGCTTATGAATGTAACCAATGTGGTAAAGCCTTTGTCTGTAACAGTCATCTAAGACATAAAAGAACTCATTCTGGAGAGAAACCTTATGCATGTAACCAGTGTGGTAAAGCCTTTGCATGTAACAGTAATCTTTTAATACATAAACGAACTCACACTGGAGAGAAACCTTATGAATGTAACCAATGTGGGAAAGCCTTTGCATATAACAGTAGTCTCCTAGTACATAAAAGAGCTCACACTGGAGAGAAATCTTATGAATGTAACCAATGTGGTAAAGCCTTTACATGTAACAGTAGTCTCATAGTACATAAAAGAAATCACACTGGAAAGAAACCTTATAAATGTAACCAATGTGGTAAAGCCTTTGCATATAATAGTGTTCTCCTAAGACATAAAAGTCTTTGTTGCAGAAAATTCTTATGAATATAACTAATGTCATGAAATCTTTTCATATAAGACTTATCTTGAACAAGAACACTTATTGGAGTGAAACCCTATGAATATAACCAATGTGTCAAAACAATCTTCGTGTACATAGAAGAAGCACACTCGATAGAAACTTTATGAATGTAACCAATGTGATAAAGCATTTTGACATAATAATCTCCTATGACATAAAGAACGTATATGAATGTAACTAAGGTGGTAAATCCATTACATGTAACAGTAGTCTTCTAATACAAAAAAGAGTTCACACTGGAGAGAACTCTTATGGATGTAATCAACTAGTTTAAGCCTTTGCAAGTAACAGTGATCTCCAAAACATAAAAGAACTCAGACTTGAGAGAAACCTTATTAATGTAATCTATGTGGTAAAGCCTGTTCACATAACAGTCATCTCCTAATAAAAACTTACTATTCACAATCATCTTCTATGTCATTAAAGAATTCATACTGGAACGAAAGACCGTGAGTGTATTTACATGGTGAAGCTACTCCACATTTGTATAACCTTTGTCATCATGAAAGAATTCATACAGAGAGAAAATTTATGAAGGTGTTAAAATGGGAGACCTTTTCACATATCGATATTCTACATCATCATAAAAGTTTCAAAATGGAGAGAAAATATGAGAATATAATCAGTATGGTAAGGCTTTTGTGTTCTTATGTCCAGTGAATCCAATACAACTCAAACAGGTCAATACAGATGAAAAAAAAATATTGTCATCCAGTTTGATTAGGGACACATAATGTTGAACTGTGATGCCCACCCATCCAATGAGCCAGAAAGTTACATAGGTTCTGAACTTGAAAATCATAAACATCTTTACTGTTTCACAACTGAATTATTTCCGTCAGTCATGGTTTAGGGATATGGGATTGGTTTACGTCAATGAGGAAGTCACCTGATACAAAATGTAGGTTTTACAGTCAAAACAATCATATCCATTTGTTCTTTTGTGGTTAGAAAAAGTATTATGTTTTAGGAAAGAGAATCTGTGGTTTGGGTCAGTCATTATGTTAGGGGACCAGAAATCATGGTATGGAACAGTCAGGTTTTGGGCAACAAAAGTTAAGTAATTAAAGCCAGTCAGCTATTGGGAAGTCTACAGCTTTCCTAGGGACTGTTAACTTAAACATATGTTCACCCTATAAATCAATGAAGGCTGGTAACTAAAAGGAAATACTTAGGACAAATTGCTTTTGCATGTTCCCACATACAATTTGCGTTTACATGTTTTGCATATCAAAGTAATCTTCAAGTATACAAATGGTCAGATAGTAGAGAGAAACCTAACACATGTCTTCAATATGATAAAGCCTTTTCTTAATACAGTTATCTCCAAATACATAAAGAACACACACTGCAGTGAAACCCTCTGAATAAGCAATGTGGTAAATCCTTTTCATAGGGTTTTCTTTGAAATCATGAGAAAAAGTCATGCTGCAGAGAAACCTCATGAATTTGGTCAGTATGGTAAGGTTTTCTGCTTCATGCTACCATTATATAAGAGTAAAAGCTTTACTGTGTGGGCTACATCTTAAAGCCTTTGCATATCACAGTAGTCTTTGAGAACCTAAAAGAACTCATTCTGTAGAACATCTATTAGAATGAAAGATTTGTAAAGGTCTTTGACCCACCAACTTGCATTCAATTACACTAGATTAGTTTGGAGGAAAATTCTAAGAAGTGTCAACGATGTATACATGTGTTTGTGACATCCATCCTTATTTTGTTTCCAATTGAAATCTCATATGGACCAAAGGCATATGAATTTAAACAATAAGATAATCCTTTTTTATTTCACAACTCAGTTCAATTACATGAAATAAATCATCCAGTTGTAAGGTGTATGTGTGCGTATTAGTACGTTTTCTGTGACCAAACGCAATGTCTAAGGCAACTTCCAAATGTGTTGACTTTTCCTTATGACCTGAGAGGATATGGGATCACTATAAATTGGGCAACACAAGTGTCTTACATGGCAGCTAAAGTAAGAAGGTTGGAGCTCACAACCACCACTTGCAGCATGAAGCAGCAACTGGGAACTACAGATGGTATGCAGCTGAAAACTATCAGGCCCACCCCAAGTAACATACTTTCTCCATCAGGGATACATTTTTTAAACATTCCCAAATGATACCACCTACTGAGAAGGATTCATTTCTCTGATTTCAAACCTACATGTTTGATTTCTGTTACATGAAGGAATTCATGATGAAGACATTTGTAGATAAGCCTGTAGTTGCCTCAACACCTGAATTCAGTAATGAATGCTTATACAAGTAAAACATTCATGAGTAAACATATATTTAAGAATTTTCTTTAATTTCTCTTATGTGATAACAGTTTTTCTTTGTTTGTTTATGTGCCTGTCCATTCTAGTTTCCAAGTAGACTAGACCCATTGATTTTCTCATACCAGGAATTATAGAAAGTTGTCAAAAACCTGACGTAGGTCCTGGGAATGAACTTGACTTAACTGCAAAACCATGTATGTAGTACTGTAAATATCTTAAATCTTAATATATTATCTTGATGTCACTAAGTAGAAAAGCATTCGTAGAAGAGAGCAATCTTATTTATGCAAAAGAGTTTATTACTTTGGACATAATAAATGTATTCATTTGCAAGAAAAGAAACTATTTTGAATCTGTTTTTATCACAGCCTCGGAGGAAGTAATTATTTACCATGTTCACTTCATTGTAATGGAGGAGATCACCAATTGTGGTTGTGGTCTGAACTTTGAAACATTGGAGTAGGTATTGAATTTGTTGTGTGTGTAGCAAATCCATTCACAGAAGTTTATTAGGTTGTTCTGATATTCCTTCTGTGGCAGCTGTTCATATTCTAATGCATTTCCACTTGGTGAGAGTTATTTTTCTGCTGTAATGTATAGAATGGAATCCCCATCCTCTATGTGGTCCATTGCTTATTTATATCAGGCCATGTGAGATCATAGTTTTCAAGGAAGGGTCTATGAGAACTTGTACTTTTTTATGTTTTCACAAATTCATTTAAGATGTTTGTTTTTAAGCCTTGCTTGGATATCAACAATTAAGTGATGCTTAGTAATATGTGTGTACATATGTATGTATATATTGTTTCAAGTTTCATGCTTCTAAATGTTCCCACATTTACTATATGGCACATCATCTTGAAATATTGCCTTCTTAGAGATTTATCTAGAGGTGATAGTTAATGTAACAGCAATGAGATTTATTTCAAAAACCATGTTGTGTGTATAATGGAATATTCATTCTTAGGCTATGACAGATATATAAAGAGTATGTGATACTCTATGGGGTCTATTTTGGTCATGGTTATATGATATTCAAGTTTATGTTGTCTCTTTTGCATACCACAAACACTCACCACTAAGCTCATTGAGACTCATAAAACTTATTTGAAAAATTACATCAGTACAATATTGTCTTCTATTCTGATTATGAATATATTGTCATCTGAGGATGGAAGAAAATGAAATTATTTGAATAATAAATGCTACTTGCAAATGAAAATTATACACTCCTGTCTTCTTTTGGAATGTGTTAGTTCTTTCTTAGGAGTAAAGGCTTGTTCTTAAGACTTTCTCAAAACTGCAAGTGAATGTCAGAGAATTGTCTCAGTTGGTAAATTTAGTTATTGCTAAGCCTGATGATTTGAGCTCAATCCCTGAGTAATCCATATCATTGCTACAGATTTTTCTAATGTTTCTATAGTTGGGCTGTTGTATATTCAAATTCACACATTAGCAGATATGTAAATATATTTTCAGGCTAAATAAGGGCCAGTGTAGTCACTGGCCAAAAGACTCTTTGTATTCCATGTCAAGAATTTATATATGGGATGTAGATAATAAACAGAAATAAGTTGTACTCTCACTATCACATATACACAATAACATGTATGTATACACAAACACACTCCAGCATTTTTTAATTTATTTTTTATTGATTACAGTTTATTCACTTTGTATCCCTGCTATAGACCCCTCCTCATCCCCTCCCAATCTTACCCTCTCTCCCTCTTTTTCTCCTATGCCCCTCCCCCAGTCCACTGGATAGGGGAGGTACTTCTCTCCTTCCATCTGAACCTAGTCTATCAGGTTTAATAGGGACTGTCTTCATTGTCTTCCTCTGTGGACTGGTAAGGCTGTTTCCTCTGCAGGCAGAGGTGATCAAAGAGCCAAGCCCTGAGTTCATGTCAGAGACAGTCCTTGTCCCCATTACTAGGGTACCCTCTTGGACACTAAGCTGCAATGGGCTAAATCTGTCGGGTACTACATTATCTCCATTTGTGGTTCTTGTTTGGATTATGAGTCTCCAAAAATCCCTGTGCCCAGATTTTTTCATTCTATTTCTCTCCTGGTGGAGCTCCTGTCCCCTCCAGGTCTTTCTATCTCCCCCTTCTTTCATTAGATTACCTGTACTCTGCCCAAAGTTTGGTTATGAGTCTCAGCATATGTTTTGATACCCTGCTGGATGGAGTCTTTCAGAGGCCATCTGTGGTAGGTTCCTGTCTAGTTCCCTGTTTTCTCTGTCTTCTGATGTCCATCCCGTTTGCATTTCTGAATGAAGATTGAGCATCTTACCCAGGGTCCTCCTTTTTGATTAGCTTCTTTAGCTGTACAGATTTTAGTATAATTATCCTATATTATATATCTTATATCCAGTTATAAATGATCAAATTAACAAAGCAATGCAGCCACTTATAGATGACAGAAATTATTTGTAGAAGTTGAAGACTTGTTGTTGTTCTTGAAAAGGAAAATGGTTCCTCTGTACATCTTATTTTATCCTTTAATTTATTGATTCAAGGATAGACCACTTAAAAAAAATCATAGCTTGGCTCAGAAGTGCATCCTTATCACCCTAAACCTAGGATTCAGTGGCAGGCTGATCTCTCTGAGACTGAGGCCAGATTGTTCCACAGAGTGTGTTCTCTGTTTGTTTGTTTTTGAGACACAATTTTCTTGTGTAACTTTGGCTGTTCTGGACTCACTTTTTAGACCCAGCCACCCTCAAAATCACATAAATCTGTTTGTCTCTTCCTCCTTGAGTGCTGGGATTACAGGTGTGTGCCACCATGCCCAGCTCCATGGACACTTCTAAAACAGGCATGGCTATGTAGGAATATGATGTATCAAAATGATTTCAAAATGCAAACTATCAAGTTATAGATTTTTTTTCCTGAGGGATAGTGTACACAGGGATGTTAGAAGTTTTCTGAAATTGGGCTCTCTGTCCTTTCTGTAAGTGAGAACTGTAGCAGTGTAATATCCCTCTCCTAGATCAGACATTATTACCAGATGGCATTGCTCCCTGAGCAATCTACTTTCATTGCCTCATTTACTTCATTTTCAGCTAAGAACTGTGGTCAAAAGTAAACATTCCAGAGGCATTTATGTCCATAATTTTAAAAATTTTACATCTATTTCTCCATGACTTTGAGCCAAGAGTGCCTTTTTATCTCTTATTTTTACATTATTTTCACATTCAGAATAAGACTTAATTCAGAATGTCTCTGAGTAGACAAACCACCATTTGAACTTATCCATATGCCGTAAGTTAAATTCCGGTGCTTGCTTTGTTGAAGCAAACCATTGCTTTCATAAGGACTCTTATGCTCTTCTTGCCTGTGCCAGGAAAATCTCTTTCTCAGGTTTTGTGTCTTTGCTGGTGTAACAAAACACCAAAATCACAGGCTCTAAGTGCTACAATCAATAAAAGTGACTTCATGAATCTGAAAAGCTTCTGTAAAGCAAAGGATACTGTCTACATATTGGGAAAGGATGTTCACTAACCCTATATCTGACAGAGGGCTAATATCCAGAATATATAGAGAACGCAGGAAGTTAAACAGCAATAAATCAAGTAATCCAATTTAAAAAAAATGGAGTACAGAGCTAAACAGAATTCTCAATAGAGGAATGGCAGAGAAACACTTAAATGCTCAATGCCCTTAGTCATCAGGGAAATGCAAATCAAAACAACCCTGAGATTTCACCTTGCACCCATCAGAAGAGCTAAGATCTAAAGCTCAAGTGACAATACATGATGAAGAGGATATCGAGAAAGAGGAACCCTCCTCCACTCCTGGTAGGAATGTAAACTTGTACATCACGTTGGAAATCAATCTGGCACTTTCTCAGACAATTAGGAATAGTGCTTCCTCAAGATTCAACTATACCACTCCTAAGCATATATCCAAAAGATGCTGAAGTATACAACAAGGTCATTTGCTCAACCATGTTTGTAGCAGCTTTATTTGTAATAGAATTTGGAAACAACCCAGATGCCCCTCAACTGAGGAATGGGCACAGAAAATGTGGTACATCTACTTAATGGACTATTTACTCAGCAATAAAAAAAAAACAAGGAAATTATGAAAATTGCAGGCAAATGGTGGAAACTGGGAAAGATCATCCTGAGTGAGGTAGCCCAGAAGCAGAAATACACATAGTGTATATACTACTCACAAGTGATTATTAGACATATAATATAGGATAAACATACTAAAATCTATACAACTAAAGAAATTTATGAATGAGGAGAACTCTGGCTAAGATGCTGAATCCTCATTCATAAAGGCAAAGAGGACAGACATCAGAAGAGGGAGAAAACAGGGAACAGGACAGGAGCCTACCACGGAGGGAATCTGAAAGGCTCTACCCTGCAGGATATCAGAGAAGATGCTGCGACTTTTAGCCAAATTTTGGGCAGAGTGCAAAGAACTTCATGAAAGAAGTAGGAAATAATAAAACCTGGAGAGGATATGTACTCCACAAGGAGAGCAACAGAACCAAAAAAATCTGGGCACAGGGTTCTTTTCTGAGACCGATAACTCCAACCAAGGACCATTGATGGAGATAAACTAGAACCCTGCACAGATGTTGCCAATGGCAGTTCAGTGTCCAAGTGGGTTCCATTGTAATGGGAATAGGGACTGTCTCTGACATGAACTGATTGGCCTGCTCTTTGATCACCTCCCCTAGAAGGGGAAGCAACATTACCAGGCCACAGAGGAAGACAGTGAAGCTATTCGTGATGAGCCCTGATAGACAATGATCATAGGGAGGGAGAGGAGGACCTCCCCTATCAGTGGACTTGGGGAGGCACATGTGTGGAGAAGGGGGAGGGAGGATGGAATTGGGAGAGGAGGAGGGAGGGGGCACAGAGGATTCAAAGTGAATAAAGTGTAATTAATAAAAATTAAGATTAAAAATGTAAAGAAGCCAGATTTATAAACTCTCATTGGTCAAATGACAAAACAATTTAAACATCAAAATGATCTGCATATCTATGTCCTCCCAAAATTCCTATGTTGAAGTCCTGAGACCCAAAGTAATAGAACTGCATGAGATCTTTGGGAAGTACTCAGGTCTGGGAGGTGAAGCCCTTATAAATAAGTTCATAACCTTATTGAAGAGATCCTATAAAATCATGTGACCCTTTAGAACACTGAGTTTAAAGGGAAAACAGGACTGTAGAGAAGCATGCCCCCAACTAGACCTTATAATTTAACTTTAGACTTTCCAGAGTTCATGACTGTGAAAAGTAAAACATTTGTTTATAAATCATTTGTCACTTAGACCCAGCAGACTAAAACAAACAGTAACAGTCCAGTCCACTACAGAAGGCACATAAATCATGAATCCATATTGATGTAAGTGTATGGCAAATGCATTAACATTCTGATGAGGACCAAGACACAGAGTGGCACGGTACTCATGAGCATGCAGGGTATTAACTGTGTAGTAGAAAAGCCTGGAAAACACTGATTACAAGTAATCAAAGTGAAAGTATGTCCCACCTGATAGGACACAATGTGTTAAACTTTTGTGATACCCTTGTCCCAGTTTATGTATTGATCCATGAGAACACAGAGAGCTTAGAGAGAGTCTATCAATATAACTAACCTGGGATATTAGCCATATAGTACAGGGTAACCATGGTATAACCCACAGACCTAAATAAACTAAGTAACATGGAGGGTAGAAGAGAGGATACTAGAATCCCACTAAGAAGGAGACAGACATGGGAAGTGGAGGGAGAGAGGAGATGGGTGGGAGAGGGGGGTGAAGAGAGGAACAGGAGGGGGGTCATGTGTGGGTAAAGTGGAGATGGGGGAGTAAGAGGGCTAAGAGAGAAGGGAAATTGGTGTTGAGGCATCTCTGAGACAAGATGAAGACCTGGAATTTTGGAGGTGCCTGGGAAGATATGAGGTTGACCCTGGCTGAGACTCCTAGCAGCAGGGATATTGAAACTGAAGTAGACACATCCTGTAGCCAGAGGAGGGAGGGGGACCCCAATCAACTCACAAATCTCTCGACCCAAATTTGTCACCTACAAGGTATGCAGGAATAAAAGATGGAACAGAGATTGAGGAAATGGCCAACCAATGACTGACACAACTTTTCCATAGAAAAGACTCAACTTCTGACACTATTAATAATACTCTAGCATAATTATCATCTGAGAGGCTTCATCCAACAGATAATGGAAACAGTTGCAGAGACCCACAGCCAAACAAACATTAGGCAGAATTTGGAGAGTCTTGTGGAGGAGTTAGAGGAAAGATTTAGGGAGCTGGGAGTGGGTAGTACACCACAAGACTTACATAGCCAGCTTACCTGGGACCATGGGGCCTCATAGAGACTGAACCACCAATAAAAGAATGTGCCTGGAGTAGTCCTAGGACCCCTCCACATATGAAATTGATGGGCTGTTTGTCCTCAAGTGGGTCCCCTAACAACTAGATCAGGAGCTGTGTCTGACTTGGGCTCCTATCTCTGTTCCTCCCTCTGGATCCCATTTTCCTAGCAGGGCTGCCTTGTCTTACCTCAGTGAAAGAGGAGGTACTTAATACTGATGTAACTTGATGTTCCAGGGTGGATTGGTTGGAGGCTATCTGGGGAAAATGGGTGAGTGGATGAGGGTGGGACTGGGAGGAGAGGAGGGAGTTGGGTTGTGAGTGGGATGTAAAATGAATAAATAAATAAATTAATGAAGACAAAATCCAACTGACCCACAGTCATCAAAAGTGACAGGATCATGAAAAAGATGATGGAACTATTCCATATTGAAAGAGACTAAAGAGATAAGGAAACACTACAACACTTAAATGTACCAACTTCCTCGACAATTATGTGAGTAATAACATAGTCAACACAACCCAAATTAGATGCAATACTGTGTCATCGTGAATTACCAATTTTGATAACTGCACTGTCATTATGTAAGACAAAGTTCTTGTTTGTATAAAATCAACACTAAACCATTCTGAGTGACAGGGCATAAGGTCAGCAGCTTCCTCTCAAAATGTCCAAAGTAAAACAGCAATTAACTCTGTACCATACTTGGAACTATCTTCAAGTTTGTTATTATTTCAAAATTATTAAGGGGAAGCTGCATCTGGTCTTTATCTCCAGCACTTGGGAGGCAGAGAAAGGCAGATCTCTGTAAGTTCAAGGCCAGCCTGGTCTACATAGGGAAGCCCAGGACAACCAGGTCTCTGTAGAGAGAATTTGTGTCAAAAAAACAAACTAAATAAAATTGTTGTAAGGAGAAGAACAATGTAACTGAAAACTGAACAACATTAAAAACAAAGCTGATTCTCCACACTGGCAGTCTGGGTAAGACTATGTCTGTAAGAGACTGAAAAGTGAAATGACATGACATTTTGGAGCAGCAAGAAGATTCTCTAAATACAGCCCACAGTCTTCTTTTGTTATTGTGTATGTGTGTGGGGGGAGTGTTCATGATGTGGGTAAAGGATGAATATCAGTGAACATATGGGAAGGTCAGATGACATCTCTGTGCAATCATTTTTTCCTTCCACCTTTTCAGGAATTCAGGGATCAAACTCAGGTTTCCAGGCTTGCCCAGCAAGCCATCCTATCTACTTGCAAGCGATTCTCTTAAATGACCTCAATTAGATAATAGTGAGAAAAAAATGTGAAGGGTCCCTGCTCTTAAACAATTTCTTAGGGATGAATAAATAATAAAAAAGAGATGAGTAGAACATTAGTACACTAGTGCTACCAATGACTAACAATCATCCAAACACAACCAAGCACCTCCTGAGACAAGGGGCTGCAGGGCTGGTAGCTAAAATTCCTTGCAAGTGTAAAACTGGAATAAACCTGAAATAAAAGAGCTTTCCCAGCTCTACAGTAACCTTGTTATTATATCCTGATTATCTACACATAGCAACCCAAAGAAATACAAATAGGAAAATAAGCCCGCATGAACCCTGTAAACTCCTGGTTGTACAAGTCCATCAAAGTATAAACAGCAGTTTATCTGCCAAACTGTTCCTTATGAAGAATTCTCTGATGAATAAAGAGAACAATTAAATCACGTGAAATCTAAATGAGAGAGAGCACCTGCAGTGGCTGTCTTTACTTAAGAAGAGTCATTTCATTCTGGAATGCTGGCACATACGTCCTGAAACAATATTCCTAGAAATGTGCACGGATCCTGTAGCCTTTTTAAGTACATTTTTAAGGCATTCATTCGACTGGGATGTCCAAGCTCCCCCACTCTACCCGCCCTAGGGCAGGCAGGAGGCAGCACCGGACTCTGCACTTCCATTCCTGGAGGACTGGCCCCAGCATCACTCTTCCTCAGGATGCAGAGCACAAGGGTATCCTAGAAACTCCTCAGAGTGTACTCCCGCCCTCCCAACCCTGGCAGAAAGAGGGCGCGGTCCCAGGTACCAGCATCCTCCACAAAAGCTCTTGGCAGAACTCACACAGGCTCTCCCGACCCGCCCAGCCCTCCAGCCCCCAGCTGCACAGCCCTGCCTTGCCTCGCAACTGCCGTCTAGCGCGTCCCTCACACACATCGCCTGCTCCGCGATGGCCAACAGGCTCCTCCACCTTGGGACCCAACCCTCTCTCCTCTCAGCCTCCCAGCCGCGATGCCAGGCCCAGCACCGCCTAGCCCACTGGATGGCTGCTGGGGGCGGAGGCGGAGCCCAGAAGCAGAGCGGGGGAGGAGCCTGTAGGCGGAGGCGGAGCCCGAGGGGCGGAGGCGGAGCCAGGGGGGCAGGGGAGGAGTCCGGCGGAGGAGGGAGACGGAGCCCGTGGTAGCAGAGGCGGAGCCTAGCGGAGGGGGGGCGGAGCCCGGGAACGAAAGCGAACTCGGGGTAGAGACGGGGAGAGCCCGGAAGCGGAGGGAGGCGGAGCCCTGTGAGGTGAAGGCGGAGCCCGGCGGATGAGGGAAGCGGAGTTTGGGAGAGCAGAGGCGGAGCCTAGTGGGTGTAGAGGCTGAGCCTGGGGCGGAGGCGGAGCCCGAGGGGACGGAGGCGGAGCCCGGGTCAGGCGGAGGCGGAGCCCGGGACGGCGCCTGCCCCACACCCTTACCTGGCTTCTCCTGGTCTCAGCCTTCCACGATGAAGTAGTCCACTAGCCAAGCCACGACCGCCGCCATCGTGCCCGGAAAGCGGGTTCCAGTCGCCAACCCTCGCCGCCGCCGCAACCCAAAGGGATTTTCCTTTTCCCTTTGGCGGCTGTTGCCATAGCAATGGCGCTTACGTCACGCTTGACAATGGAGGCGCGCACTGCGCCTGCGCCGCGCCTCGCGCAAGCCCCTCCCCCGTCCCATCCGAGAGGGCTCGGCCTTCGGGTTCCTCAGAGGCCGCTTGGACCCTCAGCTCAGGAAGTGGGCGGCTGCACCGAGGGGGAGCTCTTAGAGGCCGCCCTCTGCCTCAACGCCCCCCTCCCCTATTCTTTATTTTCCTCTATCAGGGGTCTTTCCTTCCGCCTTCTCTCTCCCTTTTGCAGTGGGGGGAGAAGGGCATGGAGGGTCGTGAGGTCACTGGAAAGCTTGCACTTCTCTGCTGCCTGCTTGCCACTGGCCGCGCATCAAAGATTCTCCCGCCCTCTGCTGGAAGCTTGTAATTTGCACCACCGAGGCTTTCTGGCTGCACGTTTTCTGTTTATGTTGTGCAGATTGGGATTTTAGAAACATGCCCCCGAGCTGGCCGGGGAGGAAAAGACTTGCGCAATCTTCAGAGACACCTATGGTTTCTGGGATTCCTGGGCTGGGAGCGTTCACCTTGGGTTTTCCTCTGAGTGCCCAAGAGAGTTGGGTTCCACCTAAGAACAGGGCATCCCAGGGATCCTCCTGAAATGGTCCTGTCGCTTCCCAGGGAGCCCTGCCCACCTGAATTTCACTGCTTTTTGTTTCAAAGCTCTGGTAGCTGAAACAGGTATTAACTTCCAAGTTGCTCTATTGCAAAAGTGCAATCAGATAAATTCATGGGGCTCTTTGTCCAGTCTAGAGATTATCCTAGTCGATTGAGTTTATTTTTTATTTCTTTTTTTATTTTTTTTTAATTTTCATTAGTTACAATTTATTCACTTTGTATCCCCCCTGTAGCTCCCTCCCTCCTCCTCTCCCAATCCCACTCACCCTCTCCCTTCTCCACCCATGCCCCTCTGCCAGTCCACTGATAGGGGTGGTTTTCCTCCCCTTCATTCTGATCCTAGTCTATCAGGTCTCATAAGGACTGCCTGCACTGTCTTCCTCTGTGGCCTGGTAAGGCTGCTCCCTAAAGGGGAGGTGATCAAAGCAGGCCAGTCAGTTCATGTCAGAGACATGCAAAATCCATACACATAAAATAAACAATCTTTTTATACTTGGAATAAATTTATATATCATAAAAGTAGATATACACTCCATTGGCATTTAATATATCTCACCATTGGACAATGAATACAGCTGTCTTGTTTCAAACCATTTTCATCACCCACCCAAAATCCATTAAATATACACTACCATTTCTCTCTCTAGGCCCTGGCAATAACCACTCACTTTCTGATTCTATGGGTTTGCCTGTTTCCTATAACTTGAATTAATCTTGTCTGGAATATTGTTTCCTAGGTTTTGGGTTTTTGCTTTTGGGTTGGTTGGTTGGTTGATATTTTGAGCGAGGGTTTCTCTGTGTAGCCTTGGATGTCCTGGAACTCTCTTTGTAGACAAGGCTGGCCTTGAACTCACAGAGATCTGCCTACCTCAGCCCCCTGAGTGCTGGGATTAAATGTGTGAGCCATCACACCACCACCTGGCTTTTTTCCTAGTTTTATCCATGCTCTATCATTAGTGCTGCCTTGTACTATATCAGAGCATCAGTACTGCATTCTCCCTTACTGTTGAATAACCCTCTTCTCTATGTACAAATCAGGCCTTGCTTATCCACTGGTGATTTAGAGCATAGAGCATTGTTTCTGTCTAGCTCCATGACCATGTATAGAAAATATGTGAGTGGGGCTAAAGAGATATCTCAGTGGTTAAGAGTACTGGTTGCTCATTCAGAGGTCCTGAGTTCAATTCCCAGCACCAACATGGTAGCTCATAACCATCTGTACTGGGATTTGATGCCCTCTTCTGGCATACAAGTGTACATACAGATAAAGCACTCACATACATAAAATGAATAAATCTTAAAAGAAAAAAAAAGTGCCTGAGTACCAGTTTGCAATTCTCTTGGTATATCCTTGAGAGTAGCACTAATGGACAGTAGTAAATTACATATGGTAATGATTTTACCTACCAACACTGAACAAGAATTCTAACTTTATTTCTATCTTTATATCTTTGTCAACAGTTGTTTCCTTGGTTGTTTTTTTTTAAATATTATAGATATCTTAAGAGGTATAGATTACTTTTTGTTTGTTTGTTTGGGGTTTTGTTGTTTTGCTTTACTTTTTTAGCTTGTTTTAAAAAAAGGGGGATTTTCTCTGTGTAGCCCTGGCTGTCCTAAAACTCACTCTGTAGACCAGGCTGGCTTCATACTCAGAGATCTATCTGCCTTGTACTCCTGAGTGAGTGCTGGGATTAAGAGTGTGCCACCACTGCCTGGCCCAATAACTGTGAATTATTAATTTATGCTGTTGCTCTTAAGACAGGGTCTCACTAGAGACCCAACTAACCTGTGACCTAGTTTACTCTTGTACTCTGGATCCTCCAGCCTAATTTTCACCACCAATACTGAGGTTGACAGCATGGAATTAACCACCAGGCCTAGCTGAGTAGATGTCTTACTGTCCTCCTGATTTGTATTTCTTTAATGACTCATGGTGTTCAGCATATTTTCCTCTGTATGACTGCCATTTCTAAATCGTCCTTGAAGAAATATCTATTCTAGTCCTCTGCCTAACTACACCTTTACCACACCCTGCTGAGGTGTCTAACCCTTGGCTTCCCCCATGCTAGGGAAGCTCTGTCCTACTGAGCCATACCCCTAGCCCAGCCCTGTTTGTTTTTTTTGTGTTTGTTATTCTAAAAACTAGACTTCTGTCAAATAAAAACTCTGCAGACTTTCTTTCTGTAGACTGTCATGTTATCTTCTTGATATTACCCTTTGGTTCAAAAAAGTATTTTACTTTGATGAAGTCCAAAGTTTTATTGGTTTTCTATGATTTTTGTGTCATATTTAAAAATTAATTATTGAATTTAACATCATGAAAGTTCACTACTATGTAACCTTTGCACACTTATAGCTCTTATATTTTGGCCTTTGATCCATTTTGGGTTGACTTTGTAATGATAGGGTTCTCATTTTACCTTTTTTAAAAGATCTATGTTTATTTTGTGTGTGTATAACTCTTTGTGTGTACATATGTATGTGTGTGCATGTGATGACCAAAAGAGAGTGTCAGAGACCCCAGATCTAGAGGGAGAGACAACTGTGAGCATCCAGCATGGATGCTAGTAACTGAACTTAGTTCTTTGGATGAGAATCAAGTTCTCTTAACCACTAAGCCATCTCCCCAGCCCCCATTTACTCTTTAAATGCATATTGTTTAAATTCTCTTTGAAAATATTGACATTAACCTGAGGTAATCATTGTTCATCCTACTAATACTAAACTACATTCCCAACTTGCAAGTTTATTTTAATTTCTTTCTTTTTCTTTATCGAAGTTGTTTTCCAAACCTAGAATTGAGCACTACCTTCTTGACTATGTTTATTCTATTAAGGTCTTAGATAGACTAGTGGACATTTAAATGGCTGTTTTGTAAATGAAGTTTTCCCATGACATAAGGTAAAGGCCTAAAAGTACTGTGTGTTTCTATCTATGCATGAACACATTAACATCCACTGAAGATATACTTTGGTTTCTCACCTAACAACTGCCAGGCTGCTGAAACTGATAAGCCTGGACAGGACAGCCTGATTGATGAGGCTGGCTAAAGGCCATCCCACCCCCTAAGTACCATCATCTTTCACTAACAAGGGAGAGAACAATCCAAGTCCAGATTTGTTTTGCTGAGGGCTGGGAGCCTCAAGTGATGAAGCTATGCAAGAGAGAAGACAGCCTTTCTTGCCTTACAAGACAAGATGAAGCTGATTCCTAGTGTGTGGGGGATTTCTCACCCTGATACTCCCCGTGTGGACTGTGGTGGGGTAAGTGGTTTCACTGTACAGTCATTGCCAATGCTTGCTGTGGTTAGCCACTACAGTTTAGGCAGGCAGTCTGAGAGTTGGATTTGATCATATTTCCTGCAGCCACAACCAGGGCTCCTTCAGATTTCTTCTCCCAACCCATAACTTAGGAGACTGAGAGATGTGGAAATTTCCCTGATGACTGCCATATCTGAAAACACGCAGTTGCCTAAACAAAAATCTCAATGACTGCTACCCTCGATACTGGCCTTTCACTCAGGCCCACATTTGTCTTTCAGTCCTGTTGCTCCTACTTCCCACATGTCCATTTCACACTCACATCATTGTCATTTCCCATCTTGATAGTTTATAATACCTTCCTTAGCCTTTTCCCTCTTCATTGGTTCCATGTGTGTAAAAAAAATGGCATTTTATATGTAAAACTTATTTTTTAAAATCAGGTTTTACTTATCTCAGGCTAGCCTCAAAAATTCCGAGCACATTAAGATGATGTTGAACTTCTGATGTCCCTGACTGCACCTCCTTATTGGGATTACAGGTGTGTACAAAACACGAGGTTTCATGGATGCAAGGCAAGCACTTTACCAACTGATCTATGTTCCAAGTCCTTATATAGAAAACCTAAAGACAAAAAGCAAGATATTGACCCAGTCTTAAAATTAAGTCTGTAAGCCTGGAGCAGTGGCATACACCTGTGAGCCCGCACTCAGAGAAGCAGAGGCAGGTGGGTGGCACTGAGTTCAGGGCCAGCCTGGTCTACACAGAAAAGCCCTATTTTGAGAAAAAAAAAAAAGTTAGTGTACCAAGCACACATTTTCAGTTTGAAGTATGTTTGGAGTGCAGGAAAGAGAAATCCAGAGATGGCTGACAGACTGTGTCTTAGGCCATGGTGTCTTGACATTTTTTTTCGAAGTATCTGGGACTGCAGTGGTCACAGTGGTACTGAGAGGCTTTGCAGGCTGTTCTTATATAGATTGAATATTTGGTACACAGGCCTTGGCTACATAATTTGCAGAGTCCAGTGCAAAACAAAAGTGAAGGATCCCTTGTTCAAAAGTTAAAGATTTCAAAAGGTTTAGCAGAGCATTAGAACAAAGGTGGGCTCTTCTGAGTGCAAATCCCTAGCACCTGAACATGGTGTGTTTCCACAAAGCTGACTCTGTTGGTGCAGTGTGTGTGCATGCTGGAGTGGAGAAGGGGGTGTGGTTGCTGGGAATTGAACTCAGGACCTTTAGAAAAATAGCTAGTGTTTTTAATCTCTGAGCCATCTTTTCGGCCTGTATTTTTTTTTTCTTTTTATTGATTTTTTTTTATGTCTATGAGTTCTCTACATGGCATATACACCTGCATGCCAGAAAAGAGCATCAGATCCCAGTATAGATGGTTGTGAACCATCATGTGGTTGCCAGGAATTGAACTGAGGTCCTCTGGAAGGACAGCCAGTTCTATTAACCTCCAAGCCATCTCTCCAGCCACAATATTCTGCTTTTGTTGTTTGGTATTTTGGAGATGACAATGGAACCTAGAGCCATCTTGTTCATGCTTAGCACATGATTTACCACTGAGCTACATGCCCAAGCCTCAAAACAATCTCTGGTTGTTGTAGTCTTGTCATTATTGTTGAGATGATCTGACTACATAGCCCAAGCTCACCATCCTTCTGCTCCAACCGCCTGAGAGCCAGATTACAGAAGTATATCATTACGCCCAACACTCAAAACTATTGTTTGTAAAATGTGTGTGTGTGTGTGTGTGTGTGTGTGTGTGTGTGTGTGTGCATATTTTCAGCTTTTAGGCACTTTATTTTTCTTCTACCTTTTCTCTTTGCACAGGTTTCTTCAGAGGAGCTCAGGTCCACTTAGTGGTGGCTCCAACCCACTCAGTAGCCTATGTTGTGGGAATTGATGACCAGTCCTCAGTGTCTGGCTAGCCACTCCAGTCTTCAGTTGGGAACACCTGGATGGGTTCTGAGGGCACCTGCATATCCTCAGACTAATCTGCCACTGATGGCTGAGTGGCGGTGAACTCAGGAACTGGCACAGTCCATTCACCCTGGAATTCCTCTTTGGTCATGGCCTTCTCAGCAGCAGCCTGCTCCTCCTTCTCCGTCTCCTCTGGGTCTATATAGAAATAAAGATCAGGCATAAACTGCCATGGATGAATACAGGAGATAGTGCCACACATGTGGAATACATCCTGGGCTAGCATCCACCCACTGAGTGAGCTCCCTTGTTGTCGCATGGATAGCAATGTTACATAGTTCAGAGGAGAATCTGTGTTGCACAGAGCAAGGGTGGGCAGGTTGACCTAAGCAGCCTCTGTGAGGGGCTGGTGGTCAGCTCTGAGTTCAGTCATCAGCTGCTTGGATTTGTTTAGTGAAGGTCCCAGGAGTTGCTCCAAGTGGCAGTGGCAAACTTCACCACAGCTCGCTGGTCAGTGTTCCTGGAGGAGATGATTCTGACATCAGCAAGTTTCTCAATATCAACAGTAGCCTGAGCTGCAAGCAACAGCTTCTCCCAGGTCCTCTTCAGATTTATGATGTAGATATCATCACTGTTCCTTTTGTAGATGTATTACTCCATCTGAAAATCAAGATTGGTGCCACCTAATTGGGTTTCTGTGGTGAGGAATTTGCGGACATCCTCATCCCTCATCTGCCTGAATTAAAGGGCCCAGGACATTGCGTAACTTTCCCCTTTAAGTTATGCCAGAAATCAAGAACAGTGCCATATGGATCTGTCTCTGGGAAGCACAGAAAAGTGTGTGTGTGTGTGTGTGTGTGTGTGTGTGTGTGTGTGTGTTAAATTTCTGAAATCTTATTATTAATTTTAGAGGACTAAAGAATCTTTGAGATAAGTGTACACCAAATCATTTATGTCCTGTTTCCAAACCCCTTGTCTTAGTTACTTTTTTATCACCGTGCCACTATATCGTGACCAAGACAGCTTATAGAAGAAACAATTGGTTGGGTACATAGAGTTTCAGAAGGTAAGTCCATGACCATCATGGCAGGGACCATGGTGGCAGACAGGAATGGCAGGCACCAGAGAGAACATTGGCTGAGAGCTTACGTCCTGATCTACAAGTATGAGGCAAAGAGCCAACTGAGAATGGTGTGGGATTTTAAAACTTCAAATCCCACACACAGTGGAACACCTCTTCAACAAGATCTCACTTCCTAATTTTTTCAAAACAGTTCCACCAATGGGGAACCAGATTTTCAAACTTATGAGTCTATAGGGGTCAAACAACCACACTCCTCAACATTGCTTCCTATGTAGCCAAGAATTAAGATTAAAAAATGTCAATGTCCCAAAGCATCCCAGGCACTCAGATTCTTGTGTGGTTTTGTTGTTGCTGCTGTTTTGTTTTTGAGACAGAGTTTCGAGTATAGTCCAGGTTGACCTTCATTCCTGACTTTCCTAATGATCCATTTACAAGAATGTGTCAGCACACTTGCTTTATGATCTTTTCTGTTTGGTTGGTTTAGTTTTTGTTTGTGTTGTTGTTGTTGTTTTGTTTTGCTTTTCAAGACAGGGTTTGTAGCTTTGTCTGGACTAGACTCACTCTGTAGACCAGGATGGCCTTGAACTCAGAGATCCAATGTGTGCCACTACACCCGCTGACCCTTTTTTTTGAGGGGAGTATTTTTATCTTCTGTGCAGATGAGTGATAAGAGTATTTTACTTGCATGTATATAAGTGTACCACAATGTGTGCCTTATATCTCAGTAGGTATATGGCTTCAAATTCCCTGAAACAGGAACTATAGAAGATAGTCAACCACCATGGACATGCTAGGAACTCTGAACAAAAAAAGAATGATTTGTTTTGTTTTAAGATCTATTTATTTATTTATTTATTTATTTATTTATTTATTTATTTATTATATAGTTTTCTACCTGCATGTGTGCCTGCAGGCCAGAAGAGGACACCAGATTTCATGATAGATGGTTGTGAAACACCATGTGGTTGCTGAGAATTGAACTCATGACCTCTGGAAGAGAAGTTGAGCCATCTCTCCAGCCCCACAGGAGGTATTTTCCACCACTGAGTCATCTCTTCATCTCCTCTCTCTTCCTCTTTAATCTTTTATTATTATTATTATCATTCCTTTCTTCTTGCCTAGTATATTCCAAACAAATTCACCTTCTTTCATTTCCCCTACTGAACTAAAATGTTCTCACCTCTCAGCCTTTGAATATATACGTTCTTTATCCCTTCTGGGGTTTTTGGTCCCTCTTGCTTTCTTTTAGGTTTCATAGTGGAATTTAGAGTAATGTATACATTTGTATGCATGGTCTATGGGTTTGTTTGTGATGGATAACCCCATAAGATTGTAAGCTCATAGAGAATGATGTTTGCATTAATCATTTTTGTGTGTTTAGGACATAGTACAGTATTGGGTACCTAATTCACAAACAGTAACTATCTGGGGAAGGACAAATAACCTTTTAAACAGCAAGTTCCTTTAACAAAGTCTTCATAATCTGATAGTAATACAGAATTTCCACCTAGAGGATGGGAGCACATTTTATTTGTTAATGCCAGCCATTGTGCAATCTGTAATAAACTTCTCCTTGAGTCTTTTTATCTTGTTCTGTTACTGCTGTTACTAGGACAGCCTCCTCTATGCCTGTTGCTTTCTCTGTGTTCTCTTTCATTTATCCCATAACAAGTTAATTCCTTTAAGCTTTAATGAGGTTTAGCATCTAGCTTCATCATATGCAAAGACTATCTGTATCTACCTGTTTTGTTTAGGAGCTAGGAATACAGCTCAGAGGTAGAACATTTGCTTCACATATACAAGAAAAAGAAGAAGGAGAAAGAAAAGGAACAGGAGAAGCAAAGCATTGCTTTTCTTTATAGAGATGCTCTGCCTTAAATACAGGGGTTAACAGTTGTCCTGTCACTGCCTTCCAAATAATGTAGAAATTACAGATACAGCAACAGTAATACTTATTTGGTGTTAGTTTTTAACCTGGTCCCTTTCCTGACATTCACTGTATACCTGCTTTATACATACTTTCTTTTATGTGCATGTTCATTTTCTGGGAAGATTCTATGTTTTCATTACATTTTATGAGAGGTGATATTCTCAGAAAATGTCCTGGGTTTTGCATCCTGCCATGCTTATCCCTAGGAGACCATATCTGCAAAGCTGATTATGTCCTCTCTGTACATCATTGGTGTTATGACTTCAGGATGCATCTTGAACCTTGTTTTCAAGAGAATGTTGTAAACAAGCCCTGAGCTTAACAGGCACCTCATGAAAAAACGTTCATCATAAAATGTCCTGTCTGAAAAGAACATCTGAGATCATTGTGCAATGCACTCAGTTACTTTCATTTTAGTCATTAATATTATTAGTACTATTTATTGTTTTTCCTTACTTTTCTAGAGACCCAAGTATGATAACCCTGGTATAAAGGACTGTGTACACACTGTTAACTAAGAAAATAAAACCACACGTTCAAACCAAGCAAAACCTCCAAATATTGATAAGAATTGGTTTTAATTTTAGGGCCCAAAAATAATGCAGTTTAAATGTGAGGAAGACATTGAAATACCATTATTCAGCAAGCTTTTAGAGTATATATATATATGTATATATATATATATATATATGTGTGTGTGTGTGTGTGTGTGTGTGTGTATCTGTGTGTGTGTTTGTGAATACATGTGTATATATACATATATATGTAAATATGATAAAAGGATGTACACATAAATGCGAGTTAAGAATTCTTGGGCACACACACAAAAGGTGGAACTTCATTAAGCAGGATTTTTTTCCTTTCTGTTTCCTTGCCAGGAAAATTTTGAACATGTCCCTCCCCTTTCCTTCCCTCCCATTCCATTCCTTCCTTGTTCAGTGTGAATTTACAAACATTACACTTGAATGGATACAATTCTGAGAATGCATTGCTAAAACGACCTCTGCTGCCTCACTTCTAGACCTTGAACCCAAAATCCATTGTAGCTATATTTTTTCTTGCACTGGTGATTAAGTAAAGCAACTCATTTTCTAGGGGGGGAGGGGTAGATTCTCAGACATGGTGAAATCTTCATCTATCCCCCCTTACATCCTTTAGCCCTTCAGAGAGCATATTGACAGAGTGTCCCCACCCAAGAAAAGCACAAGCATACATGTGCTTTCTAAGATTTTTCTAACAAAATTCTTTTAGTTGCCAGTCTTAGACCTTGCCTAAAAAAAGAATTGGCTGGTTTGGAGAGATGGCTCCGAGGTTAAGGAGTATGACTGCTCTTCCACAGGTCCTGAGTTAAATTCCCAACAACCACATAGTGGCTCATGGCTATCTATAATGAAATTCGGTGCCCTCTTCTGGCGTGCTGTCACACATGCAGGCAGAACATTGTATGAATAAAAAAATGAATCATAAAAAAATAAAACAAGAAAAAGAATTGATTTAGTTCTCAAATGACAATTTTGTAAGTGCAGCCAGGCTAATAAGTCATGTGCCAAGGTTCTCAGGTGGGTATTCTTAGCACAATGCCAGTACACTGGAAGATACCCAGGAGCTCAGTGAAGCCAATGGATTCGGTCCATTTCCTTGTTGAAGGCATCTATGGTTAAAAACATGAAGTTTGTAAGCAGATGCTGAGTGTGATGGGCAACTGTTGGGTAGAGTGAATGGAATTTTATGTAAGAACTGGGAAAAAAAAACATGAAGTTTGAGGGATTAGGGGTGTAGCTCAGTTGATAAGAGGTAGAGTAGAAGGATCATAAATTCAAGGTCATCTTATAGCTGTTTAGTTTCAGACCAGGCTTGGCTGCAGGGGACCCTAACCAATAATAATAATAGGAATAACCAAAATATATTTCGGCTAAAAGCATACTTGGTGATCATTGTTCCAAGCCAGAGCTAACCTCAGGTCACCAACTTTCCTCAGGGAGGAAGCAAGGAGGCAGTGAGGTCCAGCCCAGCAGGATTTTCTGCACACAGACCCCTCTCCAACTGAGCCTTCCCAGCCAACCTTGTGGAAATGCGTGTTCCCACTGGAGACCAGAGGTGCCCCAGCTTGTAGCACTGGGAGCATGGGGCAGGAAAGTAACCATGGAGCACAGCTGTTTGGTTACTGGCCCACTGAGACCATCACAAGCAAACAAAACAACAAAAGAAAAACAGAAGACAAAAAATGTACTGGGTACAATGGGTGCAAAGAGAATGGAAGAAGAAGAAAATACCAAAACTCAAAACAGTGGCCTGTCTCTCTATGGGCCCTCTATCCTGTTCCATTAGTGTTGTCCTACTCCCAAATCAGGCTCCGCCCAACTACACCAGAGTTTGGAATGGTGGCCTGCATTCAGCCAGACCAGAGAATGGAGAAGTAAACTATCTGTTGATATCTACCAGACTAGAGGCCAAAGCACCAGCCAAACTCTGCCAGATGAGAGACCACAGCAGCAGCTAATCTCTGACAGATTAGAGTCCAGAGCAGTGGAAAGCTCTGCCAGACCTGAGCCCAGAGTAGTGGATAAGCTCTGCCAGACCAGAGACCAGAGAACATTGGCAGAGGTGCCAAGCCTGGGGCTCCACATACTGTATCCATCCCTTGGCACCTCCTTGCCACTCTCACTGGAGCCTGTGGAGCATGGCTCAAGCCTCCCTGAAATGTGAAAGAATCAAGTCTAGGGGGATAGAAGAATTCTGTCCCCTGTACTCAGTCAGTCCCAGAGACAAAAAAATGGCAGTGAGAGTCAAAACAGTTAAACAAGACACAGACAGCTAGATCCCATTGCTTGTGCAGCAGAAAAATACACAGAGCCAGACAGCAGATCCCACCACTCCTGCAGTGGAAAAAATGAAAGTAGGCTATCAGCGAATCTCTGATACAGGAGCTACCTGCATTGTCCTCGTCCAAAAATCCAGAGATCACAGAAAACTGGGTACTCTACCACCCTTTACAGATAGGGGCACATTCATCCTCTCTGAAATCCAGAGAACACAGAAAACTCGGTACTCAACCCTTTACAGATTTACCCCTTTGAGGGGGGTTCTGGAAAGTCTTGCAGGCACCCTCTGGCCCACAGTTGTCCAAAGCATCAGCTCTAACCTTTCTGACCACACAAATTACAAATTTTGCCCCAAGGCCCTAAAAAGGAAACTAGAGAAACACAGAGAAAGACCCAGACAGAGTGCTCACTTACTGGCTGTTGTTCAGCCCCATGTGCCAGGGGTGCTTGGGAGACTTGGGGATCCAATATGAGACCCCAAATGTTATGCCTAGATCTTAGGGTCCCCAAAGATCATAAGGAGCTGGACCACAAATGCAAGAGCAAAGAGTTTTATATGAACTTAAACTGGGTCTCTCCATCATCACCAACACAGTGGATCAGAGAGGAGCACCCTGAGAAGATGCATGGCAGGGTTTTGATTGGGGTTTTAGGAAGGACCGGGATGTTCCAATTTATCAGTTACAGAATTGGGTAACATTCAGAAAGTGCAAGCTTTTTACCAAGTGTTTTGCTAGCTAAAATAACCAACATTGAGCAAGCTATCCCTAGGCCTCAGGAATGTTAGGTATTTTCTGTGTCATTGAATATTCTACTACAAGTTTGGTAGGCTGCTCAGCACAAATGCCCTACTTTGAGATAAGATACCTTCCCATCCTTGTGGTTATCCTCAGGCTGTTCCTTGGGTAGGGAATCTTACAACCTTGTTATTCGAATTGGTGACCCATGGCCCAATTTCTGGTTACCTTATGGTAGAGTCACTAGTCTGGTGACCTTTAGGTGACCTTTTTAGGCCTAGTTTCTGGTGACATTTGGGGGTGTCAGGTAGGTTCTCTCAGTTCTAAAAGATCCATTTGGATTTTGTCAGGGGTTGTAAATGGTATATCCTGTGTCAGAGAGCACTCCAATATTAAGCTGTGATATAGAAGAGTAGAACTGATGATGTAAGGAATTTACTATTGCTGAGAAACTAGGGGTCCCAGTTAGAATTTAGCTGAGGGAAGACTGTCTGTAAAACACTCCACAGATAAGTAATTTGCTAACCAGTCCTGTTAGAGATTAGGATCCTGGGATACACATGTTTGCTCACCAGCATTATCTAGAAATGTGGCAGGATGAGTTTTATTTTAATTTGTAATTTTTCTAACGTGCATTTATTAATTCATGAATGTGAATGAAATAAGACCAGATTGGTGGGTGTTCAATTTGGGTCAGGTAGCTTGATCCAGTGAATATTGAATTTTGAATTAAGGGACTGTCCTGGGCCCATATGTACAATCCTCACTGACACAGTTCTGTCAGTTCAAATTTGAGATACAGGCTATTGGCTAAAGCTTTGTTGGGCTACAGGGCTCAACAGCTAATATTGTACACAGGGACAACATTAAACAGTATCTTATTAATGGCTTTCCCTCTACAAGAGAATGGCCTGTGTTTTTCAAAATCAGTATGCCTATGTGTATTTTTTTTCAACTCTGAGGTTAAGAGCACTGGCTACTCTTCCAGACATCAGGAGTTCAATTCCCACCAACCTCATGGTGGCTTACAACATCTATAATGAGATCTGGTGCTCTCTTCTGGTGTGCAAGTGTACATGCATGCAGAACACTGTATACATAATGAATAAATAAATAAGTCGGTTGTGGTATTAATAAATTTTATTTTGTTGATGCATCACTGCTCTAGTCCTTTATTAGTTAATATTTTCTGATAATCCCCAGTCATTAAGAATTTCATTCCTTTTTCTCTAGTGCTTTGATTTTTGTTTTTGTTTAAAGCAATGTCTCCTGTAGATCAGACTTTCACATGTTATGTAGTTTACACTTTATTTAAACACTGGATGCTACCTCTACTGCCCAGTCCCTAGAAAATAATCCTGCAACTCTTTTCAGGTGGGCCCTGACTGGTTAGTGTGAAGTAAAAGAGATCAGTGAATGAGTGTCCACTGACCTCCCTGGGTTTTGTTTGTTTGTTTGTTTTTGGAGGTGGGTGATTACAAATAAATAAGCACCTGTGTAAGAAATGAGTTCACTGACCTAATTTGAAGCTGGTGTTGTCACAACACAGAAAGGAAGGGGGAGGAAGGAAGATGGCAATGAGTCAGGTAATCAATTTTAGATGGTCAGTAAAAGTGAAAAGTGTACACTTAGGGCTGTGAGTCATACACAAAGAGAATAAAGAATATGAATTAATTGCCAAACTTGTTTCTGGAAAGCAAATTTCTACAGTTACACTAGTTCAAACACACAGAAGATCTGGACAAAGTGTTGCTGTAGTGCCTAACAGGAATGTTTTCCCCTCCCCTCATTTGAAAATGCACAACCTGAGAGAAAAGGTGTGAGTAATAGCTTGTGTGCTCTAATATATACTTGAATTCCCTGAAGAATATTGGACCATAAAGCCATTTTCAACTTTTAAAAATAATTTTTGAGATTATAATGAAATCAATTCAACCTACTCATCCTTGTCTACTGTTAAGTTTCAAATGCTGGGATGAATGGTTGAGGCACCTACTTAACAAAACAAAGCAGACCTGGCTGTCAGGTTGTCCCAGCATCCCTCAGTCCTTACCTTGGATATTCACACTTCCTTGGATTAACACCTCTGTGGACATTCACACCTTCCTGGAAATTCACACCTCCTTGGACATTCATACCTCCTTGCAGGCTCTCACATCCTTGCATGCTCACACCTCCTTGCAGGTTCACACCTCCTTGCAGGCTCACCCCTCCTTGGACATTCATACCTCCTTGCAGGCTCTCACCTCCTTGCATGCTCTCACCCCCTATCAGACTCACACCTCTTGTGACATGCACACCTCCTTGCATGCTCACACATTCCTGGATATTCACACCTCTATGGACATTCACACCTCTATGGACATTCACACCTCCTTGGACATTCACAATTCCACAAACATTTAAACATCCTTGGACATTCACACCTCCTTGGACATTCACAATTCCACGAACATTTAAACATCCTTGGACATTCACACCTCCTTGGACATTCACACCTCTTTGCAGGCTCAACTTTCTTGCAGGCTCTCAGCTCCTTGCAGGCTCACCCCTCCTTGTAGGCTCACAACTCCTTGCAGACTCTTGCCTCTTTGCAGGCTCTCACCACCTATCAGACTCACACCTCCTTTGACATGCACACCTCCTTGCCCGCTCACACCTCCTTGCCTGCTCACATCGCCATTGTCCATATGAGCTTAAGATCGAAAAAAAAAAAATAAGGATGGATGTCATAATGCATGAATACATTGTTGACACCTGTTAAAATCCCCTACCCTCTTCAACTAATCTCGTATAACTGAATGTAAGTTGGTTGGTCAAAGATCTTAACAAATATTTGCTTCAAACAGATTTCCTTCAAAATGAATTCTTTCAGGTTCTCAAAGTATCTATTGTGATATGAAAAGGTTTCAGCAGGTTGCTTACACATGCTGAAACTGTGTTTAAGTGCATAGTCCCTAGAAAAGCCATAGACTTCCCAATAGCTTATTCATAGTTTGTTCCCCCAAAATATGATGGTTTCATACCATGACTTCTGTTCCCCTAAACATAATGACTGTCCCAAGCTAAACTTTCTGTTCCCTAAGACATAATATGTCTTCCTAACAACAAAAGAACAAATGGATATGATCGGTTCTACTGTAAAGCCTACATTTTGCATCAGGTGACATCATCAATGACATAAAGACATCACATATCCCTAAACATTGTTTGATGGAAAAAAAATATTTGTAAGACAGCACAGACAGTTTTGATTTTTCAAGCTCAGAACCTCTGTAATTTTCTGTCTCCGTGGGTGTGTAAGTCTCACACTTGAGCTCCAAAGTTGTTATGTGGCCCTAATCAACCAGTAGTGCCTGGGTAACAATAAATTTTTGTCATTTGCATTGAACTAGTGTTTGAGTTGTATTGAGTGGACTGAAGGATACAGAGGCCTTACTATATTTGTTGCATTCATAAGGTTTCTCTCCAGTATGGGAGAGACCAGGACCAGTATTCTCCTGTTTCACTGTCTCCTAATTAATCTGCACACCAGCAGAGGGCGCTGGCTCTGAGCCGCCACTGGTGGTGGGAATAGAACTCTGGACCTCGGGAAGAGCACCTGGTGCTCTTAACCTCTGAGCAGTCCTGGTAGCCATCCTTCTCTTCTGCTGCAGTTCTTTTCATCTTCATACCTTCTCCTGTGTCTCTGAGCACTCTCTTGATGATAGGAGGCAACTTCTCCATCATTTCTCTCTGGAATGGTTCATGGTTTCATGAGCGGAGCCTGCAGGGCTGGTGGCTCCCAGAAAGAACCCATGAGGGGGAGGCTCGGGCCGGGTGACTCCAGGAAGTGACCATACTCCCTCAGCCGGGTTCCAGATGGAACTCGGAACTCCGGTTGCCAGGTAACCGAAGGCCAGAAGCATCAAGAGCGGCCTGGACAGACCAGCCAGTCTGGAGGAGCTGGGGCGGTGAGTCTGTTCTGCTTCCAGACCTCCAGGGGCTCAGGCCCCAGAGAAGCCAGCGGTGGTCGCCTGGGCCGCTGCTGGAGACATGTGGTACGCTCCTTGACAGTTTTCTGGCATGTTCCTCGCTGGGAGACCAAGGTAACCAGGGTTGCCCTGTGGCGGGGGAACTTTTTGGTCCACCTCCATCCCCGATCCACTGCTGGGGCAGCCTGGGCGAGTGTCCTGTGGATCCCCTATTTTCCCACCGTTGTGTAGAGAGACGACAGAGTGTCCCTCTGCTTCTTTCGGCCCTTTATCCAAAGTTTTCAACCACGGTGGTGGTTCTGGAACTGATCCTGAAAAAGCAGGCGAGCGGCTCTACCAGGGATCCAACCCTCAGACCCTCAGACCCTCAGACCGAGGTATAGATCCTTCAGGCCTGACTGTGAGGAGGACCAGCAGACAAAGACATGAATGGGATTGGGACAGAGAGGGAGGTGAGTGGGGAGGGGCGTTTGGGGTGGCCAGGGTGGAGGACCAGTAATGGCCATGAGCCCTGCCTTTGGGGTTCTCTCACTAGGGACTGTCCCTGCAACATCACTGGCTCATGGAGGACAGAGGTCTCCCACCGGTCTCCTGGGTTTTGAGCAGCAGAGGGAGGAACAGGAGAGGAAGAGTCCTGGGGGATACCCATGTACCCAGCAGCCCAGAAGCAAGGCCAGGCTGCCGACCCCTCTTCCTGTCTGCCCTGCTCTCACCCACAGGGCTTTCTTCTCGTTCCTGTCCCAGTGGCTGCAGAAATACCCTCAGGATTTTTGTGGGGCCCTGGACCTGGCCGTCGTGAGGCAGGTGCTGGACTATGCCAGGATCCATGTGCCCACCACAGAGGTGGACCGCCAGGCCAGGCAGATCCTCTGGGAAATGGAGGAGGAGGAGTCCAAGAGGCTGAAGTTCCATGAGGAGGAGGAAGAGAAGGAGGGTGAGGAACTCAGGGTAGGCGCCTGTCAAGCTGGAGGCTGGTTCTAACCCAAGGTCACACAGCCCCAAGTCTTGAAGCTTTGACCAGGGGAGCAGAGCAGGACTTATGTCAGCTCAACCGTCCTGCACGCAGGAGAGCAGACTGCACCTTGCCCAGGAACAGTACCAGGACCAGCTCTGTGGGCACTAAAACCGTGTAATTTGAGATATAGAGTACATTTTTGGGGGGATCATATAAATGCATGATATTTCTACATAGCCATGCATGTTTTAGAACTCAGTCTTTGGAGCTGGGCATGGTGGCACACACCAGTAATCCAAGCACTCAGGGAAGAAGAGACCTAAATTTGAGGCAAGCCAGGTCTACAAAGTAAGTCTAGGACAGCCAGAAATACACACAAGGAAATTCTGTCTAAAAAACAAATGAACGAACAAACAAACACAAAAGAGAGCTCACTCTGTGGACCAAGCTGACCACAATCTCGGAAAGATTAGCTTGCCATGGACTCCCAGGTCTAGGATGACAGGGACACACCTCATATTTTTTTAAATGACCTATTCCTGAATCAAGGAATGAAAGGATAAAATAAGATGTACAAAGGTTCCATTTTTCTTTTAATGAACAGTAATAAGTCTTCAAAATCTACATTGATTTACACTTGCAAATAATTTCTGATGTTGTCAATAAGTGCGTTTTCTCTTTTACTTTAATTTCATCCATTGAAAAATGTTTGTATGTATGTGCCAGTGAGAAGACAATGTATTGCTCTTTACTATCTGTTTACATTCCACACGAGTTTTCGACATGAAACCCAAAGAGTCCTTTGGCCAGTGAAAAATGGCTCTTGTTTAGGTTTAAAAATGATTTATGTATGTGCTGCTGTGTGAATTTGTGTATACAATAGCCCAAGTATAGAGATATTAGAAAAAAATCTATAGGGGTAATATGGGCTACCCAGAAATTGTGCTCAAATCATCAGGCTTAGAAACAACCAACGATGCCCACTGAGACAATTCTGTGACATTCACTTGTAGATCAGAGAAAGTGTTATGAATATGTCTTTACTCCTAAGAATGAATTAACACATTCCAAAAAACGACAGCATTATATTATTTTAATTTGAAAATAGTATTTATTATTCAAATTATTTCATGTTCTTCCATCCTTATATGAGAATAGGTTTATAATCCAAATAGAAGAAGCTCAATGAACTCACCTGGGAATGTTTGTGGTTAGCAAAACTGGCAACATGACGTTGAACATCATATAACAATGAACAAAATAAAACCCACAAAGCTGTCACCAAGTCTTCACACATCTGTCATGGCCTCTAAGAACCCATAGCCACATTACACACACACATACCCATGTGTGTTTACATACCCATGTCCGAGGCCAGGGAGATGGCGGGAAGTGGAAAGGGAGGTGGGGGAGGGGAGCCTCAGAGGCTCCAAGTCCTGAAGTCTCTGCTCTCTGCAGGGCAGATTCGGAATCAAAGCCGGAAGGGGCGGAACTTCCGCAATAGGTGCGCCAGTACCTTTGCGGGTTTTTCCAGGTCAGCATCCTTCCTATTCAAGCTCTTCGCCAGAATTCCGCATCCGAGGGGAGGTTGCGGGCGTTTCCCCGTCCACTGCTCGTATGCCTGCCCAGCAGCTCGTGCGTGGGGCCGACCACAGGCAGGGGGATGGCAGGAAGAGAGAGGCATAGGCCTCCTCTCCCACCCCGCCTGCGTGCATCCTGGGGAAATGGGTTAACCCTTCCCATGACTGAGATTGTGCACGACCTTGTACTGGGCGCCCTCTGCTGGCCGACAGATGCACGAGCAGACAGGTCAGTATAAATAACGCTTAGGGGGTTAGGCGCTGAACAGGTAAGTTGTACTGTGCTTAGTGGTTAGGGTGCTGGGGACAAGGTACATAAGGATCCTGCCACCAATATTGACCTCAAGGCATACACACATGGGCAAACAGAAAAAGGAGGAGGTGGAGGAGGAAGGAAGAAACATCAATCAATCTGTCGTTTTTTTTTGTTTGTTTTTTTGTTTTTGTTTTTTTTCAGAAAAACTCCCATCTATTTGAAACTTGGGTATTATTTGGTGTTGATTTGCTGAACTCAAACCAGACACAGGCAGATGTGCACATAGTCTCTAATTGTATAAATAAATGATGTTTTTCTGCATGGCAAATAAAATATTTTCAACTAGAAGGAAGGTGTGGAACACACACCTTATATTTAGAGTCTATGGCAACGCAGCACATTATATTTAGAGTCTATAAATAAGAATGACTTGATGAACTTTTTCAGAGAAAGCTTCTCATATTCAAAGATAAGAACCATCCCTTGCTTAAAGCATTTTTCTCAAGGCACCTATACTCACCCAGTACTCAGGAGATTCTTACTTCCATAAACTCTGAATTGACAATTTTAATTCCTCGCATCCTGCTTTGCTGTGTAGAAATTGTAAGCCATACCTAGCACATATTTCTATGAAGACTAATCCAGAAGAAATTGCTGTAATGACTAATTCTGAGCCCAGCTATTCTATCTGAAATGTAGTGTATGCAGTGGCATATACCGTCTGTAAAATGCTGTTGAAGAAACCTGAAATGGGATCTAAACAAGACAAAATCAAGGGTGGATTTATACCATGCCAGGTAAGCCTCACTCAGAAGCAAGGGAAGCACCCGGATCTTACATTATTGGTAAGTTATTTACTGTTGTCAAGCCAATAAAACATTTTCATCATATAATTAAAAGTATAAGTTAAAATGGAAAAGGGAACTATTACAATATATGCATATATGTCTATAGTCATCTTACATGATTTTGAGATTGAAAGCACGAATTTGAAGACATTAAATTTGAATATATTTCAAAAAGTGTTTTCCCATTGTGAGATAAAATTCTGTAAGTTGTAAGTGTAATCATTGCAAAAATATAGCAAGTTCAGTAACAAATTTTTTTTATAATTCATGGAATATGTCCAACACCATAAGATATAAACAAGGGGATCATATCCAAAGTAGCCATTTCACCAAAATTACAATCTATATTTATGATACAAGACCATAAGAAGATCCCTTTGTGGACAATAAATACCCTGCCCTAGAGTCAACAGTAACTGAAAAGTAATTTGCTTTCAATTTTTAATTTAGTATATAGTATTATTTAGTATTAGTAAAGTAAGATGAAGGTAAAACCAAAACTGCTTCCATTATGAAATTTTAGAATACAGAAAATGCTCTTGAGCCTGGGACATATCTCAATGTATTGGTGATAAATGTAATGTGAGGGTTTTAAACAAACAATATATAAACTTAGGACTCATTTACACTTAACAAGCCTTGGAGATCACCTTCAAATAGGGTATCATCAAGAATATTGTTGAGCAAGTCTCTTCAAGATCTCTTCATTTAGTCAATGATAGGTAAATACAAGACGAATTATGAATCTTTAGTGTACTATGTAAGTTAGTGTTATGGGAATAAGTAATATTTGACATAGATATTGACATAATCTATAATCATGGCTTCTAGTCATAATATGTCCGGTAAGTTGGTATGTCTCTTGTTCAGATAACTGTATACCTATATAGAAGTTCTTTAATAACATGAGTTATTAGTTATCACAGTATTAGGTTGAGTTATTAATTTTCAGGAGTTGACTTTTTGTTATCAAGATAATACTGGTGTCTTACCAAAATATAGAAGTGTTTCTTCCTTTTCCCTTCTGTGGAATACCTTAAGGAGTATTGCAGTGAGTTCTTTGAGAATTTTGTAGAATTCATGCTGAATCTAAACCTATGCTTGCTCGCTTTTATTTTTTTTTTATGGAGAGAGTAGGCAGACTGTCCGTGTCCCTGATTTCTTTTCTTTTCTTTTTTTTTTAGTCTCTACTTTATTTGTTTTTTGTTTTTGATTTTTTTTTTAATTTTAATTTTTCTTTTTAGTTACATTTTGTTAACTCTGTGTCCCAGCTGTATCCCGATCCCTCCCCAACCCCACACTCCCTCCCTGGTCTCCTCCCTGCCCCTTTTAATTGAAAGATTTAAATTACTTTTTCTATTTTGGTTGTTATGTTTCTGTTTAAATAATCTACTTCATCTTGATTTAATCTTGTTAGATTTTATACATGTAGAAGTCTACCAGTTTATATTTTATATTTATATTTGAATGTTTAGTTGAATGAAGAGTTAAAATATGAACCTATGATTCTCTGCTTTCCTCAGTGCATGCTGTACTGTCTGTTATATCAAAATTGATGAAGTTGACATGGAATTAATGGAGAGAAGACAGGCATTTCCAGAAGCAGGATTTTTCTCACAGTCAGAACACTGATGTGCCAGTCTTTTGAGGGAAGAAGTGAGAATCTTTGCTGTAGTACTAGGAGCTGGAGATTTTAAGTGGCTTGATAAATTTTGGAACTTAGTTCTGCCCCTGAGGTTTCATTCAGGAATTGTGAATGCTAGGAGTTATTCTTGAGCATGGGGTAGTTTTTAAGCAAGCATTTTCCAGCTTCTTTGTTATTGTTTCTAATGCTATGCTCAAAAATTGTGTTTGTTTGTTTGTGTGTGGGTGTAATAACAATGAAAAAAGACACCACAATTTTGTGAAAGAGCAATGAGGAGTGTATGAGAGTGTTTCAAAGGAGGGATATGGGGTAGTGATAAAATTACATTATGTTTGAAATAACATTGTAATTGAAAAAATAAAAAATAATAAAAACAACAAATAAAATCACTGTCATTGATGTATTAAACTTGTTTGAATGTAGCAAAAATTCTAATTGTTTTGTCTAAATGTTTTGTCTAAGAATTTTGCCACTTTGTTGTAGGATTGGGTCTCTTACTACTGAGGTTTTACTGAAAGATGTTTATAAATTCCCATTATTTTGTTCATTTTGGTGTTTCCTTAGTTTTTTTAAAATTGATTATTATTGGTTACTTTCATTCCTGTATATAACTATAAATTAAATACAATTACTTAGAACATTTAGTTTTCTTATATAAAGAAATGTTGTTCATCCTTGAAAACATACATATAGTTAGCATTGTAAAAAATAAGCAGTTTATGTTTCAAAATACATGTATATATCACACATGAAGTAACAATGAACAAAGAAGCCTTTGATTTTAAGGTGAGTATGTGTGTGTGGAGGGGCGTATGTGGGAAGGCCTGGAGGGAGAAAAAAAGAAGGAAGAAATTTTGTGATGAAACTATAGACTCAAAATAATTGATAAATTCTAATCAATTCACTTCTAATCCAGAAGTGAATACTGAGGGTGAAAAGACTGTGGCACATGAATTCAGGGTCAGAGACTGATATTTGTATCTTTCTGTGTACCTAAACTTAGTTTGAGCATCTTGATGAGGAAGTCAGAAAGAGTTTTATTTAAGTATTAACCCCCAGTCTCCTTACTTGGAGCCTGGTGCTTTACCATTTGATCCACTTAAGGCTTTCTGGTCTCCCTCCCACCAAAATTACTCTTTCCCTAATGTTATTGCTTAACAACAGGTGGTCTTAATTAGACTGACAAAGTGCTTCAGGCTTGCTTACTCAGACACTTTCTTCAGGCCACTATGGGCTGACTGTCCATCCTCTGTCCTCTCTGAGGCAGGCTCCCAGGGCTGGTAGAGGTTTAGGGTCCCACTGCCCTCTGTGAATGATGAATGAGAAATGGAGAGAAAAGAAAGAGGTCTCAGGCATACACACTCACTGAAACAAGAAATTTTTCAAACAAATTCCCACAAGCTTACATATGATGATGATGATGATGTTGGTTTTAGCTAGCATTTCCTCTGCATAAACTGCAGCAAATTCAGGGTGCCTTTGGGAGAACATCTTCCTGGTCCATTGGTTATGGCTGGTTCCCACATACAATCACATAGAAAAATGATCAGATATATAAACCTGTACAAATTTATGCACATATTCTATGGATGTTGCAAAAGGAGCACCTTGCAGGCAGCAATTGACATACACTCATGTAACATGTACAAAAACAGACATATTTCATGCAAACACATCAATGCACATATTTACATATTTACAACTCATGGATGAAGCAACTTGCAGGGGGCTTCAGTCCTGCTTATGGCCTGGTCTTAGCTTTTTTATTTCTGAGACAAAGGAGTAAATTCATAGTCAAAAAGGTAATTGATTATAGATAAAGAGAAATTAAAAAAATGAAACAGGTTACATGTATTTTCATTAAAACTAAAAATTTTGTATTTGCGTATCCATTATAGAATTTCATGGTGAGTTCAGAATGACAAAGGTTGACAGGGGTTAAAGGTTAACAGGGTCCAAGAGATTACAAGAAGATATATGTCTGCTCAATTAGGACTGACCTGGCTACACATTCTCCAGCTATCTCTTAGTTTGTAGTGAGTTCAGGACCAAAATTTTATCTTTCTTTCATTCCAAGATACAAAGTGAATTTGGACTGACATTATTTTATGCCATAAGCTGACAAGGCATAAGGAATTACAGTGAAACAATTTGTATATATTGACATCAAGTTTTGTAGTTAATTTAGTCATTTCTTGGTTGCCCCATTATAATTTGCATTTTTAGAAATGTAAACTTGCCTGTATTTTTGCTGTATACAAGAATGAATGGAGCTATCCCTAGAGTGAGAGCTTATCTGAAGCCACAATCTGTCTCAAGCCCTTCTCTTAGTGAGGCTTATGGAGAACCACAAAAGTGGTTGCAGCCATAAAACTGTAAAATTGTTTTAGAAGTTCTAAGCAAGTTAACTTCTAAAATTGTTTGAATCAAATCAGGAATTATATAATCAGGAATTAATTCATCTCAATAGCAACGCATCTTCCTAAAGATCCCATAAGGATTTTATTCAATCAGAATGGGTAAAAACACAGAAAGTGAGTGTTCATGCCAAGCCTGAATTTTTTAATTAAATTTTATTTAACTAATTACACTTTATTCACTTTGTATCCTCCAATAAGTCCCTCCCTCCTCTCCTCCCAGTCCCACCCTCCCTCCTTTTTCACCCATGTCCCTCCCCAAGTCCACTGATAGGGGAGGTCCTCCTCTTCTTCCTTCTGATCTTAGTCTATCAGATCACATCAGGAGTGGCTGCATTGTCATCTACTGTGGCCTGGTAAGGTTGCTTCCCCCTCAGGGGGAGGTGATCAAAGTGCAGGCCAATCAGATTATGTCAGAGGCAGTCCCTCTTCCCATTACTATGTAACCCACTTGGACACTGAACTGCCATGGGCTACATCTGTGCAGGGGTTCTAGGTTATCTCCATGCCTGGTACTTGGTTGGATTATGAGTCTCTGGGGAGACCCCTATGTTCAAATTTTCTGGTTCTGTTGCTCTCCTTGTGGGGTTCCTGTCCTCTCCAGGTCTTACTATTTCCCACTTCTTACATAAGATTCCATGAACTCTTCCCAACAGTTGGCTATAAGTCTCAGCATCTGCTTTGATAGTCTGCAGGGCAGAGCCGTTCAGAGGCCCTCTGTGGCAGGTTTCTAGGTTGTTTCATGTTTTTTTCTTCTGACGTCCATCCTCTTTGCCTTTCAGGATGGGGATTGAGCATTTTAGTCAGGATCCTCTCTCTTAATTAGTTTCTTTAGATGTACAGATTTTAGTAGGTTTATCCTATGTTATAAGTATATACGAGTGAATATATACCAGGTGTGTCTTTCTACTTCTGGGACAGCTCATTCAGGATGATCCTTTCCAAGTCCCACCATTTACCTGCAAATTTCATGATTTCCTTATTTTTCATTGCACAGTAATACTCCATTGTGTAGAAATACCACAATTTCTGCATCCATTCTTCAGTTGAGGGGCATCTGGGCTGTTTTCAGCTTCTGGCTATTACAAATAAAGCTGCTACAAACATGGTTGAGCAAATGTCCTTTTTGTGTACGTGAGCCTCTTTTGGATATATGCCTAGTATTGGTATGGCTGGATCTTGAGGAAGCGCTATTCCTAGTTGTCTGAGAAAGCGCCAGCTGAATTTCCAGAGTGGTTGTACAATTTTACATTTCTACCAGCAGTGGAGGAGGGTTCCCCTTTCTCCACAACCTCTCCAGCATGGGTTGTCACTTTAGTTTTTCATCTTGGCCATTCTGAAGGGTGTAAGGTGAAATCTCAGGGTCGTTTTGATTTGCATTTCCCTAAAGGCTAATGACATTGAACATTTCTTTAAGTGTTTTTCTGACATTCGATATTCCTCTACAGAGAATTCTCTGTTTAGCTCTGTTCCCCATTTTTAATTGGATTACTTGGTTTGCTACTTTTCAGCTTCTTTAGTTCTTTATTTATACTGGATATTAGCCCTCTGTCAGATAAAGGGTTGGTGAAGATTCTTTCGCAATCTGTCTCCTAACATGACCTTGCCTCTCCACTCAACTCCCACTTTTCCTTATAGTTGAACCAACTGCATTGATTGTTCCTGGTACTTGAGGATAGCATGGGAGGTTCTCATTGGGCTTTCAGTCATTTACAGGCTGTTACAATGAAAAATAAAGTTAGATCTGCCCCTTTTAATCTTGTCTCTGGTGTTTGATTCCCAGGATTCTGTGTGGGCTCTGTTGCCACTCCAATTCCGGATGGTTCCTGATTCCCACATTTATGTAAGTACTGGCAATCAGGACTAGTTATTTGCAAGACCAGCAAAACCTCTTCACTGCTGAGCCAACTCTCACACCCTATGTTGCCTATTTCTTACCAACATTTACATTGCTGATGCTTTCATCTGTTTTGTAACTGTTTAAACATAGATTTCATTTTAGGAAGATCATATCAACATTACAATTGAAAGTGAGGCACTTCAGGTTTCTAGAAGATGTGTACATAACTAGAGGGAATGAATAGTTTGAAGAAACTTGAGCAAAGATCTGTCAGTTCTTTCTATCTATTGTTTGTTTGATTAATTCCTGCAGAGTATTATGTGCCCCTGACTCTTCTGTAATTCATTGCATAGACCAGGCTACTGTCCAGCTTTATGAGATATACCTGCCTCTGCCTCCTGAGGGTTGTTGGAATTAAAGGCATGATAAAATACACCCAGTTTGCCCATTGTTTTTATACTCAGGAACTGTTCATACAATTTCTCTGAGGTAGGCTAAGCACAGTTGATCTGTTTACTTGTCTCCCCTTCTTTATGTCTGTTAATTAGCATTTCTTTTTCAAAGCTACATCTTTTTTGAAATTTTAAATTTATTTTTATTTTAATTAGAATTTATTCACTTTGTATCCCCCTGTAGCTCTCCCTCCCACCTCCCCTCCCAATCCCACCATCACTCCCTCTCCCCTACCAGTACCCCTCCCCCAGTCAACTGATAAGGGAGGTCCTCCTCCCCTTCCCTCTGATCCTAGTCTATATGGACTCATCAGGAGTGGCTGCAGTGTATTCCTCTGTGGTCTGGTAAGGCTAGGTGTGGGGAACACACCTGCAGGGTAAGCACTCAGGAGCAGAGGCAAGAGGATCACATTTCCAATAATTTTTAAAGATTTATTTACTATTTATACAACATTTTGCCTGCACACTAGATCTCAGTATAGATGGTTGTGAGCTACCATGTGGTTGCTGGGAATTGAACTCATGGCCTTTGGAAGAATAGCGAGTAGTGCTCTTAACCTCTGAGTCACCTCTCCAGCCTCATGCAAGAACATTTTTAAGAAGAAATTTATGGTATTTATTTGTTCATGGCCCTTTCTTTCTTTCTTTCTTTCTTTCTTTCTTTCTTTCTTTCTTTCTTTCTCTTTCTTTCTTTCTCTTTCTTTCTTTCTTTCTTTCTTTCTTTCTTTCTTTCTTTCTTTCTTTCTTTCTTTCCTTCCTTCCTTCCTTTCTTCCTTCCTTCCTTCCTTCCTTCCTTCCTTCCTCCCTCCCTCCCTCCCTTCCTTCTATCCTTCCTTCTGATTTATTTATTTATTTATTTATTTATTTATTTATTATACAGTATTCTGCCTGCATGTACCACTGGAGCCATTTGAGGGCATGAGAGCTCACTATAGGTGGTTGTGAGCCACTATGTGATTGCGGGGAATTGAACTCAGGACCATTACAAGAGCAGCTAATGCTCTTAGCATCTGAGCTACCTCTCTAGCACTGGTCCCACTTTTCTTTACTTCATGTTGCTTAAATTTTCAAAAACAGAAATGAATGTGTTATGAACATCTGTAGAAGGAGGCATTGTTTTTCAAGGAAGAAAATGAAAACATGATTAATAATTCTTTTCTATGGTCACACATAAGTTTGAATGAATACTGTCAAGTTCATCTAAATGGCGTTTGTCAACATGTGGTGAATTAAATTTATCATTGTTTTCAGGATGATGTTTCTTATGACCACTAGGAGGCTATATGCTGCCTTAGCTGATCTAAATGAATGTATCAGTAAACTGTACCTTTTCATGGAGAGGTGGAAAGGCCAGCCTTGACCTTGTGATACTCCTGTCTCAGCCTTCTGAATGCTGGGGTTCTAGGCTTTGGCTGCTTAAACGAGAACACTGAAGCAGATGGTACATTTATCTGTTTCTGGGAATTATCACCTTTTAAAAATTCCAAACTTGGTATGTTTAATGTATCTCACACATTTAATAAGATATTAAAATGTATCGATGTCAGGCAACCCCTAATCAACTATAATTCCAACTTTAAGGGATCCACTATCCTCTTCTATCATCCATGGACACATACACACACACAGAAAACATATGTGTCTTTTAAAAAGTAAATGTGCAATCACAAGTAGAAAAGCACATTTTGAAGCAATGTGCAACTGAGAAGCACCGTGATGATATGACCTTGACATGCAGAATATTTCCTCAAGTGTTTCACACCACTCTTCTTCAGTAGAAGGTGTTCACCTCTATACAAAATAAAAATAGAACCCTGTGTCTCCCCCTAGCCCTTGCCCCATGGGTCTTTTGTCGTTTCTCTTGCCACCTTTGACTTCTTTTGTTTTCAAATCATTAAGAATTTCTTGTAATTGAGATTTAAAAATTGAAATAAAATCAAGATTTAAATCTTTCTTCCATCCAGGGGTGGCTCTGATGTTTGGTTTAATATTATTATTGTTATTATTATTATTATGGATTTTTTTTAGACAGGGTTTCTCTGTGTAGCCCTGGCTGTCTTGGACTTGCTGTGAAGGCCAGGCTGGCCTCTAACTCACAGAGATCCTCCTGCTTCTGCCTCTCCAGTGCTGGGATTAAAGTTATGTACCACCATGCTTGAGGCAGGACATTCTTATAGCCCAGTTGAAGTCATACTATGTAACTTAAGACATGTCCAGACATGTGAGTGTGAAGAGCTGGCAGGGGGTGCAAGCCCTTGGTTTTGGAGACAGGGTTTCTCTATGTGACCTTGCATGTCCTGGACTCCCTTTGCAAACCCGGATGACTTGGAACTGACACCCACCTCTGCTTGCCCCACTGATGGTCAAAAGCATGTGATGCCACACCTGACTTCTTGTTATAATCTTTAAAAATGATTTATAATCTCTGTGTATGTTTCTGCCTTCGTGAGACCAGCCCTGTTTTGACTAGGAGAGTTGGCACTCACTAAAAGAAAGGAGTCAAGTCCGCCTACCCTAAGCACAAGGTACTCTACTCTCAACTGCTGAGTCAGTGGGGGTGTGGGCCCAAGCTATAGCTTGTAATAAAAAGATCCTCATGTGTTCTGCAATGGCTCATCACCTGGTGGTCTTTTGTGGTCTCAAGAAATGGGCACAACAGAGGCAATCCCATGGAGGATTTATACTTTCAGAATAGCCATAAATGCTCTTCAGTTAGACCTTAGAAAAGTGGGTTATTGCAGAGCATAGAAAACTCAGGTATGGGCCTCCAGTGCCATCAGGTGGAATTCTTAACACTGGGCCTGGTAGAAGCTTGTGTTACAGTTAGCACAAGCTTACAGGTATTTCTCAGTGTTAGTACACTAGGTCCACCAAAGAGGCTGGTAAGCAATGGCCAATAAGGGCTAAAGATGGCCCAACACAAATCGTTATTTGGCTCTGGACATACCAAAGTTGCCACATCACTGCAGAGGAAGCAGCAACAGCACCAGATAATTAAGAGATGGCTTAGAATTCTGGGATAGCCATCAACAATTGGGCAAGGCTTAGTACTCCATGAAATGATTGGAACCCACAGCAATGATAACAGAGATGCACAGAGCTATGCCAAAACCATAACCAGAGGACCCTAAAAGGCAGGGCAGATCACTTGTTTGGAGAAAGGGCTTTATCTCACAGACACACATTTTGTATTACATAAAGAGGAAATTGTTAGGCTCCAGTTTTCCAGAAAACATTAAAATAATTGACATGTCTATTGTTATTAGTAAAAAGAGTGAAGAAAAAAATATGAGGACTACATGTGGGTAGAGATACAGATGTTCGTTCACATGAAAATACCATAAAAGCATGAAACGAGAAGACATAATTTACACTTAACATTCACCACAGTCCTGTCCAACCCCCCACTAAATTATTTTAAAGCAATATATACATACATATATATATATATATATATATATATATATATATATATATATATACAGGCATATAAAGAATTGACACCTTACAAGTATACCCTTGAGTTTTTCTGTTACCATCTGTTGTGGCTCATGGGACCTAGTCTGGTTTGTTTCCCCAATGAAACTCCCTTGGAGAAAACTAAGTTTTTCATTTATTATTATTACTTAAAGAGGTAGTGAGTGTGCTTTTTGGAGGGAGGGAAACTTTATGATTCATGGTGTAGTTATTTTTATTATGGAAGATTTGTTTATTATTTGTACAGTATTCTGTCTGCTTGCCAGAGGAGGACACCAGGTCTCACTATAGATGATTATGAGCTGCCACAAGGGTGCTGGAAATTGAACCCAAAACCTTTGGAAGAACAGCTGGTGCTCTTAAGCTCTGTGCCATCTCTCCAGATCCCTTATTTTTTTATTTTTATTTATTAATTATACATCCTTCTCATCCCTTTCTCTTCTCCTCCCAGGCCTAACCTCCCTGTTTCCCCTGGCTCTTCAGAGAATCCTGTGTCCACCCACCCAGCATATCAAGTCCATCAGGACAGAGAGCATCCTCTTCCCCTGTGGCCTGGCGAGGTAGCTCTGAAAGGCAAATTGATAGAAAAGATAGCTTGTAGGTCAGGGTACATTATGTGTGTTGGTCATGAAGTGTTTACAAGGACTGTTACCCTCATGTCTTTCATTCCCTCTGGTGCTTACACTCTGCACACAGAGTACCTTGAGCCCTTAGGGGTGAGAGTTTCCTGGAGACATCTCATTTAGGGTGGAATGGTACAATGCCTCTCACCTCTCTGTGTATCAACTGGATCTCTGTATTCGTTTTCATGTGCTGCAGGAGGAAATTTCTGATGATGGCCAAGCAAGGCACAGATCTATGACTATGGCTGTGCTCCTTTACAGTAACTGTAACATTTAGATTTCTCTCATGTTCCTGGCTTGTGTAGACTCAGGCTCCTGGGTACCCAAGCAGTATTGGATCCAGGTTCCTTTTCATGGAGTGGGCCTCCTGAAACCCAACCAGATATTAGTTGGTCACTTCCATGATGTTTGTGCCACAAGCGCACCAGCAAATCTTGTAGGCAGGTCACCATTGGAGAGCGAAGGCTGTATGGATGGGTTGGTGTGCACTTTTCTCTTCTGGTGGCATGCAGGGTATGTTCCAGTATCATGAAGAGTAGTCCATAGGGGGTGAACATTCTAGGTAGGTGCCAAGTGGGATTACCTGTGTCCAATGACTTGTGGAGTGTTGTTCTCAGCAATAGAATCTTACCATCAGGTTGTGGAGAGCCCAAGGGGGTGGACACAAGTTAGGTGGTCCCAGGCCCTGCTTTGATCTAGCACAGAGTCCTCCCACATCCCGAGGCCACAGGACTCGAGGAGGAGGCCGGCTCTCCAGACACTCCTTGCTCTGTTCTTATTAAATTAAAATAAGTATATAGTATTATATTAAGTACAACTTCTATGTAAAGCGTGTTATTAAGTGACACATGCTTGCCACAAGAGGGCACCACATCACTTGACAGATGACCCTGTGGTCAGTGGGGATGTAACCAAGCACCTAGGGAAGAGAGAGGGAATCTCTGCTTCACAGAGCACCCTGGCTTTTGGGATGACAGGCATGAGAAACTGAGTCCAGAGTTTTGTTTCTTTATTTTTTTTAATTAATTAATTAATTCATTCATTCATTCATTCATTCATTTATTCTCCAGCATTATGCCTGTGCGCTATAAGAGGGCACCAGATCTCATTATAGATGGTTATGAGCCACCATGTGGTAACTAGGAATTGAACTCAGGACCTTTCAAAGAGCAGCCAGTGCTGTTAACCTTTGAGCCATCTTTCCAGCCTCTGGCTTTTTGTTTTTAAACTTTAAAAAAATATTTATTATCTTTGTGAGGGCATTTCTGCCTTCCTGAGACCAGCCCTGCTTTGACTGGGAGAATCAAAATGACTAAAAAAAGGGGACAAGGATCCCAGAATCCCTTCTCCAACTATGTCAGATCAGGAGAATTCAAAGTGCACATTTTTCCTTCACACAAATGACTTCCAGCAGCCAGGCGTGTTTACTTCCAGAAGCAGATGGGCAGGGCAATGGCATCAGGAATCCTCTCCCTGGAAGCTCTGGATCCTGAAGACAGCTAGAGGCAAAGGACAGGGACATTTACATGACACGGGGTGGTGGTGGAGGAATGCTGTGTGCTCTTTGATGACAGGAAAGTGCTTCTGGGGATACTTCTGGGTCCCCTGTGTGTTTTCAGGGTTGATTATTTGGTGTTGAATAACTAACTGATTTTATGCTCTTTCCTGGGAAGGTTTTTTTTTTTACTTTTTTTTCCCTCACACTCTCAGTTTTTATTAGTTCCCTGCAGATTTTTGCATAGGATTCAGGACAATAGTTTCTTCCTGGACCACTTTTGCATGCCTATTGGTGTTTTCCATTTTTCAGTTCATGTTTGTGCAGGCATATTGGTAAGCTTTTTTTTTTCTTTTTTAATATTGGTTTGTCTTATGGGTGTAGCTTCTGGTATTATTAGGAGGCCCACTACCAGAACATATTCTGATCCTCTGCCTTATATAATTTTTTCATCACTTGTTCTGCTTGATCTCTGAGCCTTAGATCTAGATTGTTTTGTAGATTTATCAGGTGTGAGTGTTCTCCAGAATACTGCCTTGTGATTGGTTGTGCTTTTCAGTCATGATTGCTGTTGCAAAGGAAAGCTCCTTCTGACAGTGGTGAACTATACTTATCTGTGTGCATTATTAAAAATATTTAGGTTGTAACATGTTTATATTCATGCATGGACTTACTTGTATTATAGGGATTTTATGTAGATAATTCACAGTATGATTGCTTAAAACTCTTTCACAAATATTTACTGTTATTTCTCCCACTTCCTTCTTTCATATTTATCCACCTTGATAATTAGGGAACCTTCCCCACATGTTCCCAATCAGATCAATTGTTCCTGCCATTGTATTGCTTCCCAACATGTTTTATTTCTAGAGTTATTCCATGGTGATATTCACATCTGAAACTTTGGAGCTAGATGCCCCAGAGTAGAGAATGAGAGATATTTTCTTCTGGATATGAGTTACCTAAATTATAATTTTTCTACTTACAAATATTTATGTGTATGATATTTATCATGTTAAACATATTTATGATTTTCCATTTTTTACCTATTGTGAACACAATAGCAATGAAAGTGACTGAGCAAGTATTTGTAGAGTGGGTTGTCAAGTCATTTTTACCTGAGTCTAGGAAAAGAGAGCAGGGTCAGGCAGTAGATTTATTTTTAGTTTTACCCTTTAGAAAATTCTCTACTCTGGTTTATGGAATGGCTCAATCTGTTTAAAAGAAACACCACCAACCCCTTTCCAGAAATTGATTTTCATGCCTGGTCTATAGAAGAATCTCAGATATCACTCAAAGCCCTGTATACACACCAAATTAACAAAGAAAACAAGTATTTAGTTCATGTACTATTTATCTCAATTACTTTCATGTAATTACATTTTGAATATGTATATTGTCCAAAAAATAATAAATAACATGCATAACTTACTTAAATGTGTTTCCAGCAGCAGCTTCTATTCTAAAGTAGAGTGTCTGTGATTGTTCTACAAAGTGAGGGGCTCTTATGTTTGTTTAAATATACATTTAAGAAAAAAGTTACTTAAAAGGTAAATAATTTAATTTTAGTATACAAATGGGTTTTATTAGAAAAAAGAAAACTAATACATCAAAATGATCATTTTTATATGCTATTTTTTGTTTTTAATACATCTCAAAGAGTTTTTATCAGGTCTTAAGAGAATAATGTAGCACTTTGGGAAAAAGATGCACCCCAGCAGCCCTGCACTAGAGGCCAATATGGAGAAGACCTCCACAGCCACGACGGCTTTGCCCTTGGTGCTCTGGTAGACAGGGATGAAGATGACCCAGACACTGAGGAAGACCAGCATGCTGAATGTCAGGAACTTGGCCTCATTGAATGTGTCAGGCAGGTTCCTTACCAGGAAAGCCACAGTGAAGCTGCCTAAGGCCAGGGTCCCTAAGTAAGCCAGCACACAGTAGAAAGCAGTGACTGAGCCCTTGTTGCATAAAATGATGACATGAGCATGTTCAGAGTGTTCATCTGTGTCAATATAAGGAGGTGAGGTTCCTAGCCAGACTGCAGAGAGAATAAGTTGGATCAGGACACAGATAGGGATGACAGTATTATAGACACCTGAGACAAACAACCTTCTCATTGGTCTTCCTGGTTTCATGACCCTAAAGGCCAGAATTACAGTTATAGTTTTTGCCAAAACAGTGGAAATAGCCAAGGTGAACACAACTGCAAATGTTATTTGTTGCAGTATGCAGGAGGTTGTGTTTGGGCGGCCAATGAAGAGAAAGGAACAGAGGAAGCAGAGGAGAATGGAGATGAGCAGGATGTAGCTGAGAGTTCTGTTATTGGCCTTCACAATGGCTGATTCTCTGTGTTTGAGAAAGATTCCCAAAACTGCAATTGTGCTGACAGAGAAGCACATAGCTGTGCATGCCAGCGCCATGCCCAGAGGATCATCAAATGAAAGGAAGGTCACTGCCTTGGGCAGGCAGTGGTTTCTCTCAGGGTTTGGGTACTCTTGACTTGGGCAAGGGATGCACATCTGCTGATCTGTATGGAGAAATTGGATCAACATTTCACCATATATATATATATATATATATATATATATATATATATATATATTTGTTGCACATTTAGACTGCTTTCCAGTGATGTGTGTATTCTGGTATATTCTGCTTCCTGTTTCTGCCAAGTACATGAACTCTTTAGAATTTGCATTTGTACTGTTTATCTTGTTAAATTAAAAATAAGCTTTCTTCTCAGCAGCTTATCACTGTTTCTCAAGGACAGTGAAATCTATTTTACTCGTATTCAGATAAAGTAATACTGTCAAGTGAGCCTTCAAATCTTTTTTTACACTTTGAGTTTCTAAGTATGTGTACATTGTATTTTGGTGACATCAATGTATAAAAATATTATTTTTATGTATATTAAATATTTTATATATATTAAATATATAAAAATATTCCTTGTTTCCATCATCATGGGTTCTTCTCATTTTTCTTGTTACTCACTGTTTCAGTGGATATTTGTTATCCCACTCCTATAATTTTTCTAAGGTAACATGGGAATAAATTAGGTCTCACCTCCATGACCTATGGAACAGTTCTGATTTGGTGGTAAATATACAGCCCTTGCATCAACAAACTCCAGCTATAAGCTCAGACCAATTATTACCTATCTCAGCTGTGGAAGTTGAAAATAAATTTCTATAGTCTTTGACATCCTTTGACTCAGACCAGGACTCTTTCTCTCTCATTATTAATTCCAGGATAATCCTGGGAATTGTTATAATTTACACTCTTGTTCTTCCAGTAATATTCTAAAGACTAAAAAAATAACCTACATGTCATAAATACCATAAATCTATAAAAATGTTAAATCAGAAAGGGAGAATGACACAGCCATTTTCATTGAAATTGCTGAGAGTCATGAAGCACAGTTGCTTGGTGCTATTCCAGCAAAGCTGTGCAGATTGTTACAATCATTGTTCTTCTATCTCTAACTTCTGTTGTTGTTTTTTTTTTGTTTGTGTGTGTGTTTGTGTGTTGCATTACATTGGACTTTCTTCACTATGATTTAATTTCTGTTTTTTTTCTACAGAAAAATTATGTCTGATTCTTTTTTAAAATTAGGCATTTTGACAGGATTATCAACATGGATTGCTGCAGCCATGAATCATCTGAAGGAATGGGCGGGCATGGGAGTGTTAGCAGGCCTTCTGGTGTTGGTCTCCTTGGTTTGCCTGTGGTATATATGCAAGATTAGAGTCTCACAACAGTGTGATGCAGCCATGATCATTCAGGCCTTTACAGCCATTGAAGCAGGACATTCTCCCCAAGCATGGTTGGATACCATAAAAAGCTAAAATGATACGCTCAGGATGCGAGGCTAAGCACTGCACTCAGGGTCAGCCGCTTTGGACCCAGAGAAGAGCATGTCTGATTGCATGTGGGTTGATGCCCCAGGTCCCGCCTCTGAGAAAAAGGTATCGGACGGGTCTGATGCTCTTTGGGTGGATGACACCTAAATGAACATCAGTACAAAGTCCCAATTTATTTCTAATATCAGAGATCAGACCTCTACTCTTGCCTGATGCGTCTAAAACAAAAAGGGGGAACTGTAGAGAGCTGCGGAATGCTATGCCTTAAAGATGGAGCTGGTTTCCGCCTTCCACCTTCCTGATGGTGAGTGCTCTCTGTCACGAACAACTCCACATTTGGCTAAGGCCGAGGATCTGGCTTGCTTCCATGTATGTGGACCTATCTGCATTGCCCCTGGTGGCACGCCTGGGTTGGCTACCCAGAGGCTATTTAAGCTGTGGGCTGGCTTTCCCCGGGGTCCGAGGATTGTTCAATGTTCCTGAATAAAGTGCATTGAAAAAAAAAAAAAAAAGAAAGGAGTAAAATATGAAATGGAAGAAAAAAAAGAATAAAACAAATGACCATTGTCAAAAAAAAATTAGGCATTTTGAAATTAATTATTCTTTATTCACTTTGTAGCTTGGCTATAGCTCCTTTGCTTATTCCCTCCACACCCTCCCACCCTCATTTTCTCCCATTCTCCTCTCCAAGTGTGCTGATAGTGATGTCCTCCTCCCCTTCCCTCTGACCATAGCCTATCTGGTCTCATCAAGACTGGCTGCATTGTAAGGGAAACAGGGACTGTCTCTGACATAAACTCAGTGGCTGGCTCTTTGATCACCACCTCTGAACGGGAAGCAGCCTTACCAGGCCATAGAGGAAGACAATGCAGCCTGTCCTGATGATACCTGAGTCTTATGAAAATACTAAACTTAACTTTATTTGTCCACTGTTTGCAAAAGTTCTTTATGCCCTGGAGATTATTAAGCAGAAGTAGCCATATAGAGAGATGAAGCCATTATTTCAGGAGTTTTCTTGGGGTATGTGCCCCTAAATAGTATATTGGTGCAGGGTAAACAAAGGCAATATGCTAACCCTGAGAGGCCTGGATATTCAGGTATCGATTTAAGATGCTTTTATTATAGGCTTAGAGCTCCTGGAAAATGTAGCTTAAAGATAAAAGATCAAAGAGGGTATACTCCTTATGGAACGAAACCCAGTAAATAAAATAGATTGACTTAAATAAACTTTTTTTCTACATTGTAGCATAGATGATGATACATATAGTAAAAGGAGATATTTATTTGTATTTGCTATGCATAAAAAGATTAGTTAAAATATTTTCTGTTTCTCTGGACTGCACTGATACTGTAAACAATTCCAACCTAAAAGCAGGCTCTCACATATTAAATGTGTTTTCTTTGAAGGAGACATTCTTTAGATTCCTTAAAGTAGAGTTATAGGGCTAATAATGATAATCAAATATGCTCTGTATGTACTTTTAAAATTGTAACTGAGCTTTTATCCTTGGATTATGAAAAAAAAAATCAAACACCCATTCTATACCACTTGTATAATCATTAATCTGTGTTTGTACTGTGAAACTTCTAAAAACAAACAAGAGCCTTGTCAGCAATAAGTCAGAGCCAAAGAAATGTATAAATTTTAGGAATCAGCTTCTATATTCCCCTAACCACCTCAGCTGACTAATTCCCTCTCCTTGCTGACCCCTGATCTGCTCTCTGGAGCACCCTGTAGACAAACACCTCTCCTTTCCATGCTCAGGTTTGTCCCACAGAAAGGCTCCTGGAACAAGCTCACAGAGAATGAACAGCCAACAATAGAGCATGCATGGGACAGATCTGGGCTCCCTGCACATAAAGACCAAGTTGTGCAGCTTGGTCTTTATGGGGACACCTAACAGAAAGACTAAAACTGCCTTGTGTAGCCTCAATAACAGAAGTTGTGCATAATCTTATTGCAACTTTAAATGTCAAGGCTGGTTGATATCCATGGGAGACTTTTGTTTTTTTTTTTTAAAGAAATATAGAAGGGGCACATTGGGTTGGGAGGTGAGGTGAGAGAGAGGGTCTGGGAGGAGAGGTGTGAGCAGAAGCTTGATAGTACACAAACAAATTAATAATATAATAGAAAGAAATAATAACATTGTAATAGAAATGAATGAAACAGAAACAAAGAAAACAATACATAGAATTAACAAAAGGAAGAGCTGGCTCTTTCTGAAGATAAACAAAATTGACAGACCATAGATCAAGTAAATTAAAGAAAAAAAAATACAGTACTCAAATTAACAGAATCAGAATTTACAGAAAAACATTACTACAGAAACCAACAAAATTCAGAATATTCTAAGGAAATATTTTTAAAACATACTATATTCCAGTAAGCTTAAAAATGTACATGAAATGGATAAGTTTTAGATTTGCCTAAGCAACCATTATTCAGAGATGAATTCAACAATCCAAATAGACCTAAACAGACCCATGAGGAAATTCAAAAGTTCACAAAAGGCTCCCACCAAAAAAGAAAAGAAGGATGACAAAGCAAAGACTCATGACCAAACCTTTGGCAGAGTACAGGGAATCATAAGAAAGAAGGGGAGTTAGTCTGATGGGGAAAGGATGGGAGGTCCACAAGGACCAAATATATCTGGGCACAGGGTCTTTTCTGAGACTGACATTCAACCAGGGACCATGTAGGGATATAACCTAGAACCTCTGCTCAGATGTAGCCTGTGGTAGCTCAGTAACCAATTGGTTTCCCAAAGTGAGGGGAACAAGGACTATTTCTAACAGGAACTCAATGACTAGCTCTTTGGCCTCCCCAGCCCCCAAGGGAGGAGCAAACTTGTTAGGCCACAGAGGAGGGCTTTGCAGCCAGTCCTGAAGATACCTGATAAAACAGGATCAGATGAATGGGGAGGAGGTCCCCCCATATCAGTGGACTTGGAAAAGGGCACGGTGGAAATGAGGGAGGGAGGGAGGGACTGGGAGGGAATGAGGGAGCGGGACACAGATGGGATACAGAGTTAATAAAATGTAACTGATAAGAAAAAAATAAAATTCAAAAAAAAGAAAAGAAGGATGAAAGATCAAGAAATGGAGACTTCAATATGGTGGAGACCAGTGTGCCCAATATCTGAGGGGCAGAGATTCAGATAATCTGAGACCAGTGTATGGACAGGTGGTTAGATCCAGAGCATCAACTTTGCTGCTTCCTGATTTGGACAGGTCATCCATGGAATGGAGTTGATCTGATCTAGGCCCCCTGTGGCCATCTCATGGATCCAGGAGTAGTAAATTTTGGACCACCTGCCCCTTCACATATTCCAGTGAGTTTGGATCCCCATATCCAGGGACTCTGTGCTCTAGCAGCCAGACTTCAGATTCCTCCTGCTCCCTGTGTGCTAGCTTCATGATTACTGGGAGAGCATTCCAGCCACCAAGCCACTGTTCTTCTAGTCACTCCATGGACAGCAGGTGAACAATAGAATTTCAGAGATCCCAGATCCAAGAAAACAGATCTCAGAGGAATCTGAGTACAGGGAACACAGTTTGGGGCAGGCCTGTAAGTTGCACCCCAGCTTTATTCTGAGGAATCCCAGGGACGCAACCTGAGGTACCTGCAACCTGGGGCACCAGTACCTGCACCTCAAAATTCAGGGTTCCAGTGCATGCACACCCCTCTCCTTCAATTCACCAGCCCCTACAAGTTTCTGTGTCCATATACTGCCCTGTGCCTTCCCCTTCAAGATGCTGTCATTCTTTGTATCTTAAGATGCACCCATTCTTGAGCCACTGCACATTTGACATCTTCCTGATAACTACTCTAAACTCCAAAAACAGGAGGATCCAGTCTTTGTTGCAGTTTCCAGGAAGAAACAGGTAAGGCTACAGACAACCAGATGGCTAAAGGCCAACAGAGAAACACAGTCAACACAAACTGGGACATCCTAGCTCCACCAGAACCCACCCCTGAGAGCAATGGATATTCTAATACAGATGAAACACAGAAAAAGGACATTAAATCTATGTTTATACAGTTATTAGAGACATATAAAGAGGAAAAGAACACGTATCAAAGAAATACAGGGAAATAAAAGGAAAACAAAGAGAGGCCATCATAGACAAGAACCATAATTAAACAGATGAAGTAAATTATTAAAATCATTCAATTCTTGAAAATGGAATTTGACTCAATAAGGAAACACAGAGAAAACTCTGGAGATGGAATACTTAGAGAAGTGATCAAATAACACAGAGATAAGCATCACCCACAAAAGATAAGAAATGGAGGAGAGAATCTCAGGCATTGAAGATACAATTGGAAAAACTGATTTTTCTCTCAAAGAAAATGTAAAACCATAACAGTTCAAGGACTCAGTGAAAATGTGAAACTTAAGAACAATAGGAATAGACTAAATAGATGACTCCAGGCTCTAAGGTGCAGAATATACGTTTAATAAAATCATAGAAGAAAATTTCCCCAACCTTATGAAAGAGATAACCTTAAACTTACAAGAGACTTACAGTATCCCAAATAGACTAGGCCAGAAAAGAACATTCTCTTGCCATAAAATAATCAAAACAATAAATCAACACAATGAAGAAAGAAATAGCAAAAGCAACAAAGGAAAAAGATCAAGTGACATATAAAGGCAGACCTATCAGAATCAAACCAGACTTTCCACCAGAGGGTATGAAACCCAGAAGGTCCTGGGAAGATGTCATGCAGATGCAAAGAGACCACGGATGCCAAAGCAGACTACTGTACTCAGCAAAATTTACAAGCAACAGAGAGGAGGAAACAAGATATCCCATGACAAACTAAATTAAAACAATATCTATGCACTATCCATGACCTTGAGAAGCTACTAGAAGGAAAACTCCAACCCAATGAGATCAACTACACCCACAAAATACACGATATATGTAACATCAGAAAAAAATCAAAAGAAAACAAATACACAAACACACTATCCACAATAACATCATGATAAAAGGAATTGAAATTCATTGGTGACTAATATCTATAACATCAATGGAATGAGAAATCCAATAAAAAGACACATGCTAACAGAATAGTAATGGAAACAACAGCCAACATTCTACTGCCTACAATAAACACCCTTCAGCCCCAAAGATACACACTACCTTGGAGTAAAGTACTTGAAAATTGTTTTCCAATCAAAGGGACCCAAGGAGAAAGTGGCAGTACCATCTTAATATCTAATAAAATAGTCTTCCAACCAAAATTAATCAAAAGAGAAGTGAAGGATATTTCGTCCTCATCATAGAAAAATCCACCATGAGGACAACAACATCTTGAACAACTATGCCCCAAATAGAAGGGCACCTGCATTTGTAAAAGAAACATTACTAAGGTTCAATCACACATCAGTCCCAACATCAGTAATAATGGTAAACGTCAACACCTCACTCTCACCAAGTGACAGATCATTGTCACAGAAGCTAAACAGTGAAATAATGAAGCTTATATAGGTCATGAATCAAATACCTAATAGAAGTCCTCAGAAATTTTCACCAGACACAAATATGTCTTCTTCTCTGCAAATCAAGGAACTTTTTCCAAAACTGAACATATAATCAGGCAAAAAGCAAGTCTTAACAGATACAATAAGACGAAATAATCCCTTGGATCCAATTACACCACCATGTATTAAATCTGAACCTCAACAACGACAGAAAGAACAAAATGTCTACACATACACATGGAACCTGAACAACTCAATAACAGGTGTCATTGAAGAAATAAAGAAAGTAATTAAAGATTTTCTAGCATTCAATGAAAATTAAGGCACAACATGCCCAACTTATGGGACACAATGAAAGCAGTGCTAAGAGGAAAATTCATACCACTAAGTGCCTTCGTATAGGAATTTGAGACATTTCATACAAGCAATCTAATGATACAACTGAAAGACCTAAAAAAAAAGTACACAGGGCCAAAAGGAGTAAACATCTGGAAATAATCAAATTCAGTGCTGCAGTGCTGAAATCAGCATACTAGAAATGAAATGATTCAAAGAATCAACAAAACCAAGAGCTGGTTCTTTGAGAATATCAACCAGAGAGACAAACTCTTAGCCAAACTAACTAAAAGGCAGAAAGACACTATCCAAATGAACAAAATAAAAAACGGTGATAGGACAGAAACCGAGGAAATCAAAGGAATCACTAGGTCTTACTTCAAAAGCTTACACACCACAGAAATTTAATATCTATATAAAATGGACAACTTTCTTGATAGATTGCACTTACCAAAGTTACATCAAGATCAAGTAAATAAAATGTCCTATCTTCCCTAAGGAAATACAGGAAGTCATCAAAAGTCCCCATCCAAAAAAGCCCAGAGCCAGATGGTTTCAGCTCAGAATTCGACAAGACCGTCAAAGAAAAGTAAATACAAATACTCTTCAAACTATCCCACAAAAGAAGAAACAGAAGGAACATTAACAAATTGATTCTATGAAGCCACAGTTATGTCACAGTCAAGACCCAAGAAAGACATGAACTTCAGACCAATTTCCATCATGAACACTGACACAAAAATACTTAGTAAAATACTCACAAACCAAATACAAGAACACATAAAAGATATCATCCACCACTATCATATAGGCTTCATCCCAAACATGCAGGAGTGGATCAGTCTATAGAATTCCATCAATTTAATCTACCACATAAACAAAGAGAAGTAAAAGAACCACATGATCATTTCTATAGAAGCCAAAAATCCAACGCATGTTCATATATAAAATTTTGGAGAGATCAAGGACACAAAGCACATACCTAAACATAGTAAAGTAAATATACAGTAACCCTATAGCCAACAATAACCTAAACAGAGAGAAACTCAAATAAATCCCACTGAAATCAGGGACAAGGCAAGGCTGCCTGCTATCTCCATATCTTTTTAATATAGGAATTGAAGTCATGTGTCACTCTGCAAGGAATTTGACCTATGATAGCATTAGATCATAGAATATAAAGATATTTAATTAATTTTTCAACATTTGATCATTTGCAATAATATATAAAAGTCCTGTTTGTATTATGGTTGTCTAAGAATTGGCCTTTTTTAATATAATAAATAGTAGATTCTCATCATTATATTGATATATTTCCTTTCTGACTTTTAATTTTTTTCATAAAAAATTTCATTTTAAAAATAGTATAATTACCTCTTTATGCCTCTTCTTTTTCATTGCTCTAAACCTTCTGCCTGACCCACCTTATATTTATTCTCTCTCAAATATATGGGCTCTTTTTTCATTAAATGCGTTTGTGTATTTGTGTGTGTTTTTGTATATAAAAATGCGACCTGCTCATTCCATATGATATTATTATATATGTTATCACATGGTTGACCACAACCCTAAACAGGCAGCCATCTTTTCATTCACAAAGACTTGCTTTTTCTATTGTTTATACTGAAAATGACAACTGTGCTGTAAATTCAGATCAGTTTCTTGCGCATTCAGAAACAATTAGACATAAACTTTTCCTGGAGTTATTTTAAGGCAAGAATCATTAGGTTTGTTAATCACAGAAATACAAATTGATCCTGGACAACAGGAGATCTCACATTTAATGGGGAACTCATAGCATGGAGCACTGCAAGAACTGAGATTGCCATTCCATGCACCAAAAGGCAGGTTTTGTAAAGTAGGGTGCATATGACACAACACCATAAGAATTGCCACTCTAAATTCACACATTGTGTGGCTTCAGCAATGATTAATGGATTTGGGGATGAGTGTTAGAGACATATGGAACAGCACTACATTAGGACACCAAGGTCACTTCTTAACTTTCCCCATCTCCATTCCCAAGCATTTTGAGTAAAAACATTATTTTTCTACCTGTCTGGTTGGAAATGTGCTGATCTGGACAAAATGCACAAGAAAAACAGCAGACCGGTCTTTCTTTTTGTAGAACTTTCCAGAATCCTGGACCACAGCTCTGTGTACATACAGATTGAGGAGTCTGAAGGCAGCACAGAAAAACTGGTCATGATATTAAACATCAGTTTAAAATAGTTTAGGCTAAATACATGTAACCTATGGAAATTGTATTTGTTTATGAGGAACTCTGAGGTTTTAATGTGGGAATGTGGAATGGAGATTTAAACTTACCACACTTTTCAATACTAAATGTTCAACATCCCTTTTTGGTGACCAAACTATGACTCACTACTATGTCTATTTTGTGTGAAATGTGTAGGACATCAAGATATTCTCTTCAGTGAGGCAGTAAGCCTGAACTCATTTTATTGTATGAATTTTGGGACATTTGGATTTTAAGACAAGAATCCAATCATACTTGCCTCCAAGCAACATTGTTTCTACCTTTATATTTCCAGTCTTGTAGTAACACCCATGCACTCTGATTCAGCTTCAAAAGGAAGTTCAATTTTCTTGTGAAATGGTTTGGCCATTGGTGAATTATACTCTGTTATTGTGACTTTTACACTTGACTCCCAATGCTAGGGATTGTTCTATGCCTTTCTTTTCAAACGTTAGTATAGTCATCAAATGGGATTTTCAGCAGTTGCATTCTTAGATAATCACATAACACAATTCTAATGCAATTTTAGTTTGTTATATGTTAGAAATTTTGTAGGACAGGAAATATTTCCATCTTAGACCTCTTTTCTGCCTTGGTTTGGATTCAGTTTCTGTCTAATGAATATGTACATATTAACAGTAATGTGTTTCTGGATAACTGGATCAGCTGTTAAGAGTGCATACAGCTCTTGCACTGAAATATGAGTTCAGTTCCTGACACACACATATTGGGCAGCTCATATACATTCTTTACAGAAATGTCTTGTGTCCAAATCCAAAATTTATTGTTTATGCTAGCGCACAACCTTGTGGAATTATTGATATACTTGAACATGAGTTGTGTGAATGGAAGAATGCTTGAGCCTCAGCTAGCCTGTATAATTAACATATGAGAAAATTTCAAAAGTTTCTGTGCATGTGCATGTTTACATATAGAAACACTCATACATACCACCATATAACCATGAGCTCTCAATTATTCATTCACTGCATTATGAACAAACACAAACATTTAAATTCAATTCATCTAATTCTAGCTAAGGAATTAACTGACCTTATGTATGCATTTGTATGTGTATTTATGTATATATACATATATGTAGTTCTGAAATATTGGTTTATTTCTGATTTAAAGTCATCAAACAGAACTAAAGAAATGTTGTAGTATTTAACATGCTTGCAACATAAGCAGGAAAATGTGAATTTGATCATGATGAAAGGATGGAAGACAAGCTGGGTGCAGAAAAATAGGCCTGTCATCCAAACTTTATGATCATGAAGATAGAGAGAGAACCTAGGTAATGCTGGCCACTGTTTTCAGCAAAATCAGAAAGTACGGGTTTCACACAGATAAAAATAAAGTTGACAGCAACTGAAGAAGATAACCACAGTTTACTGTGGACTTAAGAAGCACACGTGCTCATGTGCATGAACATCCACACACAAGCTCACAGTCACAATAGAGCTAAGAATTAAAATTTCACAATTATTTTAAAAGGTTAAAGAATCATTACACAATCATTTTTTATATTTTTTCACAAATAATTCCCTTCATATTAAATACTGAAAAATTTCCAGACCTGTTTGTAGTTGCTTGGCCATTGAATCAGAACTTCATTGATGAAAAAGCCTTGATCTTGTGCACTCTTGAAGACAAACTCTCCCACTTTAAGTAGTAATGCATTTCGAAAACTATATGCAATAAAGTTTTGTATGTCATACATTTCCCTAATATTCTTGTTCTCATCAAAGCTTATTTCATCTCCAGCAGCATTTATAAATTTAATTTTTCTCAGAAATGGATGAAGCTGAAGAAAGACATCATATAATATGAGTGGCCCACACAGATTACTGGCTGACTTTAAAGAAAATTTCATTTTCCCTTTCTCTAACATGGCTTTCTTTTTGAAAGTGCTTAGTTTGTTTATTTGTCTTCCCAGTTGTTTAGAGAGATTAAAATTATTCCCCATAGAAATAATGCAAAAGCTACTGAACACAAGTAGAAATATTGTCTATGAGATGCAAGATAGTATAGTGTGTAGCATTTCCTTAGTTGAAAAAAAGGTCCTCTGTCTTTCTCCAGGACCAGAAAATAATATTTCCATTTAGAAGATGTAGATTTGAAGAGGATCCAAAATGGCAACACCCAGTGTACATGGTTACTAAGGATTTGACTGTAGTGACGTCACAGCAAGTGAGAGGTCATGCTGTGGACTAGAAAATGCCAGTGTCTATGCTTCACAACTGTAAAGAAGATACTAGAAGGAAAAGCCCAACCAAAGAAAGTAAAGAACACCCAGAGAAAGACAGAAAATAAATAACACCACTGCTGCAAAACCAAACGTACAGAAACACAAAAACTTGCTGCAATCTTAAAAATCAAAATAACAGGCACTAGCAATCATTAATCATTAGTATCACTCAACATCTATAGACACAGTCCCTCAATAAAAAAACACAGACTAACACAGTGGATGCATAAAACAGGACTTATCAATTTGCTGCATACAAAAAAATCTTAAAAACAAAGGAAGACATTACCTCAGAGTGAAGGGATGGAAATAGGTTTTTCAAGGAAACTGACCCAAGATGAAAGTTGAAAGAAGCCATCGTAATATCTAATAAAATGATCTTTTAACTGAATTTATTCAAAACAGATATAAGAGGACACATATCATAGCAAAAGGATACATATAATAGAAAAAAATACACCAAGATGATGTCTCAATTTTGAATATTTTGCTCCAAATACAAGGGCACCTACATTTGTAAAAGTAACATTACTGAAGCTTAAATTATACACTAATACAGCCACAGTAATAGAGGGAGACTTCAAAACCCCACACTCACTAAAGTACAGGTCATGAAGACAGAAAATAGAGAAACAGTTACACTAACATATGCACAGATCAAATAGATTTAACAGACATATATAGAATTTTTACCCAGACAAAAAGAATATACCTTCTTTTTAGCAACTTACAGAAGCTTCTCCAAAATTGCCCATTGACTTGGACAGAGAGTGAGCCTCAAAAGGTACAATAAAGTTGAAATAACCTTTTTATCTTATCAGACCACCAAGGATTAAAGCTAGATATCAATAACAATGGAAACAAGAGAAAACCTAAAAAAAAAAAAAAAAAAAAAAAACAAAGAAACAAACAAAACAAAACAAAAAAACTCATGGAAACTGAAAAACTCAGTGGCCACTGAGTCAGGGAAGAAATAAATTAAAGATTTTCAAGAATTCAATGAAAATGAAGGGGCAACATGCCTAATCTTCTGGGACACAATGAAAGCAGTGCTAAGAAGAATTTTATAAGTTATAAAATTAACATATAAAATCAGTAGTCCACATGACTATAAATGATAAATGGGCTTATAAAAAATCAGGAAAACAGCATACATCATAATAACCAGAAGTAATATCTTGGGGTAACTACCCAAGTAAGAGAAAGACCTCTGTGACAAGAACTTCACATCTCTGAAAAAAGAAACTGAAAAAGACATCAGAAGATGGAAATATCACCCATGCTCATGGATTGGTCAAATGAACATAGTAAAAATGACAGTCCTACTAAAAGCAATCTACAGATTCAATGCAATTACTATCAAAATACCAACACAATTCTTCACAGACCTTGAAAGAACAATTTTCAACTTCATATGGAACACACACACACACACACACACACACAACAGAATAGCTAAAACTTTTTGTATAATAAAAGAACTTCTGGAGGCATTTCCATACCTGACTTCAAGTTGTACTACAGAACAATAGTAATAAAATCTTATGGGACAAAATGAAAGCAGTGCCAAGAGGAAGTTCATAGCACAAAGTGCTGCCAGAAAGAAGTTTGAGACATCTCATACAAGCAACTTAATGACACACATAAAATCCCTGGAGGGAAAACTAGCAGACACTTATACTTTGAATTATAAGATGAAAATGTTTTATTGGCTTGACCACAGCAAATTACTTACTAATAATGTAAGATTCTCACCTTCCCCTGCTTATGAGTGAGGCTTACCTGCCATGGTAGAAGCCAGTCTGTGTTTCTGTCTTCTTTAGATTCCATTTCAGTTTTGCTTAATAGCATTTTATGCAGGGCATGGGCCACTGCATACACTGCACTCCATATGGAATAGCTGGGCTCAGAAATAGTCACCATATCATTTATTTTATCGTTAGTCTTTAGGGAAATATTCACTGGACAAGGTTTATGATTTCCACATCCTGAAGCAGGAGGTGAACAATTAAAATTGTCAATCCAGAACTTAGAGAAGTAAACATCTCCTGGGTAATGGGAGGGTGTAAGGGCCTCAAGAAAGTGCTTGAAGCCAGGGATAGTTCTCTTTTTTAAAAATGAGAAGCTTCCACTGAATAGGTTTATCAAAACATGCTTTTCATTTAGTATAGACTCTAAGTATGTCGAGTGTGGCTTGGCAAAGATCCACACCCTCTTTCTGGTGACAAAGATATGGATGTTTACACAGAAGAACAGCAAGTCATCCATATCACCATAGAATAAATTCACATTTACTCCTGTATGTTGTTTCAAGTTCAGCAAACCATAATCATATTTTACATTTTCATTCCAATTCTCTGGGAGTTTTTCTGCAAAAGCCACACAGATATCTTCTGACACCATCTTTACTTTCAGGTCAGAGAGAAACTCCCTTCCTCTCTGATCATCAGAAACAATGAGCCCCACCCACTTCCAGCCAAAGTGGAGTAATAAAGAGATTAGCCCTTGGGCTAGACCTCTGTCTTTAGTAGACATCTGATAAAGAAATCGGAATGTATCTTTGTCACTAAGCATGGAATCAAATGGTCCATATGTGACCTGAGGAAGCAAAGAGAAAAAGTGATTCTGAGTTTCAGGTATTTGGAATCATCACCCTGTGTGAGGAAGTGAGTTCATTATTCAAATATGAAGGTTAAAGGACTGAATACTGTTAAGGAGAATTTCTTCTGTGAAATTAGCTTGTCCCTAAATTATGTGGTGGAATACAGTCTTTTACAAATACCATAGGCTCCAAAGTTACTAAGGTGTCTGCAGCAGCCAAGAAGTAAACAATAAGCTGTTCACTGGCTTTGAAAGGCACGAAAGATCTCTCTTGTTGCATTAACAATGCAAAAGAGTACCTGATGTAGAGAAAACTGCAGAAAGCATTAACATTAATCACATAACACCATATTTCAGAGAACCTTCACCTTTATAAAAGCAAATACAGAAAGAGACTAACAAAGTTTTTAGAGATTCAGTTTCCTAAGTTAAAATGGTGCAAGTTGTGATGACCTGGGGCCTCATTGCCAGGGCTTATTGTATCATCCCTCTAGTTAGATTTGATAGAGACAAATCTCAGACAGATGAAAATTATTGTCTTTTATTTTTATTAACTTAGCTTAAAATACATTGATGAATTGTTTAACTGAGTGATAACAATGAGTTACCATGTGGGTTTTTTAATCTTGATTATTGCTGATTCTTGTTGTCACCAAGTATTTTTTGTTTGTAGTAATGCCTGATGACAGATGCATTTCTTCAGTGTAGCCTGGCAAGAGTCATTTGTGATGATACAGCTAAGTGGTTGGTCTCCGTGACTGCTATTCTAAGATCTACTTTCCTGAATGAGATCATTAATTCCTTGAAAGATTTTCATCGGTGATGGCATTAAACATTGTTCCAAAAACTTAGTTACATTTCCTCGACTTTCTTTTTCCATATGTCCAGTATTGACAACCATAGGAATTTTAAGATGTTTATATGCTAGATTGGGTAGTTAGGAATCTTTGCTGTAGAATTTGACTTATAGTCAAATGCAGACTGAGTATCCACAGTACACAATCGTTTGTTTGAAGATAGAATCATGGATACTACTAAGTGATCTGCTTAGAAATTCCCAGAATTTGCTGTCCATGGTTTTCACCACACTCTGTCATTTGTTAACTATTGCTAAATCAAAATAATTTGTTCACTACTATTTGAAATCTGCCTACAGTAAACATAATCCACTTTTCTGTTTTCTTTTGTTTCTTCTGTTATTGTTCTTTTGTTGGTTTGTTTGTTTCAGTCAGGTCTAAGATGTGGTTGTGCTTAGAAATATGTTTCTAACTTACTTGTGGGACATTGTAGAGCTCTGAAAGTGTTTCAATTGCAGCAGAAAATTCCGGCTTTTTTCCTGAAATGATTCCTAGAGCTTTGTGTTGAGTGTTGCACTTGTAGTTAGGGATATACTCACTTCTTCCAGACAGCCACATCAGAGGGCCCTTCAAGGTCATTTTGTTAGAATTAAAGGCATTGTAGATGTGAAAACCCAAGGTCATATTGGGAAGCAGGTTTGAGTCCTTGTTGATCTCTTCAATGGCAAAGTATAAGGTCAGCAAATATTGATAGTTTCTCCATTTCAGTCTAAACCCGAGGGATAGAAGGATGGGTATTGTCAGTACATTTTTCTCAAAAAGTCTTTATCAAATACAGGACTCTAGAGGTCCTAGCCTTTGACTTTTCCTGTTACATGTAAATCTTGTGTGAATAAGCCTTTGACAAGTCAGGAACGTCATGGAATGGCTCCTAAACTCTCAGAAATTTAACTGTTTCTAATATTTTTTGGTGTACATTGTGTGTGTAAAATATCACTTCTTTGTATCTTATGACTACTGAATACATAGGTGCTTATGACATTTCAGCTCATGGAAGCCCTGGGTTATAAAAGAGTCACTAAGGTGTTCACTAGGAATATAATAAGTAAGAGCTTCACAACCTTTTCTTTTGTAATGATTCAATGTCATACTCACTTTTGAAAATTCTAACAAGTTTATGTGCATTCCTAGTGTTAAATTGTCTCTTTGTGGTATAGACCCCTTTGAATAAAAGCTAGTATCAGTTCTCAGTGCCCACAGGGTGGCCTTGGAAACATGTTTAACTCCAATTCACAAGATCCTTTCTGGCATCTTTGGTCACCAAGGACACCTGTGGTATTCACACATATATAAGAAGGTGAGCTCTCAAATAAATGAAATAAGAATAAATAAGCATGTGCAAAATAGTGTTCTTGGGTTTGAAAAATGACTGATATGTTATGACTAGTTGCTGCTCTTGTGGAGGACCCTGATTCAAGTCACAGTAGCCAGTTTTAGGTTCCAATAGTGTGTATCACCAGTTCTAGAGGATCCATGTCCTCCACTGGCCTCTGAAGGGACACTGCATACAAGTGGTACACACAAAAACATGTAGGCAAAACACTCATAAACATAATGTAAAATTTATTAAATCTTTACAAAAACTCAAAAAGTATTTAAAAATTAGTAATGGAAAGGTGTTTCTCTAAGCTTGCAAATTAAATGAATGAGTAGAGTTTTCTAGGTAAGGCAGGGGGGAAAAGTAATTTGAAATAGCATATAAAAAAGAGGAAAACCCAAAATACATTAAGACAGTACAAAAGTGCTCATAATGGGAGAAAGTGGTACTTTGTTGCAGGTAGGTGAGTTGAACTGTGTCACACATAGCCTTCAGTGCTTGGGGTTGGGTCCTCAGAAGCTTGATTCAAACCTTTAGTAGATAAGAATCTGGGTGACCCTAACAGAGGGAGCTTAACAGAAATCATTAGCCTGAAATCCACTGGGTTCTACTGAAGGAAGGATTCTGCTTTCTGACCTGCCATCACCAGAAAGAAATTCCATTTGGTTGTACCACGTTAGTCTGGGATCTGTGGCTAGATGTTCTGTTAAGAAAGAATCTATTGGGCAAAAGCAGGCAATTAGCAACAACATAGAGAAAGAGAACTTGTCTTCCTTAAGGATTATCCCATACTAAATATTGAACTGTAGGAATGTATGCATGTATCAATGAGAACTCCTGGACAGAGCTGTGTCTACAAAGACTGGCTATAAAAAAATCATTGATGTGGAGAGATTGCAATGTTGTAGTTTGAGAGGCTCATTAAAATAGCCCAGGCTACCTGTAGCACCCTGAGTAGCCATTTCTTGGACAAGTTATGGTTAAGATGATGCCTATATCTATATCTGTATCTGCATCCGTATCTCTATCTATCATCTATCTATCTATCTATCTATCTATCTATCTATCTATCTATCTATCTATCTTGCTATCTATCTATCTAGATCTCCTATAGCTGAGATGATGAATAAAATCATTTTAGAATGTAGTAACCCAGCACATTCCTAGCTTTTGCTAATCTAAAAGACAAGAATGACATCACATAGCCATCTTGGGCCTATATGATAACTTGCTCCATTTTACTGTCAACATCCTCTCTGAGGTTTCCAGTGCTTTATTGGATTTATAGTTTTCTTTATATATTCTGTTACTATGAAAATTCATGAAGCTGCTTCCACATTGTATCATGGAATTTGTGATAGCCTAAATTGTGTTCACAGACTCTCAAATTTATAGAAGAAATTCTATTTTTTTTCCATTTGAGCTGAGGGCTTATGTTTTTCCAATCACATGAAAGCAATACTAAAGACTAAAGAATCGACTCAGTTGGTTATGTCTGTATATTTATTCATTTATATTTGTGTGACAGGAACATCACAAGAAGATCATCAGGGTCAATCATCCAGGCCCCAGAGGGTTCTAAGAAGTCTGATGCACCCACCAAGCACAATACAGGGTCTCAACCTAGCTCCTCTACATATAAGTAGCTGATGTGCTGATTAGGTTTTATGCGGGCACACTAGTTAATGGAGTGGACATGGATTATACTGTATGTTTGTTGATCACTTTACCCTGATAGAACTTATCTAACTGACCACAGGGGAGTAACACAAACTCAATCATCATAAGACTACAGGGGCTGGGGTGTGTAGGTAGGGGGGCAGAAGAGTGGAGGAGGATATGGGAGAGAGAGTAGGATTGGGAGGAGAAGAGAGTGGGGCCTATGACTAAGATGAAAATTTAATTAATCAATAAAAAATATTCCAGTGAAAAATACGATAATAAGTAAGATGTTCTCCCTCAAAGCCCTCAGAGAGTTCTGCTGAGTACGGATTTAAGGAATGTAATGAAAATTATTTCTTTGCCAGACATCTGGAGTTGGTAGCTAAGATATGCAGAAATGGCCTTTCCTTTGATCATATTTCAACTGTGATGATGATGATGACTGAACCATGAATTGCCACATGCTTCACCCAACAATAAATCCCTGCCTAACCTTTGGACACTGTTGAGTTAAATGCTCTACTCTGCCTGACCAAGGTAGGTTACTTTTCCAAGTTCCTGCTCCATAAAAAAATAAAAAGCAAAGGCCTCACAAGTCTGATGTTTAGTTTTCATGATGCCTTATGTGGCAGCTGAAGACAATGTTGTTTTGTGTGGCATCCAAAGACTGTCAACCTCTGTTCCCTACAAAGTCTTTGAGAACAGCATGGAGGATCCCAGACTTGGTGCCCAGGTTTCCAGTAAGTCTCTGTCATTTTGATTGATATAGAGGCCAATTGGATTATACTTCCTGCTCAAATTTACCCCTCTCAGATCTCTTGTCATGTTCAGAGCATGTTGTCACCATAGAATTTTAGCAGAGTTTATGAAACTTTATACAGCTCCTCTGAACAAGGCTGCAGCTGCATGGTTAGTCCATATCATGCATGAAAGCCAGGCTTTGTTCTTTTCTACAGATATCTAGATCCCCTGCTGAAGAAGGCATTATCTTGCTGGCTTCACACTGAAACATCCAATCTCACAAAATTAGATTTAAATGAGATTCAAAATGAATCTACTAATACCTAACAGTTTACATTTTATGATTCTTTCATTTAAAAGAACTTGCTTGTCAATCTGTCTCCTGGTAAATGCATGGATGGGGGAAACAAATACTTTAAAGTTGATGGAAATTTTGAATGTCTAAGAAAGTTATTTAACGTATGTAAGTGCAAGTTGTAAATGTCTGAGAAAGTGGTTTAAAGTATGTGAAAATGAGACTTAATGAGTTTAATATTTCAGAATTTTAAAATATTAATCAGTGGAGTAATGATATGCTATGAAAACCACCAGGTGAAAGCACTGGCTAGTCTTCTTATAGTTACAGGACCAAAATTTTTAATGTCATTTCATTCCTGCTGAAGATATAGTTCAATGCTTCTCATTGTGCTGAAATCTTATCTGTCATTAAATATTCAGAGAGTGGAAAGGCTGTTTGTTTTTTTAGCCCAGAACCATCCTTATTTGGTGCCCAATCTGATTTGTGAAGCATCAGTCTACTCCAACTGTTTACAGACACTTGTTACCTGTTTTTCCTACAGTGAGAATTTCAGTGTAGATTATAGATTGTGGTCATGTTAATATATTTAAAACTTGTATATCTCTGTGTAAACTTTAAACAACTATGATTTAATCTTCAAGGAGTTGAGACTTGATCCACCTATCATAGCTCAAACAGAATCTAGATTAAGACAGGTCAATTAACGATTCAGTCTTTTCTGTCTTTTATCCATCTCTGAGGATGGGCTCTTTTCTTCCTCCTGTGTTGGGATTCCTTCTCTCTCTTGCTGCAGTGGGCTACTGAACTATGGTTTCTCTATCTTGTGAAAGCATTCTTAAGAGTTCTTTACTTCCAGAATAAATTAGACATCCTTGGTCATTGTTTTTCTTTTTTTTTTTTTTTCTATTCAAGTACTCTATAACAGTAAAAGTACCAGGACTTTAGTCTAGTATGTTTGTTTCCTAATCTGAGAGGAAATAGGCATTGAAGTTTCAAGAAGGTACTTTTCTGCAAAGGACCACCCTATTCCCAACACCGATGTTCAAATGAACATATGTACCAATTATAGCATCAACTGAAAAACAGGAATATAAAAAAGCCTAATGATTCCTCCACATTATCATAAATAACCAACAACCTACAATACAGTTTCTCAGAGAGATAAAGTGGCAGATATATATTTCAGAAAGTAAAGAGATGAACAACAGAAAAGAAGACAGAACCAAGCAATGAATTCAACTGGGCATCGAGATAAGAATCAGGAGTCGCTCCTTCCTCCTCGGCACAGGGGCACAGCGGACTCATCTTTCTCAGTGCAGACCTAACTGCCTGGGGTATACAGCCGCTGAGACGGAGCCCCAAGCACTTTAGCGGCAGACAAAAGCCAGCGGTACGTGCCCCGGAGTCCCAGATTCGCGCAGCGGCTGCACCATCCTCCCAGGGCGCGAATCTGCTAGACACCATACTAGCTCTGCAGGATCGCCATCACTGACGGTACGGCCCACCTAATCCCACAGTGACAGAGAATACGCTATATACTCACCAAAACCAGGCAGAGACGTCATACAACCTGGACACACCAGGCGCTGGGCCTCCCAAGCTTGGAGAGCACAACAAAGAGATCCCAGGACTTCCCAGAAAGCATTGGGACTAGCAACCCAGTCTCCAGTTACAGCGGGACGTGGCAGCGGAGCAGCACTGAACTGACGGGGCACCACAGCCCTCCAGTTTAAGAATAACCAGGGCCAAACCAGAGAACAGAGAGCCTGGTTACCCCATCCCTGCTGAAGTGACCACCCTGAAATCTCCAGCTGCAGCAAGACCTCAGAACCTGGCAGTGACAGCAGCACAGAACTGGCGGAACACATCAAAGAAGCAGGGCCAAACCAGAGAGCAGAGAGCCCCGGATACCACGATCTCTGCCAAGAGACCTGCCTGTAAGTGAGTGCACCCTTGAGAATCTGCAGTTCCCCAGATCCTGGGTCCTTCTAAATCAGAAGCCAGGCATCGAACCCCCCTCCCACCCACATACCCACTTTGGGAAACAGAGGGGCACTAGGGACATTGAAGTTCCTGCCCTGTGGGCCTGATTGAGGAGTTAAGACAGTTAATGCCAGAAATTGCGCTGCGATCATCATTAGCGCCTGCGACATATACAGTGCAGAGCCCCTCCCACACACTCAAGGGTTCAACATTAGCCATCACTCTGTCCCTCGAGTAACTCATCCACGCACACTTACACACACAGACACACACACGCGCGTGCGCACACATGCTTGCATTTGCCCCGTTTGCGCCTGCGTACTTTCCTCCCACAGGTACAGCTAGTCCTCAGCACACGCTGAGAGTGCTCAGCTTCCTGAAGAACTCTCCAGACACCAGAGAGAGACAGCCCCAGTCTGATCTGCAGAATCCAAAAACAAACAGGGAAGGTTTCAGATAAGCCAATGGCCAGAGGTAGGCGAAAGAACACTTCCAACATAAATCAGGACATCATGACTTCACCAGCAAACCCCAAAATCGATGGATACACCAATTCAGCAGAAGCACAGGAAAATGATATTAAAGCCATGCTTGCCCAATTATTTGAGGCTCATAAGGAGGAAATGAACAAGTCTTTCAAAGAGATGGCCAGTCAATTGGAGGCAAAGAAAGAAGAAATAGACAATATCCTTAAAGAAACACAGGCAAACATAGCCAAACAAATAGATACACAAGTAGAGGAAAAATTAGTGGCGTATAAGAAGGAAATGAAAAAAGAAATAGAGGCCATCGTGGAGAGACAGGAATCCAAATTGAAACACATGAAAGAAATGGTGCAAGACATGAAAACAGAATTAAAATCAATAAAGAAAACACAAAATGAGAAAACCCTTGAGCTGGAGAACTTGGAGAAAAGATCAGGAACCACAAAAGTAAGCATCACCAACAGAATACAAGAGATGGAAGAGAGAATCTCTGGAGCTGAAGACACACTTGCAGAAATGGATACTTCTCTCAAAGAAAAAGTAAAATCAGAAAAGTTCCAATCACAAAATATCCAAGAAATCAAGGATGCTATGAAAAGACAAAATCTAAGAATAATAGGAATTCACGAAAAAGAAGACTCCAGACTCCAAGGTCCAGAAAATAGTTTCAAGAAAATCATAGAAGAAAATTTTCCCAACTTAAAGAAAGAGATGTCCATAAATATACAAGAGGCCTACAGAACTCCAAATAGACTAGACCAGAAAAGAAACACATCACGTCACATCATAGTCAAAACACTAAATCTACAGAACAAAGAAAAGATATTAAAAGCAGCAAGGGAAAAAGGCCAAGTAACATATGAAGGTAGACCTATCAGAATCACACCGGACTTCTCATCAGAAACTATGAAAGCCAAAAGGGCCTGGGGATCATGGAGACTCTAAGAGATCACAAATGTCAACGCAGACTACTAGACCCTGCAAAGCTTTCAATCAACATAGATGGAGAAAACAAAATATTCCATGACAAAACGAAATTTACACAATATCTACACAGCAAACCATCCCTACAGAAGATACTAGAAGGAAAACTCCAATCCAATGAAAACAAATTCACCCAAGAAAACAGGGCATACAGATAATGTCCCAACAAAAATGAAAAGAAAACAAGCAAAGAAACAGGGTTAGATCATCGACTCCATTACAAAAGGAACTAACATGCATTGGTCACTATTATCTATCAATATCAATGGACTCAACTCACCAATAAAAAGACACAGGCTAACAGAATGGTTAAGGAAACAGGATCCAACATTCTGTTGCATCCAAGAAACACACCTATGCAACAAAGACAAACACTACCTCAGAGTAAAGGGCTGGAAAACTGTTTTTCAAGCAAATGGTTCCAGAAAACAAGCTGGAGTAGCCATCCTAATATCTAATAAAATAGACTTTCAACCCAAGTTAACCAAAAAAGATGAGGGCCACTATATTCTCATCAAAGGAAAAATCCACGAAGAGGACATCACAATCTTGAATATCTATGCCCCAAATACAAGAGCACCGACATTCGTAAATGAAACATTATTAAAGCTTAAATCATACATTGATCCTAATACCTTAATAGTGGGAGACTTCAACACTCCACTCTCACCAAGGGACAGATCAACTACACAGACACCAAATAGGGAAATAAAAGCACTCACAGAATCCCTAAATCAAATGGACCTAATAGACGTCTACAGATCATTTCACCCAAACTCAAAAGAGTACACCTTCTTTTCAACACCGCATGGAACCTTTTCCAAAATAGACCATATAGTGGGCCACAAAGCAAGCCTCAACAGATACAAAAGGATTGAAATAATCCCTTGTATACTATCTGACCACCATGGACTAAAGCTCGACCTCAACAACAACAGAAACAACAAAAAGCCGACACGCACATGGAAACTGAACAACTTACTACTCAATGACAGCTGGGTTAAGGAAGAAATAAAGAAAGAAATTAAAGACTTCCTAGAATTCAATGAAAAGGAAGGAACAACATACCCAAATTTATGGGACACATTGAAAGCAGTGCTCAGAGGAGAATTTATAGCACTAAGTGCCTGCAAGAAGAAATTCGTAACATCACATACAAACAACTTAATGGCCCAACTGAAAACCCTAGAAAAAAAAGAAGCAGATACACCCAAGAGGAGCAGATGGCTGGAAATAATCAAACTAAGGGCTGAAATCAATCAACTAGAAACAAATAAAACTATACAAAGAATCAATGAAACAAAAAGCTGGTTCTTTGAGAAAATCAACAAGATAGACAAACCCTTAGCCAAACTAACTAAAAAGCAGAGAGAAACTATCCAGATCAGCAAAATCAGAAATGAAAATGGGGATATAACCACAGACATTGAGGAAATCCGAACAATTATTAGGTCATACTACAAAAGCCTATATGCCACAAAATTTGAGAATCTAAATGAAATGGATAATTTTCTTGAAAGATTCCATCTACCAAAACTAAGTCAAGATCAGGTAGAAAGTCTGAATAGCCCTATATCTCCCAAGGAAATCGAAGCAGTCATTAACAGTCTCCCCTCCAAAAAAAGCCCTGGAGCAGATGGCTTCAGCGCAGAATTCTACAAGACCTTCAAAGAAGTGCTAACTCCAATTCTCCTCAAGCTATTCCACAAAATAGAAACAGAAGGAACACTACCAAACTCATTCTATGAAGCCACGGTCACCTTAATACCTAAACCACTCAAAGACCCAACAAAAAAAAGAGAACTTCAGGCCTATCTCTCTTATGAACATTGACACAAAAATACTCAATAAAATACTTGCAAACCGAATCCAAGAACACATCAAAGATATCATCCACCATGAGCAAGTAGGCTTCATCCCAGGCATGCAAGGGTGGTTCAACATACGGAAATCCATCAATGTAATCCACTACATAAACAAACTGAAGGAGAAAAACCACATGATCATCTCCTTAGACGCCGAAAAAGCATTTGACAAAGTCCAACACCCATTCATGTTTAAAGTCTTGGAGAGATCAGGGATACAAGGCACATACCTAAACATAGTAAAGGCAATATATAGCAAGCCTATACCTAACATCAAACTCAATGGAGAGAAACTTAAATCAATCCCACTGAAATCAGGGACAAGACAAGGCTGTCCATTGTCCCCATATCGCTTCAACATAGTACTTGAAGTCCTAGCCAGAGCAATAAGACAACTAAAAGAGATCAAGGGGATACAAATCGGAAAGGAAGAGGTCAAAGGGTCACTATTTGCAGATGATATGATAGTATACATGAGCGACCCCAAAAATTCAACCAGAGAACTCCTTCAGCTGATAAACACCTTCAGCAAAGTGGCAGGATACAAAATCAACTCAAAAAAATCAGAAGCCCTCCTATATACCAAAGACAAAAAGGCTGAGAAAGAAATTAGGGAAACAACACCCTTCACAATAGCCACTAATAACATAAAGTACCTTGGTGTGACTCTAACCAAGCAAGTGAAAGACCTGTTTGAGAAAAACTTCAAGTCTCTGAAGAAAGAAATCAAAGAAGATATCAGAAGATGGAAAGATCTCCCATGCTCATGGATTGGTAGGATTAACATTGTGAAAATGGCCATACTGCCAAAAGCAATCTACAGATTCAATGCAATTTCCATCAAAATACCAACTCAATTCTTTACAAACCTTGAAAAAAAGATTCTCAGCTTCATATGGAGAAACAAAAAACCCAGAATCTCCAAAACGATCCTGTACGACAACAGATCATCTGGAGGTATGTCCATTCCTGATCTCAAGCTGTACTACAGGGCAACAGTAATAAAAACTGCATGGTATTGGCATAGAAACAGAAAGGAGAATCAATGGAACCCCATAGAAGACTCAGAAACAAATCCACACACCTATGAATACTCGATATTAGACGAAGAAGCCAATTCCAATCAATGGAAAAAAGACAGCATCTTCAACAAATGGTGCTGGACCAACTGGATGTCTACATGCAGAAAAATGAAAATAGATCCATATTTATCACCCTGCACAAAACTAAAGTCAAAGTGGATCAAGGACCTCAACATAAAACCAGATACCCTAAATCAATTGGAAAAAAAAAGTGGGGAACAGCCTAGAACTCATTGGCACAGGAGACAACTTCCTGAACAGAACACCAACAGCACAGGCTCTAAGAGCAACAATCAATAAATGGGACCTCATGAAACTGAAAAGTTTCTGTAAAGCAAAGGATATCGTCATCAAAACAAAACGACTGCCTACAGATTGGGAAAGAATCTTCACTAACCCTTTATCTGACAGAGGACTAATATCCAGTATATACAAAGAACTAAAGAAGCTGAAAAGCAGCAATCCAAGTAATCCAATTAAAAAATGGGGAACAGAGCTAAACAGAGAATTCTCGACAGAGGAATATCGAATGGCAGAAAAACACTTAAAGAAATGCTCATCCTCATTAGCCATCAGGGAAATGCAAATCAAAACGACCCTGAGATATCACCTTACACCCATCAGAATGGCCAAGATGAAAAACTCAAGCGATAACACATGCTGGAGAGGTTGTGGAGAAAGGGGCACCCTCCTCCACTGCTGGTGGGAATGTAAACTGGTACAACCACTCTGGAAAGCTATCTGGCGCTTTCTAAGACAAATAGGAATAGTGCTTCCTCCAGACCCAGCTATACCACTGCTAGGTATATACCCAAAGTTTGTTCAAGTACACAAAAAGGACACTTGCTCAACCATGTTTATAGCAGCTCTATTTGTAATAGCCAGAACCTGGAAACAACCCAGATGTCCATCAACGGTGGAATGGGTACAGAAATTGTGGTATTTTTATACAATGGAATACTACTCAGCAATCAAAAAGGAGGAAATCATGAAATTTGCAGGCAAATGGTGGGATCTAGAAAAGATCATTCTGAGTGAAATATCCCAGAAGGAGAAAGACAAACATGGGATATACTCACTTATATAGACCTATAAGATATGATAAACATAATGAAATCTATACACCTAAAAAAGATAATCAATTGAGCGGACATGGGGTAAGATGATCAATCCTCGTTTAGAAAGACAGATGAGATGTGCATTGAACGTATGACAGGAATCTACTGAGCGCATCTGAAAGACTCTAACTAGCAGTGTTTTCAAAGCAAAGACTCATGACCAAACCTTTGGCAGAGTACAGGGAATCATAAGAAAGAAGGGGAGTTAGTCTGATGGGGAAAGGATAGGAGCTCCACAAGGACCAAATATATCTGGGCACAGGGTCTTTTCTGAGACTGACATTCAACCAAGGACCATGTATGGATATAACCTAGAACCTCCACTCAGATGTAGCCTGTGGTAGCTCAGTAACCAATTGGTTTCCCAAAGTGATGGGAACAGGGACTATTTCTAACAGGAACTCAATGACTGGCTCTTTGGTCTCCCCACCCCCGAAGGGAGGAGCAGTCCTGTTAGGCCACAGAGGAGGGCTTTGCAGCCAGTCCTGAAGATACCTGATAAAACAGGATCAGATGAATGGGGAGGAGGTCCCCCCTATCAGTGGACTTGGAAAGGGGCACGGTGGAGATGAGGGAGGGAGGGAGGGACTGGGAGGGAATGAGGGATCGGGACACGGCTGGGATACAGAGTAAATAAAATGTAACTGATAATAAAAAATAAAAAAATATGTACAGGATTTGAAAAAAAATAAAAAAATAAAAAAAAATAATAATTTTGTCACACACACACACACAAAAAGAATCAGGAGTCTCCATGAGAACTCGGATGAGGGATAGAACAAACAGCTGTACACAGAAAAGACTGTGTAACATAAAAGACAAATCATAAGTTAACACTGAGATTGTGAGGGAGGAGAAAGACAGATAGAAATGTTGTAAATTAAAATCATAAAACCACCAGTCAAATCAGACAACACTGGGTTTCCAGCAGAACTAATTAAGCAGAGAACAGAATATGGGCATAAATGACATGGATTTCAGAACGCTCTATTACAATATCAGTGATGATCAAATAAGTGATAAGTATGACCACAGTGTCTAAACTCTGAGATACTTTAAAGATAGTAAAGCTAGAACACGTGAAATTGGAGAGTCTAAGATTTGTACTGAGCACATAGGGATATTCAAGTTCACTAGAGCAGAAACTCTCCAAGTCTCTGGAAACAGATATTCAAACATAAGACATTTAGATGGCCAGATAGACCTGAGAAGAATGGAAACTTATCTTGACATATTAAAGTCAGTGTGTTAAAAATATGTAAGTCTCGCCATGGAATCACACCATGGAGAGACACAAAAGTCGTTCTTTTTTTCTATCCCTGATTTCTTTCTGAATGGAAACATAACAAAGAGAAGTGGAAATGTTTTCAGAGGCACAATGAAGCAGAAAAAAAATGTGAAACTATTTTTCACATTATTCTGTATCTAGTTCATTATTCTCAATGGAATTACATGTGTTTAGCAGGTCATCTAGTACTATCTTTTAACCAGAACAACCATAGCACATTCAAGCAAGTACTCACAGGTTGAAATTCCATCGTAGACTTGGTTCTGTGTCAAAAAAGTTCTGGTCATTTTGGGATAGATCAAGTGGAATGGAAATGGGAATAAATGTAGCAAGGTTAACATCTGCCTCCATGTAGGTGTTGGACTTTCCATAATAACCACAATGGATCAGAAATATCTCTGTTGATGTATACACAGGTTGCAGGAGGAGGCTGAAGCAAAGCAAAGGAAGGGGCATGTCAGGCTCTTCACTACACAGAAACAGTCCCCTGCATCGAGGCAGATCCAAGGAGATTGTTGGCTTATGTCCTGCAACAGGCTCAGACCTCAACAATGTCAAAGAAGACTTTGTATGCTGCAGCTGATTCCTACTGTTGCTTCAGGCTCTCAGTCTTTGCATAACCAAAGGTTCTCATGATAGGCCAGCTCACTCACTGTAGCAAAGTCCAGAAAACTGAGGGTCACAGTGCTGAGATATTTCAGTCACTGTAGCCAGACTTGCTCTGAATTTTCTGTCTTTTTATTGTTCTGTTCCTCACATCCATGTACTCTTGGAATCCCATAGCCCTGAGGCTTTGCACCTGGTTCCTCCATGTGGGTGAAAAACATGTTTGGTTCTTTTTTCAACAACCTGTATGATTTCATCATGGTCCACAGTGATTTGGAGAGCACCAGAGTCTGAGACAAAATTGTAGGTCATCCAAAAACAGCTTGTTTGTTTTGGATTGCTGTTGTGAGAGTAGTTTGAACATTTGATTTCTCCTAGGAAGGGGAGCAGGGGCAGTCATGCTTTGTTCACTTTGATAGCTCTTTGGTCACTTCCATCAGTCAAGGTGGCTAAATTAAGCAACAGGGAAAGTAGATCCAGACAGTTTTGATGAGATCTGATAAGCTACAGTAATATAGTAGAGGAGGAGGACGTCCTTAGTGGACTTGAGGAGGGACATGGGGTGGGGGGGGCTGGAGAGGGAGACTTCAGTCATACTTTGACATGGGGTTTTGACCAAGAAAGTAAACAGTAGTGACTCAGCCATATGCAGGACACCTGGGTTCAGGGTTCTCAACTCAGCTTTTGCATTCAGACCTCCTCCTGGATGTCTGGCACCTAATTCAGAATAATACATGACCAAAAGAGGAGGCAAGCTTCTCATAGTCAATTTAAATCATGACAGGCAACACATTTACGGCTTGTGTGCTTAGTTTAGATTATCAGCCACTTTCCTCTTTACATTCTTTCCTGATTAAAAGACAAACATGCATCACTGAAGAATCAGGATAGGAGTAGGTTTTAGGGCCTGTGAATATGAACTCAGTTTTGAACCTGGAAGCAGAAGTCTTGAGATGGCTGGATTCAGTCAACTGTCTCATAACAACAACCAAAAAGAAAAATACTTCATCTCTATACTTTTTCTACTTTACTGTAACACTATTTATCATAATTGCTGCTGATATAATTTCATGGTATTATTATATATTATTGTTATAATATGATATATACAATATAACACAAATAAAATTTTGATATCTAACTTAGGTAAAATTCATGAAAATACGGCCATATAAATTTCAAAAGAGCTAAAACTGCAAAAGGCTTTGAAGGTAGGAAAGTGAAAAAATGATGTAATGTTAATTCTTATATATAAACAAACAAAATAATTAATTGATGTCTCCTATGTATAATCTTACAAAACTTTGGTTACTGGAATTTAAATATATATATATATATATATATATATATATATATATACAAATTACACACACAAATCTATCTATCTATCTATCTATCTGTCTGTCTGTCTGTCTGTCTGTCTATCATCTATCTCTCTCTCCCTCTCTATCTATCTACCTATAAATAAATATAACTATATAGTGAAATTTTTTTGGAGACACCAGCTTAATTTCTCTATGTTCAGTGAGTTGAATAAGTGTTGTATTCAGCAAAAGAGACTTGCAGTGAATTTATGGAGAGCAAATTATAATCTTGACAAAAGTGTGCATTGTTTGGGGATTCCAATAAGACTCCTTTGGCCACCAGCTCAAGTAGATATAACCCAGTCTTCATTTGATGCCAAGTGACATCGTATTGGGACTCTCATATTATTTCATTTGGATCACCTTCAGTTATGTATATATTGTAGGAAGCAAACTGTTGTGTTAGTTTGCTACAGGAACATTCAATTGACATTTAATTTTGGCTGTCTCTCTTCATATTACTTTCCTTAATGTCTTCTTTCTTCCCCACTTCCAACCAATTCTCCTTTATGAGCCCTTCTTCAATCTATAAATAACTATTTTATTACCCTATCCTATGGAGATCTATTTACTTCTTCTTCAACACTAGTCCCTTATTCTTTGTGTATCCTACATGGTTTTATGTACTATAGGTTGCTTATCATTCACTTTACAAGTAATAATATCATGTAAGTAGGTACATGTCATATTTGTATTTTTGAACTTGTGTTATTATATACTCAGACTGATTTTTTCTAGTTTACCTGTAGATATGCATTTACTTTGAAATTTCATTTACTTTTTTAAATGACTGAGTAATATTTTGTTGTGTAAATGTCCACATTTTCTTTATCTATTCTTCTGTTGATGGAAATCAGGGTTATATCCAATTTTGGGAAGTGTTGAATAGAGCAGTCATAGACATCTTTGCAAAAATGTCTCCATGGAAGGATGAAACATTCTTTGAATATATGCCCAAGAGTGCTATAGTTACTTCCTGAGGCAGAACAATTTCCATCTTGCTGAGGAAGAGCCATAGAGATGTCCTTAGTGGCTAAACATGTTTGTCCTCCTACTAGAAATGTTTGACCATTCTTAGCCATTGTGACTCTCTTTAGGCCATATCTCAAACCACTTTTGGTTTTCATTTCCCTGATGACTATGGACCTTGCACATATCTTTAAATGTTTCTCAGCTGTTTGAATTATTTCTTTAAGAATTCTCTTCTGATATCTTATTCTATTTCTTTCTTCAGAGACTGAAAGTTTTTTCTTTCAATGCAAGTCTTTGACTTGCTTGGTTGGAGTTACAGCAAGGTATTTTATGTCCTTTGTGGCTATTGTGAAGGGTGTTGTTTCCCTAATTTCTTTCTCAGCCCTTTTGTCTTTTGCATACAAGAGTGCTACTATTTTTTGTGAGTTGATTTTGTATCCAGCCAAGTAGCACTTGGCTGAAGGAGGTTATCAGCTGTAGGAGTTCCCTGATAGAATTTTTTGTGTCACTCATGTATGCTATCATAACATCTGCAAATAGTGACCTGACATGAACTCATGGGCTGGTCCTTTGATCACCTCCATCTGAGGGGGTAGCAGCCTTACCAAGAGAGGAATACAAAAAAGCCAGTCTTGATGAGACCTGATAGACTAGGGTCAGATTGAAGGGGAGGGGCTCCTACCCTATCATTGGACTGGGGAGGGGTATAGGAGAAGAAGAAGGAGGGAGGGTGGGATTGGGAGGGTTGGAGAAGGAGTCTACAGCTGGGAACCAAAGTGAATAAACTGTAATTAATAAAAATAAAAAATTCTTTATTTAGAATTGTAGGTATGTTTTATTTGGATTGTCTATTTTCTTGATATATATTTTTTTCTTTTGATTTATTTATGCATTTTAATATTAGCCTTTATTTGGGTGGGTAGATGGTAGAAGTATTTTAGTTTTGTGTATACTGCTACATTTTCAGAATGATGGCAGTCCTTTGTTATACAGAAGATTTTCAGTTTTCTGCTGTATTCCTGAAGACTATTTATCTTTATGCCTGGGCAAGGGCAAGGAAGCTCTCCACTGCTCATAGATAAGATGAATAGTGTAAAACTCTCCATCCTAAGAAAAACAATCAACATCAACATTCAGTGCAATCCTCATCAAAGTTCCAGACAATTCTTTCTAGATGTTGACAGGACGATTTTCAGCTTCAAATAGAAGCATAAATAAACCATGACAGCTAAAACAATCCTAAATAAGAACTGCTAGAGGTATCACCCATCCAAAACTTAAATTGAACAAAAAACTATAGTAGTACATGGAAAATTCTCATGTTGTATGCTAGTGACTCAAAATCCAGCATACTTTCATTGACAGCCAAGTTGAGCGATTTGCCATAGGGTATCAATTTGCTCCTGCAGGAGGTCAATCCTCTGATTGAACACCATCAAGCCTCCTTTTAGTTGAGTATTAATTCCTTTTTTTACATCTAAGGCATGAGATACATTGGATAAAAGGTTATTCAGGGTCTGAGCAGTCTGCCCAGTATGACTCATGTCTAATGCCGCGGTGGTAGCTCCAACAGCCGCCAATGAGATGGCAGTAACAATGGCAGCTGTAATTCCAAGATCCCTTTTCTGTCTGAAGAGAGTTATAGCGTGAGGGGCATCAACGGGCACAGGCACCCAGCGAGGTATGTGAGTAACCAGCTAGTAAATTTACTAGCATTGCAGCATTGGGCAAAAAAGCAAGTATCATTACCACAATTACTTGGCTCTATCTGGCTAATAATGAATAAAAATGGGGGATATAAACAAGCAGGTGTGGGCTTATAGGAAATATTATGAGAAGCCTTAACCCCCTCATTGGAACATCCCGCATCAGCTCTATAACTAGCAGTGGTGGTGTCCGAGGTCTGAGTAGGTTCAGGAGACCATTGACCCCAGGGGCGAGACGTGCTCCATGTAAATTGACTAACTCCATGTTTTCCTCCACTTTTAAAAGTCATTTAAGGTTCTTAAATTATTTTTCCCTTTTTTTAAAATTTTTCATCAATTACACTTTATTCATTCTGCATCCCCCCATAAGCCCCTCCCTCCCCTCCCAATCCCACCCTCCCTCCTCCCTCTGCATGCATGCCACTCCCCAAGTCCACTGATAGGGGAGGTTCTCCTCTCCTTTCTGATCTTAGTCCATCAGTTCACATCAAAAGTGGCTGCATTGTCCTCTACTATGGCCTGGTAAGGCTGCTCCCCCTCAGGAGGAGGTGACTAAAGAGCAGGCCAGTCAGTTCATGTCAGAGGCAGTCCCTCTTCACATTACTATGTAAGCCAATGGGACTCTGAACAAATCTGTCTAAGCAATTGTCTAGCTATATTTTAGGTAATTGGACTGGAGAATTCGATACTATGATGGAGCAGCTGAGAGTGGCCATTGTCATGGTAAATTCTACCAGAGTGGACACAGGACTAGCCACAGGATTATCATCATGGATTGCTGCAGCCATGAATCATCTGAAGGAATGGGTGGGCATGGGAGCGTTAGCAGGACTTCTGGTGTTGGTCACCTTGGTTTGCCTGTGGTATATATGCAAGATTAGAGTCTCACAACAGCGTAATGCAGCCATGACCATTCAGGCCTCTACAGCCATTGAAGCAGGACATTCTCCCCAAGCATGGTTGGCTACCATAAAAAGCCAAAATGTTATGCTCAGGATGCGAGGCTAAGCACTGCACTCAGGGTCAGCCACTTTGGACCCAGAGAAGAGCATGTCTGATTGCATGCGGGTTGATGCCCCAGGTCCCGCCTCTGAGAAAAAGGTATCAGACAGGTCTGATGCTCTTTGGGTGGATGACACCTAAATGAACATCAGTACAAAGTCCCAATTTATTTCTAATATCAGAGATCAGACCTCTACTCTTGCGTGATGAATCTAAAACAAAAATGGGGAACTGTAGAGAGCTGTGTAATGCTGTGCCTGAAAGATGGAGCTGGTTTCTGCCTTCCACCTTCTCAATATGAGTGCTCTCTGTCACGAACAACTCCACATTTGGCTAAGGCTGAGGATCTGGCTTGCTTCCATGTATGTGGACCTATCTGCATTGCCCACGTGGCATGCTGAGGTTGGCTACCCAGAGGCTATTTAAAGTGGGCTGGCTTTACCCAGGGTCAGATGATTGTTCAAGGTTCCTGAATAAACTGCATTGAAAAAAAAAAACTATAGTAGTAAGTAACAGGATGGTATTGGCAGAGTAAAAAACACTTTGGTCAATGATGGGATCAAAGATCCAGGCAGAAATCCAAATACTTATGGACACTTGATATCTTTAAGATAAGAAATCTTGAAATAAACACTGGAAAAAAAGACAGCATCTTCAACACATTGTTGTGGTCAAACTAGAAGTATGCACATAAAATAATTCAAAAGATGCTTATGTATCACTCTGCACAAAACTCACCAGAATAGATTAAAGAGCTCAGTAAAAATCAAGAAACAGAGAATCTGATGGATGAGAAATTAAGGAATAGCATTTTATCTAGTCATGAGAATGACTTTTTGATGTTTTAGACTGTGTTGGTGAGGCTTATCACTTAAGTTTTTGTTAGACTTCTTCAGTTTTTTATTTCTAGATACATCTCAGGTTTTAAGTTTATCGATTTCTTTTGTAATAAAATGTCTTCAACTATCTTCAGTGTTTTATTTCACTTTTTATTTGTTTTCACAAACATCATTGAGGTTTTATCCATATCCTCTGTTATATCCTTGATTTATCTATGTTTTGAAATCATTGTCTTGTTCTGTGGCTATATTGAATTCCTCAGGGTCTCCTCTAGTAGGGTTGTGGTGATTTGGTGTCTTGGGTGTTAATGATTTTGATTTCTCTCTGGTGTCTAGTGATCTGGGTTTGGGATGATTGTGATTCTAGCTGTTGCTATCTGGACTTTTCTATTTTAGGTTTATGATGTTTAATTTCTTCACTTCTGTTTTTCCCTCTGGATCTTAGGGAAGGGTGTTAGCTGTGTATTGTCTTGTAGAGAATTCTTCTGAGTGTGTGCCTTGATAGGTCATTAGGAATACTAGAGAGAGACTGTTCTTAGGTGTGGGTGATTACACTAAAAAAATAATGATGAATAAAGATAGCCCTTTCCTCAGATTATAGGGCTGGAAATGGTTTGGAAAGAAAATTGACCCAAAAAAACAAGATGAAGTAGACATTTTCATGTCTCAAAAAATAAGTTATCAATCAAAATTAATCAAAAGAGATGGGGAAGAACACTTTATACTCACTGAAGGAAAAACTCACCACTACAACCATTTGAAAATGAACATCTATGTTGCAAATATAAGGGTAGCATCATTCATAAAAGAAATATTACTAAAGCTTAAATCACACATTGAATCTCACACATCAATAGTAGGAGACTTCAGCACTGACTTTCTCCAAAGGACAGATCAAGACAAAAAGTAAGTGGGGAAATAAAGAAACTAACAGACATCTTTAATCAAATGGGACTAAACAGATATCTACAGAACATTTCTCAGCAACTCATGAAACCTTCTCCAAATTTGACCATAGAATCAGTCACAAGGCAAGCCTCAGAAGATATAAGAAGGTTGAAATAACTCCATGACTCTTATCAGCCATCCATGGATTAAAGCTAGACTTCAATAAAAGAAACACCACTTGATCATGGAAGAAACAAAGGAAGAAGTAAAAGACATTCTAGTTTTCAATGAAAATGAAGGCAAAACATACCCAAACTTATGAAACACAATGAAAGCAGTGCTAAGAGAAAAGCTCACAGCATTTTGATAAATGACGTGCCTTTATAAAGAAACTGGAGAGATCCCATACTAGTAATTTAGCAGCACACTTGATAGCTTTCTAACAGAAGGAAGCAAACACACCAACATGGATCAGTTGACAGGAAATATTCAAACTTGGGGCTGGAACCAATACATTGGAAACAAAGAGACTGATACAAAGAATCAATAAAACCAAAAGCTGGTTCTTTGAAAATATCAACAAGATAAACAAACCCTTAGCCAAACTAACTGAAAGGCAGAGGGAGAGGATCCAGATAAACAACATCAGAAACAAAAAGGGGACATAACTACAGACAATGAGGAATTCCAAAAAAAATCAATAGGACTTATTTCAAAAGCCTGTATTCCACAATTCAAAAATCTAAAGTAAACAAGTGATTTTCTGGAGAGATTTAACCTACTGAAGATAAATCAAGATCAGGAAAAAGCTTAAACAATCCAGTAACCACTAAGAAAATAAAATAAAAAGCCAGGATCCAGATGGTTTTCGTGCAGAATTCTGTCAGACATTCAAAATAGAAACAAAAGGAACATTGCTAAATTTGTTCTATGAGGCCACAGTCATGCCTAAACTACATAAAGATCCAACAAAGAAAGATAATTCAAGACCAATTTCATGCATGAACTTCCATGTAAAAAAAAAAAAAAACCTCAATAAAATAAAACTGAATCCAAGAACACATCATATACATCATCACAGGGATGCAGGGAGGGTTGAACATACACAATATCATCAATGTAATCCACCATATTAAAAAAATTTAAAGAAAAAACCACATGGTCATCTCATGAGATGGAGGAAATATGTTTGACCAAATCCAACATCCCATCATGATGAAAGTCTTAGAGAGATCAAAGATACAAGATTTATATTTAACCATAATAAAGGCTATATACAGCAAGCTTATTGCAAGTATCAAAATAAATAAATGAAGAAATATTGTAAAAAATAAATAAATGTAGAAAAATTCAAAGCAATTCCACTAAAACCAGGGACAGGAGAAGAATGCCCACTCTCTCTGTTTCTCTTCAATATAGTACTTTAAGTTCTAGCTATAGCAATAAGACAACTAAGGGAGATCAAGACATACAAATCAGCAAGGAAGAGGTCAAAACATTGCTATTTGCAGATGAGGTGGTAGTGTATGTAAGCAACCCCAAATATTACACCAGAGAACTCCTACAGCTGATAAACAGCTTCAGCAAAGTAACTGGATACAAGATTATTTTTTTTAAAAATCCGTAGCTCTCCTGTACATAAGGGACATATGTGCTGAGAAAGAAATTAAGGAAACTACATCATTCATAATATCCACAAATGCTATAATATATCTTGGTGTGACTCTAACCAAATAAGTGAAAGACCTGCATGAAAACAACTTCAATGTTCTGAAGAAAGAAAATGAAGATGTCAGAAAATGGAAAGATCTCCAAATTTCCTGGATCCATAGGATTAAGATAGTGAAAATGGCCATCTAACCAAAGGCAATCTACAGATTCAATGCAATCACATCAAAATACCAACACAGTTCTTTTCAGACCTTGAAAGAACAATTCTAAACTTCATATGGAAGAATAAAAAAACCCGGAACAGCTTAAACAATCCTAGACAATAAAAGAACTTCTGGAATTATCTCTATCCCTGACTTCAAGCTACAACACACAGCAATAATAATAAAAACTGCATGGTACTGGCATAGAGATAGACTGGTTGATTGATCGATGGAATTGAATCAAAGACCCAGAAATAAACCCACATACCTTTGGTCCATTGATTTTTGACAAGGAAGCCAGAACTGTACAATGGAAAAAAAGACAGCATCTTCAACAAATAGTGCTGATCTAACTGTATCTCTGCATGTAGAAAAATGCAAAGAGATACATATTTATCTCCCTCCAAAAAAACCTCTCACATTCAAGTGGGTCGGAAACCTCAATATAGCAGCAGATACACTAAATCTGTTAGAATCGAAGGTTGGGAAGAGCCTTGAACTCATTGGTACAGGAGAAAACTTCCTGAACAGAACACCAACAGATCAGGCTCTAAGATCAACAATCAAAAAATGGGACCTCATGAAACTGAAAACTTGTGTAAGAAAAAAAAAAAAAAACACGATCAACAGAACTAAATGTCAGTCTAAACATTAGGAGAAAAACTCATCAATCCTATTTTCAACAAAGTGCTAATATCCAAACTATACAATGGACCCAAGAAATCAAACGCCAATAAAAAAATGACTCAGTTAAATAACTGGCACAGATTTAAGAAGAATTTTCAACAGGAAAATCTTGACTGGATTAGAAGCACTTAAAGAAATGCTCACCTTCCCTCATCATCAGAGAAATGCAAATCAAAATGACTCTGAGATTCTATCTCATACCAGTCTGAACAGCTAAGATCAAAATTCAAGTTACAGCACATCCTGGCTAGGATGAGGACAAAGGGGAACAGTCCTTCCTTGCTGGTGCGAGTGTAAACTTTTACAAGCACTGGTGCTTTCTCAGAAAATTGGGAGGAGCCTTACCTCAACACCCAGCTCCACCACTACTGGATATATCCCCAAAAGATACTCAACAAGGACAACCTACTTAACCACTTTCATAGAAGTTTTATTTGTAGTAGCCAGAATATGGAAACAACCTAGATGTCTCACAACTGAAGAATGGATAAAGAAACTGTGGCACATTTACACAATGGAATACTACTCAACCATTAAAAACAAAGCAGTCATGAAATTTGTAGGGAAATGGATGGAACTGGAAATGATCATCCTGCGTGAAGAAATGCAAACCCAGAATGACACACATGGTGTGTAGTCACTTACATGTAGATTTTAGCCACATCATACAGGATAAGTATACTATGAGGCACAGACCCATAGGAGATAAGCAACATAAGAGGATCCAAGGGAGGATATATAAATCTCACTTGGTTGTAGAGTCAGCATGGACACAAGTAGTGGTTGAAGAGAGGGAACAAAGCAAGGGAGGGGGTGTAGAGAGTTAAGAGAGTAGAGATCAGAAATGAGGAGAGAAGACAGAAGACTTTTAGGGAAATGGCCTGAGGGTGTGGTATCTCTGTGACAAGCTGGAGATCTAACTCAGAGCAGACTCCTGTGAGGATATGAGGGAAATTCAAGCAGAGACTCCTAAAAGCAGAGGCCATAGAGATTGAAGAGTGCACCCACTAACTAGAGTAGTCTCCCAGTACAGGGAGGGGAACACCAACATACCCTCACTAAATTCAATCCCAAATTTACCCAGCCTTCAAGATGTGTAGGAAAAATGATAGAGCAGTTAGAGCCAAGAGTGAAGGAATACCCAAACAATGCCTGTCCAAACTCAATACCCATATTATGGGAGAGTGGCCATTTCTCTTACTATAAATGATACTCTGCTAAGGTTCCTTACAGGAGCCTGTGAGATGTCCTCTGAGAGACTCTATGTAGTAGTGCCTCAAAACATAGCTTGAAATTAATAGGCCAACATATGATGATCAGTAGGAAGTCTTGTCGAAAAGTGGGAGGAAAGAGAGAAGGACCTGGAGGTGACAGGAACTCCACAGGAGGACCAAGAGAGCAAACAACCATGCCCAAGGGATGCTAGCTAAGACAGATGCATTAACCAAGATCCATGCATCAGCTGAACCTAGGCCCCTACTAAGATGTAGCAGATGGGAAGTTTAGGAATCTTGTGAGTCCTCTAGTAAGGGAAGTGAGGTCTGCACTGAAGGCTGACTAACTTGCCAGCTTTTTGATCACTTCCCTCTGGTGGGACTTCCTTGCCAGACTAAAGTGAAGAGGACATGGTATTTCCTAATGCAACTTGATGAACTGGGTTGTATGGGAAAGGGGATTTCCCTTTACTGAGGAACAAGAAAGGGTAGAAGGATCAGGGAGAAAGGTAGGGAAGGTGATACTGAGAGGGAGGAGGGATGGGGCTACAACCATAATTTAAAGTTAATAAAAAATAAATTTAAAAACAGAAGGAATATAGGAACAATAGGAAAATAGTAGATTATTGAATCTATTCTTATAGATGTTTGGACATTGATACCAAAATTAAGCTCATAATTGGTTGCATTGGTATAGATAATTTGTATAATGATACAAAATTAAGGTTATGTTTTGAGCTTTCTGTGAACAGGATTTGACAAATTAACCATAGGTCAAGAGTTGGACCTAAAACAAGCTGACAGAGATTAAAGAGCAGGAGGGACTTTGAGTTGAGGTGTATTGAAGACAGTGTGGAGAAGAAGAAAGGGGTTATCTTAAACTCTGGCTTTAGCTTATACTTCATCTTTTAGCTCTCTGGTTTTGGGGACTTTGACCTAGTAAGCCTTAAGCCTCTAGTTTTTTGGCCTTTTCCTCCTGGGTGTTAGTTTACCTAGTGAACCTATTGGGATTTATTTCCCATCTGGACCTGATCTGGAAAGTAATGCCAGCTGTGTGCTTTCTCTTCTTCTCTGAGTTAGAAGGTTTTCACTGCAGCATATGGCCCCTGACTCTTTATTGGTAAAATTGAATGTCTGGGATTTTCATTTTTGTTTATAACAACGTTTGCAATTCAAAACATTCACCCAACATTCTGTCTGAACTGTTACAGCATAAAAAATTCATCTGATCATGGTAATTCTGGGAGAAAAAAAAGGTTTATATTTAAAAGATAATGTCCTGTTGCTATGCCTAGATCATGAGACATCCCCTGCCTCCAAGACACCAGCAGGAATATGAGTATGATGCAAACATATAAGGGTTTTTATTCAAGCTTGAGCTTAAGCCATCAATCATCCCTGACACAGTAATTCAGAAAGAGAGTCCCTGAGCCTAGAGAGGGTAGAGTTTTTAAGAAAAACCACAAGCGGGGAATTCCAAGCCTTGGCATTACACAGTTGGGTAAGAAGTGAGTAGGTAGATTGAGGTAGATTGACCTTTAAGCTGATTGTTTTGGACCAGTTGGCCAATCCATAAGGAGGAAACAGGCTATTGAAAAAGGAACTTTGACTTGGGCAATGCCCTGAACTATGTATGTACTTTTATTTCACTGGTTGGCTCCAGGTGCTGGGCCTAATTATTCTTGCCAAGTTCATCCTGTGGGCCTATTTGTTGTTGCCAAGTTTCCCCTGGCATTTTTCACTTGCCAGTTTCCTTTTGTATATATTTTTAAATGCCAAGATCTTCATGGGAGAACTTGGGTCACCTAAAGGACAGGGATATTCAAAATGGTGTCTGAAAGACAAGATGGTGTCAGTTCTGCCCTTGCTCTCTCACCTGTTGTATTTCAGTTGGTGTTGACATTTAAAGATTTGTGTGTTTGGTTGTGTTAAAGGAGGGTCTCTTGTAGCCAGGTTGAAGTCAGAGTATAAAATTGAGGCTAACCTTGAATCTCTGATCTTCTGGCCTCTGCTTCTCAGATAATGAGATCACAGGAAGGGGCCAACATACATAGTATATGTGGTGCTAGAGATGAAAACCAGGGCTTTCTACATGCCAGACAAATACTATACTAACTAAAATACATGCACAGGCCTACAACATGTTGTTTAAAGAACACAGTTAAGTCCATAAGAGAGCTTTCAGGCTGTTTCCTGGGGACTGGGTTTCCCACTTGAGTCAGTTTAGTGGGAGTCACGTGTCTCCACAGGGAAAATGCAAAGATTTTTCTCCCTTGAGTGAGTGACCAGAAGTGCTGTGAGAACAAAAACAGAAATATAAAAGAAAGGAACCTGATAGGTACCAGGTATGGGGGAGAAGAAAGCTATTGTAGATGTGGGGAAGAATGTAGACAAAGCAGAGCAGGGACATCTGGATGAATCCAAAGTGAACGTGACCCTGGGCTATGTGAATAAAATGAAAAAATAAAAATAAAAAATAAAGGAATGACTGGGGTAGTTTTCCAGCTCAGCAGACCTCTGTCCTCAGCTCCAACCACAGCCCCCAGAAATGATTAAAGCAGTGGCCTTCCATTATTAGAAGTTATTTGTTTACATACCAGGATGCTATTTTTTTGAGACAGATTCTCGGAATGGACTTGACTTACCTGACATACTTTCTAGACAAGGCAGGCCTTGACCTCACATAGATCAACCTCCTACTTCTAGACAGAGTACTCGAATTACAGGCATGTGTCAACCTGCTAGGCTCTGATTTTTTGTTTTAATGTGTGTGGGGGGTTGTTTTGTTTTGTTTTGTTTTTTGAGACATGGTGTCTCTGTGCATCATTGCCAATCCAGGAATATCACTGTAAATCACGCTAACCTTGAATTTATAGAGATTCACCTTCATCAGCCTCTCAAGTGCTGAGACTAAGGATCTGTGCTACCATGCCTGACATGACTTTCTAATAGCCTAGTTGAAGTCACAGTATGTGATTTCAGACATATCTAGACATGTGGGTATGAAAGCCCTCGTTTTATTCAGCAAGGTTTCTCTCTGTAGTCTTGCATACCCTGGACTTGCTTTATAGACCAGAGTGATGTTTAACTCACACAAAACAGCATAGCTGTGCCTCCTGGAGATCTGGGATTATAGACATGTACAACCATGCCTGGCTCAGATTTTATATATATGATTAAAACACTATTTATTAAATATATATTAATTACATTATGTATTTATTAAATATTTTATATAAATATATTAAAATATAGATTGAATAAATATATATTTACATACAGGTTAAAATATATTTATATACATTAATGATTTGGTATTTTTGAGACAGTGTTTCTCCTTTTACCCGTGGCTGTCTTGGACAAGATGTGTAGAATAACCTGACCTTGAACTGACAGAGACTGGCCTGCTGCTGCCGGCCAGAGTGCTGGTCCTAAAGGCCTGTGCCACCAAACCTGGCTCAGATTTTTGTTTGAATCTTATTTTTTGTTTTGCTTTGTTTTGAATAGCGCGTTTCTCTGTGTAGGCCTGTCTGTCCTAGACTCTCTGTCAACCAGGCTGACATTGAACTCACAGAGATCGGCCTGTGTCTGATTCTTGTGTGCCTGGATTAAAGGCTTATGTAATCACGTCTGACAAGACCTTAGACTGTTAAGAATTTTTTAGGAGGGTTTCTTATATACTAAATTTTTTATAAGATTTATGAGTGGGTGGATGAAAGGACCTCTGATTATATTATCTGTGTGTGTGTGTGTGCGTGCATGCACAGACATTAAATCAGACATCCCTGACGTCCTCACAATCCTTTTTTGATCAGAGCTTTTGTTCTCCTTATTAAATTTTATTTTATTTTTTTAGAAAAGTATCTCTTAGCCTTCCTGTGTGTAAGAGGGAGTCAGATGCACTGGAACTGGATTCACAGACAGTAGTAGATGTTGGGGATTGAACCTAGGCCCATCTGGAGCAGCAGGCACCGCCATAACGACTGAGCCATCACTCCAGCAGTGCGTCATGTAATTTTAAAAATGGAGTATTAATCACTGTCACACAAAATCGCTACAATTCATCTGACAGTGGGATGTTGGGGTGAAAAAAGCTCAGAGACCGCCTGCCACTGCCTGCACTGGGACGATGGGGTGTGCCCCCACACCCAGCTCTTTAAAAATATATTTAAAAGAGATTTATTACCTGTGTCTGATTGACGTAATCAAAGTTGCAGAGACCCAAAGACCCTTCACAAGCTACTGGCACTGAAATTAGTAGCAACCTCTTCTCTAGCTCTCAGGGACTGGACATTTTTTACTGCAGCAGCAGCAGGAGAAGCAGCAAAGTGTGTGGACTTCTGGGACAGGGGGCGGGGCGATGACGTCACAAAGCTCCTGGACAATATTGTTTCCAGGGAAACTATGGCGTGCCAGGAAGATTCACAGACCCCGAGTACAGTGGAAAGGCCATGAGAGCTCTGAGGATGACGATGCGTCACAGAGCTGCAGCAGCATTAAGAGCAGCCAAGCGCCTCTTTGCCCGCCAACCGTGAGGGTAGCTGAGGAACGCCGGCATGTGACGTTGGGAACCGCACGCGGTGGATTCCGGGATTTGTCGGCGACACGCGGGCCACAGTCCATCCTGCAGACAGGGAGAGATGTAAAGGAGAGATGTAGAAGCATGACTACAAGGAATCCCAGTATGCGTCACACCGCCTGGAAGCCATTTTTATAGGTCTCAGGTACAATCCCAGAAGTCCTTGCTCCGAAGCCATGTTTGTAGTTCTCAGGCAAGTGGGATTGCATGAGACTTAGCCGCAATGCATCTTGGGATTGTTGGTCCTTCCCTGAGACTCCAGCGCTCCGATGTGGGAAACGAATGTCTTCTGGGATTAGAAGCTTTGTATCACCGTGGCGGGGGTCAGGGAGATGGCTGGAAGTGGGAAGTAGGGAAGGAGGGTGACTTCCTATCCTCCACGCCCGGAAGTCCCTGCTCTAGCAAGGCGGTTGAGGAATGGAAGCCAGAAGTGGCGGGACTTCCGTGATAGGTGAGCCAATATCCGGACCGTTTTCCCAGATCAGCATCCTTCTTATCCCAAGCTGTTTGACAGAGTTCCACCTCATTCTCACACGCGGGAAGGCTGGGGGGGTTCCCCGCCTCCCTCCTCCTACCCACCTCCTGCTGTCCATTCGTCTGTCTGTCTGGAGTCCAGGAGCGGCTAGTGCCTGGTGCAGAACCACAGGCAGGGAGATGGCGGGAAGAGAGGGTCATAGTCCTCTGTTCCCACCAAGCCTGCATGCATCCTGGAGGAGATGAGTGCACCCAGTCCCCCCCCCACCCCCTCGTGGGTCAGGTTGTGCTCGACCTTATATAGGGTGTTCTGGGGTCCTCTTCTGTCCTGTGGATGCATGAGGAGGCAGGACACTATAAATAATGCTTAGAGTGCTGAGGGCTCAGTAAATAAGGTGCTCTGTGCTTAGTGGTTAGGTTGCTGGGGACTTAGTACATAAGGATCCTGCCACCTCTGCTGGCCTGAAGGCATACACTCATGCTGAACAATGTACAAATAGTGCTTAGAGTGCTGGGCCTCAGTAGATAAGGTGCTCTGTACTTAGTGGTTATGGTGCTGGGGACTTAGTTCATAAGGCTCTAGCCACATCTACTGTCCTGGATGCATACACACATGAGCAAAGAAAAAAAGTAAGAAGTGGAGGAAGGAAGGAAAGAAAGAAAGATGTGTTTGTTCGTTTTGTTTTATTTTGTTTTCTTACAGAAAATCACCCAGCTAATTGAAACGTGGTAGTATTTGGCATTTATTTGTTGAACTTGAACCAACGTACACAGGTAAATATTCAGGTATTCTGTAGTGATATAAGTAATTGATGTTTTTCTGCATGGTGAATAAAATATTTTCAGCCAGAAGAAAGTTGTGGAATATGGCAAAGCAATACATTATATTTACACAGTGTATCAAATAAGAATGATTTGGTGAACTTTTTCAGAGGAAGCTTCTCCTATTAAAAAGGAAGAACCATCTCTCTCTTAAAGCATTTTCTCGAGGGACTGACACCCTCCCAGTACCCAGGAGATTCTTACTTCAATAAATTCTGGATTGACAATTTTGATTGCTTACTTCCTGCTTTCCTATGTAGAAATCATACACCATACCCAGCAAATAGGACCGGGAAAGGATAGGAAAGGTAAAGAAAGAAAGGGGAAAGGGAAAGGGAAAGGAAAGGAAAGGAAAGGAAAGGAAAGGAAAGGAAAGGAAAGGAAAGGAAAGGAAAGGAGAAGGGAAGGGCAGGGAAAAGCAAAGTGATGGGAAAGGGAAGGGAAGGAAAAGAAAAGGGAAGGGAAGGGCAAAGGGAAAGGATGGGAAGATGGAAGGAAGGGAAGTGAAAGAAAAGGAGAAGGGAAATGGATGGGATGAGAAAGGGAAGGGAAAAGGAAGGGATGGAAAAGGAAGGGGAGGGGAGGGGAGGGAAGGGAAAGAGAAGGGAAGGGATGGAAAGGAAAGGGGAAAGGAAAAGGAACAGAAGGGATGTGAACGTGAAGGAAAGGGTAGGGGAAATGAAAGGGACAGGAAAGCGAAGGAAAGGGAAAAGGAAGGGAAGGGAAAGAGAAGAGAAAGGGGGAAAGGAAGGGAAGGGAAAGGGAAGAAATAGGGAATAGAGAAGAAAAGGGAAGGAAAAGAGAAAGGAAGGGAAGAAAAAGGAATAGGCAGGGAAAGCGAAGGGAAGGGAAAAGAAAGGGGAGGGGAAAGAAGGGAAAGATAAGAAAGGGGAAAGTGAAGGGAAAGGGAAAAAGAAAGGGAAAAGAAGCAAAAAAAGGGAAAGGGAATGGAAGAGAAGGAAGGGAAATGGAATGGAAGGAAAAAGAAAGGGGAAGGGCAGGGAATGGAAGTGAAGGAAAGAAAGGAAAGGGAACAGCAATGGGAAGGAAAGGGATCGGAGTGGGAAAGGAAAGAGAAGGGGAAAGAAAAGGAAAAAAGGGAAAGGAGGGGAAGGGAGAGGAGAATGGATGGGATGGAAAAGGGAAGGGAAAGGGATGGGAAAGGAAAGTGGGGAAGGAAAGGGAGGGGAGGGGTGGGAAAGGGAAGGAAAGGAACAGCAATAATTATAGCTCTGGTAGTATACATGCTTAGCATGGGTGCAGAGTTCAATGATCAACAATGAAGGGAAAGGGGAGCAGTGCAAGACTAAAATACAACATGGGTTAATATCAGTGTATGAATCAAAGTAGAAAATAAGCCCAACATTTTTTAAATGTCTGATTCTATTTATATGCCACTCTACAAACAACAAAATTATACAGACAGAAAGCAGAACTGTAACCAGGAGAGAGCAAGGACAAAACAGACTGCAAAAGAGCATTAGAGGACTTTTGTTTTGTTTTAATTTTCAATACAGGACTTCTCTGTGTAGCCTTGGCTATCCTGGGATCTCTTTGTAAAGCAGCCTGGCCTCAAACTCACAAAGATTTACTACAGATGCCTCCCTGAGTGTTGGGATTACAGGCATGCACCACCGTGCCCTGGTTTATAAGAGTACTTTTTATAGGGAAGAAAATGTACAATGTCTTGGTTGTGGTAGTAATTATACTAGTGTATGTAATTGCTTAAAACCACTGAACTGTTTGCCTAATTTTTCACACAAAGATTATACATGAATAAACCACATAAATTATACAAGATATAACAGTGAAAAGTATACATTTCACACTTCAGATCATAATTTATGCAACAGTTTGAGTTTCATTTAAAAAAACAAAAGGAAAGAAAGAAATCTTCCCTTTGTTTATGTGGTCAGAGTATGGCCAAAGCCAAACACATTGTATCAGAAACTGTGGGTCAAAGTTGAAGGAACAAACTGGCCTTGGGCATTAAGATGGAAAGGGAGTGAGGGTGAAGATGCCTAAGTGCGAGGTCAGAGCATGAGCAGAACAAGAAGTGTGTCCACAGAATCCATCATAAGCACAAACACATCAGAGCACAAGCAAGTTGGACAGACCCTGTGTGAAGGCATCCTGACATGGGCTTTTAGATCCAACAGGGCTGGAAATGAGGGAGGAGGATACAAAATGAAGAAATACCTCAGTAGGGAGAGAAAACAGGTCGTTATAAACAACAGCAAAAACAAAAAAAAAAAACAAGGTGTGTGTGTGTGTGTGTTTGTGTGTGTGTAAAGCCTGATTTCTCACTGTTTGAAAAGACCATTACAACATGAAAAATGCAAATGCTAGATTTCTGGGCTGAAGTCAAAAGTACTGAATTAGTTCACAGTTTTCAATGTACAGAGACAGAAATACATATATATGTGTAAATATGGATAAATATATCCTCTAGCTCCAATCATGAAGAGAACCTGGGAATACTTGTAACTCAACAGCAGTAAAGATGCTACCTGGGAGAAATTAGCTTCCACTGAGGAATAGTTGATTACAGGGCCTCACTTCCTTATTGTGTAAGCAGCCTCATATTAGACACTTTCCACAAAGGAGAAGAAGTGTGTGTGTGTGTGTGTGTGTGTGTGTGTGTGTATGCCAGAAATACCTTAGGTCGAAAAGTAGTCCTACCTCAAGATCCAGTTATACAACTCCTAAGCATATATCCAAAAGATGCTCAAGTATACAACAAGGACATTTGCTCAATCATGTTTGTAGCAGCTTTATTTGTAATAGCCAGAAGCTGGAAACAACCCAGATGCCCCTCAGTTGAGGAATGGATAAGAACTTGTACTACATTTACACAGTGGGATATTACTCAGCAATCAAAAACATGGAGATTTTGAAATTTGCAGGCAAATGGTGGAAACTGGGAAATACCATCTGAGTGAGGTATCCCAGAAGCAAAAAGACACACAGGGTATATACTCACTCATAAGTGGATATTAGACATATAATATTGGATAAACATACTAAAATCTGTACAACTAAAGAAATTTATCAAGGAGGAGGACTCTGGCTAAGATGCTCAATCCTTATTCAGAAAGGCAAAGAGGATGGACATCAGAAGAGGGAAAAAACAGGGAACAGGACAGGAGCCTGGCAGTTCAGTGTCCAAGTGGATTCCATAATAATGGAAGAGTCCCAGGGACCGTCTCTGATATGAACTCAGTGGCTGACTCTTTGATCACCTCCATCTGAGTGGGGAGCAGCCTTACCAGGCCACAGAGGAACACAATGCAGCCACTCCTGATGAGACCTGATAGACTAGGAACCATCAGTGGACTAGGGGAGGCGCATGAGTGGGGAAAAGGGGGTTGAGAAGGGAGGAAGAGCTCCAGGTGGGAAACAAAATGAATAAACTGTAATTAATAAAAATATAAACAAAAAGTAATGATGCTCAAAGAACGATGGAAATGGGACATGCCAAAAAGACACAGAAGGGGCTGGAGGGATGGCTCAGTGGTTAAGAGCGCTGGTTGCTCTTCCAAAGGTCCTGAGTTCAATTCCCAGCAACCACATGGTGGCTCAAAACCATTTATAATGAGAACTGCTACCCTCTTCTGTCCTGCAGGCGTATGTGCAGGCAGAACACTGTATAAATAAGAAAAATTCTTTAAAAAAAAAGAGAGAAAAGACACAGAAGGCAGATATATAAGTTCTCACTGGTCAAATGACAAAACATTTAAAACATCAAAATGGTCTGAATATTTATGTCCTCCTAAAATTCCTATGTTGAGGTCCTAATACCCAGAGTAACAGAACTGCATGAAATCTTTGGGAGGTACTTAGGTATTGGAGGTGAAGTCCTTATAAAAGGTTCATAACCTTATTAAAGAGATCCTATAAAATCATGTGGCCCTTTAGGCCACTGAGGTTAAAGTGAGAACAGGACTGTATACAAGCATGACCCCAAGTAGCCCTCATATTTTAACTTTAGACTTTCCAGAGTTTACAACTGTGAACAGTAAAGCCTTTGTTTATGAATCATTTGTCTTGTAGCTCCAGCAGACTAACACAAAAAATAATAGTACAGCCCACTATAGAATGCACATAAATCATGAATCCATACTGATGTAAGTGCATGGCAAATGCATTAACATTCTGATGAGGACCAAGACACAGAGTGTCAGGGTATTCATGGGGGCACAGAGTATTATCTCTTAGTAGAAAAGCCTTGTAGATACTGATTACAAGTAATCAGATTGAAAGTATGTACTACCTGATAAGACACAGCATGTGCAAGTGTTGTAACCTTGCTTAAGTGTATGCAGTAATCCATGAGAGCACAGAGAGCTGAGAGACCATCTACAAAGATAACTAACCTGGGATATTAGCTATATAGTACATGATAACAGTAGTACAACCCACAGACCCAAATAAAATGGAGGGTACAAGAGAGGACACTTAATTACCACTAAAAAGAGGAAATAAATTAGATATCACAGACATGGAAAGTGGAGGGATAGAGAAAATGGGTGGGAGAAGGGGGTGAAGAGAAGAACAGGATGGGGGATTGGGTGTGGGAAAAGTGGGGATGAGGGGTGAGAGGGCTAGGAGAGAAGGGAAATTGGTGTTGGGCATCTCTGAGACAAGATGAAGACCTGGAATTTTGGAGGTACCTGGGAAGATATGGGGGTGGTGAGCCTGTCTGAGCCTCCTAGCAGGTATATTGAGAATGAAGTGGACATATCCTGTAGCCAGTGGAGGGAGGGGGACACCATCAAACTCACAAAACACTTGACCCAAATTTCTTCACCTACAAGATATGCAGGGATAAAAGATGGAACAGAGATTGAAGAAAGGGTAACCAATGACTGGCACAACTTGAGACCCAACCCATGGGAGAGACCCAACTTCTGACACTATTAATACTATGCTATGCTTGTAGATAGGGGACTAGCATAACTATCATCTGCGAGGCTTCATCCAGCATGTAATGGAAACAGTTGCAGATTCCCACAGCCAAAGAAACATTAGGCAACAACTCACAGAGTCTTGTGGAAGAGTTAGAGGAAGGATTGAGGGAGCAAGAGGAGTAGGACACCACAAGACAACCTGGACTAGTCCTTTCCTCCTACACATATGATATTGATGGGCTGCTTGTCCTCAAGTGGGTCCCCTAATATCTAGAGCAGGGGCTATATCTGATTTGTATTCTGTTGCCTCATTCTGGATCCCATTGCTCTAGCGGGGCTGCTTTGTCATGACTCAGTGAAAAAGGAGATACTTAATCCTGATGTAACTTTATGTGCCAGGGTGGGTTGGTTGGTGTTGGGGTGTTATAGGGAAAGTGGGTGGGGAGGTGGGACTTGGAAGAGAGAAGGGAGTGGGGTTGTAAGTGGGATATAAAATGAACAAATAGATAAGTTAATGAAGAAAAAATGTAACTGATCTGTAGTCATCAAAAGTGACAATATCATGAAAAAGATTAGGGAAATGTTCCATATTGAAAGAGACTAAATAGATAAAGAAACAATGCAACACTTAAATGTACCAACTTCTTTCGATATTTATGTGAGTAATAACATAGTCAATAAAACTCAAATTAAATGGAATTTAATTTTAATTTGTCAGCGTGAATTTTCTGTTTTGATAACTGCACTGTCATTATGTAGGACAACGTTCCTATTTGTATAAAATTGACACTAAACCATTCTGAGTGACAGGGCATAAGGCCAGCAGCTTCCTCTTAAAAAGTCCAAAGTAAAACAACCATTAACTGTGTACCATATTTGGAACATTTTTAAAGTTTGTTATTGTTTCAAAATTGTTGTGGGGAAAGCTGGGCATGGTCTTTAACACCAGCACTTGGGAAGCAGAGGAAGGCAGATCTTTGTAGGCTCAAGGCCAGCCTGGTCTACATAGGGAAGCCCAGGATAGCCAGGGCTCTGTAGGGAATCTGTCTCAAAAAACAAACAAACTAATTAACCAAATAATATTGTTTTAGGTAGAAGAACAATGTAACTAAAAACTGAACAAGATTAAAAACAAAACTGATTCTCCACAATGGCAGTCTGGGTAAGACTGTCTGTAAGACACTGACAAGTGAAATGACAAGACATTTTGGAGCAGCAAAACGATTCTCTAAATACAGCCCACAGTCATCTTTTTTTTTTATTGTGTATGTGTGTGTTGGGGGGGTGTTCATGATGTGGGTAAAGGATGAATACTAGTGAACACATGGGAAGGTCAGATGACAACTCTGTGCAATCATTTCTGCCTTACACCTTTTCAGGAATTCAGGGATCAAACTCAGGTCTCCAGGCTTGCCCAGCAAGAGCCTTTATGTGCTAAGCAATCCTATCAACCTGCAAGCGATTCTCTTAAATGACCTCAATTAGGTAATAGTGAGAAAAAAAATGTGAAGGGTCCCTTCTCTTAAACAATTTCTTAGGAATGAATAAATAATAAAAGGAGATGAGCAGAACATTAGTACACTAGTGCTACCAACGACTAAATCATCCAAACACAACCTAAGCACCTCTTGAGACCAGCTGCTGGGCTGGTAGCTAAAATTCCTTGCAAGGGTAAAACTGGAATTACCCTGAAATAAAAGCTTTCCAGGATCTACAGTAAACTTGTAATTACATCCTGTTTATCTATACATAACAACACAAAGAGATACAAATAGGAAAATAAGCCTTCGTGAACCCTGTCAAAGTATAAACAGCAGTGTATCTGCCAAACTGTTCCATATGAGGAATTCTCTGATGAATAAAGGGAACAATCAAAACACGTGAAAGCTGAGTGAGAGAGAGCACTGGCTCTCTTTACCCAAGAGGCTGGCTGTCTTTACTTAAGAAGAATCATTTCATTCTGAAATGCTGGCACTTACGTCCTGAAACAATCTTCCTAGAAATGTGCACGAATCCTGTGGCCTTTCCAAGTACCTGGCTTTGTTTGACTGGATGTCCAAGCTCCCCCACCCCACCTGCCCGAGGGCAGGCTGAAGGCAGCACTGGACTCTGCAGTGTCTTTTCAGGAGGACTGGCTCCAGCATCACTCTTCCTCAGGATGCAGGGCACAAGTGTATCCCTAGGAACTCCACACAGTGTGCTCCCGCCCTCCTAACTACGGCAGCACGAGGGCGGAGTTCCGGGTATCAGCAGCCAGTAGCCAGCACAGAAGCTCTTGTCTGAATGCCGGCAGGCTCTCCCGACCTGCCCAGCCCGCCAGCTCCTGGATGCAATGCCGAGGCCTCGCCCCATGACCTCCATCCTGCGAGTTCCTCACACACGCCCACAGCTCAACCGCTCCCCGACGGCGGACACCCATAGACCCGCCACTCCTCTACCTTGGGACCCAACGCTCTTGCCTCCCCGCCTCCAAGCCGCGACGACCTGCCCCGCAGAGTCCATTGGATGGCTGCCCAGGGGCGGAGGCGGAGCTCAGGAGGGCGGAGGCAGAACCTGGGGGGGGAGGGGGGAGGAGGAGGGGAAGGAGCCTGGGGGCGGAGGCGGAGCCCGGAGGGTGGCGGCAGAGCCCGGAGAAGGAGGGAGGCTGAGACTGTGAGCGAAGTTGGAGCCCTAGCAGCACCCGCCCCACACCCTTACCTGGCTTCTCCTGGTCTCAGCCTACCATGATGAAGTAGTCCACTAGCCAAGCCACGACCGCCACCACCGCGCCCGGGAAGCGGGTTCCTGTCGCCAATGCTCGCCACCGCCGCCCACCAGGCCAGGGCGAGCTCAGCATTTTCCCTTCAGCGTCTGTAGCCATAGCAATGGCGCTTCTGCCATGCTTGACAATGGAGGCGCGCACTGCGCCTGCGCTAAGTGTACATCAAAGCATTTCTCTTCTGTTTTCAAACCCTTCGTCTTTAGTTACTTTTCTATCACTGTGCTAAGATATCATGACTAAGGCTGCTTACAAAAGAAACATTTGGTTGGGTACCTACAGTTTCAGAGGTAAGTCCATGTCCATCATGGCAGGGACCATAGTGGCAGGCAGAGCACCAGACAGAACAGTGGCTGTGAGCTTACATCTGATCTACAAGTATGAGGCAAAGAGCTAACTGAGAATGGTGTGGGATTTTAAAACCTCAAAGCCCACCCATAGTGACACACCTCTTCAACCAATATCACACTTCCTAATTTTTCCAAAACAGTTCCAACAACGGGGGTACCATATTTTCAAACATATGAGACTATAGGGGTCATTTTCATTCAAACAACTACACTCCTCAATAGCTTCCTATGGAGCCAAGAATTGAGATAAAAATTTTGAATGTCCCAAAGTATCCCAAACACTCAGATTCTTGAGCAGTTTTGTTGTTGTTGCTCGCTCCTGTTTTGTTTTTGAGACAGAGTTTCATATAGTCCAGGTTGACCTTCATTCCTGACCTTCTTGATGCTCCATTTACAGGCATGTGTCACCACACTTGCTTTATGATCTTTTTCTTTTGTTTGTTTTTGCATTGTTTTATTGTTATTTGTTTTGCTTTTCAAGAGAGCATTTCCTTGTTGCTTTGTCTGGGCTGGACTAGGTCTGTAGAGCAGTATAGCCTTGAACTCACAGAGATCCAGTGTGTGCCACTAAGCCAGCTGACCTCTTTTTTTTTTTTTTTCGGATGGGGATATTTTTATCTATTGCATAGATGATGATAAGAGTATTTTACTTGTATGAATATAAGTGTATCACATGTGCGCCTTATATCCCAGGAAGTCATGTGGCATCAAATTCCCTGAAACAGGAACTAAAGAAGATTGACAGCCACCATGGACATGCTGGGAACTAGGCAAAAAAAAAAAAAAAAAAAAAAAAAAGCAGAGAATGTTTTGTTTTGTCTTAAGTTTTATTATTTATTATGTATACAATATTGTTTGCATGTACACCTGCATGCCAGAAGAGGGCACTATATTTCATTATAGATGGTTTTGATCCACCATGTGGTGGAAATTGAACTCATGACCTCTGGAAGAGCAGCCAGTGCTCTTAACCTCTGAGCCATCTCTCCAGCCACACAGAAAGTATTTTTCATCACTAAGCAAGCCATCTCTTCAGTCCCTTGGGCTTCCTCTTCAATTATTATTATTATTATTATTATTATTATTATTATTATTATCATTGTTATTATTATTCCTTTCTTCTTCCCTAGTATATTCTAAATAAATTCACCTTCTTTCATTTCCTCTACTGAACTAAAATTTTTTTACCTCTAGGCCTTTGAATATATATATTCTTTATCCCTTTTGGGGTGTTAAGTACCTCTTGCTTTTCTTTAGGTTTCATAGTGTAATTTATAGTGATATCTGCATTTCTATGCATGGTCTATAGGTTTTGTTTTGGGTAGATTGCCCCACAAGACTGTAAGCTTATAGAGAAAAAAATGGTGTTTGCATGATTCATTTTTGTGTGTTCAGGACTTAGCACAGTACTGAATACCTAATTCACAAACAGTAACTGTCTGCAGAAGGACAAATAACATGTTAAACAGTAAATGCTATTAACAAAGTTTTCATAATCTGATAGTAGTACAGAATTCCCACCTAGAGGATGGGAGCACATAGCATTTTATTTGTTAATGCCAGCCATTGTGCTATCTGTAATAAACTCCTGAAGTATTTTTTATCTTTGTTCTGTTTCTGCTGTTAGTAGGACAGCCTCTATGTCTGTTGCCTTCTCTGTGTTCTCTTTCATTTATCCCATAACAAGTTACTTTCTGAAAGCTTTAGTGAGCTTTAGCATCTGGCTTTATCATATGGAAATACAACCTGTATCTATCTGTTTTGTACAGAAGCTAGAAATACAGCTCAGAGGTAGAACATTTCCTTTACATATATGAGGTAAAGAAAGAGGAGAAAGAGGAGGAGGAAGAAAGGGAACAGGAGAAGCAAAACTTTGCTTTTCTTTATGTAGATGCACTGCCTTAAATACAGGGGTTAACAGTCTTCCTATCTCTGCCTTCCAGATAAGATAGAAATTACAGGTACAGCAACAGTGTTACTTATTTGGTGTTAGTTTTTATCCTGGTCCTTCTGACATTCGCTGTATACGTACTCATACATAGTTGGTTTTAAGTACACGTTCATTTTCTGAGAAGAATCTATATTTTCATTAGGTTTTATGAGAGATCAGGTCCTCAGAAAATACCCTGGGCTTTGCATCCTGCCATACTTATCCCTAGGAGACCATCTCCACAAAGCTGATTGTGTCCACTCTGTACATCAGTAGATGTTGTGACTTCAGGATGCATCTTGTTTTTAAGAGCATGCTGTAAACAAGCCCTAAGCTTAACAGGCATTTTATTCCTCATGAAAAAAAAAAAGTTCATCATAAAATGTCCTGACCGAAAAGATCATCTGAGATCATTGTACAATGTACAAATTAGATTTAGGGCCCCAAAATAATTCAGTTGAAATGTGGGGAAGAAATTGAAACACCATTATTCAGCAAGCTTTTAGAGTATATACACATATATATATGCACATAAATATGATGAAATGATGTACATATAAACACAACTTAAGAATTCTTGGTCATACACACAAAAGGTGGAACTTAATTAAGCAGGATTTTTTTTTCCTTCCTGTTTTTTTGCCAGGAAATTTTTGAACATGTTCCTCCTCTATCCTCCCTTCCCCTCCGCTTTAGCACTTTGGGAAGCACATTGACAGAGGCTCCCCACCCATGCAAACCACAATCATACATGTGCTTTCTAAGATTTTCTAACAAAAGTCTTCTAGTTGCCAGTCTGAGACCTCGACTAAAATAATACTTGGTCTTTCCAAGTACATTCGTTAGACTGGGATGTCCAAGCTCCCCCACCTCACCCGCTCTAGGGCAAGCAGGAGGCAGCACTGGACTCTCTGCACTTCCTTTCCGGGAGGACTGGCCCCAGCATCACTCTTCCTCAGGATGCTGGGCACAAGTGTAATCCTAGGAACTCCACACAATGTGCTCAAGCCCTCCCAACCCCGGCTGCCAGGGGGCGCGGTCCCGGGTACCAGCGGCCACCAGAGAAGCTCTTGGCAAAACCTGGGCGGGCTCTCCCGACCCACCCAGCCCGCCAGCCCCCTGCTGCAACACCGTGGCCTCTCCCAGTGACCACCATCCTGCGGGTCCCTCACACACGCCTACACCAAGCCAGGCTCAGCCTCTCCACGATGGCCAACACCCATGGACCCGCCTCTTCTCCACTGGAGGACCCAACTCTCTCTCCTTTCCACTTCCCAGCTGCGATGCCAGGCCCAGCCCCGCCTAGCCCACTGGATGGCTGCTGGGGACGAAGGCGGAGCCCAGAGGTGGAGAAGGGGGAGGAGCCCGCTGGCGGGGGCGGAGCCCGGGAGAAGGAGGCGAAGCCCAGAGAGTGGAGGCGGAGCCTGGGGCGGGAACGAGAGAGGAGCTCGGGGGCGGGGGTGGAGCCCGGGATGGAGGAGGAGCCTGGGGGCGGCGGGAGGCGGAGCCCTGGGAGGTGGAGGCGGAGCCCAGGGGAGGAGGGAAGCAGAACCCGAGGAGCGGAGGCGGAGCCCGGGGGTGGAGGCGGAGCCCGGGGGCGGAGGAAGGCGGAGCCCAGGCGGCGCCCGCCCCACACTCTTATCTGGCTTCTCCAAGTCTCAGCCTACCAGGACGAAGTAGTCCACTAGTTGAGCCCTGACCGCCGCCACCGCGCGAGGGAAGAGGGTTCCAGTCTGCCAACCCTCGCCAGGTGAGCTCAGTGTTTTCTCTTTAGCGTCTGTAGCCATAGCAACGGCGCTTATGTCACGGTTGACAATGGAGGCGCACACTGCGCCTGCGCTACGCCTTGCACAAGCCCCTCCCCTGCCCCACCCGAGTAGGTTCCGCCTTCTGGGTCAGGGCGATGTGAGGCCTGAAATTTCTGAAATCTTACTATTAATTTTACAGGAGAAAAGGATCTCTGAGATAAGTGTACATCAAAGCATTTCTCTCCTGTTTTCAAACCCCTTGTCTTTGTTTCTTTTCTATCACTGTGCTAAGATATCATGACCATGGCAGCTTATAGAAGAAACAGTTAGTTGGGTACCTAGCGTTTCAGATGATAAGTCCATGACCATCATGGAAAGGACCATAGTGGCAGACAGGAATGGCAGGTAGAGAACCAGACAGAACAGTGGCTCAGTGGCTGAGAGCTTACATCCTGATCTACAAGTATGAGGCAAAGAGCTAACTGAGAATAATGTGGGATTTTAAAACCTCAAAGCCCACCCACAGTGACACACCTCTTCAACGAAATCACACTTCCTGATTTTTCTAAAACAGTTCCATTAATGGGGACCAGATTTTCAAACATATGAGTCTAGAGGGGTCACTTTCATTCAAACAGCTCACTCCTCAATAGCTTCCTTTGTAGCCAAGAATTAAGATAAAAAATTTCAATGTCCCAAGTCATCCGAGGCACTCAGATTCTTGTGTGGTTTTGTTGTTGCTGCTGTTTTATTTTTGAGAGAGTTTCATATAGTCCAGGTTGACCTTCATTCCTGACCACACTTGCTTTATGATCTTGTTTTGTTTTGGTTTGGTTTGTTGTTTTGGTTTGTTTTTCAAGACAGGGTTTTTAGCTTTCGCTGGACTGGAATCGCTCTGTAGCCCAGGATGGCTTGTGTTTGCCATTATGTCTGCTGACTTCTTTTTTTTTTTTTTTTTGAGGGGCAGTATTTTTATCTTTTATGTAGATGAGTGATAAGATTATTTTACTTGTATGTATATAAGTGTACCACATGTGAGCCTTATATCCCAGGAGGTCATATCGCACCAAATTCCCTGAAACAGGAGCCACAGAAGATTGTCAATTACCATGGACATCCTAGAAACTGCAAAAAGGAAGCAGAGAATGATTTGTTTTAAGATTTATTTTTATTACATATACAATGTTCCGTCTGCATGTTCACATGAATGCCAGAAGAGGACACCACATTTCGTTATATATGTTTGTGAGCCACCATGTGATTGCTGCGATTTGAACTCATGACCTATGGAAGAGCAGCTGAGTCATCTCTCCATCCCCACAGGAGGTAATTTTCATCACTGAGCCATGTCTTCAGCCCCTCTGGCTTCCTCTTTAATCATCATCACCATCCTCATCATCATTATATTATTATTATTATAATACATTTCTATGCATGGTTTATGGATTTTATTGTGGATTACCCCACAAGACTGTAAGCTTATAGAGAAAGAATAGTGTTTGCATGAATCATTTTTGTGTGTTCAGGAATTAGCACAATATTGGGTACCTAATTCACAAATAGTAACTCTCTGAGGAAGGGCAAAAAAACCTTTTAAATAGGAAATGCCTTTAACAAAGTCTTCATAATCTGATAGTAATACAAAATTCCCACCTAAAGAATGGGAGCATGTAGCATTTTATTTGTTATTGCCAGCCATTGTGCTGTAATAAACTTCTCCTGAAGTCTTTTTATCTTGTTCTGTTACTGCTGTTACTAGGACAGCCTCCTTTATGCCTGTTGCCTTCTCTGTGTTCTCTTTAATTTATCCCATAACAAGTTACTTACTTGAAGCTTTAGTGGGGTTTAGCATCTGGCTTTATCATGTGAAAACACTCTCTGTAGCTGCCTGTTTTGTACAGAAGCTAGGAATACAGCTTGGAGGTGGAACATTTGCTTCACATATATGAGGTAAAAAAGGAGGAGGAAGAAGAGGAGAAAGGAAAGGAACAGGAGAAGCAAATGCATCTTTATGCAGATGCCTTAAATACAGAGGTTAACAGTCTACCTTTCTCTACCTTCCAAACAAGATAGAAATTACAGATACAGCAACAGTGCTATTTATTTGGTGTTAGATTTTAACTTGTTTCCTCTCCTGACATTCACTGTTTACCTGCTTTATACATAGTTGGTTTTATGTACATGTTCATTTTCTGAGAAGAATCTATGTTTTCATTAGGTTTTATTTGAGGTCAGGTCCACAGAAAATGTCCTGGGCTTTGCAACCTGCCATACCTATCCCTAGGAGACCATATCTGCAAAGCTGATTATGTCCTTTTTCTACATCATTTAATGTTATGACTTCAGGATGCATCTTGAACCTTGTTTACAACAAGATGTTGTAAACATGCCCTAAGCTTAACAGACATTTTGTGCCTCATGAAAAAAAAAATCATCATAGAATGTCTTGGCTGAAAAGAGCATCTGAGATCACTGCACAATGCCCTCAGTTACTTTCATTTTGGTCATTAACATTATTAGTACTATTTACTGCTTTTCATTAGTTTTCTAGAGACCCAAGTATGATGACCCTCTTGTAAGGGACTGTGTACACACTATTAACTAAGAAAATAAAACCACACATTCAAAACAAGTAAAACCTCCAAATATTGATAAGAATTAGGTTTGGATTGAGGGTCCAAAATAATTCAGTTGAAATGTGAGGAAGACATTAAAACACCATTATTCAGCAAGCTTTTACAGTAAATATATATGTATATGAATGTAAATATGATGAAAGTATGTACACATAAAAACAAATTAAGAATTCTTGGGCATACACACAAAAGGTGGAATTTAGTTAAGCAGGATTTTTTTTCCTTTCTGTTTTCTTTCCAGGAAAATTTTGAACATGTTCCTCCCTTCCCCTTCCATTCATTCCTTACTCAGTGTGAATTTACAAACATTTCTCTTGAATAGATGCAATTCTGCAAAAGAATTGCCCAAAGGACTCCTGCTGCCTCATGTCTAGACCTCGAACCCCAAATGCATTCTAACTATGTTTTTTCCTTGCACTGGTGATTAAGTAAAGGAACTCATTTTCAGGAGGGATGGGGAGATACCCCGACATGTTTAATTCCTCATCTATCCTCCCTTATGTTCCTTAGCACTTTGGGGACCATATTGACAAAGGTTCCCCACCCATACAAACCACAATCATACATGTGCTTTCTAAGATTTTCTAACAAAATTCTTCTAGTTGCCAGTCTGGGACCTCGCCTAAAAAAAATAATTGGCTTGGTTCTCAGGCAACAATCTCTTAAGTGCCAATGTAGGGAAGAGCACCCCAGCTAATAAGGCATGTGCCAAGGTGCTCAGGCGGGTATTCTTGGCCCAGTGCCAGTACACTGGCACAGATCCAGGAGCTCAGTGGAGCCAAGCCTTCTTTTTTTGGGTTCTGTCCAATTCCTAGTTGAAGTCAAAAGAAGGTTGAGGGTACTACATTAACTCCAGAAAGTCTGTGTAGCATAAAAATGTGTTATGCAAACATAAAATTATTCAAACAGACAAGAAGACATGTTTCCTATGGGAATCAGCTTCCTGGAAGTCCCTAGCAAGAACCCTAACATGGCCATCTAAGCCAAAATATATATTTTAAGTCCCATGCTTATTTGGTCTCAGGATTAAATTGATGTGCTTTTTTGCTGTTTCTCTATGATTCTTGAAACAATACAATTAACTATTCAAGGAAACATTTCTAATAGATCACTAAAAGCTTTAGCAAATAAGAGTAGATGGAAAAATAAAATTTTAGGAGAGGTAATAAATCAGATTCAGCATCAGGAATTGCTTGTGAAAAAATCAAACACTGTGGGTATTAAAAGGACAATAGTTTTAGGACTTTCTAATGAAAATGTTTAATCAGGATCTGTTAGGATAAATGCTCTGGATATTTCCACTGCAGTAAAGCTATTACAAAACATTACCTAACACAGGTATTTATGATGAGGCAGAAAGAAGATAGGCAAACATAGGAGGTCAAAAAGTTTTGTATTATACTATAAGTTTTATGGACAGCTAACTGAAGCATCTTATCTTTAAGGAAAGATTGTAAACCCTTAGCAAGCCAAACAGGAGAAATTCCCCTCAGTGCTTACCTCCAGGGGGGTTGTAAATCTTTAGCCTACCTAGTTCGCAGGATTATTAACAACCCCTAATTAACTAACAATAAAATATGTAAACAGACCACAAGTTTAACAAGCCCCTGGCCCTCTACTTGCTAAATTGGCAAACAAGTCACTAGTTCTATGTTTTCTCTGCTTAAGAGGCTGTTAGGCCAAGATTTTTTGTAGACACTGCCTTTTACCAGATCGCCTTCAGTTAAAATATAAACTTTGTAAATGTTCCCGGGGATATGTCAACTTTAAGGTGCTTCTTTGTAAGATTACTATGAAAGTGTTGGCTTGACTTCAGTCAAACACAGAAGATCCAAACTAATACCACCTGGTGTGGGTCTGACTGTCATTTCACCTATCTCTGCCTTCCTGATATCTGAATTCTCTGATTCTCCCTAGGATGGGGGGCACCCAATGGGGCCGGTCCACGGTATGAGGGATTAGGGATGTAGCTCAGTTGTTAAGAAGTGGAGCAGAAGGATCAGGAATTCAAGGTCATCTTATAGCTGTTTACTTTCAGACCAGGCTGGCCTACAGGGGACCCTAACCAAATAATAATAATAGTAATAACCACAATGCGTTTTGGTTCAGAGCATATGTCATTGTTCCAAGCCAGAGCTAACCTCAGGTCACCAACTTCCTCAGAGAGGAAGCAAGGAGGCAACGAGGTCCAGTTGAGCCAACCATGTGGAAATGTGTGCTCCCATGGAGACCAGAGGTGCCCCAGCTTGTAGTGCTGGGTGTGTGGGGCAGGTAAAGTCACCATGGAGCACAACTGTTTGGTCACCAGCCCACTGAGACCATCACAAGCAAACAAAACCACAAAAGAACAATATAAGAAAAATTGTACTGGGTACAAAGAGAATGGAAGAAGAAAATAGCAAAACTCAGAACAGTGGCTTGTCTCTCTATGGGCCCTCTATCATGTTTCATTTGATGGGAGCCTTCTTCTCTGTTACTGGAGTTAGGAACACAGCCCATATCCTAACTACCATAACCAGTCAGGCTCAAGCATTCATCCTCAATAAGCCAATTAAAAGAACTGAATTACCAAGCCTTGACATGTCTCCTTATAATGCAGGCACTCTGGAGGCATGGTGGGTATATCTAGGATATATACTGAGTTACAGGACAGCCAGAGATACATAGTGGAACTATTCTTTAAAATAAAAAAGAGAGAAAACAAGGACATAAAGGAAATTATTAATGAAAACTGAAAACATATTAACATATTTATCCCATAATTTTAACCAGTGATGAAGTTATAGGGTAACTAATTCATCCTTGAGGTCCTAACAATTTTAGATGGAAGGCAAGATACACAGATCTAACCAAACCATATAATAAAATTTTCCCAATCTTAAATCCCTCTGTTGTGCCCAAATCACGATACCCCAAAAGACCACCACCAGGAGCTGAGTCAGTTAAAAAACCACATGATCATTTTATTATAAATCATTACAAGCTGCAGCTTGGGCTCACACCTGCAATACCAAAGCAGTGAGAGCAGAGAGCCCTGTAATCAGGTTAGTTGGGTGATTTAAAGATTTTGGTCCCTTTCAATACTGCCTGGCAAGCATCTATTGGTCAAAATTTTGAATTTTGAATTTATTGGCTACAGGAAGGTCCCCAAACCATTAATGATCTGGTGTTCCTCCCTAGGGGGATGGGCCAGTTTCCTAGCAACTCTATCTCTAGGGAGTGGGTAAAGCATGCAGTAAGGCATGTTCTTCCCCTCAGGGCTAGTTTAGCTAGTTCAGGCCTTAAATATTATTAATAGCTGCTGATTTTTAATCTTTTGGTCTGTTTATTTAGCAAAGAAGATCTCATCTAGAGGAATCAGCCTTTTCACAGGAAGAGACTCAAGGGGAAATTAGAATTTCATGGAGTTCACACTTTCACTAGATGTTCTCCTAAGGGAGAGATATAAATGTGTCTTTACAATATCCTTATTCTTACCAGGCAGGCAACGTAAAGGGATGAAAGAATGGAGATTGAGGAGCTTTAAGACCCAATAGGATATTTTTTTTCATACAGGTCTTTCATTTTCTTGGTTAGAGTCACACAAAGGTACTTTATATTATTTTTGGCTATTGTAAAGGGTGTTGTTTCTTTCTCAGCCATTTTGTGTTTTGTGTTAGAGGGCTGCTGATGTTTTTGAGTAACTTTTGTATCCAACCACTTTGCTGAAGATATTTATCAGCTGAAGGAGTTTTCTGGCAGGCAAATTGTGGGAACTAGAAAAGATCATCTTGAGTGAGGTAACCCAGAAGCACAAAGACACACTTGGTATATACTCACTCATAAGTGGTTATTAGACATAGATAAACATACTGAGATCTATACTCCTGCAGAAGCTGGAAAATAGGGAAGACCCTAGGGAAGATGCTCAAGACTCATTCCAAAGGGCAAATGCAATAGACATTCAAAGCAAGAGAAGACAGGGACTAGGACATGAGCCTACCACAGATGAACTCTGAAAGAACCCACTGATCAAGGTGTCAAAGCAGAGGCTGAGACTCATAGCCAAATTTGGGACAGAATACATGGAATTTTATGAAAAAGGGGGAGAAAGAAAGACCTGGAGGGGAAAGAAGATCCAAAAAGAAACCAACAGACCCCAAAATACTGGGCCCTGGGGCCCTTGCAGGGATTCATATCACAACCAAAGACCATGCATGGAGAAGCCCAAAAGCCCCTGATCAGGTGTAGCCCTCAGGTTCACACACACAGACACACAGACACACAGACACACACACACACACACACACACACACACACACACTTATTCTTAAAGAAGTAAGACAGAATCCAGCAGGTAGGTTTCAAAGAGCTTCTTATTTGAAAGAAGAAACTTCTTCTTTATTTAAGCTTCTCTTTATTTACCTTCTCTTACAGGCTTATTTTACTGTACACAATTACATACATACATAAATACATACATACATGCCTACATACATACATATATACAATCACATTCACATATTGGGCAGATGGAGCAAACTCCAGAGAGTGAGTTTCAATCCATCCTACATATATACAACTTGGTGGATGGAAGAAACTCCAAAGAGTAAGTGCCAAACCACCTTACACGGTTACATATTAGTGGATGGAGCAAACTCCAAAGAGCAAGCACCAAACCACCTTACCTACATACACATATATCTTGATGGATGGAACAAACACAAAAAAGAAACTTCCATCCAAAAATTAAATACATACATCTTTGTGGATGAAACAAACTCCAAAGAGTGAGGTCTAAAGCACCTTACATACATACACATTGGTGGATGGAACAAGACCCAGAGTGCCAGTTCAAACCACACTTTTACTCTTTTCCCTGCATCTTATCTATCCCATTAAGATCTTTCAAGCAGTACTAAACACACAATGTGGTTACACTCTATTTTTCTTTCAGTGAATGAGTGCAATGAATATATGCAAAAAAAACCCCATATATCCCCCAATACCTTCACATAATAAAACGTTTTACATATTACGGGTAAAAAACAAATATGAAAAACAAGTTTTTCCCAAGACCTGATACACACTTCTAAGTAACCAACTTGTGATCAATTAACAAGATGAACAGGAAATGTAACTTCTCAGCCAGGTTTTCTTTATTGGCAAGCTGAAATTGGGATAACCAATAATCAATTATAATAAAAAAATAAACTTAACCCACAGGCAGTCTGAAATTATCTTCTGGCCTCCAGGGATACCAGCACTTACTGTGCACAATCTTCCACACAGTCTCCTACAAATATACTTAATTAAAAATAAAATAAACCTGAAAATAAAACTTTATTTTCTGTGAGGGAGGGCAGTTACCCAGGCTGTACTCAAATTTCTGCTCTTCTTTCTTCTCTATTCACCACTATGCTTGGCTCAAAAGATACCATACCCTGAAGCATGCCTGCAACATTACTGTGAAATAAACATTAGGTGTAACACATTTCACAGAGTCCCACCCCCAAGTCACTGGTTGATTGGGCATCTCACATCCAGAAACATCTGAAATATGAAATGCTATGATGTTTGAAATTTTGATCCCAAGGTTTACAAGCCTTACAGAGATAAGGTGGTTCTCCTCCTGCCTTGGAGGCTGTTTTCCACAAACCCAGGAAGGCAGGAGGGAGAGAAGATTGGGTGTAAAACTTGGAAGGTGACCAAGTATGACAGAGATTGGCCATTCTGGGAACTCCTGCAGAAAGCAAGTTCAATTTTAATTTCAGAAAATAAAAGCTATATACTCCTTGGAATTGGGGTTCTCCAAGGATAGGTTGCATAATTATTTAAAATTAGGCACTTCTAAGATGCTTGATTTGCATTAAACAGCACACTCCTATCATAGGAACAAGAACACAGTACCTAATTATCTTTTAGGTGGAGGGAATGGAGTGTTAGATAGTATCTGTGTCCAATGCCATGTATCAAAAGTGGTAGTTGGCATCTTTGTCTAAACACACTCTACAGATATAGTTAAGATCTGGTGGGGAGTGGGAGTTCTGCACCTTATTGTCCAGCTCAGAATGGCTATCCAGATTGGGAGGGCTGCAACCTGAAACAGCAGGGTACTTCCAACCAGAGAAGAGACATTCAGCCTGGAATTAGCATGTAAATCACAACTAAAACTGGAGATCTTTTGTTGGCAGAGCTCTTAAGCTTTTCACATTCAAACTCATGTCCTCAAGAGCAACAAGGGCTCTTAACAAATAAATGAGCCATTGCTCTGGGGTAGCAAAGTTCACTTCCTACTGTGTATACCAGTCAGGTCACAAAGCTCCTTTAACTTAACCCACAGGCAGTCTGAAATTATCTTCTGGCCTCCAGGGATACCAGCACTTACTGTGCACAATCTTCCACACAGTCCCCTACAAATATACTTAATTGAAAATAAAATAAACCTAAAAATAAAACTTTAAAAATCAACCTATAAATGCTTTCTATTTTACTAGAGGCAGAGGAGCATGTAATTTGGTATGAAGCTGAATATTTCCGAGCTCCTTATTCTCCTCTTTCAAATGTTGATATTACAGGCATGTGCATCATAATCTTTTAACACGTTTTAAAAATACTATTTTTTAATGAATTAAAAAAAATGAACAATCATACAGAAATATAATCTGTGTGAACATACACGCTATATGTCTACATATACATGTACGCTTGTGTTTATGTGTATCATACATGTATGCACATATAAACTTTTAAGTATATAGGATGTTGGTTGACTTCCTCCATTTATACAAACTCATAATTCAAAATAAAATAAAACTAATGTTTGAATAAAATTAAGTCATATTGTTATGTAAAAAATAATCAGAATTATCTGGATGGTGGGCGGCTCTTGCCTTTAACCCCAGCACTCTAGAGACAGAGGCAGAGGATTCTCTGTGAGTTTGGGGCTAGTCTGGTCTACAGAGCGAGTTCCAGGGTAACCAAGGCTAAAAACAAAACTCATCATAATTTAGTTGACTAAAAGATTTGAGAATTTTATGCAGCAGAAAATACCACACAAACTTACTTTTATGAGTGTTAATTACTTAATTTCTTTTTTAAAATCTTTGTGTTCTAATAAAACACTGCGTTTTGTTTCTGATAAACAAAACAGTGGTGGTTTGGGAACTGGCTCTATGCTTCTGGACAAAGAACAGATGGACCCTGAGACCATAGGTACCATATCTCTCTAGAAAGAGAGCAAGGGAGTAGGCAAGTTCAAGCTCAAGGCCTGAACTCTAGGCCAGACACTTGGTCTTACTGTGGGAGGTGGAAATGAGGTTTTCACCAGGTGTTATAGTTGTCTTTTTTAAATGAAGCTTTCACCTCATTAATACCTCTCACCATCAAAGGTATCAGTCCCTAATGAAAAGGCACAGGTTAACAGAATGGACAGGGGAAAAGGATCCATATTTCTGCTGCATACAAGAAACACACCATAGCACTAAAGATATGTTCCTAAGGCAGAATAGATGGCTCAGCACCTAAGAGCGCTGGCTGCACAACCACATGGCCTATTCAAAAGATACTTCACAACTGTCTGTAACTATAATCATAGGGGAACAGACATTCTCTCTGGTTTCCACTGATACAAAGCATGTACGATATATACACACTGGCATAACTTATGCACCTAAATTAAATCACTTTTAATTTTTTAACAAAAAAATGAAGATATATGTGAAGAAAATATGTTTTATATCAGGGAATCACATGTTCATGTGTCTTTTTCTCCATTTTCATTCTCTTGTCCTCTAGGAAGCCAGAAGACTACATCTGATATCCTCTACTTAAAACACAGGTAGTTCTGAGCCATTTGATGTGAGTGCTAGGAATTAAACTGAGTTTACAAAGGAGCAGTACCACTAACCCTCTAGTTCCCAGTGGTACCATTAAAATACACAGGATGAAGATGCTGCATTACCCCACTTGTTTCCTAGCATTTGAAGGTGATGATGTCCCTGATAAATGTCTGGAGAAGGAATCAATCGTTTTTTACTGCTGTATGGATTTTCCACATTGGTTCTTATTTTCACAGTTCTTTTGATATGAGTAAATGTAACAAAAAATTGTGGAAACCCATCAATTATATTGGAAAAAGACCCATCATTTGAGATTTAGTCTACCTTTTGGACTCATTTACAGTCAGGATATGTCCATATAGCCATGGATGTTTTAGAACTCAATATGTGGGGCAGGGCATGGTGGCACACACATGTAATGCCATCACTCAGGGAGCAAGAGGCAGGCAGATCTCTGTAAATTTAAGACCAGCCTGGTCTACAAAGTGAGTCCAGGACAGCCAAGGATACATAAGCAAATTCTCCCTCAAAAACAAATTATAAAAACAAGCGAACAAACAAAAGAATTCACTCTGTGGGCCATGCTGACCTCCACCTCAGAGACAGGGACCTGCCACTAACTTCTAGGTCTAGGATGACAGGAATCACCTCTGAGCCTCAGCTGAAATGTGTTTTTAAAATGACCTACCCTTAAATCAATGAATGAAATGATAATATAAGATGTATAAAGGATCAATTATTCTTTTAATAAAGAAAATAATCCTGAAAATTCTACAGTTATTTATACTTACAAATAATTTCTGATATTGTTCATAAGTGAGTTCTTTCCTTTGCTTTGTTAATTTCATCCTTTTAAAGTGTGTTTGTGTGTATAAAACTATGCCATGGTGTGTATGTGCCAGTAAGAGTACAACTTATGCTATTTATAATCTACATCCTATATTTGAGTTTTCAACATGGAACCCAAAGAGTCTTTTGGTCAGTGACCACGATGACCCTCATTTAGGTTGAAAAATTATGTATGTGCTAGTTTGTGTTTGCATATACAGCAACCCAAGTATAGCAATATTACAGAAATATGTAGGTATGACATAGGTTACCCAGAGATTGAGCTCAAATCATCAGGGTTAGCAACAACCAACTTTACCCACAGAGACAATTCTCTGACAGTCACTTGTAGTTCTGAGAAAGCGTCATGAACAAGTCTTTACTCCTAAGAATAAACTAACACATTTCAAAACAGGAAATCAGTAAATCATTTTCATTTGCAAATAGCATTTATTATCCAAATCATATCATTTTCTTCCATCCTCAGATGACAATTTGTTTATAACATGAATAGAAGACAATATTGCACTGACGTACTGTTTCAACTAAGTTTATTTTAGTATCAATGAGCTCAGTGGGGGAATGTTTGTGGTATGTAAAACTGGCAACATAACCTTGAACATCATATAACAATGATGAAAATAAACCTCAAAAATATCACACAATCTTCATATATCTGTCATCACCCAAGATCCCACAGTTACCTTACGCATACAACACAATCTTTTTTAAAATAAATCTCATTGCTTTTACATTACCTAACACCTCTAGACAATTCTCTTAGAAGGGAGTTTTTCAATATGATGTGATATATAGCAAATACGGGAACATGAAGAAGCATGGAACTTCAAACAATATATACATACATAACCAAATACTATTGAGCATTTTAACATTAATTAATTACTAACATTCAAACAAGGCTGAAAAACATCTTAAAATTGTGAAAATATAAAAAAGTGCAATGCCTTCTCAGAGACCCTTTCTTAAAAACTATGATCACACATTGCCTGATAGAAATAAGCAATGGACCACATAGATGATGGAGATCCCCTTCTATACATTGCAGCAGAAAAATATCTATCACCAAGTGGAAATGCAGTAAAAGATGAACAGCCACCACAGAAAGAATATCAGAACAACTTAATAAACTTCTGCGAATGCATTTGCTACACACACAACAAACTTCAATATTTGCTCCAATGTTTCAGTTCAGACCACAACCACAATTGTTGAGCTCCTCCATTACATTTAAGTGAACACGGTAAATAATTTACTTGCTCCAAGGTTATGATAAACAGATTTTAAAGTTTCTTTTCTTGAAATTGAATACATTTGTTATGTCCAAAGAAACCAAATCTTATATACAAATAGGGTTGCTCTCTTCTATGAATTCTTTTCTACTTCACCTCAAGATTATATACAAAGATTTAAGATATTTACAGTACCAGAGACATGGCTTTGCAGTTGAGTTCATTCCCAGGACCTAGGTCAGGTTTTTGACAACTGTCTATAATTCTTGGTACAAGAAGATCAAAGGGTCCATTTTTCATGGAAACTAGAATGGACAGGCACATAAACATGGAAAGACACACTGATATCACATAATGTGAATTAAAACAAAAGTTAAGCTAATATATGTTTACTCATAAATGTTTTACTTGTATAAGCATTCATCCAGATGTTGAAGCATCTACAGGCTTATCTACAGAATTTTTCTGCATCATGAATTACTTCATGTAAAAGAAATCAAACATGTAGGATTGAAGTCAGAGAAATGAATCCTTCTCAGTTGGTGGTATCATTTGTGAAGGTTTAGGAAATGCAGCACTCTTGGAGAAAGTATGTTACTTTGGGTGGGCTTGTTAGTTTTCAACTGCATAACATCTGTAGTTCCCACGCTGCTTCATGCTTCTGGTTGAGGATGTGAGCTTCAAGTTTGCTATGTTATCTGCTATGTGTGACAATTGTGATGCCCATTTAATAGAGATCCCACCTCACTCTACAACCATAAGGCAAAGCAAACACATTTGGAAGATTGACACAGACATTGTGTATTGTCACAAAAAAAGGCAGTAATACACACACATAAATTTTACAAGTGGATGATTTATTTCATGTAATTGAAGAGTCTTTTGAAATCTAAAATTTATAGGCCTTTTGTTCATATATGCTTTCAATTGGAAACAAAATAAGGATGGATATCATAATTCATGAATACATTGTTGACACTTGTTAGAATTTTTCTCCCAAATAATTTCGTGTAACTGAATACAAGTTGATGGGTCAAAGATCTTACAAATTTTTCTCCTAATAGATTTTCTTCAGAATGAGTTCTTTCAGGTTTTCAAGGACTACTGTGATACACAATGGCTTTGTGAGATGTAGCTCACAGACTAAAGCTTTCTCTCTTTTAAATGGTACCATGAAGCAGAAAACTTTACCATACTCTGATTACATTCATGGAGTTTTTTTTCTGTTTTTTGGGTTTTTTTTGTAACATGACTTTTTCTCATGATTTCAAAGACAACTCCATGAAAAGGATTTATTCCATTGCTTATTCATAGGGTTTCACTGCAGTATGTGTTCTATTATGTATTTGGAGATAAATGCATTAAGGCTTTATCACATTGAATACATGTGTAAGGTTTCTCTCTACTATCTGTTCATTTGTATACTTGAAGATGACTTTGACATGCAAAACTTGTAAAAGCAAATTGTATGTGGGAACATGCAAAAGCAATTTGCATAAGTATTTCCTTTAAGATACCAGCCTCCATTGATTTATAGGGTGAGCATAAGTTTAAGTTCATAGTCCCTAGGAAGTCTGTAGACTTCCCAATAGCTGACCAGCTTTCATCACTTAACTTTTGTTGCCCAAAACATGACTGTTACATACCATGGTTTCTGGTGCCCTAACAAAATGACTGACCCAAACCACAGATTCTCTTTCCTAAAACATAATACCTTTTCTTAACCACAAAAGAACAAATGGATATGATTGTTTTGACTGTAAAACCTACATTTTGCAACAGGTGACTTCCCCAATGACATAAAAAAATTCCCATATCCCTAAACCATAACTGATGGAAATAATTTAGTTTTAAAAATGTTAAAGATGTTTATGATTTTCAAGCTTACAACCTCTGTAACTTTCTGGCTCATTGGACAGGTAGGCATCAAAGTTCAGCTCCCAAGAACATTATGTGGCCCTAATCAACCAGTAGTGCCTGGATGACAATAAAATTTTGTCATCTGTATTGACCTAGTGTTTGTGTTGTATTGGATTCAGTGGACAGAAGAACACAAAAGTCTTACCATAGTAATTATATTCTCATATTTTTTCCTCCATTTTGAAACTTTTATGATAATTTAGAATATACATATGTGCAAAGGCCTCACATTTTAACAAATTTATAGTTTCTCTTTGTACAAATTCTTTCATGATGATGAAGATTATACAAATGTGGAATAGCTTCACCATGTAAATACACTCAGTATGTATTTCTTTCCATAATGAACTCTTTCATGACGTTGAAGATGATTGTGAAGAGAAGTTTTTATTAGGAGATGACTGTTGTAAAGGCTTTTACAACACGTGTAAAAGGTTTTACCATATATGGTACATTCATGAGGTTTCTCTCCAGTGTGAGCTCTTTCATGTATTAGGAAATGAATGTTACATGCAAAGGCTTTAGCACACTGTTTATATAAATAAGGATTTTCTCCAGTGTGAGCTCTTTCATTTATTAGATGACTGTTACGTGCAAAGGCTTTAACACATTGATTACATCCATAAGTTTTCTCTCCAGTGTGAGTTGTTTTATGTTTTAGGAGACTACTGTTACATTCAGTGGCTTTCCCACATTGGATACAATTATAAGGTTTCTCTCCAGTATGTGTTCTTTATGTCACAGGAGATTACTATTATGTCAAAATGCTTTATCACATTGGTTAAATTCATAAAGTTTCTCTCCAGTGTGCATTCTTCTATGTACATAGAGATTATTATGGCATGCAAAGGTTTTGACACATTGGTTACATTCATAGTGTTTCACTCCAGTAAGTGTTCTTGTTCAAGATGACTCTTACATGAAAAGCCTTTATGACATTGGTTATATTCATATGGATTTTCTGCAACATGGATTCTTTTGTATTAGGAGATGACTGTGTACAAAGGTGGTTCATTCACTGTTTACATTCATAGGGTTTTTCTCTTTTTGTCTTCAGAGACTACTCTGAAATGCATTGACTTCACCACATTGGATACATTCAAAAGATTTCTCTCCAGTGTGAGTTCTTTAATGTACTACCAGATGACTTTTGCATGTAAAGGCTTTCCCACATTGGCTACATTCATGAGGTTTCTCTCCAGTGTGAGTTCTTTTGTATATTTAGAGATTACTGTTACATGCATAGACTTTATTTAACACATTGCTTACATTTATAAGGTTAATCTCCAGTGTGAGTTCTTTTATGTTTTAGGAGATTTATGTTTTAGGAGATTACTGTTCAGTGAAAAGGCTTTACCACATTGGTTACAGTCATAAGGTTTCTCACCAGTGTGCATTCTTTTATGTAATAGACTACTGTGACATGCAAAGGCTCTACCATATTGGTTACATTCATAAGTTTTCTCTCCAGTGTGATTTTTTATGTAGCAGGAGAATATTTTCATATGCAAAGGCTTTACCACAGTGGTGACATTCCTAAGGTTTCTCTCCAGTGTGAGTTTTTTTATGACTTAAGAGATGACTATTACTTGCAAAGGCTTTACCACATTGGTTACATTCATACGGTTCCTCTCCAGTGTGAGTTCTTTCATGCATTAGGAGATTAATGTTACGTACAAAGGCTTTACCACATTGGTTACATTCATAAGGTTTCTCTCCAGTGTGAGTTCTTTCATGTATTAGATTACTTTTCTGACTAAAGGCTTTACCACATTGGTTACATTCATAAGGTTTCTCTCCAGTGTGAGTTCTTTTATGTAGTAGGAGATTACTGTTCTGTGCAAAGGCTTTGCCACATTGCTTACATTCATAAGGTTTCTCTCCAGTGTGAGTGCTTTCATGAATCAGGAGACTACTCTTATGTGCAAAGGCTTTACCACATTGGGTACATTCATAAGGTTTTTCTCCAGTATGAGTTCTTTCATGTATTAGGAGATTAATGTTACGTGCAAAGGCTTTACCACATTGGTTACATTCATAAGGTTTCTCTCCAGTGTGAGTTCCTTTATGTTTTAGGAGATCACTGTTAGATGAAAAGGCTTTAACACATTGGTTACATTCATGAGGTTTATCTCCTGTATGTGCCCTTTTATATCTTAGGAGTAGACTGTTATGTGCAAAGGTGTTATCATATTGGTTTCATTCATAGTGATCCTCACCAATATGCATACTTTTATACGTGTGGGGACTCCTATGATATGAAAAGACTTTATCATATTGAGTATCTTCAGGGGGTTTGTCTCCACTATGATTGTTTCCATACCTGCAAAGATAATTGGCACATATGAATTCTTTATCATATTCATTATACTAATGAATTTTTTGTGCATGTCACTTAATTTTACAATTTGGTGTAAATATAAAGAGGAATTACATCTTGAGTTTTCATCATTATTTCTACATTTACGGTGTTCTCCTTCTCTGCGGATTGTTTTGCATATTTGAAAATACCTGTGATGGTAAAAATATTGGTTATCTGGCTCACATGTATACCCTACTGTCTTCTATAACATGTTTTACCACAGATTTGTAGAAAACTGCAAGACTACAGAGCTTTACCACAGTGACTGGATTAATAGATTTCCCTATACTGTGTGCCATACTAAATATGCAAAGATAATTGAGACAAACAGAATAATTTGTATATTCCTAAAAATTATATTTTCTGCAGTGGGATTTTGTGAGAATTCGTAATGAAGTTAAATAACCAGTTAAGTGATGTTGCTGTATATTGCGTGAAAGTGTGTCGGTATATGCTGATTGCTGAGCCAGCAGAGAGCTAAGTGATGACCAGATTGTGGAATTGCTCCTTTTATGGACCATCTCCTGTCCTATATTTTGTAAACATTTCTCCATCTTTAAAAAGTTCTAACAACTGATAGCAGGGCACAAAATGGATGCCTGAACTTCTGAGTGTGAGAGGGTTCCTGGGAAGAAGAAAGCAAATGACAGGCTACTCACCAGCAGGCCAGTGAGATTAACAGATTGACATGAACATGAACAAAGAGGTAGAGCTGGCCATGCATCGGGACACTGTGCTAGGTTTATTTGTGTTAGGGGAAAAAAAGGTTCAGAATCTGCCCAGTTAAATTGCCTAAGCTTTTAATTATTAAAAAGATTCTGTGTCATTATTTGTACTGCAGGCAGCTCTGAATAACCCATATAAAGCTTACTAGGTATTAATTTTTGACAGATATTCAAAATGAGGATTACTATACCTTTTAGTTGTTCTGGGTGGTACATCATTTCTTTTAAGATACATATACTAACATGACTTGTAGTCATTGTATTATACAATATAACTATTTAACTATTAAAAGGAGAATAATAAAATGACATGGTTTCATGTTGCATTCACACATTTGATTTTTGTTCATCATAGACATGTGCTATAGGGATTATGTTTTTTTCCACAACAACATTCTTGACTCTAAAATACTGCCCTTCTCACAAAACTTAGCAACATTACTACAAGAATATGAATAAACCCAGCTTTACTATGGACTACTTGATTAGTATAATGTTTTAGATATACTTTCATCACCTATTTACTATGAATACATTTGGTAATACCTGAGCTGTAGGAGACTAAACAAATTGCAGTTCTGCCTCATAGCACTAATGAAGCTAAGATTTAAATGTTGATCTTGCATAAGGTATGGTTTCCTTGCATTCTTTCTTAGAGGAATGCCTTGCAAACACACATCAAATAACTAACACGAAGGTACATGGTTTAGTAACAAGTTAATAATCATCAATGAATACACTTAAAGCAGTTCATTTACACTGTCCTTTCTCTTTCAAACTTCGAAGACATAATAAAGTTTTCTCAGAATTAGTCATTTCAGCTTACATATAAAAATTACCTTGCATGTGTTTTAGAAGTTTGACAATGCTCTTCAATATTATCATTTTCCCAATTGTAGCCTAAAATACAGTAACAGAAAATGTATGATTTATTATTGGAAAAAGGCAAAATTTAGGTCGTGATCTCTACTCAATCAAAGAACCATTCATCTCATTCTTCCTCATCCTCAAGAGAAATTACAGAAGTACATCTATAATGAATTAAAAGTTTCCCCATATTTTAATAAGTAAAGAATATTCATTTTCCCACCTATAGCAGTGAGGTTCCCGTAGGTCTCCAGAATCACATCTTTGTAGAGACTCTTCTGGGAAGGATCCAGCAAAGCCCACTCTTCTTGAGTGAAGTTCACATGCACATCATTGTAGGTCAATGCACTCTAATATATCCGTACACATGTACAACAGAAGGCATGATACTTAGAATACTGGAAAGGTATACTTCATTTGTAATATTTTCAAAGAATTCTGGTGTTTCTTCTACTTATTTTCTGACACACAAGTTCTAATTTAATAAGCAACTCCTTTTAGGAGGAAACTGAATAGTAGGTACATATCTCTAATTTTTGCATCCTTTAAATAGGATATAGACTTTCAAGAAAAATGCCAATTAACAGACAAAGAAAGAGTAAACAGATCAAAAGTATTGAGCCCATATGAGAAAAATAGTATGAACGATTCCTGGTTATAATAACAATGGGCAGCCTGGGTGTATTTTCTGATGTCTTTAATTCCAAAATCACTCAGGGAACAGAGGCAGGTGTATCTCATAGAGGTGGATGCTAGCTTACTCAAAGCAATAAGTTCCAGGACAATAAGGGGTACATAATAAGATTCTGAATATTCTGCAAAAAAATTAATCAAACAAAAAAGATAGAAAGAACTTAGAGAAAGTTCCTACAAATTGTTATACATTCTCTCCAGTTCTGTACTCATTTCTAGACACCTGAACTATCTCATTTTAAACTGTAGTATCAATAGGATCTTGCTAAAATGAAATGTATGTTTGAATAATTAAAATAGGACAGATGAAAATATTAGCAATGTAGATGTTGATCATAAATAGGCAATATCGCTTAGTGGTTAAGAACACTGTCTGATCTTCCAGAGGACCAGGGTTCAATTCCCAGGACCCACATGACAGCTAATTGTTGTCTGTAACTCCAGTTCAATCAAACTGATATCCTCACATCAATGCACACAAAATTAAATTAATTATTAGAAATAAATGAATGAATAAACAAATTAATTAATGAAATAGGCAACATAGGGCATGAAAGATGGCTCAGCACTCAAGACTTGTTGGTCTTGCAGATATTTGTACCTGATTGCCAGTATTTACATATGTGGGGATCAGGAACAATGCAGTAGGTGGGTTAAGGGTGACAGAGTCCACACAGAAACCTGGTAATCAAACTCCAGTGACAATACTCAAGGATACAGTTCTAACACTATAAACAAGTGTAACAGCTTTTAAATGATTGAAAGCCCAATTGTACCATCCCATGCTAGCCCCAAGTTCCAGTAACAATCAATCAGGTTAGTGCAACTGTAAGGAATGTTGGAGTTGTAGGGTACCCCACAACTTAGGAAATTTCCATAAAGAAGGGGAAAGCAACACTGCCCTAGTGTTGTATCTCTTTGAGACTTCAATAGTGTGTTAGAAGTAGCTAGTATAAAAACACTGTATGCAATGGATCAGAATCTTTCAAGGATTTAAAGGAGTTCCTGAAGATTCACTTGCCTTTCCCTATGGACCTCTTAAGGGCTTATCTTGACATATCCCACACATCGTAACTCACACCTATCCATTATTCTAAATACAAGAGTTCTGAGGCTATCTTCTGAGTACTGTGAAGACTAAGCACACATGAAATATTTATTCACAGGAACAGGTAAAATATTAATATTCATTAATTTTTTTTAAATAAGCAATCATGTGATTCAGGAGATTTAAGCAGTATTAATGTCATAATGAAGATCAACACATATGTTTAACATGTACAATACGTACATTCCAGGCTTATCACAAAATAATATAACTACAACTCCCAGCACTCTAAAGACACTTTAAACTTGATCTCTAAGTTGAGGCCTGCCTGGTCTATATACCTACATACAGGACACACAGGAATACAAAAAGGAAATGACTTAAAAAATCACACCACAAAACAAAACAACAACAAAAACAATATATATATATATATATATATATATATATATATATATATCCTATATATCCTAAGAAAAAAGAAGCAGTCATTAAAGTTTCCCAAACAAAAAAGAAAACTCTGAGCCAGCAGGTTTTTGCAAAAAAAAAAAAAATGTACCAGCCTTTCAAAGAAAAGCTAATACAAATACTCCTCAAAGTATTCCACAAAGTAGAAATAAAAGGAACATTGCCAAAATCATTCTATGGCATCACAGTCACCCTGATAACTAAATGACATAAAGAAACAACAGAAAAAGAATTTCAGAACAATCTCCCTTATGAAAGTGATGTAAAAACACTCACTTTAATACTCACAAATGTAATCCAAAAACACATCAATAATATAAGCCACCAAGAGGAGGAAGCCTTCATCTCAGTGATGCAGGGATGGTTCAACATATGTAAATCCATCAATTTTATCCACCTTATAAACAAACTGATAGAAAAAAACCCACATGATCATCTCATTAGATGCTGAAAAGGCCTTTGACAAAATCAAACACCCATTCATCTTAACAGACTTGTAGAGATCAGGCATACAAGGTTCAAACATAAACATAACAGAGGCAACCAAGAGCAAGCCTAGAGACTACATCAAATTAAATGGAAAGGAAATTTATGCAGTTCCACCAAATTCCTAGCTAGAGCAATAAGACAATGGAACATGTTCAAGGAAATAGAGATTGGAAAGGAAGAGACATCAAAGTAACAATATACAAAGACAATATAGTAGTATATATAAGTGAATCTAGGAATTCTACAAGAGAATTCCTACAGTTGACAAACCCTTTCCACAAAGTGGCTTGGTACAAAATTTACTTAAAACATTGGTAGCCCTTCTGTATACAGACATTAAATGGACTTAGAATGAAATTTGGGAAACAACACCTTGACTAATAGCCACAAACAATATAAAATATTTTTGGTATAACTCTAACAAAACAAGTGAAAATCTGTATGACTAGAACTTCAAGTCCCTGAAGGAAGAAACTGAAGAAGATACCAAAGATGGAAAGGTCATGCCAAACTCATGGATCATACAATTGGCATTGTAAAAAATGGTCATCTTACCAAATGCAATCTATAGATTCAAAGCAATTCCCATCAAAATTCCAACACAATTATTTATAGACTTTGAAAGAGTAATCATTAACTTCATTGGGAAAATGCAATATAGGTAAAACATTTCTGTAGTATAAAAGAATTTCTGGCAGTACCAACAGCCATAATTTTAAGATATACTACAGAGCAATGGTAATAACTTCATGGTGTTTTCATAGAAAATCACAGGTTTATCAATGGAACCAGATTAAGGACTGAGAAATAAACACATATTCCTACAGGAATTTGATATTTGACAAAGAAGCCAAAAAGATACAATGGGAAAAATGACAGCATCTTCAGCAATTGGTATTTCTCTAACTTGATGTCTGCATGTAGAAGAATGCAAATACAGTCATATTTATCACCCTGCACAAACCTCAAGTCCAATTGGATCAAAGACTGTAATGTAAAACTGGATATACTAAATACAATAGAAGTGAGAGTGGGGAATAGCCTTGAACTCATTGGTCCAGGAGTCACCTCTGTGAATAGTACACCAACAGCTCAGACAAGAAGATTAACAATTAACAAAAAGGATGCATGAAAGTGAAAAGCACCTGGAAGGCAAACAACACTATCAGTAAGAGAAATGGCAGCATGTGGACTGGGAGAGCACCTTCACCAATCTTACACCTCCCCGAAGGATAATATCCAAATTAAACAATTCAACAAACTAGACAGCAACAAAACAAATAACCTAATTGAATGCTGGCATAAAGAGCTAAACAGAGAACTCTCAGCAGAGCAAGTGCTAATGGCTGAAAGGCACTTAAAGAAATAGTGTCCTTAGGCATCACGGAAATGCAAATTAAAAGGATTCTGCATTTCAATTTCACACTTGTCAGAATGGCTCAGATCATGAACTCAAATGACAGCACATGGTGGTGAGGAGGAGTAAGAACACACCTCAAATTCTGGTGAGAATGACAACTTGAACAAACACTTTGGAAATCCCTTTAGGTGTTTCTCAAAAATTTTAGAATACACCTATCTCAATACCTATATACCTCAATAGCTGTACCAATGAGGGGAATATATTCAAAAGGTGCTGTACCATACCACAAGGACACTTGCTCAACTATGTTCACAGCAGATTTATTTGTAATAAACCAAAACTGGAAATAACTTGGCATCCTTCTGCTGAAGAATATATAAAGAAAATGTGATATAGTCACATAATGGAATACCAATTAGCTATTAATAGGAAAGACTTTATGCAATCAGCAAGAGAATGGATGGAACTAGGAAAAATTTTCTGAGTGAGATAACCCGACCCAGAAAGACCCATGTGGTACCTACTCACTTATAAGTGGAAATTAATCATAAACTACAGGATAATCATGGAACAATCCACAGACCCAGTGAGTCAAGGATAGCAAAGAGAGGATATAGGAAATTCACTCTGTGACAAAATAAGAAAAGTATCTGAATTAAATGGAGAGAAGGAATAGGTTGGAAGTGGGAGTGGTTACAGTAATGGGAATGGACATCAGGTATGGGGAGAGTAGAGGTAGGAGGAAACAAGGAGAAAAATAGAAATCAGGGTGGTTGAGTTTCTGGGTATTGGGAGGCTCCTGGAAGTTTATAGGCATGGCCCTAATCTAACAGCAAGAGTTAATGAGTCTGAAGTTGCCAAATGAGAAATATGCTCTGCAAATTCTCAAAATTCAAGATGTGGGTAAAGATCAATTCAAGAACAGGTTTGCTACATACAAATATCAAATTTCATGCCCATTAGCCAATAATATAAAAACAAAACAACAGTACAAAGACAGGCATGTGGGCCCACATCTAACCCCAGGACTTCAGATCCAGGTGGATCTCTAAATCTAAGGCTTGCTTGATTTACATGCCTAATAACAGGACACAGAAGACAACAGAGAGAACTTTTACTTCAAAAGCAAAAACAAAATTAATAAAATAAAACAATAGAGCCAATGCTTTAGAATATGAACGCAGTCATTAAAAGTATGCCAAACAGACACACACACACACACACACACACACAAGCCCTAGGCCAGATGGATTTCACACAGAATCATACCTGATTTTCAAACAAGAGTTAATATTAATACTTATCAAAGTATTCCAAAAATACAAACAGAAGTAACATTGCCAAACTCATTCTGACAGCACAGTAACCCTGATATCCAAACCACACAAAGACTCAACAAAGAAAGTGAATGTCAGGCCAATCTCACTTATGAACATTGACACAAATTTACTCAATAAAATAATCATAAACCAAATACAAGAACACATCAAAGATATAAATGATGAACAAATAGGCTTCATCTCGTGGATACAGAGATGGTAAAGCATATGAAAATCTATCAATGTAATTCACTATATAAACAAACTTAAAGAACAAAATCATAATGAACATCTCATTACATGAGAAAACACATTGATAAAATACAAAACCCCTTCATGTTATAAAACGTGGAGAAATCAGGCATACAAGGAATCAGCACATACTTAACATAATAAAGGCAGTAAAAAGCAAGATGATAGCCAACATCAAATTACTTGAAGAGAAACTTAAAGAAATCCCACTAATATGAGATACAAGACAAGGATGCCTTCCCCCTCCATATGTCTTCAATATACTATTAAAATCCTACTAGATAGATCAGTAAGACAACTGAAGGTGATCAAGGAGATACACATTGGAAAGAAAGAAGTCAAAGTACCACTATTCTAAGATGATATACTAGCATACATAAATGACAAAAGAAATTCTACCAGAGAATTCCAACAGTTGATATATACTTTCCACAAAGTGGCTGGAAACACCATTAACTAAAATGATTATTAGCCCTTCTGTATACAAATGAAAAATGGGCTGAGAATGATATTTTGGGAAAGAACACCCTGAAGAGTAGCTAAAAACAGTATGAAATATTTTGTTGTAACTGCAACCAAGCAAGTGAAAGACCTCTATGACTAGAATTTCAAGTCTTTAAAGAAAGAAACTGCAGAAGATATCAGAAGATGGAATGAACAAAAAAACCTCATGGATCTGTAACATTAAGGTAATAAAACAGCATTCTTAACAAATGTAATCTATAGATTCAACCCATTTCTCACCAACATTTCAACACAGTTATTTGCAGACCTTGAAAGAGCAAACATAAACTTCATATGGAAAAATAAAAGACCCTTGATAGCAGACCAATCCTGTACAATTGGAATAAGGACACAGAAATAAACCCATACTCCTAATGGAACTTTATTTTCAACAAAGAAGCCAAAACCATACACTGGAATAAAGACAGCACCTTCAACAAATGGTGGTGGTATAACAGGATGTCTATATGTAGAAAAATGAAAATAGACCCCCTTATATCACCCTGCAAAACATGAAGTCCATGTGGGTCAAAGACCTTGACATAAAATCAAAGACTAAATAATCTAGAAGACAAGGTGGAGAAATGTATGGAACTCATTAACATAGGAGACAATAGAACAACAACAGCACAGGCTCTGATCTCACCAATTAACAAAGCTTTTCAAGAAACTAAAAAGATTCTGTAAGTGAAAATACACTATAAATAGAATAAAATGGCAGCCAACAGATTGGGAAAATATCTTTCTAACCTTACATGAGAAAGAACACTAATATCTAAACTATACAAAGAACTTAAAAAATTAAGCACCAACAAATCAAATAATCCAATGTAAAACTGGGGTTCAGAGCTAACCTGAGAATTCACAACAGAGGAATCTTGAATAACTGAGAACTTAAAGAAATGATCAAAATCCTTAGCCATGAGAGAAATGGAAATCAAAATGACTCTAAGATTCCATCTTATGCTACTCAAATGTCTAAGATGAAAAACTCAAGTGACAACACATGCTGGTAAGGATGTAGAGAAAAGGGAACATTCCTCCATTGCTGATGTGAGTACAAACTTCTATATTTCTATGGAAATAAATCTGGTGAATTCTCAGAAAACTGGGAGTAGTTCTACCTCAAGACCCAGCTATACCACTTCAGGGAATATATCCAAAAGATGTAGAACAAGGACATTTGTTGTACTATGTTCATAGATATTTTATTCATAACAGTCAGAAACTGGAAACAACCTACATGTCCCTCAACTGAAGAATGGAAAAAGAACTTCTGGTACATTCATACAATAGAATACTACTCAGTTATTAAAAACTGAGAAATCATGAAATTTGCAGGCAAATGGATCTAAATAGAAAAGATCATCCTGAGAGAGGTAACAGAGATGTAGAAAGACACATATAGCATGTACTTACTTACAAGTGGGTATTAGGTCGATAGTACAGGATAACCATAGTACAATTCACACACCCAAAGAAGCTAAGTAAAAAGGAGGGTCCACAGGAGGGTTCCAAAATGTCACTCAGAATAGAAATAGAATAGAGAGAAGTGGATGAAAAAAGAGAACTGGGCAGAAGTTGGAAGGGGGAGGAAAACAAATATGGGCACCAAATGTAGGGAGAACTGCATATGAGTTGAGAGAGCTGAGAACAAGTAGGGAAACTGAGAGGGGCATCTCTTTGACAAGCTGGAGACATTTGACAGGGATGTCTCCTGAGAGGATATGGGTATGACTCTAGCTGAAACATGTAATTGAGAGGTGGGGAAAAGGCATATGGAAACTGACGTGATCACCTTCTGGCCAGACTGGACTAGTGAAGAGAGGAAACAACAACTGATCCACAAAACCTATGATCCCAAAATTACTCTGCCTACAAGAAGTTTAGGGATCACGAGGGAACAAAGTTTGAAGGAATGTCCAATCAATAATAGGGGCAACAAGAGACCCAGCTTACACTACAGAGCCGGCCAATGAAATTGTAGATATTGTTTTGCTGTGCTTGTAGAAAAGAGCCTAGACATGCTTGTTATCTGAGAGGATACACCCAGCAGCCAAAGAAGACAGATGCTGGAACTTGCAAGTAAGCATGGGGTGGACTTCCAGGGATCTTATGGAAATACTGGGGTAAAAGTGGAAGAACCTTGAGGGGACAGGATGTCACAAAAAGACCAACAGAGACAAGTAACCCAGACTCAGGAGAGCCTTACAGAAAATGAGCATGCATGGTTTGGACCTAGTCCTCTTGAACTTATATGTACTATGGGTGGCTTGGTCCATGTGACTTGAGTGGCAACTGGAAGGGGACAGTTTCTAATATTAACTCTATAAACTCTATTGCCTGCTTTTAGATCACCTCCCCATCAGGGTTGCAGTGCCTGGCCTCAATGGATGAGGATATGCTCAGTCCTGATGTGACTTGATGTGTTTTGGAGGGATGAAACAAGAAAGGAGGACTAAAGATTTCTTGGAGGAGAGAGAGAAGATAAAGAGAAGGATGATGGTGGACTAAGAGCAGAGGATGGAGGGATCACCTTGGGGATGTAAAGTCAAAACATAAAATATTTTTTAATTTAATAAACTCAGAAGGAGGGACAGCAGGATTGGAAGGGCACAAGCGAGGGGGCTTCAACTGGGATACAAAGTGAATAAACTGTAACCAATTAAAAGAAAAAAGAAAAAATAATAAACTCTCCAAAAAATCCACAGACAAACTGGCAACACGGCCTTGGCCAGCGTATAAGAATGGTCAAAATAAACTCCTAAAAGTGTCATCAAGTTTTCACATATTTGTCATGGCCTAAGAACACACAGTCACATTATACACATATAACATGCTTTTATGAAATAAATCTCATTGTCTTTACATTGTCTAGCACCTGTAGATATTTCTCTTACAAGGCAGAACTTCAGCATGATTTGCCATATATTAACAAATGAGAACATGAAGAAACATGTAAGTTCAAATAATACAAACATACAAATATTCTATTAAGCATTTTAATTCTAACAATAGTAAAATATTTTGACAAAACAGAACACAATGGGGGTATATCTTCCATCCTTGGACTTGTACTCAGAAGGCTAACACATGAGAATCAAGATTTCAAGTGAAGCCTTGACTAATTACTAACATCCAAACCAGGTTTGAAAACAAACATCTCCATCTAAGGAATCAGTCCCCAATTATTAATTCTTCCTTTTTTAATTTCTTAGAACATGAGCAGAATAAGAAAGATCTAGAGGCAAATTACTATACAAAAGAACTCTAGGTTAATTTTCCATGGAAACTATTTTCTGCTTAAATCCTATGACCTCCAATTCCTTTGTATGCACTACACTCAATATTATGACCTTCTAGGTCATACAGGAAGAGCCAATTAAGCTCTGGACTTTGCCATCTCAAGACCTGATATTTTCCACATTCCTCAAAATGACATTCTCAGGGCAGTCCAGGAGCAAAGTCAGTTTTGGCATGCCTTTTTTTCCTCCTAACTTGCTACTGTACTGCTGTGATTGAATCCCTTAACCATAAACATCTCAGATCATCAGTGGGATTACTTGTTTGGTCCTCTCAGATCACAGACCATCATTTGGAAGCCTAGGACAGAAGCTAAAGTTTCAAGAAAAGTAAGGCAAAACCATGTCAAATATTGTTTCCTGCCTTGCTCTCTTGTTTCTTATGGTCTCATGCTCAGCTAGCTTTCTTATCCAGCCCAGGGCCACTTGCTTAGGGATATTGCCACCCTTAATGGGTAGAAATAATCACTCAAAACAATCTCTCACTTACATAGAAACCAGCCATTTTTCTCATTAGTTTATTTCTTTTTTCACTTTATATCTTGTTTGCATTTCCTCTCCATCTCTCCTCCTGGTGTCACCTTCCCACCCTCTTCCCAATTCCTCCTTCCCTTCTTCTCTGGAAAGGGAAGCCTCCACATACCAGTTCTCAGCACATCAAGTTGCATACAAACTAAACGCATTTTCTTCCACTAAGGCCAGTGAAGGCAGCCCAGCTAGGGCAAATTGATTCATAAACAGGCAACTGTGTCCATGTTACAGTGAACACAAATTTCAAATGCTAGGTGACCAACATGGAGACAAAGCTCCCCATCAGCTAGATATGTGTAGGGTGTATTTTTTGGATGGTGGCAACCAGCAATTTTATGATGCCATGCTGCCAACTGAATTTAGCATGTGAAAAAAACCCTCAGAATTCTCAGTAGGATTAAGAAGAGATGTTACACACAGACAAAATATGATGTCTGTACTGACTGTATAGCAAAAATAATGAAGATTGTGCACAATATTTGTGAAAGAATAAAGTAAAAATGCCAAGAACATAAGCCAAACAATCTAGTCAAATATCCATCGAGATACCTAAGGAAACCCAACCAAGAAAAAAAAATGTGAAGCTGAACCATGTTAACTATGATTGTATACATATAGAAATTAAATAAACGCAAATGTCACAACTCCCATGAAAATAACTCAAAGTGTTCAAATTACCCTCTAGGTACTACTGACTTGTTTTTTTTAAACATAGCCCACATGCTCTAGACATCTCTCTGTAAATGGAGGTCACCAGAAAGGTAGTCTATGGTGCTGCAGCCCCTCATGGCCCCCTAGTGATTGCAGGCAAACCCAGTCCTCCTGATATTCATAAACAAAACAATGTTAAATAGTAATTTTATGCCTGTTTCCTACCACACCTATTACAGCACAAGATGTGAAATCTGACCCATCTAACTATATTATACCATGTGCACTTGAGACACATACGTTATTTACAACCTCCATGAAAATAACTCCAAACAAACCATATACTTAAATGTTAAATGGCAAGGTCAGAACTTGGAAAAGATACTAGAAACTTGGCCTCTCTGAGTTTGCATCCTACCAAAGACATTTCTACATTCAAGCCCCTGCTGCAAATACTTTGTGAACATGCAGCCCCAAAGTGTATATGGAGGCAGCCTCCTGAGCCCCAGTCTTCTCCAAGCAGTTCATTCATTTTGCTCTTCCATTTTACTAGCAAGAGTAAACTAACTTCACATTCCCAAGCTTGCAACCCCTTGAAACATTTTCCTAATTATCAGTTAACTGGTAAAACTTGCTGTTACCTTAACCGAGGTGACTAAATTGTAAAAATATATCGCTTACAAAGCCCTGCATTACTATGGACAGAGGACACACTTCTTTGTTGCTTTGTCACTTGAGCTCCGGACCACATATCGAGAGATATAAATTAAGGGCCTTGGATTCCAGACTGAATGTCTTGGAAAACACATAAAGGCCGTGAGCCCAGCGGTCTGGATCAGCACAGCCTCCAACAGAAACTTCTTTGTCTCACAACGTTAAAATCTGATTGGATGACCCCAGCACTCACCAAGGGTCCCTCTCCTTGTGGATTTAGCCCTTTAAATATACAATAACGCTTACCCCTGGGCACCGTTCAGATCCTGAACTGGCCGCCTCCCTGAGCTCAGAAAAATAAAGCTCTCATTTTAACCTTCTGTTCCAGAAAAGAATTTTCACTGTTCCCAATCCGAATCCAATATAGTCGATATATCTGATGCCCCGCTGTATTCAGGGCTAGGAAAAGGGACCTCTCCTGTAGCTGATTCTGACTGCCCGTTCATACACAGCCTCAGGAAGGATCCTACACAGCTGCTCCTGCTGTTCAGCCTCCTGATCCACCAGGTTGGGGGCAGAGGCTACACACTCACCATTTTGCGACTTTGGAAGTTGTCTGAAATCCCCTCAAAACACACAGCAGCAGCGTTCATACAAGAGCACACCAACAACTCGACCACACTCAGCTACAGAGCGAACATGCAGCTTGGCACCAGGGAGAACCCACCTCTTCCTCTGACTAGAGAGATGGAAGCATCTGATTGGCAAGTGAGTCTTGAGTGACATGAGCACCTCCTTTAGGGTTAGAGTGTACTAAAGGGACAAGGCTTAGTGATTCCTAACCCACGCTTCCCTTTTAGTAACAACCCTTTTTCAGATCTGCAAAGATTTGCATTTCATCATCATTTGTGCCTGTCCTCCCCTAGCCTACTCTCTGTCCTCCAGCACTCAGGATGCAATTTCCCTCTACCTTCCAGAATCAAGGTTGATAGCTGCAAAACCATTACTCAACCTGTAGCAGAGTTAACTGTCTGTCCTACAGGTGGAAGGGTGCCAAGAATTTTAAGAATTAAAGGGAGATTTTAGAAAATGCAAGGAGATTTTTGTTCTGGAACATCATGCTGGGGTCAGGTAAACTGCAGCCACTTTTTCTCCTGGAAGATAAGAGACAACCCTGGAGGAAAAAAAAAAGGAGGAAAAATATAGCATTTTGGAGTTCCAAAATCACGTAAAACGTCTTCCTCGATAGGAAGATGAAGAAAACAGAAAGCTGTATTAGTGAAGGCTCTCTACATGAAAAGAACTGATAGAATAAATTTCTCTGTATGTATGTAGTTCTCAGGCAGGTGAGCCTCTGCCGCAATGCATCTTGAGACCGTTGGTACTTCCCTGAGCCAGGAGCGCTCCAAAGTGGGAAAGGAAGGGATAAAGGTCCATCTGTGACTAGAGGCTTTGTGTTTACATCCCCGTGGTGGGGGTCAGGGAGATGGCGGAACGTGGAGATGTAGGGAAGGAGGGTGACCCCGGAGCCTCCACACCCTCAAGTCTGCTCTCGCAGGGCGGTGAGGAATCAAAGCCATAAGTGGCGGACTTCAGTGATGGTGAGCCAATATCCAGACCGTTTTTCCCAGGTCGGCATCCTTCTTATCCCAAGCTGTTTGACAGAGTTACACATCACACTCACACGCGGGGTGGCTGCAGGGTTCCCCAACTCCCTCCTCCTACCCACCGCCCGCTGTCCATTTGTCTGTCTGCTAAGAGTCCTGGAGCAACTCCTGCCTGAGGCAGAACCGCAGGCAGGGGGATGGCGGGAGAGAGGAGCTTCCACCAAGCCTGCAAGCACCCTGCAGGAGATTGGTGCACTCCGACCTCACCCCTAACCCTCGGGGATCTTGTTGTGCACTACCTTGTATAGGGTGTTCTGGCCCCCTCTCCTGGTTTGTGGATGCACAAGCAGGCAGAACACTATAAATAATTTGTAGGGTGCTGGGTGCTGAGTAGGTAAGGTGCTCTTTCATTAGCGGTTAGGTTGTTGGGGACTTAGTACACAAGGATCCTGCCACCTCTGCTGGCCTGAAAGCATATATTCATGCTGAGCAATGAACAGATAGTGCTTAGAGTGCTGGGCCTGAGTAAATAAGGTGCTCTGTACTTAGTGGTTATGGTGCTGGGGACTTAGTTCATAAGGCTCTAGCCACAGCTGCTGTCCTGGATGTGTACACACATGGGCAAAGAGAAAAAGTAAGAGGTGGAGGAAGGAAGAAAAGAAAGAAAGATGTATGTGTTTGTTTTGTTTTGTTACAGAAAATCAGCCAGCTGATTGAAACGTGGTACTATTTGGTGTTTATTTGTTGAACTTGAACCAACGTACACAGGAAAATGTTCAGGTATTCTGAGTGATAAAAGGAATTAATGTTTTTCTGCACGGTGAATAAAATATTTTCAGCCAGAAGGAAGTTGTGGAACATGGCAAAGCAATACATTATATTTACACACTGTATCAAATAAAAATGATTTGATGAACCTTTTCAGAGGAAGCTTCTCATATTCAAGAACAAGAACCATCCCTCTCTTAAAGCATTTTCTCGAGGCACCGACACTCTCCCAGTACCTAGGGGATTCTTACATAAATTCTGGATTGACAATTTTGATTGCTCACCTCCTGCTGTCCTACGTGCAAGTCATACACCATACCTAGTAAATGGGAACGAGAAGGGAAAGGGAAAGAATGGGATAGGGAGAAAAGAGAAGGGGAGGGAAGGGAATGGAAAGGATGGGAAAGGGAAAAGAATAGAAAGGAAAAGGAATAGGAAGGGAAAGGGAAGGAAAGGAAAAAGAAAGGAGAGGGGAAAAGAAGGGAAAGGTAAGAAATGGGAAAGGGAGGGGAAAGAAGAAGAAAAGGGAATAGAAGGGAAGAGAAGGGAAATGGAAGGAAAGGGAAAAGAAAGGGGAAGGGAACACAGGGAAGGGAAGTGAAGAAAAGAGAAAGGGAAGGGAAGGGAAATGGAAAGGGAAGGGATCAGAAGGGGAAAGGAAAAGGAAGGGAAAAGAAAAAGAAGAGAAAAGAAAGAAAGGGAAGGGATTGGAGAATGGATGAGATGGAAAAGCAAAGGGAAGGGAAAGGGATAGGAAAGGGAAGTGAAGGGTAAGGGAAGGGAGGGGACTTGTGGGAAGGAAAAGGGAAAGGAAGGAAGTTAAGGGAAAGGAAAGGAAGGAACAGAATGGGAATAAAAGAACAATGATTTTAGCTCTGTGGTAGTGTACATGCTTAGCATGGGTGAGGCACTGAGTTCAATCATCAACACTAAAGGGAAAGGGGAGCAGTGCAAGGATAAAATTATACAACATGGGTTAATCTCAGGGTATGAATCAAAGTGGAAAATAAGCCAAACATTTTTAAATGTCTGATTCTATTTATATGCCACTCTACAAACATCAAAATCATACATACAGAAAGAAGATCTGTAAGCAGGAGAAAACAAGGTCAAAACACACTGCAAAAGAGCATTATAGGGCATTTGTTTTGCTTTTCAAGACAGAACCTCTCTGTTTAGACTTGGCTATCCTGGGATCTCTTTGTAGACCAGTCTGGCCTCGAACTCACAAAGATTTGACTGCAGATACCTTCCTGAGTGTTGGGATTACAGGCATGCACCACCATGGCCTGCTTTATAAGAGTACTTTTTATAGGGAAGGAAATGTACAATATCTTGGTTGTGGTGGTGATTATACTAGTTATATAATTGCTTAAAACCACTGAACTCTTTGCCTTATTTTTCACACAAAGTTTATGCTTGAATAAACCACAAAAAATCATACAAAAATATAACAGTAAAAAGTATACACTTCACACTTCAGATTAGAATGTATGCAACAGTCTGAGTTCCATTGAAAAAACAAAAGGAAAGAAAGAAATCTTCCCTTTGTTCATGTGGTCAGAGAATGGCCAAAGCCAAACACATTGTATCAGAAACTGTGGGTCAAAGTTGAAGGAACAAACTGGCCTTGAGCATCAAGATGGAAAGGGAGTGAGGGTGAAGATGCCTAAATGCGAGGTCAGAGCATGAGCAGAATGAGAAGAGTGTCCACAGAAACCATCATAAATAAAAGTACCATCAGAGCAGAAGCAAGTTTTGTAGACCCTGTGTGGTGGCTACCTAACATGGGTTCTTAGATCCAACAGGGATGGAAGTGAGGAAGGAGGATAAGAAATGAAGAAATAGCCTGAGTAGGGAGAAAAAACGAGTCATTATAAACAACAGCAAAAAAATAAATAAATAAATAAACAAGGTATGTGTGTGCAAAGCCTGATTTCTCACTGTTTGAGAAGACATGAAAAATGCAAATGCTAGATTTCTGGGCTGAAATCAGAAGTACTGAATTAGTTCACAATTTTCAATGTACAGAGACAGAAATATACATATATGTGAAAATATGGATAAATATATCCTCTACCTCCACATGAAGAGAATCTGGGAATACTTATAACCCAACAGTGATAATGATGCGAGCAATGAGAAATTAGCCTCTACTGGGAGAAAGCAGGGATCCCTAGAGGAATAGTTGATTACAGGGCCGCACTTGGCCTATTGTGTAAGCAGCCCCATGTCAGAGGCTTAACACCACAAAAGAGAAGAAATGGGTGTGCATGTATGCCAGAAATACCATAGGTCAAAAAGTAATGATTCTCAAAGAATGAGTTCAATGAGTTCAACCTGAGTTCAATTCCCAGCAACCACATGGTGGCTCACAACCATCTATATCTGCTACCCTCTTCTGGCCTACAGGCATACATGCAGGCAGAACATTGTATAAATAATAAAAAAAATCTTAAAAAAAGACACTGGAGCCGGATGTATGAGCTCTCTTTGGTCCTATGACAAAACAATTTAAATATCGAAATGAATGGTCTGAATGTTTATGTCCTCCCAAAATTTCTATATTGAAGTTCTAAGACCTAAAGTAACAGAACTGCATGAGATCTTTGGAAGGTACTCAGGTCTTAGAGGTGAAGTCCTTATAAATAGGTTCATAACCTTATTAAAGAGATCCTATAAAATCATGTGGTCCTTTAGGCCACTGAGATTAAAGTGAGAACAGGACTGTAGAAAAGCATGCCCCCAACTAGACCTCATATTTTAACTTTAGACTTTTCAGAGTTGACAACTGTGAAAACTAAAGCCTTTGTTTATAAATCATTTGTCACAGTAGCCCCAGCAGACTGAAACAAACAATACAGTCTACTACAGAAGACACATGAATCATGAATCCATACTGATGTAAGTGTGGTAAATGCATTAACATTCTGATGAGAACCAACAAATAGAGTGTCAAGGTACTCATAGGGGTGTAGGGTATTAACTCTGTAGCAGAAAAGCCTTGCAGATACTGATTACAAATAATCAAAGTAAAATTATGTACCACCTGACAAGACAATGTGTGCACTGTTGTGATACCCTTGCCTAAGTATATGTATTGTTCCATGAGAGCAAAGAGAGCTGAGAGACAATTTACAAAAATAACCTGGGATATTAGCCATTTTGTACAGGATAAGCATGCTACAACCTATAGACCCAAATAAACTAAGTAACATGGAGGGTTCAAAAGATGGGAAATAAAATAGACATCACAGACATGGGAAGAGGAGGAGGAAAGGAAGTGGATAAAAGAGGGGGTGAAGAGAGGAGCAGGAGGGGTTTCAAATGTGGGGATAAAGGTGAGGGCTAGAGAGAAGGGAAATTGGTGTTGAGGCATCTCTGAGACAAGATGAATACCTGGAATTTTGGAGGTGCCTGGGAAGATATGGGGGTGACCCTGGATGAAACTCCTAGCAGCAGAGATATTGAGACAGAAGTAGACACATCCTGTAGCTAGAGGAGGGAGGGGGACACCAACCAACTCATAAAACTCTCACTCAAATTTGACCACCTACAAGATATGCAGGGATAAAATATTGCACAGAGATTGAAGAAATGGCCAATCAATGACTGGCACAACTTGAGACCCAACTCATGGGAGAGACCCAACTTCTGATACTATTAATGATACTATGCTATGCTTGTATACAGGGGACCAACATAACTGTCATCTGAGAGGCTTCATCGAGCAGATAATGGAAAAGGTTGCAGAGACCACCAGCCAAACTAACATTAGGCAGAACTCAGGGAGTCTTGTGGAATAGTTAGAGAAAGGATTGAGGGAGATGGAGGGGTAGGATACCACAAGAAGACCTACATAGCCAGCTCACCTGGCTCACCTGGGACCATGGGGCCTCACAGAAACTGAACCACCAACAAAAGAACATTCCTGGACTAGTCCTTCCATATGAAACTGATGGGCTGCTTTTCCTCGAGTGGGTCCCCTAACAACTAGAACAGAGGCTGTCTCTGACTTGGACTCTATCACCTCCCTCTGGGTCCCATTTTCCTAGCAGGGCTGTCTTGTCTTGCCTCACTTAATCCGGATGTAACTTGATGTGCTAGGTTAGGTTGTTTAGGGGTGGGGTGTTATAGGGCAAGTGCGTTGGAGGGTGGCACTGGGAGGAGAGGAGGGAATGAGGTTGTGAGTGGGATGTAAAATGAACAAATAAATAAATTAATAAAGAATGCAGCCAGTTCAGATGAGACCGGATATGCTAGGGTCACATGGAAGGGAAGGAGGACCACCCCTATTCATGGACTTGGACAGAGGCATAGGAGGAGATAAGAGAAGGAGGGTGGGGTTGGGAGGGGAGGTGGGAGGGGGATACAACTGGGATACAAAGTAAATAAACTATAATTAATATTAAAATAAAATTTTAATTAAAAATATATATCTGACACTTAGTTATCAAAAGTGACAAGATCATGAAAAAGATGAGGAAACTGTTCCATACTGAAAGAGACTTCAATGCAACACTTAAATGTACCAGCTTTTTCCCACATTTGTGTGAGTAATAACATAGTCAATAAAACCCACATTAAATGGAATACTATGTCAGCGTGAATTTCCTATTTTGATAACTGCACTGTCATTATGTAGGACAACGTTCTTGTTTGTATAAAACTGACACTAAACCACTCAGAGTGACAGGGCATAAGGTCAGCAGCTTCCTCTCAAAATGTCCAAAGTAAAACAGCAATTAACTGTGTACCATACTTGGAACTATTTTCAAGTTTGTTATTGTTTCAAAATTGTTGTAGGGGAAGCTGGGCATGGTCTTTAACCCCCGCACTTGGGAGGCAGAGGAAGGGAGATCTCTCTAGGTTCAAAGCCAGCCTCATCTACATAGGGAATCCCAGGACAGCCAGGGCTCTATAGAGAGAATTTGTCTCAAAAACAAGACAAACAAACAAACAAAAACTAAACTAAACTAAATAAAATTGTTGTAGGGGGAAGAAAAATGTAAATAAAAAACTGAACAAAATTAAAAACAAAACTGATTCCAAAGACTAACAATCAGCAAAGCACAACCTAAGCACCTCCAGAGACAAGGGGCTACAGGGCTGGTAGCTAAAATTCCTTGCAAGTTTAAAACTGGAATTATCCTGAAATAAAAGAGCTTTCTCAGCTCTACAGTAACCTTGTTATTACATCCCGTTTATCTATAAATAACAACACAAAGAAATAAAAATAAGAAAATAAGCCTGCGTGAACCCTGTATACTCCTGGTGTGCAAGTCCATTAAAGTATAAACAGCAGTGTATTTGCCAAACTGTTCCTTATAAGAATAGTCTGAAGAATAAAGAGAACAATCAAATCATGTGAAAGCTAAGTGAGAAAGAGCACCTGCAGTGGTTGGCTGGTTGTCTTTTATTTAAGAAGCATTTCATTCTGGAACGCCGGCACATACATTCTGAAACAATGTTCCTAGAAATGTGCAAGGCTCCTGTCGCCTTTCCAAGTACATTCATTAGACTGGAATGTCCAAGCTCCCCCACCCCACCTCACCCCCCGCAGAGGCTACTGGAATGGCTGCCCAGGGGCGGAGGCTGGGCCTAGCGAGGTGGAGGCGGAGCCCGGAGGGCGAAGGCGGAGTCCGGGAGGAACGGAGGCGGAGCCCGGGGGAGCAGAGGCGGAGCCCAGGGGAGGAGGCGGAGCCGGAGCCCAGAGAAGGAGGGAGGCGTAGCCCGGGGAGGGCGGAGGCGGAGCCCAGTGGAGGAGGCGGAGCCCGTGGAGGGCGGAGGCGGAGCCCGTGGAGGGCGGAGGCGGAGCCCGGCGGAGGAGGCGGAGCCCGGCGGAGGAGGCGGAGCCCGGCGGAGGAGGCGGAGCCCGGCGGAGGAGGCGGCGCCCGGGGAGGGAGGAGGCGTATCCCTCAGGCGCCTGCCCCACAGCCTTACCTGGCTTCTCCTGGTCTCAGCTTACCACGATGAAGTAGTCCATTAGCCGAGACACGACCGCCGCCACTGCGCCCAGGAAGAGGGTTCCGGTCGCCGCCCTCGCCGCCGCCACCCACCAGGCCCGTGACAAGCTCAGCGTTTTTTCTTCAGCGACTGTAGCCATAGCAACGGCGCTTCCGTCACACTTGACAATGGAGGCGCGCACTGCGCCTGCGCTGCGCCTCACGCCATCCCCTCCCCCGCCCCACCCGAGAGGGCTCAGCCTTAGGTTTCCTCCAAGGACACTGGGACCCGCAGCTCAGGAAGAAGGTCGCCACCTAGGCCGAACTCTTAGAGGCCCAGCCTCTGCTTCAACGCCCCCCTCCCCATTCTTTATTCTCCTGGAGCAGGGTCTTTCCTTCCGCCTTCTCTCTCCCTTTTGCAGTGGGGGGAGAAGGGCGTGGAGGGGCGCGGGGTCACTTGGAAAGTTTGCACTTCTCTGTCGCCTGCTTGCCACTGGTCGCGCAGGAGATTCATGTCAGAGACAGTCCCTGTTCCCAAAATATCCACTACTAATGTTTTCAGATTTGGCTGGCACAACACTTAGATGAGTTTACTTTCTCACTTCTTAATGATTATGAAGTTTTAGTAGTGGAATATGTCTGCAAATTAAGACTGAAGTTTTCGGGACCTTTGGTTTAGAAATTATTTTAGTGAGGACATCATTTGCTGAGGGGTTTTATCCTTAATATATTGTATATAGTAGATGCCAATGTGCTTAGCACAACACCTAAACCCTCTGCCAATGACTAGCAGAAAGCTAATGACTAGAGCTGTGAACTCATAGAGTCCAAAGGGTCATCAGTTCAGCAGTGCCTTCAAATTTTTCTCAAGCAATTGGCACAGTGAATTCAGGTGGCACTAACCGCTCTGGTGACTGCAGGGAATTTGAAACTCCTCCAGAACTCCTTCTCATCCAGGAAGGGTTGGGATGAATTCCTCCACAAAGGTTCCTGGGTGTGTCTGAGCTTGGAGAGCATCTCTGGAGAGGAGTAGGGGGTCTTCCTTTCCTCACCCTTAGTGTCTCTCATCATCTAACTGTGCAGGCCTGACCTGGGCACATTTGCCATTTATAAAACCATGAGGGTGTGCATTTGTGGCCTGTGGTCTCCTTAAATACCAAAATCACTATGACACTATTCTATCCTATTCTAATCTGGTAACTATAATCCTAGAGAAACTTGTTTTTTTCAGAAGTCTCAACACATATGTCCCTTATGTACAGGAGAGTTACAGATTTTTTTTTAATTAATCTTGTATCCAGATACTTTGCTGAAGCTGTTTATCAGCTGTATGATTTCTCTGGTAGAATGTTTAAAGTTGCTTACATACACTACAACCTCCTCTGCAAATAGCAATATTTTTACTTCTTCCGTGCTGATTTGTATGCCCTTGATCTCCCTCAGTTGTCTTATTGCTCTAGCTAGAACTTAAAGTACTATATTGAAGAGGAACAGAGAGAGTGGGTATTCTTCTCCTATCCCTGAGTTTAGTGGAATCGCTTTGAATTTTTCTACATTTATTTATTTTCTACAATATTTCTACAATTATTTATTTTGATGTTTGCAAACAGCTTGCTGTATATAGCCTTTATTATGTTTAAATATAGACCTTGTATCTTTTTATCTCTCTAAGACTTTCATCATAATGGGACGTTGGATTTGGTCAAACATATTTTCTCCATCTAATGAGATGACCATGTGATTTTTTTCTTTAATTTTTTAATATGGTGGATTACAGTGATGACATTTTTATGTTGAACCATCCCTGCATCCCCGGGATGATGTATATGATGTGTTCTTGGATTCAGTTTGTATTTTATTAAGTTTTTTTGCATGGAAGTTCATGCATGAAATTGGTCTGGAATTATCTTTCTTTGTTGGGTCTTTGTGTGGTTTAGGTGTCAAGGTGACTGTGGCCTTATGAAATGAAATTGGCAGTGTTCTTTCTGTTCCTTTTTTGTGGAACAGTTTGAAGAGTATCTGTATTAATTCTTTTTTGAATGTCTGACAGAATTCTGCACTAAAACCATCTGGATCTGGGCATTTTTTGGTTGGGAGATTTTTGATGATTCCTTCTATTTTCTCAGTGGTTATTAGACTGTTTAAACTTTTTCCTGATCTTAATTTATCTTCAGTACGTGAAATCTATCCAGAAAATATTTTTTTCTTGGCTTTAGATTTTTGAATTTTTTTGTAATACAGGCCTTTGAAGTAAGTCCTAATGATTTTTTTTTATTTCCTCATTGTCTGTAGTTATGTCCCCCTTTTTGTTTCTGATGTTGTTTATCTGGATACTCTTCTCCTGTCTTTCAGTTACTTTGGCTAAGTGTTTGTTTATTTTGTTGATATTGTCAAAGAACCAGTTTTTGTTTTATGGATTCTTTGTATCAGTCTCTGTTTCCAATGTATTGATTTCAACCACAAGTTTGAATATTTCCTGTCAACTGCTCCATGTTGGTGTGTTTGCTTCCTTCTGTTAGAGAGCTTTTAAGTGTGCTGCTAAATTATTAGTATGGGATCTCTCCAATTTCTTTAGGAAGGCACTTCATTTATCAAAATGATGTAAGCTTTTCTCTTAGCACTGCTTTCATTGTGTCTCATAAGTGTGGGTATGTTTTGCCTTCATTTTCATTGAAAACTAGAATGTCTTTTTTTCTTCCTTTGTTTCTTCTATGATCAAGTGTTTCTCTTATTGTTGAAGTCTAGCTTTAATCCATGAATGTCTGATAAGATTTATGGAGCTATTTCAATCTTCTGAGTCTTCTTTTGTGACTGATTATATGGTCAAATTTGGAGAAGGTTTCATGAGCCGCTGAGAAATGTTCTATAGACAACTGGTAGGCCCATTTGATTCAAGATGTCTGTTAGTTTCTTTTTTCACCATTTACTTTCTGTTTTGATGATCTGTCCTTTGGAGAAAGTCGGTGCTGAAGTCTCTGACTATTAATGTATGAGATTCAATGTGTGATTTAAGTTTTAGTAATATTTCTTTTATGAATAATGATATCCTTACATTTCCATCATAGATGTTCATTATTGAGTGGTTGTAGTGGTGGATTTTTCCTTCAGTAAGTATAAAGTGTTCTTCCCCATTTCTTTTGATTAATTTTGATTAAAAACTTATTTTCTGAGACATGAAAATGGCTACTTCATCTTGTTTTTTTTGGGTCAATTTGCTTTCAAAACCTTTTCCAGCCCTATACTCTGAGGTAAGGTCTATCTTTATTCATCATTATTTTTTAAAACACCTAAAAACAGTCTCTGTCTAGTATGCCTAATGACCTATCAAGGCACACACTCAGAAGAATTCTCTATAAGACAATACACACCCAACACCCTTTCCTAAGATCCAGAGATGGAAATAAAAGTGAAGAAATTAAACACCATAAACCAAAAAATAGACAAGTCCAGATAGCAACAGCTAGAATCACAATCATGCCAAATCCAGATAACTAAACACCAGAGTGAAACCAAAATCATTAACACCCAAGACACCAAATCACCACAACCCTCCTAGAGGAGACCCTGAGAAATTCAATATAGCCACAGAACAAGACACTGACTTCAAAACATAGAAAAGTCAAGGGTATAACAAAGGATATGGATAAAACCTCAATGATGTCTGTGAAAACAAACAAAAAAGTGAAATGAAACACTGAAGATAGCTGAAGACATTTTATTACAAAAGGAATCAATAAAATTAAAAACTGAGATGTGCCTAGAAATAAAAACTGAAGAAGTCTAACAAAAAATCAAACTCAAGTGATAAGCCTCATCAACACAGTCCAAAACATAAAAAAGACGTTCTCATAACTAGAGAAAATACTCTTTCTTAATTTCTCATCCATCAGATTCTCTGTTTATTGATTTTACTGAGCTCTTCAATCTATTTTTGGTGAGTTTTGTGCAGAGTGAAAAATAGGGATCTATTTTACTTATTTTACATGCATACTTCCAGATTGACCACAACAATGTACTGAAAATCCTTTTTTCAGTTGTTTTTTTCAAGATTTCTTATTTTAAAAATACCAAGTTCCATAGGTATTTGGATTTCTGCCTAGGTCTTCAATCTCAGCATTGACAAAAGTGTTTGTTACTCTGCTAATACCATGTTGTTACTTACTACTATAGTTTTTAGTTTAATTTAATCTTTGGATAGGTGATCCCTCTAGCAGGTCTTATTTAGGATTGTTTTAGCTGTCATGGTTTGTTTGTGCTTCTATTTGAAGCTGAAAATTGTCCTTTCAACATCTGGTTAGATTTGTCTGGAATTTTGATGGAGATTGCACTGAATGTTTATGTTGACTTTTTTCCTTAGGATGTACAGTTTTACTCTATTAATCTTACTTATCAATGAGGAGGGGAGATCTTCCTAGCCCTTGCCCAAGAATAAAGATAAACAATCTTTAAAAGTACAGCAGAAAATTGAAAATCTTCTGCATAACAAAGGACTGATATTTCTCTGAAATTGTATCAGTGTAAACAAAGCTAAAATACTTTCACCAACTACACACTGAAATAAAGGCTAATATTCAAATGCATAAATAAGTAAAAAGAAAAAAATTAAATATCAATAAAATATACAATACAAATTAAACACACATCCAATTCTAAATGTTTTTTTTATTTTTATTAATTACAGTTTATTCACTTGGTATCCCAGCTATAGCCCCCTCCCCCAGTCTAATGATAGGTTAGGACCTCCTTCTCTTCCATCTGACACTAGTATATCAGGTCTCATGAGGAATTGCTTCTTTGTCTTCCTCTGTGGACTGGTAAAGCTGCTATCCTCTCAGGTGGAAGTGATCACAGAACCAGCCCATGAGTTACTGTCATGTCACTATTTGCAGATGATATATGATAGTATACATGAGTGACCCCAAAAATTCTACCAGAGAACTCCTACAGCTGATAAATCAATTCAGCCAACTGGCTGGATACAAAATCAACTCAAAAAAATTAGTAGCACTCCTGCATACAAAAGACAAAAAGGATGAGAAAGACAGTAGGGAAATAACACCCTTCACAATAGCCACCAAGTTCATAAAGTACCTTGGTATAATTCTAACCAAGCAAGTCAAAGACTTGTATGTAAAAACTTCATTCTCTGAAGAAAGAAATGGAAGAAGATATCCATTTGAATGGAAGAGAATTCTTAAAGAAATAATTCAAATGGCTGAGAAACATTTAAAGATATGTGAAAAGTCCATAGTCATCTGGGAAATGGAAACCAAAAGTGGTTTGAGATATGGTCTAAAGAGAGTCACAATGGCTAAGAATATTCAGACATTGCTAGTAGGAGTACAAACATTCTGCCACTAAGGACATCTTTGTGGCTTTTCCGCAGCAAGATGGGGATTGTTCTACCTCAGGAACCAGCAATACCACTCTTTGGCATATATCCAAAGAATGTTTCATCCTTCCATGGAGACATTTGTGCAAACATATTTATGATTGCTCTAATCAGCACTTCCAGAAATTGGATATAACCCAGATGTCCATTAACAGAAGACTAGATAAAGAAAATGTGGACATTTGCACAACAAAATGTTACTCAGTCATTTTACAAAGTAAATCATGAAATTTGAAAGTAAATGCAAATCTACAGGTAAACTAGAAAAAAATCAGTCTGAGTGTAATAACACAAGTTGAAAAATACAAATATCACATGTATCTACTTACATGTTAATATTACTTGTAAATTGAATGATAAGCAAGCTATAGTACATAAAACCACTTAGGATACACACAGAAAAAAGGACTAGTGTCTGAGAAGAAGTAAATAGATCTCCCTAGGATAGGGCAATAAAATATTTATAGATGGAAAATGGGCTCATAAGATTGAATCAGTTGGAAGTGGGGAGGCAAGGGGACATTAAGGAAAGTAATATGAAGAAAGACAGCTAAAATTAAATGTTATTTGAATGTTACTGTAGTGATCTAATCTAATTCCTAATATTTTAGGAAGCAGAAGCAGAAGCAGAAGCTTCCTAAAATATATACATAACTGAAGGTGATCCAAACGAAAAACTAAAAAAGATTCCCAACAGGATGCCACTTGTCATCAAATGAGGATTCCAATACTTGGAATGGTTTATATCCACTTGAGGTGTTGGCCAAAGGAATCTTATGGGAATGCCTAAACAATGCAGACTTTTGTCAAGATTATAGTTTGCTCTCCACAAATGGATTGCAGGTCTTTATTGCTGAATACAACACATACACAACTCACTGAACATAGAGAAACTAAGCTGGTGTAGGTATATTTATCTATATCTAGGGAGATACACACATACACATATACATGTATATATATACATATATATGTATACATACATATATATGTGTGTGTGTGTGTGTGTATAATTTGTATACATTTTTTAAATTCCAGTAACCAAAATTTTATAAGATTACACATAGGAGACATTAGTTATTTTGTTTGTTTATATATAAGAATTAACATTACATCATTTTTTCACATTCCTACCTTCAAAGCTTCTTGCAGTTTTAGCTCTTTTGAAATTTTATGGTTCTGTTTTCATGAATGGATTTTACATAAGTTAGATATCAATTTTGATTTGCATTATATTGTTTATATTGTATTATAACAATAATATATAATAATACAAAATTATATCACTAGTAAGTATGATAAATAATATTTCAGTAAATTAGAAAAAGTATGGAGATGAAGTGTTTTTCTTTTTGGTTGTTGTTATGAGACAGATGGCTGAGTCCAGCCATCTCAAGACATGTGCTGCCAGGTTCGAAACTGAATTCATATTTACAGGCTCCAAAACCTACTCCAGTCCTGATTCTTCAGGTGATTCATGTTTGACTTTAAATCAGGAAATAATGTAAAGAGGAAAGTGGCTGATAATCTAAACTAAGCACACAATTCATAAATGTGTTGCCTGTCATGACTTAAATTGACTATAAGCAACTTGCCCCCTCTTTTGGTCCTGTATAATTCTGAATTTGGTGCCAGACGTCCAGGAGGAAGTCTGAATGCAAAAGCTGAGTTGAAAACCCTGAACCAAGGTGTCCTGCATAAGGCTGAGTCACTAGTGTTTACTTTCTTGGTCAAAACCCCACGTCCCTCCTTTAATCTACTGATAAGGGATGTCCTCCTCCTCTATCTTACTGTAGCTTATCAGGTCTCATCAAAACTGTCTGGATCTATTTTCCCTGTTGCTTAGTTTAGCCACCTTGACTAGTGGAAGTGATCAAAGAGCTATCAAACTGGTCAAAGCCTGACTGTCCCAGGAGAAATCAAATGTTCAAACTACTCTCACAACAGCAATCCAAAACAAACAAGCTGTTTTTGGATGAACTACAATTTTGTCTCAGACTCTGGTCCTCTTCAAAGTCACTGTGGACCATGATGAAATCATACAGATTGTTGAAGAAAGAACCAAACATGTTTTTCACCCACAAGGAGGAACCAGGTGTAGAGCCTCAGGGCTATGGGATTCCAAGAATACCTGGATTAGAGGAACAGAACAATAAAAAGATAGCAAATTCAGAGCAAGTCTGGCTACAGTGACAGAAATATCTCAGCACTGTGACCCTCAGTTTTCTGGACTTTGCTACAGTGAATGATCTGGCCTGTCATGAGAACCTTTGAGTATGCACAGACTGAGAGCCTGAAGCAACAGTAGGAAGCAGCTTAGCATTAAAAGTCTTCTCTGACATTATTGAGGTCTCAGCCTGTTGCAGGATTTAAGCCAATAATCTCCTTGGATCTGCTTTGATGCAGGGGACTGTCTCTGTGTAATGAAGAGCCTGACATGTCCCTTCCTTTGATCTGCCTCAGCCTCCTCCTGCAACCTGTGTATATATCATTGGAGATATCTTGTGGCAATTACGGGGAGACCAACACCTACAAGGAGGCAGATGTTAACATCACTACATTTATCCCCATTTCCACCCCACTTGATCTATCCGAAAATGACGAGGTTTTTTTTTGACAGAGAACCAAGTCTAATATGGAATTCTGACCTGTGAGTACTTGATTGAATGTGCTATGGTTGTTCTGGTTAAAAGATAGTATATGACCTGCTAAACACATGTAATTCCATTGAGAATAATGAACTAGATACAGAACAATGTGAAAAACAGTTTCACATTTTTTTTTCTGCTTCATTGTGCCTCTGCAAACATTTCCACTTCTCTTTGTTATGTTTCCAGTCAGAAAGAAATCAGGGATGGAAAAATAAAACAAAACAAAACAAAACAAAATAAAATAAAACAAAAAACAAAACAACTTTTGTGTCTCTCCATGGTATGATTCCATGGCGAGACTTACATTTTTTTACCACACTGACTCTAATATGTCAAGATAAGTTTCCATTCTTCTCAGGTATATTTGGCCATCCAAATGTCTTATGTTTGAATATCTGTTTCTTTCCAGAGACTTGGAGAGTTTCTGCTAAAGTGACCTTCAGTACTTGTCCTCAGTACAAATCTTAGAATCTCTGGGTTCACGTGTTCTGGCTTTGGTTATCTTTAAAGTTTCTCAGAGTTTAGACACTGTGATCATACTTATAACTTATTTATCACTGATGTTGTAATGTAGTGTTCTGAAATTCATATCATTCATGCCCATATTCTGTTCTCTGCTTAGTTAGCTCTGTTGGAAACCCAGCATTCCCTGACTTGATTGGTGGTTTTATGATTTTCATTTGCAACCTTTCTATCTGTCTTTCTCCTCCCTCACAATTTCAATTTTGTCTTATGATTCATCTTTTATGGTACTCAGCTGTGTACAGCTGTTTATTCTATCCCTTATCCAAGTTCTCATGGAGACTGCTTATTCTTGTCTCAATGCCCAGTTGAATTCATTGCTTGGTTCTGTCTTCTTTTCTGTTGTTCATCTCTTTACTTTCGGAAATATTCATCTGCTACTTTATCTCTCTGAGAAACTGTATCGTAGGTTATTGGTTATTTATGATAATGTGGAGGACTCATTAGGCTTTTTCATATTCCTGTTTTTCAGTTGATGCTATAATTGGTACATATGTTCATTTGAAAATCAGTGTTGGGAATAGGGTGGTCCTTTGAAGAAAAGTACCTACTTGAAACCTCAATACGTATTTCCTCTATGAGTAGGAAACAAACATACTAGCCTAAGGTCCTGGTAGTTGTATTGTTATGGAGTACTTGAATAGAAAAAACAAGCCCAGGATGTCTAATTTATTCTGGAAGACTCTTAGGAATGTTTTCACAAGATAGAGAAAGCACAGTTCAGTAGCCCATTGCAGCCAGAGATAGAAGGAATCCCAACACAGGAGGAAGAAAAGAGCCCATCCTCAGAGATAGATAAAGGACAGAAAAGACTGAATTGTTAATTGACAAGTCTTAATCTAGATTCTGTTTGACCTGTGATAGGTGGATCAAGTCTCAACACCTTGAAATTTAAATCATAGTTTTTTAAAGTTTACACACAGATATACAAGTTCTAAATATATTAACAGGACCACAATCTATAATCTACACTGAAAATCCCACTGTAGGAAAAGCAGGTAACAAGTGTCTGTAAACAGTTAGAGTAGACTGATGCTTTACAGACAAGCTTGGGCACCAAAAGATAGTTCTGGGTTTAAAAACAAACAACCTTTTCTCTCTCTGAATATGTAATGGCAGATAAGATTTCAACACAATGAGAAGTATTGAAGTATATCTTCGGCAGGAATGAAAGGACATTAAAAGTTTGATCCTGTAACTATGAGAAGACTAGCCAGTGCTTTCACCTGGTGGTTTTCATAGCATATCAAAACTCCGCTGATTAATATTCTAAAACTCTGAAATTTTATACTCTTTAAGTCTCATGTTCACATACTTTAAACCACTTTCTCTGACATTTACAACTTGCATTTACATACCTTAAATCCCTTTATTAGACATTCAAAATTTCCATCAACTTTAAAGTACTTATTTTCCCCCATCGATGCATTTACCAGGAGACATATTCGATTGATAACTGGGAGAAATGATTGACAAGCAAGTTCTTTTAAATGAAAGAACCATAAAATGTAAACTCTTAGGTATTTGTAACCTTAGTTTGAATTTCATTTAAATCTAATTTTGTGAAATTAGATTTTTCAGTGTGAAGCCAGCAAGATAATGTCTTCTTCAGCAGGGAATCTAGTATCTGTAGAAAAGAACAAGGCCTGGCTTTCATGCATGATATGGACAGAGCATACAGCTGCAGCATTGTTCAGAGGAGCTGCCTAAAATTTCATAAACTCTGTTAAACTTTTATAGTGACAACTTCCTAAAAAATGACAAAAGATCTTAGATGGGTAAAGTTGAGCAGGAAGTATAATCCAAATGGCCTCTATACCAGTCGAAATGACAGAGATTTAATGGATATCTGAGCACCCAGTCTGGGATCCTCAATGGCATTTTCAAAGACTATGTAGGGAGCAGAGGTCAACAGTCTTTGGATGCCACACAAAATAACATTTTCTTCAGCTGCCACACAAGGCATCATGAGCCTCCAAATATCAGACTTGTGAGGCCAGAGATATTTTTTTATGGAGCAGGAACTTGGGAAAAATAACCTGCCTTGGCCAGGCAGAGTAGAGGATTTAATTCAACAATGTCCATAGGTTTGGCAGGAATTTATTGTTGGGTGAAGCATGTGGCAATTCATGGCTCAGTTGTCAGCATTACCACAGTTGAAATATGATCAAAGAAAAGTCCATTTCTGCCTATCCTATCTGTGGATAGGCATAGCAACCGACTCCAGAAATCTGTTAGAAAATTCATTTTTCATTAAATTCCTTAAATCTATACTCAGCAAAACTCTCTGAGGGCTTTGAGGTAGAGCATGTAATTTATTACCATATTTTTCACTTGAATATTTACTTTTATTACTTCAATTTACATCTTGGTCATAGGCCCCACACAATCCTCCCAATTCTACACCGTCTTCCACACCCTCCTCCACTATTCTGTCCCCTACCTACACACCCCAGCCCCTGTAGCCTTATGATGACTGAATTTGTGTTCCTCCCCTGTGGTCTGTTAGGGCAGTTTCACCAGGGGTAAGTGATCAAAAACAGAAAACGTAGTCCATGTCCACTCCACCAACTAGTGGGACCACATGAAGCCTAATCAGCACATCAGCTACTTATATGTACAGGACCTAGGCTGAGGACATGCATTGTCCTTGGTGGGTGCTTCAGAATCCATGGGTCCCGCTGGTCCCTGGTTGATTGGCCCTAATGATCTTCTTGTGGATCATGAATAAGTATACAGATATAACCAACTGAATTGACTTTAGTCCATTGACTATTGCTTTTATGTGATTGGAAAAATGTAAGCCCTCAGCTCAAATGGAAAAAAAGAGAATATTTATTGAATAAATTTGAGAGTCTGTGAACATAATTTAGGTTATCCCAAATTCCATGATACAATGTGGAATCAGTTTTGTGCATAGTAACATAATAAATAAAGAAAATTATAAATCCATTACAGCACTGGAAACCTCAGAGAGGATGTTAACAGCAAAATGGGGCAAGGTATCATACAGGCCTAAGATGGCTATGTTATGTCATTCTTGTCTTTTAGATTGGCAAAAGCCAGTAGTGTGCTGGGCTACTACATTCTAAAATGATTTTATTCATCAGATATAGGAGATCCTCTTAACCTCAGAGATGTCTAAGAAATGTCTACTTGGGATGCTATGGGTAGCCTGGGCTATGGTAATGAGCCTCTCAAACTACAACCTTGCAATCTTTCCACATGAATGAAGTTTTTATAACTAGTCTTTGCAGAGACTCCTCTTTTCAGGACTTCTCATTGATACAGGTATACATTCATACAGTTCAATATTTAGTGTGGGAAAATCCTTGGGAAAGAGTAATTCTCTTTCTCTCAGTTGTTGTTAATTGCCTGCTTTTGCCCAGTAGATTCTCTTTTAATTTGGTTGTACTACATTAATCACTTCCTGGTGATGGCAGGACAGAAGGCAGAATCCTTCCTTTGGTAGAACCCAGTGGACTTCAGGTTCATGATTTCTGTTAAGCTCCCTCTATTAGGGGCACCCACACTCTTATCTACCACAGGTTTTGAAACAAGCTTCTGATGACTCATACACAAGTACTGAAGGCTATGTGTGACACTGTTCAACCCACCTACCTGCAACAAAGTTCCACTTTCTCCCATTGTGAGAACTTTTGTACTGTCTTAATGTACTTGGAGTTTTCCTCTATTTTATATGCTACTTTAACTTATTCTCCCTGCCGCCTTACCCAGGAAACTGTACTCATTCATTTAATCTGCAAGCTTAGAGAAACATCTTTCCTTTATTTTTTTTAATACCTTTTGAATTTTTGTAAAGATTTATTAATTTTTACATTATATTTACAAGTGTTTTGCCTACGTGTTTGTGTGTGTGTTACTTGTGTGCATGGTCCCTTTAAAGGCCTGTGGAGGACATGGATCCCCTAGAACTGGTGACATATTATTGGAACCTAAAACTGGCTATTATGGCTTGAATCAGTGTCCTTAACGAGAGCAGTGAGTAGTCATAATAACTCAGTCATTTCTCATGCCCCAAGAACACTATTTTACATAGGTTAAATTATTTTTTTTATTTCATGTACTTGAGGGTTTACTTTCTTGTATATGTGTGAATACAACGGGTGTGCATGGTGCCTAAAGATGCCAGAAGTGATCTTATGATCTGGAGCTACACATGGTTCCAAGGCCATCCTGTGGGCCCTGAGAATTAATGCTAGATTTATTCAAAGGGCCAGTGTGCCACAATTCCTAGACATCTGGCATCCCACAGAGACACTTTAAAACTAGGAGTACAGACAAACAAACTTCTTACAATGTTTAGGTGAGTTTGAAGTGAAATCATTAACTTCAAAATGAAAAAAACATTAAGCTCTTATCTACATTCCTAGTGAACACCTTAGTGACTCTTCCATAAACCAGTGCTTCCATGAACAGAAACATCATAAGCACCTATGCATTCAGCAGTCATAGGAAACAGACAAGTAACACTTTATCCACACAGTGCACAGCAAGAAATTAATTACTAGATACAGTTTAATTTCTGAAGGTTTAGGAGCCATTCCATGATGTTCCTGAGTCGTTAGGGGCTTATTCATAACAGCTTTACATGTCACAAGAAAAGACAATGCCTAAGTCTGCTAGGTTCCTGAATTTGATTAAAAAAACAACAAACAAACAACAACAACAACAACAAGAAAAACGCTCAGAAAAATGAACTGAGTATACTCATTGCTCTATCCCTATGTGTTTAGAGGGAAAATGAAAAACTATCAAATTTTGCTGACCTTATACTTTGCCATTGAAGAGATCAATAAGGACTCACAACTACTTCCCAATGTGAGTTTGGGTTTCCAAGTCTACAATGCCTTTAATTCTAACAAAAGAACCTTGGAGGGCCCTCTGATGTTGATCTCTGGAAAGAGTGATTATATCCCTAACTACCAATGCAAAACTCAACACGAAGCTCTTGGAATAATTTCAGGAACCAGACCAGAATTTTCTGCTGCTATTGGAACATATTTGGAGCTCTACAAAGTCCCACAAGTAAGTTAGGAAAGTATTTAGTGCCCAATCACATAGGAAAATCTTACCAAAAGAAAACAAACAAGTGATTTATGTTTACTGTTGGCAGATTTCAAACAGCAGTGAATGAATTACCTTTTTCTCACAATGATTAACCGTGGAAAGAGTGTGGTGAAAAGCATGAGCAGTACATTCTGATCATTTTGAAACAGATCACTTAGTAGTATTCATGATTCTGTCTCTAAATGCTGGCAAGGTCTAATGTAGATAGTCAAGCTTTATTTTCTCAAAAGTCAAATTCTACAACACAGATACCTAACTACCCAATTTAGCATATAAACATCTTATAATTCATAGAGAGGTCAATATCTGACATAAGAAAATAGAAAGTACAGGACATGTAACTAAATTTGGAACAATCCTAAAGACCATCACCAGTGAAAATGTTCCATAAAATTTTTATGATCTCATTCAGGATAGCAGATCTCAGAAGAGCAGTCAGAGAATACCCACTTCAGTATATTCCCACTACCGACTATCACCAGCCTATGCTAAAGCAACACATCCATCAGAGGGCATTAGCACAGAGAATCCATTGAGTGAGTGTAAGGGTCAGGAATAATCAAGATTACAAAACCCACATTGTAACTCTGATTGTTATCACTCAGTTAAACAATTCATATATAAATAATGAACCCATTTCCTCTTTTAGGGTAATGACCCCAAATACCTAGAACATCAGAATCATCCTTTTTTTTCTTTGCTTCTTCAGGTCACATATGGACCTTTTGATACTGAGCTAAGTGACAAAGTTACATTACCATCCCTTTATCAGATGTCTCCTAAAGACAGAGTTCTAGCCCATGGGGTGATCTCTTTGTTGCTACACTTTGGCTGGACTTGGGTGGGGATCTTTGTAGTTGATAATCTAAAAGGAGAAGAAGTCCTCTCTCACCTGAAAGCAGAGATGACATCAGAAGATATCTGTGTGGCTTTTACACAAAAATTCCCAGTGTATTGGAAAGAAGGGTTAAAATATGTTGCTGGTTTGGTGGACTTGAACCAACATACACAAGTAAATGTACAGGTATTTTATGGTGATATAGACGACTTGTTGTTATTCTGCATTAATAATGAAATCCTTTTAGCCAGAGGGAAGGTGTGGATCATGGCAAAGCAACACTTCATATATTTAGAGTCTGCAGCAGGGGACTATTATTTGTTAAAGTTTTTCAGAGGAAGTGTATCATTTTCAAAGAAGAGAACTATCCCTGGCTTGAAGAACTTTCTTGAGGATCTTACACCAAACCGGTACCCAGATTTTAACTTCTATAAATTCTGGATTGACTACTTTTTTTGTTCACCTCCTGTGATGCAATGTAAATATCCTAAACCCTGCCCAGCAAATACTTCCCTAAACATTAAGCATAAAAAAATTGATCTGATGACCATTTCTGAGCCCAGCTATTCCATATGGAATGCAGTGAATGCAGTGGCCCATGCACTCCAAAAATGATGTTGACCAAAACTGAAATGGAATCTGAGCAAGACAGAAACACAGACTGGCTTCTACCATGGCAGGTAAGCCTCGTTCATAAGCAAGGGAAGCTCAGTATATAACATTATTAGTAAGCAATTTGCTGTGGTCAAGCCACTACAATGTTTTCATCTTATAAATAATAGTATAAGTTAAAATGGAAAAGGGTTCTGTCACAGTGTATATGTATATGACTGTAATTATCTCATGATTTTGTGACTAAAAGGACTGATTTGAAGACAGTAAGTTTAAATGTCTTTCGACAAATGTTTTCCTAGTGTGAGATGAAATTCTGTAAGATATGAATGCAATCCATGTAAAAATAAAGCAAGTCCAAAAATAAAAATGCATGTGTTTTCATGGAATATGTCAAGTGCCATAAGATTTAGTCACAGTGACCATATGCAAAGCTGTTATTCCACATAAAATGCAATTTATTTTAATAACACAAGACCATAGGAAGAACATTTTGTGGAAAATAAATTGCCTGTCCTAGAATCATAAGTAACTAAAAATTAATTGCTTGTATAAATTCTTTATTCTCATTTGAGTAAAATGGAGTTAAAACCAAACTGTGCTTCCATCTTAAAGTTTAGAGCACAGTGTTCATAAGCTGAGGCTATATCTCCATGCATTAGTGATAAATAGATGTGTTCAGGTTTTATACCAACAAGATAAAAACAGAACTCATCCAAATATATGAGCCTTGATGATCACCTTCAAAGAGGGTATCATCAAGAAGATTGTTGAATGTCTCAATTTAACTATAAATTCTATCAAAGGTAGATAAATAAAAAAAATAAATTCTGAATGTATAGTGTACTATATAATCCTTAGTATCATGGAAAACAATAATATTTGACATAGTTTGTGAACATAGCTTTCCAGAGAAGTTATATTAGGTCAGTTAGTATAACTCTTGTATGGATAACAGAGTGACTAAGCAACAGTTCTTTATAACATGGGTTGGACTTAGGTAACACAACATTGAATATCATAAGTTGAAGTATTAACCCATTGTGTTTGCTAGATATGTAATTAAATGATGGTCAAGGGATGACTCAGCAGTTAAAATCAGTTGCTGCTCATACAGAGTACTCCACGTTGATTGTTAGCACACATATGGTGGCTCAGAACTTTAACTTCAGCTCCAAGGAATCTGACACAAAATTTTGCTCTCTGCAGACATCAGGCATGCACCTCAGGCCTGAGGTATCTCAGTGTTTAGAAGTACTTTTTGCTTTTGAGAAGACCACACTCGGGTCCTGGTATCTAGATAAAAGCTTATAACTGTCTGTAACACCACTTCTGGGAGACCCAACACCTTCCTCTGGCCTTCAGAGACACCAGACACACTTGTAGTGCACATTGTCCCACATAGTGTTCATGTCAATGCTGAAAGTCAAATGTTGTGACCCAAAGAGGAATGAAGGAAGGCAGTGTGTCTTTTTTTTTATTTCCTGAGCTATAACTGACATAATTTTTGTATTATTTAATATAAATTTTAAATGAACCTGGAGCTTTGTATAAATTCCTACTAATGTTATCTCATTAAGGAAATCTGTATACCTATTTGCCTAATTAAGACACACTCATATTCATTGTGTGGCAAAAACAAAATGGACATATCTTAATACATATGTACCCACTAAATTATGTTTACATTTTATTCAAAATTTTCTCTACAAAAATTTGCATTTTCTAATTGGAAATATTTTGCTGGTGCTGGGGAAAGACACAGGGCATTGTTCCCTCTAAGAATATGCTCCATATTTTCCATATCTTAGACAGCATTTCTACTTGTGTTCAGTAACTCTTGCCTTTCTTTCATAGGGAGAACTGTTCATCTCATTAAAACAAGGTGGGGGGGGCACCAAAACAAGCTAAGCCTTTTAAAAAACAAAGCCATGTTAGAGAAGGAAAGAATGGATTTCTCTTAAAGATAATCAACTAGTAATTTGTATGGGCCACTCATATCAAGTGACATCTCTCTTCAGCTGCATCCATTTCTGAGGAAAATTAAAGTGACAAATGCTGCTGGAGATGAAATAAGCTTTGATGAGAACAAGAAAATTATGGAAACATATGATATACTAAATTTTGTGGAATATACAAAGAGTATTCCATTACTAGTTAAAGTGGGAGAGTTTGTCTTCAAGTGTCCACAAGATCAAGACTTTTTCATCAGTGAGGTTCTAATTAAATGGCCAAGCAACTTCAATCAGGTCTGGAATTGTTCAATAATTAATATGCAGAGAAATGTTTATAAAGAGTTATTAAAATTGATGGTGTGATGTCTCTTTGAGATTTTAAAATAATTGTTTTTTAAATTTTAGTTTATTTTTTTTATATCCTGAGATGGTCCCTCCTTCTTCACCTCCAGCTTCCCACTCTTCCTCTTTGCCTCTCTCCTTCTCCCTATACCCCCAGAAAAAGGGATCTCCACTCCCCCCGTATCAACCCGCTCTAGTACATCAAGTCACATCGGGACTGAGCACATCATCATCTACTGAGGCCAACCAAGGAAATCCTGCTAGGGGGAAGTGGTCCAAAAGCAAGCAATAGAGTCCAGGTTAGAAACAAGGCATGCAATTACACTTTCTGGGTGATCCACATGAATACCAAACTACTCATTGTCCATATATGTGAAGAAGGCCTAGGTCCACACCATGTATGCTCCTTAGTTGATGATTCAGTCCCTGTAAGCCTCCATGGATCTGAGTTAGTTGTCTCTGTTTGTCTTCTTGTAGAGTCCCTGTCCCTTCCAGGTGGAGCCTCCCAGAAAACTGTCCTGTAAGGCTCTCTACTGTGTGGTGGGTCTCAGGTTGGGCCAATTACTGGTTGGACTTTGCTTCAATCTTTGTTCCATCTTCATTCCTGCACTTCTTGAAGAAAGGATAATTTTTGGATCAAGGGTTTGGTGATGGGTTGTTTTCCTCTCCCTTCACTATTCCTGCCTGGCTAGGAAGTGGTCACATCAGGCTTCATGTCTCCCTCTGTTAGGGGTCTCAGCTAGAGCACACCCATATCCTCCCAGGAGCCTGCACTGTAACTGGCCTCCATCTTAACAAAGAGATGACTCCCTTTGTGTTCCCTTCTTGTTCCCAGCCCTAGAACCTTCCACCACATTGTCCTTACATTTGATCCCCACCCATTTTTCTATCACACTTACATCTCTTGCCTGTTCCTCCTCTTCAACCATGTCTGCTGTCTAATCTATTTCCCCTTCTTAGTGACATTCTAGTGACATCCCTCCCGTGCACCCTCTTTCTTACTTAGCTTCTTTGCGTCTGTGGATTGTGGTATGTTTATCCGGTACTATAGGACAAACATCTGCTAATAAGCCAGTATATACAATGTGTCTCTTTCTGCTTCTGGATTATCTCACTCTGGGTGATTTTTTTCTAGTTTCCACCATTTGCCTGAAAATTTCATGATTTCCTTGTTTTTAATAGCTGAGTAAAGTTCCATTGTGTAAATGTAGAATATATATTTTTTTTTTTTACCTATTCTTTGGTTGAGGGACATCTAAGTTGTTTCCAATTTCTGGTTATTAAAAATATAGTAGCTATGAATATAGCTGAGCAAATGCCCTTATTGTATGGTAGAGCATCTTTTGGATATATGTCCAGGAATGATATATCAAGGTCTTGAGGTAGAACTATTCCTAGTTTTCTGAGAAAATGCCAGCTTGATTTCCAGAGAGGATGTACAAGTTTCCACTCCCATCAGCAAAGAAGGAGTCTTCCCCTTTCTCCACATCCTTGCTAGTATGTGTTGTCACATGAGTTTTTGATCTTAGCCATTCTGACTGGAGTAAAATGGATTCTTAAAGTCATTTTGATTTGCAGTTCTCTGATGGGTAAAGACATTGAACATTTAAGTGCTTCTCTGCCATTTGTGATTCCTGCTGTGAATTCTCAGTTTATCTTTGTATCTCGTGTTTTAATTGGATTATTTGATTTGCTGATGTTTGATTTCTTAAGTTCTTTATGTATTTTGTATATCAGCCCTCTCTGATATAGGGTTGGTGAAGATCTTTTCCCAATCTGTAAGCTGCCGTTTTGTTCTATAGACAGTATTCTTTGATTTACAGAAGCTTTAGAGTTTCATGAGATCCCATTTATTAATTGTTGATCTCAGAGCCTGTTCTATTGTCATTCTATTGTCTTCTACGATAATGAGTTCCAGACTTTTCTTCCATTTTATCTTCTGATACATTTAGAGTCTCTGGTTTTATCTCAAGGTCTTTGATCCACTTGGACTTGAGTATGTGCTGGATGGTACATACAGGTGTATTTGCATTTTTCTATATGCAGACATCTAGATAGACCTTCAGTTTGGTTCTACTAATCAACCAGTCTGCTTCTGTGCCAATACCATGAAGGTTTTATTTTTATTGCTATGTAATATAGTTTGAATCAAGGATGTTGATACTGCCAGAAGTTTTTATTGTACAGAATTGTTTTGGTTATCCTGGGTCTTTTATTTTTCCATATGAAGTTAATGGTTGAACTTTCAAGGTCTGTAAAGAACTGTTTTAGAATTTAATGGGAATTGCATTGAATGTGGATGGCTTTTGGCAGGATGACCATTTGTAGTATGTTAATCCTAACAATCTATGATCATGGGAGTTCTTTCCATCTTCTAAAATCTTCAGTTTCTTATTTCAAAGACTTGAAGTTCCTGTCATACAGGTCTTTTAATTGCTTGGGTGGAGTTACACCAAGATATTTTATAGTATTTGTGGCTATTATGAAGTGTGTTTTTTAACCTAGTTTCTTTCTCAGCCTTATTGTGCTTCTGTACAGAAAGTCTACTGAATTTTTTGAGTTAATTTTGTATCCAGACACTTCACTGAAATTATTTAGCAGCTGTAGGATTTCACTGGTAGAATCTTGGGAGTCATTTATCATCTGCAAATAATGATACTTTCAGTTCTTCTCTTCCTGCCTTTATCCCTTTGATATCCTTTGTTTTATCACTTTGGGTAGAAATTCAAGCACTGTATTGAGGAGTTATGGTGCAATTTGCAGCCTTGTCTTGTCCCTAATTTTAGCAGGAATGCTTGAAGTTTTTGTCCATTTTACTTGTTGTTGTCTATTGCCTTTATTGTGTTTAGTATGTGTCTTGCCTCCCTGATTGTATGATGTCTCTTTGAAAATTTAAAATGATTCTTATATTCTAAATTCTTAGCTCTATTGTGATTATGAGCTTGTATGTGACTGAGCACATGTACTTGTTAGGGCCACTCTCAACACTGGTTATCTTCCTCAGTTGCTTTCCCTTTTATTTTTAAACTGGTTCTGAAACCTATGCTTATTGTTTTTGCCTTATTCAGTGGAAAGCATTTCTTTGAATTTCTCTTGTCTTCATGACCAGAAAATTTCTATTACAGGAATATTTTCTACACTCAACTTTTCTTTCTATCCCTTCAGCATGATCAGTTCAGGTATTTATGTTCACGTGACAAGAATGTTAAACACTAAATCATCTCTTCAGTCCAATTTGATTATTTTCAGAAATAAACCAGTATTTCAGAATTATGTATATGTATACATACAAACAAACTCATAATGTTAACTACTTCCTGCAGATAGAATTAGATGAACTGATTTTCAATGTGTGTTCATTCATGCTGCAGTCAATGAGTGAGTGTTCATGGTTTTATAGGTGTGTAGGTGTGTGGGTTTCTATGTGTACACACACATGCATACAAATGTATGTACATATTCACATATTTTTAATATAGCATGCATGATCATGCTCAAGCATCCTTTCATTAACACAACTCATACTCAAGTATATCAATAACTTTACAAGTTTGTGAATTAGCATGAACAGGAAATAAACTATGGATTTTGATACAACACATTTCTGTAACAAATGTATATGAGCTGCCAGATATGTGTGCCAGGAACTAAACTCATATTTCTCTGCAAAAAAAAAAAAAAAAGTATGGGCTCTTAACTGCTGAGCCAGTTATCCAGAAGTATATTCCTGTTAATATATTAAAATTTATGAGATAGAAAATGAATCCAAACAAAGGCAAAAAAGAGGTCTAAGAATAGATAGAAATGTTTGTTCCTGTCCTACACAATTTTTAACATATAACAAACTAAAGTTGTGCTAGTTTAGTAGTTAATGTGATTAACTAAAGTGCAACTGGTGAAAATCCTATGTAACAGTGTCACTAATATTTAAAAAGAAAGAAGTATTCTTAGCATTGGGAATTAAAGGTAAAAGTCACAGTAATAGATCATAATTCACCAATGGCCAAACCATCTTTCATGAGAAAAGTAAACTTCCTTTTGCAGCTGAATGAGAGTGCATGGGTATTACTACATGATTGGAAATGTAAAGGTAGAAATAGATGGGGAAAGAGAGACTGGGTTTCTGTCTGACAATCCAACTGTTTCATAATTCATATGAAAAATGAGTTCTGGCTTGCTGCCTCACAGGAGAAAATATGTGGACATCGTACACATTTCACAAAGGCTAGAAAGGAGTCACCGATTAGTCACCATAAAAGGATGTTGAACATTTAGCATTGGAAAGTCTGCTAACTTCAAATTTCCATTCTACACTCTCATATTAAACACTCTGATGTCCTCATAAACACATAGAATTTCCATAGGATATATGAATTTAAGTCATTTAGCCTAAATTATTTTAAATTAATGTACAATATTACTACCAGTTTTTCTGTGTTTCCCTCAGATTCCTCAATCTGTATGTTCACAGAGCTGTAGTCCAGGATTCTGGAAAGTTCCACAAGAAGAAAGACCTATCTGCTGTTTTTCTTGTGTATTTTGTCCAGAGCAGCACATTTCCAACCAGACAGGTATAAAAATAATATCTTTCCTCAAACTGCTTGGGAATGTAGAATCAGAAAGCTAAGAAGTGACCATGGTATCATAATGTAGTGCTCTTCTTTATGTCTTTTTCACTCATCCCTGAATCCATTAGTAACCACTGCTGATTCCACACAATGTGTGAAGGTTTGAGTGGCAGTTCTCTTGCTATTGTGTCAAAATCAACCTACTTAAAAATCCTTCCTTTTGGTTCATGGAATGGCCATCTCAACTCTTGCAGTGATACATGCTTTAGGCTACCCATTGAATGTGAGATATCCAGTTGTTCAAGATAGAATTATATTTCTATAATAAACAAATGTAATGATCGGTGCCTGAAAATAACTCCAGGAAAAGTAGATGTGTAATTGTTTCCTCAATACACAAGAAATGGAACTGCATTTAAAACACTTATAGTTGACATTTCAAGTATCAACAATAGCAGAAAAAACCAATCTTCCTAAATGAAAGTATGGCTGCCTGTTTAAGGTTATGGTCAACCATGTGATAACATATACATGTAACATCACATGGAATGAGCAAGTAGTATTTATGAATGAAAAGACAAACACACAAAGACACAAATACAACATTTAATGAGAAAGAGTCCATGAATTTGAGAGACATTAAATATAAGATGGGTCCAGGAGAAGGTCTGGAAAGAAGAACAAAGAGGTATAGTGAGGCAAATATGTTATTTTAAAAATGAAAAATTTTATAAAAAAAATAAAAAGTCAGAAGGAAGAAGCATTATTATAATGATGAGAATCTATTATTATTTATTAAACTGAAAAAGGCCAACCCTTAGGCAATTTTATAAGGCTTGTCTATGCTGTTGATTTTCTCAAAGAAATAAAAAAAATGGTTTTGTTGGCTCTTTGACTCATTTTGGTTTTAGTATATTGATTTTAGCACTGAGTTTGATTATTTCCAGCCATCTACTCCTCTTCGGTGTGTCTATATCTTTTTTTATTTACTTAGGGGAGATAGGCCTATTTAATTTATTTACTTGATCTTGATTTCACTTTGGTAAGTGGAATCTATCAAGAAAATTGTGCATTCTATATAAAGTTTTTGTAAAGTATAGGCTTTTGAAGTACCACTTAAAGATTCTTTTTGATTTCCTTTGTGTCTGTCCTTATGTCCCTCTTTTCATTTTTAACTTTGTTCATTTCAGTACTGTCTTTCTGCCTTTTGTTACTTTGTTTCAGGGCTTGTCTATGCTGTTGATTCTCTCAAAGAAATAAAAAAATGGTTTTGTTGGCTCTTTTAATCATTTTGTCTTTAGTATATTGATTTTAGCACTGAGTTTGATTATTTCCAGACATCTACTCCTCTTCAGTGTGTCTATATCTTTTTTTTTATGTCTTTCAGGTGTGTCCTTAGATTACTTGTATGAGATGTATCAAATTTCCTTAAGAAAGCACTGAGTGCTATCAACTTTCTTGTAAGCACTGCTTTCATTGTGTCCCATAAGTTTGGGCATGTTGTGTCTCCATTTTCATTGAATTATAGAAAATCTTTGATTACTTTATTTCTTCGATTGCCCTGACCCTCGGGGCTTCAATGGGGTTCCGAAGGTGGATAGATTGGAAGGAATGGGGGAAAAAGGAACAAGAGAAGCAAGAAATGAAAACCAAGTCTGTTCATCTGATCAAGGCTTCTGTTTATTAGAAATTTTTACCCAATTAATATAGGGAGAAGGCAGGAAGGTAGGAAGGATAATCTACTGCTGCAGGAAATAGGAAGAGTGCTTTCGTGGGTTAAATATTGTACCTGCAAGATACCATAAGGATGTTCTCTTAAGATATCTTACGGATGCTCTAACAAAGGATGTCCTCACAAGGCACTTCTCTATTTATACAAGTTTCACAGTACAAACCTAGACTAATGATTACACAAGTGATTCAGAGTGGGTGTATGATTTTTTTCAATTACATATCCAGGGTTACAAGTTCAGTTACAATTTAAAAAATACAAAAGGAACATATATTATTATTTTTAGCTCAATAACTCTACTTTAAGGAATCCAAAGGATGTCTCCTTAAAAGAAAACACATTTACTATATGACAGCCTGCTTTTAGGCTGGCAGTGTTTGCAGAATGATTGCATTCTGATTGCAGTCCAGAGACACAGAAAATACATGAACTTGTCTTTTATGAATAGAAAATAATAATAAATAACTCCTTTCACTAAATGTATCATCATCTATGCTATAAATTAGATTTAGTCTATTTTAGTCAATTCTTATTTATTAAATTTTATTTCATCAGGAATGTATGCTCCATTGCATCATATCTTTAAACAACATTTACAGGGAGTTCTCAGCCTATAATAAAAGAAATATAAATTTTAACTCAAATCTCTTGGCTTCTCAGGGTTTGCATATTGTCTTTGTTTATCCAGCACCAATATACTGTTTAGGGGCATATAGCCCAAGAAAACTCCTGAAATGATGGCCTCATCTCTCTATCTGCTAGTCTGTGCTTAATGATCTCCTGGGCCTATAGAAGATTTCCAAACAGTGGACAGATATATTAAGTTTAGAATTTTCATAAAAAGGACTCAAACATAACTTTTCTGTAGGAAAAAAAACAAACCAAACAACCAGAAATTGAATCATATTGCAGAACGTCCCCTATAATACAACACATGGAAAAAAGTTAGATATAGAATAACAGTGATCCTAACAATCTGGGATTGTGTCAAGCAACTGTGCTGGCTTAATGACTCGCAACAATTTCAGTGAATATGGCTGTGTCATTCTCCCTTTCTGATTCAATATTTATAGATTTATGGCACTCTTATATGACATGTAGGTCATTTTTCAGTCTTCAGAATATTACTGAAAGAACAAGAGTGAAAGTTAGAACAATTCCCAGGCATATTTTGGAATTAATAATGAAATATTAAGAGTCCTGTCCTGAGTCAAAGGATGTCAAAGACTATAGAAATTTACTTGAAACTTCCACATCTGAGATAGGTACTAGTTGATCTGAGCAGATAGCTGCTGTTTGTTGATGCAAGTGTTGTATATTTACTGCCAAATCAGAATTGCTCCATAGTCCATAGAGGTCAGATATAACTTATTCCCATGTTACCTTAGAAAAAATATATAGAAGTGGGGTAACAAATATCCATTAAAACTGTGAGTAACAAGAAAATTGAGAAGAACCCATAATGGTGGAATTAATGGAGTATTTTTTATACATGGAAGTGATCAAAATACTTTGTATTGTATACATACTTAGAAACTCACAGTATATAAAAAATCGTTTGAAGGATTGCTTGATAGTGTCACTGCATCTGAATATGACTAATATATATTTCACTGCCCTACAGAAACTGATAAATTCTTCAGCAGAAAGCTTATTGTTTATTAAAGAAGATAAAGAGTAAAAATGGGAATTATAAAGAGTTCTTTACTTGGCATTATCAGAAAGCAGAATATGCCAGGCTACACTTATAAATGGAAAGCACTCTCATGAATTAAATGTGCAATGACTAAATAATTGTAAAAGCTGAAATGTTGATTCACTTCCTCCCCTCAGATCAGCAGGCGTGCATCCCTTGCTCAAGTCAAGAGTACCCAAACCCTGAGAGAAACTATTGCCTGCCCAAGAGATTGACCTTCTTGTCCTTTGAAGATACTCTGGGCATGGCTATGGCCTGCACAGCTCTGTGCTTCTCTGTCAGCACAACTGCAGTTTGGGGGATCTTTCTTAAACACCGAGAATCAGCCATTGTTAAGGCCAATAACCGGACTCTCAGCTACATCCTGCTCATCTCCATCCTCCTCTGTTTCCTCTGCTCTTTTTTCTTCATTGGCCGTCCAAACACAACCTCCTGCATACTGCAACAAATAACATTTGCACTTGTGTTTACCTTGGCTATTTCCACTGTTTTGGCAAAAACTATAACTGTAATTCTGGCCTTTAGAGTCATGAAACCAGGGAGAACAATGAGAAGATTCTTTGTCTCGGGTGTCTATAATGCTGTCATTCCCATCTGTGTCCTGATCCAACTTATTCTCTGTGGAGTCTGGCTGGGAACCTCACCTCCCTATATTGACACAGATGCACACTCTGAAAATGCTCAAGTCATCATTTTATGCAACAAGGGCTCAGTAACTGCTTTCTACTGTGTGCTGGCCTACTTTGGGTCCCTGGCCCTAGGCAGTTTCACTGTGGCTTTTCTGGTGAGGAACCTGCCTGACACATTCAATGAGGCCAAGTTCCTGACATTCAGCATGCTGGTGTTCTGCAGTGTCTGGGTCACCTTCATCCCTGTCTACCAGAGCACCAAGGGAAAGCCATGGTGGCTGTGGAAGTCTTCTCCATTTTGGCCCCCAGTGCAGGACTTCTGGGATGCATCTTTTCCCCTAAGTGCTACATTATACTCTTGAGACCTGATAAGAACTCTTTGAGATGTATTAAAACAGAAAATAGCAAATAAAAATTGATCCTTTTGATGTATTAGTTTTCTAATAAAACCCATTAGTATACTAAAATTAAATTATTTACATACTTTTAAGTAACCTTTCTCTGAAATGTATATTTAAACAAAAATAAGATCTCCTCACTTTGTCTCACAATCATAGACATTCTATTTCAGAATAGAAGCTGCTGATGAAATAATTTTAGTAAGATATTCATGTTACTTATTAATTTGTGGACAATATTCAAAATGTAATTACATGATAGTAATTTAGATAAACAGTGCATGAACTAAATACTTGTTTTATTTCTTATTTTTGGGAGTATAACAGGGCTTTTGGTGGTATTTGAGATTCTTCTATAGAACAGGCATGAAAATAGATCTCTGGAAAGGGGGAGGGTCTTTTAAACAGTTCAGCCATTCCAAAAATCAGAGTAGAGAATTTTCTAAAAGAAAAAAAAAATAAATCTACTACCTGGCCCTGCTCTCCTTTCCTAGACATACATAAAAGTAACTCAGCACCCCACTCTAGAAATACTTGCTCAGTCACCTTCATTGCTATTGTGTTCACAATAGGTAGGAAATGGAAAATCATAAATATGTTTAACATGATAAATATCATACACATAATTAGTTGTAAGTAGAAAAATTATAATTTAGGTAACCCATATCAAGAAGACAAATATATCTCATTCTCTACACTGGGGCATCTAGATCCCAAGTTTCAGATGTGAGTATCACCATGGAATAACTGTAGAAACAAGAAAAAATGTTGGGCAAGCAATAAAATGGCAGGTACAATTGATCTGATTGGGATAATGTGGGGAAGGTCCCCTAATTATCAAGGTGGATAAATATGAAAGAAGGAAGTGGAACAAATAACAGTAAATATTTGTGAAATGGTTTTAAGCAATCATACTGGGAATTTATCTACATAAAATCCCTACACTACATGTAAGTTCATGCATGAATATGTTACATGTTACAACCTAAATATTTTTAATAATGCACACAGATAAGTATAGTTCACCACTGTCAGAAGAAGCTTTTCTTTGCGACAGCAATCATGACTGAAAAGCACAACCAATCACAAGGCAGAATTCTGCAGAACACTCACATCTGAAATATCTCCAAAAAATTTCCAGATCTAAGGCTCAGAGATCATGCAGAATAGGTGATGAAAAAAATTATATAAGGCAGAGGATCAGAGTATGTTCTGGTAATGTGTCTTCTTTTTTTTTTAAATTTTTCATCAATTACACTTTATTCATTCTGCATCCCCCCATAAGCCCCTCCCTCCTCCCATCCCAATCCCACCCTCCCTCTTCCCTCTGCTTGCATGCCACTCCCCAAGTCCACTAATAGGGGAGGTTCTCCTCTTCTTTCTGATCTTAGTCTGTCAGTTCACATCAAAAGTGGCTGTATTGTCCTCTACTGTGGCCTGGTAAGGCTGCTCCCCCCCCAGAGGGAGGTGATCAAAGAGCAGGCCAATCAGGTAATGTGTCTTCTAATAATACTAAAAGCTACACCCATAAGACGAACCAATATAAAAAAATAAAGAAAAAAAAAAGGCTTACCAACCCGCATGCAACCAGACATGCTCTTCTCTGGGTCCAAAGCGGCTGACCCTGAGTGCAGTGCTTAGCCTCGCATCCTGAGCGTAACATTTTAGCTTTTTATGGTATCCAACCATGCTTGGGGAGAATGTCCTGCTTCAATGGCTGTAAAGGCCTGAATGATCATGGCTGCATCACACTGTTGTGAGACTCTAATCTTGCATATATACCACAGGCAAACCAAGGAGACCAACACCAGAAGGCCTGCTAACGCTCCCATGACCGCCCATTCCTTCAGATGATTCATGGCTGCAGCAATCCATGATGATAATTCTGTGGCTAGTCCTGCATCCACTCTGGTAGAATTTACTGTGACAATGGCCACCCAGGTCCCGCCTCTGAGAAAAAGGTATCGGACGGGTCTGATGCTCTTTGGGTGGATGACACCTAAATGAACATCAGTACAAAGTCCCAATTTATTTTAATATCAGAGATCAGACCTCTACTCTTGCCTGATGCGTCTAAAACAAAAAGGGGGAACTGTAGAGAGCTGCGGAATGCTATGCCTTAAAGATGGAGCTGGTTTCCGCCTTCCACCTTCCTGATGGTGAGTGCTCTCTGTCACGAACAATTCCACATTTGGCTAAGGCTGAGGATCTGGCTTGCTTCCATGTTTGTGGACCTATCTGCATTGCCCATGTGGCATGCCTGGGTTGGCTACCCAGAGGCTATTTAAGCTGTGGGCTGGCTTTCCCCAGGGTCAGATGATTGTTCAAGGTTCCTGAATAAAGTGCATTGAAAAAAAAAGACAAAAAAAAAATAATGGTGATATATAAAAAAAAAAAAAAAGGCTTACCAATATAACTGCATAAACATGAACCAAAAAATGGAAAACGCCAATAGGCATGCAAAAGTGGTCCAGGAAGAAACCATTGTCCTTAATCCTATGCAAAAATCTGTAGGGAAGTAATAAAAGCTGAGAGTGTGAGAAAAGAGCCTAAAATCAGTTAGTTATTCAACACCAAACAATCAACCCTAAAAACATACAGGGAACCAGAAGTATCCCCGGAGGCCCTTTTCTGTCCCCACAGTACACAAAGAGTTTCCCAAGGTCTCTGCTGTCTTGTAAATGTTCCCATCCTTTGCCACTCCCTGTCTTCAGGATGCAGAGCTTCCAGGGATTAGGGATTCCTGATATGATTGCCCTGCCCATTTGCTTCTGGCAATAAACGGGCCCAGCTGCTGGAAGTCATTTGTGTGAAGGAAAAACGTGCCCTTTGAATCCTCCCGATCTGACCTAGTCCAGCTGGTCCCTGGTCCCTGGAGAAGGGATTCTGGGGTCTCTGCCCCCTTTTTTCAGTCATTTTGACTCTCCCAGTCAAAGCAGGGCTGGTCTTGGGAAGGCAAAAATGCAGTCACAGAGATAATAAATCTGTTTTAAAAATTAAAAAAAAAGAACGCTGGAGGCTGGAAAGATGGCTCAAAGGTTAACAGCACTGGTTGCTCTTCCAAAGGTCCTGAGTTTAATTCCTAGCAACCACATGGTGGCCCACAACCATCTATAATGAGATCTGGTGCCTTCTTATAGTGCACAGGTATAATGCTGGAGAATGAATGAATGAATGAATCTAAAAAAATAAAGAAGAAAAAAAAACGCTGGACTCAGTGTCTCATGCCTGTCATCCCAACAGCCAGGTGGCTCTCTGAAGCAGAGATTCCCTCTCTCTTCCCTAGGTGCCTGGATCCATCCCCACCGACCAAAGGGTCATCTCTCAAGGGACGTGGTGCCCTCTCGTGGCAAGCAAGTGTCACTTAATAAGGAGCTTTATATAGATGATGTACTTAATTTAATACTATGTATTTATTTCCATTTACTAAGAACAGAGCAAGGAGTGTCTCGAGAGCTGGCCTCCTCCTCGAGTCCTGTGAGGTCGGAACTCGGGAGGACTTTGTGCTAGATCAAAGCAGTGCCTGGGACCACCTAACTTGTGTCCACCCTTTTGGGCTCTCCCCAACCTGATGGTAAGATTCTGTTGCTGAGGACAACTCCCAGCTGGTGCCTATCTGGAACCTTCACCCCCTATAGACTACTGTTCATGATACTGGAACATAAGCTGCATGTCATCAGAAGAGAAAGGTACACACCAACCCAGCCATACAGCCTTCGCTCTCCAATGGTGACATGCCTACAAGATTTGCTGGTGCGCTTGTGGCGCAAACATCATGGAAGTGACCAACTAATATATGGTTGGGTTTCAGGAGGCCCACTCTATGAGAAGGAACCTTGATCCAATACTGCTTGGGTACTCAGGAGCCTGAGTCTACACAAGCCAGGAATATAAGAGAAATCTAAATGCTACAGTGACTCTAAAGGAGAACAGCCATAGTCACAGATCCATGCCTTGCTTGGACATCATTGGAAACTTCCTCCTGCAGCAGATGGGAACAAATAAAGACACCCACATCCAGTTGACATGCAGAGAGAGAGAAGCCTTGGACCATTCCACCCTAAATGAGATGTCTCCAGCAAACTCTCACCCCTAAGGTCTCAAGGTACTCTGTGTGCAGAGTGTAAGTGCCAGAGGGGATGAAGGACAGGAGGGTAACAATGCCATGTAGACACTTCAGGACCAACACACATAAGACTGCACCCTGACCTACAATCTATCTTTTCTATCACTTTCCCCTTTCAGGGCTACCTCGCCAGACCACAGGGAAAAAGAATGCTCTCAGTCCTGATGTGACTTGATATGCTAGCATGGTTGGGCGGACAAAGGGTCAGGGGATCCCGGTCTCTGAGGAGTCAGGTGAGTCGTGACAGGGGAAACAGGGAGGGTAGGCCTGGGAGGAGAAGAGAAAGGGGTCTATGACAGGGATGTAAAATGAATAAATAAAAATAAAAAATAAGGGAGCTAGAGAGATGGCACAGAGCTTAAGAGCACCAGCTGTTCTTCCAAAGGTTTTGGGTTTGATTCCCAGCACCCACGTGGCAGCTCATAATCATCTATAGTGAGACCAGGCAACCTCCTCTGACATGGAGACAGAATACTGTACAAATAATAAACAAATCTTCCATAATAAAAAGAACTACAACATGAATCCTAAAGTTTCCCTCCCTCCAAAAAGAACACTCACTACCTCCTTAATAATAATAATAAATGAAAAACTTAGTTTTCTCCAAGGGGGTATCATTGGGGCAACAAACCAGACTAACATATAGGTCCCATGAGCAACAACAGATGGCAACAGAAAAAATAAATATATCTGTTGGGTGTCAATGCTTTATATATGTGTGTGTGTGTATATATATATATGTGTGTGTGTGTGTGTATATGTATATGTGTATGTGTATATGTGTATATATGTATATATATATATATATATATATATATATATATATATATATATGTATATACACATACTGTTCCTTTGTGTACATTATGGCTTCTGTTTTCATGCTTTTATGGTATTTCCATGTGAACGAACATCTGTATCTCTACCCACATGTATCCCTTATATTTTTCTTTGCTCTTTTTATTAATAACAATATACACAGTAATCATTTTAATGATTCCTGGAAAACTGGAGCCTAACAATTTCCTTATTATGAAATACGAAAGTGTGTGTCTGTGAGATAAAGCCCTTTATCCAAACAAATGATCTGCAGTGCCTTTTAGTGTCCTCTGGTCATGGTTTTGGCATAGCTCTGTGGGTCTCTGCTATCATTGCTGTGGGTTCCAGTGATTTCATGGAGTATTAAGCCTTGGTCAATTGTTGAGGGCAATCCCAAAATTTTAAGCCATCTCTTGATTATCTGGTGCTGCTGCTTCCTCTGCAGTGATGTGGCGACATTGGCATGTCCACAGCCTAATAACGATTTGTGTTGGGCCATCTTTAGCCCTTATTGGCCATTCTTTGCCAGCCTCTTTGGTGGACCTACTCTACTAGGACTGAGGAATACCTGTACGGTTGTGCCAACTGTAACTCAAATTTCTCCCAGACCCAGTGTTAAGAATTTCACCTGATGGCACTGGAGGCCCATAGCTGAGTTTTCTATGCTCTGCCATAACCCACTTTTGTAAGGTATAACTGAGAGAATTTATGGCTGTTCTTATAGTATAAATTCTTCATGGGACTTCCTCTGTTGTGTCCAGTTCACAAGACCACAAAAGACCACCAGGAGTTGAATCCATTGCAGAACACATGAGGATCTTTTTATTACAAGCTATAGGGCCCACACCCTCACTGACTCATCGGTTGAGAGTAGAGTACCTTGTGCTTAGTGTAGGTGGACTTGACTCCTTTCTGTTAGTGAGTGCCGACTCTCATAGTCAAAACAGGGCTGGCCTCAGGAAGGCAGACACATACACAGAGATTATAAATCATTTTAATGATTATAACAAGAAACCAGGTGTGGTGTCACACACCTGTGACCATCAGTGGGGCAAGCAGAGGCAGGTGTCAGTTCCAGGTCATCCAGGTTTGTAAAGCAAGTCCAGGACATGCAAGACCACACAGAGAAACCCTGTCTCCAAAAACAAGGGCTTGCACCCCCTGCCATCTCATCACACTCACATGTCTAGACATGTTCTAAGTTACATAGTATGACTTTAATCAGGCTATAAGAACATGCTGCCAAGCATGGTTGCATAGAACGTTAAGCCCAGCCCTGGAGAGGTAGAGGCAAGAAGATGTCTGTGAGTTTGAGGCCAGCCTGGCCTACAGAGCAAGTCCAAGACAGCCAGGGCTACACAGAGAAATGCTGTCTAAAAAATCCAAAATAATAATAATAATAATAATAATAATAATAATAATAAACCAAACATCAGAGTCATGACTGCTGGCAGTTTGCAGGGTTCCTTTCACAAGGAAGGCACACAGTAGAGTTAGTAGAAAAAATGGCGGATGGAAGAAAGATTTAAATCTTGATTTTATTTCAATATTTAAATCTCCATTACAAGAAATTCTTAATGGGTTGAAAACAAAAGAAGTCAAAGATGGCAGGAGAAACTACAGAAGACCCATGGGGCAAGGGCAAGAAGGAAACACAGGATTCCATTTTTATTTTGTATAGAGAACATGTGAGCACATTCTACTGCAGATGAATGGTGTGAAACACTTGAGGAAATATTCTGCACGTCAAGGTCATATCACCACGGTGCTTCTCAGTTGCATCTCTTTAAAATGTTCTTTTCTACTTGTGATTGCACATTTACTTTTTCAAATAACACGTATGTTTTTGTTTGTTTGTTTGGTGTGTGTGTGTGTGTGTGTGTGTGTGTGTGTCTGTGGAGGATAGAAGTGGATAGTGGATCCCCCAGAGTTGGAATTACAGTTGGTTAGGGGCTGCCTGACATGGCACAGCGATGCATTTTAATATTTTATTAAATGTGTGAGATACATTAAACATACCATGTTTGGAATTCTTAAAAGGTGATAATCCCCACAAACAGATAAATGTACCATCTGCTTCAGTGTTCTCAATTTAGCAGCCCAAGCCTAGAACCCAAGCATTCAGAAGGCTGAAACAGGAGGATCACAAGGTTAAGACTGACCTTCCCACCTCTCCATGAAAAGGTGCAATTTACTTATCCATCCAGTTAGATCAGCTAAGGCAGCATGTAGCCTCCTAGTGGTTGTGAATTAGAAACATCATCCTGACAACACAATGATAAATTTAATTCACCACATGGTGACATAAGGTGTTTAGATGAACTTGACAGTATTCATTCAAACTTATGTGTGGCCATAGTAAAGAATAATTAAGACATTTGTTAATCAGCTTTTTATTTTTTTCCTTGAAAAACAATGCCTCCTTCTACAGATGTTCATAAAACACTCATTTATGTTTTTGAAAATTTGAGCAACATGAAGTAAAGAAAAGTGGGACCAGGGCTAGAGAGGTAGCTCAGATGTTAAAAGTATTGGCTATTCTTGTAAAGGTCCTGAGTTTAATTCCCAGCAACCACATGGTGGCTCACAACCATCTATAGTGAGATCTCATGCCCTCATATAGCATGCAGCAGTACATGCAGGCAGAACACTGTATAATAAATAAATAAATAAATAAATAAATAAATAAATAAACTAGAAGGAATAAAGGAGGGAGGAAGGAAGGAAAGAAGGAAGGAAGAAAGGAAGGAAGGAAGGAAGGAAGGAAGGAAGGAAGGAAGGATGAACCATAAACAAATTAATACAATAAATTCCATCTTAAAAACGTTCTTGGATGAGGCTGGAGAGGTGGCTCAGAGATTAAGAGCACTACTTGTTATTCTTCCAAATATCATGTGTTCAATTCCCAGCAACCACAACCATCTATACTGAGATCTAGTGTGCAGGCACAATGTTGTATAAATAATAAATAAATCTTTTAAAAGTTTTGGAAACATGATCCTTCTGCCTCTGCCTCCTGAGTGCTTATCCTGCAGGTGTGTTCCCCACACCTAGCCTTACCAGGCTACAGATGAATACAATGTAGCTACTCCTGATGAGTCCTTATAGACTAGGATCAGAGGGAAGGGGAGGCGGACCTCCCTTATCAGTGGACTGAGGGAGGGGAACTACTAAGGAAGAGTGAGGGAGGGTGAGATTTTGAGGGAAGGTGGGAGGGAGCTACAAGGGGATACAAAGTGAATAAACTGTAATTAATAAAATTAAAAATTAAAAAAAACATGTAGCCTTGTAAGATAAATGCTACTTAACAGACATAAAGAGGGGGAGACAATTAAACAGATCAACTGTGCTTAGCCCATCTCAGAGAAATTGTATGAACAGTTCCTAAATATAAAAACAATGGGCAAGCTAGGTGTATTTTATCATGCCTTTAATTCCAAACAACCCTCAGGAGGCAGAGGCAGGTATATCTCATAGATCTGGATGGTAGCCTCGTCTATGCAATGAGTTCCAGAATAGTCAGGGGAAAAGAATACTCTGCCAAAATTAGTCAAACAAACAATAGATAGAAAGAACTGACAGCTCTTTGCCCAAGTTTCTACACAGAGCTATTCATTCCCTCTAGTTATGTACATACCTTCTAGAAACTTGAAGTGCCTCACTTTAAATTGTAACATTGATATGATCTTCCTAAAATGAAATCTATATTTAAACAGTAACAAATAACAGATGAAAGCATCAGCAATGTAAATGTTGATCAAAAATAGGCAACATAGGGCATGAGAGTTGGCTCAGCAGTGAAGCAGTTTTGCTGGTCTTGCAAATAACTAGTCCTGATTGCCAGTACTTACATAAATATGGGAATCAGGAACCAAGGGGAACTGGAATGAGTGGCAACAGAGCCTACGCAGAATTCTGGGAATCAAATACCAGATACAAGACTAAAAGGGTCAGGTCTAACTTTATTATCCATTGTAACAGCCTGTAAATGACTGAAAGCCCAATCAGAACCTCCCATGCTATCCTCAAGTACCAGGAACAATCAATGCAGTTGGTTCAACTATAAGGAAAAGTGGGAGTTGAGAGGAGAGGCAAGGTCATGTTAGGAGACACATTGGGAAAGAATCTTCACCAACCCTTTATCTGACAGAGAGCTAATATCCAGTATATATAAAGAACTAAAGAAGCTGAAAAGCCGCAAACCAAGCAATCCAATTAAGAAATGTGGAACAGAGCTAAACAGAGAATTCTCTGTAGAGGTATATCAAATGGCAGAGAAACACTTAAAGAAATGTTCAACGTCATTAGCTATTAGGGAAATGCAAATCAAAACGACCCTGAGACTTCACCTTACACTCATCAGAATGGCCAAGATGAAAAACTAAAATGACAACACATGCTGTAGAGGTTGTGGAGAAAGGCAAACCCTCCTCCACTGCTGGTAGAAATGTAAACTTGTACAACCACTCTGGAAATCCAGCTGCTGATTTCTTAGACAACTAGGAATAGCGCTTCCTCAAGATCCAGCCATACCACTACTAGGCATATATCCAAAAGAGGCTCAAGTACACAATAAGGACATTTGCTCAACCATGTTTGTAGCAGCTTTATTTGTAATAGCTAGAAGCTGGAAACAGCCCAGCTGCCCCTCAACTGAAGAATGGATGCAGAAATTGTGGTACATGTACACAGTGGAGTATTACTCTGCAATGAAAAATAAGGAAATCATGAAATTTGCAGGTAAATGGTGGGACTTGGAAAGGATCATCCTGAGTGAGCTGTCCCAGAAGTAGAACGACACACATGGCATATACTCACTCATATAGACTTATAACATAGGATAAATCTACTAAAACCTGTACATCTAAAGAAACTAATTAAGAGAGGGGATCCTGACTAAAATGCTCAATCCCCATCCTGAAAGGCAAACAGGATGGACATCAGAAGAAGAAAACAAAAAACCACCTAGAAACCTGCCACAGAGGGCCTCTGAAAGGCTCTGCCCTGCAGACTATCAAAGCAGACACTGAGACTTATGGCCAACTGTTGGGCAGAGTGCATGGAATGTTATGTAAAAAGTGGGAAATAGTAAGACCTGGAGAGGACAGGAACCCCACAAGAAGAGCAACAGAACCAGAAAATTTGAACACAGGGGTCTCCACAGAGACTCATACTCCAACCAAGTACCATGCATGGAGATAACCTAGAACCCATGAACAGATGTAGCCCATGGCAGTTTAGTGTCCAAGTGGGTTCCATAGTAATGGGAAGAGGGACTGACTCTGATTGGCCTGCTCTTTGATCACCTCCCCCTGAGGAGGGAACCAGCCTTACCAGGCAACAGAAGATGACAATGCAGTCATTCCAGATGTGATCTGATAGACTAAGGTCAGAAGGAAGGAGAGGAGGACCTCCTTTATCAGTGAACTTGGGGAGAGGCATGGGTGAAGAAGGAGTAAGGAGGGTAGGACTGGGAGGGGAGAAGGGAGGGATTTATGGGGGGATATAAAGTGAATAAAGTGTAATTAATAAAATTAAATTAAATTAAAAAAAATTCAGGCTTGGCATGAACACTCACTTTCTGGGTTTTTACCCATTCTGATGGAATAAAATTCCTAGGGTATTTTTCGGAAGATGTGCTGCTTTTCAGATGAATTAATTCCTGATTATATAATTTCTGATTTGATTCAAACAATTTTAGAAGTTAACTTGCTTAGAACTTCTAAAACAATTTTACAGTTTTATGGCTGCAATAAATACTTTTGTGGTTCTCCATAAGCCTCATTAAGAGAAGGGCTTGAGACAGATTGTGGCTTCAGATAAGCTCCCACTGTAGGGATAGCTCCATTCATTCTTGTATACAGCAAAAATATAGGCAAGTTTATACTTCTAAAAATGCAAATTATAATGGGGCAACCAAGAAATTACTAAATTAAATAGAAAACTTGACGTCAATATATATAAATTGTTTCACTGTAATTCCTTATGCCTTGTCAGCTTATGGCATAAAATCCTGTCAGTCTAAATTCACTTTGTATCTTGGAATGAAAGACAGATAAAAGTTTGGTCCTGAACTCACTACAAACTAAGAGATAGCTGGAGAATGTGTAGCCAGGTCAGTCCTAATTGGGCAGACATATATCTTCTTGTAATCTCTTGGACCCTGTTAACCTTTAACTCCTGTCAACCTTTGTCATTCTGAACTTGCCATGAAATTCTATAATGGATACACAAATACACAATTTTTAGTTTTAATGAAAATACATGTAACCTGTTACATTTTTTAATTCATTTTTATCTGTAATCAATGACCTTTTTTAATACGAATTTACTCCTTTGTCTCAGAAATAAAAAAGCTAAGAACAGACCATAAGCAGGACTGAAGACCCCTGGAAGTTACTTCATCCATGAGTGGTAAATATGTAAATATGTGTATTGATGTGTTTGCATGAAATATGTCTGTTTTTGTACACGTTACATGAGTGTATGTCAGTTGCTGCCTGTAAAGTGCTCCTTTTGCATCATCCATGGAATATGTATATAAATATGTACAGGTTTATATATCTGATCATATATCATGTGATTGTATGTGGGAACCAGCCATAACCGGTGGACAGGGAAGATGTTCTCCCAAAGGCAGCCTGAATTTGCTGCAGTTTATGCCGAGGAAATGCTAGCTAAAACCAACATCATCATCATCATCATCATCATCATCATATGTAAGCTTATGGGAATTTGTTTGAAAAATTTGTTTCAGTGAGTGTGTATGCCTGAGACCTCTTTCTTTTCTCTCCATTTCTCATTCATTCACAGAAGGCAATGGGACCCTAAACCTCTACCAGCCCTGGGAGCCTGCCGCAGAGAGAGGACAGAGGATGGCCAGTGAGCCCATAGTTGCCTGAAGAAAGTGTCTGAGTAAACAAGCCTGGAGCACTTTGTCAGTCTAATTAAGACCACCTGTTGTTAAGCAATAAGAACATTAGGAAAAGAGTAATTTTGGTGGGAGACTAAAAAGCCTCAAGTGGCTCAAATGGTAAAGCACCAGGCTCCAAGTAAGGAGACTGGGGGTTAATACCTAAATAGAACTACTTTTGACTTCCTCATCAAGATGTTAAAACTAAGCTTAGGTATACAGAAAGATACAAATATCAGTCTCTGACCCTGAATTCATGTGCCACAGTCTTTTCACCCTCAGTATTAACTTCTGGATATTAAAATTTATCAATTATGTTGAGTCTATAGTTTCATCACAAAATTTCTTCCTTCCTTTTTTCTCCTTCCAGGCCTTCCCACATACCCCCCCACATACTCACCTTCAAATCAAAAGCTTCTTTCTTCATCGTTACTTCATGTGTGATATATACATGGATTTTGAAATATAAACTGCTTATTTCTTACAATGCTAACTATATGTATGTTTTCAAGGATGAACAACATTTCTTTATATAAGAAAACTAAATGTTCTAAGTGATTGTATTTAATTTATAGTTAAATATAGGAATGAAAGTAACCAATGATAATCAATTTTTAAAAACTAAGGAAACACCAAAATGAACAAAATAATGGGAATTTATAAACATCTTTCAGTAAAACCTCAGTATTAAGAGACCCCATCCCACAATAAAGTGACAAAGATTGTTAGACAAACATTTAGACAAAACAATTAGAATTTTTGCTGCATTCAAAAAAGTTTAATACATCAATGACAGTGATTTTATTTGTTGTTTTTATTATTTCTTTATTTTTTCAATTATAATGTTATTTCAAGCATAATGTAATTTCATCATTACCCCCCATTCCTCCTTTGAAACACTCTCATACACTCCTCATTGCTCTTTTGCAAAATTGTGGTGTCTTTTTTCATTGTCATTACACACACACACACACACACACACACACACCGTTTTTGAACATAGCATTAGAAACAATAACAAAGAAAAAATATCAGGCTGAAAAAATGCTTGCTTAAAAACTACCCCACGCTCAAGAATAACTGCCAGCACTCACAATTCCTGAATGAAACCTCAGAGGCAGAACTAAGTCCAGAAATTTATACACTGAAATCCCACAATATGTCCTCCAGCATATCAAGCCACTTAAAATCTCCAGCCCCTAGTACTACAGCACAGAATCTCCACTTTCCCCCTCAAAAGACTAGCACATCGGTGTTCTGACTGAGAGAAAAATCCTGCTTCTGGAAATGCCTGTCTTCTCTCTATTAATTCCATGTCAACTGCATCATTTCTGATCTAATTCTAATTCCCCAGCATGCATTGAGGAAAGCAAAGAATAATGAGTTCATATTTTAACTCTTCATTCAACTAAACATTCAAATATAAAATATGAATTGGTAGACTTCTACATGTATAAGAGCTAACAAGATTAAATCAAGATGAAGTAAATTATTTTAGCAGACACATAACAACCAAGACAGAAAAAGTAATTTAAATCTTTCAATTAAAAGAAAAAATAAAAGAAAGCAAGCATAGGTTTAGATTTAGCAAGAATTCTACAAAAGTCTCAAAGAACTCACTGCAATACTCCTTAAAGTATTCCACGGAAGGGAAAAAGAAGAAACACTTCTAGATTTTGTTAAGACAACAATATTATCTTGAAAACAAAAAAAAAAATCAACTCCTGAAAAGTAATAACTCAACCTAATACTGTGATAACTAATTAATAACTCATGTTTTTAAGAACTTCTGTATAGGTATACAGTTATCTGAACAAGAGACATACTAACTTACCTAACATATTATGACTAGAAGCCATGATTATAGACTATGTCAATATCTATGTCAAATATTACTTATTCCCATAACACTAACTTACATAGTACACTAAACATTTAGAGTTCATCTTGTATTTTCCTATCATTGGCTGAAGAAGAGATCAATTGACTTGATCAACAATATTCTTGATACCCTATTTGAAGGTGATCTCCAAGGCTTATAAGTGTAAATGATTCCTAAGTTTATATTTTGTTTGTTTAAAACCCTCACATTGCATGTATCACCAATACATTGAGATATGTCCCAGGCTAAGTGCACTGTCTGTGTTCTAAAATTTCATAATGAAAGCAGTTTTGGTTTCACCTTCATCTTACTTTATTAATACTAAATAATACTAAATTAAAAATTGAAAGCAAATTACTTTTCAGTTACTGTTGACTCTAGGACAGGGTATTTATTGTCCACAAAGGAATCTTCTTATGGTCTTGTGTCATAAATATAGATTGTAATTTTGGTGAAATGGTTACTTTGGATATGATCCCCTTGTCTATATCTTATGGTGTTGGACATATTCCATGAATTACAAAAATAAATTGTTACTGAACTTGCTATATTTTTGCACTGATTAAACTTACAACTTACAGAATTTTACCTCACATTAGGAAAACATTTGTTGAAATATATTAAAATTTAATGTCTTCAAATGGGTGCTTTCAGTCCCAAAAATCATGTAAAATAATTATAGACGTATATGCATATGTTGTAATAGTTCCCTTTTCCATTTTAACTTATACTTTTAATTATAAGATAAAAATGTTTTATTGGCTTGACCACAGTAAATTACTTACCAATAATGTTAGATCCTGGTGCTTCTCTTGCTTATGAGTGAGGCTTACCGGCCATGGTAGAAGTACACCCTTGTTTTTGTCTTGTTTAGATCCCATTTCAGTTTTCCTCAACAGCATTTTATGGACGGTACAGGCCACTGCATACACTGCATTCGAGATAGAATAGCTGGGCTCAGAATTGTTCATTACAGCAATTCCTTCTGGATTAATCTTCATAGAAGTATATGCTAGGTATGGCTTACAATTTCTACATAGCAAAGCAGGATTCGAGCAATCAAAATTGTCAACCCAGGATTTATGGAAGTAAGAATCTCCTGGGTACAGGGTGAATCTAGGTGCCTTGAGAAAATGCGTTAAGCAAGGTATGGTTCTTGACTTTGAATAGAGAAGCTTCCTCTGAAAAAGTTCATCAAATCATTCTAATTTGATACAGACTCTAAATATAATGTGCCGCTTGCTTTGCCATGTGTCACAACTTCCTTCTAGTTGAAAATATGTTATTTGCCAAGTGGAAAAACTTAAATTATTAATATCACTATAGAATGCCTGTACATTTTCCTGTGTATGTTGGTTGACGTTCAGCAAATCAACACCAAATAGTACAGACGTTTTAATTAGCTGAGTTTTTCTGTAAAACTCACACAGACATTTGTCTTTCTTTCCTTCCTTTCCTCTTCTTCCTTCTCCTCCACTTCTTACTTTTTCTCTTTGCCCAAATGTGTATGGTTCAGCCCAGCAAATGTGGCCAGATCCTTGTGTACTTAGTCCCCAGCACCCTAGCCACTAAGCACAGAGTACCTTAACTACTCAGCCTCCAGCACCATAATAAGCATTATTTAGTGTCCTGCCTGCTTGTGCACCTGCAGAGGCCAGCAGAGGGCGCCAGAACACCCTGTACAGGGTCGTGCACAACCTCACCTCCCGGAGGGGTAAACCCTTTTCCCCAGGATGCGCACAGGCTGAGTGGGCGAGGAGGCTTGTGCCTCTCTCTTCCCGCCATCTCCCTGCCTGTGGGCGGTGTACGGAGAACCCCTCATGGCCTCCCCTAGGATGTTATGGCGAAGAGCTTGAATAGGAAGGACGCTGACCTGGGAAAACCTGCTAAGATACTGGCGTACCTATTGCGGAAGTCCCGCCCCTTCCGACTTTGATTCCGCTCTGCCATGCAGAGAGCAGAGACTTCAGGGCTTGGATTCACTCAGACCCCACTCCCACCTCCCTTTTCACTTCCCGCCATCTCCCGGGCCTCGGACACCGGTATATAAACAAAGCTTCTAGTCTCAGACCGACCATTGTCGTTCCCTCCCCACTTGGGAGCGCAATCTGGTCAGGGAAGTACCAACAGTCCCAAAATGCATCACGGCAGGGAACCACCTGCCTAAGAACTACAAACATGGCTTCGGAGCAAGGTCTTCTGGGATTGCATCTGAGAACTACCAAAATGGCGTTCGGTCCGCGTGATGCCTACCGGGATTGCTTGCAGTCAAGGATCGGCCTCTCTCCCCTTCTCCGGCATACACCGTTGCCAGGGTACCACCTACAAATCCCAGAATACACCGCGGGCTGTACGCACCATCACAAGTTGACGTTCCTGGGCTTAACTCTCGGGTGGTTAGGCGGGTAGCCTGGCAGTAGGCACAGTAAGTCTCTTCACCATGCTGATGGCCGCTGTGGCACAACGTCGTCCTCAGAGCCCACACAGCCTTTCCCCTGCTCGGGGTGTATGTATCTCCCTGCCAAACCATACTGACCTTGGCATCACGATGGGTCAGACGCTTTGTGATGTCATCGCCCCTCCCCCTGTCCCAGAAATTAACGCACTAAGCTGCTGTTTCTGCTTCTGCTGCTCCTGCTACTACAGTAAAAAAGGCCCACTTCCTGGTGGCTGGAGGAGTCCTTGGGTCTCCTTTAATTACATCATTGGGTGTCAGACACAAATAATAATTCTCTTTCAAATATTAAAAAAAGATGGATGAGTCAACACACGCCTGTCGTCCCAGCATTCCTACAGGCAGTGGGAGTGGCATCTCTTGAGTTTTATTCACCCCAAAAATTTCACTATCTGATGAAATGTACCATTTTGTTTGACAGTGATTAATACTACATTTTTAAAATTACATAACGAACGGTGGTTAAAGCAGTGTCTACTCTTCCAGATGGACCTAGGTGCAATTCCCAACACCTACCACTATCTGTGAATCCAGATCCAGGTTATATCACACCCTCACACACACAGGAAAGCGAAGAGATATTTTTCTAAAGATATAAAATAAAATTTCTTAGTCATGAGAATAAAAGCTCTGCTCTGAGAAGGACTGTGAGAAAGGAAGCAATGACTGATTTAACATCTATTCACCCGCACACACACACACACACACTGATAATAATCAGAGGTCCCCTCATCCACCAACTCAGAAACCTTATAAAAAGATCCCTCCCTTAAACAAATCCTTAAAAGTCTAAGGTCCTGCCAGGTTGCTTGCACAAGCCTTTAATCCAGGCACATAAGAGGCAGGCACAGGCCAGTGTCAGTGAGTTCAGTGTGTGCCTGGTTGACAAAGAGAGTCCAGGATAGACAGGTATACACAATGAAACCAGATTTTAAAAAAAATATGATTAAAACAAAAAAATGTAAGCCAGGTTTGGTGGAACAGCCTTTAATCCTAGCACTCTGCCAGGAAAAAAGCATAGCCATTCTCTGTGAATTCAAGGTCAGGTTGGTTTACACATCTAGTCTAAGATAGCCAGGGCTAAAAGGAGAAACCCTGTATATATATATATATATACTTATTAATATAGTAATATTAACTCATATATTAATAAATATACATTATATTAATATATGTTTAATATATTATATACATTTTGTTTTAGTCATATATAATCATATTATATATCATTTTGATATACATATGATTTTGTTTTAATCAGATATATATAATATATGATTATATGATATATATAATCTTTTGATATATATGATTATATATTATATATTATACATAAATATTACATACAATATAATTATATATTATAATATAATATTACATATTATAATTATATATTATACTTCATATAATATATAATCATATATATCATATTATTTAAATGAAATATATTTTAATCACATATATTATAAATATGTTTTGATCATATATATGTAATTAAAATAGAAAATCTGAGCCAGACATGGTGGCACAAAGCAAGTCCAGGACATACAGGGCAACAGAGAGAAACCTCGTCTAAAAAAACAGGCTCCTTCACACCCACATGGCAAGATATGTCTGAAATCACATAGTGTGACTTAAACTAGACAATAAGAAAGTCTTGCCAGGCACGGTGGCACACATCCTTAGTCCCAGCACTTGGGAGGCAGAAGAAGGTGGGTCTCTGTAAATTCAAGGTCAGCCTGGTTACAAAGAGAGTCCCGGACTGCAATGATGCACTGAGACACCATGTCTCAAAACCCAAACACATTAAATTAAGTTAAATATTAAATTAAAAAATCAAAAAGTGCACTGTTGGCAAATGCCTCTAATAACAGCACTATGACTGGCAGAGGGAGATGTATCTGTGTTAGTTCAAGGCTTACCTGGTCTAAAAAGCAAAACAGGTCAGTCAAGGCCATACAGAGAATCTCTTTTTCAAAAAATAACGCCCTGGGATGTAAACAAAAACCTTCTAATAACAGAAGATCATTTCCGCTTTTTCACTTAAAAAATCATTTATGTTTTTATAAATTACAGTTTATTCACATTGTATCCATGCTATAGTCCCATCCTTCATCCCCTCCTTTACCCCCCCTCTAAACTTCCTCTCATTTCCCTCTGCAAGTCCACTGATAGGGAGGTCCTCCTCCACTTCTATATTCCCAGAGCCGATCAGGTCTCCTCAGGACTGGCTGCATTATCTTCCTAGGTATCCTGCTGCCCCCTCAGGGGGAGGTGATCAAAGAGTCAGCCATTGAGTTAATGTCAGAGACAGTTCCTGTTCTGATTACTAGGGAACTCACTTGGAGACTGAACTGCCGTAGACTACATCTGGCAGGGGTTGTAGGAATTCTAGGATATCTCCATGCATGTTCCTTGGTTGGAGTATCAGTCTCAGAAAAGACCTCTGTGCCCAGTATTTTTTATCTGTTGCTCTCCTTGTGGAACTCCTATCCCTTCCAAGTCTTCTTTAGTCATCAGGGAAATGCAAATCAAAATGACCCTGAGATTTCACCTTACACCCATCAAAATGGCTAAGATCAAAAACTCAAGTGACAACACATGCTAGAGAGGATGTGGAGAAAGGGAAACCCTCCTCCACTGCTGATGGTAATGTAAACTTGTACAACCACTTTGGAAATCAATATGGCCCTTTCTCAGAAAATTAGGAATAGTGCTACCTCAAGATCCAGCTATACCACTCCTAGGCATATGTCCAAAATATGATCAAGTATACAACAAGGACATTTGCTCAACCATGTTTGTAGCTGCTATATTTGTAATAACCAGAAGCTGGAAACAACCCAGGTGCCACTCAGTTGACTAATGGATACAGAAATTGTGGTACATTTGCACAAAGGAATACTACTCAGCATTTAAAAATAAGGAAATCATGAAATTGGCCGGCCAATGGGGGGATCTAGAAAAGATCATCCTGAATGAGGTATCCCAGAATCAGAAAGACACACAGAGTATAAACTCAATGATAAGTGGGTATTAGACATATAATATAGGATAAACATACTAAAATCTGTACACCCAGAAAGCTAATCATGAAAAGAAACATTTTTAATCTGTTTTTCATCATAACATTTGGGGAAATAAATTATTTACATGTTCACTTATAATGTAATGGAGGAGATCAGCAGTTACGGTTGTGTTCTGTATTTGTACACATTTGAGTAAATATTGTAGCTGTATGTGTATCAAATCCAAACACAGAAGTTTATTAGGTCATTCTGATATTCTTTCTGTGGCTGCTGTTGATCTAATGCATTTCCACTTGGTGATAGGTATTTTTCTGCTGAAAAGTATAGAATGAGATACCCATCATCAATATGTTCGTTCCATTGCTTATTTATATCAGGCAGTGTGTGATCTTCAATGTGATTTTCAATGAAGGGTCTCTGAGAAAGTGTGGATTTTTTTTTCATTTTCACAAATTCCTATAAAATGTTTGTTTTCAAGCCTGATTTGGATGTCAGTAATTATGCAAAGCTGCATTTGAAGTATTGCTTCTCATGTGTCAGCCTTCTGAGTACACATCCAAGAGTGGAAGATGTTCCCCCAATGTGTTCTGCTTTTACCAACGTTAATGTTAAAATGCTTAATAGTGTATATGTGTGTATGTATGTATGTAACTTCAATATATATATATTGAACAATTTATATATTGTTTGAAGTTCCATTCTTCCTATATTCCCATTAGTTACTATATGGCACCTATTGTTGAAGTACTGCCTTCTGAGAGAATTATCTAGGGGTGCTAAATAATGTAACAGAAATGATATTTATTTCAAAAAAGCATGTCGTGGGTGTGTAATGTTAGTATGGGTTCTTAGGCCATGACAGATGTGTGAAGACTTGGTGACAGCTTTGTGGGGTTTATTTTGGTCATTGTTATATGATGTTCAAAGTCATGTTGCCAGTTTTGCTTACCACAGACATTCCCCACTAAGTTCATTGATACTCAAATAAACTTAATTGAAATATTACATCAGTAAAATATTGTCTTCTATCCAGATTATAAAGCTGTTGTCATATAAGGATGGAAGAACATGAAATAATAATAATAATAATAATAATAATAATAATAATAATAATAATAAATACTATGTACAAATTTAAAATTATATAATGCTGTCTTTTTTTTGGAATGTGTTAGTTCATTCTTAGGAGTAAAGATTTATTCATAACACTGTCTCAGATCTACAAGTGAATGTCAGAGAATTGTCTCAGTGGGAATAGTTGGTTGTTTCTAAGCCTGATGATTTGAGCTCAAATTCTAAGTAGCCAATATTACTCCTATAGAAGTTTTCTAATATTTCTATACTTGGGCCTTTGTATATACAAATTCACACACCAGTACATACATAAATAATTTTTAAACCTTTTGGCCAGTGAAAAAACTGGCCCTTATTTAGGTTTAAAAACACTCTTTGGGTTTCATGTCAAAAACTCATATATGGGATGTAAACAGATAGTAAATAGCAATAAGTTGTCCTCTCACTGGCACATACATACTCAAACATTTTTCAATGGATGAAATTAAAGCAAAGGAGAAAACCCACTTACTGACAACATCAGAAATGATTTTGCAATTGTAAATAAATATTTAATTTGAAGACTTATTACTGTTCATTAAAAGAAAAAATGTTACCTTTGTACATCTTATTTTATCCTTTCATTCCTTGATTCAAGAATAAGTAATTAAAAAAAATATCTTAGCTTTGCTCAGAGGTGCATCCCTGTCATCCTAGACCTGGAAGTCCATGGCAACCTAATCTTTCTGAGATTATGGTCAGCTAGGTCCACAGAGTGATTTCTCTTTTCTGTTTGTTCGTTCATTTATTTTTTTGTTTTTTAAACAGAATTTTCTTGTGTAGTCTTGGCTGTCCTAGACTTACTTTGTAGACCTGGCTTGCCTCAAATTCAGGTCTCTTCTTCCCTGAGTGCTGGGATTACAGGTGTGTGCCACCATGCCCAGCTCCAAAGACTGAGTTCTAAAACAGGCATGGCTATGTAGAAATATCATGTATTTAAATGATTCCCCCAAAATGTACTCTGTATCTCAAATTATAGGGTTTTTTCCCCATCAGGGATAGTGTCCACAGACCTGGGTCCTGGTACTGTTCCTGGTCCTGGTCCTCAGAGCCTATCTCTTGGCCCAGCTGTGGCCCCAAAATTCTGCTCTCAAGCACTGGCCCTGTTGGGCTTTTTTTTTTCTGAGGCTCAATCTATCCCAGTAGACCCCCTGCGCACCAACTACACACCTGGCACCATCTTTTATAGATGGATGCATGTGCCCAACTCGCAGGAAACTCTCGACAAAAACAGGCTCCATACCCCTTGGCTAAACCACCCACTGTGGGCCAATGGGGAGGCCCCATATCTGAATACATCACTTAAGTTGAGTAAGCAACACCTTTTTAATAATAATAGTATGAAACAACAACAATAACACAAGAGTGAAAAACAGCAATTTAAAAATATACAAAATTAAGGGAATCTTTTCTCTAAGGGGAGCAGGCGCTGGGTGCAGCTCAGCTGGCAATTGTACCAACTACATGTCTACCTCAGGCAGCGAGGACAGGGGATTGGGTGCCCCCAAGTGCACTACAGTGGAGAGAAACAGTAGCTCATCCTCCAAGTCTAAAAGGGCCTGTGCGTCCTCTGATGCTAAAGCCAGAGGTTGCACTGGTCCAGCTTCTGGAAAGACTGGGGATCCTGCAGCCATGGGATCCAGGATCTCAGCATCCTCTTTGGGCTTAGCATCTGCCTCCAAAACCAGGCTCCGTTTCTCCTGTGCCACCAAGGTGTCTTGCATGGACAGCTCTGCAGTTGAGGCCCAAAGTAGCCCCGGATCTGGGCAAAGAAAGGGGTGAGCCGTCATCTGGGATAAGGGAGCAGCCTGAAGGCACGCAGAATGGGGTGAGCTAACCCAAGATGGCCTCTCCATGCCAGGGAAGGCACAGTCCCCTCTCCTACCCGCAGGACAGTCGATTTGACAGTCTTCCTCCTCTGCTTCCTTGGCCAGAGCTTCAGGACACTTCCCCTGTGGGACACGGGGTTGGAATCAGCTGCTACCTCACTAGGCGCCTCCCTCGGGTCCTCATCCTCCTCCTAATTCTCCTCCTCCTTCTCAGGCTTAAGCTTATCTAGGGCTTATCCATTGCCCGGAGGATCTCCCCAGATTGGCAGTCCGACTCTGCAGTGGGCACATGGATCCTGGCATAGTCCAGCAGCCGTCTCACGATGGCCAGGTCCGGGGGCCCAGAGAAATCCTGGGGGAATTTCTGCAGCCACTGGGACAAGAACGAGAAGATGGCACTGTGGGTGAGAGCAGGGCAAAGGGACACTGTGTCGGGAGTCTGGCCTCTCTTTGGAACTGCGGGGGGGCATTGGTATCCCCCAGGGCCTTTCCTTTTTTGTCTCTCCCTCTGCTGCTCAAAACCTAGGAGCCCAGTGGGAAACCTCTATCCTCTACCAGCAGGTTAGGTCGTGAGGACAGTCCCTAGGTAGAGAACCCCAAAGGTGAGGCTCCTGGCCAAAATTGGCCCTCCACCCTGGCCTTAAACGCCCCTTCCTGCTCACCTCCCCCTCCACCCCAAGCCTACTCATGTCTTTGTCTGCTTTTCCGCCTGAAGGATCTATACCTGTGACAGTTCATGGGGGTGATACCCCTACTGCCCCGTGTCCCCAAGCCACCCAGACATCTAGAAGGAACTATTAGAATCTTCCCAGGGATGGGTGTGGGGGTGCTAGGGGCTCCATCCATAACAAACAGTGCAAATGGGGTCCAGAATCCTTTACACAAACGGGGAAAGGTCACTCAGGGCATGAGAAATGGTGGTGTGTGAGATTCCCTGGGGAAGGTGAATGGCACCTGTGAGAGCCCCACCCTGCCACAATCACCCATGTTTGGCCATGTCACTTTAAGGGGTCTGGCCTGGGACTCAGGCTGCTGGGACTCACACGTCCGGTTCTGTGAGGGCACAGGGCACTGGCCCTGGGAAACAGCAGGAGAAGATCTGAGAGCTGGCTAGATCCCTGGTGGAACCACTCTCCTGCCTTTTCAGCATCAGGTCCAGAACCAACCAGATGGTGGCAATCTTTGGATAAAGGGCCAGAAGGTGGGCAAATAGGGAATCATCTGCTTCACATAGTCCATGTGATCATTGCTGAGCATGAGGATGCCATGAAGGAAGGCTCACTACCTTTCGCTATGAGGAAGGACCAGGGCAGGAGGGAGGCTTTAAGTGTGCAAACCCCAAGGGGCACCAATGACCACTTTCCCTACACCTAAGCGGGAAGCAGGCATGAAAAGCGTTCCTCAGTGTCCCAACAGGAACACTCTTCCAGGCTGTGATCGCGGTGGATGGGGGGTGGGGTGGACCAGAAAGCTTCCCTGCTGCAGGACGGCCCTGGTTACCTTGGTCTCCCAGTGGGGAACAGGCCAGAAATGTGTCAGGAAGCGCACCACATGTCTCCAGCAGCGGCACAGGCGATCACCGCTGTCTTCTCTGAGACCTGAGCCCGTGGAGGTCTGGAAGCAGAAGAGACTCATCTCTCCAGCTCCTCTGGACCGGCTGGTCTGTCCAGGCTGCTGTTGCTGCTGCTGGCCTCCCGTTAACTGGCAACCAGGGTTCCGAGTTCCATCCAGAACCGGGCTGAGGAAGCATGGTCACTTCCTGGAGTCAACCTGCCAGAGCCTCCAGTTCATGGGTTCTCCCTGGAGGCCACCAGCCCTGCAGGCTCTGCTGATTAAACAAACCATCAACAGTTCCAGAGAGAAATGATGGAGAAGTTGCCTCCCGTCACCACTAGAGGGCATAGAGTCACATGAGAGGGTGCAAGGATGAAAAAAACAGCAGCAGCAGAGAGGGATGGCTACCATCCTTCTTTAAACTTTTTATCATCATCATCATCATCATCATCATCATCATCATCATCATCATCATCATCATCATCATTCCATTCTTCTTCCCTAGTATACTGAAAACAAATTCACCTTCTTTCATTTCACCTACTGAACTAAAATGTTCTCATCTCTCAGCCTTTGAATATGTATGTTCTTTATCTTTTCTGGGGTGTTAGGTACCTCTTGCTTTCCTTTAGGTTTCATAGTGGAATTTATAGTGATGTATACATTTCTATGCATGGTCTCTGGGTTTGTTTATGGTGGATTACCCCACAAGACTGTAAGCTTATAGAGAAAGTGGTGTTTACATCAATCATTTTTGTGTGTTCAGGACTTAGCAGAGTATTGGGTACCTAATTCACAATAACTCTCTGTGAAAGGACAAATAACCTTTTAAAAAGTAAATTCCTTTAACAAAGTCTTCATAATCTGATAGTAAAACAGAATTCTCACCTAAAGGATGGGAGCATGTAGCATTTTATTTGTTAATGCCAGCCATTGTGCCATCTGTAAAAAACTTTTCCTGGAGTCTTTTTATTTTGTTCTGTTACTGCTGTTACTAGGCCACCCTACTCTATGCCTGTTGCCTTCTCTGTGTTCTCTTTAATTTATCCCATAACAAGTTACTTCCTTTAAGCTTTAGTGAGATTTAGCATCTGGCTTAATTATATCCAAAGATTATCTGTTTCTGCCTGTTTTGTACAGAAGGCAGGAATACAACTAAGAGGTAGAACATTTGCTTCATATATAGGAGGTAAGGAAGGAGGAGGAAGGGGAGAAGAAAAAAAGAACAGGAGAATTGAAACATTGCTTTTCTTTATGCAGATGCACTTCCTTCAATACAGGAGTTAACAGTCTTCTTGTCTCTGCATTCCAAATAAGGTAGAAATTGCAGATACAGCAACAGTGATACTTATTTGGTGTTAGTTTTTAACCTGGTCCTTCTCCTGACATTTACCTGCTTTATATGTATTTGGTTTTATGTATATGTTCATTTTCTGGGATGAATCCATTTTTTCATTAGGTTTTATGAGAAGTCATATTCTCAGAAAGTGTCCTGAGCTTTGAATCCTACCATACTTATCCCTAGGAGCCCATATCTGCAAAGGTGATTATGTCCTCTCTGTACATCATTTGATGTTATGACTTCAGGATTCATCTTGAACCTTGTTTTCAAGAGAATGTTGTAAACAAGCCTTAAGCTTAGCAGGCATTTTGTGCCTCATGAAAAAAATTTCATCATAAAATGTCCTGTCTGAAAAGATCATCTGAGATCATTGTACAATGCACTCAGTTATTTTCATTTTAGTCATTAACATTATTAGTACTATTTAATGTTTTTCATTACTTTGTTAGAGACACAAATATGATGACCCTGGTGTAAGGGACTGTGTACACACTGTTAACTAAGAAAATAAAACCACACATTCAAAACAAGTAAAACCTCCAAATATGGATAAGAATTAGGTTTAGATTTAGTGCCCAAAAATAATTCAGTTGAAATGTGGGAACGACATTGAAACACCATTATTCAGCAAACGTTTAGAGTATATATGTAAATATGATGAAAGGAATGTACACATAAACACAACTTAAAAATTCTTGGCACACGGTATATACTCACTCATATAGACATATAATATAGGATAAACCTACCAAAATCTGTACATCCAAAGAAACTAATCAAGAGGGAGGATCCTGACTAAAACGCTCAATCCCTATCCTGTAAGGCAAAGAGGATGGACATCAGAAGAAGAAGAAAACAGGAAACAAGTTCGGAACCTGCCACAGAGGCCCTCTAAAAGGCTCTGCCCTGCAGACTATCAAAGCAGATGCTGAGACTTATGGCCAAGTGTTGGGCAGAGTACATGGAATCTTATGAAAGAAGTGGGAAATAGTAAGATCTGGAGAGGACAGAAACTCCACAAGGAGAGCAACAGAATGAGAAAATTTGAACACCAGGGTCTTTCCAGAGACTCATACTCCAACCAAGTACCATGCATGGAGATAACCTAGAACCCCTGCATAGATGTAGCCCATGACAGTTAGTGTCCAAGTGGGTTACATAGTAATGGGAAGAGGGACTGCCTGTAACATAAACTGATTGGCCTGCTCTTTGATCTCAGGCCACAGAGGAAGACAATGCAGCCACTCCTCATGAGACCTAACAGACTAAGATCAGAAGGAAGGAAAGGGAGACCTCCCCTATCAGTGGACTTGGGGAGGATCATTCATGAAGAAAGGGAAAAGTAGGTGGGGTTAGGAGGGGAGGAAGGAGGGGCTTATGGGGGGATACAAAGTGAATAAAGTGTAATTAATAAAAGTTTAAAAAATTAAAAAAATATTTAACACAAATAATTAAATAAATAATGATAAAAAAATTCTTGGGCACACATACAAAAAGTGGGACTTCATTAAGATTTTTTTTTCTTTTCGTTTTCTTGACAGGAAAAGTTTGAACATGTTTCTCCCCTGTCCTCCTTTTTATTCTCCTCCCTCTCCTTCCCTTCCCTGCCTTCCTTGCTCAGTGTGAATTTACAAACATTGCACTTGAATGGACACAGATCTTCAAAAGCATTGCCAAAAGGACCCCTGCAGCCTCAATTCTATACCTTGAACCTCAAATGCATTCTAGCTATTTTTTTTCTTGCATTGGTGATTAATTAAAGCAACTCATTTTCTGGGGGGTAGGGGTAGATACCCAGACATGGTGAATTCCTCATCTACTCCTCCCCATTCCCCATGCTTACGACCTTTAGCACTTTGGGGAGCACATTGACAGAGGTTCCCCAACCATTCAAACCACAATCATACATGTGCTTTCTAAGATTTTCTAATAAAATTCTTTTAGTTGCCAGTATGAGACCTTAACTAAAAAAGAATTGTTTTCATTCTCAGGTGACAATCTCATAAGTACAGCCATGATAATAAGTGACATATCAAGATGCTCAGGTGGGTATTCTGTGTACAGTGCCAGTACACAGGCTCAGACCCAGGAACTCAGTGGAGCCAAGCCTTCCCTATTTGAGTTTGGTTCACTTCCTTGTTGAAGCCACCTATGGCTAAAAAAAAGAAGTTTGTGGGATTGGGAGTGTACCTCACTTGATACGAGGTGGAGTAGAAGGATCAGAAATTCAAGGTCATCTTATAGCTGTTTAGTTTAAGGCCGGGCTGGGCTACAGGGGACCCTAACCAAATAATAATAATAGTAATAACTACAATACCTTTCAACTAAGAGCATTATTTGGTGGTCATTGTTCCAAGCTAGAGCTAACCTCAGGTCACCGAACTTCCTCATAGAGATAGCAAGGAGGCAACAAGGTCAAGCCCAGAAAGACTATCTGCACACAGACCCCTCTCCAACCGAGGCTTCCTCGCCAAATATGTGGAAATATGTGTTTCCACTGATGACCAGAGGTGCCCCAGCTTGTAGTGTTGGGAGCATGGGGAAGGCAAAGTCACAATGGAGCACAGCTGTTTGATCACCAGCCCACTGAGACCATCACAAGCAAACAAAATCACAAAAGTACAACAAAGGAAAAAAAAATGTACTGGGTATAATGCGCTCGAAGAGAATGGAAGAAAAAATACCAAAAACTCAGAACAGTGGCCTGTCTCTCTATGGGCCCTCTATCCTATTCCATTAGTGGTGACCTACCCCCAAATCAGGCTCCATCCAACTACACCCGAGTTTGGAATGATGACCTGCATTCAGCCAGACCAGAGAATGGAGCAGCAACATATTTGTTGATCTCTGTCTACCAGACCAGAGCCCAAAGCACCAGCCAAACTCTGCCAGACCAGAGACCACAGCAGCAGCAAATTTCTGCCAGATCAGAGGCCAGAGCAGGGGACACACTCTGCCAGACCCAAGGCCAGAGTAGTGGATAAGATCTGCCAGACCAGAGACCAGAGAACATTGGCAGAGGTGCCAATCCTGGGCTCCACATACTGTATCAATCCCTTGCCACATTCTTGCCACTCTCACTGGAGACTGTGAAGCATGGCTCAAGCCTCCTGAAATGGGATAAAAATCAGGTCTAGGAGGATAGAAGGATTTTGTCCCATGTCCTCAGTCAGTCCCAGAGACAAAAAATGACAGCGAGAGTCAAAACAGTTAAACAAGACACAGACTAGATCCCATTGCTTGTGCAGCAGAAAAATACACAGAGCCAGACAGCAGATCCCACCACTCCTGCAGTGGAAAAGGAAAGTAGGATATCAGTGAATCTCTGCTGCAGGAGCTACCTGCATTATCCTTGTCCAAAGATCCAGAGATCAAAGAAAACTCGGTGCTCAACTCCCTTTACAGATGTGCCCTTTTGGGGGGGTCTGGAAAGTCTTCCAGACCCCCTGTGGCCCACAGCTGTCCAGAGCATCAGCTCTAACCTTTCTGACGACACATATTACACATTTTGCCTTGAGTCCCAAAAAAAACAAACTAGAGAAACACCAAGAAAGACACAGACAGATACAGACAGAGTGCTCATTTACTGGCTGTTGTTCAGCTCCATGTGCCTGGGGTGCTTGGGAGACTTGGGGATCCAATATAAGAACCCATATGTTATGGTCAGATCTTAGGGTGACCAAAGATCATCAGGAGCCAGACCACATATGCAAGAGCAAAGAGTTTTATTTGGGCTTATGCTTGGTCTCTACATTTTTACAAACACAGTGGATCAGAGAGAGCCCTGAGCAGGTGCATGGCAGGGTTTTGATTGGGGTTTTAGGAAGGACCAGGAAGTTCTGGTTTAATAGTTACAGGATTGGTTGACATTCAGCAAGGGCAAGCTTTTTACAAAGTGATTGGCTAGCTAACATAACTAACATTGACGGAGCTATCTCTAGGCCTCAGGAATGTTGGGTATTTTCTTTGTCACTGAAGGTTCTACTACAAAGTTGGTAGACTGCTCAGCACAAATGCCCCACTTTGAGATAAGATACCTTCCCATTATTGTTATCCTCAGGCTGTTCCTTGGGTAAGGAATCTTACGACCTTGTGTTTGGAATTGGTGACCCATGGTCCAATTCCTGGTGGCTTTATAATAGAGTCACTATTCTGGTGAAATTTAAGTGCTCTTTTTTAGGCCTAGTTCCTGGTGACCTTTGAAGATGTCTCTCCATTCTAAAAGATCCATTTGGATTTTGTGGGGGTTATAAATTATATGTCCTGTGTCAGAGAGCACTCAAATATTAAGCTGTGATATAGAAGAGTAGAACTGATGATGTAAAGGATTTACTATCGCTGAGAAACTAGTGGTACCAGTTAGAATTTAGCTGAGGGAAGACTGCCTGTAAAACACTCCACAGATACGCAGTATGCTAACCAGACCTGTTAGAGATTAGGATCCCGGGATACACATGTTTGCTCACCAGGATTGTGTAGAAATGTGTCAGGGTTATGTCTTTTTAATTTGTAAATTCCCAATGTGTATTTATTAATTCATGAATGCAAATGAAAGCAGACAAGATTGGTGGGTGTACAATTTGGGTCAGGTATCTTGCTCCAGTAAATATTGAATTTCAAATTAAGGGACTGTCCTATGCCCATATGTACAATCCTCATTGACACAGTTCTGTCAGTTCAAATTTGAGACACAGGCTATGGGCTTAAGCTGTGTCTGTCAGGTTACAGGTCTCAGCAGCTAATATTGTACACAGGGATAACATCAAACAGTATCTTATTAATGGCTTTCCCTCTACAAGAGAATGGCCTGTGTTTTTCAAAGTCAGTATGCTATGTGTTTTTTCTTTCAACTCTGAGTTTAAGAGCACTGGCTGCTCTTCCAGAGGTCAGGAGTTCAATTCCCACCAACCACATGGTGGCTTACAACATCTATAATGAGATATGGTGCTCTTTTCTGGCATGCAAGTGTAGATGCATGCAGAACACTGTATCAATAATAAATAAATATATGAATAAATAAATAAATAAGTCAGTTGTTGGTATTATTAAATTTTATTTTGTTGATGCATTACTGCTCTAGTCTCTTATTAGATAATATTCTTTGATAATCCAGTCATTAAGAATTTCATTCCTTTTCCCCTAGTGCTTTGATATTTGTTTTTGTTAAAGCAATGTCTCCTGTAGATCAGCCTTTCACATGCTATGTAGTTTACACTTTATTGGAACACTGAATGCTGCCCCTACTGCCTAGTGCCTAGAACATAGTCCTGCAGCTCTTTTTAGGTGGGCCCTGACTAGTGAGTGTGAAGTAAAATAGAACAGTGAATTAATGTCCCCTGAAGACCCTAAATTTTTAGAGGTGGGCAATTACAAATAAAGAGGGACCTGTGTAAGAATTGAGTTCACTAACCTACTTTGAAGCTGGTGTAGTCACAACACAGAAAGGGAGGGGGAGAAAGGAAGATGGTAATGAGTCATGTAATCAATTTTAGATGGTCAATAAAAGTGAAAACTGTACATTTGGGGGGAGTCATACACAAAGGGAATCAAGAATATGGATTAGTTGCTGAGCTTGTTTCTGGGAAGCAAATTTCTATAGTTGCATGAGTTCAAACAAAACAGAAGTTCTGGATAAAATGCTGTGGTAGTGACTAACAGGGATGTTTCCCCTCCCCACATTTGAAAATGCACAACCTGAGAAAAGAAGTTGTGAGTAATACTTGGTGTTCTCTAATACATATTCAAAGTCTCTGAAGAATATTGGACCATAAGGCCATTTTCAACTTTTAAAAATAATTTTAAGGTTATAATGAAATCATTTCAACCTTTTCATTCCTCTCTGCTCTTACATCTCAAATGCTGGGATGAATCTTTAAGGAGGCTACTTAACAATCAAAGCAGACCTGGCTGTCAGGTTCTCCCAGCATCCCTCAATCTTTTCCTGTTACAAGGTATGGGTGTCATACACAGATCTCTACCTCAGAAGTTGAGCTGCCCTCCTCCCAGCTCTCATTCCTTATGTATTCCAACCATTTTGGTTACCTGGTCTTTTTCATTTATCATTTACCTTCCCACCCTTTTCATCTGGCACTCTTCTCCTCTCACATGGCTCAAGTTCATGTCAATCCTAGACTGTCCCAGATGTTCCTGTGTCTGACTATGTTCTCTCATATATCTATAATAAACTTTCTATTCCAACATTCCTAGGTACAGCCATATCCTTTTTGTTTTATTTCTCATTTTCATTGAGCTCTCATTACCTACTCCTTTCTTTCAAATTCATGGCCATTTGTTTCTTTAATGGTTGTTACTATTTGGCTTTGACTAAAGTTTGGCTGAAGGACTTCCCAAATATGAGGTAGAGATGACTGCGTTGGACACTGATCATGTAATGGAATGTGCAACATAAATGACCTGTATCTTGGAAGATGAGCAGGTGCCCTGGGAAAGTAGAAGATTGTATTTTAAAACATTTCCAAGATGAGGATGTTGCAGGATATTTGATCCCAGTGTGATCCCATAGATTGTGAACAGTAAAAACCTGTGCTTTGTTTGGTATGGTTGAGCCCTAACACAAACCTTAATTCCAACAACTTTCTGTTTATTCTAAAGAGGTGATTATGGTATGGTTCCGTCAGCCCTGGAACATACCTTTAATTCAAAAGCTCTCTGTGCACAGGATTTAATAATGTTAACCCTAGATCAAAAGGCAAAGCAAGAAGCCAGCTGACAGGGATTAAAGAGTACGTGGAACTTTCAGCTGAAATGTATTTAAGAAAGAGTGTAAAAGTGGAAGGAGTTTTAACATAGTAGATTTTGGGCTTTTTGAGCTTTGAGCTAGAAAGCCTTTGGCCTTGGGTTCCTTTGGCCTATCTCCTCTGATCTGTCATCTGAACTGGTGAGCTTTTGGGGCTTTTTACTCTTGGAGTTGAGGTGAGTAGGATGGTCAGATGGGTGCTTTCTCTGCCTCTCTTCACTGGAAGGTTTTAAAATAGAATAATTGGAATTTTCATTCTTTTATAACAACATTAGCATTCTGTGTGCCCATAGGGGTTAGGGCAAAGCTAGAATGCCTCTGCTATCAGCATCATTTGATCTTTGATCCACTGGTAGAGGAGCTACTACTGTCCTAAGACTCAGCTGTATTGTTCAAGCTAATGAGGGATTCTGGGTAGGCCTAGCAGTCAGGAGCAATAGTGGGAGGTAATTTATGGGTTTGTTTTGGGATTTTCCTCTGATATAGCTCTAAAGAGCTGTGAGTGAGACCAGAGGCCATGTCATGCTGAGTGTGGGGCCATTGTCCCCAGGCCAGGAATAGCAGGCTCCTGAGCTATCACAGCCTGATCTGCTTTGAATGAGATGGACTGTGGTTCAGGCTGTGGTTCTGTTGGTCTCCATGTGGTGATCTTGACTGAGACCCTTGGCCTCTGACCCTTCCTGAGTGTTGATTGTCCAGAGAAGTGAGGACTTTGCCGCCTAGGCAGTAGAAAATTGTGGTGCTTATAATATCACTATCTAGTGTACACACGCAAGCATAAGTTTTGCAGGGGACAGATTGGAAAACTGAAGGTCTCATTTCTAGAAATGATTAATGTTGTATTCCACATAGAGATTTGCATAACAAATTTTACAACTCGTTTTGAACCTGGAAGAAAAGAGGGGTGGTGGTCATCTTTCAGCAATACTTGATTACATTTTTTTTTTAACCTTTCAACTACCACCAGTCACAATGGCATGATTTAGGGAAATTCAAACCCACGGTACAAAAGGAATTTCTGAGATGCAGAATTTTGTCAGGTGTGCCTGGTTTTAAATAAGTGGATAGGAAAGATACATATATTGTGACATAAATCATGCAGCAGGAAACAGAAACTAAATTATTCTCCATCATTTTTTTTGTGTATGATTGTTGGCAAGGGCTGGGCTGTGCCTGAACCCACAAGGGGACATGAGGGACTGCAAGCCATAGCCCAGCTTAAGATCACCTCCATTTTCTAAGAGACTTCCAGAGCAAAAGGACTCTCTGTAAAGGAGGTTAGTAGTAGCTGGAGGGTCAGAAATATAAAGATTTAGGTGTCACTTTGTGTTTGTCTTGTAGCAGTTGTGAAATCTGTGTTTATTTAATTTTTATTAATTAGAAAATCAAAGGTATCTCTGGTGCAGTGCACATTTTTCATGTTAGAGTTTCCTTAGGTCTTTTCATGTAAACTTGTCTCTATTTTAGGCTTATGTTTTTGACTTTTTTTCTCACCCCCTCATTCTTTCATAAACACTGTACACATTCTTGATTATTGAAGTTTGTGGTAAGTACAGAAGTCACATCATGCCAGAAGATTATGAGATTCATGACAATAGAATCATCCCTTATTTTTCTGTTTTCCTCTGTTTCTTACCAGGTGGCTTTTCTGATATGAGATAGAGATTTTAGATTGTTCTTTAGCAATCACATAAAGACAATTTGCACTATGTCTGTAGAAGGCAGAAGAGACAACATGAAGGTGAGTGATACCAGTTGGCCAGTTTACTCCTTCGCTTTTGACATTTTCTTTTGGTGATCTGTCATTTTCTTCAGAAGTTTCATGTGTCCAGTGGTCTCCATATTCTTTAGTTGGATGATTTTATTCTCCTGAGAAGATTAAATCAAAACCATACCCCATCCCTAATTTGGGGGTGAGGGTTGTACCTTTTTAGGCATGTTATATCTTTTATAGGGCAAATGATTTTTTGAAAATAGAAAAAGTATAGTATCTCAATTAAAGTTAAAAAATACCTTTGAAAGTTTACAAATATACCTTAAAGTGTATTTATTTCTAGATAATAAAGGGCATTCACTTTAATTTTCAGCCTGCCTATTACAAGCAGCTTTTAAATAAAATCACTTTAAATCCTATGTGCCTGCCTCTGCCTCACAGGTGGTATGTAAAGGGCATGTGCCTCCAAAATGCTGGGATTAAGGCTATGAACCACCAACACCCTGTCATTGTAACTTCTGAATTTAGAAAACAACTAATTAATAGATAACTGCTTGTCTCTGCTGGGATTAAAGGCACTGTCTATCCCCACACTGCTCAAAAATTTTATATTCACTCCAAAGTATTCCAACGCAAACAAGTTTATACCTTTGAATTTACTTAAAACATTTTAAACCCCTTAACTGTTTTTAATATGAAACAACAAAAGTATATTTTTTATTTAAGAAGAAAACACTAGTCTTCATAAGTTTGGTTGGACTCAATAACCAAGCTGTCTGATGAAAAGTTACCTCTGCTTATTCAGGTGATCTCTACTATTCAAATATAATCATTATCAATTTTGATAGGATCCACCATTCTTTTCCTGTAGAAACATTCAGTTTTACCAATGAAGACACAGTTCAACAGTTTCTCACTATCTACTCCTTTTAGTTGTGTTTACTTCTTTTTGTTCTACAGTATTTAGGTGTGCTGTTAAGTTGCTGGGTAGAGATCTCTCTGATTTTTTTTTCTGAATGTACTTAGTGCTATGAACTGTCTTCTGGCCGACACTTCTGTTGTGTACTACGAGTTTTGATATGTTATGTATTCATTTCATGAACTTATTGCAATTTTCTTATATCTTTTGAGACTTCCACTGTTCAAGTATTTCATCAATTTTGGAGCATAGTATATGAGTTGCTCAGAAGAGGGAATAATCTTTCGTGCTTGGGTGGATGTTCTGTAAACATCATTTGGGTATATTTAGTTTTTTGATGTTAGTTATCTGGAGCATTTCTCTGTTCCGTTTGGTCAGGAGGACCTGTCCATTGGTGAAAGTGATATATTGAAGTCTTCCCCTATTGGCTCATGAGGGCCAGGATGTGATGCAAGCTGCATAAGGGTTTCTTTTATAACTTAGGTGATCTTAGGTTTGGGCCATAGATGTTAAGTATTGAAATGTTATATTGCTAGATTTTTGTTAAAATGTCATTTCCTTTGCCATCTTTTGATTAGTTGCTTTTGAAGTCTGTTTTGTTAGATATTAAAATTGCTATATGAGCTTTATACTCTAGTCCATTTATTTGAGATATCTTTTCCAACACTTTACCTTGAGATAATGTCTATCTTGATGTGAAGCTGTGTTTGATGTGTTTAGATGAAGGGTGGATTCTGTTTATCATCCATTTTGTGAGCCTGTGTCTCTTTATTGGTGAATTTGGGTCAATGGTATTAAGAGATATCAACAAACAGTGATTGTAAATCCTGGTATTTTGGTGGTGGTGGTGGTTGTTTTAGCACCCTGTGTTGGGCTACATTCATAGATACATATGTTTAAATTTGACCTTATGAAACATCTTATTTTCTCCATTTGCTGATTGAAAGTTTCTGGGCATGGTTAGTAATTTGTCTTGGCTTCTGTAGTTTTTTAAGAGTCAGAAGCACACTGTCTAAGCCCTTCAACTTCTAGCATCTTTACTGAGAACACAGGATTAATTTCAAAGATCTGCCTTTATTTATTTCTTGGTTGTTTTTTGTTTGTTTTGGTTTGTCTGTTTGATTGTTTGGTTAGTGTGGTCTGTTTTATTTTTTTTTCTGTTGCAGCTTTTCATATTCTTTCCTTGTGCTGTATGTTTAGAGTTTTGATTATTCTGGTAAGAGGACTTTCTTTTCTGGTCTCTTTGGTGTTTTGTATGCTGCTTCTTCTTTAGGTTAATTTTTTTTCTTGTATGGTTTTGCTGAAAATATCTTCTTTACCTTTGATCTCATCCTTCTTCTGCTAATCTGACCATGAGCATGTTTTGTCTTTTCATAATATCCCAGAGTTCCTAGATATTTTGTGGTAGAGAACTTTTACATTTCACATTTTCTTTGACACATGTATCTATTTCGTCTTTTTTCTATTCTTTTTTACTGTCGTTTTATTTTATTTTCAGACAGGTTTGTTTTTATAGCCTTTGCTGTCACTTTGTAGACCAGGCTGGCCTTGAACTCCCAACAGTGCATTGGTTTCTGCCTACCTGAGTTCTGGTATTAAAGGAGTGTACAAACACAGCTGTCTTCCATTTCTTCTATTTGTTTTCACTGCATATATTTCTCTCTTGATCTCTGTTTTGAGTGTGAACCTTGCCTCTGTAGTTCCTTGTTGTAGTCTTTAAATTTTTCATTTCCAGGATTCCCTAACTTTCTGTTTTTTTTTTTTAATAAATTTCTTTTTTTTTTTTTGAAGTTGGAATTCTCCGTGTAGTATTGGCTCTGGTGGACTTGCTTTTTAGCCCAGGCCCACTTCAATGTCACAGAGATCTATCTGCCTCTGCCTACTCAAGTGCTGGGATCAATGGTGTGCACCATCATGGCCAGCTTGTTTGTGCTTTCTTTATTGCTTCTATTTCCATATTTCCAGAATGTGTTTCATTCTGTCATTCTCCATTTGGGAGAGGCCTGGAGATCAGCTTCCAGATGGAGAATGGTGGTTCCATTTCTCTCAAGTGCAGCTAGACCACTTTAGGGCAACACTCATGTTCACTAAGCCAGAGTGAGGAATGAAATTTCTATTGACTGTTACAGGCAGCTATCCTGTAGTAGTGGTAGTGGAAATTCAGGTGTTCCAGAACCTATGACCATACCAAAGTCTTACCATTCTCAGTTAAGCTGCTGTGCCTTGCTCTGAAGACTTTCACCTCAGAGTTACAGGTGAAAGTCCATGTTTGGTTGACTTGCAACCAAGACATAGGCCTAGTGAGACCCAGATCCAGTGAGGCCTAGGCCCAGTGGGTCAGAGAGCAGGCCCAGAGGGGAATAAATGATGAATATCAGGGGCAATGATGGAAGGCTGATGGTATCAGGTGGCATACAACCAGTCAGCATGCATGCACCTGCAACTTGTTTATTTGAAGTCAGGGACTTATAAACTTTGTGCAAAGGGAAGGATTTTGAGGATAAATATATGATTTGCTGGGGTTTAGGGGTCAAGGATACTTGACTTACATATAGTGCTACCATGCCTCATTTTCCATGAAGTAGCAAGGTCCTGTCACAAGAAGGAGAACACAGTACTCAATTATCCTATATGTGGGAAAAAAATCTCTGAGTACAGTTGAAAGTCACTGCTGAAGACAAAGATCCTTAGCAGGATGATCCATTTCTAGGAATTCCCAGATGTTTGTTCGAGCAGTTTTCTTCACAGAAAAGGGTTTGCCTAATAATCTACCCTGAGGGCTCTGTGAGGCTCTTTATATGACCCATGGTCATATAGATCAGGAGGCAGATTTTTAGGCCCTTCACTGAGAAAACAGAGTTCACCATCACAGACTGAATGGAAATAAGTGGCTATCCAGAGATGTCAGACTTCACCCTAATCCAGCAAAGCCTCATATCCCTCAAATGTTTGTTGTTTCATGGCTTTATTTAAGGAATTTATTGGTTTCCTCCAATTGTTTGATTATTATTTGCCTGGATTTTTTATGGAATTTATTCATACCACATACCACAGCACATCCTGAATATACAAACATAGCTGAAAACACAAGAAAAAGATCTCGAAACAAAGTACATGAAGATGATATTGGTCATTACAGCAACTGGTGCAAAAGGTGGTGTTTAAGTGTATAATACAAACACACTGTTTCTGTAAAAATCTGCTTTCTTCTACTTGGCTTTTAAAAGGTTATATATTCTCACACTGATGCAGACATATACCCAATCATGAGTCATAGAATACAATATGGTTTCTGAGTGATCCTAGCAGACATCATTTTCTTTATCATAAAAATATGAGTTAATTTTAGTAGTCAAAATTAGTTTTTCTAATGTTGAAACATTTGTATGCTTTAATGGAATCTCTTCAATTGGAACATCCCTAAACCTCCAATGCATTTTTATAGTTGGCAAAGGAAAGAACCGGAATGCAGAAGTTGAGTGATGGCCAGTGAGTTCTTTGATTTTGGTTTTGACTATAATCCTATTGTATTTGCTTATAGGACTGTGTTATATTTATAGGCCTATCTTTGTGTTTCCTTTTGGCAGGGATGCTATGTATATTGTGTGATTTTATTAGTTATAATCTAACTATAATGTTTCTCTCAAAAGTCATAGACCTTCACATATTTTTGCCTTCTGAAAATTTATATTATGTTTTAATTCCTTGAATTTTTGTTGATTTGGAGACTTAATTTAGAGAAACAGTTTTACTTCACTCTTATTGATCTTAAAGACTTGCCTCTCCTCATTTCTTGGTGTATCTGTGTTTTCAAGTTGCACTCATCAATTTCTCAATTTTTGCTACGTAAGTGACTGATAGTATTAACACATTGCTTTTGAGTTTTTAAAACTTCCTCATATATTGTCTCTTTATCCTTATTAGCTTCAATAGTCAAGATTTCAAAGCCTACAGTCATCTTAGGGAGCCTCAATTAACAGCATGCCCTCATCAGAGAAGCTGGGTGCTATATCTGTGAGAGGTTGTGTTGACAGATGGTTGATGTGGGAAGGCTCTTCTACTGAGAGATGCAATATTCCTAAGCAAGTAGGCCTGGCCCACATAAGATAACTACCTGAGCATGAGACAATGATTAAACAAGAGACCAACCCAGAAAACATTTGCCCATGGCTTTTGCCTTAATTTTCTTCAAGCTTGACTTTCCATGCTAAGCTCCCAAAATGATGGACTGTGATCTGACAGTACCAGACTCAATGAATAAACACATTCATGACCTGACAGTCTTTTGGTTAGGGGATGTAGTCACAGAACAAAGTAGGAAATTAGAACAAATATATATAGGAAGAGTGATTTCACTGCTGGACAAAACCTTGGAATGTTCTCTCTCTTTTTTTTCAATGCAGTTTATTCAGGAACCTTGAACAATCATCTGACCCTGGGAAAAGCCAGCCCACAGCTTAAATAGCCTCTGGGTAGCCAACTCCAGCATGCCACGTGGGCAATGCCGATAGGTCCACATACATGGAAGCAAGCCAGATCCTCAGCCTTAGCCAAATGTGGAGTTGTTCATGACAGAAAGCACTGACCGGGAAGGTGGAAGGTGGAAACCAGCTCCATCTTTAAGGCGCAGCATTACACAGCTCTCTACAGTTCCCCCTTTTTGTTTTAGACGCATCAGGCAAGAGTAGAGGTCTAATCTCTGATATTAGAAATAAATTGGGACTTTGCACTGATGTTCATTTAGGTGTCATCCACCTAAAGAGCATCAGGAGTGTTCTCTTTTTAAGGAATGTGGAAAACATCAGGATTTAAGATGGCAAAAGCTTTAGAAAGCTGTATACAGAGCTTCATCAACTGTTCTGGTAGGACCTAGTAGATCAGAGTGTTGAGAGTAATGCAGACAGAGTAATTTCAGGTTGGAGGATTTCAGTGGACAATAGACTCCATGAAAAATTAAGCTAGAGGACATTTGTGTGATATTTTGACTGAAAATCATACTTATGCTGCCCAAGCCCTGAGCAATTGAGTAAGTTAGAATTAAAAAATATCAGGCTTCATTTCTTACTTGGAATACTAAATCTGTTAAATGGTTATTGTTAGCGAGACATTCAGGACCACAGTGAAAGAAAGAGACAAGTGGAGCAGAAATAAACATAGTTTTTGGTTTGTTGAGAAAAGCATCATTAGGTAGTTTCAGATGGCAGTCACGTGCTGAAACAGACAGTAAATTTCAAGGAGGTTATCATCATCAAAGAGAAGGTCCTAGTTCTGGATTTGAAGCCTAAGATGGTGTCCATACAGTAATACTCCCCACTGCTAATTCTTCTATTAATGGAAGGGGTAGGCAAAGTGTTTCCTAGTGCCAGGAAGGAACTTCATATAAAACCTGCTCCAAAAGTGGTCCAAATGTGGCACCGTCCATCCCAATTTGTCCACCCTAATGTAGAATCCAACTTGACAGGCTCACTCATGTTGTGCTGGTTCTAGAAACAAGAAAGATGCAAAATTTAAGGTAATAGATTCTTTCTTTGTAGCTTCAGTTCAGCCATCAGTGTTTAGCAGAGTCAGATTACCAGTGAAGATACTGTAAAGTTTCATTGCATGAAGCAGTGAGGGTGAAGACTGAGTTGCACCTTAACACTACAAGATGTTGAGAAACTTAAGTTAGGAGACACCTACCATATAGTGCTGCCTATAGGGAGTGGAATTAAGCAATCTTGGGGATGTATGAGAGGTTTCAGGGATAGGACCATCTAAGCCTTTCAAACAGCATCAGGATTTATTGTTTTCCTTGCTGATCTTCTTTCCTTGGTCCAGTCTTCCTAAAATATGTACACATTCCTCTCTACAAGAATGGGAAAGGGGTATTCTGTGCATCTATGTTGGAATTATGTAACTTGCTTCTGATGTTACAAGATGTGGTACCCAAGAGATTATCTTGTGTGTTAGAAGAGACTGTGAAGTTTTATTTGAACAGTGTATGAGCTATTGCAGAATTTTAAGATCATTGAAGTTAGACTACATTTTCATCATGGGATGACAATAAGCCTATAATAAACTTGGTCAGAACTTATTTGATTGAATCAAAAAATCTCCCAGAGAAGATCATGTTTCTGTTTTTAACACTGAAGAAAGTTTCTTTGTAGCCTTGGCTGTCCTGAAAGTTGGTATGTAGACCAAAAAGGTTTTGAACTTACAGATCTAACTCCAGTTTAGTGTTGGGCTTAAATTTAGAACAACATGCCTGGCATCAACATCAACATCAACATTGGCTGCTGAGCCTGGGATGTAGCATTTTGGGTTTTTTGTTTGTTTCTTTTGTTTTGTATATGTAAGCATAGGTTGCTGTGCTGATCTTCATCCACATCTTGCATTTGAAATTTGGCAGACAGTATTTAATTTCTTAGGATGGCATGTATTCATGACACTAACAGTGTCTGAGCTTTCTGAGTTATTTAATTTCATGTGTATGACATTATTTCTACCTGTTGTGTTCGTGTTTTAAGACTTTATTTATTTATTTATTTATTTATTTATTTATTTATTTTATTCAAACTTAACTCATTTTAATTTAAATTTGTTTTTCTATAATTTATTCTCTGACATGAACTCAGCTCTTTGAACACCTCCTGCTGGGGGGTGCACTCTTGTGAGGCCACAGAGGAATATACTACAGCCATCCTTGATGAGACCTGATAAGCTAGGTTCAGACAGAAGGGGACGAGTTCCTCCGCTATCAGGAGAATATGTAAGGGGCATAGGGTGAGAAAGAGAATGGCTGGGACAGGGAGGAGATGGTGGAGGGGGCTACAGTGGGTATACAAAGTGAATAAACTGTAATAAATAAATAAATAAATAAAATTTAAAAATAATTTATCCACTTAACATCCCAATTTTAGCCCCCTCCCTAGTCTCTTCTTGGTTTCACCCCTCTGTTCCTCTTTCACCCTGATCCCATTTCCAATTCTCAGATAGGGGGAGCCCTCCTCTCTTACCATCTGACCCCAGCCTATCAAGGCTCACTAAGACTGCCTGCATTCTCTTCCTTTGTGGTGTAGCAATGCCCCCTCTACCAGGGGGGAGTGATCAAAGAGCAGGTAACAGAGTCCATGTCAGAGCCAGTCCCTACTCTTCTTACTATGGATCCCACATGAGACTGAGCTGCCTATCAGCTATAACTGAGCAGGGGTCTGGTTCCTCTTCATGAATGGTCTTTGGTGGGTCCATCAATCTCTGCAAGTCCCCATGAGCCCAGATTTGTTGTCCTTGTTGGTCTTCTTATGGCAGTCCTGCCATATCTGGCTCTTTCTACTTTCTACCCCCTAGTCTTTTCTATGATTCTTTGTGTTTTACCCAAAGTTTGGCTGTGAGTATTAGCCTCTGCTTTGATCCCCTGCTGGGTAGTCTTTTGAAGGATATGTATGTTAGGCTCTCATCCTGTTCCCTCTCCTCAGTCACTTCTGGTGTAGGTACTATTTGCCCTTTTGAATATGAATCGACCATCCTCGATAGGGTCTTCCTTTTTATTTAGCTCCTTTAGGTCTGTGGATTGTAGTATGTTTATCCTATATTATGGCCATTATCCACTTATGAATGAGTACATACCATGCATGTCTTTCTGGTTTTGGAATAACTCACTTAAGATGATCATTTGTAGTTCCATACATTTGCCTGAAAATTTCATGGTTTCCTTTTTTTAAAATACCCAAATAGCATTCCATTGTGTAAAAGCACCACAATTTCTGTAAAACAGTGGTTCAGTTGAGAGACATGTAGTTTGTTTCACTATTCTGGCTATTATAAATATAGATGCTATGAACATAGTTGAGCAAATATCTTTGTTGAATGGTGGAGCATCTTTTTGATATACTCCCAGGAATGGTAGAGCTGGGTCTTGAAGTAACACTATTTTCAATTGTCTGAGAAAGCATCAGATTGATTTCTAAAGTGGTTGTATACGTTTGCACTCCTACTAGCAATGCAGGAGTGTTCCTCTTTCTCCACATTCTCACTAGCTTGCTGTCACTTCAGCTTTTGACATTATCCATGATGGGATTAAGATGGAATGTCATTTGCATTTTTATGATGACTACAGATATTGAGCATTTAATCTCCACCATTTGATATTCCTCTGTGGAGAATTCTCTGTTTAGTTCTGTACCCCAGATTTAAAGTGGATTATTTGGATTGCTGGAGTTAAATTTCTTGATCTTTTTATATATCTTGTTTATTAGCCCTCTCTGTTGTATGTAGGGTTGGTGAAGATCTTTTGTCAGGCTGTAGGCTGTCATTTGTTCTATTGACAGAGTTCTTTGCTTCATAGAAGCTTTTTGTTTCACGAGATCCTATTCATTAATTCTTGATCTTAGAGCAAGTGTTCTTGGTGTTCTGTTGAGGAAATTACCTTCTATGCCAATGACATCGAGGATCTTTCCCACTTTTTCTTCTAAGAGATTTAGTGTATCTGGTTTTATGTTGAGGTCTTCGAACAACTTGGACTGCAGTTTAGTGCAGGGTGATAAATATGGATCTAGTTTCATTTTTCCAGATGTAGACATCCAGTTAGAACAGCACCATTTGTTGAAGATGCTGTCCTTTTTCCATTGCATGGTTTTGACTTCTTTGTCAAATATCAAGTGTCCATAGGTGTATGGGTTTATTTCTGGGTTTTCACTTCAATTCCATTGACCCACCATTCTGTTTTTTTTTTCCAGTACCGTGCAGTTTTTATTACTATTAATTTATAGTAGAGCTTGAGATCAGGGATGGTTATACCTACTGAAGATCTCCTATTGTACAGGATTGTTTTAGCTATTCTGGCTTGTTTATTTTTCCATATGAAGCTGAGAATTGTTTTTTCAAGTTCCTTAAGGAATTGTGTTGATATTTTGATGGGAATATCATTGAATCTGTAGATTGTTTTTGATAGGATGGCAATTTTTACTATGTTGATCCTACTAATCCATGAGCATGAGAGATATTTCTATCTTCTGGTATCTTTTTCAGTTTCTTTCTTCACAGACTTGAAGTTGTTTTGTTTTGTTTTGTTTTGTTTTTCATAGAGGTTTTTCACTGGCTTGTTGAGGATAACATCAAAATATATTTTTTTTTCTGGCTATTGTGAAGGGTGTTATTTTCCTAATTCTTTATCAGTCCATTTGTCATTTGGATACAGGAGTGCTACTGATTTTTTTCTGAGTTAACTTTATATCCAGCCACTTTGCTGAAGTGTTTTTCAACTGTAGGAGTTCACTACAGTAGAATTTTTGGGGTCATTTTTGTATACTGTCATATCATCTGTGAATAGTGATATTTGATTTCTTCCTTAACAATTTGTGTCCCCTTGATCTCCTTTAGTTGTCTTATTGTCCTAGATAGGACTTTGAGTACTGTATTGAAGAGATTGAGAGAGAGTGTGTAGCCGTGTCTTGTCCCTGAGTTCAGTGGAATTGATTTAACTTTCTTTTCATTTAGTTTGATGTTAGCTATGGGGTTTCTTTACACTGTCTTTACTATTTTTAGATATGTGCCTTTGTCCCCAGTCTCTCCAAGACTTTAAACAAGAATAACTGTTGGATATTGTCAAATGTTTTTTCACCATTTAAGAAAATGATCCTCTGTGGTTGTTTTTTTTTTTTTTCAATTTGTTTATATGGTGGATTACATTGATGGATTCCATATACTTAAAGTCTATTTTATTAGACATTAGAATGGCAACTCCTGCATGTTTCTTGGGTCCATTTGCTTGGACCCTCCTTCCAGCTCTTTACTCTCAGGCAATGTCTATCTTTGTGACTTAGATGTGTTTCTTGTATGCAACAGATTGTTGGGTCTTGTTTACATATCCATTCTGTTAGTCTGTGTCTTTATTGGAGTGTTAAGTCCATTGATGTTGAGGGAAATTAATGACCAGTGGCTGTTAGATCCATTTATTTTGATGTTGCTTGTGGTAGTGTGTTTGTGTGCTTGGTTACTTTTAGTTTTGCTGTAGTGACATTATTTATTTCCTGTGTTTTCCTGAATGTAGTTAGCTTTCCTGGGTTGTAGGTTTCCTTCTAGGAGCTTCTGTACCTCTGGATTTGTGCGTAGGTATTGTTTAAATTTGTTTTTGCCATTAAATATCTTGTTTGCTCCATCTATGATGACTGAGACTTTTGCTGGGTATAGTAGCCTGGGCGGTCATCTGTGTTCTCTTGGGGTCTGCATGATATCTGTTCAGGCCCTTCTGGCTTTCATAGTCTCTGTTGAGAAATCAGGTGTGATTCTAATGGGTTTGCCATTATATGTTACTTGGCCTTTTTCCTTTGCAGCTTTTAGTATTTTTTCTTTGTTCTGTATACTTACCGTTTATTATGTGGTGGGAGGATTTTCTATTCTGGTCTAATTTATTGGGTGTTCTGTAGGCCTCTTATATTCTTATAGACCTCTCTTTTAAGTTGGGGAAATTTTCTTCTATGATTTTGTTGAAAATATTTTCTTCAGATGAATGGGGAGGAGGTCCCCCCCATCAGTGGACTTGGAAAGGGGCACGGTGGAGATGAGGGAGGGAGGGAGGGAGGGACTGGGAGGGAATGAGGGATCGGGACATGGCTGGGATACAGAGTTAATAAAATGTAACTGATAAAAAAATAAAAAAAAATAAAAACAAATAAAAAAAAAGAAAATATTTTCTGGGCCTTGGAGGAGGGAATCTTCTTTTTCCTCTATTCCTATTATTTTTAGGTTTTGCTTTTCATGTTGTCTTGGATGGTCTATGTCAGGAATTTTTTAGATTTAACATTTTCTTTGATAGCTACATCTATTTCTTCCATTGTGTCTTCCACACCTGAGATTCTTTCTTCCCTCTCATAGTCTATTCATTATGCTTAACTCTGTAGTTCCTGTTTTCTTCCCTAAGTTCTTTCTCTCCACAATCTCCTCCATTTGTGTTTTCTTTAATTTTTCCAATTCTATCATCAGATCTTGAGCCATTTTATTGATTTCCTTCACCTCTCTGACTATTTTCCTTCAATTCCTTCAGCTGTTTGTTTGAACAATCCTCTGTTTCTTTAATTTCTTTCAGGGATTTAAGTATTTCCTCTCTAAAGGCCACAAATTGTTTGGCTGCAACTTCCTGTATTTCTTTAAGGATAGCCACAATCACTTTGTCTTTATCATCTTCTATTTCTTTGCAAATGGCAATATTCTGTTTGACTTTATCTGCATCTAGGTCTTTACGAAGTTTATTTGTTTCCTCTATTATCCTGTTCATAAGCACAGATGTAAGGTCATCTTCTTGAATTTCATTTACGCTGGGTTATCCAGGGCTGCTTGCTCCAGGGATGCTTGCTCCTGGATAACTTGTTCTAGGGATGCAATATTGCTCTGTCTTTTGTTGGTTGAGCTTTTATGCTAGCCTCTACCCATTAGGCTATCTTAGGTGTTTGGGGTTAGTTTCTGGTACTTCCTGGGATCCTGTGGTGGGTGGAATCACCTTGGCAGGAAGATGATTTTTTCCCAAAGGAGCTCTCCTCCATTTTTTAGGTATGGTCACTGAATGGCAGGTGTTTTTCAGGAATTGCCACAGCTCATCTCAGGCATGCAGACCTGAGTAGTAATTGTGGTATTCATTAGTAAAGGGAACTACCCTCTCATCCAGAGAAGTCCTGGAGACAGCTTCCCTCTTGCTGTAAATTTAGTGAGCTGCTGCTGTAACCTGGGTGCCTTGTGGTTTGGTCAGTTTAATTAGGGAAAACTCATTTTCCCTTGGAGCAGTATTTGGGTGTTGATCTTAGGGAACCCAGGCTTCTGGAGGTCTGAGTTTGGGGCTCTCTGCCCCAGTACCCAAGTGGTAATCAGTGGTATGTGAGCACTACTCTCATGTGTGCAGCAGGAGGCTAGAGCCTGGAGCCTGTGGATAAACAGAAACTTTTCTAGAGCTAGGTGTCCTGAGGTAGGGCCAGATATTTCTGCCACCTTTGGGTTTTTTCTCAACAGAAAAAGCCAGTCTGTACTGTTAGGGAGGGGGCGTGTGGAGTGAGTAGGCACTTGCTTGCAAGTGGTGGCTCCAAGCTGGTGACTGGACAGGAACCTGAGAACTTTTTCTGAGAACATTCCCGTATGTGTGGTGTTAGTGGTGGTGGGGGGTCAGCTGAGTACTCTAAGCTGGGACCTGCTGTTTCCCTCCCTGTGGGGTTTTCTCCCAACAGGAAAACCCAGCCTCTAGTGCCCTGGGGTACACAGTTCTGTCTGTGATGGAGAGTTAGTTGTAGGGTGGGCAGCTGGAGCCCCACTCAGGGCTGGCTGCTTTGTGCCTGCAGGTCTGCAGGAACTTTTCCAGGGATAGACTGGTTGACCTGAGGTCAGCCCTACTTGCTTCCTTCTCTGGGGTTTTCTCAAGACTGGGACTCCCAGTCTCTTGTGCCCTGGGGTGCACAGTTCAGCCTGGGAAGGTGATCAGGATATGCAAGAGTGTGCTTCTGGTCAAGTGACCCACTGACTGTGTGACCTGGGGTTTCTTCTGGGTTCTTGCTGGGTGACCTGAGGGTAGACCCGACTTATTCCCACTCCGTGGAGTTTCCTCTCACCTGGGAAACACAATTGCTTTTGTTTTAGGGTCTAGAGTTCAGCCTCTTAGTCACTGTACCAATATTGCTGCCCTGCTCCTCAGACAGTGTCATCCCAGCACCGCCATCTTGGATTACCCCTTTCTCATCTCTTTCAATTAATTTTTGGTGAAAGTCTGTTTTATTAGATATTAGAATGGTTACTCCTGCTTGCTTCTTGGGTCTATTTGCTTGAAAACCTTATTCCTGCTAAAACATCCCAAGAAATTTTCAAGGGATTAGCTGAGTGCTCTGAGGTTGAACCCAATTGCTTTTCTCATTTCACCTGGTAAATACAGTCAGTGGTGTTTGGAGGCCCACAGTTCCAACTATTGGTCACTGTGCAGTCTCTGCTACCCTGCTGATCAGACACAGTGTGAGTTCAGCCCTTCCAGCTGGGATCTGTTTTTAATTTTTACTGAATATGAGTATTTTGAATGTATGCAGGAATATGCATCTCTTGTGTGCCTGATCTTCACTATAGTTTGAAGATGTGTTCAGAACTCATGAACTGATAGTAGTGGGTTCCAGGTAAACAATGACAATTGAGCCCACTTATTTGGAGGAGTAGCAAGAGCTCCTCACTGCTGAGCCATCTCTTCTACCTTATGTTGCTTATTTATGATCAGCATTGACATTGCTAATATTTTCATTTTTCTATTTTTAGCTGTTTAAACATGCATTCCCTTTTAGTAAGATGTTATTAGAGTTAAAGTTTAAGCTGGGGCAGTGCAGATTTCTGGAAAAGGAATGCACAACTGGAGTGGATGTGTAATTTCTTGTACAAGCTTTAGTTAAGACTTCTGAGTTCTTTCAATCTTTTATGTTTGTTTGATTGAATTTTAGGGGAGGCTCTGTCTTACTATATAGGTCTAGCTGTCCTGGAACTTTTTGCATAGATAATGCTGGCATCCAATTCAATAAGATACACTTGCGTCTGCCTCCTGAGTGATGGAATTAAGGCATAATAGAATACACCCAGCTTGTCCATAATTTTTGTAGTTAGTAACGGTTCATAAATTTCTCTGATGTGTACTTAGTACTGCTCATCTCTTAATTTCTCTGTGTGTCTCTGTCTCTCTCTTTCTATTTCTCTCTCTTCTCTCTGTCTTTGTCCACATTAATTACCATGACTATTCAAAAGCTATATCCTATTCAAAAGAGTTCAGATATGACATAGTTAAACTTCATTATTCAGTTTTCTTCTAAAATGACTTAGTAATAACATTAACACTTATGTTTTAATAGAAAAGTTTTAATCTTTATTTTTAAACTATAGACTATACATGATTTAGAAAGGAGAATAAACAAAACAATGATCAAAGAATAATCATGTGTTCTATGCCTTTTCTTTTGTCTGGGAACTCAGAAATATGATGTTATCAGCTATGATTATTGTTGCTTGCCACTCACATTATTTTTATCCATCTGTTCACTGTAGTACAATTTCCCTTCCACAAATATATGAGCCCCCATTTTCATATACTGGTATGCCACATCTCTGATCCCTGGTCAAAACATGATATCCAGTGCCATGTTGTCTTTTGACTGACACCACCCATCTGTTCACTGTCACCTGATAGCCACATATCATTTGTTGCTAGATAAAATATGTCTGTTTTTTCCTTCCACCTGTCTCATGAAAGTGTCCTGACCTACTCACCCAAGTAACTGAAGATGATTCATAGATCACTCAAGAACCCAACTAATGGCTACTTCATATTAATGTCTTACAAACCAATACAAAACCTTTAACACAGGTTTTCAAAGCAAGCCTTTTTTTCCTTTACAATCTAACCTTTAGGCTTTTTCTTCTCCCATCCTTCACCTGATGCACAGCACCCAACTGTCTAACACTAGCACTTCTGTGTCAGAAAATAAATGGAAGAAGCATTAGAATTATATGATTATATTGCCAATGAAATATAAATTTATATTGTTGCCAGTCTTTCTTTTTTACAAATGTATGGTATATTTTAGAATTCAGTGACATTTAATGATGTCCATGTGAAATTCAGCCAAGAAGAGTGGGCCTTGCTGGAACCTTCCCAGAAGCAACTCTACAAAGTTGTGATGCTAGAGACCTGTGAAAACCTCACTGCTATAGGTAAGACTGCAATTTTTCTTTCACTTTTAAAATAAAAAGACAACTCTTACTGAGTTATTGATCCTCTTCTTTAATTCCAATTGAGAATGAGGAGGAATGAGGTAAATAAAACAGGCATGGTTCTAAGGGTCACAGAAGATAGTGATTTAAGTTTTGCCTTAATAATAACATGATATTTCCAATAATATATATTTTCTTGTACTATATTTTAGGCTACAATTGGGATGACCATAATACTGAAGAACATTTTCAAAGTTCTACAAGTAATAAAAGGTAAATTTATGTGCATGTTGATACAGATATAAATCTTAAATTTTAATGTGTCCTGGAAGTTTGGTGTTTTTTTGTTTGTTTGTTTGTTTATTGGCTGCTTTTTATTTTCTGTTTTTGAAATAGAATTTTTTCTGGGTATCTGTGACTTTCTTAGACTTGCTTGTTCGACCAGCCTGACCTCGAAATCACACATATCTGCCTGTTTCTGCCTCCACGAATGCATGGATTAAAGGCACGTAGCAGCACACCTGGCTGTGTCCTGTAGGTTTTAAAGAAAAGCAACAGTGTAAAAACAGCACTGCTTTAAGTATACTGATCATCATTATGATCTCACAATTCCATTTACCTCAATGTCAGGTATCTGATTTGTGTTTGCAAGGCATTCCTTAAGATAGAAGAAAATAAAATAATGTTGTAACAGAAAATACCATTTAAATCATATAGACATTACAGCTACTGAGTTGAACTGCCAATCTGTTTAGTCTCATTTTATCTACTCAGATATTGTAAGAGGTATACATATTGAATAGGTGATCAGTATGTGTCCAAAACTTTCTAATAACAACCACTGTTACTCATATTCATGCAGTCATATTGTAAAGTTTAGTGAAAGGAGCAGCTTATGAGAGTCAAGAATATTGTTGTGGAGAAACCTTAATCCCTATATGACATGTCTATGATTAACAAAAAACAAACTGTGTTAATTCAGTGAGGGAATCCTTTATTATTCTTGTAATTTAAATAGGTATATCATATGTCACAATGTTTGTAAGGCACATGAGCAGAGGAATATTGAAAGAAGCAGTGTACCTGTCTTTCTCCAAGAACAATTAATTTTGTAGTAGTCCCCACTTTGAGTAGATTTTCTGAATGTGATAAACGGTTACTATTAATTGGTTTTGCAACTTCACTGAGAATTCATCAGCAACTAATACTGCTGAAAATACCTATGAATACTAAGAATTTGGAACTTCTTCTGCTTCTCATGGCTCACTTTGCAAAGGAAGTGTCATTCATACAGTAAAAACAATGCAAACGGGATTGCTGTGGTAAAGGTCTGTATTCTTACAATAATATATATATGTATGTATATATATATATATATATATATAAAACTCTTATAGAAAAATGAAGCTATAAAAGTGAACCACGTAACAAATGCTCTTACCATCACAGAGATCTTCAAAAATACCCATAATAAAGGGAAAAAACATTAATGTAAATAACATGATAAAACTTTAAAATTTGATTCTCCTTTACGATTAGATCAAATTATGAAATTAATTAATATAGATAAATATATTTATTAGTGTAAAGCACTGATTGTGGTAAATCTTTCACATGTGGTAATTATCTGTGCAGGCATGCAAGCAGTCGTACTGGAGAGAAACCTTCTAAATGCACTGTATGTGGTAAAGTCTTCTCCTATACCAGTGATCTCATAAGGCATAAAAGAGCACACACTGGAGAGAAGCCTTTCAAATGTAATCAATGTGGTAAAGTGTTTGCACAAAAGAGTCATCTCATAAGCCATAGAAGAACACATACTGGAGAGAAACCTTATGAATGTAACCAGTGTGGTAAAGCCTTTGCAAAAAGCAGTCATCTCATAAGACATAAAAGAGCACACACTGGAGAGAAACCTTATGAATGTGACAAGTGTGGTAAAGCCTTTGCACAAAAAAGTCATCTCATAAGCCATAAAAGAACACATACTGGAGAGAAACCTTATGAATGTAACCAGTGTGGTAAAGCCTTTGCAGAAAACAGTACTCTCTTAAGACATAAAAGAACACACACTGGAGAGAAACCTTATGAATGTAACCAGTGTGGTAAAGCCTTTGCAGAAAACAGTACTTTCTTAAGACATAAAAGAACACACACTGGAGAGAAACCTTATGAATGTAACCAGTGCAGTAAAGCCTTTCCACAAAAAAGTCATGTCATAAGCCATAAAAGAACACATATTATAAAGAAACCTTATGAATATACCCAGTATGATAAAGCCTTTGAACAGCAGAGTGGTATCCACAAACAAGAAAAGACACACAGTGGAGAGAAGCCTGGTGAGGGTAATTAGTGTGATAAAGCCTTTGCATGTAATATTCATCTCCTAAGACAACAACACATTGTGGAGGGAAACTATATGAATATAACTATGTGGCAAAGCCTTTGAACATAACTTCTCCTAATAAATAAAAGAACACATACTGGAAAGAAGCTGTCTGACTGCAATCAATGTGAATAAACTTTTGCACTTCATAATCAATTTCAAACTCATGAAAGAAATCCTAATGGACAAAAAGCCTATGAGTGCTTTTAACAAGGCGAAACTATTCCACATTTGTATAATTTTCATCTTCATGAAAGGATTCATACTGGCGAGAACTTATGAATGTGTTAAAATGGTGAGGCCTTGCACAAATCTAGAGTCATCATCATCATCAAAATTACCTTACTGGAGAGGAATTCTGTGACTATAAGCAATGTAGAAAGACCTTTGTGTTCTTTGGTCCAATGAGATCCAACAGAACTGAAAAACTAGCTCAATGGAAATGACCTCCCATTTCTGGAGGGGAAAGGGAATAAGGGCAATAGGAAAGGAGGGTAGTTCTGGGGGAGAGAAGGGAGGGGGACTATGATTGGAATTTAAAGTAAATAAACTTATTTTTAAAAAGAATACAATGAATGGTAAATATCAATTAAATGCAACAGTATTATATAATAAAGTGTTTATGGAAGACTTATTGATAATCCTGATTCTCAACATTTACTGTTTTCAATTGCCTCACTTTACACAAAAAACTTTTAGTCCAGTGGATGAATATGTAGGGAATGGTGAACTAACACCAGCCAGGAAGTTCTCTGAGAGTAACACAACAGTGGTAGCCTGTAGATGTTCTTTGTGTACACATACCTATTGTTCCAGGGGTTCTATTGAAAATCATCACAACCCACACTGAATTTTGAGATATGAGGGAGGAGGCTTTCTTTTCCATGTATGACTCTGCTTCTGGCCTAGATGGGTAACCATGTCAATGGTGCCTTTTCTCTGCCTGACTTCATCTGGAGAGTATCTTTAGACACGGAAACCACCAATCAAATTTGATAGATGGCCTTTGACACAGATCCCTGATAACTCTCCCCTCCCTTCAAATATAGGATAATTTGGTTCTGTGTTCTTGTTCTTCTTATTCATATAATAGGAATGTGCTGTTTAATGCAAATCTAGCATTCTTGAATTTCCTAGTATTAAACAATTATCTACACCTATGCTTGGAGCATCCCAGGTACTCCCCAAGGAATATAAGCCATTGTGTTCTGTTTTCTGGAATTAAAGAAGAACTTACTTTCTGAGGTGGCTCCCAGAGTGGCTAACCACTGTTATGCTCGTGAGCTTCCCAAGCTTTATACTACTCATCTTCTGCCCCTCATGCCTTCCTGGGCTGGTGGGAAACAGCCCTCCAGGCAGCAAGAGAATCACATTCTCTGAAATGCCTGTGATAAAATATTTAAGACTGCATAGCATTTCAAATTTCACATGTTTCTGGACTTGAGATGGTCAATCAAACAGTATCTTGGGATGGGACTCATTAAAATGAGTTATACTTAGTGTTTAGTTCAAGGTAAGGTTGCAGGCAAGATTCATGGTATGAAATCTTTTGAGGTGAGTACAGTGGCCCATGGAAAAGAAATAAGAGCAGAAAATTTAATTGCTCTGTTTTTAATAGCTGAATACTGTTCTGATAATGTATGGGTGGATGGCAGAGGAGAGAAACTCCCCTTTTGAGTGGTCTAGAGAAAGGGAATGGGGGAATATGGAGGGAGGATGGGACCAGTAGAAGTAGAGGGAATGACCCTCAGTCAGCATATATAATGAATAAATTGTGAAAAATAAAAACAATTAATAAAATAAAATATAGCAAGTAAAACAAAACAAAAAAGCAAAAATTTGAGTCTAGTTTGGGTAGCCGCCCTCCCTCAAAGAGAATAAAGAAGATATATAGAAAGAAAAGAAAAACAGAATCTTTGTCTTTGTCACTTTTCTTCTCTGTGGGCTCACTTGAAGATCACTATCCAATGGAGACTATGCTTTTCTCTATGAAGTTTATGTTACCATAGAAGTAGGATTCAAACCTGGAACTAATGGCAGAGGTTCCTAGTTAACACATCAAATCACATCTACCTGCCATTTTCTCCCAGCAATCCTTCACTTCTTCCATGTTATCTGGTTATCCAGGCTAGTACAGCCCATGCAATACCCTGAATTCTCCTTCCCAGGGCCTGAGCTAACCTTACTCCCCCTTCACCCATATATAGGCAAACTATTTTGGCTACGTGGTCCTGTCAAGAGTCATGCAGGAGCAACAGCAGAACAGCTGTAGAATTCATGGAATATGGCTCTCCTGTTAGCATAGTCATGATGAGTTTGTCTTGGAGAAGCATAATCCCAAGAACTGTCTTTCCTGAGGACTTTGAGTTCTTATGTAGCATATCTCTGCTTGTTGTCCTTATGATGCCCATATTCCTCAAAACATGAGGTGTATGAAAACTATAAGGAGGCTTCTAGCCCTTCACTGGGCAATATCACTGGCATTTAAAATTAACAATGCTTGATCTCTTTTCACATGTTTACTAGAGCAGATTAGTGAATTAACCACTGCCTTTGAAAGGAACCATGGATATAGATTGTTAGCAATCACCATTATACTTAGAAAGATTTTGGAAAAATAGATTGTTTAACAAGGTCAGGGAAGATGTTTTTGCTGATGTCTCTGGTGTAAAAATCTTAGAGAACAATTTTCAGTTAATAAAAGTACACTATTAATAGTAAAGCCAGGGATGTTTTAAGGTTGATGAGCTGAAACTATAGTCCAACGTAGCATTGGCAGCCTGGGCACTCTCAAACTGGGTCTAAAACTGAGAATCTCTAAAACTGAGATTCCCCTATATTTGTTTTTTCCCCTCAGATTCTTGATGATTTAATAAAAACAATTAATGAGAAGATGTACACCCCTTTAAGATTTAAAGTACAGGTGCCAGTGCCATGCCACTTTTTATTACTGTTGCTCTATAGTACTACTTGAGATCCATGATGAAATTACCACCAGGAAATCTCTTATTGTACAGGCATGTTTTTTATCAATTCTGGGTTTTTTGTTTTCCATATGAAACTGAGAATTGTTCTTTCAAGGTCTGTAAAGAGTTGTGTTGGTATTTTGATTGTAATTCCATTGAGTCTGGAGATTTCTTTTGGTAGAGTGGTCATGTTTTACTATGTTAATCCCACCAATCTTGGAGCATGGGAGATCTTTCCATCTTCTGATATCTTCCTTAAAGTTTTGTCTTTTGTATACAGGAAGGCTTCAGATATATTTTTATTTAATTTTGTATCCAGCCACCGTACTGAAGGTGTTTATCAGTTGTAGGAGTTCCCTGGTTGAATTTTTAGGGTTATTCATTTGTACTATCACATCATCTGCAACACATGCTGGATTGGATATGGAGAAAAGGGAACCCTCCTCCATTGCTGATGGAAATGTAAACTTGTACAACCACTTTGGAAATCAGACTGGTGCTTTCTCAGAAAATTATGAATAATGCTACTTCAAGATTCAGCTATACAACCCCTGGGAATACATTCAGAAGATTCTGAACCATACAACAAGGACATTTGCTCAACTATTCTCATAGCAGCTTTGTTCATAATAGCCAGAATCTGGAAACAACCTAGATGATGTCCCACAACTGAGGAGTGGATACAGAAATTGTGGCACATTTACACAGGGCAGTACTACTCGGTATTTAATAACAAGGAAATCAGCAGGCAAATGGATAAAACTAGGAAAGATCATCTTCAGTGAGGTATCAGACTCAGAAAGACACACATGGTATATACTCACTTCTAAGTGGATATTAGTCATGTAATATAGAATGAAGCATATGAAAATCTATAGTCCTAAGGAAGCTAACCAACAGGGAGGACCACAGGGAAGATGTTTAATCCTCATTCAGAAAGGCAAATGGGATAGACATTGTTAATGTGAGAAGACAGGGAACAGGGCAGGAACCTAGCACAGAGGCCCTCTAAAAGAATCTACCTAGGAGGGTATTGAAGCAGATGCTTAGACTGATAGCAAAACTTTGGGTAGAGAGCACAGAATCATTTGGAAGATTCAGGAGATAAAGATATGGATAGGCCAGGCACTCCACAAGGAGACCAAAAGAGCAAAAAATAAATATGGGCCCTGGGGTTCCTGCTCCAACCAAGGACCATGCATGGAGAACAACTAGAGCCCCTGTTCAGATGTAGCCCATAAGTATCTCAGTCTCCATGTGGATTTCCTAGTAAGGGTAGGAAGGGCTTTCTCTGACATGAACTCAGTGGCTGGCTCTTTGATCACCTACTCCTGAGAGGTGCAGCCTTGCCAGGCCATAGAAGAAGCGGGTGCAGCCATTCCTAGTCAGTTTAGATAACATAGGCTAGTATAATATAATAGGGGAGGAGGACTTCCCCTATAAGTGGACTAGGAAAGGGATATAGGGAGAGAAGTAGGAGGTAGGTTGTGACAGGCAGAAGGTGAGGGGTGGGCCTACATTCAGTATACAAAGTGAATTAATTGTAATAATCAATAAAAATGTGTTTTTTTTTCCTGGGATGACTGGACTTAGGCAACTGTCTCCTAACAACAACTGAAAAGAATACTATTTCATTTCTACACATTTTCCTTTTCCTGTAATTAATACTATTTATAATAAATACCCTTGATAAAATTCAGTGGCTTGTTATATATTACTGGTATCATAATATAGCATAATATATTACAAATCAAAATTTGACATGTTAAGCATATAAAAAGTTTATGAAAAAGTGGCTTGAATTTTCAAAAGAACAAAGAGTATTTGCTTAAATCTCTGGAGGGTGAAAAATGGAAGAAAAATGATGTAAGAATAAATAATAATATATAAATAAATTAATATCTCTTTTTTTTCTTTTTTTTATTTTATTTTATTTTTTTTATCAGTTACATTTTATTAACTCTGTATCCCAGCCGTGTCCCGATCCCTCATTCCCTCCCAGTCCCTCCCTCCCTCCCTCCCTCATCTCCACCGTGCCCCTTTCCAAGTCCACTGATGGGGGGGACCTCCTCCCCATTCATCTGATCCTGTTTTATCAGGTATCTTCAGGACTGGCTGCAAAGCCCTCCTCTGTGGCCTAACAGGACTGCTCCTCCCTTCAGGGGTGGGGAGACCAAAGAGCCAGTCATCGAGTTCCTGTTAGAAATAGTCCCTGTTCCCCTCACTTTGGGAAACCAATTGGTTACTGAGCTACCACAGGCTACATCTGAGTGGAGGTTCTAGGTTATATCCATACATGGTCTTTGGTTGAATGTCAGTCTCAGAAAAGACCCTGTGCCCAGATATATTTGGTCCTTGTGGAGCTCCTATCCTTTCCCCATCAGACTAACTCGCCTTCTTTCTTATGATTCCCTGTACTCTGCCAAAGGTTTGGTCATGAGTCTTTGCTTTGAAAACACTGCTAGTTAGAGTCTTTCAGATGCGCTCAGTAGACTCCTGTCATACGTTCAATGCACATCCCATCTGTCTTTCTAAACGAGGATTGATCATCTTACCCCATGTCCGCTCAATTGCTTATCTTTTTTAGGTGTATAGATTTCATTATGTTTATCATATCTTATAGGTCTATATAAGTGAGTATATCCCATGTTTGTCTTTCTCCTTCTGGGATATTTCACTCAGAATGATCTTTTCTAGATCCCACCATTTGCCTGCAAATTTCATGATTTCCTCCTTTTTGATTGCTGAGTAGTATTCCATTGTATAAAAATACCACAATTTCTGTACCCATTCCACCGTTGATGGACATCTGGGTTGTTTCCAGGTTCTGGCTATTACAAATAGAGCTGCTATAAACATGGTTGAGCAAGTGTCCTTTTTGTGTACTTGAACAAACTTTGGGTATATACCTAGCAGTGGTATAGCTGGGTCTGGAGGAAGCACTATTCCTATTTGTCTTAGAAAGCGCCAGATAGCTTTCCATAGTGGTTGTACCAGTTTACATTCCCACCAGCAGTGGAGCAGGGTTCCCCTTTCTCCACAACCTCTCCAGCATGTGTTATCGCTTGAGTTTTTCATCTTGGCCATTCTGATGGGTGTAAGGTGATATCTCAGGGTCGTTTTGATTTGCATTTCCCTGATGGCTAATGAGGATGAGCATTTCTTTAAGTGTTTTTCTGCCATTCGATATTCCTCTGTCGAGAATTCTCTGTTTAGCTCTGTTCCCCATTTTTTAATTGGATTACTTGGATTGCTGCTTTTCAGCTTCTTTAGTTCTTTGTATATACTGGATATTAGTCCTCTGTCAGATAAAGGGTTAGTGAAGATTCTTTCCCAATCTGTAGGCAGTCGTTTTGTTTTGATGACGGTATCCTTTGCTTTACAGAAACTTTTCAGTTTCATGAGGTCCCATTTATTGATTGTCGCTCTTAGAGCCTGTGCTGTTGGTGTTCTGTTCAGGAAGTTGTCTCCTATGCCAATGAGTTCTAGGCTGTTCCCCACTTTTTTTTCCAATTGATTTAGGGTATCTGGTTTTATGTTGAGGTCCTTGATCCACTTTGACTTTAGTTTTGTGCAGGGTGATAAATATGGATCTATTTTCATTTTTCTGCATGTAGACATCCAGTTGGTCCAGCACCATTTGTTGAAGATGCTGTCTTTTTTCCATTGAATGGAATTGGCTTCTTTGTCGAATATGGAGTATTCATAGGTGTGTGGATTTATTTCTGGGTCTTCTATGCGGTTCCATTGATCCTCCTTTCTGTTTCTATGCCAGTAGCATGCAGTTTTTATTACTGTTGCCCTGTAGTACAGCTTGAGATCAGGAATGGAGATACCTCCAGATGATCTGTTGTTGTACAGGATCGTTTTGGAGATTCTGGGTTTTTTGTTTCTCCATATGAAGCTGAGAATCTTTTTTTCAAGGTCTGTAAAGAATTGAGTTGGTATTTTGATGGGAATTGCATTGAATCTGTAGATTGCTTTTGGCAGTATGGCCATTTTCACAATGTTAATCCTACCAATCCATGAGCACGGGAGATCTTTCCATCTTCTGATATCTTCTTCGATTTCTTTCTTCAGAGACTTGAAGTTTTTCTCAAACAGGTCTTTCACTTGCTTGGTTAGGGTCACCCCAAGGTACTTTATGTTATTAGTGGCTATTGTGAAGGGTGTTGTTTCCCTAATTTCTTTCTCAGCCTTTTTGTCTTTGGTATATAGGAGGGCTTCTGATTTTTTTGAGTTGATTTTGTATCCTGCCACTTTGCTGAAGGTGTTTATCAGCTGAAGGAGTTCTCTGGTTGAATTTTTGGGGTCGCTCATGTATACTATCATATCATCTGCAAATAGTGACACTTTGACCTCTTCCTTTCCGATTTGTATCCCCTTGATCTCCTTTAGTTGTCTTATTGCTCTGGCTAGGACTTCAAGTACTATGTTGAAGAGATATGGGGACAATGGACAGCCTTGTCTTGTCCCTGATTTCAGTGGGATTGATTTAAGTTTCTCTCCATTGAGTTTGATGTTAGCTATAGGCTTGCTATATATTGCCTTTACTATGTTTAGGTATGTGCCTTGTATCCCTGATCTCTCCAAGACTTTAAACATGAATGGATGTTGGACTTTGTCAAATGCTTTTTCGGCGTCTAAGGAGATGATCATGTGGTTTTTCTCCTTCAGTTTGTTTATGTAGTGGATTACATTGATGGATTTCCGTATGTTGAACCACCCTTGCATGCCTGGGATGAAGCCTACTTGGTCATGGTGGATGATATCTTTGATGTGTTCTTGGATTCGGTTTGCAAGTATTTTATTGAGTATTTTTGCGTCAATGTTCATAAGAGAGATAGGCCTAAAGTTCTCTTTTTTTGTTGGGTCTTTGTGTGGTTTAGGTATTAAGGTGACTGTGGCTTCATAGAATGAGTTTGGTAGTGTTCCTTCTGTTTCTATTTTGTGGAATAGCTTGAGGAGAATTGGAGTTAGCACTTCTTTGAAGGTCTTGTAGAATTCTGCGCTGAAGCCATCTGGTCCAGGGCTTTTTTTGGAGGGGAGACTGTTAATGACTGCTTCGATTTCCTTGGGAGATATAGGGCTATTCAGTCTTTCTACCTGATCTTGACTTAGTTTTGGTAGATGGAATCTTTCAAGAAAATTATCCATTTCATTTAGATTCTCAAATTTTGTGGCATATAGGCTTTTGTAGTATGACCTAATAATTGTTTGGATTTCCTCAATGTCTGTGGTTATGTCCCCATTTTCATTTCTGATTTTGCTGATCTGGATAGTTTCTCTCTGCTTTTTAGTTAGTTTGGCTAAGGGTTTGTCTATCTTGTTGATTTTCTCAAAGAACCAGCTTTTTGTTTCATTGATTCTTTGGATAGTTTTATTTGTTTCTAGTTGATTGATTTCAGCCCTTAGTTTGATTATTTCCAGCCGTCTGCTCCTTTTGGGTGTATCTGCTTCTTTTTGTTCTAGGGTTTTCAGTTGGGCCATTAAGTTGTTTGTATGTGATGTTACGAATTTCTTCTTGCAGGCACTTAGTGCTATAAATTTTCCTCTGAGCACTGCTTTCAGTGTGTCCCATAAATTTGGGTATGTTGTTCCTTCCTTTTCATTGAATTCTAGGAAGTCTTTAATTTCTTTCTTTATTTCTTCCTTAACCCAGCTGTCATTGAGTAGTAAGTTGTTTAGTTTCCATGTGCGTGTCGGCTTTTTGTTGTTTCTGTTGTTGTTGAGATCGAGCTTTAGTCCATGGTGGTCAGATAGTATACAAGGGATTATTTCAATCCTTTTGTATCTGTTGAGGCTTGCTTTGTGGCCCACTATATGGTCTATTTTGGAAAAGGTTCCATGGGGTGCTGAAAAGAAGGTGTACTCTTTTGAGTTTGGGTGAAATGATCTGTAGACGTCTATTAGGTCCATTTGATTTAGGGATTCTGTGAGTGCTTTTATTTCCCTATTTGGTGTCTGTCTAGTTGATCTGTCCCTTGGTGAGAGTGGAGTGTTGAAGTCTCCCACTATTAAGGTATTAGGATCAATGTATGATTTAAGCTTTTATAATGTTTCATTTACGAATGTCGGTGCTCTTGTATTTGGGGCATAGATATTCAAGATTGTGATGTCCTCTTGGTGGATTTTTCCTTTGATGAGAATATAGTGGCCCTCCTTATCTTTTTTCATTAACTTGGGTTGAAAGTCTATTTTATTAGATATTAGGATGGCTACTCCAGCTTGTTTTCTGGAACCGTTTGCTTGAAAAACAGTTTTCCAGCCCTTTACTCTGAGGTAGTGTTTGTCTTTGTTGCATAGGTGTTTTTCTTGGATGCAACAGAATGTTGGATCCTGTTTCCTTAACCATTCTGTTAGCCTGTGTCTTTTTATTGGTGAGTTGAGTCCATTGATATTGATAGATAATAGTGACCAATGCATATTAGTTCCTTTTGTAATGGAGTCGATGATCTAACCCTGATTCATTGCTTGTTTTCTTTTCATTTTTGTTGGGATATTATCTGTATGCCCTGTTTTCTTGGGTGAATTTGTTTTCATTGGATTGGAGTTTTCCTTCTAGTATCTTCTGTAGGGATGGTTTGCTGTGTAGATATTGTATAAATTTAGTTTTGTCATGGAATATTTTGTTTTCTCCATCTATGTTGATTGAAAGCTTTGCAGGGTATAGTAGTCTGGGTTGACATTTGTGATCTCTTAGAGTCTCCATGATACTTGCCCAGGCCCTTCTGGCTTTCATAGTTTCTGATGAGAAGTCCGGCGTGATTCTGATAGGTCTACCTTCATATGTTACTTGGCCTTTTTCCCTTGCTGCTTTTAATATCTTTTCTTTGTTCTGTAGATTTAGTGTTTTGACTATGATGTGACGTGATGTGTTTCTTTTCTGGTCTAGTCTATTTGGAGTTCTGTAGGCCTCTTGTATATTTATGGACATCTCTTTCTTTAAGTTGGGAAAATTTTCTTCTATGATTTTCTTGAAAATATTTTCTGGACCTTGGAGTCTGGAGTCTTCTTTTTCGTGAATTCCTATTATTCTTAGATTTTGTCTTTTCATAGCATCCTTGATTTCTTGGATATTTTGTGATTGGAACTTTTCTGATTTTACTTTTTCTTTGAGAGAAGTATCCATTTCTGCAAGTGTGTCTTCAGCTCCAGAGATTCTCTCTTCCATCTCTTGTATTCTGTTGGTGATGCTTACTTTTGTGGTTCCTGATCTTTTCTCCAAGTTCTCCAGCTCAAGGGTTTTCTCATTTTGTGTTTTCTTTATTGATTCTAATTCTGTTTTCATGCCTTGCACCATTTCTTTCATGTGTTTGAATTTGGATTCCTGTCTCTCTACGATGGCCTCTATTTCTTTTTTCATTTCCTTCTTATATGCCACTAATTTTTCCTCTACTTGTGTATCTATTTGTTTGGCTATGTTTGCCTGTGTTTCTTTAAGGATATTGTCTATTTCTTCTTTCTTTGCCTCCAATTGACTGGCCATCTCTTTGAAAGACTTGTTCATTTCCTCCTTATGAGCCTCAAATAATTGGGCAAGCATGGCTTTAAAATCATTTTCCTGTGCTTCTGCTGAATTGGTGTATCCATCGATTTTGGGGTTTGCTGGTGAAGTCATGATGTCCTGATTTATGTTGGAAGTGTTCTTTCGCCTACCTCTGGCCATTGGCTTATCTGAAACCTTCCCTGTTTGTTTTTGTATTCTGCAGATCAGACTGGTGCTGTCTCTCTCTGGTGTCTGGAGAGTTCTTCAGGAAGCTGAGCACTCTCAGCGTGTGCTGAGGACTAGCTGTACCTGTGGGAGGAAAGTACGCAGGCGCAAACGGGGCAAATGCAAGCGTGTGTGTGTGTGTGTGTGTGTGCGCGCGCGCGCGTGTGTCTGTGTGTGTAAGTGTTCGTGGATGAGTTTCTCGAGGGACAGAGTGATGGCTAATGTTGAACCCTTGAGTGTGTGGGAGGGGCTCTGTACTGTATATGTCGCAGGCGCTAATGATGATCGCAGCGCAATTTCTGGTATTAACTGTCTTAGCTCCTCAATCAGGCCCACAGGGCAGGAACTTCAATGTCCCTAGTGCCCCTCTGTTTCCCAAAGTGGGTATGTGGGTGGGGGGGGTTCGATGCCTGGCTTCTGATTTAGAAGGACCCAGGATTTGGGGAACTGCAGATTCTCAAGCGTGCACTCACTTACAGGCAGGTCTCTTGGCCGAGATCGTGGTATCCGGGGCTCTCTGCTCTCTGGTTTGGCCCTGCTTCTTTGATGTGTTCCGCCAGTTCTGTGCTGCTGTCACTGCCAGGTTCTGAGGTCTTGCTGCAGCTGGAGATTTCAGGGTGGTCACTTCAGCAGGGATGGGGTAATCAGGCTCTCTGTTCTCTGGTTTGGCCCTGGTTAGTCTTAAACTGGAGGGCTGTGGTGCCCCGCCAGTTCAGTACTGCTCCGCTGCCACGTCCTGCTGTAACTGGAGACTGGCTTGCTAGTCCCAATGCTTTCTGGGAAGTCCTGGGATCTCTTCGTTGTGCTCTCCAAGCTTGGGAGGCCCAGTGCCTGGTGTGTCCAGGTTGTATGACGTTTCTGCCTGGTTTCGGTGAGTATATAGCGTATTCTCTGTCACTGTGGGATTGGGCGGGTCGTACCGTCAGTGATGGCGATCCTGCGGAGCTAGTATGGTGTCTAGCAGATTCGCGCCCTGGGAGGATGGTGCAGCCGCTGCGCGAATCTGGGACTCCGGGGTACGTACTGCTGGCTTTTGTCTGCCGCTAAAGTGGTTGGGGCTCCGTCTCAGCGGTTGTATACCCCAGGCAGTTAGGTCTGCACTGAGAAAGATGAGTCCGCTGTGCGGCTGTGCTGAGGAGGAAGGAGGTCTGGGGGAAGGGAGTGCAGCAAGAACAAAGGATCTTTTCTCTCCCTCCCCAAGCAAGTCTCCGGGTGACCGGAGGCCAAAGTTTTCACCTCCTGCGATGTTCTCTGGTGTTCAGAAAGCCTCGCTGTGGTTTTCCTGGGTTGGGGGTCCTTCCATTCTCCAACTCAGAAGATCAGGTATCCCACTGCTCAGAAACTGTGTGTGCTAGTCGCCATCTTGGCTCTGCCCCCAAATTAATATCTCTTACATAAATTAAAACATTTTGGTTATTGCAATTTAAAAAATATACACAGAACACTTTTTTCTTTCTTTTTTATTATTATTATTAATTACACTTTATTCATTTTGTATCCCCCCATAAGCCCCTCCCTCCTCCCCTCCCGATCCCACCCTTCCTCCTCTTTTTGCATGCATGCTCCTCCCCAAGTCCACTGATAGGGAAGATCCTCCTCTCCTTCCTTCTGATCTTAGTCTATCAGGCCACATCAGGAATGACTGCATTGTCATTTTCTGTGGCCTGGTAAGGCTGCTCCCCCCTCAAGGGGAGGTGATCAAAGGGCAGGCCAATCAGATTGTGTCAGAGGCAGTCCTTTTTCCCATTGCTATGTAATCCACTTGAACACTGAACTGCCATGGGCTACATCTGTGCAGAGGTTCTAGGTTATCTCCATGAATAGTCCTTGGTTGGAGTATGAGTCTCTGGGAAGTTCCCTGTGTTCAAATTTTCTTGTTCTGTTGCTCTCTTTGTGGAGTTCCTTTCCTCTCCAGCTTTTGCTATTTCCCACTTCTTACATAAAATTCCATTCACTCTGCCTGACAGTTGGCCATCAGGCTCAGCATCTGCTTTGATAGTCTGCAGGGCAGAGGCTTTCAGAGGCCCTCTGTGGCAGGTTGGATACGTAAACTAAACCCAGCAATCTGTTGCATACAAGAAACACACCTAAGGCACAAAGAGAGACATTACCTGAGGGTAAAACATTGGAAGACGACTTTCCAAGCAAATGGACCCAAGCAGCAAGCAAGAGTAGCCATTTTAATATCTGATAAAATAGACTTTCAACCAAAATTAATAAAAAGAATGGGGAAGGACACTTCATACTCATCAAAAGAAAATTCCACCAGGAAGATATCACAATCCTGAATATCTATGCCCCAAATACAAGAGCCCACCCACATTTGTTAAAGAAACATTGATAAAATTTAAACCACATATAGATTCCCACACATTAATAGTGGGAGACTTCAACACCCCATTCTCAACAAAGGACAGGTCAACAAAACAGAAATTAAACAAAGAAACAATGTCTCTAACAGAGGTCATGAATCAAATGGACCTAACAGACATTTACAGAACTTTACATCCAAACACAAAAGAATTTACCTTCTTCTTAGCACCTCATGGAACCTTCTCCAAAATAGAACATATAGTTGGTCACAAAGCAAGCCTCAACAGATACAAGAAGATTGACATAATCCCTTGTATCTTTTCTGATCACCATGGAATAAAGCTGGACCTCAACAATTACAGAAATAGCAAAAAGCCTACACACACATGGAAACTGAAAAACTTGTTACTACATGACAGCTGTTTCAGGGAAGAAATAAAGAAAGAAATTAAAGTCTTTCTAGAACTCAATGAAAAATGAAGACACAACATACCCGAACTTGTGGGACACAATGAAGGCAGTGCTAAGAGGAAAGTTCATAGCACTAAGTGCCTTCAAAAAAAATTCGAGACAGCTCATTCAAGCAACTTAATGTCTCACTTCAACACCCTAGAAAAAGAAGAAGCAGACACACCAAGAAGGAGTAGACGGCTGGAAATAATAAAACTCAGGGCTGAAATAAATCAATTGGAAACAAGTAAAACAATTCAAAGAATCAATGAAACCAGGAGCTGGTTCTTTGAGAAAAACAACAAGATAGACAAACCCTTAGCCAAGCTAACTAAAAGGCAGAGAGATACCACCGAAATCAACAAAATCAGAAATGAAAAGGGGGACATAACTACAGACACTGAGGAAATCCTAACAATCATTAGGAATTACTTCAAAAGTCTATATGCCACAAAATTTGAAAATCTAAATGAAAATGGACAATTTTCTTGCTCTATTTGACTTACCAAAGCTGAATCAGGACCAGGTAAATCAATTAAATAGTCCTATATCCCTCAAAGAAATAGAAGCAGTCATCAAAAGTCTCCCATCCAAAAAAAGCCCAGGACCAGATGGCTTCAGAGTAGAATTCTACCAGACCTTCAAAGAAGAGCTAACACCAATTCTCTTCAAACTATTCCACAAAATAGAAACAGAAGGAACATTACCAAACTCATTCTATGAAGCCACAGTCACCTTGGTACCTAAACCTCACAAAGACTCAACAAAGAAAGAGAATTCCCGGCCAATCTCCCTTATGAACATTGATGCAAAAATACTTAACAAAATACTTTCAAACAGAATCCAAGAACACATCAAAGATATTATCCACTATGACCAAGTCGGCTTCATCCCAGGTATGCATGGGTGGTTCAATATATGGAAATCCATCAATGTGTTCCACCATATTAACAAACTGAAAGAAAAAAAAAAACACAAGATAATCTCCCTAGATGCTGAAAAAGCATTTGACAAAATCCAACATCCATTCATGTTTAAAGTATTGGAGAGGTCAGGGATACAAGGCACATATCTAGACATAGAAAAGGAAATATACAACAAGACTATAGCCAACATCAAACTGAATGGAGAGAAACTTAAAGCAATCCCACTGAAATCAGGGACAAGACAAGGCTGCCCACTCTCTCCATATCTCTTCAACATAGTGCTGGATGTCCTTGCTAGAGCAATTAGAGAGTTGGAGGAGATCAAGGGGATACAAATTGGAAAGGAAGAAGGCAAATTATCACTATTTGCAGACGATATGGTTTTATACCTGAGTGACCCCAAAAATTCTACAGAGGACACCTACAGCTGATAAACACCTTCAGCAAAGTGGCCGGATAGAAACATAACTCAAAAAAATCAGTAGCCCTACTGTATACAAAAGAGAAAAGGGCTGAGAAAGAAATTAGGAAAACAACACCCTTCACAATAGCCATAAATGACATAAAGTACCTTGGTGTAAACCTAACCAAGCAAGTCAAGGCTTGTATGAAAAAGAATTTCAAGTCTCTGAAGAAAGAATTAGAAGAAGATATCAGAAGATGGAAATATCTCCCATGCTCATGGCTTGGCAGGTTTAACATAGTAAAAATGGCCATCCTACCAAAAGAAATCTACACATTCAATGCAATTCCCATCAAATTACCAACAAAATTCTTTACAGACATGGAAAGAGAAATTCTCAACTTTGCTACACCCTCTCCAGCATCATCGTTGTAACACATCAATAGATTTTGCTACTAGATGGTAGATACGTTTTCTTCAGAAATAAGCTCCCTGGAGGTCACTGGCAAGAACCCTAACATGGCCACCTAAGCCAGAAAGACTTATTCTGAGAGTCCCATGCTTACTCAATTACAGGGTCGGATTGATGAGCTTTTTTGCTGTTTCTCTATGATTCTTGGAACAGCACAGTTAACTATTCAAGGAAACACATTTCTGATAGATTACTAAAAGATTTAGCAAATATGAGTGAAAGGAAAATAAAATTTTAGGAGAGGTAATAAATCAGATTCAGCATCAGGAATTGCTTGTGGAAAATCCAAACATTGTAGGTAATAAAAGGACAAGAGTTTTAGGGCTTTTTAAGAAAATATTTAATCAGGATCTGTTATGATAAATGCTCTGGATATTACCACTGCAGGAAAACTACTATAAAACCATTACCAAACATAAGTGTTTATGATGAGGCAGAAAGAAGATAGGCAATCATAGGACTTCAGAAGGTTTTATATTATACTATGGATGTTATGGACAGACTGGCTCGAGCGAGTACCCCTTGGTTCCTTATCTCTAAAGAAAGATTTTAAATCCTTAGCAAGACAAACAGGAGGTATTCCTCCTGATTCTTATCTCTAGGAAGAATTGTAAATTTTTAGGCGACTTATCTTGGAGGACTATTAACAGGCCCTGGCCCTCTACTCACTAAATTAGCAGCAATAACTCTGTGTAAATATTCACTAGTCCTATGTTTGCTCTGCTTAAGAGGCTTTTAGGCCAAGGTTTTTTGTAGACACTGCCTTTTACCAGATCGCCTTTCAGTTAAAATATAAACTTTGTAAATGTTCTGAGAAATATGTCAACTTCAGGTGCTTCTATATGTATTCACTATAAAAGTGTTGGCTTGATGTCAGTAGAGCACAGCAGATTCAAAACACTACTTGGTCTGGTCTCTGACTGTTAATCTGCCTACCTGTGCCTAACCTGAAAATCCAAAGAACTGATTCCCCACAGTTGTGGGGCCCCAGCTGGGCCGGTCTGCTGCACAACTTCATATAGAATAACAAGAAACCCAGAATTGCTAAAACAATCCTCTACAATAAAAGATCTTCTGGAGGTATCTCCATCCCTGATCTTAAGCTGTACTATACAGCAACAGTAATAAAAACTGCATGGTACTGGCGTAGAAACAGAATGGTAGATCAATACAACTGAACAGAAGCCCCAGAAATAAACCCCCATACTTATGGACACCTGATCTTTGACAAAGATACCACAACCTTACAATGGAAAAAAGATAGTATTTTCAACAAATGGTGCTGGTCTAACTGGATATCTACATGTAGAAAAATGCAAATAGATCGATACTTATGACACTGCACAAAACTAAAGTCCAAGTGGATCGAAGACCTCAACATAAAACCAGACACATTAAATCAGTTAGAAGAAAAAGTGGTGAAGACCCTAGAACTCATTGGTACAGGAGGCAACGTCCTGAACAGAACACCAACAGCACAGGCTCTAAGAGCAACAATCAATAAATGGGACCTCATGAAACTGAAAAGCTTCTGTAAAACAAAGGACACCATCATCAAAACAAAATGACTGCCTATAGATTGGGAAAGACTCTTCACCAACCCTTTATCTGACAGAAGACTCATATCCAGTATATATAAAGAACTAAAAAAGCTGAAAAGCAGCAAACCAAGCAATCCAATTAAAAAATGAGGAACAGAGCTAAACAGAGAATTCTCTGCAGAAGAATATAGAATGGCAAAGAAACACTTAAAAAGATGCTTACCGTCCTTAGCCATCAGAGAGATGCAAATCAAAATGACCTTGAGATATCACCTTACTCTCTCAGAACAGCCAAAATGAAACATTCAAGTGACAACACATGCTGGAGAGGATGTAGAGAAAGGGGAGCCCTCCTCCACTGCTGGTGGGAATGGAAACTTGTACAGTCACTCTGGAAATCAACCTGGCACTTTCTCAGACAACTAGGAATAGTGCTTCCTCACAATCCAGCCATACCACCCCTAGGCATATAGCCAAAAGAGGCTCAAGTACACAATAAGGACATTTGGTCAACCATGTCTGAAGTAGCTTTATTTGTAATTGCCAAAAGCTGGAAAGAGCCAAGATGCCCCTCAACTGGAGAATGGATGCAAAATTTGTGGTACATCTACACAATGGAATGTTACTCAATAATGAAAAATAAGGAAATCATGAAATTTGCAGGTAAATGGTGGGACCTGGATAGGATCATCCTGAGTGAATGTCCCAGAAGCAGAAGGACACACATGGTATATACTCACTCATATAGACATATAATATAGGATAAAACTACTAAAATCTGTATATCTAAAGAAACTAATCAAGAGAGAGGACCCTGACTAAAATGCTCAATCCCCATCCCTAAAGGCAAAGAGGAAGGAAATCAGAAGAAGAAGAAAACAGGAATCAAGCTAGAAACCCGCCACAGAGGGCTTATGAAAGGCTCTACCCTGCAGACTATCAAAGCAGATGCTGAGACTTATGGGCAACCTTTGGGCAGAGTGCAGGGAATTTATGTAAGAAGTGGGAAATATTAAGCTCTGGAGAGGACAGGAACTCCACAAGGAGAGCAATAGAACCAGAAATTTGAACATAGGGGTCTTCCCAGAGACTCATACTCCAATCAAGTACCGGGCATGGAGATAACCTAGAACCCCTGCACAGATGTAGCCCATGGCAATTCATTGTCTAAGTGAGTTACATAGTAATGGGAAGAGGGACTGTCTCTTTTATTACTTCCCCCTGAAGGGGGAGCAGCCTTACCAGGCCACAGAAGATGACAATGCAGCCACTCCTGATGAGATCTGATAGACTAAGATCAGAAGGAAGGACAGGAGGGCCTCCCCTATCAGTGGACTTGGGGAGGGGCATTCGTGAAGAAGGGGGTGAGAGGTTGGGATGGGGAGGGGAGGAGGGAGGGGCTTATGGGGGGATACAAAGTGAATAAAATGTGATTAATAAAAAAATGGAAAAAAAAAACAATACCTACAATCAAACCTGGTAGGATTTCACAAACTACTTGACCAGTGACAACTCAGAAATACTAATAGATTTTTAAATTATATCACAGACAATAAGTGTTTTCAACTTTATGATTCTAATTAGGTCAAAATTAAAAAAGTCCTAGTCTTTTTTATTGTTCAATTAAATGGATTCATTTTTCCAGATAAATGGTTAAATTTTATGTGAAAAAAGAGTAAGTATTGGAAAACTATTATGTAAAATATTTATATATAAGAATTTAATTTATACTTAAACTCAAGTAAAGTACATAAATATAAAAGGACTATAGCATATGTATACTTCAGCAAGATTTTGTAGCTTCATTTCCACAAAGCACTCATTAACATCTATAATAATAAACTATTTAAAATATGTTATATTGATTAAATTATATTCTAAAAATTCATGCATATGCATGTATTTATTTATGATGTATTTGTTTTAAATTTATTCTGAAGTATTGAGTACATTAGGCAGAGTGCAGTTAAGTAAAGGCCCTATTTTGTTGCAGCCATTGTGCTTCCAACCCACCATGGATTCTGGCATTTTCTTGATCCCTTTGCTTGACTGGAGAATTAGTTATTAATATATCTTCTTGTGGCTTATAAAGGAAATGGACACTGATTGAAAAAAAAAAGAACAGGTAAGAATTGATGAAAAATAGTCAGATAGGTTACAACCAACTATTCAAGATTTGTAGTTTGAGGTTAGTGAAGCGAAAAAGGAAGACAGTGGCAGAGCCAAGAAACAGTTTGAACTGAACATTAAACATTTGAAGACATGTGACTGCCTTAACAGAATACAGTACCATATGCATTAACTACACTTTAATTTAAAGGAAGGAGTTGTTAGTTATGCCTCTTTTGAAAGGTATTTTTGTAAGTTTATGTGTCTGTCTGTGCCTGCATGAGATTATGTGTACTATATCTATGCTTCTGCCTGTGGAGACACAAGTTATGAGTCTCCAATTTTGGGTGTTGGGAATAGATTTTGGGTCTTCTGGATGGAGAACTCATTTTTATATATTTTTTATTTTTATATTAATCACAGGTTATTTACTTTGTATCCCAGCCATAACTCTCTCCCTAATTCTCTCCCAATTTCACCCTCCCTCCCTCATCTCCTCCTGAACCTCTCCAAGTCCACTGGTAGAGGAGGTTCTCCTTCCATTCCATCAGACCCTAGTTTAACAGGTTTCATCAGGAATGGCTGCAATGTCCTCCTCTGTGGCCTGGAAAGGCTGCTCCTCCCTTGGGGGGGTGTCAAAGAGCCCTCCACTGAGTTCGTGTGAAGGAGAACACTTTTAAAGTGCTCAGCCATCTCTATATTTTTCTTGGTTACAGATATTTCTGTCCCTGGTTGCTTACTTCCTTTGAGTGGACAGAGCCTATCAGTGGGATCAAGAAAGTGGAGTTTCTTCACCTCAAGAAACACTGGGAGCAGAGTGGAATGGCAACAAAGAAGACCCACACTGGCTCTAGCCCTGAATGGCTCATCTCCATCTACCCAATTCCTCTAACCTGCTCCCTCTAATACAATTCCACAGACTCTCAACAGTCTGTTCAAATTTTGAATCACTCAATGGATTAAACTATGCATGGGTTAATGCCTTATTGATCTAATTACTTCTAGAAATAGCCTTTGAACACACCAAAGGGTGTGTTTTCTACCCAACCCTGTTAACAGTAAAGACTAAGCAATGCACTGAGAAGTTCCCTCATGAATGTTCCTGAATTATATTAATTTGCATTATTTGCATTGTCTTGAGAGTGACCATGTCATGGAAATTCCCAAAGTAAAATGTGGGAACATTCAATAGGTCAGAAAATATAAGTTGAAATTACAGGGAGGACATGTTTAAAAACTGCTTTTTTGTGGCATAGAATTTGAATCACCTTTTTTATTAGTTCAAATATTACAATGAAAAACTCTTCCATATAATTGTTATCTGCTGTCTTATTTTCATATATTTCTAAACAGTTGCCAAGGTTTAGAAATTCAGTTGTGTAGATTATATTTCAAAATACCTGGACTGGACTTGAGAACTAATCTTCACTCTTCAACCAATAAACATAAAAATCATAACCATATGACCAAACCCAAATTGTTTGCTAGAGTAGAATAAAAGCCAAGCACATAAGAGCAGTTATCTATCCCAGGTAAAAAAAAGCCAAGTTAAAACAATGTAAGAAAAACATACTTGCATATAAAATTAAAATTTTCAACCTTATGAAAATTTACCAAGATTTTCTCACAAAATTATGAACTAGAATATAGTTTTTTTTCACTGCATTTCTTTTTCATGGAGATTCAGGTTCATTTAAAATCAATGCATTTCCTTTCCTTCCTTCCTTCCTTCCTTCCTTCCTTCCTTCCTTCCTTCCTTCTTTCTTTCTTTCTTTCTTTCTTTCTTTCTTTCTAAATATATTCTTCTCTCATATGTCCTGACTACAGTTTCTCCTCCCTCATCTCCTCTGACTTCCTCCTTGTTATTTTCCCTTTCCCCAGATTCACTTCTACATTTCCCTTCATAAAATAGCAGGCATCCCAGGGATAGCAACCAAACATGGTGTAATAAATTACAATAAAACTCAACACATGCCATCAAATCAAGGCTGGATGGGGCACTCTGGTAGGGGAAAAAGGGATCCAAGAACAAGCAAAAGTGTCAGACACTGCACCCACTGTTAGGAGTCCCACAAGAATATGGAAGCAGTCTAAGTTTATGTGTACTGCTGTAAAACAAAACAAAACATACAAACAAAAACCTTCTAGATACTGCATCACTTACAAAGAGCGGGATTTTACTGTTCATAGTTCTGAGGAGGGGAAACCTAGACCCAAGGGTCAGCAGATTTGATGTAAGGAGTTTCTACTTCCAAGATAATAATTTACCATTGCTTTCTCATGTGCTAAAAAGCAAAGGGCAAAAGTACCTTCACTATATGATAAAAAGTTAAATTCATAATTCTATGGGAACAGGTGGGTGCTTTAGAATCTATTTGGAATGAACAGTTTAAGACTGGAGTGGAAGATATGGTGGATATGTTTGTGGCAAGATTGACTTAGAATGAAGAATTAGTAAATTTGATGACAATTTTCTCAAGAATATTGATTTTATCAAGTCAGTTTCTAACTTGGAAATACAGTATAGATTCAGGCAGTTATAAATGAGAGAAACATTGGTCCCTTCTTGAAATCAGACTTTGCCCAGTGAATTTATTTTTTGTGTACACAGATATATCACATTTCACTAAACTCTCCCTCTCAAAGCCATCCAGAAGGAGAGCTGAGAACCACAGCAAATGACTCTTTATCTGTGTTAGTCTAAGTTGCAGGTGAAATCAGTAAATCATTTGCTGCGTGCATTTTAGCTCCAATGGGAGAAACATTTTGCTTGAGAAAACTCAATAATTTGGTGCTCATATCTTTCACTTTAATATGGAGCTCTATGTAAATTCACTACTTTAAAAAGAAAAATAATCTGAGGTATATAAAATCCCTTTAGTGAGGATTTCATCAGCAACTAATTTCCTCTCCAAATTCCAAGTCAGCTTAGACATAAAATAAAAGTAGAGATATGTAGGAGCCAAAATACCTCTTTAATAATTGAGAGGTCAATAATGATGAGGAAAAAATTTGTTCACAGGAAGCTGAACTTCTAACGACCATGTCCTCAGACCCATACAGTCAACAGCAATGGAGCCTGAAAGTCTAGCTCAGTGTTTCTCAACTTGTGGATTGCAATAGCTTTGGGGTATGAAAGAACTTTTCTCAGAGGTCACATATCAGATATTCTGCATTTTAGATATTCACTTGATTCATAACAGCAGCAAAATTTCAGCTGTTAAGTAGCAATGAAAATAATTTTATGATCAAGGGTCTCCAAATCATGAGGGTAGCAACATTAGGAAGATTTAGAATCACTGGTAGCTGAAAGTACGCTCTCAGTGAACAGCTCAATTTCAAGGCATAAGGTCACTATGCTTTGGTCCTTTATTTTCTTTTTTTAAATTTTAATTATTTTTTTTACAATTAATTCACTATATACTCTGATTGAAGACCCCTGCCTAAACTCCTCCCAGGCCCACTGAAAGGTGGAGTCCCCTGCCATCTTCCCATAGCTTATCAAGTCTCATCAGCACCACCTGGATCCTCTTCCTTTGTGGCCTACCGAGGCCACATCAATAAGGGCAAGTGATCACAGAGTAGGCAACAAAGTTCATGAGAGAGGCAGCCTCTGCTCCCCTTACTCAGGAAGCCACATAGATACTGAGCTACCAATCAGCTACATCAGAGCAGGGGGTCTAGGTCATCTACATGCTTGGACCCTGGAGGTGCACCATTCCCTGCAGGACCACCTGGGCTGAAACTTTTTATATTTGTTGGTCTAGCATACAAAATGGGAAAAAGACTCTTCACCACCTCTATATCTGAAAAGGGATGATATAGAAAATATATTAATAACTCTAGAAATTAAAAAAACAACAAATCAGGTAATTAAAAAATAAGGTACAGAGCTAAATAGAGGATTCTCTGTAGAGGAATATAGAATGGCAGAGAAACATTTAAAGAAATGCTCAATGTCTTTAGTCATCAGAGAGAAGCAAAACAAAACAATGCTGAGATTTCACCCTACACCCAGCAAAATGGCTAAGATCAAAATCTCAAGTGACAACACATGCTGGAGAGGTTGTGGAGAAAGGGTACACCTCCTCAATTGCTGGTGGGAATGTAAACTTGTACAAAACTTTGGGAATCAATCTGGTGCTTTCTCAGACAATTATAAATAGTGCTTCCTCAAGTTCCAGCTAATATTGCATAGAAATAAATATAAAATATACTCAAGCATGCAACAAGGAAATTTGTTCAGCCACATTAGTAGCAGCTTCATTCATAATAGCCACAACCTGAAAGCAACCCAGATGTCCCTCAACAGAGGAACAAATATAGAAATCGTGCTACATTTACACAATGGAATACTACTAAGCAATTAAAAAAAAGGAAATCATAAAATTTGCAGACAAATGGTGGAATCTAAAAAGCTCCACTCTGTGACTCCTGTAGACGAGTCCTTCTCTGATTGGCTCTTGGTCTGCTCCTCAAATAGACCTCACTTCCAATCAAGGCCCTTGCCCTCTCCAAATAAGACTTCCCTACATTGCTTGGGATTAAGGTTGAGTCCTAAGGGTGTGTCAGCATTTCAGCCAGGGGGCTTTTCAGGGGTGTCTGCGTTCCAGCTCCAGCAGGCAGACCATGAAGATCTCTAGGTGTGACCCCCCCGCCATTGCCAGGTTGCAGGACTGAAATTCCTCTAAAACGGCCTCCCTCCACCAATCCGTTTTGCTTTTTAGCAAGGAAGACTCAAGAGCCACCTGCTCAGGGGAAATCCCACTAGCTCAGAGAGACAGGGAGAGCACCCAGCTGACATTGTACTCAACTGAGGACACAGAAGGAGCAAACCCTTCCCCGACCCCCTTCACCAGGCTGTCCTAAGGACCCTCTGATTCAATCTCTCTCATTCCTGGCATCTTTCAGCCGAATGGAAACATTGTGCTGGGTTTCAGTCTTCCAGCACAGACTATCACCCACTCCCCTAAACTAAACAGTGGAAAAATCCACCTGAAGATTCATGCCTTCATGCCACTTTCCCCTCGAACATCTGTAACCTCAGCAAATATCCATTTCAGGATCTAGGTCTTCCCGTCTGTCTGTTTCAGGAACTCACTGTCCTCTTTCAGTCAGGTCGATGAGCTCTTCCTGCACAAGGGCATGGCGGTTGTGGAGCTGGTGTTGGTGTTGGTGTTGTGTGTGTGTTTGTGCAGGGGCTGTGGGTGGTATCAACTTTCCGGGTGGGACCATGGCTCCAGGTTGCCCTCTATCTGCCTCCTTTCCTTCCTTGAGTAGAGGCTTTCATGGGGAATCCTCTCTCACTGGGGATGGGCTCCTTTGCAATTTGATGGAACCCTTAGGCTCTGCTCACCTGTGGAAATATAGGCAAAAGCTGCTTCTCTGAGTGTCCCATTACCTAAAACCCATCCCACTCTTTTGAAAATCCCATTGAAGAATGGAAGCTCACACTCATCATCACGTTCTCCTACAATCCAGGGACTTTAAACAGCAGTTGTCTTCCTGGTTGCCAATCAGGAAATTTCAACTTAAAACAAAACAAAACAAAACACAATGGTCTGTATTTGTGGGAGTTACTGCTCCCTGTTTCTGTTCATTTAGAATCTCCGTTTTGTGTACACCAAACATCTGTCACTCCTTTCTCCCATACCATACAGCAATGTTCCCTCAGGGAAGGAACTACCAACAGGTGGCAGATCCTAGTTCCCTCCCCTGTCCCCTCCCCACCACACCGTGAGTGCAGTCTCAGCCCAGCTTTGCATCCAACACGAGGCCAGGGAGGGTGTTCAGGTCTATCGTGGATGGATGAGCTAGCAGAATCTGGTCAATTCTCCATTTCTGCTCAGAGTGCGGGAAGATGCTCATCAGCGCCTCCCTCAACTCGCTGGTCTCTGCCCAAGATCTCTGTGCGGGCCTGGCCAGTTTCTGCTGCATCCTAGGCAGTGTGACCGGGACAGTGAAGAGCTGTTGCTGAGGAAGCCCAGGGCTTGGAGAGGCTCCGTGGTTCTAGGGTGGTGGCCAGTGGCTGGGGCTGGGGCTGGGGCTGGGACTGGGGCTGGGGCTGGGGCTGGGGCTAGGGCTCCTGAGGACAGAGTCCAAAAAGCTCATGCCTGGCGGGCCGCTGTCATCAACCAGCTGCTTGTCTGGAGGAAAGAGGTCCTTTTGAAGAAATTCTTACAGCCGAGGTCCGTGCCTTCCCAGAGGGTCATGGGGAACCATAAATATGTCTCCCACGAATGTGTACTGAAGCAGTCTCCTGGCAACAATTTCTCTCCAGGACGCCGACTCAGTCACAAACTCTCTCAGGTTATCATTGGTCACGATGATCCCCCCGGTCTTCTCTGCCAGGTGCAATAGGAACCTGTCATCATGAGAAGAGATTCTTTCTCGGGAGACCATCCGGGCAGGAGTCAGAGCCACTATGCCGAGCTCCTGGAGCTGGCCCAACAGATGCTGTTCACTGATGTGAGGATCCCGTCTCGTTCTCCACTGCGGGACAAACACGGTGATGTTTCTGTTGCCAAGCTTCCAGAAATACTCCACGGCAAGGCCTATTCCGCGGCAACTGAAGAACTTTTTCAGGCCATGGGCCATGGCCACCTTACTCCCGTCTAACACCACATGCTTCAGATCTGCTCTGCTGGGCTCATTTCTCAAGGTCAGACTGTATGGGGTCTTGAGGGCCTCTTGAAATCTCTGAACCCCTGTGAACGAGGCAGTGGGGTCCTCAGAGGATCCACCCAATGCTGCGGATCCTGCCCCTGAAGGAAACATCCGGGGCTGCTGCAGGAGTGGCTCAGAAATTGGGGGGGCACCTCGGCTTAGGCTCAGGCAAGCCCCCTGAGCAGGAATGCTTTCCACGGGGAGGTTCCTTAGATTCTGCAAGCACAGGTCCCGCGGGTTGTTGAAAACCCTTGTCAGGCGTTCCTCCCTGGGCCAATGGGAAAGGTGGTGGGGGTTGCTGCCCTTGTTCGGTTTCCTTCTGAGCCGGGGGCGACTCAGGTTCCATGGGCTGTCCATCCCGGCCCCCTGACCCATCACGTACCCTAGTTTCTCCTTCGAGGGCCTTCGGTTCTCTCACTTCCCCTCTCTCGTGTCTCAGCAGCCTCAGTAACATCACAGCTAATTTCGCTTGTTGCACGACTACCACTTCTTGCAGTAGTGCTGCTTTTCCAGAGGCTGTTGAGGTGCATTCTTGTTGGACACATATTGGTCCAAGCTTCTTAGAGAGAAAGTAGAGAAGGACAGCTGCAAGTCCAAGTACAAGCAGGCTGGTGATCGTGATGGTGATCAAGGCCCAAAGAACTGCCGCCATGGCTTTCCCGAGGAACCCCTCTAGGCCTTCAGTTCCCCCCCTCTCCAAAATGGAGCCTCCTATGTGTTCTCCAGCAGGAGCCGGGTGAAACAGATGCATCCTCTGCAGAGGATACCAGGGAATTTCTCCTCCTCCGAGGCTCTCCCTCAGACGTCTGCTCTCCTCTGTGACATTTCTGTCAGATGTCCTCTGCCTCCTGCAATCTTGGTGGGTTCTCTCCTTCCCGATCTGACTCTCAGGATTCACGTGCCTCTCTTCACCAGCAGAGAACCACACTCAGAAAATCAGCAATGGGTGGTGGGTTGCTGGATGGAAGGGGGTGGGGTGGCGATCCAGCACTCAGCTCCACCTCACTGCACAGTGAGAACTCAACTGAGCTGCTCTAGAGTGCTGCACTCTTTTTAAGAAGCCTCCCTTTCCTGGTGGGTGGATCCTATCTCTGATGCTTGCTGAGGAGTCCTTCTCTGATCGGCTCTTTGTCTGCCCCTCCACTAGACCTCACTTCCAATCAAGGCTCTCTCTCTTTCCAAACTAGAGTTCCTTACATTGTTTGGGATTAAGGTGTATCCTAAGGGTGTGTCAGCCTTTCAGACAGGGGGATTTTCAGGTGTGTCAGTCCCAGCAGGCAGCCCATGAAGATCTCTTGGTGTAACCCCTTGCTAGAGCAGCCAGGTAGGATGATTGAAATTCCTTTACAACTGCCTCCCTCCTCCAGCAAACAAACAGACCAAAAACAATAAAAAACACAAAAACAAACAAACAAACAAACCAGGCTAATTCCTTTTGCTTTTTGCCAATTTGGACTCAAGTTCCATATGCTATTTATAGGATGATGATGCTGTAGGGTGTTCGAAGTTTACAATGACTCGATCATTTTAGGTGAGCAGTACATCTAGTCCTGCCCCTATCTGATTTGGTGAGCTATGATTTTCTGGACTGGTTGTTGGGCAACGTTATCTCATACTGAATATCTGGACATTCCTCTGCATCAGGGTGGAGAATTTTGGTATTCTTTTGCAACAGTGTGGGTCTTTTCTCAATTCACCTGCTTTTCCTTTTGTCCTTCTGCTTTCTGGAAAAGTACTGATTGAAGTTAGTTTATTATGATGTATAGATTTCATAAAGAGCCCTGTAGAGCCACCTTGTTCCTTTCATTTATCTGTATTTTTAAATGTTTATGTCATGTATTGTGTATGTCATGTGTATAGCATTGTTGAGGCATGCACATATGAATAAGCTGCCCATCAGGATTGAAAAGGATGATCAAATCATGAGACAGACAGTGATGCTGGAAATTGATCTTGGGTCCTTTACGAGGGCAATAGACATTCAACTGCTAACTCATTGTCTTTCTCCAACTTATCTAAGTTTCTTTCCACTTCCGTTTCAAAATCATTGCTAAAACCCCACAGAAACCCCACTGTTTTTCCAGGAGCTCATTTTGAGATAATTATAATTCCCATGAACTAGTCTCATTATAATAGTTTTAATATATTTTAAATAAATTTTAATAAAGTATAAATAGTCCATCATTCATTATTTTGACACATATTAAGTAAAGGTATTCCTGCTATATGATACATTTCTTCATTATTTACAGTTGCTTTGACAGCATCAAAGGTGGTAATACTTCAGAATAAAATAGACCTCTGCACCCTGCTGTCTGGAACCATTTCAGTGGTACCCAGAACACCAAGTATTTGTTCAAAAAGGCATGTAATGAAGCAGTTATTTTGATCTGTGGATACAGAGTCAGGAGTGGTGAGAGGATGGAATGATCCTTACATTAGATATAGAATGCATGACTATCTGATTTGCATGGATATCTCAGAATGAAAGAAAAAAATGGTAAGTAGCTTCAAGTAGCTATTTCAATATAATAACAACACACACACAGACATACACACAGGAACACACAGACACACCACACACATATACACAGACACACACATGAGTCTATGAAGTCTATGAAGTCACGGTTCCTCACCAGGAACTCACATAACAGTTATAGCTAATCCAAAACTATTTAGAAAACAAATAAAATATCATGGCTTTATATGTATTCTCTGTTTATGCCACTCAGGCACAATATTCCTCCGCAACAGTTTTGATGTGGTTTTTCAGAGGCTTTCTCATTGTATAGTAACTGCAGGAAGTCCTTTTAATATCTAAAATTGTGAGAGGAGAAAGGGTCTTAACTCACATACAGGTTTATATGAGATGTGAGTCTCACACCCACAAAACTATTAGAAGTATTCTAGCTTCAAATAAGAAGTAAATGATTACTCCAAAGTGGATTACAGATTTGAAAAAGCATTTCAAGATTCACAAAATTGGATTTTTTTTTTAGATGGATGTATTACAAGTGCTTGGTGCCTTTTAATAGGAAGTCCATTAATAAAAAAATATGGGAATCCTTTTCCTAAAAAAACACATTTACTCAGTCCAAGTTTCCTGATTTTTCAGGCATCATTGATTTTATGAATTAAACCCCTGATATCACTAATGGAGCTACTTTATGAATTTGCTGTTAGCACAAGGTGTAATAATTGATAAAGTAAAATTATGTAAAATCCATCATTAATTTTTGTTTAAATGCCTTTATTAATTATCAACTGCCTAAATATATCTGTACAAATATTCCTGTAAGATACTACTATTCTACTGCTGTAAGACTTACCATGATAAATTTGTTTGAAAACATAATTTGGTAGTAAAATAACAACTGGTTCCAAAATTTTATGAAAATTAAATTATATTGTAAAACGTAATTGGTCTCAACAAAGCCTTCATTGGAATATTTGTCTGTTTTGTTGGGTTTCTTATAACTCTACCTCCCTTCAAACTATTATCCAACCTAATCCCTTCCAACTCCCAGACACTAGGTAGTAGAGAAAGAATGATAAATGGGAAAGGGTCATAGATTTCTATGGACTATTTCCTGCTCTTTATGCAGCTCTTATGCTATTTCCAGGTTTCCTGGGACAAGTCCAATCTTCGTCTTCAGGATATTCAGCAATGCAGCAAACCAGCAAGTCAGCAGTAGCAAATGTAACAGTCAATGCAGCAGCAAATGCAGCAGCAGGATGAACCTTAGCAGGACGGAGAGCAGAAGCTGCCTTCTCTGTCTGGGAGTGCCCTCTGGCATGGAGACAATGGTTTCTTATCTGCTGTGGATTTCTTACCTGCTACATTTTACAGTTTGAGCACAGCAGAGCATTCATACTGTAATGGAGATGACACCATCTTCATACATTCTGGCCCTATAACACGTGCTTCTAGTTGCAATATGTCACATATAGGCATTCTAAGAGAAAACATCATTTAAGACATGTTTATATACATATTATTTTATTTAAAACTTGTAACATGTTCCCCTTTAAGATTAAGAGTATTCATAGTAGTGGCGGGTTTTGGGGAGAAAAGATCTTATTCTACAAATGGGAACATGAAGGTTAGGCTAATTCTGTTGTTTCTTTGTCTACAGACAGTATTTACTGATATTGAATATTGTGTTTAACTATGTTGCACTATAAGAAAGAAAAGAGCCTTCCACCTGAGCATATATGCATTCAATTCTTGAGACTCACATGGTGGAGTGAATTGATAACACAAATTGTCCTCTGACCACAAGAACATATGTACCCATACACATAGTAATTAAAAAAGAAAAATTCGTTGAAGATATTAATGCAATAAATAAATAAACAAATCCATTTAAGTTCATGTAATTAGCAAGTAAAATAATCTTGTTGTAAAAAGGGATTCTTCTCATATTGTAAGTGGCGATTAATATTTACTATTGATACATCTTTTAGTAAAGCTGCTGTTAGTCCTAAACAGCTGTATAACCAAATCACCACACAGAGATTGGGTTTATTTAGTTAACCTAAATAAACAATCATTCCCAGTGATAATGAACTCAATCCTGTGTATGCAACAGAGCATACCTATATCTTCTTGAAAAAACAAGTAAATTAAATAAAGATTGGATATGACTACATCAAAACACTTTATAAATTATATATGATGATTTCCATAAAGATAGGTTCTATAGATTTATAGAAAAAAATAAGCTTATGATGAATGTCTGGGGGTATATCCAGTTTGGTCTCTGGACTCGGAACACAAACTTCACCCAGACAGAATGCACATCTGTTCCCAGCATTCAGGGAAGATAAGAGGTTATCCATACCTTCTGTTGAAGGAACACCTCAGGTTTCTTGAGTGATTCTCTATGAGAACATGGGCCTCCATACCTCTTACAGTGGCTGAAGTGCTGTCAGAAGAAGTTGGTCGCTGCTACATAGTTCTCAGTCTGTATCAACCATAATGGCTTTTTTGCTTTCTCCCAGCTACACAGAGAATTGTCTGTATCACTCTCATTTCAAAAGCTCTCTGGCTTTTTCTCTTTCTGCCCAATATTTTTCAAGTTCTGTTGAAATATAAAGAATTCCACCTAAAATAATTGTATCATGTATATGTATGTATGTATGTATGTATGTATCAAAGCAGAGTCTCACTTTGTAGTAGCCCTTACTGGCCTGGAACTTGCTATATAGATGTGTCCTGAAACCTATAGAGATATACATACCTCTGCATCTTGAGTTCTGGAGAGTCTTGCACCATTACATCTGGATTGAATTACATCTGTGTGAGACATCACAATCCAATCATGAGAAGATAATCTTCACATGATAAGTCCTTCCCATATTAAAGGGAAGAAGATTATGTAAGAAGTGAGAATCTAGATAGTAAATTTCTGATTCTGTGTATCTCAGCATTATCAACAGTTCAGCATTTACTAATTTCTAGACATATCTGTATTGCTGAAGAGTTGGTTCAGCAGTAGAATCATACACTGTAGAGAATATCAGTTCACCTTCCAGAAATCATTTTGGGCAGCTTACAAGCACCTACAACTCCAGCTGCTAGGAATATGTCTCCTTCTTCTGGTCTTATTTGGTCCTGCACCCACATGCACAAAGCCATATTCTCCACAAATGCATTCACCCCATTAAATATAAAGGTTTAGAGACACTTGCTTGTCTTTTAATTTTTCAATATTCATTCCAGCAGAAAATTTAGAGGTTATTGTGCTAGTGTTCTTTCTACTTCTATGCACCACCTTCTTTCTAGAGAATCCCTCATTTTTTATTATGATAGATTCACTACATGTATCTGATTAATTTTAGTACCTCTTACACACTGCTATTTTTGTCTTTTCTTCCTTCCCCCATTGAATACCTTTTTTCCAATAAGTCATCCTACTAATTTCACATCTTTTTGTATTTGTAGCTTACTGTGATATAAAAAGGTTACCTGCCTCGCATGGATGGGAGGTTGGTTACCTGAGTATGGACTAGTTCTTGTATCATCTGTACAAGATTGGGCACCTCAATATTTCATTACAGAAGGGGTCAGAGCTTATAGGGGCCTACCCTTTCCTGAGGGACTGTGGTGACTTAAAAAAATGGTGTCACTTAATTTTTTTTATTCTAAGCCTACATCATGACCTCAGTACTTTCCATATGCTCAGTTTTCACTTATTTGTAACCTCAAAAGGATAGGATTCAGTTCAGAGTAAACACACTAGAGTGAAATGTGAGATCTATATCATGAATAAAATCAAGTGGTCAGAGTCCAGGAAATATATGTTTTTATATCTTTTCTTTATGAAAGAGTATGCTTAGTAGTTCCAAGCATTATTTCCCCTAACTTCTTGTAGAAATAGCTACAGAACTTACAAAACAAAACGATGGATACTCAGAAGTACTAGGAACTTGATCTAGCCAAGACATTCCACAATCTGCTGCCTTAATGGGTGTGTTGTTTTGTGTTTTGATAAATTATTTTCTGAAATGTCAAATAGATAGCATAATCATGGCCACCCAAGTGTGCATAATTTTACAAAGCTGACACATGCATGTCTTACTGTTTTGAGTTGGTCTTTCAGCCACAGATCAGCAGTGCATTCTTCAAGGATAAAAACTGAGCAAGTATTTTCTTTGTCACCTACAAGTGCAATTTACTGCCTTCGCAATTTTCCAACTTACAAATACAAAGCAAATGTAGGACATTAGAGAAATAAGTACACTAGGTGATTTATGGGGAAGGGGGTTTCATGATACCCAGAATAAACCAGTGTCACATGGTAGATGTAGTAACATTATTGATATCTGGTAAAAACAAACAAACAACAAAGGCAAAGAATGTAAAAAGTAAAACAGTAGCAGGGAAAAATCACATCTGAGTGTGTCAGAACCATGTGTGTGTTAGAACTGTACTGAGCTTCTACTGTGAAGAGCAAACAAATCAGAACTCAGTCACTCAGAAAACAGGGTCAAGGGAAATTCTCATCCTTACATTTCAGCAAATAGTAGGAAGAAAATGATTTCCTGTCATCTAAACATCAGTTTCCAGAAAGACAAATCAACAAGCACCTTGTGAAATGTATTCTAGTAAAAAGTATTTTTCCTTGGGATATTTTGCTAAAGATTCAGAAAGCTGCAAAACTTTCTGATTTTACAAAGCTGCACAAGGTTAATATTTATTTGCTCAAAAGTTTTTTAACAAAATGACAGACATAAGATAAGTAAACAACAAAGGTAAGAGACACTATCCTAAGAATAAATCATAATATTGAACATAAGAGATGCTCACTTCACAAGTAGCTAAAAAATAAATCTATCAGAGCGTAATGCTGCAGTTTCATTATCTCAGACACGTAGACAGTGGGCACATTGCAAGTTCAAAACTAGCCTGGATTACAGACTGTGCAAAGCTAGCTAGCCTCCATAAATAGGACTGGGGCTAACTAAAGCTAACTGACATGTGAATGGCCCTTTGTCTTGTCACTTTTACTCTAGAAAAAAAATCCAATGGACAACAATGCTACAGATACAAGACAACAACAACATCACTAGACACATGGCATAAGAAAACGAGGAAAGGTGTAATTTTTTTTTGCTATTCTTTTGCATAAAAAGGAAATATTCAAACACATACCTTGGCTATTATAATTACAAACCAAAAACAAATGTTCTAAACTTCCAGGTAAATGATTTGCTTTGTTCTACGTATTAGAGTTACATCCGGTTTCATGTTCATGTAGAGACACATAATAATAAATTCTGATTTTTGTACTATTTATACTGAATAGTAGAAAGATTAAAACAAATGCAGGGATGATTTGCTTTAAACAATCAAACAAAGGAGAGCTTCACAAAATAAAGACAGGAATAGCATAGTAGAATTTTTATGTACCATTTTTCTGTCTAGATTAAATATATTAATTTTTAAGTGCATTGAAAGATCAATAGAGAAAGTGGTTTAATAATCCAAAATTACAGAATCAGTTTTCCTTGGGGGTGGAAATCAGAGCAATTTTTATTTTTTATTTTTTTATATTACAAATGTTATTTCAATAGTCTCTAATGTTTCATTATGAAATTTCTTATGAATATAACTAGTCCAGTCAGTTTTAAATATCTTATATTATTAAATTAGGTACATTTATTTGTTAAATTAAATAAATATATTTTGTAAATAATTTTTATTTTAAGGAGGTGGGATGAACTTTATTTAGAAATCATATCAATGACTGGTAGGAGAGTTCATGGATGCTTGTGCCACATTCGTGGATCTCTAGGACCTACTTGGCTGAAGGACTAACAAGTTGTCCTTTAATCTCCACACCCACTCCATGATATAGCATACACATAAATAAATGTAGTAAAAAAATTTAAAAAATAATACCAATGGTGAACGGTTAATAGACTCAAGGCAAGAAGTTGTGACTCTTGTCATGTCAAAATACTTTGATCAGGTAAGTAACACTTCCTGACAGTCTGTGTTTAATTGGTGGGCAAATATGTTTACTTAAGACACACAGAATTTTTCACTGTTTGAATATAATCTTAGTTGGAAACCATGGAGCATCTACTCCTGTAGATAAAAAGACATAAAAACATTATAATTGATTAATCAAGAGGACATATGCAAGAAAAAAAGAAATTAGCTAACAGATATCCAACCATTTGTTGTGATATTCTATTCATATTAAATGATTTTTACCATTCAAAGAATAAAAGGACTTATTATAAGAAAAGGCATTACAATAGCTTTGTAAGGTATGTTTAAAGAATTATAAAGACATTTTGAAAACATGTCTGATGAACAGTAATCATTTTTTAAATTACTTTAAAGATTATTTGGTTGCATTAGCATGTAATAGGATTCCAAACACTTTTGAAATATTATGAAAAGGAATAAGGTTCACAGAAAAAAAAAGAGTGAAGGACACTTTATTCTAGTCAGGTTTTTGATTCTTGCTGTATGTGGGGTACCACTGTCATGCTGGGAATGAGCTAATATCGCAATTCTTACAGTTCATGGATAATGAGCACAGACTGCCAAGAAGTAACTCTAATCATAATAACCTCCACTTGCAGCCAGCCACATCTCTGCTCTGCTCAGTCTTTCTTCTGCCCATTGACCATCTAGCTTTCTAGTTCAGTGTTCTCAACCTTCCTACTGCTACAACCTTTTAATACAGTTCCTCATGTTGTGATGACTCCCAATCATAAAATTATTTTTGTTGCTACTTTATAACTATAATTTTGCTACTGCTATGAACTGTAATGTAAATATCTGATATGCAGGATGTCTATTATTGTGACCCACAAATAGAGAACATCGGTTCTAGTTGGTCATGGAAGGGAAATGTGGTCCAGGATCTTCTGTTCACTACTTCGCTGTATTTCAACCTAACACCAAGCTTCTTGTAAAAACAATTTCTTTTGTTTTTGTGTTGGTGTTTGTCTACTTGCCTGCTTTTGACATTTAAAAAAAAATAAAGAAAATTAAGCAAAAGAAGTCCTTTGCTGTGTCTTGGAATATTTTCTGAAAAGTTAAAATTTGCTAACAAAACTGACTGCTGAGGAAAGCATGTATATCATTTGATATATGATATCATGTATATCATGTAATCCTTGCCTGAGCAAGGATTATTTTCCATAAGATCATAATATTTGAAGAGAAAATGTGGACTCAGTAACTAGAGACAGTAAATGGGTGTGGAGAAGGGGAAATCAGAGGTAAAATGTTTGGGTTAGGATAAGAAAAGATTGGATGGTATTTCATGGGTGGGAATAGCAATTCAGCTGCTATAAAGGATCATAAGTACAGCTAAATTTTGGCTTCTCATTTTTAGAATTTCCTTTTTGTTGTTTTGGGTTTTTTGTTTTTGTTTTGTTCTGTTTTGTTTTTTGAGACAGGGTATCTCTGTGTAGCCTTGGCTGTTCTGGACTCACTTTCTAGACCAGGATGCCCTCGAACTCAGAGATCCACCTTCCTCTGCCTCCCTGAGTACTGGGATTACAGGCGTGTGCCACAGCAATTGGTTTCTTTTTAAATTCCTAAGTTTTGGCTTTGAAACAATTTACACTTATCTAATTATCTATATCTTTTGTCAAGATTTCTAAGGATGCAAAATGTGTATTGTGCTGGATCCCCAGCCCCATACACAATTTCCTCCACCATTTCTTTATGTGTCTTCTCACCTGCACCAGAATCTAGGATGTGCACCCCCATTTCTCACCAAATTTTTAGGAGGACTCCATTTCAGGCCTCTTCTCTTTCACCAAGTACAGCCAAATATTTCATTATGGGACTGATTTTACTTTCTTCCCCATGGACACATCCCATAGATACTACCCACACAGCTGGACAGTTGTTAAGTAGTTCTATAAATCATTGTCCTACTCACTTGCCTTGCCACCATTCAAGAGAGATAGGGGTAATTGATGCAGCTGCCGTCTTGCCAGAAGATCTATTTTACCAACCACAAGGAACTTTTCAAGTGCACTGCTGAAGCCTCCTTTCCGACAATTTCCATATGATACATGGAAGTATCTTTAAAAAAGAAAGATTTTCTTTTGACAGTTTTAACTTGAAGACAAGTCTGTGACAAGCAGCTATTGTGCCTTCTTGCCATTGCCTCTGTGCATTCCTATGGCAGCGCAATGCCAAACTTGTGTGTGAAGTCTTTTGAAAAGGTTTTTGTGGTTCATTTGTTTTTTTTTTTTTTTTTTGATTATTTTATTTTTATTTTATTTTTTAAATTTTTCATCAATTACACTTTATTCATTCTGCATCCCCCCATAAGCCCCTCCCTCCTCCCCTCCCAATCCCACCCTCCCTCCTCCCTCTGCTTGCATGCCACTCCCCAAGTCCACTAATAGGGGAGGTTCTCCTCTCCTTTATGATCTTAGTCTGTCAGTTCACATCAAAAATGGCTGCATTGTCCTCTACTATGGCCTGGTAAGGCTGCTCCCCCAAAGAGGGAGGTGATCAAAGAGCAGGCCAATCAGATTATGTCAGAGGCAGTCCCTCTTCACATTACTATGTAACCCAATTGGACTCTGAACTGCCCTGGGCTACATCTGTGCAGGGGTTCTGGGTTATCTCCATGAATAGTCCTTGGTTGGAGTATGAGTCTCTGGGAAGTTCCCTGTGTTCAAATTTTCTTGTTCTGTTGCTCTCCTTGTGGAGACTCTGTCCTCTCCAGCTCTTACTATTTCCCAGTTCTTACCTAAAATTCCATTCACTCTGCCCAACAGTTGCCCATCAGGCTCAGCATCTGCTTTGATAGTCTGAAGGGCAGACCACTGATATCAAGCAGACAGTTAGGAAAGTAACTGATTTCCATTCGATCTTGCTGTCTGAGTCTTGTCATGAGTACAGGAACTTCATTTCATGGTTGTCTTAATAATAATGTTAGGCATCTCATCCTCTTCACTTTTTAAATTTGGAAGCTAAATTGATACAATTGACTTAGTACCTCATTCCTGGATTTCTTCATGTATTTTTAAATAGATGGCAACCAGATTTATGACCTGGGGCATGATCCCGACACTTAGAAGAAGGCTGAGGAGGTTTGTTAAATTCTATCAGTGCTTCGTCACCTGCTGCACATGTGTGGAAGATCATGGTGCACTTGAAGTCTTACAATCTCAGAAAATGCAAATTGTGCTAATTCAGGAAGCATCAGTCTTACAAAACATTTATCCATCAAGGTTGCATTTTTGTCTCATGTGTTTATTTTTATATTCTCAATTTGCATACAAACCTGAAACTGTTAAGCATTTAAAAAATACCTCTAACAGCATGTTATATAAAAAGCCAATCAAAGTAAGCTAAAAATTTGCTAAAGAGGCTTGTTAAAAGCCTCTCTAATTGTGCAACTGACATCATATTATCTTCAAATTTATCCAAGTGAATGAGGAAAAATGAATCATAAACTTGAATATTTTCTTTACAAGAAATAAATCTTAATAATAAAGGTTTGAGATTGAATAAAGCCAAGGGGGGTAGGGAAATTTTAATTCAGAATATGGCTGTTTTGAAAAGACATCACATCCAAAGACCTTACTCGATCTCTGAGTTCAAGACCAGTGTAGTATGGAGCAAGTTTCAAGTAAAGAAAAGCTTTGGTTCAGGTGTGGTGGTACATGCCTCTAATCCCAGCACTCATGGGACAGAGACAAGCAGATCTCTGAGTTCTATTCAATTCTCTTCAGGCAGTTTGGGTGAGAGTGAGTTGGGAAATAGTATGGTGGAGTTCATTTTGTGGCAGTTCAGTTTGTGGAATTGAGAGGCAATTTTAAACTGTGTGGGTTTTGCAGAGAGATTGAAGAGAGAACAAGCTAGACAGGGGTGAAGACAGAACAAGCCAAAGAATGAGAAGGAGCCAGAAGCTTAGAAGAGGTTTCTATAATTAATTGGATGCCAAGTAGAGCTATGCAGTGAGAAACTGTGAGAAGCCAGATTTAATCAGTCAGTTTGAGAGGCATTTGACCCAGAACAGCTGAATTGAACCAGTCAGCCTAGAGCTCAGAAAGTACAAGAAAGGGTGAGCTTATGCAGCCATAATTCTCAGAGGCTAAAAGCATTCTTGACCTAGATTAGATTGTGCGAAAACTAGAAGTTCTCAAGACTATGCCAAGGTTAGCAGATAAAGGCAGTAGGTCTTTAGATGACAATTACGCAGGCAAATAAATGTTACTTTACCAAAGTTACATTTAACTTTGTATAATAGTCTAACAAAAGTTATATCTTGGTTTTAAATTTACATCAAAATTTGTATAACTTTAAGACTACAATAGCATTTGTATGTCTTTCTTTTGGACATGAAATCTCCTGGTTCTTCACTATGAGGTTCTTCTCAAAATGCATTTCAAATCAAAACTCTTGTTGAGTAAGGTAGCTCTTGATTCTCTAGTGTGACAAGGGTTCTAGCTAACCACTATTTTAAGAGAATTTTCTTTAGTGAATGTTGTCTTTTTTCACATAGGCTTATTTATGCTTCATCTCTTTTCATACTTTGTAAGGTACTAAGAATGACTTTATCTTGCTTGTAGTATAATTTTTGCATATATGTTTACATTTCCATCATCAGCAATGCCAGAGTTCTCTTGTAATTTTGGTAAATGCTGTGAGTTGATGATTTTAATATAAAAGAACCATATTCATTTTCTGAGCTGATGCCAGGGATCAGCCAATTTTGAGGATAATGTACAGTGAAGGATTTTACATTACTGTACAGGTAAATAGCATGACCTCTGCAATGTGCTGGGAAGCTTTAATGGCACATTTGCAATTGAAATTATGAAGATCCATGCCTCAAGGAACAAAGCTAATTTTAGAACTTCTAGAGCCTATGTGCAAAACCTGAGCTGAACTTTTTTATTTTTTTGAATGACGTAAGGTTTTTTTTTTATTATATGAATATTTGTATATGAAGGAACACTCATTTTTTATGCCCCTATTACCTGAAGATTTTACTATCCACAAACAACTACACTATGATGAACACTGGAATAATGTTATCCATTAAAAAGTAACTGGAGTATTTCCTCTTCTGCTCTTCTATCTTTTGTTGAAGGAATGTGCTCATTTTTGTTTTGGAGCTACCTGCGAATCTGTATTATAGCTTTGTTTTTTGTTTTTTTTTTTCATTTTTATGCTTAAAAGCTGCAACCTTATACAGAAATAGAGCTAGATAGTCCAGTCACTGTCAGTTATGGTTTGTGTGTCTGGAGAAGTCACTTGAAATCACTAGGTTATGAACATGAATCACTGTGGAGATTTTTGTTGTTGTTGTTGTTCCAGGATATTTGATCACACTGTGAACCTATAGATTGTGCTGTTTACTGGAAATACCCATTTTTAATTGTGGTGTCATTGGGCACTAGAACACACCTTTAATCCAAGACATTTCTGATTGAATTTAAAAAACTCAACCATAGGTTAAAGAGGCAGAGCAAAGAAGCAAACAGTTGGCAGGGAGTAAACATAGGAAACAAACAAACAAACAGAAAGTAAGAGGAAGTCAGAAGGAAAGACAGAGAGACTCACAGTAAGTAGAAGGGGAGGACATTCAGATCTGTGGGTGTTTTGAGAAGGCATGGGGAAGAAAGCTTCTTTTTTCTTTTGGGATGGCTGAGGAGGAAGATGAGCTAGGTGCTTTCTCTACCTCTCTGAGCTAGCAGGCTTTCACCTCAGCAGCTGTCTCCCGAGTCTTCATTGGTAAAATCAAAATATTGAGATTTTTATTGACAACAACAGTTAACAATAAACTTCAAATAAAGCTATCAATAGACACTAAACTGTCAGCCACTGTAACTTGTACACGTAGTCTCACCACTTAGCAGGTATATTCATAAGTCTGTAGACAATGGCCTAGAGATTTTCAGGCCAGTGTGGGCTAGGTATCAAGAACCTGTATCAAACATACAAACAAGATTTAAAAAAATACAATGCAGGATCAAAGTAAGGGATTCTGTTTCACTGATGACCTGATCTTCTATCAACCCTTGGCAGTCAGCACAGACCTTTAGAAACACATGCATGTCATATTGAAGGCAATTATACTTCTGGGTACTCTAAAAAAGAGTTTAAAGAGTGGAGCTTCCCTCTTCGAGTGTGTTTTTGCTGTGACTTATTTATTGGCTTGTATTTTTTTCATAATTATCAATTCTATGCTGAATAAGTTTCTAAACTGAGAAAGAAGATACATGCAAGCAAGAAGCTTTCTGAAAAGTACAAGTATCACCATTGTCTCCTTCCAGAGCTGTGGGTGTGACTCACTGCATATTTTCTGGATTCCTGCTTTCTTTCCCCCTTTTAACTCAGGAAGTACCAAATAAGCTTTCCCACTAGAAGAAGACCATAGGTCCAGTTGCTCAACCATAATGGATCACAGTTCTTGCTAGAACTAACTATCTTTCACATAAATGACCAAGATATAAATGACATAGCTTTCATATATGTCCCTTGATGGCAACATGGCTTTATATCCTGTGGATCCCTTAGTCTACATGAAAAGAAGAAGCTATTCAGTCTCATTGCTTCATACAAGATTGTACAGCAGAAGAGGCACTAGTCCTACTTTTAAACACTAGCGCAGATGTCATTGAGCAACTCTTCTGAGGTGTCAAAGAACATTTCAATAGCAAAGCTGCACAGAAAATAGTTAAGGAAGAAATGCTGATGCCTGTCTGGTATTGAATGAGGCCGAGGCCAACTGAGAAATTGTAACTTCTGGGGTAAGGAATCTTTTCTGACTTTATAAAATTCTACACAGAAAGATAACCAAGTGGCCCATTGTCTTGTAGAGTGTAACAATGGGCTCGAAAGCAGGTTTCACTTGATAACAGAGTAAAGTCAACATAATTAACAACCAGTCTGGCAAGTGACAAATAGTTAAACCTTATGATTTCATCACCTACCAACTCCATCTTCCATAAGGTACACTTATCACAGAATAATTCTGTTTACTGCTAAGCAACTTCCAAACCAGGAAAAACAAAATGGAATAGTTGTAAGTCACCTGAGCCATTTCCCATCACCATTCCTGACATCACTAAATCATCTTAAATGTAAGGAAGATTGAAAATGTGGTTGATACACTTTATGGTTGGCTGTATTTTTTTCTGGATAAATAGCTTGTTTTTTTATGAATATTACAAAAGTAAATGAGAACAGAGAGCATAATTCATTAATGATCCCCCTTTCAGTAGCAAAGTGCTCTTAATTTTATAGACATGTCTTTTCCTTTTAAAGACATAAACATGTCTTTTCCTCGTGTGAATGAAAAATAATATATTGTGTGCCAGAATCCAAACTTGAACACTGGTTTTTAAAAAGCAGAAATCATGTGAAGAGCCTCAACATTTGAAAAGAATTCACTGTAATTCATGTATCTTAACATGTGTTAATGGCATAGTGTGAGCTTTTGTATGACTTGCCTTGGCTTACGAAGTTCAATGAAAGAGGCCTAGAAGTCCAGTCTCTTCCTTCCTTGTGATTAACATTTTATAATCCAAAAATAACAGAAATGTGTTGAGAAATAATGCTTCTAGACATTTGATAAAATAACATTTTAATGAATATAGAATTTATGATTACAGAAGTGTTTTTCTTTAAGGAATATTTTCTGTTTCTAAGTTTAGTTTTTAAATGTATTACAATTTTTAAAAGATTAAACTAACTTTGTGTTTCAGGCAAAATCTTAAACACACAGATTTAAAAGAAAGATGGCTAATCATGTTTGTCTATTTTTATATTAATCACAGGTCATTTCACTTTGTATCCCAGCTGTAGCCCTCTTCTTCTTTTCCTCCCAATCCCATCCTCCCTCCCTCATCTCCTCCCTGCCCCCTATGTGATTAGACATTGGAAGTAGGAAGACAGGGAATAGGGCAGCAGCCTACCACAGAGGGCCTCTGAAAGACTCTATCCAGCAGGGTATTAAAGCAGATATGAGACTGATAGCCAAACTTTGGGCAGAGGGCATGGAATTTTATCAAAGAAGGAGGAGACAGAAAGATGTCGAGGCAACAGGAGCTCCACAAGGATAGCAACATTGCAAAAAAAACATGGACCCAAGGAACCCTGCAGAGACTGATACCCCAACCAAGGACAATGCATAGAGAAGACCTAAATCCCCAGCTCAGATGTAGCCCATAGACTCAGTATCCAAGTAGGTTCCCTAGTAAACAGAACAGGGCTTTCTCTGGCATGAACTCAGTGACAGGTTCTCTGATCACCTCCACCTGGTGGTAGGGGAGTACAGTCTTGCCAAGCCACAGAGGAAGACACTGCAATCAGTCCTGATGAGACCTGATAGGCTAGGGTAAAACAGAAGGGAAGGAGGACCTCCCCTATCTGTGGACTGGGGGAGAGGCATAAGGGGAGAAGGAGGGAGGGTGGGATTGGGAGGAAATGAGGGAGGGGACCACATCCATGATACAAATTGAATAAATTGTAATAAATGATAATAATAAAAAAGAAAAAAATAAAAGAAAGATGGACACTTGACAGTATTGGCAACTTTAAATGAAATATAATGTTTGTTTTAAAGTTTTGTTAAAATAAGCCACATTAAGGTACTTGCATGTATGACTTTAAGTTTCTTTATTCACTAATTCATTAATTCAAACTATAGCTATTAGATTATTTCTATGGATAAAGAATTCTACAACAAAACAAAGTTTTGAAAATAAATAGACATAGTTTTTCTTTCATACAATCAGGGAAGTAACGTCAGTAATCAAGGGAAGAATAATGCAATGTCGTAACATATGTATGTAGCAGACTGGCACAGCAGGTAAAGAGGATCTTAGGTATCAGTCAGAAGGCTTCTCAGAAATTATGTATCTACTAAGATTTTTATGAGTTATCTAAGTGAGAAGAGAGGCTTACTTCCTTGAGCAAGGTATGCAGAAATCCAGGTAGTTGGTCAAACATTACAATTCCATTGAGTAGCAAGAAAGATCACTGAAGGCATTGGTGAGAAAGGAGGGTGTTCCCACTTAGCCTGGAATTTGGAATTTTGCCATTTAACAAGGGGATGAGATAAAGGTTAATGCATAGTCAGCTAGGGCTAATTGTAAAAAGGTTTGCTTCAGTTTCATATCTTTAAACATTCTTTCATGAAATGTTAATATATTGTTAGGGTTCAACATGCACAGAAGCCTCATGCCTTTATTTTTTTTTCAATGCAGTTTATTCAGGAACCTTGAACAATCATCTGACCCTGGGAAAAGCCAGCCCACAGCTTAAATAGCCTCTGGGTAGCCAACCCCAGCATGCCACGTGGGCAATGCAGATAAGTCCACATACATGGAAGCAAGCCAGATCCTCAGCCTTAGCCAAAAGTGGAGTTGTTCGTGACAGAGAGCACTCACCATCGGGAAGGTGGAAGGCGGAAACCAGCTCCATCTTTAAGGCGCGGAATTACGCAGCTCTCTACAGTTCCCCCTTTTTGTTTTAGATGCATCAGGCAAGAGTAGAGGTCTGATCTCTGATATTAGAAATAAATTGGGACTTTGTACCGATGTTCATTTAGTTGTCATCCACCCAAAGAGCATCAGACCCGTCCGATACCTTTTTCTCAGAGGCGGGACCTGGGGCATCAACCCGCATGCAACCAGACATGCTCTTCTCTGGGTCCAAAGCGGCTGACCCTGAGTGCAGTGCTTAGCCTCGCATTCTGAGCGCAACATTTTGGCTTTTCATGGTAGCCAACCATGCTTGGGGAGACTATACTGCTTCAATGGCTGTAAAGGCCTGAATGGTCATGGCTGCATTACGCTGTTGTGAGACTCTAATCTTGCATATATACCACAGGCAAACCAAGGTGACCAACACCAGAAGGCCTGCTAACACTCCCATGCCCGCCCATTCCTTCAGATGATTCATGGCTGCAGCAATCCATGATGATAATCCTGTGGCTAGTCCTGCGTCCACTCTGGTAGAATTTACCATGGCAATGGCCACTCTCAGCTGCTCCATCGTAGTATCGAATTCTCCAGTCCAATTACCTAAAATATAGCTAGACAATTGTTTAGACAGATTTGCAGCACAGGGAAAATTATCATGTTGTATGCTAGTGACTCAAAGTCCAGCCTACTTTCACTGACAGCCAAGTTGAGCGATTTGCCATAGGGTATCAATTTGCTCCTGCACGAGGTCAATCCTCTGATTGAACACCATCAAACCTCCTTTTAGTTGAGCATTAATTCCTTTTTGTACATCTAAGGCATGAGCTACATTGGCTAAAAGGTTATTCAGGGTCTGAGCAGTCTGCCCAGTATGCCTCATGGCTAATGCCGCGGTGGTAGCTCCAACAGCCGCCAATGAGATGGCAGTAACAATGGTGGCTGTAATTCCAAGATCCCTTTTCTGTCTGAAGAGAGTCATAGCGTGAGGGACATCAATGGGCACAGGCACCCAGAGAGGCATGCGAGTAACCAGCTAGTAAATTTACTAGCATTCCAGCATTGGGCAAAAAAGCAAGTATCATTACCACAATTACTTGGCTCTATCTGGCTAATAATGAATAAAAATGGGGGATATAAACAAATAGGTGTGGACTTATAGGAAATAGTATGAGAAGCCTTAACCCCCTCGTTGGAACATCCTGCATCAGTTCTAAAACTAGCAGTGGTGGTGTCCGAGGTCTGAGTAGGTTCAGGAGACCATTGCCCCCAGGGGCGAGATGTGCTCCATGTAAATTGACTAACTCCATGTTTTCCTCCACTTTTGAAAGTCATTTAAGGTTCTTAAATTATTTTTCCCCTTTTTTAAAATTTTTTATCAATTACACTTTATTCATTCTGTATCCCCCCATAAGCCCCTCCCTCCCCTCCCAATACCACCCTCCCTCCTTCGTCTGCATGCATGCCACTCCGCAAGTCCACTAATAGGGGAGGTTCTCCTCTCCTTTCTGATCTTAGTCCATCAGTTCACATCAAAAGTGGCTGCATTGTCCTCTACTATGGCCTGGTAAGGCTGCTCCCCCTCAGGAGGAGGTGACTGAAGAGCAGGCCAGTCAGTTCATGTCAGAGGCAGTCCCTCTTCACATTACTATGTAACCCAATTGGACTCTGAACTGCCTTGGGCTACATCTGTGCAGGGGTTCTGGGTTATATCTATGAATAGTCCTTGGTTGGAGTATGAGTCTCTGGGAAGTTCCCTGTGTTCAAATTTTCTTGTTCTGTTGCTCTCCTTGTGGAGACCCTGTCCTCTCCAGCTCTTACTATTTCCCAGTTCTTACCTAAAATTCCATTCACTCTGCCCAACAGTTGCCCATCAGGCTTAGCATCTGCTTTGATACAATGGAATATTACTCAGCAATGAAAAATAAGGAAATCATGAAATTTGCAGGTAAATGGTGGGATCTGGAAAGGATCATCCTGAGTGAGTTGTCCCAGAAGCAAAAAGACACACGTGGTATATACTCACTCATATAGACATACAACATAGGACAAACCCACTAAAACCTGTGCATCTAAAGAAACTAAGCAAGAGAGAGGACCCTAACTAAAATGTCCAACCCCCATCCGGAAAGGCAAAGAGGATGGACATCAGAAGAAGAAGAAAACAGGAAACAACCTAGGAACCTACCACAGAGGGCCTCTGAAAGCCTCTGCCCTTCAGACTATCAAAGCAGATGCTGAGCCTGATGGGCAACTGTTGGGCAGAGTGAATGGAATTTTAGGTAAGAACTGGGAAATAGTAAGAGCTGGAGAGGACAGGGTCTCCACAAGGAGAGCAACAGAACAAGAAAATTTGAACACAGGGAACTTCCCAGAGACTCATACTCCAACCAAGGACTATTCATAGAGATAACCCAGAATCCCTGCACAGATGTAGCCCAGGGCAGTTCAGAGTCCAATTGGGTTACATAGTAATGTGAAGAGGGACTGCCTCTGACATAATCTGATTGGCCTGCTCTTTGATCACCTCCCTCTTTGGGGGAGCAGCCTTACCAGGCCATAGTAGAGGACAATGCAGCCACTTTTGATGTGAACTGACAGACTAAGATCATAAAGGAGAGGAGAACCTCCCCTATTAGTGGACTTGGGGAGTGGCATGCAAGCAGAGGGAGGAGGGAGGGTGGGATTGGAAGGGGAGGAGGTAGGGGCTTATGGGGGGATGCAGAATGAATAAAGTGTAATTGATGAAAAATTTAAAAAAAAAGGGAAAAAAATAATTTAAGAACCTTAAATGACTTTCATAAGTGGAGGAAAACATGGAGTTAGTCAATTTACATGGAGCACGTCTCTCCCCTGGGGGCAATGGTCTCCTGAACCTACTCAGACCTCGGACACCACCACTGCTAGTTCTAGAACTGATGCAGGATGTTCCAACGAGGGGGTTAAGGCTTCTCATAATATTTCCTATAAGCCCACACCTGTTTGTCTATATCCCCCATTTTTATTCAGTATTAGCCAGATAGAGCCAAGTAATTATGGTAATGATACTTGCTTTTTTGCCCAATGCTGGAATGCTAGTAAATTTAGGTATGCCCTGGTTACTCGCATGCCTCACTGGGTGCCTGTGCCCGTTGATGCCCCTCACGCTATGACTCTCTTCAGACAGAAAAGGGATCTTGGAACTACAGCCACCATTGTTACTACCATCTCATTGGCGGCTGTTGGAGCTACCACCGCGGCATTAGCCATGAGTCATACTGGGCAGACTGCTCAGACCCTGAATAATCATTTAGCCAATGTAGCTCATGCCTTAGTTGTACATAAAAGAATTAATGCTCAACTAAAAGGAAGCTTGATGGTGTTCAATCAGAGGATTGACCTCGTGCAGGAGCAAATTGATACCCTATGGCAAATCGCTCAACTTGGCTGTCAATGAAAATATGCTGGACTTTGAGTCACTAGCATATAACATGAGAATTTTTCCTGTGCTGCAAATCTGTCTAAACAATTGTTGAGCTATATTTTAGGTAATTGGACTGGAGAATTCGATACTACGATGGAGCAGCTGAGAGTGGCCATTGTCATGGTAAATTCTACCAGAGTGGACGCAGGACTAGCCACAGGATTATCATCATGGATTGCTGCAGCCATGAATCATCTGAAGGAATGGACGGGCATGGGAGCGTTAGCAGGCCTTCTGGTATTGGTCTCCTTGGTTTGCCTGTGATATACATGCAAGATTAGAGTCTCACAACAGTGTGATGCAGCCATGATCATTCAGGCCTTTACAGCCATTGAAGCAGGACTGTCTCCCCAAGCATGGTTGGATACCATAAAAAGCCAAAATGTTACGCTCAGAATGCGAGGCTAAGCACTGCACTCAGGGTCAGCCCCTTTGGACCCAGAGAAGAGTATGTCTGATTGCATGCAGTTTGATGCCCCAGGTCCCGCCTCTGAGAAAAAGGTATCGGACGGGTCTGATGCTCTTTGGGTGGATGACACCTAAATGAACATCGGTACAAAGTCCCAATTTATATCTAATATCAGAGATCAGACCTCTACTCTTGCCTGATGCCTCCAAAACAAAAAGGGGGAACTGTAGAGAGCTGCATAATGCCGCGCCTTAAAGATGGAGCTGGTTTCTGCCTTCCACCTTCCCAATGGTGAGTGCTCTCTGTCACAAACAACTCCATATTTGGCTAAGGCTGAGGATCTGGCTTGCTTCCGTGTATGTGGAAAAATCTGCATTGCCCACATGGCACGCTGGGGTTGGCTACCCAGAGGCTATTTAAGCTGTGGGCTGGCTTTCCCCAGGCTCAGAAGATTGTTCAAGGTTCCTGAATAAACTATATTGAGAAGAAAAAAAAATGTTTTTCTAATTCATTTTTATTTTATTAATCATTGTTATTTTTTCACAATTTATTCATTATATATCCCTATTAAAGGCTACTCCCTCACCCACCCTCCTTCCCTCTTTCCCCCAATCCCTTTTTCCTAGTCCACTGAAAAGAGGAGTTCCCCTCCTCTGCCATCCACCCATATCTTATCGGAATTCTACTCAGCTATTAAAAACAAGGAAATAAAATTTCTGCTCTTATTTCTTCTCCATAGGCCACTGTGCTCACCTCAGAAGATTCCATACACTGAAACTTGTCTGCAACATTACTGTGAAATAAACACTAGGTATAACTCATTTTATAGAGTCCCACCCTCAAGGCACTGGTTGAATGGCCATCTCACATCTAGAAACATGTGAAATATGAAATGCTTTGGAATGCCAAATACTTGATCACAAGCGTTTCAGAGAAAGTGGTTCTCCTCCTGCCTGGAGGGCTGTTTCCCACCAGCCCAGGAAGGCAGGAGGGGCAGAAGATGAGGTGTAAATCTTGGAAGACCAGCAAGCATGACAGTGATCACACACTCTGGGAACCACCTCAGAAAATAAGTTCAACTTTAATTCCAGAAAACAAAGGCTATCTACACCTTGGGTAGTCACTGGGATGCTCCAAGGATAGATGTCAATAATTGTTTAAAACTAGGCACTTCAAGGATGTTTGATTTTCATTAAACAGCACATCCTTATCATATGAACAAGAACACAGAACCTAATTATCCTATATTTGAAGGGAGGGGAGAGTTATGAGGGATCTGTGTCAAAGGCCATCTATCAAATTTGATTGGTGGTGTCTATGTCTAAAGATACTGTCCATATGAAGTCAGGCAGAGAAAACTCACCCTTTACATGGTTACACATCTAATCCAGAAACAGGGTCATACATGGAAAAGAAAGCCTCCTTCCTCATACCTCAAAATTCAGTCTGGGTTGTGATGTTTTTCAGTAGTACCACTGGAACAATAGGTATGTGTACACAAAGAAACTTCTACAGGCTACCACTGTTGTGTTACTCTCAGAGAACTTCTTGGCTGGTGTTATTCACCATTCCCTACATATTCACCCACTGAACTAAACTTTTCTTGTCTAAAGTGAGGCAATTGAAAACAGTAAATGTTGAGAATCAGGTTTATCAATAAGTCTTTCCTAAAAAAAATTATAATACTTTTGAATGTAATTGATATTGACCATTCATTGTATTCTTTCTAAAAATAAGATTATTTACTTTACATTCCAATCATAATCTCCCCTCCCTTCACCCCCATTAATACCCTCCATTTCTTTTGCCCCTATTCCCTTTCCCCTTCCCATTCAGAAAAGGGAGGTCATTTCCATTGAGCTAGTTTTGCAGTTCTGTTGGATCTCATTGGACCAAAGAACACAGAGGCCTTTCCATATTGCTTTTAGTCACAGAATTCCTCTCCAGTAAGGATACTTTCATGATGATGATGATGATGATGATGATGACTCTAGATATGTGCAAGGCCTCACCAGTTTAACACATTCATAAGTTCTCTCCGGTATGAATCCTTTCAAGATGATGAAGATTATACAAATATGAAATGGTTTCACCATGTTAAAAGCACTCGTAGGCTTTCTGTCCATTAGGATTTCTTTCATGAGTGTGAAGATGATTCTGAAGTGCAAAAGTTTATTCACATTGGATGCAGTCAGACAGCTTCTTTCCAGTATGTGTTCTTTTATGTATTAGGAGATGTTATATGCAAAGGCTTTGCCACACAGTTAATTCATATGGTTTCCCTCCAGAATGTGTTGTTGTCTTAGGAGATGACTGTTACATGCAAAGGCTTAATCACACTAATTATCCTCACCAGGCTTGTCTCCACTGTGTGTTTTTTCATGTTTTCAGAGACTACTCTGCTTTGCAAAGGATTTATCACAAAGGGTATATTCATAAGGTTTCTTTCCAGTATGTGTTCTTTTATGTCTTCTGAGATGACTGTATCGTGCAAAGGCTTTACCACACTGGTTACATTCACAAGGTTTCTCTCCAGTGTGTGTTCTTTTATGGCTTAAGAGAGTACTGTTTTGTGTAAAGGCTTTACCACACTTGTCACATTCATAAGGTTTCTCTCCAGTGTAAATTATTTTATGTCTTATGAGATGACTGTTTTGTGCAAAGGATTTACCACACTGGTTACATTCATAAGGTTTCTCTCCAGTGTGTGTTCTTTTATGTCTTAAGAGAGTACTGTTTTCTGCAAAGACTTTGCCACACTCATTACATTCATAAGGTTTCTCTCCAGTGTGTGTTCTTTTATGGCTTATGAGATGACTGTTTTGTGCAAAGGCTTTACCACATTGGTTACATCCATGAGGTTTCTCTCCAGTATGTGTTATTTTATGCCTTATGAGCTGACTGCTTTTTGCAAAGGCTTTACCACATTGATTACATTTGTAAGGCTTCTCTCCAGTGTGTTTTCTTTTATGCCATAGGAGAACAGTGATATAGGGGAAGGCTTTACCACATAGAGTGCATTTAAAGGGTTTCTCTCCAGTATGACTGCTTTCATGCCTGCAAAGAAAATTGGCACATGTGAAAGATTTACCACAGTCATTTCATTACACTAATAAATATATTTATCTATATGAATTAATTTCATAATTTGGTCTAATGGTAAAGAAGAATCAAATTTTAAAATTTTATCACTTTATTCACGTTCCAGTATTCCCCTTCATTATGGGTATTTTTGAAGATCCCTGTGATGGTAAGAGCATTTGTTATGTGGATCACTTTTATAGCATCATTTTTCTATAAGAGGTTTTCTCCTATATATGAAGAGTATTGTAAGAATTCAGTTTTACCACAACAATCCCATTCACAAATTTTTGTACTGTATAAATGATACTTCATTTACAAAGTGAGCCAAGACAAGCAGAAGTTCCAAATTCCTAGTATTCATAGGTATTTTCAACAATATGAGTTTGCTGATGAATTCTCAGTGAAGTTGCAAAACCAATTAACAGTAACCATTTATCACATTCAGAAAATTTACTCACAGTGGGGACTACTACCAAATCAATTGTTCTTGGAGAAAGACAGGGACACTGCTTCGTTCAATAACCCTATGCTCATGTGTCTTAGAATCATTTTGACATATGATATACCAGTTTAATTTACAAAAATAATAAAGATTCCCACATTGAATTAACAGTTTGTTTTGTTCATCATAGACATGTCATATAGGGATTAAGGTTTCTCCACAACAATATTTTTGATTCTCATAAGCTGCTCCTTTCACTAAATTTTACAATGTTACTGCACGAAAATGAGTAACACTGGTTCTACTATGTAATTTTTGCTTATTAGAAGGTTTTGGACACATACTGATCACCATTTCAGTGTGTATACCTCTTACAATATCTGAGTAGATAGAATGCGACTAAACAGATTGGCAGTTCAAGTCAGTAGCTGTAATGTCCATATGATTCAAATGGTATTTTTGTTATAATATTATTTTATTTTCTTCTATCTTAGGGGAGTGCCTTGTAAACACAAATCAGATACCTGATATTGAAGTACATGGAATTATGAGATTTTAATGATCATCAGTACACTTAAAGCAGTGCGGTTTGTACACTGTTGCTTTTCTTTAAAACTTCCAGGACACAGCCATGTGTGCTGGTACATGCCTTCAATTCCAGTACTTGTGGAGGCAGAAGCAGGCAGATCTGTGTGATTTTGAGGTCAGGCTGGTCTAACAAGCAAGTCTAAGAAAGTCACAGATACCCAGAAAAAAAATCTATTTCAAAAACAGAAAATAAAAAGCAGCCAATAAACAATCAAACAAACAAACAAAAAACACCAGACTTCCAGGACACATTAAAATTTAAGATTTATATCTGTATCAACATGCACATAAAGTTATCTTTTATTACTTGTAGAATTTTGAAAATGTTCTTCAATATTATGGTCATCCCAATTGTAGCCTAAAATATAGTACCAGAAAATATATATTATTGGAAATATCATCTTATTATTAAGGCAAAACTTAAATCACTATCTTCTGTGACCCTTAGAACCATGACTGATTTATTTACCCCATTCCTCCTCATTCTCAATTGGAATTACAGAAGAGGATCAATAAAAAAAGTAAAAGTTGTATCTTTATTTTAAAAGTGAAAGAAAAATTGCAGTCTTACCTATAGCAGTGAGGTTTACAGGTCTCTAGCATCACATCTTTGTAGAGTTGCTTCTGGGAAGGTTCCAGCAAGGCCCACTCTTCTTGGCTGAATTTCACATGCACATCATTGAAGGTCACAGAATTCTAAAATATGCCATGTGTTTGTACAGCAGAAATAGTGGCAACAATATAATTTATATGTCATTGTCAATATAATCATATAATTCTACTGCTTCTTCAATTTATTTTCTGACACAGACGTGTGAATGATATACAGTTGGGTGCTGTGCGTGATGTGAACTAGGGGAGATGAAAAAGCCTAAAGGTTAGATTGAAAAAAAAATAAAACCAAAGATGTGCTTCAAAAACCTGTGTTTCATCAGTTTGTAAGACATGAATATAAAGTAGCCATTAGTTGGGTTCTTGAGTAATCTATGAATCATGTTCAGTTACTTGGGTGAGTAGGTCAGGACCCTTTAATGAGACAAGTGGAAGGACAAAACACAGTCATGATATTTTATATAGCAACAAATGAGATGTGTTGATCAGGGGACACTGAACAGATGGGTAACATCAGTCAAAAGACAACATGGTACTGAATATTATGTTTTGACCAAGGCTCATGGATGTGGCATATCAGTATGTGAAGAGGAGGGCTCATATATTTGTGGAAGGGAAAGTGGACTACAGTGAATACATGGATAAAAATAATGTGAGTGGCAAGCAACAACAATCATAGCCAATAATACCATATTTCTGAGTGACCAGACAAAAAAGGAATAGAACACATGATTATTCTTTGATCATTGTTTTGTATATCCTCCTTATTAAATAATGTAGTCTATAGATTAAAAATAAAGATTAAAACTTTTCTATTAAAAAGAAGTGTTAATGTTATCACTAAGTCATTTTAGAAGAAAACGGAATAACAAGTTTTAACTGTATCATATCTGAAAAATTTGAAGAGGATATAGCTTTGGAATAGACATGGCAATTAATGTGGACAAAGACAAACAGAGAGAAGAGTGTGAAATAGAGAGACAGAGACAGAGAGACAGAGACACACAGAGAGAGAAATTAACAGATGAACTATAATAAGTACAGATCAGAGAAATTTATTAACAGTTACTAACTACAAAAAAGGGTGGACAAGCTGGGTGTATTCTGTCATGCCTTCAATTCCATCACTCAGGAGGCAGACACAGGTGTATGTTATTGAACTAGATGTCAGCATTATCTATTCAAAGAGTTCTAGGACAGCCAGACCTATATAGTAAGACAGAGCCTCCCCTAAAAGTCAATCAAACAAACACAAAATATTGAAAGAACTCAGAGGTCTTTACTAAAGCTTCTACAAGGTATTATACATTCACTCCTGTTGTATATTTATTTTCCAGAAATCTGCACTGCCCCAGCTTAAACTGTAACTTCAATGATATCTTATTAAAAGGGAATGCATGTTTAAACAGCTAAAAATAGAAAGATGAAAATATTAACAATGTAAATGCTGATCATAAATAAGCAACATAAAACAGGACAGATGGCTCAGCAGTGAGGAGTTCTTGCTGCTCTTTCAAATAATTGGGCTCAATTGTCAGTGATTACCTGGGACACACTACTATCAATTGCTAAAAGTTCATGAGTTCTGAAGACATCTTCAGACTACTGTGAGGATTAGGCACACAAGAGGTGCATATTCATGCATACAATCAAAATACACATATTCAGTAAAAATTAAAAATAGATCCCAGATGGTTGGGCTGATTGCATACTGTGTCTGATAAGCTGGGTAGCAGAGACTGCATGGTGTCCAATAGTTGGATCTGTGGGTCCCAACTGACTGTTTTTCAAATGTAAGAAGAAAAGCAATGATGAGGGAAACAAATGGGTCCAACCTCAGAGCACCCAGCTAATCTCTGGGAAAGTTCCTGGGATGTTGCAGCAGGAATAAGTTTTTCAAGCAAATGGACCCAAGAAGCAATCAGGAGTAGCTATTCTAATATCTAATAAAATAGACTTTCAACCAAAATTATTTGAAAGGGATGAGGAAGGGGGGAATCCAAGATGGCGGTGCCAGGAGGACATTGGGTCTAAGGAGTAAGACAGCAATGTTGGTACATCAACTAAAAGACTGAACTCTGGGCCCTAAAACAACAAAGATCCTTTTTCCCAGGTGAGAGGAAACTCCACAGTGTGGGAGTCAGTCAGGTCCACTCTCAGGTCACTCAGCGAGAACTTGGAAGATATCCTGGGTCACAGTATACACCTTTGTGTCCTGATAACCTTTCCAAACTAAATTATGTTCTCCAGGGCACCAGAGACTGGGAGCCCCAGTCTAGAAAAGAAATAGGGAAGAAGAAAGCAGGACTGACCTCAGGTCACCCAGTCTATCCCTGGAAAAGTCCTGCAGACCGGTGGGTGCACAGCCGTCAGGCCTGAGTACGCCGCCAGGTGCTAGCCCTGCATGCCCTACTCTCCATCACAGAACTGTGTGCCCCAGGACACTAGAGGCTGGGTTTCCCTGTCTGGACAAAACCCCACAGGCAGGGAAACAGCAGGTCCCAGATTAGAGAACTCAGCCAACTCCCCACACACACACTACATCTACCATACACAGGAACATTCATGGAAAAGTTCTCAGATTCTTTCCCAGTCACTGGCTTGGAGCCATCATTGGCAAGTGCCTACGCATTCTACATACTATGTCAAACACCACAGACTGAGTCTTCCTATTGAAAGAAAACCCAAAGGTGGGGGAAATATCTAGCCCTACCTCAGGACACCTAGCTTCAGAAAAGTTTCTGGTTATCCACAGGCTCCTACTCTAGCCTCCTGCTGTACACATGAGAGTGGTGCTCACCTGCTACTGATTACCACTTGGGTACTGGGGCACAGAGCTCCAAACTGAGACCTACAGAAGTCTGGGTATCCTGAGATCAACCCCCATATACTGCTCCAAGGGACAACCAGTTATCTCTAACTAAAGTGACCAAGCCACAGGGCACCCAGGTTACAGCAGCAGCTCACTAAATTTACAGCAAGAAACCCAGCAGCAGGGCAGCTGTCTCCAGAACTTCTCTGGGTGAGAGAATAGCCCCTTTTACTAGCAAAGGCAACAATTACTACTCAGGTCTGTATGCCTGAGATGAGCTGTGGCAATTCCTGAAAAACACCTGCCATTCAGTGACCATACCTAAAAAACGAGGAAAGCTCCTTTGGGAAAAAATCATCTTCCTGCCAAGGCGATTCAACCCACCACAGGATTCCAGGAAGTACCAGAAACTACCACCCAACACCTAATATATCCCAATGGGTAGAGGCCAGCGTAAAAGCTCAACCAACAAAAGACAAAGCAATATGGCATCTCGAGAACCCAGTTATTCAGGAGCAAGCAGCCCTGGATACCCCAGCATAAAGACAATTTCAGGCCAATAACCCTTATGAACATTGATGTAAAAATACTCAACAAAATACTTTGCAAACCCAATACAAAAACACATCAAAGATATCATCCACTGCAACCAAGTAGGCTTCAGGCCAGGTATACAGGGTGGTTCAATATGCAAAAATCCATCGATATGATCCACCATATTAACAAATTGAAAGATAAATAAACACATGATAATCTCCTTAGTTGCTGAAAAAGCATTTGAAAAAAATTCAGCATCCATTCATGTTTAAAGTATTGGAAAGATCAGAGATACAGGGCACATACCTAAACATAGTAAAGGTGATATACAGCAATCCTATAGCCAACATCAAGCTAAATGGAGAGAAACATAAAGCAATCCCACTGAATTCAGGGACAAGGCAAGGCTGCTCCCTCTCTCCATATCTCTTCAACATAATTCTCAATGTCCTTGCTAGAGTAATAAGACAATTAAAGAAGATCAAGGGGATACAAATGGGAAAGGAAGAAGTCAAAGTATCCCTATTTGCAGATGATATGATAGTATAGCTGAGTGACCCCAAAAATTCTACCAGGGAGACCCTAAAGCTGACAAACACTTTCAGCAATGTGGCTGGATACAAAATCAACTCAAAAAATAAGTAGCCCTCCTGTATACAAAAGACAAAAGGGCTGAGAAAGAAATTAGGGAAACAACACCCTTTGCAATAGTCAAAAAGAACATAAAGTACCTTGGTGTGACCCTAACCACGCAAGTCAAAGACTTGTATGAAAAAAATTCAAGTCTCTAAAGAAAGAAATAGAAAAAGATATCAGAAGATGGATAGATCTCTCATGCTCACAGCTTGGCAGGATTAACATAGTAAAAATGGTCCTCTTCCAAATGCAATCTACAGATTTAATGTAATTCCCATCAAATTACGAACACAATTCTTTACAGACATTGAAAGAAAAATTCCTGACTTCATATGGAATAACAAGAAACCCAGAATTGCTAAAACAATCTTCCATAATAAAAGATCTTCTGGCAGTATCTCCATCCCTGATCTCAAGCTGTATTATAGAGCAACAGTAATAAGAACTGCATGGTACTTGCATAGACACCAACTAGTGGATCAACGGAATCGGATAGAAGTCCCAGAAATACATTCACATACTATGGACTCCTGATTTTTGACAAAGATGCCAAAACCATACAATGGAAAAAAGATAGCATCTTCAACAAAAGATGCTGGTCTAAATGGATGTCTACATGTAGGAAAATGCAAATAGATCCATATTTATCACTCTGCACAAAACTAAAGTTCAGGTGGATCAAAGACCTCAGTATAAAACCAGACATACTAACCCTGTTAGAGGAAAAAGTGAGGAAGAGCCTTGAACTCATTGGAACAGGAGACAACTTCCTGAACATATCTTCAACAGTATAGGCTCTAAGAGCAACAATCAATAAATGGGACCTCATGAAACTCAAAAACTTCTATGAGTCAAAGGAAACTGTTATCAAAACAAAATGACTGCCTGCAGATTGGGAAAGGATCTTCACCAACCCTATATCTGACAGAAGGTTAATATCCAGTATTTATAAAGATTTCAAGAAGTTAAACACCAACAAATCAAGTAACCCAAATTAAAAAATGGGGTACAGAGCTACACAGAGAATTCTCAATAGAGGAATATAGAATGGCAGAGAAACACTTAAAGAAATATTCAACATTCTTAGTCATCAGGGAAATGCAAAACAAAACCACCCTGAGATTTCACTTTACACCCATCAAAATGACGGAGACAAATAACTCAAGTGACAACTCATGCTGGATAGGATTTGGAGAAAGGGGAACCCTCCTTCATTGCTGGTGGGAATGTAAAATGATACAACGACTTTACAAATCAACCTGACACTTTCTCAGACAATTAGGAATAGCGCCACCTCAAGATCCAGCTATACCACTCCTAAGCATATATCCAAAAGGCGCTCAAGTATACAACAAGGACATCTGCTCAACTATGTTTGTAATAGCTTTATTTGTAATAGCCAGAAGCTGGAAACAGCACAGATGCCCCTCAGTTGAGCAATGGATACAGAAATTGTGGTATATCTATATGATGGAATATTACTCAGCAATGAAAAACAAGGAAAATGTGAAATTTGCAGGTAAATGGTGGGAAGTGGAAAAGATCATCCTGAGTGAGGTATCCCAGAAGCAGAAAGACTCATAGGGTATATACTCACTCATAAGTGGATATAGTATATAAAATATAGGATAAAGATACTAAAATATGTACACCTAAGGAAGTTAATCAGGAAGGAGTATGCTGGCTAAGATGCTCAAACGACATGCAGAAAGGCAAAGAGGATGGACATCAGATGAGGGAGAATACAGGGACAGGACAGGAGCCTACCACAGAGGGCCTTTGAAAGGCCCTACCCTGCAGGGTGTCAAGGCAGATGCTGAGACTCATAGCCAAACTTTGGGCAGAGTGCAGGGAATCTTATGGAAGAACTGGGAGATAGTAAACCTGGAGAGGACAGGAGCTCCACAAGGACAGTAACAGTTCCAAAAATTCTGGGCACAGGGGTCTTTTTAGAAACTGATACGCCAGCCAAGGACCACTCATGGAGATGGCCTGAAACCTCTGCACAAAAGGTAGCCTATGGCAGTTCAGTATTCAAGTGGGCTTCATAGTAATGGGGACAGGGACTGTCTCTGACAGGAACTCATTGGCCTGCTCTTTGATCATCTCCCATTGAGGGGGGATCAGCCTTGCTAGGCTACAGAAGAAGACAATGCAGCCACTCCTAATGAGACCTGATAGACTAGGATCAGAATGAAGGGGAGGAGGACCTCCCTTATCAGTGAACTGGGAAAGGGACAGGGGTGGGAAAGATGGAAGGTGGGATCGGAAGGGGAGGAAGGAGGGAGGTATAAGGGGGATACAGAGTGAATAAACTGTTATTAATAAAAATTTAAAAAGAACACAATAAAATGTTGAAAGATTTTTTAAAAACTATGCTGTTACACATAGTTTCAAACTATGAAAATATTGCCTGATATCAGTTATTGCTCCTAAATAAATATAAATAAATAAATAAATAAATAAATAAATAAATAAAAATGAGGAAGGATACTTCATACTCATCAAAGGAAAATTCCACCAACATGGCATCTGTATTCTGAGCAACAATGCCCCAAATGCAAGGACACCCACATTTGTAAAAGAAACATTAATAAAACTTAAAGAACATATCAATCACCGCACATTAATAGTGGGAGAGGTCAACATGTTACTATCATCAATGGACAGAGCAATGGAAAAGGACTTAAACTAAGAGATAATGACACAAATTGATGTCATGAATCAAATGAACCTAACAGATATCTAGAGAATTTTCTAACCCAAACAGAAAAGAATCCATCTTCTTTCAGCACCTCACGACCCTTCTCCAAAACTGAACATACAGTAGGTCACAAACCAGGTCTCAACAGATACAATAAGATTGAAATAATATCTTGTATCCCATCAGACCATGATGGACTAAAGATGAACCTCAACAATAACAGAAATAACAAAATGCCTACACACACGTGGGAACTGAACAACTCCCTACTCAATGAAATCTAGGTCAGGGAAGAAATAAAGACAGAACTTCCTGCAATTCAATGAAAATGAAGGTACCTCATACCCAAACTGCAATGAAAGCAGTCCTAAGAGGAGTTTTAATAGCACTAAAGGCATTCATATGCTATTAGAGACATCCCATACAAGCAACTGAATGGCACACTTGAAAGTCCTAGAAAAAAGAAGCAGACACACTCAACAGGAGTAGACTACTAGGACTACTCCTAGTAGTCTCCTAGTAGTCAACTCAGGGCTGAAATCAATAAATTAGAAACAAAGAGAATAATTCAAAGAATCAACAAAACCAAGAGCTAGTTCTTTGAGAAAATCAAATACATAGACAAACTCTTAGTCAAACTAAGTAAATGGCAGAAAGACACTATCCAAATCAACAGTCTGAAAGGAAGAGAGAGAGAGATAACAGACACTGAGAAAATCCAAAGAACCATTAGATCTTATGTCAAAAACCTATATGCCGCATAATTTAAAAATCTAAATGAAATATACAATTCTCTTGTTAGATTCCACTTACCAAAGTTGAATCAAAATCAGGTAAAGATATTAAATAGTCTTTTACTGCCTAAGGGAATAGAAGCAGCCATCTAAATACTTGCAACCAAAAAAAGCCAAGAGTGAGATGATTTCAGAGCAGAATTCTACAAGACCGTCAATGAAGTGTCAATATCGATATTCTTCAAATTATTCCACAAAATAAAAATGGACGCAACATGACCAAACTCCTTTTGTAAGACCACAGTCACCTTGATAAATCCTCAAAGACCCCCAAAAAGAAAGAGAACTTCAGACCAATCTCTTTTATGAACAATGATGCAAAAATAATGAATAAAATAATTGCAAACCAAATCCAACAACATATCAAAGATATCATCCACCATTACCAAGTAGGCTTCATCCCAGGCATGCAGGGATATTTCAATATAGGGAATCTTAATCCGTCATATAAACAAATTGAAAAAAAACAGGATCATTTCCTTAGATGCTGAAAAAACATTTGACAATATCCAACAGTTATTCTTGTTTAAAGTCTTGGAGTGACTGGGGACAGAGGCACAGATCTAAAAATAGTAAAAACAATATACAGTAGTCCTATAGCTAACATCAAACTAAATGAAAAGAAAGTTAAATCAATTCCACTGAACTCAGGGACAAGACAAGGCCACACACTTTCTCCAAATCTCTTCAGTACAGTACTCAAAGTCCTATCTAGGGCAATAAGACAACTAAAGGTGATCAAGGGGATACAAATTGATAAGGAAGAAGTCAAAGTATTGCTATTCACATATATGACAGTATATAAAAGTGACCCCAAATATTCTACTGTAGGAAACTCCTACAGTTGAATAACACTTTATCAAAGTGGTTGGATATAAAGTTAACTAAAAAAAAATCAGTAGCACTCCTGTATGCAAAAGACAAATGGACTGAGAAAGAATTAGGAGAACAACACCCTTCACAATAGGTAGGAAAAAAACAAAACAACATAATGTATCTTGGAGTTATCCTCAACAAGCAAGTGAAAAACCTGCATGAAAAAAAAAAAACAACTTTAAGCCTCTGAAGAAAGAAATTGAAAAAGATACAAGAAGATACAAATATCTCTCATGCAGATGGGTCAGAAGGATCAACATAGTAAAAATTGCTATCATACCAAAAACAATCTATAGATTAAATGATATTCCCATCAAAATATCAACACAATTCCTTAAGGAATTTGAAAAGAAATTCTCAGCTTCATATGGAAAAATAAAAAAGCCAGAATAGCTAAAACATTCCTGTACTATAGCAGATATTCAGTAGGTATCACCATCCCTGATCTCAAGCTCTAATATAAATCAATAGTAATAAAAAACTGCACAGTACTGAAATAAAAACAGAATGGTGGATGAATGGAATTGAAGTGAAGAGTCATAAATAAACCCACACACCTATTGACACTTGATTTTTGACAAAGAAGCCAAAACCATGCAATGGAAAAAGGACAGCATCTTCAACAAATGGTGCTGGTCTAACTGGATGTTCACATGCAGAAAAATGAAAATAGATCCATATTTATCACCCCACATCAAACTACAGTCCAAGTTGTTCAAAGACCTCAACATAAAACCAGATACACTAAATCTGTTAGAAGAAAATGTGGGAAAGAGTCTTGATCTCATTGGCATAGATAATAAATTCCTCAACAGAACACCAAGAACACTGGCTCTAAGATCAAGAATTAAGGAATAGGATCTCATGAAACAAAAAGCTTCTATGAAGCAAAGAACTCTGTCAACAGAACAAAATGACAACCTACAGCCTGGCAAAAGATCTTCACCAACCCTACATACAACAGAAAGAGCTAATAAACAATATATATAAAGAGCTGAAGAAATTAAACTCCAATAATCCAAATAATCCAATTTAAAACTGGGGTACAGAACTATACAGAGATTTCTCCACAGAGAAATATAAAATGGTGGACATTAAATGCTCAATATCTGTAGTCATCATGGAAATGCAAATGACATTCCATCTTAAACCCATCATGATTAAGGTCAAAACCTGAAGTGACAGCAAGCTAGTGAGAATGTGGAGAAAGAGGTACACTCCTCCATTGCTGGTGAGAGTGCAAACTTATACAACCACTATAAAAATCAATCCGATGCTTTCTCAGACAATTGGAAATAGTGTTACTTCAAGACCCAGCTCTACCATTCCTGGGCATATATCAAAAAGATGATCCACCATTCAACAAAGATATTTGCTCAACTGTGTTCATAGCATCTCTATTCATAATAGCCATAACAGGGAAACAAACTACATGTCTCTCAACCAAACCATTGTTTTACAGAAATTGTAGTACATTTACACAATGGAATGCACCTCGGGTATTTAAAAAATAAAGGAAACTATAAAATTTTCAGGCAAGTAGATGGAACTAGAAATGATCATCCTAAGTGAGTTATTCCAAAACCAGAAAGACATGCATGGTATATGCTCATTTGTAAATGGATAATGGCCATAATATTGGATAAACATACTACAATCTACAGACCTAAAGGAGCTAAAAGGAGGACCCTATGAAAGATGCTCAATTCTTATGCAAAAGTGGAAATAGAATCAACACCAGAAGTGACTGAGGAGAGGGAAGAGGATGAGAGCCTAACATACATATCCTCCAAAAGATATGTCCTCCATTAGGGGTTCGAAACAGATGCTAAGATTCACAGCCAAACTTTGGGTAGAGCACAGGGAATCATAGGAAAGAGTGGGAGGATAGAATGTAGAAAGACCCAGAGCTGGCAGGACCTCCATAAGAAGACCAACAAGGACAACAAATCTGGGCCCATGGGGACTTGCAGAGATTGATGGACCCACCAAAGACCATTCATGAAGAGGAACCAGACCCCTGCTCAGATATAGCTGATAGGCAGCTCAGTCTCCATGTTCGATCCATAGTAAGGGGAGAAGGTGCTGGCTTTGACATGGACTCTGTTGTCTGCTATTTGATCATTTCCCCTTGGTGGAGGGGGCATTGCTATGCCACAGAGGAAGAGGATGCAGGAAGTTGTAGTGTGACTTGATAGGCTGGGCTCAGATTGTAGGAGAGGAAGGTTCCCTGTATCTGAGATATAGGAAGTGGGATAAGGAGGAAAGAAGAATGGAGGGTGAAACAAGGAAGGGTCAAGGGAGAAGATTACAATTGGGATGTTAAGTGGATAATTTATTTTTTAATTTAATTAATTTATTTATTACAATGTGTTCACTTTGTATCCTTGCCATAGCCCCCTCCCTCATCTCCTTCCAGTCCCACCCACCCTCCCTCTTCCCCCCTATGCCCTTTCTCTAGTCTCCCTTAATTGGGGAGGAACTCCTCCCATTCTAGCTTATCAGGTTTCATCAAGGATGGCTGCATCATCTTCCTCTTTGGCCTTGAAAGGCTGCACCACCAAGGAGGAGAAGATCAAAGACTTGAATTTAAATAAAAAGTTTAAATAAAAATTAAAAAAGAATAAATTAACAAAAATCAAATTTAAATTAAAAATAAATTAAATGTGAATAAAGAAAACAAATAAATTTAAAAAAAACAAATAAAACAGGCAAGAAGAGTGCCACACACCTACAATTCAATGACTCAGAAAACTCAGATAGTGTTAGTGTCATAAATAAATGCCATCTAAGAAATTAAATATACTCCCTGCCCAATTTCAAATGCAAGATGTTGATGAAGATCAGCACAATAACCTATGCTTACATATACAAAACAAAACAAAATAAAATAAAATACCTAAAACCCTATATTCCAGGCTCAGCAGTGAATGATGTTGATGCCAGGCATGTTGGCCTAGATTTAAGCCAAACACTTGACTGGAATTAGAGCTGTAAGTTCAAAACCAGCCTGGTCTATGTACAACATTCAGGACAGGCAGGGCTACACAGAAACTTTTTCTTCAATGTCAAAAAAAGAAACAGCATTTTCTCTGGGAGCCTTTTTGATTCAATAAAATAATTCTGACCAAATTTACTAAAGGCTTACTGTCATTTGATGATAAAAATATAGTCTAATTTCAATCATCCTAAAATTCTGCAATAGCTCATACACTGTTCAAATGTCCAAAGTCTCCTCTAACACACAAGAAAATCTCTTGGCTGCTACATCTTGAAACATCAGAAACAAGTTACATCATCCCAACATAGATGCACAAAATACCCCTTCCCATTCCAATATAGAGCAATGTGTACATAGGGGAGGACTGGACCAAGGAAAGAAGGTTAGCAAGGTAAACAACAAATCCTGTTGCTGTTTCAAAAGGCTTAGACGATCCTATCCCGGCAATGTCTCATACATCTCCAAGTTTGGTTACTCCCACTCCCTACAGGCAGCATTCTATAGGAGGTATCTCATAACTTAGGTATCTCAAAATATTGTGGTGTCAAGATGCAACTCAGACTTCACCCTCACTGCTTCATGCAGTGAACCTTTACAGTATCTTCACTGGGGATCAGACTCTGCCAAACACAGATGGCTGGCACAGTGCTGAACTGAAACCACAAAGAAAGACTCTATTACTTTAAATTTTGCATCTTTATTGTTTCCAGAACCAGCACAACATGGGTGAACCAGTCAAGTTGGATTCTAAATTGGGATGGACAAATTGAGATGGACTGTGCCACAATTGGACCACATTTGGAACAGACTTTATATGAAATTCCTTCCTTGCACTAGGAATCACTTTGCCTACTCCTTCTATTAATAGAAGAATTAGCAGGAGGGAGTCTTACTCTATGGACACCATCTTAGGCTGCAAATACAGAGCTAGAATCATCTCTTAGATAATCTCCCTGAAATTTCCTGCCTGTCTTTCAGCACGTGACTGCCATCTGAAACTACCTAGTTCTGCTTTTCTCTACAAACCAAAGACTTTACATTTATTTATGCTCCACTTGTCTCTTTCTTTCACTGTGGTCCTGAACATCTCACTAATAATCATTCAACATATTCAATATTCTATCTAAGACATCCAGCCCACTATTTTTAAATTCTGCCTTACTCAAATTCAAGGCATGGACAAAATAAGTATGATTTGCAACTAAAATATCACACAAATGACCTCTAGCTTAATTTTCTATGGAGTCTATTGCCCACTGAAATCCTTTGATATGGACTTCTTCTGTCTGCATTATTCTCATCACTCTGATCTTCTAGGTCCTACCAGAAAAGCTAATGAAGCTTTGTATACAAGTTTCTAATGCTTTTACCATCTTAAATCTTGATGTTTTGCACATTCCTTAAAAAGAGAATATTCCAAGTTTCTGTCCAGCAACAAAATCACTCTTTGCAAATAATTTTTGTTCTAATTTGTTACTTTGTTGCTGTGACTAAATCCCCTAACCAAAAACATCTCAGGTCATAAATGTGATTTCTTGTTTAGTTTGGTACTGTCAGATCATAGTCCATTGTTTTGGGAGCTTAGCATAGAAAGTCAAGCTTGAAGAAAATTAAGACAAAAGCCATGGGCATATGTATCCTGGTTGGTCTCTTGATTCATCACTGTCTCATGCTCAGGTAGTTATCTTATGCAGCTCAGGCTCACTTGCTTAGGGATATTGCATCTTTCAGTGGAAGAGCCTTCCCACATCAATCATCTGTCAATACAATCTCTCACAGATATAGCAACCAGTTTCTCTGATGAGGGAATGCCCTTAATTGAGGCTCCCTCAGATGACTGTAGGCTTTGAAATGTTGACAAGTGAAGCTAATTAGGACACAGAGACAATATATGAGAAAGTTTTAAAAACTCAAACCAATGTGTTAACTCTATCAATCACTTAAGTAGCAAAATTTGAGACATTGATGATTGCAACAATTTGAAAACACAGATACACCAAGAAATAAGCCTTTATGATCAAGAACAGTAAAATTGTTTCTGTAAATCAAGTCTACAAATCAACAAAACTCAAGGAAATATAACATAATTTTTTAAAAGGCAAAAAGAGGTGAAGGTCTATCACTTTCAAGAGAAAGAATACAGTTATAACTAATCAAACCACACAATATACATAGCACCCCTGTCAAAAGGAAATACAATGATATGCCTATAAATATAACACAGTCCTATAAGCAAATACAATAGGATTAGAGTCAAAGAATTCCTTGGCCAGCACTGAACTTGTACATTCTGGTTCTTTCCTTTCCCAAAATAAAAAATGAATTAGGAAATACAGAGGTAAGGTTCACACAGAAAACAGAGATCAAGGAGATAAATTTATGCACTGAATACAAAATAGAAGAAATGGAAGACAGGTGTTTTTATACACTCCTTTAACACCAGAAGTCAGGGATGTAGAAACAGCTGGACTGTTGTGAGTTTGAGGCCAGCCTGGTCTACAAAGTGATTCCAGGACAGCAAAGGCTATAAAAAGCAATCCTGTCTGAAAATAAACAACAACAACAAAACAGAAAAAAAGATCAAATAGATACATGTGTCAAAGAAAATGTTAAATCCAAAAGTTCCCTATCAAAAAACATCCAGGAACTCTGAGACAATATGAAAAGACAAAACATGCTGATAATCAGATTAGCAAAAGGAGGATGAGATCAAGGTTCTGGAAGACATTTTTAACAAAATCATACAAGAAAAATTTCTTAACCTAAATAAGAAGATGTCTATCAAGGCACAAGAAGCATACAAAAATACCAAAGACACTGGACCAGGAAAGAAAGTCCTTTTACCAGAGAAAAATAAAAACGGTAAATATACAGAACAAAGAAAGAATATGAAAAGCTGTAACAGAAAAAAAATCAAACAGTCCACACTAACCATAAAACAAACCAAAAAAAAAGAAAAAAACATAAAATAAAATAAAATCCAACCAAGAAATAAATAAACGCAGATCTATTGGAATTAATCCTGTATTATCAGTAAAGATACTAGAAATGTAAGGATATAGACAGTGTTCTTGTGACTCTAAAAAACTAGAGAAGCCAAGACAAATTACTAACTATGCCCAGAACCTTTCAATCAGCAAATGGAGAAAATAAGATGTTGCATGTTAAGGTCAAATTTAAACAATATTTATCTATAAATACAGCTCCAAACAAGGTGTTAAAACCACCACCACCGCCACCAACAAAATACCAAGATTAACAATCACTGTTCATTGATATCTCTTAATACCACTGACCCAAATTCACCAATAAAAAGACACAGGCTCACAAAATGGGTGATAAAACAGAATCCACCTTTATTCTAAGTACATCAAACACAGGTTCACTTCAAGGTAGACATTATCTCAAGGTAAAGGGTTGGAAAAAATATTTCAAATAAATGAATTAGAGTATCAAGCTCATATTGCAATTTTAGTATCTAACAAAACAGACTTCAAAAACAACTAATCAAAACATGGCAAAAGATATGACATATTAAAACATCCAGCAATATAACATATCAATAATTAACATCTATGCCCCAAATATAAGAGCACCCAAGTTATAAAAGAAACCCTTCTGCAGTTTGTAACACATCCTGGCCCTCATAAACTGATAGGGGAAGACTTCAATATATCACTCTTACCAATGGACAGGTCCTCCTGACCAAACTGAACAGAGAAATACTCCAGCTAAATAACATAAAAAAACTAAATATACCCAAATGATGTTTACAGAACATCCACCCAAGCACAAAGGATTGTTCCCTCTTCTCAGCAACTCATATATCATTCTCCAAAATTGATGATATACTTGAACAGTGGAAGTCTCCGAAGATATAAAAAACTTGCAATAACCTCCTGCATCCTATCAGACCACTAAGGTTTAAAACATCACATCACCAATAACAAAAACAATAGAAAGCTTACAAACTCATAGAAATGGAACAACTCTCTACTGAATAAAAAAATGGATCAAAACTGAAATAAAGAAATAAATTAAAGACTTTCTAGAAGTGAATGAAATGAACACACAACATATCAAAAGTCATAGTACACAATGGAAGTGTTGACCAGAAGACAGTTCATACCACTAAGTACATTCAGAAAAAACAATCATAAAGATCACTTAGTAGCAACTTAATAGCACACCTAAATACTCTAGAACAAAAAAAAGTAAACATAACCAAAAGGAATAGACAGTGAGAAACTGTTGAACTGTCTCTTCACTGGTAAAACTGAATCTTTCCAGAGGAAAAGAATGGTGGATCCTATCAAAATTGATAATGATTAGATTTGAATAGTAGAGATCTCCTGAATAAGCAGAGGTAACTGTTCATCAGAGAGCTTGGTCATTGAGTCCAAACAAACTTATAGACTAGTGATTTCTTCTTAAATAAAAAAGGATACTTTTGTTGTTTCATATTAAAAACAGTTAAGAGGTTTAAATGTTTTAAGTAAATTTAAAGGTGTAAATTTGTTTGAGTTGGAATAATTTGGAGTGAATATAAAATTTTTGAGCACTGTGGTGATAGGCAGTGTCTTTAATCTCAGCAGAGACATGCAGTTATCTATTGATTAGTTGTTTTCTAAACTCAAGAGTTACAATAACAGGATTCTGGTGGTTCATAGCCTTAATGCCAGCAGTTGAGAGGCACATGCCTTTTACATACTGCCTGGAAGGCAGAGGCAGGCACATAGGATTTACATTGATTTCATTTAAAAGCTATTTGTAAAGGGCAGGCTGAAAATCAAAGCAAATGCCTTTGTTATCTAGAAATAAATACACTTGAAGGTATATTTGTAAACTTTCAAAGATTTTTTTAACTTAAATTGAGAGATTATACTTTTTCTATTTCTAAAAACCATTTTGCCCTATAAAAGATATAACGTGCCTGAAAAGGAACTATCCTCACCCCAGAATTAGGTATGGGGCAGGGTTTTGATGTAATCTTTTCAGGAGAATAAAAACATCCAACTAAAGAATATGGATACCACTGGACCACCACATGAAACCTCTGAAGAAAAGGGACAGAATATGTCACCAAAAGAATATGCCCAAAGAAAAGGAGTAACTGGTCAAGTGGTATCACTCACCTTAATGTTGTCTCTTCGGACTTTTACAGACATAAGTGCAAATTTTCTTTATGTGCTTGCTAAAGGACAATCCAAAATCTCTAACTCTAATATCAGAAAAGCCACCTGGTAAGAAACAGAGGAAAAAAGAAAAATAAATGAAGATTGTATTGCCACTAATCTCATAATCTTCTGGCATGATGTGACTTCTGTACTCCGCACAAACTTCAACAATCAAGAATATGTGCAGTATTTGTGGGAGAAAAAAGCCAAAAACATAAGCCTAAAATATAGCCAATTTTACATGAAAAGACCTAAGGAAACTCTAACATGAAAAATGTACACTGGATCAGAGATACCTTTGATTTTTTTTAATTTAATACAAATTAAATAAACACAGATTTCACAACTCCTACAAGACAAACTCAAAGTACACCTAAACTGTTATATTTCTGACCCTGCAGCTACTCCTAATCTCCTTTCCAGAGAGTCCTTTTGTTCTGGATGTCTCTTAGAAAGTGGAGGTGATCAAAAAGATGAGCTATGGCTTTCAGTCCCTCATGTCCCCTTGTGGGTTCAGGAACATCCCTGCCCTTGCCAATACTCACACCCAAAACAAAGTTGGAGAATAATTTAATGTTTCCTGCTGTGTGGATTATGTCACAAGATTATGTGTAATCTGCCCTATTCACTTACCTAAAACCACGCACACCTGACACTGACAAAAGTTTGCATCTCAGAAAATCCTTTTGAACCCAAGAATTGAATTTCCCTGAATCACACCATTGTGCCCGGTGGTAGTTGAAAGGTGAAAAATAAATAAAAAAAAAGCAAGTGTTGCTTAATGATGACCACCACCACTTTTTTTTTACCAGTTTCAAAACTATTTATAAAATTTGTTTCACAAAACCATGTGTGGATTATAACATGCAGCATTTCTAAAAATGAGACCTTCAGTTTTCCAATCTATCTATCTAAAGCACAGCGAAAGCAATGCCTGGGTGTGAACACTAGATAGTGATACTATAAGCACCACAACTTTCTACTGCCCAAGCCACAGGGTCCCCTCCTCCTTGGATAGTCAACACTCAAGAAGGGTCAGAGGACAAGGATCTCTGCTGAAGTCACCACATGGAAAACAGCCTGATCTGCTTTGACCGAGATGAGCTGTGGTTCAGACTCTGGTTCTGTTGTTTTCCATGTGGTGACTTCAGCAGACCTGCTCTGCCTGGCCTGGGAACAATGGCCCCTCACTCACCATGGCATGGGCTCTGGTCTCATTCACAGCTCCCTACAGCTACATCAGAGGACAATCCCAGAACAAACCCATAAGCTACCTCCCACTGTTGTTCCTGACTCCTAGGCCCATGCAGACTCCCTCATTAGCTTGGACAATACATCTGTGTCTCAGGACAGTAGTAGCTCTTCTACTACTGATAAAAGATCAAATAATGCAGATAAAAGATCAAATAATGCATGATAAAAGATCAAATAATGCAGATAGCAGAGGTATTCTAGCTTTGCCCTAACCCCTAGGGGCACACAGAACCCAGTGTTCTTATAAAATAATGAAAATCCCAATTATTCGATTTTAAAACCTACTAGCGCAGAGAGGCAGAGAAAGCACCCATCTGACCCTGCTACTCACCTCACCTCCAAGAAGAAAATGCCACAAAATCACACCAGTTCAGATGACAGCTCAAGGGTGATAGGCCAAAGGAACCCAAGGCCAAAGGCTTTCTAGCTCAAAGCTCAAAAAGACCAAAATCTACCAAGCTAAAACTCCTTCCACTTTTACACTCTGTCTTAAATACATTTCAGCTGAAAGTTCCACTTACTCTTTAATCCCTGTCAGCTGGTTTCTTGCTTTGCCTCTTGATGTAGGATTAACATTATTTAATCCTGTGCACAGAGAGATTTTAAATTAAAGGTATGTTCTAGGGTTGACGGAACCATACCATAATCACCTGTTTAGAATAAACAGAAAGTTCTTGGAATTAAGGTTTGTGTTAGGGCTCAACCACACCAAACAAAGCACAGGTTTTTACAGTTCACAATCTAAGGGATCACACTGGGATCAAATATCCTGCAACATTCTCATCTTGAAAATGTTTTAAAATACAATCTTCCACTTTCCCAGGGCACCTGCTCATGTTCCAAGATACAGGTCATTTATGTTGCACATTCCATTACACCATCAATGTCAAGTGCAGTCATCTCTCCCTCATAGTTGGGAAGTCCTTCAACCAAACTTAAGTCAAAGCTAAACAGTAACAACCATTAAAGAAACAAATGGCCATGAATTTGAAAGGAAGGAGTAGTTAATGGGAGCTCAATGAAAATGAGAAATAAAACAAAAAGGATATGCTGTACCTAGGAATATTGGAGTAGGAAGTTTATTATACATAGATGAGAGAACATAGTCAGACACAGGGACATCTGGGACAGTCTAGAGTTGACATGACCCTGAGCTATGTGAGACGAGAGGAGAGAGGGAAGTGGAGAGCCAGAACAAAGGGCCAGGAGGATAAATGATAAATGAAAAATACCAGGTAACCAAAATGGTTAGAATACATAAGGAAGGACAGCTTGGAGGAGGGCAGCTCAACTCCTGGGCTAGAAATCTGTGTTTGACACCAATACCTTGTAACAGGTAAGGACTAAGGGATGCTGGGAGAACCTGACATCCATGTCTATTTGAGTGTTAATTAGCCACCATAACCATTCATCCCAGCATATGAGACGTAAGAGTAGAGAGGAATGAGAAGATTGAAATGATTTCATTATAATATCAAAAATTATTTTTAAAAGTTGAAAATGGCTTTATGGTCCAATATTCTTCAGGGATTTCAAGTATATATTAGAGCACACAAACTATTACTCACACCTTTTCTCTCAGGTTGTGAATTTTCAAATGGGAGGAAGGAAAAGCATTCCTGTTAGGTACTACAACACTGGTTTGTCGAAATCTTCTTTGTGTTTGAACTATTGTAAGTGTAGAAATTTGCTTTCCAGAAACAAGTTCAGCAACTAATTCATATTCTTGATTCTCTTTGTGTATGACTCCCAGCCCTAAGTGTACACTTTTCACTTTTACTGACCATCTAAAATTGATTACCTGACTCATTGCCATCTTCCCTCATCCCCCTCCCTTTCTGTGTCGTGACAACACCACCTTCAAAGTAGGTCAGTGAACTCAATTCTTACACAGTTCCCTCTTTATTTGTAATTGCCCACCTCCAAAAAATATCAGAGTGCTCAGTGGACATTCATTCACTGGTCTCTTTTGCTTTAAACTCAACCAGTCAGGCCCCACCTAAAAAGAGCTGCAGGACTATGTTCTAGGCACTGGGCAGTAGGAGCAGCATTGAGTGTTCAAAGAGAGTCTCAGTTACATAACATGTGGAAGGTTGATCTACAGGAGACATTGCTTTAAACAAAAACAAATATCAAACCACTAGAGACAAATGAATAAAATTCTTAATGACTGGGGCTTATCAGAGAATATTAACTAATAAGAGACTAGAGCAGTGATGCATCAACAAAATAAAATTTAACAATACCAACAACTGACTTTAAAAAATATTTCTTTATTAAATATACAATGTTCTGTGTACATCTACACCTGCATGCCAGAAGAGGGCACCAGATTTCATTATAGATGGTTGTGAGCCACCATGTGTTTGCTGGGAATTGAATTCATGACCTCTGGAAGAGTAGCCAGTGCTCTTAAACTCAGAGTTGAAAACACACATAGGCATACTTACTTTGAAAAAGAATAGGCCATTCTGTGGTACAGGGAAATCCATTAATAAGATAGTGTTAGACCTTGGCCCTCTGTACAATGTTAGCTACTTAGACATGTAACCTGACAGACACAGATTTAAAAAAATAGCCTCTGTCTCAAATTTGAACTGATATAACAGTGTCAATGAGGATTGTACATATGAGCATAGGACAGTCCCTTAATTCAAAATTAAATATTCACTGGATCAAGCTACCTGACCCAAACTGTACACCCACCAATGTGATCTGTTTTCATTCACATTAATGAATTAATAAATATGTGTTAGGAAAGTACAAACAAAAACCTCCCCCTGCCTCAATTCGGTCCTTCTTCATAATGCTTCCCCTTCCAGCAGACTCCCTTAAACTTTAGTCTGATCAAGCAGGGATTGGGGTGTGTACTTTAGTTCCAGCACTTTGGAGGCAGAAGTAGGTGGACTCCATGAGTTCCAGGCCAGTCTCATCTACAACGTGAGTCCAGGATAGCCAGGACTACATAGAGAGATCCAGTGTTAAAAAACAAATACAAATAAATAAATGAATAAATAAATAAATAAACACCAACAACAAAACACTTTAGTCTGTGATCTAGATATTGCCTATTCTGTTTCTCCTTGAAGTGTACATAATAGCTGTTCCTGCTATTCTGGTCTGAACACAGAAGCCCCACTTGGAAATCCTTTTCCTGTCATGAAAGGGAGATTTCATTAAATGATCCATATGAGTAATTTAAAAATTGAGTTGTGGTGCAGCCCTTTAACTAAAGAATTTAGAAAGTTTAATGATGAAGAAACATGGTCAATGCCTTGGGAAAAGACAAACTGGATCAAGGTGACTTGAGTCAGCATAGTTTTTCTCAGAAACATTTTTCTATGAGGCTGAAGATGCAGCTGTTCTATATGCTTTTCCAAGGAGAAATCTTGCACACACAATTAAAAGATTTAAAAAAAAATCCCTTTAATGACAGCTTACTTTCAGCTCTGGATAATGCTCAAATGGAGCCAGATGAGAACAAACTTTCAGATTCAGGTCCCGGGTTGTGTTTTGAACAATTTAATTATGGACTTGAGACTAAATGGTCTAGCCACTAAGACAGATGGGAGATTTGCACAGCAAAAATATACCCAGAATTATTTCTTTTTTTTAAACTTTTATTTATTATGTGTACATTATTCTGCCTGCATGTATACCTGCACACCAGAAGTGAGCACCAGATCTTATTATACATGGTTGTAAGCCACCACGTGGTTGCTGGGAATTGAACTCAGGACCTTTGGAAAATCAAGCAGTGCTCTTAACCTCTGAGCTATCTATCCAACCCCAGAATTATTTCTTAAATAAAAACATCAGGTCACTCCTCAGTGACAATGTCCTAAAGATAGGCAAAGTAGGTCAAAAAGATAAAAGCTGCAGTGGGAGGTCTGTTATTTTTTTTTACAACACCTCAAATCATTCAATTTTACCAATGAAGACTCTGGATCCAGATGCTGGGTTGAAAGCCAGCTAGCTCAGTGAGGCAGTTAAAGCACCCAGTTGACATACCCAGGCCTAGGATCCAGGATGAATCTCTTTATCACAGGCCATCTAAAACAACCTCTTCATGACTGAATTTCCTCCCTACCACTTCCAGGGCCTCTCTCTATCCTTCTTCCCAACTCCCTCTTACTCTCTGTGACTTTTCTTAATAATCCTATATTCACTTCCTGTAAACTGGATTTCTGCTCTGCCTCTTGGCTTACAGTTGACTTCATTTAATCCTGCCACACCACAACTAAAAATAGTTTTTTTCGATAAACAACACAATCTTTGGGTTCTCATTGTGAGCAAATATCCTGAAACAGAGGTGTTTTACAAGCTATATTTCATGTCAACTAATCTCATTAAGAACAGCATCTTGTATATTTACAGGGGAAAAATAGAATGGGGAAAAAAGAATAAAATGACTTCTATGAAGTCAACACAAACTATCACACAATGGGATAAACTCAGGAGAAGTCTAATAAAAACAATAATGTATGAAGAGAGCAGAGGGTATCTTAATAACATTACTGACCAAGCCTATAGTGGCATTGGGACTAACAACTATAGCTCTAAATGTTGGGAAGAGTTGGGCTGCCAGGTCCTAAATCATTGTCTTCACAAGGGTCCTGGACCCAGACCTTACCAGCTCTCACAATCCTTGCTTTAGAGAAGGACCTCTGTTTTGTTCTCTATACATTGGGGCCTTATGGAAAGCTCTCAAGGCCCTAGGCTGGCTCTTTCAAGCTTGTTGTTGGGTTTATGAAGGAGCTATGCCATTCTCCATACATGAGGGCCTTAGGGAAATCCTTGCTTGATCAGGCCAACCATCAACACAACAGAGTTTTTCCTTTCAAAGAGTTGTCACCCTGTATAATCTCACCCATGGAGCAGAACAATGCTTTTCTGGGGTAGAAATCTGGACCTTTATGTCACAACAGGGCTTAATATTGGTTGTAACCCCTCTAATGCCTCCTTGAGCAGATTGTGAGAGGCCCATTTTTTTTTATATGAGGATGGATCTTGTGGCTGGTTTTAAATCAGTTTCTCTTTTGTTGTGGTTTGGAGCCACATTTCTGGATAATCCTGGTGAGCAAACATGTGTTTCCCGGGATCCTAATCTCTAAGAGGTCTGGTTAACATACTACTTATCTCAGAGTGTTTTACAGGCAGTCTTCCTTCAAATAAATTCTAATTGGTGCCACTAGTTTTTCAGGAGTGGTAAATCCTTTACATCATCAATTCTACTCTTCCATATCACAGCTTAACATTGGAGTGTTATCTGACACAGGATATGCCGTTTACAACCCAACAAAATTCCAAATGGATCTCACAAGTGAGAGAACCACCACAATGGTCAACAAGAATGAGGCTTACAAAAAGGTCACCTCAAGGTCACCAGATTAGTGACCACACCCCAAGGTTACCACGAACTAGGCCACTGGTAACCAACTTTAGAAACAAGGTCATAAGATTCCCTACTGAAGGAACAGCCTGATGATAACCACAAGAATGGGAAGGTATCTTATCTCAGGGTGGGGCATTTGTGTTGAGCAGCCCATCCACCTTGTAGTAGAACATTCAATGACACTTAAAACATGTAACATTCCTAAGGCCTACAGATAGCTAACTCAATGTTAGTTAGCCTATCATGTTGTAAAAAGCTTGCCCTTGCTGACTGTCACCCAATCCTGTAACAGTTGAACTGGAACTTCCTGGTCTTTCCTAACCCCAATAAAAATCCTGCCATGCAGCTGCTCAGGGCTATCTTCTCTGATCTACTGTATTAGTGTTGGTGGAGAGACTAACCTTAGGCCCAAATAAAGCTCTTTGCTCTTGCATATGTGGTCTGGCTCCTAGTGATCTTTAGGGGCTCTAACATTGGGACATAACATTTGGGGGCTCTAACCAGATCCCCAAGACCCCACACTGCCCCTGGAACATGGAGCTGAACATCAGTCAGTAAGTGAGCACTCTGTTCATGTCTGTTTTTCTGTGTCTGTTTTTGTGTTTCTCTAGTTCCTTTTTTCAGGCCTAGAGGCAAAATCTGTAATCTGTGTGGTCAGAAATGTGAGAGCTGATGCTCTGGACAGCTGTGTGTCACAGGGAGCTTTCAGGCCCCCCTTGAAAGTGTGCATATGTAAAGAGGCTGAGCACCCTGTTTTCTCTGATCTCAGAGTGAATGAATGTGCCCTTATCTGTAAAGTGTGGGAGAGAACCCAGTTTTCTGTGTTCTCTGGATCTTTGGATAAGGTCTAAGCAGGTAACTCCTGCAGCATAGATTTGCTGATGTCCTATTTTCAGTTTTTTAATGGCAGGACTGGTAGAATTTGTTGGCTGGCCCTTTGTGATTTCTGTTGCACAAGCAGTGGGATCTGGCTGTTGTGTCTTTTTGTTTGACTGTCTTATCTGTCACTGCCTGTTTTTTTGTTACTGAGACTGACTGAGGACATGGAACAGAATTCTTCTATCCCCCTAGACTTGATTCTTTCCCATTTCAGGGAGTCTTGAGCCATGCTCCACAGGCTCTGGTGACAGTGGCAAGGAAGTACCAAGGTATGGATACAGTATGTGAAGCCCTATGCTTGGCACTTCTGCCACTGGTCTCTGGTCTCTGGTCTAGTAGAGCTTAGCCACTGGTCTGACAGAGCTTGGCTGCTGCTTTGGCCTTTGGTCTGGTAGAGATCAATAGATATGTTGCTGTTCCATTCTCTGGTCTGGCTGAATGCAGGTCACCGTTTCAAACTCTGGTGTAATTTGGTGGAGCCTGATTTCGGAGTAGGACATCACTAATGAAACAGGATAGAGGGCCCATAGAGAGACAGGCTACTGTTCTGAGTTTTGGTATTTTCTTCTTCTTCCATTCTCTTTGCACACATTGTACCCAGTACATTTTTTCTTGTGTTGTTCTTTTGTTGTTTTGTTTGTTTTTGATGGTCTCAGTAGGTCAGTGACAAAACAGCTGTGCTCCTTTATGACTTTGCCTGCCCCATATTCCCAGCACTACAAGTAGGGGCACCTCTGGTCACTAGTAGGAGCACACATTTCTACACGGTTGGCTGGGAAGGCTCAGTTGGAGAGGGGTCTGTGTGCAGAAAATCTTGCTGGGCTGGACCTCTTTGCCTCCTTGCTTCCTCTCTGAGGAAACTTGGTGACCTGAGGTTAGCTCTGGCTTGGAACAATGATTTGCCAAATATGCTCATAGCTAAAATGTATTGTGCTTATTACTATTGTTATTATTTGGTTAGGGTCTCCTGTAGCCCAGCCTGGCCTGAAACTAAACAGCTATAAGATGATCTTGAATTTTTGATCCTTCTTCTCCACCTCTTAACAACTGAGCTACCCCCAATTCCTCAAACTTCTTGCATTGAACCACAGGTGGCTTCAGCAAGGAAGTGGACTGAAACCAAAAGGAGAAGGCTTGGTTTCACTGAGCTCCTGGGTCTGTGCCAGTGTACTGGCACTGTGCCAAGAATACCCACCTGCATACCTTGGCACAGGTTTATTAGCCTGACTGCACTTATGAAATTGTCACCTGAGAAATAAGCCAATTCTTTTTCTTTTCATTTTTTCTTTTTTTGTTTTTTGTTTTATTTTATTTTATTAATTATACTTTATTAATTTTGTATCCCCCATAAGCCCCTCCCTCCTCCTCTCCCAATCCCACCCTCCCTCCCCTTTCTGCATGCATGCCACTCCCCGAGTCCACTGATAGGGGAGGTTCTCCTCTCCTTTCTGATCTTAGTCTATCAGTTCACATTAAAAGTGGCTGCATTATCCTCTACTGTGGCCAGGTAAGGCTGCTCCCCCCTCAGGGGGAGGTGATCAAAGAGCATACCAATCAGTTTATGTCAGAGGCAGTCCATCTGTGCATCTAAAGAAACTTAGCAAGAGAGAGGACCCTAACCAAAACGGTCAATCCCCATCCTGAAAGGCAAAGAGGATGGACATCAGAAGAAGAGGAAAACAGGAAACAACCTAGGAACCTTCTCCAGAGGGCTTCTGAAAGCCAGAAGAAGAAAACAGGAAACAAACTAGGAACCTACCATAGAGGACTTCTGAAAGCCTCTGCCCTACAGAGTATCAAAGCAGATGCTGAGCCTGATGGTCAACTGTTGGGCAGAGTGAATGAAATTTTATGTAAGAAGTGGGAAATAGTAAGAGCTGGAGAGGACAGGGTCTTTTTCTTTTTTTTTAAGATTTATTTTTTTTATACAGTGTGCTCCCTGCATGTGTGATAGCAGGCCAGAAGAGGGCACAAGATTTCATTATAGATGGTCATGAGCCACCATGTGGTTGCTGGGAATTGAACTCAAGACCTTTGGAAGAGCAGTCATTGCTTTTTAACCTTTGAGCTATCTCTCCAACCCAGCCAATTCTTTTTTAGGTGAGGTCTCAGACTGGCAACTATAAGAATTTTGTTAGAAAATCTTAGAAAGCACATGTATGATTATGGTTTGCTTGGGTGGGGATGTAATACCAGGAACACAAGACCCTCAGAGACCACCACGAGATGACTTGATGCAAGAGCAAGAGAGCTTTATTACAAGAGTGACTGAACTCGGGGCCCAAGTCTCACTGACACAGCAGTAGAGAACTGGGACCTTGAACCCTGAGTGAGCAGGGTTTTTAAAGGGAAAGACTCTAAGCAGTTGGGTTTCAATAACAGCAAGCAGGGGGATACATGTTTCTATGAGAGAAAGCAGGTGGGTTCATGCCTTGATGTTACAGCAGAATTGGGTAGAAGCCATAGGGGAGAGGTGACCATACATAATCACAATTCCCCAGGAGATTGTCTCTATTTTTTACTAAACATTTTTTTCTGTCATATTTCCAGGAGGCTGTTGCTTGGAGAGCTAACTTTGTATTCTGCCAGGTGCACATTCTGTGATATTTCCTGGTACCTGAGTTCAGCTCCTGGTCAAGATGGTGCGTTATTTCAAAATGGAGTCACACATGCTTACTTAAACTCCTCAGGGAACTTCTGTCAATGTGCTCTCCAAAGTGCAAAAGGACTTAAGTGAAGGGTGCAGTGGAGGGTGGGGAGAGGGATAGATGAGGAATTCACCATGTCTGGGTATCTACCCCTCCTCCCCAGAAAATGAGTTGATTTACTTAATCACTAGTGCATGAAAAAAAATAGCTAGAAAGTATTTTAAGTTCAAGGTCTAAAAGTGTGGCTGCAGGGGTCCTTTAGGCAATGCTTTTGCAGAATTGCATCCATTCACCTGCAATGTTTGTAAATTCAGACTGAGCAATGAAGGAAAAGAATGGGAGGAAAGTAAAGGGGAGGAGAGCGTAGGGGAATGGAGGGGGAGTGAAGGAACATGCTCAAACTCTTCCTGGCAAGAAAACAAAAAGGAAAAAAAATCCTGCTTAATGAATTTCCACCTTTTGTGTGTCCAGGAATTCTTAAGTAGTGTTTATGTGTACATCCTTTCATCATATTTACATATATGATGAAAAAGCTTGCTGAATAATGATGTTTCAATGTCTTCTTTACATTTCAACTGAACTATTTTTGGGCCCTAAATCTAGACCCAATTCTTATCAATATTTGGAGGTTTTGCTTGTTTTGAATGTGTTGTTTTATTTTCCTAGTTAATAGTGTGTCCACAGTCCATTACACCAGGGTCATCATACTTGGGTCTCTAGAAAAGTAATGAAAAACAATAAACAGTACTTATAATGTTAGTGACTAAAATGAAAGTAACTGAATGCATTGTACAATGATCTCAGATGATCTTTTCACACAGGTCATTTTATGATGAAATCTTTTCATGAGGAACAAAATGCCTGTTAAGCTTAGGGTTTGTTTACAGCATGCTCTTAAAAACAAGGTTCAAGATGCATCCTGAAGTCATAACATCTAATGATGTACAGAGAGGACACAATCAGTTTTGCAGATATGGTCTCCTAGTGATAAGTATGGCAGGATGCAAAGCCCAGAACATTTTCTGAGGACCTGACCTCTCATAAAACCTAATGAATATATAGATTCTTCTCAGAAAATGAACATGTACATAAAACCAACTATGTATAAGCATGTATACGGCGAATGTCAGGAGAAGGATCAGGATAAAACTAACGCCAAATAAGTAACACTGTTGTTGTACCTGTAATTTCTACTTATCTGGAAGGCAGAAACAGGAAGACTGTTAACCCCTGTATTTAAGGCAGAGCATCTGCATAAAGAAAAGCAATGCTTTGCTTCTTCTGTTCCTTTTCTTCCTCCTCCTCTTCCTCCTCTTTCTTTATCTCAAATAGTGAAGAAAATGTTCTACCTCTGAGCTGTATTCTGAGCTTCTTTACAAAATAGACAGATACAGATTGTCTTTGCTTATGATAAAACCAGATGCTAAAGCTCACAGAAAGTAACTTGTTATGGGATAAATGAAAGAGAACACAGTGAAGGCAACAGACATAGACGCTGTCCTACTAACAGCAGAAACAGAACAAAGATAAAAAATACTTCAGGAGAATTTTATTACAAATGACACAATGGCTCGCATTAACAAATAAAATGCTAAGTGCTCCCATCCTCTAGGTGGGAATTCTGTACTACTATCAGATTATGAAAATTTGTTAATAGCATTTACTGTTTAAAATGTTATCAGACAGTTACTGTTTGTGAATTAGGCACTCAATACTGTGCTAAGTCCTGAACACACAAAAATAATTCATGCAAACATCATTTTTTCTCTATAAGCTTACAGTCTTGTTGGGTAATCTACCAAAAACAAACCTATAGACCATGCATAGAAATGCGTACATCACTATAAATTACACTACGAAACCTAAAGAAAAGTAAAAGGTGCTTAACACCCAAAAGGGATAAAGAATATATATATTCAAAGGCCTAGAGGTAAGAACATTTTATTTCAGTAGGGGAAATGAAAGAAGGTGAATTTGTTTGCAATATACTAGAGAAGAAGAAAGGAATAATGATAATAATAATAATAATAATAATAATTGAAGAGAAAGCTAGAGGGAGTGAAGAGATTGCTTAGTGATGAAAAATACTTTCTCTAGGGCTGGAGAGATGGCTCAGAGTTTAAGAGCACTGGCTGCTCTTCCAGAGGTCATGTGTTCAATTCCCAGCAACTACGTGGTGGATCACAACCATCTATAATGAAATATAGTGCCCTCCTTTGGCATGCAGGTGTACATGCAAACACAACATTGTATACATAATAAATAATAAATCTTAAAACAAAACAAAATATTCTCTGCTTTTTTTTCCGAGTTCCTAGCATGTTCATGGTGGCTGTCAATCTTCTCTAGTTCCTGTTTCAGGGAATTTGATGCCATTAGACCTCCTGGGATATAAGGCACACATATGGTACACTTAGATTCATACAAGTAAAATACTCTTATCACTGATCTCTGCAAAATTTAAAAATATTCCCCTTCAAAAAAGGAGGTCAGCAGGCATAGTGGCACCCACTGGTTCTCTGTGTGTTTGAGGCCATACTTGTCTACAGAGCGAGTCCAGACCAGCTAAAGCTACACAGGGAAACCCTGTCTTGAAAAGCAAAACAACAACAACAACAAAACAAAGCAAAAAAATACAAAAATAAACAAGTTCATAAAGCAAGTATATTGACACATGCCTGTAAATGGAGCATCAGGAAGTTCAGGAATGAACATCCACCTGGACTATATGAAACTCTGTCTCAGAAACAAAATAGCAGCAACAACAACAAAACTGCACAAGAATCTGAGTGTCTGGGATGCTTTTGGACATTGAAATTTTTTATCTTAATTCCTGGCTACATAGGACGCTATTGAGGACTGTAGTTGTTTGAATGATATGTTTGAAAATATGGTCCACAGTTGATGAAACTGTTTTAGAAAAATTAGCAAGTATGCTCTTGTTGAAGAGGTGTGTCACTGTGGGTGGGCTATGAGGTTTTAAAATCCCACACCATTCTCAGTTAGCTCTTTGCCTCATACTTGAAGATCAGGATGTAGGCTCACAGCCACTGTTCTCTCTGGTTCTCCGCCTGCCATTCCTGTTTGCCACTATGGTCCTTTCCATGATGGTCATGGACTTACCCTCTGATACTCTAGGTACTCAAGCAACTGTTTCTTCTATAAGCAGCCTTGGTCATGATATCTTAGCACAGTGATAGAAAAGTAACTAAGCCAAGGTGGCTCACAACCATCTATGATGAAATCTGTCACCCTCTTCTGGCATGCAGGTTTATATGAAAACACAACATTGTATACATAATAAATTTTAAAAAGAATCAAAACATTCTCTGATTTTTTATTTTTTTGCAGAGTTCCTAGCATGTCCATGGTTGTTCACAATCTTCTGTAGCTCCTGTTACAGGGAATGTGATGCCATATGGCCTCCTGGAATATAAGACACACGACTGGTACACTTATACACATATAAGCAAAATACTCTTATCATTCATCTACATAAAAGATAAAAATACCCCCTCAAAAAAATGAGGTCAGCAGACATAGTGGCACACACTGGATCTCAGTAACTTCAAGCCCATCCTGGTCAACAGAGCTAGTCCAGTCCAGGCAAAGCTACACAGGGAAATCCTGTCTTGAAAAGCAAAGCAAAACAACAAAACAAAAATAAACAAACAGATCATAAATCAAGTGTTGTGACACATGCCTGTAAATGGAGCATCAGGAAGGTCAGGAATGAAGGTCAACCTGGACTATAAGAAACTCTGTCTCAAAAACAAAACAGCAGCAGCAACAACAAAAGAGCACAAGAATCTGAGTGTCTGGGATGCTTTGGGATATTCAAGTTTTTTATCTTAATTCTTGGCTCCATAGGAAGCTATTGAGGAGTGTAGTTCTTTGAATGAAAATGACCCCTACAGTCTCATATGTTTGAAAATATGGACCCCATTGGTGGAAAAATTAGGAAGTGTGATCTTGTTGAAGAAGTATGTCACTGTTGGTGGGCTTTGAGGTTTTTAAATCCCACACCATTCTCAGTTAGCTCTTTGCCTCATACTTGTAGATCAGGATGTGAGCTCTCAGCCACTGTTCTGTCTGGTTCTCTGCCTGCCATTCCTGTCTGCCACCATGGTCCCTGCCATGATGGTCATGGACTTACCCTCTGAAACTGTAGGTACCCAACCAACTGTTTCTTCTATAAGCAGCCTTGGTCATGATATCTTAGCACAGTGATAGAAAAGTAGCTAAGACAAGGGGTTTGAAAACAGGAGAGAAATGCTTTGATGTACACTTACCTCAAAGATCCTTTTGTCCTGTAAAATTAATAGTAAGATTTCAGAAACTTCAGGCCTCAGAGCATTCCGACCCAGAAGGTGTAGCCCTCTCGGTGGGGCGGGGGAGGGGCTTGCACAAGGCGCTGCGCAGGCCCAGTGCGTGCCTTCATTGTCAAGCGTGACGTAAGCGCCATTGCTATGGCTACAGACGCTGAAGGGAAAACGCTGAGCTCCTCCCAGGCCTGGTGGGTGGCGGAGGCTAGGGCAGCGATGGGAACCCGCTTCCCAGGCGCTGTGGCGACAGTCGTGGCTCTGCTAGCAGACTACTTCAATGTGGTAGGCTGAGATCCAGAGAAGCCAGGTAAGGGTGTGGGGCGGGAGCCGCCTGGGCTCCGCCTTCGCCTCAACCTCCGCCCCTGGGCTCCGCCTCCGCACCTGGGCTCTGCCTCCAACCCCCAGGCTCTGCCTCCATCCCCGAGCTCCTCCCCCGCTCCTGGGCTCCGCCTCCGCACCTTGGCTCCTCCCCTGTCCACGCCCTGAGCTTCACCTCCACCCCCGGGCTCCGCCTCCGCTCCCCGGGCTCCGCGCCCCGGCTGGGCTTCTCCCCTGCCTGTGCCTCTGGGTTCCTCTTCTGCCCCCAGCAGCCATCCAGTAGGCTAGGTGGCGCTGGGCCTGGCATCCCGGCTGGGAAGTGGGGAGGAGAGAGGGTTGGGTCCCGTGGTGGAGAAGCTGCGGGTTCACGGTTGTCGGCCATCATGGAGCAGCCGAGCCTGGCTGGCTGTGGGCTTGTGTGAGGGACCCGCAGGATGGCGGTCACGGGGCGAGGCTTCAGCATTGCAGACAGGGGCTGGCGGGCTGGGCGGGTCGGGAGAGCCTGTGGGTGTTCTGCCAAGAGCTTCTGTGGAGGCTGCTGGTACCCGGGACCGCGCCCTAGGGCCGCTGGGGTTGGGAGGGAAGGAGCACACTGAAGAGTGACGCTGGGGCCAGTTCGCCAGGAAAGGACATGCAGAGAGTCCAGTGCTGCGTGGGGTGGGGTGAGGGAGCTTGGTCATCCCAGTCTAACGAATGTACTGGGAAAGGCGACAGGAGCCTTGCACATTTCTCGCAACATTGTTTCAGAATGTATGTGCCGGCGTTCCAGAATGAAATGATGCTTCTTAAATAAAAGACAGCCAGCCAACCACTGCAGGTGCTCTCTATCACTTAACTTTCACATGATTTGATTGCTCCCTTTATTCATCAGAGATTCTTTATAAGGAACAGTTTGGCGGATACGTTGCTGTTTATACTTTGATGGACTTGCACAACCAAGAGTATACAGGGTTCACACAAGCTTATTTTCCTGTTTGTGTCTCTTTGTGTTGCTATGCATAGATAAGCACCATGTAATAACAAAATTACTGTAGAGCTGGGGAAACCTCTTTTATTTCAGGTTAATTCACTTTTACCCTTGCAAGGAATTTTAGCTACCAGCCCTGCAGCCCCTTGTCTCAGGAGGTGCTTAGGTTGTGTTTGGATGATTGTTAGTCGTTGGTAGCCCTAGAGTACCACTGTTCTACTCATATCTTTTTATTATTTATCCATCCCTAAAAATTTGTTTAAGAGAAGGGATCCTTCACATTTTTTTTCCTCAATACTACTAATTGAGGTCACTGAAGAGAACCTCTCAAAGGTCAGTCAGATGGCTGAGTGGATAAAGGCTCTTGCTGGGCAAGTGTGGAGACCTGAATTTGATCCCTGAATTCATGAAAAAGTGGAAGACAAGAATGATTGCACAGAGTTGTCTTCTGACCTTCCCATGTGTTCCCTAGTATTCAACCTTCAACCACATCATGAACACCCCACACACACAAAATAATAAAAAAATAATAAGACATTGGGCTGTATTTAGAGAAACTTCTTACTGCTCCAAAATGTCATGTCATTTTACTTTTCAGTCTCTTACAGACATAGTCTTACCCAGACTGCCAGTGTGAAGAATCAGCTTTGTTTTTAATCTTGTTCAGTTTTCAGTTACATTGTTCTTCTCCTTACAACATTTTTATTTAGTTTGTTTTTTGATACAAATTCTCTCTACACAGCCCTGGCTGTCCTGAGATTCCCTATGTAGACCAGGCTGGCCTTGAGCCTACAGAGATCTGCCTTTCTCTGCCTCCCAAGTGCTGGGGTTAAAGACCATGCCCAGCTTCCCCAATAACAATTTTGAAACAATAACAAATTTGAAAAATGTTCCAAGTATGGTACACAGTTAATTGCTGCTTTACTTTGAACATTTTGAGAGGAAGCTGCTGACCTTATGCCCTGTCACTTGGAATGGTTTATTTACAATTTTATACAAGAATGTTATCCTACATAATGACAGTGCAGTTATCAAAATAGTAAATTCATGCTGACATAGAATTCCATTTAATTTTGGTTTGGATGACTATGTCATTACAAAAATGTCAGAAGAAGTTGGTACATTTAAGTGTTGCATTGTTTCATTATCTCTTTAGTCTCTTTCAATATGGAACAGTTCCCTCATGTTTTTAATGATCTTGTCACTACACATCACTTCATTAATTTATTTGTTTATTTTATATACCACTCAAAACCCCACTTCCTCTTCTCCTCCCAGTCCCACTCTGTCACCCACTTTCCCCATATACCCTTCCCCCAAAAAAACCTACTCTGGCACATCAAGTTACATCAGGATTAAGTACCACCTCTTTCACTGAGGCAAGACAAGGCACCCCTGCTAGGGAAATAGGATCCAGAGGGAGGCAACAGAGTCCAAATATGAGATAGCTCCTGCTCTAGTTGCTAGGGGACCCACTTGAGGAAAAGCAGCCCATCAGTTTCATATGTGTAGAGGGGCTAGGACTAGTCCAGGCATGTTCTTTTGTTAGAGGTTAAGTCTCTATGAGGCCCCATGGTCCCAGGTTACCTGGCTATGTAGGTCTTCTTGTGGTGTCCTATCCCTCCAGCTCCCTCAATCCTTCCTCCTCACTCTTCCACAAGACTCCCCAAATTCTGCCTAATGTTTGTTTGGCTGTGGGTCTCTGCAACTGTTTCCATTTTCTGCTGGATGAAGCCTCTCAGATGACAGTTATGCTAGTCTCCTTCTACCAGCATAGCAGAGTATTATTAATAATGTCAGAAGTTGGGTCTCTCCTATGAGTTGGGTCTCAAGTCATTCATTGGATGACCATTTTCTCAATCTCTTTTCCATCTTTTATCACTGCATATATTGTAGGCAGACAAACTTGGGTCGAGGTTTTGTGAGTTGGTTGGTGTCCTCCTCCCTCCACTGGCTACATGATGTGTCCACTTCAGTCCCAATAATCCTGCTGCTAGGAGTCTCAGCCAGCATCACCCTCATATCTTACCAGTCACCTCCAAAATTCCAGGTCTTCATCTTGTCTCACAGATGCCCCAACACATATTTTCCTTTTCTTCTAGTCCTCTCATCCCCACATTTCCTACACCTGAAACCCCCTCCAGTTTTTTTCTTTATCCCCTTCTCCTACCAATTCCTCTCTCCCTCCACTTCCCATGTCTGTGATGTCTATTTTATTTTCCCTTCTTAGTGGTAGTCAAATATCCTCTTTTGAACCCTTCTTGTTACTTAGTTTATTTGGGTCTGTGGGTTGTACCATGGTTATTCTTTACTATATGGCTAATACCCCAGGTTAGTTATTTTTGTAGAATGTCTTTCAGCTCTCTGTGCTCTCATGGATCATGGATAGATACATACACTTAGACAAGGGTATCACAACAGTGGCACACAGTGTCTTGTCAGGTGGTGCATACTTTCACCTTGATTACTTGTAATAAGTGTCTGCCAGGATTTCCTATTGAAGAGTTAATACCCTGCACCCCCATGAGAACCTTGATATTCTGTGTCTTGGTCCACATCAGAATGTTAATGCACTTGCCATATGCTTACATCAATATGGATTCATGATTTATGTGCCTTCTGTAGTGGACTGTACTGTTATTGTTTGTTTTAGTTTGCTGGGGCAATGTGAGAAATGATTTATAAATAAAGGCTTTACTTTTCACAGTTGCAAACTCTGGAAAATCTAAAGTTAAATTATGAGGTCTAGTTGGGGGCATGCTTATCTACAGTCCTTTTCTCACTTCAAATTCAGTGTTATAAAGGGCCACTTGATTTTATAGGATCTCTTCAGTAAGGTTATGAACCTGTTATAAGGACTTCACTCCCAAGACCTAAGTACCTCCCAAAGATCTCATGCAGTTCTATTACTTTGGGTCTTTGGACTTCAATGTAGGAATTTTGGGAGGACATAGATATGCAGATCATTTTGATGTTTGAATTGTTTTGTCATTTGACCAATGAGAGCTTATATATCTGGCTTCCATGTCTTTTTTAAAAGAATTTTTATTACTTATACAGTGCTCTGCCTGCATATATGCCTGCAGGCCAGAAAGAGGGTAACAGATCTCATTATAGATGGGCTTGTTGTGAGCCACCATGTGGTTGCTGTAAATTGAATTCAGGACCTTTGGAAGAACAGCCAGTCCTCTTAACCTCTGAGTCATTTCTCCAACTCCTTCTTTGTCTTTTTGACATGTTCTATTTCCATCATTCTTTGAGCATCACTACTTTTGAGCCAAGATATTTCTGGCATACATACACACCCATTTGTTCTCCTTTGTGGTATTAAGTCTCTGACATAGGGCCATTTACACACTAAGCAAGTGGGGCCCTGTAATCAGCTATTCCTCTAGGGATCCCTGCTTTCCCTCAGTGGAGGCTAATTTATACTTTCCCTTGCAGCTCAGGCAAACCTCAAATTTATGATATAGTCAAGGATGACCTTGACCTTGAAATTATCATCTTCATGCCTATATCTCCAGTGCTATGATTATAGTCGTGTACACAGAAGGCCAGTTTCTGTGATCCTAGAAATGGAATTACTACATGCTAAGCAAGCATTCTTATCAATAGAGCTGCATCTCCAGCCTTAGCAATAACATTCTTAGTTTATATTGAGATGTAAAATACAGTTTGTTCATTCATTCATCAGTTGGTGGATATTTATGTTTCCAGATTTTGGTTATTCGGAATAAAATAAATATTTGACAGGATCTTTGAATATTGGCATGTTTTTATTTTTCTTGGGTTAAAACAGAAAAACTCTTAGATCATGGGCAAGTATCTGCTTAAGTTTATATTTAACTGTCAATGGGTTTGTCCCCTCTTACCCAGGAAGCCTCAGAGTTGATGTTCTGGCTTCAGCTGCCCCTCTGCTCAACAATTTTGTCGTTTCAGATCCTGTGCCCCTCAGATCTGGTGTGTGTTGGACGCCAACATCTTGGATTACCCTCCTCTGCACTTTCTTATACTGAATCTTAAAGTCCATGGAGCATTCACTCTGAAATTTCCCAGGGAACAAAAATAGGCCAAAAACCAATCTTCTCATATGTAAAGGCAAGCCAATAATCAAGCACTTTATTTGAACAATTTCCCACAATTTTCCTTCTATATCTTGTTCTTTTTATTTTAGTCCTTAATTGAAATAATAAGCAATAACCATTACTTGTGTAAATTTGATGTCTTCATTTCCTGTGCAATAGTAATTGGTCTGTTACTTTTTAATTCATTCTTACACAATTTTTGAAGACAAGAACAGCATGCAGTAGTTCTATAGCAACGTGATATGTATGACAGCTAGATAATCAATGTTCTTTCTGTGCAAACATGACAACATAAATTTGATTCTCATAACTTAAAGAAATGTGAAATATATGTGTTAAACAAGATGGCCTCTGCCTTCTACGTGTGGCTGTCATTACCTTGTGCAAAGACACCATGAGGTTAATTGCTTAAACAAACTTAAGCATGTGTAAATGTACTGTATTATTTATTGTGCTTTCACACAGGAATGCGTCTAGAAGTGCACTAAACTAACAAGTTTAGTGATGTATGAAAACACCTTAAGCAAACTTTGCTAACTGCCTTCAGTTCATGTTATAAAGGAGTTTATTACCTTGTGCAGACACTCCATGTGATAAATTGCTTTAAAAAGCTGTGTGATGGTAAACTGAAATCTTAGGAATGGATTTTAAACATGTGGGATAGTGGTGAATGATTCCAGTACCTCTTGAATGAAGGGACTACAAGGTTTCCCTGAAGAAGGAGCCTGACAAATCCCCTAAAAGTTTTACTTTTAGCCTTTCTGCAATCCTTGCCCAGAAGGACCCTACTACCTTTTACAAGAGTAATTTCATCCAAGGGTAAAGGAAAAATCAAACTTTCTTGTATCTATTATATGCTAGGTCTGAATTAATATGGATTCCTGGAGATACCAAGAAATATTGCATCACTTCACATAAAGTAGGGGCCTTTGGAGGTCAGGTGTTTAATAGAGTTTTGGTCAACACCCAAATTACAATTGGTCCAGTGATCCAATGATATTACCCAGTCTGAGAAGGTATAATGGGGGTAGTTTACATAAAAGCTAGCAGAATTTTCACATTGGCACCTGTACCTGTGGAGGTGTTATAGGTTCAGGAATAGCCACACACTAACCGCTCAAACACCAAACTCAGACTGATGGAAGTTATTGAATGCTAAACAAAAATTGACCATTCAGGACCATAATCTGGAATCAGGAGCCAGAATATGATGCTGGTTTGTTTCTAAGTTAGGCTTTTTATTCATAAAAACATAACCAGGTAACCAGGTGTACGAAAAAAGTTTGAGCCACGGACATGGGAAATCTTTCCAGTTCTTTTTTTTTTTTTTCATAGACTTAAAGTTCTTGTCATACGTGTCTTTCACTCGCTTGGTTAGAGTTACAGCAAGAAATTTTATTTTATTTGTGACTATTGTGAAGGGTGTTGTTTATATAATTTCATTCTCAGCATATTCTTTTGTATACAGGGGGACTACTGATTTTTTTAATTTAATTTTGTGTCAATCACTTTGCTGAACATGTTCATCAGCTGTAGGAAATCTCTAGTAGAATTTTCAGGGGTCACTTTTTTATACTATCATATCATTTGTGATTAGTGATTTTTTGACTTCCTACTTACCAATTTGTATCCCAATAATCTCCTTTTGTTATTTTATTGCTTTGGCTAATTTTGTCTATAGAGCTGTCTTTGTACACATAAACTCTTTTAATAAGTTTTCTACCATAAAAGAAAACTCCTTCATTTTGGTACATACCTTTGCTGACTAAAACATCTTGACTAACAATTACGATGTTTTGGGAGTTAGAGTATATCTTTTGATTTCCTTCTTATGTTAAAGTTAATGTCAAACAGTTTGGTATTATTCTAATAGGCTTGCAGCATGAGTAAGTTACTTGATCTTTGTCAATGCACCTTTTAATAACAGTTTTTAAGATTTTGTGTTTCTAATGTTTTAACTATAATACATTGTTAAGGTTTGCAAGGCAATCCAGGAAACTGACCAGGAAGAATTATTCAAAGGAAAAGAAATAGGGGAGGGAGCCCAGTATTTCTTCTCTAGAATTAGAGACTGGCTACACAGCTGCTAAGGAGGAAAACTAAAACTGACCACTTCTTTTTCCCTTACTAAAAAACAAAACAAAACAAACAAACAAACAAAACAGCATCTAGCCAAAATTTCAAAGGGTTATAAAACAGGGGCCCTTTGTTCTGAGATTAGCTCCTGACATAATTAAAGGAGACCCAAGGACCCCTTCTCCAGCTACCAGGGACTGGGCATTTTAATGTAGTAACAGGAGCAATAAAAACAGCAGCCACGCGTGTTAACTTATGGGACGGGGGCGAGGAGTAGACGTCACAAAGCTCCTGCCCAATTGTGATGCCAGGGACAGTATGGTGTGAGAGAGAGATTTACAGACACCAGAACCAGGGGAAAGGCTGTGTAAGGTCTGAGGACAAAGATGTGCCACAGCGGCGTCAGCACCTAGAAGATGCTTCCAGAGCCTTTTTCCAGGGTCCTAGCCAAGCCACCAGGTGAGAAGCTTAGGAACAAAGGCTTATGATGGTGGGAACAGCACGCAGGGGATTCTGGGATTTGTAGGCAACACCTGGGCCACAGTCCAGACAGCCGACAGGGAGAGACGCAGGCTCGCGACTACGAGCAATCCCAGGATGCATCGCGCCGCCTGGACGCCATTTTTGTAGTTCTCAGATACAATTCCAGAAGTCTTAGCTCCGAAGCCTTGTTTGTAGTTCTCAGGCAGGGGGTGGGGGGTTTCTGGCGTGAAGCATCTTGGGATCGTTGGGACTTACGTGACCAGCAAGAGCTCCGAAGTGAGAAACAAAGGGGTAAAGGTCTGTCTGTGACTAGAGGGTTTGCGTTTACATCCCCGTGGCAGAGGCCAGGGAGATGGTAGGGCGGCCTCCGTGTCTCTGAGCCTGGAAGTCTGCGGGGCGGATACGGAAGCGAAGCCATAAGGGGCGGGACTTCCGCCAGAAATGCCCTGCTACCCGGAATGGTTTTCCCAGGTCAGCAATCATCTTATCCCAAGCAGTTATGAATACATAGTCCTGCTCACACGTGGGGTGGGGGCGGGGAGGAAGGGGAGTAGGAGGGATTTGGGGTTCCCCGCCTTCCTCTCTTGTCCACCCCTCGCCTTCCATCCATCCGCCTGGAGTTCCTGAGCGGCCACGCAGGCAGGGGCATGGCGGGAAGAGAAAAGGCACAGTCCTCTCCTCCCACCAGGCCTGCGTGCTTCCTGGGGGAGATGGTGCACCCAGCCCGGGGTGAGGCTGTGCACGACCTTGTATATGTTGTTCTGGCGTCCTCTGATGAGGAGGAAGAAGAGGAAGGAAGAAAAGAAAGAAAAAGAGAATATAAAGGAAGAAAGAAAAAGACTCCCAACTAATTGAAACTTGGGTACTATTTGCTGAGTACCCAAGTTTCTGGTGCCCTCTGCTGGGCCCCGCGGGTGCACGAGCGAGGTGGGGGGGCTGGGGGTTGAGTAGGTAAGGTGCACTGGGCTTAGTTGATAGGGTGCTGGGGACTCAGTACAGAAGGATCTGGCCACCTCTGCTGGTCTAATGGGCAAAGAGAAAAAGTAAGAGATGGAGGAGGAAGAAGAGGGAAGGAAGGAAGGAGAAGAGAGAGACAGAGAGAGGGAGGGAGGGAGGGAGGAAGAAAGAAAGAAAGAAAGAAAGAAAGAAAGAAAGAAAGAAAGAGAAAGGAAGAAAGAAAGAAAGATCTTTGTGGCTTTGCAGAAAAACAGCCAGCTAATTGAAACTTGGGTACTATTTGGTGTTGATTTGCTGAATTTGAACCAACATACACAGGTAAAAGTGCAGGTATTCTGTACTCACATAAGTAACTGAAGTTTTTCTACATGGTAAATAAATTATTTTCAACCAGAAGGAAGGTGTAGAACATGGCAAACCAACACATTTTATTTTGAGTCCCTATCAAATAGTAATGACTTGATGAACTTTTTGAGGAAGCTTCTCATATTTGAAAACAAGAGTTATCCCTGACTTAATGAGCTATTTCTAGTCTTCTACAGCCTCCCAGTACCCAGGAGATTTTTACTTCCATAAATTCTGGATTGACAGGTTTGATTGCATCTCCTGCTTTACTATGTGAAAATCATGACCCATGCTCAATTTCTATAGAGATTAACAGAAGAAAATGATGTGGTGACCCTTTCTGAGCCCAGCTATTCCATATGGAATGCAGTGTCCTGTGCCCTCCATAAAACACTGTTGAACAAATTTGAAATGGGATCTAAAGCATACAGAAACATGGACCGGCTTTTTTCATGCCAGGTAAGCCTCACTGGTAAGCAAGGGTAGCATCATATCTTATATTATTGGTAAGTAATTCACTGTCATCAAGCCAATAAAACATTTTCACCTTATAGTTGAAAGTACAAATTAAAATGGAAAAAGGTTCTGTCAACGTGTATGTGTATATATCTGTATCTTAAATGATTTGGAGACTGAAAGCACTCATTTGAAGACATTTAATTTGAATGTCTTTCAACAAATGCTTTCCTAGTGTGAGATGAAATCCTGTAAGATATATGTGTAAATATGTAAAAATATGGCAAGTTCAATAACCAAAATTTTTATGATTTCATGGAATATGTCCAGTGCCATAAGATATATATACAAGAGGACTGTATCCAAAGCAACCATTTCAAATAAAATAGAATCTATATTTATGGCAAAAAAACATAAAAAAAGATTCTTTTGTGGACAATAAATAGCCTGTCTTAGAGTAAAAAAAAAATTCTGCTCAGTTCCCTCTCTTCATCCACTTCTGCTGTCTATTCCGTTTTCTATTCTGGGTGACATTCTGGCACCCTCCTGTGGACCCTCCTTGTTATTTAGCTTCTTTGGATCTGTGGATTGTAGTACAGTTATCTTGTATTATAGGTCTAATATCCGCTCATAAGTGAGTATATACTATGTGTTTCTGTCTGTGTCTGTGCTACCTCACTCAGGATGATTTTTTCTAGTTCAATCCATTTGCCTGCAGTTTCCATGATTTCTTATTTTTAATAACTGATTAGTATTCCATTGTGTAAATATACCAGAAGTAATTTATCCATTCTTCTAGATTTGAGGGACACCTAGGTTGTTTCCAGTTTCTAGCTATTATGAATAAAAAGCTATAAACATAGTAGAACAAATGTTCTTGTTCTATAATGGAACATCTTTCAGATACATTCCCTGGAGTGGTATAGCTGGGTCTGGAGGTAGAACTATTTCCAATTTTCTGCGAATGCACCAGATTGATTTCCAGAGAAGTTGTACAAATTTGCACTCCCATCAGCAGTGGAGGAATGTTCCTTTTTTACCACATCCTCACCAGCATATGTTGTCACTTGAGTTTTTTATCTTAGCCATTCAAGTGGTGCAAGATGGAATCCTGGAGTCATTTTGATTTCTGTTTGATGACTAAGGACTTTGATGATTTCCTTTAGTGTTTCTCAACCATTCGAGATTCCTCTGTGATGAATTCTCAGTTTAGCTCTGAACCCCATTTTTACATTGGATTAGTTGATTTGTTGGTGTTTAATTTCTTAAGTTCTTTGTGTATTTTGGATTTTTAATACTCTGTCTGATGTAGGGTTGGTGTTGCTATTTTCCCAATCTATTGGCTGCTGTTTTGTTCTTTTGATAATGTCCTTTGACTTTCAGAAGCTTTTCAGTTTCTTGAGATCCCATTCATTAATCGTTAATCTCAGAGCCTGCACTGATTTGTTCTATTGTCTCCCATGTTACTGAGTTCCAAACATTTTTCTACCTTGTCTTCTAAATGATTTAGAGTCTCTGGTTTTCTGTCAAGGTCTTTGATCCACTTGGACTTGAGTTTCTGCATGGTGATATACAAAAGGATCTATTTGCATTTTCCTACAGGCAGACATCTAGTTAGACCACAACTATTTTTTGAAAATGCTGTCATTTTTCCATTGTATGGTTTTGTCTTTGTTGAAAGTAAAGTTTTAGTAGAAGTGTGGGTTTATTTATATGTCCTTATTCCAATTGTACAGGATTTGTCTTCTCTCAAGGGTGTTTTTTGGTTCTCTGACCATTATTTCTTACCTTTTTCAGACCCATGAGACTGGGTATTTGTGGGCACTTCTTGCACAAACAGCCAATGTGAAGGTATTTGGGGGAAATCCTAATTAAAAAACCTATTGTTTTCCTGAGCATATCTTAAATGATAATATAGGAACCATATGCTGAGATTTGGTTGACCTCACTGTTTGTCCTTGTGAAATATTGAAGACTCTGGAAATCAAGGCAGGGCCAGCATGGCTCCTGTTATTATGCTTTGCCATACTTGATTCACTTTAAGACACCATCCTAGGGAATTTACTCTTTTCCATCTTCTCTGGAGAGGTGCACCAGCTTCGGTGACCCCATCCAAAAGAAATTCACCAATTCCATTTTGATAACTACGTTTGCTCAGGAGGAAACAAATAGCTGCTGGGTTATAACATTCATTTTGGTTTGAGAAGATATTAGGATTGTAAGAAAGGAACTTTGGGACCTAGAAAATCATAGCTACACTGAGAATTTGCTGTGATGAATGAGAGAGGAAAAAAAGCAACAATACCAAGTTACATTGATGCTTCCTGTTGTGTGTTTTGGAAGATGTCACATTATTTAAACATTTTGTATGATCGTGGTGAAAGCCATGCAGTTACTACTTCCAGGATAATAACAGACATTTTCCTGGCTGGTTCAGTGATGTCAAGCACACATCAGGAAGTGTTCATGTTCTTGGATCTGTTGGAGATGCTTCACTGTCATTTGGAGCTAGCTGGAAGGTAGGGGTGCTGATGGTATTCTGGGTTTAGGCTGAGCACAGTTTGGGAGAATGTGAAGATTGGCAGGAAGAGCTGAGCTTCATGTCTATTTCTGTGGCTGCTGGGAGTGATGCTACCCTCACAAGCACAAGTCACCCTCACTGACTCACCTGGACCGTCTACCATGCAGAGTGATTATTGGGTTAAAGACTATAATTTTATTTGAATTCCACTATAACACTGGTCAGTGGGCAGCCTCTCTGTGTTGGTCTGTTTCATACTGGCCATTTTGGTAGATGATGATGGTCATTGTATCAAAGGTTCTTATACTTCATGATAGGTGCATGTGTTCTGGGTGCTAGCTAGTGAGTTTTTGGCAGCGTAGGCTCTTCAGAAATTATGATTTTGTCAGACATGGGAAAAGAATAATGCTGTATTTTTTTTGAGTGTGTGAAAGTGGTGCATGTAGGGGAGGGAGAGTTGTTTTAGAAAACCTTCCACATGTTCCTCAGAATATGAATTTTCACCAGAGATGAAATTGAGTAATAGGAATAACATCATCATTTGCTATTTAAACTACACTAAATAATATGATAGTCTTTTAAGAGGCCATGACTGAAGGCATATGCATCCTCAGTTATTCCTCAAGAAATGGAGAACAGTGGGAATTTGGTCTCATGTGATACCAATCAGGAGCCAGAACCAAATCCCTGACCAAATTTTTATCTGTATGTGGGCCATTAAAATGAAAACGAAACAAAACTTGTTCAAAACTACATCTGGACCTGGAACCCTTATTATTTGAGAAGGAATGAAGGGGTCCTCAAATGTGTGTGTGTGTGTGTGTGTGTGTGTGTGTGTTTGTCCATTTACACATCCAGGAATGGCTTTTTTTGTCTTTATCCTTTGTATCAAAGTTGCTGCACCTTGCTCCTATATGTACCTGGGTGGCTACACCTGATCACCGTATGTGTCATCATCTGTGGGATCATAACTGCTACAGCACTGCAGAAAACTCAGAAACACAAAACGAGCCCAAAGCACAGCCATCTTTTCCTCCAAGAGTGAAGTAGCGTCATATACAGTATATGCTTTTTGTGTGTGTGAGCAGAGGAGAAGAACTGAAATTGTTGTGCATGTATAATACAGGTCAGTTATTTGTTTGTATTAAAATTTGGAATAAATTCTCTCAGGCTTTTTTTTTTCTAAATTAAGGGAAAACCTGTGTCCTCCATAGCCTGCAGCAACAACTTTTAGAGGTTGGATACAGGTGCAGGGGCCCAGGTAATCGCCTTAGCATCCCCCTCTCCTCCACTCTGTTTAGCTTAATTCTGGCACAGGGTCCCTCTATGCTTAGGGCAGAATAAGGCCTTTATCTTTCAGTGGTTCATCCAACGATGCCACAGGACTAGAGGATGTGGGCTCTCGAGACAGTTCTGCCTTTACTAAATTAAAATATATAGTATTAAAATTATCACATATATAAATCTAGCTATTAGGTGCAGGAGCGCTCTGTCTTCATGGACTCGTGCGCATCACCGGAGGGAACCAGACATTTGTGCACCACCCTGTTGTCCCTGGGGATCCAACCTGGCAACTGGGAAAGAAATAGTGATTCTGTGTCCCTGTCTGTCCTGGACTCGCTTTCTGGAGCACGCTGGTCTGGGACACACTGATACCCGCCTGCCCCTGCCTCCCCAGTGCTGGGATCCCAGGTGTATGCCACTGCGCCGCCTTTTGTTGTTGTTGTTTAATCTTTAAAAATATTTATCAGGGTGAGCACATTTCTGCCTTCCCGAGAGAGCTGCGCTGCTTTGACTGGGAGGGCCGCGATTACAAAAAAAAAAGGGGGGGCAAGACCCCAGGATTCCTTTCCCATACACCAGCTGTGCGGCCTCTGAGCAGGAGAATGCAAACTGCACTTTCTGCCTCTACACAAGCGACTTCCAGTGGGCGGGGCGATGACGTCACGGAGATGCTCCTAGAAAGGTCTTGATTCCTAAGAAGGCGAGGGGCAAAGCGAGGGGACATTTCCAGAACCTTGGGACCCAGAGAAACGCTGTGTGCCCTGGTCGGTTGGTGACTTCCCAGACCAGGGCCTCTGCAGCGGTGGAAAAGAGCTTCAGGGCGACTTCTGGTCCAGGCTACCCTACCATTGAGGGAAAACGACCCAGGCAAGCTTGTGAAGGCATAAACAGTGCCCGTAGCATTCTGGGAATTGTATTTCTGCGCCTGCACCACATTACAGCTTGGCCATAAGCTGAGATGACTGCAAACAATCCCAGAAGTCTTTGCTCTGCAGCCCGCCATGTTTGTAGTTCTCATTGAGGAGCCATGCTTGTAGTTCTCACAGAAGCTTGCTGTGGCCACAATGCACTCTGGGATTGTTTGTAGTTCCCTGACTTTGGTGCACTCTGTATTGATCAATGAAAGGGGTAAATGGCTCCTGTTTTTTCCAGGTTTGTGTTTACAGTTCAGAAATGTGGTGCGTATCCGCTGTTGGGCCCGGGAGATAGTGGGGAGGCCGCTGAGCCAATGTCCTAACTGCTGAGTCATCTTCCCAACTTTTTGTTTATGTCTCAGGAATGCTTCGGAGTGAATATTCTCATAGTTTAAAAACCATTAACAATGGAAAATGCATCACCTACCCAATTTCTCATCTGCACTCATTCAATTTAAAGCCGAACAGTACACACCATGAGCATTTAAAAATTCGCATGTTATTTATGCGGTGTCCTGTGACAATCCATTGTGTCTGCAGTGCTCCTGTTGCGCAAAATGCGTTCTTCGGGAGACTGAGGACACCTGCACTCATTTGCATAGACCCTTCTGCCTGAGCTTCCCTCTTTGCTAGCTCTTCAGTCTTGCCATTTTCAGTTCAGGGTACATCCACTGACATTTGCGGGGAGACATGAATTAGAGAATGCATTAGCAGGGCTGTGGGTCCCTGTGAGTCAGGATGGCAATTTCACCATTCATACTGAGTTCCAGGGCAACAGAATTTCTTAATCTATAGACAGATTTGGGATTCACAGTGTGACTGTCTTAAGCTAGTGGTATACAAATAACACAGAACTCAGGTTCATTCTGGCCTTTTCAGATGTAGTTTGTTTGTATTGAAGGAACTGAGGATGGCAGGGGTGGCTCCATTTTGTTTCTCAGACTCTGTCTTAAGTTGACTGACCTTGGAATGATTTGATCACCACCTTTGGGTTCCGAAAAGGCCACATGGCCCTCCACCCTGCAGGTTTTGTGGATACCACAAAATGTGTAAATAGATAATTATAGCCAGGCCTCCACCCCACATGTTATCATAAATGCCACAGAATGTGTTAGTGGATCCTCCACTCCACCCAGTTGGCTATCATGTAGATTGCTATCTGTAGGTTTGGCCAGGTGGCTTGGAACAATTAACCAAAAGGTTGCTGAACCCCCTACCCAAAACTTATCCTTCTCTGTAACTCTAAGGCTTGGAATCCCCCGCTTGCCGTTTTTTCCTTTAAAAAGTCTGCCTCCCTGAGATTCAGGGCCTCACTTTCTAACCTGCTATGTTGGGGAAGATTGGCAGCCTGAGATTTAGCTTGAATAAAGATCCTCGTGTGATTTTCAATGGACTGGACTCCTAGTAGTCTTTTGGTATCTCTCGAATCGGGCACAACATACCTACCTTGTCCTCATAGAAAACTGTTACAGAGAGGGGTGCATCTGTCCCCTCCAAGATCCAAAGATCACAGAAAACTGGGTATTCTGTCACCCTTTTCATATAGGGGCACATCTTTGGTCACTCAGATGGGTAACTGTCTAGGAAAGAAATAGTCTGAGATAATCATTCTGGAAAATTTTGGTAAAGTCTGCCTCTGTAGCAAGAGGTAGGTGAGGTCTGCCCCCACAGCTAGCAAAGAGGTCATTAACAAATTCCACTCCCACCTTTTGGATTGAATGCAGTTATTTTATCTAATGCACTGAGAAGAGGCCTTTGCATGTTTAACATTCCTGGTTTCCCTAGTGATCTGTGGGTACAAGGACCTTTGTGGTTCAACATCTTGTTGTTCATTGAAGAGTGGAATTTTCCTGAAAGTAGGATAATTAGCATCAAACAAGGATGAGCTTCCTAATTGCTTTTCCAATACAATATGGTCAGTCCTGAAACCATATATACACAATCAACAGAAAGGGACTCAGCAAGTTTTATTCAAATATTTGAGCATGCTTATTCACCCATACTTAGCATGGAAGAAATCACCTGGGAAGAATAAGAAGGGATAGAGAAAGGACAAGAAATGGGTAAAGCAATGTAATATATTTTAATTAAAATATATAAAAATACATATTAAATTAGAACATGGCTATACAGATAGTTTAGCAGTTAAGAACAATGGATATTGGTACAGAACATAGAGGTTCCATCTCCAGAAATCACATGGTAGCTAGCCATTTGCTCTAATTCCAGTCAATGTCATCTCCTGCCATCTTCTGGCTTCTGTTGTTACTGAACATAGACACACACAGAAAAACACCCATGTATATAAAATAAAAATAAAGCTTAAAATTGTAGTAATCTCTACAGAGATATCACAGCAGTGAGACAGACAGCAGCCAGGGCTACTTAAAATGAACTCTTTCTACTCCTGTATGAAAGTAGCTGCATAATTCCTCTGAACCAGCCATCTCATAGGCAAAATCAGGCTCATTGTGAGGTTAGACTAGCTCAGCAAAGCTGTTTCTCTAAGAATAGTGTCCATGGTGCTGATTGGTGACTTCCTTGATATTTTCTGAATCTGTATTCTCTGTCTTTGTATGTGTGAGAAAATGGCCTTGATACTTCTATCTGTGAAATCATACAACATGATTGACAGGTAGCACTGGCCCCATGCAAACGATATCCACTGTCCCTTATTTTCATCTTAGACCTTGTGGTACAAGATGAACATTCCAGAGGCATTTCTTTCCACTTTTATAATTTACATATGTTTCTGCATGACTTTGAGTTAAGATGCATTTAAATATATTTCCTTACACACTACCACCATGTTAAGAAAAGGATTTAACTTAGCATGCTTTAACATAGGCAAACCTATAATTGAACTTTTCCAGATTCCCAAAGTAAAACATCAAAGCTTCCTTTGTTGAAGAAAATCATGCTTTGGAAAAGACTCCCATGATCTCCTTTACTGCCACAGGAAAAAAAATCTTTCTCAGCTCTTCTGTTTTCACTGTTATGATGGTTATTCTAGGCAGCCAAATTGACTATATGTCTGGAATTAACTAAAACCCAAACTGTTGGGAAGTGGAAAAACTCTTCAATCTAGATCTAGATTTTTGTTGTGATAAAACCCACCTTTCATCTCATCCACAGTCTCTGATGGTAACATACATACATATATATACACACACACAATACATACATATAATATTGGAGATGGCAGCTCTTTTTCTTTGTCTGCTGGCCCTACCTCTGGATAGCAAGCTCATTAAAAAAAACTGGCATTAAAGCTTATTTCTTAAGAATTATGGTATATACTGAAGACCATCTGAGACATCCAGCTACATTGGCTGAACCATTACTGTATTTTGTTTTTGTTTTTGTTTTTAAGCAAAATCCAAAACATTTGATGTCACCAATAAAGATGCTGGAGTCAGATGCCTAGGTGAAAACTTGCTATCTCAAGGAGGCAGCCTACCTTCCTACTCAGCCAAAGGCTCAGAAAACAAAACAAAACAAAAACTACTTCTCCTTCCATGCTTTTTTAAAATCCTCTCAAACTGAATGTCCCTACATTCCACTTCATGTGAATCTCTCCCAACTGGTTGCTTGCTTGGCCTCTTGACCTATGGTTGAGTTTATCCAAGCCTGTTTTAACAGAGAACTTGTGGTGTATGCTTACACTAAACCACTCCACAACTAGAGACAGATTTTTCCAGGATACCATCTCAGGGTTCACAGTATAACTAAATAATCCTGCAACATGGGTTCTTCAACTTTCCATCGGTAGTTAGGCATTGTTGGACCAGTTGGAACACAGCCTGTGAGCCATTCTAATAAACCCACTTTCTACATATGTAAATTCATTCCATTTGTTCTGTTCAGCTAGAGAATCTTTACTAACACAGATGTTTTGTTTTGTTTCCCTTCCCATTTTGCTATGGCTGCTAAAAACACTGCTCCATAAAGATTGTCATCTGTTAACTGTTTTTCTTTCAGGATGTTCACAGGTACCAGGTGAAACGTAGGTGCAGTTATCTTAGCCCAGTATGAAGCCACAAAACACAAATCTTGTTTCTTGAAATTTCTCTGATAGGGAAGGTCCTCCTCCCCTTTCATCTGACCCTAGCCTATCAGGTCTCATCAGGACTGGCTGTAATGTCTTCCTCTATGGCCTGCTCCCCATTCAGGAGGAGGTGATCAAAGAGCTAGCCACTGAGTCATGGTCAGAGACAGTCACTGTTCCCGTTACTATGGATCCCACATGGATACTGAGCTACCATGGGCTCAGTTCTAGGTTATCTCCATGCATGGTCCTTGGTTGGAGAATCAGTCTCAGAAAAGAGAGATGGAGTGGGGCATGGATGGAAATGAGGGGAAAATAATGAGACTGGGAGGGATTGAGTGAGGGGGCTACAGCTGGGATACAAAGTGAATAAATTTTAATATAAAAAATTTAAAATATTCATAACATTAAGAAATGAAATATATAAGGAACACACAGTCCCAATCAAAATTCTGTTATCAGCTTTTATACTTTTTGCCTAGCATGCATTTTGCATTTATTACAAAACACAATTCATATTGTTTTCTGAGAAGACTATATAACTCCTGTGAGAGTCATTTATAAAATCTAATAAATTCCTTTGTGGTACTTGTAAATCACTATAAACTAGACATTCCACCAAAGATGAATATGATTTAGCACAACTTAAGAATCCTGCAATCATTTTGTCAGAATTGTTTGATTGTACTGAATATGTTCTCTAGATATGTTAATCATCTAGGAATGGGTTTCTTGGAGTATGTGATTCAAACGTTTTATATTTACATTATATATGTGTATATTACTGCTAAAGCATTTAAACGCCATGGTAATTTAATAGAGAAGTCACCTAAATTTGTATTTTGTTCTTTAATTATAAAATGTATAAATAATTAAAAATTGTCTTGTTAATATTCTAGGATCCCTTTCATTTGTGGGACAGATGGGTAACTTCACTGCAGTTGAGTAATGGGCTATGGAAGCCTGATCCACCAGGAGGAAGAAGCAGAACTGCCTCCTGAGTGCTGCTGTGTGGGAGCTTAGGCATACCCTGAGATCTTGAGTTGGGGAGCCTAGGGTCCCCTCCCACAGAGGGGAGCAGCAAGTGGCTGAGTGGCCAGGGTGGGAGGGCTGGGCGATCTGGAGGCTGGGTGTGCAGGCAGACATAGGCTATCAGAGGACAGGCATTAGTGCTGCTGAAATGCGAATCTCCGCAGATCTGGAGAAGGCGCAGTCCTGGACTGGAAGTCAGTGTCAGGGACTAAAGAGCTGTGCCCCTTCCGCACACTCTAACCCTAAGGGAGACACCATAGCCCTAAGGGAGGGGCTCCTGTCACTCAAGACTCTCTGGCCAATCAGGGTCTCTGAGCGGACCTGCCAGTCAAGAGAGGGGGCGTGTCCTTCCGGATGCCTTTCTGCTGGTTCAGCTACCACTGCTGAGTAGGCTCGCGTGGTTCCCTTTGAAGTGCTCTGAGCGCCGCTGCTGCCGCTGCTTGGGTGCTGTGAGAGAAACGGAGGCAAGCTCCGAAGTCGCAACATGGTGAGTTCAGGGAGGAGAAGGTGGCTGAGTGGCTGGAGCTGCTGTGCGGGGTCTCTTCTGGAACTGGCTGGTCATCGGCGGCCACTGGGGAGGGAAATTGTGGTCCTGGGCGATCGCTGGACCCAGCGGTTGTATCTGAGTCACTTCACTGAGGGGGCCGCATCCATGCAGAGCGTTTGCATCAGGGGTTTGTGAGCAGAATCATCCTCATGGTGGGACGCCAAACTCGGAGTACTTAATTTGTCTTTGGTGTTCCAGTTTCTCTTGCATCCTCTACAAGTTCTGCTCTTAGCAATTAATCTTTAAGTGTGAGATCCATTCGGAGGTAGTTTTGTGGGGGTTGTAAACGCCATCTTATGTGTTGAGTAGCACTCCAATATTAAGCTGTGATGAGGAAGAGTAGAATTGATGATGTAAAGGATAGCCAATACTTGGGAAATAATAGGTGTCACTAAATAGAATTTAGCCAGGGGGAGGACTGCCTCCAAATCACCCCACAGGTAAATAGTATGCTAACCAGGCCTGTTAGAGATTAGCATCCTAGCATACACATGTTGACCAAGCTTGTCCAGAAATTTGGCCCCAACCCTAGCAAAGGAGAGAGAAAACTCTGATTTACAACCAGCTACCAGGCCGATCCTCATATCAAACAACAGGCCTCTACCAAGCTGCTCAAGGTGATCCTACAGGGTCACTACCAACATTACAGCCTGTGGTGACATAAAGGTGTTAAAGTAACTTTTATTCCCCTGAAATAATTGTCCTCCAGGCGCTTAGTGCCTTCATCTGCTAACCTAGGCCTAGTCCTGCAAGCCTCTAGCCTCCATACAATGTAATCGAGAATGTTTTCATCCTTTGAGACTTAGTGCTGAATAAGCTCATCCTTTCTAGTTTTTCCTGAATCTTGCTGGCCTGTTCAACTCAGCTGTTCTGGCTCAGACTCCCCTCCAAGGTGACTGAATCAATTTGGCTTTTCTTAGTTTATGACTGAATTGTTCTGCTTGGCCTCATACTAACTTTGGCAATATGTTATAATCTTCTGGATGGTTCTCATTCTCTGGCTCTGTCTGTCTTCAACCTGTGCCTAGTTTCTCTCTTCAACCTGTGTCTGTAAAAGACCCCCAGTAAAACTTTTTCTGAATTCTGCAAACTCAAGTTGACTGCATTGCCTCTCAACTCACTGACTCAGCTGAACAGCCTGAGCAGAAATGGCTAGAACTCAAACATCTGCATCTCTCTGTTTCCTTAGGGCTAGGATTAAAGGTTTGTACCACCACACCCAGACCTAAGCTTTTCCATACCTGAAGCTTGCTCTATACCTGACTGGCCTTGACCACAAAGATCTGCTTATCTCTTTCTCCTGGTATTAAAGGTGTGCCTGAATTCCAACTAGATCTTATAGCCTTTGGATGTGATCTCTTGCCAGAACAGACATGTTCTGAATTAAAATTCATTTACCTAAAGATCCAGTTTTCTTTTTGAGAAAAGAATAATTTTTCCACAGGGGCAAGTCTATACTGGTTGATATCTCTTTGAAAAGGGGAAAAAAACAAACAAACCAAACAAAACAAAACTTGTTTGTGTTCTTGGCTGACCTGATCAATGAAGGCATTCCGTGAGGCCTTCATATGAGGGAAATGGCATAGTTGTTTCTCAAACCCATTATCATTCTTATCATAGCCAGTAACAGACTGGGGCCTAGGCCTTGAGAGCTTTCACTAAGTTCTCCATGCATTGAGAATAAAATGGAGTTCCCTCTCAAAAGCCAGGAACATGTTTGGGAGTGTAATACTGTCCATTGTAGTTACAGTGAAAGGATTTGCATGTGGAGCATGGTTTCTGCCTTCTGTTCAGAACAGTAAGAACAATTCTTTATGTACAATTGCTGGGTGAAACAGGGTAGGCAATAGCTAGATCAAAAACTAAACTTTAAGGCAGTCAGCTGCAGGGATCAGGCTACGAAGAAGGATATGATCCCCACAGAGTTAGTGATTTTTCAATATCTAGCATACATTAACTCTTGCATGTGAGTGAAAACAGACCAGATTGGTGGGTATTCAATTTGGGCAGGTTAGGTTGAACCAGCGAATATTGAATTTGCAAGTAGGTCTTTCCTATGCATTTATGTGCCGTCTTCATATATAGGGCTATGTCTGCTCAGAAATTTGAGACTTAGCTATTTGCGGTAGCTTTGTATGTCAGGTTACCAATCTCAGCAGCTAACACTGCAGGTAGAATCAAGGTAAATCAGTATCTGATTAATGCTATTAGCTCTCAGAGAAGGGGCTGCTTTTGTTCAAACTCAGTAACTATACCTATGTAGTTTTTCAATTATATTTCTCTTTCTAAAAAAGTCAATTGTTGGTATTAATTAGTAAGTTTTATTTTCTTTATGCATCACTGCTCTAATCTCTTATTTCTTTCTCTTCTCCAACATTTATCAGTCATTAAGGATTTCATTCCTGGGACTGGAGAGATGGCTCAGTGGTTAAGAGCACTGCCTCCTCTTCTAAAGGACCCAGATTCAATTCCTAGCACCCATGTAACAGCTCACAACTGTCTGTAATGCCAATTCCAAACAATCTGACACCTACACACTAATGCACAGAAAGTAAAATTAAATATCTTTTAAAAAGAATTTCATTCCTAATTAAAAATGGATTTTTCATTAGTTTCTGTTTAGAGCAATGTCTTCCAAAACTCAGCCTTCATGCTATATAGTTAAGACTTGCTTTGAACCACCTAATCCTGCCTTTGTGGCCCAGTGTCTTGCAACTCATTTCAGGCTGGACCTTAACCTGCTCAGTGAAATGGAAAAGGGACCAGTGAATGAGGTTCCTCAAACATCTCTGGCTTTCATAGGGTGGGTAATTACAAATAAAGAAGCACCAGTGTATGAATTGAGTTAAGTGACTAAATTTGAAGCTGGTGTCATCATAGCACAGAAAGGGATGGAGAAGAAGGATGGTGAGAGCTTTCCTGCTTGGACAGAAGTGTCAGTTATTCAATTTTAGATGATTAGGAAATGTCCAAACTGGCAATATTTGGAGTTCACAGACCAAGGCAATCAAGATTCTGGAAAAGCAACTAAACTTATTTCTAGAAACCAAATATCTGTAGTTACACTGGTTCAACAAACAAAGAAGAACTGGATAATCTGGTGTGGCCAAGCATAAATGGAATGTTATTATTCTAACAATGGTGCACCCCTAGAGAAAAGGAGTTTATAATTCTTGGTGTGCTCTGCTACGCATGTCTAGTCCCAAAAAACTATTGGAGCATGAAGCGTGTTTTAACTTTTTACAATTTTTGAGATTATAGTTAAATAATTTCAACCCCCTCATTCTTCCCTACTGTTAAGTCTCAAATGCTGGGACAAATATCTGAGGTACCTATTTAACAAATCAAAGGAGGCCCAGCTTCTGGTTCTCCTAGAATCCCTCTGTTTCTACCTGTGATAGGGTAATGGTTGGCATCCCCAGCCTTCTAGCCCAGGGTCTGAGTTCCCCTTCCCCTGGGTGGTCTTCCTTATGTAATCCAACCATTTTGGTTACCTGGGCTTTTTCATCTATCATTTACTATCCAGGCCTCTTGGTCTAGCTTTCCCCTCTCCCCTCCTACTTTTCCTCATAATGCTCAGTCATGTTTCCTCTGGACTCTCCCAGATGTCCCTGCATCTGGCTATTCTGTCCCTTTTCTCTATAATAAACTTTCTACCCCACCATACCTAGAATCATTTATGACCTTTCCTTTTTATTTCTTTTTTTTCATTCATTTCCCATTTACCACTCCTTTCATATTCTTCATCAATTTTTGTTTTAATTGTTACTGTTTGACTTTGACTTGTTTGGCTTCAGGATTTCTCAGCTATAATGTAGAGATAGTGACACTGAACAATTATTGTGTGTTGGAATGTGCACACAAAGGACCCTGTGAAGTAGAAGAGGAACTATCTCCTTGTGTCTTGGAGATGGGAAAGTCATACTAAAATACAAATTTCTTAGAGTAGGGCTCTGTGTGTGCCTAAGGTGTGGACCCAGTTGGGAAGGTCTCAGCTCTCTGAGCTATTTGATCTCATCCCCCAGTAGAGTAGTTGTTAGTGTCCTTAAGCCCAGCTGGGTGGTCAAAGGAAATGAGGGACTCTAGGCAGACCTATCAGTCAGCAGCACCAATGGGAGGTAGCTCATATTTTCTTTCCAGGATTCTTTTCTGATGCAGCTGAAGAGAACTGTGAGGGGGATTTCAAACTATGCAATGATGAGTGTGTGGGCCACTGTACCAAAACCAGGAGGAAAAGGTCTGCTAAGCTCTCAGAGTCTGATATTGTGATGCTGAGACTGGGTTAACTGTCATTCTGTTGATCTATGTGGTGACTTGGGGATTGGTCCCTGGTCTCTGACTCTTCCTTGAGTGTAGATTCCTTGGGGGCAGTGGGTGGGGGCTGGGAGAACTCCTCTGCATCCCTGGCAGCTTAAAGCTGTGATAGTTAAAATATCACTGTCCAGTGTGCACACACACACACGTTGTTTTTGGTGTGTGGTAAGAAGAGAAATTGGAAAACTGATGGTCTGCTCTCTAGAAGTTCTTAACTTTGCATTCCACATTCAGGTTTGTGTGGCAAATTTTATAAATAGTTTTGAAGCTGGAAAAAGTGGGTGATGTGAATCCTCTATCAATTTTTGTTTGGAATCTTTTTATCTTTTTCTTTCTTTCAGCCATAGTGTTGTGATTCAGGAAAATTTAATTTCAGGACACAATAGGAATTTCTGAGATGCAGAGTTTTTTAAGATGTGCTAGTGTTGGGGAGGTGGATAAGGCAGATTCCATATCTTATGGCACAATCCATGTGGGAGTAAGCAAACATGAAAACACTCACCACATTGGTTTGTGTATTGCTTTTAGTGGTGCTGGATTTGCCTGAAACCACAAGAAGGCATGAGGGGCTTTAGAATCGTAGCCCTCTTTTTTGATCACTTTTTTTTCCACAGTGAGCTCCAGACCATTGAGCATGTGGTCTCTCCTTTTAGAAGAGCGATCTACAGTAGCTGGTTTGTCAGAAATATACTTTAGGGGTCAGCTTGAGTTGCTTTTGTAAGAGTTTTGCAGTCTGTGCTTATTTAATTTCTATACACATATAAACATAAGTAACCTTGGACAAGTCACATTTTTCCTGGCAGAGTTTCCTTGGGCCTTTTGAGGAAAACTTGAATATATTTTTAGGCTTATGATTTTGGCTTTTTCTCTTTGTCTCCTAATTTGGTCGCAACTGTTGTACACATTCTTGATAGTTGTAGCTCTGAGACACGTTCTGAGGTCACAGCTGCATATGTGTGTACTCTTACTTCATTATCCTATTTGGAATTCTGTGTCGTTTTTCATGGGACATAGCTTTGGAATCAGCTTTCCTCTTAGAAATTCATAGAAATTTTCTTTGGATTCTGGTGAATTCATATTGAAATAGAAAATAGCCAACATCTTTTTTAAAAATACATCATTCCATTGGTTTTGTTTACTCTAGTATAAAAGTGTAAATGATATCCTACATAATCATTTGTTTAGCAAACTATAGTTAGTATATAAAATTGAAAGTAATGAAATAATTTACACAGCCATAGAAAGAAGACTTCAGTATAGAGTTTACTGACACAAAATACACTGCTATGGTCACAAAAGCTATCCCCCCATGTATAATTTAAGAAGAAAAAAAGTGAAAATAAAACATGGTTCTCAATTGAATAATAAATTTGAGTGTGGTATGGGATCATGTATTAGCATACAAAATTATCTCTTGATAGCAGAATTTAGGAATGCCCACAGATTCGTACTAAAATTAAGGAACATCAGGTTGTGTTCTTATAGTTCATGTAAAACTGCAAGGATTTATTATTTGTAATCTGATGCATTTGTTGGTGTTACCTACACCCACACCTCCTCATTACCCAAACAAAAAACCTACAATAAACCATGTTTTCCACACATTCTCATTGTATCCATGTTTACGTGTGCCTACATTGCACGTAGCTCTCATAAAATGACAAAATGGCTATTGATCCCAGCAGTCTTCTCAGTAAAGTTTCATGTACTTTTGATTAGTTATAAAATGTATCTGAATTCTCATGTTTATTGTGTTTATGTTTGTGGTGGATAACTTTTAAAGTAACCTAATTCCTTATTTGTTGAGGTCATGGTTTGTGACTCAGAAGGACAGTATAATAAATGAATGACAACAATAGCAATGGTAAAGGGATTACACACTTATAAAAGACTTTCACAGTCATTGCTTTATTGGTCATGAAACAGTGTATAATTACAGCATAAGCAGTGTCAAATCAACAAACTTCTCTCTCTCTCTCTCTGATTCCAATCTTGCTACATTCCCATTTGTCCATTGGGTAGGAGAGCTTTAGTCAACTTGTCTACCTTATAGTTCACAATAGAAAATGAAGGGCAGAAACAACACAACCTAGCAGAAGCAATCACTTTCAAAGAATTTTTTTAATATATTTTTATTTGGTATGTGGAGAAGGAAAATCAAATGTCAGGCTTTTTAGAGCAAATGTTGTTATAGAAATAAAAAGCAAATGTACTTTTACAATATAATATACTATAAAAATGCAGAATGTTGGTTTATTTTGATGGCGTAAGAGTTTTCTGCCAATGAGTCATGCTGCATGAAGTGAAAATGAGTTAAGAAACAGACTGACTTGTTTTGTTTGTATTGAAATAATGACAAATTACAGTTGAATAAAAATGTAATAGTCTTAGACAAGTAACACTTAGTTTTGTTTTGATCAGCTAACCCACCTTAGATGATGACATGTTTATTTTTACTGGGAAAACATGTTTAAACACTTAGCATTTTAAAATATCAGTTTGTATATACTTAATGTATTATATAGTTAATGCATAAATAGTGTATAACATTACATGCTTATTTCCATTATTGTGAATATTATTCAAATTATTTTTTTTGTTTTTTAAAGACTATATATTTAATTAATGTTCTATCAGCATTTGTACCTGCATGCCAGAAGAGGGCAACATATCTCAGTATAGATGATTGTGAGCCACCATGTGGTTTCTGAGAATTGAACTCAGTACATCTGAAGGAACAGAGGGTGTTCTTATCTGCTGAGCCACCTCTCTAGCTCCAAACTTTAGTTTTTATTATAGAGAAGAAAGAGTACTGTTTTGGAATTAAGTGAGCAGGGACCCCTGTAATTCCACACAACAGCAGAAAATTACCTCATTTTACCTGCGTGATATATATTTCATATTGGTGAGAGCAAAACATCTGATTTCATAGATCTAGATAAGACTAAAGAATAAGCTTGTTAAACTCCTGAGTGATGTTTCCCCTCTTTGCACACCGAATAATAACTGTACATCATGTTTTTTTTCCTTGTCTTCACTATTTCACTTCTCTTTGATTGCTTCTCTTCTTTGCATTTTTAGGTAGGAAAATTAAATTAATGCTTTTTAATTGAAAAGGATTCTTCCCTCATACAATATATTCTGACCACTGTTTTCCCTCCCTCCACTTCTCTCACATCCAGCACACCTCCCTTCTTTCCCCATATCTACTTCCTTCCTCTGTATCCATTTCAGAAAAGAACAGGCCTCTAAGATAGGACTGCCAAACAAAATACAAAAAAGATAAGGCCAACAGACCTCACAGTGAGGATGGACAAGGAACCCTAAATAGTGGGAAAAGAGTCTCAAGAGCAGGTGAGAGAGTCAAAGTTATACCTGTTCTTAATGTTAGGAGTCTCACAAAAATATAGAACTAACAGCCATGACATCTCTGCAGTGGACCTGTAGTGGACACATACAAACACAGTCCTTGCTGTTTATGTCTTGGAGACATTCTTGGCCATCAAGGGAGTGGGTTCTATCTAATGGATTGTGCTGCAAGTTAAACCAAACATTAGCTCACCACTCAAGCAAGTTTGGTATAATCATGCCCCCTTTACATCTTGTAAGCAGTACAGATTTTAGGTGGAGTGGTTTTTATTCTGGGTTTATGTCCGGGTTTCTCTTTTGTTAGCCTGTACAGTACTGTCTTACCACAAAGAGACTAGAACATAGGGGTGAAATCTTTTAACCTGCACTTCGTCCACCTCTCCACTTTCAGTGCACTGTGTATAAGCTTTCCTCCAGAGTGTGGCCCTGCTGTTGTTTTTCAGAGAGCAATGCTCTCTCGTAACATCAGCCTGGGCTTTTGGGCATCCTCATACAACCTCCTGGGACAACAACTCAGTTGTGTGAGAAAATACAATGTTGGCTGTATTTGTTTGCCCTCCAACCAGCAATGGAGGAGTGTCCCCCTTCCCCAACACCTTTGTCAGTGTGAGTGAGCTGTCACTTGTCCTGTTAAACTTCACCATCTAACATGTGTAAAATTAAAGCTCAAAGTAGTTTCCATTTGCATTACCTTAAAGGCTAAGGATGCTGAACCTGAACAGTGTTTCTCAGCCATCTGAGATTCTCCTGTTGAGAATTCTACATTGAGATCTGTTCTCTGTTTTTTATTTTATTTATTTTATTTTTTTAATATTAGTTACAGTTTATTAACTTTTTATTCCCGCTGTAGCCCACTCCCTCACTCCCTTCCAATCCCACCCTCTCTCCCTCATTTCCTCCATGCCCCTTTTCAAGGCCACTGATAAGAGAGGTCCACCTCACCTTAGCTTATCAGGTATCTTCAGGACTGACTGCAATATCCACCTTTGTGTTCTAGGAAGGCTGCTCCTCCCTGGAGGTGGGGGGTAGATCAAAGAGCCAGCCATTGAATTCATGTCATAAACAGTCCCTGTTCCCATTACTATAGAACACACTTGGCTACTAAGCTACCATGGGTTCCATCCGAGCAGGGGTTCTAGGTTATATCCATGCATGGTCCTTGATTGGAGATACAGTCTCATAAAAGACCCCTGTGCCCAGATATATTTGGTCCTTGTAGAGCTCCTGTCCTCTCCAGATGATACTAAGTCTCTCTTCTTTCATATGATTCCTTGCCCTCAGAGGATCAGACCCACAGTGCAAGTGATGCTCAGCACAGAACTCACTGCCTGGGGAGATGTTTTTCTAATAAAATAAAATAAAATAAAATAAAATAAAAATTTCTTAGGCATAAGAGTAAAAGCTCTGATCTAAGAAGGTCTGTGAGCATGGCAACAATGTCTGATTTAATGCACACACAGACACATACAGATAATAATAGTCAGAGGTCTCCTCATCCACCTACTCAAAAATCTTAAAAAAAAATTAGTTAGATAAGAAACCCTCCTTTAAACATATCCTTAAAAGTCTAAGGTCTTGCCAGCCATGCTTGCACAAGCCTTTAATCCAGGCACCTGAAAGGCAGACACAGGCTGTGCTCTGTGATTTCAGTGTTGGCCTCGTTGACAAAGAGTCCAGCACAAACGGGCCTACATGATGAAACCCGGTCTTTAAAAAAAAATAAAATAAAACAGAAAATCTAAGATGGATTTAGTGGCACAGGGCTTGAATCCCAGCCTTCTGGCAGGAAGAAGCAGGCCAGTCTCAGCGAGTCCAAGGTCAGCCTGGTCTACAGATCTAGTCCAAGACAACCAGGGCTAAAAGAAGAGGCCCTGTCTCAAAATACCAAATCGTGTGTGTGTGTGTGTGTGTGTGTGTGTGTGTGTGTATACATATATATATATATATGTATTAGCTGTATACATACACAGAAAAATTTATTCTGTCAGGTCATTTCATGCAGAGAGCCTTCACTAGTGCAGGTTTCTGTGTTCTTCATCTTCCTATTGAGGAAGAAGTTTTACCTGATGATAGTACTCCAAAGTGTCATGTTTTCCCTGCTTTTTTTTCTCCTGGGTCTCTTCCAGGAGAAAAGTGGCTCCAGTTTACCTGAAGTCACAGAACAAAAAACTCTTTGCATTTTCTTAAATCTCTCTTTAATTCTTAAAATTCTTGGCCTTCTTCCACCTGTTGGACAGAGTGTTCACTCTGCTACAGGTTGAATAATGTTTGTGCAGCTATGCAAGCTGATTCAAGGAGGAAGAGGGTAATTGTATCCTGAGTGCTGAAAGACACAGGGTAGGCTATGGGAGAACAGGCACAAATGATGATGAAATGCAAACATGTCCAGATCTGAAGAAAGTTTGGTCCTAAAAGAGAAGCCTGGACCAGGAATCACTAAGCCTTGTCCCTTCAGTACACTGTAATCCTAAGGGAGGTGCTCATGTCACTTAAGACTCATTGGCCAATCAGATGCTTTCATTCCTGCAGTCAGAGGGAGAGGCGGGTTCTTCTTGGCGCCTTGCTGCAAGTTCGCTCTTTAGCTGAGCAGGGTTGAATGGTTGGTCTGCTCTGGTATAAGCGCTGCTGCTGTGTACTGTGAGGGGATTTCAGCCAAGTTCCGAAGTTGCAACATGGTGTGTGTCCACTGCCCCCAGCCTGGTGGAGCAGGAGGCTGAACAGCAGTAGAAGCTGTTTAGGGTCCTTCCTGAGGCTGGGTGGGAGCTGGCAACCAGAAACAGCCACCAGAGAGGCCCCCTTTCCTAGCCCTGAACATAGCCGGGCATCTGAATATCTTGAGTATATTGACTTTTGGTTCCGAACAGAGAGAACTCACTTCTGGAACAGGAGGTTAGAATGAATGCTTTATTTTCTGAGCTCAGGGAAGTGGCCAGTTCAGATCTGAATGGTGCCCCAAGGTATGCTTTATTGTATATTTAAAGGTTTAAATTCACAAGGTGAGGGCCCCTTGGAGAGAGTTGGGGTCATCCAATCAAATGTGGGTTAAGCAAGGGAGTTTATGTTGGAGGCTATGCTGATCCAGTACACCTGGGCTCAACACTTTGAAATGTTTTCTAAGACATTCGGCCTGGAACCTAAGGCCTCTAATTTTTATCACTTGACATTTGTTCCAGAGCTCAAGGTGATAAGGCAACAGAGAAGTGTGTCCTCTGACTGTTAGTAAGTGAGGGCTTACTTATACAATTTAAGGCACCTGGTTAAAGTAACAGCAAGTTTAACCAGTTAACTGATAATTAGGAAAATGTTTCAATGTGTTCAGTGGAAAACGGCGCTGCAACATTGGGACTTTAAAGTTAGATTTATCTTGCTAGTAAAATGGAAGAGCTGTTTGAGGAAGGTTGGGCTCCGGAGGCCACCTCTTACACACTATGTGTATGCATGTTTAGTGGAAGTTGTAGGTAACATATGTATTGAGTAGCACTTCAGTGTAAAGCTGTGATGTAAATTCATAGAACAGTTGATGTACAGAAATTTTCAGTGCTTAGGTGACAGGACATCACACCAAGTAGAATAGCTAAAGGCTGTTTTAAAACAGATAAGTAGCATGCCAACCCAGCCTGTTAGACATTGGGATGCTAGGAAACCCATTTTCTCAAGAGGATAGTCAACAAATTTGTCTCCAGCCATAACCAAGGAGAAAGCCCCTGATTCATACCAATCATTGGCCCATCTCCATGTCAAAAAAGAGACATCTAACAAGCTGCTTAGTGGGCCATTACAGAATCAGAGCCAACATTAAAGCCTGATGTGCCCTAAAGTTGCAGTTTTCTTCTTAAGAAAAGCATAGTTCAGCCACACGGGCAAGACATCTGATGAAAACAGTTGAACAGAGAAAACACTGTTGTGTTGAGGGCTGCCCTGACCAAACAAAACCTTCCTTGAGGTCCTCATGATGGAGAATAATCTAACTTCTCACACTCCTCAAATATGCTTTGCAGAGCCAGTACATCCTTGTGGCCTAGGCCTTGGGAGATTTCCCCAAGATTCTGAGTTATTTAAAATAAAGCACTGTTCCTTTTCTAAAACCAGAAATAGGGTGAGCAGCAGGGTAAGGACATTTGAGGAGTGCTTGCTTCTCATTTTGAGAACCCACCTCTTTCAAACACATGGAGATACCCTCATCAGTTCCAAAGTCACTGTGGTTTTGGTAAATAATGTTATTGAGATCTTGTGTTTCCCTCATGCAGTATTGTTTTTTTAGACTCCTCATGATTTTATCCCATTGTATGAGAATTTCTGATCAATTCATAGACGTTTCCTGTTTCCTTCCATTTCTTTCAAGGAAGTAGTGTACAAGATGCTATTCTTCTCAAGAAGCTTAGTTAAGATAAGATGTAGCTTGTGCAAGACCTTCCCACCCTAGCTTTTTGTTGTTGTTGTATTTTTTTAATTTTATTTTTATTAATTTTTATTTTATTAGTTTATTCACTTTCCATCCCAGCTGCATCCCCTTCCCGTTTCCTCTCCTAATCCCACATTCCCTTTCTCCTTCTCTCCCATGCCCCTCCCCCATTCCAATAACAGGGTAGGTCCTTCCCACTTCCATCTAACCCTAGTCCATCAGGTTTCATCAGGACCAGCTTCTCTGTCTTCCTCTGTGGACTGACAAGGCTGTTCCCCCCTCAGGTGGAGGTGATCAAAGAGCCAGTCATTGAGTTCATGTCAGAGACAGTCCCTGTTCCCTCTACCAGGGAACCCCCTTGGACACTGAACTGCCATGGGGCACTTCTATGCAGGAGTTCCAAGTTATCTCCATGCATGATCCTTCCTTGGAGTATCAGTCTCAGAAATGACCCCGTGCCCAGAGTTCTTGGTTCTGTTGCTCTTGTGGGGCTTTTTTTCCTTCCAGGTCCCTCTATCTCCCCCTTCCTCCTCCAAATTCCCTGCACTCTGCAAAAAGGTGGGCTATGAATCTCAGCATATTTTTTTTGATATCCTGCTGAGTAAAGTCTTTCAGAAGCCCTCTGTGATAGGCTCCTGTCCTGTTTTCTGTTTTCTCCCTCTTCCGATGTCTGTCTTGTTTGCCTTTCTCAATGAAGATTGAGTATCGTACCAGGGTCCTCCCTCTTGATCAGCTTCCTTAGGTGTACAGATTTTAGTATGATTATCCTATATTATATGTCTAATATCCACTTATAAGTGAGTATATACCATGTGCCTCTTTCTGCTTCTGGGATACCTCACTCAGGATGATCATTTCTAGATCCCACCTTTTGCTTGCTGATTTCATGCTTTCTTTGCTGAGTAGTATTCCATTGTGTAAATGTACCATAATTTCTGTATCCATTTCTCCGTTGAGGGACATCTGGGTTGTTTCCAGCTTCTGACTATTACAAATAAAGCTTCTATGAACATGGTTGAGCAAATGTCCTTGTTGTATACTTGAGTAACTTTTGGATATATGCCTAGGAGTGGTATAGCTGGATCTTGAGTTAGCACTATTCCTAAGTGTCTGAGAAAGGACCAGATTGATTTCCAAGGTGGTTGTACAAGTTTACTTTTCCACCAGCAATAGAGGAGGGTTCCGCTTCACGTAATCTCCAGCATGTGTTGTCACTTGAGTTTTAGATGTTAGCCATTCTTATGGGTGTAAGGTGAAATCTCAGGGTCGTGTTGGTTTGCATTTCCATGAGACTAAAGATGTTGGGCCTTTCTTTACGTGTTTCTTTGTGATTTGATGTTCCTTTATTGAGAATTCTGTTTAGCTCTGTATCCCATTTTTTAAATTGGATTACTTGATTTGTTGATTCTTAATTTCTTTATATATTCTAGATATCAGCCCTCTGTCAGATATAGAGTTGGTGAAGATCCTTTCCCAACCTGTAGATCGTCTGTAAACTGTTTTGTTCTGATGACAGTGTCCTTTGTTTTACAAAAGCCTTTCAGTTTCATGAGGTCCCATTTATTGATTGTTGATTTTAGAGCCTGTGCTGTTGGTGTTCTGTTCAGGAAGTTGTCTCCTGTGCCAATGTGTTCTAGGCTCTTCCCCACTTTTTCTTCTAACAGGTTTAGTGTGTCCGTTTTTATATTGAGGTCTTTGATCCATATGTATTTTAGTTTTGTGCAGGGTGATAAGTATTTGTCTGTTTGCATTTTTGTACATGTACACATCCAGTTTGTCCAACAACATTTGTTAAGATGTCTTTTTTTTTTCATTGTATGGTTTTGGCACTTTTTCTACCTTCTACTTTTCTTAACATTTGAAACCACTGAGTCCTCTCTCTTCTACCTTGACACTGAATAATGACCTGCTGTATTATGGAAGTGGAGTCCTTAAATCATTCAAGGAATATCTTTGCTGTGTAAATCTACCATTTGTTTCAGTGGCTAGACTTGAAATCTCTGGTCCATATTAAAATTGTTTAATGTATAAACTGAAGCCTAAAATTAAGAGACTTAAGAAAGACTGTGTGTATGGAATACAAAATCAGTTTTAGGCTGACTTCACTTATAGCATTAAGTAGAGCTAGATACGTGCTACTATTAAAGAGATTATTTTTTAGTTAACCATTTAATTACACAGTGTACTTTCACTGTGGGGGTGGATATTAATTCTAGAACAGCTGCATCTTCAGCCTTTTGGAAAAATATTTCTAAGGCAAGCTTTATTGGTACAGGTCTCTTAGATCCCAGTCTATTGCTTCCCAGCAGCATGACTTTGCTTTCCTCTTGGTTAAAATTCCCAAAATTTTAAGGTAAAGCCTGTACCACAGCTGAGTTCTAAAAATTACTCATTTGAGTCATGTAATGAGCTGCCTATTTATGTGTGCGAAGTGGGAAGACAACTTGAAAAAAATGAAGGTCAAATTTCTGGGACTTAAGGAACTCAATTCCAGGGTTAAAAGGAGTTTCTGAGCTGCAGTGGTGTCACAGATGCACATTGTGTTATATAGTTAACTAGGGCAGATTTCACAGCTTGTGACATAATAGATGTGGCAGGAAACAGTTATAAAATTATTATTTAACATTGTTTTGTTTAGGGGCATCAGTGAGACTGGATTTGCCTGCAGTCACTAGGGGGCCATGCAGGGCTACAGTGCCATAGTCTGTCATTTTGGTGACCTCCATTTAGAGAGACAGGTCATGGGGACTCTGTTTGAAAATAAGGTCAGTAGTACCTAGAGCATAATTTGAACAGTGTAGGAGTTACTTTGAGTTATTTTTGTGGGAGTTGTGATGTTTGTGTTTATTTCATTTCTATATGTATATAATCATAGGAAACATTGGTCTACCTTTTTTTCTTGGTTGAGTTTCCTTAGGTGTCTTGATGAAAACTTGAGTATATTGTTGGGCTTATGTTTTGGAATTTTTGCTATATTCCTTCACACATATTGTATACAATCGTCATTACTTTTGCTGAACAGTAAGTACAGAAGTCATATTTTTGTGTCCGTAATATATCTTCATAATCCTGCGTTTCATAATACTGTGGGTTTTTTACATGATAAATTCAGTTCACAGCATGCCAGCCTAAAATTGCTGGTTGCCACCATTCAAAGAACATGCATGGAATGGACCTAGGCACTTACACATGTCTAGTTGATGGTCAGCTTTGTCTTCATGTTGGTCACCTAGAATCTGAAATGGGGGCTGTCTGTGACATGGACACAGTTGACTGCTTATGAATCATTTTGCCCTAGCTTGGAAGCCTTCTCTGGTCTCAGTGGAAGAAGATGCACTTAGTCTGTATGCAACTTGATGTGCTGAGATTTGTTATGGGGAGTCTCCCCTTTCCTGAGAAGAAGGGGAGGAGGAGTGAAGGATGATGGTGGGGATGATAACAGCAGGAGAGGAGGTACAGAGCTTTGAGCAGGCTATAAGGTGAAAAAGTAAGTAAACTAATGAGAAAATGGCTGGTTTCTATGTAAACGAGAGATTGCATTGACTGATGATTTCTATAGAAGGTTCTTCAATTGAGGATGGCAGTATTCCTACTTAAGTGGCCCTGGGCTGCATAAAAAAGCTAGCTGAGCCTGAGACAATGAAGAAATGAGAGCAAGACAGGAAACAATATTTGCCCTGATTTTTTCCTTAGTTTTCTTGAAATTTGAGTTTCTATCCTAGGTTTTCAAAATGATGGGCCAAAAAAGTAAACCCATTCATGACCTGAGATGTTGGTGGTTAGGGGATTCAATCACAGTAGCACAGTAGCAGGTTAGAAGAAAAAAAAGTATGCTAAAAGTGACTTTGCTCCTGGACATTAACATTAAAATGTTTAATAAAATGTATGTATGTATATATGTATTGTTTGAAGTTACATACTTCTTTATGTCACATCGTGCTGAAGTTCTGCCTTGTAAGAGAATTTCCTACAGATTCTATATAATGACACAATAATTAAATTAATTTCAAAAAAGCATGTTATAGATGTATAATATGACTGTGTTCTTAGACTATGACAGATACATGAAGATTTGATGACAGTTTTGGAGGTTTATTTGGACGAATTCTAATTTGATGGGCAAGGTCATGTTGCCAGTTTTCCCTCTGGATATTTCAGAGAATGTATTAATATTATTCTTTTTCATTTTTATTTATTATGTTTATTTCATGTCCCACCTACGGCCCCCTCCGTTATCACCTTTCAATTCCATTGTCTCTCTCTCTGAGTGTATTAAATTTTTTAGAGAGATTAGTTTGTTTTTTGACTTTACATCCAAAGAGTGATCCTTCCTTCCTCTGCTCTCAGTCCACCCTCACCCTTCTTCCTCCTCTCTCACAAAAATAGAGCCTTAGTCTTCCTGTATCACCCCATTGCAGCACATCAAGTCACATCAGGACTGAGCATATCCTCATCCACTAAGGCCATTCAAGGCACACTTGACAGGGGGAGATTTTCTAAAAGCGGGCAGTAGAGTTCCTTTTAGAAACAGTCCCCTCAACTTACCACTCAACCCACATGGACCCAACCACCCTTAGTACAGATAAGTTCAAGAAGCCTAGGTCTAGAACATGCATGCTCCTTAGTTGATGTCTCATTTTCTTAACCCCCCCCCCCCAGGTCTGGGTTACTTTTCTCTGTTGGTCTTCTTGTGGCTTTCTATCCCCTTCGGGTTCTTCCATGTTTCCCCCAGTACTTCCATAAGACGCCCGGAGATCCTCCCCATGCTTAGTTGCAAGTTCCAGCATCTGTCTCCATTGGCTATTGGGTGGAGCCTCTGAGGTAACAGGCATAATTAGGCTCTTTTCTACAAGCTCAGCAATGCAACATTTACAGTTTCATTGGCTGGCTCTCTAGTGTAGTGTGGGTCTCAGGTTGGCCCAATTATTGGTTGGACATTCCCTCAATCTTTGTTCCATCATTATCCCTAAACTTATTGCAGTCAGGGTAATTTTTGGATAGTGGGTTTTGTTGTCCAGTTGTTGTTCCCTCTCTCCACTAGTCCTGACTGGCTAAGAGGTGGTCACTTCATACTTAATTTTCCATGTCTCTCTTCTCCTGCCCCTCCATTAGGATTCTCAGCTAGAGTCACGCCCAGTCACACCCAGGTCCTCTCATGAAACTTCCCTGTCAAATGACTCCAAGGAGAAGCCCCCTCAGTTACCCTTCTTGTTCTCATGCCTCTCACATCCTACTACAATTCTCCCCACATCTGCTACCCACATTTGTTTCCCTCCCCATTCTAACTTCTGCACAGTTCCCTCTATTCATCTACTTCTGCTGTCTGTTCTCTTTTTTTTATTCTGAGTGATATTCTGCCAACCTCCCATGGACCCTTCTTACTTAGCTTCTTTGGGTGTGTGGATTGTAGAATGCGTATGCTGTACTATAGGTCTAATATCTGCTTATAAGCAATGTGTTTCTTTCTGTGTCTGGGTTACCTCTCTCAGGATGATCTTTTCTAGTTTGATCCATTTGCCTGCAATTTCCATGATTTATTTTTAATAACTGAGGTGTATTCCATTGTGTAAATGTATTAGTAGTTCTTTATCCATTCTTCACTTTCTGGATGTTATGAATAAAACAGCTATGAACATAGTAGAACAAATGTCCTTGTTCTATAATGAAACATCTTTGGGATATATTCCCTGGAGTGGTATAGATGGGTATTGAGGTAGAAATATGCCCAATTTTCTGAGAATGCACCAGTTTGATTACCAGAGAAGTAGTACAAGTTTGCACTCCCATCAGACATGGAGGAAAGTTCCCTTTTCTCTACATCCTCACCAGAATGTGTTGTCACTTGAGGTTTTTTATCTTAGCAACTTCATTGGTGTACGATGGAATCTTAGAGTCATTTTGATTTCCATTTGTCTAATGGCTAAGGACTTTGATCTTTTCTTTAAGTGTTTCTCAGCCATTTCACTTTTCTCTCTTATGACTTCTCAGTTTAGCTCTGAACCCCATTTTTAAATTGGTTTTTTTGATTTGTTGGTGTTTAATTTCTTAAGTTCTTTGTATATTTTGGATATTACTTTTCTGTCTGATGTAGGGTTGGTGTAGATATTTTCCCAATCTGTTGACTGTTGTTTTGTTCTATTGATAGTGTCCTTTGACTTACAGAAGCTTTTCAGTTTGAGATGCCATTTATTGTTGATCTCAGAGCCTGTGCTGATGTTGTTCTCCTGTGTTAATTAGTTCCAGAATTTTCTCCACCTTGTCTTCTATATGATTTAGAGTCTCTGGGTTTATGTGACGGTCTTTGATTCCCTTGGACTTCAGTTTCTGCAGGGTCATACAAAGGGTCTATTTTCATTTTTCTATGTGCAGACATCTACCACAATTTGTTTAAGATGCTGTCTTTTTTCCATTGTATAATTTTGGCTTCTTTGTTGAAAGTAAAGTTCCAATAGGGGTGTGGGTTTATTTCTGTGTCATTATTCCAATTTTATAGGATTGTACTTTTATCAAGGGTATTTTATTTTTCCACTTAAATTTAATGTTTGCTCTTTCAAGGTCTGTAAAGAACTGTGTTGGAATGTTGTTGGGAAATGGATTGAATCTATAGACTCCATTTTTAAGAATGCTGCTTTAGAGAAAGGGAATAAAGGGAGCATTTGGGAGGGGAGAAGGAGGACGGATGCAAAGTGAATAAACTGTAATTAATAAAATATTTAAAAAAGAATGCTGTTTTTCTATGTTAATCCTATATATCCATGAGTTTGGGAGATCTTTCCATCTTTTGATATTTTCTTCAGTTTCTTTCTTTAAAGACTTCAAATTCTAGTCATAGAGGTCTTTCACTTCATCTTGTTTGTGGCTACTGTTCAGGGTGTTGTTTCCCTAATTTTATTCTCAGCCCATTTTTTATTTGTATACAGAAGGAATAATGAAAATTTTAGTTGTGCTCCCAGCCACTTTGTGGAAAGTGTATTTCAACTGTAGGAATTCCCTGGTAGGATTTCTTGGGTCACCTAGGTATACTAAGAAATCATCTACGAATAGTGATACTTTGAATTCTTCCTTTCCAATTTGTATCTCCTTTATAACCTTCAGTTGTCTTATTGTTTTGGCTAGGACTTAAGGAGTATATTGAAGAGATATGGAGATATGTACCTCATATGAGTGGAATTTCTTTAAGTTTCTCTCCAAATAATTTGATGTTGGCCCTCAGTTCGCTTTTTACTACCTTTATTATGTTAAGTGTGTGCCTGAATCCTTGTATGCTTGATTTCTCCAAGTCTTTTAACATGAAGGGTTGTTGAATTTTGTCAAAGCCTTTTTTTTCATCTAATGAGATGATCATGTGATCTTGGTCTTTCAGTCAGTTTATATGGTGGATTACAGATGGATTTTCATATACTGAACTATCCCTGTATTTCTGAGATTAAGCCAATTTTTTCATCGTGTATATCTTTGATGTGTTCTTGCATATGTTTTACGAGTATTTTATTGAATATATTTGTGTTACAGACAGCTATTAGCTGTCATATGTGTGCTGGGAATTTAACCCATGTCCTCTGGAAGAACAGACAGTGTTCTTAACTACTGAGCCATACCTCCATCCCCATGTTGCTTATTTATGATCAACATTTACATTGCTAATATTTTCATCTCTCCTTTTGTAATTGTTCAAACATACATCTCATTTTTAAGAAGATCATATTAATATTACAGTTTAAAATGAGGTACTTCAGGTTTCTAGACATGTATGCAGAACTGGAGTGAATGTGTAACTCTTTATAAAAAGTTGAGAAAGATCTTTAAGGTTTTTTATCTTGTTTGTTTGATTAATTTTTGCATATTGTTCAGGATCTTATTATGTACCCCTGAGTGTCCTGGAATTTATTGCAAAGAGCCGTCTACCATCCACCTCTGTGAAATACACCAGCCTCTGTTTCCTGAGTGATTTTGGAATTAAAGTCATCAGATAATACACCCAGCCTGCCCATTCTTATAAGAGTCAGGAATCATTTATACTATTTTTCTCATGTGGGCTCTGTATTGTTTTTCTCTTTACTCTCTCTCTCTCTTTATCTGTTAATTGACATTTCTCTTGTAAGCCTATATCCTACTAAAAGGATGCAGAAATTAGAGAGGTGAACCTCACTGTTGAGTTTACTCCGAAAAAGAGTTGGTGATCACATTACAACTTGTGTGTCAGAAACTAAGTAGAAGAGCCACCAGAATACATTGAAAATATTGTAAAAGAAGGATACATTTCCAGTATTCTAAGTATCATACTTTCTGTTGTACATGTGTGTGGATATTTTAGACTGCATTGACCTACAATGATGTGCATGTGAACTTCACTCAAGAAGAGTGGGCTTTGCTGGATCCTTCCCAAAGGAATCTCTACAAAGATGTGATGCTAGAGACCTACAGGAACCTCACTGCAATAGGTAGGGCAATGAATTTTCTTTACTTCTTAAAATATGGGGAAACACTATTCATTATTGATGTGCTTCTGTAATTTCTCTTGAGGATGAGGAAGAATTAGATGAATCGATCTTTGATTGACCATAGATCACGACTTAAACTTTGTATTATTTCCAATAATAAAGCATACATTTTCTGTTACTGTATTTTAGGCTACAATTGGGAAAGTCATAATATAGAAGAGCACTGTCAAAATTCTAGAAGACATACAAGGTAATTTTCATTGTAAGCTGATATGAATATGGTTCTGAAAAAAATTTTAATATGTTCTGGAAGTTTGAAAGAGAAGGGACAGTGTAAATGATCAGTTTTAAGTGTATTTATTGATGATGACTAACTTGTTACTAAACTATGTACGTCCACGTTAGGTATTTGATGTGTGTTTGCAAGGCACTCCTCTAAGAAAGAATGCAAGGAATAATACTCACACAAGATCAATGATTAAATTGTTTACTCATTAGCGCTGAGGTAAAACTGCAATTTGTTTAGTATCCTACAACTCAGATATTGCTAAATGTATTCACAGTAAATAGGTGATGAAAGTATATCCAAAAGATTATACTAATCAACTCATCCATAGTAAAATGGGGTTACTCATATACTTGTAGTAATGTTGCTAAGTTTTGTGAGAAGGGCAGTTTTTTTAGAGTCAGGAATGTTGTTGTGGAAAAACCATAATTCCTATATCACATGTCTGTGATGAACAAAAATCAAATGTGTGAATGCATCATGGAACCATGTCATTTATTATTATTCTTTTAATAATTATATCATATATCACAATGAGTACAAGTCATTTTAATATGTGTATATTGAAAGAAACAATGTACCAACCAGAACAACTAAAAGGTATAGTAGTCCCCATTTTGAGTAGTTGTTTAAAAATTGATACCTATTATGCTTTATATGGGCTATTTAGAGCTTCCAGCAGTACAAATAATGATGCAGAGGCTTTTTAATATTTTAAAGCTTAGGCAATTTACTGGGCAGATTCTGAACCTTTTTTTTTCCCTAACACAAACCTAGCACAGTGTCCGAATGCATGGCCAGCTCTACTTCTTTGTTCATGGTCATGTCCATCTGTTAACCTCACTGTCATACTAGTGAATGGTGTGTCATTTGCTTTCTTCTTCCCAGCAACCCTTTCTCACTCAGAAGTTCTGTCCTGCATTTTGCGCCCTGCTATCACTTGTTAGCTCGTTATTATTTCCAATAGATAAGTAAGGAAGGGCAAAGGTTTACAAAATATACGACAGGTGATCAGCCATAGAACTAACAACACTATGATTTCATCAGTACTTAGCTGATTGCTGGCTCAGCAAAACAACCAGTAGAGGAGAACACTGTGAATGTAAAAATAATGATGAAAACTCAAAATGTAATTATTCTTTACTTTTAATTCAAACTGCAAAATTAAGTCATGTGACAAAAACGTCCATTAGTGTAATGAATGTGGAAAAGCTGTCATATGTGCCAATTATCTTTGCAGGTATGAAAACAATCAATGTGCAGATAAACTCCCTGAAGATACTCAATATGAAGTCTTTGCATATCACAGTAGTCCCCACACATGTAAAAGTATGCATACTTGTGTGGACCACTATGAATATAGCCTATATAGTAATGCCTTTGCAAATAAAAGTCATATCCTCAGACATAAAAGGATACATATAGGAGAGAAACCTCATGAATGTAACCGATGTGATAAAGCCTATGCATCTAACAGTGATCTCCTAAGACATAAAGGAACTCACACTGGAGAAAAACCTTATGAATGTAATCAATGTGGTAAAGCCTTTGTACATAACAGACATCTCCTAATACATAAAAGAACTCACACTGGAGAGAAACCTTATGAATGTATCCAATGTGGTAAAGCCTTTGCATATAACAGTAGACTTTTAGTACATAAACGAACTCACACTGGAGAAAAACCTTATGAATGTAATCAATGTGGGAAAGCCTTTGCATGGAACAGTGATCTCCAAAAACATAAAAGAACTCACACTGGAGAGAAACCTTATGAATGTAACCAATGTGGTAAAGCCTTTGCAGATAACAGTAGTCTCCAAAGACATAAAAGAACTCACACTGGAGAGAAACCTTATGAATGTAACCAATGTGGTAAAGCCTTTGCATCTAACAGTAATCTACGAGTACATAAAAGAATTCACACCGGAGAGAAACCTTATGAATGTAACCAATGTGGTAAAGCCTTTGTACGTAACAGTCATCTCCTAGTACATAAAAGAACTCACACTGGAGAAAAACCTCATGAATGTAACCGATGTCGTAAAGCCTATGCATCTAACAGTGATCTCCTAAGACATAAAGGAACTCACACTGGAGAAAAAGCTTATGAATGTAATCAATGTGGTAAAGCCTTTTCATGGAACAGTGATCTCCAAAAACATAAAAGAACTCACACTGGAGAGAAACCTTATGAATGTAACCAATGTGCTAAAGCCTTTGCAGATAACAGTAGTCTCCAAAGACATAAAAGAACTCACACTGGAGAGAAACCTTATGAATGTAACCAATGTGGTAAAGCCTTTGCATCTAACAGTAATCTACGAGTACATAAAGTAATTCACACTGGAAAGAAACCTTATGAATGTAACCAATGTGGTAAAGCCTTTGCACAGAACAGTAATCTCCTAGTACATAAAAGAACACACACTGGAGAAAAACGTCATGAATGTAACCGATGTGGTAAAACCTATGCATCTAACAGTGATCTCCTAAGACATAAAGGAACTCACAGTGGAGAAAAACCTTATGAATGTAATCATTGTGGTAAAGAATTTGCATATAACAGTAAGCTTTTAGTACATAAACGAACTCACACTGTAGAAAAACCTTATGAATGTAATCAATGTGGGAAAGCCTTTGCATGGAACAGTGATCTCCAAAAACAAAAGAATTCACACCGGAGAGAAACCTTATGAATGTAACCAATGTGGTAAAGCCTTTGCACAGAACAGTAATCTCCTAGTACATAAAAGAACTCACACTGGAGAAAAACCTCATGAATGTAACCAATGTGGTAAAACCTTTTCACAGAACAGTCAATTCCTAATACATAAAAGAACTCACACTGGAGAGAAACCTTATGAATGTAACCAATGTGGTAAAACCTTCATAGATAACAGTGTTCTCCGAAGACATAAAAACCCATGTTGCAGAAATCCTTATGAATATAACTAATGTCATGAAGTCTTTTCATGTAAGACTTATCTTGAACAAGAACACTTATTGAAGTGAAACCCTATGAATATGACCAATGTGTGAAAAAGTTTGCATGCCATAATAATCTCCATGTACATATAAGAAGCACACTGGATAGAAACCTTTTGAATGAAATCAATGTGATAAAGCATTTTGATGTAATAGTAATCTCCTATGACATAAAGAATGCATACTAGAGAGAAACCTTATGAATGTAACTAAGGTGGTGAAGCCATTGCGTGTAACAGTAGTCTCCTAATACAAAAAAGAACTAACACTGGAGAGAACTCTTATGGATGTAATCAATGTGTGAAAGCCTTTGTATGTAACAGTCATCTCCTAATACATAAAAGAGCTCACACTTGAGAGAAACCTTATTAATGTAACCTATGTGGTAAAGCCTTTTCACATAACTGTCATCTAATGAAAACGTGCTGTTCACAATCATCTTCAACATCATGAAAGGATTCATACTGGAACGAAAGACTATGAGTGTATTTACATGGTGAAGCTACTCCATATTTGTATAATCTTTGTCATCATGAAAGAATTCATACAGAGAGAAAATTTATGAATGTGTTAAAATGGGAGACCTTTACACATATCTATATTCTACATCCTCATAAAAGTTTCAAAATGGAGAGAAAAATCTGAGAATATAATCAATATGGTAAGGCTTTTGTGTTCTTCTGTTCACTGAATCCAATACAACTCAAACAGGTCAATACAGATAAAAAAAATATTGTCATCCAGTTTGATGAAGGACACATATTGTTGAACTGTGATGCCTACCCATCCAATGAGCCAGAAAGTTACAGAGGTTCTGAGCTTGAAAATCATAAACATCTTTAGCGTTTTACAACTGAATTATTTCCATCAGTCATGGTTTAGGCATATGGGATTTGTTTATGTCTTTGAGGAAGTCACCTGATGCAAAATGTAGGTTTAACAGTCAAAACATTCATATCCATTTGTTCTTTTGTGGTTAGAAAAAGTTATTATGTTTTAGGATAGAGAATCTGTGGTTTGGGTCAGTCATTTTAGTTAGGGGACCAAAAATCATGGTATGGAACAGTCATGTTTTGGGCAACAAAAGTTTAGGAATTAAAGTCGGTCAGCTATTGGGAAGTCTACAGGTTTCTTAGGGACTATGAACTTAAACTTATGTTCACCTTATAAATCAATGAAGGCTGGTAACTAAAAGGAAATACTTAGGACAAATTGCTTTTTCATGTTCCCACATACAATTTGCTTTTACATGTAGTACATATCAAAGTCATGTTCAAGTATACAAATGGTCAGATAGTAGAGAGAAACCTTTCACATGCCTTCATGTGATAAAGCCTTTTCTTAATACAGTTATCCCCAAATACATAAAATGTTGGGAGCCGCCGCGTGAATGTTTCGCCGGCAGAAACGCACGCGACCACAGGAATCCTTCCGCAGTAAACTTTATTAGTCACGCGATGAAGAGGGGAGAGAGAGGCCGCCCGGCCACCTCGTGGGCGCGGGCGGCTTCCCGAGGGCCGCGGCCCCGGGCGGGGAAACGGGGAAGGAAGAGATCGAAGGAGAGGGCGGGCCCCGGAGTAGCGCTGTTTATATAAGCCTGGGTCCACCTGAGTGACGTGTCAATACCCTGATTGGCTGCTCACTCTTACCGGCATGCCTACGCAATTCTTAGCGTGCTTACGCAATCTTTAGCGTGTATACGCATCTGCGCGTGCACCCTGGAGGTTTAAGTTTTGAGGGCGAGATGTCAGCGCCAGCTAGTGGCATCTGAGCCTCGGCTCCCCACATCTCCCTTTTTGTTATAAATAAATAAATGAAAACTGCCTAAAAGCCTATGAGCACGGTACAAGAGGGCCCTAAGCTCGATCAAGCAAACTCCTTCTTTGGGGAGTAAGCGATCAAAAGCTTTAGATTACTCCCTTACCCCACCAGGTGCAATGGAAACAAGTCCTCTGGGTGCAGGGGCTAGGGGAGAAGATTTTTAAAAGGAGGTGACACTCATTCCCGTGCAATGGAATAAAATTCCAGGGAGTGCAAGAGCTGTCACCCTCCTGTCTAGGTACCACATCTCAGAAAGGAGGTGACACTCATTCCCGTGCAATGGAATAAAATTCCAGGGAGTGCAAGAGCTGTCACCCTCCTGTCTAGGTACCATAACCGTTTAGGCAAAGGCAACATTAACCTGGATCACTCATCGACTCAGTGCAATGGGTGAAACCCCTGAGGTGCATCGACTGAGTGTCACAGTCTGTTTTAATTTTTTAACATGGATAACCAAATTTTTGGGAGACGATCCTTGTTTCAAGGGTGCTAGTGCTTGCGCGATTGCGACCTAGTCACGTTTGTTTTGGGTATAGAGTTTGCAGAACAACCAGAGTAAAAAACACTAAGCCACGACACAATGCTACACCAAACATTCCGACCCCCACCCAATCTGAAGTAAGAAAAGGCAGAAGAAACCCAGGGTAAAGCCAGTCTGTGGGCAATGAATCCACTCGAGTAGAATTAGTGGTCCTCCTCGCTGTCCTTGATTCTTTCAGCAGTAGCAGGTGTGTCTGTTGGAAGATCATCTTCAGCTGTCACGAGCTTTCGCGTGAGGCGCTCCGGTACCCAGAATGGATTGTTTTCTTCCTGTGGAAAAACACAGACAGCTCCCCTGGATCTTATTAAAATAGGATCCGGGCCTTTCCACTGTCCAGTTAAGACATCCTTCCATATAATCATCTCCTTGGGCCTGTTAGGCCCTGAACAGTGGCGATCAGCAGCCGAATGGCCTTGACTGTCCAAATTTAAAAAATTGAGAGTGAAGAGTGCCAGTGAAACCGTCACTCGTGGCACTGAGGGCAGAGCCTCCTGGACTCCTCCCCTTTGTTTTATTAAATAGGATTTTAGGGTGCGGTGAGCACGTTCAATGATGCCCTGGCTTTGGGGGTTGTAGGGGAGCCCTGTGAGATGGGTTATTTTCATCTGATGACAAAACTGTTTAAATTTTTGAGAAGTATAGGCTGGCCCATTGTCAGTTTTTAGAATTTTGGGCTTTTCCCAGGCACTCTATGCCTCCAGGCAATGTTGAATAACATGGGCTGCCTTTTCTCCAGTCAGGGGAGAAGCAAACATAACTCCAGAGCAAGTATCAACAGAAACATGCAAGTATTGAAGTTTACCAAAAAATGAAATGTGGGTGACATCCATCTGCCACACTTGTAGTGGACAGATTCCTCTGGGATTAATCCCAACATGAGGCACAGTTAAGAACTGACAGCAATTTTGACATTGGGTAACAATATCTCTAGCTTTTTTTTTAGTTATGTTAAATCGATTACGCAATGTCTCAGCTGTAACATGAAATCTTTTATGAAACTCCTTAGCCAATTTTAAATTTGAAAGGAGGGCAAATGCAATCATCTTTGTGGCTCGATCTGCCAGGTCGTTTCCACGGGACATGGGCCCCGGTAGACCGGAATGAGCCCTGATGTGTGTAATAAAAACAGGGTATCTTCTGGTAATTAAGGCAAACTGAATCTTTTGAAAAATTTTTGCAAGCTTGCTAGACGCTTTAATTAATCCAGCAGCCTCTAAGATTTTGGTTGCATTTACCACATAACTAGAATCAGAAACAATATTTAAGGGACCTGGAAATTTTTTTAAAACTTTTAACACCACTAAACATTCCACAATTTGAGGCGAGGTCTCATGATATTGTTTAGAAATAACTTTATTATTAACCATATAAGCTCCTATTCCTGTTTTTGACCCATCTGTATAGACTACCAGTCCATCCCGAAGTGGCTTTTGGGACGTTACATGCGGGAAGACTACCTCCTGAGTTAAGGCAAATTGCAAAATAGGATGTTTTGGATAATGATTATCAATTGAACCACTAAAAGAGGTAACCAGCACCGCCCAAATATCAGAGGTAGCAGTTAATACCTGAACTTGGTGAGCCGTATAAGGCACTATTAAAGACTTTGGCTCCCTCCCAAAGTATGTAATGGCTGTTTTTAACCCACGAAGTGCGAGTTGAGCGACTGCATCCGGATACCATTTAATAATTTTTGTAGGAGAGGCATTGGGATGAACCCACACTAAGGACCCACCTTGCCATAATACAGCAGTTGGCAAATGTTTAGTTTTAATGACACACAGGTCAAAGGCCTTAGTTTTATCTACACGTTTTAATTGGGCATCCTGTAAAGCATTTTCTACCACTCGCAGAGCGTGGCTTGTAGCCGGTGTTAAGGCTCTGGGTGAAGAAATATGAACATCCCCTTCCAAAATATCAAATAGGGGCTTTAATTTAGCAGAAGGAATCTTTAAATAAAATTGAACAGTACCTGAACAGAATGGTGGCAAACTCATAGCTTTACCCTCTTTATCTCCGGACCAGTATGGTGGCTGGCCACGTGTAACTGAACTCAGCTGGAAACCCTAAACAAACATGGCAGCCAAACTACAGCTTTACGTGTCTTTAATTGCTGAACCATTATGGCGGCAGGCCATGTGTTAGCATTAGCAGGCTGTGACTGACAACACCAAGTACAGCCACCAGGTGTTGCTGATACAGTAAACACTGTGGAGCATCTATAATCCCCCACAACCAAAATTTTTTAATGATTAAACAAGCTTTAAAATTAACTGCTTAACAGAACAATTTTAAACTGTAAAAATTATTTTAGCCATATTAAACCTATTAGCTAGAATTTTTTTTTTTTTTAAAGAGCATAAAAACATTTTGTAATGAACAATCACCAGTCTTTTAAATGAATTATATGGAGAGCACATGGGAGGCAGGGGCCTCCTAGCCTGAATCAAAGATGGCGCCGGCCACGTGGGGACCGCTGACATACCCAAGGTCCCGCCCATTTTTCCCAAAGCCAAGATGGCTGCGCCCAGTTGCCAGCCACGTGGAAGCCTCTGATGAAAGCCAAGATGGCTGCGCCCAGGCATTTAGCGGGAATTTTAATCTTATTGGATAAAGAGGCCTTTTTATTGGGTTTTTTCTTTTTCTTTTACCTCTTATTACCAGGGCGTCCTTTCCCTGACCTCTCTCTTCCGTGGCTTTAACGTCCACAGAAGGGCCTTTTTTCTTAGAGACGTCCCTATCTCTATCCATTGGGACCCTTAACCTCATCTCACGTCCTGATTCTGGCATGTTGTCTTGCAACCTCCCTATCCTTAATCTCCTGCTACTCCTCTTTCTCCCGAGGCAGTCCTTGAATTTGCACGAGACCAAAAAAAGGAAAGCTATGGCGGCTATCACAGCAGAGAAGGCCATAAGGGCTTCTGCTAGCCAAAATGAGAAACGGGATAAGTCGAGATCGAACATGTCTTTCAGGACAAACCTTAATGTTGCGGTTCTGAATTCCTCCCCACTAAAGGGGGCCCTCCTTACCCAGCAATGTTCCCGGGTTTCAGCACCAGATGTTGGGAGCCGCCGCGTGAATGTTTCGCCGGCAGAAACGCACGCGACCACAGGAATCCTTCCGCAGTAAACTTTATTAGTCACGCGATGAAGAGGGGAGAGAGAGGCCGCCCGGCCACCTCGTGGGCGCGGGCGGCTTCCCGAGGGCCGCGGCCCCGGGCGGGGAAACGGGGAAGGAAGAGATCGAAGGAGAGGGCGGGCCCCGGAGTAGCGCTGTTTATATAAGCCTGGGTCCACCTGAGTGACGTGTCAATACCCTGATTGGCTGCTCACTCTTACCGGCATGCCTACGCAATTCTTAGCGTGCTTACGCAATCTTTAGCGTGTATACGCATCTGCGCGTGCACCCTGGAGGTTTAAGTTTTGAGGGCGAGATGTCAGCGCCAGCTAGTGGCATCTGAGCCTCGGCTCCCCACATAAAAGAACACACACTGCAGTGAAACCCTCTCAATAAGCAATGTGGTACATCCTTTTCATAGGGTTTTCTTTGAAATCATTAGAAAAAGACATGCTGCAGAGAAACCCCATGAATGTAGTCAGTATGGTAAGGTTTTCTGCTTCATGCTACCAATATATAAGAGTAAAAGCCTTACTGTGTTGGCTACATCTTAAAGCCTTTGCATATCGCAGTAGTCTTTGAGAACCTAAAAGAACTCATTTGGATGAACATCTATTAGAATAAAAATTTTGTTAAGATCTTTGACCCACCAGGTTGCATTCAATTACACTAGATTATTTTCGAGAAAAATTCTAACAAGTGTCAACAGTGTATGCATGCATTTATGACATCCATCCTTATTTTGTTTCCAATTGAAAAGTCATGGACCAAAGGCATATGAATTGAAACAATAAGATAATATGTTTTTATTTCACAATTCACTTCAATTACATGAAATAAATCACCCAGTTGTAACATTTATGTGTGCGTATTAGTGCATTTTCTGTGACCAAACACAATGTCTAAGGCAACTTCCAAATGTGTTGACTTTGCCTTATGATATGGTAGAGGATATGTGATCACTTTAAATTGGGCAAAACAAGTGTCATACATGGCAGCTAAAGTAGGAAGCTTGGAGCTCACAACCTCCACCTACAGCATGAAGCAGAGAGTGGGAACTACAGAAGGTATGCAGCTGAAAACTATCAAGCCCACCCCAAATAACATACTTTCTCCAGCACGGATACATTTCTTAAACATTCCCAAATGATACCACCAACTGAGAAGGATTCATTTCTCTGACTTCAAACCTACGTGTTTGATTTCTGTTACATGAAAGAATTCATGATGAAGAAAACATTTGTAGATAAGCCTGTAGTTGCTGCAACACCTGAGTTCAGTAATGAATGCTTATATAAGTAAAACAATCATGAGTAAACATATATTCAAGAATTTGTTTTAATTTCCCTTATGTGATATGTTATGGTGTATACGTGCTAGTGAGAGTACAACTTATTGCTATTTTGTACAACATCTCATATGTAAGTTCTTAACATGGAACACAAAGAATCTCATACTGGCCCTTATTTAGCCTGAAAATATATTTACGTATCTGCTAGTGTGTGAATCTGTATATACAGCAGTACAACTATAGAAACATTAGAAAAATCTGTAGCAGTGATATGGACTACTCAGGGATTGATCTCAAATCATCAGGCTAAACTAAATTTACCCACTGAGACAATTCTCTGACATTCACTTGCAGGTTTGGGAAAGTCTTAAGAACAAGTCTTTATTCCTAAGAAATAATGTGTCTTTGTCTATACATGTGCCTGTCCATTCTAGTTTCCATGTAGACTAGACACACTAATTTTTCTCATACCAGGAATTATAGAAAGTTGTAAAAAAGCTGATGTAGGTCCTGGGAATGAATTTGTCTTAACTGCAAAGCCATGTATATAGTACTGTAAATATCTTAAATCTTAGTATATCATCTTGATGTCAGGAAGTAGAAAATAATTCATAGAAGAGAGCAATCTTATTTATGCAAAAGCGTTTATTACTTTGGACATAATAAATGTATTTATTTCCAAGAAAATAATTATTTACCATGTTCACTTCATTGTAATGGAGGAGATCACCAATTGTGGTTGTGGTCTAAATTTTGAAACATTGGAGTAGGTATTGAATTTGCTATGTGTATAGCAAATCCATTCACAGAAGTTTTATTAGGTTCTGATATTCATTCTGTGGTGGCTGTTCATGTTCTAATGCATTTCCACTTGGTTATAGGAATTTTACTGCTGCAATGCATAGAATGGAATCCCCATCCTCTATGTGGTCCATTGCTTATTTATATCAGGCAGTGTGAGATCATAGTTTTCAAGGAAGTGTCTATGAGAACTTGTAATTTTTTTAAATGTTTTCACAAGTTCATTTAAGATGTTGGTTTTTAAGCCTTGCTTGAATATAAATAATTAATTGATGCTTAATAGTATGTGTGTACATATGTATGTATATATTGTTTGAAGTTTCATGCTTCTGCATGTTTCCCATATTTACTATATGGTACTTCATCTTGAAGTTTTGCCTTCTTAGAGATTTATCTAGAAGTGATAGTTAATGTAACAGCAACAAGATTTATTTCAAAAGGGCATCTTGTGTGTGTAATGGACTATTCATTCTTAGGCTATGACAGCTATATGAAGAATGTGTGATACTCTATGGGATCTCTTTTGGTCATGGTTATATATTTTTCAAGTTTATGTTGTCTCTTGCATACCACAAGCACTCCCCACTAAGCTCATTGAGACTCATAAAACGTACTTGAAAAATTACATCAGTACAATATTGTCTTCTATTCTGATTATGAATATATTGTCATCTGAGGATGGAAGAAAATGAAATTATTTGAATAATAAATGCTACTTGCAAATGAAAATTATACACTCCTGTTTTGTTTTGGAATGTTAGTTATTTCTTAGGAGTAAAGACTTGTTCTTAAGACTTTCTCAAAACTGCAAGTGAATGTCAGAGAATTGTCTCAGTGGGTAAATTTAGTTTAGCCTGATGATTTGAGATCAATCCCTGAGCAGTCCATATCACTGCTACAGATTTTTCTAATGTTTCTATAGTTGTCTTGCTGTATATGCAGATTCACACACTAGCAGATACGTAAATATATTTTCAGGCTAAATAAATGCAAGTATGGTCACTGGCCAAAAGATTCTTTGTGTTCCATGTCAAGAACTTACATATAAGATGTACATAATAGCAATAAGTTGTACTCTCACTAGCACGTATACACCATAACATATGTATGTGCACACAAACACACTCCAGCATTTTTTAATTTTTTTATTTCATTTTTATTGATTACAGTTTATTCACTTTGTATCCATGCTATAGACCCCTTCTTCTCCCCTCCAAATCTCCCTCTTCTCTTATGCTTCTCCCCCAGTCCACTGATAGAGGAGGTACTTCTCTCCTTCCATCTGAACCTAGTCTATCAGGCTTCATGGGGACTGTCATTGTCTTCCTCTGTGGACTGGTAAGGCTGTTCCCCCTGCAGGCAGAGGTGATCAAAGAGCCAGGCACTGAGTTCATGTCAGAGACAGTCCTTGTTCCCATTACTAGGGTACCCTCTTGGACACTAAGCTGCAATGGGTTATATCTGTCGGGTACTACATTATCTCCATTTGTGGTCCTTATTTGGATTATGAGTCTCCAAAAATCTCTGTGCCCAGATTTTTTCATTCTATTTCTCTCCTTGTGGAGCTCCTGTCCCCTCCAGGTCTTTCTATCTTCCCCCTTGTTTCATTAGATTACCTGTACTCTGCCCAAAGGTTGGTTATGAGTCTCAGCATATGTTTTGATACTCTGCTGTATAGAGTCTTTCAGAGGCCCTATGTGGTAGGTTCCTGTCCAGTTCCCTGTTTTCTACATCTTCTGATATACATCCCCTTTGCCTTTCTGAATGAAGATTGAGCATCTTACCCAGGGTCCTCCTTGATTTGCTTCTTTAGCTGTGCAGATTTTAGGATGATTATTCTATATTATATGCCTAATATCCAGTTAAAAATGATGAAATTAACAAAGGAATGCAGCCACTAATAGATGACTGAAATTTTTTGTAGAATTTGAAGTCTTATTACTGTTCATTAAAAGGAAAATGGTTCCTTTGTACATCTTATTTTATCCTTTAATTCCTTGATTCAAGTATAGACCACTTAAAAATCATAGGTTGGCTCATAAGTGCATGTCTGTCATCCTAAACCTAGGTTTCAATGGCAGGGTGATCTCTCGGAGACTGAGGCCAGACTGTTACACAGAGTGTGTTCTGTGTTTGTTTGTTTTTGATATACAATTTTCTTGTGTTGCTTTGGCTGTTCTGGACTCACTTTGTAGACCCAGCCATCCTCATAATCACATAAATCTGTCTGCCTCTTCCTGGTTGAATGCTGGGATTACAAGTGTGTGCCACCATGCCCAGCTCCACAGACAGTTCTAAAACAGCCATGGTTATGTAGAAATGTCATGTATCAAAATGATTTCAAAATGTAAACTATATTTCAAGTTATAGATGTTTTTTTTCCCTGAGGTATAGTGTACACAGGGATGCTAGAAATTTGCTGAATTTGTGTTCTCTGTCATTTGTGTAAGTGAGAAATATAGCATTGAATTATCCCCTCATTGATCAGACATCATGATTACCAGATGGCATTGCCTCCTGAGCAATCTAGTTTCATGGCCTCATTTACTTCATTTTCAGTTAAGAACTTGTGGTCATAATCTCAGGGGAATTTCTATCCATTTTAAAAATTTTACACATATTTCCACCTGGCTTTGAGCAAAGAGTGCCTTTTGAGCTCAGATTTTACATTTTGATCACATTCAGAATAGGACTTAATTTAGCATGGTTCTGAATAGAGAACCCATATTTGAACATATCCATATGCCCTAAGTTAAATTCCAGTGCTTGCTATGTTGAAGAAAATCATTGCTTTGGAAAGGACTCTTATGTTCTTCTTGCCAGGAAAATATCTTTCTCAGGTCTTGTGTCTTGGCTGGTGTAACAAAACACCAACAACACAGGCTCTAAGCAACAATCAATAAATGGGACCCCACGAAGCTGAAAAGCTTCTGTAAAGCAAAGGACACTGTCTACAGAATGGGAAAGAATATAAAGTTCACTAACCTTATATCTGACAAAAAGGCTAATATCTAGAATATATCAAGAAGTTAAACAGCAACAAATCAAGTAATCCAATAAAAAAGGGACACAGAGCTAAACAGAGAATTCTCAATAGACGAATGACAGAGAAACACTTAAAAAAATGCTCAATGCCCTTAGTCATCAGGGAAATGCAAATGAAAACAATAATGAGATTTCACCTTACAGCCATCAGAATAGCTAAGATCAAAAGCTCAAATAACAATACATGCTGAAGAGGATGTTGAGAAAGAGGAACCCTGCTCCACTCCTGGTGGGAATGTAAACTTGTACAATCACTATGGAAATCAATCTGTCACTTTCTCAGACAATTAGGAATAGTGCTTTCTCAAGATTCAGCTATACCACTCCTAAGCATATATCCAAAAGTTGCTCAAGAATACAACAAAGACATTTATTTGTCCAACCATGTTTGTAACAGCTTTATTTGTAATAGTCAGAAGTTGCAAACAACCCAGATGCCCCTCAACTGAAAAATGGATACAAAATTTTTGGTAAATCTACATAATGGAATATTATTCAGCAATAAAAAAATAAGGAAATCATGACAATTGCAGGCAAATGGTGGGGACTGGAAAAGATCATCCTGAGTGAGGTATCCCAGAAGCAGAAAGACACACAGGGTATATACTCAATCATAAGTGGATATTAAATATATAATATAGGATAAACATACTAAAATCTGTACAACCAGAGAAACTTACGAAGGAGGAGGACTCTGGCTAAGATGCTGAATCCTCATTCAGAAAGGCAAAGAGGATGGACATCAGAAGAGGGATAAAACAGGGAACAGGACAGGAACCTACCACAGAGGGAATCTGAAAGGCTCTACCCTGCAGGGTATCAGAGAAGATGCTGAGACTTGTAGCCAAATTTTGGGCTGAGTGCAGAGCACTTCATGAAAGAAGTAGGAAATAATAAAACCTGGAGAGGACAGCTGCTCCACAAGGAGAGCAAGAGAACCAAAAAATCTGGGCACAGGGGACTTTTCTCAGACTAATACTCCAACCAAGGACCATTGATGGAGATAAACTAGAACCCAGCACAGATGTTGCCCATGGCAGTTCAGTGTCCAAGTGGGTTCCATCGTAATGGGAACAGGGACTGTCTCTGACATGTGCTGATTGGCCTGCTCTTTGATCACCTCCCCCTGAGGGGAAAGAAACTTTACCAGACCACAGAGGAAGACAATGAAGCTATTCGTGATGAGCCCTGATAGACAATGATCAGAGGGAGGGAGAGGAGGACCTCCCCTATCAGTGGACTTGGGGAGGTGCATGTGTGGAGAAGAATGAGGGAGGATGGGATTGGGAGAGGAGGAAGGAGGGGGCACAGAGGGATTCAAAGTTAATAAAGTGTAATTAATAAAAAATAATATAAAAAATGGAAAGAAAAAAAAGACACAGAAGCTGGATATATAAGCTCTCATTGGTCAAATGACAAAACAATTTGAACATCAAAATGATCTGCATATCTATGTCCTCCCAAAATTCCTATGTAGAAGTCTTGAAACTCAAAGTAACAGAACTGCAGGAGATATTTGGGAGGTACTCAGGTATGGGTGGTGAAGCCCTTATAAATAGGTTCAGAACCTTATTGAAGAGATCCTATGAAATCATGTGGCCCTTTAGAACACTGAGTTTAAAGTGAGAACAGGACTGTAGACAAGCATGCCCCCAAGTACACCTTATAATTTAACTTTAGACTTTCCAGAGTTTACAATTGTGAAAACTAAAGCCTTTGTTATTAATCATTTGTCACTTAGCCCCAGCAGTCTAAAACAAACAATAACAGTCTAGTCAGCTGCAGAAGGCACATAAATCATGAATCCATATTGATGTAAGTGTATGTCAAATGCATTAACATTCTGATGAGGACCAAGACACAGAGTGTTAAGGTACTCATGGGGGTACAGGTATTAACACTGTAGTAGAAAAGCCTGGAAAACACTGATTACAAGTAATGAAAGTGAAAGTATGTACCACCTGACAGGACACAGTGTGTTATACTTTTGTGATACCTTGGTCCCAGTTTATGCATTGATCCATGAGAACACAGAGAGCTTAGAGAGAGTCAACAAAAATAACAAACCTGGGATATTAGCCATATCTTACAGGATAACCACGGTATAATCCTAAATAAACTAAATAACATGGAGGGTAGAAGAGAGGATACTTGAATCCCCCTAAGAAGGAGACAGACATGGGAAGTGGAGGGAGAGAGGAAGTGGGTGGGAGAGGGGGTGAAAAGAGGAACACGATGGGGGATCATATGTTGGAAAAGTGTGGATGGGGTGAGAGGGCTAGGAGAGAAGGGAAATTGGTGTTGCAGCATCTCTGAAATAAAATGAAGACCTGGAATTCTGGAGGTACCTAGGAAAATATGGGGGTGTGAGCCTGGCTGAGATGCCTAGCAGCAGGGATATTGAGACTGAAGTGGACACATCTTGTAGCCAGTGGAGGGAGGGAGACACCAACCAACTGACAAAACCCTTGACACAAATTTGTCAACTACAAGATATACAGGAATAAAAGACAGAAGAGAGATTGAGGAAATGGCCAACCAAAGACTGGCACAACTTGAGACCCAACCCATGGGAGAGACCCAAATTCTGGCACTATAATACTCTGGTATGCTTGTAGACAGAAGACTAACATAACTGCCATCTGAGAGGCTTCATCTGGCAGATAATGAAAGCAGATGCAGAGACCCACAGCCAAACAATTAGGCAGAACTCAGGGATTCTTGTGGAAGAGTTTGAGGAAGGATTAATGGATCTAGAGGGGTAGGACACTACAAGAAGACCAACATAGGCAGCTCACTTGGTAACATGGGGCCTCATAGAGCCTGATCCACCAACAAAAGTACATGCCTGGAATAGTCCTAGGACCCCTCCACATATGAAACTGATGGGCTGTTTGTCTGGAAGTAGGTCCCCTAACAAGTAGAGCAGGGGCTGTCTCTGATTTCGGCTCCTATCTCTGTTGCCTCCCTCTGGATCACATTTTCCTAGCAGGGCTGCCTTGTCTTGCGTCAGTGAAAGAAGAGGTACTTAATACTGATGTAACTTGATATCCCAGGGTGGGTGGGTTGTGGGGGTTATAGGGAAAGTGGTTGGTAGGGTGGAACTGGGATGATAGGAAGGAGTGAGGTTGTGAATCGGAGTAAAATGAACAAATAATTTAATGAAGAAAAATGTAACTGATCTGTAGTCATCAAAAGTGACAAGATCATGAAAAAGATGAGGGAAGTGTTCCATATTGAAAGAAATTAAAGAGATAAAGAAACAATGCAACACTTAAATGTACCAACTTCCTCAACAATTATGTGAGTAATAACATAGTCAACATAGCTCAAATTAAATGCAATAATGTGTCAGTGTGAATTACCAATTTTGATAACTGCACTGTCATTATGTAAGACAAAGTTCCTGTTTGTATAAAATCAACACTAAACCATTCCGAGTGACAGGGCATAAGGTCAGCAGCTTCCTCTCAAAATGTCCAAAGTAAAAGAGCAATTAACTGTACATACTTGGAACTATCTTCAAGTTTGTTATTGTTTCAAAATTGTTGTGGGGGAAGCTGGGCATGTTCTTTAACACCAGTACTTGGGAGGCAGAGGAAGTCAGATCTCTGTAGGTTCAAGGCCAGCCTGATCTGATCTACTTAGGGAAGCCCAGGATAGCCATGGCTTTGTTGAGATAATCTGTCAAAAAAAAAATAACCTAAATAATGTTGTTTTAGGGGAAAAAAAACAATGTAACTGAAAACTAAACAAGATTAAAAACAAAACTGATTCTCTACACTGGCAGTCTGGGTAAGACTATGTCTGTAAGAAACTAAAAAGTGAAATGACGTGGTATTATGGAGCAGCATGAAGATTCTCTAAATACAGCTCAATGTCTTCTTTTTAGTCCGTGTGTGTGTATGTTTGTGTGTTCATGATGAAGGTGAAACATGCATACTAGGGAACACATAGGAAGGTCAGAAGACAATTCTTGCCTTCCACCTTTTCATGAATTCAGGGATCAAACTCAGGTCTCCAGGATTGCCAGCAAGAGTGTTTTTCTGCTGAGCCATCTCACCAACCTGCAGGCAGTTCTCTTAAGTGACCTCAAATAGGTAGTAGGAAGAAAAAATGTGAAGGATCCCTTCTCTTAAACAAATTCTTAGGGATGAATAAATAATAATAAGTGATGAGAAGAACATTAGTACCCTAGTGCTACCAATGACTAACAATCAGCAAAACACAGCCCAAGCACCTCTGGAGACAAGGGGCTGCAGGGCTGGTAGAATTAACCTGAAATGAATGAGGTTTCCCCAGCTCTACAGTAACCTTGTTATTACATCTCGTTTATCTATATATAACAACACAAAGATATAAAAATAAGAAAATAAGTCTGTGTGAACCCTGTATACTCCTGGTTGTGCAAGTCCATCAAAGTATAAACAGCAGTGTATCTGCCAAACTGTTCCTTATGAAGAAGTATCTGATGAATAAAGAGAACAATCAAATCACTTGAAAGCTAAGTGAGAGAGACCACCTGCAGTGGTTGGCTGGCTGTCTTAAGAAGAGTCATTTCATTCTGGAATGCTGGCACATACATCCTGAAACAATGTTCCTAAAAATGTGCACGGATCCTGTGGCCTTTCCAAGTACCTGGCTTTTGTTCGACTGGGATGTCCAAACTCCCCCACCCCACCCTCCCAAGGGCAGGCAGGAGGCAGCACCCGACTCTCTGTACTTCTCTGTACTTTCTTTCCGGGAGGACTGGCCCCAGCATCTCTCTTCCTCAGGATGCCGGGCACAAGCGTAATCCTAGGAAGTCCACACACTGTGCTCCAGCCCTCCCAACCCCAGCGGCCCGAGGGCACGGTCCCGGGTACCAGCAGCCTCCACAGAAGCTCTTGGCAGAACTCGGGCAGGCTCTCCCGACCCGCCCAGCCCGCCAGCCCCCAGCTGCACCGCCCAGACCTTGCCCTGCGACCGCCATCCAGCGGGTGACTCACACAAGCCCACAGCCAGCCAAACTTGGCTGCATTGGGATGGCTGATACTTGTGGACCCGCCGCTCCTACACCTCGGGACCCAACCCTCTCTCCTTCCCGCCTCCCAGCTGCGATGCTAGGCCTAGCACCACCTAGCCCACTGGATGGCTGCTGGGGGCTGAGGCGGAGCTCAGAGGAGGCGGCGGCAGAGGAGCCCAGGGAACGGAGGCGGAACCCGAGGGCGGCGGGAGACATAGCCCGGGGCGTAGAGAGGCGGAGCCCAGGGATGAAGGCGGAGCCCGGGGCGGGGATGGGAGAGGAGCCCGAGGAAGCAGAGGCGGAGCCTAGTGGGGGCGGAGGCGGAGCCCGGGAGATGGAGGCAGAAACTGGAGCTGGGCGGGGAGAGGAGCCCGGTGCGGAGAGAGGAGACCGGTGTGTAGGCGGAGCCCGGTGGGCAGAAGCAGAGCCTGGTAGGGCAGAGGCGGAGCCCGGGGGATGGAGGCGGCGCCTAGGGAGGCAGAGGCTGAACCTGGGGGCGGAGCCTGCGGCAGAGGCAGAGCCCGGGACGGGGCGTGGATGGAGCCCTGGGGTGGAAGGAGGATCCCGGGGCGGGGGGTGGAGCCCGGGAAAGGAGGGAGGCGGAGCCCGTGTAGGAGGCGGAGCTTGGGGCGGAGGCGGAGGCGGAGCCCGAGCTCGGGGCGAAGGAGGCAGAGTTCGGGGGTAGAGGCAGAGCCCGAGGGGGCGGAGGGGGAACCCAGGGGCAGAAGCGGAGCTCAGGCGGCGCCCACACCCTTACCTGGCTTCTTCCGGTCTCAGCGTACCACGATGAAGTAGTCCGCTAGCCGAGCCACAACCGCCGCCACCGCGTCCAGGAAGCGGATTCCCATCACCGCCCTCACCGCCGCCGCCCACCAGGACCAGGCGAGCTCAGCGTTTTCCCTTCAGCGTCTGTATCCATAGCGACGGCGCTTGACAATGGAGGAGCGCTCTGCGCCTGCCCCTCCCCCGCCCCACCCACAGAGGGCTTGGCCTTCGCGTTTCTCCCAGGCCGGTCAGACCCGGGGCTGGGGAAATGGGCTGCCAGGCGCAGCCTCACCACGGAGGCCGAGCTCTTAGAGGCAGAGGCCTCAACGCCCCCCTCCCCTATTCTTTATTTTCCTGGAGCGGGGTCTTTCCTTCTGCCTTCTCTTTCCCTTTTGCAGTGGGGGAAGAAGGGCATGGAGGGACTCCCTCTCACTCTGAGGAAGGATCAGGCCTGAAGGGAGGCTTGAAGTGTGCAAACCCTGAGAGGCAACAAGGACCCCTTTCCGTACACCGAAGCTGGAAGGGGACATGAAGAGTGTTCCTGGGTGTCTTCAGGGGAACACTCACCCAAGCTGGGATTACTGTTGATCATAGGGTCTGGGGGAGGGGCGAGGGGGCAGGCAGAAAGCTCCCCTGCAGCAGGCAGGCCCCATTCACCTTGGTCTTCCAGGGAGGAACAGGCCAGGAGCTTGTCAGGGAGTGCACCTGAGGTGTCCAGCAGCGGCCCAGGCCACCACCCTGGCTGTCTTCTCAGAAACCTGAGCCTCTGGAGGTCTGGAAGCAGGAGAAAGGGCTTAACTCTCAATGTTCTCCAGATGCTTTGGTCTCTCCAGGCCTCTGCTGCTGCTTGCCTCTGGTTACCTGGTAACCAGGGTTCAGAGTTCTATCTGAGGAAGCAGGGTCACTTCCTGGAGTTCCCCAGCCCAAGCCTCCCCCTCACGGGCTCTCTGCTCTCCCTGAGGGCCATCATCCCTGTCTGCCCCACTGCTTCACAGTTCCCTGGACACCACCGAACAGGGCAGAACTGTAGGGGAAAGAGACCCTCTGCTCCCCGAGTCGCTTTGCTGGTGGAGTTTCATCGCTGTGATGGAGAGAGGACGGCAGAAGGTTTGCTCAACTGCCTGGGGTCAGATCCCTTTTCGTGAGCTAAAGGCAAAGGTCTATGGCCACATTTCCAAAAATAAAAATTAAAAACAAAAAACAAAACAAACAAGCAAACAACAACAACAGAAACAGCCATGCAATTCTCTAGCCCCTTCTCTTTCCTCCATGGGGTGCCCGAGGCCCTGTGCCCCTTGGCCCGGCAGTAGCCGAGCCTCTGGCTTCTCTCTCGCAGTGGTGCTCTGCCTGGGGGAGTGTAGGAGAAGAGGGTGCCCCTGCCATGGCGCCAGGAAATGCTGCCAATGAAACCTGAGACAGTCCTGAAGAAAAGCAGTGAAGAAGTTGCCTCCCGTCACCACTAGAGGGCTCGGAGACACGGGAGAATGTGCCCTAAAAGAAGAGCAACAGCAGAGAGAAAATACTATGGCACAGAGGTTAAGAGGATCTGTTGCAGGTCCAGTTCAGGGGGTAAGAGTATAGGCTGCAGGTCCAGAGGTTCGCGGTTTGGTTTCCACCCCTTGGATTGGTATCTTCATAAGATCCCCTGCACTCTGCCCAAATTTTGTCTATGAGTCTCAGCAATAAATAAATCATCCAGTTGTAAAATTTATGGGTGTGTATTACTTCCTTTTCAGTGACAAAACACAATCTCTTAAGGCACTTCCAAATGTGTTTAATTTGCTTTATGGTTGTAGAGGGATATGGGATCATTGTGAAATGGTCATCACCAGTGTCACACATGGTAGCTGAATTAGGAAGCTTGGAGCTCACATCCTCAACCTGCAGTCTGAAGCAGATAGTGGGAACTACAAACGGTATATACTTGTAAACTATGGAGCCCTTTGTAAACGCAGTTTAATTCCTAGCACTCTCATCAAATGGCCAGAACTACCTGTGTTTCTAAGCCAAGGGTGTTGGGTGTATTCTTCTGGCCTCATAGAGGACAAGACAATGAAAATGGTGAAAAGATGCATGCACATGAGATTCCCTAATGTAAAACACATGTTCTTCCCAGATATGTACTCATTTCTTGAAAAATTAAAATTGATTGTAATTTAGGTGCATAAGTTTTGCCAGTGTGTATACTAAGTACATGCACGATATCAGTGGAGGCCAGAAGAGAATGTCTTTTCTCCCATGATTGGAGTTACAGACAGTTGTAAGCTATCTGCTGGGTAGGCCATGTTGCTGAGCAATCCATCGCTCATAGGTGCTAAGCCCACTATTCAGTGCTAGGAACATATCATTAATAAAAGTAATATCTATTTTTAGTGCTGAGGTGTGTTTCTTTTATGAAGCAGAAAGAAAGGAATTTTTTTATGTCCATCCTTTTAACCTGTGTCTTTTCACAAGGGAGTTGCTGCCATTGATGTTGAGAGATACTAATTTCCAGTTTTTGTTACTTCCTGTTATTTTGATGTTGGTGGTGGTAATGTGTGTGTTTTTTTGCATGTGTTTCCTTTCCTTTGGTTTTGCTAATGTGGGGTTATATATTTCTTGTGTTTTCCTGGGTGTAGTTCTCCTCCTTGGGCTGCAGTTCTCCTTGTAGTATCTTCTGTAGGGCTGAATGTTGATATTTAAAGATTTATTTTTAGGCTTATTTTATTTTTAATTAAGTATGTTTGTAGGGGTATGTGTGCAAGTATGTGCACATGAGTGCAGGTGTCTCTGGGGACCAGAAGATATTTTCAGACTCCCTGAAGGTGAAGTAAAAGGAGATTGTGACCTGACTGATGTGCATAGTAGGAAATGAACTTGTTCACTCTAGACCAAAGGCTTATTGATTGGTTCAGAACACTTGTTGCTCTTGAGGCCCTGAGTTTGAATATGAAAAGCCTAAGAGCTCTGCCAACAAAAGATGTCCACTTTTAGGTGTTTAATTACACCCTAATTGAAGGCTGAATGTCTCTTCTCTGGTTGAAAGTACCCTGCTGTTTCTGGTTGCAGCCCTCCCAGTCTGGATAGCCATTCTGAGCTGGACATTAAGGTGCAGGAGTCCCTCTCCCCACCAGAGCCTACTGATCTCTGCCTGACTTCATAAGGAATGTCTTTAGATATAGATACCACCAACCACATTTGATGGATAGCCTTGGACACAACTCCTAGCTAACGCTCCCCTCCTTTCACCTATAGGATAATTAGGTACTGTGTTTTTGTTCATATGATAGGAGTGTGCTGTTTAATGCAAATCAAGCATCTTAGATGTGCCTAATTTTAAACAATTATGCACACCTATCCTTGAAGTATCCCAAGGAGTATATAGCATTGTTTTCTAAAATTAAAGTTTAACTTGCTCTTTGTGGGGGTTCCCAGAATGGTCAATCTCTGTCATGCTTGCTGGTCTTCCAAGCTTTACACCCAATCTTCTCCTGCTCCTGCTTTCCTGGGCTGGTGGGAAAAAGCCCCCAAGGCAGGAGGAGAACCACCTTATCTCTGGAATGCTTGAGATCAAAAGTTTCAGGTATCATAGCATTTCATATTTTAGATGTTTCTGGATGTGAGATGCCCAATCAACCAGTGCCTTGGGGGTGGGGCTCTGTAAAATGGGATACACCTAATATTTATTTCACAAGAATGTTGCTGGCAAGATTCAGGGTACGGAATCTTCTGAGCCAAGCACAGTGGCTGACGGAGAAGAAGTTAAGAGCAGAAATTTGAGTCCAGCCTGGGTAACTAACCTTCTTCATTGAAAAGAAAGAAGATATTAAGAAAGAAAAAAAAAGAAAAAAGTATAATCTTCTTTGCTACCTTTCTTCCTTGTGGGCTCATTTGACAATCATTATGTTATGCAGATCATGGTGTTCTCTAAACTTTATATTTCCATAGATGTAGGTTTTAAGCCTGGACTAAATGGCAGAGGTACCTATTTAAAAATATTATAACAGACCTAGCTGCCAATTTTCTTTCAGAAATTCTTCCGTCCTTCCAAAGCTTAGTATGGTTCTCTTGGCTGGCAAATTGCACTCCCTACCCTGATTTTTTCTGCCCATATCAACCCATTTTCTGGGCTAACCTCCCTTCTCCATATCAACTTGCAGATTAGGTAAGATGTTTTTGCTAATGAGTCTGATGTAAAAAAAATCTTAGAGAACCATGTGAAGTTAAGAAAAGTACACTCTTAACAGTAAAGCTGGGGACTCTTTAAGTTTCATGAGCAGAAACAAAAACCCAAGGTAGTACTAGCTGACTGGACACTCTCCAGCTGTGCCTGTAACTGAGACAGCAATTGGTTTCCTTATACTTGTTTTGCCCTCAGCTTCTTGATATGACTTAATACAAGTTAATGAGCAGATGTACATCCCTTTAAGATTTAATGTAGAGGTGGCTGATTGTCTTATATGTATAAAAGTTTAGATTTGTGATCCTTTTAAGAATGTTGTAAGATTACTTTTTAATATAATGGTTTCTTAATTACCACAAATTTCAGCTTACCAGTAAAAAAAAGGTGGCTGAGAAGTTATGTTGCTTGCTCATCTTGTTAATTGATCACAAGTTCATTAATTACAAGTGTATATGGGGTCTTGGCAAAAACTTGTTTTTCATATTTGTTTTTTACCCATAATACATAAAACATTTGGTCATGTGAAGGTATTGCGGAATATGTGTTTTTTTTTTTTTTTTTGGAGGTATATTCTTTGTAATCATTCACTTAAAGAAAATAGGGTGTAACCACATTCTGTGTTTAGTACTGCTTGAAAGATCTTGCTGGGATAGATAAGCTGTGGAAAAAGAGGAAAGTGTGATATGAACCGGCACTCTGGGTCTTTTTCCATCCACCGATGTGTATTTGTATAGAGTGGTTTGGACCTTACATTTTGGAGTTTGTTTCATCCACAAAGATGTAAGTATAAGTATGTATGTAAGGTTGGGATGGAACTTGCTCTTTTGTGTTTGTTCTATCTATCATGATGTATGTATATGTAGGTAAGGTGGCTCGGTGCTGGCTCTTTGGAGTTTATTCCATCCACCAAAATGTATGTAGGTATGGTGGTTTTGGACCTTACTCTTCGGAGTTTCTTCCATCCACCAAGTTGTATATATGTAAGATGGATTGAAACTCACTCTCTGGAGTTTGCCCTATCTACCCAGTATGTGAATGTGTATATATGTATGTATGTATGTATGCAGGCATGAATGTATGTATGTATGTATATATGTATGTATGTGATTGTGTAAAGAAAAAAAAAAAGCCTGTAAGAGAAGCTAAATGAAGAGAGGCTTAAATAAAAAGAAGCTTTTTGGAACCTACCTGCTGGAGTCTCTTACTTAACCTTCAAGAATAAGTGTGGTGTGCATGTGTGTGTGTGTGTGTGTGAGAGAGAGAGAGAGAGAGAGAGAGAGAGAGAACCTATTGGCTACATCTGAGCAGGGTTTTCAGGTCTTCTCGATCCATTGTCCTTGGTTGAGGTATCCGTCTCTACAAGGGCCCCAAGACCCACTATTTTGGGGTTCTATTGGTCCCTTTTTACATCTCCTTTCCCCTCCATGTCTTTCTATCTCCCCCTTATTTCATAAAATTCCATGTAGTCTGCCTAAAGTTTGACTATGGGTCTCAGTCTCTGCTTCGATACCTCAATCAGTGGATTCTTTCAGGGTCCACCTGTGGTAAGCTCCTGTCCTATTCCCTGTCTTCTATTGCTTTGGATATCCACTGCATTTTCCCTTCTGAATGAGGATTGATCATCTTCCCTGTTGTCCAGCTATTGCAGCAGTATAGATCTCAGTATGTTTATCCTCTATGTCTAATAACCACATCTGAGTGAGTATATACCATGTGTGTCTTTGTGCTTCTGGGTTACCTCACTCAAGATGATCTTTTCTAGTTTCCATGATTTGCCTGTAAGAAATCTCCTTCAGCTGACAAACACCTTCAGCAAAGTGGCTGGATAAAAAAGTTACTCAAAAACATCAGTAGTCCACTTGTATACAAAATACAAAAGTGCTGAGAAAGAAACAACACCCTTTACAATAGCCACAAATAACAAAAAGTAACTTGGTGTACTCTAAACAAATACGTGAAAGACCTGTATGAAAAAAAATATCTTATTGGATCTTAAAGCTCCTCAGTCCTCACTCTTTAGATACTTGGTTGTGTGTATTTTGCCTTCCATCTAAAACTGTTAGGACCTAGAGCATGTAATAGTTTCCTTATAACCTCATTTCTGGTCAAAACTACTGAATAAATATGTTAATATGTTTTCAGTTTTCATTAATAATTTCCTTCTGTCATTGTTTTCTCTCTTTTTTTATTTAAAAAGATAATCCCAGTATGTATCTCTGGTTGTCCCGGAACTCACTATATCCTAGATATACCCACTTTCCCTCCAGAGTGCCTGCACTATAGGAGACATGTCACAGCTTGGCAAATCAGGTTTTTTTTAATTGGCTTATTGAGGATGAGTGGATGAACCTGACTATATGGTAATTAGAACATGGGCTATGTTCCTAACTCCAGTAACAGAAGAAAACTCCCATCTAACGCAGCACTCCTGGTTAAAGTCCATCTCTGAACAATATTGCTTTCCTTTATCATCGAGTGTATTATAACTCATCTAAGAGTAGGGCAGAGTTCTATTTTCATTCTACAGAGAGTCAAACTGAGGCTCAAAGAAATATGTGGTTTTGTAATATAGTTAAGTGTAACTGCTAATCTTACTCATTACATCATTCTATTATGTCACTAAATAAAGTTGAAGCCACCGCAGCCAGGTATGGTGACATAAGGTACTTAGAAAGAATAGGCAGGAATTTCAGGGTTTCAAGGTCACCCAAGGAGTGAATGATCAGTGGTATAGTGGGAGACCATCAGAATAAAGAGAGGCAGTTAGTAGCCCAGGCCAAAGTCCATAGTCTTCCCTGCAGCTGCAGATATTCAGAGCCATGGCACTACCAATTGTTTGTTGAGATATTTACTGCTTTCTCTTTTCTATTCTAATGTTTCTTTTTCAAGGCAGCTTAGGTCACTTGAGGATCAGACTCCTGTTAGTCATTAATGAATGGAATTCTCCTGCAGGTGGAGAAATCAGCCTCAGACAGGGATTAACTCCCTCATTACATATCCAATGGAAAGTCTTCAGGCCTGAAACCATATAAACAAAACCAACAGAAATGGATTCAGGTTTAATTCATATATTTAAACATAATTGCTCACATACTTATAAGGAAAAATTGGAATGGATGAATTTGGGAAGGGATGAAGAAAGGATATGGAAAGGGGAAATTGATGTAATATATTTTAATTAATGTACAACAATAAATACACCCAACAGAAAAACTCAGCAAGTATTGTATATATATTTATAAAAAACTTACATATTTAATAGGAAAAATTGAAATTAAGAATATGGGAAGGGATGGAGAAAGGCCATGTAAAGGAGGAAATGATGTATGTATTTTAATTAACATGTACAAAAATAAATTTGAAATGAAAAGTGCCTAAAAAGATACCATAGCAGTGAAGATCACTGTGTGGTGTCACAAAAGACATAGGTTCCAATTCAGAAAGAAGTTCTTAGCTAAACAGCTCCTTAACTTCATTCCCAATGAATCTGATGCCTGCTTCTGGCCTCTACCTGTACTGTACACAGATACATGAAAAAAAAAAAAACTTCCATATATACATACATAAAATATAAATAAATCTTATGAAATAAAATTTCCTGTGATGATGTCATAGCCATGAGATAGACTGCAGCCAGGGTGGTTGAAATAAACTTCTGGTCCTGCATAGAAGCAGCTGTATCTCTTTCTCTAAGCCTGCCTTCTCAGAGGCAAAAGCTGCTTTACTCTGAAGTAAGAGTTGCTCCCATGTTGAATTTTATCACCAGGATACCATTCTATTGCTCTCCAGGGAAATGAGCTTGTCATCTTTTTTATTAATTTAAATAACTTCTTCAATTAAAGGGTGGCACCATCACTCAGTTTTATTTACCCACTTGAATCATACAGTCAACTCTCAATTACAGTAAGAGGAAAAAGACTTGCATGTCATGCTCAGCATCTGCTTTTAGACCACAGTAAAAGGACTAGTTACTTTTGTAGATCCCAAAGAGAAATAGGGTACTCATAGAGCTACTGATTTCACCATTGTGAAAATGAACTTGTTGTGGCAGGGTGAGTGCTTTTGTAATTTCCCAAAAAGTAATAATTAATGTCAGATGAATGAAGACAGACCAGATTCGTGGGTGTACAATTGGGGAGGACAGCATTGTGGGGATCAGGAGCCAGGTGAAGGAGGTGTGGGAGTGGTGAAAGATCCCACCCAGAATCCTGGGAAATCAGACTGAAGGTGCAGGTCTAACTTTATTGTCCAGTGCAAAAGTCTTTGAATGATTGAAAAGCCAATGAGACCATCCTATGGTCTCAAGCACCAACAAAGTTTGGTGCAACTATAAGGAAAAGTGTGTGGTGGCAAGGTCACCTTAGGAAACTTCTCTAAAGAAGGTGGAAGCAGTCCCAACCCTAGTTTCAGATCCATTTGAGATTGAGAGTTTAATAGTGAGTTATGAGTCCCTAGGAGATGAACACTGTATGCAGTGGATACATGAATCTTTTGAGGATCCATAGGAGTCACTGACATCACTCGCCATTCCATTTTGGGCCTCCAATAGTTTCATGTTGACACTCCCCTCATAGCATGATCCATTTAATATTGAATATTCAACCATGGAACTGTCCTTTGCAGATATGTCCAGTCCACAGACATATTTAAGTCAGCTCTGAGGCTTGAGACACAGGCCATTCACTATAGCTGTGTGTGTCAGGTCACAGATCTAAACAAGTAACATTGCACTCAGGATTAAGTTCACACAGTATTTTATTAATCTAGTTCACTTTGCAAAGGAACCGCCTGATCTTTTTCAGTGTCAGTTAGGCAACATTTAATTGGAATTTCTTTACCATTCCACTACCAGCAGCCATAGTGGTGTGATTCAGGAAAATTCAACTCTAGGTACAAAAGAAATTTCTGAGCTGAAAAGGTTTCTCAAGTGTGCATGTGTTACATGGGTAGATACAGCAGATTTCACATCTTGTGCCATTATCCATATGTCCAGGAAGCTGACATGAAATTATAGTTCAACATTATTTTTGTGTGGGCATCACTGTGGCTGGGTTTGCTGAACTTACAAATAGGCTTGAGTAGCTGCAGATCCATAACAGACCTTTCTGATCACTTCCCTATACAGAGATGTATAGAACATGGGACCTCTCTGGAAGAGAAATAAGTAGTAGCTGGAGAGTCAGAAATTAGTTATTTTGTGTGAGTTGTGAAATTTGTGTTTGTTTGATTTCTGTGCACATACAATTGTAACATTGTTCAGGTTCACATTCTTCCTGTTTCCTTAGGTCATTTAATGAAAACTTGAATATAATTTGGGGATTATGTTTTCTGTATTTTTGTCTTCATCTACTTATTATTTCACTTATAATGTATACCTTTTGATTATTTTAGTTTCAAGGAAGTACAGAAGTCATGTTGTACCAGTGTGTGTACAATGTCTTCATAGTCATAATGAGAATTCGGAGTTTTTTACATGGCACATGGCTTTTGAATCAGCTTTTCTGTAATAAATTGTTAGGAATTCTCTTTGGATTGTTTTTAATTCATGCTGCAAATTGAAAGTTCAAAGTCTTTTATCTTTTCCTTTTGAAAACATAGTTAAAGTGTTTGAAATGGGTGAATTTTATTATATTCATTAATTTGGCAAAATATAGTAAGTGTGTGACATTTAAACTTTTGTCAAATGATGTTCAAGGTATAGAAAGTGGCCTTTTGGACAAAGTTCAGTGACACCTAATATATTCATACAATATGGTCACATAACAACCACACTGAGCAGAGTTCTTACAAAAAGACATAATTGCTATAGGTTAAAGCAATCTTCTCATTAGATTTTCTAGTCACATGTAACTGGTATTGACAAGTATCACAGTTCTAATTTTCATTGCAGTTATACTCATCATTGCCTACATATTAAAATTCCTCCTATGCTTGTTTACCCAGGATAATCTTGTACCTCAAGAGGACATCATAATAAAAGAGTGAAGACAATAGCAACCATTAAAGGATTATACACTTAAAACTGACTCTCACAGTCAGTGCTGTATTAGTCATGAGACACCATGTAATAGCAGCAAAGGCAGTATCAACCCACTTTTTCTCCCTCCTGATTTTAATTATTAGTGCACATGTTTTTTGTTTTTTTTTTCAGATGGATAGGAGAGATCCATCAATTTTGTCTACACTTCAGATGCCAATAGTAAATGACAGGCTAAAAGCACAGAGTCTAGTTCACACAATCACCTTCAAAAGGTTTTTCTAATGTTCTTTTAGATGGTATGTGGATAAGAAAAATTAAATATCAAGATTTTTGTAGCAAGAGTTGTTATAAAAAGGAGAAGCAAATGTGCTGTTACAGTAGATTATAAAAAAAAATCCAGAAAGTTGCTTAACTTGGATGGTATGAGAGATTTCTGCCAATAAATAACACTGCATGCAAAACTACAAATGAGTTTAAGAAATAGACTGACATGGTTGAATGTAAACAATGACAATAAATTACAGTTGAACAAAAATATGATTTCTCAGAAAAATGACGCTTTTTTCTGATTAAATAATCACTATAGATGGAAAGATTTTCACTTTTGCTTTCGATAATGTGTTTAAACATTTAACATTTTTATACACACTTTTCTTTATTTTTAACATATTATATAATAAAAATAGCTGTACTGGATTGTATTTCATATTTATTTCTATTTGAATTCAAACACTTATTTTTTTTTTAGAAGGAAAGAAGAGTATTCTTCTGGAATGAAATGTGCAGGAACTGCTGTAATTCCTAAATAAAAACTAGTGAAAGCCAACACCAAAAAATGACCTGAGTTTGTTTTCTTTTCTTTTTTTAAGTAGTTATTTATTATTTATACAACATACTGCCTGTACACCAGATCTTACCATACATGGTTATGAGCCACCATGTGGTTGCTGGGAATTGAACTCAGAAACTTTGTAAGAACAGCAAGTATTCTTAACCTCTGAGCCATCACTCCAGCCCCTCAATTTTTTCTTTGTTTCACTTGACTGAGAGCAATGCTTCTCAATTCACAGATGTAGATATGCCTGAGACAGAACTTGTCATGAATTCCCATGTGATGTTCAGCCACTACACAAAAAGAACAAGAATTCTGTTTGTCAAAACCAAGGTTTTCCTGTCATTACTATTTTGCTCTTCTTTCTCCTTTATTGCTTTGTCCATTCATTCTGCTATGTACACAACAAATTAATCCTGCTGCTGTGGTTTGAAAGCATAAGCTGATCATGACTTGCTACAGCTGTGATACAAAATGAATGAATTGTAATTATTTTTAAAAATTAATTAATTAAAAAAGATGGAACACTTGTAGCTCCTTCTCCAGAATTATGCCTGCCTTTCCTTTGTCATGTCCCACACCATGACATAAACCTCTGAAAGTATAGTATAGTCTATCCCAAATTAAATGTTTTCTTTTGTTGAGATGCCATGGTCCTGGTGTCTCTTCACAGCAATGGAAACTGTAACTAAGACTAAAGTTGTTACCAGGAGCTGGAGTATTGCTGTAATAGACCTTATCATGCTTTCCTTGGAGGAATGTGAGTTTGGTAACTGTGGACTAGGAAAAGAGCTAGAGAAATGGAAATAAGGGAATAGTGACCTCAGTGTAAGACCCCATGCAGCCAAGCTTCCATTTTGTGAAAGTACTGCTTAGGCCATGCATGGTGCTATGCACCTTCAACACTGGTATTCAGGAGATAGAAACATGTTCATCTCTGAGTTCAGTGTCAATCTATGGAGCAAGTACCAGCAGAGCCAACCTTAATCATTGAAGAAAAGCATTGAAAAAAGGAAGCTTGTTCAGAATTCATTGAACAATGATTCCATGTTCCAGCCCCAGCAAGCAGCAGAACTCAGCAGCCTCAGCCAAGTGGTTCTTGCTTTAGATTGGAGAATAGAAGAATGTGGTTATATCATATTCCACAGTGCTAAGATGGCTCACACAAGAAATTCCAGCACTCAGGGAGGCAGAGGCACGTGGATCTCTGTGAGTTCGAGGCTAGCCTGGTCTACAAAAGCAAGTCCTGCACAGCTAAGGCTACACAGAGAAACCCTTTGTAGAAAAACAAAAACAAAACAAACAAAACAAAACAAAAGAAAAGAAACAAACAAATAAATACCCCAAACTTGCCATGAAAGCACAGTAGTGTAGTTCAAGTAAGTAAAAACCCAAATAGTTGGGTACCGTGAGAGATTTATTTTATTTATATCTTTTGACATAAGGAAACCTTTCTTTAATATGGACCATTTGAGGTGATAAATTCCCTCTTTAGGCTAACACACATATCTGGTGGCAGCCTACATATATAATGGACATTGAAGATGGTCAATCTGTCTCTTGTTCTGCATGCCTAAGCTCTGGCTAGTAACTTTTTTTTTTCACTGACATTAGCATCTACTTCTTTGGAATTCTGGAATATTCTGATAATCAGGAATCTTAGTTATCCAGCCAAACATTTTGAAGAGCTACTGGAATCAACTCTCCACAGCCTTTGAGCCATTCTTATAAAATAGTTTTCTACATACACAGAGAAATTCTTTCTATCAGTTCTGTTCATATAGAGAGCCTTTACTAATACAGATTTGTTTTTTTCCAGACCTTCCCATTGAGGAAGAAGTGCTAGCTGATACTAGTAGTCCAAAGTGTCATGTGTTTCCTGTTTTTTTCCCCCCTGAGTTGTCTCATACCTTCCCGGGGGAAAGTAGCTGCGGTTTATCTGACCCTAGCGTGAAATCACAGAACAAAAATCTCATTTCATTTTATAAAACTTCTCTCTAATTCTTAATATTCTTGTCACTTTGCCACCTGCAGGACAGACTGTTCACTCTGCGGCAGGTTGAATAATGGACCGAGTGGCATATATCCACCTTGATTACAGGAGGAAGAGAGAAATTGCCTACTGAGTGCTGTAAGACATAAGGCAGGCTAGGGGAGGACAGGCACAAATGATGATAAAATACAAATATCTGCAGGTCTGGAAAAAGTCTGCTCCTGAAAGGGAAGCTGCGCCAGGAATCACTGTACAGTTTTCATTTTTGCTCCGGGAAACTGTAACCCTAAAGGAGGTGCTCATGTCACTCAAGACTCACTGGCCAATCAGGACCCTGAGGACATCCCTCCAGTCAGCGGAAGAGGCAGGCTCTTCCTGATGCCATGCTCCTTGTTTGCAGTGTAGCTGAGCAGAGTTGAATGGTTTTTGTGCTGTGGTCTGAGCGTGGTTGTTGTGTGCTGTGAGGGGATTTCGGGCGAGTTCCAAAGTCGCAACATGGTGAGTGTGTGTTCGTTGCCCACAACCTGGTCGAGCAGGGTCTGAACCAGGACCTGCATGTAGGGTCCTTCCTGGGACTGGGTGGAACCTACAGCCGGGAGCCAGGGGAGTGATCCCTTGTCCTAATCTTCAATGCATTGAGGGCATTTGAACATCTTCACCGTATTGGGTTGGTGTGGAAGCCGAGAAATCTCTCTTCAGGAACAGAAAGTTAAAAGGAAAGCTTTATTTTAAGAGCTCAAGGAGGCGGCCAGTTCTGGATCTGAAAGGTCCCCGAGGGGGTGAGCTTTGTTGTATTTTTAAAAGGTAATATCCACAAAGCTAGGCGCCCTTGGTGAGTGTGGGGGTCATCCAATCAAAATTTAAAATTGTGGATTAAGCAAGGGAGTTTGTCGGAGGATGTGCTGATCCAGGACACCCGGGCTCAAGGCCTTTAACTATTTTCCAAAACATTAGATCTGGAATCCAAGGTCTGAATTTATCCCGCTAGAGGTTTGGTCCGTGGTTCAAGGTGATAAGGGAACAAAGAAGTGAGACATCTGTTTATAATGAGGGTTTTGTAGGTGATATATTTTTACAATTTAGGCACCTCTTTTCAGGTTAAAGTACATTTAAGTAGTCAACAGATTATTAGGAAAGTGTTTCCGGGGGTCCAGTGGGAGATGGTGCTGCAAGCTTGGGAATGTGAAGTTATTTTAACCTTGCTAGTAAAATGAAAGAGCAAAACTTAAGAGTTGCTTGGGGAAGACTGCACTCTGGAGGCCGTCTCCTTACATATTATGGAGATGCATGTTTGCAAAGTATTTGCAGCAGGGACTTGAACGAAGAAATGTCCTTGGTAGGATGCAAACTCAGATAGGCCTAGTTTCTAGTGTCTTCTCCAAGTTCTGACCTTGGCATGTAGGTATAAAATTCATTTGGAGTTAACTCTGTGGAGTTCGGAAATAACATACTTGTTGAGTAGCACTTCATCATAAAGCTGTGATGTAAAAGAGTAGAATTCTTGATGTGAAGGATTTACCAAGGTTTAGGAGATAGGAAGTCACTACAAATACAAATCAGGTAAGAGTTTGTTTTAAAATATCCCTGAGATAAGTAGCATGCCAGCCAAGCCTGTTAGAGATTAGGATGCTAGGAAATACGTGTTTGTTCCCGAGGTTTGTATACAAATTTGTCTTTAACCATAATCAAGGGGACAGCCCTGATTCATAGCAACTGCTGGCCCATCTCCATGTTCAAGAAGAGGCATCTAACAACCTTCTCAGGGCATTGCAGAATCTCAGCCAACATTAAAGCCTGGTGTGCCTTTACGTTGCAGTTTTCTTCTTGAGAAAAAGCAGTTCTGCCACTTGGGCAAGATATCTACTGACAACAATTTGAACAGGGTAATCACTATTGTGTTGAAGGCTGGCCTGACCAAACAGGGCTTTCCCTGAGGTCCTCATGTATAGAAAATGACATAACTGCTTCTCACACTCCTCAGATATACTTGGAAGTGCCAGTATGACCTATGGCCTAGGCCTTGGGTGATTTCCTCAAGATTCTGAGGTATAATAAAGTATCCCTCATTTTCTAAAGCCATATATATGTCTGGGTTAGATGTGGGGCAGAGCATTTCAGGAGGGTCTGCTTCAGATTCTGAGAACTTAACACTTCCCAAATATGGAGCAGAATTTCTTAGTTCCAAGGTCAATGTGGTTTTGGTAAATAATGTTCCCATTGTGCAGTATTTTTTTAATAGACTCCTCATGATTTTATCTCATTGTATGAGAGATCAATTCATAGATGTCTCCTGTTTCCTTCCATTTCTTCCCTGGAAGTAATGTACAAGATGCTAGTTTTCTAAAAAAGCTTAGTTATGATAAGACAGCATGTACAAGACCTTCCCACTCCAACTTTTATACCTTATACTTTTCCTTTCATTTGAAACCTCAGAGACCTTCCACTTATGGCCCTGGCACTGAAAAATGACCAGCTGTATTATAGGTGCACAGGACATACATAGTTCTAGGAATATCTTTGCTGTGCAAATCTTCCATCTGCCTCAGTGGCTAGACTTGAAACCTGTAGTCCATATTGAAATTGTTTAATATATACCTGGGCCTTGAATTGAAAAGAGACATAAGGATGACTACATGTAGGGAAATCAAAATCTGTTCTAAGCTGTCTTCTCTTTTAGCATGATCTAGAGCTGAATACATGCTACTCTTAAAGAGATTTTTTTTTCCTAACTTAAAGATTTAATTGTGTTTGGAGTACTTTCTCCCTGGGGATTCATATTAATTATAGAACAGCTGCATCTTCAGCCTTTTGGGAAAATATTTCTGAGAGAAGTTAGGTTGGATCAGTTCATATTGATCCCAGTCTGTTGCTCCCCAGAACAATGACCTGCTTTTCTCCTTGTTAAAATTCCTATATTCTTAATTTAAAGGCTGTTTCACCACAGACTTTTAAAAATTACTCATTTGAGTCAAGTAATGAGCTCAATATTTGTGTGCATGGGGAAGACTGATTGGAAAAATGAAGGTCAAATTTCTAGTAGTTTTCAACACTGCTTTATAATTAAATTTTTTTTCTGAACATTTTGCATTATGTTCGAAACTGGTGTCAGGATTGCATTGACTATATAAATAGCTTTTGGTAGGGTGGACATTTTCACAAAGTTATTCCTATAAAACCCTAAGCATGCGCAGTCTTTCCATCTTCTGGTTTCTTTTCTAGTGACTTAAAGTTTGACTTGTATTTGTTAGGTGCATTTGACTTATGCTGTCTTTTAATTCCACAGTTCCTCAGATTAGTTTATTTAGAGATAACCAGTTTATTGGCAGAAGGGATTTTTGATTATCACTCTTTTGGAGTAAATCTGTTGTCTGTTGTTTCACATCTGTTTTCTTTTATAAAACTGAGTGCAGTTATATATATATATATATATATATATATATATATATATATATTGGAATTTCTTTTTTTTAAATGCTAGGATCTCTCTGTGTAGTGCTGCCTCTCCTGGACTTGCTTTTTAGACCAGGATTGTCTTGAACTCACAGCAATCAACTTCCCTCTGACTCCACGTGTGCTGGGATTATGTAAAGTCATGCGCTGCAACCACCATCCAGCTGATTGTATTATCTTTTGCTCGATTTTTCTTTACTGAGTATGAATTGCTCCTCCCTTAAATATATTGACTACTTTTGGCTTTCAGTATGTTTTGTCAGGCAATGGAATATCTGAATACATGGTAGTTTTCTGGCTCCATTTCCTCAGAATCTTATCGAACCTATTACCACAAATAAGTGTCTGCATTTAGTGTTGATGGGAGGTTCTTAGAGGCAGCAACCATATGGATTCTGTTTCTTATTCAGTCTGATAGACTGTATTTATTGAGAAATTGAACCCAGTAACATAGTTATTTTTGAAAGATGTGTATTGATTCTTCTCATTTTCTTGATTTTATGTTGTTTTCTTGGATCTATTTGATAAATAAACATTGTAAGGGCAATGTTTTTTTAACATATTGTGAAATCTTGCATGTATTTATTCTCTTAAAACATGCATTTCTCTTAATTTTCTCTGTAGTGCTGTCTTTGTACATATATGCTCTTTTAATATTTTTTTTTTACTAGAAAAGCTATTCCTCCTGCAGTTTTAATACATTCCTTTGCTGACTGTAACATCAGGACTAAAAATTATGATGTTTCAGGAGTTATAGTATATTTCTGATTTGCTTCTGAGGTTAAAGTTTATGTCAAACAGTTTTGTATTATTCTATTGGGCTTGCCACATTTGTTAGTAACCTGATCTTTCTCAATGCAAATTTTAATACCATTTTTTTTAATTTTCTGTTTCTAATGGTTTAACTGTAATACATTTTTAAAATCCACATCAATCTCTCTTTTTCTGCTATGGCAGGGTTCCTGTGTGCAGTATTGGATCTGGGACAGAAGCAGAATCCCTGTTTTCTTTATCTCTTAGGTTGCCAGGCAAGTGACCAGGAAGGATGATTGAAAGGAAAAGAAATAGGGGAGGGAGCCCAGGTTTTTTCTCCATGATTAGGGACTGGCTATATATACTACTGCTAAGGAGGAAAACTAAAACTAAACACATTTTTTCTCTGACTGAAAATGTAAAAAGCAGCTTCTAGTTGAAACTGCAAGGGGTTGTTATAAAGGGCCCTTTGACTTGAAATTAACACCTGTGCAGGAACAGGCCTCTAAGGAGGCCTCCTCAGTTAGTGACATAGACATCCAAAGTGAGAGCTGAAAATTCCAAATTATCTGATACTCTTCCTGAACGAGTCATAGATTTCCTTGATAATTACTATCTACTGTGGGAAGAAGCTGCTCAGATGAGGGTTGATACAGTTGATACAGTTGATACAGCTGTGTGTCATTGGGAATCATTTTATCTCTATATCAATTTAATAGGTTAATATTAGTAGGTTTTCTTCTAGGGCTCATGATTTATCTGCTCTCTGGTTCGTGGCCTTAATGACAGTATCAGGCATGGGTTCCATTTTATGGAAAGGGCATAAAATACAATTTAAAAAGTAGTTGGACACTTCCATAACATTTGTGCCACAATTTCACCAGTGGGCATAACTTTCAGCCTGGTCATTATTATAGCTTGCATAGTTCACATTTCGGTAAGACTGAATATTACATTTCTTATCCAGTATTTTGCATAGAACCTTTCTGCAAAAGTAACTTTTTCACCCTGGGTAAGATGATTAGTCCTCACTCACAAAGGCAAATGGGAGAACGACATTGGAAGAAGGAGAAAACAGGGAACTGGACAGGAGCCTCTGAAAGAGAGCCACTGAGGGCCTCTGAAAGTCTCTGCCCAGCAGGGTATCAAAGCAGATGCTGAGACTCATAACCATACTGTGGACAGAGTGCAGAGAATCTTATGAAGGAAGGGGGAGATATTAAGACCTGGAGGGGACAGGAGATCCAGAAGAAGAGCAACAAAACCAAAAACATCTGGTCACAGGGGTTTTTTCTGAGACTGGTAGAGCAACAAAGGACCATACATGGAGATAACCTAGAACCTCTGCTCAGATGTAGCTGATGGCAACTCAGTCTCCAAGCAGTTTCCCTAGTAAGGGAGCAGGGACTGTCTCTGGCATGAACATGGTGGCTGGCTCTTTGATCACCTGCCCCTGAGGGGCGATCAGCCTTGCCAGGCTACAGAGGAAGACAATGCAACCAGTCCTGATGAGACGCAATAGCTAGTTTCAGACAGAAGGAGAGGAGGATTTCCCCTATCAGTGGACTTGGGGAAGGGCATATGAGAAGAGGGAGGGAGAGTGGGATTGGGAAGGGATGGAGGAGGGGGCTACAGCTGGGATACAAGGTGAATAAATGAATTAAATAAAATTAAAATAAAAAAATAATAGACTCATTGGTAAAGAAAAGCAGTATTTTTCATAGTTGCAAGATAGTAGAGTTTAAGGGTTAGAACAGTGAAAAAAGAGGCTAACTATTTGATCCTTGGGGTAATAGCATATTTGGATAGAAGGCAAGAAATGTATGCACAGCTAAGTAAGGCTACTCTCCTGTTCCCTGTCCTCTCCCACTTCTGAGGTCTATCCTGTTTGCCCTTCTGAATGAGGATTAAGCCTCTTCCCTAGGGTTCTCCTTGTTGTTTACCTTTTTTAGGACTATGACTTTTACTATGTTTATACTATATTATATGGCTAATATCCACTTATAAATGATTATATACCATGTAAAGCTTTCTGCTTCTGGATTACCTCACTCAGGATCATCTTTTCTAGTGCCATCCAGTTGCCTGCAAATTTCATGATTTCCTTGTTTTTAATGGCTCAGTAGTATTCCATTGTGTAAATGTACAACAGTTTCCGTATCCATTCCTCAGATGACAGACAACTAGGTTTTTTCCAGGTTCTGGAATAAAGCGGCTATGATCATAGGTGAGCAAATGTCCTTGTTGTATGGTTGAGCATCTTTCAGATATATTCCCAGGAGTGGTCTAGCTGGATGTTGAGGTAGCACTATTGCTAATTTTCTGGGAAAGCACCAGAATGATTTTCAAAGTGGTTGTATGCCTGGGCCAGCTGGGCAGAGACGAACGGTTCTTGAGTCGGGTGTGAGGATTAATATTAATAAAATAAACACACAGCACACAGGAAACTTTTTAAAGGTCCAGACTCGACAGCTTTTGCAAAAGGCAGACTGCTGCAGCAAGCAACAAGTCTCAAGTATTGCCTCATCCTCTGCCTCCAGCCTTCTGACCACTTTATTTTTTGAGGAGTTACTTTAGCCAGTAAAACATCTCAGAACAATAGGTTAATTTGCACAAGGAGCCTGAGGAAGAGGTGTAACCCTCACAAGCTATCCCACCTTTTGTCACAAACAAAAGGAGATGGACTTGCAAGTTCTCCTCTGCCATTAGTAAAGGCCTGCTTAAAGCCATCTCTCCGCCGAGATTTAAATATCAAAGCAGGCCGCTCACGGCTCCCGACAGTTATACAAGTTGACATCCCTCCAGCAATGGAGTAGAGTTCCCCTTTCTCAACAACCTCTCTAGCATGTGTTGTCACTAGAGTTTTTGAACTTAGCCATTCTGATGGGTGTAAGGTAAAAACTCAGGACAATTTTGATTTGTATTTTCCTGATGACTAAGGATGTTGAACATTTCTTTAAGTGCTTCTCTGCCATTCAGTATTCCTTTGTTGACTATTTTCTGTTTAGCTCTGTACCCAGTTGTTAAAATTGATTATGTGGTTCTGGGGTGTTTAACTTCTTGAGTTCTTTATATACTCTGGATGTTATCCATCGGTCAGGTGTACGTTTGGTGAAGATCCTTTCCCAATCTGTAAGCTGTCATTTTGTTCTGATGACACTGTCCTTTGCTTTACAGAAGCATTTAAGTTTTATGAGGTCCCATTTATTGATTGTTGCTCTTACAGCCTGTGCTGTTGGTGTTCTTTTCAGGCAGCTATTTCCTGTGCCAATGAGTTCAAGGCTCTTCCATAATTTTTGGTCTAAGAGATTTAGTGTGTCTGGGTTTATGTTGAGGTCTTTGACCCACTTGGACTTTAGTTTATGCAGGGTAGTAAATATGGATCTATTTGCATTTTTCTACATGTGGACATCCATTTCACATAGCACCATTTGTTTAAGATGCTGTAATTTTCCATTGTATGGTTTTGGCTCCTTTGTTAAAAAGCAGTTGTGTAGGAATGTGGGTTTATTTCTGGGTCTCTGATTTTATTCCATTGAACAAAACCCTATTTCTATGCCAGTACCATGCAGATATTATTAATATTTATCTATAATATGTCTTTCTTTTTGTATTTATTGCAATTTATTCACTTTGTATCCCAGTGGTAACCCCTTCCTCATTCACACCCAATATGCCCTCCCTCCCTCTTCTCCTCCCATGCCTATTCCCCAGTACACTGATAGGGCCTTTCCTCCTTCCCTTCCATCTGACCCTAGCCTATCAGTTCTCATTTGGACTGTCTGCATTGTCTTCCTTTCTGGCCTGGCAAGGCTGCTTTGCCCTCAGGGGGAGATGATCAAAGAGTCAGCCACTGAGTTCATGACAGAGACAGTCCCTGTTCCCCTTACTAGTGAGCCCACTTGGAGACTGAGCTCCCTCTGTGGAGGAGTTCTAGGTTATCTCCATGTGTGGACCTCGGTTGGAGTTTCAATCTCAGAAAAGACCCTTGTGCCCAGATATTTTTTGGTTCTGTTGCTCTTCTTCTGGAGCTCCCCTCTAGGTCTTTCTATCTCCCCCTTCTTTCATAAGATTCACTGCCATTTACCCAAAGTTTGGCTATGATTGTCAGTGTCTGCTTTAATACCATGCTGGGTAGAGTTTTTCAGAGGCCCTCTGTGGTAGGCTCCTATCTTGTTCCTTGTGTTCACCCTCTTCCAATGTCCATCCCATTTGCTTTTCTGAATTAGGATTGAGCATATTACCAAAGATCCTCCTTCCTGCTTAGCTTCTTTAGGTGTACATATTTTAGTATGATTATCTTATATTATATGACTAATATACAGTTTTAAGTGAGTATATAATATTTGTTTCTTTCTGCTTCTAGGATTCCTCACTCAGGATCATCTTTTTTAGTTTCTACCATTCGCCTACAAATTTCATGATTTCCTTGTTTTTAATTGCTGAGTATTAGCTCATTGTGTAAATGTACCACAATTTCTGTATCCATTCCTCAACTGAGGGACATCTGGGTTGTTTTCAGATTCTGGATATTACGAATAAAGCTGCTAAAAACATGGTTGAACAAATGTCCTTGTTGTGTACTTGAGGGTATTTTGGATATATGCTATTATTGGAATATCTGGATCTTGAGGTAGCAATATTCCTAATTGTCTGAGAAAGAGCTGGATTGATTTCCAAAGTGGTTGTAGAAGTTTATGTTCCCACCAGCAATAGAAGAGGGTTCCTCTTTCTCCACATCCTCTCCAGCATGTGTTGTCACTTGATTTTTTGATCTTATATTTATTTTATTTCTTGTTTTATTCTCTATTGAGAATTCTCTCTTTGTCTCTGTACCCCATTTTATAATTGGATTACTTGGCTTGTTGCTGTTTAACTTCTTGAGTTCTTTATATATACTGGATATTAGCTGTCTATCAGGTATAGGGTTGATGAAGATACTTTCCCAGTCTATAAGCTGTCATTTTGTTCTGATGATATTGGCCTTTGCTTTACAGAAGTTTTTCAGTTTCATGGAGTCCCATTTATTGATTGTTGATCTTAGAGGCTGTGCTGTTTTTCTGTTCAGGAAATTGTTTCTTGTGCCAATGAGTTCAAGGCTCTTCCCCACTTTTTCTTCTGGTAAATTTAGTGTGTTTGGTTTTATATTGAGGTCTTTGATCTACTTGGACTTTAATTTTGTGCAAGGTGATAAGTATGGATCTATTTGCATTTTTTTACATGTAGATATACAGTTAGACCAGCACCATTTGTTGAAGATGCTGTCTTTTTTTTTTTTTTTTTCATTGTATGGTTTTGGCTCCTCTGTCAGAAATCAGGTGTCCATAATTGTGTGGGTTTATTTTTGGGTCTTCTATTTGATTCCATTGATCTACCAGTCTATTTCTATGCCACCATGCAGTTTTTATTACTGTTGCTCTATAATACAGCTTGAAATCAGGGATTGTTTTACTGATTCTGGGTTTCTTGTTATTCAGTATGAAATTGAGAATGTTTCTTTCAAGGTTTGTGTTGGGAATTGCATTGAATCTGTAGATTGCTTTTGGTCAAATGGCCATTTTTACTATGCTAATCCTGTCAAGCCATGAACATGGGAGATCTTTCCATCTTCTGATATCTTCATCTATTTCTTTCTTTAGAGACTTTAAGTTTTGTGTTTTTTTTTTCATACAAGTCTTTGACTTGCTTAGTTAGAGTTACACCAAAGGTACTTTATATCTTTTGTGGCTGTTGTGAAGGGTGTTGTTTCCCTAATTTCTTTCTCAGCCCATTTGTCTTTTGTGTACAGACGGCTACTGATTTTTTTTTGAGTTATTTTGTATACAGCCACTTTGCTGAATGTGTTTATTAGTTGTAAGATTTCCCTTGTAGAATTTTTGTGGTCACTCATCTATACTATCATAACATCTGCAAATAGTGATACTTTGACTTCTTCCTTTCCAAACCAAATCCCCTTGATCTCCTTTAATTGTCATATTGCTCTAGCATGGACTTCAAAAAGTATGTTGATGAGATATGGATAGAGTGGGCAGCCTTTTCTTGTCCCTGATTTCAATGAGGTTGGTTTAGGTTTCTCTGTGTTTAGTGTAATGTTGCCTATAGCCTTGCTGTACATTGACTTTATATGTTTAGATATGTGCATTGTATCCCTGATCACTCCAGAACCTTAAACATAAATGTATGTTGAATTTCCTCAAATACTTTTTCAGGATCTAAGGAGAGTATCATGTGTTGTTTTTTTTTTTCTTTCACTTTGTTTATATGGTGGATTACATTGATAGAGTCCTGTATCTTGAACCACCTCTGCATTCCTGGGATTAAACCTACTTGGTCATAATGGATGATATCTTTGATGTGCTCTTGGATTTGGTATGCAAGCATTTTGTTCAGTATTTTTGCATGAATGTTCCTAAGGAATAGTGGCCAGAAATTCTCTTTCTTTGTTGGGTCTTTGTGTGTTTTAGTTATCAAGGTGACTGTGGCTTCATAGAATGAGTTTGTTAATGTTCTCTCTGTTTCTATTGTGTGGAATAGTTTGAAGAGAATTAGAGTTAGCTCTTCTTTGAAGATCTGGTAGAATTCTGTACTGAAACCATTTGTTCCTGGGAATTTTTTGGGTGAGAGACTTTTGATGATAGCTTAGGTGATATAGGACTACTTACTTTATTTACCTGGTCTTGATTCAGCTTTGGTAAGTGGAATTGATAAAGAAAATTGTACATTTTATTTATATTTTCAAATTTTGTGGCATATAGGTTTTGAAGTAAGACCTACTGATTTTTGGATTTCCTCAAAGTCAGTTATGTCCCCCTTTTCATTTCCTATTTTGTTGATTTGGGTAGTGACTCTCTCTTTTACTTAGCCTGGCGAAGGGTTTGTCTATCTTGTTGATTTTCTCAAAAAAAAAAACCACAGCTCTTCATTTAATTGTTTTGTTTCTAATTCATTAATTTTATCCCTGATTTTGATTATTTCTAGCCTTCTATTCCTCTTGGAAGTGTCTATTTTTACTTTTACAGGATTTCAGGTGAACTGTTAAGTTGCTTTTATGAGATGTTTCAAATTTCTTCTTGAAGGCACTTAGTGCTGTGGACTTTCCTCTTAGCACTGCTATTATTGTGTCCCATAAGTTTGGGTATGTAATATATCTTGAAGTCAGGTATGTAGAAGTTCATCTCTGGAGTCTGAGTACTCTTCCTTATGACAAGAGATATCCAGGGAAACACGAGTGGGTGCTGGTTTTTCAGATAGAGCCAAGCAGGAATATGTATTTTGAAGGAAGGGCACAAGCACAGTGCCTAGAAGGGTGAGGCATTGGAAAGGATTTCTTTGAATGGTAAAGGGCATGAGTACCATTTTAGTTTTTGTTTATTTTCTTCTCTCTCCTTTTTTTGTGAAGCAAAAGTATTGTTTTGTAAAGAAATGAGCATGAACCTCTGTAATGCCACAGTCCAAGCAAGTGAAAGATAAGGCAAAAGGTGACCTAAATATGTTTCCTCGAGGATATATATTTCACATTGCTGAGAGCAAAATTATAGGCTTTGCTTTTTGAAAAACCTAATAAATTTAGGATTCTTAAATACCTCTATCCCTCTTCCACCCACCACCCCTAGTTAGGAGAGAAAAACCGGTTTGTACAGACAAGGAACTCAGACCTCTCCAGCTATTTAATGCTGGTTAGGGTTGTTGGCTTCTTTAGGATAATACCAGTCTCAGTTATCTGGATTCCAGAAGTCTACTCAAACAGCAAACAGCTTGGCGCGATTTTTTATAATATATTTTATTTGGGTTATTATGCCTCTACTTCCCTTACAACCATTATTCCTTCAAACACCCCAACACTAGATAAAAGAGAAAGAAGGCTAGAGGGAAAAGAGATATTGGTCTCTTTAATAAAGCTGCTTCCTATGGATTATTGTGGTCAAGTTCTTTGGGGCAATACCTCTTAATCATGAGGATATTCAGCAGTCCAACAAACCAGCAATGACAAACACAGTAGCAGTGTGGGTGAAAAGCATCATGAAGAGCAGCATTCTTTCTTCTTCAAATACCCCAGGCCTTCTTATGGCTCTCGCATGTGTACCCTCTCCAGAAGACTCAGAATTAAACTATGTGCAGTTGGCAAAAACACATGTCTGCTAGAGCATGAGACAATCAGAATTAACAGCTGTGGACAAACTGAAGCAGCCTTGTGCTCCACACCTGGGGTTAAAAGAAAAACACATTCACATAACATGAGTAGGATTTTAAAGGAACATACATTTGTAACACAATTTCTGATTCTATTACTTTGGTTATTTTCTCTCTGTCTTTTACTTAGATTAGATAAGTACTTATTTAATTTGGATAAGGGTTTGTCTGTCTTGTTGATTTTTCTCAAAGAACCAACTTTTTGTTTCATTGGTTCTTTATCTTCTCTTTCTATTTTATTGATTTCTGCCCTCAATTTGATAGTTTCTTGATGTCTACTCCTTTTTTGTGTGCTTACATATTTTTGTTCTAGACTTTTCAGGTGTGTTTTTAAGTTGATAGTATGAGATCTCTCCAATATCTTTATGTAGGCCCTTTGTGCTATGAAGTTTTCTCTTAGCACCACTTTCATTCCTCATTGTATTCCATGAGTTTGCATACAGTATTTATTTATTTTTATTGGATTCTATAGTCTTTATTTTTTTCATTTGTTTTAACCCATTTTTCATTCAGTAGATTATTCACTTACCATGAGTTTGTAATGTTTTTATGATTCTTTCTGATGCTATTTTTATCCTGCTTTAAAACATGGTGGTCTGACAGGATACAAGATGTTATTTTAATTTTCCATTAAGATTTACATTGTGTTTGAATATGTAGTCAATTTTAGAGGATGTGTAATGAAATGACGAGAAGGTATATTCTTTTGTGTTTCTGTAGAATGTTTTGTAATTCTCAGATAGATTTAGGTCCTGCTGTGGTAACATAGCTGAGCTCAGGTGGTGACATATTGCCTGACTGTTCTTGAATCTATTCCTATGCTGCTGTCTAGAGATCTGGATTTGGGGTGATTATAGGTCTAAGTGCTGGTTTTTTGGGTGGGAGTTTTGTGCTTGAGGTTCTGCTAGCACTCTGAAGTTCCAGAAAGTGTGTTGGCTGGGTGTTGATATTTTAATGACCTGCTTGGCATGTATTCACGGTGTTATGTTTGCTGGGATGGTATGGAGGGAGAGGTGCAACATGTGTTCAGTTGGGAACACATGTTGGGAACAGTAGGGAAGATCCTGGAATTGGGTTTGTGGTAACAAAGATAGTGAGGAAGATTTCTGGTATTCCACCTTGGTCTCCATGCAAGTATGGCCTATGGTTGAGCAGAGGAGTTGGGGGTGAGATTACAGAAGCAGAACAGAGATTGGGAGTGTGTAATCTACAGGACACAAGAAAGGGGAAGCTGCCACTGGTGTTCTTTGTAGTGCTAGGGGCAACCATGAGAATTGGGTCTTCTGTAACAGAGAGTGGGGAAAGCTCCACAGAAACAAGTAGGAGAATATCACTGAACATTTGTTTCTTCTTTGTGTGTTTCTTTGGGGGAACTTAGGAAAGCTTTTGGAGAAGGAACCTGTCTAGATTGGGGATTGGATTTGAGTGTCTATGATCTCAACCCAGTTCCTGGTGTTTGTGTCTACTGTGTTGTGATTGAAATTGATCGTTCTGACTCCTTGTTATGTTCTCATGCTTTCACTTTTATCAACTCTATCCCAAAATCATATAGGAAAGACTCAAAGCAATTGCTATTCAGTGCTAGGCTATTTTGGTATCCTGAGGTTTTTACATGTTTAATTTTGTTGTTTTTGGAGACCAAGTTTCTTTGTGTAGCGTTGGCTGTCCTGAATGTAGGTATGAAATTCAGCCAGGCTTCACACTTAGAGGTCTACCTCCCTCTGGCTGCAGAGGGCTGGGATCAAATGTAGTCCAATATGCACATTTTGTTTCGATATATAGGCTGATGGGCCTGGTATGTAGGGTCTAGTACATGTCAAGCATATTCTATTTTGCTGGTCTTCACATCCACACTTGAATTTTGATATTTGTCGGAGTGTATATTCTGTTTCTCAGGTTGTCATGTATTCATCACATTAACACTGCCTGTATTTCTGAGTCATTGGATTGTAGGTGTGTGACATTCTTCTTGCCTCCTGTGTTTGTTTTGTTTTGTTTTGTTTTAACGGGCGAATAAGGGTAGTATTTTGCCTGTATGTATGAATATGCACCTCTTTTGTACTAGGTCTTCCCAATAGTCAGCAGATGGTCTCAGAACTCCTGAATTTGGAGTAATGGATAGATGTGAGCTTCCATTTAAACACTGGCAATTGAGCCCAATTATTTACAGGACCAACAAGAGCTTTTCATTGCTGAGCCACTTCAACTGCCTTATGTTGCTTATTTCATCTGTCCATTTGTACCTGTTTGAACATGCATTCCCTTTTAATAAGTTCTCATTAATGTTACAGTTTAACCTGGGACACTTCAGGTTTCTGGAAGTTAGATATAAAACTGTAGTGAATATATAAACCATTGAGTTCTTTGTATCTTTCTTATTTGAATGATCTTTGCAGTGGATTCAGATCTTAAATGTACCTCTGGAAGTCATGAAACTTGTTTGAAAAGAAGGCCAGCATCCATCTTAATGAGATACACAGACTGAGTGCTAGCATTAAAGGCATGAGCCAATACGTCCTGCTTGCCCATATTTTTTGTAGTTAGTAATTGAGCATAGCATTTCTGTGATGTGCCATCTGTACTGATCATCTATTTTCTTGTTTCTCATTATGTCTTTTAATTGGCATTTCCTTTGAAAAGCTATATTTTATTCAAAGGGTCCAGAGATGACAAGGTGAACCTCATCATTTAGTTTCCTTCTAAAATGACTTGTCAATTACATCAATTCATTACATCAACGTCTATGTGAGGAGATAAGTAAGAGAAGCACTGGAATTATAGGAATACATTGTCTATTAAGTATACATATACAACATGCATTGCCATGCTTTCTGTGATACTCACATAAGGGATATTTTAGAAATCAATAACCTATGAAGAAGTGGACGTTAATTTCACTCCAGAAGAGTGGGCTTTGCTAGATCCTTCCCAGAAGAGTCTCTACAAAGATGTCATGCTGGATACCTACAAACACCTTACAGCTATAGGTAAGACAGTGAATTTTCTTTCACTATTAAGAAAAAGAGGACATCTGTTGTTATTGTTTTTTGTTTTTTCTTATTGATGCTCTTATGAAATTTCAATTGGAATGAGGAAGAATAAATCACACATGTTTCTAAGATTCACTGAAAATAGTAACTTAAATTTTGCCTAATTTTGAATAATATGCCATACACTTTCTGGTATATATTTTAGGCTACAATTGGGAAGACCATACTGAAGAACATTGTCAACATTTTAGAAGACATGGAAGGTAATTTTCTTGTGGAAACTGGTATAAATATTCCTGTGAAAAAAATTTTAATGTGTCCCAGAAGTTTTAAATAAAAACAATAGAGAAAAAGCACTAGTTTAAGTATATTAAGGAATATTAAATTCTCCCAAACCCATTTTCCTCACAGTCAGGTGTCTGATTTATGTTTTCAAGGCATTTCTCTAAGAAAGAAGATGATGAAACACTTGCTTAACAGATATTGCTGTGAAAAGGACTTTAATTCACATGTAGTCATTGCTGTATCTGAAGACTACTGCCCCTGTCTGCTGCCCTAGACCTGGGCAGGGCAGCTTCTAGGTTCCATACAATCTATCTTAAGCATAGAAGATTTTCAGCCTCTGTGAATTACTGCTTAATATGCACACCCTTTCTTTCTGAGCACATAGATGGCTGATTCAGTTCAGCTGTTCTGGCTCAAACTCCTTTCCTAGCTAACTTATTAAATCTGGCTTTTCTCCCATCCTCTGAATTGCTTTGTTTGGCCTCAAACTAACTCCAGCAGTCTTTTCTAATCTTCAGGCTCTTATTTTCCTGATCATTTGATCTTCACCTTAGTTCTCTCCAACCTGTCTTTCTTTTACTGTCCCAGAAAAACTGCCTCCTCTCTCCATGCTGTGTCCCTTAAGGAGCTTCATTTCCTCTCTATTTCATGAGAGATGAATGTATCCTATTCTGTCAAATATTTTTCTGAATTTGTCCCCTTTTCTGCCACTCACTTAGATATTGCTTTCAAACATGTGTGCTTCCTTCTCCCAACTATTTTTACACCCATTGTTTGAGATTAAACACATGTATCACCATGCCTGAAACTAAGCTTTTCTTTACTGGACATTGCTCTATACCAGGCTGGCACTGAAGGCAGATCTTCTTGCCTCTGTCTACTGGATTAATGTATTGTTATATTCCAGCCAGATCACATAGACATAGAGGGTCTTCGGATGTGATCTTTTGCCAGAGCAACAAGTCTCTAAATCAAATTCCTCTATAAAAATCATTACTCATATCCACATTACAGATGCTCCGTAGAAATTCTAATCTCTTAAGTCTTATACAATTCAGATATTGGAAAAGGCAAGCTAAGCTCATTAAATAGGTGATAATTTTATGTACAAAACCTACTCAAGAGCAAATATTCCATAGAAAAGCTGATGTGACTCAAATACTTGAAGTAAACTTGCTAAGTTTAGTTAGATGGAAAGGATGAAAGTCAAGAAAATTGTTGTGGAGGAAAAATGATTCCCATAGCACATGTCTTTGAAGACAAAATACAAACTGTGAATATGAGGATCTTCCATTTGTTACTCAAGTCATTTGACCATAAGGATATGAAAAGAAAAATCATACTTACCTCTCAGAACAAGGAGAAAATATGTAGTATTCCTTAGTTGGAATAGACTTCGTGAATGTGATGCAAGTTTACATTTAATTTATTAATAATCACTAATAATAATTAAATAATAATCATAAATAATAATCAGATTATTATTTAAACAGTTAAAGAAAATTCCCCATCTACCCAATAGCAGTGAGATTCCTTTAGGTCTCCAGCATCACTTCTTTGAAGAGATTCTTTTGGGATGGATCCAACGAAGCCCACTTTTCCTGAGTGAAGTTAACATGCACACCATCATAGGTTATTGCATTCTAAACTATTCTATACATATGTACAACAGAAACCATGAAAGTGACAACACTAAATTTATAATTATTCATGTATCAATTCATTATTAATGACAGAAAGTCTAATGAAAGCAGGGGACAATTAATAAATTAAACTACTGTACTTAATTAGTTTTTGAAACTAATTGGGAATATAGCCACAGAAATCACATTAGAGATTACTAGTCCTGTGGAAATTGCTGTGTTTACCCTAGTTCACTTTCCAAATGTAGTGTGACTCCCACTATAGGAACATTTATGAATGCAGTCACTATTGTATAGATGAGTTCTAGTTCTTTTCAAATATGTGAAAAAACACTTATAGAAAAAGTACCCCCCTACCAGTGGACTGGTGGAGGAGCATGGGTGGAGAAGAGGGAGGGGGGATGAGATTATTAGGGGCAGGTGGAGGGAGCTACAGTTGGGATACAAGGTGAATAAACTGTAATTAATAAAAATATGCTCTTTAAAAGAGGAAAGAAAGAAAAAGGATGCTATAAGCAATCCATGTAATATGTTTCTTACCTCAAAGGTATCTTCAAAATGCAAAATTTCCACAATCAAGGGGGAAATTATAAATGTAAACAAAGTGATAAAACATTAAGATGTAAGTCCTTTTTACATTTAGATCAAATTGTAAACTTAATTCACTGTAATGAATCACTGTAATGAATGTGAAAAAGCTTACACATATACCAATTATCTTTGCAGCCATGAAAAACCACATACTAGTGAGATCCCCTATGAATGTAATCAGTGTGGTAAAGCGTTTAAACGTTGCTGTGATCTCCAGAGGCATGAAAGAATTCATACTGGAGAGAAGCCCTACGGATGTAATCAGTGTGGTAAAGCCTTTGCATGTCATAGATCTCTTCAAAGACAGGAAAGAATTCAGAATGGAAAGAAACTCTACAAATGTAATCAATGTGAAAAAGCCTTTTCAAGACACAGTAGTTTCCAAAATCATAAAAGGACACATACTGGAGAGAAACCCTTTGAATGTAATCAATGTGGTAAAGCCTTTGCAGATCGCAGTAACTGCCAGAGTCATAAAAGAACTCATAGTGGAGAGAAACCCTATGAATGTCATCGATGTGGTAAAGCCTTTTCACAACTCAGTAGTCTCCAAAAGCATAAAAGAACACATACTGGAGAGAAACCCTATGGATGTAATCAGTGCGATAAAGCATTTTCTCGTTGCTGTGATCTCCAGAGACATGAAAGAATTCATACTGGAGAGAAGCCCTATGAATGTAATCAATGTGGCAAAGCCTTTTCACATTCCAGTAGTCTCCAAAGGCATAAAAGAACACATACTGGAAAGCAGCCCTATGAATGTAATCAATGTGATAAAGCCTTTGCACGTTGCTGTGATCTCAAGAGGCATGAAAGAATTCATGCTGCTAAGAAATCCTATGGATGTAGTCAATGTGGTAAAGTCATTGCACATTCTAGTGACCTTCGAAGGCATGAAAGAATTCATACTGGAGAGAAAGCCTACATATGTAATCAATGTGGTAAAGCCTTTGCACGATGTTCTGATCTCCAGCGGCATAAAAGAATTCATAGTGCAGAGAAACCCTATGAATGTAATCAATGTGGAAAAGCATTTGCACATTGCAGTAACCTCCAAAGGCATGAAATAATTCATACTGGAGAAAAACCCTACAAATGTAATCAATGTGATAAAGCCTTTTCACATCCCAATAGTCTCCAAAAGCATAAAAGAACACACTGGAGAGAAAGCCTATAATGTAATCCATGTGATAAAGCCTTTTCACGTTGCTGTGATCTCCGAAGGCATGAAAGTTTTCATATTGGAGAGAAACCCTAAGACTATAAACAGTGTAGTAAAGCCTTTGCATGGTGCATTGACCCTCAAACCATAAAGAAATCATACTTGAGAGAAAACCTTATAAATATATTTAGTATGATGAAACCTTTGTACATTTCTATAGGTTTTATTATTGTGAATGAATCATACTGAAGAGACACCCTATGAATGTATTTAATATGGTAAATGAAAGTTTTGCATTTTCATCTACCATAGAGATGTAATGAAGTGATATAATCAGCAATCAATTGTATATCTCACTACATAGCTTGCTGTGATATGAATATATAATTTGATGTTCCATGATTCTGCATGTTCCTCTTAATTATCCATTTGTGATTTCATCTAAAGTACTTCATTCTATAGGAAATATATGAAGATTCTAGATAATGTAACAGCAAGAATATTAATTTCAAAACCACTTCTGATGTGTGTGCGGAACATAATTATGGGTTTTTATGTCATGACAGATATGTAGAAATTGGGAGACAACTTTGTGCAGTCTCCTTTGTCTATCTTTATATGATGACTGAGGTCAAGTTGCCAGGTTTGGACACCACAAATGTTCCCTACAGAACTGTTTTCATGATGCTCAAATAAGATTAGTTGAGATATTACATAAATAAAATGTCTTTTCACATTGTAAACATTTTCATGTAATAATTGAGGAAATCAGGGTGATTTGAATTAATTTTATTTGTAAATGAAAATGATCTGGAGCTCTATTTTTTGGACTGTATTGATTTATTCCTAGGAGTAAACACTTGTTCATAACATATATGAGAACTACAAGTGAGTGTCAAAGAATTGTCTCAGTGGGTAAAGTTGGTTGCTGCTAAGCCTGATAACATGACATCAATCTCTGGGAGTTTCATATTATTCCAAATTTTTCACTTATTTCTACATTTAAGCTATGGCATATGCACACTCACACACCAGTGTATACAGAAATTCTTTGTAAATCTAAGTCAGGACCATTGAGGTCACCTGAACCAAATAATTGCCTGAGTTTCATCTCTAGGACCCACATTGGAGATGTAGATGATAGTCAGCAATACACTGTCCTCTCACTGCCACATACACAGGTACTTACATGCTAACAGAGTGCAAACATTTTAAAGGATGAAATTCACAAAGCTAAGAAAAATAACACAAGAGAACATATGAAAAGATTTGACAGACTAAATTATTGCTATTGGATTTCAAGATGTATTTCTGTTCATTGAAACAATGATGGTTCCTTTTTGAATTAATGTCTTGGTTTTGATTTGGAAAATGAGTGGATATTTTTTTTTCATTCGTTTTGCAGTTCAAAAACAGGTCATTTAAAAAATATGTCTCAGTTTAGCTTACTGGTGCATGCCTGTAATCCCAGCACCTGAAAGACATTGGTAACCCAATATGAGTTTTAGACCAGTGTGGTCTACATAGTGAATTTCAGACAGCCATGGATATGTAGAGATATCCTCTCTCAAAAAGATCCTAAAATGAAAGAGTATATCTCAAAGCATGGAAATGTTTCTGATATAATCTTCCTGAACATTGGTTTTAATAAATATTCTTGTTACATTTACTCACATTAAGAGACCTGTGATAATAATGAAAATAGGAAACTGTCCAAAGTCCAGTCACAGAGGGAAAGAAATCCATTGAGCCCTTCAGCAGCCATCTAGCATGGATACATAACCTTCAAGTGATAGGAGACCAAAGTAGTAATGGAACATCTTCATCCTCTCTATTGTAATGACATGTTTGGGAGATAGAATGTTAGTAGTTCTGCTCCTCTTGCATGCCCAAATTTGGTTCCTAGAACCCACATCAGATAGCTGAGAATAATGTATATTTCCAGGTCTAGGGTATCTTATGAATTCCTATGGCCACCTAGGGCACCAGCTATGAAAATGGTGAAAACCCACATGCATATTTGACTCCACATTGTAAAAGAGGTTTTCTTAATGTATATGTTATTTTTATTAAAATTCATGTAATTTAGGTACATAAATTTTATTGCTGTGTATCCCAAGTGCATGCAATGTATGAGCTGAAGCAGAAGATCGTGTCTCCTCCATGTGATTAGAGTTACTGGCAATTGTGAGCTGTGGCTTGGATGCCTGACATCAAATCTAGGTCATGTGGAAGAGCAGCCAGTGTGCCTAGGGACTGAGCCATCTATTCAGCTCCATAAACATGTCATTAATAGCAGTAAGGTAGGAAAGGTTGATCTTCAGTTCATCTTTAACTCAGCCCAGATGACCCAGAAGAAGAAGATTGATAGCTTAAGGAATTTAGGATTGGTTTTTAAAGAAGTTTCTAAGCCAAAATCTCCATAAAAATATGGAAGTATCCGAAAATGATCAGGACAGAACTGATAATACCAAATGATTAAAAAGTGCCTGACCACTTGACCAAAGCCACAAGACTGAGTTTATCTTGCATGTGTTAAATAGGCAGCAATGGGAGCCCACAAGGACGCATGTAAAGACACATACCCCTGCTTGAGATTGTGACTACTGTAAAGAAATAAAATCAACTTGAAGACATGAAGACTAACTTTTCTGAAGCAGATTGCATTCTGCTTCCCTAATGCCTGCAAAACATTCAGTTAGGAGCCCAAGATGGAGACTCTATAAGTTGTAGAGGTTTTGGTCAGAGGAACCTGAGGGTCAAACTATAAGGCTGGAAAAATCAGGTGTTTATAAAGACCTGTGGAAAGTGGAGGAATTATTAAGGAGGGAGCTTTGGATGTTAAAGTGTTACTTTTACACAAGGAATACTACTCAGCAATTAAAAACAAGGAAATTATGAGGTATCCCAGAAGCAGAAAGATACACATGGTATATACTCACTTTTAAGTGGTTCTTAGGCATGTAATATAGGATAAACATACTAAAATCTGTACACCTAAAGAAGGTAGGCAAGGAAGAGGACCCAGGGAAAAATGATCAATCCTCATTCAGAAAGGCAAATGGGATAGACAAAGAAAGGAGGTGAAAACAAGGAACAAGACAGGAGTCTATCACAGAGGGCCTCTAAAAGACTCTACCCAGAAGGATATTAATGCAGATGCTGAGGCTCATAGCCACTTTGGGCAGATTGCAGGGAATCTGGTGAAAGAAGGGGAGATTGAAAGACCTAGAAAGGTCTGGAGCTCTACAAAGAGAACAACAGAAGCAAAAATATCTGCGCTCAGGGGACTTTTCTGAAACTGATTCTCCAACCAAGATCCATGCATGGAGATAACCTAAAAACCCTGTACAGATGGAACCCATGGCAGCTCAGTCTCCAAATGGGCCTCATAGTAAGGGGAACAGGGGCTGTCTTTAACATGAACTCAGTGGCTGGCTCTTTGATCACCTCCCAATGAGGTGGGGTGGCCTTACCAGGCCACAGAGGAAGACTAGGAAAGACAGTCCTGATGAGACCTGATAGGCTACTGTCAGATTGAAGGGTAGGAGATCCTCCCCTATCAGTGGACTGGGGAAAGGGCATGGGAGGAGATGAGGGACTGAGGGAAGGTGGGATTGTGGGGATGAGGGTGGGGGCTAAGCTGGGAAACAAAGTGAATAAATTGTAATAAATAAATTATATTTTGAAAAAGAAAATTATTTCAAGGACATTTGGTGTGTAATGAAATATGCACACAATTGGCCTTATGCCCTGGAAGAGAAATAAGTGCTCTCATAGACTGCAGGAATTTCTCCAAAGTCCAAATTTACTAGACTATCTCCCTTTCTAACCTTGGAGTGGAAGGGCAGGTGTGATAGTCCTGTGCCTTTTGAGTCATTTGATCTCTGTTTACCCAGGAGAGGAGCTGTTGCTTGACCTGAGGCAGAACTCGGTGGTTTAGCTAATGATGGACTGTAGGAAGTCCTAGTAACCAGGAACACCATTAAGTGGCAGCCTGAGACTTCTTTTCTGGATCTTTCTCTGATGCAGCTGTGGTAACTGTGAAGGAGATCTCAAGCCATACCATGATGAGAGTTGGTCTACTCTCCATATCAGCCAAAGCAGGTTGGCTGAGCTTTCAGTCTGATCTGCTGATACTGGAATAGTATACAATGAGCCACACTACAGCTCTGTTGGTACACAGGGTGATGTTAATGAGGATCCCTTTGAGAGGTGGGGGGGGCGCTGCAACCCTGGCAATAGGAGGTGATGGTGCTCATGATATCCTTGTTAAGTGTGCATGCCCTGACATTGCATTTGATATGCAGTAACAGGACAGTTTGAAAAAAAATGAAAGTTTTATAAAAGCCTGAAAATTACCTCCGAACTACAGCTTTCTGTGATAATTTTTACATTTTGTTTAGAAACTGGTAGAACAGAGGAGACAGAAGCAACCTTTTGGCAATATTTAATTAGATTCTCTTTACCTTTCCACTACTACCATCCACAGTTGTGTGATTCAGGAAAATTCAATTCCAGGTACAAAAGAAACTGCTGAGCAGCAGAGGTTTCTCAAGTGTGCATGCATTATGCAGATAGATAGAGCAGATTTCACATCTTGTGCTATCACCTATATGTCAGGAAGCTGACATGAAAGTATATTTCAACATTGTTTTGTATGTGGACATCGCTGTGGCTGAGTTTCTTGGAATCAGAAAAAGACTTGAGGAGCCACAGAGAAATAGCCCAACTTTCTGACCACTTCAATTTACAGAGAGAAGTATAGAACATGGGGCCTCTCCTTTTTGGAAGAGAAATAAATAATGGTAGCTGGATAGCCAATAATATAACAGTTTAGGCTGTCATGCTGAATTTATTTTTTTGTGAGTTGTGAAATCTGAGTTTGTTTAATTTCTACATACATAAGTAACAGTGGTCAAATTCACATTCTATCTGTTTCCTTAAGTCATTTGATGAAAACTTGAATATATTTAGGGGATTATGGTTTTGTGGTTTTCTCTGCATCCAGTTATTCTTTCATTAATATTGTATACCTTTTAATTATTGTAGTTTCAGGTAAGTACAGAAGTCACATTGTACAAGTGTGTGTCTAAAATTTCCTCATAATCCTATTGAGAATTCTGAGTTTTTCACATAGTACATGGTTTTGGAATCAGATTTCCTGTAATAAATCATTAGGAATTTTCTTTGGATTGCTTTTAATTCAATCTTCAAATTGAAAGTTAATTTTTTAAATCTTTTTCTTCTGAAAAAAAAATATGTTTAATGGTGGTGTTTATACTTGTTTGAAAGGGTAAAATATATTATTATATAATCATTAATTTCACATAAACCACAAGTACATGCCACTGAAGATTATTTGATATAAGGTACAAAGTGATACAAAGTGACTTTACTGTTGAGTTCAGTGACACAGCATACATTAACATGGTCACATAGTGACTACATTATGTAGAGTTCTCATAAAAAGACAGAATTGCTGTGGATTCATTAGATTTTCCATGCACATGAAATTGGTATTGTGAAGTGTCACAGTTCTCATGCTCATTGCAGTTATATTCATAATACAGCCACAGAAGACATGGCACAGACTTAGAAAAGCCCCATTGACCCATCCCATTTGACGGGTTAGTCAAACAGGGTCTACCTGAAAGAGGGAGTAGAAATGTGGGGACAGAGAGGCGAAAAATGGTGACCAAGACAGGCTTTTTGAACAAGGTCTTAGTTTACTGAATGTGCAAACAACACTTATAAAGCAAAGGGTACAAGCAATTTTTTTTTCACAGTAGCCACACATCTGCACCACCTGGCAAGGCATCCAAGAAATTCACTCAGGGTTACACAAAGTTTGCTGTCTGGTTCTCAGGGTTGTAGGGAGCTTGCTATCTACTTCTCATGCTCTGAACACCCTGCTTGCAAAGACTGCCAAGACTGTCTCTGAAAAATGGAACTTAGTTAAGATCTGCATCTGCCAAGGCCAGGAGGCAGAATTCCAATTACCAGACTCCTTCACCCCATGTTTGATAATTATGTCTCTGTGATATTCCTGAAAATCTAGGCAGTATAATACATGGGTTCCCCCCATCCCCTTAGCTTCAATTTAAAGCAGATATTCTCTTGGCACTCCCAAATATTCTGTACCATCAAGTCACAGGACAACTTTTCTGGCTCAGTTGGTGGTGAGGTTTCTCTTCCCATTGTGTGTAGAGAATTTTCTTTCCCCCAAGTGGCTGGAATATAGGGTTGAAGACTCCAAGCCTGTACATGCTCATCTTCTATATATTCAGCAAAGCTCTGTGGAAGTGGCCTCAGCAATGGGGGCCTTTCTCAGTTTTTAGAAAGAGAGACCTTTTTTACTCCCATCAGCTTGGTTTGTTTAGGGATATCTACAGGGCCAATGAACCAAGACATCAATTGATTGTAACACAATTCCAGCACTGAAAACCCTGTCTGACAATAAAAGATGGTCAGTTCAGACTCTGTATCCTTTGTTACTAGGACTTTTTACTAGGGATGCAATTATAGACTCCATGAAGTTGCCACAAAACTTTTTTTTCCCACTCTAAGCAGCAAAATTATCCTGATTCCAGCTGTGTTTTCCTGTAGCCTTTCTCTCCCTTCATTACCTGATGTTTTCTGCTCCAGTATACCCACAGCATCTATTCTTTCTCTCCTTCCCAGAGAGCTCCAATTTCTACCATCTTGTTTACCTAACACTCTGGATCTGTGGAATTTTAATTTGAAGCAGTGTGTCACTGTGGAGGCAGATTTTGAAGTCTTCTATGCTCAAATAAGTCCATGTTCACAGTCTCTTTTTTGCTTCAGATCAAGATGTAAACCTCGTAGCTTCTCCAGAACTATACCTGCCTTTACTTTGTCGGGTTTCCCACCATGACAATAAAGCAGTAAACCTCAGAAAAAAGACAGCCAAAATTAATGTTTTATTTTATAAGAGATGCTGTGGTCATGGTGTCTCTTCAAAGCAATGGAAACTGTAACTATGAATGAAGTTGCTAGCAGGAGCTGGGGTATAGCTGCAATAGTCCTTTCCATGCGTTTCTTTGGAAGAATGTGGATTTTTGTAAGTTTGGATTAGGAAAATATTTGGAGAAGTGGAAAAAAAGGAGTAGTGACCTCCGGGGAATACTTCCATTGGCAAAGCTTCCATCATATAAAAGTAAAGCTTAGAGTCATGCATGGTGGTATATACCCTCAACATCAGCACTCAGGAGTGAGCAGAATATAGGTTTCTGAGCCCAAAGTCATATATGGAGCAAGTTCCAGCAGATCCAAGCTTAATCAGTGAAGAAAACATTGGAATAAGGGAAGCTTATGTAGATTTCATTGAACATTGGTCCCAAGTTCCAGCCCCAGCAAGCAGCAGATTCAGCCAAGTAGTTCTGGCTTTAGAGTCGATAATAGAAGACAATTGTAGAATAATAATAGAGGTCAACTTTGGAAGAGTGGGGTAATGTCATTATTCCCTGTGCTGACATGGTTTACACAGGTAATCCCAGCACTCAGGGAGGCAGAGGTACAACTAAGGCTACACAGAGAAACTCTTGTCTAGAATAACAAAAAACAAAAATAAAACAAAAATGATTTAAAAATGAAATCAAATAAATAAGTAAATAAAAGTAAATAAAAGCCAAATAGTTGGGTATTATAAATGAAAATTTTAATTTATCTTTTGGAGTAAGATAAATTAAAAATATTTAATAAGATAAATTAAAGATATTTAATTTATCTTTTCTTTGCTCTAGACCTATTGAGGTGATGAGCCCCCTCCTTAACTTAAGCCACATATCTCGTGGTAGCCTAAATATATAATGGAAACTGAAGATGGTTAATCTTTCTCTTGTTCTATGTGCCTTAGCTCTGGCTAGCAAGTTCATTTTTTCATTTCCATTAGAGTTTACGTCTTTGGAATTCTGGTGTATTTTGATGATCACGAAGCTTAATTATCCAGCCAAACGGTCTCAACAGCCACTGGATTCTTTAACTCTGCATAGTCTTTGAGCAATTCTTATAAATTAACTTCCTACATACACAGAGAAATATATTCTATCAGATCTTTTCATGTAGAGAGCTTTTTCTAATACAGCTTTGTTTTTTTCCCCACTTTCCCATTGGGATACAAGTGCTTGCTAACGTGGTGCTCAAAAATATCATGTGTTTCCTGCTTTTTTCCCCTGGGTTGCCTCAGACCTTCCAGGGGGAAAGTAGCTGCAGTATATTTGATGGTAGCGTTAAATCATAGAACAAAAATATCATTGCATTTTCTGAAATCTCTGTTTAATTTGTAATATTCTTGGGACCCATCCACTTAGGAACAGGAGGTTGAATAATGTGCTGTGCATCTATCCACCTTGATTCCAGTAGGAAGAGGGAATGTGCCTACTGAGTGCTAGAAGACAGAAGGTAGACTAGGGGAGGACAGGTACAAATGATACTGAAATAAAAATCTCTGAGATCTGGAAAAGGTCTGGTCCTAAAATGGAAGCATGAGCCAGGAATCACAAAGCCTTGTCCCTTCAGTAAACTCTAACCATAAAGAAGGTGTTCATGTCACTCAATACTCACTGGCCAATCAGGACTGTGAGGTCATGCCTTCAGAGGAAGGGGTGGATTCTTCCTGGTGCCATATTGCACAAACGCTTTGTAGGTGAGCAGCTTTTAAAAGCTGGTGTCCTGTGGTCCATTTGAGGCTGCTGTGTGAGGATATTTCAGGCGAGTTCCAAAGTCGCAATATGGTGAGTGTGTGGATATTGACCCCAACCTATAGAGCAGGAGGCTGAAGAGCAGGACCTGCTTTATTGGGTACTTCCAGAGTCTGGTTAGGAACCTACATGAAGTCACAGGAGGGATCACTTGTCCTAGCCATGACCATAGCAGGGGCATTTGAATATTTTCACTGTATTGGGTTCTGGGTGGAAACCAATAAATCTCACTTCAGGAATAAAAGATTAAAAATCAAAGCCTTATTTTCTGAGCTCAGGGAGTTGTCTAGTTCAGGATCATCTAGTTCCCCCAAGAGTAAGCTATTTTTGATATTTAATATTTTTGGATTAGCAAGGGAGTTTCTGTTGGAGGCTTGGTCTGATCCAGCATATTTCACCTCAAGGCCTTAAATAATTTTCCAAGATATTCGGTCTGGAATCTAAGGTCCTTAATTTATATCCCTAGACATTTGGTCCAGAGCTCAAGGTGATAAAGGCATGAAGAATTGGATCCTTGGTCTGGTGAAAAGTGAGTGGTTTGTGGTCTAGTTTACAATTTAGGCATCACCATTAAGTTAACAGCAAGTTTAATCAGTTAACACATAATTGGGAAAATGTTATAAGGAGCCCGGAGGGAGATGGCTCTGCAAACTTGGCAATTCTCAATATCATATGGGAAAACAATAAATGCAGAATTGACAAAAAAAGCCTGTACAGGAAAAGATTTTCTAGAGGTTATCCTCATCCCAGATCTCAAAGCTGTACTTTAGAGCAATAGTAATAAAAACGGCATGGTAATGGCACCAGTACTTTAAATCTTTAAGGGGTATGCATTTACTTATTAGTTGCTGGAGCCAAAGCTATTTACTGAAGCCTAAGCCAAATAGTGAGCAAAAGTCATTTAGTGGCAACCTAAAGCTATTTAGTGAAAGAGTTATTTAGGATCCTAAGTCATGGGTGATAGATTTGTGAGGACATCCGTCTGTCAGTTTTAGAGCATCCAAAAGAAATCTGAAGAAAACATCCTTACGGTATCTTGCAGGTGCAATATTCAAGCCATGGAAGCACTCTTGCTGTCTCCTGCAACAGTAATTAAGCCTTCCCCCTTTCCTGCCTTCTCCCTAAATAAGTTGGGTAAAAATTTCTAATAAATGAGGCTTTGATCAAACAAGAAGACTTGGCCTTCTTCAGGGCTCTCTGTCCCACCATTCTTTTCACCCCCACCTCCCTTAGGACCCCAGTGAACTTCCGCAGGTCAGGACAATTAGTAATTTTTATTAAATCATATTAAGAAGCTGAGGACAAAATAAGTATACTGGAATCAAATGCTGTCTCAGTTTCAGGCCCAGCTTGAAGGTATGCAGTCAGCCAATGCTACCTTGGCTATTGTTTCTGCTTATCAACCTTAACATTACTGGCTTTACTATTAAGAGTGTACTTTTCTTAACTTTAAATTATTCTCCAAGATTTTGTACATCACAGAAATTAGCAAAAACATCTTCTCCAACCTTGTTAAACAATCTTTTTAAAAATTCTTTCTAAGTATAACAGTCATTGATACAACCTACAACTATGGTTCCTTTCAAGGGCAGTGGTTAATTCATTAATCTGCTCCAGCTTGATCTGCGGAAAAAGATCAAGCATTGTTAAAAATTTAAATGCCAGTGATAATGCCAAGTGAGGGGGCTAGGAGCATCCTTAGAGTTTTCATACAACTTATGTTTTGAGGGATATGGGCATCATAATGGCATCAAACAGAATTTTGTTCCACAACAGCACAAAGTCCTCAGTAAACAGCTCTTGGGGTTATGCTTCTCCAAGACAAACTCATCATCATGACTATGCTAACAGGGGAGCCAAATTCAATGAGTGCTACAGATGTTTTGCTGTTGCTCCTGCATGGCTCTCAAAAGGACCAGGTAGCCAAAATAGTTTGCCTATATATGGGGGAGGGAGGAATAAGGTTAGCTCAGGCCCTGGGAAGGAGAATTCATGGTATTGGGCGGGCTATGCCAGCCTTGAGGACCATATAACATGGAAGAACTGAAGGATTGCTGGGAGAAAATTGGCATCTAGGTCTATTTTGATATGTTAAATATGAACCTCTGCCATTTGTTCCAGGTATGAGACCTACATCTATGGAAATATAAACTTCAGAGAGAGCAGGATGGTCTCCATTAGGTAATGATTAAAAAATGAGATCACCAGGAAGAAAGGTGGCAAAGACAAAGATTCTAATTTTCTTTCCTTTCTTTATATCTTCTTTCTTTTCTTTGAAGGAGGGCGGGTACTCAGACTGGACTCAAATTTTTGCTGTCAAGTTTTGTTTTGCTAATTCATTTTTATTTTATTAATTATTTTTATTTTTTTCACAATTTATTCATTGTATTCCCCTATGAAAGGCCACTCTCTCAACTCCTACTGGTCCCACCCTTCTTCCCTCTTCCCCCAAACCCTTTTCCATAGTCCACTCAAAAGAGGAGTTCTCCTCCTCTGCCATCCATCCATATATTATCAGAATACTATTCAGCTATTAAAAACAGGGAAATAAAATTTCTGCTCTTATTACTTCTGCATAGGCCACTGTGCTCACCTCAGAAGATTTCATACTATGCCTGCAAGCTTACTGTGAAAAAACACTAGGTATAACTCATTTTAGAGAGTCCCACCACAAGACACTGTTTCATTTACCATCTCATATCCAGAAACACGTGAAATTTGAAATGCAATGAAGTGTGAAACATTTTATCACAAGCATGTCAGAGAATGTGGTTCTCTTCCTGCCTGGAGGCTGTTTCTCACCAGCCCAGGAAGGAAGAAGGGCCAAAAGATCAGGTATAAAGCTTGGAAGGCCCACAAGCATAACCGTGATCAGAACATTCTGGGAACCACCTCAGAAAGTAAGTTCAATTTTAATTCCAGAAAACAGAGGGTATGTACCCCTTGGGGAGTGACTGGGATGCTCTAAGGATAGGTGTAGATAATTGTTTAAAACTAGGCACTTCAAGGATGTTTGATTTTCATTAAAAAGCACATTCTTATCACATGAACAGGAACACAGATCCTAATCATTCTATATTTAATGGGAGGAGAGAGTTAGCAGGGATCAGTGTGAAAAGCCATCTATCAATTTTGGTTGGTGGCATCTATGTCTAAAGACACTCTCCAGAGGAAGTCAGGCACAGAAAACTCACCCTTGACATGGTTACACATCTAGGCCAGAAGCAGGGTCATACATAGAAAAGAAAGCCTCCTCCCTCATATCTCAAAATTCAGTGTTATGTGTACACAAAAAAACTTCTACAGGCCACCACTGTTGTATTAATTTCAGAGAACTTTCTGGATGGTGTTAGTTTACCATTCCCTACATATTCATCCACTAGACTAAAAGTTTCTTGTGTAAAGTGAAGCAATTGAAAACAGTAAATGTTGAGAATCAGGATTATCAATAAGTCTTCCATAAACACCTTATTATATAATACTGTTGCATGTAATTGATGTTCATCATTCATTGTATTCTTTTTTAAAATGAGTTTATTTACTTTACATTCCAATCATAGAGCCCCTCCCTTCTCTCCCCCAGTACTATTCTCAATTCTTATTGCCCCTATTCCCTTTCCCCTTCAGAAAAGAGAGGTCATTTCCATTGAGCTAGTTTTTCAGTTCTGTTGGATCTCAGTGGACCAAAGAAGAAAAAGGCCTTTCCACAATGCTTATACTCACAGAATTCCTCTCCAGTAAGGGTACTTTTATAATGACGATGACTCTAGATTTGTGCAAGGCCTCACCATTTTAACACATTCATAAGTTTTCTCTCCAGTATGAATCCTTTCATGATGATGAAGATTATACAAATGTGGAATGGTTTCACCATGTTAAAAGCACTCACAGTCTTTCTGTCCATTAGGATTTCTTTCATGAGTGTGAAGATAATTCTGAAGTCCAAAAGTTTTATTCACATTGGTTACAGACAGACAGCTTCTTTGAAGTATGTGTTCTTTTATGTATTAGGAGATGCTATGTGCAAAGGCTTTGCCACATAGGTATATTCATGTGGTTTCCCTCCAGAATGTGTTGTTGTCTTAGGAGATGATTGTTAAATGCAAAGGCTTTATCACACTAATTACTCTCACAAGGCTTCTCTCCACTGTGTTTTTTGATGTTTTCAGAGACTATTCTGCTGTGCAAAGGCTTTATCACATTGGGTATATTCATGAGGTTTCTTTCCAGTGTGTGTTCTTTTATGCCATATGAGATTACTGTTTTCTGCAAAGGCTTTACCACACTCATTACATTCATAAGGTTTCTCTCCAGTGTATGTTCTTTTATGGCTTAAGAGAGTACTGTTTTGTGCAAAGGTTTTACCACAATGGTTACATTCATAAGGTTTTTCTCCAGTGTGTCTTCTTTTATTCCGTATGAGCTTATTCTTTTCTGCAGAGGCTTTACCACACTGGTTACATTCTTAAGGTTTCTTTCCAGTATGTGTTCTTTTATGCCGTATGAGATTACTGTTTTCTGCAAAGGCTTTACCACACTGGTTACATTCATAAGGTTTCTGTCCAGTGTGTGTTCTTTTATGCCGTATGAGATTATTCTTTTCTGCCAAGGCTTTACCACACTGGTTACATTCATAAAGTCTCTCTCCAGTATGTGTTCTTTTATGCCGCATGAGATGACTGTTTTTTGCAAAGGCTTTATCATATTGATTACATTTGTAAGACTTCTCTCCTATGTGTGTTCTTTTATGCTGTATGAGAACAGTGATATAGGGGAAGGTTTTACCACATAGAGTGCATTTAAAGAGTTTTTCTCCAGTATGATTGCTTTCATGCCTGCAAAGAAAATTGGCACATGTGAAAGATTTACCACAGTCATTTCCTTACACTAATAAATATATTTATCTATATGAATTAATTTCATAATTTGGTCTAATGGTAAAGAATAATCAAATTTTAAAATTTTATCACTTTATTTACATTCATGGTATTCCCCTTCATTATTGATATTTTTGGAGATCCTTGTGATGGTAAGAGCATTTGTTATGTGATTCACTTTTATAGCATCAGTTTTCTAAAAGAGGTTTCCTCTTATATATGAAGAGTATTGTAAGAATTCAGAGTTTTACCACAGCAATCCCATTTACAAATTTTTTGTACTGTATGAATGATACTTCATTTTCAAAGTGAGCCAGGACACGCAGAAAAAGTTCAAAATTCCTAGTATTTATAGGTATTTTCAGCACTATGAGTTTGCTGATGAAGTCTCAGTGAAGTTGAAAAACCAAATAACAGTAACCATTTATCACATTCAGAAAATCTACTCAAAGTGGGGACTACTACAAAATCAATTGTTCTTGGAGAAAGACAATTACACTGTTTCTTTCAATATCCCTATGCTCATGTGTCTTAGAAACATTGTGACATATGATATACTTATTACAAGAAAAATAAAAGATTCCCACATTGAATTAACACAGTTTTTTTTGTTCATCATAGACATATCATATAGGGATTAAAGTTTCTCCACAACAATAATCTTGACTCTCATAAGCTGCTTCTTTCACTAAACTTTACAATGTTACTGTATGAATATGAGTAACACTGGTTGTATATGACATATTTGCTTATTAGATGGTTTTGGACACATACTGATCACCTATTCAATGTATATACCTCTTACAATATCTGAGTAGATAGAATGAGACTATACAGATTGGCAGATCAACTCAGTAGCTGTAAGGTCCATATGATTCAATTGGTATTTTTCTGTTACAACATTATTTTATTTTCTTCTATCTGAGGGGAGTGCCTTGCAAACACAAATCAGATGACTGACATTGAAGTACGTGGAATTGTGAGATTTTAATGATCATCAGTACACTTAAAGCAGTGCTGTTTATACACTGTTGCTTTTCTTTAAAACTTCCAGGACACAGCCAGGTGTGCTGGTACATGCCCTTAATCCCAGCACTTGTGGAAGCAGAATCAGGCAGATCTGTGTGATTTTGAGGTCAGGCTGGTCTAACAAGCAATTCTAAGTTAAGCCACAGCTACACAGAAAAAAAAACTATTTCAAAAACAGAAAATAAAAAGCCAACAAACCAAAAAAACAAACTTCCAGGACACATTAAAATTTCTCAAGATTCATATATGTATCAGTTTGCACATAAAGTTACCTTTTATTACTTGTAGAACTTTGAAAATGTTTTTCAATATTATGATCTTCCAAATTGTAGCCTAAAATATAGTACCAGAAAATATATATTATTGGAAATACCATATTATTAAGGAAAAACTTAAATCACTATCTTCTGTGACCCTTAGAACCATGTCTCATTTATTCACCACATTCCATTTCATTCTTAATTGGAATTATAGAAGAGTATCAATAATAAAGTAAGAGTTGTCTCCTTATTTTAAAAGTGAAAGAAAATTTGCAGTCTTACCTATAGAAGTGAGGTTTTTACAGGTCTCTAACATCACATCTTTGTAGAGTTGCTTCTGGGAAGGTTCCAGCAAAGCCCACTCTTCTTGGCTGAATTTCACATGCATATCATTGAAGGTCACTGAATTCTAAAATATGTGATACATGTGTACAACAGAAACAGAGGCAACAATATAAATTTATAGTTCATTGGAAATATATTCACATATTTCTAGTACTTCTTTCATTTATTTTCTGACACAGAAGTGCTAATGTTAGACAGTTAGGTGTTGTGCATCAGGTGAAGGAGGGGAGATGGATAAGCCTAAATATTAAATTATAAAAAAAAGCCATGCTTTGAAGACCTATGTTATAGGAGTTTCATCAGTTTGTGAAACATGAGTCTAAAAAGCCAGCAGTTGGATTCTTGAGCAGTCTATGAATTGGGTTCAGTTACTTGGGTGAGCTGGTCAGGACCCAGTCATGAAAGAGGTGGAAGCAAAAACACAGTCACAATATTTTGTTTAGCAACAAATAACATGTTGTGATCAGGGGACACTGGCATCAGTCCAAAGACAATGTGGCACTGAATATTGTGTTTTGACCAGGCCTCAGGGATATGACATATCAGTATGTGAAAAGGGGTGCTTGTATATTTGTGGACAGGAATGTGGACTATGGTGAATACATGGATAAAAATAATGTTAGGTGGCAATCAACAACAATCTTAGCTGATAAGATCATATTTGTGAGTGACCAGAAAAAAGTAAAGGCATAGAACACATGATTTTTTGATAATTGTTTTGTATATTCTCCTTTCCAAATCATGTATAGTCTATAGTTGAAAAATAAAGATTAAAGCTTTTATATTAAAATGGAAGTGCTAATGTTATCAATAAGTCATTCTTAGAAGAAAACTGAATAACTGTGTCATATCTGAACTTTTTCAATAGGATATATCCCTGAAATTGACATGCCAATTAATATGGACAAAGACAAACAGAGAGAAGAGAGTGAAATAGAAAGAGAAAGATAGAGACAGAGACACAGAGAGAAATGAACAGATGAACAGTACTGAGTATATATCAGAGAAATTTATGAACATTTATTAAATACAAAAAATGATGGACTAGCTGGGTGTATTCAGTTATGCCTCTAATTCCATCACTCAGGAGGCAGAGGCAGGTGAATCTCATTGAGTTGGAACCCAGCATGATCTATGCAAAGAGTTCCAGGATAGCCAGACCTATATTGTAAGACAGAGCCTCCCCTAAAAGTCAATAAAACAAATATAATAGGTAGAAGAAACTCAGAGATCTTTACTGAAGTTCCTACAAGGAATTATACATTCAATACAATTCTTTATTAATCTTCCAGAAACCAGCAGTGCCACAGCTTAAACTGCAACATTAATAAGATCTTACTAAAAGGGAATGCATGTTTAAACAGGTAAAAATAGAAAGAGAAAAATATTAACAATGTAAATGATGATCATAAATAAGTAACATAAGGCAGGAGAGATGGCTCAGCAGTGAGGAGCTCTTGCTGCTCTTGCAAATAATTGGGCTCAATTGTCAGTGTTTACATGGAACCCACTACTATCCATTGTTCTATATTCATGAGTTCTGAGGCAATCTTCTGACTACTGTGAGGAGCAGACACACAAGAGGTGTATAGTCATGCATACAACGAAATACTCATATTCAGTAAAAATTAAAAAATAGATCCCAGATGGCAGAGCTGATTGCACACTGTTTCTGATCAGCAGGGTAGCAGAGAGTGCACAGTGACCAATAGTTGGAACAGTAGGCCACAAAACACCACTGACTGTGTTTACCAGGTGAAAGGAAACCCAATGGTGAGGGATAAATTGGTTCCAACCTCAGAGCACTGAGTTAATCTCTGGAAAAGTTTCTGGGATTTTGTAGCAGGAATGAGGTTTTCAAGCAAATGGACCCAAGAAAGAAGTAGGAGAAGCAATTCTAATATCTAATAAAACAGACCTTCAACCAAAATTAATTGAAAGAGATGACGTAGGATACTTCAAACACATAAAAGAAAAATTCTACCAAGATGGTGTCTCAATTCTGGGCAACTATGCCCTAAATTCAAGGGCACCCACATTTGTAAAAGAAACATTAATAAAGTTTAAAGAACATTTCAATCTCCACACATTAATAGTGAGAGACCACAACAACTCACTATCATCAAAGGACAGAGCAGTTAAACAGAACCTAAAATGAGATATAATGACACTAATGGATGTCATGAATTAAATGGACCTACCAGATATCTTGAGCAATGTTCACCCAAACAGAAAAGAACATATCTTCCTTTCAGTACCTCATGGACCCTTCTCTAAAACTTACCATACAGTAGGTCACAAACCAGGCCTCAACAGATACAAGATTGAAGTAATATCTTGTATCCTATCAGACCATGATAGACTAAAGATGAATCTTGACAATAAAAGAAATAGCAAAAAGCCATCACACACATGGAGCCTGAACAACTCCCTACTCAATGAAATCTGGGTCAGGGAAGAAATAAAGAACTTCCTATAGTTCAATGAAAATGAAGGCACATCATACCCATACTTATGAGATGCAATGAAAGCAGTCTTAAGAAGAGATTTAATAGCACTAATTGCCTTCATAAGCTACTGGAGACTTCCCATACAAGCAACTTAATGGCACACCTGAATACTCTAGGAAAAAAGAAGCAGACATACCCAACAGGAGTAGACCACTATATAACTAAACTCAGGGCTGAAATCAATAAATTAGTAACAAAGAGAACAATTCAAAGAATCAAAAAACCAGGAGCTAGTTCTTTGAGAAAATCAAAAACAGACAAATTCTTAGCCAAACTAAGAAAATGGCAGAGATACACTATCCAAATCAACCAAGTCTGATAAAAAGAGAGATATTACAGACACTGAGAAAATTCAAAGAACCATTAACTGTAATGTCAAAAGCCTAAATGCCACAAAATTTGAAAATCAAAATGAAATATACATTTTTTGATTGATTCCACTTACCAAAGTTGAATCAAGATCAGATAAAAAAAATAATAGTTTTACATCCCCTCAGTGAATAGAAGCAAACATCAAAAGACTCCCAAACAAGGACCAAATGATTTCAGAGCAGAATTCTACCAGAGCTTCAAAGAAGAAAGAATACCAATATCTTCAAACTATTTCATAAAATATAAATGGAAGCAACATGACCAAACTACTTTTATAAGACTGCAGTCACCTTGATATATCCTCAAAGACCCCAAAAAAGAAAAAGAACTTCAGACCAATCACTCTTATGAACAATGATGCAAAAATACTCAATAAAATACTCACAAACCAAATCCAAGAACATATCAAAGATATCATCCACCATGACCAAGTAGGCTCCATCCCATGCATGCAGCAGTGGTTAAATACATGGAATCCATCAATGTAATCCAACATATAAATAAATTGAAAAAAAAAACAGCCACAGAATCATTTCCTTAGATGCTACAAAAGTTTTTGACAATATCCAATGCTTATTCTTGTTTAAAATCTTGAAGAGAGCGAGGATATAAGGCACATACCTAAAAACAGTGAAGGCAATACAGAGCAATCCTATAGCTAGCATCAAACTAAATGGAAAGAAAGCTAAATCAATTCCACTGAACTCAGGGACAAGGCAAGGCTACCCACTCTCTCCAAATTTCTTCAATATATTATCTGAAGTCCTATCTAGAGCAATAACACAACTAAAGGAGTTTAAAGGGATACAAATTGAAAAGGAAGAAGTCAAAGTATCACTATTCACAGATGAAATGACAGTATACATAAGTGTCTCCAAAAGTTCTACCAGGGAATGCCTACAATTGACAGACACTTCAGTAAAGTGGCTGGATACAAAGTTAACAAAAAATCAGTAGCACTCCTGTATGCAAAAGACAAACTGCCTGAGAAAGAATTAGGGAAACAACACCCCTCACAATAGCCTCTGAAAAAAGAAATTGGAGAAGATAACAATAGAAAGATCTCTCATGCTCATATATCAGTAGGATCAACATAGTAAAAATTGCCATATTACCATAGATTCAATGACATCCCCATCAAAATATCAACACAATTCCTTTCAGACCTTGAAAGAACAATTCTCAGCTTCATGTGAAAACAAATAAACAAACAAACAAACAAACAAAAAACCAGAATAGCTAAAACAATCCTGTACAAAAACAGATCTTCAGGAGTTTTCTCTATCCATTATCTCAAACTATACTATAAAGCAACAGTAATAAAAACAGCATGGTACTATTACAGAAACAAACTGGTGAATCAATGGAATTGAAGCAAAGGCTCATAAATTAATCCACAAACCGATGGACACTTGATTTTTGACAAAAAAGCCAAAATCATGCAATGAAAAAATGGCAACATCTTCAACAAATGGTTGCTGGTATAACTGGAAGTCTACATGTAGAAAATGGAAATAAATCCATATTTACCATCCTGCACTAAACTAAAGTCCAAGGTAAAAAAGACTTCCAAAATAAAACCAGACACACTAAATCAGTTAGAAGAAAAAGTGGGAAAAAGCCTGGATCACATTGGCATAGAAGATAACTTCCTGAACAGAACACCAAGAGAACTGGCTCTAAGATGAACAATTAATAAATAGGATCTCATGAAACTAAAACTTTCTATGAATCAAAGAATTCTGTCAATAGAACAAATCAACAGTCCACAGCATGGTTAAAGATCCTCACCAACCCTATATACAGCAGAAAGGGCTAATAAACAAGATATATACAGAGCTCAAGAAATTAAACTCCAACAAACCAAATAATCCACTTTAAAACTGGGGTACAGAACTAAACAGAAAATTCTCCACAGAGGTATAGCAAATGGTGGAAAACATTTAACTAAATGCTAAATATCAATAGTCATCATGGAAATGCAAATCAAAATGACTTTGATATTCCATCAGAATGGCTAAGATCAAAACCTGAAGAGACAGCACATGCTAGTGAGGATGTGGAGAAAGGAAAACACTCCTCCATTGCTGGTGAGAGTGCAAACTTACATGACCACTTTAGAAGTCATTCTGATGCTTTTTCAGACAACTGTAAATAGTGCTACTTCAAAGTCTCAGATATATTATTCCTGGGCATATTTCCACAAGATGCTCCACCATTCAATATATACATTTGCTCAATTATGTTCACAGCATCTATATTCATAATAGCCAGAATCTGTAAACAACCTACATGTCTCTCAATGGAACAACGGTTACAGAAATTGTGGTATATTTACACAGTGGAATGCTAGTCACATATTAAAAACAGGGAGACCATGAAATTTTCAGGGAAATGGATGGAACTAGAAAAGATTATCCTGAGTGAAGTATCCCAGAACCAGAAAGACATGCATGGTATATAATCATTTATATGTGGATAATAGCCATAATACAGGACAAACATACTACAATCCAGGGACCTAAAGAAGCTAAATAAAATGGAGGACCCTATGGAGGATGCTCAATTCTCATTCAAAAGTGCAAATAGAATTGATATCTGACATGACTGAAAAGAGGGAACAGGATGAAAGACTCAACCCAGTAGGGGATTGAAGCAGATGCTAAGACTCAGAACCAAACTTTGGGCAGAGCACAGGGAGTCATAGGAAAGAGTGCGGGAGTAGAAAGACTCAGAAATTACAGGAGCTCCATAAGAAGACCAACAAGGCCAACAAATCTGGGACTGTGGGGACATGCGGAGACTGATGCACCCACCAAAGACCGTTCATGAAGAGGACCCATACCCCTGCTCAGATGTAGCTGATAGGCAGCTCAGTCTCCATGTGGGGTCCATAGTAAGGGGAGCAGGGGATGGCTCTGACATGGACTCTGTTGCCTGCTCTTTGATCACTTCCCCATGGTGGAGGAGGCATTGGTACACCACAAAGAAAGAGGGTTTAGACAGTCCTTGTGAGATTTGATAAGTTTGTGTCAGATGGTAGGAGAGGAGGGCTCCCCTTATCTGATAAAATGGGACAAGGAGGAAAGTAGAATGGAGGATGAGATGAAGAGAAAAGGGAGGAGGTTACAATTGAGACGTTAAATTATTTTTAAATTTTATTACAATTTATTCACTTCGTAAACCCACTGTAACCCCCTCCATCATCTATTCCCAGTCCCACCCACCCTCTTTCTTTTTTCCTATGCCCTTTCCCTAATCTGATAGGGAAGGAACTACTTACTCCCCTTCTATCTAACCCCAGCTTATCAGGAAACAGGAAACAACTTAGGAAACTTCTACAGAGGGTCTCTGAAAGCCAGAAGAAGAAAATAGGAAACAACCTTGGAACCTGCCACAGAGGGCCTCTGAAAGCCTCTGCCATGCAGACTGTGAAAGCAGATGCTGAGCCTGATGGCCAACTGATGGGCAGAGTGAATGGAATTTTAGGTAAGAAGTGGGAAATAGTAAGAGCTGGAGAAGACAGGAACTCCACAAGGAGAGCAACACAACAAGAAAATTTGAACACAGGGAACTTCCCAGAGACTCATACTCCAACCAAGGACTATTCATGGAGATAACCTAGAACCCTCACAATGCAGCCACTTCTGATGAGAACTGATAGACTAAGATCAGAAAGAAGGAGAGGAGGACCTCCCCAATCAGTGGACATGGAGAGGGGCATGCATGCAAAAAGGAGGGTGGAGGGTGGGACCGGGAGGGGAGGAGGTAGGGGCTTATGGGGAGATAAAAAATGAATAAAGTGTAATTAATAAAAGTTAAATAAAAATGTGAATAAAATGAATGAATAAAGTTAAAAAAAACAACAGGTTGGAAGAATGTCACACTCCTGCATTCAATGACTCAGGAAGCTCAGTGTTAATGTCATGAATACATGCCCCTAAAAAATTAAATATACTCTCTGGCAAATTACAAATGCAAGATGTGGATGAAGATAGCCACAAAAACCTATGCTTACACAGACAAAACAAAACAAAATAAAAAAATCCAAAACCCTACATTCCAGACTCAGCAGCCAATGATGATGTTATTGATGCCAGGCATGTTAGCCTAAATTTTACCCCAAACTCAACTGGAGTTAGACCTGTAAGTGCAAAACCTACCTGGTGTACATACTGATTTTCAGGACAGAAAATTTTTCATTCAATGTCAAAACGAGAAACATCATCTTCTCTGGGAGCTTTTTTGATTCAATCAAATAATTTCTGACCAAATTCACTATTGGCTTACGACCATCCCATGATAAAAAAGTAGTCTAAATTCAGTGATCCTAAAATTTGGCAATAACTCATACACTGTTTAAATGTCCAAAGTCTCTTCTGACATATAAGAAAATCTCTTGACTGCCACATCAGAAGCAAGTTACATCAATCCTACATAGATGCACAGAATACCCCTTCTCATTCCAGTAGAGAGGAATGTATACATAGTGAGGGAAGACTGTTCCAAGGAAACAAGACCAGCAAGGAAAACAGCAAATCCTGTTGCTGTTTCAAAAGGCTTAGAGGGTCCTATCTATGCAATGTCTCATACATCTCTCAGATTGGTTACTTCCACTCCCTATAGGCAGCACTCTATGACAGGTATCTCATAACTTACGTATTTCAACATCTCGTAGTGTCAAGATGCAACTCAGGCTTCACCCTCACTGCTTAATACAATGAATCTTTACAGTATCTTTACTGGTGATCTGACTCTGCCAAACACAGAAGGCTGGCACAGTGCTGAATAGAAATCACAAAGAATCTATTACGTTAAATTTTGCATCTTTCTTGTTTCCAGAAAAAGCACAACACGGGTGAGCCTGTCAATTTGGATTCAAAATTGGGATGGACCATGCCACACTTGGACCATTTGGAGCAGGCTTTATAAGAAGTTTATTCCTGGCACTAGGAATCACTTTGAGTCCTCCTTCCATTAACAGAAGAATTAGCAGGAAGGCTTTTACTCTACGAATATCATTTTAGGCTTAACATTCAGAGCTAGGACCTTTTCTTTGATGGTGTTAATCTCCTTGAAAAATTCTGCCTCTGTTTCTTCACGTGACTGCCATCTGAAACTACCTAGTACTGCTTTTCTCTACAAACCAAAGACTTTACATTTATTTCTGCTCCACTTGTCTCTTTCTTTGTCTGTGGTCCTGAATCTCTCTTTAATAATAACCATTCAATAGATTCAATATTTCATCTAAGAAATCCCATCCATTATTATTTTTTTTAATTCTGCCTTACTCAATTTCAAGGCATGGGCAGAATAAGTATTATGTGCAGCTAAAATATCACACAAATGACCTCTAGCTTAATTTTCCATAGAGTCTTTTGTCCACCGAAATCTTATGACATGGACTTCCTCTGTCTGCGTTACTGTGAATATTCTGATCTTCTAGGTCCGACCAGAACAGCTGATGAAGCTCTGTGTACAGTTTTGTAATGCTTTTGCCATCTTAAATCCTGATGTTTTCCACAGTCCTTAAAAAGAGAACATTCCAAGATTCTGTCCAGCAGCAAAATCACTCTTTGCATATAACTTTTTGTTCTAATTTGCTTCTTTGTCATTGTGACTAAATCCCCTAACTAAAAGCATCTCAGGTCATGAATGGGTTTACAGGTTTAGTTTGGTACTCTCAGATCACAGTCCATCATTTTGGGAGTTTAGCATAGAAAGTCAAGCTTGAAGAAAATTAAGGCAAAAGCCATGGGCAAATGTTTCCTGGGTTTGTCTCTTGCTTCATCACTGTCTCATGCTCAGGTAGTTATCCTATACAGCCCAGGCCCACTTGCTTAGGGATATTGCATCTCTCATTGGAAGAGCCTTCCCACATCAATCATCTATCAACACAATCTCTCACAGATAGAGCAACCAGCTTCTCTGATGAAGGCATGCCATTTATTGAGGCTCCCTCAAATGACTGCAGGCTTTGAAATGTTGACAACTGAAGCTAATAAGTACAAAGAGACAACAATATAGGAGAAAGTTTTAGAAGCCTAAAAACAATATGTCAATTCTATCAGTCACTTAAAAAGCAAAAACTGAGACACTGATGATTGCAACAACTTGAAAACACAGATATACCAAGAAATGAGGAGAGGCAAGCCTTTAAGATCAAGAAGAGAAAAGTAAAACTGTTTCTCTAAAGCAAGTCTCCAAATCAACAAAAACTAAGGAATTATAGCATAATATAATAAATTTTCAGAAGGCGAAAATATGTGAAGGTCTATGACTTTCAAGAGAAACAATATAGTTAGATTATAACTAATCAAATCACACAATATACATGGCACCCCTGTCCAAAGCAAACACAAAGATAGGCCTATAAATATAACATAGTCCTATAAGCAAATACAATAGGATTATAGTTAAAATCAAAATCAAAGAAATCACTGGCCATTACTCAACTTGTGCAATATGGTTATTTCCTTTGGCAACAATAAAATGTGTATTGGAGGTGGAGGGCTATTCCATTAAAGAGATTCCATTAAAGCACACAAATGTTTCAATATTAGATAAACGATTTTGACTAATAAAATGATCTCATATTCTTATGATAAAGAAAAGGATATCTATTATGATCACTTGGAAACCATATTATTTTCTACGACTGATGATTGGATATATGTCTGCATCAGTGTAAGAAAATGTAAATTTCTCAAGCCAAGTGTAAGAAAGCAGAATTTTAAAGAAACAGTTTGTATTATATGCTTAAACATCTTTTTTGCACTAATTGCTTCAACAACCAATATCATCTTCATGTAGTTTGTTTTAATATATTTTTCTTGTGCTTTCAGCTATGTTTGTATATTCAGTATGTGCTGTGGTATGTGGTATGAATAAATTCCATATAGAAATCCAGGCAAAATATAATCAAACAATTGGAGGAAACCAATAAATTCCTTAAATAAAGCCATGAAACAACAAACATTTGAGGGATATGAGGCTCTGCTGGATTAGGGTGAAGTCTGACATCTCTGGATAGCCACTTTTTTACATTCAGTCTGTGATGGTGAACTGTGTTTTCTCAGTGAAGGGCCTAAAAATCTTCCTCTTGATCTATATGACCCTGGGTCGTATGAAGAGCCTCACATAGCCCTCAGGGTAGATTATTAGGCAAACCCTTTCCTATGAAGAAAACTGCTCAAACAAGCATCTGGGAATTCCTAGAAATGGATCACCCTGCTGAGGATCTTTGTCTTCAGCAGTGACTTTCAACTGTACTCAGAGATTTTTTCTCCACATATAGGATAATTGAGTTCTCCTTCTTGTGATAGGACCATGCTGCTGCATCCAAAATGAGGCATGGTATCACTATATGTAAGCCAAGTATCCTTGACCTTTAGACCCCAGTAAATTAGACATTTATCCTCAAAATCCTTCCCTCTGCACAAGGTTTATAAATCCCTGACTTCAAATAAACAAGTTGAGGGTGCATGCATGCTGGCTGGATGTATGCCACCTGATACCACCAGCCTTCCATCATTGCCCCTGATATTCATCATTTATCCCCCTCTGGGCCTGCTCTCTGACCTAGGCCTCACTGGACTGGGTCTCACCAGGCCTATGTCTTGGTTGCAAGTCAACCAAACATGGACTTTCACCTGTACCTCTGAGGTGAAAGTCTTCAGAGCAAGGCACAGCAGCTTAACTGAGAATGGTAAGATTTTGGTATGGTCATAGGTTCTGGAACACCCATATTTCCACTACCACTGGTTATTTCATTCTAAAAGAGCTAGCTACCTGTAAGAGTCAATAGAAAATTCTTTCCTCATTCCAGCCTAGTGAACATGAATTTTGCCCTAAGGTGGTCTAGCTGCTTTTCAGAGAAATGGAACCACCATTCTCTATCTGGAAGCTGATCTCCAGGCCTCTCCCAAATAGAGAATGACAGAATGAAACACATTCTGGAAATATGTAAATAGAAGCAATAAAGAAAGCACAAAAAAGTTGGCCATGGTGGTGCACACTGTTGATCCCAGCACTTGAGTAGGCAGAGGCAAATAGATCTCTTTGACATTGAGGCCGGCCTGGTCTAAAAAGCAAATCCAAGAGAGCCAATGCTACACAGAGAATTCCAGCCTCAGAAAACCAAAAGAAATTTATTTAAAAAAAACATAAAGTAAGGGAATCCTGAAAATCAAAACTTTAAAGACTATAACAAGGAACTACAGAGGCAAGGTTCATACTCAAACAGAGATCAAGATAGAAATATATGCACTGAAAACAAATAGAAGAAATGAAAGACAGGTGTGTTTGTACACTCCTTTAATACCAGAACTCAGGGAAGAAGAAACCACTGGACTATTGTGAATTCAAGGCCAGCCTGGTCTACAAAGTGACAGCAAAGGCTATAAAAAGCAAACATGACTGAAAATAAAATAAAACAACAGTAAAAAAGAACAGAAAAAAAGATGACATAGATGTCATCTAGATGCCATGTCTTTTACATGTGTAAAAGAAAATGTTAAATCTTAAAGTTTTCTACCACAAAACATCCAGGAACTCTGGGATATTAAGAAAAGACAAACCATGGTAATGATCAGATTAGCAGAAGGATGAGATCAAAGGTCCAAAATATATTTTCAGCAAAATCATACAAGAAAAATTTTTTGACCTAAAGAAGAAGATGCCTATCAAGGCACAAGAAGCATACAAAACACCAAAGAGATTGGACCAGAAAAGAAAGTCCTCTTACCAGAATAACCAAAACTCTAAACATACAGCACAAGGAAAGAATATGAAAAGCTGCAACAGAAAAATAAATAAATAAAATAAAACAGACCACACTAACCAACCAATCAAACAGACAAACCAAAACAAACAAAAAACAACCAATAAATAAATAAAGGCAGATCTTTGAAATTAATCCTGTGTCCTCAGTAAAGATGCTGGAAGTTGAAGGGCTTAGACAGTGTGCTTCTGACTCTTTAAAAAATACAGAAATGAAGACAAATTACTAACCATGCCCAGAAACTTTCAATCAGCAAATGGAGAAAATAAGATGTTTCATGATAAGGACAAATTTAAACATATGTATCTATGAATGTAGCCCAACACAGGGTGCTAAAACAACTACTACCACCACCAAAATACCAGGATTTACAATCACTGTTTGTTGATATCTCTTAATACCATTAACCCAAATTCACCAATAAAAAGACACAGGCTCACAAAATGTATGATAAAACCCTTCTTCTAAATACATCAAACACAGCTTCACATCAAGATAGACATTATCTCCAGGTAAAGGGATGGAAAAGATATTCATAATAAATGAATTAGAGTATCAAGCTTGTAAAGCAATTTTAATATCTAACAAAACAGACTTCAAAAACAACTAATCAAAAGATGGCAAAGGACATGACATATTTAAAAAAATCCAGCAATATAACATTTCAATACTTAACATCTATGCCCCAAACATAAGAGCACCCAAGTTTATAAAAGAAACCATTCTGCAGCTTGCATCACATCCTGGCCCTCATAAACTGATAGGGGAAGACTTCAATATATCACTCTCACCAATGGACAGGTCCTCCTGACCAAACTGAACAGAGAAATGGTCCAGATAACTAACATCAAAAAACTAAATATACCCAAATGATGTTTACAGAACATCCACCCAAGCACAAAAGATTGTTCCCTCTTCTCAGCAACACATATATTGTTCTCCAAAATTGATGATATACTTGAACAGTGGAAGTCTCAAAAGATATATGAAACTTGCAATAACCTCCTGCATCCTATCAGACCACTAAGGTTTAAAGCAGCACATCACCAATAACAAAAACAATAGAAAGCTTACAAACTTATAGAAATTGAACAACTCTCTACTGAATAAAAAATGGATCAAAACTGAAATAAAGAAAGAAATTAAAGACTTTCTAGAAGTCAATGAAATAAATACACAACATATCAAAACTCATAGTACACAATGGAAGTGTTGACCAGAAGACAGTTCATACCACTAAGTACATTCAGAAAAATAATCAGAAAGATCTCTTAGTAGCAACTTAACAGCACACCTAAATACTCTAGAACAAAAAGAAGTAAACATAACTAAAAGGAGTAGACAGTTAGAAACTACTGAACTGTGTCTTCACTGGTAATTTTTTTTGTCCACAGGAAAAGAAAGGGGGATCCTATCAAAATTGATAACTTAATAAAGACTAAAGTTTTTTTTCTTAAATAAAAAAGGATATTTTTGTTGTTTCATATTAAAAACAGTTAAGAGGTCTAAAATCTTTTAAGAAAATTCAAAGGTGTAAACTTGTTTGAGTTGAAATAATTTGGAGTGAATATAACATATTTGAGCAGTGTGGTGAAAGACCATGTATTTAATCCCAGCAGAGACAAGCAATTCTCTATTAATTAGTTGTTTTCTAAATTCAGGAGTTACAGTGACAGGGTGTTGTTGGTTCATAGCCTTAATCCCAGCATTTGGAAGCATGTGCCTTTTATATACCACCTGGGAGGCAGAGGCAGGCACATAGGATTTACAGTGATTTTATTTAAAAGCTACTTGTAAAAGGCAGGATGAAAATCAAAGTGAATACCTTTTATTATCTAGAAATAAATACACTTTAAGGTATATTTGTAAACTTTCAAAGATTTTTTTAACTTTAATTGAGATATTATGCTTTTCTGTTTCCAAAAGAAACATTTTGCCCTTTAAAATATATGGTATGTCTAAAAAGGTAAAACCCTCACCCCTGAATTAGGGATGCGGAATGGTTTTGATTTAATCTTTTCAGGAGAATAAAATCATCCACCTAAGAATATGGAGACCACTGGACACATGAAACTTCTGAAGAAAATGACAGATCAACAAAAAAAAATTTCAAAAGAGAAGGAGTAAACTGGCCAACTGGTATCACTCACCTTCATGTTATCTCTTCTGCCTTCTACAGACATAAGTGCAAATTGTCTTTATGTGATTGCTAAAGAACAATCCAAAATCTCTATTTCATATCAAAAAATCCACCTGGTAAGAAACAGAGGAAAACAGAAAAATAAGGGATGATTCTATTGTCACGAATCTCATAATCTTCTGGCATGATATGACTTCTATACTTACCACAAACTTCAATAATCAAGAATGTGTACAGTGTTTGTGAAAGAATGAAGGGGTGGGAGAAAAAGCCAAAAACATAAGCCTAAAAATATAGTCAAGTTTACATGAAAAGACATAAGGAAACTCTAGCATGAAAAATGTGCACTGGACCAGAGATACCTTTGATTTTCTAATTAATACAAATTAATTAAACACAGATTCCATAACTGTTACAAGACAAACATAAAATGACACATAAACTGTTATATTTCTGACCCCCCAGCTACTACTAACCTCTTTTAAAGAGAGTCCTTTTGCTCTGGAAGTCTTTTGGAAAATGGAGGTGATCATAAAGCTAGGCTGTGGCTTGCAGTTTCTCATTTCCCCTTGTGGGTTCAGGCACAGCCCAGCCCTTGCCACCACTCACACACAAAAAATGTTGGAGAATAATTTAGCATCTGTTCCCTACTGCATGAATTATGTCACAAGATGTGTAATCTGCCCTATCCACTTATTTAAAACCAGGCACCCCTGACAAAATTCTGCATCTCAGAAATTCCTTTTGTACCCAGGAATTGAATTTCCCCAAATCACGTCATTGTGACTGGTGGTAGTTAAAAGGTTAAAAAAAAATTAATCAAGTATTGCTGAAAGATGACCACCACCCCCTCTTTTCTTCCAGTTTCAAAATGATTTGTAAAATTTGTTACACAAAGTTGTATGTGGAATACAACATTCATAATTTCTAGAAATGAGACCTTCTGTTTTCCAAACTGTCCCCTGCAAAACCAATGCCTGTGTGTGCACACTAGATACTGATATTATAAGCACCACAACTTTCTACTGCCCAGGCCGCAAAATCCTCACTTCTCTGGACAATCAACACTCATGACGGGTTGGAGGCCAAGGGTCTCTGCTAGTATCACCACATGGAGACCAACAGAACCAGAGCCTGAACCAAAGTCTGAATAACAGTCCATCTCATTCAAAACAAATGAGGCTGGCCTGAAGACAATGGCCCCACACTCAGCATGAAATGGACTCTGGTCTCTCTCACAGCTCTTTAGAGCTACATCAGAGGAAATACCCAGAACAAACCCATAAACTAATTCCCACTGTTGCTCCTGACTGCTAGGCCTGCCCAGAGTCAATCGTTAGCTTGAACAATGGAGCTGAGTCTCAGGACAGTAGTAGTTCCTCTACCAGTGGATCAAAGATGAAATAATGCAGATAGCAGAGGCATTCTAGCTTTTCCCTAACCCCTATGGGCATACAGAACCCTAGTGTTGTTATAAAAGAATGAAAATCCCAATTATTCTATTTTAAAACCTGCTAGCACAGAGAGGCAAAGAAAGCACCCATGTGACCCTGCTACTCACCTCACTTCCAAGAGGAAAAAGCCCCAAAAGCTCACCAGTTCAGATGACAACTCAGCGGGGATAGACCAAAGGAACCCAAGGCCAAAGGCTTTCTAGCTCACAACTCAAAAAGCCCAAAAATCTACCAAGCTAAAACTCTTTTACACTTTGTCTTAAATACATTTCAGCTGAAAGTTCCACTCACTCTTTAATCCCTGTCAGCTGGTTTCTTGCTTTGCCTCTTGACCTAGGGTTAACATTATTTAATCCTGTGCACAGAGAGCTTTTGAATTAAAGGTATGTTCTAGGGATGAGGGAATCATACCATAATCACCTGTTTACAATAAACAGAACGTTCTTGGAATTAAGGCTTGTGTTAGGGCTCACCCATACCAAACAAAGCACAAGTTTTTACAGTTCACAATCTAAGGGATCAAACTGGGATCAAATATCCTGCAACACCCTCATCTTGGAAATGTTTTAAAATACAATCTTTTACTTTCCCAGCGTTCATCTTCCAAGATACAGGTCATTTATGTTGCACATTCCATTACACACTCAGTGTCCAGTGCAGTCATCTCGACCTCATAGTTGGGAAGTCCTTCAGCCAAAATTCAGTGAAAGCCAAACAGTAACAACCATTAAAGAAACAAATGGCCATGAATTTGAAAGCAAGGATTAGTTAATGGAAGCTCAATGAAAATGAGAAATAAAACAAAAAAGATATGGCTGTACCTCAGAATGTTGGAGTAGAAAGTTTATTATAGACAGACAAGAGAACATAGTCAGACACAAGGACATCTGGGACAGTCTAGAGTTGACATGAGCTATGTGAGACGAGAGGAGAGAGGGAAGTGGAGAGCCAGAACAAAGAGCCAGGAGGATAAATGATAAATGAAAAAGACCAGGTAACCAAAATGGTTAGAATACGTAAGGAAGGACATCTGGGGGGAGGGCAGCTCAGCTCCTTGGGCTAGAGATCTGTGTTTGACACCCATACCTTGTTACAGGTAAGGACTGAGGGATTCTGGGAGAACCTGACAGCCACGTCTGCTTTGATTGTTAAGTAGCCACCTTAACCATTCATCCCAGCATTTGAGACATAAGAGTAGAGAGGAATAAGAAGCTTGAAACGATTTCATTATAATCTCAAAAATTATTTTTAAAAGTTGAAAATGGCTTTATGGTCCAATATTCTTCAGGGAATTCAAGTATATATTAGAGCACACAAAGTATTAATCACACCTTTTCTCTTTGTGCATTTTCAAATGAGGGAGGGGAAAAGCATTCCTGTTAGGCACTACCACCCCACTTTGTCCAGATCTTCTGTGTGTATGAACTAGTGTAACTGTACAAATTTGCTTTCCAGAAACAAGTGCAGCAATTAATCCATATTCTTGATTCTCTTTGTGTATGACTCCCAGCCCTAAGTGTACACTTTTCACTTTTACTGACCATCTAAAATTGATTACCTGACTCATTGCCATCTTCCATCCTCCACCTCCCTTTCTGTGTTGTGACAACACCAGCTTCAAAGTAGGTGATGAACTCATTTCTTACACAGGTTCCCTCTTTATTTGTAATCACCCACCTCCAAGCAAACAAAAAAAAAACAAAACCCATAGAGGTCAGTGGACACTCATTAACTGATCTCTTTTACTTCACACTGACCAGTCAGGGCCCACCTGAAAAGAGTTGAAGGATTATGTTCTAGGGACTGGGTAGTAGAAGTAGCATTCAGTGTTTAAATAAAGTATAAACTACATAACATGTGAATGACTGATGTATAGGACACAATGCTTTAAACAAAAACAAAAATCAAAGTACTAGTGAAAAAGGAATGAAATTCTTAATGACTGGGGATTATCAGAGAATATTAACTAATAAGAGACTAGAAAAATGATGCATCAACAAAAAAAATTAATAATACCAACAACTGACTTTTCTAAATATTTATTTATTTATTTATTTATTTATTATTATGTATACAATGTTCTGCATGCATGCACACCTGTACACCAAAAGAGGGCACCATATCTCATTATAGATGGTTGTGAGCCACCATGTGCTTGGTGGGTATTGAACTCATGACTCTTAAACCCTTAGTTGAAAAAAACACATAGGCATACAGAATTTGAAAAACACAGGCCATTCTGTGGTAGAGGGAGAGCCATTAATAAGATACTGTTTGATGTTGCCCCTGTGTCCAATATTAGCTTCTGAGACCTGTAACCTGACAGACACAGCTTTAGCCCATAGCCTGTGTCTCAAATTTGAACTGACAGAACTGTGTCAATGAGGATTGTATATATGGGCATAGGACAGTCCCTTAATGTGAAATTCAATATTTACTGGATCAAGGTACCTGACTCAAATTGTACGCCCCCAAATCTGGTCTGCTTTTATTTGCATTCATGAATTAATAAATACGTGTTGGGAATTTACACATTAAAAAAACATCACCCTGGCACTTTTATAGACAATCCTGGTGAGCAAACATGTATATCCTAGGATCCTAATCTCTAAGAGGCCTGGTTAACGTACTACTTGTCTATGGAGTGTTTTACAGGCAGTCTTCCCTCAGCTAAACTCTAACTGGTACCACTAGTTTCTCAGCAATAGTAAATCCTTTACATCATCAATTCTACTCTTCTATAACACAGCTTGATATTGGAGTGCTCTCTGACACAGGACATACCATTTACAACCTCCACAAAATTCAAATGGATCTTTTAGAACTGAGAGAACCTACCTGACACCTCCAAACGTCACCAGAAACTAGGCCTAATAAAGGTCACCTAAAGGTCACAGAATAGTGACTCTACCATAAGGTCAGCAGGAACTAGGCCATGGGTCACCATTTCCCAAAACAAGGTCATAAGATTCCATACCCAAGGAACAGCCTGAGGATAACCACAAGGATGGGAAGGTATCTTATCTCAAAGTGGGGCATTTGTTCTGTGCAGCCCACCAACCTTGAAGTAGAACATTCAATGACACAAAAAATACCTAACATTCCTGAGGCCAAGAGATAGCTTGCTCAATGTTAGTTATGTTAGCTAGCTAATCATTTTGTAAAAAGCTTGCTCTTGCTGAATGTCACCCAATTCTGTAACTGTTAAACTGGAACTTCCTGGTCCTTCCTAAAGTCTCAATCAAAACCCTGCCATGCAGCTGCTCAGGGCTCCTCTTTGATCCACTGTGTTGGTGATGATGGAGAGACCCAGCTTAAGCCCAAATAAAACTCTTTGCTCTTGCATATGTGGTCCACCTCCTGGTGATCTTTGGTGACCCTAAAATCTGGTCATAACATATGGGTTCTCATGTTGGACTCCCAAGTCTACGAAGCACCCCTGGCACTTGGGGCTGAACAATAGCCACTAAGTGAGCACTCTGTCTGTGTCTGTCTGCGTCTTTCTCTGTGTTTCTCTAGTTTCCCTTTTAGGGCCTTGGGGCAAAATTTGTAATCTGTGCGTTCAGAAAGGTTAGAGCTGATGTTTTGGACAACTGTGGGCCAGAGGGGGCCTGGAAGACTTTCCAGAACCCCCTCTCGAAGAGGCAAATCTGTAAAGGGTTGAGCACCGAGTTTTCTGTGATCTCTGTACCTCAGAGAGGATGAATGTGCCCCTATCTGTAAAGGGTGGTAGAGTACCCAGTTTTCTGTGATCTCTGGATCATTGGACAAGGACAATGCAGGTAGCTGCTGCATCAGAGATTCGCTGATATCCTACTTTCATTTTTTCCACTGCAGGAGTGGTGGGATCTGCTGTCTGGCTCTGTGTATTTTTCTGCTGCACAAGCAATGGGATCTAGATGTTTGTGTCTTGTTTAACTGTTTTGTCCCTTGTTGCCATTTTTTTTGTCTCTGGAACTGACTGAGGACATGGGACAGAATCCTTCTATCCCCCTAGACTTGATTCTTTCCCATTCCAGGGAGGCTTGAGCCTTGCTCCACAGGCTCCAGTGAGAGTGGCGAGGAGGTGCCAAGGAATTGATACAGTATGTGGAGCCCCAGGCTTGGCACCTCTGCCAATGTGCTCTTGTCTCTGGCCTGACAGAGCTTATCCACTACTCTGCCTGGGGTCTGGCAGAGTGTGTCCCCTGCTCTGGACTCTGATCTCACAGAGATTTGCTGCTGCTGTGGTCTCTGGTCTGGAAGAGTTTGGCTGGTGCTTTGGCTTCTGGTCTGGTAGAGATCAACAGATATGTTGCTGCTCCATTCTCTTGTCTGGCTGAATGCAGGTCACCATTCCAAACTCTGGTGTAGTTGGGTGGAGCCTGATTTGGGGGTAGGTCACTACTAATGAAACAGGATAGAGGGCCCATAGAGAGACAGGCCACTGTTCTGAGTTTTGGTATTTTCTTCATCCATTCTCTTTGAGCACATTGCACTCAGTACATTTTTTTCTTTGTTGTTCTTTTGTGGTTTTGTTTGCTTTTGATGGTCTCAGTGGGCTGGTGTCCAAACAGCTGTGCTCCATGGTGACTTTGCCTTCCCCATGCTCCCAGCACTACAAGCTGAAGCACCTCTGGTTGCCAGTAGGAACACACATTTTCACATTGTTGGCTGGAAAGGCTCAGTTGGAGAGGGGTCTGTGTGCAGAAAATCCTGCTGGCCTGGACCTTGTTGTCTCCTTGTTTCCTCTCTGAGGAAAGTTGATTACATGAGGTTAGCTCTAGCTTGGAACAATGATCGTCAAATATGCTCCTAGCCGAAATGTATTGTGGTTATTACTATTATTATTATTATTATTATTATTATTATTATTTGGTTACAGTTCCCTGTAGCCCAGCCTGGCCAGAAACTAAATAGCTATAAGATGACCCTGAATTTCTAATACTTCTGCTCTACCGATAATCAACTGAGCTACATCCTTATCCCTCAAACTTCTTTTTGAGCCATAGGTGGCTTCAACTAGGAAGTGGACTGAACCCAAAAGGAGAAGTCTTGGCTCCACTGATCTCCTGGTCTGTGCCAGTATACTGGCACTGTGCCAAGAATACCCATCTGAGCACCTTGGCACATGACTTAATAGCCTGGCTGCACTTATGAGATTGTTGCTTGAGAACCAAGCCAATTATTTTTAGTCTGGCAACTAGAAGGATTTTTTTTTTAGAAAATCTTAGAAAGCACATGTATGATTGTGGTTTGCATGGGTGGGGAAATTCTGTCAGTGTGCTTCCAAAAGTGCTAAAGGACATAAGCTGGGGTAGGAGGGAGGGATAGATGAGGAACTCACCATGTCTTGGTGTCTACCCCTCCCCCCCAAGAAAAATCACCAGTTGAAGAAAAAAATAGCTAGAATGCATTTTGTGTTCAAGGTCTAGAAGTGAGCCAGCAGGGGGCCTTTGGGCAATGCTTTCACAGAACTGCATCCATTCAAGTGCAATGTTTGTAAATTCGCACTGAGCAAGGAAGGAAGTGAAAGGGAGGGGAAGGGGGAAGGGGGAAGGGAAGGAACATGTTCAAACTCTCCCTGGCAAGAAAACAGAAAGGAAAAAATCCTGCTTAATGATGTTCTACCTTCTGTCTGTATGCCCAAGAATTCTTAAGTTGTGTTTAAGTGTGCATCCTTTCATCTTATCTACACACACACACACACACACACACACACACACACACACGTATATATTCTAAAAGCTTGCTGAATAATGGTATTTCAATATCTTCCTCACATTTCAACTGAATTATTTTTGGGCCCTAAATCTAAACCAATTCTTATCAATATTTAGAGGTTTTGATTGTTTTGAATGTGTGGTTTTATTTTCTTAGTTAACAGTGTGTACACAGTCCCTTACACCAGGGTCATCATGCTTGGATCTCTAGAAAAGTAATGAAAAACAACAAACAGTACTAATAATGTTAGTGACTAAAATGAAAGTTACTGAGTGCATTGTACAATGACCTCAGATGCTCTTTTCAGACAGGACATTTTATGATGAATATTTTTTTTCATGAGGAATAAAATGCCTGTTAAACTTATTGCTTGTTTACAACATTCGCTTGAAAACAAGGTTCAAGATGCATCATGAAATCATAACATCAAATTATGTACAAAGAGGACATAATCTGCTTTCCAGATATGGTCTCCTAGGGATAAGAATGGTAGGATGCAAAGCCCAGGACAATTTCTGAAGATATGACTTTTTCTGAAGATATGACTTCTCATAAAACCTAATGAAAATATACATTCTTCCTAGAAAATGAGCATGTACATAAAACCAACCACATATAAAGCAGGTACAGAGTAAATGTCAGGTGGGGGACGAGGTTAAAAAACTAACGCCAAATAAGTATCACTGTTGCTGTATCTGGCATGTCTATCTTGTTTGGAAGGCAGAGACAGGAAGACTGTTAACCCCTGTATTTAAGGTAGTGCACCTGCATAAAGAAAAGCAATGCTTTGCTTCCTGTTCCTTTTTTTCTCCTCCCCTACCTCCTCCTTCCTTACCTCCTATATGTAAAGCAAATTTTCTACTGCTGAGCTGTATTCCTAGCTTCTGTACAAAACAGGCAGATACAGATAGTCTTTGAGTATAATAAAGCCAGATGCTAAAGCTCACCAAAGCTTAAAGAAAGTAACTTGTTCTGGGATAAATGAAAGAGAACACAGAGAAGGCATCAGGCATAGAGGAGGCTGTCCTATTAACAGCAGTAACAGAAAAAGATAAAAAGACTTCAGAAGAAGTTTATTACAGAAATCACAATGGCTGGCATTAACAAAAAATGCTACATGCTCCCATCCTCTAGGCAAGAATTCTGTATTACTATCAGATTATGAAGACTTTGTTAAAGGTATTTACTGTTTAAAGGGTTATTTGTCCTTCCACAGATAGTTAGTGTTTGTGAATTAGGTACCCAATATTGTGCTAAGTCCTGAACACACAAAAATGATTGATGCAAACATCATTCTTTCTTATAAGCTTACAGTCTTGTGGGGTAATCCACCATAAACAAACGTATAGACCACGCATAGAAATGTATACATCACAATAAAATCCACTATGAAACCTAAAGAAAAGCAAGGGGGACCTAACACCCCAGAAGGTATAAAGAATATATGTATTCAAGGGTCCAGAGGTGAGAACATTTTAGTTCAGTAGAGGAAATGAAAGAAGGTGAATTTGTTTGGAATATAATAGGGAAGAAGAAATTAATAATAATAATAATAATAATAATAATAATGAAGATTAAAAAGGAAGCCAGAGGGGCTGAAGACATAGCTTAGGGATGAAAAATACTTTCTGTGGGGCTGGAGAGATGGCTCAGAGGTTAAGAGCACTGGCTGCTTTTCCAGAGGTCATGAGTTCAATTCCCAGGAATCACATGGTGGCTCACAACCGTCTATAATGAAATCTGTTGCCCTCTTCTGTTATGCAGTTGTACATGCAAACACAACATTTTATACATAATAAATAATAAATCTTAAAACATTCTCTCCTTTTTTCCCAGAGTACCTAGCATGTACATGGTGGCTGACAATCTTCTGTAGCTCCTGTTTTAGGGAATTTGATGCCATATGACCTCCTGGAATATAAGGAACTCATGTGGTATGCTAATATACATGCAAGTAAAATGCTGTTATCACTCATCTACACAAAAGGTAAAAATACCTCCCTCAAAAAAAAAGTCAGACACACCGGATCTCTGTGAGTTCAAGGCCATCCTGGTCTACAGAGCCAAAGCTATACAGGGAAACCCTGTCTTGAAAAGCAAAACAAAATGACAAAACAAACAAACAAGATCATAAATCAAGTGTGGTGAAACATGCCTGTAAATGGAGCATCAGGATGGTCAGGAATGAAGGTCAATCTGGACTATTTGAAACTGTCTCAAAACAAAACAGCAGCAGCAACAACAAAACTGCACAAGACTCTGAGTGCCTGGGATACTTTGAGACATTGACATTTTTTATCTCAATTCATGGCTACATAGGAAGCTATTGAGGAGTGTATTTGTTTGAATGAAAATCACCCCTATAATCTTAAATGTTTGAAAATATGGCCCCCGTTGATGGAACTGTTTTGGAAAAATTAGGAAGTGTGATCTTGTTGAAGAGGTGTGTCACTGTGGGTGGGCTTTGAGGTTTTAAAATCCCACATGATTTGTCATTTAGCTCTTTGCTTCATACTTGTAGATCAGGATGTAAGCTCTCAGCCACTGTTCTCTCTGGTTCTCTGCCTGCCATTCCTGTCTGCTACCATGGTCCTTTCCATGATGGTCATGGACAGACCCTCTGAAACTCTAGGTAACCAACCAACTGTTTCTTCTGTAAGCAGCCGTGGTCAAGATATCTTAGCACAGTGATAGAAAAGTAGCTAAGGCAAAGGGTTTGAAAACAGGAGAGAAATGCTTTGATGTACACTTATCTCAAAGATCCTTTTGTCCTGTAAAATTAATAGTAAGATTATTACTATTCACTATCTGATGAATTAATAGTAAGATTATTACTATTAATTAATTAATAGTAAGATTATTACAGAAATTTCAGGCCTTACAGCACCCAGACCTAGAAGGCCAGGCCCTCCCGAGCGGAGCGAGGGAGGGGCTTGCGCGAGGCGCGGCGCAGGCCCAATGAGCGCCTCCATTGTCAAGCGTGACATAATCGCCATTGCTATGGCTACAGACGCTGAAGGGAAAACGCTGGCCTGGTGGGCGGCGCTGGCGACAGTTGGCTATGGGAACCCGCTTCCCGGACTCGGTGGCGGCGGGTGGGGGCGGTCATGGCTCTGCTAGCTGACTATTTCATCGTGGTAGGCTGAGACCAGGAGTAGCCAGGTAAGGGTGTGGGGCGGCCGCCGCCTGGGCTCAGCCTGTCCTCCCAGCATTCTTAACAGGCAGTAGGAGGAGCGTCTCTTTGAGTTTTATCCCTCACCCCCGCCCCAAATTTCACTATCTGATGAATTGTACCATTTTGTTGACAGTGATTAATACTATATTTTTAAAATTACATAATGAACAGTGGATAAAGCAGTGTCTACTCTTCGAGGTGAACCTAGGTTCAATCCCTAACACCTACCACTATCTGTGAATCCAGATCCAGGGTATATCACACCCTCACACAAACAGGAAGGCTAAGAGATATTTTTTTCTAAAAATATAAAATAAAATTTCTTAGTCATGAGAATAAAAGCTCTGCTCTGAGAAGGACTGTGAGGAAGGCAGCAATGACTGATTTAACATCTATGCACCCACAGACACACACACTGATAATAATAATCAGAGGTCCCCTCATTCACACACTCTGAAACCTTATAAAAAAGATTAGGATATATGAATCTCTCGCTTAAACAAATGCTTAAATGTCTAAAGTCCTGCCAGGTGTGCTTGCACAAGCCTTTAATCCAGGCACATGAGAGGCAGACACAGACCAATCTCTGTGACTTCAATGTCTGTCTGGTTGACAAAGAGAATCCAGGATAGACAGGCCTACACAATGAAACTCGGTCTTAAAAAACAAAGCAAAAATAAAATTAAAACAAAAATTCTGAGCCAGGCATGGTGGCACATGTCTCTAATCCCATCTCTCCAGGAAACACAAGCATGCTGCTGTGTGAGTTCAATGTCACTGGGGTCCACAAAACAAGCCAGGACATCATGGCTACCAAGAGAATCCTTGTCTAAAAAAACAGGTTCCTTTGCACCCCCACGACTAGGTATGTCTGAAATCACATAGTGTGCCTAGGCTATAAGAAAGTCTTGCTAGGCATGGTGGTACACATCCTTAGTCCCAGCACTTTGGAGGCAGATGAAGGTGGGTCTCTGTGAGTTCAAGGTCAGCCTGGTTTACAAAGAGAATCCTGGGCTGGCAACGATGCACTGAGACGCCATGCCTCAAAATTAAAACACATTAAATTAAATTAAATATTAAACTAAAAGAAAAATCAAAGCCTGGACTGTTGGCTAATGCCTCTAATACCAGCATTATGACTGGCAGAGGGAGATGGACCTGTGTTAGTTCAAGGCCTGCTTGGTCTACAAAGCACAACAGGTCAGTCAAGGCCATTCAGAGAATCTCTTTAAAAAAATCCTGGGATGTAAACAAAAACATTCTAATGATGAAAGATAATTTCCTTTTTTCACTTTTTAAAAATTTATTTATGATTTTATAAATTACAGTTTATTCACTGTGTATCCATGTGGTAGCCCCATCCTTCTTCCTCTCTTTAACCATCCTTCCAAATTTCCTCCCATTCCCACCCCCAAGTCCACTGAGAGGGAGGTCCTTTTCCACTTTCATTTGACCGTAGCCTATCAGGTCTCATCAGGACTGGCTGAATTGTCTTACTCTGTGGCCTGGTAAGGCTGCACCCCCCTGAGGGGGAGGTGATCAAAGAGCCAGCCACTGAGTTCATGTCAGAGACAGTTCCTGTTCTAGGTTATTTCCATGCATGTTCATCAGTTGGAGTATCAGGCTCAGAAAAGACCCCTGTGCCAAGTAGTTTTTCATCTGTTGCTTTCCTTGTGGAACTCCTGTCCCCTCAAAAGTCTTTCTTAGTTATCAGAAGAAAATGAAAATCAAAATGACCCCAAGATTTCACATTACACCCATCAGAATGAATAAGATCAAAAACTCAAGTGACAACACATCCTGGAGAGGACATGCAGAAAGGAGAACCCTCCTCCACTGCTGGTGGGAATGTAAACTTGTACAACCACTTTGGAAAGGAATGTGGCACTTTCTCGGAAAATTAGGAATAGTGCTACCTCAAGATCCAGCATATGTCCAAAATATGCTCAAGTATACAAAAAGGACATTTGCTCAACCATGTTTGTAGCTGCTTTATTTGTAATAGCCAGAGCTGGAAACAACCCAGATGCCCCTCAGTTGAGGAATAGTTACAGAAATTGTGGTACATTTACACAAGGGAATACTACTCAGCATTTAAAAATAAGAAAATCATGAAATTGGCAGGCAAATGGTGGGATCTAGAAAAGATCATTCTGAGTGAGGTATCCCAGGAGCATAAAGACACACAGGGTATATACTCACTCATAAGTGCCTATTAGACTTATCATACAGGATAAACAAACTAAAATCTATACACCCTAAAAAACTAATCACTAAAACAAACATTTTTGATCTGTTTTTCATCATAGCTTTGGAGGAAGTAAATTATTTACCATGTTCACTTATAATGTAATGGAGGAGGTCACCAATTGTGGTTTGTGTTCTATATTTTGAAACATTGGTGTAGGTATTGAAGTTTGCTGTATGTGTATCAAATCCAATCACAGAAGCTTATTAGGTCTTTCTGATATTCTTTCTGTGGCTGTTGTTGATCTAATGCATTTCTATTTTGTGATAGGTATTTTTCTCCTGAAAAGTATAGAATGGAATTCCCATCATCTATATAATCCATTGCTTATTAATATTAGGTAGAGTGTGATCATGCTTTTCAATGAAGGGTCTCTGAGAAAGTGTGCTGAATTTTTTTCATTTTCACAAATTCCTCTAAGATGTTTGTTTTCAAGCCTGATTTGGATGTCAGTAATTAGGCAAAGCTACATTTGAAATCTTGATTATCATGTGTCAGCCATCTGAGTACATCTCCAAGGGTGGAAGATGTTCCCCAATGTGTTCTATTTTTACCAACATTAATGTTAAAATGCTTAATAGTGTGTATGAATGTATGACTGTATATATATATGGAATGGATATATATATATATATATATATATATATGTACAGTTTGAAGTTCCATTCTTCTTCATGTTCCCATTAGTTACTATATGGCACCTAATGTTGAAGTACTGCCTTCTGAATGAATTAGCTAGAGGTGCTAAATAATGTAACAGCAATTATATTTATTTCAAAAAAGGATGTTGTGGTGTGTAATGTTATTATGGGTTCTTAGGCCATGACAGATGTGTGAAGACCTGGTGACAGCTTTGTGGGGCTTATTTTGGTCATTGTTATATGATGTTCAAAGTCATGTTGCCAGTTTTGCTTACCACAGACATTCTCCACTGATTTCATTGATACTCAAATAACCTTAAATGAAATATTACATCAGTAAAATATTGTCTTCTATCCAGATTATAAACTTATTGTTATATAAGGATGGAAGAACATGAAATAATTTGAAAAATAAATGCTATTTCCAAATTAAAATTATATAATCCTTTTGTGTTTTGGAATATGTTTGTTCACTCTTAGGAGTAAAGACTTGCTCATGACACTGTCTCAGATCTATAAGTGAATGTCAGAGAACTGTCTCAGTGGGAATAGTTGGTTGTTTCTGAGCCTGATAATTTGAACTCAATTTCTGGGTAGCCCATATTACTCCTATAGATTTTTCTAATATTTCTATACTTGGGCATTTGTATATACAAATTCACACACCAGCACATACATAAATCATTTTTAAACCTAAATAAGGGCCAGTTTTTTCACTGGTCAAAAGACTCTTTGGGTTTCATGTTGAAAACTCATATATGGGATGTAAAGAGATAGCAAACAGCAATAAGTTGTCCTCTCACTGGCAGATACGTACTCAAACATTTTTCAGTGTATGAAATTAAATCAAAGGAGAAAACTCACCTATTGACAACATCAGAAATGATTTGCAATTGTAAATAAATGTAGATATTGAAGACTTATTACTGTTAATTAAAAGAAAAATGGTAGCTTTGTACATCTTATTTTATCCTTTCATTCCTTGATTCAAGAATAGGTCATTAAAAATATCTTAGCTTGGCTCAGAGGTGCATCCCTGTCATCCTAGACCTGGGAGTCCATGGTAAGCTAATCTTTCTGAGACTGTGGTCAGCTTGGTCAACAAAGTGAGTTCTCTTTTGTATTTGTTCGTTCATTCATTCATTTGTTTGTTTTTTAGACAGAATTTTCTTGTGTAGCCTTGGCTGTCCTAGACTCACTTTGTAGACCTGGCTCAAATTCAGGTCTCTTCTTCCATGAGTGCTGGAATTACTGATATGTGCTACCATGCCCGGCTCCAAATATTGAGTTCTAAATCAGGCATGACTATGTAGAAATATCATGTATTTAAATGATCCCCCAAAATGTACTCTATATCTCAAATTATAGGGTTTCTCCCCTTCAGGTATAGTGCCCAAGGAGCTGGGTCCTGGTACTGTTCCTGGTCCTGGTCTTCAGAGCCTAGCCCTCAGCCCAGCTGTGGCCCCAAAAGTCCGCTGTCAAGTGCTGGCCTTTCTGGGCTTTCTCTCTGGGGCTCAATCTATCCCATTAGACCCCTTGGGAACCAACTACACACCTGGCAACATCTTCTATAGATGGATGCACATGCCCAACTCGCGGGAAACTCTTGACAAAAATAGGCTTCATACCCCTTGTCTCAGCCCGGACCACAGCCCAGGAATTTGGGCCCACTGTGGGCTGATGGGGAGGCCCTATCTCCGAATACATCACTTAAGATAACTAAGCAACACCTTTCTAATAATAATATGAAACCAACAACAATATCGCAAGAGTAAAAAACAGCAATTTAAAAATACACAAAATTAAGGGAACCTTTTCTCTAAGGGGAGCAGGCGCTGGGTGCAGCCCAGCCGGCGATTGTACCAACTATATGTCCACCTCGGGCAGCTAGTACATGGGCTCAGGTGCCCCCAAGTGTGCCACAGTGGAGAGAAACAGTAGCTCATCCACCAAGTGCACAATGGACTGCGCGTCCTCTGATGCTAAAGCCAGAGGTTGCACTGGTTCAGCTTTTGGCAAGATTGGGGGACCCACAGCCATGGGATCCAGGAGCTCAGTATCCTCTTGGGGCATAGCTCCTGCCCCTGAAGCCGGTCTCAGTGTCTCCTGTATCCCCAAGGACTCCTGCACGTGAAGGCTGCAGTCAAGGACCCAAGGATCTGAACACAGAAGAGGGTGAGCCATCAGCCGGGATAGGGGGACTGCCTGAAGGCACCCAAAAAGGTGTGAGCTCTCCCAAGATGGCGTCTACTTGCCAGGGAAGGCTCAGTCCGCTCTCCTGCCTGCAGGACGGTCAAGCTGACTGGCGTCCAGCTCTACTCTCCTGGCAAGAGCTTCAGGACACATTCCCAGTGAGACCCAGGGATGGAACCAGCTGCAGGTTCTCCAGACACCTCCCCGAGCTCTTCCTCCTCCTGCTCTTCCTCCTCCTCCTTCTCTTCCTTCTCCTCCTCTTCCTCCTCTTCATCGTCTTCCTCCTCCTCCTCCTCGGGCTTCATCCTCCTGACCTTCTGCTCCTCCATTGCCAGAAGGATCTCCCTGGCCTGGCGGTCCAACTCTGCAGTGAGCACATGGATCCTGGCATTGTCCAGCAGCTGCCTCATGATGGTCAGGTCCGGAGCCCCACAGATATCCTGGGGGAATCTCTGTAGCCACTGGGACAGGAACGAGAAGATAACCCTGCGGGCAAGAGCAGGACAGAGGGACTTGGGGTCAGGAGCCTGGCCTTGCTTCTGGGCTACGGGGGTGGAGGACATGGGTGTCCACCAGGGCCCTTCCTCTCCTGTTCCTCCCTCTGCTGCTCAAAACCCAGGAGCCCGGTGGGAGACCTCTGTACTCCACCAGCCGGCGAGGTTGCGGGGCGAGAACCCCAAAGGCGAGGCTTCTGGCCATTATTGGTCCTCCATCCTGGCCATCCCAAATGCTCCTCCCCACTTACCTCCCCCTCCAAACAAGCTCACTCACATCCTTGTTTTTTGGTCCTCCTCACATTCGAGCCTGAAGGATCTATACCTGTGACAGTCCACAGGGATGCCACCCCTAAGGCCCATGTCCCCAACCCACCCATATGTCTAGAGGGAGATATTCAAATCTTCCGAGGAAGGGGTTTGGGGGTGCTGGGGGCTCCATTTATCCCAAACACCACAGATGGGATCCAGAATCCTTTACCCAAAGGATGCTCAGGGCTTGAGAAAGGGTGGTGTGTGACACTCCCTGGGGAAGGTGAATGGCACCTGCTAGAGCCCCACCCCTGCCCCAATCGCCCATGTATGGCTATGTCACTTTAAAGGGCCAGGCCCGGAACCTAGGCTGCTGCGACACAGTCGTCTGGTTCTGTGAGGGCACAGGCCCTAGAAAACAGCAGGAGGAGGTCTGAGGGCTGGATCCCTGGTGGAGCCGCTCGACTGCCTTTTCAGGATCAGGTCCAGAAAACCATTCCAGTGGTCGCAAACTGGATAAAGGGCCAGGAATAGTGGTGGGCAAATAGGGGATCATCTGCTCCACGAAGTTCACGCCATCATTCTTGAGAAATGGGGATACCATGCAGGAAGGCTAGCTTCCTTTTGCTCTGAGGAAGGACCACGGCAGGAGGAAGGCTTGAAGTTTGCAAACCCCGAGAGGCACCAACAACCCCTTTCCCTACACTGAAGAGGGAAGCGGGCATGAAACGTGTTCCTCAGTGACCCAACAGGAACATTCGCCCAGGCCGCAACCGCGGTGGATGGGGGCTGGGAGTGGACCAGAAAGCTCCCCCACCACACAGCGGCCCTGATTACCTTGGTCTCACGGTGGGGAACAGGCCAGAAACGTGTCAGTGAGCACACCATATGTCTCCAGCAGCGGCCCAGGCGACCACCGTTGGCTTCCAAGAGACCTAAGCCTTTGGAGGTCTGGAAGCAGAACAACAGACTCCTCTCTCCAGCTCCTCTGGACGAGCTGGTCTGTCCAGGCAGCTATTGCTGCTGGCGTCTGGTTACCTGGCAACCAGTGTTCCGAGTTCCAACCAGAACAATGCTGAGGGAGCATGGTCACTTCCTGAAGTCACCTGCCCAAGCCTCGCCCTCATGGGCTCTCCCTGGGGGCCACCAGCCCCATCAACAATTCCAGAGAGAAATGATGGAGAAGTTGCCTCCCGTCACCACTAGAGGGCACAGAAGCACATGAGAGGGTGCAAGGATGAAAAGAACAGCAGCAGCATAGAGGGATGGCTATCATCCCTCTTTATTCTTTTATTATCATCATCATCATCATCATCATCATCATCATCATCATCATCATCATCATTCCTTTCTTCTTCCCTAGTATACTGCAAACAAATTCACCTTCTTTCATTTACCCTACTGAACTAAAATGTTCTCACCTCTCAGCCTTTGAATATGTATGTTCTTTATCCTTTCTGGGGTGTTAGGTACCTCTTGCTTTCCTTTAGGTTTCATAGTGGAATTTACGTGATGTATACATTTCTATGCATGGTCTATGGGTTTGTTTATGGTGGATTACCCCACAAGACTGTAAGCTTATAGAGAAAGAGTAGTGTTTACATCAATCATTTTTGTGTGTTCAGGACTTAGCACAGTATTGGGTACCTAATTCACAGTAACTATCTGTGGAAGGACAATTAACCTTTTAAACAGTAAATTCCTTTAACAAAGTCTTCATAATCTGATAGTAATACAGAATTCCCACCTAAAGGATGGAAGCATGTAGCAATTTATTTGTTAATGCCAGCCATTGTGCCATCTGTAAAAAACATTTCCTGAAGTCTTTTTATGTTGTTCTGTTACTGCTGTTACTAGGACAGCCTCCTCTATGCCTGTTGCCTTCTCTGTGATCTCTTTAATTTATCCCATAACAAGTTACTTCCTTTAAGCTTTAGTGAGGTTTAGCATCTGGCTTTATTATATCCAAAGACTATTTGTTTCTGCCTGTTTTGTACAGAAGGTAGGAATACAACTCAGAGGTAGAACATTTGCCTAACATATAGGAGGTAAGGAAGGAGGAGGAAGCAGAGGAGAAAAAAGGAACAGGAGAAGGGAAACATTGCTTTTCTTTATGCAGATACCCTGCCTTAAATACAGAGGTTAACAGTCTTCCTGTCTCTGACTTCCAAACAAGATAGAAATTCCAGATACAGCAACAGTGATACTTATTTGGTGTTAGTTATTTTAACTTTGTCCCTCTCCTGACATTTACTCTGTACCTGTTTTATATGTGGTTGGTTTTATGTACATGTTCATTTTCTGGGAAGAATCTATATTTTCATTAGGTTTTATGAGATGTCATATTCTCAGAAAGTGTCCGGGGCTTTGCATCCTACCATACTTATCCCTAGGAGACCATATCTGCAAAGGTGATTATGTCCTCTCTGTACATCATTTGATGTTATGATTTCATGATGCATCTTGAACCTTGTTTTCAAGAGAATGTTGTAAACAAGGCTTCAGCTTAACAGGCATGTTACGCCTCATGAAAACATTTTCATCATAAAATGTCCTGTCTGAAAAGAGCATCTGAGATCATTGTAAAATGCACTCTGTTACTTTTATTTTAGTCATTAACATTATTAGTACTATTTACTGTATTTACTGTATTTCATTACTTTGTTAGAGACCCAAATATGATGACTGTGGTGTAAGAGACTGTGTACACACAGCAGCCTCATGTCAGGGTGTTGATTTGGGTTTGAGAAAAGACAAGGAAGTTCCAATTTAATAGTTACAGGATTGGGTGACATTCAGCAAGGGTAAGCTTTTTACAAAGTGATTGGCTAGCTAACATAACTAACATAGGGTGAGCTATCTATAGGTCTCAGGAATGTTGGGTAATTTCTGTGCTATGGAATGGTTCTACTACAAGGTTAGTGGGCTGCTCAGAACAAATTCCCCACCCTGAGATAAGATACCTTCCCATTCTTGTGTTCCTTGGGTAGGAAATCTAATGACCTTGTTTCTGGAATTGCTGACCCATGGCCTAGTTCCTGGTGACCTTGGGGTAGAGTCACTAGTCTGGTGACCTTTAGGTGACCTTTTTTAGGCATAGTTCTTGGTGACCTTTGTTGGTGTTCTCTCAATTTTAAATGATCCATTTGGATTTTGTGGGGGTTGTAAATGGTGTGTCCTGTGTCAGAGAGCACTTCAGTATTAAACTGTGATATAGAAGAGTAGAACTGATGATGTAAAGGATTTATCATTGCTGAAAAACTGGTGGCATCAATTAGAATTTAGCTGAGGGAAGACTGCCTTTAAAACAATCCACATATAAGTAATATGCTAACCAGGCCTGTTAGAGATTAGGATCCTGGAACATATACGTTTGCTCACCAGGATTATCTAGAAATGTGGCAGGGTGAGGTTTTTTAATTTGTAACTTCCCAACATGTACTTATTAATTTATGATTGTGAGTGAAAACAGACCAGATTGGTGGGTGTTCAGTTTAGGTCAGGTAACTTGATCCAGTGAATATTGAATTTTGAATTAAGAGACTGTCCTATGCCCATGTGTACAATCCTCATTGATACAGTTCTGTCAGTTCAAATTTGAGACACAGGCTATTGGCTAAAGCTGTGCCTGTCAGGTTACAGGTCTCAGCAACTAATATTGTAAACAGGGACAACATTCAACAGTATCTTATTAATGGCTTTGCCTCTACAAGAGAATGGTCTGTGTTTGCAAAGTCAGTATGCCTATATGTTTTATTTTTCAACTCCGAGGTTAAGAGCACTGGATGCTCTTCCAGAGGTCAGGAGTTCAATTCCCACCAACCACATGGTGGCTCACAACATCTATAATGAGATCTGCTGCTCTCTTCTGGTGTGAAAGTGTACATGCATGCAGAACACTGTATACATAATAAATAAATAAGTCAGTTGTTGGTATTATTAAATTTTTTTTGTTGATGCATCACTGCTCTAGTCTCTTGTTAGTTAATATTCTCTGATAATCCCAGTCATTAAGAATTTCATTCCTTTTTCTCTAGTGCTTTGATTTTTGTTTTGTTTAAAGCAATGTCTCCAAAAGATTAGTCTTTCACATGTTATGTAGTTTACACTTTATTTAAACACGGAATGCTACCTCTACTGCTCAGTGCCTAGAACACAATTCTGCAACTCTTTTCAGGTGGGCTCTGACTGGTCAGTGTGAAGTAAAAGAGATCCGTGAAGGAGTGTCCACTGACCTCCCTGCGTTCTGTTTGTTTGGAGGTGGGTGATTACAAATAAAGAGGGACCTGTGTAAGAATTGAGATCACTGACCTACTCTGAAGCTGGTGTTGTCACAACACAGAAAGGGAGGGGGAGGAGGGAAGATGGCAATGATAATAGTAATCAATTTTAGATGGTCAGTAAATGTGAAAAGTGTATACTTAGGGCTAGGAGTCAGATACAAAGAGAATCAAGATTATGGATTACTTGCTGAACTTGTTTCTGGAAAGCAAATTTTTACAGTTACACTAGTTCAAACACACAGAAGATCTGGACAAAGTGGGGTGGTAGTGCCTAACAGGAATGCTTTCCCCTCCCCCCATTTGAAAATGCACAACCTGAGAGAAAAGGTGTGAGTAATACTTTGTGTGCCCTAATATATATTCCCTGAAGAATATTGGATCATAAAGCCATTCTCAACTTTTAAAAAGAATTTTTGAGATTATAATGAAATTGTTTCAACCTTCTCATTCCTCTCTACTCTTACGTCTCAAATGCTGGGATGAATAGTTAAGGTGGCTACTTAACAATCAAATACAGATGGCTTTCAGGTTCTCCCAGCATCCCTCAGTCCTTACCTGTTACAAGGTATGGGTTTCAAACACAAATTTCTAGGCCAGGAGTTGAGCTGCCCTCCTCACAGCTGTCCTTCCTTATGTATTCTAACCGTTTTGGTTACCTGGTCTTTTTCATTTATCATTTATCCTCCTGGGCCTTTGTTCTGGCTCTCCACTTCCCTCTCTCCTCTCGTCTCACGTAGCTCAGGGTCATGTCAAATTTAGACCATCCCAGATTTCCCTGTGATTGACTATGTTCTCTCGTCTATCTATAATAAACTTTCTACTCCAATATTCCTAGGTACAGCCATATCCTTTTTGTTTCATTTCTCATTTTTATTGAGCTCCCATTAACTACTCCTTGCTTTCAAATTCATGGCCATTTGTTTCTTTAATGGTCGTTACTGTTTAGCTTTGACTTAAGTTTGGCTGAAGGACTTCCCAACTATGAGGGGGAGATGACTGCACTGGACATTGATCGTGTAATGGAATGTGCAACATAAATGACCTGTATCTTGGAAGATGAGCAGGTGCCCTGGGAAAGTGGAAGATTGTATTTTAAAACATTTCCAAGATGAGGATGTTGCAGGATATTTGATCCCAGTGTGATCCCTTAGATTGTGAACTGTAAAAACCTGTGCTTTGTTTGGTGTGGTTGAGCCCTAACAAAAACCTTAATAACAAGAACTTTCTATTTATTCTAAACAGGTGATTATGGTATTGTTACATCAACCCTAGAACATACCTTTAATTCAAAAGCTCTCTGTGCACAGGATTAAATAATATTAATCCTACGTCAAGAGGCAAAGCAAGAAACCAGCTGACAGGGATTAAAGAGTAAGTGGAACTTTCGGCTGAAATGTATTTAAGACAGAGTGTAAAAGTGGAAGGAGTTTTATCTTGGTAGATTTTGGGCTTTTTTAGCTTTGAGCTAGAAAGCCTTTGGCCTTGGGTTCCTTTGGCCTATCACCCTTGAGCTGTCATCTGAACTGGTGAGATTTTTTGGCATTTTCCTCTTGGAGGTGAGGTGAGTAGCAGGGTCAGGTGGGTGCTTTCTCTGCCTCTCTGCGCTAGCAAGTTTTAAAATTGAATAATTGGGATTTTCGTTCTTTTATAACAACATGAGGGTTCTGTGTGTCCATAGGGATTAGGGCAAAGCTAGAATGCCTCTACTATCTGCATCATTTGATCTTTGATCCACTGGTAGAGGAGCTATGACTGTCCTGACTCAGCTCTATTGTTCAAACTGATAAGGGTCTCTGGGCAGTCCTAGCAGTCAGGAGCAACAGTGGGAGGTAGCTTATGGGTTTGTTCTGGGATTTTTCTCTGATGCAGCTGTAGAGGGCTGTGAGTGAGATCAGAGGCCATGTCATGGTGAGTGTGGGGCCATTGTCCCTAGGCCAGGAAAAGCAGGCTGCTGAGCTATCACAGCCTGATCTGCTTTAACCGAGATGGGCTGTGGTTCAGACTATGGTTCCGTTGTTTTCCATGTGGTGACTTCAGCAGAGATCTTTGTCCTCTGACCCTTCTTGAGTGTTAACTGTCCAAGGAGGAGGGGACCCTGTGGCTTGGGCAGTAGAAAGTTGTGGTGCTTGTAGAATCACTATCTAGTGTGCACACCCAGGCATTGCTTTTGCTGTGCATTAATTAGATAGATTGGAAAACTGAAAGTCTCATTTCTAGAAATGCCTCATGTTATATTCCACACATGGTTTTGTGTAGCAAATTTTACAAATAGTTTTGAAACTGGTAAAAAAGAAGTGGTGGTGGTCATCATTGAGCAATAATTGCTTACTTTTTTTTAAATTTATTTTTTACCTTTCAACTACCACCGGGCACAATGGAGTGATTCAAGGGAATTCAATTCCTGGGTTCAAATGGATTTTCTGAGATGCAAAATTTTGTCAGTGTCAGGTGTGCCTGGGTTTAGGTAAGTGGGAAGGGAAGATTCCACATCTTGTGACATAATCCATGCAGCAAGAAACAGATATTAAATTATTCTTCAATATTGTTTTGTGTGTGAGTGTTGGTGAGGGCAGGGCTATGCTTGAACCCACAAGGGAACATGAGGGACTGCAAGCCATAGCCCATCTTTATTATGGTCTCCATTTTCCAAGAGACTTCCCGAGAAAAAGGATTCTCTGGAAAGGAGATTAGTAGTAGCAGGAGGGTCATAAATATAGCAGTTTAAAGGTATCACTTTGAGTTTGTCTTGTAGGAGTTGTGAAATCTGTGTTTATTTAATTTGTATTAAATTAAAAAAAAATCAAAGGTACCTCTGATCCAGTGCACATTTTTCATGTTAGAGTTTCCTTAGGCCTTTTCATGTAAACTTGGCTATATTTTAGGCTTATGTTTTTGGCTTTTTCTCTTATCCCCTCACTCTTTCACAAAATCTGTGCATTCTTGACTGTTGATGTTTGTGCTAAGTATAGAAGTCACATCATGCCAGAAGATTATGAGATTAGTGGCAATAGAATTGTCACTTATTTTTCTGTTTTCCTCTGTTTTTTACCAGGTGGCTTTTCTGATATGAGATAGAGATTTTGTGTTGTCCTTTAACAAGCATAGAACGACAATTTGCACTTATGTCTGTAGAAGGCAGAGGAGACTACATGAAGGTGGGTGATACCACTTGGCCAGTTTACTCCTTTTCTTTGGGCATAATCTTTTGGTGATCTGTCCTTTTTCTTTAGAAGTTTCATGTTTCCAGTGGACTCCATATTCTTTATTTGGATGTTTTTATTCTCCTGAAATTATTATATCAAAACCCTGCCCCATACCTAATTCTGGGGTGAGGATAGTTCCTTTTCAGGCAGTTATATCTTTTATAGGGCAAAATGGTTTTTGGAAATAGAAAAAGTATAATCTCTCAATCTAAGTTACAAAAATCTTTGAAAGTTTACAAATATACCTTCAACTCTATTTATTTCTAGATAACAAAGGACATTTACTTTGATTTTCACCCTGTCTTTTACAAGTAGCTTTTAAGTGGAATCAATGTAAATCCTATGTGCCTGCCTCTGCCTCCCACGTGGTATGTAAAAGGCATGTGCCTCCCAAATGCTGGGATTAGGGCTATGCTATAAACCACCAACACCCTGTCATTGTAACTCCTGAATTTAGAAAACAACTAATTAATAGATAACTGCTTGTCTCTGCTGGGATTAAAGGCACTGTCTATCACCACACTGATCAAATATGTTATATTCACTCCAAATTATTCCAACTCAAACAAGTTTATACCTTTGAATTTACTTAAAACATTTTAAACCTCTTAACTGTTTTTAATATGAAACAACAAAAGTATCCTTTTTTATTTAAAAAGAAAACACTAGTCTTTATAAGTTTGTGTGGACTCAAGGACCAAGTTGTCTGAGGAATAGTTACCCCTGCTTATTCAGGAGATCTCTACTATTCAAATCTAATTATTATCAATTTTGATAGGATCCACCATTCTATTCCTGTGGAAGCATTCAGTTTTACCAGTGAAGACACAGTTTCTCACTATCTACTCCTTTTAGTTATGTTTACTTTTTTTTTTTTTGTTCTACAGTATTTAGGTGTGCTGTTAAGTTGCTAGGAATAGATCTTTCTGATTTTTTTCTGAATGTACTTAATGCTATAAACTGTCTTCTGGTCAACACTTCTATTGTGTAGTATGAGTTTTGATATGTTATGTATTCATTTCAAGAACTTATTGCAAGTTTCTTATATCTTTTGAGACTTCCACTGTTCAAGTATATCATCAGTTTTGGAGAACAGTATATGAGTTGCTTAGAAGAGGGAATACAATCTTTTGTGCTTGGGTGCATGTTCTGTAAACATCATTTGGGTATATTTAGTTTTTTGATCTTAATTATCTGGATCATTTCTCTGTTCAGTTTGGTCAGAAGGACCTGTCCATTGGTGAGAGTGATATATTGAAGTCTTCCCCTACTGGTTTATGAGGGCTAGGATGTGATGCAAGCTGCAGAAGGGTTTCTTTTATAACTTGGGTGCTCTTATGTTTGGGGCATAGATGTAAAGTATTGAAATGTTATATTGCTGGATGTTTTTTTTTAATATGCCATGTCCTTTGCCATCTTTTTATTAGTTGTTTTTGAAGTCTGTTTTGTTAGATATTAAAATTGCTATACAAAATTGATACTATTGTCCATTCATTTGGAATATCTTTTCCAACCCTTTACCTTGAGATAATGTCTATCTCAAGGTAAAGCTGTGTTTGATGTATTTAGAAGGATAAATTCTGTTTTATCATCCATTTTGTGAGCCTGTGTCTTTTTATTGGTGAATTTGGGTCAAGGGTATTAAGAGATATGAATGAACAGTGATTGTTAATCTTGGTATTTTGGTGGTGGAGGTGGTGGTGGTTTTAGCACCTTGTGTGGGGCTGTATTTATAGATACATATTGTGTAAATTTGACCTTAACATGCAACATCTTATTTTCTCCATTTGCTGATTGAAAGGTTCTGGGAATAGTTAGTAATATTTCTTGGCTTCTGTAGCATTTTAGAGTCAGAAGCACACTGTCTATGTCCTTCAATTTCTAGCATCTTAATGAGAATACAGGATTAATTCCAATAGATCTGCCTTTATTTGTTTCTTGGTTGGTTTTTGTTTGTCTGTTTGATTGGTTAGTGTGGTCCATTCGATTTTTTTTTCTGTTACAGCTTTTTATATTTTTTCTTTGTTCTATATATTTAGCATTTTGATTATTCTCTGGAAAGAGGACTTTTTTTATAGTCCAGTGTCTTTGGTATTTTTGTATGCTTCTTGTGCCTTGATAGACATCTTCTTCTTTAGATTAAGATTTTTTTGTATGATTTTGTTGAAAATATCTTCTAGACCCTTGATCTCATCCTTCTTCTGCTAATCTGATTATCAGCACGTTTTTTCTTTTCATAATGTCTCAGAGTTCCTGGATGTTTTGTGATAGGGAGCTTTTGGATTTAACATTTTTCTTTGATACATGTATGTATTTCATCTTTTTTTTTTTGTATATTTTCAGACAAAATTGCTTTTTGTAGCCTTTGCTGTCCTGGAATCACTTTGTAGACCAGGTTGGCCTCAAACTCACAACAGTCCAGCTGTCTCTGCATCCCTGACTTCTGCTGTTAAAGGAATGTATAAACACACCTGTCTTCCATTTCTTCTATTTTGTATTCAATGCATAAATTTATCTCCTTGATCTCTGTTTTCTGTGCGAACCTTTCCTCTGTATTTTCTTGCCGTAGTCTTTAATTTTTTCATTTCCAGGATTCCTTAAGTTTCTGCATTTAAAAATTAATTTTCTTTGGTTTTTTGAGCCTAGAATTCTCTGTGTAGCATATGCTGACCTTGCCTTGCTTTGTAGACCAGGGTAGCCGCAAAGACACAGAGATATCTCTGCCTCTACCTGCCAAAGTGCTGGGGTCACAGGTGTGATCAACATGGCCAGCTTGTTTTTGCTTTCTTTATTGATTATATTTCCATATTTCCAGAATGTGTTTCATTCTGTCATTCTCCATTCAGCAGAGGCCTGGAGCTCAGCTTCCAGATGAAGAACAGTGGTTCCATTTCTCTCAGGGGCAGCTAGAACACTTTAGGCAACACCCATGTTCACTAGGCCAGGGTGTGTAAGAATTTTCTATTGACTGTTACAGATAGCTTGTTCTTTTAGAATGAAATCACCAGTGGTAGTGGAAATTCTGGTATTCCAGAGCCTATGGCAATACCAAAGTGTTACCATTCTTGGATACACTGCTGTGCCTTGCTCTAAGGACTTTCACCTCCGAGGTTCAAGTAAAAGTCCATGCCTTATTGGCTTGCAGCCAATACATAGGCCTAGTGAAACACAGACCCAGTGAGGCCTAGGCACAGTGGGCCAGTGAGCAGGCCCAGAGGGGGATAAATGATGAATCTCAGAGGCCATGATAGAAGGCTGATGGTATCAGGTGGCATCTAACCTGCCAGCATGCCTGCACCCCCAGCATGTTTGTTTGCGGTCAGAATTTATAAACCTTGGCCAGAGGGACAAATTTCCAGGGTGAATGTTTGGTTTTCTGTGTCTAAGTATCAAGGATCCTTGGCTTAAATATTGGGCCATGATGCCTCATTTTCCATGCAATAGCATGGTCCTATTGCAAGAAGGAGGACACAGTACTTAATTATCCTATATGTGTGGGGAAATCTCAGCACAGTTGAAAGTCACTGCTGAAGACTAAAATCCTTAGCAGGGTAATGCATTTCTAGGAATTCCCAAATACTTGTTGGAGCAATTTCCTTATCAGGAAAGGGTTTGGCTAATAATCTGCCCTGAGGTCTATGTGAGGCTCTTTATAAAACCTGGGGTCATACAGATCCTGAGGTGAATTTTTAGGCTCTTCACTGAGAAAACAGAGTTCACTATCATAAACCAAGTGTAAATAACTGGCTATCCAGAGATGTCAGAGTTCACCCTAATCCAGAAAAGCCTCACATCCCTCAAATGTTTGTTGTTTCATGGCTTTATTTAAGGAATTTATTGGTTTCCTCCAATTGTTTGATTATGATTTTCCTGGATTTCTTTATGGAATTTATACATACCACATACCACAGCACATCCTGAATATATAAACATAACTGAAAGCACACGAAAAAGATCTTAAAACAAAATAGATGAAGATGATATTGGTTGTTAAAGCAATTAAGGCAAAAAAGATGTTTAAGCGTATAATACAAACTCAGAGACAGATGTGGTACTGTGTCCTTACCATCTTACCAATTGGCAAAAGGATTGTGAGTTCAAGGCCAACCTAGGCTCCATAGCAAACTCACTTTTTCTTTAAAATTCTGCTTTCTTCCACTTGGCTTGAGAAATTTACATTTTCTTACACTGATGCAGACATATATCCAGTCATAGAAAATAATATGGTTTCCAAGTGATTTTAACAGATATCTTTTGCTTTATCAAAATAATATGAGATAATTTTAGTAGTCAAAATCATTTATCTTATATTGAAACATTTGTATGCTTTAATGGAATCTTCAATTGGAATAGCCCTCCACCTCCAATACATATTTTATTGTTGCCAAAGGAAATAATTAGATTGCACAAATTGAGTAATGGCCAGTGATTTCTTTGATTTTGATTTTATCTATAATCCTATTTTATTTGCTTATAGGACTATGTTATTTTTATAGTCCTATCTTTGTGTTTGCTTTTGACAGGAGTTCTATGTATATTGTGTGATTTGATTAGTTATAATCTAACTATATTGTTTTTTTGAAAGTCATAGACCTTCACATATTTTCCCTTCTGAAAATTTATTATATTTTGCTATAATTCCTTTAGTTTTTGTTGATTTGGAGACTTGATATAGAGAAACAGTTTTACTTTTCTCTTCTTGATCTTAAAGGCTTGCCTCTCCTCATTTCTTGGTATATCTATGTTTTCAAGTTGTTGCAATCATCAATGTCTCGGTTTTTGCTTTTTAAGTGACTGATAGAATTAACACATTGTTTTTAGGCTTTTAAAACTTTCTCCTATATTGTTGTCTCTTTGTCCTTATTAGCTTCAGTTGTCAACATTTCCAAGCCTGCAGTCATCTGAGGGGCCTCAATAAATGGCATGCCCTCATCAGAGAAGTTGTTTGCTATATCTGTGAGAGATTGTGTTGATAGATGATTGATGTGGGAAGGCTCTTCCACTGAGAGATACAATATCCCTAAGCAAGTGGGCCTGGGCTACATAAGATAACTACCTGAGCATGAGACAGTGATGAAGCAAGAGACCAACCTAGGAAACATTTGCCCATGGCTTTTGCCTTAATTTCCTTCAAGCTTGACTTTCTATGCTAAGCTCCCAAAGTGATGGACTGTGATCTGACAGTACCAAACTAAACGTGTAAACGCATTCATGACCTGAGATGCTTTTAGTTAAGGGATTTAGTCACAACAACAAAGAAGCACATTAGAACAAAAAGTTATATGCAAAGAGTGATTTTACTGCTGGACAGAATCTTGGAATGTTCTCTTTTTAAGGAGTGCGGAAAACATCAGGATTTACGATGGCAAATGCATTACAAAGCTGTACGCAGAGATTCATCAGCTGTTCTGGTAGGACCTAGAAGATCAGAGTATTGAGAGTAATGCAGACAGAGGATGTCCATGTCATAAGATTCGGTGGACAATAGACTCTACAGAAAATCAAGCTAGAGGTCATTTGTGTGATATTTTAGCTGCCAATCATACTAATTCATTCTGACCATGCCTTGAAATTGAGTGAGGAAGAATTAAAAATTGATGAACAGGATTTCTTAGATGGAATATTGAATCTATTGAATGGTTAATATTAGAGAGACATTCAGGACCACAGTGAAAGAAAGAGACAAGTGGAACAGAAATTAGTGTAAAGCCTTTGTAGAGAAAAACAGTACTAGATAGTTTCAGATGGCAGTCACATGATGAAAGAGGCAGAATTTTTTCAAGGAGATTATCACCATCAAAGAAGAAGTCCTAGTTCTGGATTTGAAGCCTAAAATGATATTCATAGAGTAAATGCCTTTCTGCTAATTCTTCTGTTAATGGAAGGAGGACTCAAAGTGATTCCTAGTGCCAGGAATGAACTTCATATAAAGCCTGCTCCAAACGGTCCAAGAGTGACACCGTCCATCCCAATTTTGAATCCAAATTGACAGGCTCACCCATGTTGTGCTTTTTTTGGAAACAAGAAAGATGTAAAATTTAACGTAATAGATTCTTTGTGGTTTCTATTCAGCACTGCGCCAGCCTTCTGTGTTTGGCAGAGTCAGATCACCAGTGAAGATACTGTAAAGGTTCATTGCATGACACCATGAGGGGTGAAGCCTGAGTTGCATCTTGACACTACAAGATGTTGATATCCCTAAGTTATGAGATACCTGTCATGGAGTGCTGCCTATAGGGAGTGGAAGTAACCAATCTGAGAGATGTATGAGACGTTGCATAGATAGGACCCTCTAAGCCTTTTGAAACAGCAACAGGATTTGCTGTTTTCCTTGCTGGTCTTCTTTCCTTGGTACAGTCTTCTCTCACTGTGTATACATTCCTCTCTACTGGAATGGGAAGGGGTATTCTGTGTATCTATGTTGGAATGATGTAACTTGCTTCTGATGTGGCAGTCAAGAGATTTTCTTATATGTCAGAAGAGACTTTGGACATTTAAACAGTGTATGAGTTATTGCCAAATTTTAGGATCACTGAAGTTAGACTACTTTTTCATCATGGGATGGTCATAAGCCAATAGTGAATTTGGTCAGAAATTATTTGATCGAATCAAAAAAGCTCCCAGAGAAGATGATGTTTCTCATTTTGACATTGAATGAAAAATTTTCTGTCCTGAAAATCAGTATGTACACCAGGTAGGTTTTGCACTTACAGGTCTAACTCCAGTTGAGTTTGGGGTAAAATTTAGGCTAACATGCCTGGCATCAATAACATCATCATTAGCTGCTGAGTCTGGAATGTAGGGTTTTGGATTTTTTATTTTGTTTTGTTTTGTCTGTGTAAGCATAGGTTTTTGTGGCTATCTTCATCCACATCTTGCATTTGTAATTGCCAGAGAGTATATTTAATTTTTTAGGGGCATGTATTCATGACATTAACACTGAGCTTCCTGAGTCATTGAATTGCAGGAGTGTGACATTCTTCCAACCTGTTGTGTTTTTTTTAACTTTATTCATTCATTTTATTCACATTTTTATTTAACTTTTATTAATTACACTTAATTCATTTTTTATCTCCCCATAAGCCCCTACCTCCTCCCCTCCCGGTCCCACCCTCCACCCTCCTTTCTGCATGCATGCCCTTCCCCATGTCCACTGATTGGGGAGGTCCTCCTCTCCTTCTTTCTGATCTTAGTCTATCAGTTCTCATCAGAAGTGGCTGCATTGTGAGGGTTCTAGGTTATCTCCATGAATAGTCCTTGGTTGGAGTATGAGTCTCTGGGAAGTTCCCTGTGTTCAAATTTTCTTGTGTTGCTCTCCTTGTGGAGTTCCTGTCTTCTCCAGCTCTTACTATTTCCCACTTCTTACCTAAAATTCCATTCACTGTGCCCATCAGTTGGCCATCAGGCTCAGCATCGGCTTTCACAGTCTGCATGGCAGAGGCTTTCAGAGGCCCTCTGTGGCAGGTTCCAAGGTTGTTTCCTGTTTTCTTCTTCTGGCTTTTAGAGGCCCTCTGTAGCAGGTTCCTAGGTTGTTTCCTGTTTCCTGATAAACTAGGTTTAGATAGAAGGGGAGTAAGTAGTTCCTTCCCTATCAGATTAGGGAAAGGGCATAGGAAAAAAGAAAGAATGTGGGTGGGACTGGGAATAGATGACAGAGGGGTCTACAGTGGGTATACAGAGTGAATAAATTGTAATAAATAAAATTTAAAAATAATTTAACATCTCAATTGTAGCCTCCTCTCTTGTCTCTTCCTCACCTCATCCTCCATTCCTCTTTCCCGCGTATCCCATTTCATCAGATAGGGGAAGCCCTCCACTCCTACCAGCTGATCCAAACTTATCAAATCTCACTAGGACTGTCTACACCTTCTTCCTTTGTGGTGTACCAATTCCTCCTCCACCATGAGGAAGTGATCAAAGAGCAGGCAACAGAGTCCAGGTCAAAGCCAGCCCCTGCTCCCCTTACTATGGATCCCACATGGAGACTGAGCTGCCTATCAGCTACATCTGAGCAGGGGTATGGGTCCTCTTCATGAACGGTCTTTGGTGGGTGCATCAGTCTCCGCATGTCCCCACAGTCCCAGATTTGTTGGCCTTGTTGGTCTTCTTATGGAGCTTCTGTCAGCTCTGAGTCTTTCTATCCCCCCACTCTTTCCTATGACTCCCTGTGCTCTGCCCAAAGTTTGGTTGTGAGTATTAGCATCTGCTTTATCCCCTACTGGGTTGAGTCTTTCAGAGGACATGTATGTTAGGCTCTCATCCTGTTCCCTCTTTTCAGTCATGTCTGATATCGATTCTATTTGCACTTTTGAATGAGAATTGAGCATCCTCCATAGGGTCCTCCGTTTTATTTATCTTCTTTAGGTCTGTGGATTGTAGTATGTTTGTCCTGTATTATGGCTATTATCCACTTATAAATGAGTATATACCATGCATGTCTTTCTGGTTCTGGGATACCTTACTCAGGATGATCTTTCCTAGTTCCATCCATTTCCCTGAAAATTTCACGATTTCCCTGTTTTTAATACATGACTAGCATTCCACTGTGTAAATATACCACAATTTTTGTAACTGTTGTTCCATTGAGAGACATGTAGGTTGTTTCCAGATTCTGGATGTTATGAATATAGATGCTGTGAACATAATTGAGCAAATGTATTTGTTGAATGGTGGAGCATCTTTTGGAAATATGCCCAGGAATAATATAACTGAGACTTGAAGTAGCACTATTTCCAATTGTCTGAGAAAGCATCAGAATGATTTCTAATGTGGTTGTATAAGTTTGCACTCTCACCAGCAATGGAGGAGTGTTTCCCTTTCTCCACATCCTCATTAGCATGTGCTGTCTCTTCAGGTTTTGATCTTAGTCATTCTGATGGACTATCAAAGTCATTTTGATTTGCATTTCCATGAGGACTATTGATATTTGGCATTTATTTAAATGTTTTTCCACCATCTGATATACCTCTGTGAGGAATTCTCTGTTTATTTCTGTACCCCAGTTTTAAAATGGTTTGTTGGAGTTTAATTTCTTGAGCTCTTTATATATCTTGTTACTAGCCCTCTATGCTGTATATAGATAGGGTTGGTGAGGATCTTTTCCCAGGCTGTGGGCTGTTGATTTGTTCTATTGACAGAATTTTTTGATTCATAGAAAGTTTTAGTTTCAGGAGATCTATTTATTAATTGTTGATCTTAGAGCCAGTACTCTTGGTGTTCTGTTCAGGAAGTTATCTTTATGTCAATGTGATCCAGGTGTTTTTCCCACTTTTTCTTCTAACTGATTTAGCGTGTCTGGTTTTATGTTGGAAGTCTTTGATCACCTTGGACTTTAGTTTAGTGTGGGATGGTAAATATGGATTTATGTTCATTTTTCTACATGTAGACTTCCAGTTATACCAGCACCATTTGCTGAATATGTTGCCATTTTTTCATTGCATGGTTTTGGCTTCTTTGTCAAAAATCAAGTGTCCATAGGTTTGTGGGTTTATTTATAAGCCTTTGCTTCAATTCCATTGATTCACCAGTCTGTTTCTGTAATAGTACCATGCTGTTTTTATTACTGTTGCTTTATAGAATAGTTTGAGATAAGGGATGGAGAAACCTCCTGAAGATCTGTTTTTGTACAGGATTGTTTTAGCTATTCTGGTGTTTTCTGTTTGTTTGTTTGTTTGTTTGTTTTGTTTTCACATGAAGCTGAGAATTATTCTTTCAAGGTCTGTAAGGAATTGTGTTGATATTTTGATGGGGATATCATTGAATCTGTAGATTGTTTTTGGTAACATGGCAATTTTTATTATGTTGATCCTACTGATCCATTTACATGAGAGATCTTTCTATCTTTTGTTATCTTCAATTTCTTTTGTCAGAGGCTTGACAGTTTTTTGTTTTTTTCATATGGGTTTTTCACTTGCTTGGTTAGGGTAACACCAAGATACTTTATGTTTTGTTTGTTTGTTTGTTTTTCTGGCTATTGTGAGGGGTGTTGTTTCCTGAATTCTTTCTCAGGCAGTTTGTCTTTTGTACACAGGAGTGCTACTGATTTTTTGTTATCTTTGTATCCAGCCACTTCGCTGAAGTGTTTTTCAATTGTAGGCGTTCCCTGTTAGAACTTTTAGGGACAGTTATGTATACTGTCATTTCATCTATGAATAGTGATACTTTGACTTCTTCCTTTCAATTTGTACACCCTTAAACTCCTTTAGTTGTCTTATTGCTCTAGATAGGACTTCAGATACTATATTGAAGATATTTGGAGAGAGTAGGTAGCCTTGCCTTGTCCCTGAGTTCAGTGGAATTGATTTAACTCTCTTTCCATTTAGTTTGATGTTAGCTATAGGATTGCTGTGTATTGCCTTCACTGTTTTTAGGTATGTGCCTTTTACCCTCGGTCTCTTCGAGACTTTAAAGAAGAATAAGTGTTGGATATTGTAAAATACTTTTGCAGCATCTAAGGAAATGATTGTGTGGTTGTTTTTTTTTCAATTTATTGATATGATGGATTACATTGATGGATTCCATGTTATTTAACGACCGCTGCATGCGTGGGATGGAGCCTACTTGGTCATGGTGGATGATATCTTTAAAATGTTCTTGGATTTGGTTTGTATTTTATTTGAGTATTTTAAGAGGGATTGGTCTGAAGTTCTCTTTCTTTTTTGGGTCTTTGGTTCTTTGAGGATTTATCAAGGTGCCTTCAGTCTTACAAAAGGTGTTTGGTTATGATGCTTCCATTTATATTATATAAAATAGTTTGAAGAATATTGCTATTCTCTCTTCTTTGAAGCTCTGATAGAATTCTGCTCTGAAATCATTTGTCCCTTGGTTGGGAGTCTTTTGATGTTTGCTTCTATTCACTGAGGGGATGTAAGACTATTAAATTTCTTTACCTGATTTTGATTCAACTTTGGTAAGTGGAATCAATAAAAAAATTGTATATTTCATTTTGATTTTCAAATTTTGTGGCATATAGGCTTTTGACATAAGAGCTAATGGTTCTTTGGATTTTCTCAGTGTCTGTTATCTCTCTCTTTTTATCAGACTTGGTTGATTTGGATAGTGTCTCTCTGCCATTTTCTTAGTTTGGCTAAGAATTTGTCTGTTTTTTTATTTTCTCAAAGAAATAGCTCCTGGTTTTGTTGATTATTTGAATTGTTCTCTTTGTTCCTAATTAATTGATATCAGCCCTGAGTTTGGTTATCTAGTAGTCTGCTCCTGTTGGGTGTGTCTGCTTCTTTTTCATAGAGTATTCAGATGTGCCATTAAGTTGCTTGTATGGGAAGTCTCCAATAGCTTATGAAGGTACTTAGTGCTATTAAATCTCTTCTTAAGACTGCTTTCATTGCATCTCATAAGTTTGGGTATGATGTGCCTTCATTTTCATTGAACTATAGGAAGTTCTTTATTTCTTCCCTGACCCAGATTTCATTGAGTAGGGAGTTGTTCAGTTTCCACGTATGTGTAGGCTTTTTGCTATTTCTGTTATTGTCAAGATCCACCTTTAGTCCATCATGGTATGATAGGATGCAAGATATTACTTCAATCTTGTATCTGTTGAGGCCTGGTTTGTGACTACTGTATGGTCATTTTTAGAGAAGGGTCCGTAAGGTGCTGAAAAGAAGATATATTCTTTTCTGTTTGGGTGAACATTTCTCTAGATATCTGGCAGGTCCATTTAATTCATGGCATCCATTAGTGTCATTATATCTCATTTTAGGTTCTGTTTCACTGCTCTGTCACTTGATGATATTGAGTTGTTGTGGTCTCTCACTATTAATGTGTGGAGACTGAAATGTTCTTTGAACTTAATTAATGTTTCTTTTACAAATGTGGGTACTCTTGAATTTGAGGCATAGTTGCCCAGAATTGAGACACCATCTTGGTGGAATTTTCCTTTTTTTGAGTTTGAAGTATCCTTCCTCATCCCTTTCAATTAATTTTGGTTGAATGTTTGTTTTATTAGATATTAGAATTGCTATTCCTGCTTGTTTCTTGTGTCCATTTGCTTGAAAACCCACATTCCTGCTTCAACATCCCAGGAACTTTTTCCAGGGTTTAGCTCAGTGATCTGAGGTTGGAACCAATTTTCCCTCACCGTTGGGTTTCCTTTCACCTGGGAAACACAGTCAGTGGTGTTTTGTGGCCTACTGTTCCAACTGTTGGTCACTGTGCAGTCTCTGCTACCCTGCTGATCAGACACAGTGTGCAATCAACTCTGCCATCTGGGATCTGTTTTTTTTTAATTTTTACTGAATATGAGTATTTTGCTTGTATGCATGACTATGCACCTCTTGTGTCCCTGCTCCTCATAGTCAGAAGATCACCTCAGAACTCATGAACCTAGAACAATGGATAGTAGTGGGATTCATGTAAACACTGACAATTGATCCCAATTATTTGCAAAAGCAGCAAGAATTCTTCACTGCTGAGCCATCTCTCCCACCTTATGTTGCTTATTTATGACCAGAATTTACATTGCTAATATTTTTCTCTTTCAATTTTTACCTGTTTAAACATGCTTTCCCTTTTAGTAAGATCTTATTAATGTTACAGTTTAAGCTGTGGCACTGCTGGTTTCTGGAAGATTAATACAGAATTGAGTTGAATGTATAATTCTTTGTAGGAGCTTCAGTAAAGACCTCTGAGTTTTTTCTACCTATTATATTTGTTTGATTGACATTTAAGGAAGACTCTGACTTACAATATAGGTCTGGATGTCCTGAAACGCTTTGCATAGATCATGCTGGCATCCAACTCAATGAAATTCACCTGCCTCTGCCTCCTGAGTGATGGAATTAGAGGCATAACTGAATATACCCAGCTTGTTCATCATTTTTGTAGTTAATAAATGTTCATAAATTTCTCTGATATGTACTCAGTACTGTTCATTGTTCATTTCTCTCTGTGTCTCTGTCTCTATCTTTCTCTTTCTATTTCACTCTCTTCTCTCTGTTTGTCTTTGTCCACATTAATTGGCATGTCTATTCCAAGGCTATATCCTATTCAAAAAGTTCAGATATGACAGTTATTCAATTTTCTTCTGAGAATGATTATTGATAACATTAGCAATTCTTTTTTTAATATAAAAGCTTTAATCTTTATTCTTCAACTATAGACTATACATGATTTGGAAAGGAGAATATATAAAACAATTATCAAAAAAGAATAATGTGGTCTATATCTTTTCTTTTGTCTGGTCATTCACAAATATGATCTTATCAGCTATGATTGTTGTTGTTTGACACCTCACATTATTTTTATTCATGTATTTACTGTAGTCCACTTTCCCTTCCACAAATATATGAATCTCCCTTTTCACATATTGATATGCCACTTCCCTGAAGCATGGTAAAAAGATGATATTCAGTGCCATGTTGTGTTTTGACTGAGGTTATCCATTTATTCTGTGTCCCCTGATTACCACATCTCATTTGTTGCTAGATAAAATATTGTGATTCCTTTTCCTTCCACCTGTCTCATGACAGAGTCCTGACTGACTTGATCAAGGAACTGACCAGGATTCATAGATCGCTCAAGAACCCAACTGCTCACTACTTTAGATTCCTGTCTTACAAAGTGATGAAACTCCTGTAACACAGTTCTTCAAAGCACACCTTTGGTTTTTCTTACAATCTAACCTTTAGGCTTTTTCTTCTCCCCTCCTTCACCCAATGCACAGCACCCAACTGTCTAACATTAGCACTTCTGTGTCAGAAAATATATGGAAGAAGCACTAGAATTATATGGTTATATTTCCAAAGAAGTATAAATTTATATTGTTGCCAATGTTTCTGTTGTACAATTGTATATTGTACAATTATATTTTAGAATTCAGTGACATTCAATGATGTGCATGTGAAATTCAGCCAAGAAGAGTGGGCTTTGCTGGAATCTTCCCAGAAGCAACTCTACAAAGATGTGATGCTAGAGACATGCAAAAACCTCACTGAAATAGGTAAGACTGTGAATTTTCTTTCACTTTTAAAATAAGGAGACAACTCTTACTTTGTTGTTGATCCTCTTCTGCAATTCCAATTGAGAATGAGGAGGAATGAGGTGATTTAATCAGGCATAGTACTAAGGGTCACAGAATGTAGTGATTTAAGTTTTTCCTTAATAATAATATGATATTTCCAATAATATATATTTCTGGTACTATATTTTAGGTTACAAATGGGAACACCATAATATTGAAGAACATTTTCAAAGTTCTACAAGTAACAGAAGGTAAATTTATATGCATGCTGATACAGACACGAGTGTTAAGAAATTTTAATGTGTCCTGGAAGTGTTTGTTTTTATTTTTGTTTTTGTTTGTTGGCTGCTTTTTATTTTTTGTTTTTGGAAGAATTTTTTTTTGTAGCCGTGGCTTGTCTTAGACTTGCTTGGTGGAACAGCCTGACCTTGAAATCACACATATCTGCCTGTTTCTGCCTCCACGAATGCAGGGATTAAAGGCATGTACCATACCTGGCTGTGTCCTGGAGGTTTTGAAGAAAAGCAACAGTGTAAAAACAGCACTTCTTTAAGTGTGCTGATGATCATTAAATTCCCACAGTTCCATTTACCTTAATGTCAGGTATCTGATTTGTGTTTGCAAGGCATTCCCTAAGATAGAAGAAAATTAAATAATGTTGTAACAGAAAATACCATTTAAATCATATAGACATTACAACTACTGAGTTGAACTGCCAATCTGTTTAGTCTCATTTTATCTACTCAGATATTGTAAGAGGTATACATATTGAATAGGTGATCAGTATGTGTCCAAAACTTCCTAATAACAACCACTGTTACTCATATTCATGCAGTAACATTGGAAAGTTTAGTGAAAGGAGCAGCTTATGAGAGTCAAGAATATTGTTGTGGAGAAACCTTAATCCCTATATGACATGTCTATGATGAACAAAAAACAAACTGTGTTAATTCAATGAGGGAATCCTTTATTATTCTTGTAATTTAAATAGGTATAGCATATGTCACAATGTTTGTAAGGCACATGAGTAGAGGGATATTGAAAGAAGCAGTGTAGCTGTCTTTCTCCAAGAACAATTACTTTTGTAGTAGTCCCCACTTTGAGTAGAATTTCTGAATGCAATAAATGGTTACTGTTAATTGGTTTTGCAACTTAAATGAGAATTCATCAGCAAACTAATACTGCTGAAAATACCTATGAATACTAGGAATTTGGAACTTCTTCTGCTTCTCTTGTCTCACTTTGCAAAGGAAGTGTCATTCATACAGTAAAAACAATGCGAATGGGATTGCTGTGGTAAATCTCTGTATTCTTACAATAATCTCTCTCTATATAAATATAAAAAAATACTCTTATAGAAAAATGATGCTATGAAAGTGAACCATGGAACAAATGCTCTTACCATCACAGGGATCTTTGAAAATACCCATAATGAAGGGAAAAATCATTAATGTAAATAACATGATAAAACTTTAAAATTTGATTCTCCTTTACCATTTTTATGAAATTATGACCAAATTATGAAATTAATTAATAAAGATAAATATATTTATTAGTGTAAAGCACTGACTGTGGTAAATCTTTCACATGTGGTAATTATCTCTGCAGGCATGCAAGCAGTTGTACTGGAGAGAAACCTACTAAATGCACTCTATGTGGTAAAGCTTTCTCCAATACCACTGATCTCATACGGCATAAAGGAACACACACTGGAGAGAAGCTTTACAAATGTAATCAATGTGGTAAAGTCTTTGCACAAAAGAGTCATCTCATAAGCCATAGAAGAACACATACTGGAGAGAAACCTTATGAATGTATCGAGTGTGGTAAAGCCTTTACACGAAACAGTACTCTCTTAAGCCATAAAAGAACACACACTGGAGAGAAACCTTATGAATGTAACCAGTGTGGTAAAGCCTTTGCAGAAAACACTCATCTCTTAATCCATAAAAGAACACACACTGGAGAGAAACCTTATGAATGTAACCAGTGCAGTACAGCCTTTGCACAAAAAAGTCATCTCATAAGCCATAAGAGAACACATATTAGGAAGAAACCTTATGAATATGCCCAATATGATAAAGCCTTTGCACAGCCGAGTAGTATCCACAAACAAGAAAAGACACACAGTGGAGAGAAGCCTGGTGAGGGTAATTAGTGTGATAAAGCCTTTGTATGTAATATTCATCTCCTAAGACAACAACACATTGTGGAGGGAAACCATATAAATATAACTATGTGGCAAAGCCTTTGCACATAACTTCTAATAAATCAAAAAACACATACTGGAAAGAAGCTGTATGACTGTAACCAATGTGAATAAACTTTTGCACTTCAGAATAATCTCCACACTCATGAAAGAAATCCTAATGGACAGAAAGCCTGTGAGTGTTTTTAACATGGTGAAACCATTCCACATTTGTATAATCTTCATCATCATGAAAGGATTCATAATGGAGGAAAAACTTACGAATGTGTTAAAATGGTGAGGCCTTGCACAAATCTAGAGTCATCATTATCATAAAAGTATCCTTACTGGAGAGGATTTCTGTGAGTATAAGCAATGTGGAAAGGCCTCTGTGTACTTTGGTCCACTGAGATCCAACAGAACTGTAAAACTAGCTCAATGGAAATGACCTCCCTTTTCTAAAGGGGAACGGGAATAGGGAGAATAGGAATGGAGGGTAGTACTGGGGGAGAGAAGGGAGGGGGACTACGATTGGTATTTAAAGTAAATAAACTTATTTATAAAAAGAATACAATGAATATTGAATATCAATTACATGCAACAGTATTATATAATAAGGTGTTTATGGAAGACTTATTGATAATCCTGATTCTCAACATTTACTGTTTTCAATTGCCTCACATTACACAAGAAACTTTTAGTCCAGTGGATGAATATGTAGGGAATGGTGAACTAACACCAGCCAGGAAGTTCTCTGAGAGTATGAAAACAGTGGTAGCCTGTAGAAGTTTCTTTGTGTACACATACCTATTGTTCCAGCGGTACTATTGAAAAACATCACAACCAACACTGAATTTTGAGATATGAGGGAGGAGGCTTTCTTTTCCATGTATGACCCTGCTTCTGGCCTAGATGTGTAACCATGTCAAGGGTGAGTTTTTCTGGAGAGTGTCTTTAGACATAGACACCACCAATCAAATTTGTTAGATGGCCTTTGACACAGATACCCGATCACTCCTCCCTTCAAATATCAGAAAATTTAATTATTTGTTCTTGTTCTTGTTCATATGATAGGAATGTGCTGTTTAATGCAAATCGAGTACCCTTGAATTGCCTAGTATTAAACAATTATCTACACCTATGCTTGGAGCATCCCAGGCACTCCCCAAGGGGTATAAGCTTGTTTTCTGGAATTAAAGTTGAACTTACTTTCTGAGGTGATTCCCAGTGTGGCTCATCACTGTTATGCTTGTAGGCTTTCCAAGCTTTATACCTCATCTTCTGCCCCTCATGCCTTTCTGGGTTGGTTGAAAACAGCCTTCTAGGCAGCAAGAGAATCATGTTCTCTGAAATGCTTGTGATAATATGTTTCAGAGGTTATAGCATTTCAATTTCACATGTTTCTGCATGTGAGATGGTAAATTAAACACTATATTGGGGGCTGGACTATTTAAAATGAGTTATACCTAGTGTTTCTTTCATGGCAAGGTTGCAGGAAAGCTTCATGGTATGAAATCTTTTAAGGTGAGTATAGTGGCCGATGGAAAAGAAATAATAGCAGAAATTTTATTTCTCTGCTTTTAGTAGCTGAGCACTTTTCCAATAAGGTATGGGTGGATGGCAGAGGAGAGTTACTTCCCTTTTGAGTAGGCTAGGGAAAGGGGATGGGGGAAGATGAAGTGAGGGTAGGAGCAGTAGGAGTTGAAGGAGTGACCTTCAACCATCATACATAATGAATAAATTGTGAAAAATAAAATTTTTATTTTATTAATAAAAACAATTAATAAAATAAAAAAATACTAAAAAAAAACAAAAGAGCAAAATAGCAAAATTTTGAGTCTAGTTTGGGTTACTGCCCTTCCTCAAAGAGAAGAAAGAAGATATATAGAAAGAAAAGAAAAACATAATCTTTGTCTTTGTCACCTTTCTTCCCTGTGGGCTCACTTGATAATCATTATCCAATGGAGACCATGCTTCTCTCTCTCTGAACTTTATGTTACCATAGCAGTAGGATTCAAACCTGGAACTAATGGCAGAGGTTCCTAGTTAACATATCAAATCAAACCTACCTGACATTTTCTCCCAGCAATCCTTCAGTTCTTCGATGTTGTCTGGTCCTCCAGGCTAGTATAGCCCATGCAATACCCTGAATTCTCCTTCCCAGGGCCTGAGCTAACCTCACTTCCCCTTCACCCATATATAGGCAAACTATTTTGGCTACCCGGTCCTGTCAAGAGCCATTCAGTAGCAATAGCAAAAGGGCTGTAGAACTCATGGAATGTGGCTCCCCTGTTAGCATAGTCACGAGGAGTTTGTCTTGGAGAAGCATAATCCCTAGAACTGCTTGTCCTGAGGACTTTGTGCTCTTATGTAGCATATCTCTGCTTGTTGCCCTTATGATGCCCATATTCCTCATAACATGAGTTGTATGAAAACTCTAAAGAGGCTTCTAGCCCATCACTGGGCGATATCATTGGCATTTAAAATTAACAATATTTGATCTCTTTCCACCTGTTTACTGGAGCAGATTAATGAATTAACCACTGCCCTTGAAAGGAGCCATAGATGTAGATTGTTAGCAATGACCATTATACTTAGAAACAATTTGGTAAAATAGATTGTTTAACAAGGTCAGGGAAGATGTTTTTGCTAATGGCTCTGATGTAAAATATCTTAAAGAACAATTTAAAGTTAAGAAAAGTACACCGTTAAAAAAAGCCAGGGATGATTTAAGGTTGATGAGCCGAAACAATAGCCCAAGGTAGCATTGGCTGTCTGGACTCCCTCAAACTGGGTCTAAAACTGAGACAGCAGTTGATTCCTGTATATTTGTTTTTCCCCTCAGCTTCTTGATATGATTTAATAAAAATGATTAATGAGTAGATGCACACCCCTTTAAGATTTAAAGTACAGGTGCCAGTACAATGCCATTTTTATTACTGTTTCACTATAGTACTACTTGAGATCTCAGATGAAGATACCTCCAGAAAATCTTTTATTGTACAGGCATTTTTTAAAATCAATTCTGGGTTGTTGTTTTTTTTTTTTTTTTCCATATGAAACTGAGAATTGTTCTTTCAAGGTCTGCAATGAGTTGTGCTGGTATTTTGATTGGAATTGCATTGACTCTTTAGATTTCTTGTGGTAGAGTGGCAATTTTTACTATGTGAATCATACCAATCCCAGAGAATGGGAGATCTTCTGATATCTTCCTTGAAGTTCTTTTTTCCATACAAATCATTCACTTGCTTGATTAGAGTCACACCAAGGTACTTTATATTATGTGTGGCTTTTGTGAAGGGGTTTTGTTTCCCTAATTTCTTTCTGAGCCCATTTGTCTTTTATATACAGGAGGGCTTCAGATTTTTTAATTTAATTTTGTATACAGTCATTTTGCTGAAAGTGTTGATCAGCTGTAGGAGTTCCCTGGTTGAATTTTTAGGGTCATTCATGTGTACTCCCACACCATCTGCAAAACAAGTTGGACTCGATTTGGAGAAAAGGGAACCCTCCTCCATTAATGGTGGGAATATACACTTGTACAAGCACTTTGGAAATCAATCTGGTGCTTTCTCAGAAAATTATGAATAGTGCTACTAGAATATTCAGTTATACCAACCATGGGCATATATTCAGAAGATTATCAACCATACAACAAGGACATTTGCTCAACTATACTCATAACAACTTTATTGACAATAGCCAGAATCTGGAAACAACTTAGATGTCCCCAAACCGAGAAATAAACACAGAAATTGTGGCACATTTATACAATGCAATACTATTCAGCAATTAAAAACAAGGAAATCAGCAGGCAAGTGGATGCAACTAGAAAAGATCACTCTGAGTGAGGTATCCAGAAGCAGAAAGACACTCATGGTATATACTCACTTATATGTGGATATTAGCCATATAATACAGGATTAAAAATACTAAAAGCTAGAGTCCTAAAGGATCTAAACAACAGGAAGAACCCTAAGGAAGATGCTTAATCCTCATTCAGAAGGGCAAATGGGTAGACATCGGTAATGGGGGAAGATAGGGAACAGGGCAGGAACTACCACAGAGGGCCTCTGAAAGAATCTACATAGCAGGGTATTGAAGAAGATGGTTAAACTCATAGCCAAATTTTGTGCAGAAAGCATGGATTTATATGGAATATTTAGGAGGTAGAAAGACCTGGATGTGAGAGGCCCTCCACAAGGAGGCCAATTGAGCCCAAAAATATGGGCCTGGGGGGTCCTGTTCCAACCAAGGAACATGAATGAAGAACACCTAGAATCCCTGCTCAGATGTAGCTCATAAGTATCTCAGTTTCCATGTGAGTTCCCTATTAAGGGTGACAGGGGCTGTCTCTGAAATGAATTCAGTGGAAGGCTCCTTGATCAGCTACTCCTGGAAGATGCAGACTTGCCAGGCCACAGAGGAAGAAAGTGCTGCCATTCTTGGTAAGACTTGATAAGATAGACTAGGATAAGATAGTAGGGAAGGAGGATTTTCCCTATCAGTGGACTAGGAGAGGGGCATAGGGGTAGAAGAGGGAGGTAGGTTGTAACTGGTGGAAGATGAAGGAGGGGCTTACAGCCAGAAAACAAGGTGAATAAATTGTAATAATCAATAAAAAAGAAAAAAATGAGTGTTTTTTTCATGAGATGGATGGACTCAGGCAACTGTCTCTTAAAAACAACTAGAAAGAATAGTATTTCATCTCTACTCATTTTCCTTTTTCCTGTGATACTATATATAATAAATACCCTTAATAAAATTCAGTGGTTTGTCATATATTCCTAGTATTGTAATATTGTAAAATATTGTACAAATCAAATTTTGGTATGTTAAGTGTGTAAAAATAGTTTATGAAAAAGTGGCTTGAATTTTCAAAAGAGCAAAGAATGATTACTCAAAACTCAGGAGGGTGAAAATGGAAGGAAAATTGATGGAAGAGTAAATAATATATAAATAAATTAATATCTCTTACACAGTAATTATAACATTTTGGTTATTGAGATTTAAAAAAATATACAGAGAATATTTCTCAAGTAAACAATGTAAGCTATTATTAATAGCTCTTATGCATGCACCCCAAAGTATTTCTTTATATTATTCCTCTTGTCACTGAAATGTGTTCTTTGACAAGTCATGCCACTACACCCTGATGTTCAGGCTCTAATACTGACTATTCAGTTCTTATTTCAGAGCACTGAGTGCTTATAACCCAGTTATAAGTCAGACAATGTTTCATTTCTGTGTCTAGCTCAGGTCATAACTTGATACATTTTGAGTTCATCCACAATTTCAAAGTAAAATGATTGCCTTTCTTGAAATGTTAAATGTTCTCTCTCACTCTTGCATATACACACACACACACACACACGATACATGTAATAGCAGTTATTGGCAACCCAAGACTTGAAATTGAAAGAGCCAAAAGAGGGATATATGAGAGATTTTGTAGGTAGGACAGAGAAATAAGAAATAATGTGATTATATTAAAAATCTCAAAAAACAAAAGTACATGTTTTCCATGAATAAAATTTGAATAATATATTTTGCACTCATGTGATTCAGGACAATCAAGTCCATTCTCTCTTAGCATACGGTAAGCTTTGCTTCAGTAAACATGAGTGTAGATGTGTGCTGGACCAGTCCAAGTCATCTGTTGCATATCCTCATTCAGTGTGTACAGTACATACTCTCTTTTAAATTGACTCAAGAATTTTAGTATTTGTTTGTGTGAACTTTATAAAATAAAGTTCCCCTAAACTTCTTTTTTGGTCCACTTTCTTCTACTGTCTCCTTCCATCCTTTTAAACAGAGATGCTGTCCAACCTGGATGATAAAGAGTGTTCAGTAGATGCAGCAGAAAAATGGACATTGTTGTCTAGTCCATTCTGTTAGTTCCTGACTTTCTATTGGAGAATTGAACATCCAAGTTGAGAGATTTCAATGAGCAATGTTTATTATTTCCCTTTATTTTGTAGTTATGGTGTGAGGTTTTTGCCTCCTGATTTGATGCTTGGGATTATTCATTCTTTCTCTCTTGAGCGATCAGGAGTTATTCTAAAGAGCCTGAATTTATATGCAAGTTAGTATTTTCAACTTGCATCTTTTAATATCCCTTCTTTGTTTAATATACTTTTCTTCACATTTAATGTTTTAATTTTATGTGCTGAGCACAATTTCTTTTCTGGTACACTTTAATTGTTGTTCTATATACTTTTTGTACTTTTATAGGCTACCCCTTCTTCATTAGGTTAAGGATACATTCTTCTATTATTTTCCTGAAAATATTTTCTAGAATTTTTGATCTGAGTTTTGTCTTTTTTTTCTATTTTTATTATTCATAAATTACTTTTTTGCACTTTTTAGATTTTCTGGATCTTTTGTGCATAGCTATTTAACCTTTCTTTTGACACACTTGTCTTCTTCTTCTTCTTCTTCTTCTTCTTGTTCTTCTTCTTCTTGTTCTTCTTCTTCTTCTTCTTCTTCTTCTTCTTTCTTCTTCTTCTTCATCTTCATCTTTTCATCCTTCTCCTCCTCCTGCTTCTCTTCTTTCTCCAACTCCTCCTTCTTTTTTTCTTTCTCTTCATCCTCCTCCTTCTCCTTCTCCTCCTCCTTTTCTTCTTTTAAAAATAGTCATTTTACTTATATATTTATCCGGATTAAAGTTTTCTGTTCCTCTAATCCTGGCAACTCTTTCCCATCTCCTCTTCTATTCTGTCTAAATTCACCCTCATATTAAACAAGGAGAGCTATAATGTATAATAAGAAAATAAAATAGCAAAAAGACAAAAACAAACACATCCAAGTAGGAAAAAAAAAGAAAAAGAGCCCAAGTTGGGAAATGATGTAGACTTGCTCAAACATGCAGGAATCTCACAAAATATTAAACTTGAAACAATGGTATACACACAGAGGACATGTAGCTTTAAAAATAGAAAAAAATCTTCAGCAAATTAAAATGAGAACTATGATAAAAACATTTTAAATGAATGCCAGAATTCCAGGACATGAGAATCCAAACTTGTCAGTGAGGGAAATTTTTGGGCATCTGCCTATTGGAATGTACTCTTAAAAATACAATTAAGAGTAGTCCCTTGGATAAAATGAGTGTCCCTTGGAGAAAACTACATTTTCATTTGCAAACATTTATCAATTAGAGATAGGGCTAGGGCAGAACTCTAAAGGCCTTGTGCATGGTGCCTCAGTCTCTCACAGTTTATCTATTCTTCAGTCCTCTTAATTTATACTGCTTTGTTCTTTGATATCCTCTTTCTTTTCTGGCTCTTACACTCTTCTGGCTGAATTACTGAAGAGCCTGAAGGGCATATTCTGAGGTCTTTCACTGACTGTCTATTTTCTCTATGGGTCTCTGAAATTGTCTCCATCAGATGCAGGATGATACTTTTTTGATGATGGCTGAACAAGATACTGGTCTATGAGTATAGCAGAATGGTGTCAATGGTCATTTATTACTTTCAGTAGAATGTACTATTTGTTTTTCCCCCACAACCATGGGCTGTGTAATTTCCTTTTCTTGATCAAAAAACCAGTGTTAGGTGTGGATTCCATCATGTGAAGTGGGCCTTAAGTCAAACTATAGATTGGTATTTACTCCTACAACTCTTGCACTAATATGTCTTACAGGTAGAGCATTGTTATAGTTCAAAAATTTGGTATCTGGGTTAGTGTTTATATTTCTCCTCTTGTAGTTGCAAAGTACATCACATATCAAAGTTGCTAGAATGTAAGTGTGAAGGTTCTATGTAAGCACAAGCTCTATTTATCTATGTTCCAGGTAAGTGTAAGTGTTGTCTCCAGCAAGAGGGCATTGTAGTCAATTTCTGAAGAGCATCCTATAGTCTTGGCAAAAGCCTGTATTGTTTTGGCATTACAATCACACTACTTTAACCAGTACCTCAGTTAAATATTACCAGTACTGGATGCTTTACTTAGTGTCAAGAAATTTCCATTTGGGACTTTCTTCTTGTGTGGTGATTTCATTTATATTGACTCTTTTTATAAATATGATTTAGAACGTTTCTATTGCATTAGGTTTCCAATGACCCTTAATTTTACCTGTCTTTTCTCATGTTACCTTTTCATTGCCCTCTTCCTTTCCCAATCCCCTTCAATTCTATCTTTTTAGCCCACTTTCCATTTGTTCCAAGTATTTTATTTCCCTTTCCTATGGAGAAATCTCTGCCTGCCCTAACCTCCAGTTCTTAATCTGTATGTATCCCTGTGGTATTATATTCAGTTGCTTGCATATTATACATCTTGCAACTAATACATATGTAAAGCAAATACATACCCTATTTCTCTTTTTGGGTCTAGGTTCTCTCACTCTCAGTTACCTGCAAATCTGCATTTACCTTCATGTTTCATGATTTGATTTTTTAAATGTCTGAGTAATATTTGATTATGTAAATGCACTAGTACTATAACAAAAAAAATAGAAATACACACTGCAATGCAAGAAATACACATTGGAAAAACAGATAAAATCTTCATAAATGGTGCTGACCAAACTAGATGTCTATATGTAGAAACATAGAAATAGGTGCTTATTTTCACTCAACGTCACCTCCAAATGGATTAAAACCTCACCAAAGTTCATATACAGTTAAAGCCATGAAGTCAGCACAGCTATTTGACAAAGATCCAGCACAGCTGAGCTGCATGTTATAGTAGCCTTCATGCTATCTTCCAGGCTTTGTCTTGATCTCCACTTGCTACATGCTTAGAGGGCTTTCAGTACATGTATGACCTGGGGACATTGGAGCAATGAGAAAATTTTTAATGAATCATTTATGCCTTCACTCTGTGGTACTGCTTCTAAGCTTCCCCAGAAAAATTCTGAGCATACTGCCCCTCTCAGAAATATCAATTATCTGGCCCTACATGAATGTCTTCCTTGTGGAAGTTGTAACTCACATAAAAATGGCAGAGAACTCCTTATGAGACTTCAGCTCCAAGACAGTCTTGAAAAATCTACCCCTATGCTTCCTCAAGAAGAAAATAATCAGAACAACATACTCTTAAAAAGGCAAACAAAGTTTGTAGTGCTAGGAGAGTTGATATCATTGGAGAATAAATACCTCATACTGCTGTATCCTCAGGTGATTACTTTGCATATGAGATTAGGAGTTACATATGATATGCCCCCCATGACTATATGGAGCTGTAAATGAATGTCTGGAGATATCATCACCTTAAACTAGGATCTATAATGATGGACAAAGAATGTTTTGTAAAAATGATTTTAAAAGTGAGGTATTATGACCTCCTTTTCCTAGAAATATCAGCTTTCACAGTATCACTGTAGTGTTGTATGACCAAAATAATGAAAAAAATACTTAGATTTAGCACATAAATAAATTCTACAAAGATATGAGGTATAGACATTGATTTATGCCAGGAATTGAATAATAACTGTTGCTGCTTTGGCCTAAATTGTTTTTCTTGAGGTTGTCCATTAAAATTTGATAATATACTTCTCAGGACAAAGCAATATGTCCAAGGCTGCTTAAAGATTTTTTATTTATTGCCATTGAATCTGAGAATGCTTCCAACCTGAGAATGGGCTTTCAGGCTGTGGCAAATATGCCTCCAGATCCTCAAAACTGTCAGGTTATGGGACTGATGAAGAAAAATGATAGTAAAATATAAGGTTTATCAATGCTGACTAAATTTATGACCAAGAGACAGTTAAAACACACGTCTGGGGACAAAAAGGATATCATCTATGTTTTAGAACAATGTGAATCCATCTTTTATTATTGAAATCTGTCTAAATAAAGAGGTACTATGACTGCCAGTCAGTCAAGACTCTAAGTTTCTTTGGACAACCATTTCTGACTCATTTCTGCCCTGCCTTATCCTTCCCTTTTCTCTGGAAACTATCAACTGCTGGGGCTGGTCCCCAGTCTTTCATGACAATCTTTCTTTTCTTTCACAGTAGGGTGACTACTCACAACTGAAGATCTAGAGTTACATGCTTCAGAGTAGATAGGACATGTGATATCTGTTTTCTGGATTTTAGTTACCTAAATCAATATTGTCATTTATATTTCTATCTACTTATGTGCATACCATTTCACTTATCTATATCAGTTGAAGGATATTTAGGTGTTCCCATTTTGTACCTATTGTGAACAGAATAGCAATGAGCATGGTTGAGAAAATATTTTTGAAGGAGTATGTTGAGTCCATTGTGCATATGTCAAGGAAAGTTATAAGTGGTTCATATGGTAGATTTATTTTCATCATTTTGAGAATTCTGCACACTGATTTCCACTGTGGATATACAATTTTGCAAGCACCCTTTGCCAGAGGTCCAGGTTTTTGCCTGTCCAACAGAAGATGTCAACTGTCAGCCTAATTCCTGTTTCCTCCAGAAAAATAAAATACTAAGGGAAAAAATATAGTACCTGTATTATTTATCACAATTACGATTATGTAATTAAAATTTGAATACTTATATGTCCATGAATTAAAAAGTAACATGTATAACTTACTAAAATGTTTTTTCAGAAGTGGTTTCTATTCTGAAATAGAGTGTATCTATATAACATTGTTTAAATGAAGGGCTCATTTAGTTACGGTTAGAAATACATTTTATATAAACTTACTAAAAGTAGGGGTAAATAATTTCATTTGAAGACACTAAGGTATTTTATTATAGTCTGGTTATTGGACTTAATGATGGGTGAGTCATGGTGCTTGAGAAAGATCCCCAAAACTATAGCTGTGCTGACAGATAAACACAAAGCCATGCAGGCCAGGACCAAACCCAGAGGATCCTCAAATGACAGGAAGGTCACTGCCATGGGCAGGCACTTGTTTCTCTCAAGGTTTGGGTACTCTTGAATTCAGCAAGGGATACACTCCTGCTGATCTGTGGCGAGAAAGTAAATCAACATCTCAACTCCTACAAGTCACTCCATGTTCAGTGCATGAAGAAAGATTTCCAATGATACTGTGTGCATCCTATCACATTCTCTTTTACTATAGTACCAAGAAGGACACTAAACATACATTATTTGTCATTTGAGGTAATGGTTGCCTAAGGTTTTTTTTTCCTAGCTAGATCTATGATTAAAGATGTATTTTTTTGTGTTTTTCTCAGTCAATTGTGTCTTATTTATGCTTTATTCTGTCACCCTTGTTTATCATTAATTTTTACAATTTATTCACTTTGTATCCCAATTTTAGCTGCCTCTCTCTTCTCCTCTAGGTCCCAGCATCCCTCCCTACTTCTCTCCTATCCTTCTCCTGTAGTCCTCTGATAGGGAAGGTCCTATCAGACCCTATCCTATCAGGTTCCTTTAAGACTCCCTGTATCCTATTCATCTGTAGGTTGACTAGGTGGTCCCACCAGGGAGAAGTGATCAAGAAGCAGGCAGCCAAGTTCAGAGACTGTCTCTTCTCCCCTTACTAGGAATCCCATATGGACACTGAGCTGTCTATGTGCTACATCTGAGCAGGGGGTCTAATTCCTCTCATGCTCTTTGGTTGATGCATGAGTCTATGCAGGGCCCCAGGACCCAGATTTTTTTTTGTTTGTCGGTCTCCTTGTGTGACTCCTGTCCCCTTTAGGTCCTTCTATCTCCCACTTCTTCAATAAGACATTTTGTGCTCTATACAAAATTTTGCTGTGGGTCTCTGTATCTGCTTCAATCACCTCTTGAGTGGAGTGACTTAGTGTTCATCTGTGAAAGGCTCCTACCCTGTTCTCTCTCTTCTATGCGTTCTGGCGTCTATCCTGTTTTCTTTTCTGAATGAGAATTAAGCATCTTCCCTATGTTTCTCTGTTTCTCCTTGTACTTTAGGTTTTTAAGGTCTGTAGATTTTAGTATGTCCAATCTATATTGTATGGGTAATAATCACTTGTAAATGAATATATACCATACATGTATTTCTGCTTCTGAGATACATCACTCAGGGTGATTTTTTTTAGTTCCATCCATTTGCCTGCAAATTTCATGATTTTCTTGTTTTTAATATCTGAGTAGTATTTCCTTGTGTAAATGTACCACAATTTCTGTATCCATTCCCCCATTGAGGGACATCTAGTTTGATTCCAGATTCTGGCTATTATGAATAAAGCTGTTATTGTCATAGTTGAGCAAATGCCCTTGTTGTATGGTTGAGCATCTTTCTGATATATGCCTAGGAGTTTTTTAGCTGAGTCTTGGGGTAGCAGTATTCCCAGTTTTCTGAAAAAGCACCAGACTGATTTCCGAAGCAGCTGTACAAGTTTAGATTTTCACCAGCAATGGAGGAGGGTTCTCCTTTCTGCACATCTTCTCCAGCATGAGTTGTCCCTTGAGTTTTTTCTCTTAGTCATTCTGTTGGGTGAGAAGTGGAGTCTCAGAGTCGTTTTGATTTTCACTTCTCAGATTTTTAAGGATGTTGAGCATTTTAAGTGTTTCTACACCATTCAATATTTCTCTGTTGAGAATTTCTGTTTAGCCTTGAATCATATTTTAAATTGGATTATTTGATTTGTTGGGTTATTTATATATTCTGGATATTAGCCTTCTGTCAGATGTAGAGTTGGTGAAGATCCTTTCCCAGTCTGTAAGCCATCCTTTTGTTCTGCTCACAGTGTCCTTTGCTTTAGGGAAGATTTTCAGTTTCATGAGATCCCATTTATTGATTGTTGATCTTTGAGCCTGTGCTGCTGGTGTTCTGTTCAAGAAGTTGTCTCCTGTGCAAATATGTTCAAGCCTCTTCCTCATTTTTTTTAATAACAGATTAAGAATGTTAGTTTTATGTTGAGGTATCTGATCCACAAGGAATTTACTTTTGTGCAGGGTGATAAGTATGGATCTATTTGTATGTGTGGACATCCAGTTAGACAAGCACCATTGGTTGAAGATGTTCTTTTTTCCATTGAATGGTTTTGGCTTCTTTGTCAAAAATCAGGCATTGTAGGTGTGTGGGTTTATTTCTGGGTCTTTGATTCAATTCCACAGATCCACCAGTATGTTTCTATGCCAGTACCACACCGTTTTTACTGTTTTTCTGTAGTACAGCTTGAGATCCAAGATGGAGATACCTCCAGAAGTTTTTTATTGTACTGAATTCTTTTAACTATTCTGGATTTTTTGTGTTTTTTATGTAATGTTGAGAATTGTTATTTCAAGGTCTGTAAAGAATTGTGTTGGTATTTTGATGGGAATTGCATTGAATCTCTACATTTCTTTTGGTAGAATGGCCATTTTGCTGTTTTTTCTTACTGGTCAATGAGTATGGGAGATCATTCCATCTTATGATATCTTCTTCAATTTCTTTCTTCAAAGACTTGAAGTTTTTTATACAGATTTTGCACTTGCTTGGTTAGTCACACCAGTGCACTTTATGCTATTTGTAGCTATTGCAAGGTTGTTTTTTTCCCTAATTTCTTTCTCAGCCCTCTTGTCTTTTCTATACAAGAGGGCTTCAGATATTTTTTAGCATCTTTGTATACAGCCACTTTGCTGAAGGTGTTTATCAGCTGTAGTACTTCTCTGGTAGAATTTTTAGGGTCACTCATGTATACTGTCATATCATTTGTGAACAGTGATACTTTGACTTTTTCCCTTCTGCTTTGTATCCCCTTGATTTCCTTTAGTTGTTTTACTGCTCTAGCTAGAACTTCCAGTACTATGTTGAAGAGAAAGGAGAGAGTGAGCAAAGTTGACTTGTCTCTGATTTCAGTGGGATTGATTTAAATTGCTTTCCATTTAGTTTGCTATAGGCTTGTTGTATATTATCTTTGCTGTGTTTAGGCATGTGCCTTTTATCTCTGATATCTCCAAAACTTTAAATATTAATGGAACTTGGATTTTATTAAATGCCTTTCAGCATCTATTGAGATGATTTTGTGGTTTTTGTTTCTCAGTTTGTTTAAGTCGTGGATTACACTGATGGATTTCTGTAGATTGTACCTCCCCTGCATGCCTAGAATGAAGCCTACTTGGTCAGGATAGGTGAGATATTTGATGTTTACTTGGATTCATTTTGCGAGTATTTTATTGAGTATTTTTGTTTCAATATTCATAAGAGAGATTGGTTTGAAATTATCTTTTTTTAGTGTATCCCTGCCTTTTAGTTAGCCTTTGTGAGGTTTAGGTATCAAGGTGAATGTGGCCTCATAGAATGAGTTTGGTAATGTTCCTTATTTTTCTGTTTTGTGAAATAGTTTGAAGAGTATTGGTGTTACCTCTTCTTTGAAGGTCTAGTAAAATTCTGCGCTGAAACCATCAGGCTCTGGGCTTTGTTTGGCAGGGAGAATTTGATGATTGCTTCTATTTCATTAGGGCATATAGGTCTATTAATTTAGTTACCTGATCCAGATTCAACTTTGATAAGTCGAATCTAGCAAGAAAATATTCCATTTCATTTAGATTTTCAAATTTTGTGGCATATAGACTTTTAAGGTAAAACCTAATGATTTTTTAATTTCCTCAGTGTCTGTAATTATACCTCCTTTTATTTTCTGATTTTGCTGATTTGTATAGTGTCCCCCTGTGTTTTAGTTAGTTATGCTAAAGGTTTCTCTATCTTTGTCATTTTCTCCAAGAACAAGCTCTTGCTTTTGTTTATTTTTTGAATTGCTTTCTTTGTTTCTAATTTATTGATTTCTGCCCTAAGTTTGATTATTTCTAGCCATATACTCCTCTTGTGTATGTCTGCTTCCTTTTGACTAGGTCTTTCAAGTGTGCTGTTATGTTGATTTAAGATGCTTCAGATTTCTTTATGAAGTCACTTAGTTCTATGAACTTTCCTATTAGAATTACTTTCATTATGTCTCATTAGTTTGGGTGAGTTGAGCCTTCATTTTTGTTAAATTCTAGAAAGTCTAATTAGTTTATTTCTTCATAATCCAGCTGTGATTGATTAGAGTTCAGTTTCCATGCATATGCAGGCTATTTACTATTTTTTGTTATTATTGAGGTCTAGTTTTAGACCATGTTGTTTTAATATGATACAAGATATTATATTGTTATAATATTCTTTTGTTGGAATGTATACAATTTACCCTTGTTCATTCAAAAGCTGGTTTCTCTGCTCCGTTGTCTGGTTTAAATCCAGATACTGCATTGTGATGCTTTTTATAAGCATCACCTGTCTCAAGTTTGCATAAACATGCCACCATTTGTTCTTTATATCGTCAATCAAAACAACCAGCCCCAATACTGAGTAATGGAGAGGATAAGGTGAGACATTCTGGTCCAGAGTGGGAGGAAGAGGAAGGAGACAGGAGAGGAGACTAGGAGAATCTGCAGGAGAGGGCTTGGCACCGCATGCAGAAATTAACTGGAACTAAAATATCACAAAAAGCAAGTATGATGGGTGAATCTGAATCATAGGAAACTCTGCAGACTTGGAGGTTTAGAATGGAGAAATTTTGGCTAGCATTGTGCTCTAGGTTAATTAAATAAATCCTAGTCTCTGTGTGGTGATTTGGTTATACAGCTGTTTAGGAATAACCACTGCTTAACTAAAAGATTTATCAATAGTAAATATTAATAATCTACAACAAATGGTATCCAACTAATCTAGTATCCACACACTTTCAATCCTACTTTAATATAATTTGGTGGGGGAGAGGAATAAGCTCTCAGCGATACAACCCAAACTTTAAACCTAAAAACTCCCAGATAAATTACTGGCTCTTTAAGAGAGACTCTTAAACATGCCTCAGAGCAAAAGACAGCCTACTTTGGGCAGAACTGAGACTGAACAAAACTGGCTGCCACTATATTCTAACAGGATGAGAGAAACATTAATACAGACTTCTTTGAGCTTGGCAGATAATCTCTTCTATGGTTTTAAGACAGAAATAAAGGAAAGTTTAGAAATTATGACTATGGTTACATTCATATTCCTCAATTTAACTTTAATAATTGATTTAGCCTTTTATGTCTTCTCAAAGGCAAAGGCATTAGAAAAGATACTGGAACAACACAAAGAACATGTAGAACAATGTGAAGAAAAAAATGAAGGTTGGAAACAGGACATAAAAGAAGAGACACAAAAACTTATAGAACATGATAAACAACAGGAAATGAGGGCAGAGGATTTAGAAAAGATACTGGAAAACACAAACAATTAGAACACTACAAAGAAAAATTAAAAGTTAGAAGGGAGGCATAAAACAAGAGATTGAAGAGATTATTGAACAAAACAAACAACAGAGAGATAGGTATGAAATATGGGTACAGACTTAAGAAAAAGAGTTTAGAATACTAAGTAAAGAACATACTCAGGCAGAGGCAAAAGATAATAATAAAGAAAGCCAAACAAAGGTGGTTAGAAACCAAACGTTAGCTTATCCAGTCGGTGTACAACAGAGACCAGCAAATGATGATCACCCACAGGATTACCATGAGACTGAATGGCACCCTGTGGAAGTGCCAGACCAAAGAAAATTTAAAGAAAGTGTCACCAATTTTGGAATGCATTCACCATTTGTAAAACAAATGCTGACTTTCTGGTCAATCAGTAGAGGAATCCCAAAGGACTGGGAGGATATGTCAAAGGCAATAAAAGAACCTGACCCATATTTACAATCACTATCATGATGAAGAGAAGAGGCTAGAGAGATAGCATACAAAAATAGAGCCAGGGCTGTTGGTGTTTCTAAGGAACAGTTGCTTGGTGATGGCCAATAGGCTGACACAGAGATACAAGCTGTATATAATGAAGAAACCTTAGCATTATGTCACCTAGCAGCCTTAAATACCTGGGACAAGGTTGAGGAATCAGGGAAAAGGATTGAGCCATTCTCTCAGGTCATACAAGCTCCACGTGAACCATTCATTAACGTTTTGCAAAGATTGACCTCAGCTGGTGGTACAAGCATATCAGATCAACTAGCTAGAAAAGCCTTTGAAAATGCAAAGATTTTGAATGCAAAGAGGTAATACGGCCATTCAAAGCAAGGTGTGCACAAAAAGACAAATGGGTTATAAATACAATTGACAACAGACCTCAATCACCCAATTTGGCCTTGATAAGAGAAGCTATCCCTAAAGACATTGGGAAATGTCTTAATTTTGATGGGCAAACGGAGTTACCAAAAAAAAAAAAAATAATAATTCAAAAGGGAGTCTGTACTTTTTAGAATATGCAGAAGATGTGGCAAGGGTTGACATCAGATTAGTGAATGTAGAGCACAGAGAAATAGGGTAATCCTTTATCAAAAATGCCTGAGGGGACCTTTCTCAGGCCTCAATACAGGACAGGGATACTCTTCCACAAGAAAGTTAAATGCCACTGCCCTGGGAATAAACATTAAAAACTTCAACAGTGAGGCCAGGGTAAGTTTTATAGATAAATCAAACAAAACAAAACAAAACAAAACAAAACAAAACAAAACAAAAAAAAAAAAAAACAGGAAGGGAAAAAACCAAATATACTGGCAAACCTCTATAAATGATCATAGGCCAAAGTTAAAGATAATTTTAAATAATATTGAAATTGAAGGAATGGTGGATACTGGGGCTGATGTCGCAATTATCACTCCTAAATTTTGACCCCCAAATTAGCCAATTCAAGAGGTCGATATCCAATTCCAAAGAGTTGGAACTTTATCTAAAGTGAAACAATAAGTCAGGTGGCTTAAATGTATAGGACCAGAAGGTCAAATAGGAAAATTAAGGCCATATGTGGCTGAGATAGCCATAAACTTATGGGAAAGAGATCTGTTACAACAATGGGAGACCCAGATTAACAACCCCCAGTTTCAGAGGCAAAACAGGTAATACTCCTGATAAAGAAGTTAAAATTATTTTAAAATGCCATCAAAAAAGATACAGGCTGCCCAGCCTGTCCATAAACCAGATACAAGCATTCTTTTCAACTTCATGTTGGGAAGCCACTGCTAATAAAACCCCCACCACCTTACCAAGGTGGTTGGTTGACCAACCTATTTGGATTGAACAATGGTCTATGAGTAAAGAAAAATTACTGGCATTAAAACAGCTAGTCCTGGAAGAACTGGAGGCTCAACATATAGAGGAGTCCAACAGCCCTTGTAATTCTCCGGTATTTGTCATAAAAAAGAAATCTGACAAATGGAGGATGTTAACAGATCTCAGAGCCATTAACAAAATTATTCCGGCAATGGGGTCATTACAATCCGGAATCCCATTGCCTTCCATCTTACCTAAACAATGGCTTATTATAGTGATTGATTTAAAGGATTGCTTTTTCACAATTTCTTTACATGAACATGATAGGGAAAGGTTTGCTTTCTCAGCACCCACTTTTAATAGAAGCTGTCCAATAAAGAGATATCACTCGAGGGTCTTACCACAGGGGATGTTGAACAGTCCTACTTTGTGCCAATATTTTGTACAACAGCTGTTAGAGATAATTCATAAGCAGTTTCCTCAATCCATAATTTACTATATGGATGATATCTTATTAGCTGATTCAGATAGAAAAACATTAGAAAATATTTTTGATGAAATAAATAGAACTTTGTCTTGTTGGGGTTTAGAGATTGCTCCCGAAAAAGTACAAAGAGGAGATTCTATTAATTACCTAGGGTACAAAATAGGTCTACAGAAAACTCCACCACAAAAAGTACAAATTAGAAGAACCCAATTAAAAACTCTCAATGATTTTCAAAACTTGCTGTGAGATATTAACTGGCTCTAGCCTACATTTGGTTTAGCTACTCAAGAGCTAAATAACTTATTTCAAAACTTACAGGATGATAAGGACTTTAAAAGTCCAAGAACATTATCAATTGAAGATGAAAGTGAATTGGCTCTGGTAGAAAGGAAATTACAAGATGCATATATTGACCATATTGATCCAAATAGGACCTGTATTTTGGTTATCTTGCTTTCCACTCATTCTCCCGCGGGAATTCTTATGCAGAAGGTCAACTGTGTCTTAAAATTGATATTTTTGGCACACAAACAAAATGAAAAATTTAAAACCTATATAGAAAAGTTCCTGAATTGATCCTAAAAGGAAAAATGAGACTTCATCAGTTGGCTGGAACAGATCCAGCTGAAATTCTGGTGCCCTGTACCAATGCTGAGATTGTATCGTTATGGGTAGAGATATTGGCAAAGAGCTTGTTGTGAGTTTTTGGGAGAAATCAGCAAAAGGTACCCAAAAATCAAGTCACTTCAGTTTATAAAAAGAAACAATTGGATTCTCCCTCGTATAATAAAAGGAACTCCAAATTTTGGAGCTCCCACATTTTATACGGATGCCAATAAATCAAAAAGGGCAGGTTGTAAGTCAGAAAATCTGAGTAAAGTGGTGGGGGGGTCCTTATGATTCAGTTCAAAAATCAGAATTATATGCAATTCTCTTGGTGTTATCAAATTTTCAAGAATCTCTTAATATAGTCACTGACTCTCAATATTCAGAAAGATTTGTTCTACATATAGAAACTTCTGATCTAATTCAGGATAATTTGGACTTAACTTCACTCTTTCTTCAGTTACAATGAGTAATCAGAAATAGAAATAATCCATTGATATAACATAGATCAGATTTGATATGGGTCCACCAGGCCCTCTAGCACAAGACAATGTTGAAATTGATCAACTATTGACAGGAAGAATATTAGAGGCCTCAGAATTTCATTTAAAAAAACACCATGTTAACAGCAAAGGCTTAAAAAGAGAGTTTTCTATCACTTGGCAACAAGCCAAAGAAATTGTGCAAAAATGTCCCACTTGTTCTTTATATAACTAAACTCCACTACCTGTAGGAAGTAACCCTAATGTTAACCAAAGAAATGAAATTTGGCAAATCACGTGTTTTATTTTATAGAGTTTGGTAAACTGAAATATGTGCACTATACTATAGACACATATTCAGGGTTCCAATGAGCAAAAGCCATAAGTTCTGAGAAGGCTGATTCAGTTATTACACATTTATTAGAAGTGATGGAAGTTATGGTTATGCCTACACAGATTAAGACTGATAATGCTACAGCATATGTCTCTAATAAAGTGAAAAGATTTTTTTTACATATTATAAGATAAAACATGTAACAGGTATAACTCACAATCCTGCTGGTCAAGCAGTCATTGAAAAATAGAATCATACTTTAAGGGACATGCTTAACAATCAGGGAGGGGTATTAAAACACCACAGAGATAGATTACATAATGCTTTATTGACCTTAAACTTCTTAAATGTTAATGAAAAACAAAAAACAGATGCACGACACTTGGTTATAGAAAAAAAACTGCTGAATTATTTCAGCCTATATATTTCAAAGATATCCCAATTTCAAAATGGACAGTAGGGAATGTGTTACACACTGGGGAAGAGGTTTTGCATATGTTCACACAGGAGAAGAGAAATTATGGGTTCCTTCAAAACTAATAAAATCAGATATCACAGAGGAAGATCACCTGAAGACCTTGGCCACACACAAGAAGAGAGAAATCAAGAAGACCAAACAGAACAGGTAATATAAATTGATAATCCCTTCACATGGGAACAACTCTACAACTGACTGAGACATAAAAAATGTCTCTAGCGGAATTTCAGCAGTGCATGGCCAACAATTCCTTGGCTATAATAGCCTCAATATTTATTATGCCATTCTTTTAATTGGCATTGATAAAATTGCTTTACAGTTTAATTTCATACTGAACATCTCTTACATTTATAATTTTAGAACTGTGTAATGCTTGTGAGAAATTATATGTTTGCAGAACAAAAGGAGTGAATACTGGAGATGCTGGACCAAACCTGACAGAATCCTCCTTCCAGCATGCTGAGACATTAACACATCTGTTTCAGAATCTTGCATGTTCCATAATTCTGCTTGTTTCTGCCTCAACTGCTTCAATTGGTGTTTCTCATCATGACCTGTTCCCAAGAGAGCTTTGAAGAAAGCTACAAATCTTAATTGGTCCAGCATTTTAGACTGTTCTAAACAGGACTTTTATTAACTCTTATTATTTTCTCAACATTCAAAGACTGGACCACAAATATTGCTTGCTTAATTAAACATGTTTTCATTTTTCTTTGGGTCCCCAGCAGTATTTCTGCATGTCCAAAATGTCAGCTAGAAGAAATCACTGATAATGATGTCCTATTTTTTTTAAGGGGGAATGGGTAGGTTTTTGGTTGTTTTCTGTGGCTACAAGTGTTTATTGTTGTTGGGAGATATTTATAAATTAATAATGGTCTTACTCAGAGTGAAACTGTTATGTCCAGTACGGGAACCCCAAAAGACCAGGGATACACTCTGCTGTAAATACATGAGGTTTTTAAAATTGTATACATGTTTGGATATGGGACATAAACTTCCTGTGGACACAGGAGAGGAATGTAGCCCTGAGATCTAGGGAAGCATGGTTTTTATGGGGCAAAACTGCAAGCAGGAACTTACATGCTTTGGCATTACATGATTGGGGAAGGGGAATTGACTTTTGAAATGATTGGTCCACTTTAGGTACTGAGACTACAAACAGTTCTAGCCTGGTCTTACGGGCCAGTTTCCTAGCAACTGTATAATTAGTGGGCAGGAAAGAATGCAGTAAGGGTAATTTGTCCCCTCAGGGCATTAAGGCTCATTCTTCCCCAAGGTGGCTGGATGTGTTTCCAACTAACTAGCCTTTATTCATGCTTCTGCTTTAAACTTTAAAACAATACCCACTGATTTTAAGTCTTTGGTCTCTCAAATCCACTTAGAATTAATGTAATTGAGATTTTAAAACTGAAATAAAATGAAGTTTCAAATCTTTCTTCCACCTGCTATTTTTCCCATAAGCTCTACTGTGTGCCTTCCTTGTGAAAGGAACCTGAAAATGTGCCAGTAGGCCTGGTTCTGATATTTTTTTTATTTCAATATTATTATTATTATTATTATTATTATTATTATTATTATTATTATTTTGGGTTTTTGAGACAGGGTTTCTCTGTGTAACACTGGCTGTCTTGAACTTTCTCTGTAGAACAAGCTGGCCTTGAACTCACAGATACTCACCTGCCTCAGCCTCCCAAGTGCTGGGATTAAATGTGCGTGCCAACATGCTTGGCAGGACTTTTCTGTAGCCTGATTGAAGTCATACTATGTAACTTAGAACATGTCCAGTGTTGTGAGTGTAAAGAGCTGGCAGGGGGCACAAGCCCTTGTTTTTTGGAGACAGGGTTTCTCTGTGTAGCCTTGCATGTCCTGGACTCGCTTTGTAAACCTAGATGATCTGGAACTCATACCACTGCTTGCCCCACTGAGGGTCACAGGCATATGACATCACAGCTGGCTTTTGTTATAATCCTTAAAAATGATTTATAATCTCTGTCTACCTTCCCAAGACCAGGCCTGTTTTGACTGGGAGAGTCGGCACTCACTAAAATAAAGGGGGCCAGGGACCCAGGATTCTTTTTTCAGTGAGCAGGGACTGGTTGGGCCCTGGCTGAATAGAAGAATTTAAACTGGACACATTTAAACTGGGATTATGTGAATTTGTGGCTGGGGCTGTGTGTGCAATAAACTAGCTTTACTTACTAATGGAAGGGTGTGATTTTTCCCCCTCTCTTAGGAAGTGTAATTCTCATCTGATTGTTTGTTTTTATATGTATGAGTGTTTTGTCTGCATGGGTAGGTGTGCCTGTGTATCAGATGGAGGTGAAGGTGTGTGAAGAGGGCAGAAGAGGGAGCTAAAGTCCCTGGAACTGGACTTACAGATGGGGGTAGATACCAGGTGCAAAACAGAACTGGTCCTTGGCAATAACAAGTACTCTTAACCCCTGAATCATCGCTGTAGCCCCTGAACTATAAAAGGCATCCATCATCTCGTCCTCAGTGTTGTGGCATATTGGAAGAAATCCTCTCACAATATTGACCATAAGTCTAGAAGGAGGTCACTGAAATTTCTGGGATCCTGCGATGCTCTGCAGCCAGCATGACCTTGCCCCCGGTGCTATGGGGGTTAGTAAGGAAAGTGGAAACCACATTGCAGAACACCATCATTCTGGGTGTCAGAAGCCTGGCTTCTGTAAATATGTAAAGCTCTAGCCAGTAAAGTGATAGTAGACACTCCTCAGTGACAGGACAGCTGGGTATCCCAGGATACAGTAGAAAGCAAGAGTTGTGTGCTTGTTGAATATGACAATTGCCATGGCCCGAGAGCATAGATTTGTGTCACTCCAAATTCCATGTTCCAATGTGGAGGGAGTCCCATGAAATATTTATAATATCAGAACAGCCATAAATGCTCTTCAGTTAGACCTTAGAAAAGTGGGTTATGGCAAAGCATAGAAAACAGCTATGGGACTCCAATGCCATCAGGTGAAAATTTTAACATCAGGCCTGCCAGACGCTTGTGTTCTAGTTAGCACCACCCTACAGGTATTCATCAGTCCTAGGATACTAGGTCCAACAAAGAGGCTGGCAAGGAATGGCTAATAGGAGCTAAAGAGGGCCAAGACAAATTGTTATTAGGCTGTGGACATACTGTCTCCACCTCACTCCATTTCTGATTGGTCAGTCAGATCTGTCCACATGTTTCCTCTGTAGGAATTCTCATTCCTATGACGAGGTAGGTGGTCAGGTTCAGGGTTTGCAAATCTGTCAACGTGGGAGAGACATTCCCACCGAACTCCACAGACAACAAGTCAAATCCAAGAGCAAATGAGAAGGACAGACAGGCGACTGATACCAGAAACCACCTCAGTGTTCCAGAATTATAGAAAGATCCACACATACACATATAGCAGTATTCTTTCTCTGTCTGTCTGTCTCTACCTCTCTGTCTCCCTTTCTTTCTCTCTCTCTCTCAAACATATACACCCCAAATGAATCATGAACAGACTCTCAGAGTGTCTTGCTGGGTAATACAGATGACTGTGCTGTGGTGGCCAACAAAGAATAAATAGTAGAAGAAGCAGTAGCAGCAGATAATCAAGGGATCGCTTAGAATTCTGGGATTGCCCTTGACAATGGCCAGGAAAGGCTTAGTACTTCACAAATTGATTTAAACCACAGCAGTGATAGCAAAGAAGCACAGAGATGTACCAAAACCTAGACCAGAAAACCCTAAAGGGCAGGCCAGATCATTAGTTTGGGGAGGTGGATTTATGTCACAGGCACACACTTTCGTATTTCATAAAGAGGAAATTGTCAGGCTCCAATCTTCCAGAAATCAATAAAACGGTTGAGGTGTCTAATGTTATCAATAAAAATAGCAAAGAAAAAACACGAGGGAAACGTGGGTACAAAGATACAGATATTCACTCACACAGAAATACCATAAAAGTGTGAAATTAGAAGCCATATGCATACAAAAGAACTGAATATATATTGTAGCCTTGACAACCCACAAATATGCCCTTGAGTTTTTCTGTTACTGCTCATGAGGCTAACCAGTTAGTCTGGTTTGTGGCCCCTTGGAGAAAACTAACTTTAAAATTCATTATTATTATTATTTAAAGAGGTAGTGAGTGTTCTTTTTGGAGGGAGGGGAATTTTATTGATGATCCATGGTGCATTTCTTTTTTTTTCTTTGAAAATTTATTATTTGTAGAGTATTCTGTCTGCATACCAGAAAAAGGAGCCAGATCTCACTATAGATGGTTGTGAGCCACCACGTGGGTGCTGGAAATCAAACTCGGGATCTTTGGAAGAGAAACCTGCACTCTTAAGCTCTGTGACGTCTCTCCAGCCCCATCGTTTATTATTATTATTATTTATTTATTTTTTCTTATCAGTTACATTTTATAAACTCTGTATCCCAGCCGTGTCCCAATCCCTCATTCCCTCCCAATCCCTCCCTCCCTCCCTCCCTCCCTCCCTCCCTCCCTCCCTCCCTCCCTCATCTCCTCCCTGCCCCTTTCCAAGTCCACTGATGGACTTGGAAAGTCTCCTCCCCATTCATCTGATCCTGTTTTATCAGGTATCTTCAGGACTGGCTGCAAAGCCCTCCTCTGTGGCCTAACAGGACTGCTCCTCCCTTCGGGGGTGGAGAGGCCAAAGAGCCAGTCATTGAGTTCCTGTTAGAAATAGTCCTTGTTCCCCTCACTTTGGGAAAACAATTGGTTACTGAGCTACCACAGGCTACCTCTGAGCAGAGATTCTAGGTTATATCCATACATGGTCCTTGGTTGAATGTCAGTCTCAGAAAAGACCCTGTGCCCAGATATATTTGGTCCTTGTGGAGCTCCTATCCTTTCCCAATCAGACTAACTCCCCTTCTTTCTTATGATTCCCTGTACTCTGCCAAAGGTTTGGTCTTGAGTCTTTGCTTTGAAAACACTGCTAGTTAGAGTCTTTCAGATGCGCTCAGTAGACTCCTGTCATACATTCAATGCACATCCCATCTGTCTTTCTAAACGAGGATTGAAAATTCACCTTCTTTCATTTCCCCTACTTAACTAAAATGTTCTCAACTCTGGGCCTTTGATATGTTCTTTATCATCTTGTGCTGTTAAATCCCTCTTGTTTTCTTTAGGTTTCATAGTAGATTTTATAGTGACGTACACATTTCTCTGCATGGTCTATGGGTTTGTTTATGGTGGAGTAGCCCACAAAACTGTAAGCTTATAGAGAAAGAATTGTGTTTGCATGAATTATTTTCTGTGTGTTCAGGACTTAGCACAGTATTTGGTACCTAATGCACAAACAGTAACTATCTGGGGAAGGACAAATAACCTTTTAAACAGTAAATGGCTTTAACAATTTCTTCATAATTTGATAGTAATACAGAATTCCCACACAGAGGATGGGAGTATGTAGCATTTTATTTGTTAATGCCAGCCATTGTGCTATCTGTAATAAACTTCTCATGGAGTCTTTTTATCTTGTTCTGTTACTGTTGTGACTAGTATAGCCTCCTCTATGCCTGTTGCCTTCTCTCTGTTCTCTTTCATTTCTCCCATAACAAGTTACTTCCTTTAATCTTTAATGAGGTTTAGCATCTGGCTTTATCATATGCAAGGACTATCTGTATCTACCTGTTTTGTACAGGAGCTCGGAATAAAGCTTGGAAGTAGAACATTTGCATCACATATATGAGGTAAAGAAGGAGGAGAAAGAAAAGGAACAGGAGAAGCAAAGCATTGCTTTTCTTTATGCAGATGCTCTGCCATAAATAGGGAGGTTAACAGTCTCTGCCTTCCAAGCAAGATAGAAATTACAGATACAGCAACAGTGCTACTTATTTGGTATTAGTTTTTAACCTGGTCCCTCTCCTGACATTCACTCTGTACCTGCTTTGTACATAGTTGGGTTCATGTGCATGTACATTTTCTGCAAAGAATCTATGTTTTCATTAAATTTTATGAGAGGTCAGATCCTCAAAAAATGTCCTGGGTTTTGCATTCTGCCATACTTATCCCTAGGAGACCATGTCTGTGAATCTGATTACCTCCTCTCTGTACATCATTTGATGTTACGACTTCAGGATGCATCTTGAACCTTGTTTTCAAGAGAATGTTGTAAACATGCCCTAAGCTTAACAGGCATTTTGTGCCTCATGAAAAATATTTCATCATAAAATGTTCTGTCTGAAGTGAGCATCTGAGATCATTGTAAAATGCACTCAGTTACCTTCATTTTAGTCATTAACATTATTAGAACTATTTATTGTTTTTCATTCCTTTTTTAAGAGACGTAAGCATGATGACCCTGGTGTAAGGGACTGTGTACACACTGTTAACTATGAAAATAAAACCACACATTCAGTACAAGCAAAACCTCCAAATATTGATAAGAATTAGGTTTAGATTTAGAGCCCCAAAATAATTCAGTTGAAATGTGAGGAAGACATTGAAACAGCAAGCTTTTAGAATATATATATATATATATATATATATATATATATGCACGTAACTATGATGAAAGGATGTACACATAAACACAACTTAAGAATTCTTCGGCATACACACAAAAGGTGGAACTTAATTAAGCAGGATTTGTTTTCCTTTCTGTTTTTTTGCCAGGAAATTTTTGAACATGTTCTTCCTCTCTCCTCCCCTCCCCTCCCCTTTAGCACTTTGGGGAGCACATTGACAGAGGTTCCCCACCCATGCAAACCACAATCATATACATATGCTTTCTTAGATTTTCTAACAAAATTCTTCTAGTTGCCACTCTGGGACCTGGCCTAAAAAATAATTGGCCTTTCCAAGTACATTCGTTAGACTGGGAGGTCCAAGCTCCCCCACCTCTCCTGTCCTAGGGCAGGCAGAGGCAGCACTGGACCCTCTGCACTTCCTTTCCGGGAGGACTGGCCCATTATCACTCTTCCTCAGGATGCATGGCACAAGTGTATCCCGAGGAACTCTGCACACTGCGCCCCAGCCTCCCAACCCCGGCGGCAGGAGGGCACAGTCCCGGGTACCAGCAGCCAGCACAGAAGCTCTTGTCTGGATGCAGGCAGGCTCTCCCGACCCGCCCAGCCCCCGGCTGCAACGCTGCGGTCTCTCCCCGCGACCGCCATCCTGCGGGTCCCTCACACACGCCCACAGCCAGCCAAGCTCGGCTGCACTGGGATGGCTGCTGATACCCGTGGACCCGCTGCTCCTCCACCTCGGGACCCAACCCTCTCTCCTTCCCGCCTCCCAGCCGCGATGCCAGGCCCAGCACCACCTAGCCCACTGGAGGGCTGCTGGGGGCGGAGGCGGAGCCCAGAGGCAGAGGCGGGGGAGGAGCCCGAGAACGGAGGCGGAGCCCGGGGCGGAGACGGGGGAGGAGCCCGGGAGCAGAGGCAGAGTCAAGGGTTGTAGGCGGAGCCCGATGGGGGAGGCGGAGCCTAGGTGGGCGGAAACGGAGCCGGGGCGGAGGCGGAGCCCAGGGGCGGAGGCGGAGCCCAGGGGCGGAGGCGGAGCCCAAGCGGCGCCCGCCCCACATTCTTACCTGGCTTCTCCTAGTCTCAGCCGACCAAGATGAAGTAGTCCACTAGAGGAACCACGACCCCCGCCACCACGCCCGGGAAGCGGATTCCCATCGCCGCCCTCACCGCCGCCGCCCACCAGGCCCAGGCGAGCTCAGCGAAAACCTTTCAGCGTCTGTATCTATAGCGACGGCGCTTCCATCACGCTTGACAATGGAGGCGCGCACTGCGCCTGCGCTGCACCTCGTGCCAGCCCCTCCTTCGCCCCACCCGAGAGGGCTCGGACTTCGGGTTCCTCCGAGGCCGCTCGGACCCGCGGCTTGGAGAATGGGCGGCCGGGCGCAGCCTCGCCACGGAGGCTGAGCTCTTAGAGGCTGGGCCTCTGCCTCAACGTCCCCCTCCCCTATTCTTTATTTTCCTGGAGCGGGGTCTTTCCTTCCACCTTCTCTCTCCCTTTTGCAGGGGGAGAAGAAGGTGGAGGGGCGCTGGGTCCCTTGAAAAGTTTGCTCTTCTCTGCTGCCTGCTTGCCACTGGCAGCAGGGAGGAGATTCTCCCGCCCTCTGCTGGAAGCTTGGAATTTGCACCGCCGAGGCTTTTTGCTGCAAGTTTCCTGTTTATGTTGTGCAGATGGGGATTTTAGAAATATGCCACCAAGCTGGCGGGGGTAGGAAAAGACTTGCGCAATCTTCAGAGGCGCCAATGGTTTCTGGGCTGTGACCTGTTAGTGCAAGCTGAAATAAACCCATCTCTTCCTTAAGTTGCTTTTGGTAAGTGTTTTATCACAGCAACAAAATAAAATTATGACAAAGCCGTTTGGAAAAGTCAACCCTATAATTCATGACAGCAACTGACCTAATTTTGCCAAGCAAAAATTTCAGGTTCTTAGAGACAAGTTATTAGAACTTCCTCATTCTGAATTAAGGTTTCATTTACTTATTTTTTTTTTTTTGCTTGTTTTTTGTTTTCTTATGGCTAGAGCTGGAACATGGCCAGTACAGTGTTGTCCTGGCATGAACAAAGCTCTGGGTTCAGCCCACAGCAGGAAAAGCATGGAGTATGGGTTAGTTCATAGCTGTAATTCCAACATTTGGGAAGTAGAAGCAGGAAGGTTAGGAGTTCATGGCTTGCCACTATCTTTGTCTTTAAAAATCAAAACATAGCAGAGCATGGTGGTGTTATGGTTTTAATGCCTGAACTCAGAAGATAGAGGCAGGTGGAGCTCTGTGAATTCAAGGCCAGGCTGGTCTACAAAGCAATCTCCAGGCCAACCAGAATTACATTATGAGACCCTGTCTGGACTTTTTGGTTTGGATGGCGGATACATGTATAAAATGGATTTCATACTAAAAGTGTAAAATGTAATGAGAACATTCACAGCTTTTACTTTTAAAAAAAGATTTATGTATTTATTCGTATGTTCACAATGTTCTGCATGCATGTATCTCTGCATGCCAGAAGAGGGCACCAGATCTCATTATAGATGGTTGTAAGCCACCATATGGTTGCCTGGAATTGAATTTAGAGCCTCTGGAAGAGCAACCAGTGCTCTTAACCTCTGAGCCATCTCTTCAGCCCCCAGAGCTCCTACTTTTTGTTTAGTTTTTTTTAATGATTCTTTATTAATTACACTTTATTTACTTTGTATCTCCCCTGTGGTTCCCTCCCTCCTCCTGTTCCAGTCCCTCCCCTCCTCCACCCTCTTCATGCATGCCCTTCCCCAAGTTCACTGATAGGGGAGGTCTTCTTTTCCTTCCTTCTGATCCTAGTCAATTATGTCTCATAAGGAGTGGCTGCATTGTCTTCTGTGGCCTGGCAATGCTGCTTCCCCCTCAGGGGGAGGTAATTAAAGAGCAGGCCAATCAGTTCATGTCAGAGACAGTCCCTGTTCTATTATAATGGAACCCACTTGGATACTGAACTGCCATGGGCTACATTTGTGCAGGGGTCTTAGGTTATCTCCATGCATGATCCTTGGTTGGAATATGAGTCTCTGGAAAGACACCTATGCTCAGATTTTTTTTTTGTTCTGTTGCTCTCCTTATGGAGTTCCTGTCCTCTCCAGATCTTACTGTTTCCCACTTCCTTCCTAAGATTCCCTGAACTCTGCCCAAAGGTTGCCCATAAGTCTCAGCATTTGCATTGATAGTCTTCAGGGCAGAGGCCTTTCTGAGGTCCTCTGTGTCAGGCTCCTGACTTCTTCCCTCTTTTCACCTTCTTCTGATTTCCATTCTCTTTGCCTTTCTGAATAGGGATTGAGCATTTTAGCCAGAGTACTCCCTATTGATTAGTTTCTTTAGGAGTAGAGATTTTAGTAGGTTAAACCAGCTTCTACTTTTAATGCCAGTCCTAACTGTGTATAAGTTCGTTAAGTTGTTTAGACTTTGGGTCTGATTAATTTGATATGTAATTCTTACAAATGAAAAGTTTATTTTGTTTCACATTCTCCATAAAGGTGATCCAAAAACCTTATTTTTAATTTATATTATTTTTAATGGAAGTAGAGTATGTACATGTGCATGCAGGTGCTTGGGGAGTCCACAAGAGGGCAGTAAACCCCTTGGAGCTGAGTTACAGGCAGTCATAGGCCTCCTGGTGTGGATGCTAGGAACTGAATGCAGGTTCTCTTCAAGAGCAACATAGTACATGAAATCATCTCTCCAGACCTAAATTAAAAAATCTTTAGGTCCAATCTCATCCACCCAGACCTTGTTCCATTTTTCTGGATAGAGGAAAGTCAGGGTCTGTGGAAGTCATAGTTTGAATTATACCAATGGAGAGTAGGAAAAGCTGAAACCTAGGATCCTAGCTACTCTGGATGTGCTGACTCTTTCGGTTATGGCAGGCTGTACTTAATCTGAAAGGAAATGTTACATATCACAAAAACACTGTGTGTACAAAGTGGCCAAACATGCAGCCAGTTGCTCTGGATCAGCTGAAGGTTTAACCGGACAAACAATAGAGCTGCTTTCAAAGTGAACTTCCATTTCCAGGACTTGAAGGAAACACTGGGACATAAGCTCTTAGGAGAAACCTGTGGTGAGCAGGGGCCTGTGCCAAGGAGTGTAAAGAATTAGGAAAGAGAGGACTCGGGAATCATCGCATAGATCTGTCCATCTCATAAGCTTTTGCCAGTGCATTCCCTGTGCCTCACCTTGTGCTAAGAGGCAGGCAGATGACAATCAGAAAGTCAGAGGCTCCTGCCTTCCCAAGCCTCATGATGTAGCAAAAGAGAAAGCAGTCAGTCTAGAACACAGTCATTGTCAACAGGCAGTGACAGAAAGCACTAGCTGTCTTTGGCAAAGACCAGTTGAGCAAATGCTTAACTCAGAAGCCTGTTATAGTTTCTGAAGAAAACAGATTACATCAGCATTTACTCAGAAGTCTCCCAAGCAGGCTAAAGAGTGCTGTGTTTAAAACGTGTGTGTGTGTGTGTGTGTGTGTGTGTTAATTCTGCTACAGCCTCATGTAATATGACAGCTGTAGTGAAGACAGACAAACATCTCCACAGATCACTGTTTTGCCAGGATATCCAACAGAGTCCTCAGAGAATGGCTTGGCATATATATTTGGTTATTCATGACACCGTTTCTCTGTGTAGCCTTGGCTGTCTTGGAACATTACTCTGTAGACCAGGCTGGCCTCAAACTCACAGAGATCTGCCTGCCTCTGTTTCCCAAGTGCTGGGACTAAGGTGTGTGCCACCACCACCCAGGAAGAATATAATTTTTAACTCTTCATATATCACTAAAAAGTATATGAAGTAATAAAATATTTTAATCACAATATTTAGCCATTCTACAAAGTACAAATATTTAAACTGCTCTATGCTGAACATCCTAAAGACAGTCTGCCCTCCATGCCCATATATTTCATATCTTCAAAGTCAACTGAATACAGGTGGAAAATACTGAGGAGGAAAATCAAAAGCAGCCATGGTGGCTCATGTCTGTGGCCCATGTAATCCCAGCAATTTGGAGGCTAATGTGTGGGGGGGTGAGCAGGAGAGTTGAAGGCTGCCAGGTTTACACAGTGAGCATCAGTGAGAAGAGATTACATTTAGTAAGACCTGCTTTGCCAAGAAAAAGAAAATAGAAGGAAGGGGGTAAAGGAAGGGAGAGAGGGAAGTAAGGAGGGAGGAAGGGAGGGAGAAGAAGATGCACAGAGGAAATGAGGAAGGAAGAAGGACATTTTTTAACTTCATGTATTCTGAATATGTACAGATAATCTTTACTTGTTTCTATTTCCTAAGAAATACTCTAGTGACTACTTATGTAACAGTGACACCTAAAGATGATTTCAACTTTAAAGTCTGTAAAAGGTTTGTTTTACACAAATGCTAAATTCTTTAGTGTAAAAGACTGGAATATGTTTGAAGATGCCGTGTTGAAACCCAGTACATTTTCTTGCTAGCCTAAAAAATTAATAAGTAAATGTGACAGGGACATCCAAAGATTTAGATCTGTGTGAGAGAATCTTGAACTAAACAACTGTGCATATCAAGAAAAAACTGTATATTCAAAAGTTATTTTTAAGCTAAATAAATCAGAAAAAAGCATTAATCACTTGTCTCCACTGTCTTCTTGTTCACTTTGCTCCATCTCTAATCTTTCTAACATTCCTAGAGGAGAATTTCCTACCATACACCCACAACCTTTTCTCCATCTCTTTCTCTCTTTCTCTCTCTCTCTCTCTCTCTCTCTCTCTCTCTCTCTCTCTCCCCATGGACATACCCTCCTTTTTAAAATCATACTATATTGGGGATGGAGACACTGCTCAGCAGTTCAGAGCACTTATTGCTCTTGAAAAGGATCCAAGTTAATTCCAAAAGCCCATTTTGGAGGGCTAGCACACCTCTGTAACTCCAGCTCCAGGGGCTCTCTCCTCTGGACCTCACAGACATCTGCACTCATGTGCACAAACACACACACTCATAATTTAAAAATGCTTAAGGTTTTTTCTAGGCAGGGTGTGTCTGTGTATACTCGACTGTCCTGGACTCACTTTGTAGACAAGGTTTGCCTCGAACTCTCAGATATCCACCTGCCTCTGCTTCCCAGGGTGCTGGGATTAAAGATGCACACCACCACATCCAGCTTTTAACCACATTTATATTACATTTTATTTGTTCATTTTGTGTACATGGCATGTCAGAGGATAATCTAAGAGAATGGGTTCTCTCCTTCAACCATGTGGGTCATAGGGATTGGACTCAGGTATTTAAGCTTAGAGACAATTGCTTTTACATTCTAGCCATCTTTCTGGGCCAAAACACAGCCTCCTCCATATATTTCCATATCTCTCTCCAAAGAAACAAACAAACAAAAATCTAATATGTAGCAGAAAATAAGAATATCCAATTAATTATCCCTCTAGTAAGACATTTGGGATACCAGTTTAAAAAAAAACATTCTTTAATAATTAATTGACAAGGGGTCAAATTTGGAAGCAGAAGTCATCGGTGAACACTATAGACCAAACCATTTGCTTCAATGACTTCCCATGATTCTCAGAACCATCTATTCTTATACATGAGAAATTGGGCTCATGGTCAGAGAATCCCACAGAGACAGGCACACCAAACCCAGAGGCAAAATCAGTAAAAGTAGCTGACTCATCCCAGCGTGGCTTTCAAGCAGATCAGCTGACACCTGGAAGTTTTTGGGTGTGTGAGCATATGCTGGAGAAGCAGAACTAAAGGGAGGTCAAGGTGAGGCAGGTATCTTATCTTGTCACCTGACAAGTTAGCCCTTGGAATCCAGGTGTACTGACTCACATCCTTACTCAGAACTGAAGCATGGGGATAGTTGAGAATTCAAAGCTAACTTGGACCTGCAGAGTGAAATCCAGGATAGTTCAGGCACACATAGTGAGACCCAGCCCCAAAAAGCTAAGAGAAAAGAAGAAACAAATGTCCTTAAAAACAAGAAGGTCTAGCTTAAAATTCTAAGTCAGCCATTTACATGAATCAATTACTTATTTTTCTCTTAGTCTTAGTTTCCTCATCGATAAGGCATGGATAAAATTAAAGTTTCTGCCCACAGATAAGCATAGAACCTACCTCTCAGTAAAGACACATCTCCTTGCAACAGACACAGACCATTGTAGAAAACCACAGCAGATCACAATGCAGAGATGTAGAGCTGAGCCCCAAATTATCTAAAGCACAACTCCTTCAGCTAAGGCTCAGGAATCATAGTGGAAGATTGGGTGGAAAGATTGTAAGAGCAGAAGGAACAAGGCATTCCTAGAAGTGTCAGAGAAGCTACACCAATGAAGCCTCAGCAACATGGCTGCCTAAACAAGACCTGAACAGAGACAAAACATGTAGACAAGAGGAAGGGCTCAAGGGGCCCCAATGCTAGAAGAACTACAGCCAACTAAGGAATGCTCAGAGCAGGGAAATAGTCTTCCTCAGGAAGAGCTTCCAATTTGGTTATCCAATGACAAGTAGTCAGTCCTGAAATCATATACACATGTTATGTAGAGCAAGCTTGCTGTATATATAAATTTAGGAATATACATACAAATAGGTAACAACAATGAAAGAATATAGGCCAGGAATTTGAGAAAGAGCAAGGGAATGGGTACAATGGAAGGGTTGTAGAGAGAGAGAAAGGAAAGAGGAAAAAGAAAGAATTATATTTAATTTCTAAACAATTTTTAAATTAAAATTCCAGGAAGAAACTATGATCAAAGTGCAATATATGTAAATATGAAAATGTCACAGTGAAACCAATTATTTTTGTACAATTAGTGCATATAAATAAAAATGTAAAGTTCAACTTAGCTTACAGACTACAAATACAACACATGTATGCATACACAACCCATTAAGTCCCCATATCCTGTGCCAAACCCCACAGTATGGGGTGGCAGTACAAAATGAATAACATATTAGTTCTTGTTAATTAGCTTATATTTGCTGTCATTATTATTAAGTGGAAAGCCTGAACCAAAGGTGAGGAAATCCCTCAGCAGATGCCCTATGCAAGCCTGATACACTGAGCTCAAGACTCAGAAACCCACATACAGATAGAAGACATCTATTCCACACATTTGTGGCCTAACTTACATATGTGCTCATGGACACATGTGCACACACACACACCAAATAAAATAAAATAAATTTTAAGAAAAGAAGCAAATCAACCTTGACAAGAAAAACAACCCAGCAATTTTTTTCAGCCAACTACCTATCTGGGAATGATGGTGGTAAACAGTAGGGCATGGGGACAGGAGATGCAGAGCTGGGCCAGTACCTAAGGGCTGATGCAAACTTGTTCTTGAATTTGAGGAAACACTTCTGTCAGTGAACTCCTTGCTTCTCTCAAGTTGGTTTGGCTTGGGATTCTACGCCTGCCTGTGCACATGCACAGTAACTAAATAAATGTGAAGGAATTAATAATTAAACAGACACACAAATATGTGAAGAAATTTTTATTTTAATGAGTTCAGTTGAATAATTCCATAAGTGTGTGTGTTTACACATGTGTATTCAAAACATCATGCTGTACGTGGTAAAGAGAGTCTGGCTGCATACCCACATGCTGCATATTCAAAGAGACAACTGGCTGCAGATAGAAAACACTCAGAAGAAAATGCCAGGCATGGTAACACATATCTGTAATCCCAGAACTAGGGAGGCTGATGCAGGATGTTTTTGAGTTAAGGCTACCTGGGCTGCGGAGGTGTTTCCATTTCCTAGCTATTGTGAGTGAACATGGCTATGTGGGGATCTGTGGAGTAGGGTGTGAGTCCTCTGGGCATGTGTCAAGGAGTAGTATAGCTGACTCATACTGTAGGTTGGTTTTTAACTTTTTAAGGGTCTCCACGCTGAATTGCAGGGTGGCTGGAGCAGTTTGCAATTTCACCAGCAATGAATAAGGCTTTATTTTCCCCTGCATTTCTCTAGCATTCTTGTTTATTGTTTTGTTGCTTTTAGACATTCTTAGTAGGGTAAATGAAACTTCAAGTTGTTTTGATTCACATTTCCATAATTACTCGGAATAATATATATTTTTGAGATATTTCTTAGCCATTTTTTTTCTACTTTTGAGAACTCTCTGTTTCGGTCCCAGGCCCCATTTTTTTTTTTACTAATTACACTTTATTCCCTTTGAATCCCCACTGTGGTTCCCTCCCTGCTCCCATCCCAATCCTTCCCTTCCTCCACCCTCCCCATGCATGCCCCTCCCCAAGTCCACTGATAGGGGAGGTCTTCTTTTCCTTCCTTCTTTCTTGAGACTGATACTCCAACCAAGGACTATGCATGATTTAACCTAAGACCCTTGCACATATGTAGCCTATGGCAGTTCAGTATCCAAGTGGGTTCCATTGTAATAGGAACAGGGACTGTCTCTGACATGAACTGATTGGCCTGCTCTTTAATTACCTCTCCCTGAGAGGAAAGCAGCATTACTAGGTCACAGAAGAAGACAATGCAGCCACTCCTGATAAGACCCAATTTTTTTTAATGAATACTTTGTTTTTGTTTTATTTTTGTCTCTTTGGTTTTTGTTTGTTTGTTTAGTTTTTTGAGTTTTTCAAATATTCTTAATATTAATCCTGTCATATGTATAACTGGCAAGACCCCAATTCTGTGAGCTTCTTCTTCACTCCATCATTTCTTTAGCTGTGCAAAGGCGTTTGAGTTTTCCTAGGTCCCACTCATAAAACTAATTGTTGGCTTTAATTTTTGAGCAAATGGAGTCCTATTGAGAAAGTCTTCTTTTTTTTGTACCTACACCATGCAGGACATTGCCTGGTTTTTGTTTGTTTGTTTGTTCTAGAAGTTTCAGTGTTCTCGGTTTCAAATTTAGGTCTTTGGCCCATTTGTAGTCAGTTCTTGTGCAAGGTAATAGGTTTGGCTCTAATTTCATTTTTGTACCTGTGGACATCCCCTTCTCCCAGCACTATCTGTTGAAGATGCTGTCTTTTCTCCAGTGATTGATTGCTGCTTGTTTGTTTGTTTGTTTGTTATTTGGGTTCTTTGTCAAATATTAGATAGCTGCAGCTAAATACACTCATGTTTGGGTTTCAGTCTTATTCCCTTAGTTTCCAATTCTGTTTCTGTATCCATAGCATACTGTTTTAGTAGTATAGCTATGTAATGTATCTTGAGATCTGGGATGGAAATTCCTTCAGCATGGTTCATGGTTCTTCCGGCTATCCAGGTCTTTTGTGATTCCATGTGAATTTTAAGGTAGTTTTTGTTTTGTTTTTTGTTTGTTCATTTGTTTGTTTTTGTTTTTGTTTTACTGTTTCCATGAAGAAAGAAATGGAGGGGAAGTTGATTGGGGTTGCATCGGATTTGTAAATGGCTTTTGATAATTTTTACTATGTTAATTTACAAATCCATGAGTCACCTGCTTTTGAAAATTACATTTTAAGGAGCTCCACAAGGAGAGCAACAGAAGCAAAAAAGCAGGGCACAGGGTTTTTTTCTGAGACTGATACTCCAAAAAAGGACCATGCATGGAGATAACATAGAACCCCTGCATAGAAGTAGCCCATGGCAACTCAATGTCCAAGAAGGTTCCCCAATAATATGAACAAGGATGATCTCTGACATGAACTCATGGGCTGGCTCTTTGATCACCTCCACCTGAGTGGGGGGCAGCCTCACTAGTCCACAAAGGAAGACAAAGAAGGCAGTCCTGAGGGAACCTGATAGACTAGCATCAGATGGAATGGGAGGAGGACCTCCCCTATCATTGGACTGGGGGGAGGGGCATGGGAGAAAAAGAGGGAGGGAGGGTGGAATTGGGAGGATGTGGGGAAGGGGACTACAGCTGGAATATAAAGTGGATAAACTTAATAAAAATTAAAAAAAAGAAAGTTACATTTTATTGGAGTAAAAGAGGTACTAAGCAGTTAAAAGCATGTATCACTTCCTAGCACCCACCAAAGAGGGCTTATAACCTGTAGCTCCAGCTTCAGGACATCCCACAGCCTCTTTGACTCTTCTTAAACTCATATATACAGATACATACACATATAGACATTTTTTTTAAACTGGGTCTTGGGCTGAACAGATGGCCTGAATGTTAAGAATGCTGGCTGTTCCTCCAGGGTGCTAGGCTTTAATTCCTAACACCCATATGGCACCTCACAAATGCTGATTACTCCAGTTACAGGGAATCTTATTATTATTTTTTATTGGCCTCTACAGACCCTAAACATGCACAAAGTGCCCAGATACACAGGAACAATACCTATACACATAAAATAAATAATAGAAAAAATTTAAATAAATCTTTTTGTAGAAACTACATTTCATTTTCCTATTGTGTAGGCAGGAGAGGTAATATAAAGATACAAGGATGTAGTGGTGTATACATGGACACAAAAAGCACAGCTCAGGCCTCAAAGGAAAAAAAAAACTCAGTTTATTCTGGAGCCAAATTTGAGTGACAGAGGCCCAGGAAACATGCAGATAAGTCAGCCCAGGTTTCACTAATGTAGTTTTATGTTTATGTTTTATAGTTTCAGAATAAAGAAAACCCTAAAACCAGAGCCATTTTAAAATACACTGTTGGGTTCATCAAAGAGACAGTGACAGCAAAATGCTGGAGTCACTTCCCCAGGTCTCAGATGCTATCTGATGACATCATCAGCTTCAAGGTTGGTGGATGCTAGTGGTCTGCTCAGTTAACTGAGCAGATGGTTTTTATCTGTTAACTACAGGACGTTTCTTCCAACACATAGGTGGGCAAGAAAATAGCTAATGGAAGGAAAAAACTACTTGCAGGCTAAGATACAATTTGGTGCCAGGCTGCAACTTTCCCATCTCTGCACATCACTGCATCTCTAAGCAATGAAACTTTGCAGACCCAACTTCTTTCCAGAGACTCTCCTTCACAGAGGTCAGAGGACAGCTTGAGGGAATGGTTACCCTCCATGCACCATGTGGGTCCCAGGAATTAAACTCAGTTTATCAGGCCTAGCAACAAGTGATTTTACTGACTGAGATGTCTTGCTGGCTTAGTAGACATCCTCCTTGTAATCCTCTTCATACTGAAAGCTGTGCTGGCTAATTGACATCAACTTGACATAAACTTGTGTCATTTGGGAAGAGGAACCTTAGCTGAGAAAATTCTTCCACCAGTCTGGCCTGTAGGCAAGCCCTGTGGTATGTATTCTTAAATGATGGTCCATATGGGGTCTCTCCGGGCTGCTATGGTCAGTGCCATTCTTGGACTGGCCGGTGGTCCTGGATACTGTTAAAAAGCTGGCTTGAGCAAAAAATGTCCTTCTTTCTTCTCTGCTGGGTCCTGGCTGCTTGCTGTTGAAATGGGAAAGTTCATGAAACTTGGGAAAGTGGTGCTGGTCCTGGCTGGATGCCACTCCAGATGCAAAGCCATCATTGTGAAGAATATTGATAATGACACCTCAGAGATCTCTTACAGCCATGCCTTGGTGGCTGGAATTGACTGCTATTCCCCAAAAGTGACAGCTGCCATGGAGAAGACAAAAATTGCCAAGAGATGAAAGATCAAGCCTTTGTGAAAATTTATAACTACAATCACCTTGTGGCCACAAGGTATACTGCGGACATCCCCTTGGACAAGACTGTTGTCAAAGGGGATTTTTATTTTTAGCGATGTAGCTCTGATGTACAAGTCCAGGTGGGAGGCCAAGGTCAAGTTTGAAGAATGATACAAGACAGGGAAGAACAAGTGGTTTCTCCAGAAGCTTCACTTTTAGGTGCATTTTTGTTTCCATCATTAAAAATTTAAGAAGAAGGAGGAGGAGGACAGTTGGCTTGGCAATTCGTGATAATCAAGAAAGTGAACAGCATTCTTCCATGGCCTCTGCTTCAGATTCTGCCTTGAATTCTCATCATTAATTTCTGTCTAGTGGACTACAGAATTTAAGTTGAAGTAAACATTTTTCTTTCCAAGTTGCTTTTGGTCATGGTGGTTCATCACCATAATAGAAATACTGACAAAGACACAGCAACACCAGGTAAAAAAAAAAAAAAAAAAAAAAAAAAAAAAAAAAAAAAAAAAGGATAAATGAGGATCACTGAGATGGTGGCTTCTTGTTCCCAGAAGACACTGTTAGGAGAAATGGTGGAAAGGCACACAGTTTGGTTTCTAAACAGGACAAGTCGTAAAGGAGGGAAGATCATGTGGCCTAAAAAAAATACCTGCCAGGGTCTGTTCAGTGGACTTCCAGCCTTAGTTCTGTCCTATCCCACAGGGATAAATTGGTACTTCCCTTAATACTCAGCCAATATCAAGAATGTCCATAATATCAAGGCATGTTGGTGCATACCTGTAAATCCCAGCACTAAGGGAAACAAGGCACAGGTCTCTCTGTGAGTTCGAGGTCAGCCTGGTCTACAAGGACCATGCAAAAAAATCCCCAATCTTTACAAACAAACAAACAAACAAACACAATATCTAGTTTTCCCTCAAGTAGAACCCTCATAAGCTTGAGTTTAAATTCATCATGTAACAGATAATTGGCAAATTTCCAGGTATAATAAATGTAGGAAAACTGCACTGTTGTTCTCATTAATTTTTGCTTGTGAGAAATTGGGTCCAGGATCAGCATATCCCACAGAGTCAGACACACATGGAGCATGGGAATAAAATCCAGCCCAGGAAAAGTTGCTGAAATATCCCAGGTAGGCCTTAAGGGGCCATCCTCAGGCAGCACACTCTCTGTGAGACCTTATCTCAAAAATAAGTGAATAAGAGCCAGTGAGATGCCTCAGCAGATAAAGGCACTTTACTGGCCCAAACATGATAACCTGAATTAAACACCCAGTTCCAAAGAACAAGGAGAGAAGTAAGTCTAAAACACTTTTCTGTAAGTTCCTCTTGCTTGGCAGCACTCATACACATATACAACGATAAATAAATGATGCCAGTATGTAAGCCAAATAAACCCTTTCCTCCTGAAGTTGCTTTAGTTGTGGTATTTCTTCAGAGCAATGGTAACCTTAACTAGGACATCCTGTTTCAAAAACTTAAGAGAGCTCTTCATTCCTGTTCATCTTAGGTGTTCCAAGTGGCTTTCAAATACATGCCAATGTGCCATTTCCCAATTCCTGCCTTGTCAATAAGACCTGTAGTCCAGGAAAACATAAAGTGGTAGCAGCAAGAAGAAAAAACAAATTCCTAGTGAATTGCTAAAAGCAATAGTTAAAAATAAACATCTCTATTCTTGATTCTTGGAGCCCTAAAAACTGGTGATGAGAAATACAGCAACATGTGTGAATCTAATTTACACATGTGTAACATCCTAGAAGATGATGCTCCAAGGAGCTTTATACAATCCTCACTGTAACCAAATCTCTGAAAGTTCATCCTGTCACTGTACCAGACAACTGCTCCCAGGAGGAAGAGAACATGACTGACATAGGGTTGTAAGCCCAGAGCCTGGGGATAGAGGCAGAAGATTCAGTATTTCAAAGCCAGCCTCGGCTACATAGTAAGTTTAGGATACCCACATAAGAACCTGTTAAAAAAACAAAACAAAACAAAACAACAACAACAAAAAAAACTAAACCCAACCCAAAACAACCAGCCAACATCCCTCCCTCCAAACAAGCAACCAATTTCCTAGAAATCCTAGCTGTTCACTGAACAGTATATGGAGATCTTTGTGGGTTTATCTTTTCATGTGTGTGACAGAAGTGTTTTGAAGAATGACTGTAGATGCTTGACCACAAGTCACCAAGTTATCAGGGGAGCTAAGTTCCCCATTATGAATTGGGTGCCATCCAGCCCTCCAAGGCATAAAGTTGGCCATTTTGAACAGTTTTCCATTATTAAATGAAAATGCTTTACATGAATCAGGATCATGGAAATCCGGAAGGGATAAATACTTTGCATAAGAAAAGGTTAACAATGCTTCTTCCCTTCGGTTGCATCTGTGGTCTCTTCCTAGTATTGTAGAACAGGTTAGATGGGGAAGAGACTCTAGGGCTTGTCTCAAGACAGCTCTGCATAATATTTTTGGCACTCCCCAAAAGTGGCTCTAAATGATTGATTGAGAGCGAGGACTTGAATCCAGCACCTACTGTAGTTTGTTATTATCTTACCATAGTTCTATATAATAATCACTTCATAGACACACAAACCTCTCCAGAAACTATATGATAATTACTTATCAAAAAAGTTGCTGTGTCCAGATGTAAAGGAGCACTGTGATAAACTAATAGGTACTGCCTATATAGACCCTATTCTATCAAGCTTTGTTTGTTTCCCTCTAGGGCAGGATACAGATAAACAGATTTAATTATAATGCAGGCTAATGAAAGGCAAGAAGAGAAAATAATTCAAGTTGTATATGAGTGTATGGATAGGGCAGGGCCTAGTGGCTCATGTCTTTAATCCCAGCACTCAGAACACAGTGTCAGGCTTATGTCTGTGAGTTTAAGTCCAGTTTGTCGCATGGCCAACAAAGTGAGCTTCAAGACAGCCAAAACGATACAGTGATAAAAAGACAGCATCTTCAACAAGTGGTGCTGGACAACTGGATGTCTACAAGTAGAAAAATGCAAATAAACCATATTTATCACCCTGCACAAAACTAAAGTACAAGTGGATCAAACACCTCAACATAAAACCAGACACGCACTAAATTGGTTAGAAGAAAAAGTGGGGAAGAGCCTAGAACTCATTGGCACAGGAGACAACTTCGTGAACAAAACACCAATAGCACAGGCTCTAAGACAAAAAAAATCAATAAATGAGACTTTTTTTAGATAGCTATATAGCCTTGGCTATCTTGGAACTCTCAATGTAGACCAGCCTGGCCTCAAACTTATAATCTGGTCTCACAGATTCCCTTACTTTTACATAGAACCACATAAATGCTCTCTAAACTTGTCCTCTTCTTCTCTAATTCCTGACTGAAGACATCTTCTATCTGGACCACCTAGAAAAAGTGAATTCAGTGTCTTGAAGGGAGGCAAGCTTGCACTTCCAGGAGAAGGAAACAAAAGCCAGTAGAAGCCTGCAGACCTGGGCATAAAGAGCAAGGGAAAGGAGATGGGGATAGCGTCTACATGGTAGAATGCTTGCTTCAGGAGCACAAAGCCTGGGGTTGATCACCTGCACCATGTATTCTGTGGATAATAGCACAAGCCTGGAAACTGGCACTTGGAGGTAGGAGGATCAGAAACTTGGAATCATTCTTAGTTACATGGCAAGTTCAAGGCCAACTTGGGTTTCATAAAACCCCTTAACAAAATAAATTAAAAAGTAACAGGAGCTGAAGATATAGCTCAGTACTGAAACAGCTTCCTAGCACAAGTGACACCTGGATTCAACCCTCAGTACTGCAGATGGATGGATGGATGGATGGATGGATGGATGGATGAATGGTTGGATGGATGACATTCAGTAGTTGTAGCAAATGCACCATGCTGATTTAAGGTGTTAATAACAGAAGGAAGGTGTGGTGATGTGTGTTCATGATCTCAACACTTGAAAGGCCAGAGCATGAGAATCAATAGCTCAAGCTTTTTTCTCAACTACATAAAAAGTTTGAGGAAAGCGAGGACTATATGAAAACCTATCTCAAAAAATACAAAACAAAACAAACAAAAAAAAAACTAAATAAGTTTTAAAAATAGTGGAACTGGGAGCTAAGCACTATTTGTTCCACTTTGTGTGCATCCATAAATCTTATTTCATAAAAGCAGGAGGGAATTACAGTATAGATGACTAACCTATTGTAGCATTTAAGAATCTGAGTCTAGGGGGCCTGGTGAGATGAGATGGCTAAGTGACTAAGAGCACTGGATGCTCTTTCAAAGGACCCATTTTCAATTCCCAGAACCCACATAACAGTTCAAAACTGCCTGACACCAGTCTCAGGAGATCCATTGCACTCTTCTGGCATCCTCAGGGACCTGATACACATGTGCATAGACATACACATAAAATAAACATAATTTTAAAAATTCTTTAAAGAATTTGAGTCTTGTCTAGTGGACATATATAAGTACACTCTTCATTAATGGTGACCTTTTAAGAATGAAATAAAGCTGGGCAGTGGTGGTGCACACCTTTAATCCCGGCACTCAGGGAGGCAGAGGCAAGCGGATCTCTGTGAGTTCAAAGCCAGCCTAGTCTACAAGTGAGTACAGGACTCAGGTTACACAGAGAAACTCTGTTTTATAAGAACAAAAAGAGGTCATAATTTGTACCTTCAACCCCTGCACTTGGGAAGCAGAGGCAGGAAAATCACTGTGCAGTCAAGGTCAACCTGGACTACACACTGTGTTCTGGATCAGCATGGTCTACAGGATAAAATTCTATATCACATATATAATAAAATGACTAAAATAATATTAAAAAAGAAAAGATCATCCTGATTGAAGTATCCCAGAAGCAGAAACACACCCATTGTATATACTCACTTATAAGTGGATACTTATAGGATACTAGTCCTATAATATATGATAAACATACTAAAATCTGTACACTTAAGAAGCTAAGCAACAAGGAGCACCCTGGGTAAGATCAATCCTCACTCAAAAAGACAAAAGGTATGGACATTGGAAGAAGGAGAAAACAGGAAACAGGACAGGAGCCTACTACAGAGGGCCTCTGAGAGACTCTACCCAGCAGTGTATCAAAGTCAATGCTGAGACTCATGACCAAACTTTAGGCAGAGTGCAGGAAATCATATGAAAGAAGGGAAAGATAGTAAGACCTGGAGAGGACAGGAGTTCCACAAGGAGAGCAACAGAATCAAAATATCTGGGCACAGGGTCTTTACTGAGACTGATACTCCAACCAAGGACCATTCATAGATATAACTTGGACCCACTGCTCAGATGTAGCCCATGGTATCTCAGTATCCCAGTGGGTACCCTAGTAAGGGAAACAGGGAATGTCTCTGACATAAACTCAGTGGCAGGTTCTTTGCCCACCCCCACTGAGGCTGGGAAAAGCTTTGCCAGACCACAGAGGAGGACTTTTCAGCCAGTCCTGATGAGACCTGATAAGCTAGGGTCAGACGGAAGGGGGGAGGACCTCCTCTATCAGTGGAGGAGAGGAGCATGGGAAGGATGGAGGGTGGGATTGGGCAGGAATGAGGGAGAGAGATACAGCCAGGATACAAAGTGAATTAACTGTAATTAATATAAAAAATAAAAATTTAATTTTAAAAAAGGAGACAAAAAAAAAAAAAACAAGAGAAATGCACCTCTGCTCCCCTTTGTAAATATATGGTTGAGAGACTTATGAGTCACAGGATTCAATGTAATTCCACAAACTTTTATTGAGCATCCTTTACCTGCAAGGAATTGAGCGCAGGGACAAAATTCCAGAGGTAGAAATGTCAAGGGTAGTGTTACTTGATCATGTTAAAATACTACACAAAGTCTCTCTGGAGTCAGAGATGACAGAGCCCCAGAAGATGAATGGTATAAAGCTATTATGAGCTGGGTTTCCAGCTGTCTGAATCTCCTTCCCTACAGAAGTTGATACACTGGATGCCCCACAAAGGAGCCTGCCATGTGACCCAGTCACTTGTCTTATACCGGGCCCCGACTTACATTTTTAAAGTCTGACTTATACAAAGGTAAGAAAAAGTTTAAATTTAGCTGCTGGATAAAGACGCAAGATGTGAGCTGGCCTGCTTTTCAATGAGGACCATTGTAAACTTTTGCACTTAGTTTCCAAAAAGAAATTAAAAAAACAAAAACAGAATAAAAAACAAAAACAAAACAAAACAAAAAACCCTCAAGAGCACAGATTCACAGGGATACCTGGATTGATAGTAATTCATGTAAAAAAAGAATAAAATAATAAAATAAAACAAAATAAAATAAAATAAAATAAAATAAAAACAACTGGGCTTTTAATTGACCACAAATTTGTTCTGAGGCATTAAAGGTATGTGGCTGATAAAAACAAAGGTTAGGGCAATTCTTCAACACAGCCATAAATCTACTGTCTAGATAAGATGGTGGCGTTTTGATCCTGTTCTAGGCAGACCACACACTATTTTCACAGTGAGGCATCCATTTCCCTGTTGGAACTCGGCATCCTTGACCATTTTTTATACAATTATTTATTTTTCAGAAGTATTTCTGCATTCACATACAAGTGTCATGGCACTCATGTGGAGGTCAGAGGACAACTTCTGAGAGTCAACTTTCTACATGTTGGTTCTGTGGATTAAATTCAGGTCATTGGGTATGGCAAAAAGCATCTTTAACCATGGAGCCATCTCACAATCCTTCCACCCCCTGCTTGACCTCATTACTGTGAAGAAATGTTTCCTCACATGCCTTTTCTGTTCTCCATTCCGGCATGTTTTTGAAAACAGTATGTGAGAACAGACAAAGAAATATAACAAAACACTATACATATAAAGATAACAAAGTGGTACTAACCAGATAACCTGGTTCTTTCCTGAAAATGCCACCATACTGGCTTTGTTAAGTGATTCTTTTATTATAGTCTCTTCTCATTTGGAACCTGGGCCTAAATGTGGAAGTCATGCTTTTCAGCCATTATATATACTCCAGACTCCCATGCCTTAATCTTAACCAGGCATTTTGTCCTTCCTAGATTCCTACTTCCACCAAAGACACAAGAGACCAGTCTTACCAAACTTCTGTAGGACTCTAAATCTTCCATTTAGTCTGAAACCTAGGATGCTGTGAGCAAAGTTGTTACCAGAACAAAACTGTAGAAGTTCCTCTCTGATTCTCAATAGAGGAACATCGAATGACAAAGAAACAATTAAGGAAATGTTCAACATCCTTAGTTATCAGAAAAATGAAAATCAAAACAACCCTGAGATCTCACCTTACACCCATCAGAATGGCTAAGATCAAAAACTCAAGTGACAACACATGCTAGAGAGGATGTGGAGAAAGGGAAACCCTCCTCTACTGCTGGTGGGAATTTAAACTTGTACAACCACTTTAGAAATCAATCTGCTGCTTTCTCAGACAATTAGGAATAGTGTTTCCTCAAGATCCAGCTATGCCACTCCTAGGCATATATCCAAAATATGCTCTAGTACACAACAAGGACATTTGTTCAACCATGTTTGCAGTAGCTTTATTTGTAATAGCCAGAAGCTGGAAACAACCCAGATGTCCCTCTGTTGAGGAACTGATACAGAAATTGTGGTACATTTACACAATGGAATACTACTCAGCAATTAAAAACAAGGAAAACATGAAATTTGCAGGCAAAATGTGGGAACTATAAAAGATCATCCTAAGTGAGGTATCCCAGAAGCAGAAAGACACACCTGGTATCTACTCACTTATAAGTGGATATTAGACATATAATATAGGATAAACATACTAAAATCTGTACACCTAAGGAAGCTATGCAAGAAGGGGTACCTGGGTAAAATACTCAATCTTCATTAAAAAGGCAAATGGAATGGATATCATAAGAGGAATAAAACGGGGAACAGGAAAGGAGCCTACCACATAGGGCCTTCGAATGACTCTATCCAGCATGGTATCAAAGCAGAGGCTGAGACTCATAGCCAAACTTTAGGCAGAGGGAGGGAATCTTATGAAAGAAGGGGGAGATAGAAACATCTAGAGGGAACAGGAGCTTCACAAGGAGAGAAAAACAATCTGGACACAAGGGGGCTTTTTCTGAGACTGATACACCAACAAAGGACCATTCATGGAGATAATCTAGAACCCTTGCACAGAGGTAGCCCCTGGCAGCTCAGTGTCCAAGTGGGTTCCCTACTAAGGGGAACAGGGACTGTCTTTGACATGAACTCAGTGGCCTGCTCTTTGAACACCTCCCCCTGAGGGTGGTGCAGCCTTACCAGGACACACAGGAAGACAATGCAGCCAATCCTGATAAGAACGGACGGACTAGGATCAGATGGAAGGGGAGGAGGATCTCCTCTATCAGTGGACTGACATACGGAAATGGGAGGAGATGAAAGAGAGAGGGTGGGGTTGGGAGGGGATGAGGAATGGGGCTATGGCTGGAATACAAAGTGAATAAACTATAATTAGTAAAACAATAATTTCTCTAAAAGAAGTTCCTCTCTGCCCTTCAAGTTAATAGTTCTTCCCTGCCCAGGGATCTGTCCCAATTCTCACTTCCCTCTCTATCCTTGCCCTGATGAGAAGTGGGAGTTGGGAGAATACCAGAAAATGAGGAGGAGAAAAAGAGAGAGAGGAAGGAGCCACACATTGGATCTCTGCCTCTAATCTCAGCATTCAAGAGCTGGAAGCAGCAAATGACATGAGTCCCTAACAAAGAATAAAAAGCGGGGGCAGACTCAGATGTTAAGATCATGGGCTGCTCTTCCAAAGGACCTGGGTTGGGTCCACAGCACCTATGTGGTAGCTCATATCAATATGTAACTCCAGCTTGGGGGAATCTGCTTCTCTCTTCTGGCCTCTATGTGCATGCATGTGGTGAACAGATACAATGTGAGCCAAACATCCACACACATAAAATTAAAATAAATTTCAAAAACACCTAAAATAGTTTAAGGAAGGAAGGTTCTATTTTTGCTCACAGTTTGAGAGTACAGTCCATTGTGGGTGGAAAGTTTATGGTGACAGCATAAGGCATCTGGTCACATCATGTGTGAAGTCAGGAAGCAGAGAAAGAAGTGCCAGCAATCAGCTTTTTTTTTTCTCTTTATGATTCAGTCTGGACTTGAGCCCAAGGGGAAGTGCAGTGTGGGAGCTACTATGTCAACACCCTACAAAGCAGGGGTTCAGATAACTTTAAAATCACACATCACAGTGCATCCCACAGGACACAGGAAATGTCTCTATCACCTACAATGGTGTGATCAGAGCACTTCCTTCTAACTCCATTCTGGGTTTATTCAGTGGTTTGGGCTAGCCTGGAAATCTTGCCAAACTGCATAACGTTCTCCTGAGGAACAGTCTTCCAGATTCCAAAGGATGGACTTGCAAACTGACTTCTGTAGTGCAGCACCATCCACTGCTGGGAACTGCCTTGGGACAGCTCTGGAATTCTACCCTGCAGCTGCCTGGCAGAAGAGAACCTGGATTTAGCCAATCCAGGGTGGGGTCAGAAGCAGAGGAAAGCTGGTAGATGCTGTTGCTGCTGCTGTTGCTGCATACTAAGATGCAACACTCTGACACAACTGGGAGAAAAGGCTCAGAGCCTACAGTACTAAGGACTTTACTGATAGGCACAAGTCCCCTTCCCACACTTGAAGCTGATGAAAGAGAGACTGACTCACTTGAAGATGAGAGGCATCTGCCATTTCCAAGAGTTGCAGAGTAAAACCTTCCTATAATCAGCTACAGGTTTGAGTGCCACTCCCTACCAGAGCCACATTGGCTTTCAAGATTCCTGAGAGCTATTTTGAGTGGTTTCAGTGCTCACGATCCTGGCAAATTTAGCCATTTTTCAGACAATATTTAGATTCTGACACAAGTGTGAACTAGATGACTTTTCAAGGCACGGCACAATGTTCTGTTTAAAGCTTTTATTTCCTTCTCAGAGCATTCTCAAAGTCCTCTAACCCCTTTGTGTGGCCTCCGGGAAATTTCCCTAAGGTTCTGCACACACTCATGTGGGGATGGGGCAAAGGGAGAGGTAATGAATGAGGGCAAACCCTCATGTGTTTTGGGTCCTGAGGAATGTGGAGCTTGCAAAGACCCTTTGCCTCTGCAGCATATTGAATTTCCAAGATGTGTGGACCAATGCATCATCTGAGGCATTTCATGCTCTCTGGATGTTCTTAAAGTTGGCCTCAAAATACATGGGAGTGTACAGCTACAGTCCCTTGCTCCCTCATGAGTGATAACTAGGAGCTGGCTTGCATGTCAAACCTGTTATGGCTGAAATAATAGCATATCTGCAGCTTTGCTTTAGGTGACTCACTTAAACAGTCTGTAGTGACTAAGATTACAGACTGAACAGACGGAAGGGACAAAAGGCAAATTGCAAAAGTGCTCTTTTTCAGCTCAGAGAAGCCTCACTGTATTTTCTTGACAGCATCCTACTCACCAGACACAACAAGAGACATGAAAGCTGGCATGGCAAACACTACAAAACAATCCTGCCTTAACACTGCCCAACAGACTTATTGCTCATCAACAGACAAACTTGCTAAAGAAGGCATAGCCTTGTCCACCTGTTCATCATGGATCCTACCCATGTCCTTCTATTGAAAACCTTTCTCAGGCTGCAGCTGTGGTGACCTTATGACTAATCGGTTCATTTGTACAACCTACTGGTCATATTCAGTTCTCTCAGCAATAGCTGTCTCTACTCTCCCAACAAACTCAAAGTGAGGAAGCTGGCTGCGCTTTCTGGCTGGAGCTTTGAGTTTGGGGTAAGGCTTCTGGGGTAAGCCAAGGACACAACAGATGCAAGGAATAGTGGGCTCCCACACTTCTCAAATCAAGTATACCAGTAAGCACTCACCTTATTATTCACCTGAACAGTTGTTTCCCTGACTGGAAAAGAAAAGTAAGACAACCCAGAATCTTCTAGAAATAAGAACTGTCAAGAGTACCTTGGGAGGAGGGGACAATTGAGTCATTACCTTAGACCTTCAGGAGTTTTCTTTCAACTTGGGTTCTCTTAATTTCCATTTCCATGATCCCATTGCTCCCACCCTCCAAGAAAATACTACTTTAATAACTGGCCTCTTGACATGGCTTGTGCCAGGCTGGAAAGTTCCCAAAGCTTTTACACAGCCCTACAGAAAAACAGGACATAAACAAGAAAATGTATGATGTATAAAGAGCAGGCTTGTGAACCACATTAACAAGGGCAAGAGTTGGAGAACCAGACATGGGAGGAAGGGATTTTCCATGGTACGACTTTCTTGTTAGTTTTTTGAGAGTCATTTTTACTCTGTAGGAAATGCATCTGTATTTTGAAGCTTATACAGTATGGCTTTCCATCTCCTTATCACACTCAAGCACTCAGGGTTTGTTTGCCATGAACTGTCCGTCTCAGTTATCCTGGGAAGCTTCCTCCTACTCCTCCCTACCTCCACCCACACCAGGACTTCTGAAGATATGTGGAAAGGTGATTGGGCTCAGGTATTCAACAAATGTGCCCTTGTGTATGAGCTGTAGTGCAAGACACAGGAGTGCAATAACTCATACTTTGTTTTATCAGGCACCATCTGATAGGAGAAAATTTCCAAGGTCATTTCCTTAATGCTCTATGTCATTTTAAAAATATTAGATGTGACATTAAAAAGAATACTACAAAAAAAACATTTATCAGGCACATTAATCTCTGCCAATAAAAATATTAAAATATTACAATAAAAATATTAGAGAATTCCTAAGGGACAACAAGAAAGAAACTCTTGCAAATGATTACATCTTCCCGAAGACGGTAAAGAGGAAAATCCCACTTTCTAGAACAGTCAAGATAGCTCATCTCTATCCTCTATGACTCCCATAAGATGACTAAGAGCCCCTATCAGGCCAGTCCAGCTCTCCAGACTGTGAACTCTTTACCAATATCTCCATATGTAACCTAGAGTCTTCCACCTGGGAGTGTTATCTTCACTTCCCGGAAAATGCTTCTTCCTTCATCTGCCTCAGTTTCCTCAAAGAAGACAAAGATAAAACACCCGAAGACATCACAAGTGAACTCCATCTGAAGCCTGCCAACCAGTTCTACTAGGAAGAGCATTTTTTGCTTCCAGGGTGGGGTGGGATGGGAATGCTAACCTTTGACATACCCATCAGAGAACAGTCCTGTGTGGGAACCAGCCTTCAGTTATGGCTCTTATGCTATCGATGCTCCATGAGGAAGAGACACCCAAACTCTTAAGTCTTGGACCTTGCTTGGGGGTCTCACTGGGCAAGACCCTATAGGTACTCCCTAGGTCCTCTTGAGTCTCAGCAAGCTTATTCTAGTGGATGGTGTACATAGCCATTAAACTAGCTTAACATAGAGCAAGCATCCATGGGACCATACAATTTATCCTAGCACCTAACATAACATATCAGATCTGTTAGTACAGAGCTATATAAACAAACATTTCACAGCCCCCAAATTCTTCAAGACATTTGACAAAGATCAACCAACAAAATGTATTTCAAAGAAAACAGCAGGTGGAAGTAGAGGGTTACTTTTTTTTTTTTACTCTGGCATGGAATGCAAACTGAAAAATGAGCTGCCTTGACCTTTTTTAAGTTACACAATCAAACACGAACATACAGCATCAACAGCTCATAGAAGAGCCTCCGGATAGGTGGTATACCAGATGGGGATGACATTCATTGCCTTATTGTGTGGCTTTGACTCCAAACAAATGAGCTTATTTTACTTTCCTACATCAAACATGGTCTTGAGGCTGGGAGTGTGACTCAATTGGTAGAGTACTTACCTAGCATCTGAATCCCAGTATTGAATCAACAGCACTGCATAAAACCAGGGTTTCAACACATTCTCAAGATCCCAGCACTTGGGAAGTGGAGGCAAAAGGGTGAGATATTCAAGGTCACTCTCCGCTATACACAGAGTTCAATGACAGACTGAACTTCAAGATATCCTATCAAGAAAAAGAAGGAAGGGAAGAGGAAGGCAAAGAGGGAGGGAAGCAGATAGGCCTCATCTTCAGGATGAACTTCTCATCTCTCTTCATGGAAAGGGTCATTTCACTTTATCAGCTGAGGAAAACTCTATACAAATCCACTGAATGTAATAAGCGATATCTTTCACAGAAATGTTCCACACTTCATATCAACATTTAATTTTCACTCTGTGTATACATTCAACTACACAAACATGCTGTTAAATCATTTCATGTAGAGAACTGATAGCATGGAGAAAACATTTGGATTGACTAGAGTTGCCATCAGCAGCTTTCATTATGACCTACTGCTCTTGGGTCCTGAAAGAGCCAGAAAATGACATCTGTGTGCCAAAATATTCATTAGAATTCCCTTCTTGGTTATTATTCAGAAAGAAAAGTTCCCTTCTGGCCACCATATTTGGTATTTTAAGAGAGATCATTAATACACCAGATTTTTTTTCAAGGATCTCTCAGAAAACAAGATTGTGTGCATACCTTCCAAGAAAACATCTTGGAAGAGTCAAATGTCTGCAAAGAAAGAATCATTTTGCACCATGAAATTCATGAAATTAGCTGGTCTTCTCTGTCCAGACTTCCTTTTCCAAGCCATGGTCTCTTTGAATAACTGGTTCTTGTAAGTAGGACTGGAAGTTCTGGGGAGCATGTGTCCAGAGGAACTGCTTAGAAAACATGACTGCCTTTTTCTGTGTCTCTTTGATATTCATCTCTCCCTGAACAAAATATCTTAGAATATTGGAGTTGGGGTGGGGTGTTAGAAATCCTCAAGTCTAGTTCTTGCATATGAATTATGCCAAACCAGTCTATCAACTGCTTCAGCTTTCTCTTCTCAGTTGGAAAAAGAACAGGAATGGGCTGGAGAGATGGCTTAGTGAGTAAGAGTAGTTGTTGAGCAAACATGAAGACTTGAGTTCAGATCCTAGGGACCATGTGAAAATCCAGTGTGTCTGTGCTGGGAGAATGGGGAGGGAGACAGAACAATGATGGGGACTTGCTGACTGCCAGCATAGCTCTTGAGATCCTGTCTCAAGAAACTGAGAAGGGAAAGGACAAAACAAGGCACTCAAACTCTTTTTCTGGTTTCCACATTTATCACCAGGCACATGCACCTGTATCAATGTAGGAAAACACCACAAACACACACAAACACAGACACACACACACACACACACAAGAACAGACACCTTTTGTTTTAGGAGAGGGCATCCTTAGTTGTTACTACTTTTAAAAGTGGCCAGTTAATGAGCATTGACTGTACTGCCAACCAGGGGTTGAAGCTTTCCTACACCTTGTATCATTCACCCTTACCAGCCCATAAGGTAAACATGATTCCCCTGGCTTTATACCTAATGAAATAGAGACTGATGTTAAAGGCATTTGTCCACAATTACAGGGCTCGGAGGAGGGAGAGTCAGTGTTCAAATTCAAGGTTGCCTGATTTCAATACCCAACCCCTTTACTGTCCTCTCTACTGACTGCCAAATGAAACAAGGCCAGAGTATAAGTCACCCAGGCTCTCTTGGACTCTCACATTAATTCAGGGCTTCAAATAATGAGGTGAGTGAAGAGTCCTCCACAGTGATAAAGCAGACAGGGGTGCCTGTGTCTAAGAGCAAGATCTTAAAGGCCTGGCTATTTCCTGTTATCAGCTTGTCAGGTCTAACCTGATAGTTTACTCTAAAGCTTCCTAGATACTAGTGAGAGTCTTCTGACTTGGTGTTAATGATTTGTCTATCATGTAATAAAAAAGTGGTGGAGAGAATTTGGGATGGATTTTTATCTGGAACCAAACTATTAGTTTGGAGGACATTTTTTGTTGTTGGTCCTTTTTTTCCTCAATCCAGGTCATATAGTGCTGGACCATGAGTGTGGTCTGTATTAGGGTATCTGATTGTTGTCTAGAGTGGCACAGATGTCTACAGTGGCATGGGAATTACTGCATGGAAACACCAGCTTCCCACTTTGGGGGGGGGGCTTTGGCCTTTCAGAAAAACCAGCAAAGTTTAGATACAGTTGTAATATTGCTTATAAAATCAATGAAACGAACAACTCCACATTTGGCTAAGGCCGAGGATCTGGCTTGCTTCCATGTATGTGGACCTATCTGCATTGCCCCCGTGGCACACCTGGGTTGGCTACCCAGAGGCTATTTAAGCTGTGGGCTGGCTTTCCCCGGGGTCTGAGGATTGTTCAATGTTCCTGAATAAACTGCACTGAAAAAAAAAAGAAAAAAGAATATTTCCTTTAATATTATAATTTGTTATAAAGAATAAATTTGTTATCTAGAAAAAAAAATCAATGAAACGAAATGGAGCCTTCGGTGGGAATATTTAAGTTTGTTCACCTAGGGCCAATGGAAACTATAGGCACAGAAAATCAGCTTCCTTCTCTAGGAAAAAATAGTATACTTGGAATGGGTATAGATAACCCATTTGATCCAACTCTCAGTTTCCTCTTTGTAAATAGGGTCTCTGATCCCCTCTGTGAGCAGTATATTCAAGGCCAAGCTGACTTAACAAATATCACCTCCATGGCTAGTTGTTCCAATGTCAATACCTCATTCTCTATCACTCCAATCCACTCCAACATCCTCTCTCATCTGGAGCATCCCACTGGCAATATACCTGATGCCTGGAACAGGACCCAGTACAAAGTATATGCAAAGGCTGTAAATTATTAAATGAATGAATAAAAACCATGGGGTGGGGAGATACGTCAGTGGGTAAGGTGCTTGCTGTACAATCACAAGGACCTGAGTTCAGATTCCCAACTTGTATATAAAATGCCAGGAGTAGCAGTATGCCTTTAACCCTAGTACCGAGAAGATAGACAGGGGTACCTTAGGGCTTACCTGCTCAGCCAGTCCAGCTGAACTGGTCAATTCCAGGTTCAATTAGAGGCTCTGTTTCAAAAATGAGGGCAATAAAGAAAGACACTGGACAGTCTTCTGGCATAATCATGGGAACACATGTATGTGAGCATGCACACACACATACACACACACACACACACACACACACACACACGAAATTCTATTTGTCCTGAATTAGTGACCCTGTCACATAATTGTCTGAGATCTAGCCACAGTACTATGTCTCTGAGGTGTTAGCTATGCCCTGTTCCTGCAAATTCCTTCAACAAGTATTGAATTGTTGGGACCACAACAAAATACTAAGGGCTGGTAAATTAAGCAGTAGACATATGTTTTCTTGTGATTCTGTGGGTTGGATGTCCCTTCTCCTTGGCTTACAGATAGCTAACTTCTCTCTGTGTACTTAGGGATGGGCCTTCCTGTGGACACAGAAAATGGTGGGCACATCTCTAATCCCAGCACTCAGGAGGCTGAAAGAGTCTTAAATTCATGGCCACAAAAATAAATAGAAACAAGAAGGTACAGATTAGATTAAGAGACACTCATATTATTATTTTCTTCTTGTTTTAAACATTCATTTATTCGTTTGTTCGTTTTTCAAGTTTATGTGTGTGAGTGTTTATTTGTGTGTGTGCATGTACACCAAATTCATGCTAGGTGCCACTGGGTTTGGAGGGCAGAAAAGGGCAGCAGAGTCTCTGGCACTGAAGTTATAGATGTTTGTGAGCCATGATGTGGATGGTGGGGAATAGACTGTAGTTTTCTTTTCTTTTCTTTCCCTTTCTCCTTTCTTCTCTCTCTCTCTCTCTCTCTCTCTCTCTCTCTCTCTCTCTCTCTCTGTCTCTCTCTCTCTCTCTCTCTTATTTAAAAAATGGTTTTTCAAGACAGGGCTTCTTTGTGTAGCCTTGGCTGTCCTGGAACTTACTCTGCAGACCAGAATGGCCTGGAACTCACAGAGATCTGCCTTCCTCTGCCTGCCTACAGCTGGGATTGAAGGCATGTGCAGGCTTGAACCCTGGTTTTACTATGAGAGCAGCAGCAGCAGTAGCAGCACTCTTAACTGCTGAGTCCTGGCTCCAGCCCTCTTAAATTTTTCTGAATTTCCTTTCAAAGTCAGGTCCTGAGAGTCTGAGGGTTAAGAGTTTAACATATGAATGGTGGATACAATTCATCAGTAATTCCAGTTATTTTTCTGAATTCCAAGGAGGACTTCTTTTGGTGTGCTTGTTTCTAGAAGGCTTTCTTTCATTCTTTTCATTTGTTTATTTACTATTAAGTTTGTGCTGTTGTTTTGATTTTTGCAGCAATGTCTCAGTATGCATCCCAGGCTGGCATTGAACCTACAGTCTTCCTGCCTGAGGCTTGGAACTACAAATTCACACAATTTGACTTGCTCTCTGCTGTTCCCGGTGCCCAGTAGCACACTGCAGCTCCTCCTGGATGCCTGCACAGGCCACCAGAACACCTGTTTCATGCTGCCTCATCACAAGCTGGCTTTCTTCCCATTGCTACAGCTTGCCTTCTCTCTAAACACCTGCCCTTCTGGCTGCAGTTAACCCTTTTGTTTCTGGCTGTTCCACTAGATGAAGCCCTGAGTCTAAAACAAATAAACCAGTCACCTTTTGTTCTAATCTGTTATGTATCCATTTTTGGAGATGCCTAGGTATGACAATGTATGAGCTAAACAAAGTGGAGTGGTCTCAGGAGCTAAACACTCGAAATAGCAATGGTGCCATGCCATGCCCAGAGAGCATCCAGTTCAGTTAGTTTGGCAAGGTGGTCTTATCAGAGTTTCTACAAAGTTCATGTGTTTGTAATAGGCTAAAGAGGTTAAGGATCGCTGTTCTAACTGGTGTCCATCAAACTGACACCAAAGGTTACCAACTAGGCTCAATGAAAAAGCAACAAGAGCCTGGCAATCCTGGACCACGTGCAACTTGTGTAACTTGAGTGAGCATTTTTGTTGTTGTTTTTCAGAACAAGGTTTCTCTGTATAGCTCTGGTTGTCCTGGAACTCACTTTGTAGACCAGGCTGGCCTCAAACTCAGAGATCTGCCTGCCTCTACCTCCAGGGTGCTAGGATTAAAGGTATGCACTACTACCGCCTGTCTAACAATGTGAGGGTAGCTCATGACTGTCTTTGGTGGAGTAGAGCAATCTGGATGGGAGGTGGAGGGTGGTGTTCAGCAGTCACACTGGGATCATCTGAAGCAGGACCTGCAGGGTGCTGTGGATGACAGTCAGTCTTCCTGCAGTCAAAAGAATACAGTTGACAGGATGCTGGCCCATACCACAACCAACTTTATTTGCTGGGTTTTAATAATATAAGAATCTTCATTTTATCATCTGTACCTTTTGCATGAGTTTGAACAGTTTCAGAATAAGCTTTCAAATATTGTTAAGGTAGTGCAGGAAATGAGAAACTGAGCAACAGAAGAGAACGAGAGGAACAGAAACATTCAACTATTTACTGTTGGAGAAGTTATCATAGCACCCATTTATAAGAAGATGTAAACCTGACATGAAGCCCCAACATATAAAACAGAAAAGGAGTGGAGCTGTTTTCCTGGAAGTAGAAGACAGAGCCTGGCTAGCTTTCTCCCCATTGTCACCCCAGAGAACTTCAGATTTCTTTGTGGAGACTGAAGAAAGCAGCTTGCAAGGCTGTGTGCATCTTATTTCATATGCATGCTAAACAACTGGCTGGCAGTTTGGAGAGAGAAATCCCTGCCTCTCATCATAAGCAAAAATAAATTCCTTTACATTAAAATGTTTAAAGAATAAACAAACAAACAAACAAAACATGACATTATTTTAAAAAGTGGATGTTCTAAGATATTAAGGCAGAAAAAGACTGCATATAGACCATTGAAGATGTAAATTATGAAGGTGGCAGAAGGGAGCTATGTCAGAATTATACCTGAGCCAGTTTGTAGTTCCTTTATCCCAGCAGTGGGGATTCAAAGGCAGGCTATTGCTTTGAGTTCCAAGCAAGCCAGCCCTTCATAGCGACTCATATATACATACACACATATATACATACATACAGATGGATGCTTTTAATTATTGAATTAACAAATTAACAGCTATATCAGTTCCCTTGGTGTTATATCACCAAGTATTACAGATATCACTCGGTAGCCAAAGCCTTAAAAGGGCAAACACAAGTCTTTTATTCCAACCACAATTATTAATCTTAACTCTCAGACCACACATTACACTTCTCATACACACATATATTTAATGTTACAGAATTGTAAATAAAGGGTTAAAAGGATAACAGGACTCCAATGACCTTAGTGAAAGAGCCCAGAGTTATTGCAAAGAGCTGGTGTCACTACAGTCACAAAGCTGATCCAGCACAGAGCAGAAGCCCTGGGGAAGGAATCAGGCATTCAGGTGCGCCTTGAAGACATGCATACCTGATGGTCTAAGGACAGGTTGATGTGTGCCATTCCCCAGGGCAAGGAGTTCCTCTTTTTACATGAACCAATTGAAGGTTTGCATCCTTTGTTGGTCTTGTGTGTTTGGTATACTCACAAGCCTGTTTTATTTTATTTTATTCTGACAGGGTTTTGATATATCCATGTGTTCCCAATTTACTTTGATAACTTCATAGGTGCTAGTATTTGCTGTGTGTGTTATTTATAAGTTTTTGCTTCATTCTCTGTGCCAGTTGTTTACTTACACAAACAAGACATGGAGTCATTCTGTTTAAGCTTTTGCACTCAAAATGTATCCTACTGCTATTTACAAATAGAACCATTTGAGGCAAGACACAGGCTGAATGTTAGTGTTCCATACAATAGGAAATATTTGGATCAAGACATTGTCTGATCTCCATAGAAGGAAAAAGTCATTTTATATTTTACACACACACACACCAGTCAAAAAGAAGCAAACAGCCTCTCTGGAGTGACTCACCTCTGTCCAGTCCACACAGACAACACAGAACAAGCTTTAATAAAATGAACCAGAAAGTTCAGATTATAGTAGGAAATGAAGCATGAAGAAGATTCAGCTGACAATTATAACCATGTTATTAGAACAAGATAATAAATTAAGGATTTTTTAAGTACTCAAGATATAAAGGACAGTATGAGAACCATAAGGGCCTGTGAGGTGGGTCAGTGGGCAGAAGCTCTGCACAGGACTGACCTCCTGCACTCTCCCCACTGACCCCCAGCCTACATCGGAAGGAGAGAACAAACTCCCAACAGCTGTCTTCTGCCCCCACCTGTATGCCCACACCCACAAGCCCAAATCATAGTCTTTTCTTTCTTTCTTTCTTTCTTTCTTTCTTTCTTTCTTTCTTTCTTTCTTTCTTTCTTTCTTTCTTTCTTTCTTTCTTTCTTTCTTTCTTGTAAGGTCTCTCTATGTAACTTTGGCTGGCTTGGGACTTGCTATGTAGATCAAACTAGCCTAGAATTCATAGAGATCCTCCTACTTCTGCCCCCCTCACGCTGCCAACATTTTGCTTCCAATTATTTATCCTAAATAAGTCATAAAATGACCCAAAAATAAATGCAAAAGAAACATTTTTAATGGGAAAAATAAAGGAAATTATATTGTGTAACAGCAGACAGGAACAGTTAAACAAATTGTGATGTTTTTTCATCTAATGATAATCCATGCAGGAAATGAAAATGCTGTTGTATAGAGATGGATATATATCCATAAAGTCAGTTGAACATCTTCCAGAGTAGGGTCCAAGGCTTTGTGATGACCTTTAGTTAATCCCAAATACTGTACCAGGCTGGTCATAAGAGGGTCTCTGTCTCCTCCGAAATGTCTCAAGTCACAGGTTTAGCAATGGGAAAGACTTTAGTTGAGCAGCTGAACCACAGTGCTTATACTTGCCTTGAATTCCCTGAAGTCATAAGAATCCCTCAGATGAAGGCTAGATGCCTGTTCGCTGCTTGCAGCTGCCCCTAAGCTGGTGCCCAACCTGTCTTTGGCAACTTTGTCTGGTAAGTTGAAGTTCTGCCAGAGTGAGGTTTTGGCTGGATGTCTCTGTGGCTATGGGACAAACTTTGGAAATGAGTGAGAGGCTTGGGCCACTGTCAATGAGGCCAAAGTAGTCTTTGCTCTTGTCAGTTTCCATAGGCCCTTCAGACCACCGTGAACCCACTGGCACAGGATTGGAGCTTCTAGTCATTTCTTCTTGCATACATGCCTTGTGCCTCTTCAGTGCCTGGCACAGTTCTGAGTTACTGCTTAGCAAGAAGTACTTGGGGCCAGGATGGTCTGTTGCTGAATTTATGATCTTCTCTCACTGGGAGCCTCATGAAATTGTTAAGATCAAATAGGGCATGGAACTGGATGGGACTGATACTACCTATATCAAGGGGTCAACAATTGAAGCCTTGTGGGGACATTCTACATGCTATGTAGGCTACTTTCTTCTGAAGCATGAGCTGCCTCTATCAGGTTGTGTGTAGACTCAGACCCAGGCCCAGTTCTTTTCATTGTGTATAATTCTCTTCTTCTGCAAGGAAGAAAAGATCCTGCCCCTTAGCTAGGGCTCTTTAATGCCATTCTCAGACACTTCCATCCTTCAAACCAAAGAGCTTCCAGATATTCTATACTAGCTAGAGACACAAGCAACTCAGAGTGTTCAAATGGCCAGTAAATCTTTCAGGAAAGCACAATAATTGATCTTCCAGGATTGGCTGATCAAGACAATACACAGCCTACTACGTAGGCATGTATATGGCGCCACCTGGCCTTCAAGCTTAGAATCTAGCACTCCTCACCTGCTCTGGAGGTGACAGAAAGCAAGGACAAAGGAAAGGGAGAGAGAGGCAAGGGAAGAGAGCATGAAAAAGACTTGGGAAAGAGAAAGGAAGAGGTGCCTGGAGGGGGAGAAGGAACATTGAAGGTCTCAGGCCCTCAGAGGCGCACGATTCTGGCTGCACGTCTGTCTGTCTGTCTTTTGGTCTCTGGCCAGCAGCTGCTCGCTGCACAGCATGAGGGCATCGAGTAACTATCCTGGCACAGCAAGCCATCATGCAGTTGCGGGGGGGCAGTTGGCATCTGCAAACTGTTTTTTTTTTCTTTCTTTCTTCTTTCATTAAGGCTATGTGCTGACTCCCACATAGGAGAACTTATTAAACTGCACTTATTAAACTGTCCACCACTCTCAGGGACCATGTGTGACAAACAGCAGAGGGTGATACAGCCCCACTCATGGATGCTAGGGTCTAGTGAGGACTTGGGCTCCTAGCTGAGAGTTTCTCAGAGACTTGAGAACATTTTGCTGGCTTTGCCTGAGTAGCTATTTAATACCTGCAGCTGCAGCATAAACTCTCTACTTAGAAAGTCTCCAAAGAATGCCTTAGCTCAGGTTCGGTGAGCAACCCCCATAAAATTGGGAGTGTATTGGGCAATCTGAGAAGCCCATGCTTGCCTACCTACTGGGGCTCACCCTATCTCTCCTGGTCTGGCCGCCACGCAAGGTGGTGAACCCAGGACACGCGCTTTGTACACCCATATGGACAACAGAACTCGTGACAGATAAAGCCGTGTAAAGAAATGTTGGCTTACACCCACACTGAAGTTCTGTCTTCCCAAAACAAGAAGCAAGACACCAGCACCCACAGGCCAACCCAAACCAAGACCACCCTTCCTTAGATGCATGAACTGAAAATGAATCAGCATTGAGACAGTTTATTGGTTTGCTTTTTCCCAGGTCACATATTTTAAGTAAATAGATTATAAGAGACATAATGTCTTTTCTTCTTCCACAGGTGGTAATCAGGCGCTCTCCTCTTTACACACACACACACTCACACATACTCAACCAAACAACCTTATAGCTCGCTGAGACCTTCACTTCTTAAAGTAGGGGATGGTGACAATATAATTTCCTTTAAAATGCCCTTAATGCAATATATAATGTACAAAAATATCTCTACATATTTGAAGTTATAAGAAAAGCACCTCTTGATACAAACAAACTTAAATATGACAGTTACTTTTGTATAACAAGCATTGCACTTTTACTAACTGGGTTTTGGAAAGTTCAAGTAGTAATGAGGCTTATTTTCCCCGTGAGAAACCAGTTTGTGAGCAGGCTAGGCAGCGGCTCAGAACCCTGCCCGAAGAGTAACAGTCTGTACTTCTCAGTGTGTGTGGTGAGCCTGGCTTGATCTTGGGTTCCTCTACCTCCGTTAGGGGCAGCCAGGCAGATCTCTGCAGGTTTGTCTCAGTCCTCCCTGGTGCAAAGCAGGTGCCAAAGGGAAAGTACCCCAACTGTTCAATGCTGCCACCCTTAACTAAATCCTAAAGCGCTTAGGGATGACTCAGTGGGTCCCGGAGGCTGCGGTTGCCTGTGTCTGCTCTTGGGAGGACATCACAGACGGGGCCTGGAGGACCTCCGGCAGGGAACGCCGGCATCAACGGCCATAGCCTTGAGGGCCGATCTTGTTTTTGGGGGCAACAGGGTCCTTCCTTTTGTCTGTCAACTGGTAGATCTGTTGGGCCAATTTCTGCAACATGCAGGTCCCAAAGCGGCATCGAGAGTTGTGGGAGCCAGGGTTCATCATCTTGCGGTAGCGTTTGACTCGAAAGTGGGCTGAGCTTGGAGGGCTGCAGAGAAGGAAGGACACTTGAAACTTAACCAACCAGGGCTTTGGCCCTAAGCACCTCGGACCAGGGCCAAACAGAACCTGAGGGACCTGGGACCTGCTCCCTCCACCAGAGCTGCAGTCTGGCCTGGACAATCCTCCCGGGGCCTGGGTAGTCGAAAGGGCACATCCTCTGCAGAGGGTGTAGTTACCTGGCTTGTGGAGTTTTAGATGTGCTCTCCTTCTCCTGGTCCAGAACAAAAGTCTCCATAGGAACTGTCTCCCCACCAGTGAGTTCTGAGGAATCGCTGCTGGATGCCTGCAGTTCCATCTCTCCACTACTTAGTGCCAGCTTATCCCACCTAGAAAACACAAGCAGGTGTGTTTGGCTAGAGTTCAAGTGATGTCCCGGCCAGCTCCCATCTCCACTTCCTTCTAACCCCTCCAGGCCATCACTCATTGTTCCATGACTGCCATGTATTAGGACTGAAGAAAGCACTGCCCCAAACTCACTGCAAGGACACATCCTCTGGCTGTGCAGCATCCACGCCTAGAAAGGCGAGTGAACCCAGAAACATCAGGATGATGGAAACCAGCTTCATTCTGTGCAGATGCTCAGATACCCTGGAAAGGAGCAAGAAGCTGAGGGTTTTCAAACGGGCCAGCTGCACAGCCCTGGAGCAGAAGGAAGGGCAGTGGCAGGAGGGGGAGCATCTTGGCGGCGCTCTGCCTGGTTCTGCTGATTTTCTCTTCTTGGAGCAGAGAGGCACCCAGAGGCTTTTGGGCTGGTCAGGTTGGTGACAAGCAAAGCAAAGGAAGCCGGAGTGCCAGGCTTCCAGAGGTCTCCAACTCAAGTCCTAGGATCCTGGCCCACAGATTTCAGGTGAGATAGAGCAGGGTGCATGAGTTAGACCTGGGACATGAGGTGTGCTCTACAGTGGATCCCTGTGGGATCCACTTGTCCAGGTCTCCAAGCTTTGGGGATTTGGCAAAGCCACACCCCACTCCCCAACACGCTGGAGAACAGTGGTCCCTATCTGCTGAAGGAGTAAGTTGTCAAGCAATAGGAGAAAGTTTGAGATGTCTGGCTGAACCTGGCAAAACCCCCAAGTCCAAGACTCACTGCGATGAGACACCAGGAGCGGTAACGCTGGAGCTCTCCTGCCTAGTGTCACCAATAAACCACTGAACAGCCAAAGCCAGCTCCAGCATTTTATACACTAAGGGGCTGTCAGGGCCTGCTCTGCCCTGGAGGCTTCTCTTTCCTCCAGCGTTCTGGCTTCTAAGATAAGGCCTGCCCAGAAGCTTGCCTGTGGGTATAGGGGTAAGGGTAGAGGTCCCTTGTGGCCAGGCATCTCGGAGATCGGTGTCGAGAGATTAGACTGGTGCAGGACTTCCGCTGCCCTATTTCCTGGCTTAGGGCTCATGCAGTGAGAAGGAAAAGAAAGCCAGAACAATTTGGGTTAGAGGAATCCTTTTCCTTGAGAGACTACACCCCAGGGTGCTGGTCTGCGCTTTCAGGATAGAGCTGCAAGAACTGGGGGACAGGCGGGACACGTGGCTAACCTAGAACTTAGGCTTGGGGAGCTGTGGCCTCAAATGGGCCTTGCCCCCTGCCAGCTTAGCACCTGGCTGAGCCTTGATCCCTACCTCTTCATGCAGAGTATACCTGAAAGGGTTAGGTCCTGGCTAGCAAGATTTCATAATAAGGGCAAAGCTGGAAACAGCTGAATTGAAAATTAGGGTTTGGAGAGGGTAGTTATCTGAAGATTGAGAACTCACATTCCTATTTGGAAATACAGGAATAGCCAAAATTAGGAAGACAGATAGTTCTGTTTTCCTCATAATGCTATATCCTTATAAGGCTGTGACCTGAGAATTGGCCTACCTTCATTCACCCATTTGCAAACATAAGGATTGACTGACAGGGAGAACACTAGTACTACATGTGTGCTTCTTGCTGTCTCTTTTGATCTTATACATGCTCCCGAACTGGGGTTCTCATGTATCAAAGTAAAGTTCAAAGATTGGAAGTATATTGCCCAGTCATACTAAAGGTGGGAAGCTTTAGAGCCCAAACTTGAAAGACAGCGCTGTGGGTGAGAGGGCTGTATTTTTTCTGGCTGGGGTCAACATTCTCATCAAGGGTGAAGAAGAAAATTCTTGCCCCCACCCAGAGGTATGTGCTAATTCATGATGAATCAGCTCAAACACTTTTGCCTCTGATTTGTAATCTTCATGGATCCTTGAGTTAACTTTCTTCCCTTCTAGAGCCAAATAGGGAAACAAGGCATAGCTCTGCAGGCAAGTTTCCTAGAAGGTCCCTGAAGTTAAAGATATGATCTACCCAGCTGCTAGCCTCAAGTCTTAGTGATCTGGACACAGATAAGCTCTGTCTGATTCATATCCTGGCCAGCAGATCTCCAACATTCCTACCAGATCTGAGACCACACACAAAGCCAGTTGGCCACTGTGTCCCATGGACATTGCTCAAAGCAAGGCCTGGGTTGAGCACTGCTGGCTCAGCCCAGTTATCACTCTCCAGAATAAACCATGAACTTTGAACCAAGGGGATAAATGGCTGCACTGAGGTTACTTATTCTGGGAATCTTCCTAGAAGAGGAGTTCTGAGTTCCACCTGGGGCAGGGGACAGATTCCAGGTTCTGCTTCTGGTAGGGCTTGAGATATGGATATAGAAAGGGCTACATCTTGATGAACTGGCCCTCGTTAGGGCCTTCTGGGTCCCATGACAGTCAATGCAGCAGCCCCACTAAGGTGGTGGTTTGTCTGCACCATCTTCACTATAGTTTGTCTGGCTTCTGTCCTTTCTTCGCCCTTCCTTTCACTTCATCGCTGGATTAACTGTCAATGCACCCTCTGTCAGTCTCTCTGAGGATGTGACCTACCTGTCATGAATTTCCATCTGGGCCTGAGCCACATCAGGTCTTACTTTCATTTCCCTGGGCCAGTCTATCCAAGTCAAGGACAGCCAGATGTTGGCTCACAGCCAGGATATGTCTCATAAGCTGAACTCCTCTCTCCAGCCTCTACCAATCTTGAGGGTTCTATGTGCAGAAATTCCTGCCAGGCCGGACCTCGTTGCCTCCTTGCTTCCTCTCTGAGGAAAGTAGGTGACTTGAGGTTAGCTCCGGCTTCGAACAATGATCGCCAAATATGCTCTTAGATAAAACGTATTGTGGTTATTAATATTATTATTATTTGGATAGGGTTCTCTGTAGCCTAGTCTGGCCTGAAACTAAAGAGCTATAAGATGACCTTGAATGTCTGATCCTTCTGCTCTGCCTCTTATCAACTGAGCTACACCTTCAATCCCTCAAACTTTTTTTTTGAGCCTTAGGTGGCTTCAATAAGGAAGTGAACTGAACCCAAATGGGGAAGGCTTGACTCCGCTGGGCTCCTGGGTCTGTGCCAGTTTACTGGCAATGTGCGAAGAATACCCATCTGAGTGCTTTGACACTTGCCTTATTAGCCTGGCTGCACTTAAGAGATTGTCACCTGAGAACCAAGCTGATTATTTTTTAGGCAAGGTAACAGACTGGAAACTAGAAAAAAATTGTTAGAAAATCTTAGAAAGCACATGTATGATTGTGGTTTGCATGGGTGGGGAACCTCTGTCAATGTGCTTCCCAAAGTGCTAAAGGACATAAGCATGGGGAAAGGGGAGGGGTAGATGAGGAATTCACCATGTCTGGATATCTACCCCCCCCCCCCAGAAAATGAGTTGCATCACCAGTGCAAGAAAAAAAAATAGCTAGAATGCATTTGGGGTTCAAGGTTTAGAAGTGAGGCTTCAGGGGTCCTTTTGGCAATGCTTTCGCAGAATCAGAATTGCATCCATTCAAGTGCAATGTTTGTAAATTCACACTGAGCAAGGAAGGCAGGAGTGGAAGGGGACAGGAACAAAAAAGAGGAGAGGGGAGAAACATATTCAAACTTTTCCTGGCAAGAAAACAAAAAGGAAAAAAAATATCCTGCTTAATGAAATTCCACCTTTTGTGTGTGTGCTCAAGAATTTTTTTATTATTTATTTTTTTATGTTAAATATTTTTTATTTTTTTAACTTTTATTAACTACACTTTATTCACTTTGTATCTTCCTATAACCCCTCTCCCCTCCTAATTCCACCTTCCTTTCTCCTTCTTCATGCATGCTCCTTCCCAAGTCCATTGATAGGGGAGGTTCCCCTCTCTTTCCTTCTGATCTTAGTCTATCATATCTCATCAGGAGTGGCTGTATTGTCTTCTTCTGTGGCCTGGAAAGGCTGCTCCTCCATCAGGGGAGGTGATCAAAGAGCAGGCCAATAAGTTTATGTCAGAGGCAGTCCCTCTTCCCATTACTATGTAACCCACTTGGACTAAACTATCATGGGCTACATCTGTGCAGGGGTTCTAGGTTATCTCCATGGATGGTACTTGGTTGGAGTATGAGTCTCTGGAAAGAAACCTGTGTTCAAATTTTCTGGTTCTGTTGCTCTCCTTGTGGAGTTCCTGTCCTCTCCAGATCTTACTATTTCCCACTTCTTTCATAAGATTTCATGCACTCTGCCCAACATTTGGCCATAAGACTCAGCATCTGCTTTGATAGTCTGCAGGGCAGAGCCTTTTAGAGGCCCTCTGTGGCAGGTTCCTAACTTGTTTCTTGTTTTCTTCTTCTTCTAATGTCCATCCTCTTTGCCTTTCGGGATAGGGATTGAGCATTTTAGTCAGGGTCCTCCCTCTTGATTAGTTTCTTTAGATGTACAGATTTTAGTAGGTTTATCCTATATTATATTCTTAGGTTGTGTTTATGTGTACATCCTTTCATCATATTTACATATATACTCTAAACGCTTGCTGAATAATTGTCTTTCAATATCTTTCCCACATTTCAACTGAATTATTTTTGGGCACTAAATCTAAACCTAATTCTTATCAATATTTGGAGGTTTTACTTGTTTTGAATGTGTGGTTTTATTTTTTTTTAGTTAACAGTGTGTACACAGTCTCTTACACCAGAGTCATCATATTTGGGTCTCTAACAAAATAATGAAAAACTGTGAATAGTACTAATAATGTTAATGACTAAAATGAAAGTAACAGAGTGCATTTTACAATGTTCTCAGATCTTCTTTTCAGACAGGACATTTTATGATGAAAATTTTTTCATGAGGCACAAATGTCTGTTAAGTTTAAGACTTGTTTATAACATTCTCTTGAAAACAAGGTTTGAGATGCATCCTGAAGTCATAACATCAAATGATGTACAAAGAGGATATAATCACTTTTGAAGATATGGTCTCCTAGGGATAAGTATGGTAGGATTAAAAGCTCAGGACACTTTCTGAGGATATGACTTCTCATAAAACCTAATGAAAAAAAATTATTCTTCCCAGAAAATGAACATGTACATAAAACCAACTACATATAAAGCAGTTACAGAGTAAATGTCAGGAGAAGGACCAGGTTAAAAACTAACACCAAATAAGTATCACTGTTGCTGTATCTGGAATTTCTACCTTATTTGGAATGCAGAGACAAGAAGACTGTTAACCCCTGTATTGAAGGAAGTGCATCTGCATAAAGAAAAACAATGTTTCGCTTCTCCTGCTCCTTTTTTTCTCCTCCCCTTCCTCCTCCTTCCTTACCTCCTATATGTGAAGCAAATGTTCTACCTCTGAGTTGTATTCCTGCCTTCTGTACAAAACAGGCAGAAACAAATAGTCTTTGGATATAATGAAGCCAGATGCTAAAGCTCACTAAAGCTTAAAGGAAGTATCTTGTTATGGGATAAATTAAAGAGAACACAGAGAAGGCAACAGACATAGAGGAGGCTGTCCTAGTAACAGCAGTAACAGAACAAGAATTCAGGAAAAAGAATTTAGGAAATGATTTTTACAGGTGGCCCAATGGCTGGCATTAACAAATAAAATGCTATATGCTCCCATCCTTGAGGTGGGAATTCTGTATTACTATCAGATTATGAAGACTTTATTAAAGGAATTTACTGATTAAAAGGTTATTTGTCCTTCCACAGATAGTTATTGTGAATTAGGTACCCAATACTGTGCTAAATTCTGAACACACAGAAAATGATTCATGAAAACACCATTCTTTCTCTATAAGCTTACAGCCTTGTGGGTTAATCCACCATAATCAAACCTATAGACCATGCATAGAAATGTATACATCACTATAAATTCTACTATGAAACCTAACGGAAAGCAAGAGGTACCTAACACCCCAGAAAAGATAAAGAACATACATATTCAAAGGCTGAGAGGTGAGAACATTTTAGTTCAGTAGGGGAGATGAAAGAAGGTGAATTTGTTTGCAGTATACTAGGGAAGAAGAAAGGAATGATAATAATAATAATAATAATAATAATAATAATAATAATAATAAAAGATTAAAGAGGGATGGTAGCCATCCCTCTCTGCTGCTGCTGTTCTTTTCATCCTTGCACCCTCTCATGTGCCTCTATGCCCTCTAGTGGTGACGGGAGGCAACTTCTCCATCATTTCTCTCTGGAACTGTTGATGGTTTAATCAGCAGAGCTTGCAGGGCTGGTGGTCCCCAGGGAGAGCCCAGGATGGGGAGGCTCTGTCAGGGTGACTCCAGGAAGTGACCACGCTTCCTCAGCCCGGTTCCGGATGGAACTCGGAACCCTGGTTGCCAGGTAACGGGAGGCCAGCAGCAGCAACAGCAGCCTGGACAGACCAGCCGGTCCAAAGGAGCTGGAGAGATGAGTCTCTTCTGCTTCCAGACCTCCACGGGCTCAGGTCTCAGAGAAGACAGCGGTGGTCGCCTGTGCCGCTGCTGGAGACATGTGGTGCGCTCCCTGACACATTTCTGGCCTGTTCCCCACTGGGAGACCAAGGTAACCAGGGCTGTCCTGCAGCAGGGAAGCTTTCTGGTCCACCCCACCCCCCATCCACCGCGATCGCAGCCTGGAAGAGTGTTCCTGTTGGGACACTGAGGAACGCTTTTCATGCCTGCTTCCCGCTTAGGTGTAGGGAAAGTGGTCATTGGTGCCCCTCGGGGTTTGCACACTTAAAGCCTCCCTCCTGCCCTGGTCCTTCCTCATAGCGAAAGGTAGTGAGCCTTCCTTCATGGCATCCTCATGCTCAGCAATGATCACATGGACTATCTGAAGCAGATGATTCCCTATTTGCCCACCTTCTGGCCCTTTATCCAAAGATTGCCACCATCTGGTTGGTTCTGGACCTGATGCTGAAAAGGCAGGAGAGTGGTTCCACCAGAGATCTAGCCAGCTCTCAGATCTTCTCCTGCTGTTTCCCAGGGCCAGTGCCCTGTGCCCTCACAGAACCGGACGTGTGAGTCCCAGCAGCCTGAGTCCCAGGCCAGACCCCTTAAAGTGACATGGCCAAACATGGGTGATTGTGGCAGGGTGGGGCTCTCACAGGTGCCATTCACCTTCCCCAGGGAATCTCACACACCACCATTTCTCATGCCCTGAGCGACCTTTCCCCATTTGTGTAAAGGATTCTGGACCCCATTTGCGGTGTTTGTTATGGATGGAGCCCCTAGCACCCCCACACCCATCCCTGGGAAGATTCTAATAGTTCCTTCTAGATGTCTGGGTGGCTTGGGGACACGGGGCAGTAGGGGTATCACCCCCATGAACTGTCACAGGTATAGATCCTTCAGGCGGAAAAGCAGACAAAGACATGAGTAGGCTTGGGGTGGAGGGGGAGGTGAGCAGGAAGGGGCGTTTAAGGCCAGGGTGGAGGGCCAATTTTGGCCAGGAGCCTCACCTTTGGGGTTCTCTACCTAGGGACTGTCCTCACGACCTAACCTGCTGGTAGAGGATAGAGGTTTCCCACTGGGCTCCTAGGTTTTGAGCAGTAGAGGGAGAGACAAAAAAGGAAAGGCCCTGGGGGATACCAATGTCCCCCCGCAGTTCCAAAGAGAGGCCAGACTCCCGACACAGTGTCCCTTTGCCCTGCTCTCACCCACAGTGCCATCTTCTCGTTCTTGTCCCAGTGGCTGCAGAAATTCCCCCAGGATTTCTCTGGGCCCCCGGACCTGGCCATCGTGAAACGGCTGCTGGACTATGCCAGGATCCATGTGCCCACTGCAGAGTCGGACTGCCAATCTGGGGAGATCCTCCGGGCAATGGATAAGCCCTAGATAAGCTTAAGCCTGAGAAGGAGGAGGATAATTAGGAGGAGGATGAGGACCCGAGGGAGGCGCCTAGTGAGGTAGCAGCTGATTCCAACCCCGTGTCCCACAGGGGAAGTGTCCTGAAGCTCTGGCCAAGGAAGCAGAGGAGGAAGACTGTCAAATCGACTGTCCTGCGGGTAGGAGAGGGGACTGTGCCTTCTCTGGCATGGGGAGGCCATCTTGGATTAGCTCACCCCATTCTGCGTGCCTTCAGGCTGCTCCCTTATCCCAGATGATGGCTCACCCCTTTTTTTGCTCAGATCCAGGGCTACTTGGGACCTCAACTGCAGAGCTGCCCATGCAAGACACCTTGGTGGCACAGGAGAAACGGAGCCTGGCTTTGGGGGCAGATGCTAAGCCCCAAGAGGATGCTGAGCTCTTGGATCCCATGGCTGCAGGATCCCCAGTCTTGCCAGAAGCTGGACCAGTGAAACCTCTGGCTTTAGTATCAGAGGATGCACAGGGCCTTGTGGACTTGGCTGATGAGCTACTGTTTTCTCCACTGTAGTGCACTTGGGGGCACCCAATCCCCTGTCCTCGCTGCCCAAGGTAGACATATAGTTCGTACAATTGCCGGCTGAGCTGCACCCTGCGCCTGCTCCCCTTAGAGAAAAGATTCCCTTAATTTTATATATTTTTAAATTGCTGTTTTTCACTCTTGTGTTATTGTTGTTGGTTTCATACTATTATTATTAAAAAGGTGTTGCTTACTCAACTTAAGTGATGTATTCAGAGATGGGGCCTCCCCATCGGCCCACAGTGGGTGGCTTAGCCAAGGGGTATGGAGCCTGTTTTTGTCGAGAGTTTTCTGCGAGTTGGGCATGTGCATCCATTTATAGAAGATGCTGCCAGGTGTGTAGTTGGTGTGCAGGGGGTCTACTGGGATAGATTGAGCCCCAGAAAAAAAAGCCCAGCAGGGCCAGTGCTTGACAGCAGAATTTGGGGGCCACAGCTGGGCCAAGAGCTAGGCTCTGAGGACCAGGACCAGGACCAGGACCAGGAACAGTACCAGGATGCAGCTCTGTGGACACTATCCCTGAGGGGGAAAAAACCTATAATTTGAGATACAAAGTACATTTTGGGGGATCATTTAAATACATGATATTTCTACATAGCCATGCCTGTTTTAGAACTCAGTTTTGGAGCTGGGAATGGTGGCACACACCTGTAATCCCAGCACTCAGGGAAGAAGAGACTTGAATTTGAGGCCAGCCAGGTCTACAAAGTAGATCTAGGACAGCCAAGACTACACAAGGAAATTTTGTCTAAAAAACAAACAAATAAATGAACGAACAAACACAAAAGAGAGCTAATTGTGTGGACCAAGCTGACCATAATCTCAGAAAGATTAGGTTTCCATGGACTCCCAGGTCTATGATGACAGGGATGCATCTCTGAGCAAAGCTAAGATATTTTTAATGACTTATTCTTGAATCAAGGAATGAATGGATAAAATAAGATGTACACAGGTAACATTTTTTTTCTTTTAATGAACAGTAATAAGTCTTCAAATTCTACATTTATTTACAATTGCAAAATCATTTCTGATGTTGTCAGTAAGTGGGTTTTCTCCTTTGCTTTAATTTCATCCATTGAAAAATGTTTGAGTATGTATGTGCCATGAGAGGACAACTTATTGCTGTTTACTATCTGTTTACATCCCATATATGAGTTTTCAACATGAAACCCAAAGAGTCTTTTGACCAGTGAAAGAACTGTCCCTTATTTAGGTTTAAAAATGATTTATGTATGTGCTGGTGTGTGAATTTGTACATACAAAGGCCCAAGTATAGAAATATTAGAAAAAATCTATAGGAGTAATATTGGCTACCCAGAAATTGAGCTCAAATTATCAGGCTTAGAAACAACCAACTATTCCCACTGAGACAACTCTCTGACATTCACTTGTAGAACTGAGACAGTTTTATGAATAAGTCTTTACTCCTAAGAATGAACTAACACATTCCAAAAAAATGACAGCATTATATCATTTTAATTTGTACATAGCATTTATTATTATTATTATTATTATTATTATTATTATTTCATGTTCTTCCATCCTTATAGGACAATAGGTTTATAATCTGGATAGAAGACAATATTTTACTGATGTAATATTTCAATTAAGTTTATTTGAGTATCAATGAACTCAGTGGGGAATGTCTGTGGTAAGGAAAACTGGCAACATGACTTTGAACATATAACAATGACTAAAATAAACCCCACAAAGCTGTCACCAAGTCTTCATACATTTGTCATGGCCTAAGAACCCATAGTCAGATTACACATACACACACAACATGCTCTTTTGAAATAAATATCATTGCTGTTACATTATTCAGCACCTCTAGATAATTCTCTCAGAAGGCAGTACTTCAACATTATGTGTCATGTAGTAACTAATGGGAACATAAGAAGAATGGAACTTCAAATAACATATATATGTGTGTATATATATATTCATATATATTTATGCATATATACATACATACATATACACTATTAAGCATTTTAACATTAACGTTGGTAAAAATAGAACACATTGGGGGAACATCCTCCACCCTTGGACGTGTACTCAGAAAGCTGACATGAGAATCAAGACTTCAAATGCAGCTTTGCCTAATTACTGACATCCAAATCAGGCTTGAAAACAAACATCTTAAAGGAATTTGTGAAAATGAAAAACAAAAGCACCATGCTTTCTCAGAGGCCCTTCATTGAAAAGCATGATCACATACCACATGGTATAAATAAGCAATGGATCACATAGATGATGGGAATCCCATTCTATACTTTTCAGCAGAAAAATACCTATCAGCAAGTGGAACTGCATTAGATCAACAGCAGCCACAGAAAGAATAACAGATTTACCTAATAAACTTCTGTGATTGGATTTGATACACATACATCAAACTTCAATACCTACTCCAATGTTTCAAAATATAGAACACAACCACAATTGGTGACTTCCTCCATTACGTTATAAGTGAACATGGTAAATAATTTACTTCCTCCAAGGCTATAATGAAAAACAGATTAAAAAATTTTTTTAGTAGATTCTTAGGGAGTACAGATTTTAGTATGTTTATCCTGTATTATATGTCTAATACCCACTTATGAGTGAGTATATACCCTGTGTGTCTTTCTGCTATTGGGATACATCAAAACAAACAAACAAAAAAACTCTTGCTTTTGCATGGAGTCGTGGTCTGTGGGGATTTCTGGGAAGGGCGCAATCTTGAACTCCTGAGCTGTGAGACCCCAGGCCTTACATTTTTGGTGCGTTTGACCGGGAAAGGGCGTGCCTCTTCCCCAACCCTCATCAGACTGAGTTCGGAGGTTGAGCTCAAAACAGGTTAGTCTAATTTCTGTTTTGCTTTGCTTGTTTCTGTCTTACCAATCTGTTTCTGTTTAGGCGCCTATCTAGACCTTTTTTTAGTCATCTGATCATTCATTGTGATAGACAGACTTATCAGACTATCACTTGACTGGGAACTGGAGGACGCTCCGGTTTGGGAGGCTAGGATTGATACGCTCCTCATCCCATCTATTTCCTGTTAGAGATGGCTGCCGCCAGGCAGCCTTTCAATCAGAGTTCTGTGGTACCACCCGCAAGGGCGTCCTTGTCTAATTGTCTGTCTTGTTCTCTTTGTCTCTATCTGTGTTTCCTCTTTGACTTTCTTGACAGACGACTTTATTATGGGACAAACTGTGACTACACCCTTATCCCTCACCCTTGATCATTTCTCAGAGGTGAGATATAGGGCACATAACATTTCAGTTGAAGTTAAAAAGGGAAAATGGCAAACTTTCTGTTCCTCAGAGTGGCCTACTTTTCAGGTTGAATGGCCACACGAGGGCACCCTTCACCTTGACAAGATCCTTGCTGTCAAGATTAAGACCCTCCAGACTCCAGGAGGCCCTCTGTCTAAGGATCAGTGTGCATATTGCAAGGAGAAAGGACATTGGATCAAGGATTGTCCTAAAAGGACGAAAAAGCCAGAAAAACCGAATGCCCAAGCCCTGGAGACCCAGGTCCTAACCCTGGATGATGACAATGATTAGGGGGGGACAGAGTTTGAGCCCTCACCCAGAGCCCAGGGTAACCCTTAAGATGGACGGGAAGCCAGTCGACTTCTTGGTGGACACTGGCTTCCAGCATTCTGTTCTGTTACAAGATTTTGAAGCTAAAAAAGAAGAAATCATCGGTCCAAGGAGCCACTGGATGTAAACAATACTCATGGACTACCCGAAGAATGGTGGACCTTGGAGTGGACCGGGTATACCACTCATTCTTAGTTCTCCCTGAATGCCCATACCCGCTGTTAGGGTGAGATATTCTAACTAAGATAGGAGCCCATATCCATTTTAGACCAGATGGCCCACATTTGACAGACAATAAAGGAGATCCCATTCATGTACTGAAAATTCAACTGGAAGATGAATGCCGCCTTTCTGAAAAGGTGGTAAGTCCAGAAAAAGACATTGACTGGTGGCTACAGAGATTCCCCGGGCATGGGCTGAAACAGATGGCCTAGGAAAATCAGAGAAACAGCTCCAGTTCTGATAGAGCTGAAGCCTCAGGCTACCCCAATCACGGTGTAACAATATCCAATGTCTAAGATAACCCGTGAGGATCCACCCTCACAAACAGAGGTTCCTTGATCTAGGGGTTCTCAGAAGGTGCTATTCTGCCTGGAATGCTCTATTGCTGCCAATTCAGAAGCCTGGATGCAATGACTATTGACCCCTACAGGACTTGAGGGAAGTTAACAAACAGGTCATGGACTTACACCCTACCGCACCCAACACATATAACCTGTTGAGTTCCCCTCCCCCTGACAGGGTTTGGTATATGGTCCTGGACCTTAAGGACACATTTTATTTTTTTTGTCTCCAACTCAGCCCTACCAGGCAAGACATTTTTGCTTTTGAATGGAAAGACCCAGACTCAGGGGACTCAGGTGAGCTTACATGGACTCAACTTCCTCAAGGTTTAAAAATTCTTCTACTATATTTGATGAAGCCCTACACTGGGACCTGGCACACTTCCGGGCCACCAATCCCCAGGTAACTTTTCCCCAATATGTGGATGACATTCTATTAGCTGCAAATTGTAAAGAAACCTGCCTTAAAGCCACCAACTAGCTGTTACAAGAGCTGGGTGACCTTGGATATAGAGCATCAGCAATAAAGGCCCAGCTCTGCAGGAAACAGGTCAGTTATCAGGGATATATATTAAGAGAGGAAAAGAAATGGCTATCAGAGGCTAGAAAAGAGACTGTATTTCATATTCCCCCTCCATGGACTACTAAACAACTGAGGGAAATTTTAGGTACAGCAGGGTTTTGCCAGCTGTGGATTGCAGGATTTGCCAAGATGGCAGCCCATCTGTATGCCCTTACAAAGGGCAAAGACTTTCATCTGGGGAAAGGATGAACAAGCCACATTCGATAATATCAAACAAGCCTTAATGTCGGCCCTAGCATTGGGACTCCCTGATGTAACCAAACCCTTCCATCTTTATGTGGCTGAGAAACAGGGAATGGCCAAGGAGTTGCTAACACAGAAAATTGGACCCTGGAAGAGACCAGTAGCCTATCTATCCAAAACGCTTGATTCAGTAGTGGCAAGATGGCCAACCTGCCTTCGAATAATAGCAGTAGTAGTGGCACTAGTAAAAGATGCAGACAAACTGACTCTATGACAGGACCTCACCATCTATGCTCCTCATGCCCCTGAGAGTGTCATAAGGCAGCCACCTGATTGCTGGCTCACGAACACTTGCATGACACCTTACCAGGCTTTGCACTTGAATAATGATAGAGTCACCTTTGAAATGGCTATGGAGCTAAACCCTGCCACCTTATTTACGGATCTAGAAATCCAGCCCCTGGAGCATGATTGTTTGCACGTTCTAGCAAAGGAACAGGGATGGTGCAAGGACTTGAAAGATCACCCTCTTCATAAAGCTGAGGTGACATACTATATGGATAGGAGCAGTTTTTTTGAGAATGGAAGAGAAAGGCAGAGGCAGTGGTGGTAGATGGACATAAGGTAATATGGGCCCAGGCATTGCCAGAGGGCACTTCTGTTCAGCAGGCTGAATTGATTGCTTTAACCCAGGATTTAACTCTGGAAAAGGGTAAAAAGATAAACATCTACACTGATAGTCAGTACGCCTCATAAACAGCCCATGTGCACGGGGCCATCTATCATCAGAGAGGCCTGCTAACATCAGCTGGTAAAGAGATAAAAAATAAAAAGAGATAAAAAAATAAAAACAAGATTCTGACTTTGCTCAATGCACTGTTGCTGCCCAACAAGGTAAGCATTATTCAATTCCTAGGACAGCAGAAGGTTGAGACTTCCAGGGCACCAAAGGGGAATAACATGGCCGATCAGGAGGCTAAAGTAGCTGCTAGAGGAAACTCTGCCCCAGTGGTATTAACAGCTGAACTGCCCAGAGAAGAATGACTAAACTGCTCAGAAACTGACTTAAAGTTAATATGGCAAAAATGGAATATTTAACACCAATGTGGGGGCATGGATTGACTCTAAAGGTAAGATCATTCTACCCCAGGAAGATGCTGAGAGATTGATAACTCAGATGCGTAAGTGGACTTACTTGGGGGCAAAGAAATTGGCTGAAGTTGCCCTCCAATACCCGTACCGAATACTAAACCTCACCACCCTAACTGAGAGAGTGACTAGGACATGTGAACTTTGCCAGAGAGTAAACATAGGTAAGAATTTCCAGAGCCCAGGAAAGCGGCTAAGAGGAAGTAGACCCAGAATGCATTGGGAGGTGGATTTCACTGAAATTAAACCAGACAGGTATGACAATAAATATCTCCTGGTTTTTGTGGACGCTTTTTCAGGATGGGTGGAAGATTTTCCCACAAAGAAAGAAACCACAATGGTCGTGACCAAAAGATTCTGGAAGACATTTTTCCTCAGTAAGGTATTCCAAAGCTAATTGGGTCAGACAATGGGCCAGCCTTCCTTGCTCAGGTAAACCAGGAGGTGGCCAGATTTCTGGGACTTGATTGGAAGTTACATCATGCTTATAGACCCCAAATCTCAGGACAAGTAGAGAGAATAAATAGAACTCTAAAAGAGACTCTCATAAAATTGACAATGGAGACTGGGGGTGACTGGGTGGTGCTTCTTCCCTTGGCCCTCTTTAGAGTCAGAAATACTCACTCCCTACTAGGCTTAACTCCCTTTGAATTACTATATGGGGTTCCTGCTCTCCTACCTTGACTCTTCTTGGGGACCCTCTTGACATAACTAGTGGTAACTCTGACTTGTCCAGGCTAAAAGGACTGCAGCTTATGCAGAAAGAAATATGGAGCAAGGTTGACAGTGCATATGCGCCCAGGTCCTTGGAGGTGCCCCATCAGTTCCAGGTGGGAGATCTGGTATATGTGCAGTGACATGGCAGCCAGAATCTGGAACCTCAGTTGAAGGGTCCTTATTACATCCTGCTCACCACCCCAACTGCCAAAGTAGAGAGCATCACAGCTTGGGTCCAGGTGTCACACGTTAAGCCTGCTCTTCATCAACCTGCAACACCTGGAAAGTCCAAGCCTACAGCAACCCACTAAAACTGAAACTCATCAGGGACAATAAACTCTCAGACCAGAACACCCCTTTGTCAGGGAAAGTATAAGTGAAGTTCAGGTCCTGATGCTCCAGAAAGAGTATCAACCTCTCCATGAGGTTGATCTACAATTTTAGGGTTAAAATTGAGGCAAAAAGGGGGGGTGTGAGAGACCACCTGGGAATGAGAAAAACAACAGTGATTATTTGAATTGAAGTCAGGTGTAGATAACTCTTGAAGGAAAGGGTCAACTGTTCTGAGAACAACTATCTACAACCACCTGTAAACTATCTACAACCACCTGTAAACTATGTACAACCAGCTGTATACTACCTAAAACCAGGTGTAAACTATCTTCATGCTATTCTTGCTGAACAATCAATGTATAGAGCAAAAGTGGTTTCAATTTCAGGTATAAAACCCTGTCCTTTGCATATTTAGGGCTGTCTCCTGTCTTTGGAGGGGGGACCCTATAGAAATTGAAATAAAACGCTTGCTTTTGCCTCAAGTTGTGGTCTATGAGTGTTCCTGGGAAGGGCACAATCCTGAGCTCTTGAGCAGTGAGACTCCAGGTCTTACAACATGAAACTAAAATGCTTTTGCAATCCATTCTTTAGGTGGTGGAGCAGCTTATAAAATGGGAAACCTCTTTACAAGCTATACAACACACAGGTTCAATTCTAGACCATTCAAAGAAGTCATAAAATGTAAACATGAACAAAAAAAAAAAAAACAATCCAGAAAGATAATCCTCAGTGAGGTGTCCCAGAAGCAGAAAGATATACACGGTATACACTCACTTTCAAGTGGATGCTAGACCTATAAGATAGGATAAACAAACTAAAATCTGTACACCTAAAGAAGATAAATGAGAAAGAGGACCTAGGTAAGATGATCAATCCTCACTTAGAAAGACCAATGGGATGGATATAGGCAAAAACAAGAAACAGGACAGAAGCCTGCTCCAGAGGACCAATGAAAGACTCTACCTAGCAGTGTATCAAAGCAGATGCTGAGACTCATATCCAAACCTTGGGCAGAGCACAGGGAATCATATGAAAGAAGGGAGAGTTAGTGTGACCTGGAGAGGACAGGAACTATACAAGGACCAAATATATCAGCACAGGGGTCTTTTATGAGACTGTTTCTCCAACCAAGGACCTTGTATGCATATAACCTACCACCCCTGCTCAAATGTAGTCCATGTGAGCTCTGTATCCTAGTGGGTACCATACTAAGTGGAACAGGGACTATTTTAGACATGAATTCAGTGGCTCACTCTTTGAACTCCCCCCTCCCAAGAGAGAATCAGACTGCTAGGCCACAGAGGAGGACATTTCAGCTAGTCCTGATGATACCTGATAAGCTAGGGTCAGTTGGAATAGGAGGAGGCCCTCCCCTTTCAGTGGACTTAGAAAGGGGTAGGAAAGAGATGAGGGAAGGAGGGTAGGATAGGGAGGGAATGAGGGACTGGGATACAGCTGGGATACAAAGTTAATAAACTGTATCTAATATTAAAAAATAAAAATAAAAAAGTGGGACATATAACAAATTTCCTAAAGATGAAACACAAAATGCTGACAGTTTTTTGTTTTTTTGAAAACAGAATTTTTTTTCTGAACAATTTTCCTGTCCCAGGCTCTCTTTATAGAACAACCTGTGCTTGAACGCACAGAGATCCACCTACCTTTAACTTCCTGAGTGCTAGGAATGCAGGCGCTCACCAACAGCCCTAGGTGCTGACAGTTTATTTAGTTTTAGCATTTTATTTTTGTTGTTGTTTCATGCACTACATCTGAACTGCAGTTTCCTCTTCCTCCACTCCTCCCAGACACAATCCATCCACCACTACTCTGCCCAACTCTGCCCAGCTCACCTCTCCTTCATCCACTGCTTTTTTTCCATTTATTTTATTTTCAATGAAAAAAAAATGTGATGGCATAGCAAGTTATAATAAAACTAGGAACAATCCCTCACATCAGAGTTGGTCAAAGCAATACATGAGGAGAGAAAGTGTAGCTAAAGCAGGAAAAAGAGTCAGAGACACCCCCATTCTCACTGTTGGAAGTCCCTCAGCGAAATCAGGATAATAATCATAAGGTGTATGCCAACAACCTAGCTCACAAGACTCATAGAATGTTTATGTTTTTGTCCTTCAGTCTCTGATCCCCTATGAACTCAGTTGACTCAGTGGGCCATGTGCTTGTTGTGTCCTTAATATCTCTGGTTCCTACAATACATATTCCCTCATTTGTGGGGTTCCCCTGGATACATCATTGTGTTTGGATAAGGGTCTCTGCATCTGTTCCCATGAGATGCCTCGTGATGTCTCTCTGATGACAACTGGGCTAGGCACTCATCAATGATTATAGCATAGTATCTTTCATTGTCACTTTTTGTCTGTCATGTTTACAGATATCGTGTGTCTCTAGGTTATCTTGACTCTGGTTCATGGTCATCCAGGCAGTGTCAGGCATGGACTTCCCCTCATGGTGTGGGCCTCAATGTGTTTTCTGGAGTGTATTTCACATTATTGGGTTGGGGTTTTCCTTCTAGTATCTTCTGTAGGGCTGGATGGCTGCATATATACTGGGTATAGTAGTCTGGGTTGGCATCGGTGGTCTCTTCGTGTCTGCATGATATCCATCCAAGCCCTTCTGGCTTTCATAGTCTCTGCTGAGAATTCTAGTGTGATTCGGATAGGTCTACTCATTATTTGAATGCTATTTTGGTATTAGCAGTGTCATGCATAGAACAGTTAATTTTCATGGTGTCATCCCCATATAAAATAGAATCTCTGTAACCTGAGAAAATAAAAAATGAACACACTATAATGTGTGTTGAGTGAATTAAGACGAAGAAGGGACTAATTTGAGGTAAAAATAAACTATATATAAATGCTGCAAAAAATTAAAATACTTGTAATTCAATTATGATATTTTAGAATATAACTGCATCAAAAAATTTAATTCCTATGCCATCAATATACCCAAAAATGTATGTAGCATTTTGCCTTTGCATGATGATGAATATTTTTCTATAACTCCTCATGTGAAAAGTACTGTTGTTTAAGTGATTTCTGAATGAATTACATAACATTATTAAAAGCAGAAAATTTGGTAGTTCTATGTGAAAGATAATTATATGCATAGTTTATGTTTCCCTCTAACTCTCTCTTTATAGGAAAGGATTTATGAAAATGATTTACAATCTGTGAGTCAATTAATTCAACAGTGGATGCCTAAAAATGGAAAATCGAGGAATCTATCAGTGGCTTAGTCCATGAGGCTGGTTGGCTCAACTCACCTTCATATACACAGAACTCCTCAAGAAGAAGGTTCTATAGTCAATGAAGAAATAGACTTGCTACCAAAGCGAAAAAGAACAGGCAAAGAGTAAAACATTCCTTCTTCCATGTCCTTGTATAGGTTTCCAGTAGAAGATGAGGCAAAGATGAGTGGTTGGTTTTGCAGTATGAAGATATGGATTAAAGTTATATTTTTCAGCTTTATAGATCCAGAAGAGAAGTAGAGAAGACTATTTCAAACAAGCAAGAGTACTTTACAATTGTGTCCTTAATTTGGGTGTTTTGCTTAATTCCATATGCAGTCAAGTTAAAAACCAAGAGTCATGATCACACCTCTTTTCAGCTTGAAAGATAATCATATCTCCTCTTTACATTAACTTCCAAATGAAAAGAATAACAGGTCATAGTAATGCCTAAAAATAATTTAATGACGCAGAGTACAACAGCAGACAAATTACATATTTATCTTGATAATAACTGAAGCTAACATTATATTACTGTCCTTCAAAACCGTCCAGGTTAGAAACAACAAAGTCCAGGTTAGAAACAACTCTCCACCGCCGCTGGGCCACTCCACAACACCTCCCTCATAGGGCAACCCACATTAAGCACAAGGATTCACCTCCCACCTGCTAGGTGTATGTAGGGTCCCTAGGTCCAGACCGAGCATGCTCCTTATTTGATGGCTCAGTCTCTGCAAGCCCCCTGGGGGCTGGGGCAGCTGTTTCTGTTGGTCTTCTTGTGAGGTTCCTCGCACCTCCAGGACCTTCCATCTTTTCCCCAACACTTACTCAGGATCGCTAGAGCTCTGCACCTTTCTTAGGTGCAAGTCTGAGCATCTGTCCAAGCTTATTTCTGGCTGGAGTCTCTGAGACAATGGTCAGGTTAGGGTCCAGGCAACCGGGTTTTACAGTCCCAATTCTGGGCGTTCTCAATGTGGTCAAATATCGTCCAACAGAGCCTGATATTCTTCTTCTGTGAGAGGAGCCTCGAGTGTTGGTTCGATCTGCTCCCATGGTACATCTGGGTCCAGAGCGGCTGGTCCCTGTTCCTCTTCCACTGTTCTCGCCAGTTGCTCCAGGAAGAGCTGGACAGGGCAGGAGTTGCTGGATTCTGGGTAGGCCTCTGTGAAGAAGGTGAGTTCGGGTCTTGACATCAACGCTTCTGCACACTGGCCTCCTGCAGAACCCGATGTCAACAAGCTGTCGCGGGAAGCCTCCTGCTCAATGCAACACGATGCTCCAGGAGCCCTTTCCGGGCCAGGAGAGGCAGGCAGGTCCTCACCTTTAGCTGTGCTGCCTCCAGCGCGGCCTTTCTGCCTGGCCTTTCTGTTCTGGAACCATATGTGGACGGTGTCCTCAGGCAAACCTGTGCTCAGGGCCAGTTGCACCCTCGTGGCATAGTCTGGGGATGGAGAGATCTCAAAAGCTTGCACTAGCATGCTGATCTGCGCTGGACTAAGCCGCGTTCGAGGCCTTCTCCGTTCTGAGGGCGGGCCTCTTGCTTGTTGTACCCTGGCGACAAGCTTTTCAGGAGGCTGTTGGGAGGCTTCATGGCTGGAGCCTGCGGTGGTCTGCTTTGAGGTCTTCCTCGACATGCCAGTTCTGTTTCTGCGGTTTTGAAACCACACGCGGATGGAGGACTCTGGAACTCCGAATTCCCTGGCCAGTTCCTGCCTGGTCCTGAAGCTCGGGTAAGGTGTCTTGGCGAAAACTGAGAGCAAGACCTCCTTCTGCTTGGCCTGCCAAACAGTCTTTTGACGCCGGGATGTCTTTGCCGTGCTGCAGCCACCCACATCTGCCTGATCTTCCATCCTGCTGAAGACACTTTGACAGGAGTTCTTCCTCTCCAGTGTGTACTCAGAACAACACCCAGGAAAGTGCAGACTATGGCAAATGCGTAAAGTGTCCGCTGCTCACCCTTAAATACCGACCTGAAGCCCCACCCACTCCCTCGAGGCCTCCAATTACAGGCCAAACCGTGGAACGCTCTTCTGCTTCCAAACTGTGAAACCCTTCCTTCCTCTTGCGAATTTTCCCATATCCCACCCTAAAGCAGCCTTTCCAGAAACAGTTGGCCTTGTGTTCTACCCAAATTCCACTGCTTAGCTCACAGTACGCACCTGTGTTGGCCCACGAGGAGTTTGAGGGGAGAGTCTAAGGCACGGCTTCTGATGATCAGGCAAGGAGAAGAGGCATAAGCCAGGAGCAGTCTTTGCCTACTTTCACAAGGTCATTCATTCAGCTCTGGCTGATGCTCAAGGAGGAACGTGGCTAGAACAGATCTTGCACTCTGCGTGTGCCGTCTGCCTTAAGTTCCTTTGAGCTCCAGTCACCCGGTGTATGATTTCAACAATCTAAATATGGTTAGGACCCTGCAAGTCTAAGCATTTGGGCAAAGAGTAGACTTATCCTGCAGAAAGACTCCTGGAATTATTTCTGAATTTCTCCTTCAGTGGCAGACTACAGAAGGTGTCAACTTCACTCGTGGACCCTCTGGTTCCACCTATTTAATCCACCATACACTTTGTGCGTGTAGAAGGCAATCTCCCACAGCCTTTCTTGAATGTCTGATGGAGGCATACAGCTGGTTTACAACCTATGACCCTACCTCAGATGAGTGTAAGCCAATGGTGACTATAATCTTTATAGACCAGTCAGCCAGAGATATTTGTAGAAAGCTCCAGAAAATAAAGGGTTTACAGGACAAGTCGTTGAAGTTTAGTGCAGGTGGCAGAAAAGGTTTTAGACAGCTGGGATATGGAAGAAGAGAAAGAGGAAAGAAAGCAGAAAGAGCAGGAAGTGAGAGAAAGAGAAAGGAAAAGAGGCAAGACAGAAAGTTGACTAAGATCCTGGCCACTGTAGTGCAGTCATAATGATAGGGAGAGAGTTCCTGGAAATCAGAGGGGCCCTCTGTCTAAGGAATAGTATGCCTATTGCAAGGAGAAAGGACACTGGATCAAGAATTGTCCCAAAAGAAAATTGAAGCCCTACACCGGGACCTGGCACACTTCTGGGCCACCAATCCCCAGGTAACTCTTTTCTGATATGTGGATCATATACTATTAGCTGCAGATTATAAAGAAACCTTACTTGAAGCCACAGATCAGCTGTTGCAAGAGCTGGGTGACCTTGGCTATAGACTGTGGGCGAAAAATGCTCATCTCTGCAGGAAACAGGTCAGTTAAGAGGTGGCTATCGGAGGCTAGAAAAGAGACTGTATTTTATATTCCCCCTTCATGGACTACTGAACAACTGAGGGAAATTTTAAGTAAAGAAGTATTTGCCAAGATGGCAGCCCCTCTGTATCCCCTTACAAAGGGCATTGATTCTTGCATCTGGGGAAAGGATGAACAAGCTGCATTTGATAATATCAAACAAGCCTTAATGTCTGCCCCAGCTTTGGTACTCAGATTGTGACCAAAACCTTCCATCTCTATGTGGCCGAGAATCAGGGAATGGCCAACAGATGCTAACACAGTAAATTGGACCCTGGAAGAGACTAGTAGCCTATCTATCCAAAAAGCTTGATTCAGCAGCGGCAGGATGGCCAACCTGCCTGTGAATAATAGCAGCAGTGGCGGCACTAGTAAACGATGCAGACAAACTGACTGTGGGACAGGACCTCACCATCTATGCTCGTCTTGCCCCTGAGAGTGTCATAAGGCAGCCAACTGATCGCTGGCTCACGAACACCTGTATGACATAATACCAGGCTTTGCTATTGAATAAAGGTAGAGTCACCCTTGCCCTGGCTATGGAGCTAAACCCTGCCACCTTATTGTAGGATCCAGAAATCCAGACCATGGAGCATGATTTGCAGGTTCTAGCAAAGGAACAGGGATGGCGAAAGGACTTGAAAGAGCAACCAATTCCTGATGCGGAGGTGACATACTATATGGATGGGAGCAGTTTTTTGTAGAACGGAAAGAGAAAGGCAGAGGCAGTGGTGGTAAATGGACATAAGGTATTCTGGGCCCAGGCGTTGCCGGAGGGCACATCTGTTCAGGGAGCTGAATTGATTGTTTTAATCCAAGCATTAACTCTGGAAAAGGGTAAAAAGACAAACATCTACACTGATAGTTGGTTCACCTTACCAACAGCCCATGTACATGGGGCCATCTATCAGCAGAGAGGCCTGCTAACATCAGCCGGTAAAGAGATAAAAAATAAAAAATGAGATTCTGGCTTTGGTCAATGCCCTGTTGCTGCCCGACAAGGTAAGCATTATTCATTTCCCGGGACAGCAGAAGGGGACTTCCAGGGCAGCAAAGGGGGATAACATGGCCAATGGGGAGGCTAAAGCAGCTGCTAGAGGAAACTCTGTCCTGGTGGTACTAACTGCTGAACTGCCCAGAGAAGAATGACTAAACTACTCAGAAAGTGACTTAAAGTTAATATGGCAAAAAAAAAAAAAAAAAAAAAAAAAAACCAAAAAAAAACAAAAGGGGATATTTGACACCGACGTGGGGGCATGGATTAACTCCAAAGGTAAGATCATTCTACCCCAGGAAGATGCTGAGAGATTAATAACTCAGATGTATAAATGGATTCACTTGAAGGCAAAGAAATTGGCTGAAGTTGTCCGCCAATCCCAGTCCCTAATACTAAACCTCACCCCCTTGAGTGAGTGAGTGACTAGGGCATGTGAACCTTGCCAGAGTGTAAACATAGGTAAGAATTTCCAGAGCCCAGGGAAGTGGCTGAGAGGAACTGTGGCAGCCTTTTTGGAGTATATGGCAAATTTTGAGTTAATGGCCTCTGAGCAGTGGAACGCTGCCTATTGGCTTTGGCTATTTTCCAAAGTCCAGTTTCTTATAAACTGACCTTGGTGGTCCTACAGCAGACTGCTCTGACCCTGAGAAACTGTGTGCAACCATAGTAACCAGACAGCAGGCTCTGTGTAACCTTGAGTGAGCTCTCCTATGTTCTGACCAAGTAAAGCTCCTACATGAGAAACTGCTTGTACTTTTCTGCCTACTTAAGTGTTAACCTGACGTCCATTAAATCAACACCTGGATAAGCATGTAGACTTGGTGTCCTTCTCTGTGTCACCCTGTCTCTCTCTTTCTCCCAGCCCTCTCTCAGGTGGTATTCAGCTGTCACTGCTGGCCAGTGACAAGGAACGAGACCTGGAATGCATTGGGAAGTGGATTTCACTGAAAGTAAACCATCCAGGTACAGCAATAAATATCTCCTGGTTTTTGTAGACACTTTCTCAGGATGGGTGGAAGCTTTTCCCACAAAGAAAGAAACCTCCCTGGTCATGGCCAAAAAGATTCTGCAAGACATTTTTCCTCCGTTTGGTATTCCAAAGGTAATTGGGTCAGACAATGGGTCAACCTTCATTGCTCAGTTAAGCCAGGAGGTGGCCAGGTTTCTGGGGCTTGACTGTAAGTTACATTGTGCTTATAGACCCCAAAGTTCAGGACATTTAGAGAGAATGAATAGAACTCTCAAAGAGATTCTCACCAAATTGAACATGGAGACTGGCGGTGACAAGGCGGTGCTCCTTCCCTTGGCCCTCTTTAGGGTCAGAAATACTCTCTCCATATAGGTTTAACACCCTTCGAACTACTATATGGGTTTCTGTTCCATGACTCTTCTTGGGTACCCCCTTGATAAAACTAGTGGTAAATCTGCTTGTACAGGCTGAAAGAATTGCAGCTTATTCAGAAAGAAATTTGGAGCAAGGTTGGCAGTGCATATGTGCCTGGGTCCTTTTAGGTGCCCCATCAGTTCCACGTTGAAGATCTGGTATATGTGCAGTGACATGGCAGCCAGAATCTGGAACCTCAGTTGAAGGGTCCTTATTACATCTTCCTCACCACGCCAACTGCTGTCAAAATAGAGGGCATCATAGCTTGAATCCACGTGTCACATGTTAAGCCGGCTTTTCATCAACCTGCAACACCTGGAAACTCCAAGCCTCCAGCTACCAGCTGAAACTGAAACTCATCAGGGACAATAAACTCTCAGACAAGAACTCCCCTTTTTCTGGGAAAGTATAAGTGCAGTTCAGGTCCTGATGCTCCAGAAAGAGTATCAACCTCTCCATGAGGTTGATCCACAATTTTAGGGTTAAAATTGAGGCAAAAAGGGGGGGGGGTGAGAGACCACCTGGGAATGAGAAAAACAACAGTGATTATTTGAATTGAAGTCAGGTGTAGATAACTCTTGAAGGAAAGGGTCAACTGTTCTGAGAACAACTATCTACAACCACCTGTAAACTATCTACAACCAGCTGTATACTACCTAAAACCAGGTGTAAACTATCTTCATGCTATTCTTGCTGAACAATCAATGTATAGAGCAAAAGTGGTTTCAATTTCAGGTATAAAACCCTGTCCTTTGCATATTGAGGGCTGTCTCCTGTCTTTGTAGGGGGACCCTATAGAAATTGGAATAAAACTCTTGCTTTTGCCTCAAGTTGTGGTCTATGAGTGTTCCTGGGAAGTGCACAATCCTGAGCTCCTGAGCAGTGAGACTCCAGGTCTAACAACATGAAACTAAAACGCTTTTGCCATCCATTCTTTAGGTGGTGAAGCAGCTTATAAAATGGGAAACCACTGTTCCAGCTATGCAACAGACAGGTTTATATCTAGACCATTCAAAGAAGTCATAAAATGTAAACATGAAGAAACAAACAAACAAACAATCTAGAAAAGATCATCCTGAGTGAGGTATCTCAGAAGCAGAAAGACATACACGGTATATACTCGATTTTAAGTGGAGGCTAGACCTATAATATAGGATAAACATACTAAAATCTATAAAAAGATAAACAAGAAAGAGGACCTGGGATAAGATGATCAATCCTCACGTAGAAAGACAAATGGGATGGACATAGGAGAAAACAAGAAACAGGACCCTAGCCTACCACAGAGGACCTGGGAAAGACTCTACCTAGTAGTATATCAAAGCAGGTGCTGAGACTCATAACCAAACCTTGGGCAGAGCACAGGGAATCATATAAAAAAAGGGGGAGTTAGTGTGACCTGGAGAGGGCAGGAACTCCACAAGGACCAAATATATCAGGTCACAGGGGTCTTTTATGAGACTGTATCTCCAACCAAGGACAATGTACGCAGAAAACCTAGCACCCCTGCTCAAATATAGTCAATGTTAGCTCTGTCTCCAAGTGGGTACCATACTAAGTGGAACAGGGACTATTACAGAACTCAATGGCTGGCTCTTTGACTTCCCCCCTCACAAGGCAGGATCAGATTTGCTAGGTCACAGAGGAGGACATTGCAGCAAACCTGATGATGCCTGATAATCTAGGGTCAGTTGGAACAGGCAGAAGCCCTCGCCTATCAGTAGACTTGGAAAGGTGTAGGTAGTAGATGAGGGAAGGAGGGTAGGAAAGGGAGGGAATGAGGGGACTGGTCTACAGCTTGGATACAAAGTTAATAAACTGTATCTAATATTAAAAAAATAAAAAGTAAAAAAGTGGAACATAAAACAAAGTTCCTAAAGATGAAACACAAAATGCTGACAGTTTTTTGTTTCTTTGAAAACAGAATTTTTTTTCTGAACAATTTTCCTGTCCCAGGCTCTCTTTATAGAACAACCTGTGCTTGAACGCACAGAGATCCACCTACCTTTAACTTCCTGAGTGCTAGGAATGTAGGCGCTCACCAACAGCCCTAGGTGCTGACAGTTTATTTAGTTTTAGCATTTTATTTTTGTTGTTGTTTCATGCACTACATCTGAACTGCAGTTTCCTCTTCCTCCACTCCTCCCAGACACAATCCATCCACCACTACTCTGCCCAACTCTGCCCAGCTCACCTCTCCTTCATCCACTGCTTTTTTTCCATTTATTTTATTTTCAATGAAAAAAAAATGTGATGGCATAGCAAGTTATAATAAAACTAGGAACAATCCCTCACATCAGAGTTGGTCAAAGCAATACATGAGGAGAGAAAGTGTAGCTAAAGCAGGAAAAAGAGTCAGAGACACCCCCATTCTCACTGTTGGAAGTCCCTCAGCGAAATCAGGATAATAATCATAAGGTGTATGCCAACAACCTAGCTCACAAGACTCATAGAATGTTTATGTTTTTGTCCTTCAGTCTCTGATCCCCTATGAACTCAGTTGACTCAGTGGGCCATGTGCTTGTTGTGTCCTTAATATCTCTGGTTCCTACAATACATATTCCCTCATTTGTGGGGTTCCCCTGGATACATCATTGTGTTTGGATAAGGGTCTCTGCATCTGTTCCCATGAGATGCCTCGTGATGTCTCTCTGATGACAACTGGGCTAGGCACTCATCAATGATTATAGCATAGTATCTTTCATTGTCACTTTTTGTCTGTCATGTTTACAGATATCGTGTGTCTCTAGGTTATCTTGACTCTGGTTCATGGTCATCCAGGCAGTGTCAGGCATGGACTTCCCCTCATGGTGTGGGCCTCAATGTGTTTTCTGGAGTGTATTTCACATTATTGGGTTGGGGTTTTCCTTCTAGTATCTTCTGTAGGGCTGGATGGCTGCATATATACTGGGTATAGTAGTCTGGGTTGGCATCGGTGGTCTCTTCGTGTCTGCATGATATCCATCCAAGCCCTTCTGGCTTTCATAGTCTCTGCTGAGAATTCTAGTGTGATTCGGATAGGTCTACTCATTATTTGAATGCTATTTTGGTATTAGCAGTGTCATGCATAGAACAGTTAATTTTCATGGTGTCATCCCCATATAAAATAGAATCTCTGTAACCTGAGAAAATAAAAAATGAACACACTATAATGTGTGTTGAGTGAATTAAGACGAAGAAGGGACTAATTTGAGGTAAAAATAAACTATATATAAATGCTGCAAAAAATTAAAATACTTGTAATTCAATTATGATATTTTAGAATATAACTGCATCAAAAAATTTAATTCCTATGCCATCAATATACCCAAAAATGTATGTAGCATTTTGCCTTTGCATGATGATGAATATTTTTCTATAACTCCTCATGTGAAAAGTACTGTTGTTTAAGTGATTTCTGAATGAACTACATAACATTATTAAAAGCAGAAAATTTGGTAGTTCTATGTGAAAGATAATTATATGCATAGTTTATGTTTCCCTCTAACTCTCTCTTTATAGGAAAGGATTTATGAAAATGATTTACAATCTGTGAGTCAATTAATTCAACAGTGGATGCCTAAAAATGGAAAATCGAGGAATCTATCAGTGGCTTAGTCCATGAGGCTGGTTGGCTCAACTCACCTTCATATACACAGAACTCCTCAAGAAGAAGGTTCTATAGTCAATGAAGAAATAGACTTGCTACCAAAGCGAAAAAGAACAGGCAAAGAGTAAAACATTCCTTCTTCCATGTCCTTGTATAGGTTTCCAGTAGAAGATGAGGCAAAGATGAGTGGTTGGTTTTGCAGTATGAAGATATGGATTAAAGTTATATTTTTCAGCTTTATAGATCCAGAAGAGAAGTAGAGAAGACTATTTCAAACAAGCAAGAGTACTTTACAATTGTGTCCTTAATTTGGGTGTTTTGCTTAATTCCATATGCAGTCAAGTTAAAAACCAAGAGTCATGATCACACCTCTTTTCAGCTTGAAAGATAATCATATCTCCTCTTTACATTAACTTCCAAATGAAAAGAATAACAGGTCATAGTAATGCCTAAAAATAATTTAATGACGCAGAGTACAACAGCAGACAAATTACATATTTATCTTGATAATAACTGAAGCTAACATTATATTACTGTCCTTCAAAACCGTCCAGGTTAGAAACAACAAAGTCCAGGTTAGAAACAACTCTCCACCGCCGCTGGGCCACTCCACAACACCTCCCTCATAGGGCAACCCACATTAAGCACAAGGATTCACCTCCCACCTGCTACGTGTGTGCAGGGTCCTTAGGTCCAGACCAAGCATGCTCCTTATTTGATGGCTCAGTTTCTGCAAGCCCCCTGGGGACTGGGTCACCTGTTTCTGTTGGTCTTCTTGTGAGGTTCCTCGCACCTCCAGGGCCTTCCATCTTTTTCCCAATACTTACTCAGGATCTCTAGAGCTCTGCACCTTTCTTAGGTGCAAGCCTGAGCATCTGTCCAAGCTCATTTCTGGCTGGAGTCTCTGAGACAATGGTCAGGTGAGGGTCCAAGCAACAGAGTTTTACAGTCCCAATTCTAGGGGTTACCAATGGGGTCAAATATCGTACAATAGAGACTGATATTCTTCTTCCGTGAGAGGAGCCTCAAGTGTTGGTTCGATCTGCTCTCATGGGTCATCTGGGTCCAGAGCAGCTGGTACCTGTTCCTTGACTTCCGCTGTACTCAGCAGTTGATCCAGGAAAAGCTGTGCAGGGCAGGAGTTGCTGGGTTCTGGGTAGGCCTCTGTGGAGAAGGTGAGCTCGGATGTTGGCATCAACGTTTCTCCATACTCGCCTCCTGCAGAACCCGGTGTCAACAAGCTGTCGTGGGAAGCCTCCTGCTCAATGCAATACGATGCTCCAGGAGCCCTTTCTGGGCCTGGAGAGGCAGGCAGGTCCTCACCTTTAGCTGTGCTGCCTCCAGCGCGGCCTTTCTGCCTGGCCTTTCTGTTCTGGAACCATATGTGGTCGGTGTCCTCAGGCAAACCTGTACTCAGTGCCAGTTGCACTCTAGTGGCATAGTCTGGGGACCGAGAGATCTCAAAAGATTAGCATGCTTATCTGCGCTGGACTAAGCCGCGTTCAAGGCCTTCTCTGTTCTGAGGGCGGGCCTCTTGCTTGTTGTACCCTGGCGACAAGCTTTTCAGGAGGCTGTTGGGAGGCTTCATGGCTGGAGCCTGCGGTGGTCTGTTTTGAGGTCTTCCTCGACACGCCAGTCTTATTTCTGCAGTTTTGAAACCACATGCAGATGCAGGACTCTGGAACAAAAATTCCCTGGCCAGTTCCTGCCTGGTCCTGAAGCTCGGGTAAGGTGTCTTGGCAAAAACTGAGAGCAAGACCTCCTTCTGCTTAGCCTGCCAAACAGTCTTTAGACGCCGGGATGTCTTTGTCTTACTGCAGCCACCCACATCTGCCTGATCTTCCATCCTGCCGAGGACACTTTGACAGGAGTTCTTCCTCTCCAGTGTGTACTCAGAACAACACCCAGGAAAGTGCAGACTATGGCAAATGCGTAAAGGGGTCCACTGCTCACCCTTAAATACCGACCTAGGCCCCACCCACTCCCTCGAGGCTTCCAATTACAGGCTAAACCGTGGAACGCCCTTCTGCTTCCAAACTGTGAAACCCTTCCTTCCTCTTGCGAATTTTCCCATATCCCACCCTAAAGCACCCTTTCCAGATACAGGTGGTCTTGTGCTCTACCCAAATTCCACTGCTTAGCTCACAGTACGCACCTGTGTTGGCCCACAAGGAGTTTGAGGGGAGAGTCTAAGGCACGGCTTCTGATGATCAGGCAAGGAGAAGAGGCAGAAGCCAGGAGCAGTCTTTGCCTACTTTAACGAAGTCATTCATTCAGCTCTGGCTGATGCTCAAGGAGGAACGTGGCTAGAACAGATCTTGCATTCTGCGTGTGCTTCTGCCTTAAGTTCCTTTCAGCTTCAGTCTCCCGGTGTATGATTTCAACAATCTAAATATGGTTAGGAAACTGCAAGTATAAGCATTTGGGCAGAGAGGAGACTTATCCTGCAGAAAGACTCCTGGAATTATTTCTGAATTTCTCCTTCAGTGGCAGGCTACAGAAGGTGTCAACTTCCCTCTTGGACCCTCTGGTTCCACCTATTTAATCCCCCATACACTTTGTCCTACTGGAGAAATTTTACAGATTCCTAGAAAATGTATATGAACCTTCAGAAGCACACATTGTGGATCCCAAGACTTTTGGGAGAGGATGCTGAAGTCATCTCCTGCATTTCAATGAACACCACTTGTTGCTGCCATTAATTTGGATCTCTGATCATTAGACACTGCTTTCCAGAACACACAATTTCCGGTACTGCCAAATGTGCCTGTCCTTCCTAAGGGTGCGGCCTTGCTCTAGATGGAGGAGAACAGTAACAGCTGAGCAATTCTACCCCTGCCTTATTTTTGCATCTCGTGTTTTACATGCACCATGATTTTAACTTCTTCCTTGCAGTCCCCATCTACAGTACCTGGGTGTACAATAGATCCTGTAGAAGTTATTGTGCTTCTTCCAGAGATCCTCTTTAGCATCCCTGAATACATAGGTCCATAAACTGCTGTATTTCCGTTGTGACATAGAACCCTTGTGCTTAGGGTCAGCGGTTTATATGCAGCCAGATGCAAAGCTGTGCTGCTGCATGCAGTGGTGTGTATCAAATCTGAAATCCTCAGTTGAGATTTTCCTACCTGCCTAGTACCTCATGGCTGCGTGATGGGAGACAGCTCGTATTGTTGCATGAGGGGTCTAAGCCTGACAGGCACCTCTGTTGGTTTCCTGATGGCAAGAGGTTAGCCTGTTTGTCCCTCTCAGAGCAGTCATCCCTAGACCTGTGCTTTCCCTTGCCACAGCTGCCATGAAACCCCGGGAACCTTTGAATTCCCTTGGAGCCAAAATCTGCTTGTTCCCTTCTGTGAGTAAAGGCACAACTTGCCTCTGTGTTAACACACCTCCTATTTTGCATTCTAGAGATTTTAACCTCACAGTTCTTTTGGTAAATTCCTGGATTCACCCAAAATAGCACAACATTTTTTTTTTTTTTTGAGAACTGGGAACTCTAGCTGTAGCTTGTCCTGTGAGGTCGGCATGATGTTCCTGAGAGTCAATAGCAGTTGTCTCTCTTAATCAATCTTCTCTTGGGGCTGCTCCTCCTTTTCATGCTCTAAATGCTCTCCTACATGTGGTATTTGCAGTATCATGCACCAAGAATGGCATCAGTGCTTATCTGGTGTCAGTCCGGTACTACCCTCTTTAGAGCTGAATCCAATCTCTGTATGAAGTTGGTGAACAGTTTTCTCCAGGGCCTTGAATTACCTTAGCGAATGAGGCTGTTGTTTTGCACAGGCTCCTAAACAGATCCCTGCACTCTTAACACTGCAACATGACATTATTCAGTGATTTCATCATCAGAACAAATGAGGGACCACCTGGGAATGAGAAAAACAACTGTTATTATTTGAATTGAAGCCAGGTGCAGATAGCTCTTGAAGGGCAGGGTGAACTGTTCTGAGGAACAACCAGCTGTAAAGTGTAGAGCAAAAGTGATTTGATTTTCATGCATAAAAATCCTGTTTTGTATGTTCAGGGTCATGTCCTGTCTTTGTAGGTGCGACCCTATCTCGACAGCAATAAAACCTTTTGCTATTGCATTGAATTGTGGTCTGTGAGTTTTCCTGTGAAGGGCGAGATCCTGAGCTCCTGAGAAGTGAGACTCTAGGTCTTACATTTTGGTGCGTTGCCCGGAAAATAGTGTGCCCTTCCTTAACACTCAAACTGGCTGGGCTCAGAAGTGAGCTCAGAACAGGTTAGTCTGATTTTTGGTATACCACTGTTTCTCTTTAGTCACCTATCTAGACATTTTTGGTCATCTGCTCAGTCCCTGCAATAGACAAACTTGTCAGAATATCGGTTGCCTGGAAACTGGAGGACCTTCCAGATTCCATTTGGGGAGGCTAGTTCCGGGATGGTTTTCCTCCCATCTGTTTCTCTTCAGAGACAGCCGCCATGAGGCAGCCTCTCAATCAGAATTCTGTAGTACCACCCGTAAGGGTGTCCTTGTGTAACTGCCTTTCTTGTTTTCTTTGTCTCTATCATTGTTGCTTCTTTGACATTTTTGATGGACGACTTTATTATGGGACAGGCAGTGACTATCATTTCTTGGAGGTGAGATAAAAGGCACATATTTGTTTGAATCTGTCCTATTCACCAGCCCACTTGGGATGATTGCCAGAAACTCTTGCAGGCCCTCTTAACTACTGAGGAACGAGACGGGTCCTCCTTGGGAAGAGAAAGACTGTGCCTGGAATGGACAGGAGGCCTTCCATCCTCCCTAATGAGATTGATGATGGCTTTCCCCTCACCCACTGAACAGGAATTACAACACATCTGGAGGTAGGGAATGACTGGAGGTCTACCGTCAGACTCTAATTGCGGGTTTCCATGGGGCTGCTTGAAATCCCACTGATTTGATGAAGGTAAGAGAGATGGTTCAGGGGCTGCATGAATCTCCTGCAGCCTTTCTGGAATGGTTGATAGAGGCATACTGTCAGTTTACGCCCTATGACCCTATCTTAGATGAGCGTAAACCAATGGTGACTATTACCTTTATAGACCAGTCAGCCAGAGATATTTGTAGAAAACTCCAGAAAATAGAGGGCTTACAGGACAAGTTCTTTAAGGATTTAGTGCAGGTAGCAGAAAATGTTTTCTACAGCTAGGAGATGGAAGAAGAGAAAGAGGAAAGAAAGCAGAAAGAGCAGGAAGCAAGAGAAAGAGAAAGGATAAGAGGCAAGACAGAAAGTTGACTAAGATCCTGGCCACTGCAGTGCAGTCCTAATGATATGGAGAGAGATCCTGGAAATCAGAGGGCCCTCTGTCTAAGGATCAGTGTGCCTATTGCAAGGAGAAAGGACACTGGATCAAGAATTGTCCCAAAAGGAAGATGAAACCCTACTTTGGGACCTGGCACACCTCCGGGCCACCAATCCACAGGTAACTCTTCTCCAATATGTGGATGACATTCTATTAGCTGCAAATTGTAAAGAAACCTGTTTTCAGGCCACCGACCAGCTGTTGCAAGAGATGGGTAAGCTCAGCTACAGCGAAAAAGGCCCATCTCTGCAGGAAACAGTTATCTGGGATATATATTAAAAGAGGGAAAGAGATGGCCGTCGGAGGCTAGAAAAAAGACTGTATTTCATATTCCCCCTCTACAGACTACTGAACAACTGAGGGAAATTTTAGGTACAGCGGGGTTTTGCCAGCTGTGGATCCCGGGATTTGCCAACATGGCAGCCCTTCTGCATGCCCTTACAAAGGGCAGTGACTCTTTCATCTGGGGAAAGGATGAACAAGCTGCATTTGGTAATATCAAACAAGCCTTAATATTGGCCCCAGCATTGGGACTCCCTGATGTAACCAAACCCTTCCATCTCTATGTGTGTGAGAATCAGGGAATGGCCAATGGGGTGCTAACACAGAAAATTGGACCCTGGAAGAGACCAGTAGCCTATCTATCCAAAACACTTGATTGAGTAGTGGCAAGATGGCCAACCTGCCTGTAAATAATAGCAGCAGTGGCGGCACTAGTAAAACATGCAGACAAATTGACTCTGGGACAGGACCTCATCATCTGTGCTCCTCATGCCGTTGAGAGTGTCTTAAGGCAGCCACCTGATTTCTGGCTCATGAATGCCAGCAAGACACATTACCAGGCCTTGCTCTTGAATAATGATAGAGTCACCTTTGCCCCGGCTACAGGGCTAAACCCTGCCACCTTATTGCCAGATCCAGAAATCCAGGCCCTGGAGCATGATTGCTTACAGGTTCTAGCAGAGGAACAGGGATGGCTAAAGGACTTGAAAGATCAACCTCTTCCTGATGCTGAGGTGACACACTATAAGGATGGGAGCAGTTTTTTGTAGAACGGGAAGAGAAAGGCAGAGGCAGTGGTGGTAGATGGACATCAGGTAATCTGGGCCCAGGCGTTGCCGGAGGGCACATCTGTTCAGGGAGCTGAATTGATTGCTTTAATCCAGGCATTAACACTGGAAAAGGGTAAAAAGATAAACATCTACACTGATAGTTGGTTCGCCTTACCAACAGCCCATGTACATGGGGCCATCTATCAGCAGAGATTTCTGCTAACATCAGCTGGTAGAGATAAAAAATAAAAATGAGATTCTGACTTTGCTCAATGCCTTGTTGCTGCTGGAAAAGGTAAGCATTATTCATTGTCTGGGACATCAGAAGGGGATTTCCGAGGCAGGAAAGGGGAATAACATGGCCGATCAGGAGGCTAAAGCAGCTGCTAGAGGAAACTGTCCTAGTGGTACTAACTGCTGAACTGCCCAATGACTAAACTACTCAGAAAGTGACTTAAAGTTAATATGGTAAAACACAGGGGATATTTGACACCTATGTGGGGGCATGGATTGACTCTAAAGGTAAGATCATTCTACCACAGGAAGACGCTGAGAGATTAATTACTCAGATGCATAAGTGGACTCACTTGCGGGCAAAGAATTTAGCTGAAGTTGCCCACCCATCCCAGTACTGAATACTAAACCTCACCACCCTGACTGAGACAGTGACTAGGGCATGTGAACCTTGCCAGTAGGTAAACATAGGTAAGAGTTTCCAGAGCTGCTTCCAGGGAAGCAGCTGAGAGTAACTGTGGCAGCCTTTTTGGAGTATATGGCAAATTTGGAGTTAATGGCATCTGAATAGTGGAATCTGGCCTCTTGGCTTTGGCTATTTTCCAAAGTCCAGTTTCTTATAAACTGACCTTGGTGGTCCTACAGCAGACAGCTCTGACCCTGCGAAACTGTGTGCAACCATAGTAACCAGACAGCAGGCGCTGTGTAACCTTGAGTGAGCTCTCCTATGTTTTGACCATGTAAAGCTCCTACAGGAGAAACTGCTTGTACTTTTTGGCCTACTTAAGTGTTAACCTGACGTCCATTAAACTGACACTTGGATCAGCATGTAGACTCGGTGTCCTTCTCTGTGTCACCATGTCTCTCTCTCTCTTTCCCAGCCCTCTCTCAGGTGGTATTCAGGTGTCACTGCTGGCCAGTGACAAGGAACTAGACCTGGAATGCATTGGGAAGTGGATTTCACTGAAAGTAGACAATCTAGGGATGGCAATAAATATCTCCTGGTTTTTGTGGACACTTTCTCGGGATGGGTGGAAGCTTTTCCCACAAAGAAAGAAACCTCCCTGGTCATGGCCAAAAAGATTCTGGAAGACATTTTTCCTCGGTTTGGTATTCCAAAGGTAATTGGGTCAAACAATGGGCCAACCTTTGTTGTTCAGGTAAGCCAGGAGGTGGTCAGGTTTCTGGGACTTGATTAGAAGTTACACTGTGCTTATAGACTTCAAAGTTCAGGACAGGTAGAGAGAATGAATAGAACTCTCAAAGAGACTCTCACTAAATTGACCATGAAGACTGATGGTGACTGGGCAGTGATCCTTCCCTTGGCCCTCTTTAGAGTCAGAAATACTCCCTCCATACTAGGCTTAACTCCCTTTGAATACTATATGGGGTTCCTGCTACCCTGACTCTTCTTGGGGACCCCATTGACATAACTAGTGGTAACTCTGACTTGTTGTCCAGGTGAAAAGGACTGCAACTTATTCAGAAAGAGATTTGGAGCAAGGTTGGTAGTGCATATGCGCCCCGGTCCTTGGAGGTGCCCCATTAGTTCCAGGTTGGAGAGATGGTGTACTTGTTATGACACCACAGCCAGAATTTGGAACCTCGTTGGAAGGTTCCTTATTGTGTCCTGCTCAACACCCCAACAGCCGTCAAAGTAGAGAGCATTGCAGCTTGGATCCATGGGTCATATGTCAAGCCTGCTCTTCATAAACCTTCTGACACCTGGAAAGTCCAAGCCTCCAGCAACCTGTTAAAACTGAAACTCATCAGGGACAATGAACTCTTTGACCAGTAAAGTGGACAGACAATGGTACCTCTGGGTGGTGCTGTTTTTACTCAATTGGAGTTTTGGTGATCCTCGCCAGGCTCACAAGGCCCTGGAAGCAATGTATGGTAAACCCTGTGATTGCAAGGGTGGTGTGATGAATGGCAGAGCCTTACTTATTGGTGAGATTTGGAGCCCCAACAAGGCCTATGCTCAAGTTGAGTTTGGCGATACATGGGCATATAGAGCCCTACAACCTTCAGGGAGTACCCCAAGTTTAGAATGGCATTGTGTAACCAAGCCTAAGATGATTCCTTATGTAAATGGGTGCCCCGTGCCTTGCCCTTGTGATACCTATCAACAGGTTGTGCATAGCAGTTGCTATAGGGTTGTGCAACAATGTACTGGAAAAGATAACATCACCTATTTCACTGCCATATTGAACCAAGTCAGGGAGGAGATGAGGATAGACGATTGTTTCCACAGTGTGCCAACAGGAGTCCATGGATCTTAATTACTCCAAGCCCCTTTTTCGGGGATGGTAGGAAAGCCTGTACGCTGAAGAAAGGTACCTCCCATTCACCTCTCAGATGGAGGAGGGGTGAAGGATCAGGCCAGACAAGAACAGGTTAAACAATGCATTGAAGAGTTAATAGAAAAAAGAATACTCGTCCCTCAATTACCACCCTCTGGTTCTTCCTGATAGTAGAGGAAACTTTATTTTAGACCCCCAGACTGTACATGTTATTACTGCCACTCATAGCCTCCTAAATGACACCAACCCTTCGCTTGCAAGTGACTTCTGGCTCCGCCTCTGACGAGGGCAGCCTGTTCCTCTGGAGCTCCCCCCCAACGCCACTTATTCCACTGCTGAGGGGTCCTGACACTCAGCACCCCCTATGAGAGTGCAGTCTCTCTTCAACCAACATGTTACCTGTTTGACAAACCCTACAAAAATGATAGCTCAGATCTACCTGTAGGGGATGCTATCTTTGCCATTTGTGATTCAGCAATTGACATCTCCACAGCTCTCTGCCCTGACAATAACACTGTTTTCTTATGCAGGAATAATAAAGCCTATACATTCTTGCCCACAGATTGGACTGGGACCTGTGTACAGGCAACTCCCTGATCTTAGCATCATTCCAGGGGATGAGCCAGTCCTAGTCACCACCTTTGACTTAATGGCTGGAAGAATGAAGAGAGCCATTCAGTTCATTCCTCTGTTAGTGGGAACTGGGCTGAGTGCTTCCATAGGCGCTGGGTCAACTGGCTTGGGTGTTTTATTATATAAATACAACAAACTGTCCCAACAGTTAATTAATGATGTACAATTGCTTTCGAGCACCATCAATGACCTCCAAGACCAGCTCAATTCCTTAGCAGAAGTAGTTCTCCAGACCCAAAGGGGATTAGACCTCCTTACGGTTGAAAAAGGAGGAATCTGCTTAGCCTCACAGGAGAAATGCCGTTTTTTACACTAATCAGGCATTGTTAAAGGAAAGATTAAAAAAAAGATCTTGAAAAAAGGAGATGAGAATTAATAGAATCTCCTTTTTGGAATGGGTTTAATGGTATGCTTCCCTATGTGCTTCTCTTACTGGGACCTTTTGCTACCCTTTTGCTCCTTGTCACAATAGTACCCTGTATTGTTAACCAATTAGTGGCCTTTGTCAGGGAATGTGTAAGGGTGGTTCAGGTCCTGATGCTCCAGAGGCAGTATCGATCTCTCTCTGAGATTGATCCACAATTTTAGGGTTAAAATTGGAGCACAAAGAAAAGGGGGATGAGAGCTCAACCGAGAATGAAAACAACTGTAAAAGAAAAACAGCTGTGACCATTCCCATTCTTGAATTAAAGCCAGAGGCACATAGGTCTCAAATGGCAGGATGAACTGCTCTGAGATAGCCTTGAATTGAAGCCAGAGGCAGGTAGCTCTTGAAGGGCAGGGTGAGTTGTTTTGAGAAAACTCACAAATGGCCAAAAACTGCAAACAACTAGGCATAAACTATCTTCATGCTATTCTTGCTGACCAATCAATGTATAGAGCAAAAGTGGCCAGATTTTTAAGTATAAAAACCCTGTGCTTTGCATGCTTGGGGCCATCTCCTGCCTTTTGAGGGGTGACCCTATCACGATTGAAATAAAAAAAAAATGCTCTTGCTTTTGCATTGAGTTGTGGTCTGTGGAAATTCCCGAGAAGAGTGCGATCTTGAACTCCTGAGCTGTAAGACCCCAGGTCTTTTACAGGATAAATATAAAAGAAGGAAGTAGGTAAAATAACAGTAAATTTTTTAAAGAGTTTTAAGCAATCATACTGTGAATTATCTACATAAATCCCTATAATACATGTAAGTACATGCATGAATATAAACATGTAGCAACCTAAATGCTTTTAATAATGCACATAGATAAGTATAGTTCACCACTGACCAAGGAAGCTTTTCCTGAACCACAATCATGACTTAAAACCACAACCAATCACAAGGCAGAATTCTGGAGAACAGTCACATCTGATACATCTACAAAACAATTCCCAGATCTAAGACTCAGTGATCATGCATAACAGGAGGTAAATATATATATATATATATATGGCAGAGGATCAGAGTATGGTCTGGTAATGTGTCTCCTAATAATACCAGAAGCTACACCCAAAAGATGGACCAATATAAAAAAAATAAAGAAAAAAAGGCTTACCAATATACCTGTATAAAAACGAACTAAAAATTGAAAATGCTAATAGACATGCAAAAGTGGTCTAGGAAGAAACCATTGTCCTTAATCCTACACAAAAATCTGCAGGGAACTAATAAATGCTGAGAGTATGAGAAAAAAAAATCTTTCCAGGAAAGAGCATAAAATCATTTAGTTATCCAATACCAAGCAATCAACCCTGAAAACATGCATGGAAGTAACATTATTAAACTGAGCAACTTATATTAAGAGCATAATACAAATTTGAAAAAAGAAGATGAATTTGAAAGAGAAATAGGAGAGGTCTGTGGGAAGGTTTGGAGGGAAGAAAAGAGAAGGCACAAAATGATGTAATTATTAAATAACCTTAAAAATGAATTAAATATAAGCTCTTTAGGTCATGATTTTAAAATGCATCACTATTGAGTAGTATGCAAACATAAAACTTGCAGGTAGATAGATGGAACTAGAAAAAAAAATCATGTTATATGAGGTAATCCAAACACAGAAAGACAAATTCCACATATTCTCTCTTCTAAGTTTCCCAGCTTTAAACGGAATATGTGTGTACTCATATGTGAGTCTATATCCGGCAGTAATTAAAAAACCAAGAATGAAATAGTGACCATTTCCAAGGTGAGAATGGAAGTGTGTGGGGGCAGAAGGAAGTAGAAAGGTATAGAGATTTGAAAGAGGAAATGGGAAAAACTTGAAGGGGGTATAATAATTTCGGAGGTAAGACAGAAAGAAATACAAAAGGGAAGATGGTAAGGTAAGGATGTCTGAAAAAGTAATATGGAATAATATTAGTAACTATCTAAAATATGTATAATCCATGTAAGCTATAAAACTAAACTAATTTTAGTTTTAATTTATAAAACTAAAATTTAGTTTAAATGAAATTTTGCCATCTGTGATGACAATTGTCCCTCCATCTAACAAAAACTCCAACACCAGGCATGAGAAGTCAACTTTTGAGTTACTGGGAAGGGTTTTCTAAGAGAATCCTCAAGAATCATATGCTACTACCTATCTGAACTGAAAACTACAGTTCATTTTCAGCCTGAAAAGATGCTGTTTGTTCGGTCTGAAATACCTGAAAATAACAGGATGCAGAATGAGGAACTAGGAAAATGAAGAGGTGCTGTGCTAACTCTTGAACTTTGAATTTACGCCAACTGCCAGCTTCTTGGAATATAAACTTATAGTTGTCCTCAAGCGCCTGCTTTTTCAACAGTACATAACACATTGAAGACATGGCATGTATGCTTGTGGGTGCTCGCGTTCCACTTAACATCCAGCACAGTCCTGTCCAAAAGCTCCAATACCCCATCCACCCTCTTAGGAGCTGTCCAGGCTTTAAATCAATCTTAAATCTATCTACCGCATTTCAGCTCCACTTCCAGCCACTCACATTGTATTATAGGTGTCTCATAGACAAAAAAAAAAAAAAAAATTATCTGTTTTATCTTGTACGATTGTGAACATCCTTACTGAATTCATGATGAAATGTCCCAGACACGGAAATTCTTAAAGCCAAGCACTCCATAGCCAGGGAACTGCAAATAATCCCAGAGTGCATTGTGCCTGCTGGGAGCCTCAGTGAGAACTGTCTCAGAGCAAGGACTTCTGGGATTGTTTGTAGTAACATAGCCAGGTCTCACTATATCGTCGCTTTGCCGAGTTGCAGACGCAAAAATACAATTCCCAGAATGCTGTATTATCGCATTACACCCTCACAAGCTATCCTCCTCCTCCCTACTTAGCCTAGAGCTCTGTCAGGACCCAGAAGTATCCCCCGGAAGCGCTTTCCCCGTCGTCACAAAGCGCACAGTGTTTTCCCTGGTCCCTGGTGTTCTGTCAATGTCCTTGCCCTGTGCCCCTCGCAGTCTTCAGGTTCAGGAGCCTTTCGGAGCCAATTTGTGATGCCATCGCCCCGCCCCCTGGTACCGGAAGTAAACACACAGGGCTGCTGCACTTGTGTGCAGGAAAAATGAGCGCTTTGAATTCTCCTGATCAGAGGAAGTCCAGCTGGTCCCTGGTCCCTGGAGAAGGGATCCTGAGGTCCCTCCCCCTTTTTAAAATTAATTTTGAGTCGCCCAGTCAAAGGAGGACTAGTCTTGGGAAGGCAGAAACGCGCTCACAGGGAAAATAAATGTCTTTTAAATATTAAAAAATAACTGGAGGCAGGAGAGATGGCTCAGAGGTTAACAACGCTGGCTGCTCTTCTAGAGTTCCTGAGTTCAATTCCCAGCAACCACATGGTGGCTCACAGCCAGCTGTAATGGGATCTGGTGCCCTCTTCTGGTGCACAAGCAGAATGAATGAATGGATGAATGAATACATGGATGGATGAATCTTAAAAAAAAAAAGCCGACCTTTGTCATCGCAACAGCCATCAGACACAGAAAATCCCTCTCTTATCAAGGTGCCAGGTTCCATCCCAGGGACCACACGGTGGCGCTCCAACCATCTGTCAAGGAATCTGGTGCCCTCTGGTGGAGCACACGTGTCACTTAATAACTAGCTTTATCTATATGATGTTTTCATTTAATACTATGTATTTATTTCAATTTAATAAGAACAGACAAGGGCGTGTCTTGAGAGCAGGCTTCCCAGAGTCCTGTGGAGTCGGTACGCAGGAGGTCTCTGTGCTAGATCAAAGCAGGGCCTGGGGCCCCCCACCTGTGTCCATCCTCCAGTGCTCTCCCCAACCTGATGGTAAGATTCTGTTGCTGAGGACAACACCTTCACAAGTCATTGGACACAGCGAATCCCAGCTGGCCCCTACCGAGAACCTTCACCCTTATAGACGGCTGTTTGCGATACAGGAACATACGCTGCATGCCACCAGAAGAGAAAAGTACACACCAACCCAGCCATACACCCTTCACTCTCCAACAGTGACCTGCCTACAAGATTTTCTGGTGCACTTGTGGTATAAAGGTCACAGAAGAGACCAACTAATATCTAGTTGGGTTTCAGGAGGCCCACTCCATGAGAAGGAACCTTGATCCAATACTGCTTGATTGGCCAGGAACCTGAGTCTACAGAGGCCAAGGACATAAGAGAAATCTAAATGCTACAGTTGTGCTAAAGGAGCACAGCCATACTCACAGATTAGTGCCTTGCTAGGCCATCATTGGAAATTTCTCCTGCAGGAGATGGGAATAAATACAGAGACCCACATCCAGTTGATATGCAAACAGTGAGAAGCCTTGGACCATTCCACCCTAAATGAGATGTCTGCAAGAAACCCTAAGCCCCTAAGGGCTCAAGAAACTCTGTGTGCAGAGTGTAAGCGCCAGAGTGGATGAAGGACACAAGGGTAACAAGGCCTTGTAAACACAGCAGGACCAACACACATATGAATGCACCCTGACCCACAAGCTATCTTTTCTTTCACTTTCCCCTGTTGGGGTTGCCTCAACAGGCAAAGAGTATGTGTTCCGTCCTGATGCCACTTGATATGCTGGGGTGGGTGGGTATGCACAGGAGAGGCAGGGTGATCCTCTTTTCTGAAGAGCCAGGTGAGGGATGATAGTGGAAAAAAAGGGAGGGTATGACTGGAAGGAGAAGGAGAAGAAGGGGAGGTCTAAGACAGGGATGTAAAATGAATAAATAAAAATTTAAAAAATAAAAATAAGAAATAAGGGGGCAGGAGAGATAGCACAGAGTTTAAGATCACAGGCTGCTCTTCCAGAGTTTCTGAGCTCAATTCCCAGCACCCACATGGTCATATCAATCTATCGTGAGACCTGGTGCCCTCCTCTGGCATACAGACAGAATAGTGTACAAATAATAAAAAAATCTTCCATAATAAAGAGAACTACACTATGAATCATAAATAAAGTGTCCATCCCTCCAAAAAGAACACTCATTCCCTATTTAATAATAATAATAACAATAATAATAACAATGATAATAAATGAAAATCTTATTTTTCTCCAAGGGACTCTCATTGAGGCAACAAACCAGACTAATGTGTAGGTCCCATGAGAAGCAATAGATGGCAAAAGAAAAACTCAAAGGTATACTTGTGGGTTGTCAATGCTGCCTCTTCAGGCACCAGGCATCCACCTGGTACACAGGCACACCTATCCATGCAGGCAAAACAGTCATACGTGTAAAAATAAACAAATAGATGGGATTTACACTTCTTAGAAGAAGGGAAAAAAGCACAAGGGTCCATTAGTAAGTAAAGCTAGTTTATTGCACACACAGCCCCAGCTTAAATTTATGTATTCCCAGTTTAAATGTGTCCAGTTTAAATTCCCTGCTCAGCCAGGGCCCAGCCAGTCCCTGCTCACTGCAGAAGGAATCCTGGGGTCCCTGCCCCCCTTTCTTTTAGTGATTGCAAACTCTCCCAGTCAAAACAGAGCTGGTCCCAGGAAGGCAGACAGAGATTATAAATCATTCTTAAAGACTATAACAAGAAGCCAGGTGTGGTGTCGCATGCCTGTGGCTGTCAGTGGGGCAAGCAGAGGCTGGTGTGAGTTCCAGGCCATCTGGGTTTGCAAAACGAGTTCAGGACATGCAAGGCCACAAGAGAAACCCTCTCTCCAAAAGGAAGGGTTTGCACCCCTGCCAGCTCTTCACACTCACATGTCCTAAGTCATAAAGTATGACTTCAACCAGGCTATAAGAAAGTCCTGCCAAGCACAGTGCACACACCTTTAATCCCAACACTCGGGAGGCAGAGGCAGGTAGATGTCTGTGAGTATGTCTGGGAGTTCGAGGCCAGCCTGGTATACAATGAGGCCTGGAAAGCCAGGGCTACACAGAGAAAACCTGTCTCAAAAACCCAAATTAATAATAATAATGATAATAATAATAAGATTGAAATAAAAAAAAATCAGAGCCAGGCCTGCTGGCACATTGTCAGAAACAGGTTCCTTTCCCAAGGAAGGCACACAGTAGAGTTTATGGGAAAAATAGCAGATGGAAGAAAGATTTGAAACTTCATTTTATTTCATTTTTAAAATCTCAATTACATTAATTCTTAGTGGATTTGAGAGAGCAAAGACTTAAAATCAGTGGGTATTGTTTTAAAGTTTAAAGCATAAGCATGAATAAAGCCTAGTTAGTTGGAAACATGTCCAGCCTCCTTTGGGGAAGAACTAGCCTTAAGGGGACAAATTAACCTTACTGCATTCTTTCCTGCCCACTAATTATACAGTTGCTAGGAAACTGGCCCATAGGACCAGGCCAGAACTGTTTGTGGTCTTGATGCCCAAAGTAACCAATCCTTTCAAACTGAGTTTCCATTACACAATCATGTAAAGCCAAAGCATGTAAGTCCCTGCTTGCAGTTTTGCCCTATAAAAACCTTGCTTCCCTAGATCTCAGGGCTACATTCCTGTCCTGTGTCCACAGGAAGTTTGTGTCCCATGTCTGAACACGTATACAATTTTAAAAACCTCATGTATTTACAGCAGAGTGTATCCCAGGTCTTTTGGGGTTCCCAAAATGGCATAACAGTTTCACTCTGAATAATACCATTAGTAATTTATAAACATCTCCCAATGACAATAAACACTTGTAGCCACAGAAAACAACCAAAAACCTACCCAATCCCCCTTAAGGAAAATATGACATCATTCTCATTGATTTCTTCTAGCTGACATTTTGGACATGCAGAAATCCTGTTGGGGGCCCAAAGAAAATTGGAAAAATGTTTAATTAAGTAAGCAATATTTGTGGTCCAGTCTTTGAATGTTGAGAAAATAATAAAAGTCCTGTTTAGAACAGTTTAAAATGCTGGACCAATTAAGATTTGTAGCTTTCTTCAAAGCTCTCTTGGGAGCAGGCAGTGATGAGAAACAGCAATTGAAGTTGTTGAGGCAGGAACAAGCACAATTCTGGAACATGCAAGATACAAACAGATGTGTCAATATCTCAGCATGCTGGAAGAAAAATTCTGTCAGGTTTGGTCCAGCATCTCCAGTATTCACTCCTTTTGTTCTGCAAACATATAATTTCTCACAAGCATTATACAGTTCTAAAATTATAAATGTATGAGATGTTCAGAATGAAATTAAACTGTAAACCAATTTTATCAATGCCAATTAAAAGAATGACATAATAAAAATTGAGGATATTATAGCCAAGGATTTATTGGTCATGTACTGCTGAAGTTCTGGCTAGAGACATTTTTTATGTCTCAGTCAGCTTTAGAATTATGTGAAGCGATTATCAATTTATATTGCCTGTTTTGTTTGGTATTCTTAATTTCTTTCTTCTTGTGTGTGACCAAGGTTTTCGGGTGGTCTTCCTCTGTGATATCTGATTTTTATTTGTTTTGAAGGAACCCAGAATTTCTCTTCTCCTGTATGAACATATGAAAAACCTCTTCCCCAGTATGTAATACATCCCCTACTGTTCATTGTGAAGTTAGGGTATCTTTGAAATATATAGGCTGAAATAATTCAGCAATTTTTTTTCTATAACCCAGTGTCTTTGTGCAGCTGTTGTTTGTTGTTCATTAACATTTAAGAAATTTAAGGTCAAAAAAGCATTATGTAATCTATCTCGTGGGGGGGGGGTTAAAACCCCTCTCTGTTTGTTAAGCATGTCCCTTAAAGTATGATTCAATTTTTCAATGACTGCTTGACTGGCAGGATTCTGCGGAATACCTGTTACATGTTTTAGCTTATAATATGTAAGAAAATCTTTCCATTTTATTAAAGACATATGCTGTAACATTATCAGACTTGATTTGTGTAGGCATAACCATAACTTCCAGAACTTCTAATAAATTTGTAATAACTAAATCAGCCTTCTTAGAACTTGTGGCTTCGCCTGAAAGATGGAGCTGGTTTCCGCCTTCCACCTTCCCGATGGTGAGTGCTCTCTGTCACAAACAACTCCGCATTTGGCTAAGGCTGAGGATATGGCTTGCTTCCATGTATGTGGACCTATCTTCATTGCCCACGTGGCATGCTGAGGTTGGCTACCCAGAGGATATTTAACCTGTGGGCTGGCTTTTCCCAGGGTCAGATGATTGTTCAAGGTTCCTGAATAAACTGCATTGAAAAAAGAAAAAAGAACTTGTGGCTTTTGTTCATTGGAACCCTGAATATGTGTCTATAGTATGGTGCACATATTTCAGTTTACCAAACTCTATAAAATAAAACACATGATTTGCTAAATTTCATTTCTTTGTTTACCATTTGGGTTACTTCCTGCAGGTAGTGGAGTTTAATTATATAAAGAACAAGTGGGACATTTTCGCACAATTTCTTTGGCATGTTGCCAAGTGATAGAAAACTCTCTTTTTAAACCTTTGCTGTTAACATACTGTTTTTAAAATGAAATTCTGAGGCCTCAAACAAACTTCCTGTCAATAGTTGATCAATTTCATCATTGCCTGTGCTAGAGTGCCTGGTGGATGCATATCAGATCTGATCTATGTTATATACAATGTATTATTTTTATTTCTTATTACTCGGTGTAATTGAAGAAACAGTGAAGTTAAGTCCAAATAAGCCTGAATTAGATCAGAAGTTTCTATATGTAGAACAATAATTTCTGCATATTGAGAGTCAGTGACTATACTAAGAAATTCTTGAAAATTTGATGACACCAAGAGAATTGCATATAATTCTGATTTTTGAACTGAATCATAAGCACTCTCCATCACTTTACTCAGATTTTCTGACTTAGAACCTGCCATTTTTGATTTATTGGCATCCGTATAAAATATGGGAGCTCCAAAAATTGGAGTTCCTTTTATTATATGAGGAAGAATCCAATTGTTTCTTTTTATAAACTGAAGTGACTTGATTTTGGGGTATCTGTTGCTGATTTCTCCGAAAAACTCACAACAAGCTCTTTGCCAATATCCGTTCACTGCCCATAATGATACAATCTCAGCATTGGGAAAGGTCACCACAATTCCAGCTGGATCTATTCCAGCCAACTGATGAAGTCTCATTTTTCCTTTTAAGAGTAATTCAGGAACTTTTCTATATCGATTTTTAATTTTTTTTTTTATTTTGCTTGTGTACCAAAAATACCCCATTCTAAGACACAGTCCACCTTATGCATTAGAATTCCTGTGGGAGAATGAGTGAAAAGCAAGATAACCAAAATATAGGCCGTCTTTGGATCAATATGGTCTATATATGCATCTTGTAATTTCCTTTCTACCAGAGCCAATTCATTTTCATCTTCAGTTGATAACGTTCTTGGACATTTAAAGTCCTTATCATCATATAAGGTTTAAAATAAGTTATTTAGCTTTGAGTAGCTAAACAAAATGTAGGCTATAGCCAGTTAATATCTTACAGTAATTTTTTGAAAATCATTGAGAGTTTTTAATTGGGTTCTTCCAAGTTGTTGAGTTTTTTTGTAGACCTATTTTGTATCCTAGGTAATTAATAGAATCTCCTCTTTGTACTTTTTCGGGCGCAATCTCTAAACCCCAACAAGGCAAAGTTCTATTTATTTCATCAAATATATTTTCTAATGTTTTTCTATCTGAATCAGCCAATAAGATATCATCCATATAGTGGTAAATTATTCATTGAGGAAACTGCTTACAAATTACCTCCAACAGTTGTTGTACAAAATATTGGCACAAAGTAGGACTGTTCAACATCCCTTGTGGTAAGACCCTCGAGTGGTATCTCTTTATTGGACAGCTTCTATTCAAAGTGGGTCCTGAGAAAGCAAACCTTTCCCTATCATACTCATGTAAAGGAATTGTGAAAAAGCAATCCTTTATATCAATCACTATAATAGGCCATTGTTTAGGTAACACGGAAGGCAATGGGATTCCGGATTGTAATGACCCCATTGCTGGAATAATTTTGTTAATGGCTCTGAGATCTGTTAACATCTTCCATTTGCCAGATTTCTTCTTGATGACAAATACCAGAGAATTCCAAGGGTTGTTGGACTCCTCTATATGCTGAGCCTCCAGTTGTTCCAGGACTAGCTGTTCTAGTGCCAGTAATTTTTCTTTACTCATAGACCATTGTTCAATACAAATAGGTTGGTTTTCCAACCACCTTAGTGGTAAGGCTGTGGGAATTTTATCAGCAGTGGCTTTCCAACAGGCAGTTGAAAAAATGGCCTCTGCTGTATTTTGTTTATGGACAGCCTGGACAGTCTGAAACTGTTTTTGATGGCATTTTAAAATAATTTTAGCTTCTTTATCAGGAGTATTACCTGTTTTTTGCCTCATAACATGGGGGGATGTTAATCTGGGTCTTCCATTATTGTAACACATCTCTTCTCCATAAGTTTATGGCTATCTCAGCCACATATGGTCTTAGTTTTCTTATTTGACCTTCTGGTTCTGTACATTTAAACCATCTAACACTTTGTTTCACTTTAGATAAAGTCCCAACTCCTTGGAATTGAATATCCACCTCCTGAAGTGGCCAATTTGGAGGCCAGGATTTACAAGTAATAATTGTGACATCAGTCCCAGTATCCACCACACATTCAATTTCAATACTATTTAAAATTATCTTTAACTTTGCCCTATGATCATTTATAGAGGTTTGCCAATATATTTGCTTTTTTGTTCCCTTCCCTTCCTTTTTTTTATTTATTTACCTATAAAACCTACCCTGGCCTCACTGTTGAAATTTTTAATGTTTATTCCCAGAGCAGTGGTGTTTATCTTTCTTGTGGAGGAGTATCCCTGTCCTGTATTGGGGCTTGAGACAGGCCCCTTCAGGCATTTTTTGATAAAGAATTACCCCATTTATCTGTGCTCTATATTCACTTATCCGATGTCAACCCTTGCACATCTTCTGCATATTCTAGGACGTATAGGCTCCCTTTTTGAATTATTTTGTTTTTCCTGGTAACTCCATTTGCAGCAACCTTGCTCATCAAAATTAAGACATTTCCCAATGTTTTTAGGGGTAGCTTCTCCTATCAAGGTCAAATTGAGGTCTGATGTCAATCCTATTTATAACACATTCGTCTATTTGTGCACACCTTGCTTTTAATGGCCGTATTACCTCTTTACAATCAAAATCTTTGCATTTTCAAAAGCTAAAGGTTCTATTAGTGCTTTTCTAGCTAGTGGATCTGATATACTTGTATCCCCAGCTTTGCAAAACATTAGTGAATGTTTCACTTGGAGCTTGTATGACCTGAGAGAATGGCTCAAGCCTTTTTCCTGATCCCTCAACCTTGTCCCAGGTATTTAAGGCTGCTAGGTGACATAATACTAAGGTTTCTTCATTATATACAGCTTGTATCTCTGTGTGAGCCTATTGGCCATCACCAAGCAGCCATTCCTTAAAAATACCAACAGCCCTGGCTCTATTTTGTATGCTATCTCTCTAGCCTCTTCTCTTCACCATGATAGCCATTGTAAATATGGCTCAGGTTCTTTTATTGTCTTTGCCATATCCTCCCAGTCCTTTGGGATTACTATACTGATTGGCCAGGAAGTCAGCATTTGTTTAACAAATGGTGAATGCATTCCAAAATTGGTGACACTCTCTTTAAACTTTCTCAGGTCTAGCACTTCCACAGGGTGCCATTCAGCCTCATGGTAATCCTGTGGGTAATCATCTGCTGGTCTCTGTTGTACACTGACTGGATAAGCTAACATTTGTTTTCTAACCAACTTTGTTTGGCTTTCTATATTATTATCTTTTGCGTCTGCCTGAGTATTACTTAGTATTCTAAACTCTTTTTTTAAGGTCTGTACCCATATTTTACACCCATCTCTCTATTTTTTGTTTTGTTCAATAATCTCTGGAATGTCTTGTTTTATGCCTTGCTTCTAACTTTTAATTTTTTCTTTATATTGTTCTACTTGTTCTTTGTGTTTTCCAGTATATCTTCTAAAACCTCTGCCCTCTTTTCCTGTTGTTTATCATGTTCTGTAAATTTTTGTATCTCGTTTTATGTCCTGTTTCCAACCTTCATTTTTTTCTTCATATTGTTCTACTTGTTCTTTGTGTTGTTCCAGTATCTTTTCGAAAGCCTTTGCCTTTGAGAACACATAAAAGGCTAAATCAATTTTTAAAGTTAAATTGAGGAATATGAATGTAACCATGGTCATAATTTCTAAACTTTCCTTTATTTCTGTCTTAAAACTGTAGAAGAGATTATCAGCCAAGCTCAAAGAAGTCTGTTTTATCTCTCATCCTGTTAGACTGTAGTTGCAACCAGTTTTGTTCAGTCTCAGGTCTGCCCACAGTAGGCTGTCTTTTGCTCTGAGGCATGTTTAAGAGTCTCTTTTAAAGAGCCAGTAATTTATCTGGGAGTTTTTAGGTTTAAAGTTTGGGTTGTATCACTGAGAGCTTATTCCTCTCCCCCACCAAATTAAATTAAAGTAGGATTTAAAGGGTGTGGATACTTAGATTAGTTGAGTGCCATTTGTTGTAGATTATTAATATTTACTATTGATAAATCTTTTGGTTAAGCAGTGGTTATTCCTAAACAGCTGTATAACCAAATCACCACACAGAGACTAGGATTTAATTAATTAACCTAGAGCACAATGTTGGCTAACAGTTACTCCATCCTAAACCTCCAAGCCCACAGAGATTCCTAGGATTCAGATTCACCCATCATACTTGCTTTTTGTGATATTTTAGTTCCAGTTAATTTCTGCATGTGGTGCCAAGCCCTCTCCTGCAGATTCTCCTCCTCTCCTCTCCTGTCTCCTTTCTCTTCCTCCCACTCTGGACCAGGATGTCTCACCTTATCCTCTCCATTATTCAGTATTGGGGCTGGTTGTTTTAATTGACAATATAGAGAACAAATGGTGGCATGTTTATGCAAACTTGAGACAGGCGATGCTTAGAAAAAGCATCACAATGCAATATTTGCATTGAAACCAGGCAGTGGAATAGAGAAATCAGCATTTGAATGAACAAGGGTAAATTGTATACATCCAAAAAAAAAAAACATTATACCAATATAATCCCTTGTATCATATTAGAAAAACATGGTCTAAAGATAGACCTTAATAGTAACAAAAATAGTAAACAGCCTGCATATGCATGGAAAGTGAACTCTACTCAATGACAGCTGGATTATGGAAAAAATAAACTAATTAGACTTTCTAGAATTTAACAAAAATGAAGGCACAACTCACCCAAACTAATGAGACATAATGAAAGTAATTCTAAGAGGAAAGTTCATAGAACTAAGTGACTTCATAAAGAAATCTGAAGCATCTCAAATCAACATAACAGCACACTTGAAAGACCTAGTCAAAAGGAAGCAGACATACACAAGAGGAGTATATGGCTAGAAATAATCAAACTTAGGGCAGAAATCAATAAATTAGAAACAAAGAAAGCAATTCAAAAAATAAACAAAAGCAAGAGCTTGTTCTTGGAGAAAATGACAAAGATAGAGAAACCTTTAGCATAACTAACTAAAACACAGGGGGACACTATACAAATCAGCAAAATCAGAAAATAAAAGGAGGTATAATTACAGACACTGAGGAAATTAAAAAATCATTAGGTTTTACCTTAAAAGTCTATATGCCACAAAATTTGAAAATCTAAATGAAATGGAATATTTTCTTGCTAGATTCCACTTATCAAAGTTGAATCTGGATCAGGTAACTAAATTAATAGACCTATATGCCCTAATGAAATAGAAGCAATCATCAAATTCTCCCTGCCAAACAAAGCCCAGAGCCTGATGGTTTCAGCGCAGAATTTTACTAGACCTTCAAAGAAGAGGTAACACCAATACTCTTCAAACTATTTCACAAAACAGAAAAATAAGGAACATTACCAAACTCATTCTATGAGGCCACATTCACCTTGATACCTAAACCTCACAAAGGCTAACTAAAAGGCAGGGATACACTAAAAAAGATAATTTCAAACCAATCTCTCTTATGAATATTGAAACAAAAATACTCAATAAAATACTCGCAAAATGAATCCAAGAAAACATCAAATATCTCACCTATCCTGACCAAGTAGGCTTCATTCTAGGCATGCAGGGGAGGTACAATCTACAGAAATCCATCAGTGTAATCCACGACTTAAACAAACTGAGAAACAAAAACCACAAAATCATCTCAATAGATGCTGAAAGGCATTTAATAAAATCCAAGTTCCATTAATATTTAAAGTTTTGGAGATATCAGAGATAAAAGGCACATGCCTAAACACAGCAAAGATAATATACAACAAGCCTATAGCAAACTAAATGGAAAGCAATTTAAATCAATCCCACTGAAATCAGAGACAAGTCAACTTTGCTCACTCTCTCCTTTCTCTTCAACATAGTACTGGAAGTTCTAGCTAGAGCAGTAAAACAACTAAAGGAAATCAAGGGGATACAAAGCAGAAGGGAAAAAGTCAAAGTATCACTATTCACAAATGATATGACAGTATACATGAGTGACCCTAAAAATTCTACCAGAGAAGTACTACAGCTGATAAACACCTTCAGCAAAGTGGCTGTATACAAAGATGCTAAAAAATATCTGAAGCCCTCTTGTATAGAAAAGACAAGAGGGCTGAGAAAGAAATTAGGGAAAAAAAACAACCTTGCAATAGCTACAAATAGCATAAAGTGCACTGGTGTGACTAACCAAGCAAGTGCAAAATCTGTATAAAAAACTTCAAGTCTTTGAAGAAAGAAATTGAAGAAGATATCATAAGATGGAATGATCTCCCATACTCATTGACCAGTAAGAAAAAACAGCAAAATGGCCATTCTACCAAAAGAAATGTAGAGATTCAATGCAATTCCCATCAAAATACCAACACAATTCTTTACAGACCTTGAAATAACAATTCTCAACATTACATAAAAAACACAAAAAATCCAGAATAGTTAAAAGAATTCAGTACAATAAAAAACTTCTGGAGGTATCTCCATCCTGGATCTCAAGCTGTACTACAGAAAAACAGTAAAAACGGTGTGGTACTGGCATAGAAACATACTGGTGGATCTGTGGAATTGAATCAAAGACCCAGAAATAAACCCACACACCTACAATGCCTGATTTTTGACAAAGAAGCCAAAACCATTCAATGGAAAAAAGAACATCTTCAACCAATGGTGCTTGTCTAACTGGATGTCCACACATACAAATAGATCCATACTTATCACCCTGCACAAAAGTAAATTCCTTGTGGATCAGATACCTCAACATAAAACTAACATTCTTAATCTGTTATTAAAAAAATTGAGGAAGAGGCTTGAACATATTTGCACAGGAGACAACTTCTTGAACAGAACACCAGCAGCACAGGCTCAAAGATCAACAATCAATAAATGGGATCTCATGAAACTGAAAATCTTCCCTAAAGCAAAGGACACTGTCAGCAGAACAAAAGGATGGCTTACAGACTGGGAAAGGATCTTTACCAACTCTACATCTGACAGAAGGCTAATATCCAGAATATATAAATAACCCAACAAATCAAATAATCCAATTTAAAATATGATTCAAGGCTAAACAGAAATTCTCAACAGAGAAATATTGAATGGTGTAGAAACACTTAAAATGCTCAACATCCTTAAAAATCTGAGAAATGAAAATCAAAACGACTCTGAGACTCCACCTCTCACCCAACAGAATGACTAAGAGAAAAAACTCAAGGGACAACTCATGCTGGAGAAGATGTGCAGAAAGGAGAACCCTCCTCCATTGCTGGTGAAAATCTAAACTTGTACAGCTGCTTCGGAAATCAGTCTGGTGCTTTTTCAGAAAACTGGGAATACTGCTAACCCCAAGACTCAGCTAAAAAACTCCTAGGCATATATCAGAAAGATGCTCAACCATACAACAAGGACATTTGCTCAACTATGACAATAACAGCTTTATTCATAATAGCCAGAATCTGGAATCAAACTAGATGTCCCTCAATGGGGGAATGGATACAGAAATTGTGGTACATTTACACAAGGAAATACTACTCAGATATTAAAAACAAGAAAATCATGAAATTTGCAGGCAAATGGATGGAACTAAAAAAAATCACCCTGAGTGATATATCTCAGAAGCAGAAATACATGTATGGTATATATTCATTTACAAGTGATTATTACCCATACAATATAGATTGGACATACTAAATTCTACAGACCTTAAAAACCTAAAGTACAAGGAGAAACAGAGAAACATAGGGAAGATGCTTAATTCTCATTCAGAAAAGAAAACAGGATAGACGCCAGAACGCATAGAAGAGAGAGAACAGGATAGGAGCCTTTCACAGATGAACACTAAGTGACTCCACTCAAGAGGTGATTGAAGCAGATACAGAGACCCACAGCAAAATTTTGTATAGAGCACAAAATGTCTTATTGAAGAAGTGGGAGATAGAAGGACCTAAAGGGGACAGGAGTTACACAAGGAGACCGACAAAAAAAAAATCTGGGTCCTGGGGCCCTGCATAGACTCATGCATCAACCAAAGAGCATGAGAGGAATTAGACCCCCTGCTCAGATGTAGCACATAGACAGCTCAGTGTCCCTATGGGATCCCTAGTAAGGGGAGAAGAGACAGTCTCTGAACTTGGCTGCCTGCTTCTTGATCACTTCTCCCTGGTGGGACCACCTAGTCAACCTACAGATGAATAGGATACAGGGAGTCTTAAAGGAACCTGATAGGACAGGGTCTGATAGGACCTTCCCTATCAGAGGACTACAGGAGAAGGATAGGAGAGAAGTAGGGAGGGATGCTGGGACCTAGAGGAGAAGAGAGAGGGGGCTACAATTGGGATACAAAGTGAATAAATTGTAAAAATTAATGATAAACAAGGGTGACAGAATAAAGCATAAATAACACAATTGACTGAGAAAAACACAAAAAATACTCACATCTTTAATCATAGATCTAGCTAGAAAAAAAACCTTAGGCAACCATTACCTCAAATGACAAATAATGTATGTTTAGTGTCCTTCTTGGTACTATAGTAAAAGAGAATGTGATAGGATGCACACAGTATCATTGGAAATCTTTCTTCATGCACTGAACATGGAGTGACTTGTAGGAGTTGAGATGTTGATTTACTTTCTCCCCACAGATCAGCAGGAGTGTATCCCTTGCTGAATTCAAGAGTACCCAAACCTTGAGAGAAACAAGTGCCTGCCCATGGCAGTGACCTTCCTGTCATTTGAGGATCCTCTGGGTTTGGTCCTGGCCTGCATGGCTTTGTGTTTATCTGTCAGCACAGCTATAGTTTTGGGGATCTTTCTCAAGCACCATGACCTACCCATCATTAAGTCCAATAACTGGACTATAATAAAATACCTTAGTGTCTTCAAATGAAATTATTTACCCTTAATTTTAGTAAGTTTATATAAAATGTATATCTAACCATAACTAAAAGAGCCCTTCATTTAAGCAATGTTATATAGATACACTCTATTTCAGAATATAAACTACTTCTGAAAACACATTTTAGTAAGTTATACATGTTACTTTTTAATTTGTGGACAATATAAGTATTCAAATTTTAATTACATAATAGTAATTGTGATAAATAACACAGGTACTATATATTTTTCCTTAGTATTTTTTTTTTTCTGGAGAAAACAGGAATTAGGTTGACAGTTAACATCTTCTGTTGGACAGACAAAAACCTGGACCTATGGCAAAGGGAGCTTGCAAAATTGTACATCCATAGCAGAAATCAGTGTTCAGAATTCTCAAAATGATGAAAATAAATCTACCATATGAACCACTTATGACTTTCATTGACTTATGCACAATGGACTCAATATACTCCTTCAAAAATATTTTCTCAACCATACTCATTGCTATTCTGTTCACAATAGGTACAAAATGAGAACACCTAAATATCCTTCAACTGATATAGATAAGTGAAATGGTATGCACATTAGTAGATAGAAATATAAATGACGATATTGATTTAGGTAACTCAAATCCAGAAAACAGATATCACATGTCCTATCTACTCTGAAGAATATAGTTCTAGATCTTCAGTTGTGATTATTCACCCTACTGTGAAAGAATAGAAAGAGTGTGGCAAAAGACTGGGGATCAGCCCCAGCAGTTGAGGGAGAGAAGAATAAGTTGGTGCAGAAACGAGTCAGACATGGTTGTCCAAAGAAACTTAAAGTCTTGATGGACTGGCAGTCAGAGTACTTCTTTATTTAGACAGATTTCAATAATAAAAGATAGATTCACATTCTTCTAAAACATAGATTATATCCTTTTTGTCTCCAGACAGGTGTTTTATCTGTCATAAATTTAGTCATCATTGATAAACCTTATCTTTTTACTATCATTTTTCTTCATCAATGCCATAACCTGACATTTTTGAGAATATGGAGGCATATTTGCCACAGCCTGAAACCCCATTCTCAGGTTGGACGCATTCTCAGATTCAATGGCAATAGGTAGAAAATCTTCAAGCCAGCCTGGGCATATTGCTTTGTCCCAATTAGTATATTATCATATTTTAATGGACAGCCTCAAGAAAAACAATTTAAGCCAAAGCAGCAACAGTTGTTATTAAATTCCTGGCATAATGCATTGTCTATATCTCATATCTTTGTAGAATTTACTTATGTGCTAAATCTAAGTATTCTTTCATTATTTTGGTCATACAACATCACAGTGATAATGTAAAAGCTGATATTTCTAGGAAAAGGAGGTCCTAATACCTCACTTTAAAAATCATTTTTATAAAACATTCTTTGTCCATCATTACAGACCCTAGTGTAAGGTGAAGATGTCTCCAGTCATTCATTTACATCTTTATCTAATCATTGAGGGCATACCATATGTAACTCCTAATCTTATATGCCAAGTATTCATCTGAGGATACAGCAGTACAAGGTATTTAATCTCAAATACTATCAACTCTCCTGGCTCTAGAAACTTTGTTTGCCTTTTTAAGAGTATGTTCTGATTATTTTCTTCTTGAGGAAACACAGGGGTAGATTTTGCAAGACTATCTTGAAGCTAAAGTCTCATAAGGAGTTTTCTGACATTTTTATGAGAAAGACATTTATGTAGGGCCAGATAATTGATATTTCCCCTAAATATGAGAGGAGCAGTATGCTCAGGATTTTTCTGGAGAAGCTAAGAAGCAGTACTCCAGGGTGAAGGCATAAATGATTCATGAAAAAAATTCCCATTGCTCCAATGGCCCCAGGTTGTACATGTATTGAAAGCCCTCTAAGCATGTAGCAAGTGGAGATCAAGACCAAGGCTGAAAGATAGTATGAAGGCTATTGTAACATGCAACTCAGATATGCTTGATCTTTGTCAAATATCTGTGCTGACTTCAAGACTTTAAATGTATGTAAACTTTGGTGAGGATTTAATCCATTTGGAGGTGACTTTTGAGGGAAAATAAGAATAAGCATCTATTTCCATGTTTCTACATATAGGCATTTAATTTGGTCAGCACCATTTGTGAAGATTTTGTCTGTTTTTCCAGTGTTTATTTCTATTTTTGTTATAGTACTACTGTATTTACATAATCAACTATTACTCAGACATTTAAAAAATCAAATCATGAAACTTGAAAGTAAATGCACATTTGCAGGTAACTGAGAGTGAGAGTGCCTAGACCCCAAAAGAGAAATAGGATATGTATTTGTTTTACATATATATTAGTTGCAAGATGTATGATATGCAAGCAACTGAATATAATAATGCAAGGGATACATACAGATTAAGAACTGGAGGTTAGGGGAGGCAGAGATTTCTCCATAGGAAAGGGAAATAAAATACTTGGTACAAATGGAAGGTGGGCTAAAAAGATAGAACTGAAGGGGATTGGGAAAGGAAGAGGGCAATGAAAAGGTAACATGAGGAAAGACAGGTAAAATTAAGGGTCATTTGTTTGGTACAGTGGAAACCTAATGCAATAGAAAATTTCTAAAATATATACATATAACAAGCCAATATAAATGAAATCACCACACAAGAAGAAAGTTCCAACTGGAAATCTCTTGTCACTAAATAAAGCATCCAGTACTGGTAATGGTTTATATTTAACTGAGGTATTGGCCAAAGTGGTGTGATTGTAATGCAAAAACAATACAGGCTTTTGCCAAGACTATAGGCTGCACTCCACAAATTGAATGCAGTGCTCTCTTGCTGGAGACAACACTTACACTTACATGGAACATAGATAAATAGAGCTTGTGCCTACATAGAACCTTCATACTTACATTCTAGCAACTTTGATATGGTAAGTACTCTGCAACTACAAGAGGAAAAATATAAACACTAAGCCAGCTACCAAACTTTTGAACTTTAACAATGTTCTACCTGTAAGACATATTAGTGCAAGAGTTGTAGAAGTAAATACCAATCTATAGTTGACTTAAGGCCCACTTCACATGATGGAATCCACACCTTACACTGCTTTATTGATCAAGAAAAAGAAATTACACAGACCATGGTTCTGGGGAAAAGCAAATACTACATTCTACTAAAAGTAATAAAATGACCATTGACACCATTCTGCTATACTCATAGACCAGTATCTTGTTCAGCCATCATCAATAAAATGTCATCCTGCATCTGATGGAGACAAATGCAGAGACCTATAGAGAAAATAGTCAGTGAGAGACCTCAGAATATGCCCTTCAGGCTCTTAATTAATTCAGCCAGAAGAGTGTAAGAGCCAGAAAAGAAAGAGGATATCAAAGAACAAATCACCATAAATTAAGACGACTGAAGAATAGATGAACTGTGAGAGACTGAGGTAGCATGCACAAGGCCTTTAGTGTTCTGTCCCTAGCCCTATCTCTAATTGATAAGTGCTTGCAAATGAAAATGTAGTTTTCTCCAAGGTACACTCATTGTATCCAAGGGACTATTCTTAATTGTATTTTTAAGAGTACATTCTAATAGGTAGATGGCCAAAAATTTCCCTCACTGGCAAGTTTGGATTCTCATGTCCTAGAATTCTGACATTCATTTAAAAAATGTTTATCATAGTTCTCATTTTAATTTGCTGAAGATTTTTTCTATTTTTAAAGCTACATGTCCTCTGTGTGTATACCATTGTTTCAAGTTTACTATTTTGTGAGATTCCTGCATGTTTGAGCAAGTCTACACCATTTCCCATCTTGGGCTCTTTTTCTTTTGTTTTTCCTACTCAGATGTGTTTGCTTTTGTCTTTTTGCTATTTTATTTTCTTATTATACATTATAGCCCTCCTTGTTTAATATGAGGGTGAATTTAGACAGGATAGAAGGGGAGATGGGAAAGAGTTGCCATGATTACAGGAACAGAAGACTTTAATCCGGATGAATATATAAGTAAAATGACTATTTTTAAAAGAAAAAAAAGGAGGAGAAGGAGGACGATGAAGAGAAAGAAAAAAAAGGAGGAGTTGGAGAAAGAAGATAAGCAGGAGGAGAAGGATGAGAAGATGAAGATGAAGAAGAAGAAGAAGAAAAATAAGAAGAAAAAGAGTTTGTCAAAAGAAAGGTTAAATAGCTATGCACAAAAGATCCAGCAATTCTAAAAAGTGCAAAAAAGTAATTTATGAATAATAAAAATAGAAAAAGAAGACAAAACTCACATTAAAATTCTAGAAAATATTTTCAGGAAAATAATAGAAGAATGTATCCTTAACCTAATGAAGAAGGGGTAGCCTATGAAAGTACAAAAAGTATATAGAACAACAATTAAAGTGTACCAGAAAATAAATTGTGCTCAGCACATAAAATCAAAACATTAAATGTAAAGAAAAGTATATTAAACAAAGAAGGGATATTAAAAGTTGCAAGTTGAAAATACTAAGTTGCATATAAATTCAGACTCTTTAGAGTAACTCCTAATCTCTCAAGAGAGATTCTAAACCTAGAATGGCTGAGACACATTATATATAATCTTTAAGGGACCCTTATTCCTACATCCAGTAAACTTTCAATAATAAATGATGAATAAAGATATATTGCATAATAAAACCAAATATGAGCAGTATCTCTGTAAAACTTCACTACAGAAGCCAATCAATGGAACACTCCAATCTAAAGTGTTAACCACACCCAAGACAACACAAAGAATGAATAATCCCAAGCATCAAATCAGGAGGCAAAAACCCCACACCATAACTACAAAATAAAGGGAAATAATAAACATTGCTAATTGAAAACTCTCAACTTGGGTGTTCAATTCTCCAATAGAAAGACAGGAACTAACAGAATGGACTATACAACAATGTCCATTCTTCTGCATCTATGGAACACTCTTTATCATCCAGGTTGGACAGCATCTCCGTGTAAAAGGATGAAAGGAGACAGGAGAAGAAAGTGGATCAAAAAAGAAGTTTAGGGGAACTTTATTTTATACAGTTCACACACAAAAAATACCTAAAATTCTTGAGTCAATTTAAAAGGGAGTATTACTGTACACACTGAATGAGGAGTTCCACCATTATCCATATGAAACAGATGACTTGGGCTGGTCCAGCACACATCTACACTCATGTTTACTGAAGCAAAGCTTACCATGTGCTAAGACAGAATGGAATTGATTGTCCTGAATCATGAGTGCAAAATATAATATTATTCAATTTTTTTATTCATGGAAAACTTGTACTTTTGTTTTTTGAGAATTTTTAATGTAATCACATTATTTCTCATTTCTCTGTCCTCCCTACAAAATCTCTCATATATACCTCTTTTGGCTCTTTCAATTTCAAGTCTTGGGGTGCAAATAACTGTATCATGCATGTGTGTTGCGTGTGTGTATGTGTGTGTGAGAGAGAGCGAGAGAGAACATTTAATATTTCAAGAAAGTCAATCATTTTACTTTGAAATTGTGGATGAACTCAAAATGTATCATCAAAAGTTATGACCTGAGCTAAACACAGAAATCAAATATTGTCTGACTTCACTCCTAATTTTTAATGTAATCACATTATTTCTCATTTCTCTGTCCTCCCTACAAAATCTCTCATATATACCTCTTTTGGCTCTTTCAATTTCAAGTCTTGGGGTGCAAATAACTGTATCATGCATGTGTGTTGCGTGTGTGTATGTGTGTGTGAGAGAGAGCGAGAGAGAACATTTAATATTTCAAGAAAGTCAATCATTTTACTTTGAAATTGTGGATGAACTCAAAATGTATCATCAAAAGTTATGACCTGAGCTAAACACAGAAATCAAATATTGTCTGACTTCACTCCTAATTGGGCTATAGGCAGTCAGTACCCTGAAATAAGAATTGAATGGTCAGTATTAGAGCCTGAACATCAGGATGTAGTGGCATGACTTCTCAAAGAACACATTTCAGTGACAAAAAGAATAATATAAAGAAATACTTCAGGGTGCATGCATAAGAGCTATTAATAATAGCTTAAATTGTTTACTTGAGAAATATTCTGTGTCTATCTTTAAATCTCAATAACCAAAATGTTATAATTAATGTGTAAGAGATATTAATTTATTTATATATCATTTAATCTTCCATCAATTTTTCTTCTATTTTTGCCCTCCTGAGTTTTGAGTAATCATTCTTTGCTCTTTTGAAATGTCAAGCCACTTTTTCATAAACTATTTTTACACACTTAACATCCAAAATTTGATTTGTAAAATATTTTACAATATTATAATACTAGGAATATATAACAAACCACTGAATTTTATCAAGGGTATTTATTTTATATAGTATTACAGGAAAAAGGAAAATGTGAAGCGATGAAGTACTATTCTTTCTATTTGTTTTTAAGAGACAGTTGCCTGAGTCCAACCATTTCAGGAAAAAAAAACTCATTTTTTTCTTTTTATTGATTATTACAATTTATTCACTTTGTTTTTTGGATGTAAGCCCCTCCGTGATCTTCCACCAGTTACAACAAACCTCCCTCTTCTACCCCTATGTCCCTCTCCTAGTCCACTGATAGGGAACGTCCTCCTTCCCTACTATCTTATCCTAGCCTATCTTATCAAGTCTTACCAAGAATGGTTGCATCTTCCTCTGTGGCCTGGCAAGGCTGCACCTTCCAGGAGTAGGTTATCAAGGAGCCTGCCCCTAAGTTCATGTCAGAGACAGCTGCTGTTACCCTTAATAAGGAACTCACATGGAAACTGAGATACTTATGAGCTACATCTGAGCAGGGGTTCTAGATGTTCTTCATTCATGGTCCTTGGTTGGAACAGGACTCCCAGGGCCCATATTTTTTGGCTCAATTGGCCTCCTTGTGGAGGGCCTCTCCCATCGAGGTCTTTCTATCTCTTGAATCTTACATATTATTCCATGCTCTCTGCCCAAAGTTTGGCTATGAGTCTAACCATCTGCTTCAATACCCTGCTAGGTAGATTCTTTCAGAGGCCCTCTGTGGTTGGTTCCTGCCCTGTTCCCTGTCTCCTCCCATTACTGATGTCTATCCTGTTTTCCCTTCTAAATGAGGATTAAGCATCTTCCCAAGGGTTCTTCCTGTTGTTTATATCCTTTACGACTATAGATTTTAGTATTTTAATCCTATATTATATGACTAATATGCACATATAAGTGAGTATATACCATAAGTGTCTTTCTGCTTCTGGATACCTCACTCAGAGAGAGTGGTCTTTTCTAGTTGCATCCATTTGCCTGCCGATTTCCTTGTTTTTAATTGCTGAATACTATTGCATTGTATAAATGTGCCACAATTTCTGTGTCTATTCCTCTGTTTGGGGACATCTAACTTGTTTCCAGATTCTGGCTATTGTCAATAAAGCTGTTATGAGTAGAGTTGAGCAAATGTCCTTGTTGTATGGTTGATAATCTTCTGAATATATGCCCAGGGTTGGTATAACTGAATATTCTAGTAGCACTATTCATAATTTTCTGAGAAAGCACCAGATTGATTTCCAAAGTGGTTGCACAAGTTTATATTCCCACCAGCAATGGAGGAGGGTTCATTTTTCTCCACATCCAGCCCAGCTTGTGTTGTAGATGATGTGATAGTACACATGAATAATACCAAAAAATCAACCAGGGTACTCCTACAGCTGATAAACAACTTCAGCAAAATGACTGGATACAAAATTAAATTTAAAAAAAAGTGAAGCCCTTCTGCATACAGAAGACAAATGGGCTCAGAAGGAAGTTAGGGAAACAAAACGCCTTCACAAAAGCCACAAATAACATAAAGTATCTTGGTGTGATTCTAATCAAGCAAGTGAATGACTTGTATGAAAAAAAAAGAACTTCAAGAAAGACATCAGAAGATCTCCCATTCTCCAGGATTGGTATGATTAACATAGTAAAAATGACCTCTCTACCAAAAGAAATCTAAAGAGTCAATGCAATTCCAATCAAAATACCAGCACAACTCATTACAGAACTTGAAAGAACAATTCTCAGATTCATATGGAAAAACAAAAAACCCAGAATTTATTTAAAAAAAATGCCTGTACAATAAAAGATTTTATGGAGGTATCTTCATCCGAGATCTCAAGTAGTACTATAGCGCAACAGTAATAAAAATGGCATGGTACTGGCACCTGTACTTTAAATCTTAAAGGGGTGTGCATCTACTCATTAATCATTTTTATTAAATTATATCAATGAGCTGATGGGAAAAAAAAACAAGTATAGGTGAATCACATGGTATCTCAGTTTCAGACCCAGCTTTAGGGTACTCAGACAGCCAATGCTGCCTTGGGCTATTGTTTCTGCTCATCAACCTTAAAACATCCCTGGCTTTCCTATTAACAGTGTACTTTTCTTAACTTTAAATTGTTCTCTAAGATTTTTTACATCAGAGCCATTAGCAAAAACATCTTCCCTGTCCTTGTTAAACAATCTTTTTTTCCAAATTCTTTCTAATTATAATGGTCATTGCTAACAATCTATATCTATGACTCCTTTCAAGGGCACTGGTTAATTCATTGATCTGCTCCAGTAAACATGTGAAAAGAGATCAAGCATTGTTAATTTTAAATGCCAGTGATATTGCCGAGTGATGGGCTAGAAGCCTCCTTAGAGTTGTCATACAACTCATGTTATGAGGAATATGGGCATCATAAAGGCCAACGAGCAGAGACATGCTACATAAGAACACAAAGTCCTCAGGAAAATCAGTTCTTTGGATTATGCTTCTCCACGACAAACTCATTGTGACTATGCTAACAGGGGAGCCACATTCCATGAGTTCTACAGCTGTTTTGCTGTTTCTCCTGCATGGCTCTTGACAGGGACAGGTAGCCAAAATAGTTTGCCTATAGATGGATAAGAGGGGGGAGGTGAGGTTAGCTCAGGCCTTGGGAAGGAGAATTCAGGGTATTGTGTGGGCTGTACTAGCCTGGAGGACCAGATAACATGGAAGGACTGAAGGATTACTGGGAGAAAATGGCAGGTAGGTTTGATTTGGTATGTTAACTAGGAACCTCTGCCATTAGTTCCAGGTTTGAATCCTACTTCTATGGTAACATAAACTTCAGAGAGAGAAGCATGGTCTCCATTGGATAATGATTATCAAGTGAGCCCACAGGGAAGAAAGGTGGCAAGGACAAAGATTCTGTTTTTCTTTTCTTTCTATATATCTTCTTTTATTTCTTTGAGGGAGGGTGGTTACTCAAACTGACTCAAATTTTTGCTCTCTTGTTTTGTTTTTCTTACTATTTTTATTTTATTAATTGTTTTTATTTTTCAAAATTTATTCATTATATATGCTGATTGAAGCTTACTCCCTCAACTCCTATTGGTCCCATCCTCCCTCCTTCTTCTCCCCAACCACTTTCCCTAGTCCATTGAAAAGTGGAGTTCCCCTCCTTTTTCATCCACCCATACATTATCCACCCATCCCTTTAAAAACAGGGAAATAAAATTTCTGCTCTTATTTCTTTTCCATTAGCCACTGTACTCACCTCAGAAGATTTTATACCATGACGATTGCCTTCAACCTTACTGTGAAATAAACACTAGGTATAATTCATTTTAAAGAATCCAACCCCAAGACACTCTTTGATTTACCATCTCACATCCAGAAACGTGAAATTTGAAATGCTATGAAGTCTGAAACATTTTATCACAAGCATTTCAGAGAATATGATTCTCTTGCTGTCTGGATGGCTGTTTCCCACCAACCCAGAAAGGCATGAGGGGCAGAAGATGAGGTATAAGGCTTGGAAGACCCACAAGCATAACAGTGATCAGATCACTCTGGGAACCACATCAGAAAGTAAGTTTAACTTTAATTCTAGAAAACAGAGGGTATGTACCCCTTGGGGAGTGACTGGGATGCTCTAAGGATAGGTGTAGATAATTGTTTAAAACTGGGCACTTCAAGGATGCTTGATTTGCACTAAAAAGCACATTCCTATAATATGAACAAGAACATGGAACCTAATTATCCTATATTTGAAGGGAGGGGAGAGTTATCAGGGATCTGTGTCAAAGGCCATGTATCAAATTTGGTGGGTGGCATCTATGTCTAAAGACAGTCTCCAGATGATGTCAGGCAGAGAAAACTCACCCTTGCCATAGTTATAAAACTAGGCCAGCAGCAGGGTCATACATAGAAGAGAAAGCCTCCTCCCTCACATCTCAAAATTCAGTCTGGGTTGTGATGGTTTTCAATAGAACCCCTGGAACAATAGGTATGTGTACACAAAGAAACTTCTACAGGCTACCACCATTGTGATACTCTCAGAGAACTTCCTAGCTGGTGTTAGTTCACCATTCCCTACATATTCATCCACTGGAATAAAAGTTTCTTGTGTAAAGTGAGGCAATTGAAAACAGTAAATGTTGAGAATCAGGATTATCAATAAGTCTTCCCTAAACATCTTATTATATAATACTGTTGCATGTAATTGATATTCACCGTTCATTGTATTCTTTTTAAAAATAAGTTTATTTACTTTAAATTCCAATTGTAATCCCCCTCCCTTCTCTGCCCCACGACTACCCTCCATTCCTATTGCCCTTATTCCCTTTCCCCTTCAGAAAATTGAGGTCATTTCCATTGAGCTAGTTTTACAGTTCTGTTGGATCTCAGTGGACCAAAGTACACAAAGGCTTTTCCACATTGCTTATACTAACAGAATTCCTCTCCAGTAAGGATACTTTTATGATAATGATGACTCTAGATTTGTGCAAAGCCTCACCATTTTAACACATTCATAAGTTTTTCCTCCATTATGAATCCTTTCATGATGATGAAGATTATACAAATGTGGAATGGTTTCACCATGTTAAAAACACTCACAGGCTTTCTGTCCATTAGGATTTCTTTCATGATTGTGGAGATTATTCTGAAGTCCAAAAGTTTTTTTGTTTTTCTCATTGGTTACAGTCAGACATCTTTCCAGTATGTGTTCTTTTATGTATTAGTTATGTGCAATGGCTTTACCACATAGTTGTATTCATATGGTTTCCCTCCAGAATGTATCGTTGTCTTAGGAGATGACTGTTACATGCAAAGGCTTTATCACACTAATTGCCCTCATCAGGCTTCTCTCCACTGTGTGTTTTTTCATGTTTTTGGAGACTACTCTGCTGTGCAAGGGATTTATCATGTTGAGTATACGTATAAGGTTTCTTTCCAGTATGTGTTCTTTTATGCCGTATGAGTTAACTATTTTCTGCAAAGGCTTCACCACACTGGTTACATTCATAAGGTTTTTCTCCAGTGTGTCTTCTTTTATGGCTTAAGAGAGTACTGTTTTGTGCAAAGGCTTTACCACAGTGGTTACATTCATAAGGTTTCTCTCCAGTGTGTGTTCTTTTATGGCTTATGAGAGCACTGTTTTGTGCAAAGGCTTTACCACACTGGTTACATTCATAAGGTTTCTCTCCACTGTGTGTTCTTTTGTGGCTTAATAGAGTACTGTTTTGTGCAAAGGCTTTACCACACTGGTTACATTCATAAGGTTTCTCTCCAGTGTGTGTTCTTTTATGCTGTATGAGATGACTGTTTTGTGCAAAGGCTTTACCACACTGGTTACATTCATAAGGTTTCTCTCCAGTGTGTGTTCTTCTATGGTTTATGAGATGCCTGTTTTTTGCAAAGGCTTTACCACATTGATTACATTTGTAAGGCTTCTCTCCTGTGTGTGTTCTTTTATGCTGTATGAGATCAGTGGTATAGGGGAAGACTTTACCACATACAGTGCATTTAGAAGGTTTCTCTCCAGTAAGACTGCTTTCATGCCTGCAAAGATAATTAGCACATGTGAAATATTTACCACAGCCATTGCATTACACTAATAAAGATATTTATCTATATGAATTATTGTCATAATTTGGTCTAATGGTAAAGGAGAATCAAATTTTAAAGTTTTATCACTTTATTCACATTCATGGTTTTTCCCTTCATTATGGGTATTTTTGAAGATCCCTGTGATGGTAAAAATATTTGTTACGTGGTTCACTTTTATACCATCATTTTTCTATAAGAGGTTTTTGTTTTGTATATTTGAAGAGTTTTGTAAGAATTCAGAGCTTTACCACAACAATCCCATTCACAAATTTTTGTACTGTATGAATTACACTTCATTTAAAAAGTGAGCAGGACATGCAGAAGAAGTTCCAAATTCCTAGTATTCATAGTTTTTTTCAGCAGTATGAGTTTGCTGATGAATTCTCAGTGAAGTTGCAAAACCAATTAACAGTATCCATTTATCACATTCAGCAAATCTACTCAAAGTGGGGAGTACTAAAAAATCAGTTTTTCTTGGAGAAAGACAGGGACACTGCTTCTTTCAATATCCCTATGCTCATGTGTCTTACAAACATTGTGACATGATATACCAGTTTAATTTACAATAATAATAAAAGATTCCCACACTGAATTAACACAGTTTGTTTTTTGTTCATCATAGACATGTCATATAGGGATTAAGGTTTCTCCACAACAATAATTTTGACTCTCATAAGCTGCTCCTTTCAGTAAACTTTACAATATTACTGTATGAATATGAACAACACTGGTTGTATTATGGCATATATGCTTATTAAAAGGTTTTGGACACCTACTGATCACCTATTCAATGTATATGCCTTTTACAATATCTGAGTAGATAGAATGAGACTAAACAGATTGCCAATTCAACTCAGTAGCTGTTATGTCTATATGATTCAAATGGTATTTTCTGGTACAACATTATTTTGTTTTCTTCTATCTTAGGGGAATACCTTGCAAACACAAATCAAATACCTGACATTGAAGTACAAGAAACTGTGAGATTTTCATGATCATCAGTACACTTAAAGCAGTGCTCTTTTTACACTGTTGCTTTTCTTTAAAACTTCCAGGAGTTTCTTTTACCAGGTATGCTGGTACATGCCCTTAATCCCAGCACTTATGGTGGCAGAATCAGGCAGATCTGTGTGATTTTGAGGTCAGGCTTGTCTAACAAGCAATTCTAAGTTAAGTCACAGCTACACAGAAAAAAAACTTTGAAAAACAGAAAATAAAAAGAAGCCAACAAACAAACAAACAACAAACCAAAAAAAACAAACAAACTTCCAGGATACATTAAAATTTCTTAAGATTCATATCTGTACCAGGACACATTAAAATTTCTTAAGATTCATATCTGTTTCATTGTGCACATAAAGTTACCTTTTATTACTTGTAGAACTTTGAAAATGTTCTTCATTATAATGTTCTTCCCAATTGTAGCCTAAAATATAGTACCAGAACATATATATTATTGGAAATATCATATTATTATTAAGGAAAAACTTAAATCACTACCTTCTGTGACTTTTAGAACCATGTCTGATTTATTCACCTCATTCTACCTCATTCTCAACTGGAATTATAGAAGAGGATCAATAATAAAGTAAGAGTTGTCTCCTTATTTTAAAAGTGAAAGAAAATTTGCAGTCTTACCTATAGCAGTGAGGTTTTTACAGGTCTCTAGCATCACATCTTTGTAGAGTTGCTTCTGGGAAGGTTCCAGCAAAGCCCACTCTTCTTGGCTGAATTTCACATGCACATGATTGAAGGTCACTGAATTCTAAAATATGTGATACATGTGTACAACAGAAACAGTAGCAACAATATAAATTTATACTTCATTGGAAACATATTCACATATTTCTGGTACTTCTTTCATTTATTTTCTGACACAGAAATACTAATGAGAGACAGTTAGGTGTTGTGCATCTGATGAAGGAGGGGAGAAGGAAAAGCCTAAATATTAGATTGTAAGAAAAAACAAAGCCATGCTTTGAAGACCTATGTTATAGAAGTTTTATCAGTTTGTGAAACATGAATCTCAAGTAGCCAGCAGTTGGATCCTTGAGCAATCTATGAATTGGGTTCAGTTACTTGGGTGAGTTGGTCAGGACCCAGTCATCAAAGAGGTGGAAGGAAAAAAAACATAGCCACGATATTTTGTCTAGCAACAAATGAGATGTTGTGATCAGGGGACACTGGCATCAGTCCAAAGACATTGTGGCATTGAATATTGTGTTTTGACCAGGCCTCAGAGATATGACATATCAATATGTGAAAAGGGGGGCTTGAATATTTGTGGACAGGATAGTGGACTATGGTGAATACATGGATAAAAATAATGTGAGTTGGCAAACAACAACAATCATAGCTAATAAGATTATATTTGTGAGTGACCAGACAAAAGAAAAGGCATAGAACACATGATTATTCTTTGATAATTGTTTTGTATATTCTCCTTTCCAAATTTTGTATAGTCTATAGTTGAAAAATAAAGAATAAAGCTTTTATATTAAAAGGGAAGTGCTCATGTTATCAATAAGTCATTCTTAGAAGAAAACTGAATAACTGTGTCATATCTGAACACTTTGAATAGGATATAGCCTTGAAATAGACATGCCAATTAATGTGGACAAAGACAAACAGAGAGAAGATCGTGAAATAGAAAGAAAAAGATAGAGACAGAGATACAGAGAGAAATGAACATATGAACAGTACTGATTACATATCATGAGAAATTTATGAACATTTATTAACTACAGAAAATGATGGACAAGCTGGGTTTATTCAGTTATGCCTCTAATTCCATCACTCAGGAGGCAGAGGCAGGTGAATCTCATTGAGTTGGTTGCCAGCATTATCTATTTAAAGAGTTCCAGGACAGCCAGACCCATATTGTAAGACAGAGCCTCCCCTAAAAGTCAATCAAACAAATATAATAGGTAGAAAAAACTCAGAGGTCTTTACTGAAGCTCCTACAAGAAATTATACATTCAATCCAATTCTGTATTAATCTTCCAGAAACCAGCAGGGCCACAGCTTAAACTGTAACATTAATAAGATCTTACTAAAAGGAAATGCATGTTTAAAACGTTAAAAAAAATATTACCAATTTAAATGCTGATGATAAATAAGCAACACAAGGCAGGAGAGATGGCTCAGAAGTGAGGAGCTCTTGCTGCTCTTGCAAATAATTGGCCTCAATTGTCAGTGTTTACATGGAACCCACTACTATCCATTGTTCTAGGTTCATGAGTTCTGAGGCAATCTTTTGACTGGTGTGAGGAGCAGGCACACAAGAGGTGCATAGTCATGCATACAAGCAAAATATTCATATTCAGTAAAAATTAAAAAAAAAAACAGATCCCAGATGGCAGAGCTGATTGCACACTGTGTTTGATCAGCAGGGTAGCAAAGGCTGCACAGTGATCAATTGTTAGAACAGTAGGCCACAAAACACCACTGACTGTGTTTCTCAGGTGAAAGGAAACCCAATGGTGAGGGAAAAATGGGTTCCAACCTCAGAGCACTGAGCTAATCTCTGGAAAAGTTCCTGAGATGTTGAAGCAGGAATGAGGTTTTCAAGCAAATGGATGCAAGAAACAAGCAGGAGTAGCAATTCTAATATCTAATAAAACAGACATTCAACCAAAATTAATTGAAAGATATGAGGAAGGATACTTCAAACTCATAAAAGGAAAATTCTACCAAGATAGTGTCTCAATTATGGGCAACTATGCCCCAAATTCAAGAGCACCCACATTTGTAAAAAAAAAAAAAAAAAAAAAAAAATTAATAAAGTTTAAAGAACATTTCAATTTCCACACATTAATAGTGAGAGACCACAACAACTCACTATCATCAAAGGACAGAGCAGTGAAACAGAACCTAAAATGAGATATAATGACACTAATGGATGCCATGAATTAAATGGACCTAAAAGATATCTAGAGAAATGTTCACCCAAACAGAAAAGAATATATCTTCTTTTCAGCACCTCATGGACCCTTCTCTAAAATTGACCATACAGTAGGTCACAAACCAGGCCTCAACACATACAAGATTGAAGTAATATCTTGTATCTTATCAGACCATGATAGACTAAAGATGGATCTTGACAATAAAAGAAATAGCAAAAAGCCTTCACATACATGGAACCTGAACAACTCCCTACTCAATGAAATCTGGGTCAGGGAAGAAATAACTTCCTACAGGTCAATGGAAATGAAGGCACATCATACCCAAACTTATGAGATGCAATGAAAGCAGTCTTAAGAAGAGATTTAATAGCACTAAGTGCCCTCATAAGCTATTGGAGACTTCCCATACAAGCAACTTAATGGCACACCTGAATACTCTAGGAAAAAAGAAGCAGACACACCCAACAGGAGCAGACCACTAAATAACCAAACTCAGGGCTGAAATCAATAAATTAGGAACAAAGAGAACAATTCAAATAACAAAACCAGGAGCTAGTTCTTTGAGAAAATAAAAAAAAACAGACAAATTCTTAGCCAAACTAAGAAAATGGCAGAGAGACACTATCCAAATTAACCAAGTCTGATAAAAAGAGAGATATAACAGACACTGAGAAAATCCAAAGAAACATTAGCTCTTATGTCAAAAGCCTATATGCCACAAAATTTGTAAATCAAAATGAAATATACAATTTTTTGATTATTTCCACCTTCCAAAGTTGAATCAAGATCAGGAAAAGAAATTTGATAGTCTTACATCCCCTCAGTGAATACAAACAAACATCAAAAGACTCCCAACCAAGGGCCAAATGATTTCAGAGCAGAATTCTACCAGAGCTTCAAAGAAGAGAGAATACCGATATTCTTCAAACTATTTCATAAAATATAAATGGAAGCAACATGACAAACTCCTTTTGTAAGATTGCAGTCACCTTGATAAATCCTCAAAGACCCAAAAAAGAAAGAGAACTCCAGACCAGTCACTCTTATGAACAATGATGTAAAAATACTCAATAAAATACTCACAAACCAAATCTAAGAGTATATCAAAGATATCATCGACCATGACCAAGTGGGCTCCATCCCACGCATGCAGCAGTTAAATACATGGAATCGATCAATGTAATCCATCATATAAATAAATTGAAAAAACAAAACCAACAACCACATGATCATTTCCTTAGATGCTGCAAAAGCATTTGACAATTTCCAACACTTATTCTAGTTTAAAGTCTGGAAGTGTCCGAGGGTAGAAGGCATATACCTAAAAGCAGTGAAGGCAATACACAACAATCCTATAGCTAACATCAAACTAAATGGAAAGAATGTTAAATCAATTCCACTGAACTCAGGGACAAGGAAAGGCTACCCACTCTCTCCAAATCTCTTCAATACAGTATCTGAAGTCCTATCTAGAGCAATAAGACAACAAAAGAGTTTAAGGGGGTAGAAATTGAAAAGGAAGAAGTCAAAGTAGCATTAGTCGCAGATGAAATGACAGTATATATAAGTGTCCCCAAAAGTTCTACTAGGCAATGCCTACAATTGAAAAACACTTCAGCAAAGTGGCTGGATACAAAGTTAACAAAAATCAGTAGCACTCCTGTATACAAAAGACAAACTGCCTGAGAAAGAATTAGGGAAACAACACCCCTCACAATAGCCAGAAAAAAAAACCCACAAAGTATCTTGGTGTTACCCTAACCAAGCAAGTTAAAATCCTATATGAAAATTAAAAAAACAAAATAAAACCTTAAAGCCTCTGAAAAAAGAAATTGAAGAAGATAACAAAAGATAGAAAGATCTCTCATGCTCACGGATCAGTAGGATCAACATAGTAAAAGTTGCCATATTACCAAAAACAATCTACAGATTCAATGATATCCCCATCAAAACATCAACACAATTCCTTACAGACCTTGAAAGAATAGTTCTCAGCTTCATGTGAAAAAATAAACAGAATTGCTAAAACAATCCTGTAAAATAATAGATCTTCAGGAAGTTTCTCCATCCCTTATCTCAAACTATACTATAAAGCAACAGTAATAAAAGCAGCATGGTACAATTACAGAAACAGACTGGTGAATCAATGGAATTGAAGCGAAGGCTCATAGATAAACCCACAAAAATATGGACACATGATTTTTCACAAAAAAGCCAAAACCATGCAATGGAAAAATGGCAACATCTTCAACAAATGGTGCTGGTCTAACTGGAAGTTTACATGTGGAAAAATGAAAATAAATCCATATTTATCATCCTGCACTAAACTAAAGTCCAAGTTGATCAAAGACTTTTAACATAAAACTAGACACACTAAATCAGTTAGAAGAAAAAGTGGGGAAAAGCCTTTATCACATTGGCATAGAATATAACTTCCTGAAAAGAACACCAAGAGCATTGGTTCTAAGATCAACAACTAATAAATAGAATTTCATGAAACTAAAACCTTCTATGAATCAAAGAACTCTGTCAATAGAACAAATAAAAAGAGCCTGAGAAAAGATATTCACCAACCTTAACAGCAGAGAAGGCTAATTAACAAAATATAAAAAGAGCTCAAGAAATTAAACTACAACAAACCAAATAATCCACTTTAAAACTGGGATACAGAACTAAACAGAGTATTCTCCACAGAGGTATAGCAAATGGTGGAAAAACATTTAACTAAATGCTAAATATCAATAGTCATCATGGAAATGCAAATCAAAATGACTTTGATATTCCATCAGAATGGATAAGATCAAAACCTGAAGAGACAGCACATGCTAATGAGGATGTGGAGAAAAGGAAACACTCCTCCATTGCTGGTGAGAGTGCAAACTTATACGACCACATTAGAAATCATTCTGATGCTTTCTCAGACAATTGGAAATAGTGCTACTTCAAGTCTCAGATATATTCTTCCTGGGCATATTTCCAAAAGATGCTCCACCATTCAATAAATACATTTGCTCAATTATGTTCACAGCATCTATATTCATAATAGCCAGAATCTGGAAGCAACCTATATGTCTCTCAATGAAACAACGGTTACAGAAATTGTGGTACATTGACACAGTTGAATGCTACTCATGTGTTAAAAACAGGGAAATCATGAAATTTTCAGGGAAATGGGATGGAACTAGAAAAGATTATTCTGAGTGAGGTATACCAGAATCAGAAAGACATGCATGGTATATACTCATTTATAAGTGGATAATAGCCATAATACAGGACAAACATACTACAATCCACAGACGTAAAGAAGCTAAATAAAAAGGAGGACCCTATGGAGGATGCTCAATTCTCATTGAAAAGGGCAAATAGAATCGATACCAGATGTGAGTGAAGAGAGGGAACAGGATGAGAGCCTAACATACATGTCCTCTGAAAGACTCAACCCAGTAGGGGATTGAAACAGATGCTAATACTCACAACCAAACTTTAGGCAGAGCACAGGGAATCATAGGAAAGAGTAGGGGGATAGAAAGACTCAGAGATGACAGGAGCTCCATAAGAAGACCAACAAGGCCAACAAATCTGGGATTGTGGGGACATGCAGAGACTGATGCATGCACCTAAGACTGTTCATGTATAGGACCTATACCCCTGCTCAGATGTAGCTGATAGGCAGCTCAGTCTCCATGTGGGATCTATAGTAAGGGGAGCAGGGGCTGGCTCTGAACTGGACTTTGTTGCCTGCTTTTTGATCACTTCCCCATGGTGGAGGAAGCATTGGTATACAACAAAGGAAGAGGATGTAGACAATCCTAGTGAGATTTGATAAGTTGGGGTCAGCTGCTAGGAGAGGAGGGCTCCTCCTATCTGATAAAACGAGACAAGGGGGAAAGAGGAATGGAGGATGAGATGAGGAAGAGACAAGGGAGGAGGCTACAATTGAGATGTTAAATTATTTTTAAATTTTATTTATTACAATTTATTCACTTTGTATGCCCACTGTAGCCCCCTCTGTCATCTATTCCCAGTCCTACCCACCCTCTTTCTCTTCTCCTATGCCCTTTCCCTAATTTGATAGGGAACTAACTCCTCCCCTTCTATCTGACCCTAGCTTATCAGGTCTCATCAAGGAAGGTTGCATCATCATTCTCTGTGGCCTTGCAAGGCTTCACCCCCAAGAGGAGTGATTAAAGAGCCAAGTTCATGTCAGAGAATAAATTACAAAAAAAACAAATTTAAATAAAAAATAAATTAAATGTGTATAAAATGAATGAATAAAGTTTAAAAAAAACACAACAGGTTGGAAGAATGTCACACCCCTGCAATTCAATGACTCAGAAAGCTCAGAGTTAATGTCATGAATACATGCCCCTAAAAATTAAACATACTCTCTGCCAAATTTCAAATGCAAGATGTAGATGAAGATCACCACAAAAAACTATGCTTACACAGACAGAACAAAACTAAACTAAATAAAAACCCAACACCCTACATTCCAGACTCAGCAGCCAATGATGATGATGTTGATGCCAGGCATGTTGGCCTAAATTTTACCCCAACCCTCAACTGGAGTTAGACCTGTAAGTGCAAAACCTTGCTGGTGTACATACTTACATGACTTTCAGGACAGTCTGGGATACACAGAAACTTTTTCATTCAATGTCAAAACCAGAAATATCATCTTCTCTGGGAGCTTTTTTGATTGAATCAAATAATTTCTGACCAAATTCACTATTGGCTTGTGAATCCCATGATGAAAATGTAGCCTAACTTCAGTGATTCTAAAATTTGGCAATAACTCATACACTGTTTAAATGTCCAAAGTCTCTTCTGACATATAAGAATATCTCTTGACTGCCACATCAGAAGCAAGTTACATCATTCAAACATAGATGCACAGCATGCCCCTTCCCATTCCAGTACAGAGGAATGTATACATAGCGAGGGAAGACTGTACCAAGGAAAGAAGACCAGCAAGGAAAACAGCAAATCCTGTTGCTGTTTCATAAGGTTTAGAGGGTCCTATCTATGCAACGTCTCATACATCTCTCAGATTGGTTACTTCCACTCCCTATAGGCAGCACTCTATGGCCGGTGTCTCATAACTTAGGTATCTCAACATCTTGAAGTGTCAAGATGCAACTCAGGCTTCACCCTCACGGCTTCATGCAATGAACATTTACAGTATCTTCACTGGTAATCTGACTCTGCCAAACACAGATGGCTGGCACCGTGCTGAACAGAAACCACAAAGAATCTATTATGTTAAATTTTGCATCTTTCTTGTTTTCAGAAAACGCACAACATGGGTGAGCCTGTCAATTTGGATACAAAATTGGGATGAACTGTGCCACACTTAAACCAATTGGAGCAGGCTTTATATGAAGTTCATTCCTGGCACTAGGAATCACTTTGAGTCCTCTTTCCATTAACAGAAGAATTAGCAGGAAGGCATTTACTCTATGAATATCATTTTAGGCTTCAAATGCAGAGCTAGGACCTTTTCTTTGATGGTGATAATCTCCTTGAAAAATTCTACCTCTCTTTCATCACATGACTGCCGTTTGAAACAACCTAGTAATGATTTTCTCTACAAACCAAAGTACAGTTATTTCTGCTCCACTTGTCTCTTTCTTTCCCTGTGGTCCTGAATGTCTCTCTAATAATAACCATTCAATAGATTCAATATTCCATCTAAGAAATCCTGTCCATCATTTTTTAATTCTGCCTTACTCAATTTCAAGGCACGGGCAGAATAAGTATGATTTGCAGATAAAATATCACACAAATGACCTCTAGCTTAATTTTCCATAGAGTCTATTGTGCACCGAAATCCTATGACATGGACTTCCTCTGTCTGCAATACTCTCAATACCCGGATCTTCTAGGTCCTACCAGAACAGCCAATGAAGCTCTGTTTACACCTTTGTAATGCTTTTGCCATCTTAAGTCCTGATGTTTTCCACAGTCCTTTAAAAGAAAATATTCCAAGATTCTGTCCAGCAGTAAAATCACTCTTTGCATATAACTTTTTGTTCTAATTTGCTACTTTGATGTTGTGACTAAATCCCCTAACTAAAAGGATCTCAGGTCATGAATGGATTTACACGCTTAGTATGGTACTGTCAGATCACAGTCCATCATTTTGGGAGTTTAGCATAGAAAGTCAATTTTGAAGAAAATTAAGGCAAAGAGCCATGGGCAAATGTTTCCTGGGTCATTTTCTTGCTTCATCACGGTCCCACGGAGACAAGCCATTAGAGTCTGGCAGTAGACTTTCTGGTGTTCCCTATCTCTAGGTGTGTTGTAATCCCAGTTGAGGCAGGTGAGGGGAAAGCCATTCTTAATCTCATTAGGGAGGACGGAAGACCTCCTGTCCGTTCCCAGCGCATTCTTTCTCGCTTCAAAGAGAACCCATCCCGTTCCTCGGTAGTCAGGAGGGCCTGCAAGAGTTGCTGGCAATCATCCCAAGTGGGCTGGTGTGAGAATAGAACAGATTCAAAAAAAATCAGTTAGAGCTTGAGGATTTTCAGAAAAGGGGGTTGTGGGCCTTCCACTTATTGATTTCCATCATCATCAGGGGGCCCATAGGCCTGCAAAGGAAGGGCCATGGAGTCTGGCTGAGTTGCTCGGCGACTCCACATTCCCACCCATGGATCACTTTCACTTTCAGAATCTGGTGGCGACTACAGCAGTGCAGAGGGACTGCTGGCAGCACTCTCGCTTTCAGAATCTGGTGCTGCCGAGGGACCGGTGGCACCCTGCTGCAGACCTGCTGGGGGATTAGTGGGGAAAAGCTGGTGGATCAAGAAGGTCAAAGAAACAACAATGATAGAGACAAAGAGAGCATGACTGGAAATTCAGATAAGGATGCCCTTACGGGTGGTACCATGGAATTCTGATTGAGAGGCTGCCTCACGGCAGCCATCTCCAATGAGAAACAGATGGGAGGAGGACCATCACGGACCTGGCCTCCCCATATGGAAAGGCTGCCTTCTGGCAGCCAACTCCTACAGATGGGAGGAGGACCATCACAGACCTAGCCTCCCCAGATGGAATCTGGAGCGTCCTCCAGTTCCCAGATACAGAGTGGTATACCAGAAATCAGACTAGCCTGTTCTGAGCTCGACTTCCAAACCCAGTCTGATGAGGGATGGGAAGGGGCACGCTCTTTTCCAGCCAATGCACCAAAAATGTAAGACCTGGTGTCTCACTGCTCAGGATCGTGCCCTTCCCAGGACTCTCAAAGACCACAGCTCGATGCAAAATCAAGAGGTTTTATTGCTATTGCAATAGGGTCACCCCTCCAAAGATAGGAGCCAACCGTGAACATTGCAAAGCACAGGGTTTTTATACCTTAAAATCAGGTCACTTTTGCTCTATAGTTTACAGCTGGTTGTAGATAGTTTACAGCTGGTTGTTTCTCAGAACAGTTCACCCCGCCTTCAAGAGCTCTCTGCACCTGGTTTCAATTCAAAGAATCACAATTGTTTCTCATTCCCAGGTGGTCCCTCAGTTCTTCCAGAGTTCATGAGTTCAATTCCCAGCAAACACATGGTGGCACACAACCATCTATAATGAGATCTGGTGTCCTCTTCTGGTGTGCAGGTGTATGTTCAGACAACATTGTAATAAAATAAATGAATATTAAAAAATTCAGAGACACGCCTGCCACTGCTTGCAGGAATGCTGGGATGACAGGCATGTGCCACCACACTGGCTGTTTTTTAATATTTGAAAAAGATTTATTATCTGTGTCTGACTCCCAATGCTGTAATCAAAGACGCAGAGACCCAAGAATACTTTCTCCAAATGCAAGGGACTGGACATGATTTAATGAAGCAGCACCTGTAGCTCCTGATGTGGTGACTTCTGGAAAAGGTGGCTGGGCAATGACCTCACACAGCTCCTGGCCAATTGTGGGACACTATGGCATGGCAGGGAGACCAGAGGAAATGCTGTGTGGGCTCTGAGGATGGTGATGGTCTACAGCTGCCTGCAGCAGCATGAAGAGGCTTTCTGAGCCTCCTACTTCCAGGCTCCTCGCCAAGCAACCAGTGAGTGAAGCTGAGGAACTCAGGCACTTTATATTGGGAACAGCACACGGTGGATTCTGGGATTTGTAGATGGCACTCAGGCCATCCATGCAGGATACTGGGAAGCAATCCCAGTATGCATCACAATGCCAGAATGGCATTTATATAGTTCTCAGCTACAATCCCAGAAGTCCATGCTCCGAAGCCATATTTGTAGTTATCAGGCAGGTGGACCTCTGCTGCAATGAATCTTGGGATGGTTGGCACTTCCATGATCAGGGAGCACTCCGAAGGGAGTTCTGAAGGAATATAAGTCTGTCTGTGACTAGAAACTTTGTGTTTACATCCCCGGAGAAGCGGCCAGGCCGGGGAGATGGTGGATCGGCCTAAGAGCCTTTGAGCCAGGAAGTCTCTGGCTCCCCGCATGGTGGATACGGAAGCAAAGCCTGAAGGGGTGGGACTTCCAATAACCTGTGCCACTGTCAGGACTGGTTTCCCCTTGTCAGCATCCTTCTTATCCCAAGCTGTTTGCTTAAACTTTGAGTCCCACTCACATGGGGAGGCTGTCCATCTTCCTGTCTCCCTGAAGTCCATGAGCGGCTTGTGCATGAGGCTCCCACCATGTCTGCATGCATCCTGGAGGAGGTGGGTGTACACTGCCAGGGGTTCAGGCTGTGCACGACCTTGTATAGATTGTATAGGTGCCCTCAGCTGGCCTTCAGGTAATCAATCAGGCAGGACACTATAAATAATTTTTAGGGTGCTGGAGACTGATTAGGTAAGGTGCTCTGTTCTTAGTGATTAGGGTACTTGGTCTCAGTACATAAGGATCTCGCCGCATCTGTTGACCTGAAGGCATACACACATGCTGAACAGTGTATAAATAGTGTTAAGGTACAGGGGGCTGAGTAGCTAAGGTGCTCTGTGCTTACTGGTTAGGGTTCTCGGGACTCAGTACATAAGTATCCTGCCACCTCTGCTGGCCTGATGGCATACATACGTGGGCAAAGACAAAAAGGAGGATAAAGAAGAGGAAAGGGAGCAAGAAAAGTAAGAAAGGTATCTGTGTGGTTTTTACAGAAAAACTCCCAGCTAATTGAAACATGGGTACGATTTAGTGTTGATATGCTTTATTTAAACCAACATACACAGGTAAATGTGCAGGTATTCTATAGTGACATGAATAATTCATGTTTTTCTGCATGGTAAATAAAATATTTTCAACCAGAAGGAAGGTGTGGAACATGGCAAAACAACACATTATATTTAGAGTCTGTATCTAATAATAATGGTTTGGTAAACTTTTTCAGAGGAAGCTTCTCATATTCCAAGACAAGAGCTATCACTGGCTTAAAGCATTTTCTCATATACCCTCCCAGTATACGTGTACCCAGGAGAGTCTTAATTCCATAAATTCTGGATTGACAATTTTGATTGCTTACTTCCTGCTTTGCTATCTGAAAATCATAAAACATGCCAAGCAAATATTTTTATAAAGATTAAACCAGAGAAATAGTGGTGTGATGACCATTTGTGAGTCCATCTACAACATATGGAATGCAGTGTATGCAGCGGCCTATGTCCTCCGTAAAATGCTGTTGAGCAAAACAGAAAAGGCTCTAAAGAAAACTAAAACAAACAGGGGCTTCTACCATGGCATGGAAGCCTCACTCATAAGCATCGGAAGCATTAAGATCTAATATCACTGGTAAGTAATTTGCAGTTGTCAAGCCAATACAATATTTTTTCTTATAATTAAATACATAAGTTTAAATGGAAAAAAGGTTCTATCACAGGCTATTTGTCTATATAAGTAATTATCTTACATGATTTTAGGACTGAAAGCACTGACTTTAAGACATTGCATTTAAATATATTTCAGCAAATGTTTTCCTAGGGTGAGATGAACCTCTGTCTCTGACATGAACTCAGTGGGAGGCTCTTTGTACACCTACCCTGAGCAGCCTGGCCAGGCCACAGAGGAAGACAATACAGCCAGTCCTGCTGAGAACTGATAGGCTAGGGGCAGAAGGAAGGGGAGGAGGACCTCCCCTATCAGTGGACTTAGAGAAGTGGTTGAGAGGAGATGAGGGAGGAGGCTACAAATGGGATACAAAGTAAATAAACTGTAATAATATAAACAAATAAAAATGACAAAGAAGTCATGAAAAAGATATATGGGTAATCAATGTAAAAATATAACAAGTTAAAAAAACAAAACTTTTTATATTTTCATTCAATTTGTCCAATGCCATAAGATACAGACAAAGGGGTCATATCCAAAGCAGCCATTTCACCTAAAATACAATCTATATTTATGACACAAAACTTTAAGAAGATCCTTTTGTGGATGATAAATAGCTTGTTATACAGTCAGCAGAAATTGAAAAGTAAATGCTTTCACAGATTATTGAGTATTGATAAGGTAAGTTGAAGGTTAAACCAAAACTGTTTCCATTATTAAATTTTAGAACACAGACAGTACTCATGAACCCGGGCCATATCTCAAGATGTTAGTGATAAGTAGATATAAACTTAGGACTCATTTAAACATACAAGCCTTCAAGGAGGGTATTATTGAGAAGATGGCTGAGCAAGTCAATTAAACTTTTCATTCAGTCAATGATAAGTAAATAAAAGAAGAACTGTGAATGTTTAGTAAACTATGTAATTTTTAGTATTATGGGAATCAGTAATATTTGACATTGATATTGGCATAGTCTGTAATCACAGCTTCTAGTCATAGTATATTAGGTAAGTTAGTACATCTCTTGTACACATAACTGTGTACCTATATAAAAGTTCTTTAACACAAGTTATTAATTAGTTAACAATATTAGGTTGCATTATTAATTTTCAGAAGTTGATTTTGTTCGTTATCGAGATCATACTGGTATCTCAACAAAAAGATGGAATATTTTTCCTTTTATTTATCCTTTTCCCTTCTGTGGAATACTTTGAGGAGTATTGCAGTGAGTACTTTGAGATCCTTGTAGAATTCATGCTGAATCTCTGGAGCTAGGCTTTCTTTTATTTTTACATTTAATTGAGATTTAAATTACTGTTTCTATTATGTTTGTGATGTGTCTGTTTAAATAATTTACTTCATCTTGATTTAATGTTGCTAGATTTTATAACTGTAGAAATCTACTTTTTTTAAAAAAATTTAAAGTTTAGTTGAATGAAGATCTTTATAATATGAACCTATGATTCTCTGCTTTCCTCAGTGAACACTGTAGTGTCTGTTAGATCAGGATTGATGCAGTTGACATGGAATTAAAAGAGAGAAGACAGGCATTTCCAGATGGAGGATTTTTCTCTCAAAAAGAACACTGATGCACTAGTCTTTTGAGGGGGTAGAGAGTGGAGATTCTGTGCTGTAGTACCATGGGCTGCAGGTTTTAAGTGGCTTGATGGGGGAGAACATATCATTGTGGTTTAGTGTATAAATTTCTGGCTTTAGTCCTGCCACTGAGGCTTCATTCATGAATTGTGTGTGCTGGCAGTTATTCTTGAGCATGCGGTAGTTTGGGGGGAAGCATTTTCCAGTGTGAGATTTTTTTCTTTGTTAATGTTTCCATTGCTATGATCCAACATTGTGTGTGTGTGTGTGTGTGTATGTGTGTGTAATAACAATGAAGAAAGTTAACACAATTTTACAAAAGTGCAATGAGGAATGTATGGGATTGTTTGGAGGGAAGAATGAGGAGAGGTAATGATGAACTTATATTAAGCTTGAAGTTATATCAGAATTGAAATATAATAGAAATAAAAATAATAAATCAAATCACTATCATTGATGTATTAAACTTTCTTGAAGGCAGCAAAAATTCTAGTCAATTTTTTTTGTGTGTAACAATCTTGCCACTTTGTTGTAAAATTGAGTCTCTTACTGCTGGGGTTTTACTGGAACATGTTTATAAATTCCCATTAGTTTGTTGATTTTGGTGTTATCCTTAGATTTAAAAAAATTATTATTGGTTGCTTTCATTCTTATATGTAACTATAACTTAACTACAATCAACATTCAGTTTCCTTATAAAAGGAAATAGGTTGTTCAGCCTGAAAACAAACTTACATGTATATATAACACACGAAATAACAATAAAGAAAGAAGCTGTGAATTTGAAGGTGAGCAGATGGGAACATGTGGGAAGGCCTGGAGGGAGAAAAGGGAAGGAAGAAATTTTGTAATGAAATTATAGCCTTAAAATAATTTGTAAGTGTTAATACGCAGAATAGAAAAACTGAGGCAAGTGAATTCAGGGTCAGGTACTGATATTTGTATCTTTCTGTATACCTTAACTTAATTTATTTGGGCATCTTGATGAGGAAGTAAATAGTTTTATTTAGGTGTGAACCCCCATCCTCCAGACTTGGAGCCAGCCACTTTACCAGCTGAGCCACTTAAGGCTTTCTGCTCTCTCTACCACCAAAATCACTCTTTCCCTAATGTCTTTATTGTTTAACAAGTGGTCTTAATTAGACTGACAAAGAGCTCAGTCTTGAGCTTGTTGAATCAGAGACTCTCTTCAGGCCTCTATGGGCTCAGTGGCAATCCTCTGTCCTCTTTCTGAGGTAGGCTCAGAGGGCTGGTAGAGGTTTAGGGGCCCATTAACCCTCTGCAATTGAAAGAGAAATGGAGATAAAAGAGAGAAGTCTCAGGCACATAAGCTCACTGAAAAAAAAAGTAGATGGAACAAGAAATTTAAGAAATTCCCACAAGCTTACATATGATGATGTTGATTTCAGTTAGCATCTCCCCTGCTGAAACTGTAGCATATTAAGGCAGCCCGTGGGGAAAACATCTTCTTCGACCAGCTGTCATGGCTGGTTTCCTCATGCTTACACATAGACAAATGATCAGACATATAAACCTGTATATACTCATGCACATATTTCATGGGTATTAAAAAGGAGCTCCTTGAAGGCACCGAATTGACATACATTCATGCCACATGTACAAAAAAAAACAAAAAAAAAAACAGATAGACATATTCCATGCAAACATATTAATATACATATTTACAATGCACAGATGAAGCAAATCCTAGTCTGCTTCAATCCTGCCATTGTCTATTCATAGCTTTTATATTTCTGAGACAAAGGAATTACTTCATAGTACAAAATGATTACAGATAAAGATGAATTTAAAAATGCAAAAGATTACATGTATTTTCATTAAAACTAAACATTTCATATTTGGATATCCATTATAGAAGTTCATAGTGACAAAGGTTGAAAAGTGTTAAAGGTTAACAGGGTCCAAGAGGTTACAAAAAGATATACGTCATCATTATATTTTGGGTTTGAGGACCAGAAAAACTCCCTATATTTATGGTGTGTACAAGAATCAATGGAGCCATCCCTAGAGTGAGAACTTCTCTGAAGCCACAAATCTATCTCAATCCTAGTGAGAAATTGGGAGGCATCCAGAAAGGTATTTATTGATGCCATAAAATTGTAAACTTGTTTTAGAACAAGTTAATTTCTAAGATTGTTTTAGTCAAATCAGGAATTCCATAATCAGGAATTAATTCACCTGAATAGCAGTTCATCTTCATAAAGATCCCATAGGAAGTTTATGCAATCAGAGATAGTAAAAACCCCGAAAATGAGTGTCCATGCTAAGCCAGAATTTTTTAAGAGACACAGTAGCACAGAATAAAGGAGTGTCAGGGTCTGGAAACAATTCTGTGTGCATTGGGGAACAGACCTTACAAATCACTAGCTCTCTCTTCCAGAAAGCTCATATGCATATTAAACTTCCCCAAATGAATGGCTCTTAGTACATAGTCTCAAGAAATTTTTATTTACTTTTTAAAATTTTTTTGAAATAAAAATTTCAAAAAAGTAATCATGGTCTAAAAAAGATTACAAATGGAGAGCACTCTAAATTATTCTTCCAACTCCTCATTTTTAGAAAGAAGGACTATATCTTGTCCTTTATTTTCCTTGAATTTTTATTCAATCCCATCAATTAAAAATATGAGCAAGGAAACATTAGTGATTTTATTTATCTTTTTATTTTTTCTTCTGTTTATCAGTTATGATATAATTTCATCATTACACCCACTCTTTATTCCCTCCATATACTCCCATACACACACATTTTTTTTCCAGTGTAACTATAGCTATTATGCAGAAATAAAATCTTATGTCAAAATACCTGATCCTTGGTCTCTTCGACATTTGTACTCCCTCCTTCTCAATTACAGTGAAAAAATTCCTAAATTCGCAGGATGAAGATCATGCTTATCTGTGACAATAAGGATATATATTAAGGATGAGGTTAAAAATTTTGTAGGTTGGTTTCTGCCAAGGTATGTGTGCCACTACCTCATGCTTAAGGTTATCATGTGATGCTGATCATTGTTGTGGTTCATAGGCATCATAGTAAGGTAGGACTATTATTGCTCCACTTCCTCTTTTGAAACCGTGCATTGCACCTTCTGATACATAAATGCTAATCCTCAGGGAGAGTGTGTTCAAGTCAGTTTCAGCTCAGATGTCTCTGGGCTAGCATGGTGTCATCAGCAAAAGGGAAATGGCTTCCAAGTTTGGGACAAAAAGGGAAATAGCAGCAGCATATAATGTCTGAGGAGTCTCTGAGACAACCCCCACCAGTAACACAAAAGTGGACTTCTCATGCCTGGTGTTAGAGTTTTTGTGAGATGGAGGGACAGTTGTTATCAAAGATGGCAAATTTTCATTTAAACTTTTAGTTTTATACAACAACTTTCATGGATTATAAATGTTTTAAGTAGATAGATACTAGTATGATTCCATATTACTTTTTCAGACATCTTTATTGTTATTTTACTACTCTCCCTTTAGTATTTCTCTCAGTCTCACCACCATAATTATCAATACACCTTTTGTTTTCCCATTTTCTCTTTGAAATCACTTGTAACCTTCTACATCATACTGCCCCCAAAATAACTCCATTTTCACCTTGGAAATAATCCTTTTTCCATTCCAGGTTTTTGCAATTACTGCTAGATATGGACTCACATTTCAGTGAGATAAAAGCTGACAACTGTCTGTAACTCTGCTTCTGGGGGATCCAGGAAACAGAGGATCTAGGGGGATATTCTGGGGGATCTAGGAAACATAAAAGAGAGAAAATGTGAAGTTTGTTTTTCTGTGCTTGGATTACCTCAGATAACATGATTTTTTTTCTAGTTCCATCCATTTAACTGAAAATTTTATTTTTTAAACTACTGAATAGTAATTCATTTTAAAATCAGGTATGAATGAACCAATATTTAGTTCATTTTTCAGGTTATAATATAATTACATCATTTTCTGCTTTCTCTTTCTTCCCTCTAAACCTTCCCAAACACCTCTCCTGTCTCTCTTTTTCATTAATTCATATTATACATATAATATGACTTCTACATATAAGTTGCAAAGCCTAATAGTGTGATTTCTATGCATGTTTTCAGGGCTGATTGTTGGGGTTAGATGACTAACTGATTTTATGTTCTTTCCTGGGAAGAATATTTAGCCCACTTTCAGCCTTTATTAATTCCCTGTAAATTTTTGCATAGGATTGAGGCCAATGGCTTGTTTCTGGAGGAAATTAGCATGTCTATTGGCATTTTCCAACTTGCAGTTCAAGGTTATACAGGTATATTGGTAAGCTTTTTTTTTCTTTATTTTTTATCTTTTTAAATCTTAGGGCTCTAGCTTCTGGTATTATTAGAGGACACACTACCAGAACATACTCTGATGCTATGCCTTATATATTTTCTTTTACCACCTGTTCTGCGTGAACTCTGAGCCTTAGATCTGAGAATTGTTTTGTAGATGTATCAGGTGTGACTGTTCTCCAGAATTTTGCCTTATGATTGGCTGTGAATTTCAGTCACAATTGTTGTTGCCAAGAAAAGCTTCTTTGGTCAGTGGTGAAGTATACTTAACTGTGTGCATTATTAAAAATATTTAGGTTGCATCATATTTATATTCATGCATGGACTTACATGTATTGTAAGGATTTTATATAGATGATTCATAGTATGATTGCTTAAAACTCTTATAAATATTTACTGTTATTTCATTCACTTCCTTATTTTATATTTATCCACCTTCATATTTAGAATAACTCCTGCACATTATTCCAATCAGATGACCTTTTCTCTTCCATTGTACTGCTTGTGCACCATGTTTTCTTGTTTCTACAGTTATTCCATGGTGAATACACACATCTGAACATTTGGAGTTAGATGCCCCAGAGTAGAGAATGAGATATATTTGTCTTTGGGATGTGGATTACCTAAATTATAATTTTTCTACTTACATCTATTATGTGTATGATATTTTTATTATCCATTTATTATGTTAAAGATATCTATGAGTTTCCATTTCCTATCTATTGTGAATAGAATAGCAATGAAGGTGATTGAGAGCATATTTCTAGAGTGGGATGTGGAGTCATTTTTATGGATGTGTAGAAAAAGAGCAGAATTATGTAGTAGATTTAATTTTTACTTTTAGAAAATTCTCTACACTGTTTTGTGGAATGGCTCAACTAGTTTAAAAGCCCTCCCCTTTTTAGAGAATGATTTTCTTGCCTGTTCTATAAAAGAATCCCAAATACCACACAAAGCACTGCTATACTCCCCAAAATAACAGAGAACAAGTAAGTAGCTTATTACTATTTATCTCAATTACTATCATGTAATTACATTTCGAATACGTATATTGTCCACAAATTAATAATTAACATGCATAACTTACTAAAATGTGTCTTTAGCAGCAGCTTCTTTTCTTAAATAGAATATCTATGATTGCTTGACAAAGTGAGGGACTCTTATTTTTGTTTAAATATACATTTCAGAAAAAGTTACTTAAAAGTGGGTAAATAATTTAATTTCAGTATACTAATGGATTTTATTATAAAACTAATATATCAATTTTTATTTGCTATTTTTTTGTTGTTAATACATCTCAAAGAGTTCTTATCAGGTCTTAAGAGAATAATGTAGCAGTTTGGCAAAAAGATGCACCCCAGCAGCCCTGCACTAGAGGCCAAGATGGAGAAGACTTCCACAGCTACCATGGCTTTTCCCTTGGTGCTCTGGTAGACAGGGATGAAGGTGATCCAGACGCTGCAGAAAACCAGCATGCTGAATGTCAGTAACTTGGCCTCATTGAATGTGTCAGGCAGGTTCCTCACCAGGAAAGCCAGAGTGTAGCTCCCTAGGGCCAGGGCCCCTAAGTAAGCCAGCACACAGTAGAAAGCAGTAGCTGAGCCCTTGTTGCATAAACAATGACTTGAGCATGTTCAGAGTGAGCATCTGTGTCAATATGGGGAGGAGAGGTTCCCAGCCAGACTCCAGAGAGAATTAGTTGGATCAGGACACAGATGGGGATGACAGCATTATAGATGCCTGAGACAAACAACCTTCACATTGTTCTCCCTGGTTTCATGACTCTAAAGGCCAGAATTACAGTTATAGTTTTTGCCAAAACGGTAGAAATAGCCAAGGTGAACACAAGTGCAAATGTTATTTGTTGCAGTATGCAGGAGACATTGTTTGGGCGTCCAATGAAGAAAAAGGAGCAGAGGAAGCAAAGGAGGATGGAGATGAGCAGGATGTAGCTGAGAGTCTGGTTATTAGCCTTAACAATGGGTGATTCTCTGTGTTTAAGGAAGATCCCCCAAACTGCAGTTGTGCTGACAGATAAGCACAGAGCTGTGCAGGCCAGAGCCATGCCCAGAGGATCTTCAAAGGACAAGAAAGTCACTGTCTTGGGTAGGCAATAGTTTCTCTCAGGGTTTGGGTACTCTTGACATGGGCAAGGGATGCATTCCTGCTGATCTGTGGGGAGGAAGTGAATCCACATTTTAGCTTTCACACTTATTTAGTCATTGCACATTTAAGTCATGAGAGTGCTTTCCATTGATGTGTGTAGCCTTGCATATTCTCCTTCCTGATACTGACAAGGAAGGAACTCTTTATAATTCCCATTTCTATATTATCTTGTTTAATTAACAATAAACTTTCTGCTGAAGAGTTTATCAAATTCTCCAGAGCAATGAAATCTATATATTACTCATATTCATATGAAGTAATATTGTCAAGCAATCCTTCGAATGCTTTTTTATATACTGTGAGTTTCTAAGTATGTACACAAAGTATTTTGATCACATCCGTGTATAAAAATATACTTCCTTGATTCCACCATTATGGGTTCTTCTCATTTTTCTTGTTACTCAGAGTTTCAGTGGATATTTGTTACCCCACTTCTATATAATTTTTCTAAGGTAATATGGGAGTAAGTTAGATCTGACCTTCATGGACTATGGAGGAATTCCGATTTGGCAGTAAATTATACATACTTGCATCAACAAACGGCAGATATCTGCTCAGATCAACCAGTACCTATCTCAGCTGTGGAAGTTGCAAATAAATTTCTATAGTCTTTGACATCCTTTGACTCAGGACAGGAACCATAATATTTCATTGTTAATTTCAGAATAATCCTGGGAATTGTTCTAATTTTTACTCTTGTTCTTTCAGTAATATTTTGAAGACTAAAAGATGACCTACATGTCATGTAATAGTACCATAAATCTATAAAATATTAAATCAGAAAGGGAGAATGACAATTGCCAAGGCTGTTTGATGTCCAAGGGAGGCTTCCTTTTTTTCTGAAAAGGAAGGGAAGAGGGCCACATGCATTGGGAGGTGAGGTGGGAGGGAGGGACTGTGAGGAGAGGTGTGAGCAGATGTTGCAATAGTACATGAACAATTTAATAATATATTTAAAAAGAAATAATAAGATTGTAATAGAATTCAACGAAATAGAAGCCAAGAAAACAATACATAGAATTAACCAAAGGAAGATCTGAATCATTCTAAATATAAACAATATTAACATATTCTTGAATCAAGTAAATCAAAGAAAGAAATAAACAATTAACAGAATCAAATTAACAGTCAAATTAAAAGAATCACAAACGACAGAAAAATCATTACTACAGAAACCCAAAAATTCAGAATATTCTAAGAAAACATTTAAAAAGTGTTATATTCCAATAAGCTTAAAAATTTACATGAGATGGATAAGCTTTAGATTTCCCCAAGCAACAATGATTCAAACAGGAATTCAGAAATAATTCAGCTACATAAATACATCCAGACCCATGAGGAAATTCAAAACGCCACAAAAGCCTCTGACTAAAAAAGGATGGAAGGATGAAAGATCAAAAAAAATGCAGAATCCACAATGGTGGATACCCGTGTGCACTGTACCTGAGAGGCAGAGGTTCAAGACTCTGAGACCAGTGAGTGGACAGGAGGCTAGAGCCAAAGCACCAACTTAGGTGCTTCCAGTTCTGGATGGGACATCCAGGTATTGGAACTGATCTGATCCAGGTCCCCACTGGTCATCTCTCAGGTCCAGAATCAAATGGACCTAATAGATGTCTAAAGAACTTTTCACCCCAACACAAAAGAGTATATAGCCTTCTTAGCACCCCACATAAACTTCTCCAAAATTGACCATATAGTTGGGCACAAAGCAAGTCTCCATGAATACAAGAATACTAAAATAATACCTTGTATCCATTTTCACCACCGTATTCTAAACCTGAATCTCAACAATGACAGAAATAGCAAAACATGTATACACACATGGAACATGAATAACACTCTACTCAATGAGAAGTGTCATTGAAGAAATAAAGTAATCAAAGATTTCCTAGAATTCAATGAAAATGAAGGTACAACATGCCCAAACTTATGGGACACAACAAAAGCGGTGCTTACAAGAAAGTTGATCGCACTCAGTGCCTTCATAAGGAAAATTGAGATATCTCATACAAGCAATCTAACAACATACCTGAAAGACCTAGAAAACAACAACAAAAATATAGACAAACCCAAGAGAAGTAGATGGCTGGAAATAATCAAACTCAGTACTGAAATCAATATATTAAAACCAAAATGATTCAAAGAACCAACAAAACCAAGGGCTGGTTCTTTGAGAAAATCAACAACATAGACAAACCCTGAACCAAAGTAACAGAAGGCGGAAAGACACTATTGAAATAAACAAAGTAGAAAATAAAAACGGGGGACATAAGGACAGTCACCAAGGAAATAAAAAAGAATCTTTAAGTGGTACTTCAAAAGCCTATCCTTTAAAAAAACTTTATTTAGAATGGACAATTTTTTGATAGATTCCACTTATCAACGTGAAATCAAGATCAGGTAAATAAATTAAATAAGCATATGTCCCCTAATTAAGTAGAAGTAATCATCAAAAGTACACTTCCTAAAAAGCCCTGAGCCAGATGGTTTCAGATATGAATTCTATCAGACCTTCAAAGAAGTGCTAACTAAATACAATACTCTTCAAACCATTCCACAAAATAAAAACAGAATGAACATTACCAACCTCATTCTTTAAGACCACAGTCACCTTGATACCTAAACTGCAGAAAGAGCCAACAAAGGAAGAGAACTTCAGACCAATTTCCCTTATGAATATTGACACAAACATACTCAATTAAAATACCTGCAAACAAAATCCAAGGACACATTAAAGGTAACATCTGCTACCACTAAGTAGGTTTCATTCCAGGCATATACTGATGGTTCAGTCTACAAAAATCCACCAATGAAATGCATCATACAAACACACTGAAAGAAAAAAACAACAACCCATGATCATCTCCTTAGATGCCTAAAAAATATTTGACAAAATTCAACACCCTTTCATGTTTAAAGTCTTGGAGATATCAGGAACACAAGGCACATACCTAAACATAGTACAGACAGTATTCAGCAAGGTTAAAGCCAACATCATACTAAATAAACAGAAACTTAAACCAATCCCAGTGAAATCCGGGATAAGGCAAGGATGCCCACTCTCTCCTTATCTCTTCAACATAGTACTTGAAGTCATATAGCACACTGCAAGAAATTTATCCCATTATATTGTAGAATATAAAGATGTTTAAATTAATCTTTCAACATTTTATTGTTTTTAATAAAAGAGAAAAAGTTCTGTTTCATATAAAATTGTCTAAGGTTTGGCTTTTTTGAGTGTAATAAGTAATAATAGATTCTCATCATTATAATAATGCTTATTCCTGGATACCATAAAAAGCTAAAATGTTACACTCAGGATGCAAGGCTAAGCACTGCACTCAGGGTCAGCCACTTTGGACCCAGAGAAGAGCATGTCTGGTTGCATGCGGGTTGATGCCCCAGGTCCCGCCTCTGAGAAAAAGGTATCGGACGGGTCTGATGCTCTTTGGGTGGATGACACCTAAATGAACATCAGTACAAAGTCCCAATTTATTTCTAATATCAGAGATCAGACCTCTACTCTTGCCTGATGCATCTAAAACAAAAAGGGGGAACTATAGAGAGCTGCGGAATGCTATGCCTTAAAGATGGAGCTGGTTTCTGCCTTCCACCTTCCCGATGGTGAGTGCTCTCTGTCACGAACAATTCCACATTTGGCTAAGGCTGAGGATCTGGCTTGCTTCCATGTATGTGGACCTATCTGCATTGCCCACGTGGCACGCCTGGGTTGGCTACCCAGAGGCTATTTAAGCTGTGGGCTGGCTTTCCCCAGGGTCCGAGGATTGTTCAAGGTTCCTGAATAAACTGCATTGAAAAAAAAATAATGCTTATTCCTTTGACTTTTTATTGTTTTATAAAAATTTTCATTTAATATAACCTAATTGCCTCACTGTATCTCTTGTTCTTTTTATACATTATCCTAGACCCACCTTATATTTATTGTCTCTCACATTCATGGACTCTTTCTCATTAAATGTGTATTTGTGTCTTTTTGTGTGTGTCTTTGTATTCATAAATACTACTTGCTCATTCCATGTGATGTTACATGTATATTTTATCATATGGATGACCACAACCTTAAACAAGCAGCCATACTTTCATTTAAAAAGGTTGGCTTTTTCTGTTATTGTTGATAATTGAAATGTCTATAAGTGTTTTAAATGCAGTTCCATTTCTTGTGCAATGAGGAAACAATTACACATCTACTTTTCGTGGAGTTACTTTCAGACACCAATCATTACATTTGTTTATTACAGAAATATAATTCAACCTTGGACAACTGGATATCTCATATTCAATGGGGATGCTAATTTATATATCACTGCAAGAGTTGAAATGGCCATTCCATGAACCAAAAGAAATGATTTTTAAGTAGGTTGATTTTGACATAGTAGCAAGAGAACTGCCACTCAAACCTTCACACATTGTGTGGAATCAGCAGTGGTTACTAATGGATTCCGCAATGAGTGAAAGAGACATAGGGAAGAGCACTACATTATGATACCATGGTCACTTCTTAGCTTTCCGATTCTACATTCCCAAGCAGTTTGAGGAAAGTTATTATTTTTATACCTGTCTGGTTGGAAATGTGCTGTTCTGGACAAAATACACAAGAAAAACAGCAGATAGGTCTTTCTTCTTGTGGAACTTTCCAGAATCCTGGACTACAGCTCTGTGAACATACAGATTGAGGAATCTGAGGGAAACACAGAAAAACTGGTAGTAATATTGTACATTAATTTAAAATAATTTAGGCTAAATAACTTAAATTCACATATCCTATGGAAATTCTATGTGTTTATGAGGAAATCAGAGTGTTTAATACGAGAGTGTAGAATGGAAATTTGAAGTTAGCACACTTTCTAATGCTATATGTTCAACATCCTTTTATGGTGACTAATCTGTGACTCACTTCTTCCTAGCCTTTGTGAAATGTGTATGACATCCATATATTCTCTCCTGTGAGGCAGCAAGCCAGAACTAATTTTTCATATGAATTATGGAACAATTGGATTGCCAGACAGAAACTCAGTCTCTCTTTCCTCATCTATTTCTACCTTTACATTTCCAGTCATGCAGTAATACCCATACATTCTGATTCACCTGCAAAAGGAAGTTTAGTTTTCTCATGAAAGATGGTTTGGCCATTGATGCATTATGATATATTACTGTGAATTTTACCCTTAACTCCCAATGCTAGGAATAGTTCTTTCTTTTTAAACATTAGTGACATTGTCACATGGGATTTTCACCACTTGCACATTAGGTAATTACATTAACTACTAAACTAGCACAACTTTAGTTTGTTAAATGTTAAAAATTGTGTAGGACAGGAACAAACATTTCTATCTATTCATAGACCTCTTTTCTGCCTTTGTTTGGATTTATTTTCTATCTCATAAATTTTAATATATTAACAGGAATATACTTCTGAATAACTGCATCAGCAGTTAAGAGTGCATACTGTTCTGGCAGAGAAATATGACTACAATTCCTGGCACACATATCTGGCAGCTTATATACATTTGTTCCAGAAATGTGTTGTATCAAAATCCATAGTTCATTTTCTGTTCATGCTAATTCACAAACTTGTAAAATTATTGATATGCTTGAGTATGAGTTGTATTAATGGAAGGATGCTTGAGCATGATCATGCATGTATAATAAAAATATGTGAATAGGTACATACATTTGTATTTATGTGTATGTACACACAACCCACACACCTACACACCTATATAACCATGAACATTCATTCATTGACTGCAGCATGAATGAACACACATTGAAATTCAATTCATCTAATTCTATCTGCAGGAAGTAGTTAACATTATGAGTTTGTTTGTATGTATGTTTATATGTATACATATACATAATTCTGAAATACTGGTTTATTCCTGAAGGTAATCAAATTGGACTGAAGAGATGATTTAGCATTTAACATTCCTGTCACATGAACATGAATACCTGAACTGATCATGCTGAAAGGATAGAAAGAAAATTTGGGCATGGAAAATATTCCTGTAATAGAAATTTTGTGGTCATTAAGACAGTGAGAAAGTCAAGGAAATGCTTTCCACTGAATATGGCAAAAACAATAAGCATAGGTTTTAGAGAGATAACCGGTTTAAAAATAAAAGGAAGAGCAACTGAGGAAGATAACCAGTGTTGAGTGTGGCCCTAACAAGTACATGTGCTCAGTCACACACAAGCTCACAATCACAATAGAGCTAAGAATATTGAATATAAGAATCATTTTAAATTTTCCAAGAGACACATGCTAAACACAATAAAGGCAATATACAGCAAGCCAATAGCCAACATGGACAAAAACTTCAAGCATTCTTGCTAAAGTTAGGGACAAGACAAAGCTGCCAATTGCACCATAGCTCCTCAATACAGTGCTTGAATTTCTACCCAGAGCGATAAAACAAAAGAGATCAAAGGGATACAAACAGGAAGAGAAGAACTGAAAATATCATTATTTACAGATGATAAGTGACCCCCAAGATTCTACCAGTGAAATCCTACAGCTGCTAAACAATTTCAGTGAAGTGTCTGGACACAAAATTAACTCAAAAAATTCAGTAGACTTTCTGTACACAAGCAACAATAAGGCTGAGAAAGAAATTAGGTAAAAAAAAAAAAACTTCATAATAGCTACAAATACTATAAAATATCTTGGTGTAATTCCAACCAAGCAATTGAAAGACATGTATGACAAGAACTTCAAGTCTTTGAAATAAGAAACTGAATATTTTAGAAGATGGAAAGAACTCCCATCATCACAGATTGTTAGGATTAACATACTACAAATGGTCATCCTCCAAAAGCCATCCACAGATTAAATGCAATTCCCATTAAATTCTAACACAGTTCTTTACAGACCTGGAAAGTTCAAACATTAACTTCATATGGAAAAATAAAAGACCCAAGATAACAATTCTGTACAATAAAAACTTCTGGCATTATCAACATCCCTGATTCAAGCTATATTACTTAGTAATAAAAATAAAACATGCATGGTATTGGCACAGAAGCAGACTGGTTGATCAATAGAACCAAATTGAAGGTCTAACTACATGTCTGCATGTAGAAAATGCAAATAGACCTGTATGTATCATCTTGCACATACTCAAGTCCAAGTGGATCAAAGATCTTGAAGTAAAACCAGAGACTCTAAATCTATTAGAAGATAAAATGGAGGAAAAATCTGGAACTCATTAGCATAGTGACAATAGGATGACAATAGAACAGCTCTGAGAACAACAATTAATAAGTGGGATCTCATAAAACTGTAAAGCTTCTGTAAATCAAAGAACACTGTTTTTAGAACAAAATGGCAGCTTACAGATTGGGAAAAGATCTTCACCAACCCTACATCGCAGAGAGGGCTGATATCCAAAATACACAAAGAACTCAAGAAATCAAACATCAGCAAATCAAATAATCCAATTAAGACAAGAGGTACAAAGGTAAACTGAAAATTCACAGCAGGAATCACAAATGGCTGAGAAGCACTTAAGAAATGCTCAATGTCTTTACCCATCAGAGAATTGCAAATCAAAATGACTTTAAGATTCAATTTTACTCCAGTCAGAATGTCTAAGATCAAAAACTCATGTTATAACACATGCTGACAAGGATGTGGAGAAAGGGGAACACTCCTGCATTGCTGATGGGAGTGGAAACTTACATAACCTCTCTGGAAATCAAGCGGGCAATTTCTCAGAAAACCGGGTATATTTCTACCTCAAGACCCTGATATACCATGCCTGGGCATTTACCCAAAATATGCTCTACTATACAACAAGGACATTTGCCCAGCTATGTTCATATAGGCTATATTTTTAATAACCAGAAACTGTAAACAACTTAGATGTCCCTCAACCAAAGAGTGGGTAAAGAAATTGTGCTACATTTACACAATGGAACTGTACTCAGCTGTTAAAAACAAGGACATCATGAAATATGCAGGCAAATGGTGGGAACTAGAAAAGATCATCCTGAGTGAGGTAATCCAGAAGCAGAAAGACACAGGTGGCTATATATTCGCTTACAAGAGGATATTAGACCTATAGTACAGGATAAACCTACTACAATCTGGTAGATGCATTGGTATTTAAATCTCAGCAGAAAGATTGCTTTTACCAGGCCTTCACTGAAGTCAGGGAAGAATTTGCAAGTCCATCTCCTTTTGTTTGTGACAGCAGGTGGGAGAGCTTGTCAAAATCACACCTCTTGTTTCACCTCCTTGTAAATTTAACCCATTGTTCTGAGCTGTTTTTACTTTGGCTTAAAAGCTCTCTGCAATAAAGTCAGGCTGCTGGCTGGTCGAGTCTAATCTTCCCACTGTGTGTTGTATGTTAATTTAATAATTATAATCCTCACTCCCAACTCAAGAACCGTTTGACTCTGCTGGCGGGCTCTGGCAACAATCCACAGACACGAAGATGCTAAGTAAGAAGGAGGACCCAAGGGAGAGTGCTGCAATGTCACTCAGAAGGGGACATAGATTAGACAGCAGAAGTGGATAAAGAGGGGGGACTAGACAAGAGATGTAATTGGGAGAGAAATGAGAGTTTGGATCAGATGTAGGGACAATGTCAGTGGGAGGTTCTAGGGCTGGGAACAAGAAGGGAAACTAACGTAATATATTTGTCAAGCTGGAGGTCAGTGGGAGGATGTGGGTGTTCCTATAGCTGACACCCCTAACAGGGAAAGACATGAAGCCTGAAGTGACCACCTTCTGGCCAGGCAGGACTAGTGGAGTGAGGGGAAATTAACGCATCAACAAAACATTTGATCCAAAACTTACCCTGCCTACAAGATGTGCAGGAATAAAGATTGAGGGAAAACTCCAAATAATAATTGACCCAACCTGAGACCCACCACAGCAGAGAGCCTTACAGAACAGGTTTCTGGGAGGCTCCACTGAGCAGTTGATTGGTGATGCTGGGACTTATAGCCAAGAATGGGGTGGAGTTACAGCAGTTTTTTGGAAGTGTTGGAAGGACCTGGAAGGGGCAGGAACCCCAAAATAAGACTAACAGAGACACCTAACTAAGAACCATGGGGGTTTACAGAGATTGATACATCAACTAAGGAGCATGCATGTTCTGGGCATTGGCCCTCTGCACATAGTTGGCCAATGAGTAGTTTGGTTTTCATATTGGTCGCCTGGTAAGTGTAGTTGGAGGCGGGGAGGATGTTTCAAACATGAACTCTATTGTCTGCTTTTGGAGCACTTTCCCCTGGCAGGCTGGCTTGCCTGGCCTCAGTGAATGATGATATGGTCAGTTATGATGTGATTTGATGTGTTGGAGAGGGTTGATATGGTGGGAGGGGAGATCATTTTTTCTGGGGGGAAAAAGAGTAGGGGAGGGGAAAAGAAGAAGAGGGGGAAGCTAAGAGGTGAGGAAAGAGGAATCATTTTGGGGGATGTAAAGAAAATAAACTGAAATTTAAAAACAATTATTTAAAAATATCTAAAAGACATCACACAATTAATTTTAGTAACTCTTTACAAATATTTCTCTACATATTAAATATTAAAATCTTCCAGACCTGATTGAAATTGCTTGGCCATTTAATCGGAACTTCATTGATGAAAAGGCCTTGATCTTGTGGACTCTTGAAGACAAACTCTCCCACTTTAACTAGTAATGAAATATGCTGAGTATGTTCCACAAAATTTTGTATATCATACATTTCCATAATTTTCTTGTTCTCATCAAAGCTTATTTCATCTCCAGCATCATTCGTCACTTTAATTTTATTCAGAAATGGATGCAGCTGAAGAGAGACATCATTTGATATGAGTGGCCCATACAAACTACTGTTTGATGACCTTTAAGAGAAATCCATTCTCTCTCTCTCTCTCTCTCTCTCTCTCTCTCTCTCTCTTTCTCTCTCTCTCTCTTGACTTTGCTTTTGAAGACACTTAGTTTGTTTAGGTGTCCCCCAACACTTGTTTTAGTGAGATGAACAGTTCTCCCCATGAAAGTAATGCAAGAGCTACTGAACATAAGTTATGGAAAATGTGGAGCATGTTCTTAGAGGAAACAAGGCCCTGTAACTTTCCCCAGCACCAGCAAAACATTTCTAATTAGAAAATACAAATATTTTAGAGAAAATCAGTGGATTCATATGTATTAAGATATGTCCTTTCTGATGCCACACAATGAATATGAGTGTATTTCAATTAGGTAAATTGGTATACATGTATATGAGATTACAATGAGATACTATTAGTAGGAGTTTATGCAAAACTCCAGATTCATTTAAAAATCTACATTAAATATGTACAAACTTTATGCCAGTTATAATTCAGGAAACTGAAAAGAGACACACTACCTGCCTTCATTTCTCTTTGGTTTGTTTTCTGTCACAACATTTGACTTTCAGCTTTGATATGAACAATATGTGGTACAATATGCATTACAAATGTGTCTGGTGCCTATGGAGGCCAGAAGAAGGTGCTGGATCCCCCAGAAGCAGAGTTACAGACAGTTGTCAGCTTTTATCTACACAACAGGAACCATGGGTCTTCTCAAGAGCTCAAAGTACTTCTAAACACTGAGCTACCTCAGGCCACTCGATATGTGTTATTTTTCTTTTTATTACCTACAAGTATGTATATATGTACACAAAGTGCATGCCTGATGCCTGCAGAGAGCAGAAGAGTGTGTCAGACTCCTTGGTGCTGAAGTTAAATACAGTTGTGAGCCAACATATGTGTGTTAACAACCAAACTCGGGGACCCTCTATGAGAAGCACATGGTTATAAATGTTGAATCATACCTCCACCATGATTTAATTACATATCTTACAAATTAAAATGGTTAATACTTCAAATTATGAAATTCAATGTTGTGTTATCTAATTCTTATTCATGTTATAAAGAACCGTTGCTTAGGTACTCTGTTCTCTAGAGAAAGGTTATACTAACTTACCTATTACCAAATCTCTGGTAGGCCTTGTTCAAAACCTTTGACAATGTCTGTGTTAAATATTATTGTTTTCCATGATACTAAAGATTACATAGTACACTATACATTCAGAATTTATTTATTTATCTAGATTTGATAGAATTTAAAGTTAAATTGACTTCTTCAACAGTCTTCTTGATGATACCCTATTTGAAGGTGATCATCAAGGCTCATATGTATGGATGAGCCCTGTTTATAACTTGTTGGTTTAAAACCCAAACACATCTATCTATCTCTAATGCATGGAGATATAGCCTCAGCTTATGAATGCTGTTTGCTCTAATCTTTAAGATGGAAGCACTGTTTGGTTTAACTTCATTTTACACAATTAGGAATAAAGAATTTGTATAAGCAATTACTTTTCAGTTATGCATGACCCTAGGACAGACAATTTATTTTCCACAAAAGGTTCTTCCTACGGTCTTGTGTTATTAACCCAAATTATATTTTATGTAAAAAATCAGCTTTGGATATGGTGACTATGTCTATACATCATGGCACTTGACATAGTCCATGAAAGCATATAAATTTTAATTATTGAGCTTGCTTTATTTTTACATTGACTACATTTATATCTCATAGAATTCCATCTCACACTATGAAAGCATTTCTTAAAAGACATTCAAATTTACTTTCTTCAAGTCAGTGCTTCCAGTCCCAAAATCATGTAAGATAATTACAGACATATACAGATATACTGTGACAGAACCTTTTCCATATTAACTTATACTTTTAATTATAAAATTAAAATGGTTTAATGACTTGACCACAGTAAATTACCCAGTTATAATGTTAAATCCTGAGCTTCCCTTACATATGAGTGAGGCTTACCTGCCATGGTAGAAGCCAGTCTGTGTTTCTGTCTTCTACAGATTCCATTTCAGTTTTGCTCAATAGCGCTTTATGGAGGGCATGGGCCACAGAATACACTGCATTCCATATGGAATAGCTGGGTTCAGAAATGGTCATCAGATCATTTTTTTCATGATTAATCTTTAGGGATATATTTGCTGGGCAGGGTTTAAGATTTTTACATGGCAAGGCAGGAAGTGAACAAGAAAAATTGTCAACCCAGAATTTAGAGAAATAAATATCTCCTGGGTATTGGGAGGGTGTAAGATTCTCAAGAAAGTTCTTGAAACCAAGGATAGTTCTCTTCTTTGAAAATGATACACTTCCTCTGAAAAAGTATAACAAATAATATTCATCTGCTGCAGAATATAAATGTATTAAGTGTTGATTTGCCATGAACCACACCTTTCCTCTGGCTAAAAATATTCTATTATTAAGGTAGAATATTAGCAAGGCATCTATATCACCATAGAATACCTGTACATTTACTTGTGTATGTTGGTTCAGGTCCACCAAATCAGCAACATATTTTAACCCTAGCTTCCAATAAGCAGGGATTTTTTGTGTAAAGGCCATGCAGATATCTTCTGTTGTCATCTTTGATTTCAGGTGAGAGAGAAACTCTTTTCCATTCAGATCATCAACCACAAAAAGCCCCACCCAATTCCAGCCAAAGTATAGCAATAAAGAGATAACTCCATGGGTTAGGCCTCTCTCTTTAGGAGACATCTGAAAAAAGGGATGGGAATGTAACTTTGTCACTTAGCTCGGCATTAAAAGGTCCATATGTGACCTGAAGAAGCAAAAGAAAAAAAAAAGTGATTCTGATGTTCTAGGTATTTGGGGTCATCACCTTAAGAGAGGAAATGGGCTCATTCTTCACATATGAATTGTTTAACTGAGTGATAACAATCAGAGTTACACTGTGGGTTTTGTGATCTTGATTATTCCCAACCCTTACACTCACTCAATAGTTTCTCTGTTTATACTAATGCCTTCTGATGGATGCTTTGCTTCAGTATAGGCTGGTAATAGTAGTGGAAATATACCTTTGTAGATATTTTCTGCTCTCTGCGGTCTACTATCCTGAATGAGATCATAAAAATTCCTTCTAATTTTTTTCATTGGTTATGGTCTTGAGGATAGTTCCAAATTTATTTACATGTCCTGTACTTTCTATTTTCTTATGTCAGATATTGACCATTCTATGTATTATCAGCTGTTTATATGCTAGATTGGGCACTTAGCTATATGTGTTGTAGAATTTGATTTGTGAGCAACTACAGCCTGAGTATCGACAGTTCATCTTGCCAGCATTTGGAGATAGAATCATGAATACTATTAAGTGATCTGCTTCAAAATTATCAGAATGTACTGCTCATGCTTTTCACCACACGCTTTCCACTGCTAATCATTGCCATACCAAGGTAATTCATTCACTGCTATTTGAAATCTGCCTAAAGTAAATATTAACCACATGTTTCTTTTCTTTTGGTCAGGTTTCCTATGTGACTGTGAACAAAAATACTTTCCTAACTTACTTGTGGTACTTTGTAGAGCTCCAAAAGTGTTCCAATAGCAGCAGAAAATTCCGGCCTGGTTCCTGAAATGATTCCTAGAGCTTTGTGTTGTGTTTTGCATTTGTAATTAGGGATATAATCACTCCCCCCAGATATGAACATCAGAGGGCCCTCCAAGGTTCTTTTGTTAGAATTAAAAGCATTGTAGACATGGAAACCCATCGTCACATTAGGAAGCAATTGTGAGTCCTGATTGATCTCCTCAATGGCAAAGTATACAGTCAGCAAAATTTGATAGTTTTTCCATTTCGTTCTAAACACATAGGGATAGAGAAATGAGTATAGTCAGTCAATTTTTCTCAGAAATTCTTTATCAAATTCAGGAACCTAGAGGTCTTAGGCTTTGACTTTTCCTGTGACATGTGAAGCTTTTGTGAATAAGTCCTGGACAACCCAAGAACATCATGAAATGGCTCCTAAAACCTCAGAAATTAAACTGCATCTAGTAATTTTTTTTTTATTGCTGTGAACTGTCACTTGTCTGTGTCATATGACTGATGAATATATAGGTGCTTGTTGGAGACAAGCCCTGAGAAACTTCTGACCTTTTCTCATTCCCCCCACCCTGCTGCACCTGGTTGACCAACATCCTGCTTGACAGTTGCAGAAAAGTGCTAACTGTACCATGACTTCCCAAAATAACTGCAAAGTGTTCCAGGCCCCGGGCCAAGAAGATTTTTGTAACTTCTACCCTGCCCCTCCCTGAGTTGAGAGGTTCTAAAGTGTGCTTTTCCAACCTATTCCTCCCTGAGTTGAGAGGTTCTAAAGTGTGCTTTTCCAACCTACCCTTCCCTGAGTAAAAAGGATTCTACACTGCTCTCCTCCCTCGCCCCGCCCCTATCTAAGGTTGGCCTTAAAAGCCTGCTTCGGTTCAATAAAATTTGACTCTTGACAAGTGCACATTTGCTTGAGTCCTTCCTTTCTCCCACTCATCTTTTACAGGCTGCAACCCCCTTCGCCCACACGAATAACTAGGTACCGCGGGTCGGGACAGGTGCTGATGATCTTTCTGTTTACGGAGGCATTGGGATATAGAAGAGTTACTAAGGTGTTCACTAGGAATATGATTAACCACTTCATGTCCTTTTATTTTGAAATGATTTAATTTTATACACATTTAAAAATTCTAACAAGTTTGTTTGTATGCACTCTTACTGTTAAATAGGAAGATGCCCAAGCAGGTAGGCACACAGACCCCTTTGAGTAAAAGCTAGTATCTGTTCTCAGTGCCCACTGGGTAGCCTTGGAACCATGTGTAGCTCTAGGTCATAAAATCCTTTCTGGCATCTTTGGGTACCAGGCGTACCTATGGCATTCACATATATACAAGAAGGTAAGTACTCAAGGCATGAAATAAAAATAAATAAACCTGTGTAAAATAATGTTCTAGGGCCTTGAGAAATGAATGATATGTTATGACTACTTGCTGTTCTTGTGGAGGACCCTGATTCAAGTCCCAGTAGCCAGTTTTAGGTTCCAATAATATGTACCACCACTTCTAGGGTATCCACATCCTTCACTGGCCTTTGAAGTAACCACGCACACACAAACATGTAGGCAAAACACATATAAACCTAATGTAAAAATTAATTTTCTTTACAAAATGTAAAACATGGTAACTAAAGAAAAGGTGTTTCATAAAGCTTGGAAATTAAATGAAGAATTAGAGTTTCCTAGGTAAGGCAGTGAAAGAAAAAAAGTTATAGTAGTGTATAAAAGAGAGGAAAACCCCAAGTATATTAAGACAGTACAAAAGTGCTCTCAAGGGGAGGTGGTGTAACTTTGTTGAAGGTTGGTTGATTGAACGTCCTTGGGAGGAGGTGTAATTTTGTTGCAGGTAGGCAGGCTGAACTTTCTCACTCATGGCCTTCAGTGTTTAGGGAAGGGACCTCAGAAGCTTCTTTCAAAACCTGTGGTAGATAAGAGTCTAGGTAACCCTTACAGAGGGAGATTAACAGAAATCATGAGTCTATAGGCCACTAGGTTCTACTGAAGGAACGATTCTGCCTTCAGCCCTACCATCACTGGGAAGAAACACGATTTGGTTGTACTCATTAATCTGAGATATATGGCCAGACGCTATGTTAAAAGAGAATCTATTGGTCAACACCAGGCAATGAGGAACAACTGAGAGAAAGAAAATTAGTCTTTTCCAGGGATTATCCCAAAGTAAATATTGAACTGTATGATTGTATACATGTATCAATGAGAACTCCTGGAAACAGCTGTGTCTGCAAAGACTGGCTATAAAAACTTTAATGATATGGAGAGATTGGAATGTAGTAGCTCTAGGGCCTCATTACCATAGTCCAGACTACCTGACACATCCTGTGTAGCCATTTCTTGAACACCTCTAATGTTGAGATGATCTCTTACAGACAGTGAATAAAATCATTTTGAAATTCAGTAACGCAGCACACCACTGGCTTCTGCCTATCTAAAAGACAAGAATTACATCATATAGCATCTTGGGCCTGTATGATAACTTTCTCCATCTTGCTGTCAACCTCCTCTCTGATGTTTCCAGTGATATATTGGACTTATAGTTTTCTTTATTCACTTACTATGAAAAATGCATGAATCTACTTCCATATTGTAACATGGGATTTGGGATGACCTTAATTAGTGTTCCTAGACTCTCAAATTTATTCAACAATAAATTTGCTCTCCGTTTTTTTCCATTTGAGCTGAGTGCTGATGTTTTTCCAATCACATAAAAGTAATTCTAAAGAGTAAACAATTGATTCAGTTGGTTATATCCATATACTCATTCATGTATATATGTGTGACAGGAACTCCACATGAAGATTATCAGGGCCAATGCAACAGGGCCCAGAGGGTTCTACAGTGTCTGAAGCACCACCAAGGACAATGCATGGTTTGAACTTAGGTCCTCTACATATAAGTATTTGAAGGGATGATTAGGCTTCATGTGGGTCCAGTAGTTAGGGAAGAGGAAGATAACTCCGACATGCAATATGTTTTCTGATTGTTGATCACTTTCCCCTGATTGTGCTAACCTAACAGACCACAGGGGATGGAGACAACTCACTTATCCTAAGACTACAGGAGCTGCAGTGTGTATTTATGGGGCAAAATAGGGGAGGGGGATGTGGGAGAGAGGGTGGAATTGGGAGTAAAGAAGGGTGCAACGTATTACTAAGATGTGAATTGATTTAATTAGTAAAAATATTCAAGTGAAAAGGTATGGTAATAAATGAGATGCTCCTCCTCAAATCCCAGAGAGCTCTGTCAAATATGGAATTAATTTAATGAAAAAGGCTTTCTCTGACAGACATCTGGAGTCATTATCTATGCCTATCCACAAATAAAATGGACAGAAATGGCCTTTTCTTTGATCATATTTTAACTGCGGTAATGCTGAAAACTGAACAATGAATTGCCACGTTTCTCCCACCAGTTTGTCCCTGCCCAACCTATGGAAATTGTAGAGTTAAATGCCATACTCTGCCTGGTTAGGGTAGGTGAATTTTCCCAAGTGCCTCCTTCATAAAAAAAAATCTTTCAGGCCTCATGAGTCTGGTGTTTGGAGGCCGATGATGCCCTGTGTGGCAGTTGAAGCCTTAATGTTGTTTGGTGTGGCATCAAAAGACTGCCAAACTCTGATGGCTATGAAGTCTTTGAGATTGCCATGGAGGATCTCCGACTGGGTGCCAGGGATCGGTTAAGTCTCTGTCATTTTGACAGATATAAAAGAAATTTAGATTATACTGCCTGCTCAAATTTCTCTCAGATCTCTTGACATGTTGACAGTATGGCTAGTCTTGTCATAGTTACAAAATCAAACTTTTTAATGTCCTTTCATTCCTGCTGAAGATATACCTCAATGCTTCTCATTGTGCTGAAATCTTATCTGCCATTACACATTCAGAGAGAGGAAAGGCTGTTCATTTTGTAGCCCAGAACCATCCTTTTTGGTACCCCAGCTTTAGCTCTAAAGCATGAGTCTAACCCAGCTGTTTACATACACTTGCTTTTCCTAAAGTGAGGATTTCAGAATAGATTACAGATTGTGGACATGTTAATATATTTAAAATTTTATTTCTTTGTGTAAACTACTTCAAGGAATTAAGAGTAGATCCACCTATCACAGGACAAACAGAATCTAGATTAAGACTTCTGTCAATTAACAATTCAGTTATTTCTGTCTCTTGTCTATCTCTGAGGATTGGCTCTTTCCTTCCTCCTGTGTTGGAATTCCTTCTCTCTCCAGCGGCAGTGAGCTACTGAACTATGGTTTCTCTATCTTGTGAAAGCATTCCTAAGAGTCCCTTACTTCAAAAATAAATTAGGAATTCTAGTGTGTCTGTTTTTCTATTTAAGTACTCCATAACAATACAAGTACCAGGACCACAGGCTTGTATGTTCGTTTCCTGCTCAGAGAGGAAATATGTATTGAGGTTTCAATAAGGTACTTTTCATCAAAGGACCCCACTAATCCCAAAATTAATGTTCAGATGAACATGTGTACCATTTATAGTATCAACTAAACAATAGAAATATGAAAAAGCCTAATGACTCCTCTACAGTATCATAAATAACCAACAACCTAACTCACAGTTTATCAGAGAGATAAAGTGGCAGATGAATACTTCAGAAAGTAAAGTGATGAACAACAGAAAAGAAGACAGAATCAAGCAATGAATTCAACTGGGCATTGAGACAAGAATCAACAGTTTCCAGGAGAACTCCGATGAGGGTTAGAATAAACAGCAATACACAGACAATGCTCAGTACCATGTAAAATAAATCCTAAGATAAAACTGATATTCTGAAGGAGGAGAAAGACAGAAAGGTTGGAAATGAAAATCATAGAGCTTCCAATCAAATCACAGAACACTGGGTTTCCAGCAGATCTAAGTAGAAGACAGAATATGGGCATGAAACACATGAATTTCAGAACACTATATTACAATGTCAATGATAAATAAATAAGTAATGATTATGACCACAGCGTCTAAACTCTGAGATACTTTAAAGATACTAAAGCCAGAATATGAGAAACATGAGATCCTAAGAGTTGTACTAAAGACATAGGGATATTCAAGTTCAATTTAGCAGAACTCTCCAAGTCTCTGGAAAGAAACAGATATTCAAACATAAGATCTTTAGATGGCTAAATAGACCTGAGAAGAATAGAAACTTATCAGGACATATTAGAGTCAGTGTGTTATTAATATATAAGCCTGACCATGGAATCACACCATGGATCAGACACAAAAGTTAGGTTTTTCCTATCCCTGATTTATTTCTGGCTGGAAACATAACACAGAGAAGTGTAAATGTTTGCAATGCACAATGAAGCAGAAAAAAAAATGTGAAACTGTTTTTCACATTGTCCTCTATCTAGTTCATTATTCTCAATGGAATTACATGTGTTTAGCAGGTCATGTACTGTCTTTTAACCAGAACAACCATAGCACATTCAAGCAAGTACTCACAGATCGGCATTCCATAGTTGACTTGGTTCTCTGTCAAAAACATTCCGGATTTTATAATGTAGGTCAAGTGGGATGGAAATGGGAATAAATGTAGCAAGGTTAACGTCTGCCTCCATGTAGTTGTTGGGCCCCCAGTAATAACCACAACTGAGCAGAGGCATCCTCATTGATGTAAACAAAGGTTTCAGGAGGAGGCTGAGACAAAGCAAAGGAAGGGACATGTCAGACTCTTCACTATGCAGAGACAGTCCCCTGCATTGAGGCTGATCCAAGGAGATTCTTGGCTTAAGTCCTGTAACAGGTTCAGACCTCAACAGTGTTAGAGAAGACTTTGTATGCTACAGCTGCTTCCTACTGTTGCTTCAGGCTCTTAGTCTGTGCATACCCAAAGTTTTACATGACAGGTCAGTACAAACACTGTAGCAAAGTCCAGACAACTGAGGGTCACAGTACTGAGATATTTCTGTCACTGTAGCCAGACTTGCTCTGAATTTGCTGTCTTTTTATTGTTCTATTTCACTGTCATCCATGTACTCTTGGAATCCCATAGCCCTCGGGCTCTACACCTGGTTCCTCCAGGTGAAAAACATGTTTGGTTCTTTCTTTCTTCTACAACCTGTATGATTTCATGATGGTCCACAGTGACTTTGGAGAACAAGAGTCTGAGACAAAATTGTAGGTCATAAAAAAAAAAATAACAGCTTGTTTGTTTTGGATTGCTGTTGTGAAGGGTACTTTGAACATTTGATTTCCTTTAGTAAGGGGAGCAAGGGCAGTCACTCTTTGATCACTTTGCTACCTCTTTGATCACTTCTTTCAGTCAAAGTGTCTAAACTAAGCAACAGGGAAAGTAGATCCCGACAATTTTGATGAGGCTCGATAGGCTACAGTAAGATAGTAGAGGAGGAGGACATCCCTTATCAGTGGACTAGAATAGGGACATTGGTGTGGGGGCTGGAGAGGAAGAGAATTCATTCATATTTTGACATGGGGTTTTGACCAAGAAAGTAAATACTAGTGACTCAGCCTTATGCAGGACACCTGGGTTCAGGGTTCTCAACTCAGCTTTTGTATTCAGATTCCCTCCTGGAAGTCTGGCACCAAATTCAGAATTATACAGGACCAAAAGAGGGGGCAAGCTGCTCATAAGCAATTTAAATCAAGACAGACAACAAATTTATAACTTGTATGCTTAGCTTAGATTATCAGCCACTTTCCTCTTTACATTCTTTCCTGATTAAAAGACAAACATCAATCACGTTAAGAATCAGGATAGGAGTAAGTTTTGAAGCCTGTGATTATGAACTCAGTTTTGAACCTGGCAACAGAAATCTTGATGTGGCTGGGCTCAGTCAACTATCTCATAACAACAACCAAAACGAAAAGTACTTCATCTCTATACTTTTCTAGTTTACTGTAATACTGTTTATCATAATTACTACTGATATAATTTCATGGTATTTTTACTATATACATTATTATAATAAGATATATACAATATAATGCAAATCAAAATTTGATATCTAACTTATGTAAACTCCATTCATGAAAACGCAGCCATGAAATTTCAAGAGCTAAAACTGCAAGAGGCTTTGAACGTAGGAAAGTGAAAAAATGATGTACTGTTAACTCTTATATATAAACAAACAAAATAATTAATTGATGCCTCCTATGTATAATCTTGCAATATTTGGTTATTGGAATTTAAAAATACATATACAGATTACACACATAAATCTATTTCTCTCTCTCTCTCTATATATATATATATCAATTCAGATATAGATAAATGTACCTATATAGTGAAATTTCTATGTAGGCACTAGCTTAATTTCTCTATATTCAGTGAGTTGTGTAAATGCTGTATTCAGCGATAGAGACTTGTAGTGAATTTATGGAGAGCAAATTATAATCTTGATAAAAGTGTGCATTGTTTAGACATTCTAATAAGACTCTTTTGGCCACCACCTCAAGTAGATATAACACATACTTCATTTAATGACAAATGACATGCTGTTGGGACTCTCTCGTATTATTTCATTTGGATCACCTTCAGATATGTATACATTTTAGGCAGCTTTTGCTGTATTAGGTTACTACAGTAATATTCAATTGACATTTCATCTTCACTGTCTCTCTTCATATTACTTTCCATAATGTCCTCTTCCCCACTTCCAACCGATTCTTCTTTATGAGCCCATCTTCCATCTATCAATAACTATTTTATTAACCTCTCCTAGGGAGATCTAGTTATTTGTTCTCAAACACTAGTCCCTTATTCTGTGTGTATCCTACATGGTTTTATGATGTACATTGCTTATCATTCACTTTAAAAGTAATATTAACATGTGAGAAGATACGTGCCATATTTGTATTTTTGAACTTGTGTTACTATATACTCAGAATGATTTTTTTTCTAGTTTGCTTGCAGATATGCATATTCTTTCAAATTTCATGATTTACTTTGTAAAATGACTGAGTACTGTTTTGTTGTATAAATGTCCACATTTTCTTTATCTATTCTTCTGTTATGGACATCTGGGTTTTATCCAATTTCTGGAAGTGTTGCTTAGAGCAATTATAAATATGTTTGCACAAATGTCTCCATGGAAGGATAAAACATTCTTTGGATATATGCCCAAGAGTGGTATAGCTGGTTCTTGAGGCAGAACATTCTCCATATTGCTGAGGAAAAGCCACAAATATGTCCTTAGTGGCTATACATTTTTGTACTCCTACTAGCAATGTCTGAATATTCTTAGCCAATGTGACTCTCTTTAGACCATACCTGAAACTACTTTTGGTTTCCATTTCCCTGGTGACTATTGATCTTGCACATATCTTTAAATGTTTCTCAGCCATTTGAATTATTTCTTTAAGAATTCTCTTCTGATATCTTTTTCTATTTCTTTCTTCAGAGACTGAAGTTTTTTTTTTTTTTTCATACAAGTCTTTCACTTGTTTGGTTAGAGTTACACCAAGGTACTTTATGTCCTTTGTGGCTATTGTGAAGGGTGTTGTTTTCCCAATTTCTTTCTCAGCCCTTTTGTCTTCTGTATACAGGAGTGCTACTAATTTTTTTGAGTTGATTTTGTATCCGGGCACTTAGCTGAATAGATTTATCAGCTGTAGGTGTTCCCTGGGAAAATTTTTGGGGTCACTCAGGTCTACTACCATATATCATCTGCAAATTGTGACATGACATGAACTCATGGGCTGGCTCTTTGATCACCTCCATGTGAGGGGGTAGCAGCCTTACCAGTCCATAGAGGAAAACAATGAACCCAGTCCTGATGAGCCTTGATAGACTTGTGTCAGATGGAAGAGGATGAAGTCCTACGATATCATTGGACTGGGGGAGGGGCATAGGAGAAGAAAAGGGAGGGTGGGATTGGGAGGGGATGGGGAGGGTGCTACACCTGGGATACAAAGTGAATAAACTGTAATTAATAATAGTAAAAAAGAATTCTTTATTTAGAATTATATTGTGTATTATTCGTATTGTATATTTTCTTGATATCTAATTTTTCTTTTGACTTATTTATTCATTTGAATATTAGAATATATTTGGGTGTGTAGTTGGTGAACGTATTTTAGCTTTTTGTACACTTCTTCATTTTCAGAATGATGGCAGTCCTTTGTTATGAAGAAGATTTTCAGTTATCTGCTGTAATATTGAAGATGGTTTATCTTTATGCCTGGGCAAGGGCTAGGAAGATCTCCCCTACTCATTGACAACTAAGATTAATACAGCAAAACTCTCCATCATAAAAAATTGCAATCCTCATTGCAATCATTCAGTGCAATCTTCATCAAAATTCCAGACAATTCTGTTGTCAATTGTTGAAAGGACAATTGTTGCAAGGACAATTTTCAGCTTTAAATAGAAGCACAAACAAACCATGAAACCTAAAACAATCCTAAATAAGAACTGCAAGAGGGATCACCCATCCAAAGATTAAATTGAACTAAAAACTATAGTAGTAACAGCATGGTACTGGCAGAGTAACAAACACTTTGCTTGATGATGAGATGAAAAACCCATGCAGAAATCCAAATACCTATGGACAGTTAATATTTTTAAAATAAGAAATCTTGAAATAAACACTGGAAAAAAAGACAGCATCTTCATCACATTGTTGTGGTCAAACTAGAAGTGTGCACATAAAATAATTCAAAGGATCCTTATGTATCACTCTGAACAAAACTCACCAAAATAGATTAAAGAGCTCAGTAAAATCAAGAATCAGAGAATATGATGGATGAGAAATTAAGGAATAGTATTTTTCTCTAGTCATGAGAATGTCTTTTTCATGTTTTGGACTGTGTTGGTGAGGCTTATCACTTGAGTTTTTGTTAGACTTCTTCAGCCATTTTTTATTTCTAGATATATCTCAGTTTTTCATTTTATCGATTCCTTTTGTAATAAAATGTCTTCAACTATCTTCAGTGTTTTATTTCACTTTTTGTTTTCACAGACATCATTGAGGCTTTATATATATCCTGTGCTATATCCTTGATTTATCTTTGTTTTGAAATCATTGTCTTGTTCTGTGGCTATATTGAATTCCTCAGGGTCTCCTCTAGTAGGGTTGTGATGATTTGCTGTCTTGGGTGTTAATGATTTTTATTTCACTCTGGTGTCTAGTTATCTGGGTTTGGGATAATTGTGATTCTAGTTGTTGCTATCTTCACTTGTCTATTTTAGGTTTATGATGTTTAATCTCTTCACTTCTGTTTCTCTCTCTGGATCTTAGGAAAGGATGTTGGCTGTTTATTGTCTTGTAGAGAATTCTTCTGAGTGTGTGCCTTGATAGATAGGTCATTAGGGATACTATCAAGAGAGTGTTCTGAGGTGTGGGTGATTACACTAAAAAATAATGATGTATAAAGATAGCCCTTACCTCAGAGTATAGGGCTGGAAAAGGTTTTGAAAGCAAATTGACCAAAAAAAAAAAAAAAAAAAACACAAGACGAAGTAGCCTTTTTCATGTCTCAAAATAAGTTTTCAATCAAAATTAATCAAAAGAGATGGGGAAGAACACTTTATACTCACTAAAGGAAAAATCCACCACTACAACCATTCAATAATGAACATCTATGATGCAAATGTAAGGGTAGTGTCATTCATAAAAGAAATATTACTAAAGCTTAAATCACACATTGGATCTCACGCATTAATAGTCAGAGACTTCAGCACAGACTGTCTCCAAAGGACAGATCAAGACAGAAAGTAAGTGGGGAAATAAATAAACTTACAGACATCTTGAATCAAATGGGCCTAACAGATATATACAGAACATTTCTCAGTGGCTCGGGAAACCTCCAAATTTGACCATAAAATCAGTCAGAAAGCAAGCCTCCGAAGATATAAGAAGATTGAAATAACTCCATGAATCTTATTAGACATCCATGGATTAAAGCTAGACTTCAACAAGAGAAACACCACATGATCATGGAAGAAACAAAGGAAGAAATAAAAGACATTTTAGTTTTCAATAAAAATGAAGGCAAAACATACCCAAGCTTATGAGACACAATGAAAGTAGTCCTAAGAGAAAAGCTCACAGCCTTTTGATAAATGAAGTGCCTTCATAAAGAAATTGGAGAGATCCCAAATTAGTAATTTAGCAGCATACTTGAAAGCTCTCTAAGAGAAGGAAGCAAACACACCAACATGTAGCAGTTGACAGGAAATATTCAGTCTTGAGGCTGGAATCAATACATTGGAAGCAAAGAGACTGATACAAAGAATCAATAAAACCAAAAGCTGATTCTTTGAAAATATCAACAAGATAAACAAACCCTTAGCCAAACTAACTAAAAGACAGAGGGAGAGTATCCAGGTAAACATCAGAAACAAAAAGGGGAACATAACTACAGACAATGAGGAAATAAAAAAATCATTAGGACTTAACTCAAAAGCCTGTATTTTACAAAACTAAAAAATCTAAAGTAAACAAAGGATTTTTCTGGATAGATTTCACCTACCGAAGATAAATCAAGATCAGGAAAAAGTTTAAACAGTCCAATAACCACTAAGAAAATAGAAGGAATCATCAAAAACCTCCCATCAAAAAAAAAAAGCCCAGACCCAGATGGTTTTAGTGCAGAATTCTGTCAGACATTCAAAAAAGAACTAATACAGATACTCTTCATATTGTTCTACAAAATAGAAACAGAAGGAACATTGCCAGATTCATTCTATGAGGCCACAGTCATGCTGAAACCTAAACTACATAAAAACCCAACAAAGAAAGATAATTCCAGACCAATTTCATGCATGAACTTCCATGTAAAAAACTCAATAAAATACAAACTGAATCCAAGGACACATCATATACATTATCCCAGGGATGCAGGGATGGTTCAACATACAAAATGTCTTCAATGTAATCCACCACATTAAAAAATTTAAAGAAAAAATCACTGTCATCTCATTAGATGGAGAAAATGTGCTTGATAAAATCCAACATCCCATCATGATGAAAGTCTTAGAGAGATTAAGGATACAATATCTACATTTAAACATAATAAAGACTATATACTGCAAGCTAATTGCAAGCATCAGAATAAATGTGGAAAAATTCAAAGCAATTTCATTAAAATCAGGGACAGAAGAAGAATGTCCACTCTTTCTGTACCTCTTCAATATAGTACTTTAAGTTCTAGCTAGAGCAATAAGACAATGAAGGGAGATCAAGGGCATACAAATCAGCAAGGAAGAAGTCAAAATATTGCTATTTTCGGACCAGGTGTCAGTGTATGTAAGTGACCCCAAACATTCCACAAGAGAACTCCTATAGCTGATAAACAGCTTCAGCAAAGTAGCTGGATACAAGATTAATGTTTTAAAAAAATCCATAGCCCTCCTGTACATAAGGGACATATGTGTTGAGAAAGAAATTAAGAAAACTTCACCATTCATAATATCCACAAATGTTATAACGTATCTTCGTGTAACTCTAACCAAATAAGTGAAAGACCTGCATGAAAAGAACTTCAATGGTCTGAAGAAAGAAAATGAAGATGTCAGAAAATGGAAGGATCTCCCAATTTCCTGGATCCATAGGATTAACATAGTGAAAATGGCCATCTAACCAAAGGCAATCTACAGATTCAATGCAATCACATCAAAATACTAATGCAGTTCTTTTCAGATCTTGAAAGAACAATTCTAAACTTTATATGGAAGAATAAAAAAAACCCAGAACAGCTTAAACAGTCCTAGACAACAAAAGAACTTCTGGAGTTATCTACATCCCTGACTTCAAGCTACAACACACAGCAATAGTAATAATACTGCATGGTGCTGGCATAGAGATAGACTGGTTGGTTGATCAATGGAATTGAATCAAAGACCCAGAAATAAACTCACATACCTTTGGTCAATTGATTTTTGACAAGGAAGCCAGAACCATACAATGGAAAAAACACAGCCTCTTCAACAAACCATGCTGGTCTAACTATCTCTGCATGTAGAAAAATGCAAATAGATATATATTTTTCTCCCTGAAAAAAAATCTCAAATCCAAGTGGATCAGAGACCTCAATATAACTGCAGAAATACTAAATCTGTTAGAAGAGAAACCTGGAAAGAGCCTTGAACTCATTGGCACAGGAGACAACTTTCTGAAAAGAACACCAACAGATCTATAAGGAGTAAACACTATCAATGGAACTAAATGTCAATCTACACATTAGGAAAAGAACACATCAATCCTATTTTCAACAAATATCCAAACTATACAATGGACTCAAGAAATCAAACTGCAAAAAAAAATGACCCAATTAAATAATTTTACAGAACTAAACAAAGGATTTTCAACAGTGAAATCTTGAATGGCTTAGAAGCACTTAAAGAAATGCTCACCTTCCATCATCATCAGAGAAATGCAAATCAAAATTACTCTGAGATTCTATCTCATACCCAGTCTGAAAGGCTAAGATCAAAAATCTCAAGTTGTAGTAGATCCTGGTGAGGATGAGGACAAAGGGGAACACGCCTTCCTTGCTGGTGTGAGTGGAAACTTTTACAAGCACTTTGGAAATCAATCTAGCGATTTCTCAGAAATTTGGAAAGACCTAGCTATACCACTAATGGATATATCCCCCAAAGAAGCTCTATAAGAAGGACACCTAATCAACTACCTTCATAGCAGTTTTATTTGTAATAGTCAGAATCTGGAAACCACTTAGATGTCCCACAACTGAAGAATGGATAAAGAAACCGTGGCACATTTACACAAAAGAATATACTCAGCCATTAAAAACAAAGTAATCAACTTCCACTGCTTTCCCCAGCCATCTGTGAGATTATCTGAATTCTCTGTTTCTTATCAGAGAAAGAAATCTTACTCTGAGCACGCATAGACACACCTTACCCACTCCACCCCAACCCCTCCTCCATATTGGCTATATATGACAACAATTTCACGATAGGATCAGGACCCCTGAGAAAAAGAAGTTTCTCTAGGATTACAGTAATCAGAATAGAATAGGATAGAATAGTGTCATAGTGATTATGACATTTAAGGAAACCACAGGCCACAAATGCACACCCTCATGGTTTTATAAATGATAAATGCACCTGGGTCAGGCCTGCACAGGTAGATGATGAGAGACATTTAAGGGTGAGTGGAGGAAGACCCTCTCCTCCTCTTCAGGGATGCTCTCCAAGCTCAGACACACATAGAAACCTTCGCAGAGGAATTCATCCAAACCCTTGGACGAGAGGAGTTCTGGAGGAGTTTTGAATTCCCTGCAGTCACCAGAGCAGTTAGTGCCACCTGAATTCACTATGCCAATTTCTTGAGAAAAAATTTGAAGACACTGCCTGACCTCCACATGGGCTGAGATGCTGTGGCTCCTTCATGGGTCTTTCTCGAGTTCTGTTTAAGTCCCTCAGTTTCCTATTCTTGTATTTGAAGAATGACTGACACAAAGGAACACAGAGAACATTACAATATGACAATGGAAATCATATTTCTTTCCCATAAGCCAAGTTTGGGAAACTGCCACTGTAATGAAAGACTGTTGATATAGAGCCTCTTTTTCCTTTCTTCGGTAAGATCTGACTGAAGCCTGGCCTGTGAGTTCAAGGCCAGCCTGGTCTACAGAGTCCTGGACAGCCTAGAAAAACAAAAACAAGCAAACAATCAAAATCCAACCATCCAAAACAAATCAAAACAGACAAACACAAACAGCTGCTATGGGAAGTTGAAATTGTATGTATTTTACTATATATAATTTAGGAAATAAACCCAGCTTCTATCTTGTCATGGCCTTAACTCAACCTTCACATCCACACTCACTTTTCTCTCTGTTCCCCAGTGCCTCCTACTGAGGAAAATAACTGCTGAGGTCCTAGTGAGTACTATTTCTCTTCTATTTCTTCTGCAACAATTTCACAGTTGAATCATATAAGGACAGGCTGGAAAGGGCAGCAACTGAACCTCTTTTTAGATAGGATTCACTACAGAGCAGTTGCATCAGAGGCAAGAGAAACGATTCGGCCATGAGACAAGCAGCCTTGGATTCATCCCTGGCTTGGGTTTCAATTCTGATCTAATGCGGCATCAAAGGGTTCCATTATTTCTCTTCCCTTGTTTTCCCTCCCTGCCACCTGCACCCCAATGAATCATGTCCCTGCCCTTCGATGATGAGCTCATTAGAATGAGGTCATGGGCCAACAACCTACTCCTCTCTGTAGTCTTCCCACCAGCAACGAGAAACCATAACCATAAATTACATTATCCAGTGGTTCTTTGGAATGTATAAAGCAGAGCCTTGTGATTTTGCCAACTTTTCAAGATGTGCATACACGAGTGTAAGGCTGTGTCAATTCTATATGCACTCTCATCTGACGATTAAAGGTTTGTTTTTTAGTAACATAAGTCTGGTGTCCTGCACTACTAGGGTACTGTGTGAACAAACAATCCATAAATATATAAAATATATCTATATAAATATATGTATATAAAAACCAATCAATAAATATATAATATATAATTATATATAAATATATATGGTATACATAATATATATAAAATATATCTCTATAACTATATTAATATTATTATATAAAATAACAATCCAGAAATATATAAAAATATATAATATATATAATTACATATAAATATATGTTATACAGTATATAATATATCACATATCTATATTAATATATATATATTAAAAATAAATTTTGTAAACCCAATTAAGAAAAAATCACAATGCTTCTGCTCACTGAATGCTTTATAATATTAACACATCATGACTTCTGAATCATGGGAGGGTAGCAATTCTGTCCTATTTTCTTATAAGTGCTTGTTATGTTTTGTTTTTTGTTTTGTTTTGTTTTTGTTTTTTTACAATTCTGCTTTATTTGGGGGTGTTTAAGCCTCAGCCTCCCCATTGTGGGGAATAGGTAAAACAGACCGCTTTACTTCTCTGGGCTGTTGTTGATCAAGGGTCCTTTGAGAGTCTCCATATCAGTCCCCATCAACTGCAGATACATCCACCTTCTCTCTACTCCAGGATGTGCTCAGAGGCCCTCTCAGTGCACGAGGCAGGCCTGTTATCAGCTGTCAAAAAGCCATGTCCTGAGAGACCATTAATAGGTGTGGATGAACTATGTGCAAACTGAAATCCCACACTCGGGATTAAGATGGAAACAAATTCACACAACATTCCCAGCACTTCCATTCTGTCTCCTCACTGTGGCCTCCAACTGTCTGGAACCCATTTGACTCCAATCAGGCTTGTTACCCTGAATAAAAGGAGGAGGCCGCCACCCAGGTTCTAGTTATGCAAAAGCCAAAATAGACAGAGACACTGGACACATATAGAAGTAGGACCAACTTCCAGGGGCAACTCAACCAAAACCACCATTATCCCAAAAGGACTTAAATCAATGTGTCTTTTAAGGACTGGGGAGACATCTCAGGTATGTCTATGTGCTGCTGAACTTGCTCTTGTGTATTTTTACTGGCTGAATGCATTGTTAAATCAGGCCACTAGGAAACATTTTTGTTTCCATTCAAGGGAGTCCTTGCACAACCAAGAGTTCACCTAGTGACTTAATATCCTTCCTGCAAAAATCAGACTGGTATGCAGGGCCCATATTCTTCCCATATAGTCAGTTCCTGCACCTTCCCCAAACATGTCCATTTCCAAGGGAAACCATCTCATTAAGGGCCATCTCATTAATCCTTTGGATCTGCACCAAACAGAGCATATGTTTTAAGCTTTAAGCTTTAAAGAGAAACCCATGAGTTGTTTTTTTTAATTATTTATTTATACATATGAGCACTCTGTCTGAATATATGCCTGTATGAAACAAGAGAGCACCAGATCCCATTGTAGACAATTGTGGGTCACCATGTGGGGTGCTGGGAATTGAACTCAGGACCATCTGGAAGGGCAGCCAATGCTCTTCACCACTGAGCCATCTCTCCATCACCCACCCATGAGTTTTTAAATCAGATAAGGCCATTCAGCTCTTCAGTCCTTAAGCTCTGGTTTCTCACGGTTCCCCATCAAAGCAGCCTCACCAAATAAAGAAAAGTGTCCGGCTTTTTCCATGCATAATTTTTATCTGCAGGGAAAACCTCCCCAAGACCTGCACATGCACACACACACACACACACACACACACAACCTCTCTCATTGGTCCTTGTGGGCACAGGTGAAACTTAGGTGCAGTTATCTGAGCCCAACATGAAGCCACAAAACAAAAATCTTGTTTCTTGAAATTTCTCTGATAGGGGAGGTCCTCCTCCCCTTTAATCTGACCCTAGCCTATTAGGTCTCATCAGGACTGGCTGATTCCTCTGTGGCCTGGTCAGGTTGATCCCCCCCTTAGGAGGAGGTGATTAAAGAGCCAACTACTGATTTCATGTCAGAAACAGTCCCTGTTCCTCTTACTAGAGTTCCCACATGGATACTGAGCTGCCATGGGCTACATCTGAGCAGGAGTTCTAGGTTATCTCCATGCATGGTCCTTGGTTGGAGAATCAGCCTCAGAAAAGATGGAGTGGGGCATGGATGGAAATGAGGGAGCAAGGGTGAGATTGGGAGAGATTGAAGCAGGGGGCTATAGATGGGATAGAGAGTGAATAAACTTTGAATATTATAAAAAAAATTTAAAAAATCATTTATATTCAGAAATGAAATGTATAAGGAACTCAGTCTCAACCCAAATTCTGTTAGCAGCTTTTACACTTTTTGCCAAGCGTGCATTTTGCATTTATTACAAAACACAATCCATATTGTTCTCTGAGAAGACTATATGACTCCTGTGGGAGTCATTTATAAAATCTAATAAATTCCTCTGTAGTACTTGTAAATCACTGTAAACTCAACATTTCACCAAAGATGAATATGACGTAGCATAACTTAAGAATCCTGCAATCATTTTTTTTGTCACCATTGTTTGATTGTACTAAGTATGTTCTCTAGACATATTAATCATCTCACAAGAATGGGCTTCTTGGTGTATGTGATTCCTACCTTTTTTATATTATATTATTATATTATATTATATTATATTATATGTGTATATTACTGCTAAAGCATTTAAACACCATGGTAATTTAATAAAGAATTAACCTTAATTTGTATTTTGTTCTTTAATTATAAAATGTATAAATAATTAAAAAAATTTCTTTACTTGTTAATATTCAAGGGCACCTTCCATTTGTGGAACAGATGGGTAACTCCACTGCATTTGAGGAATGGGCTAAGGAAGCCTGATCCACCAGGAGGAAGAAAGAGAACTGCTTACTGAGTGCTGTGGGGCCTCCGGCATGCCCTGAGATCTTGAATTTGGGAGCCTAGGGTCCCTTCCCAGAGAGTAGAGCAACAAGTGGCTGAGCGGCCAGGGTGGGAGGGCTGGGTGGTCCCGATGCTGGGTGTGCAGTTAGATGTATGCTATGAAAGGACAGGCGTTAGTGCTGCTGAAATGTGAATCTCCTTAGACCTGAAGAAGGCAAGGTCCTGGCCCGGAAGCCAGGGTCAGGGAATACGGGCTAAGTCCCTTCCACACACTCTAACCCTAAGAGAGACACCCTAACTCTAAGGGAGCCCTCCTGTCACTCAAAACTTTCCGGCCAATCAGGGCCTCCGACCGGACCTGCCAGTCAAGAGAGGGGGGCGTGCCTTTCCGGGTGCCTTTGTATGGGTTCAGCTCCTGCTGCTCAGCAGGCTCTCATGGTTCTAGGTGAAGAGCTCTGAGCGCCGCCGCCACTGCTTGGGTGCTGTGAGGGAACTGAGGCAAGCTACAAAGTCGCAACATGGTGAGTGCGGGGAGGAGAAGGCGGCTGAGCGGCGGGAGCTGGTGTGCGGGGTCTCTTCCGGGCCTGGCTGGTCAGCTGCGGCCACTGGGGAGGGACCTTGTGGTCCTGGGCGCTCGCTGGACCTAGCGGTGACATCTGAGTCACTTCAGTGCAGGGACCGTATCCACGCAGAGCTTTTTCAGCAGGGGTTTGTGTGCAGAATCATCCTCGTGGTAGGATGCCAAACTCGGAATACTTTAGTTTTAGTTTCTCTTTGATGTTCCAGTTTCTCTTGTGTCTTCTACAAGTTCTGCTCTTAGCATTTAAACTCAGGTGTGCGATCCATTCGTGGTAGTTTTGGGGAGTTGTAAATGGCATCTTGTGTGTTGGGTAGCACTCCAATATTAAGCTGTGATGAGGAAGAGTAGAATTGATGATGTAAAGGATTTCCAATGCTTGGGAAATAGTAGGTGACACTAAATAGAATTTATCCAGGGGAGAACTGCCTCTAAATCACCCCACAGGTAAATAGCATGCTAACCAGGCCTGTTAGAGATTAGCATGCTAGCATACTTATGTTGACTGGGCTTGTCCGGAAATTTGGCTCCAACCCTAGCAAAGGAGAGAGAACTCTGAGTTACAACCAGCTACCAGGCCCATCCTCATATCAAAGAACAGGGCTCTACCAAGCTGGTCAAGGCGGTCTTACAGGGTTACAGCCTGTGGTGACATAAAAGTGTTAAAGTAACTTTTATTCCCCTGATGTAATTGTTCCCCAGGAGCTTAGTGCCTTCATCTGCTAACCTAAGCCTAGTCCTGTAAACTTCTAGCCTTCATACAATCTAATCTAGGCCTAGAATGTTTTCATCCTCTGAGACTTAGTGCTTAAGAAGCTCACCCTTTCTAGTTCTTTCTGAACTCTTGCTGGCCTGTTCAACTCAGCTGTTCTGGCTCAGAGTCCCCTCCAAGGTGAATGAATCAACCTGACTTTTCTTAGTTTATGACTGAATTGCTCTGTTTGGCCTCATACTAACTTTGGCAATATGTTATAATCTTCTGGATGGTTCTCATTCTCTGGCTCTGTCTGTCTTCACCTGTGCCTAGTTTCTCTCTCCAACTTGTGTCTTTAAAAATCTCCCAGTAAAACTTTTTCTGAATTCTGCAAACTCAACTTGACTGCATTGCCTCTCAATGCACTGACTCAGCTGAACAGCCTGAGCAGAAATGGCTAGAACTCAAACATCTGCATGCCTCTGTTTCCTGAGGGTTAGGATTAAAGTTTTGTACCACCACTCCCAGACCTAAGCTTTTTTTTTTTTTTTTACCTGAATCTTGCTCTATACCTGGCTGGCCTTGACCACAAAGACTGCTTATCTCTTTCTCCTTGGATTAAATTATGTCTGTATTACAACCAGATCATATAGACCTAGAAAGTCTTTGGATGTTATCTCTTATCAGAAAAGCCATGTTTTGAATTAAAGCTCATTTTCCTAAAGGTCCAGTTTTCTTTTTGAGAAAAAGAATAGTTTTGCCAAAAGGGCAAGTCTATACTGGTTGACAACTCTTTGAAAAGGGAAAAACAAACACACAAAAAACTTGTTTGTGTTCATGGCTGACTTAATCAATGAAGGTATTCCATGAGGACTTCTTATAAGGGGAATGGCATAGTTCTTTCTCAAACCCATTAACATTCTTGGCATAGCCAGTAACAGACTGGGTCCTAGGCCTTTGGAACTTTCTCTACCATCTCCATGTATTAAGAATAAAATGGAGTTCCTTCTCAAAAGCCAAGAAAATGTTTGGGAGAGCCTGTCATGGTCTGGGTCCCAGGCCTTTGGGGAGGCATTGCTTCAGATCTTGAGATCCCAGCTCTTCCCACCACATGTGTCCGAAGGCCACTGTAGGCTTGGTTAGTAATGTTCTTGCGAGACCCTGTGTTCCTCTTAATGCAGCTTTCTTTCATGAGACTCCTCATGAGTTTGTTCCATCCTATAATATATTTTCCTGACATCATAGAAGTTAACTATTTCCTTCCATTTTCCCCTGAAAGTGGTATACCAGATGATATCCTTGAGACGCTAACTTGGCCCATGGTGCTCACAGAGACTGAACTACCAACTAAGTAGTAAGAGTGGGCTGGACTTAGCACCCCTCCACATTTGTAACAGATGTGCAGCTTGGTCATCATGTAGCTCTCCTAACAATGGGAGTTTCTGGCTGTTTCTGACTCTGTGTTTGGATCACATTCCTCCACCTGGCCTTCCTTGCCTAGATTCAGTGGGAAAGGGTACAATAGGTCCCATTTAGACTTGATGCATCAGGGTATATTGGTACTTAAGTGGGAAAAGGGGCTCTGCTTCTATGAGGATAGAGGTAGGGTGGAGTGGGATGTGGGGGTGAGACAGGGAGGAAAGGAAGGAGGAGGTTTCTGTCTGGCTGTTAAGTGATTAAATAAATGAACTGAAGGACAAAAATGCTTACTTGTTTAACACATAACTTGTACAAGACCTCCCAACCTCAGCTTTTATTATTTCCAATGTTGCCTTTTCCCGTCTTTGCTTCTTCTGGCACACTCACTTCAGGACTCTGTCACTGAAGAGTGGTCTGCTGTTTGAGGACACTGGTGTACTTCTGGCAAAATTTTTTGCTGTGTAAATCTCCAATCTTTCTAAGTGGGTAGACTTACAAGTCTCCAGTCCACATTTAAATTGTTGAAAACATAACCTGGGGCCTGAACCTAGAAGTGACTTAAGGGTTATAAGATATGTGTAATGCAAAATTCTGTCCTCAGCAGGCTCCTTTTGAGCATTGGCCAGAGCTGAATATATGCTGTCATTAAATGTATGCTGTCTTAATTAATCTTTTAATTGTGTTTGCAGTGATTTCTCCTTGGGGGGATATTAATTCTAGACCAGCTGCATCTTCAGCCTGGTAGATAAATGTTTCCAACACAAGCTATTTGGACTGAGGTCACCTTCATCCAAGTCTGTTTCTCCCTAGGGCAATGACCTTGCCTTCCTCTTGATTAAACTTTCTAAATTCTTTTGTACCAAAAAAGAGCTTTATAATTTGTGTTAGTAATAAACTGTCCATTGCAGTTACAGGGAAAGGATTTGCATGTGGAGCATGTTTTCTGCCTTCTGGTAAGAACAGGAAGAACAATTTATTATGTACAATTGTTTGGTGAAACAGGGTTGGTAATAGCTAGATCAAAGACTAAAGTTTAAGGCAGTTAGCTGCAGGGGTCACCCTATGAAGAAGGACATGATTCCCACAGGGTTAGTGATTTTTCAATTTCTAGCACATATTAACTTTTGCATGTGAGTGAAAACAGACCAGGTTGGTGGGTGTTCAGTTTTGGTAGGTTAGATGGAGCCAGTGAATATTAAATTTCCCAGTTGTTCTATTCTATGCATTTATGTACAGTCTTCACAGACAGGGCTATGTCTGCTCAGAGATTTGAGACTCAGCTATTGGTGGGAGCTTTGTATGTCAGGTTAGCAATCTCAGCAGGTAACAATGAAGGTAGAATCAAGGTCAAATAATATGTGATTAATGCCATTATCTCTACCAGAGAAGGGCTTGCTTTTGTTCAAAGTCAGTATACCTACATATTTTTCAATTATATTTATCTTTCTAAAAAAGTCAATTGTTGTTTTTACATACTAAGTTTTATTTGCTTTATGCATCACTGCTCTAATCTCATATTTGTTTCTCTTCTCCAACATTTCCTCATCATTAAGAATTTCATTCCTGGGACTGGAGAGATGGCTCAGTGGTTAAGAGCACTGTCTCCTCTTCTAAAGGACCAGGATTCAATTCCCAGCACCCATGTGGCAGCTCCTAACTGTCTGTAATGCCAATTACAAGGGATCTGACACCTTCACACTAATGTACAGAAATGAAAATTGAATAACTTTTTTTTAAAAAAAATATTATTTCATTCCTATTTAAAAAGGGGTTTCTCATTAGTTTCTGTTTAGAGCAATGTCTCCCAAAACTCAGCCTTTCTTCATGCTGTGTACTTAAGACTTGCTTTGAACTCCTAATCCTGCCTCTGTGGCCCAGTGTTTTGCAACTCATTTCAGTCTGAACCATAACCTGGTCAGTGAAATCGAAAAGAGAACAGTGAATGAGTTTCCTCAAACATCCCTGGCTTTCGTAGGTTGGACAATTAAAAATAAAAAAGGACTTGTGTATGAATTGAGTTCACTGAGCAACTTCAAAGCTGGTGTTGTTCATTATAGCACAGAAAAGGATGGAGAAGGATGGTGAGAACTTTCCTGCTTTGACAGAAGTGTCAGTTATTCTATTTTAGATGATTAGGAAAAGTCCAAATTGGCAATACTTGAGAGTTCACAGACCAAGACAATCAAGATTCTGGAAGAGGAACTAAACTTATTTCTAGAAACCAAATTTCTATAGTTACACTGGTTCAACAGGCACAAAAGACCTGGACAAACTGGTGTGGCCTAGCCTAACAGGAATGTTATTATTCTAACAATGGTGCCGCACCCCAAAAGAAAAGGAGTGCATAATACTTGGTGTGCTCTGCTACTCATGTCTAGTCCCAGAAAACTATTGGAGCATGAAACCTGATTCAACTTTTTATGACAATTTTTGAGATTATACTTAAATCATTTCAACCTCCTCATTCTTCCCTACTGTTAAGCCTCAAATGCTGGGACAAATGGCTGAGATACCTATTTAACAAATCAAAGGAGGCTCAGCTTCTGGTTCTTCCAGCATCCCTCTGTTTCTACATGCCATAGGGTAATGGTTGGCATCCCCAGCCTTCTAGCCCAGGGGCTGAACTCCTTTTCCCCTGGATGCTCTTTTTATGTAATCTAACCATTTTGGTTACCTGGGCCTTTTCATCTACCATTTATTATCCTGGCCTCTTGGTCTGGCTTTCCCCTCTCCCCTCCTACTTTTCCTCATAATGCTCACAGTCATGTCCCCTATGGACTCTCCCAGATGTCCCTGTATCTGGCTATTCTGTCCCTTTTATCTATAATAAACTTTCTACCCCACCATACCTAGAGTCATCTTTGACCTTTCTTTTTATTTATTTATTTTTCATTCATTTCCCATTTACCACACCTTACTTTTAAATTCATGGTCATTTTTTTGTTTTAATTGTTGTTACTGTTTGACTTTGACTTGTTTGGCTTTGGGATTTCTTAGCTATAAGGTAGAGATAGCGGCACTGAGCATTGATTGTTTGTTGGAATGTGCACACAAAGAACCCTGTGACGTAGAAGAGGAACTGTCTCCTTGTGTCTTGGAGACTGGAAAGTTGTACTAAAATACAGATTTCTTAGAGTAGGGCTCTGTCTGCCCCTAAGGTAGAAGGGCCCAGCTGGGAAGGTCTCAGCTGTCTGAGTCATTTGATCTGATCCTCCAGTAGAGGAGCTGCTACTGTCCTGAAGCCCAGTTGGGTGGTCAAAGGAAATGAGGAACCTTGGGTAGACCTGCCAATCAGCAGCACCAGTGGGAAGTAGCTCATAGTTTCTTTTCTGATGAAGCTGAAGAGAACTGTGAGGGAGACCACAAACCATGCAATGGTGGGTGTGTGGGCCACTGCCCCAAACCAGGAGGAACAGGTGTGCTAAGCTCTCAGAGTCTGATATGGTGATGCTGAGACCTTGGGTCAACTGTCATTCTATTGATATATGTGGTGACTTTGGGAGTGGTCCTTGGTCTCTGACTCTCCCTTGAGTGTGGATTCCTCGAGGGCAGTAGGTGGTAGGCTGGGAGAATTCCCTTGCAACCCTGGCAGTTTAAAGCTGTGATGATTAAAATATCACTATCCAGTGCGCACACACACATTGCTTTTGGTGTGTGGTGGGAAGACAGAGTGGAAAACTGATGAACTTGCATTTCACATTGTTTTGTGTGGCAAATTTTATAAATAGTTTTGAAGCTGGTAGAAAGGGGGTGATGTGCATTCCTCAGCAATTTTGTTTGGAATCTTTTTATCTTTTTGCTGCTTTCAACCACAGTGGTATGATTCCAGAAAATTTAATTTCAGGACACAAAAGGAACTTCTGAGATGCAGAGGTTTTTAAGGTGTGCATGGTGTTGGGAAGGTAGATAAGGCAGATTCCATATCTTGTGGTACAATCTGTGTGGGAGTAAGAAAACATGAAAACACTCACCACATTGGTTTGTGTGTGGCTTTCAGTGGGGCTGGATTTGCTTGAAACCACAAGAAGTCATGAGCAGCTGGAGAATTGTAGCCCACATTTTTGATCACTTATTTTTTTCCACAGAGAGCTCCAGAGCGTAGAGCATATGGTCTTTCCTTTCATAAAACCCATCTACAGTAGCTAGTGGGTCAGAAATGTATGATAGCAGTCAGTTTGAGTTGCTTTTGTAAGAGTTTTGAAGTCTGTGTTTATTTAATTTCTGTACACATATAACCAAAAGTACATATGGTCAAGTACACATTTTTCCTGGCAGAGTTTCCTTGGGTCTTTTGAGAAAAATTTGAATATATTTTTAGGCTTATGATTTTGGCTTTTTCTCTTATCTCCTAATTTTGTCACAACTGTTGTACACATTCTTGATAGTTGTAGCTCTGAGATACGTTTTGAGGTCACAGCTACCCATGTGTGCAATCTTACTTCATTATCACATTTGGAATTCTGTGTTGTTTTTCATGGGATATAACTTTGGAATCAGCTTTCCTCTTAGAAATTCATAGAAATTTTCTTTAGATTCTATTGAATTCATATTGAAATAGAAAATAACCAACATCTTTTTTTAAATACATCATTCCATTGGTGTTGTTTATTACAGTATAAAAGTGTAGATATTATACTACATAATAATTTGTTTAGAAACCTAGAGTTAGTATATAAAATTGAAAGTGATATGAAATAATTTACACAGTCATAGAAAGAAGACTTCAGTATAGAGTTTACTGGCACAAAATACATTGTTATGATCAGAAAAGCTATCCCACCAAGAATAATTTGAGAAGACAAAAAGTGAAAATAAAACATGGTCCAGAACTGAACAATAAATTTGAATGTGATATGGGATCTTCTATTAGCATACAAAATAAACTCTTGAATTTGGGATTTCCCATGTATACAAACTAAAATTAGGTAACATCAAGTTGTGTTGTTATAGTCAATGTAAAACTGCAAGTATTTAGTGTATGTAATCTGATGTATTTTCAGATATTACCTACTCCCACACCCACTCATTTGCAAAAACAACACAATATACCATCTTTTCACACATTCTCATAGTATCCATGTTTATGTGTGCCTGCATTGCACAGAGCTCTCATAAAATGGCAGAGTTATGATTGATCCCAACAGTGTTCTCAGTAAATTTTCATGTATTTTGAATAGTTTTAAAGAAGTATCTGAATTCTCATCCTTATTGCATTTTTACTTGTGGTGGCATAACTTTTAAAATAATCTAATTCCTCATTTGTTGAGGCCAGGAGTACAGTATGGTAAATGAATGAAGACAATAGCAATTGTTAAAAGGATTACACACTTATAAAAGACTCTCACAGTCAGTGTTATATTGTGTTGAAACAGCATATAATTACAGCATAAGCAGTGTCAAATCAACAAACCTCTCTCTCTCTCTGATTTCAATCTTGCTACATTCCCATTTGTCCATTGGGTATGAGAGCTTCGGTCATCTTGTCTACCTTATAGTTCGCAATAGAAAATGAAGGGCAGAAACAGCACAACCTAGGTGAAGCAATCACTTTCAAAGAATTTTTGTAACATACTTTTTTTTATTTGATATGTGGAGAAGGAAAAATAAAATATCAGGCTTTTTAGAGCAAGAGTTTTTATAGAAATGAAAAGCAAATATGCTTTTATAGTATATTATTAAAATGGAAAAAGTTGGTTCATTTTGACGGTATGAGAGCTTTCTGCCAATGAGTCATGCTGCAGGACGTGAAAATGAGTTAAGAAACATACTGACTTGTTTTGATTGAATTGAAATGATGACAATAAATTACAGTTGAATAAAAATGTAATAGTCTTAAACAAGTGACACTTTTCTTAGTTTTGTTCTGATCAGCTAACCTGCTTTAGATGGTAACACTTTTACTTTTATTGGGAAAACATGTTTAAACACTTAACATTTTAAAATATCAGTTTTTATATATTTACTGTATTATATAGTTAATGTATAAATAGTGCATAACATTACGTATTTATTTCTATTGTGAATATTATTCAAACTATTTTTTTGTTTTTTTTAAAGATTTTATTTATTTTATTAATGTTTTGTCTGCATGTGTGCCTGCATGCCAGAAGAGGGCAACAGATCTCAATGTAGATGGTTGTGAGCCACCATGTGGTTGCCAGGAATTGAACTTAGGACATCTGAAGGAAAAGAGAGTGTTTGTGTCTGCTGAGCCACCTCTCCAGCTCCAAACTTTAGTTTTATTATCGAGAAGAAAGAGTACTCTTTTGGAATTACGTGAGCAGAGACCCCTATAATTCCACATAACACCAGAAAATTACCTGGTTTTGTTTTTTTGTTTTTTTTTGTTTTTTGTTTTACCTTTTGGAGCAGGAGGCTGAACATAAGGAGCTGCCTTGTAGGGTCCTTCCTGGAGCTGGGTGGGAACCGGCAGCCAGAATCAACCAACTTAATGATACCCGTCTGAGCTGTGACCACAACTCGTTCATCTGAATATCTTTACTATAATGGGTTCCAGTTGGAAGCCAAAAAACAGAAGGTTAAAATGAAAGCTGTATTTTCTGAGCTCAGGGAGGCGGCCAGTTCATGATCTGAATGGTGCCCCATGGTAAGCTTTATTGTATATTTAAAGGGTTAACTCCACAAGGTGGGGGCCCCTTGGTGAGTGTTGGGGTTATCCAAACAAATTTTAGCATTGTGGATTAAGCAAAGGAGTTTCTGTTAGTGCTCTGCTGTTCTAGGATACTAGGCTCAAGGTCTTTAACTGTTTTCCAAGAACTTTAGTCTGGAATCCAAGGCCCTTAATTTATATCTCTTGACATTTGGTCCAGAGCTCAAAGTGAAAAGTGAGCCAAGAAGTGTGTCTCTGTCCATAGAAAGGTAGGGCTTGGTAAGTGATGTATTTTTACGATTTAGGCACCTTGGTTAAGATAACAGCAATTTTAACCAGTTAACTGATAATCAGAAAAATGTTTCAAGGGGTTGAGTGGGAAATTGCAATGCATGCTTGGGGATGTGAAGTTAGTTTAATCTTGCTAGTAAAATGGAAGAGCAAAATAGAAGAGCTGCTTGGAGAAAGCTGGGCTCTTGAGTCCGCCTCCTTACACACAGTGGAACACCGTGTTAACAAAGTATTTGCAGCGGGGGCTTGAACATAGAAATGTCCTTGGTAGGATGCAAACTCAGAGAGACCTAGTTTCTAGGATCTTTTCCAAGTTCTGACCTTGGCATTTAACATTCAGGTATAAGATTCCTTTGGAGTAAATTTTGTGGAGGTTGAAAATAATGTACGTGTTGAGTAGCACTTCATTGGAAAGCTGTGATGTAAACGGGTAGAATTGTTCATGTAAGGGATTTACCAATACTTGGTGAAAGGAAGTCACATCAAATAGAATTTAGCTAAGGGCTAAGTAGATAAGTAGCATTCCAAGCAGGCCTGTTTGAGATTAGGATGCTAGGAAATACATGTTTGCTCAAGAGGATAGTCAACAAATTTGTCTCCAGTCATAACCAGGGAGACAGCCCTGATTCATAGCAACCATTTGCCCATCTCCATATCAAAGAAGACACATCTACCAAGCTGCTTAATTGCCATTACAGACTCACAGCCAACATTAAAGACTGGTGTGCCAGAAAGTTGCAGTTTTCTTCTTGAGAAAAGCCTAGCTCTGTCACATGGAGAAGATATATGGTTAAAACCAATTGAACAGGGAAAATACTGTTGTTTAGAGGGCTGCTATAATCAAACAAAGCTTTCCACAAGAGCTTCATGTATGTAGAGTCATCTAACTTCTTCTGACAGTCCCCAAATATGTTTGGCAGAGCTAGTAGAACCTGTGGCCTGCACTTTGGGAGATTTCCCAAAAATTCTGAGGTATTTAAAATAATGCAGTGTTCCTTTTTTAAAACCAGAAATAGGGTGAGCTGCAGGGTTGGGGCATTTGAGGAGGGTTTCCCTCAGATTCTCAAAACCCACCTCTTTCCAACACATGGAGATACCCTCATCAGTTCCAAAGTCAATGTGGTCTTCGTAAATAATGTTCTTGAGATCCTATGTTCCCCTTGCGCAGTATTTTTTTTATTAAACTCATGATTTTATCCCATTTTATGAGAGTGTCTGATCAATTCATAGATGTCTCCTGTTTCCTTCCATTTCTCCCCCGGAAGTAATGTACAAGGTGCTATTCTTCTTAAGAAGCTTACTTATTATAAGATATTGCTTGCGCAAAACCTTTCCACCCCAGCTTTTACATTTTCTACCTTCTACTTTTCCTAACATTTGAAACCTCTGAGACCTCTCACTTATACCATGCCACTGAATAATGACCTGCTGTTTTAGGGCAGTAGAGTACAGAAATCATTCTAAGAATGTCTTTGCTGTGTAAATCTCCCAATTGACTCAGTGGCTAAACTTGAACTCTCTAATCCATATTGAAACTGTTTAATATATAACCTGGAGCCTAAAAGAGACTTAAGGAAGACTACATGTATGGAGTACAAAATCAGCTTTAGGCTGTCTTCTCTTATAGCATTAACTAGAAATGGACACATGCTACTATTAAAGAGAACTCTTTTATTTAACCATTTGATTGTGTGTCGCATTCTTTCTTCTGGGTGGTGGATATTCATTCTATAATAGCTTCATCTTCAGCCTTTTGGAAAAATATTTCTGAGACAAGCTTTGTTGGCTCAGGTCACATTCATCCCAGTCTATTGCTCCCCAGATGCATAACTTTGCCTTCCTCATGGTTAAAATTCCTAAACCCTTAAGTTAAAGGCTGTACACAACAGAGTTTTAGACATTACTCATTTAAGACATATAATGAGCTGTCTATTGTGTGCAGTAGAAGACAGTTTGGAAAAAAATGAAGGTTGGATTTCTGGAAGTTTTAAACATTGTTTCCTAATTCAATTTTTTTTTGTGAAAAATATTTCAATTTTACACATAGGTTACAAAATGCTGTCAAGGAAGAAATGTGGGTGAAACTTCTGAAGTATTTTATTAGCATCCTTTTACCTTTCTAATGACAGCAGCCATGATGATGTGGCTTAAGGAACTCAAATCCAGGGTTAAAAGGAGTTTCTGAGCTGCAGAGGTGTCTCAAGTGTACATGGTGTTACTCAGGTACATAGGACCGATTTCACGTTTTGTGCTGGAATAGATGTGGCAAGAAGGAGACATAAAATTAATATTTAACATTGTTTTGTTTATGGGAATCAGTAAGACTGGGTTTGCCTTCAATCACTAGGGGGACCTACAGCTCCATAGCCCACCTTTCTGGTAACCTCCATTTACAGAGAGAGGTCTAGAGCAGGGGGACTTAAAAAAAGATTAGTTGTTTCTAGAAGGCAATATGAATAGTGTAAGGATCATTTTGAGTTATTTTTGTGGGTGTTGTGATGTTTCTGTTTATTTAATTTCTATATGTATATAATCATAGGTAGCATTGGTCTACTTCACATTTTTCTTGGTTGAGTATCCTTAGGTATCTTAATGAAAACTTGACTATATTTTTCGGTTTATGTTCTCGGTATTTTTGCTTTATTCTTTCACAAAAATTGTACTCAGTTTTCATTGTTGTGGTCATAAAGTAAGTACAGAAGTCATATTTTGTCTCTGTGTGTAATACATCTTCATAATCCTGCTGAGAATTCTGAGTTATATTTTTCGCATGGTAAATTCAGTTAGTAGCATGCCATCATAGAATGCTGGTTGCCAGCACCCAAAGAGCATGCAGGTGCTAGACCTAGGCACCCTACACATATCTAACTGATGGACACTTTTGTCTTCATGTCGGTCACCTAGCATTTGAAATTGGGGCTGTCTGTCACATTGACACAGTTGCCTTTTTATGATTCACTTTGCCATAGCTGAGCTGCCTTGTCTGGCCTCAGTGGATGAAGATGCACTTAATTCATATGTAACTTGGTGTGTTGAGGATAGTTGATATGGGGAGACTCCCCTTCACTGAGAAGAAGAGAAGAGGAGTACGGGTAGAAGGGGGGAGGATGATACCAGGAAAAGAGGAGGTACAGAGCTGCAAGCAGATTCTAAAGTGAAAAAATAAATGAAGTAATGAGAAAATGGCTGGTTTTTATGTAAGTGAAAGATTGTGTTGACATGATTTTATAGACACTCTTCAATTGTGGGTGACAGTATCTCTGAGCAAGTGGCTCTAGGCTGGATAAGAAAGCTAGCTGAGCATGAGACTATGAAGAAATAAGATCAAGGCAGGAAACAATATTTGCTATGTTTTTTTTTTTTTTTTTTTTTTTTTTTTTTTTTTTTTTTTTTTTTTTTTTTGCCTAAGTTTACTTGAAACTTGAGATTCTATCCTAGGATTCCAAATTGATGGAATCTGATCAGAGAGGACCAAACAAGGATGGAAGATGTACTCCCAATTCGTTCTGTCAACATATTTTACCAATGTTAATATTAAAATGCTTAATAGTATGTATGTATGTATTGTTGGAAGTTACATGCTTCTTTATGGTCTCATTTGTTACTATATGGTACATCATGCTGAAGTTCTGCCTTGTAAGACAACTTTCTACAGGTTCTATATAATGCCACAACAATGAGATTTATATCAAAAAAGCATGTTATATATGTATAATATGGCTGTTATGGCTGTGTTCTTAGACTATGACAGATATATGAAGATTTGATGATGGTTTGGGGGGTTTGTTTTGACCATTCTAATTTGATGGTCAATGTCATGTTGCCAGTTTTCCCTCTGGATATTTCAAAGAATGTATTACTATTATTCTCTTTTTTCACTTTTATTTATTATGTTTATTTCATGTCCCACATACACCCCCTCCCTATCCCCTCTCACTCCCACTGTTTCTCTCTCTCTGAGCGTATTAAATTTTTTAAAGAAATTAGTTTGTTTTTTGACTTACATCCAAAGGGTGATCCCTCCTTCCTTTGCTCTCAGTCCACCCTCACCCTTTTCCCTCCCCTCCCAGAAAAAATGAAGCGCTAGTCTCCCTGTATCACCCCATTGCAGCACATCAAGTCACATCAGGACTGAGCATATCCTCATCCACTAAGGCCAGTCTAGGCATGCCTGATGGGGAGAGGATCTAAAAGCAGGCAGTAGAGTTCATATTAGAAACAAGCCTCTCCACTTACCACCCAACCCACATGTACCAAGCCATCCATAGTACAGATAAGTTCAAGAGTCCCAGATCCAGAAAATGCATGCTCCTTAGTTGATGCCTCATTTTCTGTACCCCCCCCCACGGGTCTGGTTTACTTGTCTCTGTTAGTCTTCTTGTGGCTTACTATCCCTTCCAGGTTCTTCCATTTTTCCCCCAGTACTTCCATAAGACCCCCAGAGATCCACCCCATGCTTAGGTACAAGTTCCAGCATCTTTCCATTGGCTGCTGGGTGGAGCCTCTGAGATAACAGACATGTTTAGGCTCTTTTCTAGATGTTCAGCAAAGCAACATTTACAGTTTTGCTCGCTTTGTAGTGTAAGGTGGAACTCAGGTTGGCCCAATTATTGGTTGGACTTTCCCTCAGTCTTTGTTCTATCATTATCCATAAGCTTCTTATAGGCAAGGTAATTTTTGGATTGTGTGTTTTGTGGTTGAGTCGTTGTTCCCTCTCTCCACTAGTCCTGTCTGGCTAAGAGGTGGTAACGTCATTTTCCATGTCTCTTTTCCCCTATACCTCCGTTCAGAGTCTCAGCTAGAGTCACACCCAGGTCACACCCAGTTACACCCAGGTCCTCTCAGGAACCTTCCCTGTCAAATGACGCCAAAGAGAAACCACCTCAGTTTCCCTTCTTGTTCTCAGCCTTCTCACCTCCTCCTCCAATTCTCCCCACATCTGATACTCACATTTGTTTCCCTCCCCATTCCAACTTCTACCCTGTTCCTTCTCTTCATCCACTTCTGCTGTCTGTTTTGTTTTCTATTCTGAGTGACATCTGGCAACCTCCCATGTACCCTTCTTGTTACTTAGCTTCTTTGGGTGTGTGGATTGTAGTATGCTAATCCTGTACTATAAGTCTAATAGTCACTTATTAGCAATGTGTTTCTTCTGTGTCTGGGTTACCTCTCTCACATGATGATCTTTTCTAGTGCAATCCATTTGCCTGCAATTTCCATGATTTCTTATTTTTAATAACTGAGGAGTAGTCCAACTATAAATGTACTAGAAGTTCTTTATCCATTCTTCACTTTCTGGCTGTTATGAATAAAACAGCTATGAACATAGTAGAACAAATGTCCTTGTTCTATAATGGAACATCTTTTGGATGTATTCCCTGGAGTGGTATAGATGGGTATTGAGGTAGAACTATTTCCAATTTTCTTGAATGCAGCAGTTTGATTACCAGGGAAGTTGTACAAGTTTTCACTCCCATCAGCCCTGGAGGAAAGTTCCCTTTTCTCCACATCCTCAACAGAATGTGTTGTCACTTGAGTTTTTTATCTTAGCCATTTGCATGGTATAAGATGGAATCTTAGAATTGTTTTGATTTTACATTTGTCTGATGGCTAAGGACTTTGATCATTTCTTTAAGTGTTTCTCAGCCATTTGAGATTCCTTTGTTTGAATTTGCAGTTTATCTCTGAACCACATTTTTAAATTGGATTATTTGATTTGTTGATGTTTAATTTCTTATGTTCTTTGCATATTTGGGATATTACCTTTCTGTCTGATGTAGGGTTGTTGTGGATATTTTCTCAATCTGTTGACTGGTGTTTTGTTCTATTGATAGTGTCCTTTGACTTATAGAAGCTTTTCAGTTTCTTGAGATCCCGTTTATTAATTGTTGATCTCCGACCCTGTGCTGTTGTTCTCCTGTGTTAATGAGTTTACACTTTTCTACACCTTTTCTTCTAAATGATTTAGAGTTTCTGGTTTTATGTTAAGCTCTTTGATCCCTTGGACTTGAATTTCTGCGGGGTGATACAAAGGGTCTATTTTTATTTTTCTACATGCAGACATCTAGTTAAAGCACTGCCATTTGTTGAAGATAACTGTCTTTTTTTCCATTGTATGATTTTGACTTCTTTGTTGAAAGTAAAGTTCCAATAGGAGTGTGGTTTTATTTCTGTGTTCTTATTCCATTTGGACAGGGTTTTCTGCTATCAAGAGTATTTTATTTTTCCATTTGAAGTTAATGTTTGCTCTTTCAAGGTTGGAAAGAATTATGTTGGAATGTTGTTGGGAAATGGATTGAACCTGGAGACTCTATATTTTAAGAATGCTGTTTTCGAGAAAGGGGATAAAGGGAGCATTTGGGAGGGGAGAAGGATGTGCACTACAGGGGGGGATACAAAGTGAATAAATTGTAATTAATAAAATATTTTAAAAAGAATGCTGTTTTCTATGTTAATCCTATCTATCCATGAGTTTGGGAGATCTTTCCATCTTTTGATATTTTCTTCAGTTTCTTTCTTTAAAGACTTCAAATTCTATTCATAGAGGTCTTTCACTTCATGTTGTTTGTAGCTACTGTTCAGGGTGTTTTTTTTTTCCAAATTTCATTCTCAGCCCATTTTTCATTTGTATACAGAAGGACTAATGAAATTTTTAGTGAGTTGTGTTCCCAGCCATTTTGTGGAAAGTGTATAACAGCTGTAGGAATTTTCTGGTAAAATTTCTTTGGTCACCTATGTATACTAGTAAATCATCTGTGATGATACTTTGAATTTTTCCTTTCCAATTCATATCTCCTTGATAACCTTCAGTGGTCTTATTGCTTTACTAGGACTTAAGGAGCATATTGAAGAGATATGGAGAGGGGAGGCATCCTGTACCTCATATGAGTGGAATTTCTTTAAGTGTCTCTCCAAATAATTTGATGTTAGCTCTCACCTTGCTTTTTACTGCCTTTATTATGTTAAGTATGTGCCTGATTCCTTATATGCCTGATTTCTCCAAGTCTTTTAACATGAAGGGGTGTTAGATTTTGTCAAAGGCATTTTCTCATCTAATGAGATGATCATGTGATCTTGATCTTTCACTTTGTTTATATGGTAGATTACATTGATGTATTTTCATATGTTGAACCATCCCTGTATCCCTGAGATGAAGCCAATTTTTTTTTGTTTATATCTTTGATGTGTGCTTGGATATGTTTTGCGAGTATTTTATTGAATATATTTGTGTCTCAGACAGCTAATAGCTGTCACGTGGGTGCTAAGAATTTAGCTGGAAGAACAGACAGTGTTCTTAACCACTGAACTATACCTCCATCCCCTATGTTGCTTATTTATGATCAACATTTAAATTGCTAATATTTTCATTTCTCCTTTTGTAATTGCTCAAACATACATTTCATTTAAAAAATATCACATTAATATTAGAGTTTAAAATGAGTTTAAAACTTCAGGTTTCTAGACACATATGCAAAACTGGAGTGGATGTATAACTCTTTGTAGAAACTTGAGAAAGATCTTTAAGTTTTTTATCTTGTTTGTTTGATTAATTTTTGTGTATTATTCAGGATCTGATTATGTACCCCTGAGTGTCCTGGAACTTATTGCATAGAGCAGGCTACCATCCATCTCTATGAGATACACCAGCCTTTGTTTCCTGAGTGATTTTGGAATTAAAGTCACCAGATAATACACCCAGCCTGCCCATTCTTATAAGAGTCAGGAATTGTTTATACTATTTCTCTCATCTGGGCTCAGTACTGTTGATCTGTTTATTGTAAATGAAGGATACATTTCCAGTATTCTAAGCATCATGCTTTCTTTTATACATGTGTGTGGTTATTTTAGACTGCATTGACCTGCAATGATGTGCATATGAACTTCACTCAAGAAGAGTGGGCTTTGCTGGATCCTTCCCAGAGGAATCTCTACAAAGATGTAATGCTGGAGACCTACTGGAACCTTACTGCTATAGGTAGGACAGTGAATTTTCTTTACTTTTTAAAATGTGGGGAAAAATCTTTATTCATTATTGATGTGTTTCTGTAATTTCTCTTGAAGATATGGAAGAATGAGATGAATGGTTCTTTGATTGACCATAGATCATGATTTTAATTTTGTCATATTTCCAATAATAAAGCATACCTTTTTTGTTACTATGTTTTAGGCTACAGTTGGGAAGGTCATAATATGGAAGAGTATTGTCAACCTTATAGAAGACATGCAAGGTAATTTTCATGTGTAAGCTTATATGAATATGGTTCTGAGAAAGTTTTAATATGTTCTGGAAGTTGGAAAGAGAATGGACAGTATAAATGAACTGCTTTAAGTGTATTTATTGATGATGACTAACTTGTTAATAAACCATGTACCTCCATGTTAGGTATTTGATGTGTTTTTGCAGGGCATCCTCTAAGAAAGAATGCAAGGAAAACATACCTTACACAAGGTCAATTTTTAACTCATAGCCTCATTACTGTAATAAGGTAGAACTGCAATTTGTTTAGTCTCCTACAACTCAGATATTGCCAAATGTATTCAAAGTAAAGAGTGATGAAAGTATATCCAAAACATTATACTAATCAAGTAGCCCATAGTAAAACTAGGTTACTAATATACTTGTAGTAATGTTGCTAAGTTTGTGGAAAAACCATAATCTCTATAGCACATGTCTGTGATGAAAAAAATCAAATGTCTGAATGCATCATGAAACCATGTCATTTATTATTCTTTTAATAGTTATATATCACAATGAGTACAAGTCATGTTAGTATATGTATATTGAAATAAACAATGTACCATCCATAACAACTAAAAGGTATAGTAGTCCCCATTTTGAGTAGATGTTTAAAAATTGATACCTGTTATGGATTATATGCCCTAATTAGAGCTGTCAGCACTACAAATAATGACACAGAGGCTTTTTAATATTTTAAAGCTTAGGCAATTTTCCTGGGCATATTCTGAACCATTTTTTCCCTAACACAAATAAACCTAGCACACTGTCCTGATGCATGGCCAGCTCTACTTCTCTGTTCATATTCATGTCCTTCTGTTAACATCACTGGCCTGTGGTAAATCGCCTGTCATTTGCTTTCTTCCCAGCAACCCTCTCTCACTCAGAAGTTCTGCACTCCATTTTGTGCCCTGCTATCAGTTGTTAGCTCTTTATTATTCCCAATAGATAAGTGATGAAAGACAAATGTTTACAAAATATAGGACAGGTGATGGGCCACAGAACTAACAATACTATGATCTCATTAGCATGTATTTCTCTGCTGACTTAGCAGTTGGCATTCACACACTTTCACAAAGTATTATGCACCAACATCAATGAACTTGTTATTCATCTTCATTAGGAATTCTCACAAAATCACACTACAGAAAATATAAGTTTTAGGAATATACAAATTACTCTGTGTGTTAGTTTTCTTTGCATATTTAGTATGGCGCACAGTATAGGGAAATTTATGAATCCTGTCAGTGTGTTAAAGGTCTGAGGTCTTGCAGTTTTCTACAAATCTGTGGTGAAACATTATATAGAAGAAAGTATAATATAAATGTGAGACAGGTAACAAATATTTTTACTACCACAGGTATTTTGAAATATGCAAAACAACCCCCTAGATAAGATCACCATGAATGTAAAAATAATGATGAAAACTCAAGATGTAATTATTCTTTACCTTCACACCGAATTGAAAAATTAAGTCACATAGACAATAACATTCTTTAGTGTAATGAATGTGGTAAAGCTTTCATATGTCCTGATTATCTTTGCAGGTATGAAAACAGTCATAGTGGAGACAAACCCCCTGAAGATACTCAATATGACGAAGTCTTTGCACATCACAGGTGTCCCTACACATATAAAAGTGCGCATACTGGTGAGGATCACTATAAATGTAACGAACATGATAACTCCTTTGCAAATAACAGTCATGTCCTAAGACGTAAAAGGACACATATAGTAGAGAAAACTCATGAATGTAACCAACGTGGTAAAGCCTTTGCATGTAACAGTAGTCTCAAAGTACATAAAGGAATTCACACTGGAGAGAAAACATATGAATGTAACCAATGTGGAAAAGCGTTTGCATCTAAGAGTGATTTCCTAAGACATAAAAGAACACACACTGGAGAGAAACCTTATGAATGTAATCAGTGTGGTAAAGCCTTTGCATGTAACAGTAGTCTCCAAATACATAAAAGAACTCACACTGGAGAGAAACCTTATTAATGTAATCAGTGTGGTAAAGCCTTTGCATGTAACAGTAATCTCCTAATACATAAAAGAATTCACACTGGAGAGAAACCTTATGGAAGTAACCAATGTGGTAAAGCCTTTGCACGTAACAGTGATCTCCTAATACATAAAAGAACTCACACTGGAGAGAAACCTTATGAATGTAACCAATGTGGTAAAGCCTTTGCACAGAGAAGTACTCTTCTAATACATAAAAGAACTCACACTAAAGAGAAACCTTATGAATGTAACCATTGTGGTAAATCCTTTGCATGTAACAGTAGTCTCCAAATACATAAAAGAACTCACACTGGAGAGAAACCTTATGAATGTAATCAGTGTGGTAAAGCTTTTGCACGTATCAGCATTCTCCAAAGACATAAAAGAACTCACACTGGAGAGAAACCTTATGAATGTAATCAGTGTGGTAAAGCCTTTTCCTGTAATAGTATTCTCCTGCTACATAAAAGAACTCACACTGGAGAGAAACCTTATGAATGTAACCATTGTGGTAAAGCATTTACACATAAGGGTAATCTCCTAAAACATAAGAGAATGCACACTGGAGAGAAACCTTATGAATGCAACCAGTGTGGTAAAGCCTTTGCACAGAACAGTCATCTGGTAGCACATGAAAGAACTCACACTGGAGAGAAATCTTTTGAATGTACCCAATGTGATAAAGTCTATGCATTTCCCGAATCGTCTCTAAAGACAAAATGAACACATCCTGGAGAACAACCTTATGAATATAAGCAGTGTGGATTCACCTTTGTACAACACAGTCATTTCTTAATACATAAAAATCCATGTTGCAGAAAATCCTTATGAATATTGTCAATGTCCTAAAGTCTTTTCATGTAAGAGTCATCTTGAACAAGAACACTTTCTGGAGTGAAACCTTATGAATGTAACCAATGTGTCAAAACCTTTGTATGCCATAATAATCTGCATGCACATAGAAGAATGCACACTGGAAACTTTATGAATGTAACCAATGTGATAAAGTATTTTGACAGGATAGTAATTTCCTATAACATGAAGACATACTGGAGAGAAACCTTATGAATGTAACCAATGTGGAAAAATTTGCTCCTCACAATCATCCTCAAAGTCATGGAAGCATTCATATTGGACAGAAAGACTATGAATGTATTTAAGGTGGTTAAGCTGTTCCACATTTGTATAACCATCATCATGAAAGAATTAGAACTGGAGAGAAACTTTATAAATGTTTCAAAATGTGAGCCCTTTGCATATGTCTATCGTCTTCATCATAAAAGTTTCATACTGGAGAGAAATTCTGAGTACATAAGCAACATGGTAAGGCCTTTATGTTTTTCGATCCACAGAATCCAATACAACTGAAACACATGTTCAAAGCAAATGACAAAAATTTATTGTCACCCAGTCACTACTGGTTGGTTAGTGGTACATAACATTCTTGGGAACTGAACTGTGATACCTATCCACCCACTAAGCCAGAAAGTTACAGAGGTTCTGAGTTAAAAATCATAAACATCTCTGACATTTTACAAGTAAGTTATTTCCATCAGTCATGGTTAAGGATATGGGATTTGTTTATGGCATTGAGGAATTCACCTGATGCAAAAGTGTAGATTTTACAGTCCAAACAGTCATATCCATTTGTTCTTTTGTGGTTAGGAAAAGGTATTATGTTTTAGGGAAGAGAAAATGTGGTTTGGGACAGTCACTATGTTTGGCGAAGTGAATATATGGTATGGAACAGTCGTGTTTTGGGAAACAAAAGATGAATGATGAAAGCTTGTCAGCTATTGGGAAGTCTGCAGCTTTCCTAGGAATGATGAACTTAAATTTGGGTTCACCCTAAATTTCATTGGGAACTGTTATCTAAAAAGCAATACATAGAGAAAAATTTTTTAGCAAATTCACACCTACAAATTACTTTTGCATGTTTTGCATGTCAAAGTCAACTTCAAGTCTATAAAAGAGTAGATAGTAGCGAGAAACCTTGCACATGTAATCAATGTGATAAAGCCTTTTCTTAATGCATTTATTTCCACGTACTTAGAAGAACACATACCTCAGTGAGACCCTCTGAATATGCAATGTGGTAAATCCTTTTCATGGATTTGTCTTTGAAATCATGAGAAAAAGTCATGCTAAAAAGAAACTCCATGAATGTAGTCAGTACAGTAAACTTTTGTACTTCGTATTACCATTATAGAAGAGTAAAGACTTTAGTGTGTGAGCAAGCTCTTAAAGCCTTTGCATATCACAGGAGTCATTGAGAACCTGAAAGAATTCATTCTCAAGAAAACCTAACAGGATAAAAGATTTGTTGAGGTCTTTAACAAGTCAACTTGCATTCAGTTACAGGAGATTTGGGAGGAAAATTGTAACAAGTGTCAACAATGTATTCATGCATTATGACATCCATCTTAATTTTGTTTCCAATTACAAGCTGATATGGACAAAAGGCCTAGGAATTTAAACCACTAGGTAAACCTTTTAGATTTTAAAATTCTCTTCAGTTACCTGAAGTAAATCGTCCAGTTATAAATTTTACATATGTGTATTATTGCCCTTTCTGTGACAAAACACAATGTCAAAGGCAACCTCCAAATGTCTTTAATTTGCCTTAAGGTTCCGGAGGGATATGGGATCACTATGAAATGGGCATCACAAGTATCATATATGGCAGATAAAGTAGGAAGCTTGGAGTTCACATCCTCAACCTGCTGCATGAAGCAGAGTGTGAACTACAGATGAATACAGTTGAATACTATCATGCCCTTCCCAAGTAAGATACAGCCTCCAAGAGTACTGTATTTCCTAAACATTCACAAATGATACCACCAACTTAGAAGGATTCATTTCTCTCACTTCACCCTACACATTTGATTTCACTTACATGAAGGAATTTTTGACGAAGAAAAATTCTGTGCATAAGACTGTAGTTGCCTCAACCCCTGAGTTACAGGAATGCATGCTTACACAAGTAAAACATTCTTGAGTAAACATATATTTGGTTAAGAATTTATTTTAATTTCCATCATTATCTCAGTGTGTCTTTGTGTGTTTATATGCCTGTCCATTTTGGTTTCCATTTGATCTTCTTGTAACAGGAATTACAGAAAGTTGTCAAAAACCTGACCTAGGTCCTGGGAATGAACTTGTCTTAACTTCACATCTATGTCTCTAGTACTGTAACTATGTTAAATCTTTATATATCATCTTGATGTCAAGAAGTAGAAAAGAATTCCTAGAAGAGAGCAAACCTATTTTTATATAAGATGTGATGACTTTGGACATAATAAATATATTCTATTTCAAGAAAAGAAACTCCTTTAAATGTTTTTCTCATAGTCTTGGAGGAAGTAAATGATTTACAATATTCACTTAAATGTAATGGAGGAGATCACCAGCTGTGGTTGTGGTCATTATTTTGAAACACTGGAGTAGGTATTGAAGTATGCTGTATGTGCAGCAAATCTACTCATAGAAGTTTATTAGGTTGTTCTGATATTCTTTCTGTGGTGGCTTTCATGTTCTAATGCATTTCCACTTGGTGAAAGTTATTTTTCTGCTGCAATGTATAGAATGGGATCTCCATCATCTATGTGGCCCATTGCTTATTTATATCAGGCAGTCTGTGGTCATAGTTTTCAAGGAAGGGTCTCTGAGAAAGCGTGGTACTTTTTCTATGTTTTTACAAATTCCATTAAGACGTTTGTTTTCAGTCTTGTTTGGTTGTCAGTAATTAGTTACTATTAAGATGCTCAATGGTAAGTGTTTATATATATATATATATATATATTGTTTGAAGTTCCATGCTTCTTCATGTTCACATATTTACTATATGTCACATCATCTTGGAGAACTGACTTCTAAGAGTTATCTTGAGGTGTTAGATAATGTAAAAGCAATGAGATGTATTTCAAAAAAGCATGTTGTGTGTGTGTAATGTAAATATGGGATCTTAGGCCATGGCAGATATATGAAGTGTGTGTGACACTTTGTGGGGTTTGTCATTGTTATATGTTGTTCAAGGTTATGTTGCCAGTTTTACATACCACAGTCATTCCCCCACCGAGTTCATTGATACTCAAATAAACTTAGTTGAAACAGTACATCAGTATAATATTGTCTTCTATTCAGATTATAAACAAATTGTCATCTGAGGATGGAGGAAAAATGATGTGATTTGAATAATAAATGCTATTAGCAAATGAAAATAATTTACTGTTTTTTGTTTTGAAATGGGTTAGTTCATTCTTAGGAGTAAAGACTTGTTCATAACACTTTCTCAGAACTACAAGTGAATGTCAGAGAATTGTCTCAGTGGGTAAAGTTGTTTGTTGCTAACCTTGATTTGAGCTCAAACTTTGAGTAGCCTATATCACTCCTACAAATGTTTTTAACGTTTGTAAAATTGTGCTGTGTATATGCAAACTCACACACTAGCACATACACAAATATTTTTTCAACCTAAATAAAGGCCATTGTGGTCACTGGCTAAAAGACTCTTTGAGTTCCATGCTGAGAACTCACATATGGGATGCAGATAATAAATAGCAACAAGTTGTCCTCTCACTGGCACATATACACACACCATAGCATAGGTATGTACACAGAAACACACTCAAACAAGTTTAAATGGATAATATTAACAAAGCAAAGAACCCACTTATTGATGACAAATGATTTTCAGGTGTAAATAATTGTAGCATTTGAAGATTTACTACTGTTCATTAAAAGAAAAATGTTTCCTTTGTACATCTTATTTTATCATTTCGTTCCTTGATTGAAGGATAGGTCATTTTAAAAACATGTCTCCATTTGGATCAGAAGTGCATCCCTGTCAGCCTAGACCTGGGAGTCTATGGTAGGCTAATTCCTCTGAGATTATGGTCAGCTTGGTCCACAGAGTGAGTTGTCTGCTTGTTTGTTTGTTTTACAGACAGAATTTCCTTGTGTAGCCTTGGCTGTCCTGTTCTCAATTTGTAGACCGGGTTGGCCACAAATTTGGGCTTCATCCTTCCTGAGTGCTGTTATTCTAGGTGTGTGCCACCATGCCCAAATCCACAGATTAAGTTCTAAAGCATCCATTGTTATGTGGAAGCATTATGTATCAAAACGATTCCAAAAATATACAGTATATTGCATTGCATTTTCCCCTCAAGGATACTGGCCCCAGTGCTGACAGATGTATATTTGAATTGAAGTTTTGTGAATTGGTGCTCTCTGTCCTTTGTATAAATGGGAAATGTAGCATTAAAACATCAACCTGATAGATCAGAAATCATGATTACTAGAAGGCATTGCCTACTGAGCAATCTACTTTAGTAGAGTCATTTACTTAATTGTCAGGTAGGAAATTGTGGTCCAAAATAAAAGTTCCAAAGGCATTTCTGTCCATCATTCTTTGAAATTACATATATTTCAGCATGACTTTGTGCAAAGAGTGCCCTTAAAGCTCTGATTTTACATTGTGATTACATTCAGAGTAGGATTTAATTTAGCATAGATATTATTTAGCATGGCTCAGAGTAGGTGAACCCACATTTGGCCATATCCATATTCCCTAAGTGAAATCACAGTGCTTGCTTTGTTGAAGAAAACCATTGCTTTGGAAAGGCCTCACATGCTCTTATTGCCTGCCCCAGCAAAAACCTCTTTCTTGGTTTTTCTGCATTGCCTAGTGTGATGGCTAGTCTAGGCAGTCATTTTGACTATATCTGGACATATGGCAAACACAAAGAGTTGGGTACTGTGGGGAATTTTTCATACTCATAGCTTTTAAAGTGGAAAAAACCCTTCTTTAATCTCATCCACAGCTAGTGTCTAGTCTGATTATATTCTATCTATGTAAAGGACATTGAAAGTATTAGCTTTTTCTCTTTTTCTGCTTGCCCTACCTCTGGCTACCAAGTTCATTTTTTTTTACTCTCATTAGAGCCTACTCCTTTGAATTCTGTTATACACTGAAGACCATCTGAGATATTCAGCTACCTGCACTGAATAACTATTTGCTTCTTCAGCTTTCGATTGATAGTCAGCCATTGTTTGGACTAGTTGGACCACAGCTTGTGAATAAACTTTCTATATACATAGAGATTTAGTCTATGAGTTCTGTTCATCTATGGAACCTTGAATGATATATATATATATATATATATATATATATATATATATATATATATTATATATCAATGTTTCTTTTTCCCTTCCTCACTGAGGAAGATGTGCAGGCTAACAATAATGCACTTCAGTGTTTATCATAACTTTCTTGCTCTTCTGTTAGCTTTGTCTCATGCCTAACATTTAAAAAGTAGCTGCAGTTTACTTGAACACAACATAAAGAAAAAAAACTCAAACCCTTGTTTCCTAAACTCTCTTTCTGTAATTGTGGGACAGACTGATAACTCCACTTCAATTTCATTATACTAGTTATCCACCTTGATACCAGTAAGAAGAAGGGGAAGTATTCATTGGTGCTATTACTTGCTGAGTTTGGTATCACTACAAACAAAGCGAAGGAGCAGGCAGCTGAACAGAGCAAGCTGAAGTGGTTAGTCCTCCCTAGACTGGATGGGAAGACAGACAGGAAGGCAGGAGGACAAGGACAAATGCTGCTGTGAATCTCTGCATACCTGGAAAAGTTTTGTCCTTGGATAAGAAGCCTGAACCAGGAACCAATATGCTATGTACCTTAAGCAAATTCTAACCCTAACAGAGATGTTGATATCACTCAAGATTAAATGGCCAATCAGGGCGTCCATGCAGAAGAGAAGGCAGGTCCTTCTAGATGCAGCACTCTAGGTTCTGCTCTGTTTCTGAGCAAGCTTGAAGGCCCCAGTGTTCTGAGATTTGAGAGTGGACATTGGATCTTTTGAGGAAAGCTCAAGGAAGTTCTGAAGGCCCATAATGGTGATTGGAGTGTCATTGTTCATAAATGGGAGGTGCAGGATGATGAGCATCACTAAGTAAAGTGCTGGGTCCTCCCTGGGCTGGATGGGAAGACAGGAAGGCTTTGAGATAAGGCACCAAGTGTTATTGAATTACAAATCTCTGCATACCTAGAAAAGTTTTGTCCATGTATAGGAGACCTGAATCAGGAACCAACAGGCTAGGTACCTTCAGCACATTCTACCCCTAACAAAGGTGTTCATGTCACTCAAGACAAACTAGCCAACCAGGGCCTTCAGGTAGACTTACCTGTCAGGCCAGGAGGCAGGTTCTTCAGGGAGTTATGCTGGAGGTTTTGCTCTGTTGCTGATCAGGTTTGAATGATTCCATATGAAGTGCTCTGAGCACTGCTGCTAGGTGTTGTGAGGGAAGTTCAAGCAAATTCCAAAGTACCAACATGGTGAGTGGTGTGTCACTGCCCATAAATGGAAGGAGTAGGCCACTGAGCAGGGCTGATTGAAATGATGGGCCCTGCCTGGTGGGATAGGTGGAAAGATAGATGGAAGACAGGCACATGTGTTACTGAAATGCACATCTCTGTAGGTCTGGATAAGGCATGGGCCTGAATGGCTAACCTGGGATTGGGACTATTATACTGTGTACCTTCATCAGGCACTAATCCTACGGGAAGGGCTCCTGTCACTCAAGACACTGGCCAATCAGTGTCTCCAGGGAGACTTGCCTGTCAAGCTAGAAGGCAGGTTTCATTTACTGTGCATTAATTTTAAATTGATGACTACTGTTTTTATTAATTGTTGTTAATGTTTGACTTTGATTAAAGGTGGGCTGCAGGGGTTCTCAGCTATGAGGTAGGAATATCAACACTGGACTTTGAATGTGTAATTGAATGTGGAAATGAATGTGCCTTTTAAGAGGAACAAGAAGAGCTCCTGGAGATTGGAAAATTATACAGAAATAGAAATTTCTCAGATGAGGGCCCTGTTTGCCCCTAGCTGGAAAGGCCTCAGCTGTCTGAGTCATTTGATCTCTGATTCCCAAGTAGAAGACCTACTCGCTGCTAATGTTCTGAGGTCCAGCTGGGTTGTCCAAGTTAATAGGAGACTCTGTCAAGGCCTAGTAATCAGGAACATCAGTAGAAGATAGTATTCAAGTTCTTTCCTAGATTCTCCCCTGATGTAGCTATTGGACACTCTGAGGGAGGCTACAAACCATACAATGGTATGTGTGTGAAGTGTGTTTTCCCTGGGCCAGGATAAACAAGTCTGCTGAGCTATGTATAAGAGTCTACTGGGAATGACATGGACCTGGGTCAGACTGTGGTTCTATTGGTCTATTGGGTGACATGGGCAGAAGCCCTTGTCATCTGACCCTTCCCATGTGTGGTTTCCCAGGAACAGGGAAGCTCTTTAGCCCTGGCAGTGGAAAGGTATCGTTGTTATACTAGTACTGTCAGTGTGCACAAACAGTTATTGCTTCTGGTGTGCTATTGGATGACTGATTAGAAAACAAAAAGTCTTGTTCCTAGAAGTTCTGAACCTTGCCTTCTACATCCAATTTTATGTGACAAACTCTATACATAGTTTTGAAACTAGTAGACGTGACATGATTAGGATCATGTTTCAGCAATACTTGATTAGAATCTTTAGAATCTTTATTGGCTTTCTAGTAACACCAGTTTCAATGGCACAATGCAGGGAAATTCAATTTAAGGATACTAAAGCAATTTCTGAGATGCAGAGGTTTCTCAGGTGTGGATGGTGTTAGGTAGGTTGGATATGGCAGATTCCACATCCTGTGACACAGTCCCTGTGGGAGGAAGTAGATGTTAAATAATTTTTCATCCTTGTTATGTATATGGGATTCAATAGGGCTGGATTTGCTTGAATACACAATTGGGGGTGAAGGGCTGCAGAGCCATAGCCCACCTTTTGATAAACATTATTTCCCACAGAGACTGCTTGAGTATGGGGCCTCTCTGTTTGGAAGAGAGATCAGTAGTAGCTGAAGGGTTAGAAATACAACAGTATTAAGGTATCACTTGCAGTTGTTTCTGTAGGAGCTGTGAAGTCTGTTTCATGTATTTTTTTGCACATAGAATGAAAACTTACAGGTCAAATTCACATTTTTCTTTCCATAGTTCCCTTAGATCATTTGGTTAGAACGTGAATATATTTTAGGCATGCATTTTTGGCTGTATCTTACCATCCCCTCATTCTTTCAGAAATACTGTACATATTCTTGATTGTTTTAGCTTTGTGCTAAGTACAGAAGTCACATTGTCCCAATTTGTGTACAATTTCTTTGTAATCCTTTTGAGAATTCTTAGGTTTTTTTTTTTTTTTAACATGACACATAGCTTTGGGATCTTATACATTTGTAGAAATTTCCTCTTATACATTTGTAGAAATTTTCTTTGGATTGCATTGAACTTATGCTGCAAATTGAATATAGCCAACAGTTTTTAATACATCATTTCAGTTGTGCTATTTACAGTAGTATAAAGGGGTGAAATACCATTTGTTTTTCAAAGGACACTAAGTGTGTAAATCTGAAAACTGATATGAAAGAATGTATAAAGCCATAAAAGGAGGAGAAGGCAGCAGCTCTTGAAGCCTCAGGTGGGGCTGCTCCTAACTGACTTATCCATTTGGAGCTAGTGAGTGAGCTCCAGAACCATCTCTGAATGAATAAACTAGTCATTCCCCTGATGCAGGGAGCTATACATGGTCTGGCATGGTGAGCCAGGGACCAAAGCCAGGTATCTGTCCACTCAGCATAAGTTCAGAGTTTATTTGAGAAAAGTTGTTTTGTTTAGCTCAGAATTGAAGTCTGTGAACCCCTTGAGACAGGAGTCCATGGGACCCTCTCCTGCACACTACTGTAACTGTCATAATTCCATTTTGCCTCTGTAACTGTCACAAAGGGCATCTCCATCCCCTATGTAGGACCCATCCCAGATTATGCTAAGTTTAAGTGAAAACTCTAAACAAAAATTCACTAATATTTGAGCAGGAAAGCCCATCAATTCCTAAATTAACCCCCCCACACACATAAATTATCCCTGAGTTGGAGATCAGACCAATCTCTGAACAACAAAAAACAAAAACAAACAAACAAAAAAAACCCCAGGAAATCCTGAACTCCCCAAAGCTCAGAACTTGAAATCCTACCAATCCTCACTCTGAAAATCTCTGCCCTAGAAAGCTCTACCCCATAACAAATCTCCTATGAAGACTGTCTGCTCGCTTCTCTGCTGCCATCTCCAGGGAGAAGAGGCAGCCACTCCTGGATTTCTTCTTCCACTCGCTGGATCCTCCAATATAAATCCTTTTTTTTTTTTTTGAGGTTTACTGGATGCTCTGACTCTTAGTGGAAAGAGCCAAGAAGCACAGCAGAGAAGAGGCAAAGGATTAGAGCTGAAGATCCTGATGTACTTCCTCAGTTCAATTGGGGATACCCTTCCATGGAAGCTGTAGCACTTAATGCTGTAGAGACCTCCTCTCAGAGTTGTGTGGTTCTTGGGCTCTCATGTCTCAGGATTCCATTCTATGGGGACCCTGTCCCACCTCAGAGCTGTTTTTTCCTGTGTTCCCAAGTCCCAGGACAGCTTCCCATTTGAGCTGGCAGGCCAACAGATTAGTTTTTGTCTGGAGGAATGGTCCATTGGTGAGAGTTGCCTGTCAGGCTAGGAGGCAGTTCTTCAGCTAGTTATGCTGGAGGTTCTTCTCTGTAGCTGATCATGCTTGAATGATTCGGTGTGAGGTGCTCTGAGCACTGCTGCTAGGTTTTGTGAGGGAAACTCAAGCAAGTTCCAAATCCCAAAATGATGAGTGGAGGGTCACTGCCCATAAATGGGAAGAACAGGCTGCTGAGCAGAGCTAGCTGGAGTGGTGGGTCCCGCCTGAGGAAAGGTCGGAAGACAGATGGAAGACAGGCACAAGTGCTACTGAAATGCAAGTCTCTGCAGGTGTGGAAAAGGCACAGCCCTGGGCTGGAAATCTGGGCCTGGTAGTATTATGCTGTGTCCCTCAGCAAAGTCTCCCCCTAATAGAGGTGCTCATGTCACTCAAGACTCACTGGCCAATCAGGGAGTCTAGTCTAAAGAGAAGGCGGGTCCTTCTGGGTGCCCTGCTCTAGGTTCTGCTCTGTTTCTGAGCAAGCTTGAACATCTGCCTGTGATGAGATGTGAGAGCTGCTGCTGAATGTTGTGAGGGAAGCTCACTCAAGCCCCAAATTCCCAAAATGGTGAGTGGAAGGTCATTGCCCACAAATGGGAGTAGCAGGCTGCTGAGCACAGCTCGATAGAGTGGTGGGTCCTGAAGCTGGATGGAAATACAGATTTGTACACTGTTGGAGGACAGTCAGTCACAAGGGCTACTGAAATACAAATGTGTGCAGATCTTGAAAAGGCATGGCCCTGAACAGGAAGCCTGGTACTGGTAGTGTTATGCTTTTTTCCCTTCTGCACACTCTAACCCTAAGTGAGGGGCTCATGTCACTCAAGACACACTGGCCAATCAGGGCCTGCCTGGATAAGAGGAGGTGTGTTCTTCCAGGTACCAAGGTACAGTTGTTACTATTTAGGCAGCTTGCTTCTGGGTTGCCTAGCATCCCTGATGTCATCATATGTCATCTGCCAGGTAGCCACACCTGACAGGCATCGTTAAGTTTCTCCTCAAAAGGATCAACCTGCCACTTTGTCTCTCTCTTGCCCTCTTGTCTCTTATCATCTCCCTTTTCTCTGTTGGGGCACACTACTCTCCTCTCCCTATTATGTCTTAATCTCCCCTTCTCACTCTCTCCATTTCCATCTAATAAACCTCTTTCATATAAAATCTGCTGTGTGCATCATCATTTCATTGGTCCTGACATCTGGGCTTTTTGTCAGGAAGGACTGTCCTGGTAGCACCCGGTCTAGTCATTAAAGGACCCCTTTAATCTCACCAAGAGGCCTGCAATATTTTTTCCTGTTCTATCTATCCCTAACCACAATTTAAAACCTACACTTTCTCTCAGCTGCCCTTACTGCACACGCCTGTACCTCTGCTCAAGGCTGCTCAGACTCAGCATCCTGTCAGATGCTCTGACCACCAAGCACCAGGGAGGAAGCTAACTCAGGATGCACCAAAACCAGTTTGAGGAAACTGCTCACACCATACGCTGAAACTGCCACTTCAGACGCAGACACAGCCTGCTTCTAAGCTATTGCTGTTAGGTAAGCAATTGCTGGGGACCCTGTGCACACAGAGATGGCTTTAAATTGCACTGCTGCCTCAGGCCCCATGGGAGAGATTTTAAATTTCCTGCTGAATGCCTGCCCTGAGAGGCTGTCTTGCAGAGGAGGGTTTTCAGTTGTGCAGACTTCCAATCAGCTGTGCCACATGCAGGCAGATTTTCAAACCAGGGCATTACAGCCTTCCCACCAGAAAGCACCTGGCCTCTCTGTGTTGCCACAGTTGCACACCACACATGCCAAGCTGCCATGTTGATTTTAAAATAGAGAAGCCACACCATGTACTTGCTCCACCCTCATTCCTGCAAAACTCCATACAGCACATTATAAACACTGGCTCTCAATATTTCTGACTTCAAAGGTACTACTTCCAAGCTTTTAAAAATCTTTTCTTCCTGATTTCTGTACAGTATGCTCTTAATATATAAATATATTTAAATGCTATAAATTCTTATGTACTTATTTTTATAATTTTCTCTGTGCTTACATACATAAGATTCCCTTAATCATAACTAACTCTGTTTATTTTATCTCCTTTTAGACTAGGACAACAACAAGCCTCATTTTAAATTGGTATCTATTAAAATTCAGTTATGTTTTACAATATATATGATTCAGCCCTGGTTCAAAATAACTTTTATAATGCTAAAATTGCAAAGTTAAAAAAGTCTTCAAATTAAGCTAATTTAAAATGTATGTCTAACTGCCTATGTCTTTATCAATTCCTAAATTAATAAATGCTGTGTCTCCTGCTATGAACTGCCTGTGATCCAGATTCACCATTAGGCTTTCTGGCTAACAGGTTTGCTATACTAAATTCAAATGTAAATTTAAAATCGTTTTATACTGTTCTGCTCTATTGTTTGTTTTAAAACTCATAACTCAAGGGTTACTATGTACCATTAGTAATAATACTTTAATAATTGTTATAATAAATTAGGATCTATTAATTTTAGAGGCATTTATTTATGTTAAAACTTGATCATTGTGCTATATCTTCACTATCAAAAGGTTAAAATATGCTTGATCTTCTTTTCTTAAAAAATGGTATCATTATTAATGTGTTCTATAGCCTTAGACTTTTATAAGCTATAAACTTTTTATATATTATATACTAAATCATACAATAAAATTTCTGTGTTGTCACTTGAATGGACTATATTAATGACTTTTAAGGCTCCAACTTAACAGGAACAAAACCTAAAGTCCTAATATTTGATGGTTAACAAATGCTAGTTAATAGTCAGTCATCTCATAGCTGATCAAGTCCTCTAACAAATCCAGAAATATATTTATAGTCCTACAGATGCAAACATGGTCTCACTGCCTTCTTTAATAAACAGCTGAGAATGGTCCTTAGGTCACCATACAGGAGTTGGTAAAAGTATAGAAAGAGCCTTCCCGAAAGGCTCACCTACAGCAAAAAGTATGCTCCAGAACTTGGCTGCTGGGCTCAGGCATTTGGCTTTCCCGCACAGAAAACAAGAGGTCTGCAATGCCCCATTCCACTGGGGTATAGCCAAAAGTCAATTCCATAGATGAGTGTTTCAAATGCAGCCAGAAAATGCTGGTCACATAGCTGCCTCAACAAGCCATGGCTGCCTGCTGGCAGACTGCCTCTGGAAGTCAAAATGTTCCCATGCAGGCTTGTTCTCTGTGCCCAGCCATGGAGGCTCAACCAACACAAGAGCCATAGACAATTCCAGCCTTCCAACTCCTTGGCCTGGCAAAGGACAAATGGCTCCTTGATTCGGAGACCTCCACCACCCTCGCTCACCCCAGGATAACATTACAGGTCTGTTTTGGCCTTACAAGGGGTCACACAGACATGTTACCAACTTCTGTCTTGGGAGACTTCAGATGTCTTCTGAGTTCTGTTCAGATGCAGGAGACCAGGCTTAAGCCTGGGTCCTAGAGCTCTTACTGTCAGTCCTAGACACAACATGCCTTGTTGTCAGACTCAAGAAATAGGCCAGGATATAACCTTTTGTCATCTTGGTAGCTAAAGGACAATAAATGTTCATAACACTCTCAACTATGTCTCATGGTAAGTGACTAGATTCTTAGGCCTAATGATGTTTGAGTATCTAAGAAAATATTTTAAGGTTGGTGAAAACTTATAGATGTTTGCAAGTTTAAATGTTTTAAGGTTGGTAAATGCAAGATATAAATGTTGCAAGGTCTAAGGTGATTTAAGGTATCCTAAATAGGTAAAAAGGCTTAATATTTCCTCCTCTTGCTATGCTACTGTTACTTTGATGGTCCCGAGCTTTGACCTTTATCAATAGAGTTCTGATTTATTAATCTGACTCTAATTCAAAACATTCCACTATACTACACACTTTCATGGTTCCATTTTAAATCTCTATAAGGTTAAGATCAAGTGAGCTTTTGTCCCTTCAACTTCACAAAAGTTTTTTGCTTTCTCAGAGCTCACCTTAAAGAATGCTTATCATGTTAACACAAATTGTATGTCTACTCCATTTTCTACAAGTTATATTTCAGTGCAGATTACAGTTGTTATGCTAACATGTCTAAAGTTTTATCTCCTTCATAAAACTTAAAAATAATTCTTGTAAACTGAAGGTAATTCATCTGAATCCACCTCTCGGGTCAATTGGGCTCCAAGTAAGGACTACACTTATTGTCTATATCAGAGGGTGGTATTCTTCCCCTTTCCCTGGTTTTGGGACTTCCCTTTCCTGGCTACCTGATTGCTGCATTCCTACATCCAACACTGGCTTATTGGTGAGTCTTTCCTTCTGGTTGGTATCAATTCCTTGCTACATCCATACATCCAACACCAGCCATTTGGTGAGTCTTCACTTCTGCTTGGGGCAAATCCTACCATTCTCACCAACCTACATTCAAACCATTCACCTAGGACCTCCTTCTCTCTTGGTTAAGACTTTCCTTCTACTGGCATGGTTTCTCTCCATCCACCTCTCACTTGTCTATGAAAATCCTAGCTAGGTAAACCATATCTGCTATATGCTACTGTGCCCTTGATCTCTGGCCAGTGCTGACCAGCTGTTGGAACAGATTGTACATACTACTATAATTAAACCTTGCTCTTTGGATGCCGTGACAGTCACTGACTCCTACCTCTCCAGTAAATAGTCCATTCTTCCATTCCTCTAGATTCTCTTCTGGGATGTCTTCTGGAGAACTTAAGATTTCTACAGCTAGTGCTCACTTTAAGTGCCTCTAAGCTTACACACCTCTGTAACCAAACTTGACTTCAATTTTCTTAAATGACAGACCCAAAGCAGACCCTTCCTAATTACAGCCAGTGATTTGGTAAATGGAAGTTACTTTAATTAAATGGAGGTTCCCATGTTCAAGTCTCTTTGACCCAAAGTTTCCAACTCTGTTCTCTCTCTCAAAAGTTTTAAATGTACACCTGAATAAATTTTCTGCATAACTTACTTGACTTTGTATTATATATATACATATATGTATGTGTATATATATATAGACAGAATACCAATATATAATACATATATATAGAAAGAATACAAATATATAATACATATATACATATATATATGTATATATATATAGACAGAATACAAATATATAATACATATATAGAAAGAATACAAATATATAATACAAATATACATATATATATATATATACAGATATATAAAATACAAATATATTTTTTTCAGTATCCTGCCAGATGCAGATATTTCCTATATCCACAACAGCACCAAAGCATCTACCACAAGTATTCCAGTCTGACCTCACACACTTCCTCAAGCTGGACTTGCAGTTTTTCTCCCAGCCATGGATGTTCTCACAAACACTAAACAGCATCAAAACAGCTTGTTCTTCCTGGACTTAACCAGAGTTTCAGCCTTTTGACCTACCTACAGAGCCCCCCAGTATCAGCAGGACATATCCAGAAGAGAATCTACACCCGTTATTCACTTATTATTATCAAAAGCCCAGCATGATGTGTTTCAGTCCCAGTACAGGTAGTTCCAGGTTCTCCCAGCATTCCTCAGTCCTTACCTGTTAGCTTGCATGGCTGGCAACTCTACAGCCAACCCTCTACCCTGAACTTTCCAGGGCAGTGGATTCTTCTCCTCTTGACCATGTAATCTGGATATTTTGTTATTATTTCTCTCTCTCTCTCTCTCTCTCTCTCTCTCTCTCTCTCTCTCTCTCTCTCGGCAACCAAGAGCTGCTTCCAATGAACCTAAATGTATATACTTTAACTTGCCTTACATGAGAAGCAGCCCAAGGTCTTTAGTTTTTTAATTATAGAAAAAGGGAAGAAAGTTAGCATTTAGACAGCCTGCTTCTCAGTTACCTAGCAACCTATGATGTCATCATGTGTCACTGACCAAATAGCTACACCTGGCAGGCATGGTTGCATGTTGCTTCTTAACAGGTTCAACCTGCCACTTTGTCTCTCTTGCCCTCTCTTCTCTTGCCCTCTTACCCTCTCCCCTTTCCTGTCAAGGCATCCCCTCCCTTTCCTCATCCTGTCTCTCATTCTCCTTCTTTTTCTCTCTTCATCTTCTTCCAATAAACCTCTTTCATATAAAATCTGCTGTGCACATCATCATTTCTTGGATCCTAACAGTCCTGGACTTTGTCAACCAGGCCAACATTGAACTCACAGATACAGCCTGTGTCTGCCTCTCATGTGCTTGGATTAAAGGTTGTGCAACCATGCCTGGTAAGACCTTAGATTTTTAAGGATTTGATTAAGGGAGGGTTTCTTATATCCTAATCTTTTTATAAGATTTCTGAGTGGCTGGATGAGGGGACCTCTGATTATTATCTGTGTGTGTGTGCCTGTGCTTGCACAGATGTTAAATCAGACATTGCTGCCATCCTCACAGTCCTTCTGAGATCAGAGTTTTTATTCTCATATTTAAGAAATGTTATTTTTTTAGAAAAATATCTCTTAGCCATTTTGTTTGTGTGAGGGTGTGAGATCCGCTGGAACTGGATTCACACACAGTGGTAGGTGTTGGGGATTGAACCTATGTCCATCTGGAGGAGTAAGCACCACTTTAACCACTGAGCTGTCCCTCCAACAGTTCATCATTATGTTTAATGATGAGAATAGAGTATTAATTACTGTCAAACAAAACTGTACAATTCATTTGGCAGTGGGATTTTTGGGTGAATAAAACTTAGAGACCCAGAGCTGGAGAGATGGCTAAGAGGTTAAGAGCACTGTATTGTTCTTCCAGAGGTCGTGAGTTCAATTCCCCGCAACCACATGGTAGCTCACAACCATCTACAATGAGATCTGGTGTCCTCTTCTGGTGTGCAGGTGTACATGCAGACAACATTGTAATATAATAAATAAATGAATATTTAAAAAGTCAGAGACATGCTTTCCACTGCTTGCAGGAATGCTGGGGTGGCAGGCATGTGCCGACACACCGGCTTTATTTTTTTTTTAATATTTTAAAAGATTATCTGTGTCTGACTCCCAATGCTATAATCAAAGGCGCAAAGACCCAAGACTACCTTCTCAAAATGCCAGGGACTGGACATGTTTTAATGAAGCAGCACCACCAGCTTCTGATGTGGTGACTTCTGGGAAAAGTGGCTGTGCGATGACCTCACGCAGCTCCTGGCCAGTTGTGATCCCAGGGACACTACAGCATTGCAGGGAGACCAGGGGAAAGGCTGCGTGGGCTCTGAGGATGACAATGGGCCACAGCTGCTTATAGCAGCATGAAGAGGCTTTCTGAGCCTCCTACTTCCAGGCTTCTCACCAAGTGAGCGAAGCTGAGGAAGAAGGACACTTTTTATTGGGAATAGCACGTGGTAGATTCTGGGATTCCTAGGTGGCACCCAGACCACAGTCCAGGCAGAATACTGGCAGAGACATAGATGCCTGACTCTAAGCAATCCCAGTATGCATTGCAACGCCAGTATACCGTTTATACAGTTCTCAGCTACAATCCCAGAAGTCCATGGTCTGAAGCCATGTTTGTAGTTATCAGGCAGGTGGACCTCTGCTGCAATAAATCTTGGGATGGTTGGTACTTCCCTGACCAGGGAGCACTCTGAAGTGGGACCTGAAGGGATAGAATTCTGTATGTGACTAGAAGCTTTGTGTTTACATCCCCGGAGCAGCGGCCAGGCCAGGGAGATGGTGGTATGGCCTTGGAGACTCTGATCCTGGAAGTCTCTGCTCCCAGTAGGGTGGATCCGGGAGCAAAGACTGAAAGGGCGGGACTTCTGCTAACCTGCGCCACTGTAGGACTGGCTTTCCCTCGTCAGCATCCTTCTTATCCCAAGCTGTTTGCCTAAACTCTGAGTCCCACTCACACGGGGAGGCTGTCCATCTTTCTGTCTCTCTGAAGTCCATGAGTGGCTTGTTCGTGAGGCTCCCACCATGTCTGCATGCATCCTGGAGGAGGTGGGTGCACACTGCCAGGGGTTCAGGCTGTGCACGACCTTGTATAGATTGTATAGGTGCCCTCAGCTAGCCTTCAGGTAAGCAATAAGGCAGGACACTATAAATAATTTTTAGGGTGCTGGAGACTGATTAGGTAAGGTGCTCTGTTCTTAGTGGTTAGGGTACTTGGTCTCAGTACATAAGGATCGCGCCGCAGCTGTTGACCTGAGGGTATACACACATGCTGAACAGTGTATAAATAGTGTTGAGGGTGCAGGGGCCTGAGTAGCTAAGGTGCTCTGTGCTTTGTTGTTAGGGTTCTTGGGACTCAGTACATAAGAATCCTGTCACCTTTGCTGGCCTGAAAGCATACACACGTGGGCAGAGACAAAAAGGAGGAGGATAAAGAAGAGGAAAGGGAAGAAGAAAAGTAAGAAAGATATCTGTGTGGTTTTTACAGAAAAACTCCCAGCTAATTGAAACATGGGTACGATTTAGTGTTGATATGCTTTATTTGAACCAACATACACAGGTAAATGTGCAGGTATTCTATAGTGACATGAATAATTGATGTTTTTCTGCACGATAAATAAAATATTTTCAACCAGAAAAAAAGGTGTGGAACATGGCAAAACAACACATTATATTTAGAGTCTGTATCAAATAAGAAGGGTTTGGTAAACTTTTTCAGAGGAAGCTTCTCATATTCAAAGACAAGAACTATCACTGGCTTAAACCATTTTCTTGAGGCACCTACACCCTCCCAGTACCCAGCAGAGTCTTATTTCCATAAATTCTGGATTGACAATTTTAATTGCTTACTTCCTGCTTTGCTATCTGAAAGTCATACACAATACCCAGCAAATATTTCAATAAAGATTAAACCAGAAAAAAATAGTGTGATGACCAATTGTGAGTCCATCTACAATATATGGAATGCAGTGGCCTATGCCCTTCATAAAATACTGTTGAGCAAAACAGAAATGGGTCTAAAGAAGACTAAAACAAGCTGGGGCTTCTAATATGGCAGGGAAGCCTCACACATAAGCACAGGAAGCATTAGGATCTAAGATCATCGGCAAGTAATTTACTGTGGTCAAGCCAATACAATATTTTTCTTCTTATAATTAAATATATAAGTTTAAATGGAAAAAGGTTCTATCACAGGCTATTTGACTATATTGGTAATTATCTTACATGATTTGGGGACTGAAAGCACTGATTTGAAGACATTAAATTTAAATGTATTTCAGAAAATATTTTATTAGTGTGAGATGAAATTCTATCTCTGATATGAACTCAGTGGCTGGCTCTTTGAACACCTACTCTAAGCAGCATGGCCAAGCCACACAGGAAGACAATACAGCCAGTCTTGATGAGACCTGATAGGCTAGGGGCAGAAGGAAGGGGAGGAGGACCTCCCCTATCAGTAGACTTAGAGAGGGGCTTGGGAGGAGATGAGGGAGGAGGCTACAGATGGGATACAAAATGAATAAACTATAATAATATAAAAGAATAAAAAATTTAATAAAAATGACAAAGAAGTCATAAAAAAGATGTATGGGTAATCAATTGAAAAATATAACAAGTTAAAAGAACCAAAATTTTTATAATTTCATTCAATATGTCCAATACCTTAAGATACAGACAAAGGGATCATATCCAAAGCAGCCATTTCACCTAAAATACAATCTATATTTATGACACAAAACTCTAAGAAGATCCTTTTGTGGATGATAAATAGCTTGTCCAACAGTCAGCAGTAATTGAAAAGTAAATGCTTTCATAGATTATTGAGTATTAATAAGGTAAGATGAAGGTGAAACCAAAACTGTGTTTCCATTATTAAATTTTAGAACACAGACAGTGCTCCTGAGACTGGGCCATATCTCAAGATGTTAGTGATAAGTATAATGTGTGGGTTTCAAACCAACAAGATATAACTTAAGACTCATTTAAACATACATGCCTTCAAGGAGGGTATTATTGAGAAGATGGCTGAGCAAGTTAATTGAACTTTTCATTCAGTCAATGGTAAGTAAATAAAAGAACTGTGAATGTTTAGTATACTATGTAATTTTTAGTATTATGTGAAGCAGTAATATTTGTCATTGATATTGACAAAATCTGTAATCACAGCTTCTAGTCATAGTATATTAGGTAAGTTAGTACATCTCTTGTACACATGACTGTGTATCTATATAGAAGTTTTTTAACACAAGTTATTAATTAGTTAACAATATTAGGTTGCATTATTAATTTTCAGAAGTTGATTTTTTTTATCAAGATAATACTGGGATCTCAACAAAAATTTGGAATATTTTTCCTTTTATTTATTCTTTTCTCTTCTGTGGAATACTTTGAGGAGTATTGCAGTGAGTACTTTGAGACCCTTGTAGAATTCATGCTGAATCTCTGGACCTAGGCTTGCTTTCTTTTATTTTTACATTTAATTGAGAGATGTGAATTACTGTTTTTATCAGTTTGTGTTGTGTCTGTTTAAATAATTTACTTCATCTTGATTTAATGTTGTTAGATTTTATAACTGTAGAAGTCAACATTTTTTTTTTACAATTTAAAGTTTAGTTGAATAAAGTCATTTAAAATATGAACCTATGATTCTCTGCTTTCCTCAATGCACATTGTAGTGTCTGTTAGATCAGGATTCATGCAGTTGACATGGAATTAAAAGAGAGAAGACAGGCATGTCCAGATGGAGGATTTTTCTCTCAAACAGAACACTGATGCACTAGTCTTTTTGAGGGGGGAGGAGTGGAGATTCTGCGCTGTAGTACCATGGGCTGCAGGTTTTAAGTGGCTTGATGGGGAGAACATATCATGGTGGTTTAGTGTATAAATTTCTGGTCTTAGTCCTGCCTCTAACGTTTCATTAATAAATTGTGGGTTCTGGCAGTTATTCTTGAGCATGGGGTAGTTTTTGGGGAAGCATTTTCCAGTCTAAGATTTTTTCTTTGTTAGTGTTTCTATTGCTATGATCCAACATTGTGTGTGTGTGTGTGTGTGTGTGTGTGTGTGTGTGTGTGTGTGTGTGTAATAATGAAAAAAGACACCACAATTTCACAAAAGAGCAATGAGGAATGTATGGGAGTGTTTAGAAGGAGGAATGAAGACAGGTAATGATGATGTTATATTATGCTTGAAGTTATATCAGAACTGAAAAATAATAGAAATAAAAATAATAAATCAAATCACTATGATTGATGTATTAAACTTTCTTAAAGGCAGCAAAAATTCTAGTCAATTTTTTTGTTTAACAATTTTTGCCACTTTGTGTTAAATTGAGTCTCTTACTACTAAGGTTTTACTGGAACATGTTTATAAATTCCCATTATTTTGTTGATTTTGGTGTTATCTCTAGATTTAAAATATGATTATTATTGCTTTTATTTTCATCATATTTAACTATAACTTAACTACAATCACTTAGAACATTCAGTTTCCTTATAAAAGGAAATATGTTGTTCAGCCCTGAAAACATACATACAGATAACATTATAAAAAAAATCAGCAGTTTATTTTTCAAAATACATGTCTATATATAACACATGAAATAACCATGAAGAAAGAAGCTGTGAATTTGAAGGTGAGAAGATGGGAACATGTGGGACGTACTGGAGGGAGAAAAGGGAAGGAAGAAATTTTGTAATGAAATTATAGACTTAAAATAATTTGTAAGTGTTAATATCCAGAAGTCAATACCCAGAAAGGAAAAACTGAGGCAGGTGAATTCAGGTTCAGGTACTGATATCTGTATCTTTGTGTATACCTAAACTTAATTTATTTGGGCATCTTGATGAGGAAGTAAATAGTTTTATTTAGGTGTGAACCCCAACCTCCAGACTTGGAGCCTACCACTTTACCAGCTAAGCCACTTAAGGTTTTCTGCTCTCTTTGCCACCAAAATCACTCTTTCCCTAAAGTCCTTATTCTTTAACAACAGGTGGTCTTAATTAGACTGACAAGGAGTTCCAGGCTTGTTGAATCATAGACTTTCTTCAGGCTTCTATGGGCTCAGTGGCAATCCTCTGTCCTCTCTCTACTGTAGGCTCAGAGGGCTGGTAGAGGTTTAGGGGCCCATTAACCTCCTGCAAATTAAAGAGAAATGGGGGGAAGAGGTCTCAGGCACATAAGCTCACTGAAAAAAAAGTGGATGGAACAGGAAATTTTACTAAGAAATTCCCACAAGCTTACATAAAATGATGATGTTGATGTCAGCTAGCATCTCCCCTGTTGAAATTGTAGCATGTTCAGGCTGTCCTTGGGGAACACATTTTCGACCAGCTGGTTCCCTCATGCATGCATATAAACAAATGATCAGACATATAAACCTGTATATATTCACAAACATATTGCATGGATGATAAAAAGGATCTCCTTACAGCCAGAAAATTGACATACACTCATGTAATGTACAAAATATACATATATATATATTTCATGCAAACACATCAATATACATATTTACATACTCACAATTCACAGATAAAGCAAATTCCAATGGGCTTCATTCTTGCTATTGTCTGTTCATAGCTTTTATATGTCTGAGACAAAGGAATTACTTCATAGTAAAAAATGATTACAGACTGAAATACCCAGATTCAAGTTCCCAAATGACCGACAGACTTTGAGTCCGATGTAAAACACCCACGGGTCCTTTATTACAAACTCACTGGGTGGCTGCCCTTTATAAGAACAAAGGGGCAAGTGACCCCCAACTCTGAGGGAACAGGGTTTTTAAGGGGACAAAATGCAAACAGGGAATTGCAGGTCTTGGCATTATAGGATTGAGTGAGAGGGTCTCTAGGGGAGCTGACCTTTAAAATGAGTGGTTTGTTTTTAGGTGCCAAAACTGCAAACAGTTAAGTCTGGCTACCTGGGGGACACCTGCCCCCCCATACTACGCTGTAACGTGCAGGTTAGGCTATAGCAAGGGGGAGTTCACACATTCCATGGGCTTTCTTAGGGTCTTATATGACCCTAGTGACACCCTAAGGTTAATCTAGATGCTGGAGCTTTGCTCTGAAAGGACTGTGACTGCCCCTCCCAAAATTAACTCTAAGTTTTTCAACCTCTCAAGATAAAGATGCATTTGAACATGGAACAGGTTACATGTATTTTCATTAAAACTAGACATTTCGTATTTGTGATTCCATTATAGAAATTCATACAACAATAGTTGACAAGGGTTAAAGGGTAACAGGGTCCAAGAGGTTACAAGAAGATATATGTCCCCATTATATTTTGGGTTTGGGGAAGAGTAAACTTGCCTATATTTATGGTGTATAAAGAAATTAATGGATCCATCCCTAGACTGAGAGCTTACCTGAAGCCACAAATCTGTCTCAAGCTTTTCTCCTAGTGAGGCATATGGAGGCATTCAGAAAGGTATTTATTGCTGCCATGAAATTGAAAACTTGTTTTAGAAGTTCTTCAACAAGTTAACTTCTAAGATTGTTTTAGTAAAATCAGGAATTCCATAATCAGGAATTAATTCATGTGAACAGCATTGCCTCTTCATGAAGATCCCATAGGAAGTTTATCCAATCAGAGATGGTAAAAACCCAGAAAGTGAGTGTTCATGCCAACCCAGAATTTTTTTAAGAGACACAGTAGCACAGAATAAAGGAGTATCAGAGTCTGGAAGCAATTCTGGGGTGTATCAGGGTACAGACCTTACAAAATACCAGCTCTCCCTTCCAGAAAGCTCAGATGGCTGTTGAACTTCTCCAAATGAATGGCTCTTAGACTCAAAAATTAAAAAAAAAGTAAATAAAAATTTCATAAAAGTAATCATGGTCTAAGAAAGTCTTTTGTATTTATCTCAATCTCACCTCCCTGATTATTATAACCCCCTCATGTTTTTCCCATTTCCTTTTAAAATCACATATACCCTTCTGTATTCTACTGCCCCCACAACAGCACCATTCTCACCTTGGAAATGGTCACTTTCCTTTCCTGGTTTTTGCAGTTACTGCCAGATATAGACTCATATCTGAGTACATACATACTCAAGTTTTAGCTAGGAATCTTATAAGAGAAAACATGTGAAGTTTGTCTTTATGAGCTTGAATTACCTCACAGAACATGATTTTTTTCTAGTTCCACACATTTCGCTGCAAATTTTATTTTCTCAACTATTGAATAGTAATACATTTTAAAATCATGAACTAATGAACCAATATGTACTTTATTTTTGAGGTTATAGTATAATTACATAATATTCTGCTTTCTCTTTACTTCCCTCCAGATATTCCTAAATACCTCTCCTGTCTTTCTTTCAAATTCATGATCTTTTTTCATGAATTCATATTATGTCAATATATGTTTGATATAGACTTCTAATTATAAGTTGCTTAGTCTAATAATGTGACTTCTATGCATGTTTTAGGGCTGGTTGTTGGCTTTTGGATAAATAACTGATTTTATGCCCTTTCCTTAGAAAAATCTATATCTCACTGTCAGCCTTTATTAGTTCCCTATAATTTTTTTTTCGTAGGATTGAGGCCACTGGTTTCTTCCTGGAGCATGTTCGCATGTCTATTAGCATTTTTCAATGTTTAGTTCATGTTTATGCAGGTATATTGGTAAGCATTTTTATTTATTTTTTTATATTGGTTAGGCTTATGGGTGTAGGTTCTGGTATTACTAGGAGAGACACTGTCAAAACATACTCTGATCTTCTGCCTTATTATAATTTTTGTCCTCACCTATTCTGCATGATCACTGAGCCTTAGATCTAGGAATTATATTGTAGATGTATCAGGTGTGAGTTTTCTTCAGAATTCTGCCTTGTGATTGGTTGTGGTCTTCAGTCATGATTGTTGTTGCAAAGAAAAGATTCTTTGGTCAGTGGTGAACTATACTTATCTATGTGCATTATTAAAATATTTAGGTTGTAACGTGTTTATATTCATGCATGGACTTACATGTATTATAGGAATTTTATGTAAATAATTCACAGTATGATTTCTTAAAACTCTTTCACAAATATTTATCGTTATTTAACTCACTTCCTTCTTTCATATTCATCCACCTTCATATTTAGAATAACCCCGGCACATTATTCCAAGCGGATCAATTTCTCTCTGCCATTGTATTGCATGCTCAACATGTTTTCTTGTTTCTACAGTTATTCCATGGTGAATACTCACATCTGAACATTTGGAGCTAGATGCCCCAGAGTAGAGAATGAGAGATATTTGATTTCTGGATATGGGTTGCCTAAATTATAAATTTTCTACTTACATGTATTTATGTGTATGACATTTTCTTATCCATTTATCATGTTAAAGATGTTTATGAGTTTCCATTTCCTACCTTTGAGAACAGAATAGCAATGAAGGTGACTGAGCAAGTATTTCTAGAGTGGGATGTTGAGTCATTTTTACATATGTCTAGGAAAAGAGAGCAGGGTCAGATTTATTTTTCCCTTTTAGAAAATCCTCTACACTTTTTTTCTGGAATGGCTTAACTTGTTTAAAAGCTCCCTTCCTCTTCCAGAGGCCAATTTTCTTACTTGTTCTATAAAAGAATCTCAAACACCACCCAAAGCCCTGTTATACTCCCAAGAATAACAGAGAGAACAAATATTTAGTTCATGTACTATTTATCTCAATTACTATCATATAATTACATTTTGAATATGAATATTGTCCACAAATTAATAAGTAACATGCATAACTTACTAACGTGTTTTCAGCAGCAGCTTCTATTCTGAAATACAATGTCTATGATTGTGAGACACAGTGAGGTGCTCTTATTTTTGTTTAAATATACATTTCACAAAAAGCTTCTTAAAAGTAGGTAAATAATTTAATTTTAGTATACTAATGGGTTTATTACAAAAGTAATATAACAAAATAATCAATTATTATTTGCTATTTTTTTGTTTTTAATACATCTCAAAGAGTTTTTATCAGGTCTTAAGAGAATAATGTAGCACTTTGGGAAAAAAGATGCACCCCAGCATCCCGGCACTGGAGGCCAAGATGGAGAAGACCTCCACAACCACCATGACTTTGCCCTTGGTGCTCTGGTAGACAGGGATGAAGGTGACCCAGACACTAAGGAACACCAGCATGCTGAATGTCAGGAACTTGGCCTCATTGAATGTGTCAGGCAGGTTCCTCACCAGAAAAGCCACAGTGAAGCTCCCTAGGGCCAGGGTCCCTAAGTAGGCCAGTACATAGTAGAAAGCAGTAACTGAGCCCTTGTTGCATAAAATGATGACATGAGCATGTTCAGAGTGTTCATCTGTGTCAATATAGGGAGGTAAGGTTCCCAGCCAGACTCCAGGGAGAATAAGTTGAATCAAAACACAGATGGGAATGACAGCATTAAAGACACCTGAGACAAACAACCTTCTCATTGTTCTTCCTGGCTTCATGACCCTAAAGGCCAGAATTACAGTTACAGTTTTTGCCAAAACAGTGGAAATAGCCAAGGTGAACACAAGTGCAAATGTTATTTGTTGCAGTATGCAGGAGGCTGTATTTGGGTGGCCAATGAAGAGAAAGGAGCAGAGGAAGCAAAGGAGGATGGAGATGAGCAGGATGTATCTGAGAGTCCGGTTATTGGCTTTAACAATGGCTGATTCTCGGTGTTTGAGAAAAATCCCCAGAACTGCAATTGTGCTGATAGAGAAGCACAGAGCTATTCAGGCCAGAGTCATGCCCAAAGGATCCTCAAAGGAAAGGAAGGTCACTGCCTTGGATAGGCAGTGGTTTCTCTCTGGGTTTGGGTACTCATGACTTGGGCAAGGGATACACTCCTGCTGATCTGTGTAGAAGAAATTGGATCAACATTTCACCTTATATAAGTATCTACTCATTGCACATTTAATTCATTAGACTGCTTTCCAATGATGTGTGTACATTGGTATATTCTGCTTCCTGCTGAATAATACCTGTCCTTGGTATTACTGCCAAGGACATGAACTCTTTATAATTCCCATTTCTACTGTATATTTTGTTTAATTATAAATAAGCTTTCTACTCAACAGATTAACCTGTTTTTGTAGGACAGTGAAATCTATTTTACTCATATTGAGATAAAGTAATACTGTCATGTAAGCCTGCGATTGTTTTTTATATACTTTGAGTTTCTAAGTATGTGTAGATTGTACTTTGATGACATCAGTGTATAAAAATGCACTTCCTTGTCTCCATCATCATGAGTTAATCTCATGTTTCTTGTTACTTGCTGTTTCAGTGGATATTTGTTATCCAACTCCTATAGTTTTTCTAAGGTAACATGGGAGCAAGACAGGTCCCATCTCTATGACCTATGGAACAGTTCTGATTTGGAGATGAATATACAACAGTTGCACCAACAAACTGCAGCTATAAGATCAGACCAATCATTACCTATCTCAGCTGTGGAAGTTGCAAATAAATTTCTATGGTCTTTTACATCCTTTGAGTCAGGACAGGACTCTTTCTCTTTCATTATTAATTCCAGAATAATCCTGGGAATTGTTCTAATTTTCACTCTTGTTCTTGCACTAATATTCTGGAGACTGAAAAATGACCTGCATGCCATAAATACCATAAATCTACAAAAATGTTAAATTAGGAAGGGAGAATGACACAGCCATATTCAATGAAATTGTTGAGTCATGAATACAGAACAGTTGCTTGGTGCTATTCCAGAAAAGCAGAGCATATTGTTATAATCATTGTTCTTCTATCTCTAACTTCTGTTTTTGTTATTGTTGTGTGTTGCATTACTGGGGAATTTCTGCATTATGATTCAATTTCTGTTTTTTTCTACATAAAAACTATTTCTGAGTCTTTTTTTTAATTAGGCATTTTTGATTAATTATAGTTTATTCAGTTTGTATCTTAGCTGTAGCACCCTTGCTCATTCCCTCCACACCTTCCCACCATCATCTCCTCCCATTCCCCTCTCCAAGTCTGCTGATAGTGAGGTCCTCCTCCCCTTCCCTCTGACACTAGCCTATAAGGTCTCATCAGAGCTGGCTGCATTGTAAGGGGAACAGGGACTGCCTCTGACAGAAACTCAGGGGCTGGCTCTTTGATCACCTCCCCTGAATAGGGAGCAGGCTTACCGGGCAATGGAGGAAGACAATGTAGCCAGCCCTGATGAGACCTGAGCCTTATGAAAATACTAAATTTAACTTTATATGTCCACTGTTTGCAAATCTTCTTTATGCCCTGGAGATTATTAAGCAGAGTTAAGCAGAGAGATAAGGCTATTATTTCAGGAGTTTTCTTGGGGTATGTGTCCCTAAACAGTATATTGGTGCAGGGTAAATAAAGGCAATATGCAAAGCCTGAGAGGCCTGGAGATTCAGGTATAGATTTAAGATATTTTATTATACGCTTAGAGCTCCCTGAAAATTTAGTTTAAAGATAGGTCACAGAGGATATACTCCTGACCGAATAAAATTCAGTAAATAAGATAGATTGACTTAAATAAACTATTTCTTCTTTGTAGCATAGATGATGATACATAGAGTAAAGGGAGCTATTTATTTGTATTTGCTATGCATAAAGAGACCAGTTAAAGTGTTTTCTGTTTCTCTGGACTACAGTCATACTGCAAACAATGGGAGCCTGAAAGCAGGCTTTCACAGATTAAATGTGTTTTCTTTGAAGGAGACATTCTTGAAGCAGAGTAAAGCAGAGTTATAGGGCTAATAATGATAATCAAATATGTTCTGTGTGTACTGTTTAAATTGTAACTGAGCTTTTATCCCTGGATAATGAAAAAAATCAAACACCCTTTCTGTACCACTTGTATAATCATTAATCTGTGTTTGTACTGTGAACCTTGTATAAACAAGAAGAGCCTTGTCAACAATAAGTCAGAGCCAAAGAAAGGTCTTAATGTTATAAGTCAGCTGCTAGATTCCACTGACCACATCAGCTGACTAACTCCCTCTCATCGTTGACCCCTCATCTGCTCTCTGGAACACCTTGTAGGCAAAAACCTCTCCTTTCCATGCTCAGGATTGCCCCACAGAAAGGCTCCTAGCACAATCTGACAGAGAATGAACTCCCAACAACAGAGCATGTATGGGACAGATCTGGGCTCTCGGCACATATATAACAGTTGTGCAGCTTGGTCTTTATGGGGACACCTAACAGCAAGACCAAAGCTGTCTCTGATTCTTTTGTCTCCTAATTGGACTGCCTTGTGTAGCCTCAATGACAAAAGTTGTGCATAATCTTATTGCAACTTTATATGCCAAGGTTGGTTGATATCCATGGGAGACTTCTTTTTTTTTAAAGAAAGGGAGAAGGGGTATATTGGGTTGAGAAGTGAGGTGAGAGGGAGGGTCTGAGAGGAGAGATGTGAGCAGATGCTGTGATAGTACACACACATTAATTGATAATATAATAAAAAGAAATAACATTATAATAGAAATGAATGAAACAGAAATAAATAAAACAGTACATAGAATTAACCAAAGGAAGAGCTGGCTCTTTCTGAAGATAAAGAAAATTGACAGGCCCTTATCTCAAATAAATTAAGGAAAAAATAGTGTACTCAAATTAACAGAATCAGAAATTACAGAAAAACATTATTACAGAAACCAGCGAAATTCAGAATATTCTAAGGAAAAGTTCTTAAAACATTCTATATTCCAGTAAGCTTAAAAATGTACATGAGATGGATAAGTTTTAGCTTTGCCCAAGCAACCATTATTCAACAATGAATTCAACAATAATTCAACAACCTAAATAGACCTAAACAGACCCATGAGGAAATTCAAAAGGTCACAAAAGGCTCCCACCACAAAAGAAAGGAAGAATGAAAGATCAAAAAAAAAGAAGACTCCAAGATGGTGGAGATCAGTGTACACTGTATCTGAGGGGCAGAGATTCCGAGACTCTGAGACCAGTATGGACAAGTGGCTAGATAAAGAGCATCAACTTTGCAGCTTCCTGTTATGGACAAGTCATCTAGGAAATGGAGTCAATATGATCTAGGGCCTCTGTGGCCATCTCACTGATCCAGGAGTAGCAAACATTGGGCCACCTGTCCCTTCACATACTTTAGTGAATTTGGATCCCCATATCCATGAACTCTCTGCTCTATCAGCCAGAATTCAGAAACCTCTTTTTCCATGTGGGTCAGGTTCAGGATTACTAGAAAAGCATCCCAGCCACAAAGCCACTGTTCTTCTGGTCACCCTGTGGACACCAGGTGAACAATAGAATTACAGGGATGCCAGATCCAAAGTGGCAGAGCTCAGGAAAATCTGAGTACAGGGAGCACAGTTTGGGGCAGGCCTGTAAGCAGCAGCCCAGCTTTATTCTGAGGAATCTCACAGATGCCACCTGGAGCACCTGCACCTGTACCATGATAATGATGAGTACCAGTACCTGCACCCCAAAATTCAGTGTTCCAGTGCATGCACACCCCTGTCCTTCAATTCACTTGTCCCTACATATTTATGTGTCCATACACTGCTCTGTGCCTTGTCCTTCAAGATGCTGGCATCTGAACTGCCAGGACCCATTCTAGAATCACTCCATATTTGACATCTTCCTGAACACTACTCTAAACTCCAAAGACAGGAGGATCCAGTCTTTGGTGCAGTTTCCAGGAAGAAATAGGTAAGGCTACAGACAACAAGATGGCTAAAGGCCAGCATAGAAACATAGTCAAGACAAACCGGGACATCCTGGCTACACCAGAACCCACTCCAAAGAGCAATGGATATTCTAATGCAGCTGAAACACAGGAAAAGGACATTAAATCTATGTTTATGCACTTATTAGAGGCATATAAAGAGGAAAAGAATAAATGTCTTGAAGAAATACAGAGAAATACAAGGCAAACAAAGAGAGGCCATCATAGACAAGAAACCACAATTAAACAGGTGAAGTAAATTATTAAAATTATTCAATTCTTGGAAATGGAATTTGGGCCAATAAAGAAACAAAGAGAAAACCCTGGAAATGGAATATTTAGAGAAGAGATCAAGTACCACAGAGATAAGCATCACCCACAAAATATAAGAAATGGAGGAGAAAATCTCAGGCATTGAAGTTACAATTGAAGAAACTGATAAACCTCCCAAAGAAAACATAAAATCAGAAAAGTGCAAGGACTCCATGAAAAGATGAAACCTAAGAATAATAGGAATAGACTAAATAGATGATTCCAGGCTTCAAAGTGCAGAATATATTTTTAATAAAATCATAAAAGAAAATTTCTCCAACCTTAAGAAAGAGATAACATTAAACATACAAGAGGCTTACAGTACCCCAAATAGAGTAGACCAGAAAAGAAAATCCTCTTGGCATATAATAATCAAAACAATAAATCTACACAATGAAGAAAAAATATCAAAAGCATCAAAGGAAAAATATCAAGTGTCATAGAAAGGCAGACCTATCAGAATAACACCAGACTTTGCAACAGAGGCTATGAAACCCAGAAGGGCCTGGGAGGATGTCATGCAGATGCAAAGAGACCACAGATGTCAAAGCAGACTACTGTACTAAGCAAAACTTACAATCAACACAGATGGAGGAAACAAGATATTCCATGACAAACCTAAATTAAAACAATGTCTACGCACTATCACTGACCTTGAGAAGCTACTAGAAGGAAAACTCCAACCCAATGAGATCAACTACACCCACAAAACACACAATATAGATAATATCAGAACAAAAATCAAAAGAAAACAAGCACACAAACACACTATCCACGATAACACCACAATAAAAGGAACTGAAATTCAATGGAGACTAATATCTATCACCATCAATGGAATCAGCAATCCAATAAAAAGACATGTTAACAGAATAGTTATGGAAACAAGATTCAACATTCTGCTGCATACAGTAAACACACTTCAGCCCCAAAGATAAACACTACCTTGGAGTGAAGTGCTAGAAAAAGGTTTTCCAATCAAATGGATCCAAGGAGCATGTGGCAGTACCATCTTAATATCTAATAAAATAGTCTTCCAACCAAAATTAATCAAAAGAGAAGTGAAGGATGCTTAGTGTTCATCATAGAAAAATCCAGCATGAGGACAACAATATATTGAACAACTATGCCCCAAATAGAAGGGCACCTGCATTTGTAAAATAAACATTATTAAAGATTCAATCACACATCAGTCCCAACACAGTAATAATGGTAAACTTAAATACCTCGCTCTCACCAAGTGAGAGATTATTGTCACAGAACCTAAACAGTGAAATAATGAAGCTTACATAGGTCATGAATCAAATACCTAATAGAAGTCCTCAGAAATTTTCACCCAGACACAAATATGCCTTCTTCTGTGCAAATCAAGGAACTTTCTCCAAATTTGACCATATATTCAGGCACAAAGCAAGTCTTAACAGATACAATAATACTGAAATAATCCCTTGGATCCAATTACACCACTACGTTCTAAATCTGGATCTCAACAATGACAGAAAGAGCAAAATGCCTACACATACACATGGAACCTAAACAACTCTACTCAATGACAGGTGTCATGGAAGAAATAAAGAAAGTAATTAAAGATTTCCTAGAATTACAGAATATACAGAAAGCCTATAGCCAACATTAAACTAAACAGAGAGAAACTCAAATCATTCCCACTAAAATCAGGGACAATGCAAAGCTGGCTGCCTCTCCATATCTTTTTAACATAGGACTTGAAGGCATGTATCACTCTGGAAGGAATTTAACCTATGATAGTATTAAATCTTAGAATATAAAGAATATTTAATTTTTTAACACTTGATTGTTTGAAATAAATCAAAATGTTCTGATTATATTAAAAAGGTTTGGCCTTTTAATATAATAAACAGTCAATTCTCATCATTATATTAATGTATTTTCCTTCTGACTTTTTTTTTCATAAAAAATTTCATTTTATGAATAATTACCTCACTATGCCTCTTCTTTTTCATTTGCTCTAAACCTTTTCCAGGACCCACCTTATATTTACTCTCTCTCAAATACATGGACTCTTTTCTCATTAAATGTATTTGTGTATTTGTGTGTGTGTTTGTATATAAAAATGCAACCTGCACATTCCATATGATGTTACTTATATATGTTATCACATAGTTGACCACAACCCTAAACAGGCAGCCATGTTTTCATTTACAAAGACTTGCTTTTTCTATTGTTGATACTGAAAATGACAACTGTGTTGTAAATGCAGTTCAGTTTCTTGTGCATGCAAATACAATCAGACATGTACTTTTCCTGGAGTTATTTTGAGGCAAGAATCATTAGGTTTGTTAATCACAGAAATACATATCAATCCTGGACAACTGGAGATCTCACATTTAATGCAGAGCTTATAGCATGGAACACTGCAAGAGCTGAGATGGCCATTCCATGCACCAAAAGGCAAGTTTTTAAAAGTAGGGTGCACATGACACAACACCATGAGAATTGCCACTCTAAACTTCACACATTTTGTGGCTTCAGCAATGACTAATAATGGATTTAGGGATGAGTGTTAGAGACATATGGAACAGCATTACATTATGACACCAAGGTCACTTCTTAACTTTTCCCACCTCCATTTCCAAGCAGTTTGAGTAAAAGTATTATTTTTCTATCTGTCTGGTTGGAAATGTGCTGCTCTGGACAAAATGCACAAGAAAAACAGCAAACAGGTCTTTCTTTTTGTAGAACTTTCCAGAATCCTGGAACACAGCTCTGTGTACATACACATTGAGGAGTCTGAAGGCAACACAGAAAAACTGGTCATGATATCGAACATTAGATTAAAATATTTTAGGCTAAATACATGTAACCTATGGAGATTGTATTTCTTTATGACAAACTCTGATGTTTTAATGTGGGACTGTAGAATGGAGATTTAAACTTAACAAACTTTCCAATACTAAATGTTCAACATGCCTTTATGGTGACCAATGACTTACTACTGCCTATCCTGTGTGAAATGTGTAGAACTTCAACATATTCTCTTCTGTGAGGCAGCAAGCCAGAAATGATTTTATTGTATGAATTTTGGGACATTTGGGTTTTAAGACAAGAATCCAATCACATTTGCCTCCAAGCACACTTCTTTCTACCTTTATATTTCCAGTCTTGTAGTAACACCCATGCACTCTGATTCAGCTCCAAAAGGAAGTTCAATTTTCTGGTGAAATGGTTTGGCCATTGGTGAATTATAATCTGTTACTGTGACTTTTACCCTTGACTCCCAATGCTAGGGATTATTCTATGCCTTTCTTTTCAAACCTTAGTGTAGTCATCAAATGGGATTTTCAGCAGTTGCTTTCTTAGATAATCACATAACTAATAAAATTCTAATGCAATTTTAGTTTGTTATATATTAGAAATTTTGTAGGACAGTAAATATTTCTATCTTAGACCTCTTTTCTGCCTTGGTTTGGATTCAGTTTCTGTCTAACGAATATGTACATATTAACAGGAGTATATTTCTGGATAGCTGGATCAACTGTTAAGAGTGCATAGAGCTCTTGCATGGAATATAAGTTCAGTTCCTGACACACATATTGGGCAGCTCATATACATTGTTAACAGAGATATCTTATGTCCAAATCCATAACTTATGATTTATGCTAGCTCACAACGTTGTAAAATTATTGATATGCTTGAGTGTGAGTTGTGTGAATGGAAGAATGCTTGAATATCAGGTAGCCCGTATAATTAACATATGTGAAAATTTACATAAGTTTGTGTGCATATCTGTGTTTACATATAGAAACACTCATATTTGCCTCTATATAACCATGAGCTCTCAATTATTCATTCACTGCATTATAAATGAACACATTCAAATTCAATTCACCTAATTCTAGCTAAGGAATTAGCTGAATTATGTGTGCATTTGTATGTATATTTATATGTGTATGTATATATACATATATGTAATTTGAAATATTGGTTCATTTCTGATTTAAAGTCATCAAACAGAACTAAAGAGATGTTTTAGTATTTAACATGCTTGCCACATTAGCAGGTAAACATAAATTTGATCATGATGAAAGTATGGAAGAAAAGTTGGGTGCAGAAAAATAGGCCTGTAATCCAAACTGTATGATCATGAAGACAGAGAGAAAACTTAGGTAAAGCTATCCACTGAGTTCAGCAAAATCAGAAAGTAAGGGTTTCAGAGATAAAAATAAGGTGGACAGCAATTGAAGAAGATAACCACAGTTGACTGTGGACTTAAGAAGTACATGTGCTTGTGTGCATGAACCCCCACATAAAAGCTCACTGTCACATAGAGCTAAGAAAGTAAAATTTCACAATTATTTTAAAAGTTCAAAAAATTATTACACCATCAATTTTTACAATTCTTTACAAATATTTCCCTTCATATTAAATGCTGAAAAATTTCCAGACCTGTTTGAAGTTGCTTGGCCATTGAATCAGAAATTCATTGATGAAAAAGCCTTGATCTTGTGCACTCTTGAAGACAAACTCTCCCACTTTAAGTAGTAATGCATTTTGAAGACTATATGCAATATAGTTTTGTATATCATACGTTTCCCTAATATTCTTGTTCTCATCAAAGCTTATTTCATCTCCAGCAGCATTTATAAATTTAATTTTCCTCAGAAATGGATGCAGCTGAAGAGAGACATCATACAATATGAGTGGCCCACACAGATTACTGGCTGACTTTAAAGAGAAGATCATTTTCCCTCTCTCTAACATGGCTTTCTTTTTGAAGGTGCTTCATTTGTTTATTTGTCTTCCCAGTTGTTTAATGAAATTAAAATTATTCCCCATAGAAATAATGCAAGATCTACTGAACACAAGTAGAGGTATTATATATGAAATGGAAGATAATATAGTGTGTAGCACGTCCTTAGTTGGAAAAATGTCCTGTGTCTTTCTCCAGCACTAGAAAGTAATATTTCCATTTAGAAGATGTAGATTTTAAGAGGATCAAAAATGTTGACACCCAGTGTACTTGGTTACTAAGGCTTGGACGGCAGTGACACTACAGCAAGTGAGAAGCCATGCTGTAGACTTGAAAATGCCAGTGTCTATGCTACAACTGTACACAACTGTACAGAAGATACTAGAAGGAAAACCCCAACCAAAGGAAATAAACAGCACCCAAAGAAACACAGAAAATAAGGGATTAAAGCTAGGTTTCCATAAGAATAGAAAGAAGAGAAAACTTAAAAAACTAATGGAGACTGAACAACTCAGTAACCACTGAGACATGGAAGAAATAGTTTTTCTAGAATTCAATGAAAATGAATGGACAACATACCTAAACCTCTGGGACACAATGAAAGCAGTGCTAAGGAGAAGTTCTAGTAGCAATTTAAAAACACATGTTAAAGCTCTAGAACAGACAGAAGTAAACATACCCAAGAGGAGTTTAGAGCAGGAAATAATCAAACTCATGGATGAAATCAGTATCATAGAAAAAATGGAAACAATACAAAGAATCAGAGAAACCAAGAGCTGTTTTTTTTGAGAACATCAACAAGATAGACATACTTCTAGACAAACTAACAAAAAGTCAGAGAGACAGTATCCAAATAAACAAAATCAGAAATGAAAAGGGGGAATAACTCCAAAGAATTATTAGATATTATTTCAAAAGACTGTATCCCACAAGTTTGGAAAATATAAATGAAATGGAAAATTTTCCTGATCGATTTCACTTACCAAAGTTAAGTCAAGATCAGGTAAGCAGGTTAAACAGTCCTATAACCCCTAAGAAAATAGAAGCAGTCATCAGGAGACTCTCAACCAAAATAATAATAATAATAATAATAATAATAATAATAATAATAATCCTAGAACCAGATGGCTTTAGCATGGAATTCTACCAGACTTTCAAAGAGGAGCTCATATAAGTACTTCTGAAACTATTTACAAAATCAAACAGAAGGGACATTGCCAAACTCATCTTATGAATCCACAGTCACACAGGTACCTAAACCACACAAGGCCCCAACAAAGAAAGAAAAGTTCAAATCCATTTCCCTTATGGACTTTGATGCAGAAATACTCAACAAGATACTGGTAAACCGAGACCAAGACCACATCAAATACATCATCCACCATGATCAAGTAGGCATCATTCCAGAGATGCAGGGATGGCCCAACATATTTAAATCCATCACTGTAATTCACTGAAAGAAAAAAATAAAGATGTTCATTTCGTTAGATGCAAAAAAAATGCCTTTGATAAAATTGAGCACCATTTCTTGATAAAAACCCTGTAAAGATCAGGGATACAAGGTCCTACCTAAACATAATAAAGGTAATATACAAGCCATAAGCCAAAATCAAATTAAATGCGGAGAAACTCAAAGCAATTACAGTAAAGTCAGGGACAATACAAGGCTGCCCACTCTTTTCATATCTTTTCAGTGTAGTACTTTAAGTTCTAGCTAGATCAATAAGACAGCTACAAACAATCAAGGGGTCAAAATTGGAAAGGAAGAAGTAAAAAAAAATCCCTATTCACAGATGATATACTAGTATATATATATATATATATGTGACCCACAAAATTTTACCAGAGATCTTCTACAGTTGATAAACCCCCTTTAGTAAACTGGTTGCTATAAAAATAACTCATAAAATAAGTAATCTGCATCACTATAAATGATTAATGGCCTGATAACAAAATTAGGGAAACAACATTCTTCACAAAAACCAGAAATAATATACTATATCTTGACATAACTATCCAAGTAAGAGAAAGACCTCTACGACAAGACCTTGACATCTCTGAAAAAAGAAACTGAAAAAGATACCATAAGATGGAAAGATCTCCCATGCTCATGATCAGTAGAATTAACATAGTAAAAATGGCCATCCTACTAAGAACAATCTACAGATTCAATGCAATTACTATCAAAATACCAACACAATTCTTCACAGACCTTGAAAGAACAATTCTCAATTTCATATGGAACACCAAAACAAAAACAAAACCAAAAAAAAAAAAAAACAAAAAACAGAATAGCTAAAATGTTTTTGTATAATAATAGAACTTCTGGAGGTATCTCCATCCCTGACTTCAAGTTGTACTACAGAGCAATAATAATAAAATCTTAAGAGACAAAATGAAAGCAGTGCTAAGAGGAAGTTCCTAGCACAGAGTGCCACCAGAAAGAAGTTTGAGACATCTCATACAAGCAACTTAATGACACACCTAAAATCCCTAGGAAAAAAAGTAAGCAGTCACACCCAATAGGAATAGACAATTGGAAATAATCAAACTCAGAGCTGTAATCAATGAATTAGAAACAAAGGAAACAATTCAAAGAATCAATGAGCCCCAGAGCTGGTTCTTTGAGAAAAATCAACAAGAGAAACTATCCAAATCAGCAAAATCAGAAAAATAAAGGGGACATAATGACAGATACTGAGGAAATCCAATCATTAGGTCTTACTACAAAATACTACATGCCTTTCAGGATGGGGATTGACCATTTTAGTTAGGGTCCTCTCTCTTGCTTACTTTCTTTCGATGCACAGATTTTAGTGGGTTTGTCCTATGTTGTATATCTATATGAGTGAGTATATACCATGTGTGTCTTTTTGCTTCTGGGACAACTCACTCAGGATGATCCTTTCCAGGTCCCACCATTTACCTGCAAATTTCATGATTTCCTTATTTTTCATTGCAGAGTAATACTCCATTGTATAGATGTACCACAGTTACTTCATCCATTCTTCAGTTGAGGGGCTTCTGGGCTGTTTCCAGCTTCTGGCTATTACAAATAAAGCTGCTACAAAGATGGTTGAGCAAATGTCCTTTTTGTGTACTTGAGCCTCTTTTGGATATATGCCCAGGAGTGGAATGGAATTTTATGTAAGAAGTGAGAAATAGTAAGAGCTAGGGAGGACAGGGTCTCCACAAGGAGAGCAACAGAACAAGAAAATTTGAACACAGGGAACTTCCCAGAGACTCATACTCCAACCAAGGACTATTCATGGAGATAACCTAGAACCCCTACACAGATGTAGCCGAAGGCAGTTCAAAGTCCAATTGGGTTACATAGTAATGGGAAGAGGGACTGCCTCTGACATAATCTGATTGGCCTGCTCTTTGATCACCTCCCCCTGGGGGGGAGCAGCCTTACCAGGCCATAGTAGAGGACAATACAGCCACTTTTGATGTGACCTGATGGACTAAGATCAGAAAGGAGAGGAGAACCTCCCCTATCAGTGGACTTGGGGAGTGGCATGCATGCAGTGGGAGGAGGGAAGATGGGATTGGGAGGGGAGGAGGGAGGGGCTTATGGGGGGATGCAGAATGAATAAAGTGTAATTGATGAAAAATTTAGAAAAAAAGGGAAAAAAATAATTTAAGAACCCTAAATGACTTTCAAAATTGGAGGAAAACATGGAGTTAGTCAATTGGCATGGAGCACGTCTTGCCCCTGGGGGCAATGGTCTCCTGAACATACTCAGACCTCGGACACCACCACTGCTAGTTCTAGAACTAATGCAGGAAGTTCCAACGAGGGGGTTAAGGCTTCTCATAATATTTCCTATAAGCCCACACCTGTTTGTCTATATCCCCCATTTTTATTCATTATTAGCCAGATAGAGCCAAGTAATTGTGGTGATGATACTTGCTTTTTTGCCCAATGCTGGAATGCTAGTAAATTTAGGTATGCCCTGGTTACTCGCATGCCTCACTGCGTGCCTGTGCCCGTTGATGCCCCTCACGCTATGACTCTCTTCAGACAGAAAAGGAATCTTGGAACTACAGCCACCATTGTTACTGCCATCTCATTGGCGGCTGTTGGAGCTACCACCGGGGCACTAGCCATGAGTCATACTGGGCAGACTGCTCAGACCCTGAACAATCATTTAGCCAATGTAGCTCATGCCTTAGTTGCACATAAAGGAATTAATGCTCAACTAAAAGGAAGCTTGATGGTGTTCAATCAGAGGATTGACCTCGTGCAGGAGCAAATTGATACCCTATGGCAAATCGCTCAACTTGGCTGTCAATGAAAATATGCTGGACTTTGAGTCACTAGCATATAACATCAGAATTTTTCCTGTGCTGCAAATCTGTCTAAACAATTGTCGAGCTATATTTTAGGTAATTGGACTGGAGAATTCGATACTACGATGGAGCAGCTGAGAGTGGCCATTGTCACAGTAAATTCTACCAGAGTGGACGCAGGACTAGCCACAGGATTATCAACATGGATTGCTGCAGCCATGAATCATCTGAAGGAATGGGCGGGCATGGGAGCATTAGCAGGCCTTCTGGTGTTGGTCCCCTTGGTTTGCCTGTGGTATATATGCAAGATTAGAGTCTCACAACAGTGTGATGCAGCCTTGATCATTCAGGCCTTTACAGCCATTGAAGCAGGACATTCTCCCCAAGCATGGTTGGATACCATAAAAAGCTAAAATGTTACGCTCAGGATGCGAGGCTAAGCACTGCACTCAGGATCAGCTGCTTTGGACCCAGAGAAGAGCATGTCTGGTTGCATGCGGGTTGATGCCCCAGGTCCCGCCTCTGAGAAAAAGGTATCGGATGGGTCTGATGCTCTTTGGGTGGATGACACCCAAACGAACATCGGTACAAAGTCCCAATTTATTTCTAATATCAGAGATCAGACCTCTACTCTTGCCTGATGCGTCTAAAACAAAAAGGGGGAACTGTAGAGAGCTGCAGAATGCTATGCCTTAAAGATGGAGCTGGTTTCCACCTTCCACCTTCCCGATGGTGAGTGCTCTCTGTCACAAACAATTCCACATTTGGCTAAGGCTGAGGATCTGGCTTGCTTCCATGTATGTGGACCTATCTGCATTGCCCACATGGCATGCCTGGGTTGGCTACCCAGAGGCTATTTAAGCTGTGGGCTGGCTTTCCCCAGGGTCCGAGGATTGTTCAAGGTTTCTGAATAAACTGCATTGAAAAAAAAAAAAAAAGAAACTTCATGGCACACCTAAAAGCCCTAAGAAAAAAAAGAAGCAGACACACCAAAAAGAGTAGATGTCTGGAAATAATCAAACTCAGGGCTGAAATCAATCAATTAAAAACAAATAAAACAATTCAAAGAATCAATGAAACCAAGAGCTGGTTCTTTGAGAAAATCAACAAGATAGACAAATCCTTAGCCAAGCAAACTAAAAGGCAGAGAAATACTATCCAAATTAACAAAATCAGAAATGAAAAGGGGGAGAAAACAAGATACATTGAGGAAATCCAAACAATTAGGACTTATTTCAAAAGTCTATTTGCCACAAAATTTGAAACTCCAAATGAAATGGACAATTTTCTTAATCAATTCCACTTACCAAAGCTGAATCAAGACCAGGTAAATCAAATAAATAGTTCTATATCCCCTAAGGAAAGAGAAGCATTCATCAAAAGTCTCAGATCCACAAAAAGCCCAGGGCCAGGTGTTTCAGTACAGAATTCTACCAGACCTTCAAAGAAGAGGTAACTCCAGTTCTCTTCAATCTATTCCACAAAATAGAAACAGAAAGAACACTACCAAACTTATTCATTGAAGACACAGTCACCTTGGTACCTACAATTCACAAAGACCAACAAAGAAAGAGTATTTCAGGTCAATTTCCCTCATGAACATTGATGCAAAAATACTCAACAAAATACTTTGCAAACCCAATACAAGAACACATCAAAGATACCATCTACTATGACCAAGCAGGCTTCATCCCAGGTATGCAGGGGTGGTTCAATATATGGAAATCCATCAATGTTATCCACCATATTATGAAACTGAAAGGAAAAAAACACATGATAATCTCCTTAGATTCTGAATATGCATTTGACAAAATCCAACATCCATTCATGTTTAAAGTATTGGAGATATCAGGGATACAAGGCACATAGCTAAATATAGGAAAAGCAATATACAGCAAGCCTATAGCCAACATCAAACTAAATGGAAAGGAACTTAAATCAATCCCACTGAAATCAGGGACAAGGCAAGGCTGCCCACTCTCTCCATATCTCTTCAACATAGTTCTCTAAGTTCTTGCTAGAGCAATAAGACAATTAAAGAAGATCAAGGGAATACAAATGGGAAAGGAAGAAGTCAAAGTATCACTATTTGCAGATGATAAAGTGGCGGGATACAAAATCAACTCAAAAAATAAGTAGCTCTCCTGTATACAAAAGACAAAAGGGCTGAGAAAGAAATTAGGTAAACAAAACCCTTCACAATAGTCAAAAAGGACATAAAGTACCCTGGTGTGACCCTAACCAAGGAAGTCAAAGACTTGTATGAAAGAATTTCAACTCTCTGAAGAAAGAAATAGAAGAAGATATCAGAAGATCGAAAGATCTCCCATGCTCATGACTTGACAGGATTAACATAGTAAAAATGGTCCTTTACCAAATGCAATCTACAGATTTAATGCAATTGCCACCAAATTACCAACACAATTCTTAACAGACCTTGAAAGAAAAATTGCCAACTTCATATGGAATAACAAGAAACCCAGAATTGCTAAAACAATCTTCCATAATAAAAGATCTTCTGGAGGTATCTCCATCCCTGGTCTCAAGCTGTACTATAGAACAACAGTAATAATAACTGCATGGTACTTGCCTAGAAACCAACTAGTGGATCAACGGAATCAGATAGAAGTCCTAGAAATACACCCACACACTATGGACTCCTGATTTTTGACAAAGATGCCAAAACCATACAATGGAAAAAAGATAGCATCTTCAACAAAAGGTGCTGGTCTAAATGGATGTCTACATGTAGGAAAATGCAAATAGATCCATATTTATCACTCTGTACAAAACTAAAGTTCAGGTGGATCAAAGACCTCAGCATAAAACCAGACATACTAACCCTGTTAGAAGAAAAAGTGAGGAAGAGCCTTGAACTCATTGGAACAGGAGACAACTTCCTGAACAGAACTTCAACAGTACAGACTCTAAGAGCAACAATCAATGAATGGGACCTCATGAAACTGAAAAAACTTCTATAACTCAAAGGAAACTGTTATCAAAGCAAAATGACTGCCTGCAGATTGGGAAAGGATCTTCACCAACCCTATATCTGACAGAAGGTTAATATCCAGTATTTATAAAGATTTCAAGAAGTTAAACACCAACAAATCAAGTAACACAAATTAAAAAATTGGGTACAGAGCTAAACAGAGAATTCTCAATAGAGGAATATAGAATGGCAGAGAAACACTTAAAGAAATGTTCAAAAATCTTAGTCATCAGGGAAATGCAAATCAAAACCACCCTGAGATTTCACCTTACAACCATCAAAATGACTAAGGAATAACTCAAGTGACAACTCATACTGGATAGGATGTGGAAAAAGGTGAACTCTCCTTCATTGCTGGTGGAATGTAAACTTATACAACCACTTTGAAAATCAACCTGGCACTTTCTCAATTAGGAATAGTGCCTCCTCAAGATCCAGCTATATCACTCTTAGGCATATATCCAAAAGGTGCTAAAGTATACAACAAGGACATCCACTCACCTATGGTTGTAGTAGCTTTATTTGTAATAGCAGAAGCCAGAAACAGCACAGATGGCCCTCAGTTGAGGAATGGATACAGAAATTGTGGTATATCTATACGATGGAATATTACTCAGCAATGAAAAACAAGGAAAACATGAAATTTGCAGGTAAATGGTGGGAAGTGGAAAAAATCATCCTGAGTGAGGTACTCCAGAAGCAGAAAGACTCACAGGGTATATACTCACCCATAAGTGGATATAGAATATAAAATATAGGATAAAGATACTAAAATCTGTACACCTAAGGAAGTTAATCAGAAAGTTGTATGCTGGCTAAGATGCTCAAATCCCATGCAGAAAGGCAAAGAGGATGGACAGCAGATGAGGGAGAATACAGGGACAGTACAGGAGCCTACCAAAGAGGGCCTTTGAAAGGCCCTACCCTGCAGGGTGTCAAGACAGATGCTGAGACTCATAGCCAAATTTTGGGCAGAATGCAGGGAATCTTATGGAAGAACTGGGAGATAGTAAACCTGGAGAGGACAGGAGCTCCACAAGGACAGTAACTGTTCCAAAAATTCTGGGCACAGGGGTCTTTTGTGAAACTAATATGCCAGCCAAGGACCACTCATGGAGATGGCCTGAAACCCCTGCACAATAGGTAGCCTATGGCAGTTCAGTATTCAAGTGGGCTTCATAGTAATGGGGACAGGCACTGTCTCTGACAGGAACTCATTGGCCTGCTTTTTGATTTTGATCACCTCCCACTGAGGGGGAATCAGCCTTGCCAGGCCACAGAAGAAGACAACGCAGCCACTCCTAATGAGACCTGATAGACTAGGATCAGAGTGAAGGGGAGGAGGACCTCCCTTATCAGTGGACTGGGGAAGGGACAGGGGTGGGAAAGATGGAGGGTGGGATTGGAAGGGGAGGAGGAAGGGAGGTACAGGGGGGATACAAAGTGAATAAACTGTTATTAATAAAAATGTAAAAAGAACACAATAAAATGTTGAAAGATTTTTTAAAAACTATGCTGTTACACATAGTTTCAAACTATGAAAATATTGCCTGATGTCAGTTATTGCTCCTAAATATAAATAAATAAATAAATAAATAAATAAATAAATAAATAATGAGGAAGACTACTTCATACTCATCAAAGGAAAATTCCACCAAGATGGCATCTGTATTCTGAGCAACAATGCCCCAAATACAAGGACACCCACATTTGTAAAAGAAACATTAATAAAACTTAAAGAACATATCAATCACTGTACATTAATAGTGGGAGAAGTCAACATGTCACTATTATCAAGGGACAGAGCAATGGAAAAGAACTTAAACTGAGAGATAATGACACTAATGGATGTCATGAATCAAATGGACCTAACAGATATCTAGAGAATTTTTAAACCCAAAAAGAAAAGAATCTATCTTCTTTTAGCACCTCATGGACCCTTCTCCAAAACTGACCATACAGTAGGTCACAAACCAGGCCTAAAAAGATACAACAAGACTGAAATGATATCTTGTACTATATCAGACCATGATGGACTAAAGTTGAACCTCAACAATAACAGAAATAATAAAAAGCCTACACACACGTGGGAACTGAACAACTCCCTACTCAATGAAATCTAGGTGAGGAAAGAAATAAAGAAAGAACTTCCTACAGTTCAATGAAAATGAATGCACATCATACCTAATCTCGTGGGATGCAATGAAAGCAGTCCTAAGAGGACTTTTAATATCACTAAAAGCCTTCATAAGCTATTGGAGACATCCCATACAAGCAACTTAATGGCACACCTGAAAGCCCTAGAAAAAAAGAAGCAAACACACCCAACAGGAGTAGACCACTAGGAATAACCAACATCAGGGCTGAAATCAATAAATTAGAAGCAAAGAAAATAATTTAAAAAAATCAACGAAACCAAGAGCTAGTTCTTTGAGAAAATCAAATATATAGACAAACTCTTAGCCAAACTAAGTAAATGGCAGAAAGACACTATCCAAATCAACAAAGTCTGAAAGGAAGACAGAGAGATAACAGACACTGAGAAAATCTGAAGAACCATTAGCTCTTATGTCAAAAGCCTATATGCCACAAAATTTGAAAAATCTAAATGAAATATACAATTCTCTTGTTAGATTCCACTTACCAAAGTTGAATAAAAATCAGGTAAAGATATTAAAGAGACTTATACTGCCTAAAAAAATAGAAGCAGCTATCAAAATCCTTCCAAAAAAAGAGCCAAGGGCAAGATGATTTCAGAGCAGAATTCTACAAGAACTTCAATGAAGAGTGAAAACCGATATTCTTCAAATTATTCCACAAAATAGAAATGGACACAACATGACCAAACTCCTTTTGTAAGACCACAGTTACCTTGATAAATCCTAAAAGACCCCAAAAGAGAAAGAAATCTTCAGACCAATCTCTTTTATGAACAATGATGCAAAAATACTCAATAAATTAACCACAAACCAAATCCAAGAACATACCAAAAATATCATCCAACATGACCAAGTAGGCTTCATTCCAGGCATGCAGGGATGGTCCAATATATGGAATCTTAATCCATCATATAAACAAATTGAAAAAAAAAATAGCACAGGATCATTTCCTTAGAAGCCAAAAAAGCATTTGACAATATCCAACAGTTATTCTTGTTTAAATCTTGGAGTGACTGGGGACAGAGGCACAGATCTAAAAATAGTAAAAACAATATACAGCAGTCCTATAGCTAACATCAAACTAAATGAAAAGAAAGAAATCAATTCTACTGAACTCAGGGAAAAGACAAGGCCACACACTCTCTCCAAATCTCTTCAGTACAGTACTCAAAGTCCTATCTAGGGCAATAAGACAACTAAAGGTGATCAAGGGGATACAAATTGATAAGGAAGAAGTCAAAGTATTGCTATTCACATATATGAGAGTATATAAAAGTGACCCCAAATATTCTACTGTAGGAAACTCCTACAGTTGAATAACACTTTATCAAAAGTGGTTGGATATAAAGTTAACTAAAAAAAAAAAATCAGTAGCACTCCTGTATGCAAAAGACAAATGGACTGAGAAAGAATTAGGAGAACAACACCCTTTACAATAGGTAGGAAAAAAACAAAACAACATAATGTATCTTGGAGTTATCCTCAACAAGCAAGTGAAAAACCTGCATGAAAAAAAAAAAAAAAACTTTAAGCCTCTGAAGAAAGAAATGGAAAAAGATACCAGAAGAGAGAAATATCTCTCATGCTCATGGGTCAGTAGGATCAACATAGTAAAAATTGCTATCATACCAAAAACAATCTATAGATTAAATAATATTCCCATCAAAATATCAACACAATTCCTTAACGAACTTGAAAAAAACAATTCTCAGCTTCATATGAATAAATAAAAAAGCCAGAATAGCTAAAACACTCCTGTACTATAGCAGATCTTCAGTAGGTATCACCATCCCTGATCTCAAGCTCTACTATAAATCAATAGTAATAAAAAAATGCACGGTACTAAAATAAAATCAGAATGGTGGATGAATGGAATTGAAGTGAAGAGTCATAAATAAACCCACACACCTATCGACACTTGATTTTTGACAAAGAAGCCAAAACCATGCAATGGAAAAAGGACAGCATCTTCAACAAATGGTGCTGGTCTAACTGGAAGTCTACATGTAGAAAAATGAAAATAGATCCATATTTATCACCCCACATCAAACTACAGTCCAAGTTGTTCAAAGACCTCAACATAAAACCAGATACACTAAATCTGTTAGAAGAAAAAGTGGGAAAGAGTCTTGATCTCATTGGCATAGATAATAAATTCCTCAACAGAACACCAAGAACACTGGCTCTAAGATCAAGAATTAAGGAATAGGATCTCATGAAACAAAAAGCTTCTATGAAGCAAAGAACTCTGTCAACAGAACAAAATGACAGCCTACAGCCTGGCAAAAGATCTTCACCAACCCTACATACAACAGAAAGAGCTAATAAACAATATATATAAAGAGCTGAAGAAATTAAACTCCAATAATCCAAATAATCCAATTTAAAACTGGGGTACAGAACTATACAGAGATTTCTCCACAGAGAAATATCAAATGGTGGACATTAAATGCTCAATATCTGTAGTAATCATAGAAATGAAAATGACATTCCATCTTAAACCCATCATGATTAAGGTCAAAACCTGAAGTGACAGCAAGCTAGTGAGAATGTGGAGAAAGAGGAACACTCCTCCATTGCTGGTGAGAGTGCAAACTTATACAACCACTATAAAAATCAATCCGATGCTTTCTCAGACAATTGGAAATAGTGTTACTTCAAGACCCAGCTCTACCATTCCTGGGCATATATCAAAAAGATGATCCACCATTCAACAAAGATATTTGCTCAACTGTGTTCATAGCATCTCTATTCATAATAGCCATAACAGGGAAACAAACTACATGTCTCTCAACCAAACCATTGTTTTACAGAAATTGTAGTACATTTACACAATGGAATGCACCTCGGGTATTTAAAAAATAAAGGAAACTATAAAATTTTCAGGCAAGTAGATGGAACTAGAAATGATCATCCTAAGTGAGTTATTCCAAAACCAGAAAGACATGCATGGTATATGCTCATTTGTAAATGGATAATGGCCATAATATTGGATAAACATACTACAATCTACAGACCTAAAGGAGCTAAATAAAAAGGAGGACCCTATGAAAGATGCTCAATTCTTATGCAAAAGTGGAAATAGAATCAACACCAGAAGTGACTGAGGAGAGGGAAGAGGATGAGAGCCTAACATACATATCCTCCAAAAGACTGCCCATTAGGGGTTCGAAACAGATGCTAAGATTCACAGCCAAACTTTGGGTAGAGCACAGGGAATCATAGGAAAGAGTGGGAGAATAGAATGTAGAAAGACCCAGAGCTGGCAGAACCTCCATAAGAAGACCAACAAGGACAACAAATCTGGGCCCATGGGGACTTGCAGAGATTGATGGACCCACCAAAGACCATTCATGAAGAGGAAACAGACCCCTGCTCAGATGTAGCTGATAGGCAGCTCAGTCTCCATGTTGGATCCATAGTAAGGGGAGAAGGTGCTGGCTTTGACATGGACTCTGTTGTCTGCTATTTGATCATTTCCCCTTGGTGGAGGGGGCATTGCTACGCCACAGAGGAAGAGGATGCAGGAAGTCCTAGTGAGACTTGATAGGCTGGGATCAGATGGTAGGAGAGGAGGGTTCCCTGTATCTGAGATATAGGAAGTGGGATAAGGAGGAAAGAAGAATGGATGGTGAGACAAGGAAGAGTCAAGGGAGAAGATTACAATTAGAATGTTAAGTGGAGAAATTATTTTTTAATTTAATTAATTTATTTATTACAACATGTTCACTTTGTATCCTTGCCATAGCCCCCTCCCTCATCTCCTCCCAGTCCCACCCACCCTCCTTCTTCTGCCCCTATGCCCTTTCTCTAGTCTCCCAATTGGGGAGGAATTCCTTCCCTTCTAGCTTATCAGGTCTCATCAAGGATGGCTGCATCATCTTCCTCTGTGGCCTTGCAAGGCTGCAACACCCAGGAGGAGGTAATCAAAGACTCGAGTTCATGTCAGAGAATTAAAAAAAAACAAATTTAAATTAAAAATAAATTAAATGTGAATAAAACAAACAAATAAAATTTAAAAAAAACAAATACAACAGGTAAGAAGAGTGTCACACACCTACTATTCAATGACTTGGAAAGCTCAGATCGTGTTAGTGTCATGAGTAAATGGCATCCTAAGAATTTAAATATACTCCCTGTCAAATTTCAAATGGAAGATGTTGATGAAGATCAACACACTAACCTATGCTTACATACAAAACAAAAGAAAATAAATACCTAAAACTCTATATTCCATGCTCAGCACTCAATGATGGTGATGTTGATGCCAGGCATGTTGGCCTAGATTTAAGCCCAACACTTGACTGGAGTTAGAGTTGTAAGTTCAAAACTAGCCTGGTCTACATACAAACTTTCAGGAAACATCCAGGAACTCTGGGACATTATGACAACACAAAACATGCTGATAATCAGATTAGAAGAAGAAGGATGAGATCAAAGGTCCAGAAGATATTTTCAACAAAATCATACAAGAAAAATTTCTTAACCTAAAGAAGAAGATGTCTATGAAGGCACAAGAAGCATACAAAACACCAAAGAGACTGGACCAGAAAAGAAAGTCCTCTTAGCACAGAATAATCAAAATACAAAACATGCAGAACAAAGAAAGAATATGAAAAGCTGCAACTGAAAACAAAAAAACAAACCAAACTAACCAACAAATCAGACAAACCAAAAAAAAAAAAAAAAAACAAGCAAAAAAGAAAAAGGCAAATCTATTGGAATTAATCCTGTATTCCTGTATTCTCAGTTAAAATGCTAGAAGTTGAACAGCTTAGACAGAGTGCTTCTGACTCTAAAACCTACAGAAGCCAAGACTAATTATTAACCATGCCCAGAAAGTTTCAATCAGCAAATGAAGAAAATAAGATGTTTCATGATAAGGTCAAATTTAAACAATATGTATCTATAAATATAGCCCAACACAGGGTGCTAAAACCACCACCACCACCACCACCAAAATACCAGGATTTACAATCACTGTTTTTTGATATCTCTTAATACCATTGACCCAAATTCAGCAATAAAAAGACACAGGCTCACAAAAATGGATGATAAAACAAAATCCACCCTTCTTCTAAATACATCAAACACAGCTTCACATCAAGAAAGACATTATCTCAAGGAAAAGATATTCCAAATAAATGAATTAGAGTATCAAGCTTGTAAAGCGATTTTAATATCTAACAAAACAGACTTCAAAAACAACTAATCAAAAGATGGTAAAGGACATGACATATATTAAAAAAAAAAAAAAACTCCAGCAATATAACATTTCAATACTTAACATCTGTGCCCCAAACATAAGAGCAACCAAGTTATAAAAGAAACCCTTCTGCAGATTACATCACTTCCTGGTCCTCATAAACTGATAGGGGAAGACTTCAATATATCACTCTCACCAATGGACAGGTCCTCCTGACCAAACTGAACAGAGAAATGGTCCAGATAACTAACATCAAAACACTACCCAAGTGTTGTTTACAGAACATCCACCTAAGCAAAAAGATTGTTCTCTCTTCTCAGCAACACATATATTGTTCTCCAAAATTGATGATATACTTGAACAGTGGAAGTCTCAAAAGATATAAGAAACTTGCAATAACCTCCTGCATCCTATCAGACCACAAAGGTTTAAAACATCACATCACCAATAACAAAATCAATAGACAGCTTACAAACTCATAGAAATTGAACAACACTCCATTGAATAAAAAATGGATCCAAACTGAAATAAAGAAAGAAATTATAGACTTTCTAGAAGTCAATGAAATGAAAACACAACATATCAAAAGTCATAGTACACAACGGAATTGTTGACCAGAAGACAGTTCATACCACTAAGTACATTTAGAAAAAATAAACAGAAAGATCTCTTAGTAGCAACTTAACAGCACACCTAAATACTCCAGAAAAAAAAAAAGAAGTAAACAAAACTAAAAGGAGTAGACAGTGAGAAATTACTGAACTGTGTCTTCACTGGTAAAACCGAATGTTTCCATAGGAAAAGAAAGGTGGATTCAATCAAAATTGATAATGATTAGATTTGAATAGTAGAGATCTCCTGAATAAGCAGAGGTAACTAACTGTTCTTCAGACAGTGTGGTCATTCAGTCCAAACTAACTTAATAAAGACTAGTGTTTTCTTCTTAAATGAAAAAGGATACTTTTGTTGTTTCATATTAAAAACAGTTAAGAGGTTTAAAATGTTTGAAGTAAGTTCAAAGGTATAAACTTGTTTGAGTTGGTATAATTTGGAGTGAATATAACATATTTGAGCAGTGTGGTGATAAACCATGCATTTAATCCTAGCAGAGACAAGCAATTCTCTATTAATTAGTTGTTTTCTAAATTCAGGAGTTACAATGACAGGGTGTTGGTGGTTCATAGCCTTAATCCCAGTGTTTGGGAGGCACGTGCCTTTTACATAACACCTGGGAGGCAGAGGTAGGCACATAGGATTTACAGTGATTTTATTTAAAAGCTGCTTGTAATAGGCAGGCAGAAAATCAAAGTGAATGCCCTTTATTATCTAGAAATATATACACTTTAAGGTATATTTGTAAACTTTCAAAGATTTTTTAAACTTTAATTGAGATATGCTTTTTCTATTAAAAAAAAACATTTTGCCCTATAAAAGATATAACATGCCTGAAAAGGTACGACCCTCACCCCTGAATTAGGGATGGGGCAGGGTTTTGATTTAATCTTTTCAGGAGAATAAAATCATCCAACTAAAGAATATGGAGATCTCTGGACACATGAACCTTCTGAAGAAAATGACAGATCACAAAAAAAATGTCAAAAGAGAAGGAGTAAACTGGCCAACAGATATCACTCACCTTCATGTTGTCTCTTCTGCCTTCTACAGACATAAGTGCAAATTGTCTTTATGTGATTACTAAAGAACAATCCAAAATCTTTATCTCATATCAGAAAAGCCACCTGGTAAGAAACAGAGGAAAACAGAAAAATAAGGGATGATTCTATTGTCACAGATCTCATAATCTTCTGGCATGATGTGACTTCTGTACTTACCACAAACTTCAATAATCAAGAATGTGTACAGTGTTTGTGAAAGAATGTGGGAGTGAGAGAAAAAGCCAAAAAATAAGACTAAAATATAGCCAAGTTTACATGAAAAGATGTAAGTAAACCCTAGCATGAAAAATTTGCACTGGTCCAGAGATACCTTTGATTTTATAATTAATACAAATTAAATAAACACGTATTTCACAACTGCTACCAGCAAACACAAAGTGACACCTAAACTGTTATATTTCTGACCCTCCATCTACTACTAACCTCCTTTCCAGAGAGCCTTTTTGCTCTGGAAGTGGAAAATGGAGTTGATCATAAAGATAAGCTATGGTTTGCAGTCCCTCATATCCCCTTGTAGGTTCAGGCACAGCCCAGCCCTTGTGGACACTCACACAGAAAAGAATTTTGGAGAATAATTTAGTTTCTGTTTCCTACTGCATGAATTATGTCACAAGAAGTGAAATATGCCCTATCCACTTATTTAAAACCAGGCACCCCTGACAAAATTCTGCATCTCAGAAATTCCTTTTATACCCTGGAATTGAATTTCGCTAAACCACGCCATTGTGGCCGGTGGAAGTTGAAAGGTTAAAAAAAACGTAATCAAATATTGCTGAAAGATGACCACCACCACCTCTTTTCTTCCAGTTTCAAAACGATTTGTAAAATTTGTTACACAAAGATGTATGTGGAATACAACATTCATCATTTCTAGAAATGAAACCTTCAGTTTTCCAATCTGTCCACTGCAAAACCAATGCCTGATATTTCTACTGCCCAGGCCACAAAATCCTCACTTCTCTGGACAATCAACTCTCAGGAAGGATCAGAGGCCACGGGTCTCTGACAAGATCACCACACAGAGACAAATAGAACCACAGCCTGAACCACAGTCTGAACCACAGTCCATCTCGGCCAAAGCAGATCAGGCTGTGATAGCTCAGCAGCCTGCTATTCCTGACCTGGAGACAATGGCCCCACACTCAGCATGACATGGCCTCTGGTCTCACCCACAGCTATTTAGAGCTACATCAGAGGAAAATCCCAGAACAAACCCATAAACTACCTCCCACTGTTGCTCCTGCCTGCTAGGCCTGCCCAGAGTACATCATTAGCTTGAACAATAGAGCTGAGTCTCAGGAGAGTAGTAGATCCTCTACCAGTGGATCAAAGATCAAATGATGCAGATAGCAGAGGCATTCTAGCTTTGCCCTAACCCCTATGGGCACACAGAATGCTAATGTTGTTATAAAAGAATGAAAATCCCAATTGTTCTCTTTTAAAACTTGCTAGCACAGAGAGGCAGAGAAAGCGTCCATCTGACCCTGCTACTCACCTCACCTCCAAGAGTAAAAAGCCCCAAAAGCTCACCAGTTCAGATGACAGCTCAGGGGAGATAGACCAAAGGAACCCTAGGCCAAAGGCTTTCTAGCTCAAAGCTCAAAAAGCCCAAAATCTACCATGCTAAAACTCCTTCCACTTTTACACTCTGTCTTAAATACATTTCAGCTGAAAGTTTCACTTTCTCTTTAATCCCTGTCAGCTGGTTTCTTGCTTTGCCTCTTGATCTAGGGTGAACATTATTTCATCCGGTGCACAGAGAGATTTTTGAATTAAAGGTATGTTCTAGGGCTGATGGAACCATAACATAATCACCGGTTTACAATAAATTGTAAGTTTTTGGAATTAAGGTTTGTGTTAGGGCTCACCCACACCAAACAAAGCACAGGTTTTACAGTTCACAATCTAAGGGATCACACTGGCATCAAATATCCTGCAACATCCTCATATTGGAAATGTTTTAAAATACAATCTTCCACTTTTCCAGGGCACCTGCTCATCTTCCAAAATACAGGTCATTTATGTTGCACATTCCATTACACGATCAGTGTCTAGTGCAATCGTCTCTACCTCATAGTTGGGAAGTCCTTCAGCCAAACTTCTGTCAAAGCCAAACAGTAACAACCATTAAAGAAACAAATGGCCATGAATTTGAAAGCAAGGAGTAGTTAATGGGAGCTCAATGAAAATGAGAAATAAAAAAAAAAAGAATATGGCTGTACCTAGGAATGTCGGAGTAGAAAGTTTATTATAGATAGACTAGAGAACATAGTCAGACACAGGAAAATCTGGGATAATCTAGAGTTGACATAACCCTGAGCTTTGTGAGATGAGAGGAGAGAGGGAAGTGGAGAGCCAGAACAAAGGGCCAGGAGGATAAATGATAAATGAAAAAGACCAGGTAACCAAAACAGTTGGAATATATAAGCATGGAGGAGGGCAGCTCAACTCCTGGGCTAGAGATCTGTGTTTGACACCCATACCTTGTAACAGGTAAGGACTGAGGGATACTGGAAGAACCTGACAGCCAAATCTGCATTGATTGTTAAGTAGCCACCTTAACCATTCATCCCAGCATTTGAGAGGTATAAGTAGAGAGGAATGAGAAGGTTGAAATGATTTCATTATAATCGCAAAAAATATTTTTAAAAGTTGAAAATGGCCTTATGGTCCAATATTCCTCAGGTACTTCAAGTGTGTATTAGAGCACACAAAGTATTACTCACACCTTTTCTATCAGGTTGTTCATTTTCAATGAGGGGGGAGGAAACATGCCTGTTAGTCACTACCACAGCAGTTTATCCAGAACTTCTGTGTTGTTTGAACTCGTGCAACTATAGAAATTTGCTTCCCAGAAACAAGTTCAGCAACTAATCCATATTCTTGATTCCCTTTGTGTATGACTCCCCCCAAATGTACAGTTTTCACTTTTATTGACCATCTAACATTGATTATCTGACTCATTACTATCTTCCCTCCTCCCCTCCCTTTCTGTGTTGTGACTATACCAGCTTCAAAGTAGGTCAGTGAACTCAATTCTTACACAGGTCCCTCTTTATTTGTAATTGCTCACCTCCAAAAAATTTATCAGAGTGCTCAGTGGACATTCATTCACTGGTTTCTTTTACTTCACACTCACCAGTCAAGGTCCACCTAAAAAGAGCTGCAGGACAATGTTCTAGGCACTGGGCAGTAGGGATAGCATTCAGTGCTCAAAGAAAGTCTCGATTACATAACATGTGAAAGGTTGATCTACAGGAGACATTGCTTTAAGCAAAAACAAATATCAAACCACTAGAGAAAAAAATGAATGAAATTCTTAATGACTGGGGATTATCAGAGAATATTAACTAATAGGAGACTAGGGCAGTGATGCATCAACAAAATAAAATTTAATAATGCCAACACCTGACTTTTAAGAAAAGATTTATTTATTATGTATACAATGTTCTGTGTGCATCTACACCTGCATGCCAGAAGAGGGCACCAGATCTCATTATAGATGGTTGTGTGCCACCATGTAGTTGCTGAGAATTGAACTCATGACCTCTGGAAGAGCAGCCAGTGCTCTTAACCTCAGAGTTGAAAAACCGCATAGGCATACTTACTTTGAAAAGGAATAGGCCATTCTGTGCTAGAGGGAAATCCATTAATAAGATGCTGTTTGACCTTACTCCTGTGTACAATGTTAGCTGCTGAGACCTGTAACCTGACAGACACAGATTTAGCTAATAGCTTCTGTCTCAAATTTGAACTGACATAACATAACAGTATCAATGAGGATTGTACATATGGGCATAGGAGAGTCCCTTAATTTGGCATTAAATATTCACTGGATCAAGCTACCTGAACCAAATTGTACACCCACCAATGTGATCTGTTTTCATTTATGAATTAATAAATACGTGTTAGGAAATTACAAGTAAAAAACCTCCTCCTGCCTCAATTCAGTCCTTCTTCATAATGCTACCCCCTCCAGCCTACTGCCTTAAACTTTATTCTGAACAAGCAGGGAGTGGGGGGGGTGTACTTTAGTCCCAGCACTTTGGAGACAGAAGTAGGTGGACTCCATGAGTTCCAGGCCAGCCTGGTCTACAAAGTGAGTCCAGGATAGCCAGGATTACATAGAGAGACCCAGTGTCAAAAACAAATACAACAAAAACCATAAAACAACACCAACAACAAAACACTCTAGTCTGTGATCTAGCTATTTCTTATCCTGTTTTCCCCTGCAGTGTACATAATAACTGTTTCTCCTATTCTGGTCTGAACACAGAAGCTCCACATGGAAATCCTTTTCCTGTTATGAAATGGAGAGTTCATTAAATGACATATGAGTAATTTTAAAACTGTGATGTGGTACAGCCCTTTAACTAAAGAATTTAGGAAATTTCATGAAGAAGAAACATGGTCAATGCCTTGAGGAAAGACAAACTGGGATCAAAGTGACCTGCATCACACTAGTTTGTCTCAGAAACATTTTTCTATGAGGCTGAAGATTCAACTGTTCTAGAATTAATATGCCTTTCCAAAAAGAAATGACTGCACACACAATTTAAAGATAATAAAGAAAATTCCCTTTAATGACAGCATACTTTCAGCTCTGGATAATGCTCGAAAGGAGCCAGGTGAGAACAGACTTTACATTCCACATACCCTGTCACCCTAAGTCACTTTCAGATTCAGGCCCTAGGTTATGTTTGGAACAATTTAAATGTGGATTGGAGACTAAGTGGTCTAGCCACTTAGAGAGATGATTTACTCAGGGAGATTTACACACCAAAAAATATACCCAGAATTATTTCTTAAGAAAAACCAGAAGTTCCCTCCTCAGTGACAATGTCCTAAATGGAATACCTCAGAGAATGAGAAAGATAGGAAGAGTAGGTCAAAAAGATAAAAGCTGCAGTGGGAGGTCTGATATTTTTTACAACATCTCAAATCATTTAATTTACCAATGAAGACTCTGGATCTTAATGATAGGATGAAAGCCAGGTAGCTCAGAGAGGCAGACAAAGCACCCAGTTGACAGTCTCAGGCCTAGGTCCCAGGATGAATCCCTTTCTCACAGGCCATCTAAAACAACCTCCTGATGACTAAATTTCCTCACTTCCCCTTCCAGGGTCTCTCTATTCTTCCTCCCAACTCCTTCTTACCCTCTATATTTTTTCTTAATATTCCTATGTTCACTTCTTGTCAACTGGATTTATACTCTGCATCTTGGCCTATGGTTGACTTCATTCAATTCTGCTTACAATATTGGAACAGAAAGCTCTTGGATTAAAGGTGTTTGTTATGGCTCAAACACACCACAACTATTTTTTTCAGTAAATAACACAATCTTTGGGTTCACAGTGAGCAAATATCCTGCAACAGAGGTCTTTTACAAGCTATGTCTCATGCCAAGTAATCTTATTAGAAAGAAGAGCATTCGATATACTTGCAGGGAAAAAAATAGAATGGGAAAAAAAGAATGAAATGACTTCTGTGAAGTCAACACAAACTATCACACAATGGGATAAACTCAGGAGGAGTCTAGTACAACAATGCTATATGAAGGGAGCACAGGGTATCTCAAGAACAATACTGACCAAGCCTACAATGGCTTTGGGACTGAAAACTATAGCTCTATGGCTGGGAAGAGTTGGATTGCCAGGTTCTAAAGCACTGCCTTCCTAAAGACCCTGGTCCTTGGACCATTACCAGGTCTCACAAGTGATACTTGCTTTAGAGAAAGACATCTGTGTTGTTCTCTGTACATTGGGACCTTATGGAAAGTTCTCAAGGCCCTAGGCTGGCTCTATCAAACTTGTTGTTGGGTTTGGAGAGATCTATGTCATTCTCCATACATGAGGGCCTCAGATAAATGTTGGTTGATCAGGCCAACCATCAACACAACAGAGTTTTTTCTTTTCAAAGAGTTGTCACCTGTGTAACCCTGGTGACCCTTATGGGGCAGAACTATGCATTTCTCAAGTAGAAAACTGGAACTTTATGGGACACCAGGCCTTAATATTGGTTGTGACCCTGTAATGTTCCCTTGAGCAGATTGTTAGAAGCCTATTATTTGATTTGAGGATGCATCTTGTGGCTGGTTTTAAATCAGTTTCCCATTTGCTGTGGTTTGTAGCCACATTTCTGGATAATCCTGGTGAGCAAACATGTATGTTCCAGGATCCTAATCTCTAACAGCCCTGGTAGCATACTACTTATCTGTGGAGTGTTTTACAGGTAAATTCTAACTAAATTCCTCAGCTAAATTCTAACTGGTGCCACTAGTTTGTCAGTAATGGTAAATCCTTTACATCATCTATTCTACTCTTCTATATCTCAGCTTAATATTGGTCAGAAGATTACCTATCCAAGGAAAAGCCTGAGGATAACCAAAAGAATGGGAAGGTATCTTATCTCAGGGTTGAGCATTTGTTCTGAGTAGCCCAGCTACCTTATAATAGAACATTCAATGCCACAGAAAATACCTACCATTCCTGAAGCCTATATGATATCTCGGTCATTGTTAATTATGTTAGTTAGCCAATCACCTTGTAAAAAGCTTGCCCTTGCTGAATGTCACCCAATCCTGTAACTGTTAAACTAGAAATTCCTGGTACTTCCTCAAACCCAAATCAGAACCCTGCCATGTAGCTGCTTGGGGCTCTCCTCTCTGATTTACTGTGTTGGTGATGGTGGACAGACCAAGCTAAATCCCAAATAAAGTTCTTTGCTCTTGCATATGTCATCTGGCTCTTGATGATCTTTGGGGACCCTAAGATCTGGGCATAACATTTGGGGGATCATACCTGATCCCCAAGACCCACAAGCACCACTAGAACATAGAGGTGAACACCAGCTTGTAAGGGAGCACTTTGTCCATGTCTGTCTGTGTCTGTTTGTCTGTGTCTGTCTCTGTGTTTCTCTAATTTGTGTTTTTGGGCCTTGAGGCAAAATTTGTATGGTCAGAAAGGTTGGAGCCAATGCTCTGGAGAGCTGTGTACTTCCAGAACCCCTCAAAGGGGAGCATCTGTAAAGGAAATTGAGCACCCAGTTTTCTGTGATCTCTGGATCTCAGAGGGTAAGAATGTGCCCCTATCTGTAAAGGGTGGTAGAGAACCCAGTTTTCTGTGATATCTAGATCTTTGGATAAGAACAAGGCAGGTAGACCCTGCAGCACAGATTCTCTGATGCCTGACTTTCAGTTTTTCCACTGCACTATTGGTGAGATCTGTTGTCTGGTTCTGGGTGTTTTCTACTGCACAGACAGTGAGACCTGGCTGTTGTGTCATTTTGTTTGACTGTCCTTTCTGTCGCTGCCTGTTTTTTGTTACTGGGACTCACTAAGGACACAGGACAGAATCCTTATATCCCCCTAGACTTGATTCTTTCCCATTTCAGGGAGGCTTGAACCATGCTCCACAGGCTACAGTGACAATGGCAAGGAGGTGCCAAGGGATGTATGCAGTATATGGAGCTCCAAGCTTGGCAACTCTGCCACTGGTCTCTGGTCTATGGTCTGGCAGAACTTGGCCACTGCTCTGGCAGAGCTTGGCTGCTGCTCTGGTAGAGAGCAACAGGTATGCTGCTGCTCCAGTCTCTGGTCTGGCTGAATGCAGGGAGTCATTCCAAACTCTGGTGTAGTTGGGTGGAGACTGATTTTGGGGTGGGCCACCACTAATGGAACAAGATAGAGGGCCCATAGAGAGACAGGCCACTGTTCTCAGTTTTGGTATTTTCTTCTTCTTCCATTCTCTTTGTTTTCATGCCCTGTATCAGGTACATTCTTTTCTTGTGTTGTTCTTTTGTGATTTTGTTTGCTTGTGATGTTTTCAGTGGGCACATGACCAAACATCTGTGCTCCATGGTGACTTTGCCTGCCCCATGCTCCCAGCAGTACAAGCTGGGACCCCTCTGGTTGCCAGTGGGAGCACACATTTCCACATTGTTGGCTGGAAAGGCTCAGTTGGAGAGGGGTCTGTGTGCAGAAAATCCTGCTAGGCTGGACCTTGTTGCCTCCTTGTATCCTCTCTGAGGAAAGTCGATGACCTGAGGTTAGATCTGGCTTGGAACAATGATTGTCAAATATGCTCATAGCCAAAATGTAATGCGATAATTACTACTGTTATTATTTGGTTAGGGTCCCCTGTAGCCCAGCCTGGCCTGAAACTAAACAGCTATAAGATGACCTTGAATTTATGATCCTTCTTCTCCACCTCTTATCAACTGAGCTACACCCCCAATCCCTCAAACTTCTTGTATTGAACCATAGGTGGCTCCAACAAGGAAGTGGACCGAACCCGAAAGGAAAAGGCTTGGCTTCACTGAGCTCCTGGGTCTGTGCCAGTGTACTGGCACTGTGCCAAGAATACCCACCTGGCACATGGTTTATTAGCCTGAATGCACTTATGAAATTGTCACCTGAGAACTAAGCCAATTCTTTTTATTTTTATTTTTTATTTATACAGTGTTCTGCCTGCACGTGTGACAGCAGGCCAGAAGAGGGCACCAGATTTCATTATAGATGGTTATGAGCCACCATGTCGTTGCTGGGATTGAACTCAAGACCTTTGGAAGAGCAGTCATTGCTTTTTAACCTCTGAGCTATCTCTGCAACCCAGCCAATTCTTTAGGAGAGGTCTCAGACTGGCAACTACAAGAATTTTGTTAGAAAATCTTAGAAAGCACATGTATGATTGTGGTTTGCTTAGGTGGGGATGTAATACCAGGATCACACGGCCCTCAGAGACCATTAGGAGATGACATGATGCAAGAGCAAGCTAGCTTTATTACAAGAGTGATTGAACTCGGGCCCAAGTCTCACTAACACAGCAGTAGAGAACTGGGAACTTGAGCCCTGAGTGAGCAGGGTTTTTAAAGTGAAAGACTCTAAGAAGGTGGGTTTCCATAACAGCAAGGAGGGAGATACATGTTTCCATGAGAGAAAGCAGGGGGATTCATGCCTTGATGTTACAGAATTGGGTAGAAGCCATAGGGGAGAGGTGACCGTTTACATAATCACATTTCCCTGGGAGATTGTCTCTATTTTTTACTAAACATTTATTCTGTCATATTTCCTGGTCGCCATTGCTTGGAGAGCTAACTTTGCATTCTGCCAGGTGCACATTCTCTGATATTTCCTGGTACCTGAGTTCAGCTCCTGGTCAAGATGGTGCCTTATTTCAAAATGGAGTCACACAGGCCAACTTAAACTCCTCAGGGAACTTCTGTCAATGTGTTCTCCAAAATGCAAAAGGACTTAAGTGAAGGGTGCAGTGGAGGGTGGGGAGAGGGATAGATGAGGAATTCACCACGTCTGGGTATCTACTCCTCTCCCCAGAAAATGAGTTGATTTACTTAATCACTAGTGCAAGAAATAATAGCTAGAATGTATTTTAAGTTCAAGGTCTAAAAGTGAGGCTGCAGGGGTCCTTTTGGCAATGCTTTTGCAGCATTGCATCCATTCACTTGCAAGGTTTGTAAATTCACCCTGAGCAATGAAGGAAAGGAATGGGAGGGAAGTGAAGGGGAGGAGAGGGTAGGGAAATGGAAGGGGAGGGAAGGAACATGTTCAAAATCTTCCTGGCAAGAAAACGAAAAGGAAAAAAAATCCTGGTTAATGAATTTCCACCTTTTGTGTGTTCAGGAATTCTTAAGTTGTGTTTATGTGTACATCCTTTCATCATATTTACATATATGATGAAAAAGCTTGCTGAATAATGATGTTTCAATGTCTTCCTTACATTTCAACTGAACTATTTTTGGGCCCTAAATCTAGACCCAATTCTTATCAATATTTGGAGGTTTTGCCTGTTTTGAATGTGTTGTTTAATTTTCCTCGTTAATAGTGTGTCCACAGTCCATTACACCAGGGTCATCATACTTGGGTCTCTAGAAAATTAATGAAAAACAATAAACAGTACTTATAATGTTAGTGACTAAAATGAAAGTAACTGAATGCATTGTACAATGATCTCAGATGATATTTTCACACAGGTCATTTTATGATGAAATCTTTTCATGAGGAACAAAATGCCTGTTAAGCTTAGGGTTTGTTTACAGCATGCTCTTAAAAACAAGGTTCAAGATGCATCCTGAAGTCATAACATCTAATGATGTACAGAGAGGACACAATCAGCTTTGTGGATATGGTCTCCTAGGGATAAGTATGGCAGGATGCAAAGCCCAGGACATTTTCTGAGGACCTGACCTCTCATAAAACCTAATGAAAATATAGACACTTTGCAGAAAATGAACATGTACATAAAACCAATTATGTATAAAACATGTATACAATGAATGTCAGGAGAAGGACCAGGATAAAACTAACAGAAAATAAGTAGCACTGTTGTTGTACCTGTAATTTCTACTTATCTGGAAGGCAGAGACAGGAAGACTGTTAATCCCTGTATTTAAGGCAGAGCATCTGCATAAAGAAAAGCAATGCTTTGCTTCTTCTGTTCCTTTTTTACCTCTTCCTCTTCCTCTTCTTTCTTTACCTCATATATGTGAAGGAAATGTTCTACCCCCAAGCTATATTTCTAGCTTCTGTACAAAACAGACAGATACACATAGTCTTTGCATATGATAAAGCCAGATGCTAAAACTCACTAAAGCTTAAAGAAAGTAACTTGTTATGGGATAAATGAAAGAGAACACAGAGAAGGCAACAGACATAGAGGCTGTCCTACTAACAGCAGAAACAGAGGAAAGATAAAAAATATTTTAGGAGAAGTTTATTACAGATGGCATAATGGCTGGCATTAAGAAATAAAGTGCTCTGTGTTCCCATCCTCTAGGTGGGAATTTTGTACTACTATCAGATTAATGAAAACTTTGTTAATAGCATTTACTGTTTAAAATGTTATTTGTCCTTCTGCAGATAGTTACTGTTTGTGAATTAGGTACTCAGTACTGTGCTAAGTCCTGAACACACAAAAATGAATCATACAAACATCATTTTTTCTCTATAAGTTTACAGTCTTGTGGCGTAATCCACTAAAAACAAACCTATAGACCATGCATAGAAATGTGTATATCATTATAAATTACACTGTGAAACCTAAAGAAAAGCAATAGGTACCTAACACCCCAAAAGGAATAAAGCATATACATATTCAAAGGCCTAGAGGTGAGAAAATTTTAGTTCAGTAGGGGAAATGAAAGAAGGTGAATTTGCTTGAAATATACTAGGGAAGAAGAAAGGAACAATAATAATGATGATGATGATTAAAGAGGAAGCCAGAGGGGCTGAAGAGATGGCCTAGTGATGAAAAATACTTTCTGTGGGGCTGCAGAGATGGTTTAGAGGTTAAGAGCTCTGGCTGCTCTTCCAGAGGTCCTGACTTCAATTCCCAGCAACCACATGGTGGCTCACAACCATCTATAATGAAATATAGTGCCCTCTTCCGGCATGCAGTTGTACATGCAAACACAACATTGTATACGTAATAAATAATAAGTCTTAAAACAAAACAAAACAAAACATTCTCTGCTTTTTTTTTTTTGCCAAGTTTCTAGCATGTCCATGGTGGCTGTTAATCTTCTGTAGTTCCTGTTTTAGGGAATCTGATGCCATATGACCTCCTGAGATATTAGGCACACATGTGGTACACTTATATTCATAAAAGTAAAATACTCTTATCACTCATCTATGCAAAAGGTAAAAATATGCCACTTCCAAAAAGGGAGGTCAGTGGGCATAGTGGCACACACCGAATCTCTGTGTGTTTGAGACCATCCTTGTCTACAGCGTAAGTCCAGACCAGCCAAAGCTACATAGGGAAACCCTGTCTTAGAAAGCAAAACAAAAACAACAACAAAATAAAGCAAAACAAAACAAAAACAAACAAGTTCATAAAGCAAGTGTGGTGACACATGCCTGTAAATGGAGCATTAGGAAGTTCAGGAATGAAGGTTAATCTGGACTATATGAAACTCTGTCTCAAAAACAAAACAACAGCAACAACAACAAAATTGCACAATAATCTGAGTGTCTGGGATGCTTTGGGACATTCAAATCTTTTATCTTAATTCTTTGCTACATAGGAAGCTATTAAGGAGTGTGGTTGTTTGAATGAAAGTGACCCCTACAGTCTCATATGTTTGAAAATATGGTTCCGTGTTGGTGGAGCTGTTTTGGAAAAATTAGGAAGTGTGATCTTGTTGAAGAGGTATGTCATTGTGGGTGCACTTTGAGGTTTTAAAATCCCACACCATTCTCAGTTAGCTCTTTTCCTCATACTTGTAGTTCAGGATGTACACTCGACCACTGCTCTCTCTGGTGCTCTGGCTGCCATTCCTGTCTGCCACTATGGTCCCTACCATGATGATCATGGACTTACCCTCAGAAACTCTAGGTACCCAACCAACTGTTTCTTCTATAAGCAGCCATGGTCATGATATCTTAGCATAGTGATAGAAAAGTAACTAAGATAAGGGGTTTAAAAACAGGAGAGAAATGATTTGATGTACACTTATCTCAAAGATCATTTTGTCCTGTAAAATTAATAGTAAGAGTTCAGAAATTTAAACACACACACACACACACACACACACACACACACTTCTCTGTGCTGCCCAGAAATGGGTCCATATGGCGTTGTTCTTGATTCCCAGCGTAACTTAAAGGAGAAACTTATACAATGTCCTGAACCCTTCATGTCCTGCAGATGAAGGAGGAGGATATCCTCTAATTCCTCACAGCAGAAACCCCCTTAGGTGGCACCAACCTTGACTTTCAGATGGAGCAATACATCTGCAAAAGGAAGAGTGATGGTATCTACAACATAAACCTGAAAAGAACTTGGAAAAAGCTATTGTTTGCAGCTAGAGCTATTATTACCATTGAGAACACTGCTGATGTCAGTGTCATCTCATCCACGAACACTGGTGAGCAAGCTGTGCTGAAGTTTACCACTGTCATTTTAGCAATTCCAGTTGCTGCCACGTTCACACCTGGGACCTTCATTAACCAGATGCAAGCGTCTTTCAGGGAGCCACGGCTTCTAGTGGTGGCTGATCTCAGATCTGACCAGCAGCCCCTCACAGAGGCTGCTTAAGTCAACATGCCCACCATTGCTCAGTGCAACACAGATTCTCTTTTTCTTATGTGGACATTGCCATCCATGGAACAACAAGGGAGTTCACTCAGTGGGACTAATGTGGTGGATGCTGGCCCAGGAAGTACTCCTCATGCATGGCACTACCTCCTGTGAGCTGTCATGGGAGGTTATGCTTGATCTTTACTTCTACATAGACCCAGAGGAGACTGAGAAAGAGGGGCAGGCTGCTGCTGAGAAGGCCATGACCAAGGAGGCATTCCAGAGTGAAGGGACTGCACCAGCTTCTGCCCAAGGTGGAAGACTGGTCTGAGGGTATGCAGGTGCCCTCGGAACCCATCCAGCAGTTCCCATCTGAAGACTGGAATGGCCAGCCAGACACTGAGGACTGGTCATCAGCTCCCACAGCATAGGCCACTGATTGGGTTCGAGCCACCACTAAGTGGTCCTGAGCTCCTTTGCAGAAACCTGTGCAAAAGGAAAAGGTGGAAGGAAAATAAAGTTCCTAAAAGCTGAAAATACGCACACACACACACACAGACACACACACACACATTTTATAAACAATAGTTTTGAGTGTTAGGTGTAATGGTACACTTCTGTAATCCTGGCTCTCAGGAGGGTGGGGCAAGATGGTGAGCTTGGGCTATGTAGTGAGATCATCTCAACAATAATGACAAGACTAGAACAACCAGAAATTGTTTTGAGGCTGGGGCATGTAGCTCAGTGGTAAATCATGTGCTAAGCATGCACAAGGTGGTTCTAGATTCCGTTGTCATCTCCAGAATACCAAACAACAAAAGCAGAATATTGGGGCTGGAGAGATGGCTTGGAGGCTAATAGAACTGGCTGTCCTTCCAGAGGACCTGAGTTCAATTCCTGGCAACCACATGGTGGTTCTCAACTACCTATACTGGGATCTGGCATGCAGGTGTATATGCATGTAGAGAACTCATAGACATAAAAAAAAAAGAAAAAAAATGAAAAAAAAATACGGGCCAGAGAGATGGCTCAGAGTTAAAAACTCTAGCTACTTTTCTAAAGGTCCTGAGTTCAATTCCCAGCAACCACACCCCTTTCTCCACTCCAGCATGCACACACACTGCACCAACAGAGTCAGCATTGTAGAAACACACACTGTTCAAGTGCTAGGGATTTGCACTTAGAGGAGCCCACCTTTGTTCTAATGTTCTGCTAAAGCTTTTGAAATCTTTAACTTTTGAACAAGGGATCCTTCACTTTTGTTTTGCACTGGACTCTGCAAATTATGTAGCCAAGGCTTGTTTCCCAAACATTCAATCTATATAAGAACATCCTGCAAAGCCTCTCAGTACCACTGTGACCACTGCAGTCCCAGGTACTTTGAAAAAAAATGTCAAGACACAATGGCCTAAGACACAGTCTGTCAGCCATCTCTGGATTTCTCTTTCCTGTACCCCAAACATAGTTCAAACTGAAAATGTGTGCTTGGTACACAAACTTTTTTCTCAAAACAGGGCTTTTCTGTGTAGAACAGGCTGGCCCTGAACTCAGAGCGACCCACCTGCCTCTGCTTCTCTGAGTGCTGGGCTCACAGATGTGTGCCACTGCTCCAGGCTTACAGACTTAATTTTAAGACTAGGTCAATATCTTGCTTTTTGTCTTTAGGTTTTCTATATAAGGGTTTGGTAAAGTGCTTGCCTTGCATCCATGAAACCTCGTGTTTTGTACACACCTGTAATCCCAATAAGGAGGTGCAGTCAGGGGCATCAGAAGTTCAACATCATCTTAATGTGCTTGACATTTTTGAGGCTAGCCTGAGATACATAAAACCTGATCTTAAAAAAAATAAGTTTTACATATAAAAAGCCATTTTTTACACACATGGAACCAATGAAGAGGGAAAAGGGTAAGGAAGGTATTATAAACTATCAAGATAGTAGATGACAATGATGTGAGTGTGAAGTGGACATGTGGGAAGTAGGAGCAACAGGACTGAATGATGAATGTAGGGTTGAGAGAAAGGCCAGTATTAAGGGTGGCAATCATTAAGATTCTTGTTTAGGCAACTGAGTGGTCTGAGATGTGGTGATGTAACAGGAAAATTTCCAACACATCTCTCAGTCTCCTTTGTTATGGGTTGGGAGAAGGTATAATGGGGGTGGGAATCCCACAATAATAATTTTAAAAGTCACACACAATCATGTAGTGTCCCTCCCCTTCTGGTAGTTTCAGAGAACACAAGGGCAGTTACAGTGGGCCAACTCTGACTTTATAAAGAAGGACTTTCTTAAAGGGCTGGCTGTTAAGCTGTGGAATGGGCTGTCTCTAGAGGAAGTGAGATTACTCTTTACTGAAAAAAAGTGGAGAAAGAGCTCCCTGGGACATGACTGGGAAAATGTCTACAGGAGGTGTGGTGGGAGGTTTTGTTTGCTTGAATTTTTTTGAAAACCAACCTACTCTTCATCACTTATGATGACTCCTCCATTTGACTAGGAACCATTTACAAAGGAGGTCCTGACTTAAAGGACCCCCTCAGTTTCAATTTTTGTAGCATGGCCTGGCCTAACCCGCTCAGACCCCTGCTGAAAAAGTCTGCCCTGTCACTAGGAATATAGCTTAATGGTAGAAGGCTTCCTAGCATGTATGAGACCATAAGTTTAATCACCAGCACTGAACTGGGAAGGGAAACACCCATAAAAGCGAACTAGTCAGTCAGAGCAGCTGAGCTCATGACTCTGAGTTCACAGCTCTAGTCACTAGCTTTCTGCTAGTCATTGGCAGAGGGTGTATGTGTTGCACTAAGTACACTGGCATCTACTATATACAAAATGTTAAGGATCAAACCCCTCAGCGAATGATGTCCTCACAAAGATAAACCACCAGTTTAAACCACCAGTTCTGAAAACTTCAGTCTTAATTTGGGTTCATATTCAACTACTAAAACTTCATGATTAAGAGGTGACAAAGTAAACTCATCCAAGTGTTGTGCCGCCAAATCTGAAAACATTAGTAGTGGATATTTTGGAAACAGGGACTGTCTCTGACATGAAATGATTGGCCTGCTCTTTGATCACCTTCCCCTGAGGGGGGAGCAGCTTAACCAGGCCACAGAGGAAGACAATGCAGCCAGGCTTGATGAGACCTGATAGACTAGGATCAGAAGGAAGGGGAGGAAAACCACCCATATCAGTGGACTGGCGGAGGGGCATGGGTGGAGAAGGGGGAGGGTGGGTGGAATTGGGAGGGGAGGAAGAAGGGAGCTACAGAGGGGATACATAGTGAATAAATTGTAACTAATGAAAATTAAAAAAATAAAAATATAGAAATAAAAATTAAACTCAATCGACTAGGATAATCTCTTGACTGGACAAAGAGCCCCATGAATTTATTCGATTGCACTTTTGTAGGAGAGCAACTTGGAAGTTAACACCTGCTTCAGCTACCAGAGCCTTGAAACAAAAAAGCAGTGAAAGTCAGGTGGGTGGGGCTGGGGGAGAGGATACAGGGCCATTTCAGGAGGATCCCTGGGATGCCCTGATGCCCTGTTCCTAGGAGGAACCCAACTCTCTTGGGCACTCAGAGGAAAGCCCAAGGTGAACGCTCCCAGCCCAGGAATCCCAGATTGGGATTGGGAGAGATTGAGGGATGGGGCTATGGCTGGGATACAAAGTAAATAACCTGTGATTAATATAAAAAATAAAATTTATTATAAAAAAGATATAGTCTTACCTGTTATTGGTACATGAATTCCATCATTTTTGCCCTGTCTTAGGTTGAAAAATTTTTAGAGAGATCTTACCTATCTTAGACTACCAATCTCCACTTGGGTTTAATCTTATGCATAACAAGGTTACCGTAGAGCTGGGAAAGCTCTTTTATTTCAGGGTAATTCCAGTTTTACACTTGCAAGGAATTTTAGCTACCAGCTCTGCAGCCTTGCAGCCCTGCAGCCCCTTGTTTCAGGAGGTGCTTAGGTTCCGTTTTGCTGATTGTTAGTCGTTGGTAGTACTAGAGTACCGGTGTTCTACTTATCTCTTTATTATTTATCCATCCCTAAGAATTTGTTTAAGAAAAGGGATCCTTCACATTTTTTTTTCTCACTACTGCCTAATTGAGGTCACTTAAGAGAATTGCTTTCAGGTCGGTGAGATGGCTCATCAGATAAAGTCTCTTGCTGGGCGAGCCTGGAGACCTCAGTTTGATCCCTGATTTCATGAAAAGGTGGAAGGCAAGAAGTGATTGCACAGAGTTGTCTTCTGACCTTCCTATGTGTTCCCTAATATGCAAGCTTTACCAGTCATGAACACACACACACACACACACACACACACACACACTGAAAAAGAAGACATTGTGCTGAATTTAGAGAATCTTCTTGCTGCTCCAAAATGTCACGTCATTTCACTTGTCAGTCTCTTACAAACATAGTCTTACCCAGACTGCCAGTGTGGAGAATCAGTTTTGTTTTTAATCTTGTTCAGTTTTTAGTTACATTGTTCTTCCACCTACAACAATTTTATTTAGTTGTTTTTGTTTTTGTTTTGAGACAAATTTGCTCTACAGAGCCCTGGCTATCCTGGGCTTCCCTATGTAGACCAGGCTGGTCTTGAAACTACAGAGATCCTCCTTCCTTGACTTTCAAGTGCAGGGATCAAACTGAGGTCTCCAGGGTCGCCCAGTAAGAATCCCAGAAACCATAAGTGCCTCTGAAGATTACGCAAGTCTTTTCCTCCCCCACCAGCTCGGTGGCACGTTTCTAAAATCCCCATCTGCACAACATAAACAGAAAACATGCAGCAAAAAGCCTCTGCGGTCCAAATTCCAAGCTTCCAGCCGAGGGCCGGAGAACCTCATCCATGCTGCCAGTGGCAAGCAGGCAGCAGAGAAGAGCAAACTTTCCAAGTGACCCCGTGCCCCTCCGTGCCCTTCTCAGCCCACTGCAAAAGGGAGAGAGGAGGAAGGAAAGAACCCTGATAGAGGAAAATAAAGAATAGGGGAGGAGGGCGTTGAAGCAGAGGCCCGGCCTCTTAAGAGCTCAGCCTCGGTGGTGAGGCGGCACTCAGGCGCCCAGTTCCCAAGCAGCGGGTCCAACAGTCCTCGGAGGAAACCAAAGGCCCACCCCTCTCAGATGGGGAGGGGAAGGGGCTGGCGCAAGGCATGGCGCAGGAGCAGTGTGCGCCTCCATTGTCCAGCATGACAGAAGCGCCATTGCTATGGCTACAGACGCTGAAAGGAAAACGCTGAGCTCCTCCAGGACCTGGTGGACGGCGGCGGCGAGGGATGGCGACGGGAACCCTCTTCCCGGGCGCGTTGGCGGCGGTCGTGGCTCGGCTAGTGGACTACTGCAGCATGGTAGGCTGAGACCAGAAGCCAGGTAAGGGTGTGGGGCGGGCCCCACCTGGGCTCTACCTTCGCTCCCCTGGGCTCCGCCTCTCTCCGCCCCAGGCTCCTCCTCCGCCCCGGGCTCCGCCTCTGCCCCCGGGCTCCTTTCCCTTCCCCCCGCCCCTGGGCTCCGCCTTCGTGCCGGGGCTCCTTCTCCCCCGGCTCCGCTTCCGCCTCCTCTGGGCTCCGCCTCCGACCCCCATCCCGGGCTCCGTCTCCGCCCCCAGACTCCGCCTCTGCCCCTCCAGACTACGCCTCCTTCCCTGGGCTCCGCCTCTGTTCTCTCCGTGCTCCGCCTCTGCCCCAGGGCTCCGCCTCTGCCGTGGGCTCCACCCCCCGCCCCGGGCTCAGCCTCTGCCGCAGGCTCCGCCCCCAGGTTCAGCCTCTGCCTCCTCGGGCTCCGCCTTCATCCCCTCCGAGTTCTGCCTCCGCCCCGGACTCCTCCTTCTGCCCCAGGGCTCTGTCACCGCCCAGCTCCAGTTTCTGCCTCCATCTCCCGGGCTCCGCCTCTGCCCCCACTAGGCTCCGGCTCTGCTTCTCCTGACTCCACCTCCCTCCTCCCCCGGGCTCCACCTCCGCCCCCGGGCTCCTCCCCATCCCCTGCTCTGAGCTCCGCCTCCGCACTCGGGCTCGGCCTCCCTCTCCTGGGCTCCGCCCCCGCCCGCGGGCTCCACCCCCGCCTCCGCCTCTGGACTCTGCCTCTGCCCCCAGCCGCCATCCAGTGGGCTAGGTGGTGCTGGGCCTGGCATCACCGCTGGGACGTGGGGAGGAGAGAGGATTGCGTCCCGCGGTGGAGAAGCAGCGGGTCCACGGGTGTCGGCCATAGTGGAGCGGTTGAGACTGGCTGGCTGCGGGCGTGTGTGAGGGACTCGCAGGATGGCGGTCACGGGGCGAGACCGCGGCGTTGCAGCCGGGGGCTTGCGGGCTGGGCGGGTCGGGAGAGCCTGCCCGCATTCAGATAAAAGCTTCTGTGCAGGCTGTTGGTACCCAGGACAGCGCCCTCGTGCTGCCAGGGTTGGGAGGGCGGGAGCACACTGTGAGGAATTTCTAGGATACACTTGTATCCTAGGATACATCCTGAGTAAGAGTGATGCTGGGGCCAGTCCTGGAAAGGAAGCGCAGAGAGTCCTGTGCTGCCTCCCGCCTGCCCTGGGGGTTGGGGTGAAGGAGCTTGGACATCCCGCTGGAAAGAATGTCTGGTACTTGGAAAAGCCACAGGATCCGTGCACATTTCTAGGAATATTGTTTCGGTACTTATGTGCTTACATTCCAGAATAAAGACAGCCAGGCAAACACTGCAGGTTCTCTCTCTCTCTCTCTCTCTCTCTCTCTCTCTCTCTCTCTCTCAGCTTTCACATGATTTGATTGTTCTCTTTATTCATCAGAGAATTCTTCATAAGGAACATTTTGGCAGATACACTGTTGTTTATACTTTGATGGACTTGCACAACCAGGAGTGTACAGGGTTCACACAGGCTTATTTTATTATTTTTATCTCTTTTCGTTGTTATGTATAGAGAAACAGGATGTAATTACAAGGTTACTGTAGAGTTGGGAAAGTACTTTTATTTCAGGGTAATTCCAGTTTTACACTTGCAAGGAATTTTAGCTACCAGCCCTGCAGCCCTTTGCCTCTGGAGGTGCTTAGGTTGTGTTTTGCTGATTGTTAGTCGTTGATAGCACTAGGGTATCCCTAAGAATTTGTTTAAGAGAAGGGGTTCTTCCCAAATTTTTCTCACTACTGCCTAATTGAGATCACTTAAGAGAACCGCTTGCAGGTCGATGAGATGGCTCAGCAGATAAAAGCTCTTGCTGGGCAAGCCTAGAGACCTGAGTTCCATCCCTGAATTTATGAAAAGGTAGAAGGCAAGAAGTGATTGCACAGAGTTGTCTTCTGACAATTTCCTATGTGTTCCCTAGTATGCAAGCTTCTTAAGCGCTGTCATGAACACACACACACACACACACACACACACACACAAACACAAAATGAAGACATTGGACTATATTTAGAGAATCTTCTTGCTGCTTCAAAATGTCATGTCATTTCACTTGTCAGTCTCTTACAGACATGGTCTTACCCAGACTGCCCAGTGTGGAGAATCAGTTTTGTTTTTAATCTTGTTCAGTTTTTAGTTACATTGTTCTTCCACCTACAACAATTTTATTTAGTTGTTTTTGTTGTTGTTTTGAGACAAATTCTCTTTATAGAGCTCTGGCTGTCCTGGGCTTCCCTATGTAGACCAGGCTGGTCTTGAACCTACAGAGATCATCCTCCCGCTGCCTTCCAAATGCTGGGATTAAAACCATGCCCAGCCTCCCCCACAACAATTTTGAAAAAAAATAAAAAAGTTCCAAGTATGGTACACAGTTAATTGCTGTTTTACTTTGGACATTTTGAAAGGAAGCTGCTGACCTGATGCCCTGTCACTCAGAATGGTTTAGTGTCAACTTTTTACAAAGAACGTTATCCTAAATAATGACAGTGCAGTTATCAAAATAGTTCATGTTGACATGGTATTTAATTTAGATTTTGTTGACTATGTTATTACTCAAACATATGTCAAAGGAAGATGGTATATTTAAGTGTTACATTGTATCTTTATGTCTTTAGTCTTTTTCAATATGGAACATTTCCCTCATCTTTTTCATGATCTTGTCACTTTTGATGACTATGGTTCAGTTATATTTTTTCTTCATTAATTTATTTTGTTGTTCAATTTACATCCCACTCACAACCCCACTCCCTCCTCTTCTCCTCTGTCCCACCCTCCCACCCACTTTCCCTATAACCCCATAACCAACCCACCCTGGGAAATCAAGTTTCATCAGGAGTAAGTACATTCTCTTTCACTAAGGCAAGACAAGGCAGCCCTGCTAGGGAAATGGAATCCAGAAGGGGTCAACAGAGTCCAAGGCAGAGACATTCCCTGCTTTTGTAGTTAAGAAACCTGCTTGAGGACAAGCAGCTTGAGGATAAGAAACCCCATCAGTTTCATATGTATAGGGGGGCTACGACTAGTCCAGGCATGTTATTTTGTTGGTGGTTCAGTCTCTATGAGGCCCCACTGTCCCAGGGGAGCTAGCTGTGTAGTTCTTGTGGTGTCCTACCCCTCCTACTCCTCAATCATTCTTCTGACTCTTCCACAAGACTCCCTGAGTTCTGCCTAATTATTTGGCTGTGGGTCTCTGCATCTGCTTTCGCTATCTGCTGGATGAAGCCTCTCAGATGACAGATAATGCTGGTCTCCTGTCTACAAGTATAGTAGAGTAGTATTAATAGTCTCAGAAGTTGGGTCTCTCCCATGGGTTGGGTCTGAAGTTCTGCCAGTCCTTGGTTGGCCATTTTCTCAATTTCTCTTCCATCATTTATCCCTGCAAATCTTGTAGGGGTACAAATTTGCATCTAAGGTTTTGTGCATTGGTTAGTGTCCCCCTTCATATTCTGGCTACAGGATGTATCTACTTCAGTCTTAATATCCCTGCTGTTAGGAGTCTCAGCCAGGGTCACCCCCATATCTTCCCAGGTGCCTCCAAAATTCCAGGTCTTCCTCTGGTCTCAGAGATGCTCCAACACCATTTTCCCTCTCCCCCAGCCATCTTACCCCCTGCCCCCTTTACCCAAACCTGATCCCCTCTCTTGTTCCTCTCTTCACCCCCCCTCTCACCCACTTCCTCTCTCCCTCCACTTCCCATGTCTGTGATGTCTATTTTATTTCCCCTTCTTAGTGGGATTCAAGGATCCTCTCTTCAACCCTCCATGTTACTTAGTTTATTTGGGTCTGTGGGTTGTACCATGGTTATCCTGTACTATATGGCTAATATCCCAGGTTAGTTATTTTTGTAGACTCTCTCTCAGCTCTCTGTGTTGTCATGGATAAATATATAAACTTGGACAAGGTTATCACACCAGTGTAACACACTGTGTCCTGTCAGATGTTACATACTTTAACTTTAATTACTTGTAATCAGTGTCTGTCAGGCTTTTCTACTACAGAGTTAATACCCTGGACTCGCATGACACTGTCTTGGTCCTCATCAGAATGTTAATGCATTTGCCATACACTTACATCAATATGGATTTATGTGCCTTCTGTAGTGGACTGTACTGTTATTGTTTTGTTTTAGCTGTGGGGGTTTCTATGACAAATGATTTATAAACAAAGACTTTATTTTTCACAGTTGTCAACTCTGGAAAGTCTAATGTTACAATATGAAGTCTACTTGGGGGCATGATTGTCTACAGTCCTGTTTTCACTTTAATCTAAGTGGCCTAAAGGGCCACATGATTTTATAGGTTATGAACCTATTTATCTATTTATAAGGACTTCACCCCCAAGACCTGAGTACTTCCCAAAGATATCATGCAGTTCTGTTACTTTGTGTCTTAGGACTTCAACATAGGAATTTTGGGAGGACATAGATATTCTAACCATTCATTTTGATGTTTAAATTGTTTTGTCATTTGACCAAGAGCTCAAATATCCAGCTTCTGTGTCTACTGGAAAAGTTCATACTGAGTGAGTTTTCTCAGAAGCAGAAAGAGACACTGGGTATATACTCATAAGTGGATATTAGTCATATAATATAGGATAAACATATTAAAATCTGTATACCTAAGGAAGCTTATCAAGAAGGAGGACTCTGGCTAAAATGTTCAGTCTCTATTCAGAAAGGCAAAGAAGGTGGATATTGGAGGAGGGATAAAACAGGCAACAGGACAGAAGCCTACCACAGAGGGGCTCTGAAAGGCTCTACCCTACAGGGTATCAAGGCAGATGCTGAGACTCATAGCCAAACTTTGGGCAGAATGCAAGGAATCTTATGAAAGAAGTGAGAGATAGTAAGACCTGGAGAGAACAGGAGCTCCACAACGAGAGCAACAGATCCAAAAAGTCTGGAAAGAGGGGTGTTTTCTGAGACTGATACTCCAGCCAAGGACCACACATGGAGATGGCCTGGAACCCCTGCATGGAGGTAGCCCATGGCAGTTCAATGTCCAAGTGGGTTCCATAGTAATGAGAACAGGGATTGTCTCTGACAGGAACTGACTGGCCTGCTCTTTGATCAGCTCATCCTGAGGGGCAAGCAGATTTCCCAGGCCACAGAGGAAGACAATGAAGCCACTCCTGATGAGAATTGATAGACTAGGGTCAGAGGGAAGGGGAGGAGGACCTCTCTTATCAGTGGACTGAGGGTGGGGAATGGGTGGGGAAGAGGGAGAGAGGGTGTGGTTGAGAAGGGAGAAGAGAGTGAGCTACAGGGGGGATACAAAATGAATAAATGGTAATTAATAAAATTAATTATTAAAAAGGAATTTTTATTATTTATACAGGGTTCTGCCTGCATGTATGCCTGCAGGCCTGAAAAGAGTAGCAGATCTCATTATAGATGGTTGTAAGCTACCATGTGATTACTGGAAATTAAACTCAGGACCTTTAACCTCATAGCAATCTCTCTAGTCCCTTTTGTGTCTTTTTAACATGTCCCATTTCCATCATTCTTTGAGCATCATTACTTTTTGATCTAAGGTACTTCTGGCACACATGCACACCCATTTCTTCTCCTTTGTTGTGTTAATCCTCTGACATAGGGCCACTTACACAATAGGCCAAGTGCAGCCCTGTAATCAACTATTCCTCTAGGGATCCCTGCTTTCTCCCAGTAGAGGCTAATTTCTCATCACTAGCATCATTATTACTGTTGGGTTACAAGTATCCCCAAGTTCTCTTCATGTGGAGCTAGAGGATATATTTATCCATATTTTCACATATATTTATATTTCTGTCTCTGAACATTGAAAACTGTGAACTATTTCAGTACTTCTAACTTCAGCCCAGAAATCTAGCATTTGCATTTTTGATGTTGTAATGGTCTTCTCAAACATTGAGAAATCAGGCTTTGCACACATGCACACACACACACACAAACACACACACACACACACACACACACACACATCTTGTTTATTTTTTGCTGTTCTTTATAATGACTTGTTTTCTCTCCCTACTGAGGCTATTTCTTCATTTCATATCCTCCTCCCTTACTTCCAGCCCTGTTGGCACTAAGAACCCATGTTATGATGCCACCACACAGGGTTCCCCAACTTGCTTGTGGTCTGATGTGCTTGGGGTTAAGATGGTTTCTGTGGACACACTTCCCATTCTGCTCATCCTCTGACCTCCCACTTAGGCATCTTCACTCTCACTCCCTTTGTATCATAATGTTCCAGGCCAGTTTGTTCCTCCAGATTTGACCCACAGTCTCTGATAAAATGTGTTTGGCTTTGGCCATTCTCTGACCACATGGACTCTTCCATTTCCCGAAGCTTACTTGAGATTTTGTAGTTCCCACCTCTATCCTGTGGCTAATGTGACTACTTTTCTTCCACAGTGAACAAAGGGAAGATTTCTTTGTTTTGTTTTGTTTTTAATGAAACTCTGAATGCTGCATAAATTATAATCTGAAGTAGAAAATGTATACTTTTTTTTTACATTTTTGTGTAATTTATGTAGTTTATTCAAGCATAATTTATGTGTGAAAAAATAGGAAAACAGTTCAGTGGTTTTAAGCAATTGTATACACTAGTATAATCACTACCACAATCAATATATAGAACACTTTCTTCCCTATAAAAGTCCTCTTATAAAGCTGGGCATGGTAGTGCATGCCTGTAATCCCAGCACTCAGGGATGCAGAGGCAATTGAATCTCTGTGAATTTGGGGCCAGCCTGGTTTTCAAAGAGATGATAGCCAAGGCTACACAGAAACATCCGGTCTTGAAAAACAAAACTGCTCTTATGCTCTTTTGCGATCTGTTTTCTCCTTAGCCACTGGTTGCAGATCTGCTTTCTGTCTGTATGATTTTGTTGTTTGCAGAGTGGCATATAAATCGAATCAGTTTTTTTTTTTAATGTTTGGCTTATTTTCCACTTAGATTCATACACTGATACCTATCCATTTTGTATAATTGTACCGTCACACTCTTCCCCTTTCCCTTTGTTGCTGAGTATTGAACTCAGGGACTCACTCATGCTAAGCATGTACTCTATCACTAAGCTATACTAATTGCTGTCCCTTCCCTTCCATTCCTTCCCTGCCCTCCCTTCCCTCCCCTCCCCGCCTCTCCCTTCCCCTCCTTCAGTACTCTTAATCCCTAACCTATCTCCAGCTCTCTTTAAATTTTTAACAGATATAATCATGTGATTATGTCTGGATTAGTTGAATATAAATGAAATGAAGAATACAATGTTTCAAAAGTGTTCTAAGGAGGTAATGGTGTGTATTCCCAACTTTTCTTTAGCTGAGACTGGAGAACAGCTGGGTGGTGCTTGCTCAGGCTTTTAATCCCAGAGTTTGGGAGGCGAGGCAGTAGCATTTGGATCTCTGCATTAAAAGCCAGCATGGACTATAGATCTGGTTTCAGGACAGTCAGGAAACTGCCACAGAGAACCCCAATCAAAGCAAGCAAGCAAGCAAGCAAGCAAGCAAAGGACTGGAAATATAGCAGCCATCTTGGGTAGGAGTAACAGAGCAAAGAGCTAGAAAGATTCTGGATAACTAATGAATGACAGTAGGGTTGTCATAGGAGATCTAGATAGCTGCTTTGTGTTTTGTTTTTCTTTGTTTTTAACATGATAAATAATAACATTACATGTTTAAAGCACTATAAATCTGAGTTTTCAGTTTCATGCTGGCAAAACAAGTAGAAGGTGACAGGATGGGTTATCAGGATCCAGGGACATAGATAGTGAAGGAATGTTTTTTAGTGTCATGTGTAACCAATTGAGGGCATCATTGAGAGAAGCAGTTATTGAAGAACTTTGTGGTTGAATGTACAGATGATCTACTTATATGCAATGTACAGATAAGGAGGAGACTGTAAAGTCTCCCTCCTCCCTGTGACCTCCTATTTTTTTTTTCCTTCACAGTATTTAACTCTATCATTGAATGGCAAATCATGAACTGCAAGTTTACTCTAGTGCATGATGTACTCTTTGAGAATTTATACAGGGTTTTTTCCTTTTTTCTTTTTCTTTTTGTCTTTTGGTGTTTCTTTTTTTCATTAAGACAGGGTTACTCCTTGTAACCCTGTCTATGGTGGAACTTTCTCTGTAAATCGAGACTGTTCTCAAACTCAAAGATCTGCCTGTCTCTGCCTCCTGAGCCTCGGATTAAAGGCGTGTGCCATCGCTGCCTGGCATATAGAATCATTTTTAGCTCTGGATTTTCTTAGTTGATTGTTGTTTTATTAAACAAATTGCAGAATATTGATAGAAGAAGTGATAAGAATTGGAGTTAAACACCCCCCCATGTGAGAAATCTTATTGTGATAGGTATGAATATATGTTTGGAAAACTTTGAAAGTATTTTATTAAAACTTAAAAAGACCAGCTCCATGTACTAGTGTGGTCTGGCTTTTTTCTTTCTTTCTTTCCTTCTTTCCTTCCTTCCTTCCTTCCTTCCTTCCTTCCTTCCTTCCTTCCTTCCTTTCTTCCTTCCTTCCTTCCTTTTTTTCTTTTGAGACAGGATCTCTGTAGCCTAGTCTGCCCTGTAATTCAATAGGCATTGCCACCAGGACTTGCAAACTTTACATTTTAAGAGGAAAATACAAATGAAGTAATTTTTTGAGACAGGGTTTCTCTGTGTAGCTTTGGCTGTCCTGGACTCACTTTGTAGACCAGGCTTGCCTAGAACTCACAGATATCTGCCTGCCTCCGCCTACCTGATTTGCTAAAATTATGGGCTTGCACCAAGATGCCCAGCTTCTGATCTTTATTTTTTTAATGTTTTATCTCCCTCTCTTCCAGTTTATTTTATTTTCACTTTTTGTATTTCCGAATTTTAGATAGGGTTTCTCTGTGTAGTCCTGATTGTCCTGGAACTCAGGTCTGCTGGCTTCTTCCTCCTGAATTCTGGAATTAGAGGCCATCACCACCAGGCTTAATTCCATTTCTTAAATAATGTATTACATAATAGTTACAAGTTAGTTTTCAAGCATTGGGGCTGCTATAACAAAGTATCATAAATTTGGGGGCTTAAAACAACAGGTGGTTATTCTTGCATAATTTTGGTGGGTGGCCTTGAAATTCAGGTGTCAGGAGATAACCTCCTTTGAAGGCTTCTTGGAAGAATATTCATCTCTTCTAGTTTCTGGTGGTCCCCAGTGTTCTGTCATTTATGCCACCATAATTCTATTTTTGATCCTCTCTTCATATGGTCTTCTTTGTTTGAATCGTTTTTTTCTTTCTTTCATAAAAATAATTTCTTTGTTTAGCCTGGTGGTACATGTCTATAATCCCAGATCTTTGAATGGCAGATGCCTGAAGATGGCAAGTTCCAGGCTTTTGTGAATTCCAGAATGAGTTCAAGGCCTGACTGGGCAACTTAATCTCAAAACAAAAATTAAAAATGGGAAAATGGCTGTGGCCATAGCTCAGTAGTGAAGCACCTGTCTAGTGAGGCCCCAGGTTCAGTTCTCAGTTCTGGACGTTGTAGAGTATTAGGAGGCCTTGTTTTGCCCTCTTCTTTCCTTTCCTTTCTTCTTTTCCTCCTTTCTTCCCTTCTTTTTTTCCCCTGTATAAGGGATTGTACCTAGAAAACACACAGTTTTTTCTTTCTTTTCCCTCCCTCTCTTTTCTCTCCCCCCTTCTTACCCTCCTACCTCACTGAGTTATATCTCCAGCTCTGTGTTTTTTTGAATAGCCGTACACTATTATGATGGCTAACTCAGGTTGACTCACCTGAGGGGAAGGAATCTAAACTAAAGAATTGCTTCCATCAGATTGGCGGGGTGGGGGGTACAGGCATTTTTTTAAAATTGCTAATTGATGTAGGAAGGCCCAGTCCATTGTGGATGTACCATTCCTGCAGGTGGGCCTGGGCTGTATAAAAAAGGTAACTGAGCAAGCCAATGAGTGTTGTTCTTTCATGGTTTCTGCCTCAGTCCCTGCTTAGAGTTTTTGCCCTGTCTTCCCTCAATGGATTATAAGCCAGATATACCCTTTCCAAAGTTGCTTTGATCAGTGTTTATCATAGCATCATAGAAACAAACCAGGACAAATGTTAAACCATAGAAAAGCAGTGAATAAAGTTCCATAAGTAAAGCAGGTTTTAGTTTCATAAGGTGTACATTCTACCTTAGGAAAGGAAAGCACAGAACTTAATCTAATATTTAGTATTTTAAAAAAATGGAATAATTTTTCTCTGTATTCTGTAAGTAAAATTAGAAGAAATAGGTATCATGTCCACCAGAATTAGCTTTCAGGAAGCTGTAAACACTGTGTTTTAGTGTTGAAGTCTAGGGAATCACTGCTAAAGACTTTCAAAGCCTTGTCATTCCTTTTCAGCTACAAGTACTAATCAGATAACACCTTGGGAAAATGTGGCTTTACTGGAAAACAGGTTAATGCCTTTGATTGCAGACTGGTGGCCTAGTCTCCTTTTTTTTTTTCTCTCTTAGCAAGTTGTATGACCTGTTCACTGTTTTACTTGTGATAATGAGGTTTGAAACTATTGAAGCTATTAGGTATTCATAATCTTTGGAGATGAATACAAATTTCACAATGCTTTTTTTACATTACTGTTTATTGTCATGTATTACAATTTATTCAAATTGTACTGTGTCTGTGTCCCCCTCCCTCATATCTATCCAACCACACCCTCCTTCCCTCTTCTGCTCCTAAGCCCCTCCCCTAGCCTACTGATAGGAAAGGTCCTACTCCCTTTCTATTTGACCCTAGCCTATCACGATGTTTTATACAAGTATTCCTCCTATTGTTGCACACATATTATTACAGTTATCTAGCCTTCTCTCTAACATCTATCATCTGTTTATCATCTATATCATATATTTATTATACACACAGGAACACACACATAAGGTTGTAAAAATGTTATTTCTTCCAAAAACATGTGTTTCAAAAATTGATCAAAAAGAGTGATTTAAAGTCAAAAGTTTGAAGGAAATGAAATGCATGTGCCACTTTGTCAGTTATGGCCTGAGGCTTGGGATGTTGACATCACAGTGGTTTCTCCTCCTGACTACTACAGAATGTTTGCACTTCAGTGGTTTGTATACAGACTGCTGTAGCCATTTTTGGTTAGCACCAGTAAAGAAAAGGATAATTTCATGATCAATGAGAGTTTCTCTATTCCAGGGTTCACTGTGAAGCTATTTTAATATGACTATTATTAGTCTCTTGATAGACTAGTGGTTTCAGGAAGTGTTCCGTCTTGATTTCTCTAGAACATGTGAACTAATTCTTAACATTTGCTTCATGACAACTACTCCTGTTAGAAATAATCAATACCAATACTCCCCAAAAAAGAGAGTTTTCAGGTCAGAGAGGTATGCTCTGAGCTATACAAGAGAATGATATCTATGTATCTTCAAAACTATCAGCCTAAGTTATGAGAGATTATTTTCTGTTTCATCTAGTTGTTTTACCCACTATGCCAACAAAGATTTGTTGGAAACTGGTCAGATTTCAGTCCAAAGTCCAACAACATTCTGGTTTTAAACATTTATTTGTCAGTATTTTAACACTGATTCAGCTAGATAGAAATGACTTTACAGACATACACATTTAATTTCAAGTTCATCATAAAACCTACTTGACAATATTTTATAAAATACCTTTATATTATTGCCTCTCTTTGACTCTTCTATTCACAGGTATCTTTAATTCTCCCCAAGTGAAAACTGTGGCTTTTCAGTACATATTCCTTGACTGGTGTAACATGATTTAGGCATAGTAATATTCACTTAATAAAATATGTACTTTAAATATTCAAACGTTTTAAGCAGGGACAGAAAAGAGACCAGCAAAATAATAGCCACTCCATTATTACAGGGGATGTTTTTATTATGGGCTAGAGAGGGAAAATGTTCAGAGGCACCTGGAAGAGTTCAGAGCAGAAAGTAAAAGAAGCAGACTTGATATGACCAAGACTACCTAGAAGAGAATAGAGACTATTACGAGAAAAATAGAAATAGCTTACACAGAGACAAACTGTGCTAAATGCATAGGCTGAACCTAGGTCCTTCTACACATATGTAGCAGATGTGCAGGTTACTCAACATGTGGGTCCCCTAACAATTGGACTGAGAGCTTTCTTTGACTCCTTTGCTTGCCCTTACTTTTGTTTCCCTTAGCAGTGCTGTCTTGCCTGTCCTTAGTGAGATAGGATGTTCTTAGTCCTGCCTGATGTGATGTGTCAGGGTGGGTTGGTACATTTAGGGTGTCTCTCTGAAGAGAAATAAGGAATGGGAGAGGGGAGAATGATTGTGGGACTCTGAGGAGAGAAGGGAGGGGCCTATGATGAAGATATAAAATTAATAAATTAATTAGTGGAAAAAAGATGGGGTATTTCTAGAATATTTAGGAGATTCAGATAGTGCAAAGAGAGATGAGGATGTTTGGGAAGGGACAGGAATCTAGATGTGCATTTTGAGATGTGTAACAAGTACATTTACTTTCACGTCAGGTAACCTGGAGGCCATCATGGGTGTTCGTATCCAATAGGAGCCACAGGTCAATAGAGATTCTCAGGTCCCTTTTGTTGGAGCAAGGAAAATGGTTACTTTGATGGACAAGAAGTATTTCACAAATTTTTGCTGAACGCTGTTTTTTTGTATGTTTGCTTTTTGTGGCTTATTTGGTTCTAATCGCCAGAATTCCTTTGATAATGCATGTTGAGCAGGTCTAGGACTAGCATTTCTGCATATTTGCACTCCCTGGGACCTAACTAGTTTCAACTATTAGGAAGGCCTGATTACCTTCATCACACCTATTCATGTCCTTTTAAATAGTAATGGGTTTACTTATGACATACCATTACATAGATTTCCTTCTGATATGTTTTTGTTTCTAATATTAAAATGTTATTTTTTAAAATAATTTTTATTTTTTATATTAATTACATGTTGTTTACTTTGTATCCCAGCTCTAGTCCCCTCCCTCATTCCCTCCCAATCCTACCCTCCCTCCTTCATCTCCTCTTTGCCCCTCTCTAAGTCCACTGATTGAGGAGGTCTTTCTCCCCTTCCCTCTGACCCTATCTTATCAGGTCTCACCAGGACTGGCTGCAAGTCCTCCTCTGTGGCCTAGCAAGGCTGCTCATCCCTCAGGGGTTGTGGGGGGAGGTCAAAGACTCTGCCACTGAGTTCATATCAGACACAGTCCCTGTTTTCCTTACTAGGGTACCCACTTGGATGCTGAGCTGCCGTGGTCTATGACTGAGCAGGGGTTCTAGGTTATATCCATGCATGGTTTTTGGTTGGAGAATCAAGTTTCAGAAAAGACCCCTGTGCCCAGATACATTTGGTCCTTGTGGCACTCCCATTCTCTCCAGGTCTTACTAACTCCCCCTACTTTCATATGATTCCCTACACTCTGCTCAAAGCTTGGTTATGGCTGCAATGTCCTTCATAGCATGAATGGATACAGAAACTGTTAACATTTACACGATGGAATACTACTCAGCAATTAAAAACAAGGCAATTGTGAAATTTGCAGGCAAATGGTGGAATATAGAAAAGATCATCCTGAGTGACGTATCCCAGCAGCAGAAAGACACGCACAGTAAATACTCATAAGTGGCTACTAGACCTATAAGATAGGATAAACATACTAAAATCTGCATACCTAAAGAAGCTAAACAGGAAGAGGTTCTGGAGTAAGATGATCAGTCCTCACTTAGCAAGACAAATGGGATGGACATGTTAAGTAGGAGAAAACAAGAAACAGGACAGGAGCCTTTCAGAGAGGGCCTTGGAAAGACTCTACCTAGCAGTGTATCAAAGCAGATGCTGAGGCACATAACCAAATGTCATAATTTGAATATCACTATTTTTCAGCAGAATATATTAATGAGGAACTTTACAGTCTGGTGGAATTTTGTTATCTTAATTAGAACTGTGTGACATGTATTAATGAAATTGAACACTTTGCAAGAGCTAAAATTTTTTACTGTTACCAAAATACAATCATTTTAAAGACAGGCATTCTAATTTTGAATAATTTGCCCATGATTATTATATATTTAATGTATACTGCATATTTTATTATGAAATTGATAGAGTATCTCTTCAGTTAAAATTCTTTGTGGCTCTAGGATTAATACATAAAATTTACTATATATTAATAAGGATGTGCAGTCCTCTCCACTTTTCGAAACTTTCTGACTTCTCTGTGCATGAAACTTTCTGACTATATCTCAGTACAGTGCATTTATCTTTAAAATCTGCTGTGATTTTTGCATGTCTTATACTCTAAGGTTCTTAATGATTTTGAATGCTGCCTTTTTTCACATAGACCTTTAACAGTTTAAAAGAATTAGGAATTAATAACCTTTGGAGATGAATATAAAATTCATGATGCTTTTTTACATTATTGTTTATTATTATCATTTATTAAAATTTATTCAAATTGGACTGTGGCTGTGCCCCCCACCCTCATCTCCATCTGCTCACATCCTCCTTCCCTCTTCTGTGCCTAAGCCCCTCCCATAGTCCACTGATAGGCAAGGTCCTATTCCCCTTCTATTTGACCCTAGCCTATCACGATGTTTTATACAAGTATCCTTCCTACTGTTGCACACATATTATTACAGTTATCTAGCCATCTATCTCACATCTATCATCTATCATCTTTGTCATATGTCTATTACACACACATATTGTTGTGAAAATCTGTCATTTCTTCCAGAGAAACGTGGTTCAAAAATTGTTCAAAAACAATGTTTTAAATCAAAAGTAATGTAATAAAAATGGGGACAGAGCTAAACAGAATTTTCTGTAGAGGAATATCTCTGAGAAACACTTAAAAATGCTCAATGCACTTAGTTATCAGACAGATGCAAATCAAAATGACCCTGAGATTTCACCGTACACCCATCAGAATGGCTAAGATCAAAAGCTCAAAAGACTATTCAGGCTTGTGGTCATCCTCAGCTACAAACCGAGATTTAGGGCAGCCAGGGTATATGAGATCCCACCTCAAGAAAGAAAAAAAAAGTGAACTAGTGTGCAGTGATGAACAGAGAAAGTAGCAGAAGATTTGATGGACTTGGCAGTAGGGTTAGCAGGAGCTGAAGCAGGTAGATGTGCACAGCAGCTTGGCAGGCACAGTGAGGGGTCTTAGGCATAATAGTAGTCTCCAGTGCAGGGCGAGCTCATGCTGTGTCCACCTGTCCATCTCTCTCTGTCTGTCATTCTCAGTTTTTAAGTAGATTTATTTTATTTATCTGTGTGCATGTGGGTATACATGCCTGGCAAAGGCTAGAAGAGGGTAAGAGATGCCCAAAAGCTAGAGGTCATTGTGAGCCACCTGATAGAGTGGCTGGGAGCCCAACCCAGCCCTCTGCAAGAGCAATATGTGTCTTAACTACTGAGCCATCTCTTCAGCCCAGTTCTCTGGGTTTTGGTGGTACAAAAAGTTGGAAACATGAAGCCCAAGTTGGTCTGGAACTCATCATCCTCCCTCAGCTTCTTGTCCTCTAATTACAAGTCTGCACCTTCATGCCTGCCAGTCTTTTCTTGAATGGTTTCAGGTCCTCATTTTGTGTTCCAGGCCACAGACTGCAGATAACAGTGAACCTGACTTTAGCCCTGTGTCCCTGAGGGTGTACAGACAGTGTTTCCCCTGTTGTTAGAGTGACGCTAGGGTAGAACTACCACCCTGCTAGAGCTTTAAGAATCATGCTGGGACTCCTTTTAAAAATTTGTACTTCATCAGGGCCTTTCCCCTTAACAAAAGGAAAAGCGAATAATTAATTACTGTTTTGTCTAGGGCTGATCCTGTGGATCCCAGGCTTCTGTAGATCTGAGGTTGGAGCTCTATGCCCCAGTACCCAAGTGGTAATCAGCAGCAGGTGAGTGCAGCAGTCATGCATGCAGCAGGAGGCTAGATCCTGGAGCCTGTGGGAACCCATAAACTTTTCCTGAACTGGATGTCCTGAGTTTAAACTGGTGTTTCCCCCACCGTATGGCTTCCTCCCAACAGGGTGACCCAGTCTGTCCTCTTTTGGGGTCCACAGTTCAGTCTAGAATGTTGAGTAGAGCACGCAGAAGCAGGTAAGTGGATCTATGCTGGTGACTGGGTATCAGAAGGAACCCAAAAACTTTTGCTGAGAACTTTTTGGGGGAGTGTGGGAGAATTCCATTGGATGCCCTGAGGTTGGACTTGATGTTTCCTTCATCATGGGGTTTCCTTCCAACAGGGAAACCTGGTCCCTGGTGCTTTGGTGCCCACAGTTCTGTGTGGAACAGTGATTTCGGTGTAGAAGGAGCTCTCTGGGATGAGTACCTTCTAGAGCCCAGACCTTTTTCAGGGATTTTCTGGGTGACCTGAGGTCAGTTCTGATTGCTTCCTACTCCATGGGGTTTTCTCTAGACTGGAAATCCCAATCTCTGGTGTTGTTGGTCCCACTGTACAGTCTGGGATGGTGACCAGAGCACACAGTTATATGGCTCTGGGCTGGTGATCTATTGCCTGCAGGGACCCAGGAACTCTTCCATGGGTTAGCTGGGTGACCTGAGAAAAGACCCGATTCCTTCACACTCCATGGGGTTTGTTCTTAACTTGGAAACACAATTGCTGTTGTTTTAGGGTACAGAGTTTGGTCTGTTGCTTGCTGTGTAGTCACTGCTATACTGCTCTGTAGATACTGTCCTCTTGGTACCACCATCTTTGATTCTTCTTTCTTTTATTAAACATTTTTTTAATTTTTCTTTTCTTATTTCTTTTATTTTATTAATTACAGTTTATTCACTTGTATCCCAGCTCTAGCTCCTCCAGCATCCCCTCTCAATCTCACACTCCTTCCTCTTGTTTTTCTATGTCTGTCCCCCAGTCCAATGAGGGGAGGACTTCCTCCCTTTCCATCTGACTATAGTCAATCAGGTCTCATCAGGACTGGCTTCTTTGTCTTTCTCTGTGAACTGGCAGGATTGTTCTCTGCTCAGGTGGAGGAGATCCAAGAACTAGCCCATGAGTTCATGTCAGAGATGGTCCCTGGTCCTATTATTAGGGAACCCTCTTGGATACAGAGCTGCCTTGGACTATTTCTGTGCAGGGGTTCTAATTTATCTCCATGAATGGTCCTTGTTTGAAGTATCAGTCTCAGAAAAGACCCCTGTGCCCAGATTTTTGGTTCGGTTGTTCTCCTTGTGGCGCTCCTGTTCCCTCCAGATATTTCTATCTCCCCTTTCTTTCATAACATTCCCTGTACTCTGTAGAATATTTGGCTATGAATCTCAGCATATGTTTTGATACCCTGCTGGGTAGAGTCTTTCAGTGGACCTCTGTGATAGACTCCTGTTACATTATCAGACAATTAGGAATAGTGCTACCTCAATATCCAGCTATACCACTCTTAGACATATATCCAAAAATGCTCAAGTATTCAACAAAGATACTTGTTCAACCACGTTCATACCAGCTTTACTTGTAATAGCCAGAAGCCGGAATCAACCCAGATGTCCCTCAGTTGAGGAATGGATACAGAAATTGTGGTACATTTACACAATGGAATACTACTCAGCAATTAAAAACAAAGAAATCATGAAATTTTGTGGCAAATGGTGGAATCTAAAAGTGATCATCCTGAGTAAGGTATCCCAGAAGCATGAAGACACATATGGTACATTCTTACATATAAGTGGATATTAGACACATAATATAGGATGATCATACTAAAATCTGTAGACCTAAGGAAGCTAATCAAGAAGGAAGACCATGGTAAGTTGCTTAATCTTTTCTTTCTTTATAACTTTTTTTTTTGAAAAGGGGCGGTTACTCAGACTAGACTCAAATTTTTGCTCTCTGGTTTTGTTTTTCTAATTCTTTTTTTTTCTTTTATTAATTATTTTTAATTTTTCACAATTTATTCATTATATATCCTGGCTGAAGGCTTCTCCCTCAACTTCTACTGGTCCCATCCTTCCTCTTCCCTCTATCCTCTTCCCCTAGTCCACTCAAAAGGTGAGTTTCCCTCCTCTGCCATCCACCCATGACTTATCTCAATACTACTCAGCTATTAAAACAAGGAAATAATATTCTGCTCTTATTTCTTCTCCACGCGCCACTCTGTTCATGTCAGAAGATTCCATTCCCTGAAGCTTGCCTGCAACCTTACTGTGAAATAAACACTAAGTTTAACTCATTTTACAGAGTCCCACTCACAAGACAATATTTAATTGACCATCTCACATCCAGAAACATGTGAAATATGAAATGCTATGAAGTCTGAAACATTTGATCACAAGCATTTCAAAGAACTTGGTTCTCCTTCTTTCTAGAGAGCTGTTTCCTACCAGCCCAGGAAGGCAGGAAGGGCAGAAGATGAGGTTTAAAGCTTGTAAGGCCCACAAACATAACAATGATCAGACACTCTGGGAACCACTTCAGAAAATAAGTTCAACTTTAACTCCAGAAAACAGAGGCTATATAACCCTTGGGAAATGACTGGGATGCTGCATGGATAGGTGTATATAATCGTTTAAATCTATGTACTTCAAGAATGCTGGATTTGCATTAAATAGCACATTCGTATCGTATGAACAAGAGCACAGATTCTAATCATCCTATATTTAAACGAAGGAGAGAGTTAGCAGGGATCACTGTAAAAATCCATCTATCAATTTTGGTTGGTTTTATCTATGTCTAAAGACACTCATGCAGAGAAAACTCACCTTTGCCATTGTTACACAACTAGGTTAACAGCGGGGTCATACATGGAAGAGAAAGCCTCCTCCCTCACATCTCAAAATTCAGTCTGGGTTGTGATGGTTTCCAATAGAACCCCTGGAACAATAGGTATGTGTACACAAACTTCTACAGGCTACCACTGTTGTGTTACTCTCAGAGAACTTCCTGGCTGGTGTTAGTTCACCATTCCCTACCTATTCATCCACTGGACTGAACTTTTCTTGTCTAAAGTGAGGCAATTGAAAACAGTAAATGTTGAGAATCAGATTTATCAATAAGTCTTCCATAATCACATTTTATAATACTTTTGCATGTAATTGATATTTACCATTCATGGTATTCTTTAAAAAAATAAGTTTATTTACTTTACATTCCAATCATAATCCCCCTCCCTTCTCTCCCCTATTACTACCCTCCACTCCTACTGTCTCTATTCCCTTTCCCCTTTCCCTTCAGAAAAGGAAGGTCATTTCCATTGAGCTAGTTTTTCAGTTCTGTTGGATCTCAGTGGACCAAAGAACACAAAAGCCTTTCCATATTGCTTATAGTCAAAGAATTCCTCTCCAGTAAGGATACTTTTATGATGATGATGACTCTAGATTTGTGCAAGGCCTCACCATTTTAACACATTCAAAAGTTCTCTCCAGTATGAATCCTTTCATGATGATGAAGATTATACAAATATGGAATGGTTCACCATGTTAAAAGCACTGTCCATTAGGATTTCTTTCATGAGTGTGAGGATGATTCTGAAGTGCAAAAGTTTTTTCACATTGGTTAAAGTCAGATAGCTTCTTTCCAGTATGTTTTCTTTTATGTATTAGGAGATGTTATGTGCAAAGGCTTTGCCACACAGTTAATTCATATGGTTTCCCTCCAGAATGTGTTGTTGTCTTAGGAGATGACTGTTATATGCAAAGGTTTTATCACACTAATTATCCTCACCAGGCTTCTCTCCACTGTGCTTCTTTCATGTTTCTGGAGACAGCTGTGCAAAGGCTTTATCATATTTGGTATATTCATAAGGTTTCTTTCCAGTATGTGTTCTTTTATGGCTTATGAGATTATTGTTGCGTTCAAAGGCTTTACCACACTCTTTACATTCATAAGGTTTCTCCCCAGTGTGTGTTCTTTTATGGCTTAAGAGAGTACTGTTTTCTGCAAAGGCTTTGCCACACTGGTTACATTTGTAAGGCTTCTCTCCAGTGTGTGCTCTTTTATACCGTATGAGAGTACTGTTATGTGCGAAGGCTTTACCACACTGATTACATTCATGAGGTTTCTCTCCAGTGTGTGTTCTTTTATGACTTAAGAGATGATTGTTTCGTGCAAAGGCTTTACCACACTGGTTACATTCATAAGGTTTCTCTCCAGTGTGTGTTCTTTCATGGCTTATGAGATGACTGTTTTTTGCAAAAGCTTTACCACACTGGTTACACTCATAAGGTTTCTCTCCAGTGTGTGTTCTTTTATGGCTTATGAGATTAGTGTTTTGTGCAAAGGCTTTGCCACACTCATTACATTCATATGGTTTCTCTCCAGTGTGTGTTCTTTTATGGCTTATGAGATGACTGTTTTCTGCAAAGGCTTTACCACACTGGTTACACTCATAAGGTTTCTCTCCAGTGTGTGTTCTTTTATGGCTTATGAGATTACGGTTTTGTGCAAAGGCTTTGCCACACTCATTACATTCATATGGTTTCTCTCCAGTGTGTGTTCTTTTATGGCTTATGAGATGACTGTTTTCTGCAAAGGCTTTACCACACTGGTTACACTCATAAGGTTTCTCTCCAGTGTGTGTTCTTTTATGGCTTATGAGATTACGGTTTTGTGCAAAGGCTTTGCCACACTCATTACATTCATATGGTTTCTCTCCAGTGTGTGTTCTTTTATGGCTTATGAGATGACTGTTTTCTGCAAAGGCTTTACCACACTGGTTACATTCATAAGGTTTCTCTCCAGTATGTGTTCTTTTATGCCGTATGAGCTGACTGTTTTTTGTAAAGGCTTTACCACATTGATTACATTTGTAAGGCTTCTCTCCAGTGTGTCTTCTTTCATGGCTTATGAGAACAGTGGTATGGTGGAAAGATTTATCACATAGAGTGCGTTTAAAAGGTTTCTCTCCAGTACGACTGCTTTCATGCCTGCAAAGATAATTGGCACATGTGAAATACTGACCACAGTCATTTGATTACACTAATAAATATATTTATCTATATGAATCAATTTTATAATTTGGTCTAATGATAAAGAAGAATCAAAACTTAAACATTTATCATTTTATTTACATTCATGGCATTCCCCTTCATTATGGGTATTTTTGAAGATCTCTGTGATGGTAAGAGCATTTATTATGTGGTTCACTTTTATAGCATCATTTTTCTATAAGAGGTTTTCTTGTGTATATGAAGAGTATTGTAAGAATTCAGAGTTTTACCAAAGCAATCCCATTCACAAATTTTTGTACGGTATGAATGACACTTCATTTAGAAAGTGAGCCAGGACAAGCAGAAGAAGTTCCAAATTTCTAGTATTCATAGGTATTTTCAGCAGTATGATTTTGCTGATGAATTCTCAGTGAAGTTGCAAAACCAATTAAATGTTACCTTTTATCACATTCAGAAAATCTACTCAAAGTGGGGACTCTTACAAAATTAATTATTCTTGGAGAAACACAGATTCACTGCTTCTTTCAATATTTCTATGCTCATGTGTCTTATAAACATTGTGACATATGATATACCAATTTAAATTACAAGAATAATAAAATATCCCCACATTGAATTAACACATTTTTTGTTGTTGTTGTTCATCATAGACATGTCATATAGGGATTAAGGTTTCTCCACAATTATATTCTTGACTCTCATAAGCTGCTCCTTTCACTAAACTTTCCAGTGTTACTACATGAATATGTGTAACACTGGTTGTACTATGAAATATCTGCTCATAAGAAGGTTTTGAAACATACTGATCACCTATTCAATGTGTATACCTCTTACAATATCTGAGTAGATAGAATGAGACTAAACAGATTGGCAGTTTAACTCAGTAGCTATAATGTCTATATGATTTCAATGGTATTTTCTGTTACAACATTATTTTATTTTCTTCTATCTTAGGGGAGTGCCTTGCAAACACAAACCAGATACCTGTGAGATTTTAATGATCATCAGTACACTTAAAGCAATGCTCTTTTTACACTGTTGCTTTTATTTAAAACCTCCAGGACACAGCCAGGTGTGCTGATACATTCCTTTAATCCCAGCATTTGTGGAGGCAGAAGCAGGGAGATCTGTGTGATTTTGAGATCACATTGTTCTAACAAGCAACAGTCTAAGTCTAAGTCTAAGTCAAGCCACAGCTACATAGAAAAAAGAAAAACTATTTCAAAAACAGAAAATAAAAAGCAGCCAACAAACAAGCAAAAAAAAAAAACCAAACTTCCAGGACACATTAAAATTTCTTAAGATCCATATCTATATCAGTGTGCACATAAAGTTACCTTTTATTACTTGTAGAACTTTGAAAATGTTCTTCAATGGTATGGTCTTCCAAATTGTAGCCTAAAATAGAGTACCAGAAAATATATATGACTGGAAATATCATATTATTATTAAAGCAAAACTTAAATCACTATCTTCTATGACCCTTAGAACAATGCCTGATTTATTCACCTCATTCCTCCTCATTCTCAATTGGAATCATAGAAAAGGATCAATAACAAAGTAAGACTTGTCTCCTTATTTTAAAAGTGAAAGAAAATTTGCTGTCTTACCTATATCAGTGAGGTTTTTACAGCTCTCTAGCATCACATCATTGTAGAGTTGTTTCTGTGATGGTTCCAGCAAAGCCCACTCTTCTTGGCTGAATTTCACATGCACATCATTGAAGGTCACTGAATTCTAAAATATGCCATGCATTTGTACAACAGAAAGAGTAGCAACAATATAAATTTATACTTCATTGGCAATAGAATCATATAATTCTAGTGCTGCTTCCATTTATTTTCTGACACAGAAGTGCTAGTGTTAGATAGTTGGGTGCTGTGCATCAGGTGAACAAGGGGAGAAGAAAAAGCTTAAAGGTTAGATTGTAAGGAAAACCAAAGGCATGCTTTGGAAACCTTTGTTAAAGGCGTTTCATTAGTTTGTAAGGCATGAATATGAATTAGACATTAGTTGGGTTCTTGAGTGATGTATGAATCATCTTTAGTTACTTGGGCAAGTAGGTCAGGACCCTGTCATGAGACAGGTGGAAGGAAAAAAACACAGTCATCATATTTTATCTAGCAACAAATGAGATGTGGCTATCAGGTGACAGTGAACAGATGGGTGGTGTCAGTCAAAAGACAACATGGAACTGGATATCATGTTTTGACCAGGGATCAGAGATTTGGCATACTAGTAAATGAAAATGGGGGCTCATATATTTGTGGAAGGGAAATTTTACTACAGTGAATAGATGGATAAAAATAATGTGAGTGGCAAGCAACAATAATCATAGCTTATAACATCATATTTCTGAGTTCCCAGACAAAAGAAAAGGCATAGAACACATGATTATTCTTTGATCATTGTTTTGTATATTTTCCTTTCTAAATCATGTATAGTCTATAGTTTAAAATAAAGATTAAAACTTTTCTATTAAAAAATGTTATCACTAAGTCATTTTAGAGGAAAACGGAATAACAAAGTTTAACTGTGTCATATCTGAATAGGATAGAGGTTTGAAATAGTCATGGCAATTAATGTGGACAAAGACAAACAGAAAGAAGAGAGCAAAATAGTAAGAGAGAGACAGAGACACACAGAGAGAAATTAATAGATGAACAGTACTAAGTACACATCAGAGAAATTTATGAACAGTTACTAACTACAAAAAAATGATGGACAACCTGGGTATATTCTGTCATGCCTTTAATTCCATCACTCAGGAGGCAGACACAGGTATATCTTATTGAATTGGATGCCAGCATGATCTATACAAAGAGTTCTAGGACAGCCAGACCTATATAGTAAGACAGAGTCTCCCCTTTAAGTCAATAAAACAAACATAGAAGAAGGAAAGAACTGAGAGGTGTTTACTGAAGCTTCTACAAGGAATTATACATTCACTCCAGTTGTGTATTCAATTTCCAGAAATCTACAATGCCCTAGCTTAAACTGTAACTTTAATAAGATCTTACTAAAAGGAATGCATGTTTAAATAGCTAAAAATAGAAAGATGAAAATATTAGCAATGTAAATGATGATATATGTAAGCAACATAAGGCAGGAGAGATGGCTCAGCAGTGAGGAGCTCTTGCTGCTCTTGCAAATAATTGGTCTGAAATGTCAGTGTTTAACTGGAACCCACTATTATCAATTGATATAAGTTCATGAGTTCTGAACACATCTTTGGACTACTGTGACGATCAGGCACACAAGAGGTTCATATTCATGACTACAATCAAAATACTCATATTCAGTAAAAATTAAAAACAGATTCCAGATGGCAGGGCTGATTGCATACTGATCAGCGGGGTAACAGAGACTGCACAGTGACAAAATGTTGGAACTGTTGGCCCCCAAACACCACTGACTGTGTTTACCAAGTGATAAGAAACCCAATGATGAGAAAAACAATTGGGTTCAACCTCAGAGCACCCAGCTAATCCCTGAAAAATTTCCTGGGCTGTTTTGGCAGGAATAAGGTTTTCAAGGAAATAGACCCAAGAAGTGTGTCCTGATCACCTTCCCAGGCTGAACTGTGCACCCCAGAGCATCAGAGACTGGGAGTCCCACTCTCAAGAAAAACCCACAGGGAAGGAAGCAAGTGGGACTGACTGAATGTCATCCAGTCTATCCATGGAAAAGGTCCTGTAGACTTACAGTTGCACAGCAGCCAGCCCTGAGTGGGACTTCAGCCGCCAGACCCACGTAACCAACTCTCCATCACAGACAGAACTATGTACCCCAGGGCACTAAAGGATGGGTTTTCCTGTAGAAAGAAAACCCCACAGGGAGGGAAACAGCAGGTCCCAGGTTAGAGTACTCAGCTGACCCTCCCACCACCACTACCACCACCACTACCACGACCACATATGGGAATATTATCGGAAAAATTTTCCAGGTTCCTGTCCAGTCACCAGCTTGGAGCCACCATTCGCAAGCAAGTGCCTATGCACTCTACACCCCCCCCAACAGTACAGACTGGGTCTTTCTGTTGGGAGAAAACCCAAAGGTGGGGGAAATATCTGGCCCTACTTCAGGACACCTAGCTCCAGAAAAGTTCTGGTTATCTACAGGCTCCAGACTCTAGCCTCCTGCTGTACACATGAGAGTGGTGCTCACCTGCCACTGATTACCACCTGGGTAATCACAGAGCTCCAAACTCAGACCTACAGAAGCCTGGGTTCCCTGAGATCAACCCCCAGATACTGCTCCAAGGGACAACCAGTTATCGCTAACTAAACTGACCAAACCATGGGGTACCCAGATTACAGCTGCAGCTCACTAAATTTACAGCAAGAAACCCAGCAGCAGGGCAGCTGTCTTTAGAACTTCTTTGGGTGAGAGGATAGCCCCCTTTACTAACAAAGGCAACAATTACTACTCAGGTCTGTACACCTGAGATGAGCTGTGGCAATTCCTGAAAAACACCTGCCATTCAGTGACCATACCTAAAAAATGGAGGAGAGCTCCTTTGGGAAAAAAAGTCATCTTCCTGCCAAGGGATTTGACCCACCACAGGATTTGAGGAAGTACCAGAAACTAACACCCAACACCTGAGATATCCCAATGGGTAGAGGCCAGTGTAAAAGCTCAACCAACAAAAGACAAAGCAATATGGCATCTCCAGAACCCAGTTATTCAGGAGCAAGCAGCCCTGGATACCCCAGTATAAAGACAATTTCAGGCCAATCTCTCTTATGAACATTGATGCAAAAATACTCAGCAAAATACTTTGCAAACCCAATACAAAAACACATCAAAGATATCATCCAGTACAACCAAGTAGGCTTCAGGCCAGGTATGCAGGGGTGGTTCAATATACAAAAATCTATCAGTATGATCCACTATATTAACAAAATGAAAGAAAAATAAACACATGATAATCTTAGTTGCTGAAAAATCATTTGAAAAAAATCCAGCATCCATTCATGTTTAAAGTATTGGAGAGATCAGGGATACAGGGCATATACCTAAACATAGTAAAGGCAATATACAACAATCCTATAGCCAACATCAAGCTAAACGGAGAGAAACTTAACGCAATCCCACCGAATTCAGGGACAAGGCAAGGCTGCCCCCTCCATATCTCTTCAACATAGTTCTAGAGGTCCTTGCTAGAGTACTAAGACAATTAAAGAAGATCAAGGGGATACAAATGGAAAAGGAAGAAGTCAAAGTATCACTATTTGCAGATGGTATGATAGTATACATGAGTGACCCCCAAAATTCTACCAGGGAACACCTAAAAACTGACAAACACTTTCAGCAATGTGGCTGTATACAAAATCAACTCAAAAATAAGTAGCCCTCCTGTATACAAAAGAGAAAAGTGCGGAGAAAGAAATTAGGGAAACAACACCCTTCTCAATAGTCAAAAAGGACATAAAGTACCTTGGTGTGACCCTAACCAAGCAAGTCAAAGACTTGTATGAAAAAATTTCAAGTCTCTAAAGAAAGAAATAGAAGAAGATATCAGAAGGTGGAAAGATCTCTCATGCTCATGGCTTGGCAGGATTAACATAGTAAAAATGGTCCTCTTACCAAATGCAATCTACAGATTTAATGTAATTCCCATCAAATTACCAACACAAATCTTTACAGAACTTGAAAGAAAAATTACCAACTTCATATGAAATAACAAGAAACCCAGAATTGCTAAAACAATCTTCCATAATAAAAGATCTTCTGGAGGTATCTCCATCCCTGATCTCAAGCTGTACTATAGAACAACAGTTATAAAAACTGCATTGTACTGACATAGAAACAGAATGGTGGATCAATGGAATTGAACAGAAGACCCGGAAATAAACCCACAACCTTATGGACACCTGATATTTTACAAAGATGCCAAAACTATACAATGGAAAAAAGATAGCATTTTCACCAAAATGTGCTGGTCTAAATGGATGTCTACATGTAGGAAAATGCAAATAGATCCATATTTATAACTCTGCACAAAACTAAAGTTCAGATGGATCAAAGACCTCAGTATAAAACCAGACATACTAACCCTGTTAGAAGAAAAAGTGAGGAAGGGCCTTGAACTCATTGGAACAGGAGACAACTTCCTGAACAGAACTTCAACAGTACAGGCTCTAAGAGCAACAGTCAATAAATGGGACCTCAGGAAACTCAAAAACTTCTATGAGTCAAAGGAAACTGTTATCAAAACAAAATGACTGCCTGCAGATTGGGAAAGGATCTTCACCAACCCTATATCTGACAGAAGGTTAATATCCAGTATTTATAAAGATTTCAAGAAGTTAAACACCAACAAATCAAGTAACCCAAATTAAAAAATGGGGTACAGATCTAAACAGAGAATTCTCAATAGAGGAATATAGAATGGCAGAGAAACACTTAAAGAAATGTTCAACATTCTTAGTCATCAGGGAAATGCAAATCAAAACCACCCTGAGATTTCACCTTACACCCATCAAAATGACTAAGACAAATAACTCAAGTGACAACCCATGCTGGATAGGATTTGGTGAAAGGGGAACCCTCCTTCATTGCTGGTGGGAATGTAAACTTATACAACCACTTTGCAAATCAACCTGACACTTTCTTAGACAATTAGGAATAGCGCCACCTCAAGATCCAGCTATACCACTCCTAAGCATATATCCAAAAGGCGCTCAAGTATACAAAAAGGACATCTGCTCAACTATGTTTGTAATAGCTTTATTTGTAATAGCCAGAAGCTGGAAACAGCACAGATGCCCCTCAGTTGAGGAATGGATACAGAAATTGTGGTATATCTATACAATGGAATATTACTCAGCAATGAAAAACAAGGAAAATGTGAAATTTGCAGGTAAATGGTGGGAAGTGGAAAAGATCATCCTGAGTGAGGTATCCCAGAAGCAGAAAGACTCACAGGGTATATACTCACTCATAAGTGGATATAGTATATAAAATATAGGATAAAGATACTAAAATCTGTACACCTAAGGAAGTTAATCAGGAAGGAGTATGCTGGCTAAGATGCTCAAACCCCATGCAGAAAGGCAAAGAGGATGGACATCAGATGAGGGAGAATACAGGGACAGGACAGGAGCCTACCACAGAGGGCCTTTGAAAGGCCCTACCCTGCAGGGTGTCAAGGCAGATGCTGAGACTCATAGCCAAACTTTGGGCAGTGTGCAGGGAATCTTATGGAAGAACTGGGAGATAGTAAACCTGGAGAGGATAGGAGCTCCACAAGGACAGTAACAGTTCCAAAAATTCTGGGCACAGGGGTCTTTTTTGATACACCAGCCAAGGACCACTCATGGAGATGGCCTGAAACCTCTGCACAAAAGGTAGCCTATGGCAGTTCAGTATTCAAGTGGGCTTCATAGTAATGGGGACAGGGACTGTCTCTGACAGGAACTAATTGGCCTGCTCTTTGTTCTTCTCCCATTGAGGGGGGATCAGCCTTGCCAGGCCACAGAAGAAGACAATGCTGCCACTCCTAATGAGACCTGATAGACTAGCATCAGAGTGAAGGGGAAGAGGACCTCCCTTATCAATGAACTGGGAAAGGGACAGGGGTGGGAATGATGGAGGGAGGGTTCAGGAGAGGAGGAAGGAAAGAGGTACAGCAGTGATACAAAGTGAATAAATTGTTATTAATAAAAATGTAAAAAGAACACAATAAAATGTTGAAAGATTTTTTTAAAAACTATGCTGTTACACATAGTTGCAAACTATGAAAATATTGCCTGATAACATCATTGCTCCTAAATAAAAATAAATAAATAAATAGATAAATAAATAAATAAAAATGAGGAAGGATACTTCATACTCATCAAAGGAAAATTCCACCAAGATGGCATCTGTATTCTGAGCAACAATGCCCCAAATACAAGGACACCCACATTTGTAAAAGAAACATTAATAAAACTTAAAGAACATATCAATCACTGTACATTAATAGTGGGAGAGGTCAACATGTCCCTATCATCAAGGGACAGAGCAATGGAAAAGGACTTAAACTGAGAGATAATGACACAAATTGATGTCATGAATCAAATGAACCTAACAGATATCTAGAGAATTTTTTAACCCAAACAGAAAAGAATCTATCTTCTTTCAGCCCCTCATGGACCCTTCTCCAAAACTGAACATACAGTAGGTCACAAACCAGGTCTCAACAGATACAATAAGATTGAAATAATATCTTGTATCCTATCAAACCATGATGGACTAAAGATGGACCTCAACAATAACAGAAATAACAAAAAGCCTACACACACATGGGAACTGAAAAACTCTCTACTTAATGAAATCTAGGTCAGGGAAGAAATAAAGAAAGAACTTCCTACAATTCAATGAAAATGAAGGTACATCATACCCAAACTGCAATGAAAGCAGTACTAAGAGGACTTTTAATAGCACTAAAGGCCTTCATAAGCTATTGGATACATCCCATACAAGCAACTGAATGGCACACTTGCAAGCCCTAGAATAAAGAAGCAAACACACTCAACAGGGGTAGACTAGTAGAACTAACCAAACTCAGGGCTGAAATCAATAAATTAGAAACAAAGAGAATAATTCAAAGAATCAACAAAACCAAGAGCTAGTTCGTTGAGAAAATCAAATCCATAGACAAACTCTTAGTCAAACTAAGTAAATGGCAGAAAGACACTATCCAAATCAACAGTCTGAAAGGAAGAGACAGAGAGATAACAGACACTGAGAAAATCCAAAGAACCATTAGATCTTATGTCAAAAGACTATATGCCGCAAAATTTAAAAATCTAAATAAAATATACAATTCTCTAGTTAGATTCCACTTACCAAAGTTGAATCAAAATCAGGTAAAGATATGAAATAGTCTTTTACTGCCTAAGCGAATAGAAGCAGGCATCTAAATACTTGTAACCAAAAAAAGCCAAGAGTGAGATGATTTCAGAGCAGAATTCTACAAGACCTTCAAAGAAGAGTCAATATCGATATTCTTCAAATTATTCCACAAAATAGAAATGGACGCAACATGACAAACTTACAAACTCCTTTTGTAAGACCACAGTCACCTTGATATATCCTGAAAGACACCCAAAAGAAAGAGAACTTCAGACCAATCCCTTTTATGAAAAATGATGCAAAAGTACTGGATAAAATAATCGCAAACCAAATCCAAGAACATATCAAAGATATCATCCACCATTACCAAGTAGGCTTCATCCCAGGCATGCAGGGATAGTTCAATATAGGGAATCTTAATCCGTCATATGAACAAATTGAAAAAAAAAGGATCATTTCCTTAGATGCTGAAAAATCATTTGACAATATCCAAGTTATTCTTGTTTAAAGTCTTGGAGAGACTGGGGACAGAGGCACAAATCTAAAAATAGTAAAGACAATATACAGCAATACTATAGCTAACATCAAACTAAATGGAAAGAAAGTTAAATCAATTCCACTGAACTCAGGGACAAGACAAGGCCACACACTCTCTCCAAATCTCGTCATTACAGTACTCAAAGTCCTATCTAGGGCAATAAGACAACTAAAGGAGATCAAGGGGATACAAATTGATAAGGAAGAAGTCAAAGTATTGCTATTCACATATATGACTGTATATAAAAGTGACCCCAAATATTCTACTAAAGGGAACTCCTACAGTTGAAAAACACTTTATCAAAGTGGTTGGATATAAAGTTAACTCAAAAAAATCAGTAGCACTCCTGGATGCAAAAGACAAATGGACTGAGAATTAGGAGAAAAACACCCTTCACAATAGGCAGGAACAAAAAACCATAATGTATCTTGGAGTTATCCTCAACAATCAAGTGAAAAACCTGCATGGAAAAAAAAACTTTAAGCCTCTGAAGAAAGAAATTGAAAAAGATACCAGAAAATAGAAATATCTCTCATGCTCATGGATCAGTAAGATCAACATAGTAAAAATTGCCATCGTACCAAAAACAATCTACAGATTCAATGATATTCCCATCAAAATATCAAAACAATTCAATAAGGAACTTGAAAGAACAATTCTCAGCTTCATATGAAAAAATAAAAAAGCCAGAATAGCTAAAACAATCCTGTACAATAGGAGATCTTCAGTAGGTATCACCATTCTTCATCTCAAGCTCTATTATAAATCAATAGTAATAAAAACTGCATGGTACTCTAATAAAAACAATCAGTGGATCAATGGAATTGAAGTGAAGACCCATAAATAAACCCACACACCTATGGCCACTTGATTTTTGACAAAGAAGCCAAAACCATGCAATGGAAAAAGGACAGCATCTTCAACAAATGGTGCTGGTCTAAACTGAAGTTTACATGTGGAAAAATGAAAATAGATCCATATTTATCACCCAACTAAACTGCAGTCCAGGTTGTTCAAAGACCTCAACATAAAACCAGATACACTAAATCTGTTAGAAAAAAAAGTGGGAAAGACATTGGCCTAGAAGGTAACTTCCTCAAAAGAACACCTAGAACACTTGCTCTAAGATCAAGAATTAATGAATAGGATCTCATGAAACAAAAAGCTTCTATGAAGCAAAGAACTCTGTAAATAGAACAAAATGACAGCCTACAGCCTGCAAAAGATCTTCACCAACCCTTCATACAACAGAGAGGGATAATAAACAAGAATATAAAGAGTTCACAAAATTAAACTCCAGAAATCCAAATAATCCACTTTAAAACTGGGGTACAGAACTAAACAGAGAATTCTCCACAGAGGAATATCAAATGGTGGACATTAAATGCTCAATATCTGTAGTCATCATGGAAATGCAAATGGCATTCCATCTTAAACCCATCATGGCTAAGATCAAAACCTGAAGTGACAGCAAGCTAGTGAGAATGTGAAGAAAGAGGAACACTCCTCCATTGCTATGGGAGTGCAAACTTATACAACCATTTTAGAAATTAATCTGATGCTTTCTCAGACAATTGAAAATAGTGTTACTTAAAGACACAGCTCTACCATTCCTGGATATATATCAAAAAGATGCTCCACCATTCAACAAAGATATTCGGTCAACTATGTTCATAGCATCTATATTCATAATAGCCAGAATAGGGAAACAAACTACATGTCTCTCAAACGAACCATTGTTTTCCAGAAATTGTGGTACATTTACACAATGGAATGCTACTATGGTATTTAAAAAAAAAGGAAACCATGAAATTTTCAGACAAGTGGATGGAACTAGAAATGATCATCCTAAGTGAGTTATTCCAAAACCAGAAAGGCATGCATGGTATATTCTCATTCATAACTAGATAATGGCCATAATATGGGATAAACATACTACAATCCACAGATCTAAAGGAGCTAAATAAAAAGGAGGACCCTATGGAGAATGGTCAGTTCTTATTCAAAAGGGCAAATAGAATTGACACCAGAAGTGACTGAGGAGAGGGAACAGGATGAGAGCCTAACATACATATCCTCCAAAAAATTCTACCCAGCACGGGTTCAATGAAGATGCTAAGACCCACAGCCAAAGTTTGGGTAGAGCACAAAGAATCATAGGAAAGAGTAGGGAGGATAGAATGTAGAAAGACCCAGAGCTGTCAGGACCTCCATAAGAAGACCAACAAGGACAACAAATCTGGGCCCATGGGGACTTGCAGAGATTGATGCACCCACCAAAGGCCATTGATGAAGAGGAACCAGACCCCTGCTCAGATGTAGCTGATAGGCATCTCATTCTCAGGTGGATCCATATTAAGAAGAGTAGGGGCTGGCTCTGACATGGACTCTGTTGCCTGCTCTTTGATCACTTTTCCCTGGTAGAGGGGGCATTGCCACACCACAAAGGAAGAGAATGCAGGTAGTCCTAGTGAGCCTTGATAGTCTGGGGTCAGATGGTAGGAGATGAGGGCTCCCCTTATCTGAGAAATTAGAAATGGGATAAGGGTGAAAGAGGAACAGAGGGGTGAAACCAGGAAGAGACAAAGGAGGGGGGTAAAATTGGGATGTTAAGTGGATACATTATTTTTAAATTTTATTTATTTATTTATCACAATTTATTCACTTTGTATACCCACTGTAGCCCTCTCCATCGTCTCCTCCTAGTCCCACCCACTCTCCTTCTTCTCCTCCTATGCCCTTTCCATAGTCTCCTGATAGTTGTCCCCTTCTGTTTGACCCTAGCTTTTCAGGTCTCATCAAGGATGACTGCACCATATTCTGTGGCCTCACAAGGCTACACCCCCCAGCAGGAGGTGTTCAAAGAGTCGAGTTCATGTCAGAGAATAAATTATAGAAAAACACATTTATATTAAAACAAATTAAGTATGAATAAAATAAATAAATAAAGTCTAAAAAAACAAATACAGCAGGTAGAAAGAATTTCACACACCTGCAATTTAATAACTCAGAAAGCTCAGACACTGTTAGTGTCACGAATACATGCCATCCTAAGAAATTAAATATACTCTCTTCCAAATTTCAAATGCCGGATATGGATGAAGATCAGCACAACAACCTATGCTTTCATGTACAAAACAAAACAAAACAAAATTAAAAAAAAACAAAACCCAAAATGCTACATTCCAGACTCAGCAGATAATGTTGATATTCATGTTGACGCCAGGCATGTTGAACTATATTTAAGCACAACACTAGACTGGAGTTAGATCTGTAAGTTCAAAACCTTTTTGGTCTACATAACAACTTTCAGGACAGCCAAGGCTACAAAGAAACTTTTTCTTCAGTGTCAAAGATAGAAACATGATCTTCTCTGGGAGCTTTTTTGATTCAATCAAATAAGTTCTGACCAAATTCACTATAGGATTATTGTCATCCCATGATGAAAATGTAGGCTAACTTCAATGATCCTAAAATTCTGCAATAGCTCATACACTGTTCAAATTTTCACAGTCTCTCCTGACACACAAGAGAATTTTTTGGGTGCCACATCTTGTAACATCAGAAGCAAGTTACATCATTTCAACATAGATGCACAGAATACTCCTTTCCCATTCTTGTAGAGAGGAATGTGTACATATTTAGGGAAGAGTAGACCAAGGAAAGAAGATCAGCAAGGAAAACAACAAAGCCTGATGCTGTTTGAAAAGGCTTAGATGGTCCTATCCCTGAAACATCTCATACATTCCCAAGATTGCTTACTTCCACTCCCTATATGTAGCACTTTCTGGTAGGTATCTCATAACTTAGGCACCTCAACATCTTGTACTGTCAAGACACAACTCAGGCTTTACCCTCACTGCTTCATGCAATGAACAGTTACAGTATCTTCCCTGGGGAACTGACTCTGCCAAACACAGATGGCTGTCACAGTGTTGAACTGAAAACACAAAGGAAGAATCTATTATCTTAAATTTTGCATTTTTCTTGTTTCCAGAATGTGCATAACATGAGTGAGACTGTCAAGTTGGATTTTAAGTTGGGATGGACAAAATGGGATGGATCATGCCACGCTTGGAACACATTTGGAGCAGTTTTTATATGAAGTTCTTTCCTGGTATTAGGAATCACTTAGCCTACTTCTTTGATTAATGGAAGAATTATCAGGAGGGAGTGTTAATTTAAGGACACCATCTTAGGCTTCAAATCCAGACCTAGGACCTTCTGTTTGATGATGATCTCCTTAAAAATTCCTGTCTCTGTTTCAGCATGTGACTGCCATCTGAAACTACCTAGTGATGCTTTTTTCTACAAACCAAAGACTACATTTATTTCTGCTCCACTTGACTCTTTCTTTCACTGTGGTCCTGAACGTCTCATTAATAATAACCATTCAACAGATTCAATGTTCTTCCTAAGAAATCCAGCCCATGCTGGGGGTGCATGTGTGCTGGTAGGTTGTATGCCACCTGATACCATCAGCCTTCCATCATGGCCTCTGAGATTCATCATTTATTCCCATCTGGGCTTGCTCACTGGCCCATAGGCCTAGGCCTCACTGGGTCTGTGTCTCACTAAGCCTATGTCTTGGTTGCAAGCCAACCAGGCATGGACTTTTACTTGAACCTCTGAGGTTAAAGTCCTTAGAGCAAGGCACAGCAGCTTATCCAAGAATGATAACACTTTGGTATTGCCATAGGCTCTGGAATACCAAACTTTCCACTACCACTGGTGATTTCATTCTAAAAGAGCTATCTACCTGTAAGAGTCAATAGAAAATTCTTTCCACACCCCCATCTAGTGAACATGGGTGTTTCCCTAAACTGTTCTAGCTGCCCCTGAGAGAAATGGAACCACTGTTCTCCATCTGGAAGCTAAGATCCAGGCCTCTGCTGAATGGAGAATGACAGAATGAAACACATTCTCGAAATATGGAAATATGAACAATAAAGAAAGTAAAAACAAGCTGGCCATGGTGGTGCACACCTGTGAGCCCAGCACTTGGGTAGGTAGAGGCAGAGTGACTTTGAGGTTAGCCTGGTCTACAAAGCAAGGCAAGGACTGCATATGCTACACAGAGAATCCCAGGCTCAAAAAACCAAAAGAAAATTATTTTTTAAATGCAGAAATTTAGGGAATCCTGGAAATGAAAAATTTAAAGACTACAGCAAGGAAATACAGAGGCAAGGTTCACAGAAAAAACATAAATCAAGGAGATAAATTTATGCACTGAATACAAAATAGGAGAAATGGAAGACAGGTGTGTTTACACACTCCTTTAATACCAGAACTCAGGGAGGCAAAAACAGTTGGACTATTGTGAGTTTGAGGCTAGCCTGGTCTACAAAGTGATTCCAGGACAGCAAAGCCTATAAAAAGCAATCCTGTCTGAAAATAAACAATAAAAAAACAAACATAAAAAAGCTGAACTAGATACATGTGTCAAAGAAAATGTTAAATCCAAAAGTTCCCTATCATAAAACATCCAGGAACTCTGAGACATTATGAAAAGACAAAACATGTTGATAATCAGATTAGCAGAAGATGAGATCAAGGGTCCAGAAGATATTTTTAACAAAATCATACAAGAAAAATTTCTTCACCTAAAGAAGAAGATGTCTATCAAGGCACAAAAAGCATACAAAAATACCGAAGACATTGGACCAGCAAAGAAAGTCCTCTTACCAGAGAATAATAAAAACGCTAAATATACAGTACAATGAAAGAATATTAAAAGTTGTAACAAAAAAAATCAAACAGACCACACTAACCAATCAGACAAACCAAAACAAACAAAAACCAACCAAGAAATAAATAAAGGCAGATCTATTGGAATTAATCCTGTATTCTCAGTAAAGATGCTAGAGGTTGAAGGACATAGACTGTGCGCTTCTGACTCTAAAAAACTACAGGAGCCAAGAAAAATTACTAACTATGCCCAGAACCTTTCAATCAGCAAATGGAGAAAATAAGATGTTGCATGTTAAGGTCAAATTTAAACAATATGTATCTAAAAATACAGCCCCACACAAGGTGCTAAAACCACCACCACTTCCACCACCAAAATACCAAGATTAACAATCACTGTTCATTGATATATCTTAATACCATTGACCCAAATTCACCAATAGAAAGACACAGGCTCACAAAATGGATGATAAAACAGAATCCACCCTTCTTCTAAACACATCAAACACAGCTTCACATCAAGATAGATATTATCTCAAGGTAAATTGTTGGAAAAGCATTCCAAATAAATGGACTAGAGTATCATGCTTGTATAGCAATTTTAATATCTAACAAAACATATTTCAAAAAAAAACTAATCAAAAGATGGCAAAAAACATGACATATTCAAAAATATCCAGCAATATAACATTTCAATAGTTAACATTTATGCCCCCAACCTATGAGCACCCAAGTTATAAAAGAAACACTTCTGCAGCTTGCATCACATCCTAGCTCTCATAAACTGATAGGGAAAGACTTCAATATATCTCTCTCACCAATGTACAGGTCCCCCTGACCAAACTGAACAGAGAAATGCTCCAGCTAACTAACATCAAAAAACTAAATATACCCAAATGATGTTTAAATAACATCCACCCAAACAAAAAAGATTGTTCCCTCTTCTCAGCAACTCCAAATTGTTCTCCAAAATTGATGATATACTTGAACAGTAGAATTCTCAAAATATATAAGTAACTTTCAATAACCTCATGCACCCTATCAGACCACTAAGGTCTAAAGCAGCACATCACCAGTAACAAAAACAATAGAAAGCTTACAAACTCATAGAAATCGAACAACTCTCTAATGAATAAAATATGGATCAAAACTGAACTAAAGAAAGAAATTAAAGAATTTCTAGAAGTCAATGAAATGAATACACAGCATATCAAAACTCATAGTACACAATAGAAGTGTTGACCAGAAGACAGTTCATAGCACTAAGTACATTCAGAAAAATATTCAGAAAGATCTCTTAGTAGCAACTTAACAGCACACCTAAATACTCTAGAACAAAAAGAAGTAAATATAACTAAAAGTAGTAGACAGTTAGAAACTACTGAACTGTGTCTTCACTGGTAAAACCAAATGTTTCCACAGGAAAAGAAAGGTGGATCCTATCAAAATTGATAATGATTAGATTCGAATTGCAGAGATCTCCTGACTAAGCAGAGGTAACTGTTCATCAGACAGTGTGGTCATTCAGTCCAAACTAACTTAATAAAGACTAACGTTTTCTTCTTAAATATAAAAAGTTACTTTTGTTGTTTTATATTAAAAACAGTTAAGAGGTTTAAAATGTTTGAAGTAAATTCAAAGGTATAAACTTGTTTGAGTTGGAATAATTTGGAGTGAATATAACATATTTGAGCAGCATGGTGATAGACCATGCATTTAATCCCAGCAGAGACAAGCAGTTCTCTATTAATTAGTTGTTTTCTAAATTCAGCAGTTACAATGACAGGGTGTTGGTGGTTCATAGCCTTAATCCCAGCATTTGGGAGGTACGTGTCTTTTACATACCACCTGGGAGGCAGAGGCAGGTAGGATTTACAGTGATTTTACTTAAAAGCTGCTTGTAAAAGGCAGGCTGAAAATCAAAGTGAATGCCCTTTATTATCTAGAAATAAATACAGTTTAAGGTATATTTGTAAACTTTCAAAGATTTTTTTAACTTTAATTGAGATATTCTACTTTTTCTATTTCCAAAAAACCATTTTGCCATATAAAAGATATAACATCCCTAAAAAGGCACAACCCTCACCCCAGAATTAGGGATGGGGCAGGGTTTTGATTTAATCTTTTCAGGAGAATAAAATCATCCAACTAAAGAATATGCAGACCACTGGACACATGAAACTTCTGAAGAAAATGACAGATCACCAAAAGAAAATGTCAAAAGAGAAGGAATAAACTGGCCAAATGGTATCACTCACCTTCATGTTGTCTCTTCTGCTTTCTACAGACATAAGTGCAAATTGCCTTTATGTGATTGCTAAAGAACAATCCAAAATCTCTATCTCATATCAGAAAAGACACCTGGTAAGAAACAGAGGAAAACAGAAAAATAAGGGATGATTCTATTGTCATGAAGCTCATAATCTTCTAGCATGATGTGACTTCTGTACTTACTACAAATTTCAATAATTAAGAATGTGTACAGTGTTTGTGAAAGAATGAGGGGGTGAGAGAAAAAGACAAAAACATAAGCCTAAAATATAGCCAAGTTTACATGAAAAGACCTAAGGAAACTTTAACATGAAAAATTTGCACTGGACCAGAGATACCTTTGATTGTTTATTTAATACAAATAAAATAAACACAGATTTCACAAATCACACAAGACAAACTCAAAATAACACCTAAACTGTTATATTTCTGACTCTCTATCTACTACTAACCTCCTTTCCAGGGAGCCCTTTTGTTCTGGAAGTGGAAAATGGAGGTGATCATAAAGATAAGCTATGGCTTGCAGTCCCTCATGTCCCCTTGTGGGTTCAGGCACATCCCAGCCCTTGCCAACACTGACACACAAAACAACGTTGGAGAATAATTTAATATGTTTCCTGATGCATGGATTATGTCACAAGATGTGAAATCTGCCCTATCTACTTACCTAAAACCAGGCACACCTGACAAAATTCTTCATCTCAGAAATTCCTTTTGTACCCTGGAATTAAATTTCCCTAAATCATGCTATTAAGACTGGTGGAAGTTCAAAGGTTTAAAAAAACATAATGAAGTATTGCTGAAAGATGACCACTACCACCTCTTTTCTTCTAGTTTCAAAATGATTTGTAAAATTTGTTACACAAAGCAGTATGTGGAATACAACATTCACCATTTCTAGAAATGAGACCTTCAGTTTTCCTATCTGCCCACTGCAAAACCAATACCTGTGTGTGCACACTAGATAGTGATATTATAAGCACCACAACTTTCTACTGCCCAGGCCACAAAATCCTCACTTCTCTGGACAATCAACTCTCAGGAAGGATCAGAGGCTACAGGTCTCTGACAAGATCGCCACATGGAGACAAACAGAACCACAGCCTGAACCACAGTCTGAACCACAGTCCATCTTGGCCAAAGCAGATCAGGCTGTGATAGCTCAGCAGCCTGCTATTCGTGGCCTGGGGACAATGGCCCCACACTCAGCATGACATGGCCTCTGGTCTCACTCACAGCTCTTTAGAGCTACATCAGAGGAAAATCCCAGAACAAACCCATAAACTACCTCCCACTATTGCTCCTGACTGCTAGGCCTGCCCAGAGTACATCATTAGCTTGAAAAACAGAGCTAAGTCTCAGGACAGTAGTAGCTCCTCTACCAGTGGATCAAAGATCAAATGATGCAGATAGCAGAGGCATTCTAGCTTTGCACTAACCCTATGAGCACACAGAACCCTAGTGTTGTTATAAAAGAATGAAAATCCCAATTATTCGATTTTAAAACCTTCGAGGGAGAGTGGCAGAGAAAGCACCCATCTGACCCTGCTACTCACCTCTACTCCAATAGGAAACATCCCCAAAACTCACCAGTTCAGATGACAGCTCAGGGGAGATAGGCCAAAAGAACTCAACGCCAAAGCCTTCTAGCTCAAAGTTTAAAAAGCCCAAAATTTACCAAGCTAAAATTCCTTCCACTTTTACACTCTGTCTTAAATACATTTCAGCTGAAAGTTCCTCTTACTCTTTAATCCATGTCAGCTGGTTTCTTGCTTTGCTTCTTGACCTAAGGTTAACATTATTAAATCCTGTGCACAGGGAGCTTTTGAATTAAAGGTATGTTCTAGGGCTGATGGAACACCACCAGAATCACCTGTTTACAATAAACAGAAAGTTCTTGGAATTAAGGTTTGTGTTAGGGCTCAACCACACTAAACAAAGATCAGGTTTTTACTGTTCACAATCTAAGGGATCACACTGGGATCAAATATCCTGCAACACCCTCATCTTGGAAATGTTTTAAAATACAGTTTTCCACTTTCCCATGGCACCAGCTCATCTTCCAAGATACAGGTCATTTATGCTGCACATTGCATTACAGAATCAGTGTCCAGTGCAGTCATCTCTACCTCATAGTTGTGAAGTCCTTCAGCGAAACTTCAGTCAAAGCCAAACAGTAACAACCATTAAAGAAACAAATGGCCATGACTTTGAAAGGTAGGAATAGTTAATAGGGGCTCCATGAAAATGAAAAATAAAAAGGACGTGGCTGTTCCTTGATATGTAGGAATTGAAAGTTTATTACAGATAGAAGGGAGAACAGAGTCAGATACAGGAACATCTGGGACAGTCTAGATATGACATGACCTTGAGCCATGTGAGAAGAGAGGAGAGAGAAAAGTGGAGGGCCAGAACAAAAGGCCAGGAGGGTAAATGATAAATGAAAAATACCAGGTAACCAAAATGGTTGGAATACATAAGGAAAGACAGCTGGGAGGAGGGCAGCTCAACTCCTGGGCTAGAGATCTGTGTATGACACCCATACCTTGTAACAGGTAAGGACTGAGAGATGCTGGGAGAACCTGACAGTCACATCTTCTTTGATTGTTAAGTAGCCACCTTAACCATTCATCCCAGCATTTGAGATGTAAGAGTAGAGAGGAATAAGTAGGTTGAAATGATTTCATTATAATCTCGAAAAGAATTTTAAAAGTTGAAGATGAGATTCCCTGCATTCTGCCCAAAGTTTGGCCATAAGTCTCAACATCTGCTTTGATAGTCTGCAGGGCAGAGCCTTTCAGAGGCCCTCTTTGGGAGGCTCCTAACTTGTTTCCTGTTTTCTTCTTCTTCTGGTGTCCATCCTCTTTGCCTTTCAGAGTGGGGATTGAGCATTTTAACCAGAGTCCTCCCTCTTGATTAATTTCTTCAGGTGTACAGATTTTAGTAGCTTTATCCTGTATTATATGTCTATTTTTGTGAGTATATACCGTGTGTGTTTTTCTACTTCTGGGATAGCTCACTCAGGATGATCCTTTCCAAATTCCACCATTTTACCTGCAAATTTCATGATTTCTTTATTTTTAATTGCTGAGTAGTATTCCATTGTGTAGATGTACCACAACTTCTGTATCCATTCTTATGAAAGAAGAGCTGTAGAGGACAGGAGGTCCACAAGGAGAGCAACAGAACCAAAAAAAATTGAGCACAGGGGTCTTTCCTGAGACTCATACTCCAAACAAGTACCATGCATGGAGATAACCTAGAACCCCTGAACAGATGTAGTCCATGGCAGTTTATTGTCCAAGTGGGTTCCATAGTAATGGGAACAGGGACTGCTTCTGACATGAACTGATTGGCCTGCTCTTTGATCACCTCCCCCAGAGGGGGAAGCAGCCTTACCAAACCACAGAGGAAGACAATGCTTCCACTCCTGATGAGACCTAACAGACTAGGATCAGAAGGAAGAAAAAGAAACACTCCCCTACCAGTAGACTTGGGAGGGGAGTGTGTGGAGAAGGTGGAGAAAAGGAGGGATTGGGAGGGGAGGAGGAAGGGAACTAGAGGGGGGATACAAAGTAAATAAAGTATAATTTTAAAAAGTTGAAAATGGCATTATGGTCCAATATTCTTCAGGGACTTCAGGTATGTATTAGTGCACATTAACTGTTACTCACACCTTTTCTCCCAGGTTGTTCATTTTCAAGCAGGGGGTTAAAACATTCCTGTTAGGCACTACCACACCAGTTTCTCCAGATCTTCTGTGTTGTTTTAACTAGTTCAACTACAGACATTTGTTTTCCAGAAACAAGCTGAGCTCCTAATCCATATTCTTGATTTCATTGTGTATGAATTCCCCAAATGTCCAGTTTTCACTTTTACTGACTGTCCAAAATTGATTACCTGACTCATGCTCATCTTCCCTTCTCTACCTCCCTTTTTGTGTTGTAACTACACCAGCTTCAAAGTAGGTCAGTGAACTCAATTCTTACACAGGTCCCTCTTTATTTGTAATCACTCACCTCCAAAAAAACAAACAAACAAACAAAAAACAGGGAGGTCAGTGGAAACTCATTCACAGGTCTCTTTTACTTCACATTCACCAGTCAGGGCACACCTGAAAAGAGTTTCAGGATTATGTTCTAAGCACTGAGCAGTAGAGGTAGCATTCAGTGTTCAAATAAAGTATAAACTGCATAACATGTAAAAGGAGACATTGCTTTAAACAGAAACAAATATCAAAGCACTAGAGAAAAAAGAATGAAATTCTTAATGAATGAAAATTATCAGAGAATATTAACTAATAAGAGACTAGAACAATGATGCATCTACAAAATAAAATTTAATAATACCAACAACAGACTTTTTTAAATATATATTTATTTAGTATGTATACAGTGTTCTACAAGCATGTACACTTGCATGCCAGAAGAGAGCATCAGATCCCATTAAAGATGGTTGTGAGCCACTATGTGGTTGCTGGGAATAGAACTCATGACCTCTGGAAGAGCTGCCAGTGCTCTTAACCTCTTCGTTGAAAAAAGAAAACCACATAAGCATCCTGATTTTGAAAAACACAGGCCATTCTCTTGTAGAGGGAAAGCCATTAATAAGATACTGTTTGATATTGTCCCTGTGTACAATATTAGCTGCTGAGACCTGTAACCTGACAGACACAGCTTTAGCCAATAGCCTGTGACAGAACTGTGTCAATGAGGATTGTACATATGGGCATAGGACAGTCCCTTAATTTGAAATTCAGTATTCACTGAATCAAGTTATCTGACCCAAATTGTACACCCACCAATCTGGTCTATTTTCATTGGCATTCATGAATTAATAAACACATGTTAGGAAATTACAAATTAAAAAAACCTCACCCTGCCTCATTTCTAGATAATCTTGGTGAGCAAACATGTATATCTGGGGATCCTAATCTCTAACAGTCCTGGTTAGCATACTACTTATCTGTGGAATGTTTTACAGATAGTCTTCCCTCAGCTAAATTCTAACTCGGACCACTAGTTTCTCAGCAATAGTAAATCCTTTACATCATCAGTTCTACTCTTCTATATCACAGCTTAATATTGGAGTGCTCTCTAACACAGGACATACCATTTACAACCCCTGACAAAATCAAATGGATCTTTTAGAACTGGGAGAACCTACCTGACACCCCCAAAGGTCACCAGGAACTATGCCTAAAAAGGTCACCTAAAGGTCACCAGATTAGTGACTCTACCATAAGGAAACCAGGAATTGGGCCATGGGTCACCAATTCCAAAAACAAGGTTGTATGATTCCCTACTCAATGAACAGCCTGAGGATAACCATAAGGATGGGAAAGTATCTTATCTTAAAGTGGGCATTTGTGCTGAGTAGCCTACCAACCTTGTAGTAGAACATTCAATGACACAGAAAATACCTAACATTCCTGAGACCTAGAGATAGCTTGCTCAATATTGGTTATTTTAGCTAGCCAATCATTTTGTAAAAAGATTGCCCATGCTGAATGTCACCCAATTCTGTAACTGATAAACTGGAACATCCTGGTCCTTCCTAAAAACCCAATCAAAACCCTGCCATGCAGCTGCTCAGGGCTCTCCTCTCTGATCCACTGTGTTGGTGATGATGGAGAGACCCAGTTTAAGTTCATATAAAACTCTTTGCTCTTGCATTTGTGATCCAGCTCCTTATGATCTTTGGGGACCCTAAGGTCTAGGCATAACATTTGGGGTCTCATATTGGATCCCCAAGTCTCCCAAGCACCGTTGGCACATGGGGCTGAAAAACAGCCAGTAAGTGAGCACTCTGTCTGGGTCTTTCTCTGTGTTTCTCTAGTTTCCTTTTTAGGGATTTGGGGCAAAATTTGTAATTTGTGTGGTTAGAAATGGTAGAGCTGATGCTTTGGACAACTGTGGGCCAGAGGGGGCCTGCAAGATTTTCCAGAACCCCCCTCAAAGGGGTAAATCTGTAAAGGGTTGAGTACTGAGTTTTCTGTGTTCTCTGGATTTCAGAGAGGATGAATGTGCCCCTATCTGTAAAGGGTGGTAGAGTACCCAGTTTTCTGTGATTTCTGGATCTTTGGACAAGGACAATTCAGGTAGCTCCTGCATCAGAGGTTCGCTGATATCCTACTTTCATTTTTTTCCACTGCAGTTGTGGTAGGATCTGCTGTCTGGCTCTCTGTATTTTTCTGCTGCACAAGCAATGGGATCTAGCTCTTTGTGTCTTGTTTAACTGTTTTGTCTGTCCCTGCCAGGTTTTTTATTTGTTTGTTTGTTTTTTGTCTTTTGGACTGACTGAGGACATCAAACAGAATCCTTCTATCCCTCTAGACTTGATTCTTTCCCACATCAGGGAAGCTTGATCCATGCTCCACAGGCTCCATTGAGAGTGGCAAGGAGGTGCCAAGGGATGGATACAGTATGTGGAGCCCCAGGCTTGGCACCTCTGCCAATGTTCTCTGGTCTCTGGTCTGGCAGAGCTTAGCCACTACTCTGACCTTGGGTCTGGCAGAGATTGGTCACTGCTCTGGACTCTGATCTGGATTTGCTGCTGCTGTGGTCCCTGGTCGGGCAGAGTTTGGCTGGTGCTTTGGCCTCTGGTCTGGTAGAGATCAACAGATATGTTACTGCTCCATTCTCTGGTCTGGTTGAATGCAGGTCACCATTCCAAACTCGGGTGTAGTTGGGTGGAGCCTGATTTGGGGATAGGTCACCACTAATGGAACAAGATAGAGGGCCCATAGAGAGACAGGCCACTGTTCTGAGTTTTGGTATTTTTTTTCTTCCATTCTCTTTGAGCACATTATACCCAGTACATTTTTTCCTTTGTTGTTCTTTTGTGATTTTGTTTGCTTGTGATGGTCTCAGTGGGCTGGTGATCAAACAGCTGTGCTCCATTGTGACTTTGCCTTCCCCATACTCCCAACACTACAAGCTGGGGCACCTCTGGTCATCAGTGGGAACACATATTTCCACATATTTGGCTAGGAAGGCTCTGTTGGAGAGGGGTCTGTGTGCAGAAAATCTTGCTGGGCTTGACCTTGTTGCCTCCTTGCTATCTCTATGAGGAAGGTCGGTGACCTGAGGTTAGCTCTGGCTCGGAACAATGACCGCCAAATAATGCTCTTAGCTGAAATATATTGTAGTTATTACTATTATTATTATTTGGTTAGGGTCCACTGTAGCCCAGTCTGGCCTTAAACTGAACAGCTATAAGATGACCTTGAATTTCTGATCTTTCTGCTCCACCTCTTATCAACTTAGCTACACTCCCAATCCCACAAACTTCTTTTATTTTAAGCCATAGGTGGCTTCAGCAAGGAAGTGAACCGAACTCAAATAGGGAAGGCTTGGCTCCACTGAGCTCCTGGGTTTGAGCCTGTGTACTGGCACTGTACACAGAATACCCACCTGAGCACCTTGATATGTCACTTATTAGCCTGGCTGTACTTATGAGATTGTCACCTGAGAATGAAGCCAATTCTTTTTTAGTCAAGGTCTCATACTGGTAACTAAAAGAATTTTATTAGAAAATCTTTGAAAGCACATGTATGATTGTGGTTTAAATGGGTGGGGAACCTCTGTCAATGTGCTCCCCAAAGTGCTAAAGGACATAAGCATGGGGAACGGGGAGGGGTAGATGAGGAATTCACCATGTCTGGGTATCTACCCCTACCCCCCAGAAAATGAGTTGCTTTACTTAATCACCAATGCAAGAAAAAAAATAGGTAGAATGCATTTGAGGTTCAAGGTTTAGAAGTGAGGCTGCAGGGGTCCTTTTTGGCAATGCTTTTGAAGAACTGCATCCATTCAAGTGCAATGTTTGTAAATCACACTGAGCAAGGAAGGCAAGGAAGGGAAGGGGAGGGGAGGAGAATAAAAAGGAGGACAGGAAAGGAACATGTTCAAACTTTTCCTGTCAAGAAAACAAAAAGGAAAAAAAATCTTAATGAAGTCCCACTTTTTGTATATGTGCCCAAGAATTTTATTATTATTATTTATTTAATTTTTTGTGTTAAATATTTTTAATTTATTAAACTTTTATTAATTACACTTTAATCACTTTGCATCCCCCCATATACCCCTCCTTCCTCCCCTCCTAATTCCACCTACCTTTCCCTTTCTTCACACATGCTCCTCCCCAAGTCCACTGATAGGGGAGGTCCCCCTCTCCTTCCTTCTGATCTTTGTCTGTTAGGTCTCATCAGGAGTGGCTGCATTGTCTTCCTCTGTGGCCTGAGATCAAACAGCAGGCCAATCAGTTTATGTTAGAGGCAGTCCCTCTTCCCATTACTATGTAACCCACTTGGACACTAACTGTCATGGGCTACATCTGTGCAGGGGTTCTAGGTGATCTCCATGCATGGTACTTGGTTGGAGTATGAGTCTCTGGAAAGACCCTGGTGTTCAAATTTTCTCATTCTGTTGCTCTCCTTGGGGAGTTTCTGTCCTCTCCAGATCATACTATTTCCCACTTCTTTCATAAGATTCCATGTACTCTGCCCAACAGTTGGCCATAAGTCTCAGCATCTGCTTTGATAGTCTGCAGGGCAGAGCCTTTTAGAGGGCCTCTGTGGAAGGTTCCTAACTTGTTTCCTGTTTTCTTCTTCTGGTGTCCATCCTCTTTGCCTTACAGGACAGAGATTGAGCATTTTAGTCACGATCCTCCCTCTTGATTAGTTTCTTTAGATGTACAGATTTTAGTAGGTTTATCCTATATTATATGTCTATATGAGTGAGTATATACCGTGTGCCAAGAATTTTTAAGTTGTGTTTATGTGTACATTTCCTTTCATCGTATTTACATATATACTCTAAACGTTTGCTGAATAATGGTGTTTCAACGTCTTTCCCACATTTCAACTGAATTATTTTTGGGCACTACATCTAAACATAATTCTTATCAATATTTGGAGGTTTTACTTGTTTTGAATGTGTGGTTTTATTTTCTTAGTTAACAGTGTGTACACAGTCCCTTACACCAGGGCCATCATATTTGTGTCTCTAACAAAGTAATGAAAAACAGTAAATAGTACTAATAATGTTAATGACTAAAATGAAAATAACTGAGTGCATTGTACAATGATCTCAGATGCTCTTTTCAGACAGGACATTTTATGACGAATTTTTTTTTTCATGAGGCACAAAATGCCTGCTAAGCTTAAGGCTTGTTTACAACATTCTCTTGAAAACAAGGTTCAAGATGCATCCTGAAGTCATAACATCAAATGATGTACAGAGAGGGCATAATCACCTTTGCAGATATGGCCTCCTAGGGATAACTATGGCAGGATTCAAAGCTCAGGACACTTTCTGAGGATATGACTTCTCATAAAACCTAATGAAAATATAGATTCTTCCCAGAAAATAAACATGTACATAAAACCAACTACATATAAAGCAGGTACAGAGTAAATGTCAGGAGAGGGACCAGGTTAAAAACTAACACCAAATAAGTATCACTTTTGCTGTATCTGGAATTTCTACCTTATTTGGAATGCAGAGACAAGAAGACTGTTAACCCCTGTATTTAAGGCAGTGCATCTGCATAAAGAAAGCAATGCTTTGCTTCCCCTGTTTCTTTTTTTTTTCTCCTCCCCTTCCTCCTCCTTCCTTATCTCTTATATGTGAAGCAAATATTCTACCTCTGAACTGTATTCCTAGCTTCTGTACAAAACAGGAAAATACAGATACTCTTTGGATATAATAAAGCCAGTTTCTAAACCTCACTAAAGCTTAAAGGAAGTAACTTTTTATGGGATAAATAAAAGAGAACACAGAGAAGGCAATGAAGGCAACAGGCATAGAGGAGGCTCTCCTAGTAATGGCAGTAACAGAACAAGATAAAAAGACTTCAGGAGAAGTTTATTACAGATAGCACAATGGCTGGCATTACCAAATAAAATGCTACATGCTCCCATCCTCTAGGTGAGAATTCTGTATTACTCTCAGATTATGAAGACTTTGTTAAAGGTATTTACTATTTAAAAGGTTATTTGTCCTTCCGCAGATAGTTACTGTTTGTGAATTAGGTACACAATACTATGCTAAGTCCTGAACACACAAAAATGAATCATGCAAACATAATTTTTTTCTCTATAAGCTTACAGTCTTGTGGGGTAATCTACCAAAAACAAACCTATAGAAATGCGTAGAAATGCGGACATCACTACAAATTACACTATGAAACCTAAAGAAAAGCAAGAGGTACTTAACACCCCAGAAGGGATAAAAATATACATATTCAAATGCCTAGAGGTGAGAGCATTTTAATTCAGTAGGGGAAATGAAAGAAGGTGAATGTGTTTGCCATATACAAGGCAAGAAGAAAATAATAATAATAATAATAATAATAATAATAATAATAATAAAAATAAAAGAGGAAGCCATATGGGCTGAAAAGATGGCTTAGTGATGAAAAACACTTTCTGTGGGGCTGGAGAGATCTCTCAGAGGTTAAGAACACTGGCTGTTCTTCCAGAGGTCATGAGTTCAATTGCCAACAACCACATGGTGTCCCATAACCATCTGTAATGAAATCTGGTGCCCTCTTCTGGTGTGTAGGTATATATGCAAACAAAATATTGTATTCGTAACAAATAAGAAATCTTAAAAAAATAAAATATTCTCTCTCTCTCTCTCTCTCTCTCTCTCTCTCTCTCTCTCTCTTTCCAGACTTCCTAGCATATCCATGGTGGTTGACAATTTTCTGTAGCTCCTGTTTCAGGGAATTTGATGCTATATGACCTCCTGAAATATAAGGCACTCATGTGGCACATTTATATACATTCAAGTAAAATATTCTTATCATTCATCTACGCAAAAGATAAAAAATGCCTCAGAAGAAGAAGAAGAAGAAGAAGAAGAAGAAGAAGAAGAAGAAGAAGAAGAAGAAGAAAAAGTCAGAGGGTGTAGTGGACACACCGGATTTCTGTGAGTTCGAGGCCATCCTGGTCTACAGAGCCAAAGCTACACAGGGAAACCTTGTCTTGAAAAGCAAAACAAAACAAACAAACAAATAAGATCATAAATCAAGTGTGGTGAAACATGCCTGTAAATGGAGCATCAGGAAGGTCAGGAATGAAGGTCAACCTGGACTATTTGAAACTGTCTCAAAAACCAAACAGCAGCAACAACAACAAAACTGCACAAGAATCTGAGTGCCTGGGATGCTTTGGGACATTGAAAATTTTTTTATCTTAATTCTTGGCTACATAGGAAGCTATTGAGGAGTGTAGCTGTTTGAATGAAAATGACCTTTATAGTCTCATATGTTTGAAAATCTGGTCCTCCGTTGGTGGAACTGTTTTAGAAAAATTAGGAAGTGTGATTTTGTTGAAGAGGTATGTCACTGCTTTGAGGTTTTAAAATCCCACACCATTCTCAGCTCTTTGCCTCATACTTGTAGATCAGGATGTAAGCTCTCAGCCATTGTTCTCTCGGGTGCTCTGCCTGCCATTCCTCTCTGTCACCATGGTCCCTTCCATGATGGTCATGGACTTACCCTCTGAAACTCTAGGTTCCCAACCACATGTTTCTTCTATAAGCAGCCTTGGTCATGATATCTTAGCACAGTGATAGAAAAGTAACTAAGACAAGGGGTTTGAAAACAGGAAAGAAATGCTTGGAGGTACACTTATCTCAATGATCCTTTTGTCCTGTAAAATTAATAGTAAAATTCAGGCCTCACAGCACCCTGATCTCGAAGGCAGAACCTACTCGGTTAGGGCGGGGGAGGGGCTTGCGCGAGGCGCAGCGCAGGCGCACTGCGCGCCTCCATTGTCAAGGATGATGCAAGCGCCATTGCTATGGCTACAGACGCTGAGCTCATCCCGAGCCTGGTGGGCGACAGCGTCGAGGGCAGCGATGGGAACCCTCTTCCCGGGCGCGGTGGTGGCGGTTGTGGCACAGCTTCATTGTGGTAGGCTGAGACCAGGAGAAGCCAGGTAAGGGTGTGGGGCGGGTGCCGCCTGGGCTCCACCTCCGCCCCCGGGCTCCGCCTTCCTCCTCTCCCGGGCTCCGCCTCCGCTCCCCGGCTGGGCTCCTCCCCCGCCTCTGCCTCTGGGCTCCGCCTCCGCCCCCAGCAGCCATCCAGTGGGCTAGGTGGTGCTGGGGCAGGCATAGTGGCTGGGAGTTGGGGAGGGGAGAGCGTTGGCTCCCAAGGTGGAGGAGCGGCAGGTCCACAGGTGTTGGCCATCGCGGAGCGGTTGTCCCTGGCTGGCTGTGGGCGTGTGTGAGGGACCCGCAGGATGGCAGTCGCGGGGTGAGGCTAGGGCTGTGCAGTTGGAAGCTGGCGGGCTGGGCAGGTCGGAGAGCCTGCCCAGGTTCTGCCAAGAGCTTCTGTGGAGGCTGCTGGTACCTGGGACCGCGCCCTCGGGCCACAGGAGTTGGGAGGGCGGGAGCACACTGTGTGGAGTTCCTAGGGCTACACTTGTGCCCTGCATCCTGAGGAAGAGTGATACTGGGGCCAGTCGTCCCAGAAAGGAAGTGTAGGGAGTCCAGTGTTGCCTCCTGCCTGGCCTGGGGCGGTGGGGTTGGGGAGTCTGGATATCCCAGTGGAATGAACACTTGCTGCTTGGAAAGGCCACAGGATCCTTGCACCTTGAAACATTTCTAGGACTATTGTTTCAGGACTTATGTGCCGGCATTACAGAATGAAGTGACTCTTCTTAAGTAAAGACAGCCAGCCTACCACTGCAGGTGCTCTCTCTCACTTAGCTTTCAAGGGATTTGATTGTTCTCTTTATTCCATCAGAGAATTCATCTTAAGGCACAGTTTGGTATATACATTGCTGTTTATACTTTGATGGACTTGCACAACCAGGAGTATACAGGATTCATGCGGGCTTATTTTCCTATTTGTATTTCTTTAGGTTGCTATGTATAGATAATCAGCATGTAAGAACAAGGTTACTGTAGAGCTGGGAAAGCTCTTTTATTTCAAGTGTATTCCAGTTTTACACTTGCAAGGAATTTTCGCTACCAGCCCAGCTGCCCCTTGTCTCAGGAGGTGCTTAGGTTGTGTTTCCGTGATTTTTTTTTTTAATTTTATTTTATTTTTCTTATCAGTTACATTTTATTAACTCTGTATCCCAGCGGTGTCCCGCTTCCTCTTTCCCTCCCAGTCCCTCCCTCCCTCCCTCATCTCCACCGTGCCCCTTTCCAAGTCCACTGATGGGGGGACCTCCTCCCCATTCATCTGATCCTGTTTTATCAGGTATCTTCAGGACTGGCTGCAAAGCCCTCCTCTGTGGCCTAACAGGACTGCTCCTCCCTTGGGGGGTGGGGAGGCCAAAGAGCCAGTCATTGAGTTCCTGTTAGAAATAATCCTTGTTCCCCTCACTTTGGGAAACCAATTAGTTACTGAGCTACCACAGGCTACATCTGAGCTGAAGTTCTAGGTTATATCCATACATGGTCCTTGGTTGAATGTCAGTCTCAGAAAAGACCCTGTGCCCAGATATATTTGATCCTTGTGGAGCTCCTATCCTTCCCCATCAGACTAACTCCCCTTCTGTCTTATGATTCCCTGTACTCTGCCAAGGGTTTGGTCATGAGTCTTTGCTTTGAAAACACTGCTAGTTAGAGTCTTTCAGATGCACTCAGTAGACTCCTGTCATACGTCCAATGCACATCCCATCTGTCTTTCTAAACGAGGATTGATCATCTTACCCCATGTCTGCTCAATTGATTATCTTTTTTAGGTGTATAGATTTCATTATGTTTATCATATCTTATAAGTCTATATAAGTGAGTATATCCCATGTTTGTCTTTCTCCTTCTGGGATATTTCACTCAGAATGATCTTTTCTAGATCCCACCATTTGCCTGCAAATTTCATGATTTCCTCCTTTTTGATTGCTGAGTAGTATTCCATTGTGTAAAAATGCCACAATTTCTGTATCCATTCCTCTGTTGATGGACATCTGGGTTGTTTCCAGGTTCTGGCTATTACAAATAAAGCTGCTATAAACATGGTTGAGCAAGTATCCCTTTTGTGTACTTAAGCAAACTTTGGGTATATACCTTGCAGTGGTATAGCTGGGTCTGGAGGAAGCACTATTCCTAATTGTCTTAGAAAGCACCAGACAGATTTCCAGAGTGGTTGTACCAGTTTACATTCCCACCAGCAGTGGAGGAGGGTTCCCCTTTCTCCACAACCTCTCCAGCATGTGTTGTCGCTTGAGTTTTTCATCTTGGCCATTCTGATGGGTGTAAGGTGATATCTCAGGGTTGTTTTGATTTGCATTTCCCTGATGACTAATGAGGTTGAGCATGTCTTTAAGTGTTTCTCTGCCATTCGATATTCCTCTGTCGAGAATTCTCTGTTTAGCTCTGCTCCCCATTTTTTAATTGGATTACTTGATTTGCTGCTTTTCAGCTTCTTTAGTTCTTTGTATATACTGGATATTAGTCCTCTATCAGATAAAGGGTTAGTGAAGATTCTTTCCCAATCTGTAGGCAGTTGTTTTGTTTTGATGACGGTGTCCTTTGCTTTACAGAAACTTTTCAGTTTCATGAGGTCCCATTTATTGATTGTTGCTCTTAGAGCCTGTGCTGTTGGTGTTCTGTTCAGGAAGTTGTCTCCTGTGCCAATGAGTTCTAGGCTGTTCCCCACTTTTTTTTCCAATTGATTTAGGGTATCTGGTTTTATGTTGAGGTCCTTGATCCACTTTGACTTTAGTTTTGTGCAGGGTGATAAATATGGATCTATTTTCATTTTTCTGCATGTAGACATCCAGTTGGTCCAGCACCATTTGTTGAAGATGCTGTCTTTTTTCCATTGAATGGAATTGGCTTCTTTGTCGAATATCGAGTATTCATAGGTGTGTGGATTTATTTCTGGGTCTTCTATGCGGTTCCATTGATCCTCCTTTCTGTTTCTATGCCAGTACCATGCAGTTTTTATTACTGTTGCCCTGTAGTACAGCTTGAGATCAGGAATGGAGATATCTCCAGATGATCTGTTGTTGTACAGGATCGTTTTGGAGATTCTGGGTTTTTTGTTTCTCCATATGAAGCTGAGAATCTTTTTTTCAAGGTCTGTAAAGAATTGAGTTGGTATCTTGATGGGAATTGCATTGAATCTGTAGATTGCTTTTGGCAGTATGGCCATTTTCACAATGTTAATCCTACCAATCCATGAGCACGGGAGATCTTTCCATCTTCTGATATCTTCTTCGATTTCTTTCTTCAGAGACTTGAAGTTTTTCTCAAACAGGTCTTTCACTTGCTTGGTTAGGGTCACACCAAGGTACTTTATGTTATTAGTGGCTATTGTGAAGGGTGTTGTTTCCTTAATTTCTTTCTCAGCCTTTTTGTCTTTGGTATATAGGAGGGCTTCTGATTTTTTTGAGTTGATTTTGTATCCTGCCACTTTGCTGAAGGTGTTTATCAGCTGAAGGAGTTCTCTGGTTGAATTTTTGGGGTCGCTCATGTATACTATCATATCATCTGCAAATAGTGACACTTTGACCTCTTCCTTTCCGATTTGTATCCCCTTGATCTCCTTTAGTTGTCTTATTGCTCTGGCTAGGACTTCAAGTACTATGTTGAAGAGATATGGGGACAATGGACAGCCTTGTCTTGTCCCTGATTTCAGTGGGATTGATTTAAGTTTCTCTCCATTGAGTTTGATGTTAGCTATAGGCTTGCTATATATTGCCTTTACTATGTTTAGGTATGTGCCTTGTATCCCTGATCTCTCCAAGACTTTAAACATGAATGGGTGTTGGACTTTGTCAAATGCTTTTTCGGCGTCTAAGGAGATGATCATGTGGTTTTTCTCCTTCAGTTTGTTTATGTAGTGGATTACATTGATGGATTTCCCTATGTTGAACCACCCTTGCATGCCTGGGATGAAGCCTACTTGGTCATGGTGGATGATATCTTTGATGTGTTCTTGGATTCGGTTTGCAAGTATTTTATTGAGTATTTTTGCGTCAATGTTCATAAGAGAGATAGGCCTAAAGTTCTCTTTTTTTGTTGGGTCTTTGTGTGGTTTAGGTATTAAGGTGACTGTGGCTTCATAGAATGAGTTTGGTGGTGTTCCTTCTGTTTCTATTTTGTGGAATAGCTTGAGGAGAATTGGAGTTAGCACTTCTTTGAAGGTCTTGTAGAATTCTGCGCTGAAGCCATCTGGTCCAGGGCTTTTTTTGGCGGGGAGACTGTTAATGACTGCTTCGATTTCCTTGGGAGATATAGGGCTATTCAGTCTTTCTACCTGATCTTGACTTAGTTTTGGTAGATGGAATCTTTCAAGAAAATTATCCATTTCATTTAGATTCTCAAATTTTGTGGCATATAGGCTTTTGTAGTATGACCTAATAATTGTTTGGATTTCCTCAATGTCTGTGGTTATGTCCCCATTTTCGTTTCTGATTTTGCTGATCTGGATAGTTTCTCTCTGCTTTTTAGTTAGTTTGGCTAAGGGTTTGTCTATCTTGTTGATTTTCTCAAAGAACCAGCTTTTTGTTTCATTGATTCTTTGGATAGTTTTATTTGTTTCTAGTTGATTGATTTCAGCCCTTAGTTTGATTATTTCCAGCCGTCTGCTCCTCTTGGGTGTATCTGCTCCTTTTTTTTCTAGGGTTTTCAGTTGGGCCATTAAGTTGTTTGTATGTGATGTTATGAATTTCTTCTTGCAGGCACTTAGTGCTATAAATTTTCCTCTGAGCACTGTTTTCAGTGTGTCCCATAAATTTGGGTATGTTGTGCCTTCCTTTTCATTGAATTCTAGGAAGTCTTTAATTTCTTTCTTTATTTCTTCCTTAACCCAGCTGTCATTGAGTAGTAAGTTGTTTAGTTTCCATGTGCGTGTCGGCTTTTTGTTGTTTCTGTTGTTGTTAAGGTCGAGCTTTAGTCCATGGTGGTCAGATAGTATACAAGGGATTATTTCAATCCTTTTGTATCTGTTGAGGCTTGCTTTGTGGCCCACTATATGGTCTATTTTGGAAAAGGTTCCATGCGGTGCTGAAAAGAAGGTGTACTCTTTTGAGTTTGGGTGAAATGATCTGTAGACGTCTATTAGGTCCATTTGATTTAGGGATTCTGTGAGTGCTTTTATTTCCCTATTTGGTGTCTGTCTAGTTGATCTGTCCCTTGGTGAGAGTGGAGTGTTGAAGTCTCCCACTATTAAGGTATTAGGATCAATGTATGATTTAAGCTTTAATAATGTTTCATTTACGAATGTCGGTGCTCTTGTATTTGGGGCATAGATATTCAAGATTGTGATGTCCTCTTGGTGGATTTTTCCTTTGATGAGAATATAGTGGCCCTCCTTATCTTTTTTGATTAACTTGGGTTGAAAGTCTATTTTATTAGATATTAGGATGGCTACTCCAGCTTGTCTTCTGGAACCGTTTGCTTGAAAAACAGTTTTCCAGCCCTTTACTCTGAGGTAGTGTTTGTCTTTGTTGCATAGGTGTGTTTCTTGGATGCAACAGAATGTTGGATCCTGTTTCCTTAACCATTCTGTTAGCCTGTGTCTTTTTATTGGTGAGTTGAGTCCATTGATATTGATAGATAATAGTGACCAATGCATGTTAGTTCCTTTTGTAATGGAGTCGATGATCTAACCCTGATTCATTGCTTGTTTTCTTTTCATTTTTGTTGGGACATTATCTGTATGCCCTGTTTTCTTGGGTGAATTTGTTTTCATTGGATTGGAGTTTTCCTTCTAGTATCTTCTGTAGGGATGGTTTGCTGTGTAGATATTGTATAAATTTAGTTTTGTCATGGAATATTTTGTTTTCTCCATCTATGTTGATTGAAAGCTTTGCAGGGTATAGTAGTCTGGGTTGACATTTGTGATCTCTTAGAGTCTCCATGATACTTGCCCAGGCCCTTCTGGCTTTCATAGTTTCTGATGAGAAGTCCGGCGTGATTCTGATAGGTCTACCTTCATATGTTACTTGGCCTTTTTCCCTTGCTGCTTTTAATATCTTTTCTTTGTTCTGTAGATTTAGTGTTTTGACTATGATGTGACGTGATGTGTTTCTTTTCTGGTCTAGTCTATTTGGAGTTCTGTAGGCCTGTTGTATATTTATGGACATCTCTTTCTTTAAGTTGGGAAAATTTTCTTCTATGATTTTCTTGAAAATATTTTCTGGACCTTGGAGTCTGGAGTCTTCTTTTTCGTGAATTCCTATTATTCTTAGATTTTGTCTTTTCATAGCATCCTTGATTTCTTGGATATTTTGTGATTGGAACTTTTCTGATTTTACTTTTTCTTTGAGAGAAGTATCCATTTCTGCAAGTGTGTCTTCAGCTCCAGAGATTCTCTCTTCCATCTCTTGTAGTCTGTTGGTGATGCTTACTTTTGTGGTTCCTGATCTTTTCTCTAAGTTCTCCAGCTCAAGGGTTTTCTCATTTTGTGTTTTCTTTATTGATTCTAATTCTGTTTTCATGCCTTGCACCATTTCTTTCATGTGTTTGAATTTGGATTCCTGTCTCTCTACGATGGCCTCTATTTCTTTTTTCATTTCCTTCTTATATGCCACTAATTTTTCCTCTACTTGTGTATCTATTTGTTTGGCTATGTTTGCCTGTGTTTCTTTAAGGATATTGTCTATTTCTTCTTTCTTTGCCTCCAATTGACTGGCCATCTCTTTGAAAGACTTGTTCATTTCCTCCTTATGAGCCTCAAATAATTGGGCAAGCATGGCTTTAAAATCATTTTCCTGTGCTTCTGCTGAATTGGTGTATCCATCGATTTTGGGGTTTGCTGGTGAAGTCATGATGTCCTGATTTATGTTGGAAGTGTTCTTTCGCCTACCTCTGGCCATTGGCTTATCTGAAACCTTCCCTGTTTGTTTTTGGATTCTGCAGATCAGACTGGTGCTGTCTCTCTCTGGTATCTGGAGAGTTCTTCAGGAAGCTGAGCACTCTCAGCGTGTGCTGAGGACTAGCTGTACCTGTGGGAGGAAAGTACGCAGGCGCAAACGGGGCAAATGCAAGCGTGTGTGTGTGCGCGCGCGCGTGTGTGTGTCTGTGTGTGTAAGTGTGCGTGGATGAGTTTCTCGAGGGACAGAGTAATAGGCTCCTTCTTAAGAAATAATAGCATGAGAGGTGCAGCTGGCGGGAGTTTCCCCCTCCCTTCAGTGCCTTGTTCCTAGAGAAGATCATAAATCTTGGGCAGGACATATGGGAGGAGGGTTAACAAAGATGTAGTTAGATTTTGATATAGAGAAGGACTTTGGCAGGCATCTGATTTAGCTCCTGACTTTCCTCTTCATTGGTTAGCAATAATAAAACTATATTTGAGGTTTCTTTTCCTTTGTTTGCTCTGATCAAAAAGTTTCTAGGCCAAGATTATTTGTGGGTACTGCTTTATGTTTAATTGCATTTTGAGTTAAAATGTAAACTTTGTATTCTTGGTAAAAGTCTGAATGTTCTGGAAAATATGCCAATTTTAAGGTGCCTTTTGTGAAATCATTATAAAAATACTAGCTTGATTTCAGTAAAGTTGCAGCAGAGTCAAAACCATCAAGGTGTCTCTGTCAATTCTTCGCCGAAACCGTGTCTTCCTTTCTAAAGCCTTGTTCTCCCGCGGAAGACGGGAGCCCAACTGGGCCAGTCCGTGGCAGGGAACCAAGAGGGAACTTGACACCTTCTGTGGCCTGCCCCTGAAGGAGAAATTCAGAAATAATTCCAGGAGTCTTTCTTCAGGATAAGTCTACTCTTTGCCCAAATGCTTAGACTTGCAGGGTCCTAACCATATTTAGATTGTTGAAATCATACACCGGGAGAATGGAGCTCAAAGGAACTAAAGGCAGATGGCACACGCAGAGTGCAAGATCTGCTCTAGCCACGTTCCTCCTTGAGCATCAGCCAGAGCTGAATGAATGACCTTGTTAAAGTAGGCAAAGACTGCTCCTGGCTTATGCCTCTTCTCCTTGCCTGATCATCAGAAGCCGTGCCTTAGACTCTCCCCTCAAACTCCTTGTGGGCCAACACAGGTGCGTACTGTGAGCTAAGCAGTGGAATTTGGGTAGAACACAAGGCCAACTGTTTCTGGAAAGGCTGCTTTAGGGTGGGATATGGGAAAATTCGCAAGAGGAAGGAAGGGTTTCACAGTTTGGAAGCAGAAGAGCGTTCCACGGTTTGGCCTGTAATTGGAGGCCTCGAGGGAGTGGGTGGGGCTTCAGGTCGGTATTTAAGGGTGAGCAGCGGACTCCTTTACGCATTTGCCATAGTCTGCACTTTCCTGGGTGTTGTTCTGAGTACACACTGGAGAGGAAGAACTCCTGTCAAAGTGTCTTCAGCAGGATGGAAGATCAGGCAGATGTGGGTGGCTGCAGCACGGCAAAGACATCGCGGCGTCAAAAGACTGTTTCGCAGGCCAAGCAGAAGGAGGTCTTGCTCTCAGTTTTCGCCAAGACACCTTACCCGAGCTTCAGGACCAGACAGGAACTGGCCAGGGAATTCGGAGTTCCAGAGTCCTCCATCCGCGTGTGGTTTCAAAACCGCAGAAATAGAACTGGCATGTTGAGGAAGACCTCAAAGCAGACCACCGCAGGCTCCAGCCATGAAGCCTCCCAACAGCCTCCTGAAAAGCTTGTCGCCAGGGTACAACAAGCAAGAGGCCCGCCCTCAGAACGGAGAAAGCCTTGAACGCGGCTTAGTCCAGCGCAGATCAGCATGCTAGTGCAAGCTTTTGAGATCTCTCCATCCCCAGACTATGCCACGAGGGTGCAACTGGCACTGAGCACAGGTTTGCCTGAGGACACCGTCCACATATGGTTCCAGAACAAAAAGGCCAGGCAGAAAGGCCGCGCTGGAGGCAGCACAGCTAAAGGTGAGGACCTGCCTGCCTCTCCTGGCCCGGAAAGGGCTCCTGGAGCATCATGTTGCATTGAGCAGGAGGCTTCCCGGAACAGCTTGTTGACATCGGGTTCTGCAGGAGGCCAGTGTGCAGAAGCGTTGATGTCAAGACCCGAACTCACCTTCTTCACAGAGGCCTACCCAGAATCCAGCAACTCCTGCCCTGTCCAGCTCTTCCTGGAGCAACTGGTGAGAACAGTGGAAGAGGAACCTGGACCAGCCACTCTGGACCCAAATGTACCATGGGAGCAGATCGAACCAACACTCGAGGCTCCTCTCACAGAAGAAGAATATCAGGCTCTGTTGGACGATATTTGACCACATTGAGAACGCCCAGAATTGGGACTGTAAAACCCGGTTGCCTGGACCCTAACCTGACCATTGTCTCAGAGACTCCAGCCAGAAATAAGCTTGGAAAGATGCTCAGACTTGCACCTAAGAAAGGTGCAGAGCTCTAGCGATTCTGAGTAAGTGTTGGGGAAAAGATGGAAGGCCCTGGAGGTGCGAGGAACCTCACAAGAAGACCAACAGAAACAGCTGCCCCAGCCCCCAGGGGGCTTGCAGAGACTGAGCCATCAAATAAGGAGCATGCTTGGTCTGGACCTAGGGACCCTACATACACATAGCAGGTGGGAGGTGAATCCTTGTGCTTAATGTGGGTTGCCCTATGAGGGAGGTGTTGTGGAGTGGCCCAGCGGCGGTGGAGAGTTGTTTCTAACCTGGACTTTGTTGTTTCTAACCTGGACGGTTTTGAAGGACAGTTATATAATGTTAGCTTCAGTTATTATCAAGATAAATATGTAATTTGTCTGCTGTTGTACTCTGCGTCATTAAATTATTTTTAGGCATTACTATGACCTGTTATTCTTTTCATTTGGAAGTTAATGTAAAGAGGAGATATGATTATCTTTCAAGCTGAAAAGAGGTGTGATCATGACTCTTGGTTTTTAACTTGACTGCATATGGAATTAAGCAAAACACCCAAATTAAGGACACAATTGTAAAGTACTCTTGCTTGTGTGAAATAGTCTTCTCTACTTCTCTTCTGGATCTATAAAGCTGAAAAATATAACTTTAATCCATATCTTCATACTGCAAAACCAACCACTCATCTTTGCCTCATCTTCAACTGGAAACCTATACAAGGACATGGAAGAAGGAATGCTTTACTCTTTGCCTGTTCTTTTTCACTTTGGTAGCAAGTCTATTTCTTCATTGACTATAGAACCTTCTTCTTGAGGAGTTCTGTGTATATGAAGGTGAGTTGAGCCAACCAGCCTCATGGACTAAGCCACTGATAGATTCCTCGATTTTCCATTTTTAGGCATCCACTGTTGAATTAATTGACTCACAGATTGTAAATCATTTTCCTAAATCCTTTCCTATAAAGAGAGAGTTAGAGGGAACATAAACTATGCATATAATTATCTTTCACATAGAACTACCAAATTTTCTGCTTTTAATAATGTTATGTAATTCATTCAGAAATCACTTAAACAACAGTACTTTTCATATGAGGAGTTATAGAAAAATATTCATCATCATGCAAAGGCAAAATGCTACATACATTTTTGGGTATATTGATGGCATAGGAATTAAATTTTTTGATGCATTTATATTCTGAAGTATCATAATTGAATTACAAGTATTTTAATTTTTTGCAGCATTTATATATAGTTTATTTTTACCTCAAATTAGTCCCTTCTTCGTCTTAATTCACTCAACACACGTTATAGTGTGTTCATTTTTTATTTTCTTAGGTTACAGAGATTCTATTTTATATGGGGATGACACCATGAAAATTAACTGTTCTATGCATGACACTGCTAATACCAAAATAGCATTCAAATAATGAGTAGACCTATCCGAATCACACTAGAATTCTCAGCAGAGACTATGAAAGCCAGAAGGGCTTGGATGGATATCATGCAGATACTAAGAGACCACTGATGCCAACCCAGACTACTATACCCAGTATATATGCAGCCATCCAGCCCTACAGAAGATACTAGAAGGAAAACCCCAACCCAATAATGTGAAATACACTCCAGAAAACACATTGAGGCCCACACCATGAGGGGAAGTCCATGCCTGACACTGCCTGGATGACCATGAACCAGAGTCAAGATAACCTAGAGACACACGATATCTGTAAACATGACAGACAAAAAATGACAATGAAAGATACTATGCTATAATCATTGATGAGTGCCTAGCCCAGTTGTCATCAGAGAGACATCACGAGGCATCTCATGGGAACAGATGCAGAGACCCTTATCCAAACACAATGATGTATCCAGGGGAACCCCACAAATGAGGGAATATGTATTGTAGGAACCAGAGATATTAAGGACACAACAAGCACATGGCCCACTGAGTCAACTGAGTTCATAGGGGATCAGAGACTGAAGGACAAAAACATAAACATTCTATGAGTCTTGTGAGCTAGGTTGTTGGCATACACCTTATGATTATTATCCTGATTTCACTGAGGGACTTCCAACAGTGAGAATGGGGGTGTGTCTGACTCTTTTTCCTGCTTTAGCTACACTTTCTCTCCTCATTTATTGCTTTGACCAACTCTGATGTGAGGGATTTTTCCTAGTCTTATTATAACTTGCCATGCCATCACATTTTTTTTTCATTGAAAATAAAATGAATGGAAAAAAAAATACAACCGGATGAAGGAGAGGTGAGCTGGGCAGAGTAGAGGTGGATAGATTGTGGCTGGGAGGAGTGGAGGAAGAGGAAACTGCAGTTCAGATGTAGTGCATGAAACAACAAAAATAAAATGCTAAAACAAAATAAACTGTCAGCAGCTCAGGCTATTGGTGAGCACATACATTCCTAGCACTCAGGAAGTTAAAGGTAGGTGGATCTCTGTGCGTTCAAGCACAGGTTGTTCTATAAAGAGAGCCTGGGACAGCCAAAATTATTCAGAAAAAAATCCTGTTTTCAAAGAAACAAAAAACTGTCAGCATTTTGTGTTTCATCTTTAGGAAATTTGTTATATGTCCCACTTTTTTATTTTTATTTTTTAATATTAGATACAGTTTATTAATTTTGTATCCCAGCTGTATCTCAGTCCCTCATTCCCTCCCTATCCTACCCTCCTTCCCTCATCTCTTCCCTACCCCTTTCTAAGTCCACTGATAGGGGAGGGCCTCCTCCTATTCCAACTGACCCTAGCTTATCAGGTATCATCAGGAGTAGCTGAAATATCCTCCTCTGTGGCCTAGCAGTCTGATTCTCTCTTGGGAGGGGGGAGGTCAAAGAGTGAGCCACTGAATTCATGTCTAAAATAGTCCCTGTTCCACTTAGTATGGTACCCACTTGGATACAGAGCTCACATGGACTACATTTGAGCAGGGGTGGTAGGTTATATGCATACAAGGTCCTTGGTTGGAGAAACAGTCTCATAAAAGACCCCTGTGCTGATATATTTGGTCCTTGTATAGTTCCTGTCCTCTCCAGGTCACACTAACTCTCCCTTCTTTCATATGATTCCCTGTGCTCTGCCCAAGGTTTGGATATGAGTCTCAGCATCTGCTTTGATACACGGCTAGGTAGAGTCTTTCATTGGTCCTCTGGAGCAGGCTTCTGTCCTGTTTCTTGTTTTTGCCTATATCCATCCCATTGGTGTTTCTAAGTGAGGATTGATCATCTTAACCTAGGTCCTCTTTCTTATTTATCTTCTTTAGGTGTACAGATTTTAGTTTGTTTATCCTATCTTATAGGTCTAGCATCCACTTGAAAGTGAGTGTATACCGTGTATGTCTTTCTGCTTCTGGGACACCTCACTGAGGATTATCTTTCTGGATTGTTTTTTTTTTTTTTGTTCATGTTTACATTTTATGACTTCTTTGAATGGTCTAGAATTGAACCTGTCTGTTGTATAGCTTGTAAAGAGGTTTCCCATTTTATAAGCTGCTCCACCACCTAAAGAATGGATTGCAAAAGCATTTTAGTTTCATGTTGTAAGACCTGGAGTCTCACTGCTCAAGAGCTCAGGATTGTGCCCTTCCCAGGAACAATTATAGACCACAACTTGAGGCAAAAGCAAGAGTTTTATTTCAATTTCTATAGGGTCCCTCCTCCAAAGACAGGAGACAGCCCTAAATATGCAAAGTACAGGGTTTTATACCTGAAATTGAAACCACTTTTGCTCTATACATTGATTGTTCAGCAAGAATAGCATGAAGATAGTTTACACCTAGTTTTAGGTAGTATACAGCTGGTTGTAGATAGTTTACAGGTGGTTGTAGATAGTTTACAGGTGGTTGTAGATAGTTGTTCTCAGAACAGTTGACCCTTTCCTTCAAGAGTTATCTACACCTGACTTCAATTCAAATAATCACAGTTGTTTTTCTCATTCCCAGGTGGTCTCTCACACCCCCCCCTTTTGCCTCAATTTTAACCCTAAAATTGTGGATCAACCTCATGGAGAGGTTGATACTCTTTCTGGAGCATCAGGACCTGAACTTCACTTATACTTTCCCTGACAAAGGGGAGTTCTGGTCTGAGAGTTTATTGTCCCTGATGAGTTTCAGTTTTAGTGGGTTGCTGTAGGCTTGGACTTTCCAGGTGTTGCAGGTTGATGAAGAGCAGGCTTAACGTGTGACACATGGACCCAAGCTGTGATGCTCTCTACTTTGGCAGTTGGGGTGGTGAGCAGGATGTAATAAGGACCCTTCAACTGAGGTTCCAGATTCTGGCTGCCATGTCACTGCACATATACCAGATCTCCCACCTGGAACTGATGGGGCACCTCCAAGGACCTGGGCGCATATGCACTGTCAACCTTGCTCCATATTTCTTTCTGCATAAGCTGCAGTCCTTTTAGCCTGGACAAGTCAGAGTTACCACTACTTATGTCAAGAGGGTCCCCAAGAAGAGTCAAGGGAGGAGAGCAGGAACCCCATATAGTAATTCAAAGGGAGTTAAGCCTAGTAGGGAGTGAGTATTTCTGACTCTAAAGAGGGCCAAGGGAAGAAGCACCACCCAGTCACCCCCAGTCTCCATTGTCAATTTTGTGAGAGTCTCTTTTAGAGTTCTATTTATTCTCTCTACTTGTCCTGAGATTTGGGGTCTATAAGCATGATGTAACTTCCAATCAAGTCCCAGAAATCTGGCCACCTCCTGGTTTACCTGAGCAAGGAAGGCTGGCCCATTGTCTGACCCAATTAGCTTTGGAATACCTTACTGAGGAAAAATGTCTTCCAGAATCTTTTGGTCACGACCATTGTGGTTTCTTTCTTTGTGGGAAAATCTTCCACCCATCCTGAAAAAGTGTCCACAAAAACCAGGAGATATTTATTGTCATACCTGTCTGGTTTAATTTCAGTGAAATCCACCTCCCAATGCATTCTGGGTCTACTTCCTCTTAGCCGCTTTCCTGGGCTCTGGAAATTCTTACCTATGTTTACTCTCTGGCAAGGTTCACATGTCCTAGTCACTCTCTCAGTTAGGGTGGTGAGGTTTAGTATTCGGTACGGGTATTGGAGGGCAACTTCAGCCAATTTCTTTGCCCCCAAGTAAGTCCACTTACGCATCTGAGTTATCAATCTCTCAGCATCTTCCTGGGGTAGAATGATCTTACCTTTAGAGTCAATCCATGCCCCCACATTGGTGTTAAATATTCCATTTTTGCCATATTAACTTTAAGTCAGTTTCTGAGCAGTTTAGTCATTCTTCTCTGGGCAGTTCAGCTGTTAATACCACTGGGGCAGAGTTTCCTCTAGCAGCTACTTTAGCCTCCTGATCGGCCATGTTATTCCCCTTTGGTGCCCTGGAAGTCTCGACCTTCTGCTGTCCTAGGAATTGAATAATGCTTACCTTGTTGGGCAGCAACAGTGCATTGAGCAAAGTCAGAATCTTGTTTTTATTTTTTATCTCTATTTATTTTTTATCTCTTTACCAGCTGATGTTAGCAGGCCTCTCTGATGATAGATGGCCCCGTGCACATGGGCTGTTTATGAGGCGTACTGACTATCAGTGTAGATGTTTATCTTTTTACCCTTTTCCAGAGTTAAATCCTGGGTTAAAGCAATCAATTCAGCCTGCTGAACAGAAGTGCCCTCTGGCAATGCCTGGGCCCATATTACCTTATGTCCATCTACCACCACTGCCTCTGCCTTTCTCTTCCATTCTCAAAAAAACTGCTCCTATCCATATAGTATGTCACCTCAGCTTTATGAAGAGGGTGATCTTTCAAGTCCTTGCACCATCCCTGTTCCTTTGCTAGAACGTGCAAACAATCATGCTCCAGGGGCTGGATTTCTAGATCCGTAAATAAGGTGGCAGGGTTTAGCTCCATAGCCAGTTCAAAGGTGACTCTATCATTATTCAAGTGCAAAGCCTGGTAAGGTGTCATGTAAGTGTTCCTGAGCCAGCAATCAGGTGGCTGCCTTATGACACTCTCAGGGGCATGAGGAGCATAGATGGTGAGGTCCTGTCATAGAGTCAGTTTGTCTGCATCTTTTACTAGTGCCACTACTACTGCTATTATTCGAAGGCAGGTTGGCCATCTTGCCACTACTGAATCAAGCGTTTTGGATAGATAGGCTACTGGTCTCTTCCAGGGTCTAATTTTCTGTGTTAGCAACTCCTTGGCCATTCCCTGTTTCTCAGCCACATAAAGATGGAAGGGTTTGGTTACATCAGGGAGTCCCAATGCTAGGGCTGACATTAAGGCTTGTTTGATATTATCGAATGTGGCTTGTTCATCCTTTCCCCAGATGAAAGTCTTTGCCCTTTGTAAGGGCATACAGATGGGCTGCCATCTTGGCAAATCCTGCAATCCACAGCTGGCAAAACCCTGCTGTACCTAAAATTTCCCTCAGTTGTTTAGTAGTCCGTGGAGGGGGAATATGAAATACAGTCTCTTTTCTAGCCTCTGATAGCCATTTCTTTTCCTCTCTTAATATATATCCCTGATAACTGACCTGTTTCCTGCAGAGCTGGGCCTTTATTGCTGATGCTCTATATCCAAGGTCACCCAGCTCTTGTAACAGCTAGTTGGTGGCTTTAAGGCAGGTTTCTTTACAATTTGCAGCTAATAGAATGTCATCCACATATTGGGGAAAAGTTACCTGGGGATTGGTGGCCCGGAAGTGTGCCAGGTCCCAGTGTAGGGCTTCATCAAATGTAGTAGAAGAATTTTTAAACCTTGAGGAAGTTGAGTCCATGTAAGCTCACCTGAGTCCCCTGAGTCTGGGTCTTTCCATTCAAAAGCAAAAATGTCTTGCCTGGTAGGGCTGAGTTGGAGACAAAAAAATAAAATGTGTCCTTAAGGTCCAGGACCATATACCAAACCCTGTCAGGGGGAGGGGAACTCAACAGGTTATATGTGTTGGGTGCAGTAGGGTGTAAGTCCATGACCTGTTTGTTAACTTCCCTCAAGTCCTGTAGGGGTCAATAGTCATTGCATCCAGGCTTCTGAATTGGCAGCAATAGAGTATTCCAGGCAGAATAGCACCTTCTGAGAACCCCTAGATCAAGGAACCTCTGTTTGTGAGGGTGGATCCTCACGGGTTATCTTAGACATTGGATATTATTACACCGTGATTGGGGTAGCCTGAGGCTTCAGCTCTATCAGAACTGGAGCTGTTTCTCTGCTTTTCCTAGGCCATCTGTTTCAGCCCATGCCCGGGGAATCTCTGTAGCCACCAGTCAATGTCTTTTTCTGGACTTACCACCTTTTCAGAAAGGCGGCATTCATCTTCCAGTTGAATTGTCAGTACATGAATGGGATCTCCTTTATTGTCTGTCAAATGTGGGCCATCTGGTCTAAAATGGATATGGGCTCCTATCTTAGTTAGAATATCTCGCCCTAACAGCGGGTATGGGCATTCAGGGAGAACTAAGAATGAGTGGTATACCCGGTCCACTCCAAGGTCCACCATTCTTCGGGTAGTCCATGAGTATTGTTTACATCCAGTGGCTCCTTGGACCGATGATTTCTTCTTTTTTAGCTTCAAAATCTTGTAACAGAACAGAATGCTGGAAGCCAGTGTCCACCAAGAAGTGGACTGGCTTCCCGTCCATCTTAAGGGTTACCCTGGGCTCTGGGTGAGGGGTCAAACTCTGTCCCCCCCTAATCACTGTCATCATCCAGGGTTAGGACCTGGGTCTCCAGGGCTTGGGCATTCGGTTTTTCTGGCTTTTTCGTCCTTTTAGGACAATCCTTGATCCAATGTCCTTTCTCCTTGCAATATGCACACTGATCCTTAGACAGAGGGCCTCCTGGAGTCTGGAGGGTCTTAATCTTGACAGCAAGGATCTTGTCAAGGTGAAGGGTGCCCTCGTGTGGCCATTCAACCTGAAAAGTAGGCCACTCTGAGGAACAGAAAGTTTGCCATTTTCCCCTTTTAACTTCAACTGAAATGTTATGTGCCCTATATCTCACCTCTGAGAAATGATCAAGGGTGAGGGATAAGGGTGTAGTCACAGTTTGTCCCATAATAAAGTCGTCTGTCAAGAAAGTCAAAGAGGAAACACAGATAGAGACAAAGAGAACAAGACAGACAATTAGACAAGGACGCCCTTGCGGGTGGTACCACAGAACTCTGATTGAAAGGCTGCCTGGCGGCAGCCATCTCTAACAGGAAATAGATGGGAGGAGGAGCGTCCCAATCCTAGCCTCCCAAACCGGAGCGTCCTCCAGTTCCCAGTCAAGTGATAGTCTGATACGTCTGTCTATCACAATGAATGATCAGATGACTAAAAAAAGGTCTAGATAGGCGCCTAAACAGAAACAGATTGGTAAGACAGAAACAAGCAAAGCAAAACAGAAATTAGACTAACCTGTTTTGAGCTCAACCTCCGAACTCAGTCTGATGAGGGTTGGGGAAGGGGCACGCCCTTTCCCGGTCAAACGCACCAAAAATGTAAGCCCTGGGGTCTCACAGCTCAGGAGTTCAAGATTGCGCCCTTCCCAGAAATCCCCACAGACCACGACTCCATGCAAAAGCAAGAGTTGTTTGTTTGTTTGTTTGTTTGTTTTTTGTTTTTCCAATCGTGATACGGTCACCCCTCCAAAGACAGGAGACGACCCCAAGCATGCAAAGCACAGGATTTTTATACTTAAAAATCTGGCCACTTTTGCTCTATACATTGATTGGTCATCAAGAATAGCATGAAGATAGTTTACAGCTATCTGTTTGCAGTTTTTGGCCGTTTGTGAGTTTTCTCAAAACAATTCACCCGGCCGTTATTTTTTAAAACCTATCTCGGAGCAGTTCATCCTGCCTTTTGAGAGCTACGTGGCTCTGGCTTTAATTCAAAGATGGGAATAGTCACAGCTGTTTTTTATTTTACAGTTGTTTGCATTCTCAGGTGGTCTCTCAGATGGAGATGAAGAGAGAGAGAGAAGGAGACAGCAGGACATGATAGCGGAAGAGAGAGAAGGGGGCACCCCAACAGAGAAGGGGGAGAGCGCAAGAAGGCAATAGCAAGAGGGCGAGAGGTCAAGAGAGAGACAAAGTGGGCAGGCAGATCCTTTTAAGGAGCAAAGTAACTACACCTGCCCTCCCTGGCAGTCAACACGTAATGACATCACAGGTTGCTAGGAAAGCCAGAAACAGGAGCCTAAATACTAAGAGTTGGCATAGGCCTTTAATCCCAGTACTCTGCCAGGCAGAAGCAGGCCAGTCTCTGTGAGTTCAAGGTCAGGCTGGTCTACAGATCTAGTCCAAGATAGCCAAGGCTAAAAGGAGAAACCCTCTCTCAAAATACCAAAATATTCATATGTATAATTAATATATTCTCACTAAATATAGTAATATAAACCAATATATTTAATAAATATGTTATATATTAATATATACATTTTGTTTTAATCATATGTATATGTTTCAATTTATGTTTTAATCATATAGATATTTTATTGAAATAAAAAATCTGAGCCAGGCTTTGTGGCACATATCTCTAATCCTGTCTCTCTAGGAGACACAAGCATGCTGCTGTGTAAGTTCAGTGTCACCCTGGTCTACAAAGCAAGTCCAGGACATGCACGGCTAGAGAGAAACATTGTCTAAAAAAACAGGCTAGATGTGTGGCTAGATATATCTGAAATCACATAGTGTGACAAAGCTATAAGAAAGTCTTACGAGGCATGGTGACACACATCCATAGTCCCAGCACTTAAGAGGCAGATGAAGGTAGGTCTCTGTGAGTTCAAGGTCAGCCTGATTTACAAAGAGAATCCTGGATTGGCAATGATGCACTGAGATACCATGTCGCAAAAATAAAACATTAAATTAAATTAAAAAAATCAAAGCCTGGATTGTTGGCAAATGCCTCTAATACTAGCACTATGACTGGCAGAAGGAAATGGATCTGTGTTAGTTTAAGGCCTGCCTGGTCTAGAAAGTATGACAGATCAGTCAAGGCTATACAGAAAATCTCTTTCTCAAAAAACAATATCCTGGGATGTAAACAAAAAAACCTTCTAGTATCTGAAGGTTGTTTCTTTTTTTTAACTTTTAAAAAATTTATGTTTTTGTAAATTACAGTTTATTCACATTGTATCCATGCTATGGCTCCATCCTTCATCCCCTCCTTTATTCAACCTCCTAACTTCCTCCTATTTCTGTCCTAAAGTCCACTGATATGGGAGGTCCTCCTCCACTTTCATCTGACCCTAGCCTATGAGATCTCATCAGAACTGGCTGCATTGTCCTCTACTGTGGCCTGCCCCCCCCATCAAGGGGAGGTGACCAAAGAGCCAGACACTGAGTTCATATCAAAGACAGTTCCTGTTCCCATTACTAGGAAACTCACTTGGAGACTGAGCTGCCATGGAATATATCTGGGCAGGAGTTGAAGAGGTTCAAGGTTATCTCCATGCATGGTCTTTGGTTGGAGTATCAGTCCCAATGCTCTCCTTGTGGAACTCCTGCCCCCTCAAAAGTCTTCCTTAGTCATCAGGGAAATACAAATCAAAATGAACCCAGGATATCACATTACACCTATCCGAACAGAAAAGATCGAAAACTCAAGTGACAACACATGCTGGAGAGGATGTGTGAAAAGGGGAACACTCCTCCATGTCTGGTCGTGATGTAAACTTGTACAACCACTTTGCAAATTAATGTGGTAATTTCTCAGAAAATTAGGAATAGTGCTACCTCCAGATCCAGCTATACCACTCCTAGGTATATATCCAAAATTTGATCAAGTGTACAACAAGGACATTTGCTGGACCATGTTTGTAGCTGCTTTATTTGTAATAGCCAGAAGCTGGAAACAACCCAGGTCCCACTCCATTGAGGAATGGGTATAGGAATTGTGGTACTTTTACACATGGGAATACTACTAAGCATTTAAAAATAAGGAAATCATGAAACTGGCAGGCAAATGGTGGGATCTAGAAAAGATCATCCTGAGTGATGTATCCCAAAAGCAGAAAGACACACAGGGTATATACTCACTCATAAGTGGGTATTAGACATATAATACAGGATAAACATACTAAAATCTGTACTCCCTAAGAATCTACTAAAAAATTTTTTTAATCTGTTTTTCATCATAGCCTTGGAGGAAGTAAATTATTTACCATGTTCACTTATAACGTAATGGAGGAAGTCACCAATTGTGGTTGTGTTCTATATTTTGAAACATTGGAGTAGGTATTGAAGTTTGATGTATGTGTATCAAATCCAATCACAGAAGTTTATTAGGTAAATCTGTTATTCTTTCTTTGGCTGCTGTTGATCTAATGCATTTCCACTTGCTGATAGGTATTTTTCTGCTGAAAAGTATAGAATGGGATTCCCATCATCTATGTGATCCATTGCTTATTTATACCATGTGGTATGTGATCATGCTTTTCAATGAAGGGCCTCTGAGAAAGCATGGTGCTTTTGTTTTTCATTTTCACAAATTCCTTTAAGATGTTTGTTTTCAAGCCTGATTTGGATGTCAGTAATTAGGCAAAGCTGCATTTGAAGTCTTGATTCTCATGTCAGCTTTCTGAGTACACGTCCAAGGGTGGAGGATGTTCCCCCAATGTGTTCTATTTTTACCAACGTTAATGTTAAAATGCTTAATAGTTTATATGTATGTATGTATATATGCATAAATATATATGAATATATATATACACACATATATATGTTATTTGAAGTTCCATTCTTCTTATGTTCCCATTAGTTACTACATGACACATAATGTTGAAGTACTGCCTTCTGAGAGAATTATCTAGAGGTGCTGAATAATGTAACAGCAATGATATTTATTTCAAAAGAGCATGTTGTGTGTGTATGTGTAATCTGACTATGGGTTCTTAGGCCATGACAAATGTATGAAGACTTGGTGACAACTTGGTGGGGTTTATTTTAGTCATTGTTATATGTTCAAAGTCATGTTGCCAGTTTTGCTTACCACAGACATTCCCCACTGAGTTCATTGATACTCAAATAAACTTAATTGAAATATTACATCAGTAAAATATTGTCTTCTATCCAGATTATAAACCTATTGTCCTATAAGGATGGAAGAACATGAAATAATAATAATAATAATAATAATAATAATAATAATAATAAAAATGCTATGTACAAATTAAAATGATATAATGCTGTCATTTTTTTTGAAATGTGTTAGTTCATTCTTAGGAGTAAAGACTTATTCATAAAACTGTCTCAGTTCTACAAGTGAATGTCAGAGAGTTGTCTCAGTGGGAATAGTTGGTTGTTTCTAAGCCTGATGATTTGAGCTCAATTTCTGGGTAGCCAATATTACTCCTATAGAATTTTTCTAATATTTCTATACTTGGGCCTTTGTATGTACAAATTCACACACCAGCACATACATAAATCATTTTTAAACCTAAATAAGGGCCAGTTCTTTCACTGGTCAAAAGACTCTTTGGATTTCATGTTGAAAACTCATATATGGGATGTAAACAGATAGTAAACAGCAATAAGTTGTCCTCTCATGGCACATACATACTCAAACATTTTTCAATGGATGAAATTAAAGCAAAGGAGAAAACCCACTTACTGACAACATCAGAAATGATTTTGCAATTGTAAATAAATGTAGAATTTGAAGACTTATTACTGTTCATTAAAAGAAAAAAAAAGTTACCTGTGTACATCTTATTTTATCCATTCATTCCTTGATTCAAGAATAAGTCATTAAAAATATCTTAGCTTTGCTCAGAGATGCATCCCTGTCATCGTAAACCTGGGAGTCCATGGAAACCTAATCTTTCTGAGATTATGGTCAGCTTGGTCCACACAATTAGCTCTCTTTTGTGTTTGTTCGTTCATTTATTTGTTTGTTTTTTAGACAAAATTTCCTTGTGTAGTCTTGGCTGTCCTAGATCTACTTTGTAGACCTGGCTGGCCTCAAATTCAAGTCTCTTCTTCCCTGAGTGCTGGGATTACAGGTGTGTGCCACCATGCCCAGCTCCAAAACTGAGTTCTAAAACAGGCATGGCTATGTAGAAATATCATGTATTTAAATGATCCCCCAAAATGTACTTTGTATCTCAAATTATAGTTTTTTCCCCCTCAGGGATAGTGTCCACAGAGCTGCATCCTGGTACTGTTCCTGGTCCTGGTCCTGGTCCTGGTCCTCAGAGCCTAGCTCTTGGCCCAGCTATGGCCCCCAAATTCTGCTGTCAAGCACTGGCCATGCTGGGCTTTTTTTTCTGGGGCTCAATCTATCCCAGTAGACCCCCTGCACACCAACTACACACCTGGCAGCATCTTCTATAAATGGATGCACATGCCCAACTCGCAGAAAACTCTCGACAAAAACAGGCTCCATACCCCTTGGCTAAGCCACCCACTGTGGGCCGATGGGGAGGCCCCATCTCTGAATACATCACTTAAGTTGAGTAAGCAACACCTTTTTAATAATAATAGTATGAAACCAACAACAATAACACAAGAGTGAAAAACAGCAATTTAAAAATATATAAAATTAAGGGAATCTTTTCTCTAAGGGGAGCAGGCGCAGGGTGCAGCTCAGCCGGCAATTGTACCAACTATATGTCTACCTCGGGCAGCGAGGACAGGGGATTGGGTGCCCCCAAGTGCACTACAGTGGAGAAAACAGTAGCTCATCAGCCAAGTCCACAAGGCCCTGTGCATCCTCTGATACTAAAGCCAGAGGTTTCACTGGACCAGCTTCTGGCAAGACTGGGGATCCTGCAGCCATGGGATCCAAGAGCTCAGCATCCTCTTGGGGCTTAGCATCTGCCCCCAAAGCCAGGCTCCGTTTCTCCTGTGCCACCAAGGTGTCTTGCATGGGCAGCTCTGCAGTTGAGGTCCCAAGTAGCCCTGGATCTGAGCAAAAAAAGGGGTGAGCCATCATCTGGGATAAGGGAGCAGCCTGAAGGCATGCAGAATGGGGTGAGCTAACCCAAGATGGCCTCTCCATGCCAGAGAAGGCACAGTCCCCTCTCCTACCCGCAGGACAGTCGATTTGACAGTCTTCCTCCTCTCCTTCCTTGGCCAGAGCTTCAGGACACTTCCCCTGTGGGACACGGGGTTGGAATCAGCTGCTACCTCACTAGGCGCCTCCCTCGGGTCCTCATCCTCCTCCTAATTCTCCTCCTCCTTCTCAGGCTTCAGCTTATCTAGGGCTTATCCATTACCCGGAGGATCTCCCCAGATTGGCAGTCCAACTCTGCAGTGGGCACATGGATCCTGGCATAGTCCAGCAGCCGTCTCACGATGGCAAGGTCCGGGGGCCCCAGAGAAATCCTGGGAGAATTTCTGCAGCCACTGGGACAAGAACGAGAAGATGGCACTGTGGGTGAGAGCAGGGGAAAGGGACACTGTGTCGGGAGCCTGGCTTCTCTTTGGAACTGCGGGGGGGCATTGGTATCCCCCAGGGCCTTTCCTTTTTTGTCTCTCCCTCTGCTGCTCAAAACCTAGGAGCCCAGTGGGAAACCTCTGTCCTCTACCAGCAGGTTAGGTCGTGAGGACAGTCCCTAGGTAGATAACCCCAAAGGTGAGGCTCCTGGCCAAAATTGGCCCTCCACCCTGGCCTTAAACGCCCCTTCCTGCTCACCTCCCCCTCCACCCCAAGCCTACTCATGTCTTTGTCTGCTTTTCCGCCTGAAGGATCTATACCTGTGATAGTCCACGGGTGTGTTACCCCTACTGCCCCGTGTCCCCAAGCCACTCAGACATCTAGAAGGAACTATTAGAATCTTCCCAGGGATGGGTGTGGGGGTGCTAGGGGCTCCATCCATAACAAACACCGCAAATGGGGTCCAGAATCCTTTACACAAACCGGGAAAGGTCGCTCAGGGCATGAGAAAGGGGGGTGTGTGAGATTCCCTGGGGAAGGTGAATGGTACCTGTTAGAGCCCCACCCTGCCACAATCACCCATGTTTGGCCATGTCACTTTAAGGGGTCTGGCCTGGGACTCAGGCTGCTGGGACTCACACGTCCGGTTCTGTGAGGGCACAGGGCACTGGCCCTGGGAAACAGCAGGAGAAGATCTGAGAGCTGGCTAGATCCCCGGTGGAACCACTCTCCTGCCTTTTCAGCATCAGGTCCAGAACCAACCAGATGGTGGCAATCTTTGGATAAAGGGCCAGAAGGTGGGCAAATAGGGAATCATCTGCTTCACATAGTCCATGCGATCATTGCTGAGCATGAGGATGCCATGCAGTAAGGCTCACTACCTTTCGCTATGAGGAAGGACCAGGGCAGGAGGGATGCTTTAAGTGTGCAAACCCCGAGGGGCACCAATGACCACTTTCCCTACACCTAAGCGGGAAACAGGCATGAAAAGCGTTCCTCAGTGTCCCAACAGGAACACTCTTCCAGGCTGCGATCGCGGTGGATGGGGGGTGGGGTGGACCAGAAAGCTTCCCTGCTGCAGGACAGCCCTGGTTACCTTGGTCTCCCAGTGGGGAACAGGCCAGAAATGTGTCATGGAGCGCACCACATGTCTCCAGCAGCGGCACAGGCGACCACCGCTGTCTTCTCTGAGACCTGAGCCCGTGGAGGTCTGGAAGCAGAACAGACTCATCTCTCCAGCTCCTCTGGACCAGCTGGTCTGTCCAGGCTGCTGTTGCTGCTGCTGGCCTCCCGTTACCTGGCAACCAGGGTTCCAAGTTCCATCCGGAACCGGGCTGAGGAAGCATGGTCACTTCCTGGAGTCACCCTGCCAGAGCCTCCCGTTCATGGGTTCTCCCTGGAGGCCATCAGCCCTGCAGGCTCTGCTGATTAAACAAACCATCAACAGTTCCAGAGAGATATGATGGAGAAGTTGCCTCCCGTCACCACTAGAGGGCATAGAGTCACATGAGAGGGTGCAAGGATGAAAAAAACAGCAGCAGCAGAGAGGGATGGCTACCATCCTTCTTTAATCTTTTATTATTATTATTATTATTATCATCATCATCATCATCATCATCATCATCATTCCATTCTTCTTCCCTAGTATACTGAAAACAAATTCACCTTCTTTCATTTCACCTACTGAACTAAAATGTTCTCATCTCTCAGCCTTTGAATATGTATATTCTTTATCTTTTCTGGGGTGTTAGGTACCTCTTGCTTTCCTTTAGGTTTCATAGTGGAATTTATAGTGATGTATACATTTCTATGCATGGTCTATGGGTTTGTTTATGGTGGATTACCCCACAAGATTGTAAGCTTATAGAGAAAGTGGTGTTTACATCAATCATTTTTGTGTGTTCAGGACTTAGCAGAATATTGGGTACCTAATTCACAATAACTATCTGTGGAAGGACAAATAACCTTTTAAAAAGTAAATTCCTTTAACAAAATCTTCATAATCTGATAGTAAAACAGAATTCTCACCTAAAGGATGGGAGCATGTAGCATTTTATTTGTTAATGACAGCCATTATGCCATCTGTAAAAAACTTTTCCTGGAGTCTTTTCGTCTTGTTCTGTTACTGCTGTTACTAGGACAGCCTACTCTATGCCTGTTGCCTTCTCTGTGTTCTCTTTAATTTATCCCATAACAAGTTACTTCCTTTAAGCTTTAGTGAGATTGAGCATCTGGCTTCATTATATCTAAAGATTATCTGTTTCTGCCTGTTTTGTACAGAAGGCAGGAATACAACTCAGAGGTAGAACATTTGCTTCACATATAGGAGGTAAGGAAGGAGGAGGAAGGGGAGGAGAAAAAAAAGAACAGGAGAATCGAAACATTGCTTTTCTTTATGCAGATGTACTTCTTTCAATACAGGAGTTAACAGTCTTCTTGTCTCTGCATTCCAAATAAGGTAGAAATTCCAGATACAGCAACAGTGATACTTATTTGGTGTTAGTTTTTAACCTGGTCCTTCTCCTGACATTTACCTGCTTTATATGTATTTGGTTTTATGTATATGTTCATTTTCTGGGATGAATCAAGTTTTTCATTAGGTTTTATGAGAAGTCATATTCTCAGAAAGTGTCCTGAGCTTTGAATCCTACCATACTTATCCCTAGGAGCCCATATCTGCAAAGGTGATTATGTCCTCTCTGTACATCATTTGATGTTATGACTTCAGGATTCATCTTGAACCTTGTTTTCAAGAGAATGTTGTAAACAAGCCTTAAGCTTAGCAGGCATTTTGTGCCTCATGAAAAAAAATTTCATCATAAAATGTCCTGTCTGAAAAGAGCATCTGAGATCATTGTACAATGCACTCAGTTATTTTCATTTTAGTCATTAACATTATTAGTACTATTTAATGTTTTTCATTACTTTGTTAGAGACACAAATATGAGACCCTGGTGTAAGGGACTGTGTACACACTGTTAACTAAGAAAATAAAACCACACATTCAAAACAAGTAAAACCTCCAAATATTGATAAGAATTAGGTTTAGATTTAGTGCCCAAAAATAATTCAGTTGAAATGTGGGAATGACATTGAAACACCATTATTCAGCAAACGTTTAGAGTATATATGTAAATATGATGAAAGGAATGTACACATAAACACAACTTAAAAATTCTTGGCACATGGTATATACTCACTCATATAGACATATAATATAGGATAAACCTACTAAAATCTGTACATCTAAAGAAACTAATCAAGAGGGAGGATCCTGACTAAAACGCTCAATCCCTATCCTGTAAGGCAAAGAGGATGGACATCAGAAGAAGAAGAAAACAGGAAACAAGTTCGGAACCTGCCACAGAGGCTCTCTAAAAGGCTCTGCCCTGCAGACTATCAAAGCAGATGCTGAGACTTATGGCCAAGTGTTGGGCAGAGTACCTGTAATCTTATGAAAGAAGTGGGAAATAGTAAGATCTGGAGAGGACAGAAACTCCACAAGGAGAGCAACAGAATGAGAAAATTTGAACACCAGGGTCTTTCCAGAGACTCATACTCCAACCAAGTACCATGCATGGAGATAACCTAGAACCCCTGCATAGATGTAGCCCATGACAGTTAGTGTCCAAGTGGGTTACATAGTAATGGGAAGAGGGACTGCCTGTAACATAAACTGATTGGCCTGCTCTTTGATCTCAGGCCACAGAGGAAGACAATGCAGCCACTCCTCATGAGACCTAACAGACTAAGATCAGAAGGAAGGAAAGGGAGACCTCCCCTATCAGTGGACTTGGGGAGGATCATTCATGAAGAAAGGGAAAAGTAGGTGGGGTTAGGAGGGGAGGAAGGAGGGGCTTATGGGGGGGATACAAAGTGAATAAAGTGTAATTAATAAAAGTTTAAAAAATTAAAAAAATATTTAACACAAATAATTAAATAAATAATGATAAAAAAATTCTTGGGCACACATACAAAAAGTGGGACTTCATTAAGATTTTTTTTTCTTTTGGTTTTCTTGACAGGAAAAGTTTGAACATGTTTCTCCCCTGTCCTCCTTTTTATTCTCCTCCCTCCCCTTCCCTTCCCTGCCTTCCTTGCTCAGTGTGAATTTACAAACATTGCACTTGAATGGATGCAGTTCTTCAAAAGCATTGCCAAAAGGACCCCTGCAGCCTCACTTCTAAACCTTGAACCTCAAATGCATTCTAGCTATTTTTTTTTCTTGCATTGGTGATTAATTAAAGCAACTCATTTTCTGGGGGGTAGGGGTAGATACCCAGACATGGTGAATTCCTCATCTACTCCTCCCCATTCCCCATGCTTATGACTTTTAGCACTTTGGGGAGCACATTGACAGAGGTTTCCCACCCATTCAAACCACAATCATACATGTGCTTTCTAAGATTTTCTAATAAAATTCTTTTAGTTGCCAGTATGAGACCTTAACTAAAAAAGAATTGTTTTCATTCTCAGGTGACAATCTCATAAGTACAGCCATGATAATAAGTGACATATCAAGATGCTCAGGTGGGTATTCTGTGTACAGTGCCAGTACACAGGCTCAGACCCAGGAACTCAGTGGAGCCAAGCCTTCCCTATTTGAGTTCAGTTCACTTCCTTGTTGAAGCCACATATGGCTAAAAAAAAAGAAGTTTGTGGGATTGGGAGTGTACCTCACTTGATACGAGGTGGAGCAGAAGGATCAGAAATTCAAGGTCATCTTATAGCTGGTTAGTTTAAGGCCGGGCTGGGCTACAGGGGACCCTAACCAAATAATAATAATAGTAATAACTACAATACCTTTCAACTAAGAGCATTATTTGGTGGTCATTGTTCCAAGCTAGAGCTAACCTCAGGTCACCGAACTTCCTCATAGAGATAGCAAGGAGGCAACAAGGTCAAGCCCAGAAAGACTATCTGCACACAGACCCCTCTCCAACCGAGCCTTCCTTGCCAAATATGTGGAAATATGTGTTTCCACTGATGACCAGAGGTGCCCCAGCTTGTAGTGTTGGGAGCATGGGGAAGGCAAAGTCACAATGGAGCACAGCTGTTTGATCACCAGCCCACTGAGACCATCACAAGCAAACAAAATCACAAAAGTACAACAAAGGAAAAAAAATGTACTGGGTATAATGCGCTCGAAGAGAATGGAAGAAAAAATACCAAAAACTCAGAACAGTGGCCTGTCTCTCTATGGGCCCTCTATCCTATTCCATTAGTGGTGACCTACCCCCAAATCAGGCTCCATCCAACTACACCCGAGTTTGGAATGATGACCTGCATTCAGCCAGACCAGAGAATGGAGCAGCAACATATTTGTTGATCTCTGTCTACCAAACCAGAGCGCAAAGCACCAGCCAAACTCTGCCAGACCAGAGACCACAGCAGCAGCAAATTTCTGCCAGATCAGAGGCCAGAGCAGGGGACACACTCTGCCAGACCCGAGGCCAGAGTAGTGGATAAGATCTGCCAGACCAGAAACCAGAGAACATTGGCAGAGGTGCCAATCCTGGGCTCCACATACTGTATCAATCCCTTGCCACATTCTTGCCACTCTCACTGGAGACTGTGAAGCATGGCTCAAGCCTCCTGAAATGGGAAAAAAAATCAGGTCTAGGGGGATAGAAGGATTTTGTCGCATGTCCTCAGTCAGTCCCAGAGACAAAAAATGACAGCGAGAGTCAAAACAGTTAAACAAGACACAGACTAGATCCCATTGCTTGTGCAGCAGAAAAATACACAGAGCCAGACAGCAGATCCCACCACTCCTGCAGTGGAAAAGGAAAGTAGGATATCAGTGAATCTCTGCTGCAGGAGCTACCTGCATTATCCTTGTCCAAAGATCCAGAGATCAAAGAAAACTCGGTGCTCAACTCCCTTTACAGATGTGCCCTTTTGGGGGGGTCTGGAAAGTCTTCCAGACCCCCTGTGGCCCACAGCTGTCCAGAGCATCAGCTCTAACCTTTCTGACGACACATATTACACATTTTGCCTTGAGTCCCAAAAAAACAAACTAGAGAAACACCGAGAAAGACACAGACAGATATAGACAGAGTGCTCATTTACTGGCTGTTGTTCAGCTCCATGTGCCTGGGGTGCTTGGGAGACTTGGGGATCCAATATAAGAACTCATATGTTATGGCCAGATCTTAGGGTGACCAAAGATCATCAGGAGCCAGACCACATATTCAAGAGCAAAGAGTTTTATTTGGGCTTATGCTGGGTCTCTCCATTTTTACAAACACAGTGGATCAGAGAGAGCCCTGAGCAGGTGCATGGCAGGGTTTTGATTGGGGTTTTAGGAAGGACCAGGAAGTTCTGGTTTAATAGTTACAGGATTGGTTGACATTCAGCAAGGGCAAGCTTTTTACAAAGTGATTGGCTAGCTAACATAACTAACATTGAGGGAGCTATCTCTAGGCCTCAGGAATGTTGGGTATTTTCTTTGTCACTGAAGGTTCTACTACAAAGTTGGTAGACTGCTCAGCACAAATGCCCTACTTTGAGATAAAATACCTTCCCATTCTTGTTATCCTCAGGCTGTTCCTTGGGTAAGGTATCTTACGACCTTGTATTTGGAATTGGTGACCCATGGTCCAATTCCTGGTGGCTTTATAATAGAGTCACTATTCTAGTGAAATTTAAGTGCCCTTTTTTAGGCCTAGTTCCTGGTGACCTTTGAAGATGTCTCTCCATTCTAAAAGATCCATTTGGATTTTGTGGGGGTTATAAATTATATGTCCTGTGTCAGAGAGCACTCAAATATTAAGCTGTGATATAGAAGAGTAGAACTGATGATGTAAAGGATTTACTATCGCTGAGAAACTAGTGGTACCAGTTAGAATTTAGCTGAGGGAAGACTGCCTGTAAAACACTCCACAGATAAGCAGTATGCTAACCAGACCTGTTAGAGATTAGGATCCCGGGATACACATGTTTGCTCACCAGGATTGTGTAGAAATGTGTCAGGGTTATGTCTTTTTAATTTGTAAATTCCCAATGTGTATTTATTAATTCATGAATGCAAATGAAAGCAGACAAGATTGGTGGGTGTACAATTTGGGTCAGGTATCTTGCTCCAGTAAATATTGAATTTCAAATTAAGGGACTGTCCTATGCCCATATGTACAATCCTCATTGACACAGTTCTGTCAGTTCAAATTTGAGACACAGGCTATGGGCTTAAGCTGTGTCTGTCAGGTTACAGGTCTCAGCAGCTAATATTGTACACAAGGATAACATCAAACAGTATCTTATTAATGGCTTTCCCTCTACAAGAGAATGGCCTGTGTTTTTCAAAGTCAGTATGCTATGTGTTTTTTTTTTTTCAACTCTGAGTTTAAGAGCACTGGCTGCTCTTCCAGAGGTCAGGAGTTTAAGTCCCACCAACCACATGGTGGCTTACAACATCTATAATGAGATCTGGTGCTCTTTTCTGGCATGCAAGTGTAGATGCATGCAGAACACTGTATCCACAATAAATAAATATATAAATAAATAAATAAAAAGTCAGTTGTTGGTATTATTAAATTTTATTTTGTTAATGCATTACTGCTCTAGTCTCTTATTAGTTAATATTCTTTGATAATCCAGTCATTAAGAATTTCATTCCTTTTCCCCTAGTGCTTTGATATTTGTTTTTGTTAAAGCAATGTCTCCTGTAGATCAGCCTTTCACATGCTATGTAGTTTACACTTTATTGGAACACTGAATGCTGCCCCTACTGTCTAGTGCCTAGAACATAGTCCTGCAGCTCTTTTTAGGTGGGCCCTGACTAGTGAGTGTGAAGTAAAATAGAAGAGTGAATTAATGTCCCCTGAAGACCCTAAATTTTTAGAGGTGGGCAATTACAAATAAAGAGGGACCTGTGTAAGAATTGAGTTCACTAACCTACTTTGAAGCTGGTGTAGTCACAACACAGAAAGGGAGGGGGAGAAGGGAAGATGGTAATGAATCATGTAATCAATTTTAGATGGTCAATAAAAGTGAAAACTGTACATTTGGGGGGAGTCATACACAAAGGGAATCAAGAATATGGATTAGTTGCTGAGCTTGTTTCTGGGAAGCAAATTTCTATAGTTGCATGAGTTCAAACAAAACAGAAGTTCTGGATAAACTGCTGTGGTAGTGACTAACAGGTATGTTTCCCCTCCCCACATTTGAAAGTGCACAACCTGAGAAAAAAAGTTGTGAGTAATACTTGGTGTTCTCTAATACATATTCAAAGTCTCTGAAGAATATTGGACCATAAGGCCATTTTCAACTTTTAAAAATAATTTTAAGGTTATAATGAAATCATTTCAACCTTTTCATTCCTCTCTGCTCTTACATCTCAAATGCTGGGATGAATCGTTAAGGAGGCTACTTAACAATCAAAGCAGACCTGGCTGTCAGGTTCTCCCAGCATCCCTCAATCTTTTCCTGTTACAAGGTATAGGTGTCATACACAGATCTCTACCCCAGAAGTTGAGCTGCCCTCCTCCCAGCTCCCATTCCTTATGTATTCCAACCATTTTGGTTACCTGGTCTTTTTCATTTATCATTTACCTTCCCACCCTTTTCATCTGGCTCTCGACTTCCATCTCTCTTCTCCTCTCACATGGCTCAAGTTCATGTCAATCCTAGACTGTCCCAGATGTTCCTGTGCCTGACTATGTTCTCTCATATATCTATAATAAACTTTCTATTCCAACATTCCTAGGTACAGCCATATCCTTTTTGTTTTATTTCTCATTTTCATTGAGCTCCCATTAACTACTCCTTGCTTTCAAATTCATGGCCATTTGTTTCTTTAATGGTTGTTACTATTTGGCTTTGACTAAAGTTTGGCTGAAGGACTTCCCAAATATGAGGTAGAGATGACTGCGTTGGACACTGATCATGTAATGGAATGTGCAACATAAATGACCTGTATCTTGGAAGATGAGCAGGTGCCCTGGGAAAGTAGAAGATTGTATTTTAAAACATTTCCAAGATGAGGATGTTGCAGGATATTTGATCCCAGTGTGATCCCATAGATTGTGAACTGTAAAAACCTGTGCTTTGTTTGGTATGTTTGAGCCCTAACACAAACCTTAATTCCAAGAACTTTCTGTTTATTCTAAACAGGTGATTATGGTATGGTTCCGTCAGCCCTGGAACATACCTTTAATTCAAAAGCTCTCTGTGCACAGGATTTAATAATGTTAACCCTAGATCAAGAGGCAAAGCAAGAAGCCAACTGACAGGGATTAAAGAGTAAGTGGAACTTTCAGCTGAAATGTATTTAAGAAAGAGTGTAAAAGTGGAAGGAGTTTTAGCATAGTAGATTTTGGGCTTTTTGAGCTTTGAGCTAGAAAGCCTTTGGCCTTGGGTTCCTTTGGCCTATCCACCCTGATCTGTCATCTGAACTGGTAAGCTTTTGGGGCTTTTTACTCTTGGAGTTGAGGTGAGTAGGATGGTCAGATGGGTGCTTTCTCTGCCTCTCTGCACTGGAAGGTTTTAAAATAGAATAATTGGGATTTTCATTCTTTTATAACAACATTAGCATTCTGTGTGCCCATAGGGGTTAGGGCAAAGCTAGAATGCCTCTGCTATCAGCATCATTTGATCTTTGATCCACTGGTAGAGGAACTACTACTGTCCTAAGACTCAGCTGTATTGTTCAAGCTAATGAGGGATTCTGGGTAGGCCTAGCAGTCAGGAGCAATAGTGGGAGGTAATTTATGGGTTTGTTTTGGGATTTTCCTCTGATGTAGCTCTAAAGAGCTGTGAGTGAGACCAGAGGCCACGTCATGCTGAGTGTGGGGCCATTGTCCCCAGGCCAGGAATAGCAGGATCCTGAGCTATCACAGCCTGATCTGCTTTGAATGAGATGGACTGTGGTTCAGGCTGTGGTTCTGTTGGTCTCCATGTGGTGATCTTGACAGAGACCCTTGGCCTCTGACCTTTCCTGAGTGTTGATTGTCCAGAGAAGTGAGGACTTTGCCGCCTGGGCAGTAGAAAGTTGTGGTGCTTATAATATCACTATCTAGTGTACACACCCAAGCATTGGTTTTGCAGTGGACAGATTGGAAAAATGAAGGTCTCATTTCTAGAAATGATTAATGTTGTATTCCACATAGAGATTTGCATAACAAATTTTACAACTCGTTTTGAAACTGGAAGAAAAGAGGGGGTGGTGGTCATCTTTCAGCAATACTTGATTACATTTTTTTTAACCTTTCAACTACCACCAGTCACAATGGCATGATTTAGGGAAATTCAATTCCAGGATACAAAAGGAATTTCTGAGATGCAGAATTTTGTCAGGTGTGCCTGGTTTTAAATAAGTGGATAGGAAAGATTCCACATATTGTGACATAAATCATGCAGCAGCAAACATAAACTAAATTATTCTCCATCATTTTTTGTGTGTGAGTGTCTGCAAGGGCTGGGCTGTGCCTGAACCCACAAGGGGACATGAGGGACTGCAAGCCATAGCCCAGCTTATGATCACCTCCATTTTTTAAGAGACTTCTAAAGCAAAAGGACTCTCTGTAAAGGAGGTTAGTAGTAGCTGGAGGGTCAGGAAAATAAAACTGTTTAGGTGTCACTTTGAGTTTGTCTTCTAGCAGTTGTGAAATCTGTGTTTATTTAATTTGTATTAATTAGAAAATCAAAGGTATCTCTGGTCCTATGCAAATTTTTCATGCTAGAAGTTACTTATGTCTTTTCATGTTAGCTTGGCTATATTTTAGGCTTATTTTTTGGCTTTTTTTCTCACCCCCTTATTCTTTCACAAACACTGTACACATTCTTGATTATTGAAGTTTGTAGTAAGTACAAAAGTCACATCATGCCAGAAGATTATGAGATTCATGGCAATGGAATCATCCCTTATTTTTCTGTTTTCCTCTGTTTCTTACCAGGTGGATTTTCTGATATGAGATAGAGATTTTGGATTGTTCTTTAGCAATCACATAAAGACAATTTGCACTTATGTCTGTAGAAGACAGAAGAGATAACATGAAGGTGAGTGATACCAGTTGGCCAGTTTACTCCTTCTCTTTTGACATTTTTTTTTGTGATCTGTCATTTTCTTCAGAAGTTTCATGTGTCCAGTGGTCTCCATATTCTTTAGTTGGATGATTTTATTCTCCTGAAAAGATTAAATCAAAACCCTGCCCCATCCCTAATTCAGGGGTGAGGGTTGTAGCTTTTTAGGCATGTTATATCTTTTATAGAGCAAAATGTTTTTTTCGAAATAGAAAAAGTATAATATCTCAATTAAAGTTAAAAAAATCTTTGAAAGTTTCCAAATATACCTTAAAGTGTATTTATTTCTAGATAATAAAGTATATTCACTTTGATTTTCAGTCTGCCTTTTACAAGCAGCTTTTAAATAAAATCACTATAAATCCAATGTGCCTGCCTCTGCCTCCCAGGTGGTATGAAAAGGCACGTGCCTCCCAAATGCTGGGATTAAGGCTATGAACCACCAACACCCTGTCATTGTAACTCCTGAATTTAGAAAACAACTAATTAATATAGAACTGCTTGTCTCTTCTGGGATTAAATGCATGGTCTATCACCATGCTGCTCAGATATGTTATATTCACTCCAAATTATTCCAACTCAAAAAGTTTATACCTTAGAATTTACTTAAAACTTTTTAAAGCTCTTAACTGTTTTTAATATGAAACAACAAAAGTATCTTTTTGATTTAAGAAAAAAAAAACTTCAGTCTTTATTAAGTTAGTTTGGAGTGAATGACCACACTGTCTGATGAAAAGTTACATCTGCTTATTCAGGAGATCTCCACTATTAAAATCTAATCATTATCAATTTTTTTAGGATCCTCCTTTCTTTTCCTGTGGTAACATTCATTTTTACCAGTGAAGACATAGTTCAGTAATTTCTCACTGTCTACTCCTTTTACTTTTGTTTACTTCATTTTTTTCTAGAGTATTTAGGTGTGCTGTTAAGCTGCTACTAAGAGATCTTTCTGATTATTTTTTCTGAATGTACTTAGTGGTACTGAATGTACAGAACTGTCTTCTGGTCAACAATTCCATTGTGTACTATGACTTTTGATATCTTATGTATTCATTTCATCGACTTTTAGAAAGTCTTTAATTTCTTTCTTTATTTCAGTTTTGATCCAATTTTTATTTAATAGAGTGTTGTTCAATTTTTATGAGTTTGTAAGCTTTCTATTGTTTTTGTTATTGGTGATGTGCTGCTTTAAACCTTAGTGGTCTGATAGGATGCAGGAGGTTATTGAAAGTTTCTTATATCTTTTGAGACTTCCACAGTTCAAGTATATCATCAATTTTGGAGAACAATATATGTGTTGCTGAGAAGAGAGAACAATCTTTTTGTTTGGGTGGATGTTCTGTAAACATCATTTGGGTAGTGTTTTGATGTTGGTTATCTGGACCATTTCTCTGTTCAGTTTGGTCAGGAGGACCTGTCCATTGGTGAGAGTGATATATTGAAGTCTTCCCCTATCGGTTTATGAGGGCCAGGATGAGATGCCAGATGCAGAAGTGTTTCTTTTATAACTTGGGTGCTATTAGGTTAGGGGCATTGATGTTAAGTATTGAAATGTTATATTGCTGGATGTTTTTTTAATATGTCATGTCTTTTGCCATCTTTTGATTAGTTGTTTTTGAAGTCTGTTTTGTTGGATATTAAAATTGCTTTACAAGCTTGATACTCTAATTCATTTATTTGGAATATCTTTTCCAACCCTTTACCTTGAGATAATGTCTATCTTGATGTGAAGCTGTGTTTGATGCATTTAGAAGAAGGGTGGATTCTGTTTTATCATCCGTTTTGTGAGCCTGTGTCTTTTTATTGGTGAATTTGGGTCAATGGTATTAAGAGATATCAACAAACAGTGATTGTAAATCCTGGTATTTTGGTGGTGGTGGTGGTGGTGGTTTTAGCACCCTGTGTTGGGCTATATTTATAGATACATATTGTTTAAATTTGACCTTATCATGAAACATCTTATTTTTCTTCATTTGCTGATTGAAACTTTCTGGGCATGGTTAGTAATTTGTCTTGGCTTCTGTAGTTTTTTAGAGTCAGAAGCACTCTGTCTAAGCCGTTCAACTTCTAGCATTTTTACTGAGAATATAGGATTAATTCCAATAGATCTGCCTTTTTTTTTTTTTGGTTGGTTTTTGTGGGTTTTTTTTTTTTTTTTTTTTTGGTTTGTCTGGTTGATTAGTTTGGTTTGTTTTTGTTTTTGTTTTCAGTTGCAGCTTTTCATATTCTTTCTTTGTTCTGCATGTTTTGTATTTTGATTATTCTGTGCTGAGAGGACTTTCTTTTCTGGTCCAGTCTCTTTGGTGTTTTGTATGCTTCTTGTGCCTTCATAGACATCTTCTTTAGGTTAAGAAATTTTTCTTGTATGATTTTGTTGAAAATATCTTCTGGAACTTTGATCTCATCCTTCTTCTTCTAATCTGATTATCAGCATGTTTTTTGTTATCATAATGTCCCAGAGTTCCTGGATGTTTCCTGAAAGTTTGTATGTAGACCAGGCTGGTTTTGAACTTAAAAGCTCTAACTCCAGTCAAGTGTTGGGCTTAAATCTAGGCCAACATGCCTGGCATCAACATCACCATCATTGGCTACTGAGCATGGAATATAGAGTTTTAGGTATTTATTTTCTTTTGTTTTGTATATGTAAGCATAGGTTGTTGTGTTGATATTCATCAACATCTTGCATTTGAAATTTGGCAGGGAGTATATTTAATTTCTTAGGATGCCCTTTATTCATGACACTAACACTATCTGAGCTTTCCGAGTCATTGAATTGTAGGTGTGTGATGCTCTTCTTACCAGTTGTATTTTTTTTAATTTTGTTTGTTTTATTCACATTTAATTTATTTTTAATTTAAATTTATTTTTTGTTTTTATTTATTCTCTGACATGAACTTGAGTGTTTGATCACCTCCTCCTGGGTGGTGCAACCTTGCAAGGCCACAGAGGAAGATGATGCAGCCATCCTTGATGAGACCTGATAATCTAGAAGGGAAGGAATCCCTCCCCAATTAGGAGACTAGAGAAAGGGCATAGGAGCAGAAGGAGGGTGGGTGGGACTGGGAGGAGATGAGGGAGGGGGCTATGGCAAGGATACAAAGTGAACACATTGTAATAAATAAATTAATTAAATTAAAAAAATAATTTATCCACTTAACATCCCAATTGTAATCTTCTCCTTTGACTCTTCCTTGTCTCACCCTCCATTTATTTTTGTCCTTATCCCACTTCCTATATCTCAGATACAGGGAACCCTCCTTTCCGACCATCTGAACCCAGCCTATCAAGTCTCACTAGGACTTCCTGCATCCTCTTCCTCTGTGGCATAGCAATGCCCCTCCACCAAGGGGAAATGATCAAATAGCACACAACAGAGTCCATGTCAAAGCCAGCACCTTCTCCCCTTACTATGGATCAAACATGGAGACTGAGCTGCCTATCAGCTACATCTGAGCAGGGGTCTGTTTCCTCTTCATGAATGGTCTTTGGTGAGTCCATCAATCTCTGCAAGTCCCCATGGGCCCAGATTTGTTGTCCTTGTTGGTCTTCTTATGGAGGTCCTGCCAGCTCTGGGTCTTTCTACATTCTATCCTCTCACTCTTTCCTATGATTCCCTGTGCTCTACCCAAAGTTTGGCTGTGAATCTTAGTATCTGTTTTGAACCCCTGCTGGGCGTCTTTCGGAGGATATATATGTTAGGCTCTCATCCTCTTCCCTCTCCTCAGTCACTTCTGGTGTCGATTTTATTTGCACTTTTGCATAAGAATTAAGCATCCTCCATAGGGTCCTCCTTTTTATTTAGCTCCTTTATGTCTATAGATTGTAGTATGTTTATCCTATATTATGGCCATTATCCATTTACAAATGAGTATATACCATGCATGTCTTTCTGGTTTTGGAATAACTCACTTAGGATGATCATTTCTAGTTCCATCTACTTGCCTGAAAATTTTATAGTTTCCTTTTTTTTTTTAATACCCGAGGTGCATTCCATTGTGTAAATGTACCACAATTTCTCTAAAACAATGGTTTGGTTGAGAGACATATAGTTTGTTTCCCTATTATGGCTATTATGAATATAGATGTTATGAACACAGTTGAGCAAATATCTTTGTTGAATGGTGGAACATCTTTTTGATATATGCCCAGATATGGTATAGCTGGGTCTTGAAGTAACACTATTTCTAATTGTCTGAGAAAGTATGAGATTCATTTCTAAAGCGGTTGTATAAGTTTTCACTCCCATAGCAATGGAGGAGTGTTCCTTTCTTCACATTCTCACTAACTTGCTGTCACTTCAGGTTTTGACCTTAGCTATGATGGGTTTAAGATGGAATGTCATTTGCATTTCCATGATGACTACACATATTGTGCATTTAATGTCCACCATTTGATATTCCTCTGTGGAGAAATCTTTGTATAGTTCTGTACCCCAGTTTTAAATTGGATTATTTGGATTATTTGAGTTTAATTTCTTCAGCTCTTTATATATATTGTTTATTAGCTCTTTCAGTGGTATGTAGGGTTGGTGAAGATCTTTTGCCAGGCTGTAGGCTGTCATTTTTTTCTATTGACAGAGTTCTTTGCTTCATAGAAGCTTTTTGTTTTATGAGATCCTATTCATTAATTCCTGATTTTAGAGCAAGTGTTTTTTTGTGTTCTGTTGAGGAAGTTACCTTCTATGCCAATGAGATTGAGGATCTTTCCCACTTTTTTATCTAACAGATTTAGTGTATCTGGTTTTATGTTGATGTCTTTGAACAACTTGGACTGCAGTTTAGTGCAGGGTGATCTATATGGATCTATTTTCATTTTTCCACATGTAAACTTCCAGTTAGACCAGTACCATTTGTATGATTTTGGTTTCTTTGTCAAAAATCAAGTGGCCATAGGTATGTGGGTTTATTTATCGGTCTTCACTTCAATTCCATTGATCCACTGATTGTTTTTAATTCAGTACCATGTAGTTTTTATTACTATTGATTTATAATAGAGCTTGAGATGAAGAATGGTGATACCTACTGAAGATCTAGTATTGTACAGGATTGTTTTAGCTATTCTGGCTTTTTTTATTTTTCCATATGAAGCTGAGAATTTTTTTAAATTCCTTAAGGAATTATGTTCATATTTTGATGGGCATATCATTGAATCTGTAGATTGTTTTTTCGTACAATGGCAATTTTTACTATGTTGATCCTACTAATCCATGAGCATGAGAGATATTTCTATTTTCTGGTATCTTTTTCAATTTCTTTCTTCAGAGACTTGAAGTTTTTTTTTTTTTTTCCATATAGGTTTTTCACTGGCTTGTTGAGGCTAACATAAAGATATATTATGTTATTTTTTTCCTGGCTATTGTGAAGGGTGTTATTTTCCTAATTCTTTCTCGGTCCAATTATCTTTTGTATACAGGAGTGCTACTAATTTTTTTTTTAGTTCACTTTATATCCAGCTACTTTGCTGAAGTGTTTTTCAACTGTAGGCATTTCCTACAGTAGAATTTTTGGGGTCATTTTTGTATACTGTCATATCATCTGTGAATAGTGATATTTGACTTCTTCCTTTTCAATTTGTGTCCCCTAGATCTCTGTTAGTTGTCTTATTGCCCTAGATAGGACTTTGAGTACTGTATTGAAGAGATTTGGAGAGAGTGTGTAGCCTTGTCTTGACCTTGAGTCCAGTAGAATTGATTTAACCTTCTTTTCATTTAGTTTGATGTTAGCTATAGGATTTCTGTATACTGTCTTTACTATTTTTAAATATGTGCCTTTGTCTCTGGTCTCTCCAGGACTGTAAACAAGAATAATTGTTGTATATTGTCAAATGCTTTTTCAGCATCTAAGAAACTGGTCCTGTGTTGTTCTGTTTTTTGTTTTGTTTTTTTTGTTTTTTCAATTTGTTTATATGGTGGATTACATTGATGGATTCCATGTACTTAACTACCCCTGCATGCCTGGGACGAAGATTACTTGGTTATGGTGGATGATATCTTTGATATATTCTTGGATTTGATTTGCGAGTATTTTTACATCATTGCTCATAAAAGAGATTGGTCTGAAATTCTCTTTCTTTTTGGGGATCTTTGAGGATTTATCAAGGTGACTGTGGTCTTAAAAAAGGAATTTGTTCATATTGCATACGTTTCTATTTTGTGGAATAATTTGGAGAATATCAGTATTCACTCTTCTTTGAAGGTCTTGTAGAATTCTGCTCTGAAATGATCTGGCCCTTGGAATTTTTTGGTTGGGAGTATTTTAGTGGCTGCCTCTATTGTCTTAAGCACTATAAGACTATTTAATATTTTTACCTGATGTTGATTCAATTTTGGTAAGTGGACTCTAAAGAGAATTGTATATTTCATTTAGATTTTCAAATTTTGTGGCATACAGGCTTTTGACATAAGAGTTAATGGTTCTTTGGATTGTCTCAGTGTCTGTTAGATCTTTCTTTCAGACTTTGTGGATTTGGATAGCATCTTTCTGCCATTTACTTAATTTGGCTAAGAGTTTGTCTGTGTTTTTTATTTTCTCAAAGAACTACCTCTTGGTTTCTTCGATTCTTTGAATTATTATCTTTGTTTCTAATTCATTGATTTCAGTCCTGAGTTTGGTTTTTCCTAGTGATCTACTCCTGCTGGGTGTGCCTGCTTCTTTTTTCCTAGGGCTTTTAGGTGTGCCATTAAGTTGCTTGTATGGGATGTCTCTAATAGCTTACGAAGGCCTTTAGTGCTATTAAAACTCCTCTAAGGACTGCTTTCACTGCATCCCATATGAAGTTGAGAAATCTTCTATCAAGGTCTGCAAAGTATTCTGTTGGTATTTTGATGGAAATTGCATTGAATCTGTTGATTGCTTTTGGTAAGATGTCCAATTTTACTATGTTAATCCTGCCAAACTATGAACATGGAAGATAGTTCCATCTTCTGAAATCTTCTAATTCTTTCTTCAGAGACTTGAATTTTTTTTCATACAAGTCTTTGACTTGCTTGGTTATGGTCACACCAAGATACTTTATGTCCTTTGTGGCTATTGTGAAGGGTGTTGGTTCCCTAAATTCTTTCTCAGCCCTTTTGTCTTTTGTATACAGGAGGGCTACTGACTTTTTTGAGTTAATTTTGTATCCAGCCCCTTTGCCAAAGGTGTTTATCACCTGTAGGAGTTCTCTGGTAAAATTTTTGGAGTTACTCCAGTATACTATCATATCATCTGCAAATAGTGATACTTTGACTTCTTCCTTTCCAATTTGTATCCTTTTGATTTCCTTTAATTATCTTATTGCTCTAGCAAGGACTTCAAGAACTATGTTGAAGAGATATGGAGAGAATAGGCAGCCTTACCTTGTCCCTGATTTCAGTGGGATTGATTTAAGTTTCTCTCCATTTAGCTTGATATTGGCTATAGGCTTGCTGTATATTGTCTTTACTATGTTTAGGTATGTGTCTTGTATCCCTGATCTCTCCAATAGTTTAAACATGAATGGATGCTGGATTTTTTCAAATGCTTTTTCAGCATCTAAGGAGATTATCATGTGTTTTTTTCTTTCAATTTTTTAATATGGTAGATCACATTGATGGATTTTTGTATATTGAACCACCCCGGCATACCTGGCATGAAGCCTATATGGTCATAGTGGATGATATATTTGATGTGTTCTTGTATTGGGTTTTCAAAGTATTTTGTTGAGTATTTTTGCATCAATGTTTATAAGGGAGATTGGCCTGAAATTATCTTTCATGGTTGTGTCTTTGTGAGGTTTAGGTTACAAGGTGACTGTGGCTTCAGTGAATGAGTTTGGTAGTGTTCCTTTTGTTTCTATTTTGTGGAATAGATTGAAGAGAGCTGGAGTTCCCTCTTCTTTGAAGGTCTGGTAGAATTATTCACTGAAACCATCTGGCCCTGAGCTTTTTGTGGATTGGAAACTTTTGATGAATGCTTCTATTTCCTTAGTGGATAGAGAAATATTTTATTGATTTACCTGGTCTTGATTCAGCCTTGGTAAGTTGAATCAACCAAGAAAATTGTCCATTTCATTTAGATTTCCAAATTGTGTGGCATAAAGAGTTTTGAAGTAAGTCCTAAGGATTTTTTGGATTTCCTTAGTGTCTTTTGTTTTATCCTCGTTTTCATTTCTGATTTTGTTAATTTGGATAATCTCTCTCTGCCTTTTAGTTTGTTTGGCTAAGGGTGTGTCTATCTTGTTGATTTTCTCAAAGAACCAGCTCTTGGTTTCATTGATTCTTTTAAATGTTTTATTTGTTTCTAATTTATTGATTTCAGCCCTGAGTTTGATTATTCTACTCCTTTTTGGTGTGTCTGCTTCTTTTTTCTAGGGATTTTAGGTGAGCCAATAAGTTGATTGTATGAGGTGTTATAAATTTCTTTTTGAAGGCACTTAGTGCTATGAACTTTCGTATTAGCACTGCTTTAATTGTGTCCCAGAAGTTTTGTTATGTTGTGTCTTCATTTCCATTGAATTCTAGGAAGACTTTAATTTCTTTATTTATTTCTTCCCTGACCCAGCTGTCATTTAGTAGTGAGTTCTTCACTTTCCATGTGTATGTAGGCTTTTTGCTATTTCTGTTGTTGTTGAGGTCCAGGTTTAGACCATGGTAATTAGATAGTGTAGAAGGGATTATTTCAATCTTCTTGTATAGGTCGAGGCTCACTTTGTGACCAATGATATGGTCTATTTTGGAGAAGGTTCCATGAGGTGCAGAGGAGGTAAATTCTTTTGTGTTTGGGTGTAAGGTTCTGTAGATGTTTGTTAGGTATATTTGATTCATGACCTCTATTAGAGATATTGTTTTTTTTAATTTCTGTTTTCTTGACCTGTCCTTTGTTGAGAGTGTGGTGTTGACATCTCCCACTAGTAATGTATGGGGATCTGTGTGTGGTTTAGGTTTTATTAATGTTTCTTTTACAAACGTGGGTACCTTGTATATGGGGCATAGATGTTTAGAATTGCAATTTTTTCCTGGCACAATTTTCCTTTGATGAGTTTAAAATGACCTTCTTCATGTCTTTTGATTGATTTTGGTTGAAAATATATTTTATTAGATATTAGAATGGCTACTCCTGCATGTTTCTTAGGGTCCATTTGCTTGGACCCTTCTAGCTCTTTACTCTCAGGTAATGTCTATCTCTGTGATTTAGATGTGTTTCTTGTATGCAACAGATAGTTGGGTCTTGTTTATGTATCCATTCTGTTAGTCTGTGTCTTTATTGGAGAGTTAAGTCCATTGATGTTGAGGGAAATTAGTGACAAGTGGCTGTTAGTTCCTTTTATTTTAATGTTGCTTGTGGTAGTGTGTTTGTGTGCTTGGTTACATTTAGTTTTACGGTAGTGACATTATTTATTTTCTGTGTTTTCCTGAATGTAGTTAACTTTCCTGGGTTGTAGTTTTCCTTCTAGGAGCTTCTGTACCTCTGGATTTATGGTTAGGTATTGTTTAAATTTGCTTTTGTCATTAAATATCTTGTTTGCTCCATCTATGATGACTGAGATTTTTGCTGGGTATTGTAGCCTGGGCAGACATCTATGTTCTCTTAGGGTCTGCATTATATCTGTTCAGGCCCTTCTGGCTTTCATAGTCTCTGTAGATAAGTCAGGTGTGATTCTGTTAGGTTTGCCATTATATGTTACTTGGCCTTTTTCCCTTGCAGTTTTTAGTAGATTTTCTTTGTTCTGTATACTTACTGTTTATTATATGGTGGGAGAATTTTCTTTTCTGGTCTAATTTATTTGGTATTCTGTAGGCTTCTTGTATTCTTATACACCTCTCTTTTTAGTTGGGGAAATTTTCTGCTATGATTTTCTTGTATTTTTTTAATTGTTTGTTATTATTAGTTACATTTTATTAATGCAGTATCCCAGCTGTATCCCACTACCTTATTCCCTCCCAATCCCACCCTTCCTCCCTCAACTTCTCCCTGCCCCTTTCCAAGTCCATGGATTGGGGAGGACCTCCTCCCATTTCATCTGTCCCTGTTTTTTTCTGGTATCTTCAGGGCTGGCTGTGAAGTCTTCCTCTGTGGCCTAGCAGAACTGCTGCTCCCTTGTGGGGTGGGGAGTCAAAGAGCCTGCCATTGAGTTCCTGTCAGAGATAGTCCCTGTTCCTCTTACTATGGCAAACCAATTGGTTATTGAGCTACCACGAGCTTCGTCTGAGTAAAGGTTCTAGGTTATATCCATACATGGTATTTGGTTGGAGAAACAGTTTCAGAAAAAAAAAACCCTGTGCCCAGATATATTTGGTCCTTGTGGGGCTCCTATCCTTTCCCTGTCATACTAACTCTCCTTTTGCTGAAGGTTTGGTTATGAGTCTTAGTATCTGTTTTGAAATGCTACTTGGTAGGGTCTTTCAGATGCCTTCTGCGGTAGACTCCTGCCATATGTCCAATGCACATCTCAGTTGTCTTTCTAAGTGAGGATTGACATCTTACCTCATGTCTGCTTTCTTGTTTATCTCCTTTAGGTGTATAGACGTCATTATGTTTATTATATCTTGTAGGTCTATATATGCGAGTATATACCATGTTTGTCTTTCTCCTTCTAGGGTACTTCACTCAGAATGATCTTTTCTAGATCCCACCATTTTCCTGCAAATTTCATGATTTCCTCATTTTTTATTGCTGAGTAGTATTCCATTGTGTAAAAATACCACAATTTCTGTATCCATTCCTTCGATGATGGACATCTGGGTTGTTTCCAGGTTCTGGCTATTACAAATGAAGCTGCTACAAACATGGTTGAGCAAATGTCCTTATTGTGTACTTGAGCAAAATTTTGGTATATACATAGCAGTGGTATAGCTGTGTCTTGAGGAAGCGTTATTCCTAATTGTCTGAGTAAGCGCCAGATTGACTTCCAAAGTGGTTGTACCAGTTTACATTCCTACCAGCAGTGGAGGAGGGTTCCCTTTTCTCCACAACCTCTCCAGCATGTGTTGTCAATTGAGTTTTTCATCTTGGCCATTCTGATGGGTGTAAGGTGATATCTCAGGGTCATTTTGATTTGCATTTCCCTAATAGCTAATGAGGTTGAGTATTTCTTTAACTGTTTCTCTGCCATTTGATATTCCTCTATCAAGAATTCTCTGTTTAGCTCTGTTCCCCATTTTTCAATTGGATTATTTGTTTTGTTGCTTTTCAGCTTCTTTAGTTCTTTATATATACTGGATATTAGCCCTCTGTCAGATAAAGGGTTGGTGATGATTCTTTCCAACCTGTAGGCAGTTGTTTTGTTTGGATGATGGTGTCCTTTGCTTTACAGAAGCTTTTCAGCTTCATGAGCTCCCATTTATTGATTGTTACTCTTAGAGCCTGTGCTGTTGGTGTTCTGTTCAGGAAGTTGTCTCCTGTATCAATGAGTTCTAGGCTGTTCCCCACTTTTTTTTCTAACAAATTTAGAGTATCTGGTTTAATGTTGAGGTCTTTGATCCACTTGGACCTTAGTTTTGTGCACAATGATAAATATGAATCCACTTTCATTTTCCTGCATGTAGACATCCAGTTGGACCAGCACCATTTGTTGAAGATGCTGTCTTTTTTCCATTGACTGGATTTGGGGGCTTTGTCAAAAATCAAGTATTCATAGGTGTGTGGGTTTATTTCTGGATCTTCTATTCAGTTACATTGATCCTCCTTTCTGTTTCTATGCCAATACCATGCAATTTTTATTACTATTGCTCTGTAGTACAACTTGAGATAGGGGATGGAGATACCTCCAGATGATCTGTTGTTGTACAGGATCGTTTTGGAGATTTTGGGTTTTTTGTTTCTCCATATGAAGCTGAGAATCTTTTTTTCAAGGTCTGTAAAGAATTGAGTTGGTATTTTGATGGGAATTGCATTGAATCTGTAGATTGCTTTTGGCAGGATGGCCATTTTCACAATGTTTATCCTACCAATTCATGAGCATGGGAGATCTTTCCATTTTCTGACATCTTCAATTTCTTTCTTCAGAGACTTGAAGTTTTTCTCAAACAGGTCTTTCACTTGCTTGGTTAGTGTAACCCCAAGGTATTTTATGTGGTTAGTAGCTATTGTGAAGGGTGTTGTTTCCCTTATTTCTTTATCAGCCCTTTTGTCTTTGGTATACAGGAGGGCTTCTGATTTTTTGAGTTGATTTTGCATCCTACCACTTTGCTGAAGGTGTTTATCAGCTGGAAGAGTTCTCTGGTTGTTCTTCTATGATTTTACTGAAAATATTTTCTGGCCCTTGGAGGAGGAAATCTTCTTTTTTCTCTATTCCTATTATTCTTAGGTTTTGCCTTTTCATGTTGTCTTGGATTTCTTGGACGGTCTGTGTCAGGAATTTTTTAGATTTAACATTTTCTTTGATGGATACATCGATTTCTTCCATTGTGTCTTCCACACCTGAGATTCTTTCTTCCATCTCTCATAATCTATTGGTTATGCTTACCTCTGTAGTTCCTGTTTTCTTCCCTAAGTTCTTTCTCTCCACAGTTTCCTCCATTTGTGTTTTCTTTAATTTTTCCAATTGTATCTTCAGATCTTGAGCTGTTTTGTTGATTTCCTTCACCTGTCTGAATGTATTTTCCTTCAGTTCCTTCAGCTGTTTGTTTGAACAATCTTTTGTTTCTTTAATTTCTTTCACTGATTTAAGTATTTCTTCTGTAAAGGCCACAAATTGTTTGGATGCAACTTCCTGTATTTCTTTACGTTTGGCTGTAATCTGTTTGTCTTTATCTTCTTCCATTTCTTTGCAGATGGCCATAATCTGTTTGACTTTATCTTCCTCTAGTTCTTTACACATTTTATTTGTTTCCTCTATTATCCTCTTCTTAAGCATAGATATAAGGTCATCTTCTTGAATTTCATTTATGCTGGGGTATCCAGGGCTACTTCCCCATGGATATGGAATTCTCCATATTGATCTGTCTTTTTTGAATTGAGCTTTTACACTTGCATCTACCCATTTGGCTATCTTAGATGTTGACTGTTAGTTTCTGGTGCTTCCTCAAATCTTGTGGTGGGGAGAATCCCCTTGGCAGGAAGATGATTTTTCCCAAAGGAGCCCTCCTTAGATTTTTAGGTATGGTCACTGAATGGCAGGTATTTTTCAGGAATTGCCACAGCTCATCTCAGGCATACACACCTGAGTAGTAATTGTGGCCTTTGTTAGTAAAGGGGGCTATCCTCTCACCCAGAGAAGTTCTGGAGACAGCTGCCCTGCTGCTGGATTTCTTGATGTAAATTTAGTGAGGTGCTGCTGTAACCTGAGTGCCCCGTGGTTTGGTCAGTTTAGTTAGGGATAACTGATTGTCCCTTGGAGCAGTATCTGGGGGTTGATCTCAGGGAACCCAGGCTTCTGGAGGTCTGATATTGGGGCTCTCTGCCCCAGTATACAAGTGGTAATCAGTGGCACATGAGCACTACTCTCATGTGTGCAGCAGGAGGCTAGAGTCTGGAGCCTGTGGATAACCAGAAACTTTTCTGGAGCTAGGTGTCCTGAGGTAGGGCCAGATATTTCCCCAACTTTGGGTTTTCTCCCAACAGGAAGACTCAGTCTGTGGTGTTTGACGTGGCATGTAGAATGCATAGGCAATTGCCAATGATGGTCCAAGCAGGTGACTGGGAAAGGAGCTGAGAACTTTTCCAAGAATGTTTCAATGTATGGTAGTTGTAGTGTGTGTGTGGGGGGGAGTTGGCTGAGTTCTCTAATCTGGGACCTGCTGTTTCCCTGCCTGTGGGGTTTTCTCCAGACAGGGAAACCCATCCTCTAGTGTCCTGGGGCACACAGTTCTGTGATGGAGAGTAGGGCATGCAGGGCTAGCAGCTGGAGACACACTTAGACATGACAGCTGTGCACCCACTGGTCTGCAGGACCTTTCCAGAGATAGACTGGGTGACCTGAGGTCAGTCCTGCTTTCTTCTTCCCTGTTTCTTTTCTAGACTGGGGCTCCCAGTCTCTGGTGCCCTGGAGAACATAATTTACTCTGGAAAGGTTATCAGGACACAAAGGTGTATCCTGCAACCCGGGATATCTTCTGGGTTCTCGCTGAGTGACCTGAGAGTGGACCTGACTGACACCCACACCGTGGAGTTTCCTCTCACCTGGGAAACAGGATCACTGTTGCTTTAGGGCCCAGAGATCAGTCTTTTAGTTGCTGTACCAACATTGCTGTCCTACTCCTCAGACCCAATGTCCTCCTGGCACCGCCATCTTAAATTCCCCCCTTCTTCATCCCTTTCAATTAATTTTGGTTGAAAGTCTATTTTATTAGATATTAGAATATCTACTCCTGCTTGCTTCTTGGGTTCATTTGCTTGAAAACCTTATTCCTGCTGCAACATCCCAGGGACTTTCCCAGAGAATAGCTGGGTGCTCTGAGGTTGGACCCGATTGTTTCCCTCATCATTGGTTTTCTTACATTTGAAACACAGTCAGTTGGGACCCACAGATCCAACTATTGGACGCCATGCAGTCTCTGCTACCCAGCTTATCAGACACAGTATGCAATCAGCCCAACCATCTGGGATCTATATTTTTAATTTTTACTGAATATGAGTATTTTGATTGTATGCATGAATATGCACCTCTTGTGTGCCTAATCCTCACAGTAGTCTGAAGATGTCTTCAGAACTCATGAACTTATAGCAATTGATAGTAGTGGGTCGCAGGTAATCACTGACAATTGAGCCCAATTATTTGAAAGAGCAGCAAGAACTCCTCACTGCTGAGCCATCTGTCCTGTTTTATGTTGCTTATTTATGATCAGCATTTACATTGTTAATATTTTCATCTTTCTATTTTTAGCTGTTTAAACATGCATTCCCTTTTAGTAAGATATCATTGAAGTTACAGTTTAAGTTGGGATAGTGCAGATTTCTGGAGAATAAATATACAACAGGAGTGAATGTATAATTCCTTGTAGAAGCTTCAGTAAAGACCTCTGAGTTATTTCAATATTTTGTGTTTGTTTGATTGACTTTAAGAGGAGGCTCTGTCTTACTATATAGGTCTGGCTGTTCTAGAACTCTTTGAATAGATAATGCTGACATCCAGTTCAATAAGATACACCTGTGTCTGCCTCCTGAGTGATGGAATTGAAGGCATGACAGAATACACCCCGCTTGTCCACCATTTTTTGTAGTTAGTAACTGTTAATAAATTTCTCTGATCTGTACTTAGTATTGTTCATCTGTTAATTTCTCTCTCTGTGTGTCTCTGTCTCTATGTCTCTGTCTCTCTATTTCACACTCTTCTCTCTGTTTGTCTTTGTCCACATTAATTGCCATGTCTATTCCAAAGCTATATCCTCTTCAAAAAGTTCAGATATGATACAGTTAAAACTTGTTATTCCGTTTTCTTCTAAAATGACTTAGTGATAACATTAACACTTCTTTTTTAATAGAAAAGTTTTAATCTTTATTTTTAATCTATAGGCTACATTATTTAGAAAGGAGGATATACAAAACAATAATCAAAGAATAATCATGTGTTCTATTCCTTTTCTTTTGTCTGGTCACTCAGAAATATGGTGTTATTGGCTATGATTATTGTTGCTTGCCACTCACATTATTTTTATCCATGTATTCACTGTAGTCCACTTTCCCTTCCACAAATATATGAGCCCCCCTCTTCACATACTGATATGCCACATCCCTGAGAACTGGTCAAAACATAATATTCAGTACCATGTTGTCTTTTGACTGATGTTACCCATCTGTTCAGTGTCCCCTGATGAACACATCTCATTTGTTGCTATATAAAATATCATGACTGTGTTTTGTCCTTCCACTTGTATCATGACAGGGTCGTGACCTACTCACTCAAGTAACTGAAGATGATTCATAGATTGCTCAAGAACCCAACTAATGGCTAATTTATATTCATGTCTTACAAACTGATGAAACACAGGTTTTTGAAGCACACCTTTGGTTTTTTTTTTCAATCTAACCTTTTGGCTTTTTCATCTCCCCTACTTCACATCACACACAGCACCCAACTGTATAACATTCGCACTTCTGTGTCAGAAAATAAATTGCAGAAGCAGTAGAATTATATGATTATATTGACAATGACGTATAAATTATATTGTTGCCACTGTTTCTGTTGTACAAATGTATGGCATATTTTAGAATTCGGTGACCTTCAATGATGTGCATGTGAAATTCAGCCAAGAAGAGTGGGCCTTGCTGGAACCTTCCCAGAAGCAACTCTACAAAGATGTGATGCTAGAGACCTGTGAAAACCTCACTGCTATAGGTAAGACTGCAATTTTTCTTTCACTTTTAAAATAAAGAGACGACTTTTACTTTGTTATTGATCCTCTTCTGTAATTCCAATTGAGAATGAGGAGGAATGAGGTAAATAAATCAGGCATGGTTCTCAGGGTCACAGAAGATAGTGATTTAAGTTTTGCCTTAATAATAACATGATATTTCCAATAATATATATTTTCTCGTACTATATTTTAGGCTACAATTGGGATGACCATAATATTGAAGAACAGTTTCAAAGTTCTACAAGTAATAAAAGGTAACTTTATGTGCATGTTGACACAAATATATATCTTAAATTTTAATGTCCTGGAAGTCTGGTGTTTTTTGTTTGTTTGTTTGTTTGTTTATTGGCTGCTTTTTATTTTCTGTTTTTGAAATAGATTTGTTTCTGGGTATCTGTGACTTTCTTAGACTTGCTTGTTAGACCAGCCTGACCTCAAAATCACACAGATCTGCCTGCTTCTGCCTCCACAAGTGCTGGAATTGAAGGCATGTACCAGCACACATGGCTGTGTCCTGGAAGTTTTAAAGAAAAGCAACAGTGTAAAAACAGCACTGCTTTAAGTGTACTGATGATCATTAAAATCTCATAATTCCATGTACTTCAATGTCAGGTATCTGATTTGTGTTTACAAGACACTCCCCTAAGATAGAAGAAAATAAAATAATATTGTAACAAAAATACCATTTGAATCGTATGGACATTACAGCTACTGACTTGAACTGCCAATCTGTTTATTCTCATTCTATCTACTCGGATATTGTAAGAGGTATACACACTGAATTGGTGATCAGTATGTGTCCAAAACCTTCTAATAAGCAAAAAAATTCATAGTAGAACCAGTGTTACTCATTTTCGTGCAGTAACATTGTAAAGTTTAGTGAAAGGAACAGCTTATGAGAATCAAGAATATTGTTGTGGAGAAACCTTAATCCCTATATGACATGTCTATGATGAACAAAAAAACAAACTGTGTTAATTCAATGTGGGAATCTTTATTATTTTTGTAAATTAAACTGGTATATCATATGTTTCTAAGACACATGAGCATAGGGATATTGAAAGAAACAGTGTCCCTCTCTTTCTCCAAGAACAATTGATTTGGTAGTAGTCCCCACTGTGAGTAATTTTTCTGAATGTGATAAATGGTTACTGTTAATTTGTTTTGCAACTTCACTGAGAATTCATCAGCAAACTCATATTGCTGAAAATTCCTATGAATACTAGGATTTTGGAAATTCTGCTTGTCTTAGCTCACTTTGTAAATGAAGTAGCATGCATACAGTACAAAAATTTGTGAATGGAATTGCTGTGGTAAAACTCTGAATACTTACAATACTCTTCATATATAGGAGAAAATCTCTTATAGAAAAATGATGCTATAAAAGTGATCCACATAACAAATGCTCTTACCACCACAGGGATCTTCAAAAATACCCATAATGAAGGGGAATACCATGAATGTAAATAAAGTGATAAAACTTTAAAATGTCATTCTTCTTTACCATTAGATCAAATTATGAAATTAACTCAATGACTGGCTCTTTGGTCTCCCTACCCCCGAAGGGAGGAGCAGTACTGTTAGGCCACAGAGGAGGGCTTTGCAGCCAGTACTGAAGATACCTGATAAAACAGGATCAGATGAATGGGGAGAAGGTCACCCCTATCAGTGGACTTGGAAAGGGGCACGGTGGAGATGAGAGAGGGAGGGAGGGACTGGGAGGGAATGAGGGATCGGGACACGGCTGGGATACAGAGTTAATAAAATGTAACTGATAAAAAAAATAAAAAAAATAAAAAAAGAAACTCATGAAAAAAAAGAAATTAATTCATATAGATAAATATATTTATTAGTGTAATGAAATGACTGGGGTAAATCTTTCACATGTGCCAATTTTCTTTGCAGGCTTGAAAGCAGTCATACTGGAGAGAAACCCTTTAAATGCACTCTATGTGGTAAAGCCTTCCCCTATATCACTGTTCTCCTATGGCATAAAAGAACACATACTGGAGAGAAACCTTATGAATGTAACCAGTGTGGTAAAGCCTTTGCAGAAAACAGTCATCTCTTGAGCCATAAAAGAACACACACTGGAGAGAAACCTTATGAATGTAACCAGTGTGGCAAAGCCTTTGCACAAAACAGTCATCTCATAAGCCATAAAAGAACACACACTGGAGAGAAACCTTATGAATGTAATGAGTGTGGCAAAGCCTTTGCAGAAAACGGTCATCTCATAAGCCATAAAAGAACACACACTGGAGAGAAACCTTATGAATGTAACCAGTGTGGTAAAGCCTATGCACGAAACAGTACTCTCTTAAGCCATAAAAGAACACACACTGGAGAGAAACCTTATGAATGTAACCAGTGTGGCAAAGCCTTTGCACAAAACAGTCATCTCATAAGCCATAAAAGAACACACACTGGAGAGAAACCTTATGAATGTAATGAGTGTGGCAAAGCCTTTGCTGAAATCGGTCATCTCATAAGCCATAAAAGAACACACACTGGAGAGAAACCTTATGAATGTAACCAGTGTGGTAAAGCCTATGCACGAAACAGTACTCTCTTAAGCCATAAAAGAACACACACTGGAGAGAAACCTTATGAATGTAACCAGTGTAGTAAAGCCTTTGCACAAAACAGTACTCTGTTAAGCCATAAAAGAACACACACTGGAGAGAAACCTTATGAATGTAACCAGTGTGGTAAAGCCTTTGCACAAAACAGTACTCTCTTAAGCCATAAAAGAACACACACTGGAGAGAAACCTTATGAATGTAACCAGTGTGGTAAAGCCTTTGCAGAAAACAGTCATCTCTTAAGCCATAAAAGAACACACACTGGAGAGAAACCTTATGAATGTAATGAGTGTGGCAAAGCCTTTGCAGGAAACAGTCATCTCTTAAGCCATAAAAGAACACACACTGGAGAGAAACCTTATGAATGTAATGAGTGTGGCAAAGCCTTTGCAGGAAACAGTACTCTCTTACACCATAAAAGAACACACACTGGAGAGAAACCTTATGAATGTAACCAGTGTGGTAAAGCCTTTGCACAAAACAGTAATCTCATAAGACATAAAAGAACGCATACTGGAAAGAAACTTTATGAATATACCCAACGTGATAAAGCCTTTGCACAGCAGAGTAGTCTCCGAAAACAGGAAAAGACACACAGTGAAGAGAAGCCTGGTGAGGGTAATTAGTGTGATAAAGCCTTTGCATGTAACAATCATCTCCTAAGACAACAACACATTCTGGAGGGAAACTATATGAATATAACTATGTGGCAAAGCCTTTGCACATAACATCTCCTAATACATAAAATAACACTTACTGGAAAAATGTCTGACTGTAACCAATGTGAAAAAACTTTTGGACTTCAGAATAATCTCCACACTCATGAAAGAAATCCTAATGGACCGAAAGCCTGTGAGTGCTTTTTACATGGTGAAACCATTCCACATTTGTATAATCTTCATCATCATGAAAGGATTCATAATGGAGGAAAACCTTATGAATGTATTAAAATGGTGAGGCCTTGCACAAATCTAGAGTCATCATCATAATAAAAGTATCCTTACTGGAGAGGAATTCTGTGACTATAAGCAATGTGGAAATGCCTTTGTGTACTTTGGTCCACTGAGATCCAACAGAACTGTAAAACTAGCTCAATGGAAATGACCTCCCTTTTCTAAAGGGGAAAGGGAATAGGGTTGGAATAGGAATGGAGGGTAGTACTGGGGCAGAGAAGGGAGGGGGACTACGATTGGAATTTAAAGTAAATAAACTTATTTTTAAAAAGAATACAATGAATGGTGAATATCAATTACATGAAAAAGCATTATAAAATGTGTTTAGGGAAGACTTATTGATAAAACTGATTCTCAACATTTACTATTTTCAATTGCCTCACTTTTGACAAGAAAAGTTTAGTCCAATGTGTGAATATGTAGGGAATGGTGAACTAACACTAGCTAGGAAGTTCTCTGAGAGTAACACAACAGTGGTAGCCTGTAGAAGTTTCTTTGTGTACACATACTTATTGTTCCAGGGGTTCTATTGAAAACCATCACAACCCAGACTGAATTTTGAGATGTGAGGGAGGAGGCTTTCTCTTCCATGTATGACCCTGCTGCTGGCCTAGTTGTGTAACCTTGGCAAGGATGAGTTTTCTGTGCCTGACTTCAACTGGGGAGTGTCTTTAGACATAGATGCAACTAGCCAAATTTGATAGATGGCCTTTGACACAGATCCCTGATAACTCTTCTCTCCCTTCAAATATAGGATAATTAGGTTCTGTGTTCTTGTTCATATGATAAGAATGTGCTGTTTAATGTAAATCAAACATCCTTGAAGTGCCTAGTTTTAAACAATTATCTACACCTATCCTTGGAGCATCCCAGTCACTACCCAAGGCGTAGATAGCCTCTGTTTTCTGGAATTAAAGTTGAACTTACTTTCTGAGGTCGTTCCCAGTGTGTCTGATCACTGTTATGCTTGTGGGTCTTCCAAGCTTTATACCTCATCTTCTGGCCCTCCTTCCTTCCTGGGCTGGTAGGAAACAGCCTCCAAGCAGGCTTTTCTCTGAAATGCTTGTGATAAAATGTTTCACACATCATAGCATTTCAAATTTCACATGTTTCTGGATATGAGATGCTAAAACACTGTCTTGGGGGTGGAACTCTTTAAAATGAGTTATACCTGGTGTTGATTTCACAGTAAGCTTGCAGGCAAGCTTAATGGTATGAATTCTTCTGAGGTGAGCACAGTGGCCTATGGAGAAGAAATAAGAGCAGAAATTTTATTTCCCTGTTTTTCATAGCTGAAAAGTGTTCCAATAAAGTATGGGAGGATTGCAGATCAGGGGAACTCCCATTTTGAATGGACTAGGGACAGGGATTGTGGGTAACACAGAGGGAGGATGGGACCAGTAAGAGTTGAGGGAGTGACCTTCAATCAGCATATATAATAAATAAATTGTGAAAAATAAAAACAATTAGCAAAATAAAAAAATAGTAAGTAAAACAAAACAAAAGAGCAAAAATTTGAGTTTAGTTTGGGTAACTGCCCTCCCTCAAAGAGAATAAAGAAGATCTATAGATAGAAAAGAAAAACAGAATCTTTGTCTTTATCACCTTTCTTCCCTGTGGGCTCACTTGAAGATTACTATCCAATGGAGACCATGCTTCTCTCTCTGAAATTTATGTTACCATAGAAGTAGGATTCAAACCTGGAACTAATGGCAGAGGTTCCTAGTTAACATATCAAATCAAATCTACCTGCCATTTTCTCCCAGCAATCTTTAACTCCTTCCATATTGTCTAGTCCTCCAGGCTAGTACAGCCCATGCAATATCCTGATTCTTCTTCCCATGGCCTGAGCTAACCACACTCCCCACTCAACCATATATAGGCAAACTATTTTGGCTACCTGGTCCTGTCAAAAGCCATGCAGGAGCAACAGCAGAACAGCTGTAGAATTCATGGAATGTGGCTCCCCTGTTAGCATAGTCATGATGAGTTTGTCTTGGCATAGCATAATCCCAAGAACTGCTTTTCCTGAGGACTTTGTGCTCTTATGTAGCATATCCCTTCTTGTTGCCCTTATGATGTCCACATACCTTATAACATGACTTGTATGAAAACTCTAAGAAGGCTTCTATCTCATCACTGGGCAATATGACTGGCATTTAAAATTAACAATGCTTGATCTCTTTTCACATGTTTACTGGAGCAGATTAATGAATTAACCACTGTCCTTGAAAGGATCCATAGATATAGATTGTTAGCAATGACCATTATACTTAGAAACAATTTGGAAAAATAGATCGTTTAACAAGGTCAGGGAAGATGTTTTTGCTAATGGTTCTGATGTAAAAAATCTTAGAGAACAATTTAAAGTTAAGAAAAGTACACTATTAATAGTAAAGCCGTGGATGTTTTAAGGTTGATGAGCTGAAACAATAGCCCAAGGTAGCATTGGCTGTCTGGACTCCATCAAACTGCATCTAAAACTGAGACAGCAGTTAATTCCCCTATATTGGTTTTTCCCCTCAGCTTCTTGATGTGATTTAATAAAAATGATTAGCGAGTAGATGCACACCCCTTTAAGATTTAAAGTACAGTTGCCAATACCATGCCATTTTTTATTACTGTTGCCCTATAGTACTACTTGAGATCTTGGATGAAGATACCTCCAGAAAATATTTATTGTGCAGGCATTTTTTTTAAATCAATTCTGGGTTTTTTGTTTTTCCATATGAAACTGAGAATTGTTCTTTCAAGGTCTGTAATGAGTTGTGCTGGTATTTTGATTGGAATTGCATTGAGTCTTTAGATTTCTTTTGGTAGAGTGGCCATTTTTACTATGTTAATCCTCCAATCCTGGAGTATGGGAGATCTTCTGATATCTTCCTTTTTTTCATACAAGTCATTCTCTTGCTTGATTAGAGTCACACCAAGGTACTTTATGTTATTTGTGGCTTTTGTAAAGGGGTTTTGTTTCCCTAATTTCTTTCTGATCCCATTTGTCTTTTGTATAAAGGAGGGCTTCAGAATTTTTAAATTTAATTCTGTATCCAGTCATTTTGCTGAAGTTGTTTATCAGCTGTAGGAGTTCCCTGGTTGAATTTTTTAGTGTTATATCACATCATCTGCAACACAAGCTGGACTGGATGTGGAGAAAAGGGAACCCTTCTCCATTGCTGGTGGGAATATAAACTTGTACAACCACTTTGGGAATCAATCTGGTGCTTTATCAGAAAAGTATGAATAGTGCTACTAGAATATTCAGTTATACCAACTCTGGGCATATATTAAGAAGATTATCAACCATACAACAAGGACATTTGCTCAACTCTACTCATAACAGCTTTATTGACAATAGCCAGAATCTGGAAACAACTTAGATGTCCCCAAACAGAGGAATAGACACAGAAATTGTGGCACATTTATACAATGCAATATGTTCAGCAATTAAAAACAAGGAAATTAGCAGGCAAATGGATGCAACTAGAAAAGACCACCCTCTCTGAGTGAGGTATCCAGAAGCAGAAAGACACTTATGGTATATACTCACTTATATGTGCATATTAGTCATATAATATAGGATTAAAATACTAAAATCTATAGTCGTAAAGGATATAAACAACAGGAAGAACCCTAGGGAAGATGCTTAATCCTCATTTAGAAGGGAAAATGGGATAGACATCAGTAATGAGAGGAGACATGGAACAGGGCAGGAACCTACCACAGAGGGCCTCTCAAAGAATCTACCTAGCAGGGTATTGAAGCAGATGGTTAGACTCATAGCCAAACTTTGGGCAGAGAGCATGGAATAATATGGAAGATTCAGGAGACAGAAAGACATGGATGGGAGAGGCCTTCCACAAGGAGGCCAATTGAGCCAAAAAATATGGGCCCTGGAGGTCAGTCCTGTTCCAACCAAGTACCATGCATGAAGAACACCTAGAACCCCTGCTCAGATGTAGCTCATAAGTATCTCAGTTTCCATGTGAGTTCCCTATTAAGGGTAACAGCATCTGTCTCTGACATGAACTCAGTGGCAGGCTACTTGATCAACTACTCCTGGAAGGTGCAGCCTTGCCAGGCCACAGAGGAAGAAGGTGCAGCCATTCTTGGTAAGACTTGAGAAGATAGTAGGAAAGGAAGACTTCCCCTTTCATTGGACTAGGAGAGGGGTATAGGAGTAGAAGAGGGAGGTAGTTTGTAACTGGTGGAAGATGAAGGAGGGGCTTACAGCTAGAAAACAAAGTGAATAAACTGTAATAATAAAAAAGAAAAAAAATGAGGTGTTTTTTTTTTTCCTGAGATGGCTGGACTCAGGCAACTGTCTCTTAAAAACAACTAGAAAGAATAGTATTTCATCTCTACTCATTTTCCTGTAATACTATATATAATAAATACCCTTGGTAAAATTCAGTGGTTTGTCATATATTCCTAGTATTATAATATTGTAAAATATTTTACAAATCAAAATTTGATGTTAAGTGTGTAAAAATAGTTTATGAAAAAGTGGCTTTAATTTTCAAAGGAGCAAAGAATGATTACTCAAAACTCTGGAGGGTGAAAATTGAAGGAAAATCGATGGAAGAATAAATAATATATAAATTAATTAATATCTCTTACACAGTAATTATAACATTTAGGTTATTGAGATTTAAAAAAACATACACAGAATATTTCTCAAGTAAACAATGTAAGCTATTATTAATAGCTGTTATGCATGCACCCTGAGGTATTTCTTTATATTATTCCTCTTGTCACTGAAATGTGTTCTTTGACAAGTCATGCCACTACACCCTGATGTTCAGGCTCTAATACTAACTATTCAATTCTTATTTCAGAGCACTGACTGCTTTTAGCCCAATTAGGACTGAAGTCAAACAATGTTTGATTTCTGTTTCTAGCTCAGGTCATAACTTTTGATGATACATTTTGAGTTCATCCACAAATTCAAAGTAAAATGATTGCCTTTCTTGAAATGTTAAATGTTTTCTCTTGCTCTTGCACACACACACACACACACACACATGATACATGTAATAGCAGTTATTGGCAACAAAAGACTTGAAATTGAAAGAGCCAAAAGAGGGCTATATGAGAGATTTTGTAGGGAAGACAGAAACAAGAAATAATGTGATTATGTTAAAAAGGGATTTCAATTATAAAGAAAGATGGAAAGTCTTAGAGTAACTCCCCATTCACTAATGAAAATAAAAGATAACAATTTTTAGGATATATAAGGATTATAGTAAGGGCTGTTGTTGGAGCACATAGCTAAAAGAACCATATCATCATGTCAACTTGAAGCATGCAACTTCTCAAATCCATTGGACATCCAAAGGAAGTAATGCTCATAACACCCTCAGAAATTATAGTTCAATTTTTGTAGCATTTATAACAGATCATTGTAGCATTTCCCTTGGAACTTCACCAAAAATAAACTGTCCAAACTTTCAAAAAAAAAACTCAAAAAACCAAAGTACATGTTTCCATGAATATAAAAAAATGAATAATATTATATTTTGCACTCATGTGATTCAGGACAATCAAGTCCATTCTATCTTAGCACATGGTAAGCTGTGCTTCAGTAAACATGAGTCTAGATGTATGCTGAACCAGCCCAAGTCACCTGTTTCTTATGGATATCAGTGCAACTCTTCATTCAGTGTGTACAGTACATACTCTTTTAAATTGACTCAAGAATTTTAGGTATTTATGTGAACTGTATAAGATAAAGTTCCCCTAAACTTTTTTGGTCCACTTTCTTCTACTGTCTCCTTCCATCATCTACACAGAGATGCTGTCCAACCTGGATGATAAAGAGTGTTCAGTAGACACAGCAGAAGAATGGATATTGTTGTCTAGTCCATTCTGTTAGTTCCTGTCTTTCTATTGGAGAATTGAACATCCAAGTTGAGAGATTTCAATGAGCAATGTTTATTATTTCCCTTTATTTTGTAGTTATGGTGTGGGGTTTTTGCCTCCTAATTTGATGCTTGAGATTATTCATTCTTTCTCTCTTGAGAGATCAGGAGTTATTCTAAAGAGCCTGAATTTATATGCAACCTAGTATTATCAACTTGAAACTTTTAATATCCCTTCTTTGTTTAATATAATTTCTTTACATTTAATGCTTTAATTTTATGTGCTGAACACAATTTCTTTTCTGGTACACTTTAATTGTTGTTCTATATACTTTTTATAGGCTACCCCTTCTTCATTAGGTTAAGGATACATTCTTCTATTATTTGGCTGAAAATATTTTCTAGGATTTTGACGTGAGTTTTTTCTTCTTTTTCTATTTCTATTATTCATAAATTACTTTTTCGCACTTTTCAGATTTTCTGGTTCTTTTGTGCATGGCTATTTAACATTTCTTTTGACACAATTGTTGTTCTTCTTTTACTTCTTCTTCTTCATCATCTTCTCATCCTTCTCCTCTTACTGCTTCTCTTTTCTTTCTCCAACTCCTCCTTCTTTATTCTTTCTCTTCATCCTCCTCCTTCTCCTTTTTTTTCTTTTAAAAATAGTCACTTTACTTACATATTCATCCAAATTAAAGTTTTCCCTTCCTATAATCCTGGAAACTCTTTCCTATCTCCTCTTCTATCCTGTCTAAATTCTCCCTCATATTAAAAAGGGAGGGCTATAATGTATAATAAGAAAATAAAATAGCAAAAAGATAAAAGTAAGCACATCCGAGTAGGAAAAGAAAAAGAAAAAGAGCCCAAGTTGGGAAATGATGCAGATTTGTTCATACATGCAGGAATCTCATAGAATATTAAACTTGAAGCAATGGTATACACACAGAGGACATGTAGCTTTACAAATAGAAAAAAAAAAATCTTCAGCAAATTAAAATGAGAACTATGATAAAAAAATTTAAATGCATGCCAGAATTCTAGGACATGGTAATCCAAACTTGCCAGTGAGGGAAATTTTTGGCCATCTACCTATTGGAATGTACTCTTAAAAATACAATTAAGAGTAGTCCCTTGGATAAAATGAGTGTCCCTTGGAGAAAACTACATTTTCATTTGCAAGCACTTATCAATTAGAGATAGGGCTAGGGACAGAACACTAAAGGCCTAGTGCATGCTGCCTCAGTCTCTCACAGTTTATCTATTCTTCAGTCTTCTTAATTTATAGTGCTTTGTTCTTTGATATCCTCTTTCTTTTCTGGCTCTTACACTCTTCTGGCTGAATTACTTAAGAGCCTGATGGGCATATTCTGAGGTCTCTCACTGACTGTCTATTTTCTCTATGGGTCTCTGATTTTGTCTCCATCAGATGCAGGATGACATTTTTTTGATGATGGCTGAACAAGATACTGGTCTATGAGTATAGCAGAATGGTGTCAATGGTCATTTTATTACTTTTAGTAGAATGCAGTATTTGCTTTTCCCCCAGAACCATGGGCTGTGTAATTTCTATTTCTTGATCAATAAACCAGTGTCAGGTGTGGACTCCATCATGTGAAGTGGGCCTTAAGTCAAACTATAGATTGGTTTTTACTCCTACAACTCTTGCACTAATATGTCTTACACGTAGAAAATTGTTATAGTTCAAAAGTTTGGTAGCTGGGTGAGTGTTTATGTTTATCCTCTTGTAGTTGCAGAGTACTTCCCATATCAAAGTTGATAGAATGTAAGTGTGAAGATTCTATGTAGGCACAAGCTCTATTTATCTATGTTTCATGTAACTGTAAGTGTTGTCTCCAGCAATAGGGCATTGCAGTCAATTGTGGAAAGCTCCCTATAGTCTTGGCAAAAGCCTGTATTATTTTGGCATTACAATCACACTACTTTGGCCAATACCTCAGTTAAATATAAACCATTACCAGTACTGGATGCGTAATTTAATGACAAGAGATTTCCAGTTGGTACTTTGTTCTTGTGTGGTGATTTCATTTATATTGGCTTCTTATATGTATATATTTTAGAAAGTTTCTATTGCATTAGGTTTCCACTGTGCCAAACAAATGACCCTTAATTTTACTTTTCTTTTCTCATGTTACCTTTTCATTGCCCTCTTCCTTTCCCAATCCCCCTCAATTCTATCTTTTTAGCCCACCTTCCACTTGTACCAAGTATTTTATTTCCTTTCCTATGGAGAAATCTCTGCCTCCCCTAAGCTCCAGTTCTTAATCTGTATGTATCCCCTACAGTATTATGTTCAGTTGCTTGCTTATCATACATCTTGCAACTAATATATATGTAAAACAAATACATACCCTATTTCTCTTTTGGGGTCTAGGTTCTCTCACTCTCAGTTACCTGAAAATGTGCATTTACTTTCATGTTCCATGATTTGATTTTTTAAATATGTGAGTAATAGTTGATTACGTAAATGCACTAGTACTATAACAAAAAATAGAAATACACACTGGAAAGCTAGAAATACACACTGGAAAAACAGATAAAATCTTCATAAATGGTACTGACCAAACTAGATGTATATATGTAGAAACATAGAAATAGGAGCTTATTTTCACATAAAGTCACCTCAAATGGATTAAAACCTCACCAAAGTTCATATACAGTTAAAGCCATGAAGTCAGCACAGCTATTTGACAAAGATCCAGAACAGCTGAGCTGCATGTTACAATATGCAGCTCATGCTATCTTTCAGGCTTGCTCTTGATCTCCACTTGCCTCATGCTTGGAGGGCTTTCAGTACTTGTACAACCTGGGGAAAAAAATGGAAAAATTTTTAATGAATCATTTATGTCTTCACTTTGTTGTACTGCTTCTAAGCTTCACCACAAAAATCCTGAGCATACTGCCCCTCTCATTTTTAGGGGAAATATTAATTATCTGGCCCTACATGAATGTCTTTATGGATGAATATCAATAATCTGGCCCTGCATGAATGTGGAAGTTGTAACTCACATAAAAATGGCAGATAACTACTTATGAGACTTCAGCTCCAAGATAGTCTTGCAAAATCTACCCCTGTGCTTCCTCAAGAAGAAAATAATCAGAACATACTCTTAAAAAGGCAAACAAAGTTTGTAGTGCTAGGAGAGTTGATAGTATTTGAGATTAAATACCTAGTACTGCTGTATTCTCAGGTGATTACTTGGCATATAAGATTAGGAGCTACATATGGTATGCCCCTCAATGACTTTATGGAGCTGTAAATGAATGGCTGGAGACATCTTCACCTGAAACTAGGATCTATAATGAAGGACAAAGAATGTTTTGTAAAAATGATTTTAAAAGTGAGGTATTATGACCTCCTTTTCCTAGAAATATCAGCTTTCACAGTATCACTGTGGTGTTGTATGACCAAAATAATGAAAGAATATTTAGATTTAGCACATAAATAAATTATACAAAGATATGAGGTATAGACATTGCATTATGCCAGGAACTGAATAGTAACTGTTGCTGCTTTAGCCTAAATTGTTTTTCTTGAGGCTGTCCATTAAAATTTGATAATATACTTCTTGGGACAAAGCAATATGTCCAAGCCTGCTTAAAGATTTTCTATCTATTGCCATTGAATCTGAGAATGCTTCCAACCTGAGAATGGGCTTCCAGGCTGTGGCAAATATGCCTCCAGATTCTCAAAAAATGTCAGATTAGGGGTTGATGAGGAAAAATGATAGCAAAAGATAAGGTTTATCAGTGATGACTAAATGTATGACCAAGAGACAGTTAAAACACTTGTTTGGGAACAAAAAAAAAAGATATGATCTATGTTTTAGAACAATCTGAAGCTATCTTTTATTATTAAGTTCTGTCTAAATAAAGAAGCACTCTGACTGCCAGTCAGACAAGACTCTCAGTTTCTTTGGACAACCATGTGTGACTCATTTCTGCCCTACCTTATCCTTCCCTCCTCTCTGGATACTATCAATTGCTGGGGCTGGTCCCCAGTCTTTCGCCACACTCTTTCTTTTCTTTCACACTAGGGTGAATACTCACAACTGAAGATCTAGGGCTATATGCTTCAGAGTAGATAGGACATGTGAAATCTGTTTTCTGGATTTGAGTTACCTAAATCAACATCGTCATTTATATTTCTATCTACTTATGTGTGTACCATTTCACTTATCTATATCAGTTGAAGGATATTTAGGTGTTCTCTTTTGGTACCTATTGTGAACAGATTAGCAATGAGTATAGTTGAGAAAATATTTTTGAAGGAGGATGTTGAGTCCATTGTGCATATGTCAAAGAAAGTTATAAGTGGTTCATATGGTAGATTTATTTTCATCATTTTGAGAATTCTGCACACTGATTTCCACTGTGGATGTACAATTTTGATATAGATATACACTTTATATAAACTTACTAAAAGTAGGGATAAATAATTTCATTTGAAGACACTAAGGTATTTTATTGTAGTCTGGTTATTGGACTTAATGATGGGTGAGTCAGGGTGCTTGAGAAAGATCCCCAAAACTATAGCTGTGCTGAAAGATAAGCACAGAGCCATGCAGGCCAGGGCTGAGCACAGAGGATCCTCAAAGACAGGAAGGTCACTGCCATGGGCAGGTACTGCTTTCTCTCTAGGTTTGGGTACTCTTGAATTCAGCAAGGGATACATTCCTGCTAATCTGTGGGGATAAAGTAAATCAACATCTCATCTCCTACAAGTCACTCCATGTTCAGTCCATGAAGAAAGATTTCCAATAATATTGTATACATGCTATCACATTCTCTTTTATTATAGTGCCAAGAAGGACACTAAACATACATTATTTGTCATTTGAGGTATTGGTTGCTGAAGTTTTTTTTTTCTAGCTAGATCTATGATCAAAGATGGTGAGTATTTTTTGTGTATTTCTCAGTAAATTGTGTCTTATTTATGCTTCATTCTGTCACCCATGTTTATCATTAATTTTTACAATATATTCACCTTGTATCCCAATTGTAGCCCCCTCCCTCATCTACTCTATGTCCCACTATTCCTCCCCCCTCTTAGACCCTATCCTTCTCCTGTAGTCCTCTGATAGGGAAGGTCCTGTCAGTCCCTAGCCTATCAGTTTCCATTAAGACTCCCTGTTTCCTCTTCACCTGTGGGCTTACTAGTTGTCCCCACCAGTGAGAAGTGATCAGGAAGCAGGCAAATGAGTTCAGAGACCGTCTCTTCTCCCCTTACTAGGATTCCCATATGGAGACAGAGCTGTCTATGGGCTACATCTGAGCAGGGGGTCTAAGTACTCTCATGCTCTTTGGTTGATGCATCAGTCTCTGCAGGGCCCCAGGACTCAGATTTTTTTTTTTTGCTTTGTTGATCTTCTTGTGTGACTCCTGACACCTTTAGGTCCTTCTATCTCCTACTTTTTCAATAAGACATTTTGTGCTCTATACAAAATTTTTCTGTGGGTCTCTCCATCTGCTTCAATCACCTGTTGAGTGGAGTCACTTAGTGTTCATCCATGGAAGGCTCCTATCCATCCATGTTCTCTCTCTTCTATGGGTTCTGGTGTCTATCCTGTTTTCTTTTCTGAATGAGAATTAAGCATCTTCCCTATGTTCCTCTTTGTACTTTAGCTTTTAAAAGTCTGTAGATTTTAGCATGTCCAATCTATATTGTATGGTTAATATCCACTTGTAAGTGAATATATACCATACATGTATTTCTGCTTCTGGAATACATCACTCAGGGTGATCTTTTTTTAGTTCCATTCATTTGTCTTCAAATTTCATGATTTTCTTGTTTTTAATACCTGAGTAGTATTTCCTTGTGTAAATGTACCACAATTTCTGTATCCATTCCCCCATTGAGGGACATCTAGTTTGATTCCAGATTCTGGCTATTATGAATAAAGCTGTTATTGTCATATTTAAGCACATGCCCTTGTTGTATGGTTGAGCATCTTTCTGATATATGCCTAGGAGTTGTTTAGCTGAGTCTTGGGGTAGCAGTATTCCCAGTTCTCTGAGAAAGTGCCAAACTGATTTCTGAAGCAGCTGTACAAGTTTGGATTCTCACCAGCAATGGAGCAGGGTTCTCCCTTCTGCACATCTACTCCAGCATGTATTGTCCCTTGAGTTTTTGATCTTAGCCATTTTGATGGGTGTGAGGTGGAATCTCAGAGTCCTTTTCAGATTTTTAAGGACGTTGAGCATTTTTAAAGTGTTTCTACACCGTTCAATATTCCTCTGTTGAGAATTTCTCTTTAGCTCTGTACCCAATTTTTAATTGGATTATTTGATTTCATGGGTTATTTATATATTTTGGATATTAGCCTTCTGTCAGATGTAGAGTTGGTGAAGATCCTTTCCCAGTCTGTAAGCCATCATTTTGTTCTGCTGACAGTGTCCTTTGCTTTAGAGAAGCTTTTAAGCTTCATGAAATCCCATTTATTGATTGTTGATCTTAGAGCCTGTGCTTGAACTTGTCTTCTGTTCCAATGTGATCAAGCCTCTTCCTCACTTTTTTTAAATAACAGATTAAGAGTGTTAGTTTTATGTTGAGGTATTTGATCCACAAAGACTTTACTTTTGTGCAGGGTGATAAGTATGGATCTATTTCTATCTTTCTATATGTGGACATCCAGTTAGACAAGCACCATTGGTTGAAGATGTTCTTTTTTCCATTGAATGGTTTTGGCTTCTTTGTCAAAAATCGGGTGTTGTAGGTATGTGGGTTTATTTCTGGGTGTTTGATTCAATTCCACTGATCCACCAATATGTTTCTATGAAAGTACCACATCGTTTTTACTGTTTCTCTGTAGCACAGCTTGAGATCCAGGATGGAGATACCTCCAGAAGTTTTTTGTTGTACTGGATTCTTTTAACTATTCTGGCTTTTTTGTGTTTTATGTGATGTTGACAATTGTTCTTTCAAGGTCTGTAAACAATTGTGTTGGTATTTTGATGGGAATTGCATTGAATCTCTACATTTCTTTTGATAAGATGGCCATTTTGCTGTTATTCCTACTGATCCATGAGTATGGGGGATCATTCCATTTTATGCTATCTTCTTCAATTTCTTTCTTCAAAGACTTGAAGTTTTTTTATACAGATTTCTCACTTGCTTGGTTAGAGTCACACCAGTGCACTTTATGTTATTTGTGGCTATTGCAAGGTTGTTGTTGTTTTTTTCCTAATTTCTTTCTCAGCCCTCTTGTCTTTTATATACAAGAGGGTTTCAGATATTTTTTAGTAACTTTAAAATGTATCCAGCCACTTTGCTGAAGGTGTTTATCAGCTGTAGTAATTATCTGGTAGAATTTTTAGGGTCACTCATGTGTACTTATCATATCATCTGTGAATAGTGATACTTTGACTTCTTCATTTCTGCTTTGTATCCCCTTCATTTCCTTTAGTTGTTTTACTCCTCTAGCTAGAACTTCCAGTACTATGTTGAAGAGAAAGGAGAGAGTGAGCAAACTTGACTTGTCTCTGATTTCAGTGGGACTGATTTAAATTGCTTTCCATTTAGTTTGATGTTTGCTATAGGCTTGCTGTATATTATCTTTACTGTGTTTAGGTATGTGCCTTTTATCTCTGATATCTCCAAGACTTTAACCATCAAGTCTTGGTTATGGTTATAAAGTCATAAATCCAACTGAGCTTGGATATATGAAATTGTTTCAGCATCTATTGAGATGATCATGTGTTTTTTTTTTCTTTTTCAGTTTGTTTATAGATTTCTGTATATTGTAGCTCCCCTGCATGCCTAGGATTGAAGCCTACTTTGTCATGGTAGATGAGATCTTTGATGTTTTCTTGGATTCATTCTGCGAGTATTTTATTGAGTGTTTTTGTTTCAATATTCATAAGAGAGAATGGTATGAAATTATCTTTCTTGGTGTATCCCTGACATTAGTTAGCTTTTGTGAGGTTTAGGTATCAAGGTGAATGTGGCCTCATCGAATGAGTTTGGTAATGCTCCTTCTTCTTCTGTTTCGTGAAATAGTTTGAAGAGTATTGACATTACCTCTTCTTTGAAGATCTGGTAGAATTCTGTGCTGAAACCATCAGGCTCTGGGCTTTGTTTGGCAGTAAGAATTTGATGACTGCTTATATTTCATTAGGGTATATAGGTCTATTAATTTAGTTACCTGATCCAGATTCAACTTTGATAAGTGTAATCTTGCAAGAAAATATTCCATTTCATTTAGGTTTTCAAATTTTGTGGCATATAGACTTTTAAGGTAAAACCTAATGATTCTTTGAATTTCCTCAGTGTCTGTAATTATACCACCTTTTATTTTCTGATTTTGCTGATTTGTATAGTGTCTCCCTGTGTTTTAGTTAGTTATGCTAAAGGTTTGTCTATCTTTGTCATTTTCTCCAAGAACCAGCTCTTGCTTTTGTTTATTCTTTGAATTGTTTTCTTTCTTTCTAATTTATTGATTTCTGCCTTAAGTTTGATTATTTCTAGCCATATACTCCTCTTGTATATGTCTGCTTCATTTTGACTAGGTCTTTCATTTGTGTTGTTATGGTGATTTGAGATGCCTCAGAATTCTTTATGAAGGCACTTAGTTCTATGAACTTTCCTCTTAGAATTACTTTCATTATGTCTCATTAGTTTGGGTAAGTTGTGCCTTCATTTTTGTTAAATTCTATAAAGTCTATTAGTTTATTTCTTCCATAATCCAGCTGTCATTGAGTAGAGTTCAGTTTCCATTTTTATGTAGGCTGATTACTATTTTTTTGTTATTATTGAGGACTAGTTTTATACCATGTTGTTCTATTATGATACAAGAGATTATATTGGTATAATGTTCTTTTATTTGGAATGTATACAATTTAACCTTGTTTATTCAAATGCTGATTTCTCTCCTCCATTGTCTGGTTTCAATCCAGATACTGCATTGTGATACTTTTACAAGCATCACCTGTGTCAAGTTTGCATAAACATGCCACCATTTGTTCTCTATATTGTCAGTTAAAACAACCAGCCAAATAATGAGCAATAGAGAGGATAGGGTGAGACATCCTGGTCCAGATTAGGAGGAAGAGGAAGGAGGCAGGAGAGGAGAAGAGGAGAATCTGAAGGAGAGGTCTTGGCACCACATGTAGAAATGAACTGGAACTAAGATATCACTAAAAGCCATATGATGGGTGAATCTGATTGGTAGGAAAGTGTGGGCTTAGAGGTTAAAGATGGAGTAACTGCTGGCCAGCATTGTGCTCTAGGTTAATTAAATGAATCCTAGTCTCTGTGTGGTGATTTGGCTATACAGCTGTTTAGGAATAACCACTGCTTAACTAAAAGATTAATCAACAGTAAATATTAATAATCTACAACAAATGGCACTCAACTAATCTAAGTATCCACACCCTTTAAATCCTACTTTAATTTAATTTGGTGGGGAAGAGGAATAAGCTCTCAGCGATACAACCCAAACTTTAAACCTAAAAGGTCCCAGATAAATTACTGGCTCTTTAAAAGAGACTCTTAAACATGCCTCAGAACAAAAGACAGCCTACTTTGGGCAGAACTGAGACTGAACAAAACTGGCTGCCACTACATTCTAACAGGATGAGAGAAACATTAAAAAAGACTTCTCAGAGCTTGGCTGATAATCTCTTCTATGGTTTTAAGACAGAAATAAAGGAAAGTTTAGAAATTATGACTATGGTTACATTCATAGTCCTCAATTTAACTTTTATAATTGACTTAGCCTTTTATGTCTTCTCAAAGGCAAAGCCTTTAGAAGAGATAGTGGAACAACACAAAGAACAAGTAGAACAATATGAAGAAAAAATGAAGTTTGGAAACAGGACATAAAATGAGATACAAAAACTTACAGAATATGATAAACAACAAGAAAAGAGGGCATAGGTTTTAGAAAAGATACTGGAAAACACAAAGAACAACTAGAACAATATAAAGAAAAAATTAAAAGTTAGAAGCAAGGCATAAAAGAAGACATTCAAGAGATTATTGAACAAAACAAACAACAGAGAGATAGGTGTGAAATATGGGTACTGACCTTAAAAGAAGAGTTTAGAATACTAAGTAAAGAAAATACTCAGGCAGACGCAAAACATAATAAAAAAGAAAGCCCAACAAAGGTGGTTAGAAAACAAATGTTAGCTTATTTAGTCAGTGTACAACAGAGACCAGCAGAAGATGATCACTCATAGGATTACCATGAGGTTGAATGGCACCCTGTGGAAGTGCTACACCTGAGGTGGATATTCAATTCCAAAGAGCTGAAACTTTATCTAAAGTGATACAAAGTGTTAGATGCCTTAAGTGTACAGGACCAGAAGGTCAAATAAGAAAACTAAGACTATATGTGGCTGAGATAGCCATAAGCTTATGGAGAAGAGATATGTTACAACAATGGAAGACCCAGATTAACATCCCCCCAAGTTCTGAGACAAGCCAAAAAAACAGGTAATACTACTGAAAAAGAAGCTAATTTTTTTTTAAATGTCATCAAAAACAGTTTCAGACTGTCCAGGCTGTCCATAAACAATATACAACAGAGGCATTCTTTTCAACTGCCTGTTGGGAAGCCACTGCTAATAAAACCCCCAGAACCTTATCAAGGTAGTTGGCTGACCAACCTATTTGGATTGAACAATGGTCTATGAGTAAAGAAAAATTACTGGCACTAGAACAGTTAGTCCTGGAACAGCTGGAGGCTCAGCATATAGAGGAGTCCAACAGCCCTTGGAATTCTCCTGTATTTGTCATCAAAAAGAAATCTGGCCAATGGAGGATGTTAACAGATCTCAGAGCCGTTAACAAAATTATTCAGCCAATGAGATCGTTACAATCCAGAATCCCATTGCCTTCCTTGTTACCTAAGGAATGGCCTGTTATAGTGATTGATTTAAAGGATTGCTTTTTCACAATTCCTTTACAGGAGCATGATAGGGAAAGGTTTGCTTTCTCAGGACCCACTTTGAATAGAAGCTGTCCAATAAAGAGATATCACTCGGGTCTTACCACAGGGGATGTTGAACAGTCCTACTTTGTGCCAATATTTTGTACAACAACCGTTGGCGGTAATTCGTAAGCAGTTTCCTCAATCCATAATTTATCAGTATATAGATGCTATCTTATTAGCTGATTCAGATACAAAAACATTAGAAAATATTTTTGATGATATAAACAGAACTTTGTCTTGTTGGGGTTTAGAGATTGCTTCTGAAAGATTACAAAGAAGAGATTCTATTACCTAGGATACAAAATAGGTCTACAGAAAACTTGACCACAAAAAAGTACAAATTAGAAGAACCCAATTAAAAACTCTTAATGATTTTCAAAAATTGCTGTGAGATATTAACTGGCTATAGCCTACCTTCGGTTTAGCTACTCAAGAGCTAAGTAACTTATTTCAAACCTTACAGGATGATAAGGATTTTAGAAGTCCAAGAAAGTTATCAACTGAAGATGAAAATGAATTGGCTCTGGTAGAAAGGAAATTACAGATGCATATATAGACCATATTGATCCAAAGAGGGCCTGTATTTTGGTTATCTTGCTTTTCACTCATTAGAATGGATATTTTTGGCACACAAACAAAATAAAAACTTAAAAACTGAATCCTTATGATTCAGTTCAAAAATCAAAATTATATACAATTCTCTTGGTGTTATCAAATTTTCAAGAATCTCTTAATATAGTCACTGACTCACAATATGCAGAAAGAGTTTTTCTGCACATAGAAACTGCTGAGCTAATTCAGGATAATTTGGATTTAACGTCACTGTTTCTTCAATTAAAACGAGTAATCAGAAATAGAAATAATACACTGTATATAACGTAGATCAGATCTGATATGGGTCCACAAGGCCCTCTCGCACAAGACAATGATGAAATTGATCAACTATTGATAGGAAACGTGTTAGAGGCCTCAGAATTTCATGAAAACACCATGTTAACAGCAAAGGTTTCAAAAGAGAGTTTTCTATCACTTGGCAACAAGCCAAAGAAATTGTGTGAAAATGTCCCACTTGTTCATTATATAACTAAACTTCACTAACTGCAGGAAGTAACCCTATCTTTATTTAAAGAAATGAAATTTGGTAAATCATGTGTTTTATTTTATAGAGTTTGGTAAGCTGAAATATGTGCACCATACTATAGACACATGTTCAGGGTTCTAATGAGCAAAAGCCATAAGTTCTGAGAAGGCTGATTCAGTTATTATGTATTTATTAGAGGTGATGGAAGTTATGGTTATTCCTACACAAATTAAGACTGATAATACTACATTATATGTCTCTAATAAAATGGAAAGATTTTTTTTACATATTTTAAGATAAAACATGTTACAGGTATACCTCACAATTCTGCCAGTCAAGCAGTCACTGAAAAATTGAATCATACTTTAAGGGACATGCTTAACAGAGAAGGTTATTACCCACCCCCAGAGATAGATTACATAATGATTTATTGACCTTAAATATCTTAAATGTTAATGAACAGCAATCAGCAGCTGCACAGAGACACTGGGTTATAGAAAAAAACTGCTGAATTACTTCAGCCTATATATTTCAAAGATACCCTAACTTCACAATGGACAGTAGGGAATGTGTTACACTGGGGAAGAGGTTTTGCATATGTTCATACAGGAGAAGAGAAATTATAGGTTCCTTCAAAACTAATAAAAATCAGATATCACAGAGGAAGACCACCTGAAGACCTTGGCCACACATAAGAAGAGAGAAATCAAGAAGACCAAACAGAACAGGTAATATAATTTGATAATCCCTTCACATGGGAACAACTCTAAAACTGACTGAGACATTAACAAAATGTCTCTAACCAGAACTTCAGCAGTACATGGCCAATAAATCCTTGGCTATAATATCTTCAAAATTTATTATGCCATTCTTTTAATTGACATTGATGAAATTGGTTCACAGTTTAATTTTATTCTGAACATCTCATACATTTATAATTTTATTACTGTGTAATGCTTGTGAGAAATTATATGTTTTCAGAACAAAAGGAGTGAATACTGGAGATGCTGGACCAAACCTGACAGAATCCTCCTTCCAGCATGCTGAGACATTGACACATCTGTTTCAGTATCTTGCATGTTCCAGAATTCTGCTTGTTCCTGCCTCAACTGCTTCAATTACTGTTTCTCATCACGACCTGTTCCCAAGAGAGCTTTGAAGAAAGCTACAAATCTTAATTGGTCCCACATTTTAGACTGTTCTAAACAGGACTTTTATTAACTCTTATTATTTTCTGAACATTTAAAGACTGGATCACAAATATTGCTTGCTTAATTAAACATTTTTTCAATTTTCTTTGGGCCCCCAACAGGATTTCTGCATGTCCAAAATGTCATCTAGAAGAAATCAATGAGAATGATGTCCTATTTTCCTTAAGGGGGATTGAGTAGGTTTTTGTTGTTGTTGTTGTTGTTGTTTGTTTGTTTGTTTTTTCCTGTGGCTACAAGTGTTTATTGTCATTGGGAGATGTTTATAAATTACTAATGGTCTTATTCAGAGTGAATCTGTTATGCCCAGTTTGGGAACCCCAAAAGACCAGGGATACACTCTGCTGTAAATATATGAGGTTTTTAAAATTGTATACGTGTTCGGACATGGGACACAAACTTCCTGTGGACAAAGGAGAGGAATGTAGCCCTGAGATATAGGGAAGCAAGGTTTTTATGGGGCAAAACTGAACGCATGGACTTACATGGTTTGGCATTACATGATTGGGTAAGGGGAATTGACTTTTGAAATGATTGGTCCACTTTAGGCACCAAGACTACAAACCATTCTGGCCTGGTCCTATGGGCCAGTTTCCTAGCAAATGTATAATTAGTGGGCAGGAAAGAATGCAGTAAGGCTAATTTGTGCCCTCAGGTCATTAAGGCTAGTTCTTCCCTGAAAGTGGCTGGATGCGTCTCCACCTACCTAGCCTTCCTTCAGGCTTTTGCTTTAAACTTTAAAACAATACCCACTGATTTTCAAGTCTTTGGGCTCTTAAACCCACTAAGAATTTCTTGTAATGGAGATTAAAAATTGAGATAAAATGAAGGTTCAAATCTTTCTTCCATCTGCTTTTTTTTTTCTATAAACTCTACTGTGTGCCTTCCTTGTGAAAGGAACCTACCTGGCAATATGACAGCATGCCTGGCTTTGATTTTTTTTATTTCAATCTTATTATTATTATTATCATCATTATGTGTTTTTGAGACAGGGTTTCTCTGTGTAACATTGGCTGTCTTGGACTTTCTCTGTAGACCAGGCTGGCCTTGAACTCACAGCCTCCTAAGTGCTGGGATTAAAAGTGTGTGCCAACGTGCTTGGCAGGACTTTTCTATAGCCTGGGTGGAATCACACTGTGTGACTTAGAACACAGAGATGTAAGTGTGAAGAGCTGGCAGGAGTCACAAGCCCTATTTTTTTGGAGACAGGGTTTCTCTCTGTGGCCTTGTATATCCTGGACAACCCAGATGACCTGGAACTCACACCTCTTCTTGCCCCACTGAGGATCACAGGCATGTGACACCACAGCTGGCTTTTTGTTATAATCCTTAAAAATGATTTATAATCTCTGTCTACCTTCCCTAGACCAGGCCTATTTTGACTGGGAGAGTCGGCACTCACTAAAAGAAAGGGGGCCAGGGACCCCAGGATTCCTTTTTCAGTGAGTAGGGACTGGCTGAGCTCTGGCTGAACAGGAGAATTTATACTGGACACATTTAAACTGGGATTATGTAAATTTACAGCTGGGGCTGTGGGGCAATAAACTAGCTTTACTTACAGATGGTTGTGCTCTTTTCCCCTCTTCTAAGTAGTGTAAATCCCATCTATTTGCTTATTTTTATGTGATGAGTGTTTTGCCTACATGAATAGCTGTACCTGTGTACCAGGTGGATGCCTGGTGCCTGAAGAGGCCAGAAGAAGGAGCTGAATCTGCTGGAATTGGAGTTACAGATAGGGTGAGTTACCAGGCGTGAATAGACCTGGTCCTTTGAAAGAACAAGTGCTCTTAACCCCCAAGACATCTCTGTAGCCCTGAACTATAAAAGGCATCCATGATCTGGTCCTCAGTTTTGGGGCATATTGGTTGAAATACTCTCATGATATTGACCCTAAGTCTAGAAGGTAGTCACTGAAATTTCTTGGTTCCAGTGATGCTCTGCAGCTCCCGTGACCTTGTCCTGGTGCTATGGGGGTCAGTCAAGAAAGTGGCCAATACACTGCAAAACACCAGCGTGCTGGGTTTTGGGAGGCTGGCTTCTGTAAATCAGTTAGGAAATCTATAGCCAGAAAATTCACAGTAGACACTCCTAAGTGATGGGATGGCTGGGCATCCCAAGACACCAAGGAGTTGTATCCTTGCTGAATATAACAATTGCCATGGCCTGGGAACATAGATTCGGGTCACACCAAATTCCACGTTCCAATGTGGAGGCAGTCCTGTCAAGTATTTCTACTAGCAGAACAGCAATAAATGTTCTTCAGTTAGATCATAGAAAAACAGGTTATGGCAAAGCATAGAAAACTCAGATATGGGCCTCCAATGCCATCAGGTGAAATTCTTTTTTTTTTTTTTTTCATCAATTACACTTTATTCATTCTGCATCCCCCCATAAGCCCCTCCCTCCTCCCATCCCAATCCCACCCTCCCTCCTCCCTCTGCTTGCATGCCACTCCCCAAGTCCACTAATAGGGGAGGTTCTCCTCTCCTTTCTGATCTTAGTCTGTCAGTTCACATCAAAAGTGGCTGCATTGTCCTCTACTGTGGCCTGGTAAGGCTGCTCCCCCCCCCCAGAGGGAGGTGATCAAAGAGCAGGCCAATCAGATTATGTCAGAGGCAGTCCCTCTTCACATTATTATGTAACCCAATTGGACTCTGAACTGCCCTGGGCTACATCTGTGCAGGGGTTCTAGGTTATCTCCATGAATAGTCCTTGGTTGGAGTATGAGTCTCTGGGAAGTTCCCTATGTTCAAATTTTCTTGTTCTGTTGCTCTGCTTGTGGAGACCCTGTCCTCTCCAGCTCTTACTATTTCCCAGTTCTTACCTAAAATTCCGTTCACTCTGCCCAACAGTTGCCCATCAGGCTCAGCATCTGCTTTGATAGTCTGTAGGGCAGAGGCTTTCAGAGGCCCTCTGTGGTAGGTTCCTAGGTTGTTTCCTGTTTTCTTCTTCTTCTGATGTCCATCCTCTTTGCCTTTCTGGATGGGGTTTGGACGTTTTAGTTAGGGTCCTCTCTCTTGCTTAGTTTCTTTAGATGCACAGGTTTTAGTGGGTTTGTCCTATGTTGTATGTCTATATGAGTGAGTATATACCATGTGTGTCTTTTTGCTTCTGAGACAACTCACTCAGGATGATCCTTTCCAGATCCCACCATTTACCTGCAAATTTCATGATTTCCTTATTTTTCATTGCTGAGTAATATTCCATTGTGTAGATGTACCACAATTTCTGCATCCATTCTTCAGTTGAGGGGCATCTGGGTTGTTTCCAGCTTCTGGCTATTACAAATAAAGCTGCTACAAACATGGTTGAGCAAATGTCCTTTTTGTGTACTTGAGCCTCTTTTGGATATATGCCCAGTAGTGGTATGGCTGGATCTTGAGGAAGCGCTATTCCTAGTTGTCTGAGAAAGCGCCAGATTGATTTCCAGAGTGGTTGTACAAGTTTACATTCCCACCAGCAGTGGAGAAGGGTTCCCCTTTCTCCACAACCTCTCCAGCATGTGTTGTCACTTGAGTTTTTGATTTTGGCCATTCTCATGGGTGTAAGGTGAAATCTCAGGGTTGTTTTGATTTGCATTTCCCTAATGGCTAATGAGGTTGAGCATTTCTTTAAGTGCTTCTCTGCCATTCGGTATTCCTCTACAGAGAATTCTCTGTTTAGCTCTGTTCCCCATTTTTTAAGTGGATTACTTGGTTTGCTGCTTTTCAGCTTCTTTAGTTCTTTATATATACTGGATATGAGTCCTCTGTCAGATAAAGGGTTGGTGAAGATTCTTTCCCAATCTGTAGGTGGTCGCTTTGTTTTGATGACGGTGTCCTTTGCTTTACAGAAGCTTTTCAATTTCATGAGGTCCCATTTATTGGTTGTTGCTCTTAGAGCCTGTGCTGTCGGTGTTCTGTTCAGGAAGTTTCCCCCTGTACCAATGAGTTCTAGGGTATTTCCCACTTTTTTTTCAAGCCGATTTAATGTGTCTGGTTTTATGTTGAGGTCTTTGATCCACTTGGACTTCAGTTTTGTGCAGGGTGACAAGTATGGATCTATTTTCATTTTTCTACATGTAGACATCCAGTTAGACCAGCACCATTTGTTGAAGATGCTATCTTTTTTCCATTGTATGGTTTTGGCGTCTTTGTCAAAGATCAGGTGTCCATAAGTGTGTGGGTTTATTTCTGGGTCCTCTGTTCGGTTCCATTGATCCACCATTCTGTTTCTATGCCAGTACCATGCAGTTTTTAAAACTGTTGCTCTATAGTACAACTTAAGATCAGGGATGGAGATACCTCCAGAAGATCTTTTATTGTAGAGGATTGTTTTAGCAATTCTGGGTTTCTTGTTATTCCATATGAAGTTGAGAATTTTCCTTTCCAGGTCTGTAAAGAATTGTGTTGGTAATTTGATGGGCATTGCATTGAATCTGTAGATTGCTTTTGGTAAGATGGCCATTTTTACTATGTTAATCCTACCAAGCCATGAGCATGGGAGATCTTTCCATCTTCTCATATCTTCTTCTAATTCTTTCTTCAGAGATTTGAAATTTTTTTCATACAAGTCTTTGACTTCCTTGGTTAGGGTTACTCCGAGGTACCTTATGTCATTTGTGGCTATTGTGAAGGGTGTTGTTTCCTTAATTTCTTTCTCAGCCCTTTTGTCTTTTGTATACAGGAGGGCTACTGATTTTTTTGAGTTAATTTTGTATCCTGCCACTTTGCTGAAGGTGTTTATCAGCTGTAGGAGTTCCCTGGTAGAGTTTTTATGGTCACTCATGTATACTATCATATCATCTGCAAATAGTGATAATTTGACTTCTTCCTTTCCAATTTGTATCCCCTTGATCTCCTTCAACTGTCTTATTGCTCTAGCAAGGACTTCCAACACTATGTTGAAGAGATATGGAGAGAGTGGGCAGCCTTGTCTTGTCCCTGATTTCAGTGGGATTGCTTTAAGTTTCTCTCCATTCAGTTTGATGTTGGCTATAGGCTTACTGTATATCGCCTTTACTATGTTTAGATATGTGCCTTGTATCCCTGATCTCTCCAGTACTTTGAACATGAATGGATGTTGGATTTTGTCAAAGGCTTTTTCAGCATCTAGGGAGATTATCATGTGGTTTTATTCTTTCAGTTTGTTAATATGGTGGATCACATTGATGGATTTCCGTATATTGAACCACCCCTGCATACCTGGGATGAAGCCTACTTGGTCATAGTGGATAATATCTTTGATGTGTTCTTGGATTCGGTTTGCAAGTATTTTATTAAGTGTTTTTGCATCAATGTTCATAAGGGAGATTGGCCGGAAATTCTCTTTCTTTGTTGAGTCTTTGTGAGGTTTAGGTACCAAGGTGACTGTGGCTTCATAGAATGAATTTGGTAATATTCCTTCTGTTTCTATTTTGTGGAATAGTTTGAAGAGAATTGGTGTTAGCTCTTCTTTGAAGGTCTGGTAGAATTCTGCGCTGAAGCCATCTGGTCCTGGGCTTTTTTTGGATGGGAGACTTTTGATGACCGCTTCTATTTCTTTGGGGGATATAGGTCTTTTTAGTTGATTTACCTGGTCCTGGTTCAGCTTTGGTAAGTCAAATCGATCAAGAAAATTGTCCATTTCATTTAGATTTTCAAATTTTGTGGCATATAGACTTTTGAAGTAAGTCCTAATGATTGTTTGGATTTCCTCAGTGTCTGTAGTTATATCCCCCTTTTCATTTCTGATTTTGTTGATTTGGGTGGTGTCTCTCTGCCTTTTAGTTAGCCTGGCTAAGGGTTTGTCGATCTTGTTGATTTTCTCAAAGAACCAGCTCTTGGTTTCATTGATTCTTTGAATTGTTTTATTTGTTTCCAATTGATTGATTTCAGCCCTGAGTTTGATTATTTCCAGCCGTCTACTCCTTCTTGGTGTGTCTGCTTCTTCTTTTTCTAGGGTTTTTAAGTGAGCCATTAGGGTGCTTGAATGAGCTGTCTCGAATTTCTTTTTGAAGGCACTTAGTGCTATGAACTTTCCTCTTAGCACTGCTTTCATTGTGTCCCACAAGTTCGGGTATGTTGTGTCTTCATTTTCATTGATTTCTAGAAAGACTTTAATTTCTTTCTTTATTTCTTCCCTGACCCAGCTGTCATTTAGTAACAAGTTGTTCAGTTTCCATGTGTGTGTAGGCTTTTTGTTATTTCTGTTATTGTTGAGGTCCAGCTTTATTCCATGGTGATCAGACAAGATACATGGGATTATTTCAATCTTCTTGTATTTGTTGAGGCTTGCTTTGTGACCCACTATGTGGTCTATTTTGGAGAAGGTTCCATGAGGTGCTGAGAAGAAGGTAAATTCTTTTGTGTTTGGGTGTAAAGTTCTGTAAATGTCTGTTAGGTCCATTTGATTCATGACCTCTGTCAGAGACATTGTTTCTTTGTTTAATTTCTGTTTGGTTGACCTGTCCTTTGTTGAGAGTGGGGTGTTGAAGTCTCCCACTATTAAGGTGTGTGGATCTATATGTGCTTTAAATTTTATCAATGTTTCTTTCACAAATGTGGGTGCCCTTGTATTTGGGGCATATATGTTCAGGATTGTGATGTCTTCCTGGTGGAATTTTCCCTTGATGAGTATGAAGTGTCCTTCCCCATCTCTTTTGATTAATTTTGGTTGAAAGTCTATTTTATCAGATATTAGAATGGCTACTCCTGCTTGCTTCTTGGGTCCGTTTGCTTGGAAAGTTGTCTTCCAACCCTTTACCCTCAGGTAATGTCTATCTTTGTGTCTTAGGTGTGTTTCTTGTATGCAACAGATTGCTGGGTTTTGTTTACGTATCTATTTTGTTAATCTGTGTCTTTTTATTGGAGAGTTGAGTCCATTGATGTTGAGAGAGATTAATGACCAGTGGCTGTTAGATCTCTTGATTTTGATGTTGGCTGTGGTCATCAGGTTGTGTGCTTGGTTGCTTTTTGTTTTACTGAAGTGAGGTTATTTATTTCCTGTGTTTTCTTGAATGTAGCTAGCTTTCTTGGGTTGTATTTTCCCTTCCAGTGTCTTCTGTAATGCTGGATTTGTTTGTAGGTATTGTTGAAATTTGTTTTTGTCATTGAATATCTTGTTTTCTCCATCTATGAGGACTGAGAGTTTTGCTGGGTATAGTAGCCTGGGCTGACATCTGTGTTCTCTTAGGGTCTGCATGATATCTGTCCAGGCCCTTCTGGCTTTCATAGTCTCTGTTGAAAAGTCAGGTGTGATTCTAATGGGTTTGCCATTATATGTTACTTGGCCTTTTTCCCTTGCAGCTTTTAGTATTTTTTCTTTGTTCTGTATACTTACTGTTTTGATTATTATGTGGCGGGAGGATTTTCTTTTCTGGTCAAATTTGCTGGGTGTTCTGTAGGCCTCATGTATTCTAATTGGCCTCTCCTTTAGCTTGGGGAAATTTTCTTCAATGATTTTGTTGAAAATATTTTCTGGGCCTTGGAGAAGGGAGTCTTCTTTTTCCTCTATACCTATTATTCTTAGGTTTTGTCTTTTCATATTGTCTTGCATTTCTTGGACGGTCTGTGTCAGGAATTTTTCAGATTTAACATTTTCTTTGACAGATACATCGATTTCTTCCATTGTATCTTCTACACCTGAGATTCTTTCTTCCATCTCTTGTAGTCTGTTGGTTATGCTTACCTCTGTAGTTCCTGTTTTCTTCCCTAGATTCTTCCTTTCCATTATTTCTTCCATTTGTGTTTTCTTTAATTTTTCCAATTCTATCTTCAGGTCTTGAGTTGTTTTGTTTACTTCCTTCACCTGTCTGATTGTACTTTCCTGTTTTTCTTTTAGTTCCTTCAACTCTGTTTCTTTTATTTCATTCAGTGTTTTAAGCATTTCCTTTCTAAAGGCCATAAACTGTTTGGCTGCAGCTTCCTCTATTTCTTTACGGATGGCAATATTCTGTTTGAGTTTATCTTCCTCTATGTCTTTACGAATCTTATTTGTTTCCTCTGTTATCATCTTCATGAGCATACTTGTTAGGTCATCTTCTTGGATTTCAGTTATGGTGGGGTGTCCAGGGCTACTTGCCCCTGGGTAACTGGGTTCTGGAGATGCCATATTGCTCTGTCTTTTGTTGCTTGAGCTTTTACGCTGGCCTCTACCCATTGTGTTATCTTAGGAGTTTGGGGTTATTTTCTGGTGGTTCCTGGGGATCCTGTGGTGGAGAGAATCCCCTTTGCAGAAAGCTGGATTTTCCTGAAGGATGTCTTCTCAGCTTTTTGGGTATAGTCCCTGGATGGCTGGTGTTTTTTCAGGAGTTGCTCACCTCAGGGATATAGACCTGAGTGGTAACTGTGGTCTTTGTTAGTCGAGAGGGTTCTCCTCTCACCCAGGGAAGTCCTGAGGGCAGCTGCCCTGTTTCTGGGTTTCTTGTTGCAAATTTAATGATCAGCTGCTGTGACCCAGTTGGACATCAGGCGCGCCTCAACTGTTTGTGCTTGTGTCTGGAGCACAGCTGAGTGCTGGCGCCTCGGCCCCACTAGACTACTAGACTTTTTCTAGGGAAGGATTGGGTGATTTAGATCAGTACAGTTTCCTTCCTTCCCCTTGGATTCTCTGGAGACACGGACTCCTAGTGTCTTTTTTTGCCCTGGTGCACAGTGCTCAGTGTCCGCCAGCTGGCTGGCCACAGAAATTTGCCTGTGCCTGGAGCACAGCTGTGTGATGGCGGCTCAGTCTCTGCCAGCTGTCTGGTGCGCAGAAACTGCCTGTGTCTGCCTTTGTGGCTTTTGGGAGTCTGAGTGGCTCCCTAAGCTGGGTAATTTTCCGGGGACCTTTTCAGGTTGGGGGTGAGCTGAGTGCTCTGAGATCAGACCCGCCGTTTCTATCTCTGGCGGCAAATCAGGCGCGCAGGCAGGCAGGGCTCTGTGCCGGAACCTGGGTCCCCGGCTCTGGCTCCGGGCTGGCTCCTGGGGTGCCCGTGGAACCCGCCCGAGTCTTTTCCAGGGGATGTCTGGGTGACCTAAGGCCGGTCCCAATCATTTCCTGTACCCTGGGGTTATCTCTCGACTGAAAATTCCAGTCTCTGATAGTGTGGTGCCCAAGGTTCAGTCTGGGACCGTGACCAGAAACACTGGCTTGTGGCTCTGGGCTGGGGCTGGGGCTGGCGGCCGGCAGCCAAGCGTCTGGCGGAACCGGGATCTCTTCCGCGGTTTAGCCGGGTGAGTTAAAAGCTGATTGAATCTCCCACCGTGGGGTATCCTCTCACCTGGGAAACACAATGACTGTGTTTTATGGCCGAGAGTTCTGATTGCTGTTCACTGTGCTGATCCTGCTGTGCTGCTGCTCAGAATGAGAGTCCTCCCGGCGCCGCCATCTTGCCCCTCCCAGGTGAAATTCTTAACATCAGGTTTGGCAGGAGCTTGTGTTGTAGTTAGCACGATCATACAAGTATTCATCAATCCTAGGACACTAGGTCCAAGAAAAAATGGCTGGCAAGGAATGGCCAACAGAGGCTAAAGATGGCCCAAGACAAATTGTTATCAGGCTCTGGACACACCAACGTCTCAACATCACTCCAGTTCTGGTCGGTCAGTCAGACTGTGTAGACACGGCTCCTCTGTGGAAATTGTCATTCCCATGATGAGGTGGACAGTCAGGTTCAGGGTGTGCAACTCTGTCAACACAGAGGAGACACTTCCACCAAACTCCACAGACAACAAATTGAATCCAAGAGCAGGTGAAGAAGACAGACAAGAGACTGATACCACCAACCACCTCAGTGTTCCTGAATTAGAGTACTATTCACACACACACACACACACACACACACACAGCAATATTCTCTCTGTGTTTCTGTCTCTATTTATCTGTCTGTCTCTCTTTCTCTCACTCTCAAACATACACCTCCCAAATGAATCATGAACAGAGTCTCAGAGTAGCTAGTTGGGAGACACAGATGACTGTGCTGTGGTCGCCAATGAAGAATAAAGAGCAGAGGAAGCATCAGATGAACAAGAGATGGCTTAGAATACTGGGATTGCCCTTGACAATGGGGCAAGGTCTAGTACTTCAGGAAAAGACCCCAAACCACAGCAGTGAAAACAGAGAAGCACAGAGCTATGCCAAAGCCATGATCAGAGGACCCTAAAAGGTGTGGCAGATAACTTATTTGGGGAAGTGGGTTTAGCTCAGGAGCACAAACTTTCATATTTCATAGAGAAGAAATTGTCAGATTCCAGTTTTCCAGAAATGCCTAGCATGGTCAATATAATGATTGATGTTTCTGTCATTATTAATAAAAAGAGGGAAGAGAAACATGAGTAATACATTTGGGTACAGAGATACAGATATTTGCTCATACAGAAATACCATAAAAGCATGAACACAGAAGCCATAATGCATACAAAGAAACTGTATATATATATATTTATATATATATATATATATATATTTATATATATATATTTATATAAATATATAGTTATATATATTTACACACACACACACACACACATATAAAGCATTGTCAACCCACAAATATGCCCTTGAGTTTTTCTGTTGTCATCTGTTGCTGCTCATGGGACCCACCCATTAGTCTGGTTAGTTGCCCCAATTAGACTCCCTTGGAGAAAACTAAATTTTTAATTCATAATTATTTAATGATTTAGTGAGTGTTCTTTTAAGGAGTAGGAGAACTTTATTGATGATCCATGGTGTAGTTATTTTCGGGGGGGGGGGGAGATTTATTATATGCACAGAATTCTATACACCTGCATGTCAGAAGAGGGCACCAGATCTCACTATAGATGGTCCTGAGCCCTTGTGTGGGTGCTGGGAATTGGACTCAGGACTTCTGGAAGAGCAGCAAGTGCTCTTAAGCTCTGTACTGTCTCTCCACCCCCTTTATTTATGGTTTTTATTTTTAATTTTTATTTATTCACTTTACATCCCTGTCATAGACCTGTCCCTCCTCTCCTCCCAGTTCTACCATCCCTCTTTCCCCTATCACCCATCACCTGGTTCCTTAGAGAAGAGGATCACACCCCCTCCCTTGTGCCCAACAACCAATGCCAACATATCAAGTACTATCAGGACTGAGTGCATCCTTTTCCCCTCTGGCCTGGGAAGGCATCCAAGACAGGGGAAAGTGAGTAAAGCTAGCTGTTGTGTCAGGATGCATTCATATGTGTGTTGGTCCTGCTGTGTTTATGAGGCCTTGTTACCCTTGTGTCCTTCATCCACTCTGGCGCTTACACTCTGCCCACAGAGTACCCTGAGCTCTTAGGGGTAAGAGTTTGCTTGAGACATATCATTTAGGGTGGAATGGTCTAAGGCCTCTCACTGTCTGTGTATTGACTGGACGTGTGTCTCTGGATTTGTTCCCATCTGCTGCAGGAGGAAGTTTCCGATGATGGCTGAGCAAGGCCCCAATCTGTGAGTATGGCTGTGCTACTTTAGCACAACTGTAGCATTTAGATTTTCTCTTAAAATACCTGGCCTGTGTAGACTCAAGATCCTGGTCACCCAAGAAGTATTGGATCAGGTTCCTTCTCATGAAGTGGCCCTCCTGAAACCCAACCAGGTATTATTTGGTCATTTCCATGATGTTTGTGCCACAAGCGCACCAACAAATCTTTTAGTCAGGTCATCTTTGGAGAGTGAAGGGCGTATGGCTGGGTTGTTGTGTACTTTTTTCTTCCCGTGGCAAGTACAGTATGTTCCAGTATCATGAACAGTAGCCCATAGGTGGTGAAGGTTCTAGATATGCCCCGACCCGCGGTACCTAGTTATTCGTGGGGGCGAAGGGGGTCGCAGCCTTAAAAAGATGAGCGGGAGAAAGGAAGGACTCAAGCAAATGTGCACTTGTCAAGAGTCTAATTTTATTGAACCGAAGTAGGCTTTTAAGGCCAACCTTAGATAGGGGCGGGGCGAGGGAGGAGCGCAGTCCAGAAACCTTTTTACTCAGGGAGGGGTAAGTTGGAAAGTCCTACTTTAGAGTCGCTCAACTCAGGGAGGGGCAGGGTGGAAAGTCCTACTTTAGAGTCGCTCAACTCAGGGAGGGGCAGGGTGGAAGTTACAGAATCTTCTTGGCCCGGGGCCTGGAACACTTTGCAGTTATTATAGGAAGTCAAGGCACAGTTAGCACATCTCTGTAACTGTCAAGCAACCAGGTGCAGCAGGGTGGGGGGAGTGAGAAAAGGTCGGAAGTTTCTCGGGGCTTGTCTCCAGCATAGATAGGCGCCAACTGGGATTCTCTATGTCCAATGTCTTGAGGAGGAGTTGTCCTCAGCAACAGAATCTTACCATCAGGTTGAGGAGAGCACAAGAGGATGGACACAAGTTCGGTGGCCCCATGCCCTGCTTTGATCTAGTACAGAGTCTTCCTACGTTCTGACCCCACAGGACTCGGGGAGGAAGCCGGCTCTCGAGACACTCCTTTATGTGTTCATATTAAATTGAAATAAATACATAGTATTAAATTAAGCACATCATCTATATAAAGCTAGTTAGCAAGTGACACATGCGCACCACCAGAGAGCACTGGATCCCTTGACAGATGGGTCGAGCTCCACCGTGTCACTGGGGATGGAAAAGAGGGATTCTTTGTGTAAGAGCCCTGGCTGTTGGGATGACAAAGGTTGGCTTTTTTTTTTCTTAACTTTTATTAAATACACTTTATTCACTTTGTTTCCCCCATAAACCCCTCCCTTTTTCCCTCGCAATCCTACCCTCCCTCCTCCTTCTTCACGCATGCCTTTTCCCCAAGTCCACTGATAGGGAAGGTCCCCCTCTCCTTCCTTCTGATCTTAGTCGTCCATCCATCCATCCATCCATCCTTTCATTCATTGTACAGCATTCTGCCTGTGCATGAGAAGTAGGGCACCAGATCTCATTACAGATGTCTGTGAGCCACCATGTGGTTGCTGGGAATTGAACTCAGGACCTCTGGAAGAGCAGCCAGAGCTGTTAACCTGTAAGCCATTTCTGAAGCCTACGGTTTTGTTCTTTGGTTTTGTTTTGTTTTAATCTTTAAAAAAAGATTTATGATCCATGTTAGCGCATTTCTGCCTTCCCGAGACTAGTCCTGCTTTGAGTGGGAAACTCGAAATTAATTTTTAAAAGGGACAGGGACACCAGGATCCCTTCTCCAGGGACCAGGGACCGGCTGGACTGCGTCTGATTAGGAGAATTCAAACTGCACATTTTTTCCTGCACACAAGTGGCTTCCAGTAGCAGGGCATGTTTACTTCCGGGATCAGGGGACGGGGCGATGACGTCACAAACTGGTTCACGTTCGGCTAGAGATCCCGAAGACTACAAGAGGCGCAGGGTAGGGACAGTTATAGAACTTCGGGGACCAGGGGAAACGCTGTGTGTGTTGTGGCGACGGCAAAGGGCTTCGGGGGATTCTACTGGGTCCGGGCAAAGCTACCATCACCGGAAGGAGAGGGAGGCTGGCATGGGAGGGTGTAAGCAGTGCGCACAGCATTCTGGGAAATGTGTTTCCGTGTCCACGACGCGGTAAGGCGGAAGACAGGGTGAGACCCGACTATGAGACTACAAACAATCCCAGAAGGCCTTGCTTTGAGACCCGCCATGTTTGTAGTCCTCACGGAGGCTCGAAGCCGGCACAATGCACTCTGGGATTGTTTGTAGTTCCCTGGCTAAGGAGTGCTGGGCTTTAGGAATCCTCCCGGTCCGTGGTTCACGTCCGTGTCTGGGACATTTCATCATGAGTTCAGTGCTCTGTCGTAAGGATGTTCACAGTCATACTAGATAAAACATATAATTTTTGTCTATGAGACACCTATAATACAACGTGAGTGGCTAGATGTGGGGCTGAAATGCGGTAGATGGATTTAGAGCCTGGACAGCTCCTCAGAGGATGATGGGGGCGTGGGGTGGACAGGACTGTGGTAAATGTTAAGTGGAACGCGAGCACCCACAAGCATACATGCCATGTCTTCAATGTCTTCTTTACTGTTGAAAAAGCAGGCACTTGAGGAGAACTATAAGGTTATATTCCAAGAACCTGACAGTTGGTGGAAATTCAAAGTTCAAGAGTTAGCAGGGTAGCTCTTCGTTTTCCTAGTTCCTCATTCTGTATGCTGTTATTTCTAAGTATTTCAGACCAAACAAACAGCATCTTTTCGGGCTGGAAATGGGCTGTAGTTTTCAGGTCAGATGGGTAATAGCATTTAATTTTTGAGGATTCTTTTAAACAACCCTCACCAATAACTCAAAAGTGGACTTCTCATGCCCGATAATTCAGAGAATAGTTGTTTAAAACTCTTTCACAAATATTTACTATTATTTCACCGACTTTCTTCTTTTATATATTTATCCATCTTCATATTTAGAGTTCCTCCCCCACATTATCCCAGTCAGATCAATTATACCCTGCCATTGTATGTTTTCTTGTTTCTACACTTATTCCGTGGTGAATACTCACATCTGAACATTTGGAGCTAGATGCCCCAAAGTATAGAATGGGAGATATGTGTCTGCTGAATATGGGTTAACTTAATTATAATTTTTCTCTTACATATATTTATGGGTGATATTATTCTTATCGATTTATCATGTTAAAGATATTTATGAGTTTCCATTTCTTACCTATTGTGAACAGAATAATAATGAACATGCCTGAGCAAGTATTTCTAAGTGGGATATCTAGTCATTTTTACATATGTAAAGGAAAAGAGAACCGGGTCATGTAGTAGATTTATTTTTATCTTTTACAAAATTCTCTATACTGATATCCGGAATGGCTCAACCTGTTTAAAAGTCCATCCCCTTTGAAGAGATTGACATTTTTGCCTGTTATATAGAGAATCACAAATGCCACCTAATGCCCTAATATACTACACAAAATGACAAAGAGAGGAAGTATTTAGTTATTGTACTATTTATCTCAGTTACTGTCATGTAGTTACATTTGGAATATTTATATTGTTTCTGAATTGACTTCTTAAGTAACATGCATAACATACTAAAATTTTAGCAGCAGCTTCTCTTCTGAAATAAAATGTCTGTGATTATGAGAAAAAGTGAGGGGCTCTTACTTTTGTTTAAATATACACTTGATCAAAAAGTTTCTGAAAAGTAGGTAAATACTTTATTCTTAGTATACTAATGAGTTTTATTAGAGAAACCAATACATCAAAATGATCAGTTTTTGTATGCTATTTTTTGTTTTTCAAACATCTCAATGAGTTTTTATGAGGTTTTAAGAGAATAATGTAGCACTTTGGGAAAAAGATGCACCCCAGCAGCCCTGCACTGGAGGCCAAGATGGAGAAGACCTCCACAGCCACCATGGCTTTGCCCTTGGTGCTCAGGAAGACTGGGATGAAGGTGACCCAGACACTGCAAAACACCAGCATGCTAAATGTCAGGAACTTGGCCTCATTGAATGTGTCAGGCAGGTTCCTCACCAGAAAAGCCACAGTGAAGCTGCCTAAGGCCAGGGTCCCTAAATAGGCCAGCACACAGTAGAAAGCAGTAACTGAGCCCTTGTTGCATAAAATAATGATATGATCATATTCAGAGTGTGCATCTCTGTCAGTATAGGGAGGTGAGGTTCCCAGCCATACTCCAGAGAGAATCAGTTGGATCAAGACACAGATAGGGATGACAGCATTATAGACACCTGAGACAAACAACCTTCTCATTGTTCTTCCTGGTTTCGTGACCCTAAAGGCCAGAATTACAGTTATAGTTTTTGCCAAAACAGTGGAAATAGCCAAGGTGAAGACAAGTGCAAATGTTATCTGTTGAAGTATGCAGGAGGTTGTGTTTGGGTGGCCAATGAAGAGAAAGGAGCAGAGGAAGCAGAGAAGGACGGAGATGAGCAGTATGTAGCTGAGAGTCCGGTTATTGGCCTTAACAATGGCTGATTCTTGGTGTTTGAGAAAGATCCCCAGAACTGCAATTGTGTTGACAGAGAAGCAAAGAGCTGTGCATGCCAGAGCTATGCCTAGAGGATCCTCAAAGGAAAGGAAGGTCACTTTCTTGGGCAGGCACTGGTTTCTCTCAGGGTTTGGGTACTCTTGAATTGGGCAAGGGATGCACTCCTGCTGATCTGTGTGGAGAAATTTGTATCAGTATTTCACCTTATATAAGTACATATTCATTGTACATTTAATTCATTAAACTGCTTTCAAATGATGGGTGTAACGTGATGTATTCTGCTTCATGTTACTGCCAAGGACATGAACTCTCTATAATTTGTATTTCTACTGTTTATCTTGTTTAATTAAAAATAAGCTTTCTGCTCAATAGCTTATAACTGTTTCTCTAGGGTAGTGAAATCTATTTTGCTCATATTCAGATAAAATAATACTATCAAGTAAGCCTTCAAATGTTTTTATTGTTCTTTGAGTTTCTAAGTATGTGTACATTGTATTTTGATGATATCAATGTATAAAAATACACTTCCTTGTTTCCATCATCATGGGTTCTTCTCCTTTTTCTTCTTGCTCCCTGTTTCAGTGGTTATTTGTTAATCCCATTCCTATAGTTTTTCTAATGTAACATGGTGATAAGTTAGGTCCCATCTCCATGAACTATGGAACAGTTCTGATTTTGTGGTAAATGTACAACACTTACATCAACAAACACCAGCTGTAAGCTCAGACCAATTATTACCTATCTCAGCTGTGGAAGTTGGAAATAAATTTCTATAATCTTTGACATCTTTTGACTCAGGATAGGACACTTTCTCTTTCATTATTAATTCCAGAATAATCTTTGGAATTGTTCTAATTTACACTCTTGTTCTTCCAGTAATATTCTGAAGACTAAACAAATAACCTACATGTCATAAATACCATAAATCTATAAAAATGTTAAATCAGAAAGGGAGATTGACACAGCCATCTTCATTGAAATTGCTGAGAGTCATGAAGCAGAGTTGCTTGGTGCTATTCAAGCAAAGCTGTGCAGATTGTTACAATCATTGTTCTTCTGTCTCTAACTTCTGGTTTTTGTTGTGTGTGTGTGTGTGTGTGTGTGTGTGTATTGCATTACTGTGGACTTTCTTCACTATGATTTAATTTCTGTTTTCTACAGAAAAAATATGTCTGATTCTTTTTTAAAATTAGGCATTTTTAAATTAATTGTACTTTATTCACTTTGTAAGTTGACTGTAGCCCCCTTGCTCATTCCCTCCACACCTTCCCACCCTCATTTCCTCCAATGCCCCTCTCCAAGTGTGCTGATAGGGATGTCCTACTCCCCTTCCCTCTCACCATAACCTACCTGGTCTCATCAGAACTGGCTGCATTGTACGGGGAACAGGGACTGTCTCTGACATAAACTCAGTGGCTGGCTCTTTGATCACCTCCCCTGAATAGGGAGCAGCCTTACCAGGCCATAGAGGAAGACAATGCAGCTACCCCTGATGAGACTTGAGCCTTATGAAAATACTAAACTTAACTTTTTCTGTCCACTCTCCACTGTTCACTGCAAAACTTCATTATGCCCTGGAGATTATTAAGCAGAGGTAGCCATATAGGGAGATGAAGCCATTTTTTCAGGAGTTTTCTTGGGGTATGTGCCCCTAAACAGTATATTGGTGCAGGGTAAACAAAGGCAATATGCGAACCCTGAGAGGCCTGGAGATTCAGGTATCGATATAAGATGCTTTTTTTATAGGCTTAGAGCTCCTGGAAAATGTAGCTTAAAGATGAAGATCAAAGAGGCAACACTCCTTATGGAATAAAACCTAGTAAATAAGATAGATTGACTTAAATAAGATAGACTGATTTAAACTTTTTTATACATTGTAGCATCGATGATGATACATATAGTAAAATGAGCTGTTTATCTTTATTTGCTATGCATAAAAAGATCAGTTAAAATATTTTCTGTTTCTCTGGACTGCACTCATAATGTAAACAATTCCAACCTAAAAGCAGGCTCTTACATATTAAATGTGTTTTCTTTGAAGGAGACATTCTTTAGATTCCTTAAATTGGGTTATAGGGCTACGAATGATAATCAAATATGTTCTATATGTACTTTTAAAATTGTAACTGAGCTTTTATCCCTGTATAATGAAAAATCAAACACCAATTCTATACCACTTGTATAATCATTAATCTGTGTTTGTACTGTGAAACTTCTATAAACAATCAAGAGCCTTGTCAGCAATAAGTCAGAGCCAAAGAAACATCTAAATTTTAGTAGTCAGCTTCTAGATTCCCCTAACCACCTCATCTGACTAATTTCTTCTCCTCTCTGACCCCTGATCTGCTCTCTGGAGCACCCTGTAGACAAACACCTCTCCTTTCCATGCTCAGGATTGCCCCACAGAAAGGCTCCTGGAACAACTTCACAGAGAATGAACTGCCAACAATAGAGCATGCATGGGACAGATCTGGGCTCCCTGCACATAAAGACCAAGTTGTGCAGCTTGGTCTTTATGGGGACACCTAACAGCAAGACTAAAGCTGCCTTGTGTACCCTCAATAACAGAAGTTGTACATAATCTTATTGCAACTTTAAATGCCAAGGCTGGTTGATATCCATGGGAGACTTCAATTTTTTTGAAAAGAAAGGTAGAAGGGGCACATTGGGTTCAGAGGTGAGGTGAGAGAGAGGGTCTGGGAGGAGAGGTGTGAGCAGAAGCTCCGTAGTAAACAAATTAATAATATAATAGAAAGAAATAATAACATTTTAATAGAAATGAATGAAACAAAAACAGAGAAAACAATACATAGAATTAACCAAAGGAAGAGCTGGCTCTTTCTGAAGATAAACAAAATTGACAGACCCATAGCTCAAGAAAATTAAAGAAATAAAATAGCGTACTCAAATTAACAGAATCAGAATTTACAGAAAAACGTTACTACAGAAACCAACAAAATTCAGAATATTATAAAGAAATATTTTTTAAAACATACTATATTCCAGTAAGCTTAAAAATGTACATGAGATGGATAAGTTTTAGATTTGCCCAAGCAACCATTATTCAAAGATGAATTCAACAAAAATTCAACATCCCGAATAGACCTAAACAGACCCATGAGGAAATTCAAAAGGTCACAAAAGCCTCCCACCAAAAAAGAAAAGAAGGATGAAAGATCAAGAAATGGAGAATTCAATATGGTGGAGACCACTGTGCCCAATATCTGAAGTGCAGAGATACAGATAATCTGAGACCAGTGTATGGACAGGTGGTTAGATTGAGAGCATCAACTTTGCTGCTTCCTGATCTGGTCAGGTCATCCAGGGAATGGAGTTATTCTGATTTAGGCCCCCCGTGGCCATCTCATGGATCCAGGACTAGGAAATTTTGGACCACCTGCCCCTTCACATATTCCAGTGAGTTTGGATCCCCATATCCAGGGACTCTGTGTTCTAGCAGCCAGACTTCGGATCCCTCCTGCTCCCTGTGGGACAGCTTCAAGGTTACTGGGAGAGCATCCCAGCCACCAAGCCACTGTTCTTCTGGTCACCCCATAGACAGCAGGTGAACAATAGAATTTCAGAGATCCCAGATCCAAGAAGACAGATCTCAGAGGAATCTAAGTACAGGGAACACAGTTTGGGGCAGGCCTGTAAGTCGCAGCCCAGCTTTATTCTGAGGAATTCTAGAGATGTCACCTGGGGCACGTGAACCTTGATAATGATGAGCACCAGTACTTACACCTCAAAATTCAGGGTTCCAGTGCATACACACCCCTCTTCTTCAATTCACCAGCCCTTACATGTTTACATGTCCATACGCTGCCCTGTGCCTTCCCCTTCAAGATGCTGTCATTCTTTGTATCTCATTCTTTGTATCTTAAGATGCACCCATTCTTGAGCCACTGCACATTTGACATCTTCCTACTCTAAACTCCAAAGACAGGAGGATCCTGTCTTTGGTGTAGTTTTCAGGAAGAAACAGGAAAGGCTACAGGCTACCAGATGACTGAAGGCCAACATAGAAACACACTCAACAAAAACTGGGACATCTAGGCTCCACCAGAACCCACCCCTGAGAACAATGGATATTCTAATACAGCTGAAACACAGAAAAAGGACATTAAATCTATGTTTATGCAGTTATTAGAGACCTATAAAGAGGAAAAGAACACATATCTCAAAGAAATACAGGGAAATACAAGGCAAACAAAGAGAGGCCATCATAGACAAGAACCACAATTAAACAGGCGAAGTAAATTATTAAAATTATTCAATTCTTGAAAACTGAATTTGAATCAATAAGGAAACACACAGAAAATGCTGGAGATGGAATACTTAGAGAAGAGATCAAGGACACAGAGATAAGCGTCACCCACAAAATATAAGAAATGGAGGAGAGAATCTCAAGCATTGAAGATACAATTGAAGAAACTGGTTTACCTCTCAAAGAAAACGTACAACCAGAACAGTTCAAGGACTCCATGAAAATGTGAAACCCAAGAACAATAGGAATAGACTAAAGAGATGATTCTAGGCTCCAAGGTGCAGAATATATTTTTAATAAAATCATAGAGGGGCGGAGCCAAGATGGCGACTAGCACACACAGTTTCTGAGCTGTGGAAGAGCTAAACATCTGAGTTAGTGAGTGGAAGGACCTCTAACCCAGGAAAACAAAGGTGAGGCTTTCTAAACAACAGGGAATATTGCAGGAGGTGAAAACTTTGGTCTCGGGTCACCCCAGGGACTTGTTTGGGAAAGGTGAGAAACGATCCTTTGATCTCCCGGCACTCCCTTCTCCCAGACCTCCCTCTTCCTCGGCACAGAGGACTCATCTTTCTCAGTTCAGAGATAAGTGCCTGGGGTCTGCAGCCACTGAGGCGGAGCTCCAAGCCCTTTAGTGGCAAATGCTAGCAGTATCCATCTTGAAGTCCCAGATTCTCATAGCAGCTGCACCATCCTCCCATGGCCCGAGGCTGCTAGATGCCATACTAGCTCCACAGGATGGAGATCACTGACAGTACGGCCTGCCCAATCGCACAGTGACAGAGAATACACTATATACTCACCAAAACCAGGCAGAAACGCCATACAAGCTAGGCACACCAGGCACTGGGCCTCCCAAGCTTGGAGAGCACAGTGGAGAGACCCCAGGACTTCCCAGAAAGCATCTGGATTAGCAACCCAGTCTCCAGTTACAGTAGGACCTCCTAACCTGGCGGCGGAGCAGCACTGAGCTGGCAGGCACATTAGCCCTCCAGTTTAAGACTAACCAGGGCAAAACCAGAGAACAGAGAGCCTACCCTGATCCCTACTGATGTGACCACCTTGAAATCTCCAGCTGCAGCAGGGCCTCATAACCTGGCAATGACAGAAACATGGAGCTGGTGGAGCACATCAAAGAAGCAGGGCCAAAGCAGAGAGCAGAGAGCCCAGATACCCCGATCTCTGCCAAGTGACCTGCCTGTAAGTGAGTGCACACTTGAGAATCTGCAGATTCCCAGATCCTGGGTCCTTCTAAAACAGAAGCCAGGCATCGAACCCCCTCCCACTCACATACCCACTTTGGGAAACAGAGGGGCACTTGGGACATTGAAGTTCCTGCTCTGTGGGTCTAATTGAGGAGTTAAGGCAGTTAATGCCAGAAATTGTGCTGCGATCATCACTAGCGCCTGCGACATATACAGTGCAGAGCCCCTCCCATCCACTCAAGGGTTCAACACTATCCATCACTCTGTCCCTCGAGACACACGTCCATGCACACTTACGCACACACACACAAACACACACACAGACACACACAAATGTGCACGTGCGCATGCCTGCATTTGCCCCGTTTGCACCTGTGTACTTTTCTCCCACAGGTACAGGGACCTCTCTCAGCTTCCTGAAGAACTCTCCAGACGCCAGAGAGAGACAGTGCCAGTCTGATCTGCAGAATCCAAAAACAAACAGGGAAGGTTTCAGATAATCAAATGGCCAGGGGTAGGCAAAAGAACACTTCCAACATAAACCAGGACATCATGACTTCACCAGCAAACCCTCAAATTGATGGATACTCCAATTCATCAGAAGCACAGGAAAATGACTTTAAAGCCATGCTTACCCAATTATTTGAGGCTCATAAGGAGAAAATGAACAAATCTTTCAAAGAGTTGGACAGTCAATTGGAGGTAAAGAAAGAAGAAATAGACAAAATCCTTAAAGAAACACAGGCAAACATAGCCAAACAAATAGAGGCACAAGTAGCGATAGAATTAGTGGCATATAAAGAGGAAATGAACAAAGAAATAGAGACCATCGTAGAGAGACAGGAATCCAAATTCAAACACATGAAAGAAATTGTGCAAGGCATGAAAACAGAATTAGAATCAATAAAGAAAACACAAACTGAGAAAACTCTTGAGCTGGAGAACTTGGAGAAAAGATCAGGAACCACAAAAGTAAGCATCGCCAACAGAATACAAGAGATGGAAGAGAGAATCTCTGGAGCTGAAGACACACTTGCAGAAATGGATACTTCTCTCAAAGAAAAAGTAAAATCAGAAAAGTTCCAATCACAAAATATCCAAGAAATCAAGGATGCTATGAAAAGACAAAATCTAAGAATAATAGGAATTCACGAAAAAGAAGACTCCAGACTCCAAGGTCCAGAAAATATTTTCAAGAAAATCATAGAAGAAAATTTTCCCAACTTAAAGAAAGAGATGTCCATAAATATACAAGAGGCCTACAGAACTCCAAATAGACTAGACCAGAAAAGAAACACATCACGTCACATCATAGTCAAAACACTAAATCTACAGAACAAAGAAAAGATATTAAAAGCAGCAAGGGAAAAAGGCCAAGTAACATATGAAGGTAGACCTATCAGAATCACGCCAGACTTCTCATCAGAAACTATGAAAGCCAGAAGGGCCTGGGCAAGTATCATGGAGACTCTAAGAGATCACAAATGTCAACGCAGACTACTATACCCTGCAAAGCTTTCAATCAACATAGATGGAGAAAACAAAATATTCCATGACAAAACTAAATTTATACAATATCTACACAGCAAACCATCCCTACAGAAGATACTAGAAGGAAAACTCCAATCCAATGAAAACAAATTCACCCAAGAAAACAGGGCATACAGATAATGTCCCAACAAAAATGAAAAGAAAACAAGCAATGAATCAGGGTTAGATCATCGACTCCATTACAAAAGGAACTAACATGCATGGGTCACTATTATCTATCAATATCAATGGACTCAACTCACCAATAAAAAGACACAGGCTAACAGAATGGTTAAGGAAACAGGATCCAACATTCTGTTGCATCCAAGAAACACACCTATGCAACAAAGACAAACACTACCTCAGAGTAAAGGGCTGGAAAACTGTTTTTCAAGCAAACGGTTCCAGAAAACAAGCTGGAGTAGCCATCCTAATATCTAATAAAATAGACTTTCAACCCAAGTTAATCAAAAAAGATAAGGAGGGCCACTATATTCTCATCAAAGGAAAAATCCACCAAGAGGACATCACAATCTTGAATATCTATGCCCCAAATACAAGAGCACCGACATTCGTAAATGAAACATTATTAAAGCTTAAATCATACATTGATCCTAATACCTTAATAGTGGGAGACTTCAACACTCCACTCTCACCAAGGGACAGATCAACTAGACAGACACCAAATAGGGAAATAAAAGCACTCACAGAATCCCTAAATCAAATGGACCTAATAGACGTCTACAGATCATTTCACCCAAACTCAAAAGAGTACACCTTCTTTTCAGCACCGCATGGAACCTTTTCCAAAATAGACCATATAGTGGGCCACAAAGCAAGCCTCAACAGATACAAAAGGATTGAAATAATCCCTTGTATACTATCTGACCACCATGGACTAAAGCTCGACCTTAACAACAACAGAAACAACAAAAAGCCGACACGCACATGGAAACTAAACAACTTACTACTCAATGACAGCTGGGTTAAGGAAGAAATAAAGAAAGAAATTAAAGACTTCCTAGAATTCAATGAAAAGGAAGGCACAACATACCCAAATTTATGGGACACACTGAAAACAGTGCTCAGAGGAAAATTTATAGCACTAAGTGCCTGCAAGAAGAAATTCGTAACATCACATACAAACAACTTAATGGCCCAACTGAAAACCCTAGAAAAAAAAGAAGCAGATACACCCAAGAGGAGCAGACGGCTGGAAATAATCAAACTAAGGGCTGAAATCAATCAACTAGAAACAAATAAAACTATCCAAAGAATCAATGAAACAAAAAGCTGGTTCTTTGAGAAAATCAACAAGATAGACAAACCCTTAGCCAAACTAACTAAAAAGCAGAGAGAAACTATCCAGATCAGCAAAATCAGAAACGAAAATGGGGACATAACCACAGACATTGAGGAAATCCAAACAATTATTAGGTCATACTACAAAAGCCTATATGCCACAAAATTTGAGAATCTAAATGAAATGGATAATTTTCTTGAAAGATTCCATCTACCAAAACTAAGTCAAGATCAGGTAGAAAGACCGAATAGCCCTATATCTCCCAAGGAAATCGAAGCAGTCATTAACAGTCTCCCCACCAAAAAAAGCCCTGGACCAGATGGCTTCAGCGCAGAATTCTACAAGACCTTCAAAGAAGTGCTAACTCCAATTCTCCTCAAGCTATTCCACAAAATAGAAACAGAAAGAACACCACCAAACTCATTCTATGAAGCCACAGTCACCTTAATACCTAAACCACACAAAGACCCAACAAAAAAAGAGAACTTTAGGCCTATCTCTCTTATGAACATTGACGCAAAAATACTCAATAAAATACTTGCAAACCGAATCCAAGAACACATCAAAGATATCATCCACCATGACCAAGTAGGCTTCATCCCAGGCATGCAAGGGTGGTTCAACATAGGGAAATCCATCAATGTAATCCACTACATAAACAAACTGAAGGAGAAAAACCACATGATCATCTCCTTAGACGCCGAAAAAGCATTTGACAAAGTCCAACACCCATTCATGTTTAAAGTCTTGGAGAGATCAGGGATACAAGGCACATACCTAAACATAGTAAAGGCAATATATAGCAAGCCTATAGCTAACATCAAACTCAATGGAGAGAAACTTAAATCAATCCCACTGAAATCAGGGACAAGACAAGGCTGTCCATTGTCCCCATATCTCTTCAACATAGTACTTGAAGTCCTAGCCAGAGCAATAAGGCAACTAAAGGAGATCAAGGGGATACAAATCGGAAAGGAAGAGGTCAAAGTGTCACTATTTGCAGATGATATGATAGTATACATGAGCGACCCCAAAAATTCAACCAGAGAACTCCTTCAGCTGATAAACACCTTCAGCAAAGTGGCAGGATACAAAATCAACTAAAAAAAATCAGAAGCCCTCCTATATACCAAAGACAAAAAGGCTGAGAAAGAAATTAGGGAAACAACACCCTTCACAATAGCCACTAATAACATAAAGTACCTTGGTGTGATCCTAACCAAGCAAGTGAAAGACCTGTTTGAGAAAAACTTCAAGTCTCTGAAGAAAGAAATCGAAGAAGATATCAGAAGATGGAAAGATCTCCCGTGCTCATGGATTGGTAGGATTAACATTGTGAAAATGGCCATACTGCCAAAAGCAATCTACAGATTCAATGCAATTCCCATCAAGATACCAACTCAATTCTTTACAGACCTTGAAAAAAAGATTCTCAGCTTCATATGGAGAAACAAAAAACCCAGAATCTCCAAAACGATCCTGTACAACAACAGATCATCTGGAGGTATCTCCATTCCTGATCTCAAGCTGTACTACAGGGCAACAGTAATAAAAACTGCATGGTACTGGCATAGAAACAGAAAGGAGGATCAATGGAACCGCATAGAAGACCCAGAAATAAATCCACACACCTATGAATACTCGATATTCGACAAAGAAGCCAATTCCATTCAATGGAAAAAAGACAGCATCTTCAACAAATGGTGCTGGACCAACTGGATGTCTACATGCAGAAAAATGAAAATAGATCCATATTTATCACCCTGCACAAAACTAAAGTCAAAGTGGATCAAGGACCTCAACATAAAACCAGATACCCTAAATCAATTGGAAAAAAAAGTGGGGAACAGCCTAGAACTCATTGGCACAGGAGACAACTTCCTGAACAGAACACCAACAGCACAGGCTCTAAGAGCAACAATCAATAAATGGGACCTCATGAAACTGAAAAGTTTCTGTAAAGCAAAGGACACCGTCATCAAAACAAAACAACTGCCTACAGATTGGGAAAGAATCTTCACTAACCCTTTATCTGATAGAGGACTAATATCCAGTATATACAAAGAACTAAAGAAGCTGAAAAGCAGCAAATCAAGTAATCCAATTAAAAAATGGGGAGCAGAGCTAAACAGAGAATTCTCGACAGAGGAATATCGAATGGCAGAGAAACACTTAAAGACATGCTCAACCTCATTAGTCATCAGGGAAATGCAAATCAAAACAACCCTGAGATATCACCTTACACCCATCAGAATGGCCAAGATGAAAAACTCAAGCGACAACACATGCTGGAGAGGTTGTGGAGAAAGGGGAACCCTCCTCCACTGCTGGTGGGAATGTAAACTGGTACAACCACTCTGGAAATCTGTCTGGTGCTTTCTAAGACAATTAGGAATAGTGCTTCCTCAAGACCCAGCTATACCACTGCAACGTATATACCCAAAGTTTGCTTAAGTACACAAAAGGGATACTTGCTCAACCATGTTTATAGCAGCTTTATTTGTAATAGCCAGAACCTGGAAACAACCCAGATGTCCATCAACAGAGGAATGGATACAGAAATTGTGGCATTTTTACACAATGGAATACTACTCAGCAATCAAAAAGGAGGAAATCATGAAATTTGCAGGCAAATGGTGGGATCTAGAAAAGATCATTCTGAGTGAAATATCCCAGAAGGAGAAAGACAAACATGGGATATACTCACTTATATAGACTTATAAGATATGATAAACATAATGAAATCTATACACCTAAAAAAGATAATCAATTGAGCAGACATGGGGTAAGATGATCAATCCTCGTTTAGAAAGACAGATGGGATGTGCATTGGACGTATGACAGGAGTCTACTGAGTGCATCTGAAAGACTCTAACTAGCAGTGTTTTCAAAGCAAAGACTCATGACCAAACCCTTGGCAGAGTACAGGGAATCATAAGACAGAAGGGGAGTTAGTCTGATGGGGAAAGGATAGGAGCTCCACAAGGATCAAATATATCTGGGCACAGGGTCTTTTCTGAGACTGACATTCAACCAAGGACCATGTATGGATATAACCTAGAACTTCAGCTCAGATGTAGCCTGTGGTAGCTCAGTAACTAATTGGTTTCCCAAAGTGAGGGGAACAAGGATTATTTCTAACAGGAACTCAATGACTGGCTCTTTGGCCTCCCCACCCCCCAAGGGAGGAGCAGTCCTGTTAGGCCACAGAGGAGGGCTTTGCAGCCAGTCCTGAAGATACCTGATAAAACAGGATCAGATGAATGGGGAGGAGGTCCCCCCATCAGTGGACTTGGAAAGGGGCACGGTGGAGATGAGGGAGGGAGGGAGGGACTGGGAGGGAAAGAGGAAGCGGGACACCGCCGGGATACAGAGTTAATAAAATGTAACTGATAAGAAAAATAAAATAAAATTAAAAAAAAATCACGCAAACACAACCTAAGCACCTCCTGAGACAAGGGGCAGCTGGGCTGGTAGCGAAAATTCCTTGCAAGTGTAAAACTGGAATACACTTGAAATAAAAGAGCTTTCCCAGCTCTACAGTAACCTTGTTCTTACATGCTGATTATCTATACATAGCAACCTAAAGAAATACAAATAGGAAAATAAGCCCACATGAATCCTGTAAACTCCTGGTTGTGCAAGTCCATCAAAGTATAAACAGCAATGTATATACCAAACTGTGCCTTAAGATGAATTCTCTGATGGAATAAAGAGAACAATCAAATCACTTGAAAGCTAAGTGAGAGAGAGCACCTGCAGTGGTAGGCTGGCTGTCTTTACTTAAGAAGAGTCACTTCATTCTGTAATGCCGGCACATAAGTCCTGAAACAATAGTCCTAGAAATGTTTCAAGGTGCAAGGATCCTGTGGCCTTTCCAAGCAGCAAGTGTTCATTCCACTGGGATATCCAGACTCCCCAACCCCACCGCCCCAGGCCAGGCAGGAGGCAACACTGGACTCCCTGCACTTCTTTTCCGGGACGACTGGCCCCAGTATCACTCTTCCTCAGGATGCAGGGCACAAGTGTATCCCTAGGAACTCCACATAGTGTGCTCCTGCCCTCCCAACTCCTGCTGCCCGAGGGCGCAGTCCCAGGTACCAGCAGCCTCCACAGAAGCTCTTGGCAGACCTGGGCAGGCTCTCCTGACCTGCCCAGCCCGCCAGCCTACAACTGCACAGCCCCAGCCTCACTCCCGACTGCCATTCTGCGGGTCCCTCACACATGCCCACAGCCAGCCAGGGTCAACCGCTCCGCGATGGCCAACACCCGTGGACCTGCCACTCCTCGGCCACGGGACCCAACGCTCTCCCCTCCCCACCTCCCAGCTGCGATGCCTGCCCCAGCACCACCTAGCCCACTGGATGGCTGCTGGGGGAGGAGGCAGAGCCCAGAGGCAGAGGTGGGGGAGGAGCCCAGCCAGGGGGTGGAGCCCGGGGGTGGAGGCGGGAGCCCAGGGGCGGAGGCGGAGCCCAAGGCTGCGCCCGCCCCACACCCTTACCTGGCTTCTCCTGGTCTCAGCCTACCACAATGAAGTTGTGCCACGACCGCCGCCACCGCGCCCGGGAAGCGGGTTCCCGTCGCTGCCCTCGACGCTGTCGCCCACCAGGCCCGGGATGAGCTCAGCGTCTGTAGCCATAGCAATGGCGCTTGCATCATCCTTGACAATGGAGGCGCGCAGTGCGCCTGTGCTGCGCCTCAGGCAAGCCCCTCCCCGCCCCACCCGAGTAGGTTCTGCATTCTGGGTCGGGATGCTGTGAGGCCTGAATTTTACTATTAATTTTACGGGACAAAAGGCTCTTTGAGATAAGTGTACCTCCAAGCATTTCTCTCCTGTTTTCAAACCCCTTGTCTTAGTTACTTTTCTATCACTGTGCTAAGATATCATGACCAAGGCTGCTTACCTCAAGTACCTACAATTGGTTGGGTACCTAGAGTTTCAGAGGGTAAGTCCATGACCATCATGGAAAGGACCATAGTGGCAAACAGAAATGGCAGGCAGAGAACCAGAGAGAACAGTGACTGTGAGCCTACATCCTGATCTATAAGTATGAGGCAAAGAGCTAACTGAGAATGGTGTGGGATTTTAAAACCTCAAAGCCCACCCACAGTGACACACCTCTTCAGCAAGAGCATACTTGCTAATTTTTCTAAAACAGATCCATCAACTGGGGACCATATTTTCAAACATATCATTCAAACAACTACACTCCTCAATAGCGTCCTATGTAGCCAGGAATTAAGATAAAAAATTTCAATGTCCAAAAGCTTCCCAGACACTCAGATTCTTGTGCTGTTTTGTTGTTGCTATTGCTATTTTGTTTTTGAGACAGAGTTTCTTATAGTCCAGGTTGACCTTCATTCCTGACCTTCCTGATGCTCCATTTAGAGGCATGTGTCAACACACTTGCTTTATGATCTTGTTTATTTTTGTATTGTTTTGCTTTGTTTTGTTGTTGTTGTTGTTTTGCTTTTCAAGACAGTTTTTCCCTGTGTAGCTTTAGCTGGTCTGGACTCGCTCTGTAGACAAGGGTGGCCTCAAACACACAGAGATCCAGTGGGTGCCACTATGCCTGCTGACCTCCTTTTTTGAAGGGGAGTATTTTTAAATTTTGTGTAGATCAGTGGTAAGAGTATTTTACTTGTATGAATCTAAGTGTACCACATGTGTGCCTTATATCCCAGGAGGTCTAATGGCATCAAATTCCCTGAAACAGGAACTAGAGAAGATTGACAGCGACCATGAACATGCTAGGAACTCGGAAAAAAAAAGCAGAGAATGTTTTGTTGTGTTTTGTTTTAAGATTTATTATTTATTATGTATACAATGTTGTGTTTGCATGTACACCTGCATGCCAAAAGAGGGCACTATATTTCATTATAGATGGTTGTGATTCACCACATAGTTGCTGGGAATTGAACACATGACCTCTGGAAGAGCAGCCAGTGCTCTTAAGCTCTGAGCCATCTCTCCAGTCCCACAGAAAGTATTTTTCATCACTAAGCCATCTCTTCAATTATTATTATTATTATTATTATTATTCCTTTCTTCTTCCCTAGTTTATTCCAAACAAATTCACCTTCTTTCATTTCACCTACTGAACTAAAATGTTCTTAACTCTAGGCCTTTGAATATATATATATATATATATATATATATATATATATATATATATATATATATTATCCCTTTTGGGGTGTTAAGTAGCTCTTGCTTTTCTTTAGGTTACATAGTGTAATTTATAGTGATGTACATATTTCTATGCATGGTCTATAGGTTTATTTTTGGTGGATAACCCCACAAGACTGTAAGCTTATAGAGAAAAAAATGATGTTTGCATGAATCATTTTTGTGTGTTCAGGACTTAGCACAGTATTGAGTACCTAATTCACAAACAGTAACTGTCTGCAGAAGGACAAATCGCATTTTAAACAGTAAATGCTATTAACAAAGGTTTCATAATCTGATAGTAATACAGAATTCCCACCTAGAGGATGGGAGCACTTAGCATTTTATTTGTTAATGACAGCCATTGTGCCATCTGTAATAAACTTCTCCGGAAATATTTTTTATCTTTGTTCTGTTTCTGCTGCTAGTAGGACAGCCTCTATGTCTGTTGCCTTTTCTGTGTTCTCTTTCATTTATCTCATAACAAGTTACTTCCTTTAAGCTTTAGTGAGGTTTACCATATGGCTTTATCATATGCAAAGACTATTTGTATCTGTCTGTTTTGTACAGAAGCTAGAAATACAGGTCAGAGGTAGAACATTTCCTTCACATATATGAGGTAAAGAAAGAGGAGGAAGAAGAGGAGGAAGAAAAGGAACAGGAGAAGCAAAGCATTGCTTTTCTTTATGCAGATGCTCTGCCTTAAATACAGGGGTTAACAGTCTTCCTGTTTCTGCCTTCCAGATAAATAGAAATTACAGGTACAACAACAGTGCTACTTATTTGTTGTTAGTTTTATCCTGGTCCTTCTCCTGACATTCACTGTATACATGTTTTATACATAATTGGTTTTATGTACATGTTCATTTTCTGAGAAGAATCTATATTTTCATTAGGTTTTATGAGAGGTCAGGTCCTCAGAAAATATCCTGGGCTTTGCACCCTGCCATACTTATCACTAGGAGACCATATCCGCAAAGCTGATTGTGTTCTCTCTGTACATCATTAGATGTTATGACTTCAGGATGCATCTTGAACCTTGTTTTCAAGAGCATGCTGTAAACAAGCCCTAAGCTTAACAGGCAGTTTGTTCCTCATGAAAAAAAGATTTCATCATAAAATGACCTGTCTGAAAAGATCATCTGAGATCATTGTGCAATGCACTCAGTTACTTTCATTTTAGTCACTAACATTATTAGTACTGTTTATTGGTTTTCGTTACTTTTCTAGAGACCCAAGTATGATGACCCTGGTGTAATGGATTGTGGACACACTATTAACTAAGAAAATAAAACAACATATTCAAAACAAGCAAAACCTCCAAATATTGATAAGAATTAGGTCTAGATTTAGGGCCCCAAAATAATTCAGTTGAAATGTAAGGAAGACATTGAAACACGATTATTCAGCAAGCTTTTTCATCATATATGTAAATATGAAAAGATGTACAAATAAACACAACTTAAGAATTCTTGGACACACAAAAGGTGGAAATTCATTAAGCAGGATTTTTTTTCCGTTTTGTTTTCTTGCCAGGAAGATTTTGAACATGTTCCTTCCCTCCCCCTCCATTCCCCTACCCTCTCCTCCCCTTCACTTTCCTCCCATTCCTTTCCTTCATTGCTCAGTGTAATTTACAAACATTGCAAGTGAATTGATGCAATGCTGCAAAAGCATTGCCAAAAGGACCCCTGCAGCCTCACTTTTAGGTCTTGAACTTAAAATACATTCTGGCTAGTTTTTTCTTGTACTGGTGATTAAGTAAATCAACTCATTTTCAGTGGGGGAGGGGTAGATCCCCAGACATGGTGAATTCTTCATCTATCCCTCTACTGCACCCTCCACTTAAATCCTTTTGTACTTTGGAGAACACATAGACAGAAGTTCCCTGAGGAGTTTAAGTTACATGTGTGACTCCATTTTGAAATAAGGCACCATCTTGACCAGGAGCTTAACTCAGGTACCAGGAAATATCACAGAATGTGCACCTGGCAGAATACAAAGTTAGCTCTCCAAGCAATGGCCTCCAGGAAATATGACAGAATAAATGTTTAGTAAAAAATAGAGACAATCTCCCAGGTAATTGTGATCATGTAAATGGTCACCTCTCCTCTATGGCTTCTACCCAATTCTGTAGCATCAAGGCATGGACTCCCCTGCTTTCTCTCATGGAAACATATATCCTCCTGCTTGCTGTTATGGAAACCACCTGCTTAGAGTCTTTCCCTTTAAAACCCCTGCTCACTCAGGGCTTAAGGTCCCAGATCTCTACTGCTGTGTCAGTGAGACTTGGGCCCCGAGTTCAATAACTCTTGTAATAAAGCTCTCTTGCTCCTGCATCAAGTCGTCTTCTGGTGGTCTATGAGGGTCATGTGATCCTGGTATTGCATCCCCACCCAAGCAAACCACAATCATACATGTGCTTTCTAAGATTTTCTAACAAAATTCTTGGAGTTGCCAGTCTGAGACCTCGCCTAAAAAGAATTGGCTGGGCTGGAGAGATAGCTCAGAGGTTAAAAAGCAATGACTGCTCTTCCAAAGGTCTTGAGTTCAATTCCCAGCAACCACATGGTGGCTCATGACCATCTATAATGAAATCTGGTGCCCTCTTCTGTCCTGCTGTCACACATGCAGGCAGAACACTGTATAAATAAAAAAATAAATCTTAAAAAAAGAAAAAGAAAAAGAATTGGCTTAGTTCTCAGGTGACAATTTCATAAGTGCAGCAAGGCTAATGAACCATGTGCCAAGGTGCTCAGGTGGGTATTCTTGGAAAGTGTCAGTACACTGGCACAGACGCAGGAGCTCAGTGCAGCCAAGCCTTCTCCTTTCAGGTTCGGTCCACTTCCTTGTTGAAGTCACCTATGGTTCAATACAAGAAGTTTGAGGGATTAGGGGTGTAGCTCAGTTGATAAGAGGTGGAGCAGATATTCAAGGTCATCTTATAGCTGTTTAGTTTCAGGTCAGGGTGGGCTACAGGGGACCCTAACCAAATAATAGCAAGAGTAATAACCACAATACATTTTGGCTAAGAGCATATTTGGCAATCATTGTTCCAAGCCAGAGCTAATCTCAGGTCACCAACTTTTCTCAGAGAGGAAGCAAGGAGGCAAAGAGGTCCAGCCCAGCAAGATTTGCTGCACACAGACCCCTCTCCAACTGAGCCTTCCCAGCCAACCGTGTAGAAATGTGTGCTCCCACTAGCGACCAGAGGTGTCCCAACTTGTAGTACTGGGAGCATGGGGCAGGAAAAGTCACCAAGAAACACAGCTGTTTGGTCACTGGCCTACTGAGACCATCAAAAACAAACAAAACCACAAAAGAACAACACAAGAAAAGAATGTACCAGGTACAATGTGCACAAAGAGAATGGAAGAAGAAAATACCAAAACTCAGAACAGTGGCCTGTCACTCTACCGGCCATCTATCCTGTTCCATTAGTGGTGGTCTATCACCAAATCAGGCTCCACCCAAGTACACCAGAGTTTGGAATGGTGACCACATTCAGACAGACCATAGAATAGAGCAGCAACATATCTTTTGATCTCTACCAGATCAGAGGCCAAAGCAGCAGCCAATCTCTACCAAACCAGAGACCATAGCAGCAGCCAACCTTTTCCAGACCAGAGGCCAGAGCAGAGGCTAAGTTCTGACAGACCAGAGACCAGAGGACATTTGCAGAGGTGCCAAAACTGGGGCTCCGTATACCTTATCCATCCCTTGTTGCCTCCTTGCCACTGCCACTGAAGCCTGTGGAGCATGGCTCAAGCCTCCTGAAATGGGAAAGAATCAAGTCAAGGGGGGTAGAAGGATTCTGTTACATATACTCAGTCAGTCCCAATTAATGAAAAAAGGCAGCTGGCAGCAACAGACAATACAGTCAAACAAAAAGACACAAACAGCCACAACCCACTGCTTGCACAGCAGAAAACAGAGGGCCAGACAACAAATACCACTACTCATGCAGCAGAAAAACTGGAAGTAGGACATCAGTGAATCAGTGCTGCAGGAGCTACCTGTCTTGTCCTTATCCAAAGATTCAGAGATCACAGAAAACTGGGTTCTCTCCCACCCTTTCCAGATAGGGGCACATTCATCATCTCTCCTGGTGACCTTGCGGTAGAGTCAGTAGTCTGGTGACCTTTGGGTGATGATTTTTAGGCCTAGTTCCTGGTGACCTTGAGGGGTGTCAGGTCTGGTTCTTTCAGTTCAAAAAATCCATTTGGATTTTGTGGGGGTTGTCAATTGTATGTCATGTGTCAGAGAGCACTCCAATATTAAACTGTGATATAGAAGAGTAGAACTGATGATATAAAAGATTTCCTATTGCCGAGAAACTAGTGGCACCAATTAGAATTTAGCTGAGGGAAGCCTGCCTGTAAAACACTCCACAGATAAGTAGTATGCTAACCAGGCCTGTTAGAGATTAGGATCTGGGGATACATGTTTGTTCACCAGGATTATCTAGGAATGTGGCAGGATGAGGTTTTTTAATTTGTAGTTTTCCAATGTGTATTTATTAATTCATGAATGAGAATGAAAACAGACCAGATTGGTGGGTGTACAGTTTGGGTCAGGTAGCTTGATCCAGTGAATATTGAATTTTGATTTAAGGGACTGTCCTATGCCTGTATGTACAATCCTCATTAACACAGTTCTGTCAGTTCAACTTTGAGACACAGGCTATTGGTTAAAGCTGTGTCTGTCAGATTACAGGTCTCATCAGCTAATATGCTACACAGGGACAACCTTAAACAGTATCTTATTAATGGCTTTCCCTGTACAAGAGAATGGCCTGTGTTTTTCAAAGTCAGTATACCTATGTGTATTTTTCAACTAAGAGATTAAGAGCACTGGCTGGACTTTCAGAGGTCACAAGTTCAAATCCCAACAACCACATGGTGGCTCACAACCATCTATAATGAGATCTGGTGCTCTCTTCTGGTGTGCAAGTGTACATGCATGCAGAACACTGTATACATACTAAATAAATAAATCTTTAAAAAGTCAGTTGTTGGTATGATTAAATTTTATTTTGTTGATGCATCACTGCTCTAGTCTCTTATTAGTTAATATTCTCTGATAATCCCTAGTCATTAAGAATTTCATTCCTTTTTCTTTAGTGCTTTGATATTTATGTTTAAAGTAATGTCTCCTGTAGATCTACCTTTCACATGTTATGTAACTGAGACTGTCTTTGAACATGGAATGCTGCCCCTACTGCCCACTGCCTAGAACATAGTCCTGCAGTTTTTTTAGGTGGGCCCTGACTTGTGAGTGTGAAGTAAAAGAGACCAGTGAATGTTTGTCCACTGAACACCCTGAAGTTTTAGAGGTGGGCATTTACAAATAAAGAGGGACCTGTGTGAGAACTGAGTTCACTGACCTACTTTGAAGAGGGTGTAGTCACAACACAGATAGGGAGGGGGAGGAGGGAAGATGGTAATGAGGCAGGTAATCAATTTTAGAAGGTCAATAAAATTGAAAACTGTAAACTTGGGAGGAGTCATACACAAAGGGAATCCAGAATATGGATTAGTTGGTGAACTTGTTTCTGGGAAGCAAATTTCTATAGCTGCATGAGTTCAAACAACACAGAAGTTCTGGATAAACTGCTGTGGTAGTGACTAACAGGCATGTTTCCCCTCCCCACATTTGAAAGTGCACAACCTGAGAAAAAAAGTTGTGAGTAATACTTGGTGTGCTCTAAAACATATTCAAAGTCTCTGAAGAATATTGGACCATAAGGCCACTTTCAAGTTTTAAAAATAATTTTAAAGTTATAATGAAATCATTTCAACCTTTTCATTCCTCTCTGCTCTTACATCTCAAACGCTGGGATGAATGGTTAAGGTGCCTACTTAACAATAAAAGCAGACGTGGCTGTCAGGTTCTCCCAGCATACCTCAATCTTTTCCTGTTACAAGGTATGGGTGTCATACACAGATCTCTACCCCAGAAGTTGAGCTGCGCTCTTCCCAGCTCTCATTCCTTATGTATTCCAACCATTTTGGATACATGGTCTTTTTCATTTATCATTTACCTTCCCACCCTTTTCATCTGGCTCTCCATTTCCCTCTCTCTTCTCTTCTCACATGGCTCAAGGTCATGTCAATCCTAGACTGTCCCAGATATTCCTGTGTCTGACTCTGTTCTCTCTTTTATCTATAATAAACTTCCTACTCCAACATACCTAGGAACAGCCACATCCTTTTTGTTTTATTTCTCATTTTCATTGAGCTCCCTATAACTACTCCTTGCTTTCAAGTTAATGGCTATTTGTTTCCTTAATAGTTGTTAATGTTTTGCTTTGACTGAAGTTTGGTGGAAGGACTTCCCAACTATGAGGTAGAGATGACTGCACTGGACACTGATCATGTAATGGAATGCACAACATAAATGACCTGTATCTTGAATGAGCAGATGCCCTAGGAAGGTGGAAGATTGTATTTTAAAACATTTCTAAGATGAGGGTGTTGCAGGATATTTCATCCCAGTGTGATCCTTAGATTGTGAACTGTAAAAAACCTGTGCCTTGTTTGGTGTGGTTGAGCCCTAACACAAACCTTAATTCCAAGGACTTTCTGTTTATTGTAAACAGGTGATTAGGGCATGGTTCCATCAGCCCTTGAACATACCTTTAATTCAAAAGCTCTTTATGCACAGACTAAATAATGTTAACCCTAGGTCAGGAGGCAAAGCAAGAAACCAGCTGACAGGGATTAAAGAGTAAGTGGAGCTTTCAGCTGAAATGTATTTAAGACAGTGTGTAAAAGTGGAAGGAGTTTTAGCTTGGTAGATTTTGGGTTTTTTGAGCTTTGAGCTAGAAAGTATTTGGCCTTCGGTTCTTTTGGCCTATCTCCCCTGAGCTGTCATCTGAACTGGTGAGCTTTTGGAGCTTTTCTCTCTTAGAGGTGAAGTGAGTAGCAGGTCAGATGGGTGCTTTCTCTGCCTTTCTGAACTAGCAGGTTTTCTCCCCAGTATCTGGCTCCTGGGTCTGTATTGGTAAAATCGAACAATTGGGATTTTCATTCTTTTATAACAACTCTAAGTTTCTGTGTGCCCATAGGGGTTAGAGAAAAGGTAGAATGCCTCTACTATCTGCATCATTTGACCTTTGATCCACTGGTAGAGGAGCTACTACTGTCCTGAGACTCAGCTGTATTGTTCAAGCTAATTGGAGACTCTGGGCAGGCCTAGCAGTGAGGAGCACCAGTGGGAGGTAGCTTCTAGTTTGTTCTTGGATTTTCCTCTGATGTAGCTGTAGGAAGCTGTGAGTGAGTCGCCATGCCATACCATGGTGAGTGTGGGGCCATTGTTCCCAGGCCAGGCAGAGCAGGTCTGCTGAGCTATCACAGCCTGATCTGCTTTGACTGAGATGGACTGTGGTTCAGACTGTGGTTCTGTTGTTCTCCATGTGGTGACCTGGGCAGAGTCTCTTGGACTCTGACCCTTCCTGAGTGTTGATTGTTCAGGGAGGATGGGACCCTGCAGCCTGGGAAGTAGAAAGCTGTGGTGCTTATAATATCACTATATAGTGTGCACACACAGGCATTGCTTTTGGTGTGCAGTAGAGAGACATATTGGAAAACTGAAGGTTTTATTTCTAGAAATGATAAATTTTGTATTCCACATACAGTTTTGTGTGACAAATTTTACAAATAGTTTTGAAACTGGTAGAAAAGAGGTGGTGGTGATCATCCTTCCGCAAAACTTGATTATTGATTTTGATTTTTTTTTTTGTTTTACCTTGCAACTACCACCAGGCCCAATAGAGATTTAGAGAAATTCAATTCCAGCATACAAAATGAATTTCTGAGATGCAGAATTTTGTCAGGTGTGCCTGGATTTAGGTAAGTGGATAGGGCAGATTTCACATCTCTTGACATAATTCACGCAGCAGGAAACATATTAAATTATTCTCCAATATTGTTTTGGGTGTGAATGTCGGCAAGGGCTGGGATGTGCCTGAACCCACAAGGAGACATGAGGGACTGCAAGCCATAGCCCATCTTTATGATCACCTCCATTTTCTAAGAGACTTCCAGAGCTAAAGGACTTTCTGGAGAGGAGATTTTTAGGTGTCACTTTGTGTTTGGCTTGTAGGAGTTGTGAAATCTGTGTTTATTTAATTTGTATTAAAAAAAACATCAAAGGTATCTCTGGTCCAGTGCACATTTTTCATGTTAGAGTTTCCTTAGGTCTTTTCATGTAAACTTGGCTATATGTTTTTGGCTTTTTCTCTCATACCCTCATTCTTTCACAAACACAGTACACATTCTTGATTATTGAAGTTTGTGGTAAATACAGAAGTCACATCATGCTAGAAGATTATGAAATTAGTGGCAATAGAATAGTCACTTAGTTTTCTGTTTTCCTCTGTTACTTACCAGGTGGCTTTTCTGATAATAAATAGAGATTTTGGATTGTCCTTTAACAAACACATAAAGACAATTTGCACTTATGTCGGCAGAAGGCAGAAGAGACAACATGAAGGTGGGTGATACCACTTGTCCAATTTACTCCTTTTTGGGGCATCCTTTGGTGATCTGTCCTTTTTCTTCAGAAGAGTCATTTGTCCAGTGGTCTCCATATTCTTTAGTTGGATGTTTTTATTCTCCTAGAAACATAAAATCCAAATCCTGCCCCATCCCTAATTCTGGGGAGAGGGTAGTTCCTTTTTAGGCAGGTTATATCTTTTATAGGGCAAAATGGTTTTTTTGGAAATAGAAAAAGTATAATCTCTCAATTAAAGTTTAAAAATCTTTTAAAAGTTTACAATTAAATATATCTTCAAGTGTATTTAATTTTAAATAACAAAAGATATTCACTTTGAATTTCAGCCTTTTTACAAGTAGCTTTTAAATGAAATCACTGTAAATCCTATGTGCCCATCTCTGCCTCCCAGGTGGTATGTAAAAGGCATGTGCTTCTGAATGCTGGGATTAAGGCCATGAACCACTCACACCCTGTTCATTTTAACTCCTGAATTTAGAAAACAACTAATTAGTAGAGAACCTCCTATCTCTGCTGGGATTAAAGGCATGGTATATTACCACACTGCTCAGATATTTTATTTTCACTCCAAATTATTCCAACTCAAACAAGTTTGTACCCTTTGAATTTACTTACAACATTTAAAATCTCTTAATTTTTTAATGTGAAACAATAAAAATATGATTTTTATTTAAGAAGAAAACTTTAGACTTTATAAGTCAGTTTGGACTGAATGACCAAGCTATCCAATGAACAGTTACTTCTACTTATTCAGGAGATCTTTCCTATTCATATCTAATTATTATCAATTTTGATGGTGTCCATCTTTCTTTACCTTTTAAAACAAAGGCAAATCATCTTTCCCAACGTAACACATATCTTGGTTTCAATGCTGAGTTCAGAACTTCTTTAAAATATACAAGCTGATTTAATGCAGTAGTTTTTCTCCTGTTATCCAATGTCTCTTCACAGCTGTTGTAATCTCCTTAAGGGCAACCTGAACATTCTGTGACTGTTCTTGATAATACCTTTTATCATTTTCCTCAGAGGTCTTCTGTATTTTATGGTTTGTTTTTGAGATTTCAGGAATGTTAATCTGTGTTTTCCATTACTGCAAACAAATTACACCCCCATAAATTCATTAGCTACATATGGCTTTAATTTTTCTATTTGTCTGTCTGTCCCTATACGCTTGACCCATCTTGCACTTTGTTTTATCTGAGATAAAGTTCCAGTCTCTAAAAGCTGAATATGTACCTATTGAAGAGGCCAATCTGGATGTCAAGAGTTTGGTGAAATTTTAATTACATATTTTCCTGTGTTTATTAATCCTTCCATATCAATGCCAATTATTTCTAACTTCAGCTTTGGTCTCAGATCATTTACATCAGTTTACTAGAAAACTAGTTCAGTGATCTCTCCTGAAATTTTTGTTTTATTTACTGAAGCATTTCTATACATGATTACATCCAGAGAAATGTTATTTTTAAAATTGTATTTATCTATTTATTATTGCAATTTATTCACTTTGTATACCAGATGCAGGCCCCTCCTTCATATCCTCCCAGTCCCACCTACTCTCCCTCTTGTCCCCCTATGTACTTTCCCCAGTCTCTGATAGGGGAGGACCTCCTCTCCTTCTATCTGGCCCTAGCTTAGCAGATCTCACCAAGGTTGGCTTCATCATCTTCCTCTGTGCCTGGGCCAGTTGTGGTGGCAATAGTGTTTTTAACAACAGTAATCTTTTAATTACTCTGTGGATGAGTTTCTCCAAAGCTGAAAGGAAATGAATGAATTGTGTTTAATACTGGGAACTGGGGACTGTTTCAAATACAGTCCCCCTAGGGCATTTCTGGATGACAAAGGGTTACCTTGCCTATTTCTTAGTGATCTACATTCATTAGTTCACAGCTGGCTGTTGCCAGATCTTATGAATATTCCAGAAGGCTGTGGCCTTCTTTTTGGATCATTCCTAGAAAAAAACAAAAAAAACAAAAAAACATTGGATCACGTTGACTACAATCCCTTTTCAAATGATCTTGCTTACTACAACTAAAACATCAGCCATGCTCACTCATATAGACATGCAACGTAGGACGGACCCACCGGAATCTGTGCATCTAGAGAGGCTGAGCAGGAGAGAGGACCCTGGCTAGAGTTTTCGATCCTCATCCTGAGGGGCGGGGAGGATGGACAATAGAGAAAGAAGAAAATAGGAAACAACCTAGAAACCTGCTACAGAGGGCCTCTGAAAGCCAGAAGAAGAAATCAGGAAACAAACTAGGAACATACCATAGAGGGCCTCTGAAAGCCTCTGCCCTGCAGACTATCAAAGCAGATGCTGAGCCTGATGGCCAACTCTCAGGCAGAGTGAATGGAATTTTGTGTAGGAAGTGGGAAATAGTGGGAGCTGGAGAGGGTGGGATCTCCACAAGGAGAGCAACAGAACAAGAAAATTTGAACACAGGGAACTTCCCAGAGACTCATACTCCAACCAAGGAGATGACCTGGAACCCCTGCACAGATGTAGCCCATGACAGGTCGGTGTCCAGGTGGGTTACCTAGTAATGGGAAGAGGGACTGCCTCTGACATAATCTGATTGGCCTGCTCTTTGATCACCTCCCCCTGATGGGGGAGCAGCCCTACCAGGCCACAGAAGAAGACAATGCAGCCACTTTTGATGAGAACTGATAGACTAAGATCAGAAAGGAGAGGAGAACCTCTCCTATCAGTGGACTTGGGGAGGGGCATGCATGCAAAAATGGGAGGGAGGGTGGGATCGGGAAGGGATGAGGGAGAGGCTTATGGGGAGATACAAAATTAATAAAGTGTAATTAATAAAAAAAGAATAAGAGAAAAAAAGAAGAAAGATGCTCTAAGATTGTTGGAGGATCCAATAGAGCAAAACAGAAGAGGGATTACTGGGGGGGGGAAGGGCATAGCACGAGTGGGAAGAATCAACAAAATGAAAAGTGTAAATGTTTTTTGTTAAAAACTTAACTAATTAATTCAAATACTAAATACCTTAAAGTTAACGTAAGTGGGGGAAAGGGAGGGCACATTGCTATGATGCTTTTTGGAAAGCTGAAACACAATGGAGCACTTTAGGAATAAATAAATAAATTCACCTTCTGGAGAAAATTTAAAAAAAAATAGCCATTTTGGTTTTTCTTAAGATTCTCAGAATTTACTTCTTTCAGGTTAGCATCATAAACCTGAGATCCAATATCCACTGTATCTCTAATCTATTCCTTTCTTTCTGCTGATCTTGCCTTGTCTAATCACCCTTTTGCATTTTTAATTAGCATTTTCAAAAGCCAAAAATTCAATCAGTATTTTTCTGACTTCTGAATCTGATAATATTTCACTTACAGATAGTCAATCTTTGTAAAAAAAAATAATTGAAGGCTTTTTGGGGGAGTGGGGCTTCTATACTTTTAGTAAATGATGCAGAGCTCTTTTCTGTTTATTTAACCTTATCCCAAGCATTTGAAACTGTTAACCATATCACACCAATATGTGATTGTCAAATTCAGCTTCCTGTGTAACTCAGCATATTGACCTTCACCTAGCAACTGATCCTGGGAAATATCAATACCACTGGCTGGATATGTTGGTTTATAAGTCTAGCTTTGTCTTTCCACCATTGTTGCCATTGTAACTGAGAATGAGCTTTCAATACTGTGGTTGCCAAATCTCTCCAGGCTTGGGGATTAATTCTGTTATAAGTTACCCAACAATTTAATATCTGATTCATAAAGGATAAATTCATATCATAGGAACTGACAACTACTTTAAATATTCCCAAGTCTAATATGCCTATATAATTCCACTGAATCTCATTTTAACCTTGAGGTGCCTATCCTTTCCTGATGTCTCATATACTATTTGGATAAACTAAAGTTGGTTTTCTAACAACCTTGTGCTGCCCCCTTCCAGGTTCATTATGCACTTTTATGATAGGTGATAAGCTCCTGTCTAAAATCCTCTGTTTGTGTCTGAGTATATTTCTTTTGTCTTTCTAAGGCTTGTCTAAATTCCTCTTTCTGTATCTGATTATTTTCTTTATTCTTATATATAAGTTTCTATAATTTTCCTCATAAAGCTTGCATCATAGGAATTCACTTTCTCTTTGGGTGGGCACAAAAAGCCAATATAGCTATTAAGAATAAATTAAATTATCAAAATGATAATAATCATAAGTGGCAGTGAGCCAATTTCAGTTAAGTTATTTAGTTTTCCATTTTGTGCTTCTATTTAAAAGCCTTCTAAAATAGCACCGTACATGGTACTAAAGCCTTCTATTATGGTACTACCAATCCTTAACTCTCTCTTTGAGGAATCCAGAGATGATTTACCAAAAATAATGGCTTCTCAGATTGTTTGCAGCTAGAGCAATCTCTTTGTGTTGTCCTGACGGAGGTAGAGTGTCAAAATGTTGTATTTAAAAAGAAACACACAAATTTTAATCATTCAGTTTTACCAGTGAAGGCTCATTTTAATAGTTTTTCACTGTCTACTCCTTTTGGTTGTGTTAACTTCTATTTTAGAGAATTTGGGTGTGCTGTTATGTACCTAGTAAGAGATCTCTCTGATTTTTTTTCTATATGGACTTAGTGCTATTAACTGTCTCTGGTCAACACTTCCATTGGGTACTATGAGTTTTTATATGGTGTGTACTCATTTTATTGACTTTTAGAAAGTCTTTCATTTTTTTTTTATTTCAGTCTTGACTCATTTCTTTCTTTTCTTTTTTTTTTTTTTTTATTCCTCAGAGAGCTGTTCAGTTTCTATGAGTTTGTAAGCTCTCTATTGTTTTGGTTATTGATGAAGTGATGTTTTAATATATAGTGGTCTGATTGGATGCAGGAGGTTATTTCAAGTTTCTTATATCTTTTGAGACTTCCACTGTTCAAGTATATCATCAGTTTTGGAGAACAGTCTATGAGTTGCTGAGAAGATAGAATACTCTTTTGTGTTTGGGTGGATGTTCTCTACACATCGTTTGGGTATATTTAGTTTTTGCTGTTAGTTAGCTGGATTATTTCTCTGTTCAGTGTGGTCAGGAGGACTTGTCCATTGGTTAGAGTAATATATTGAAGTCTTCCCCTCTCAGTTTATGAGGGCCAGTATGTGATGCAACCTGCAGAATTGTTTCTTTTATAACTTGGGTGCTCTTATGTTTGGAGCATAGATGTTAAGTATTGAAATGTTATATTGCTGGATGTTTTTTTTTAATATGTCGTGTCCTTTACCATCTTTTGAATAGTTTTTGTTTGAAGTCTGTTTTGTTAGATATTAAAATAGCTATATGAGCTTAATACTTCAGTCCATTTATTTAGAATATTTTTTCCAACACTTTACCTTGAGATAGTGTCTATCTTGATGTGAAGCTGTGTTTGTTGTATTTAGAAGAAAGGTGGATTCTGTTTTATCATCCATTTTTGTGAGCCTGTGTCTTTTTTTTTTTGGTGAATTTGGGTCAATGTTATTAAGAGATATCAATGAACAGAGATTGTAAATCCTGGTATTTTGGTGGTGTTGGTGGTTTTAGCACCTTGTGTGGATCTGTATTTATAGATACATATTGTTTAAATTTGACCTTATCATGGAACATCTTATTTCTCCATTTGCTGATTGAAAGATTCTGGGCATAGTTAGTAATTTGTGCTGGTTTCTGTACTTTTTTTTAGAGTCAGAAGCACACCATCTGAGCCCTTCAACTTCTAGCACCTTTATTGAGAATACAGGATTAATTCCAATAGATCTTCCTTTATTTGTTTCTTGGTTGTTTTTTGTTTGTTTGGTTTGTCTGTTTGGTTGGTTAGTTTGGTTTGTTGTTTGTTTGTTTTCAGTTGCAGCTTTTCATATTCTGCATGTTTAGCATTTTTATTATTCTGTGGTAAGAAGACTTTCTTTTCTGGTCCAGTCTCTTTGGTATTTTGTATGCTTCTTGTGCCTTGATAGACATCTTCTTTAGGTTAAGAATTTTTTATTGTATGATATTATTGAAAAAATCTTCTTTGTTCTCATTCTTCTTCCTCTAATCTTATTATTAGCAGTTTTTTTTTCATAATGTCCCACAGTTCCTAGATGTTTTGTGATAGGGGATTTTTATATTTAACATTGTTTTGACATATGTATCCATTTCTTTTTTGTGTGTTCTTTTTTGTTTTTGTTTTCTTTTCTTTTCAGACACAGTTGCTTTGTATAGCCTTGGCTGTACTGGAATCATTTTGTAGACAAGGCTGGCTTCGAACTCACAACAAACCAACTGCTTCTGATTCCCTGAGTGTTGGTATTAAAGGAGTGTGAAAACACACTGTCTTCCATTTCTTCTATTTATAGATACATATTGTTTAAATTTGACCTTATCATGGAACATCTTAAATTTCTCTCCTTCATCTTTCTTTTCTGTGTGAACCTTGCCTCTATAGTTCCTTATTGTAGTCTTTAAAATTTAAATTCCAGGATTTCCTAAGTTTCTGCTTTAAAAAACTTTAAATAATTTCTTCTTCTTCTTCTTCTTCTTCTTCTTCTTCTTCTTCTTCTTCTTCTTCTTCTTTCTGAGGCTGGGATTCTCTGTGTATGGCTAGCTCTCCTGTATTTGCTTTTTTTGACCAGGCCAGCCTCAGAGTCACAGATATTTCTTTCCCTCTGCCTCCCCAAGTGCTGGGATCACAGGCGTGTTCCCTAATGGCCAGCTTGTTTGTGCTTTCTTTACTGTTTCTACTTCCATATTTCAAGAATGTTTTCATTCTCTTAATCTCCATTCAACAAGGGCCTGGAGATCAACTTCCAGATAGAGAACAGTGCATCCATTTCTCTCAGTAGAAGATGGAGCACTTTAGAGTGGCACCCATGTTCACTAGGTTGGGGTGTGGAAAGAATTTTCAATAGACTGTTACAACTAGCTAGCTCTTTTAGGATGAGACCACTAGTGGTAGTGGAAATACAGGTGTTCCAGAGCCTATGCCAATACAAAAGTATTACCATTCTTGGTTAAGCTGCTGTGCTAAGCACCCCAGATGTGCAGGTGAAAGTCCATGCTTGTTGCAATGCAACCAAGACACAGGCATGGTGAGACCAAGACTCAGTGAGGCCTAGGCCCAGTGGGCCAGAGACTAGGCCCATAGGGGAATAATTAATGATTCTCAGGGGCCGTAATGGAAGGATGATGGTATCAGAAAGCATATGACCAGCCAGCATGCATCCCCAGCATGTTTATTTGAAGTCAGGGATTTATAAACCTTATGCAGAGGGAAAGATTTTGAATATGAATGTTTGATTTGTTGGAGTCTAGGGGTCAAGGATACTTGGCTTACATATAGTGGTACCATACCTCATTTTTCATGTAGTGTGGTCTTATTGCAAGAAGGAGAACACAGTACTTAATTATCCTATATGTGAGGGAAAACCTCCAAGTACAGTTGAAAGTCACTGCTGAAGTTTAAGATCCTTAGCAGGGTGATGCATTTATAGGAATTCCCAGATGCTTGTTGGAGCACTTTCCTTAACAGGAAAGTGTTTGCCTAGTAATCTATCCTGAGGGCTATGTGAGCTCTTTACATGACCTGAGGTCATACAGATCAGGAGGTGGATATTTTTAGGCCCTTCACTGAGAACAGAGTTCACCATCATAGACCGAGTGTAAACAAGTGGCTATCCAGAGATGTCAGACTTCCCCCTAATCCAGCAAAGCCTCACATCCCTCAAATGTTTGCTGTTTCATGGCTTTATTTAAGGAATTTGTTTCCTCCAATTTTTTGATTATGTTTTGCCTGGATTTCTGTATGGAATTTATTCATACCACATACCAGAGCATATCCTGAATATACAAACATAGCTGCAAGCACAAGAAAATATCTTAAAACAAACTACATGAAGATGATATTGGTTGTTAAAGCAATTAGTGCAAAAAAAGATGTTTAAGCGTATAATACAAACACACTGTTTCTTAAAATTCTGCTTTCTTCCACTTGGCTTAGAAGTTTACATTTTCTTACACCAATGCATACATATATCCCATCATCAGTCAGAAAATAATATGGTTTCCAAGTGATTCTAACAGATATCTTTTTCTTTATCTTAAGAGTATGAGATAATTTTAGTAGTCAATATTGAAACATTTGTATGCTTTAATGGAATCTCTTCCATTGGAATATCCCTCCACCTCCAATACATTTTTTTATTGTTGCCAAAGGAAATAACCATATTGCACAAGTTGAGTAATGGACAGCAGTTTCTTTGATTTTGATTTTGAATATAATCCTATTGAATTTGCTTATAGGACTCTGTTATATTTATAGGTCTATCTTTGTGTTTGCTTTTGACGGGGTGCTATGTATATTGTATGATTTTATTAGTTATAATCTAACTATATTGTTTCTCTTGAAAGTCATAGACCTTCACATATTTTTACCTTCTGAAAACTTATTATATTATGTTATAATTCCTTGAGTTTTTGTTGATTTGTAGACTCGATTTACAGAAACAGTTTTAGTTATCTCTTCTTGATCCTGAAAGCTTGCCTATTATTATTTCTTAGTATATATATATATATATATATATATATATATATAGTATATATATATGTTTTCAAGTTGTAGCAATAATCAATGTATTGGTTTTTCTACTTAAGTGATTGATAGAGTTAATACATTGTTTTGGGGTTTTTAAAACTTTGTCATATATTGTCTCTGTGTCCAAATTAGCTTCAGTTTCTAATATTTCAAACCCTACAGTCAACTGTGGGAGCCTCAGTTAAGGGCATGCCCTCATCAGAGAAGCTGGTTGCTCTATCTGTGAGAGATTATTTTTACAGATGATTAATGTAGGAAGGCTCTTCCACTGAGAGATGCAATATCCCTAAGCAAGTGGACATGAGCAACATTAGACAGCTACCTGAGCATGAGACAGAGGTGAAACAAGAAATCAACCCAGGAAACATTTGCCCATTGCTTTTGCCTTAATTTTCTTCAAGCCTGACTCTCTATGCTAAGCTCTCAAAATGGTGGACTGTGATCTGACAGTACCAAACTAAACAAGTAAACCCATTCATGACCTGAGATGCTTTTGATTAGGGGATTTAGTCACAGCAACAAAGAAGCAAATTAGAACAAAAATCATATGCAAAGAGTGATTTAGCTGCTGCAAAGAATCTTGGAATGTTCTCTTTTTAAGGAAAGTGGAAAACATCATGACTTAAGATGGCAAAAGCATTAAAAAGCTGTATATACAACTTCATCAGCTGTTCTGGTAGGACCTAGAAGATCAGAGTATTGAGAGTAATGCAGACAGAGGAAGTCCATGTCATAGGATTTTGGTGGACAATAGACTCTACGGAAAATTAAACTCGAGGTCATTTGTGTGATATTTTAGCTGCAAATCATACTTATTCTGCACATGCCTTGAAATTGAGTAAGGCAGAATTAAAAAATGATGGATGGGATTTCTTAGATGGAATATTGAATCTGTTGAATGGTTATTATTAAAGAGACACTCAGGACCATAGTGAAAGAAAGAGACAAGTGGAACAGAAATAAATGTAAAGTCTTTGTTTTGTAAAGAAAAGCAGTACTAGGTAGTTTCAGATGGCAGTCATGTAATGAAACAGAGGCAGAATTTTTCAAGGAGATTATCACCATCAAAGAAGAGGTCCTAGCTTTGGATTTGAAGCCTAAAATGATATTCATAGAGTAAATGCCTTCCTTTTAATTCTTCTGTTAATGGAAGGAGGACTCAAAGTGCCAGGAATGAGCTTCATATAAAGCCTGCTCCACATGGTCCAAATGTGGCATGGTCCATTCCAATTTTGAATCCAAATTGACAGGCTCACCCATGTTGTGCTTTTTCTGAAAACAAGAAAGATGCAAAATTTAACATAATAGATTCATTGTGGTTTCTATTCAGCACGGTGCCACCCATCTGTGTTTGGCAGAGTCAGATCACCAGTGAAGATACTGTAAAGGTTCATTGCATGAAGCCGTGAGGGTGAAGCCTGAGTTGCATCTTGACACTACAAGATGTTGAGATACCTAAGTTATGAGACACCTGTCATCGAGTACTGCCTATAGGGAGTGGAAGTAACCAATCTGAGAGATATATGAGACATTGCATAGATAGGACTCTCTAAGACTTTTGAAACAGCAACAGGATTTGCTGTTTTCCTTGCTGGTCTTCTTTCCTTGGTACAGTCTTCCCTCACTATATATATATATATACATTCCTCTCTACTGGAATGGGAAGGAGTCTTCTGTGCATCTATGTAGGATTGATGTAACTTGCTTCTGATGTGGCAGTCAAGAGATTTTCTTATATGTCAGAAGAGACTTTGGACATTTAAACAGTGTATGAGTTATTGCCAAATTTTAGGATCACTGTACTTCAGTGATTTTCATCATGGGATGGCCATAAGCCAATAATGAATTTGTTCAGCAATTATTTGATTGAATCAAAAGAGCTACCAGAGAAGATGTTTCTGGTTTTGACATTGAATGAAAAAGTTTCTGTGTATGCCAGGCTGTCCTGAAAGTCAGTATGTACACCAGGCAGGTTTTGCACTTACAGGTCTAACTCCAGTTGAGGGTTGGGGTAAAATTTAGGCCAACATGCCTAGCATCAACATCATCATTGCCTGCTGAGTCTGGAATGTAGGGTTTTGGGTTTTTAGTTTAGTTTTGTTTTGTCTATGTAAGCATAGGTTTTTGTGGTGATCTTCATCCAAATCTTGCATTTGAAATTTGGCAGAGAGTATATTTAATTTTTTATTGGGCATGTATTCATGACATTACCACTGTCTGAGATTTTTGAGTCATTAAGTTGCAGGAGTGTGACATTCTTCCAACCTGTTTTTTTTTAACTTTATTCATTCATTTTATTCACATTTAATTTATTTTTATTTATTTTTTTTATAATTTATTCTCTGACATGAACTTGGTTCCTTAATCACTACTCTTGGGGGTGCAGCCTTGCAAGGCCACAGAGAATGATGATGCAGCCATCCTTGATGAGACCTGACAAGCTAGGGTCAGATAGAAGTGGAGGAGTTACTTCCATATCAGATTAGAGAAAGGGCATAGGAGAAAAGAAAAAAGGGTGGTTGGGACTGGGAATAGATGATGGAGTGGGCTACAGTGGGTATACAAAGTGAATAAATTGTAATAAATAAAATTTAAAAATAATTTAACATCTCAATTATAGCCTCCTCCCTTGTCTCTTCCTCATCTCATCCTCTATTCCTCTTCCCCCCTTGTCCCATTTTATCAGATAGGAGGAACCATCCTTTCCTACCAGCCAACCCCAACTTACTAATCTCACTAGGACTGTCTACATCCTCTTCCTTTGTGGTGTACTAATGCCTCCTCCACCATGGGGAAGTGATCAAAGAGCAGGCAACAGAGTCCATGTCAGAGCCAGCCCCTGCTACCCTTACTATGGGTCCAACATGGAGACTCAGCTGCCTATCAGCTACATCTGAGCAGGGGTATGGATCCTCTTCATGAACAGACTTTGGTGGTTGCATCATTCTCTGCATGTTCCCACAGTCCCAGATTTGTTGTCCTTGTTGGCCTTCTTATGGAACTCCTGTCATCTCTGAGTCTTTCTATCCCCCACTCTTTCCTATGACTCCTTGTGTTCTGCCCAAAGTTTGGTTGAGTCTTAGCATCTGCTTCAATCCCCTACTGGGTCGAGTCTTTCAGAGGACATGTATGTTAGGCTCTCATCCTGTTCCCTCTTTTCATTCATGTCTGATATCGATTCTATTTGCACTTTTGAACGAGAATTGAGCATCCTCCATAGGGTCCTCCTTTTTATTTAGCTTCTTTAGGTCTGTGGATTATAGTATGTTTGTCCTGTATTATGGCTATTATCCACTTATAAATGAGTATATACCATGCATATCTTTCTGGTTCTGAGATACCTCACTCAGAATAACCTTTTCTAGTTCCATCCATTTCCCTGAGAATTTCAGGATTTCCCTGCTTTAAATATGTGAGTAGCATTCCACTGTGTAAATGTACCACAATTTCTGTAACCGTTGTTCCATTGAGAGACATGCAGGTTGTTTTCAGATCCTGGCTATTATGAATATAGATGCTGTGAACATAATTGAGCAAATGTATTTATTGAATGGTGGAGCATCTTGTGGAAATATGCCCAGGAATAATATATCTGAGACTTGAAGTAGCACTATTACCAATTGTCTGAGAAAGCATCAGAATGATTTCTATTGTGGTCGTATAAGTTTGAACTCTCACCAGCAATGGAGGAATGTTTTCCATTCTCCACATCCTCACTAGCATGTGCTGTCTCTTCAGGTTTTGATCTTAGCCATTCTGATGGAATATCAAAGTCATTTTGACTTGCATTTCCATGATGACTATTGATATTTAGCATTTCTTTAAATGTTTTTCCACCATTTGCTATACCTCTGTGGAGAATTCTGTTTAGTTCTGTACTCCGGTTTTAAAGTGGATTATTTGGTTTGTTGGAGTTTAATTTCTTGAGCTCTTTATATATTTTGTTTATTAGCCCTCTCTGCTGTATGTAGGGTTGGTGAAGAACTTTTCTCAGGTCGTAGGCTGTTGATTTGTTCTATTGACAGAGTTCTTTGATTCATAGAAGGTTTTAGTTTCATGAGATTCTATTTATTAATTGTTGATCTCAGAACCAGTGCTCTTGGTGTTCTTTTAAGTAAGTTATCTTCTATGCCAATGTGATCAAGGCTTTTTCCCACTTTTTCTTCTAACTGATTTAGTTTGTCTGGTTTTATGCTGGAAGTCTTTGATCAACTTGGATTTTAGTTTAGTGCAGGATGATAAATATGGATCTATTTTCATTTTTCCACATGTAGACTTCCATTTAGACCAGCACTATTTGTTGAAGATGTTGCCATTTTTGCATTGCATTGGTTTGGCTTCTTTGTGAAATATCAAGTGTCCATAGGTTTGTGGGTTTATTTATGAGCCTTCGCTTCAATTCCATTGATTTACCAGTCTGATTCTGTAATAGTACCATGCTGTTTTTATTACTGTTGCTTTATAGTATTTATAGTATACTTTGAGATAAGGGATGGAGAAACTTCCTGAAAATCTGTTATTTTACAGGATTTTTTTTTAACAATTGTGTTTTTTTTTTTCTTTTTTCTTTTTCTCATGAATCTGAGAATTGTTCTTTCAAGGTTTGTAAGGAGTTGTGTTGATATTTTGATGGGAATATCATCGAATCTGTAGAATGTTTTTGGTAATATGGCAATTTTTACTATGTTGATCCTACTGACCCATGAGCATGAGAGATCTTTCTATCTTTTGTTATCTTCTTCAATTTCTTTTTTCAGAGGCTTTAAGTTTTTTTTAATTTTCATATAGGTTTTAAACTTGCTTGGTTAGGGTAACACCAAGATACTTTTTGGGTTTTTTTTCTGGCTATTGTGAGGGGTGTTCTTTCCCTATTTCTTTCTCAGGCAGTTTGTCTTTTGTATACAGGAGTCCTACTCATTTTTTGTTAACTTTGTATCCAGCCACTTCGCTGAAGAGTTTTTTAATTGTAGGCATTCCCTGGAAGAACTTTTGGGGACACTTATGTATACTGTCATTTCATTTGTGAATAGTGATACTTTGACTTCTTCCTTTTCAATTTTTACCCCCTTAAACTCCTTTGTTGTCTTATTGCTGTAGATAGGACTTCAGATACTGTATTGAAGAGATTTGGAGAGAGTGGGTAGCCTTGCCTTGTTCCTTAGTTCAGTGGAATTGATTTAACTTTCTTTCCATTTAGTTTGTTGTTAGCTATAGGGTTGCTGTGTATTGCCTTCACTGTTTTTAGGTATGTGCCTTGTACCCTCGGTCTCTTCTAGACTTTAAACAAGAATAAGTGTTGGATATTGTCAAATGCTTTTGCAGCATCTAAGGAAATGATCATGTGGTTGTTTTTTTTCAATTTATTTATATGATGGATTACATTGATTGATTCCATGTATTTAACCACCGCTGCATGCGTGGGATGGAGTCTACTTGGTTATGGTGGATGATATCTTTGATATGTTCTTGGATTTGGTTTGTGAGTATTTTATTGAGTATTTTTGCATTATTGTTCATAAGAGTTATTGGTCTGAAATTCTCTTTCTTTTTTGGGTCTTTGAGGATTTATCAAGGTGACTGCAGTCTTACAAAAGGAGTTTGGTCATGTTGATTCCATTTATATGTTATCAAATAGTTTGAAGAATATCAGTATTCTCTCTTCTTTGAAACTCTGGTAGAATTCAGCTCTGAAATCATTTGTCCCTTGGTTGGGAGTCTTCTGATGTTTGCTTCTATTCGCTGAGGGGATGTAAGACTTTTAAATTTCTTTACCTGATCTTGATTCAACTTTGGTAAGTGGAAACAATTAAAAAACTGTATATTTCATTTTGATTTTCAAATTTTGTGGCATATGGGCTTTTGATATAAGAGCTAATGGTTCTTTGGATTTTCTCAGTGTCTGTTATATCTCTCTTTTTATCAGACTTGGTTGATTTGAATAGTGTCTCTCAGCCATTTTCTTAGTTTGACTAAGAATTTGTTTTTTTTTTTTTTATTTTCTCAAAGAACTAGCTCCTGGTTTTCTTGATTGTTTGAATTGTTCTTTTTGTTCCTAATGTATTGATTTCAGCCCTGAGTTTGGTTATCTAGTGGTCTACTCCTGTTGGGTGTGTCTGCTTCTTTTTTCCTAGAATATTCAGGTGTGCCATTCAGTTCCTTGTATGGAAAGTCTCCAATAGCTTATGAAGGCAATTAGTGCTATTAAATGTCTTCTTAAGACTGCTTTCATTGCATCTCATAAGTTTTGGCATGGTGTGCCTTCATTTTCATTGAACTGTAGAAAGTTCTTTGTTTCTTCCCTGACCGAGATTTCATTGAGTAGGGAGTTGTTCAGTTTCCATGTATGTGTAGGCTTTTTGCTATCTCTGTTATTGTCAAGATCCATCTTTAGTCCATCATGGTCTGATAGGATACAAGATATTACTTCAATCTTGTATCTTTTGAGGCCTGGTTTGTGACCTACTGTATGGTCATTTTTAGAGAAGGGTCCGTGAGGTGCTGGAAAGAAGATATATTCTTTTCTGTTTGGGTGAACATTTCTCTAGATATTGGGTAGGTCTATTTAATTCATGACATCCATTAGTATCATTATATCTCATTTTAGGTTCTGTTTCACTGCTCTGTCTTTTGATGATAGTGAGCTGTGTGGTCTCTCACTATTAATGTGTGGTGATTGAAATGTTCTTTAAACTTTATCAATGTTTCTTTTACAAATGTCGGTGCCCTTGAATTTAGGGCATAGTTGCCCAGAATTGAGACACCATCTTGGTGGAATTTTCCTTTTATGAGTTTGAAGTATCCTTCCTCATCCCTTTCAATTAATTTTGGTTAAATGTCTCCTTAATTAGATATTAGAATTGCTACTCCTGCTTGTTTCTTGGGTCCGTTTGCTTGAAAACTAACAATTATCATGTTTTGGGAGTTAGAGTATATCTTTTGATTTCCTTCTTATGTTAAAGTTTATGTCAAACACTTTGGTATTATTTAATAGGCTTGCAGCATGTGTAAGTTACTTGATCTTTGTCAATGCAACTTTTAATAACAGTTTTTAAGATTTTGTGTTCTAATGTTTTCACTATAATACATTGTTAAGGTTTGCAAGCCATTCCAGGAAACTGACCAAGAAGGATGATTGAAAGGAAAAGAAATAGGGGAGGGAGCCCAGTATTTCTTCTCTATAATTAGAGACTGGCTACACGGCTGCTAAGGAGGAAAACTAAAAATGACCACTTCTTTTTCCCTTACTAAAGAAAAAGCAGCATCTAGCCAAAAGTGCAGAGGGTTATAAAAAGGGGGCCCTTTGTTCTGAGATTAGCTCCTGACATAATTAAAGGAGACCCAAGGACCCCTTCTTCAGCTACCAGGGACTGGGCATTTTAATGTAGTAACAGGAGCAATAAAAACAGCAGCCAAGCGTGTTAGCTTATGGGACAGGGGGCGAGGAGTAGACGTCACAAAGCTCCTGCCCAATTGTGATGCCAGGAACAGTATGGTGTGAGAGAGAGATTTACAGACACCAGAACCAGGGGAAAGGCTGTGTAAGGTCTGAGGACAAAGATGTGCCACTGCGTCCTGCAGCACCTAGAAGATGCTTCCAGAGGCTATTTCCAGGCTCCTAGCCAAGCCACCAGGTGAGAAGCTTAGGAACAAAGGCTTATGATGGTGGGAACAGCACGCAGGGGATTCTGGGATCTGTAGGCAACTCCTGGGCCACAGTTCAGGCAGCCTACAGGGAGAGACACAGACTCGTGACTACAAGCAATCCCCGGATGCATCGCGCCGCCTGGATGCCATTTTTGTAGTTCTCAGAATCCCAGAAGTCCTTGCTCAGAAGCCATGTTTGTAGTTCTTAGGCAGGTGGGTGTCTGCCGCAATGCATCTTGGGACCGTTGGGACTTCCGTGACCAGCGAGAAACGAAGGGATGAAGGTCCATCTGTGACTAGAGGGTTTGTGTTTACATCCCCATGGCGGGGGCCAGGGAGATGGCGGGGCGGCCTCGTAGCCTCCGAGCCTGGAAGTCTCCACTCTATGCGGGGCAGATACCGGAAGCGAAGCCCGAAGGGGCGGGACTGCCGCTAGAGACGCATTGCTACCCGGAAGGGTTTTCCCAGGTCAGCAATCTTCTTATCCCAAGCAGTTATGGACTCATAGTCCTGCTCACACGTGGAGTGGGGGAGGGGAGGAAGGGGAGTAGGAGGGATTTTGGGGTTCCCCGCCTCCCACCTCTGTCCACTCTTCGCTTTCCATCCATCCTCCTGGAGTCCCCGAGCGGCTCGTGCATGGGGTGGAACCGCAGGCAGAGAGATGGCGGGAAGAGAGCACAGTCCTCTGCTCCCACCAGTCATGCATGCTTTCTGGGGGAGATGGGTGCACCACGCCCAGGGAAAAGGCTGTGCAGGACCTTATATATGTTTTTCTGGCGCCCTCTGCTGGCCCGCCTGTGCACGAGCAAGGGGGGGCTGGGGGTTGAGTAGGTAAGGTGCACTGGGCTTAAATGTTAGGGTGCTGGGGACTCAGTACAGAAGGATCTGGCCACCTCAGCTGGTTTAAAGGCATATACATATGGGCAAAGAGAAAAAGAGATGGAGGAGGAAGGAAAAAGAGAGAGAGAGGGAGGGAGGGAGGGAGCAAGGAAGGAAGGAAGAGAGGAAGGAAGAAAGAAAGTTCTGTGTGGTTGTGCAGAAAAACAGGCAGCTAATTGAAACTTGGGTACTATTTGCTGTTGATTTGCTGAATTTGAACCAACATACATAGGTAAATGTGCAGGTATTCTGTCATCATATAAGTAACTGCAGTTTTTCCACATGGTAAATAAAATATTTTCAACCAGAAGGAAGGTGTAGAACATGGCAAACTAACACATTTTATTTAGAGTCCGTGTCAAATACGAATGACTTGATGAACTTTTTCAGAGGAAGTGTCTCATATTCAAAGGCAAGAGCTATCCCTGGCATAATGAACTTTCTCTAGTCACCTACACTCTCCCAGTACCCAGGGGATTTTACTTCCATAAATTCTGGATTGACAGGTTTGATTGCTTACCCCCTGCTTTGCTATGTGAAAATCATGACCCATACCCAATTTCTATAGAGATTAAACCAGAAGAAAATGATGTGGTGACCGTTTCTGAGCCCAGCTATTCCATACGGAATGCAGTGTATGCAGTGTCCCATGCCCTCCATAAAATGCTGTTGAGCAAAATTAAAATGGGACCTAAAGAAGACAGAAACATGGACTGCCTTCTTCCATGCCAGGTAAGCCTCACTCATAAGCAAGGGAAGCATCAGGATTTTATATTATTCGTAAGTAATTCACTGCCGTCAAGCCAATAAAACGTTTTCATCTTATAGTTGAAAGTAGAAATTAAAATGGAAAAAAGATTCTGTCAAAGTGTATGTGTATATATTTGTATCTTTCATGATTTGGGGACTGAAAGCACTCATTTGAAGACATTAAATTTGAATGTCTTTCAACAAATATTTTCCTAGTATGAGATGAAATTCTCTAAGATATCTGTATACATAGTGTAAAAATATAGCAAGTTTCTTCAGTGCTGACTACAATGTCCTCTAATGTGGCCTAGCAAGCCTGTTCCTCCCTTGGGGAGAAGGTCAAAGAGCCAGCCATTGAGTTCATGTCTGAGACAGTCCCTGTTCCCCTAACTAGGGAACCCAGTTGGATACTGAGCTGCGATGGGTTATATATGGGCAGGGGTTCTAGGTTATATCCATTCATGGTCCTTGGTTGCACTGAAGAGGCGTGATAAGCTAGGACCAGATGGAAGGGGAGGAGAACCTCTCTCATCAGTGGATTTAGAGAGGGGCAGGAAGGAGATGAGGGAGGGAGTGTGGGATTGGGAGGGAATGAGGGAGAGGGCTACAGCTGGGACACAAAGTAAACAAACTGTAATTAATATAAAAATAATAAATAAAAAATAATGTACAATGAAAAAAAATATAGCAAGTTCAATAATCAAAATTTTTATGATTTCATGGAATATGTCCAATGCCATGAGACATAGAGTATGGCATCACATCCAAAGCAACCGTTTCACCTAAAATACAATCTATATGACAAAAGACCATAAGAAAATCCTTTCGTGGACAATAAATAGCCTGTCCTAAAGTCAGCAGTAACTGAAAACTAATTGTTTTCACAAATTATTGATTATTAGTAAGGTCTGATGAAGGTGAAATCAAAACTGTGCTCCCATCATTAAATTTTAGAACACAGACAGTGCTCATGAGTCTGGGCCATATCTCAACGTGTTAGTGATAAGTGTAATGTGTGGGTTTTAAACCAACAAGATATAAACTAGGCCCCGTTTACACTTGGAAATCACCTTCAAATAGGATATCAAGATGATTGTTGAGCAAGTAAATTGAACTTTTCATTCAGTCAATGATAAGGAAATAAAAGATAAAATGTGAATGTTTGTATACTATATAATTAGTATTATGGGAATCAGTAATATTTGACATTAATAATGACATAATCTGTAATCGTGGCTTCCAGTCATAATGTATTAGGTAAGTGACTATTTCTCTTGTACGGATAACTGAGTACCTGTATAGAAGTTCTTTATAACATGACTTATTAATTAGTTAACACAATATTAGGTTGTGTTATTAATTTTCAGAAGTTGATTTTTTGTAATCAAGATAAAGCTGCTGGTGTCTTAACACAAATATGGAAGTGTTTCTTCCTTTTCCCTTATGTGGAATACTTTGATGAGTATTGCAATGAGTTCTTTGAGACTCTTGTAGAATTCATGCTGAATCTCTAGACCTAGGCTTTTCTTTTTTTTTTCTTTTAATTGAGAGATTTTTAAATTACCATTTCTATCTTGGTTGTTATGTGTGTTTTAATAATTTATTTCATCTTGATTTAATGTTGTTAGATTTTATACATTTAGAACTCTACCCATTTATTTTTTTGCATTTAAATGCTTAGTTGAATGAAGACTTTTAAAATAGGAACCTATGATTCTCTGCTTTCCTCAGTGCATGTTGTAGTGTCTGTTAGATCAGGACTGATGCAGTTGATATGGACTTAAAAGAGAACAGACAGGCATTTCCAAAAGCAGGATTTTTCTCTCAAACAGAACACTTATATGGTAGTCTTTTGAGAGTGGAAGTGGAGATTCTCTGCTGTAGTACCAGGGGATGGAGGTCTTAAGTAGCTTGATGAGGAGAAGGACACACTGTGGGGATTCAGTGTATAAATTTCTGGACTTAGTCCTGCCTGTCTGTAGGTGTGTGTGTTTATTTCTGGGTATTTGATTCAATTCCATTGATCCACAAGTCTGTTTCTCTGCCAGTACTATGCCATTATTATTACTATTGTTCTATAGTATAACTTTAGATCAGGGATGGAGATAACTTCAGAAGTTCTTTATTGTACTGGGTTGTTTTAACTATTCTCTTTTAATTTTTTAATTTGATGTTGAGAATTGTACGTTCAAAGTCTGTAAGGAATTGTGTTGTTGTTTTGATGGGATTTGCATTAATCTCTAGATTTCTTTTGGTAGGATGACCATTTTTGCTGTTATTCTTACTGATCCATAAGCATGGAAAATCTTTCCATCTCTGATATCTTCTTCAATTTCTTTCTTCAGAGACTTGAAGTTTTTTTCATACAGATCTTTCCCTTGCTTGGTAAGAGTTAAACCGATGTACTTTATGTTATTTGTGACTATGTACTTTATGTTATATTGTGACTATTGTTGTTGCCCCAATTTCTTTCTCAGCTCACTTCTCTTTTGTACACAGGAAGACTTGGGATTTTTTTCTTAGTTAATTTTCTAACCAGCAATTGTGCTGAAGGTGTTCATCAGCTGTACTAGTTCTCTGGTAGAATTTGTGGGTCCACTCATGTATACTATCATATCATCTGTGAATAGTGATACTTTGACTTCTTCCTTTCTGATTTGTATCACCTTGATCTCCTTTAGTTGTTTTACTGCTCTAGCCTGGACATGGTGGATGGTATCTTTAATGTGTTCTTAGATTTGCTTTGTAAGTATTTTATTGAGTATTTTTGCATCAATGTTCATAAGAGAGATAGGTCTGAAGTTCTCTTCTTTTTGTTGTTGTTGTTGGGTCTTTGTGGGGTTTATGTATCAAGGTGACTGTGGCTTCCTAGAATGAGTTTGGTAATGTTCATTCTATATCTATTTTGTGGAATAGTTGGAAGAGAAGTAGAGTTAGCTCTTTGAAAGTCTGGTAGAATTCTGAGCTGAAACCAAGTAGAAGAGAGACTTTTGATGACTGATTCTATTTCCTTGGGGGATATAGGTTTATTCAGATCTAGATTTAATTTTGGTAGATGGAATCTATCAAGAAAATTGTCCCTTTCATTTAGATTTTCAAATTGTGTGGCATACAGACTTTTGTAGTAAGACCTAATGATTGTTTGGATTTCCTTAGTGGCTGTTGTTATGCCCCCCTTTTCATTTCTGATTTTGCTGATTGGGATAGTTTCTCTGCCCTTTACTTAGTTTGGCTAATGATTGTCTCTCTTGTTGATTCTCTATAAGAACCAGCTCTTAGTCTCCTTGATTCTTTGAATTATTTTCTTTCTTTATTTTTTAATTTAATTTAATTTTTTATTACTAGTTATATTTTATTAACTCAGTATCCCAGCTGTATCCCACTCCCTCATTCCCTCCCAATTCCATTCTTTTTCCCTTGTCTTCATTGAATGGTTTTGGCTTCTTTGTAAAAAATCAAGTATTCATAAGTGTGTGAATTTATTTCTGGGTCTTCTATTCAGTTCCATTGATACTCATTTCTGTTTCTATGCCAATACCATGCAGTTTTTACCTGTACTACTATTGCTCTGTAGTACAGCTTGAGATCGGGGATGGAGATACCTCCAGATGATCAATTTTTTTTTACAGGATTTTTTTGGAGATTCTGGGTTTTTTTGTTTCTCTATATGAAGCTGAGAATCTTTCTTTCAATATCTGTAAAGAACTGAGTTGGTATTTTGATGGGAATTGCAATGAACCTGTAGATTGCTTTTGGCAGGATTGCCATTTTCACAATGCTAATCTTACTAATCCATGAGCATGGGAGAACTTTCCATCTTCTGATATCTTCGTCAATTTCCTTCTTCAGAGACTTAAAGTTTTTTTTTGTTTGTTTGTTTGTTTTTTTTTTTCAAACAGGTCTTTCACTTGCTTGGTTAGAGTCACCTCAAGGTACTTTATATTATTAGTGGCTATTGTGAAGGGTGTTGTTTCCCTTATTTCTTTCTCAGCCCTTTTATCTTTTGTATACAGGAGGGTTTCTGATTTTTTTGAGTTGATTTTGTATCCTGCCACCTTGCTGAAGGTGTTTATCAGATGAAGGAGTTCTCTGGTTAAATTTTGGGGGTCGCTCGTGTATACTATCATATCATCTGTGAATAATGACACTTTGATCTCTTCCTTTCTGATTTGTATCCCCTTGATCTCCTTTAGTTTTCTTATTTCTTTATCTAGGACATCAAGTAATATGTTGAAGCGATATGGAGAGTGGGCAGCCTTGTCTTGTTTCTTATTTCAGTGGGATTGATTTAAGTTTCTCTCCGTTGAGTTTGATGTTGGCTATAGGCTTGCTGTATATTGCCTTTACTATCTTCAGGTATGTGCCTTGTATCCCTGATCTCTCCAAGACTTTAAACATGAATGGGCGTTGGACTTTGTCAAATGCTTTTTTGGCATCTAAGGAGATGATCATGTGGTTTTTCTCCTTCATTTGTTTATGTGGTGGATTACACTGATGGATTTCCATATGTTGAACCATCCTTGCATGCCTGAGATGAAGCCTATTTGTCCATGGTGAATGATATCTTTGATGTGTTCATGGATTTGTTTTGCAAGGATTTTATTGAGTATTTTTGCATCAATATTCATAGAAGAGATAGGTCTGACGTTCTCTTTTTTTGTTGGGTATTTGTGTGGTTTAGGTATCAAGGTGACTGTGGCTTCATAGAATGAGTTTGGTAATATTCCTTCTGCTTCTATTTTGTGGAATAGTTTGGAAAGAATTGGAGTTAGCACTTTTTTGAAGGTCTGGTAGAATTCTGCCCTGAATCTATTTGGCCCAGGGCTGTTTTTGGAAGGGAGACTGTTGATGACTGCTTCTATTTCCTTGGGGGATATAGTAGTATTCAATCTATTTACCTGATCTTGATTTAATTTTGGTAGATGGAATCTATCAAGAAAATTGTCCATTTCATTTAGATTTTCAAATTTTATGCCATATAGTCTTTTGTAGTAAGACCTAATGATTGTTTGGATTTCCTCAGTGTCTGTTGTTAGGTCTCCCCTTTAAATTCTGATTTTTCATTTCTAAATTCCACTCTGAACAAATTGCTTATCCCTGATATGGCACAGCATAAGTCAATAAATATGAAAACCACATAAATGACGTATAAACAAAAATCAAAAAATCACATGAACATCCCGATAGCTTAAACAAACAAAAAAAAAACAAAAAAAAATCTGTGAAAAAATCCAAATGCCTTTATCATAAAAGTTTCAAAAGTTGTAAGGCTAGAGGCAACACCTCTCAACACAATAAAGGTATAGGTGAGAAACCTGCATCCAAATCATCACTAATGGAGAAAAGGTTTAGGCTAGTTTACTCAGATCAGAAGTTTGTCATCTATGCTCACCACCCCCACTCCTTTTCAATATTTTGTGCAAAGTGTTAGTTTAGGCAATTAAAAAAAATGTAAAGGAATATAAATAGGGAAAGTAGAATTCAAACTATCATGCTGTAGATGGTGTTTAATATTTACTATTGATATATATTCTGGTAAAGCTTGCTGTTTATCCTAAACAGCTGTATACCCAAATCACCACACAGAGACTAGGCTTATTTAGTTAACCTAGAACACAATGCTGGGCAATTGTTACTCCATCCTAAACCTCCAAGCCCTCATAGTTTCCTAACATTTAGATTTCCCACATTATACTTGCTTTTAGTTCCAAGATCTCTCTTTCCTGTTTCTTTCTCCTAGCTCTCCTCTCGCAGCTCTCCTCCCACTCACCTCTGGCCCCTCCCCTCTTTCCTGTCCTCTGGATCCTCCCATTGTACATTGTGGCTAGTTGTTTTATTTTGGCCTGTTTACAAGCAATTTACACAGTATGCTTATGGTAAGTATCACAATGCAATATCTAGATTGAAACCAGAGAGTGGGGGGGGGGGAGAAAGCAGCATTTGATTGAACATTATACCAACACTATCACTCTTTACAGATGATGTAATAATATGGATTACAATTCCCCAAAATTCTATCACAAAAATTTATGAAATGATTAACAAGGATAGCTATGTGACAGTATACAGAACCAACTTAACATGTTATTAGTATGTTATAATGATAATGATGTGTTATTGGCTCCGTGCACAGGACCGATGGACTTGACCCTGTGTGCAAATCCTTCAGCCCTCTGTGCACTCATTCATTCATTCACTCATTCATTCATCCATTCTCCTCCTCCTTCTCTTCCTCCTCCTTCTCCTCCTCCTTCTCTTCCTTCTCCTTCTCCTCCTCCTTCTCCTCCTTTTCCTTCTCCTCTTCCTCCTCTTCTTCCTCCTCCTTCTCTTTCTCCTCCTCCTCCTCCTCCTCTTCCTCCTCTTCTTCCTCCTCCTTCTCTTTCTCCTCCTCTTCCTCCTCCTTCTTCTCCTCCTCTTTCTCCTCCTTCTCCTCCTCCTCATTCTCCTCGTACTTCTCTTTCTCCTCCTCGGCCTCCAGAATCCAGAAAGCATCTTAAAGTCTTGGGGAGACAGTTGATAGGTCAGACCCCCGTCCTCACCTCCACCCCCAGAGTGTGTCTGACTGTGACCCTCTCCTCACCTCCCCGTTCCACCCCCCAGCAGCGTTCTTCGCCCACAAGGTGGAACACGAGAGCAAGACCCACAATGGCAGGAGCTTCCAGAGGACCGGGACACTAGCCTTCGAACGCATCTACACTGCCAAGTGAGTCCAAACCTGGTGGGGGCTGCTGGCTGGGGTAGGGAGGAGAGGGAATGGGAGGGGAGGGTGGTGAGTAGGTTCCTTCAGCATTCTGGAGCTCGGGGATGCGTGAGTTCGAGGCCAGCCTGGTCCACAGAGCAAGTCCGAGACTTGGCCGGGGCCACACGGAGAGACCCTGTCTCGAAATAACTCACAAGAAATGGGGCAGCCTGGGAATTCTTTCTCTCTTTCTCTCCTTCCTTCCCTCCCTCCTTCCTTCCTTCCTTCCTTCCTTCCTTCCTTCCTTCCTTCCTCCCTCCCTCCTTCACTCCCTCCTTCTTTCCCTCCCATCCCTTTCCCTTCCTCCTTCCTTCTCTCCCTCATTCCCTCCTTCCTTCCCTCCCTTCTTCCCTCCCTCCTTCCTTCCTTCCTTCCTTCCTTCCTTCCCTCCATCCTTCCTTCCTCCCTCCTTCCTTCCATATCAAAAAGGGGGCAGGCCAAAGGTAGCCCAAACAAATGTAAAAATCCAGGTACAAGATGCCTAGCATATCCTTAAATGCTAAAGGAGAAAGGGAGTTTATATAAAGTCTGGCTACAAAGGCCCATCCTGTGTAAAAAAAGGGGGCAAGCCAAAAAATAGTCACAACCAATGTAAAACTGAGGTACAAGATGCCTGTGGTATGCTTAAATGCTAAAGGTAAGAGGGAGTTTAAATAAAGTTTGGCTATAAAGGCATAACTCCCCATTCTATATAAAAAGGGGGATAGGACAAATAGCTACAGCATATATAAAAACCTAGGCCTAAACCTTTAAACAGGTACAGGATACCTAGGGTATGCTTAAATTCTAAATTAAAAAGGAGTTTATATAAAGTTTACCTAAAACATTCCTTTTCTGTTGCTCAAGGCAACCAGCTTGTCTCTCTAATGGGAGTCCTCTCAGGAGATAGGTAGCAGCTTTGCCTAATGCAACACTTACCCAAGACTCCAAAAAAGATACTTTGATTTATCCAACCTTGTTTTAATTTCAACGTGATAATGATTGTATGTTCAGTAATAATGGTAACTTATATTGCTGATCCCTTTACATGGAAACAACTCTCAACCTGACTGAGATATAAAAAATAATGTCTCCAGTCAAAACATCAACCATACATGGCCAATAAATCCTTGGCTATAATATCTTTAAATTTTTCATTATGCCATTATTTAAATTGGCATAGATAAAATTGGCTTACAGTTTAGTTTCATCCTGCACATTTCATACACTCATAATTTTAGAACTGTATGATGTTTGTGAGAAATTATATGTGTGAAGAACAAAAGGACTGGACACTGGAGATGCTGGATCAAACCTGACAGAATCCTCTTTCCAGCATGCTGAGACCTTAACATATCTATTCCAGCATCTTGCATGTTCCAGCATTCTGCTTGTTCCTGCCTCAACTGCTTCAATTGCTGTTTCTCATCAATATTTCAATATTATTTGGTGATATTTGACAAAAAAAAATGGGCTTCTTCTTCAGACTATGTTATCTGAACTGAAATTTCTAGGCTAGGTGTATGAGCGAACATACCTGTAGGGTAAGCAGTCAGTAGGCAGAGGCAGGAGGATCACATTGCCAGACACATTTTCAAGAAGGAATTTATGGTATTAATTTGTTGGTGGTCCCATCATTATTTCATTCATTCTTCCTTCCTTCCTTCCTTTCTTCTGATTTATTTATTTATTCATTTATTTATTTATTTATTTATTTATTTATTTATTTATTCATTCATTCATTCATTATACAGTGTTCGGCCTACATGTTCACCTGCAAGCCACCAGAGGGCACCAGATCTCACTATAGATGGTTGTGAGCCACCATGTGGTTGCTGGGAATTGAACTCAGGACCTTTGGAAGAACAACCAATGTTCTTGTCATCTGAGCCCAACCCTGGTCCCACTTTGTTTTAGCTCATGTTCCATAAATTTTCTAAAACATAAATGAATGTGTAAGACATTAAGAAATGTCTTAATGATTCTTTACTGTGGTCACACATAAGTTTGAACAAATACTGCTGAGTTCATCTCAAGAGCTCACGTCACCATGTGGTGAAATAAATTTATCATTGTGTTTTCAGGATGATAACTATTTCTTACCTATGACCACTAGGAAGCTGTATGCTGCCTTAGCTGATCAAACTGGATGGATGAGTAAACAGCAGCTTTTAAGCCAGCCTCGATCTTGTGATCCTCCTGTCTCAGCCTTCTGAATGCTGGGGTTCCAGGCTTGGGCTGCTAAAGTGAGAACAATGAAGCAGATGGTACATTTATCTGTTTGCATGGGGGGGAATTATCACATTTTTACATTTCCAAACTTTATATGCATAACATATCTCCCACATTTAATAAAATATTAAAATGTGTCACTCTGCCATGGAGCCTTGACAACCCACAAATATGCCCTTGAATTTTTCTGTTGCCATCTATTGCTGCTCAGGGGGCTAACTGGTTAGTCTGGTTTGTGGCCCCTTGGAGAAAACTAACTTTAAAATTTATTATTAGTATAATTTAAAGAGGTAGTGAGTGTTCTTTTTGGAGGGAGGGGAACTTTATTGATGATCCATGGTGTATTATTTTTTTTGAAAATTTATTATTTGTAGAGTATTCTGCCTGCATACCAGAAAAGGGCACCAGATCTCACTATAGATGTTTGTGAGCCACCACATGGGTGCTGGAAATCAAACTCAGGACCTTTGGAAGAGAAGCTTGCACTCTTAAGCTATGTGATGTCTCTCCAGCCCCATCATTTATTATTATTATTATTATTATTATTTTAATTTTTACTGATTCATTGTACATCCCTGTCATAGACCCCTCCCTCCTCTCCTCCTGGTTCTACACTCCCTGTTTCCCCTATCGGGCTCTCAGAGAAGGGGATCAACCCTCCCCTGTGTTCACCCACCCACACCACCATATCAAGTCGCATCAGGACTCAGTGCATCCTCTTCCCCTGTGGCATGGCAAGGTAGCCACAACAGGGGAATGTAATAGAAAGCTAGCTTGTGGGTCAGGGTGCATTCATATGTGTGTTGGTCCTGCTGTGTTTAAAAGACCTTGTTACCCTCGTGTCCTTCATCCCCTCTGGTGCTTACACTCTGCACACAGAGTTCCTTGAGCCCTTGAGAGGGAATTGCTGAAGACATCTCATTTAGGGTGGAATGGTCTAAGGCCTCTCACTGTGAATCAATTGGTTTTGGGTCTCTGTATTTGTTCCCATCTGCTGCAGGAAGTTTTCTATGATAATCAAGCAAGGCACCGATTTGTGAGTACGGCTGTGCTCCTTTAGCAAAACCATAGCATTTACATTTCTCTGATGTCCCTGGCCTGTGTAGACTTAGGTTCCCTGCCACTCAAGCCATGTTGGATCAAGGTTCCTTTTCATGGAGTGAGATTCCTGAAACTCAACCAGATATTAATTGGTCACTTGCATGAAATTTGTGCCACAAGCACACCAGCAAAACTTGTACCCAGGTTACCATTGGAGAGTGAAGGGTGTATGGGTGAGTTGGTGTGTACTTTCCTCTTTAGGTGGACTGTGGTGAATGTTAAGGGGAATGTGAGCACCCACAAGCATGCATGCCATGTCTTCAATGTCTTATGTATTGTTGAAAAAGCAGGCACTTGAGAATAACTATAAAGTTATGCTCCAAGAATCTGACACTTGGTGGAAATTAAACTTTCAGGAGTTACCATGGCTCCTCTTCATTTTCCTAGTTCCTCCTGTATCATGTTATTTTCAGGTATTTCAGACCGAACAAAAAACATCTTTTCAGGCTGGAAATGGACTGTAGTTTTCAGGTTAGATAGCAGTAGCATAAAATTTGGTCAGTGGTGAACTATACTTATCTGTGTGCATTACTGAAAATATCTAGATTTCAACATGTTTATATTCATGAATGGACTTACATGTATTATAGGGATTTTATGTAGATAATTCACAGTATGATTGCTTAAAACTCTTTCAAAAATTTACTATTATTTCACCCACTTCCTTCTTTTATATTTATCCTCCTTCATAATTAGAGTACCTCCCCTGGTTTATCCCAATCGGATCAATTGTATCTGCCATTATATTGCTTACCCACCATGCCTTCTTGTTTCTATAGTTATTCCATGATGAATACTCACAAATCAACATTTGGAGCTAGATGCCCCAGAGTAGAGAATGAAATATATTTGTCTTCTGGATATGGGTTACCTAAATTATGTTTTTTTTACATACATCTATTTATATGTATGATATTTATCATGATAAACATATTTATGAGTTTCCATTTCCTATCTATTGTGAACAGAATAGCAATGAAGGTGACTGAGCAAGTACTTGTAGAGTGGGATGTCGAGTCATTTTTACGTATGTCAAAGAAAAGAGAGAAGAGTCAGGCAGCAGATTTATAATTTCTGTTTAGAAAATTCTCTACTCTGATTTCTGGAATGGCTCAACCTGTTTAAAAGAGACGCCACGGAGGGTTTGGGGATTTAGCTCAGTGGTAGAGCACTTGCCTAGCAAGCACAAGACCCTAGGCTCAGTCCTCAGCTCTGGAAAAAAGAAAAGACACACCATGGACCCCTTTCCAGAAATTGATTTTCATGCCTCGTCTATAGAAAAATCTCAGATATCACCCAAAGCCCTGTATACTCCACAAAATAACAAAGAAAACAAGTATTTGTTCATGTACTATTTATCTCAATTACTATCATGTAATTACATTTTGAATATGTATATTATTAATATGAATATTAATAAAAACATGCATAACTTACTAAAATGTGTTTTCAGCAGCAGCTTCTATTCTAAAATAGAATGTCTGTGATTGTTCTATGAAGTCAGGGGCTCTTATTTTGTTTAAATATACATTTAAGAAAAAAGTTACTTAAAAGCTACTTTAAGTTACTTAAAAAAGTTACTTAAAAGTTACTTAAAAATAATTTAATTTTAGTATACTAATAGGTTTTATTAGTAAAAAGAAAACTAATATATCAAAATGATCATTTTTTATTTTTAATACATCTCAAAGAGTTTTTATCAGGTCTTAAGAGAATAATGTGGCACTTAGGGAAGAAGATGCACCCCAGCAGCCCTGCACTAGAGGCCAATAAGGAGAAGACCTCCACAGCCACGACAGCTTTGCCCTTGGTGCTCTGGTAGACAGGGATGAAGATGACCCAGACACTGAGGAAGACCAGCATGCTGAATGTCAGGAACTTGGCCTCATTGAATGTGTCAGGCAGGTTCCTTACCAGGAAAGCCACAGTGAAGCTGCCTAACGCCAGGGTCCCTAAGTAAGCCAGCACACAGTAGAAAGCAGTAACTGAGCCCTTGTTGCATAAAATGATGACATGAGCATGTACAGAGTGTTCATCAGTGTCAATATAAGGAGGTGAGGTTCCCAGCCAGACTGCAGAGAGAATAAGTTGGATCAGGACACAGATGGGGATGACAGCATTATAGATGCCTGAGACAAACAACCTTCTCATTGTTCTCCCTGGTTTCATGACCCTAAAGGCCAGAATTACAGTTATAGTTTTTGCCAAAATGGTGGAAATAGCCAAAGTGAACACAAGTGCAAATGTTATTTGTTGCAGTATGCAGGAGGTTGTGTTCGGGCAGCCAATGAAGAGAAAGGGGCAGAGGAAGCAGAAGAGGATGGAGATGAGCAGGGTGTAGCTGAGAGTCCTGTTATTGGCCTTAACAATGGCAGATTCTCTGTGTTTGAGAAAGATTCCCAAAACTGCAATTGTGCTGACAGAGAAGCACATAGCTATGCATGCCAGCGTGATGCCCAGAGGATCCTCAAAGGAAAGAAATGTCACTGCCTTGGGCAGACAGTAGTTTCTCTCTGGGTTTGGGTACTCTTGACTTGGGTAAGGGATGCACTCCTGCTGATCTGTATGGAGAAATTGGATCAACATTTCACCTTTTATAAATATCTATTTGTTGCACATTTAATTCATTAAAGTGCTTTCCAGTGATGTGTGTATTCTGGTATATTCTGCTTCCTGTTACTGCCAAGTACATGAACGCTTTATAATTCGCATTTCTACTGTTTATCCTGTTTAATTAAAAATAAGCTTTCTTCTCAGCAGCTTATCACTGTTTCTCAAGGGCAGTGAAATCTATTTTACTCGTATTCAGATAAAGTAATACTGTCAAGTGAGCCTTCAAATCTTTTTTTACACTTTGAGTTTCTAAGTATGTGTACAGTGTATTTTGGTGACATCAATGTATAAAAATACACTTCCTTCCTTGTTTCCATCATCATGGGTTCTTCTCATTTTTTTTTGTTACTCACTGTTTCAGTGGATATTTGTTATCCCACTCCTATAATTTTTCTAAGGTAACATGGGAATAAGTTAGGTCTCACCTCCATGGCCTATGGAACAGTTCTGATTTGACGATAAATATACATCAACAAACTCCAGCTATAATTTCAGACCAATCATTACCTATCTCAGCTGTGGAAGTTGCAAATAAATTTCTATAATCTTTGACATCCTTTGACTCAGGACAGGACTCTTTGTCTTTCATTAGTAATCCCAGAATAATCCTGGGAATTGTTCTAACTTTCACTCTTGTTCTTCCAGTAATATTCTGAAGACTGAAAAATGACCTGCATGTCATAAATACCATAAGTCTACAAAAATGTTAAATCAGAAAAGGGGAATGACACAGCCATATTCAATGAAATTGTTGAGAGTCATGAAGCCAGTACAGTTGCGTGGTGCTATTGCAGCAAAGATGAGCAGATTGTTATAATCATTGTTCTTCTATCTCTAACTTCTGGTTGTTTGTTTTGTGTGTGTGTGTGTTGCATTACTGGGAAATTTCTGCACTATGATTCAATCTCTATTTTTTCCTTCAGAAAAATTATGTCTGAGTCTTTTTTTAAATTAGGAATTTTTAATTAATTATAGTTTCTTCACTTTGTATCTTAGCTGTATCTCATTCCCTCCACACCTTCCTGCCCTCATCTCCTCCCATGTCCCTCTCCAAGTCCCCTTCCTTCTGACCCTAGCCTATCAGGTCTCATCGGAGCTGGCTGCATTGTAAGGGGAACAGGGACTGACATAAACTCATTGACTGGCTCTTTGATCACCTCTCCTGAACGGGGAGCAGCCTTACCAGGCCACAGAGGAATCAGTGCAGCCAGCCCTGATGAGACCTGAGCCTTATGAAAATACTAAACTTAACTTTATCTGTCCACTGTTTGAAAATCTTCTTTATGCCCTGGAGATTATTAAGCAGAGTTAAGCAGATGAGAGAGATGAGGCCATTATTTCAGGAGTTTTCTTGGGGTATGTGCCCCAAACAGTGTATTGGTGCAGGGTAACCAAAGGCAATATTCGAAGCCTGAGAGGCCTGGAGATTCAGGTCTAGATTTACGATCTTTTATTAAAGGCTTAACGCTCCCTGAAAATGTAGTTTAAAGATAGAAGGTCACATAGAGTACACTCCTGACCGAATAAAACTCAGTAAATAAGATAAATTGACTTAAGTAAACTTTTTCTACTTTGTAGCATAGATGGTGATACATAGAGTAAAGGGAGCTATTTATTTGTATTTGCTATGCATAAAGAGACCAGTTAAAGTGTTTTCTGTTTCTCTGGACTACACTCATACTGCAAACAATGGGAGCCTGAAAGCAGGCTTTCACAGATTAAATGTGTTTTCTTTGAAGGAGACATTCTTTAGATTCTTTAAAGTAGAGTTATAGGGCTAATAATGATAATCAAATATATTCCGTGTGTACTGCTTATATTGTAACTGAGCTTTTACCCTGGATAATGAAAAAAAAAATCAAACACCCATTCTCTACCACTTGTATAATCATTAATCTGTGTTTGTACTGTGAAACTTGTATAAACAAGAAGAGCCTTTTCAACAATAAGTCAGAGCCAAAGAAAGGTCTGAATGTTAGAAGTCAGCTGCTAGATTCCTCTGACAACTTCAGCTGACTAATTCTCTCTCTCTCTCATTGCTGACTCCTCATCTGCTCTCTGTAGCACCCTGAAGACAAAGACCTCTCCTTTCCATGCTCAGTATTGCCCCACAGAAAGGCTCCTAGCACAAGCTCACAGAGAATGAACTCCCAACAATAGAGCATTCATAGGGCAGATCAGGGCGCTCTACACATACACAACAGTTGTGCAGCTTGGTCTTTATGGGGACACCTAACAGCAAGACCAAAGCTGTCTCTGATTCTTTTGTCTCCTAATTGGACTGCCTTGTGTAGCCTCAATGACAGAAGTTGTGCATAATCTTATTCCAACTTTATATGCCAAGGTTGGTTGATATCCATGGGAGACTTCTTTCTTTGAAGAAAAAGGGAGTAGAGGCACATTGGATTGGGAGGTGAGGTGAGAGAGAGGGTCTGGGAGGAGAGGTGTGAGCAGATGCTGCGATAGTACACACACAAAATAATTAATAATATAATAAAAAGAAATAACATTATAATAGAAATGAATGAAACAGAAATAAAGAAAACAATATATAGAATTAACCAAAGGAAGAGCTGGCTCTTTCTGAAGATAAAGAAAATTGACAGACCCATATCTCAAATAAATTAAGGAAAAAATAGAGTACTCAAATTAACAGAATCAGGAATCACAGAAAAACATTCCTACAGAAAACAATAAAATTCAGAATATTCTAAGGAAATATTTTTAAAACATACTATATTCCAGTAAGCTTAAAAATGTACATGAGATGGATAAGTTTTAGCTTTGCCCAAGCAACCGTTATTCAAAGATGAATTCAACAATAATTCAACAACCTAAATGGACCTAAACAGACCCATAAAGAAATTCAAAAGGTCACAAAATGTTTCCACCACAACAGAAAGGAAGAATGAAAGATCAAAAAAAAAAGAAGACTCTAAGATGGTGGAGACCAGTGTGCACTGTATCTGAGGGGCAGAGATTCAGAGACTCTGAGACCAGTATATGGACAAGTGGCTAGATCCAGAGCATCAACTTTGTGGCTTCCTCTTATGGACAGGCAGGCCATCTAGGAATTGGAATCGATATGATCCAGGCCCTCTGTGGCCATCTCACTGATCCAGGAGTAGCAAATATTGGGCCACCTGCCCCTACACATTCTCTAGTGAATTTGGATCCCCATATCCAGGGACTCTCTGCTCTAGCAGCCAGAATTCAGAAACCTCTTGTTCTGTGTGGGTCAGCTTCAGGATTACTAGGAGAGCATCCCAGCCACTAAGCCACTGTTCTTCTGGTCACCCTGTGGACACTAGGTGAACAATAGATTTACAGGGATCACAGATCCAAAGTGCTCAGGGGAATCTGAGTACAGGGAGCACAGTTTGGAGCAGGCCTGTAAGCTACAACCCAGCTTTATTCTGAAGAATCCCACAGATGCCACTTGGGGCACCTGCACCTGTACCATGATAATGATGAGTACCAGTACCTGCACCCCAAAATTCAGAGTTCCAGTACATGCACACCCCTGTCTTTCAATTCACTTGTCCCTACATATTTATGTGTCCATACACTTCCCTGTGCCTTATCCTTCAAGATGCTGGCATCTGAACTGCCAGCACCCATTCTTGAGTCACTGCATATTTGACATCTTCCTGAACACTACTCTAAACTCCAAAGACAGGAGGATCCAGGCTTTGGTGCAGGTTCCAGGAAGAAATAGGTAAGGCTACAGACAACAAGATGGCTAAAGACCAGCCTAGAAACACAGTCAAGACAAACCAGGACATCCTGGCTACACCAGAACCCACTCCAAAGAGCAATGGATATTCTAATGCAACTGAAACACAGGAAAAGGGCAATACATCTATGTTTATGCACTTATTAGAGGCATATAAAGAGGAAAAGAATAAACGTCTCAAAGAAATACAGAGAGATACAAGGCAAACAAAGAGAGGCCATCATAGACAAGAAACCACAATTAAACAGGTGAAGTAAATTATTAAAATTATTCAATTCTTGGAAATGGAATTTGAATCAATAAAGAAACACAGAGAAAACCCTGGAGATGGAATATTTAAAGAAGAGATCAAGTACCAAAGAGATAAGCATCACCCACAAAATGTAAGAAATGGAGGAGAAAATCTCAGGCATTGAAATTACAATTGAAGAAACTGATAAACCTCCCAAAGAAAACATAAAATTAGAAAAGTGCAAGGACTCCATGAAAAGATGAAACCTAAGAATAGTAGGAATAGACTAAATAGATGATTCCAGGCTCCAAAGTGCAGAATATATTTTTAATAAAATCATAGAAGAAAATTTCTCCAACCTTAGGAAAGAGATAACATTAAATATACAAGAGGCTTCCAGTAACCCAAATAGACTAGACCAGAAAAGAAAATCCTCTTGGCATATAATAATCAAAACAATAAATCTACACAATGAAGAAAAAATATCAAAAGCATCAAAGGAAAAAGATCAAGTGACATAGAAAGGCAGACCTATCAGAATAACACCAGACTTTCCAACAGAGGCTATGAAACCCAGAAGGGCCTGGGAGGATGTCATGCAGATGCAAAGAGACCACAGATGCCAAAGCAGACTACTGTACTAAGCAAAACTTACAATCAACACAGATGGAGGAAACAAGATATTCCATGACAAAACTAAATTAAAACAATGTCTATGTACTATCACTGACCCTCAGAAGCTACTAGAAGGAAAACTCCAACCCAATGAGAACAACTACACCCACAAAACACATGATATAGATAATATCAGAACAAAAATCTAAAGAAAACAAGCACACAAACACACTATCCACAATAACACCACAATAAAAGGAACTGAAATTCAATGGTTACTAATATTTATCACCATCAATGGAATCAGCAATCTAATAAAAAGACATGTTAACAGAATACTTATGGAAAAAAGATTCAACATTCTGCTGCATACAATAAACACACTTCAGCCCCAAAGATAGACACTACCTTGGAGTGAAGTGCTAGAAAAAGGTTTTCCAATCAAATGGATCCAAGGAGCAAGTGTACCATCTTAATATCTAATAAAATAGCCTTCCAAACAAAATTAATCAAAAGAGAAGTGAAGGATACTTCATCCTCATCATAGAAAAATCCACCATGAGGACAACAATATCTTGAACAACTATGCCCCAAATAGAAGGGCACCTGAATTTGTAAAAGAAACATTACTAAAACTTCAATCACATATCAGTCCCAATAAAGTAATAATGGTAAACTTCATCACCTCACTCTCACCAAGTGACAGATCATTGTCACAGAAGCTAAACAGTGAAATAATGAAGCTTATATAGGTCATGAATCAAATACCTAATAGAAGTCCTCAAAAATGGTCACCCAGACACAAATATGTCTTCTTCTCTGCAAATCAAGAAACTTTCAACAAAATTGAACATATATTCAGGCAAAAAGCAAGTCTTAACACATACAATAAGACTGAAATGATCCCTTGGATCCAATTACACAACCATGTTATAAATCTGGACCTCAACAATGACAGAAAGAGCAAAAGGCCTACACATACGCATGGAACCTGAACAATTCTACTCAATAACAGGTGTCATGGAAGAAATAAAAAAGTAATTAAAGATGTCCTAGAATTCAATAAAAATTAAGGTACAACATGCCCAAACTTATGGGACACAATGAAAGCAGTGCTAAGAGAAAAATTCATAGCACTAAGTGCCTTCATATAGGAATTTGAGACATCTCATACAAGCAATCTAATAAGACAACTGAAAGACCATGAATAATACAACAAGATGTAGACAGGGCCAAGAGGAGTAGAGGGCTGGAAATAATCAAATTCAGTACTGAAATCAATATACTAGACATGAAATGATTCAAAAAATCATCAAAACCAAGAGCTGATTCTTTGAGAATATCAACCAGAGAGACAAACTCTTAGCCAAAGTAACTAAAAGGCAGAAAGACACTATCCAAATGAACAAAATAAAAAAGGAAAAGGGTGAAAGAAGGACAGAAATCATGGAAATCGAAGGAATCATTAGGTCTTACTTCAAAAGTCTATACATCACAAAAACTTAATATCTATATAAAATGGACAATTTTCATGGTAGATTCCACCTAGCAAAGTTAAATCAAGATCAGGTAAATAAAACATCCTATCTTCCCCAAGGAAATAGAGGAAGTCATCAAAAGTCCCTATCCAAAAAAGCCCAGGGCCAGATGGTTTCAGCTCAGAATTCGACCAGACTTCAAAGAAGAGTAAATACAAATACTCTTCAAACGATCCCACAAAATAGAAACAGAAGGAACATTAACAAATTAATTCGATGAAGATGCAGTCACATCACAGTCAAGACCCAAGAAAGACATGAACTTCAGACAAATTTCTGTCATGAACACTGACACAAAAAACTCAGTAAAATACTCGAAAACCAAATACAAGAACACATAAAAGATATCATCCACCACTGTCAAATAAGCTTCATCCCAGGCATGCAGGAGTGGTTCAGTCTATAGAAATCCATCAATTTAATCCACCACATAAACACACAGAAGGAAAAGAATTCCATGATCATTTCAATAGATTGCAAAAATCCAGTGCCTGTTCATGTATAAAATTTTGGAGAGATCAGGGTCACAAAGCACATACCTAAACATAGTAAAGTCAATATACAGCAACCCTATAGCCAACATTAACCTAAACAGAGAGAAACTCAAATCAATCCCAATTGAGGACTTCTATTAGGTATTTGATTCATGACCTTTGTAAGCTTCATTATTTCACTGAAATCAGGAACAAGGCAAGGATCTCTGCTCTTTCCATATCTTTTTAACATAGGAATTGAAGTCCTCTGTCACTCTGCAAGGAATTTAACCTATGATAGCATTAGATCTTAGAATATAAAGAATATTTAATTTTCAACATTTGATCATTTCCAATAATACATAAAAAATTCTGTTTGTATTATGGTTTTCTAAGGATTGGCCTTTTTAATAGAATAAATAGTAGATACTCATCAATATATTAATGTATTTTCCTTCTGACTTTTTTTAAAGTTTTCATTTTAAAAATAATATAATTACCTCGCTATGCCTCTTCTTTTTCATTTCTCTAAGTCATCTCCTGGACCCACCTTATATTTTTTCACTCTCAAATACATAGGATCTTTTCTCATTAAATGTGTTTGTGTCTTGGTGTGTGTGTTTGTATATAAAAATGCAACCTGCTCATTCCATATGATTTTACTTATATATGTTATCACACAGTTGACCACAACCCTAAAAAGGCAGCCATGTTTTCATTTACAAAGACTTGCTTTTTTCTATTGTTGATACTGAAAATAACAACTGTGTTGTAAATGCAGTTCAGTTTCTTGTGCATTCAGAAACAATCAGATATGTAGTTTTCCTGGAGATACTTTGAGGCAAGAATCATTAGGTTTGTTAATCACAGAAATACAAATCTATCCTGGACAACTGGAGAACTCACAATTAATGGAGAGCTCATAGCATGGAACACTGCAAGAGCTGAGATGGCCATTCTGTGCACCCAAAGGCACGTTTTTGAAAGTAGGGTGCATATGACACAATAACATGAGAATTGCCACTCTAAACTTCACACATCATGTGGCTTCAGCAATGATTAAAAATGGATTCAGGGATGAGTGTTAGAGACATAGGGAACAGCACTACATTATGACACCAAGGTCATTTCTTAGCTTTCCCTGTCTCCATTCCCTAACAGTTTGAGTAAAAGTATTATTTTTCTACCTGTCTGGTTAGAAATGTGCTGCTCTGGACAAAATGCACAAGAAAAACAGCAGACCGGTCTGTCTTTTTGCAAAACTTTCCAGAATCCTGGACCACAGCTCTGTGTACATACAGATTGCGGAGTCTGAAAGCAACACAGAAAAACTGGTCACGGTATCGAACATCAGTTTAAAATAGTTTAGGCTAAATATACATAACCTATGAAAATTGCATTTGTTTATGAGGAACTCTGAGGTTTTAATGTGGGAATGTAGAATGGAGATTTAAACTTACCACACTTTCCAATACTAAATATTCAACATCCCTTTATGGTGACCAAACTATGACTCACTATTGCCTATCCTGTGTGAAATGTGTTGGACATCAAGATATCCTCTTCTGTGAGGCAGAAAGCCAGAACTTATTTTATAGTATGAATTTTGGGACAGTTTGATTTTAAGACAAGTATCCAATCATACTTGCCTCCAAGCACACTTATTTCTGTCTTTATATTTCCAATCTTATAGTAACACCCATGCACTCTGATTCAGCTGCAAAAGAAAGTTCAATTTTCTCATGAAAATGGTTTGGCCATTGGTGAATTATAATCTGTTACTGTGACTTTTACCCTTGACTCCCAATGTTAGGGGTTGTTTTATGCCTTTCTTTTCAAACATTAGTGACGTCATCAAATGGTACTTTCACCAGTTGCATTCTTAATCACATAACTAATAAATTCCTAGTGCAATTTTAGTTTGTTATATATTAGAAAATTTGTAGGACAGGAAGTATTTCTATCTTAGACCTCTTTTCTGCCCTGGTTTGGCAGTTTCTGTCTAATGAATATGTACATATTAACAGGAATGTGTTTCTGGATAACTGGATCAGCTGTTAAGAGTGCACATAGCTCTTGAAATGAAATATGAGTTCAGTTCCTGAGACACATATTGGGCAGCTCATATACATTGCTTAGAGAAATGTCTTGTGTCCAAATCCATAACTTATTATTTATGCTAGCTCACATCCTTGTAAAATTATTGAGATGCTTGAGTATGAGTTATGTGAATGGCTAGCCTTTATAATTAAGATGTGAAAATTTACAAAACTTTGTGTGCATGTGTGTGTTTACATATAGAAACACACATACATGCCTTTATATAACCATGAGCACTCAATCATTCATTCACTGCATTATGAATGAACACAAACATTCAAATTCAATTCATTTTGTGTGCATTTGTATGTATATTTATATGTGTATGTATACACATACATGTAATTCTGAAATATTAGTTCATTTCTGATTTAATGTCATCAAACAGAACTAAAGAGATGTTTTAGTATTTAACATGCATGCCACATAAGCAGGAAAACATGAATTTGATCATGATGAAAGAATGGAAGAAAAGTTGGGTACAGGAAAATAGGCCTATAATCCAAACTTTATGATCATGAAGACAGAGAGAGAACCTAGGTAATTCTGTCCACTGAGTTCAGCAAAATCAGAAAGCAAGGGTTTCACAGATAAAAATAAAGTTGACAGCAACTGAAGAAGTCAACCACAGTTGACTGGGATTTAAGAAGCACATGTGCTTGGATGCATGAACACCCACACACAAGCTAATAGTCACAATAGAGCTAAGAAATTAAAAATTCACAGTCATTTTAAAAGTTCAAAGAATCATTACACAATCAATTTTTATAATTCTTTACAAATAATTCCCTTCATATTAAATACTGAAAAATTTCCAGACCTGTTTTAATTTGCTTGGCCATTGAATCAGAACTTCATTGATCTTATGCACTCTTGAAGACAAACTCTCCCACTTTAAGTCACAATGCATTTCGTAAACTATATGCAATAAAGTTTTGTATATCATACGTTTCCCTAATATTCTTGTTCTCATCAAAGCTTATTTCATCTCCAGCAGCATTTATAAATTTAATTTTCCTCAGAAATGGATGCAGCTGAAGAGAGACATCATATGATATGAGTGGCCCACACAGATTACTGGCTGACTTTAAAGAGAAGTTAATTTTCCCTCTCTAACATTGCTTATTTTTGTAAGTGCTTAATTTTTTATTCATCTTCCCAGTTGTTTAGTGAGATTAAAATTATTTCCCATAGAAATAATGCAAGAGCTACTGAACACAAGTAGAAATATTGTCTATGAGATGCAAGATAGTGTAGTGTGTAGCATGTCCTTAGTTGTAAAACGGTCCTGTGTCTTTTTCCAGGACCAGAAAATAATACTTTCATTTAGAAGATGTAGATTTGAAGAGGATCCAAAATGGCAGCACCCAGTGGACATGGTTACTAAGGATTCGACTGTAGTGACTTCACAGCAAGTGAGAGATCATGCTGTGGACTTGAAAATTCCAGTGTCTATGCTTCACAACAGTACAGAAGATACTAGAAGGAAAACCCCAACCAAAGGAAGTAAACAACACCCAGAGAAACACAGAAAATAAAAAGCATCGCTGCTGCAAAACCAAAAGAACAGAAACACAAAAACTTGCTGCAATCTTAAAAATCAAAATAACAGGTACTAGCAACCATTAATCATTACTATCACTCAACATCTATGGACACAATTCCTCAATTTAAAAAAAAAACACAGACTAACACAGTGGATGCATAAACAGGACTGATCAATCTGCTGCCTACAAAAATTTTTTAAAAACAAAGGAGGACATTACCTCAGAGTGAAGGGATGGAAATAGGTTTTTCAAGGAAACTGACCTAAGAAGCAAGTTGAAAGAAGCCATCCTAATATCTAATAAAATAATCTTTTAACTGAATTTATTCAAAACAGATAAGAGAGGACACATATCATAGCAAAAAGCTACATATGATGGAAAAAAATCCACCAAGATGATATCTCAATTTTGAATGTTTTGCTCCAAATACAAGGGCACCTACATTTGTAAAAGTAACATTACTGAAGCTTAAATTATACACTAATACAGCCACAGTAATACTTCAACACCCCACACTCACCAAAGTACAGGTCATGAAGACTGAAAATAGAGAAACAATTAAACTAACATATGCACAGATCAAATAGATTTACAGAATTTTCACCCCGAAAAAGAATATACCTTCTTTTCAGCACCTTACAGAAGCTTCTTCAAAATTGCCCTTTGACTTTGACAGAGAGTGAGCCTCAAAAAATACAATAAAGTTGAAATAACTTTTTTATCTTATCAGACCACCATGGATTAAAGCTAGATATCAATAACAATGGAAACAAGAGAAAACCTAAAAAAAAATTATCTCATGGAAAATGAACAACTCAGTGACCACTGAGTCAGGGAAGAAATAAATTAAAGATTTTTTAGAATTCAATGAAAATGAAGGGACAACATGCCTAAACTTCTGGGTCACAATGAAAGCAGTGCTAAGGAGAAGTTTCATAACATTAAATGTCTTCCTAAAAAGGATTAAGGAATTCTCATAGTAGCAACTTAAAAACACCTGTAAAAGCTCTAGAACAGACTGAAGTAAACACACCGAAGATGAGTTGACAGCAGGAAATAAACTCATGGATGAAATCAGTATCATAGTAAAAACCAAGAGCTGTTTCTTTTGAGAACATCAACAAGATAGGCATACCTCTAGACAAACTAACAAAAAGTCAGAGAGACTGTATCCAAATAAACAAAATCAGAAATGAAAAGGGGGAATAACTCCAAAGAATCATTAGATATTATTTCAAAAGACTGAATTCCACACGTTTTTAGATTTTTCAAAAATCTAAAGGAAATCGAAAATTTTCCTGATAGGTTTCACTTACCAAAGTTAAATCTAGATCAGATAAGCAGGTTAAAGAGTTCTATAACCCCTAAGAAAACAGAAGCAGTCATTAGAAGTCTACCAAACAAAAACATCCCAGAACCAGATGGTTTTAGCATGGAATTCTACTAGAGTTTCAAAGAGGAGCTCACACCAATATTTCAGAAACTATTGTACAAAATAAAACAGAAGGAATATTGCCAAACTCAGTCCCATGAATCCACAGTCACACTGGTACCTAAACCACAAAAGGACCCAACAAAGAAAGAAAAGTTCAAACCCATTTCCCTTAAGGACTTTAATGCAAAAATACTCAGTAAGATACTGGTAAAACCAGTCCAGTACCACATCAAATACATCATCCACTATGATCAAGTAAGCATCATCACAGGGATGCAGGGATGGTTCAACATATTTAAATCCATCACTGTAATTCACTGAAAGAAAAAAAATTAAATAAACATGTTCATCTCATTATATGCAAAAAAAGCCTTTGATTAAATTGTGCATCACTTCATGATAAAAGCCCTGTAAGGATCAAGGATACAAGGCACTACATAAACATAATAAAGGTAATATACAACAATCTGATAACCAAAATCAAATTATATGGGGAGAAACTCAAAGCAATTACACTAAAGTCACAGAAAAATACAAAGCTGCCCACTCTCTTCATAGCTTTTCAGTGTAGTACATTAAGTCCTAGCTAGAGTTATAAGACAACTACAAAACATAGGGATCCAAATTGGAAAGGAAGAAGTCAAAATTTCCCTATTCACAGATGATACACTATTATATATAAGTTTTACCAGAGATGTTCTACAGTAGGCAAACCCCTTCACCTCTTCAGTAAATTGGCTGTTATAAAATTAACTTATAAAATCAGTAGTCCACATGACTAAAAATGATAAATGAGCTTATAAAAAATTAGGAAAACAGGATACATCACAATAACCAGAAATAATATAATATATCTTGGTGTAACTACCCAAGCAAGAGAAAGACCTCTATGACAAGAACTTCACATCTCTGAAACAAAGAAACTGAAAAAGACATCAGAAGATGGAAATGTCACCCATGCTCATGGATTGGTCAAATTAACATACTAAAAATGACAATCTTACTAAAAGCAATCAACAGATTCAATGCAATTACTATCAAAATACCAACACAATTCTTCACAGACCTTGAAAGAACAATTCTCAACTTCATCTGGAACACACACACACACACACACACACACACACACCGAAAAAAAAAAAAAAAACAGAATAGCTAAAACTTTCTGTATAATAAAAGAACTTCTGGAGGTATCTCCATCCCTGACTTCAAGTTGTACTACAGTGCAATAGTAATAAAATCTTATGGGACAAAATGAAAGCAGTGCTAAAAGGAAGTTCATAGCACAAAGTAGCACCAGAAAGAAGTTTGAGACATTTCATACAAGCAACTTAATGACACACCTAAAATCCCTCGGGGGGGGGGGAAACAAGCAGACACACTAGAGGAGTAGACAATTAGAAATAATCAAACTCAGAGCCGTGATCAATGAATTAGAAACAAAGAAAACAATTCAAAGAATCAGTGAGAGCTAGTTCTTTGAGAAAATCAACAAGATAGACAAACCCTTAGATAAACTAAATAAAAGGCAGAGAGAAATTATCCAAATTAGCAAAATCAGAAACAATAAAGGGGACATAAAAACAGATACTGAGAAAATCCAAACAATCATACAAAAGCCTGTATGCCACAAAATTTGAAAATCTAAACAAAATGGACAATTTTCTTAATAGATTCCATTTACCAAAATTAACTCAAGCTTGGGTAAATAGATTAAATAGTCCTATATGCCCCAAGGAAAAAGAAGCAATGTCAAAAGTATCCCTTACAAAAAAGCCCAGGGCCAGAGGGCTTCAGTGCAGAATTTTACAGACCTTAAAAAGAGCTAACTCCAATTCTTTTCAAACTGTTCCACAAAACAGAAGAATAATGAACATTACCAAACTAATTCTATGAGGCCACAGTCACCTTGATACCTAGCGCTCACGAAGACCCAACAACAACAACAAAAAGACCTTAGACCTATCTGTCTTATGAACATTGATGGAAAAATACTCAATAAAATACTTGCAAACCAAAACCCAGAATACATAAAATATATCATCCACCATGACCATGTAGGCTTCATCCTAGGCATGCAGGTTCAATATACAGAAATCCCTCATTGTAATCAATCATATAAACAAACTGAAGGAGGAAAAAAACCACATGATCATCTCCTTAGATGCTAAAAAAGCATCTGACAAAATCCAGTACCCATTCATGTTTAACTAAGTCTTGGAGGCATCAGGGATACAAGTCACATCCCTAAACATAGTAAAGACAATATACAGCAAGCCTATAGCCAACATGGAACTAAATGGAGAAAAACTTAAACCCTTTTCTATTTTAACTTATACTTTTAATTATAAGATGAAAATATTCTATTGGATTGACCACAGCAAATTACTTAGTAATAACATAAGATTCTAAGCTTCGCCCGCTTATGACTGAGGCTTACCTGCCATGGTAGAAGCCAGTCTGTGTTTCTGTCTTCTTTAGATCCCATTTCAGTATTGCTCAATAGCATTTTATGTAGGGCGTGGGCCACTGCATACACTGCATTCCATATGGAGTAGCTGGGCTCAGAAATAGTTATCATATCATTTATTTTATCCTTAGTCTTTAGGGAAATATTCACTGGACAGGGTTTATGATTTCCACATCGCAAAGCAGGAGGTGAACAATTAAAATTATCAATCCAGAATTTAGAGAAGTAAACATCTCCTGGGTAATGGGAAGGAGTAAGGGCCCCAAGAAAGTGCTTGAAGCCAGGGATAGTTCTCTTTTTAAAAAATGATAAGCTTCCACTGAATAGGCTTATCAAAACATGCTTTTTACTTGTTATAGACTCTAAGTATGTCGAGTGTGGCTTTGCGAAGATCCACACCTTCCTTTTGGTTACAAAGATATTATGAATGTCTACACAGAAGAACAGCAAGTCATCTATATCACCATAAAATAAATTCACATTTACTCGTGTATGTTGTTTCAAGTTCTGCAAACCATAACCATATTTTACATTTTCCTTAAAATTATCTAGGAGTTTTTCTGTAAAGGCCACACAGATATCTTCTGATACCATCTTTACTTTCAGGTCAAAGAGAAACTCCCTTCCTCTCTGATCATCAGACACAATGAGCCCCACCCACTTCTAGCCAAAGTGGAGCAATAAAGAAATCACTGCTTGGGCTAGACCTCTGTCTTTAGTAGACATCTGATAAAGGGATGGAGATGTATCTTTGTCACTAAGCAAGGAATCAAATGGTCCATATGTAACCTGAAGAAGCAAAGATAAAAGTGATTCTGAGTTTCAGGTATTTGGAATCATCACCCTGAGTGAGGAAGTTACTTAATAATTCAAATATGAGGGTTAAAGGCCTGAATATTGTTAAGGAGGATGTCTTTTGTGAGATTATCTTGTCCCTAAATCATGTGTTGTAATACAGTCTTTTACAAATACCATAGGCTCCAAAGGTATTAAGGTGTCTGAAGCAGTCAATAAGATGTTCACTGGCTATGAAAGGCAAGATAGATCTCTCTTGTTGTAGTAACAATGCAAAAGAGTATCTGATGTAGAGAAAACTGCAGAAAGCATTAACAGGTACTTTCTTGTCACATAACACCATATTTCCAAGAACCTTCATCTGTAGGAAAGCAAATATGGAAATAGACTAACAAAGTTTTTAGAGATTCAGTTTCTTAAGTTAAAATGGTTCAAGTTGTGATGACCTGGGGCCTCATTGCCAGGGTTTACTGTATCATCCCTCTCGATAGAGTTGATAGAGACAAAACTCAGACAGATGTAAATCATTGTCTTTTATTTTTTTTACATTAGGTTAAAACACATTTATGAATTGTTTAACTGAGTGATAACAATGAGAGTTACCATGTGGGTTTTTTTAATCTTGATTATTGCTGACCCTTGTGCTCACCAAGTATGTTCTCTGTTTGTAATAATGACTGATGACAGATGTATATCTTCAGTGTAGCCTTGCAAGAGTCAATTGTATGATACAGCTAAGTGGTTGGTCTCTGTAGGTGACCAACTCAGAATAGGTGCTATTCTGAGATCTAATTTCCTGAATGAGATCATTAATTCCTTGAAAGTTTTCCATCAGTGATGGCATTAAACATTGTTCCAAACTTAGTTACATGTCCTGGACTTTCTTTGTCCACATGTGAGGTATTGACAACTGTAGGAATTTTGAGATGTTTATATGCTAGATATGGTAGTTAGGTATCTTTGCTGTAGAATTTGACTTATGATCAAATATAGACTGAGTATCTGTCATAAATAATCCACTGTTTGGAGATAGAATCATGGATACTACTAAGTGATCTGCTTAGATATTCCCAGAATTTTCTGTCCATGCTTTTCACCACTCTGTCATCTGTTAAGTATTGCTATATAAAAATAATTCGTTCACTGCTATTTGAAATCTGCCTACACTAAATATAATACACTTCTCTGTTTTCTTTTGTTTGTTTTGTTATTGTTTTTCATTGGTTTGTTTGTTTTGGTCAGGTCTGTGATTGTGCTTAAAATATATTTCTAACTTACTTGTGGGACATTGTAGAGCTCTGACAGTGTTGCAATTGCAGCAGAAAATTCTGGCTTGTTTCCTGAAAGGATTCCTAGAGCCTTCTGTTGTGTTGCACCTGTAGTTAGGGATATAATCACTCCTTCCAGACAGCCACATCAGAGGGCCCTCCAAAGTTTTTTTGTTAGACTTAAAGGCATTGTAGATGTGGGGACCCAAAGTTATATTGGGAAGCAGGTTTGAGTCCTTATTAATCTCTTCAATGGCAAAGTATAAGGTCAGCAAATATTGATAGTTTCTCCAATTGTATCTAAACCAGAGGAACAGAATGATGGGTATTGTCAGTACATTTTTCTCAAAAAGTCTTTTATCAAATACAGGAACCTAGAGGTCCTAGCCTTTGACTTTTCTTGTGATATATAAATCTTGTGAGAATGAGCCCATGACAACCCAGGAACATCATCGAATGGCTCCTAAACTCTCAGAAGTTTAACTGTTTCTAACATTTTTGGTGTACATTGTGTGCATAAAATATCACGTGTTTATATCATATGAGTACTGAATACATAGGTGCTTATGTTGTTTTGGCTCATGCAAGCACAGGATTATGGAAGAGTCACTAAAGTATTCACTAGGAATATAAGTAAGAGCTTCATGTCCATTTATATGGTAATTATTCTATATCATACTCACTTGAAAAAATTCTAACAAGTTTATATGCACTCTTAGTGTTAAAGTGTCTCTTTGTGGTATATAGATAGACCACTTTGAATAAAAGCTAGCATCAGTTCTCAGTGCCCACATGGTGGCCTTAGAAACATGTTTAGCTGCAGTTTCTAAGAGCCCTTCTGGCATCTTTGGGCACCAGGCACACCTGTGGTATACACACACACACACACACACACACACACACACACACACACACATATATATATATATATATATATATATATGAAGATGAGCTCTCAAGTACATGAAATAAGAATAAATAAGCATGTGCAAAATAGTGTTCTTGGGTTTGAAAAATGATATGTTATGACTAGTTGCTGCTCTTGTGGAGGACCCTGAAAACAGTAGCCAGTTTTAGATTCCAATAGTGTGTAACCCCATTTCTAGGGGATCCATGTCCTCCACTGGCCTCTGAAGGGACCATGTACACAAGTGAGACACACACAAACATGTAGGCAAAACACTCATAAACATAATGTAAAAAAATTAATAAATCTTTACAAAAATTCAAAAAGTAGTAAAAAATGTAGTAAAGGAAAGGTGTTTCTCTAAGCTTGCAGATTAAATGAATGAGTAGAGTTTCCTGGGTAAGGCAGGGGGAAAAGTAACTTAAAGTAGCATATAAAAGAGAGGAAAACCTCCAAGTACATTAAGACAGTACAAAAGTGCTCACAATGGGAGAAAGTGGATTTAAAGGTTTATAAATGAAAGTTTTAAATGTCCAAAAAAGTAGTTTAAAGTATGGGAAAATGAGACTTAAAGAGTTTAAAATTTCAGAGTTTTAGAATATTAATCAGTGGAGTTCTGATATACTATGAAAACCACCAGGTGAAAGCAGTGGCTAGTTTTCTCATAGTTACAGGATCAAAGTTTTTAATGTCCTTTCATTCCTGCTGAAGATATACTTCAATGCTTCTCATTGTGCTGAAATCTTATCTGTCATTACATATTTAGAGAGAAGAAAGGCTGTTCATCTTTTAGCCCAGAACCATTCTTTTTTTGGTGTCCAAGCTTATCTGTCTACTACATCTGTTTATAGAAACTTGTTACCTGCTTTTCCTACAGTGAAAATTTCAGTGTAGATTATACAATGTGGTCATGTTAATATATTCAGAACTTGTATAACAGTGTGTAAACTTTAAACAACTCTGATTTAAACATCAAGGAGTTGAGACTTGATGCACCTATCACAGGTCAAACAGAATCTAGATTAAGACACGTCAATTTTAACAATTCAGTCTTTTCTGTCTCTTTTCTATCTCTGAGGATAGGTTCTTTTCTTCCTCCTTTGTTGGGATTCCTTCTATCTCTGGCTGCAGTGGGCTACTGAACTATGCTTTCTCTATCTTGTTAAAGCATTCCTAAGTGTTCTTTACTTCCAAAAAAATTAGGAATCCTAGTGTGTGTGTGTGTGTGTGTGTTTCTATACAAATACTCCATAACTATACAACTACCAAGAACAGAGGCTTGTATGTTTATTTCCTGCTCAGAGATGAAATATGTACTGAAGTTTCAAGAAGGTACTTTTCTTCAAAGGACTATCCTAATCCCAAAATTGATGTTCAAATGAACATATGTATCAATTATAGCATCAACAGAAAAAACAGGAATTTGAAAAAGCCTAATGAGTCCTCCACAGTATCAAATAACCAACAACTTAACTCAGAGTTTCTCAGAGAAATAAAGTGGAAGATGAATACTTCAGAAAGTAAAGAGATGAACATCAGAAAAGAAGACAGAGCCAAGCAATGACTTCAACTGGACTTTGAGGCAAGAATCAGCAGTCTCCACCAGAACTTGGATGAGGGATAGAATAAACAGTTATACACAGTAAAGACTGAGTACCATAAAAGACACATCATAAGACAAAATTGAGATTGTGAGGGAGGAGAAAGACAGATAAAAAGGTTGCAAATGAAAATTATAAAACCTCTAATCAAATCAGAGAACACTAGGTTTCCAGCAGAGCTAACTAAGCAGAGAACAGAATATGGGCATGAATGACATGAATTTCAGAGCACCCATTACAATATCAGTGATAAATAAATAAGTTATAAGTATGACCACAGTATCTAAACTCTGAGTATATAAGCTCTTACTTATATTCTGAGATACTAAAGCCAGAACATGTGAAACCAGAAATTCTAAGATTTGTACTGAGCACATAGGGATATTCAATTTCACTTTAACAGAAAATCTCCAAGTCTCTGGAAAGAAACAGATATTTAAACATAAGACATTTAGATGGCCAAATAAACCTGAGAAGAATGGAAACTTATCTTGACATATTACAGTCAGGGTGTTAAAAATATGTAAGTCTCACCATGGAATCACACCATGGAGCAGACATATAAGTTGTTCTTTTTTCTATCCCTGATTTCTTTCTGACTGGAAACATAACAAAGAGAAGTGGAAATGTTGCAGAGGCATAATGAAGCAGAAAAAAAAATTGTGAAACTTTTTTTTACATTGTTCTGTATCTAGTTCATTATTTTCATTGGAATTACATGTGTTTAGCAGGTCATGTACTATCTTTTAACCAGAACAAGCATAGTACGTTCAAGCAAGTACTCACAGGTCGACATTCCATAGTTGACTTGGTTCTCTGTCAAAAATATTCTGGTGGTATTAGGATAGAACAAGTGGGATCGAAATGGGGATAAATGTAGCGATGTTAAAGTCTGCCTCCATGTAGGTGTTAGTCTCCCTGTAATAATCACATTTGAATAAAGGCATCTCCATTGATGTATACACATGTTGCAGGAGGAGGCTGAGGCAAAGCAAAGGAAGGGGCATATCAGGCTCTTCACTACACAGAGACAGACCCCTGCATCAAGGCAGATCCAAGGAGATTATTGGCTTAAGTCTTGGAACAGGCTCAGACCTCAACAATGTCAGAGAAGACTTTGAATGCTGCAGCTGCTTCCTACTGTTGCTTCAGGCTCTCAGTCTGTGTATATCCAATGGTTCTCATGACAGGCCAGCACACACACTGCAGCAAAGTCCAGACAACTGAGGGTCACAGTACTCAGGTATGTCTGTCACTGTAGCCAAAATTGCTCTGAATTTGCTGTCTTTTTATTGCTCTATTTGCCTCTCATCCATGTACTCTTGGAATCCCATAGCCCCGGGGCTTTGCACCTGATTCCTCTATGGGTGAAAAACATGTTTGGTTCTTTCTTTCTTCCACAACCTGTATGATTTCATCATGGTCCACAGTGACTTTGGAGAGCACCAGAGTCTGAGACAAAATTGTAGGTCATCAAAAAAAATAGCTTGTTTGTTTTGGGTTACTGTTGTGAAAGGTAGTTTGAATATTTGATTTATTCTAGGAAAGGGAGCAAGGGCAATCACGCTTTGATCACTTTGCTAGCTCTTTGATCACTTCCACCAGTCAAGGTGGCTAAACTAGGCAATGGGAAAAGTGGATCCAGACAGTTTTGATGAGACCTGATAGGCTACAGTAAGATAGTAGATGAGGAGGACATCCCTTATCAGTGGACTAGAAAAGGGGCATCGGGTGGGGGCTGGAGAGGGAGAGATTCCAGTCATACTTTGACATGGGGTTTTGACCAAGAAAGTAAACACTGGTGACTCAGCCTTATGCAAGACACCTGGTTTCAGGGTTCTCAACTCAGCTTTTGCATTCAGACCTCCTCCTGGATGTCTAGCACCAAATTCAGAATTATACAGGACCAAAAGAGGAGGCAACCTGCTCATAGTCAATTTAAGTCATGACAGGCAACACATTTACGACTTGTGTGCTTAGTTTAGAGTATCAGCCACTTTCCTCTTTACATTCTTTCCTGATTAAAAGACGAACATGAATCACCTGAAGAATCAGGATAGGAATAGGCTTTAGGACCTGTGAATATGAATTCAGTTTTGAACCTGGCAGCAGAAGTCTTGAGATGGCTGGATTCAGTCAACTGTCTCATAACAACAACCAAAAAGAAAAATACTTCAACTCTATACTTTTTCTACTTTAGTGTAACACTATTTATCATAATTACTGCTGATAAAATGTCATGGTATTATTATATATTATTGTTCTAATATATACAATATAATGAAAATCAAATTTTGATATCTAAGGTAAAATTCATTCATGAAAACGCAGCCATGAAATTTCAAAACAGCAAGAGGCTTTGAAGGAAGAAAAGTGGAAAAAAGGTGTAATGTTAATTCTTATATATAAGCAAATTAAATAATTAATTGATGTCTCCTATGTATAATCTTACAAAATTTTGGTTAATGGAATTTAAAAAATATATACAGATTAATTATACACAAACAAATCTCTCTACCTATCTATCATCTGTCTGTCTATCTACCTGTTTATCATCTATCTATCTATCTATCTATAAATATAACTATATAGTGAAATTTCTATGTAGGCACAAGCTTAATTTCTCTATATTCAGTGAGTTTAGTAAGTGCACTGGAGACTTGCAGTGAATTTATGGAGGGCAAATTATAATATTGACAAAAGTGTGCATTATTTGGGGATTCCAATGAGACTCCTTTGGCCACCACCTCAAGTAGATATAACCCAGTCTTCATTTGTTGACAAGTGACATCCTGTTGGGACTCTCATATTATTTCATTTGGATCACCTTCAGCTATGTATATATTGCAGGAAGCTTCTACTGTGTTAGTTTGCTACAGTAACATTTAACTGACATTTAATTTTGGCTGTCTCTCTTCATAGGACTTTTCTTAATGTCTTCTTTCTTCCCCACTTCCAACCAAGTCTTCTTTATGAGCGCTTCTTCAATCTATAAATAACTATTTTATTACCCTATCCTAGGGAGATCTATTTACTTCTTCTCAAACACTAGTCCCTTATTCTTTGTGTGTCCTACATGGTTTTATGTACTGTAGGTTGCTTATTATTCCCTTTACAAGTAATAATATCATGTAAGTAGATGCATGCCATATTTGTATTTTTGAACTTGTGTTACTATATACTCAGACTGATTTTTTTCTAGTTTACCTGTAGATATGCATTTCCTTTGAAATTTCATGATTTACTTTTTTAAATGACTGAGTAATATTTTGTTGTGTAAATGGCCACATTTTCTTTATCTATTCTTCTGTTGATGGATGTCAGGGTTATATCCAATTTTGGGAAGTGTTGAATAGAGCAGTCATAAACATCTTTGTAAAAATGAAACATTTTTTGGATATATGACCAAGAGTACTATAGTTAGTTCTTGAGGCAGAACAATTCCCTTCTTGCTGAGGAAGAGTCACAGAGATGTCCTTAGTGGCTAAACATGTTTGTACTCCTACTAGTAATGTCTGAACATTCTTAGCCCTATGACTCTCTTTAGACCATATCTCAAACCACTTCTGGTTTTCATTTCCCTGATGATTATGGACCTTGCACATATCTTTAAATGTTTCTCAGCCATTTGAATTATTTTTTTAAGAATTCTCTTCTGATATCTCGTTCTATTTCTTTCTTCAGAGACTGAAAGTTTTTGTTTTCCATGCAAGTCTTTGACTTGCCTGGTTAGTTACACCAAGGTACTTTATGTCCTTTGTGGCTATTGTGAAGGGTGTTGTTTCCCCAATTTCTTTTTCAGCCCTTTTGTCTTTTGTATACAGGAGTGCTGCTATTTTTTGTGAGTTGATTTTGTATCTAGCCACGTGGCTGAAGGAGTTTATCAGCTGTAGGAGTTCCCTGGTAGAATTTTTGGGGTCACTCATGTATACTATCATAACAACTGCAAATAGTGACCTGACATGAATTCATGGACTGGCCCTTTGATCACCTCCACCTGAGGGGATAGCAGCCTTACCAGTCAAGAGAGGAATACAAAGAATCCAGTCTTGATGAGACCTGATAGTCTATGGTCAAAGTGAATGGGAGAGGGGGTCCTACCCTATCATTGGACTGGGGGAGGGTCATAGGAGAAGAAGAAGGAGGGGGTAGGATTGGGAGGGGTTGGAGGAGGAACAGCTGGTTCTACAGCTGGGAACCAAAGTGAATAAACTGTAATTAATAAAAATAAAAAAATTATTTATTTAGAATTGTGTGTTTTATTTAGATTGTAAATTTTCTTAATCTCTAAATTTTCTTTTGACTTATTTATGCATCTCAATATTAGCCTTTATTTGGGTGTGTAGATAGTAAAAGTATTTTAGTTTTCTGTACACTGCTACATTTTCAGAATGATGGCAATCCTTTGTTATGCAGAACATTTTCATTTTTCTGCTGTATTTCTGAATACTGTCTATCTTTATGCCTGGGCAAGGGCTAGGAAGCTCTCCACTGCTCATAGATAAGATTTACAGAGTAAAACTCTCCATCCTAAGAAAAACAATCAACATCAACATTCAGTGCAATCTTCATCAAAATTTCAGACAAAGGACAATTTTCAGCTTCAAATAGAAGCACAAATAAACTATGATAGCTAAAACAATCCTAAAAAGAACTGCTAGAGGGATCACCCATCCAAATATTGAATTGAACTAAAAACTATAGTCGAAACAGCATGGTATTGGAAAAGATACAAACACTTTGCTCAATTATGACATTGAAGACCCAGGTAGAAATTCACATACTTATGAACACCTGATATTTTTAAAATAAGAAATCTTGAAATAAATAGTGGAATAAAGACAGCATCTTCAACACATTGTTGTGGTCAAACTGGAAGTATGCATGTAAAATAATTCAAATAGATCCCTACTTATCACTCTGCAGAAAACTCACCGAAAATAGGTTGAAGACCTCAGTAAACTCAATAAACAGAGAATGGATGAGAAATTAAGAACAGCCTTGAACTCACTCCCTGAAAAAAAAAAAGACTTTCTAAGCACAATAGCATTTGTTATAGTCTTGAGAATGTTTTTTTTTTCATGTTTTGGACTGTATTGGTGAGGCTTATCACTTGAGTTTTTGCTTGACTTCTTCAGTTTTTTTATTTCTAGTTTTTACATAGCTTAATTAATTTATTTTTAATTTTTATCAGTTACACTTTATTCACTTTGTATCCCCCCATAAACCCCTCTCTCTCCCCCTCTTAATCCCACCTTCCCTTCCTCTTCTTCACTCATGTCCTTCCCAAAGTCCACTGATAGTGGAGGTCCCCCTCTCCTTCCTTCTGATCTTAGTCTATCAGATCTCATCAGGAGTGGCTGCATTGTCATCTTCTGTGGCCTCTTAAGGCTGCTCCCCCCTCAGGAGGAAGTGATCAAAGAGCAGGCCAATCAGTTTATGTCACAGGCAGTCCCTCTTCCCATTATTGTGTAACCCACTTGAACACTGAAGTGCCATGGGCTACATCTGTGCAGGGGTTCTAGGTTACCTTCATAACCTAAAACTCATACTCCTTGGTTGGAGTATGAATCTCTGGAAAGACCCCTGTGTTCAAATTTTCTGGTTTTGTTGCTTTCCTTGAGGTTTTCCTGTCAACAACAAGAGAAACACCACTGGGGCAGGGAAGAAACAAAGAAAGAAATTAAATAATTTCTAGTTTTTAATGAAAATGAAGGCACAACATACCCAAAATTATGAAGCACAATGAAAGCAGTGCTAAGAGAAAAGCTCACAGCATTTTTAAAAAATGAAGTGCCTTCATAAAGAAATTGGAGAGGTCCCATAATAGTAATTTAGCAGCACACGTGAAAGCTCTAACAGATAGAGGTAAATACACCAACATGGAGTAGATGACAGGAAATATTTAAACTTGGGGCTGAAATCAATATATTGGAAACAAAGAGATTGATACAAAGAATCAATGAAACAAAAAACTGGTTCTTTGAGAAACTCAACAATATAAACAAACCCTTAGAAACACTAAATGAAAGGCAGAGGGAGATTATTTAGATCAACAACAGAAACAAAAAGGGTGACATAACTACAGACAATGTGGAATTAAAAAAGAAATTATTAGGTCTTACTTCAAAAGCCTGTATTCCACAAAATTCAAAAATCTAAAGTAAACAAATGATTTTCTAGATAGATTTCACCTACCGAAGATAAATCAAGATCCGAAAAAAGTTTTAACAGTCCAATAACCACTAAGAAAATAGAAGGAATCATCAAAAATCTTCCAACATAAATAAATAGATAGATGATAGATAGATAGAGAGAGAGAGAGATAAGAAAATAAATAAATAAATAAATAAATAAATAAATAAATAAATAAATAAATGAAGACTGCTCTGGTCTGGATGGTTTTAGTACAGAGTTCTGCCAGACATTCAAAGAAGAGCTAATGTGAACATTCTTCAAACTTTTCCTCAAAATAGAAACAGAAGGAACATTGCCAAATTCATTCTATGAGGCCACAGTCACCCTGACACCTAAACCACACAAAGACCCAACAAAGAAAGAGAATTTCAGACCAATTTCATGCATGAACTTTGATGCAATAAAACTCAATAAAATAAAACTGAATCCAAGAACACATCATATACATCATTCCAGAGATGCAAGGATGGATCAACATACAAAACATCATCAATGTAATCCACCATTTTAACAAACTCAAAGTAAAATATCACATGATCATCTCATTAGATGCAGAAAATGTTTTTGACCAAATACAACCACCCCACCATGATGAAAATCTTAGAGAGATCAAGGATACAAGGACAATACTCAAACATAATTAAGGCTATATACATCAAGCTTATTGCAAGCATCAAACTAAATGTAGAAAAATTCAAAGCAGTTTCACTTAAATCTAGGACAAGAGTAGGATGACCACTCTCTCCATACCTCTTCCACATAGTACTTTAAGTTCTAGCTAGAGCAATAAGATCAAGGGAGATCAAGGATATACAAATCAGTAAGGAAGAAGCCAAACTACTGCTATTGGCAGATGAGATGGTAGTGTATGTAAGTGACCAAAAACAGTCCACCAGAGAACTCCCAGACCTGATAAACAGTTTCTGCAAAGTAGTTGGACACAGGAGTGATTTTTAAAAATCAATAGCCCTCCTGTACAAAAGGAACAAATGTGCAGAGAAAGAAATTAAGGAAACTACACCATTCATAATAGCCACAAATACTATAATGTATCTTGATGTGACCCTAACCAAACAAGTGAAAGACCTGTATGAAAGGAAATTTGTATCTGAAGAAAGAAACTGAAGAAGATATCAGAAAAGAGAAAAATCTCCCATGCTCCTGGATCTGTAGGATTAACACAGTAAGAATGGCCACCTCACCAAAGGCAATCACCATCAAAATCCTATCACAGATCTGTACAAACCTTGAAAGAACAATTCTAAATTTCATATGAAAAAAAAAACAGAATAGGTTAAACAATACTACACAGTAAAAGATCCTCTGGAGTTATCTCCATCCCTGATTTCAAGCTCTACTACAGAGCAATAGTAATAAAAACTTCATGGTACTGGCATAGAGATAGACTGGTCGATCAACTGAATTGAATCAAAGACCCAAAAATAAACCCAAATACCTTTGGTCAACTGATTTTTTACAAAGAAGCCAAAACTGCACAATTAAAAAAAGACAGCATCTTCAACAAACGATGCTGGTCTCACTGTATCTCTACATGCAGAAAAAATGCATATAGATCATATTTATCTACCTGCAAAACTGGTACAACCACTTTGGAAGTCAATTTGGCGCTTTCTCAGACAATTAGGAGTAGTGCTACCTCAAGACCCAGCTATACCACTCCTAGGTATATACCCAAAATTTGCTCAAGTACACAACAAGGACATTTGTTCAACCATGTTTGTAGCAGCTTTATTTGTAATAGCCAGAACCTGGAAACAACCCATATGCCCATCAACGGAGGAATAGATACAGCAATTGTGGTATTTTTACACGATAGAATACTACTCAGCAATCAAAAAGGAGGAAATCATGAAGTTTGCAGGCAAATGGTGGGATCTAGAAAAGATCATTCTGAGTGAAGTATCCTAGAAGTAGAAAGACAAACATGGTATATACTCACTTATATAGACCTACAAGATATGATAAACATAATGAAATCTACACACCTAAAGAAGATAATCAAGAAAGCGGACACAGGCGAAGATGATCAATCCTCATTTAGAAAGACAAATCAGATGTGCATTGAACGTATGACAGGAGTCTACACCAAAAGGCATTTGAAAGACTCTACCTATCAGTGTTTCAAAGCAGACACTAAGACTCATAACCAAACCTTCGGCAGAGTGCAGGGAATCATATGAAAGAAGGGGAGTTAGTATGATATGGAAAGGATAGGAGCTCTACAAGTACCAAATATATCCGGACACAGGGTCTTCTCTGAGACTGACACTCAACCAAGGACCATCTAGGGATATAACCTAGAACTTCCGCTCAGATGTGGTCCATGTAGCTCAGTAACCAAGTAGTTTTCCAAAGTAAGGGGAACAAGGACTATTTCTAACAGGATCTCAAGGGCAGGCTCTTTGACCTCCCCACCTCCCCAAGGGAGGAGCAGTCCTGTTAGGCCACAGAGGAGGGCTTTGCAGCCAGCCCTGAAGATACCTGATAAAACAGGGTCAAATGAAGGGGGAGGAGGTACTCCCCTATCAGTGGACTTGGAAAGGGACAGGGAGGAGACCAGGGAGGGAGTGTGTGGTTGGGGAGGGAATGAGGGAGCAGGATACAGCTGGGACACAGAGTTAACAAAATGTAACTAAGAAGAAAAATAAAATTAAAAAAAAACCTCAAACCCAAGTAATTCAAAGGCCTCAATATAACAGCAGATACACTAAATATGTTAGAAGAGAAAGTGGAGAAGAGTCTTGAATTCATTGGCACAGGAGAGAACTTCCTGACAAAATATCAATTGCTCAGGCTCTAAGATCAATAATTATTAAGTTATTAAATTATTAAATGGGACCTCATGAAACTGAAGGAGGTCAGCTAAAAAAGACCAAGGACAAGGAATAAGTCAAAATATTGCTATTTGGGGATTCATAAAAAGTTCATGATATTGGTACTATCATGAAGCAGAATATGCCAGGCTACCCATATCATGGGGGGAAAGCAGTTTGATGAATTAAATGTATAATTAGTAAATAATAGCACAGGCTGAAATGTTGATTGTCTTCCTCCCCAGAGATCAGCAGGAGTACATCAGTCCTAATCCTAACCCTAACCCTAACCCTGGTCCAAGTCAAGAGTACCCAAACCCTGAGTGCCTGCCCAAGTCAGTGACTTTCCTATCTTTTGAGGATCCCCTGGGCTTGGCTCATTTATTTATTTATATATTATTTCTATATTAAAATTATAAATAAATCATTTTTCTTTCACTTTCCTCCCTTCAAAGCCTCCTGAAAACACTTTTTAGTATTTTAAAAATTCATGCCCAATTATTCATAAACCGTTTTTACATAAGTAACATTTTGAAATTTTATTTGTATTATACTGTATATATTGTATTATAGTAACAGTAATGTATAATATTACCATGAGATTATATCAAGCATATTTATGATAAACTCTATTAAAGAACAGCAGAAAAATTATAGAAGTAAAGTATTATTCTTTTTAGTTGTTACGAGATGGTTGCTGTCTCAGAAATATCTTCCTTCTTGCTGGCAGGGTGAAAATTGAGTTCATGTTCCCAGGCCCCAGAACCAACTCCTACCCTTCTTCTTCAGATGTTTCATGTTTGTCTGTTGACAGGTAAAGAATGTAAAGAGGGAATCTGCTGATCATCTAAACTGATACACACAGGTTGTAAATGTGTTCCCTGTCAGGACTTAAATTGATTATGAGCAGCTTTTCCAATCTTTTGTTCCTTTAAGGCCAGGAGGGGATGTGACTGCAAAAGTTGAGTCAAGAACTCAGAAACCATGTGTCCTGGATAGGGCTCAGTCACCAATGTTTACTTACTTGATCAAAGCTCTCTGTCAAGGTATGATTGGAAAATGCCACAGCCTTCCCTGCTCCCCATTGATTTGTGTTTCCATCCTATAAAAATGCTGTACAATTTCACTTTCGTGTCACAGTTCAGCTCCAAAGTTTGTTCTGAGTCCCTAATTGTTCAGTAGTGGCCTAAATGAAGTAAGATTTTTTTTATCTGCTTAAATATTTACTATGAGGACTGTTCAGAGAATCAGTCAGTTCCCAAATCTGTGCCTTTGTCCAGGACTGTTCAGGTTTTGGTGCATAATTCAAATAAAGATCATGCTTTCCTGGACTTTTGTGACTTTTTGGATTATTTTGGTATTTTAAAACATAACATTGGATTTATTAAAAAATGTAATTGTGGAGTGGCTGGTACACGAGTGTGCTATTAGCAGAACACAGATTGTGAGATTAATGCTTGAGTATCTTAATAGTATGAATGGGTGACATAGGAAATGATCATGTGTACTTGACTGTAATATCTTTACTCTTTAAAAAAACTTTATAATTATTGGTGAAAAGAGAAGACAACAGATAAGGGAGTCAAGATAGATACAAGATTATTGTGTTTTGAATGGCAGACACAAAAGACTGACATCACCAGATGCCAATCTTGAAATATTTTAAGTGCAGTTTTGTGGAATATATTTATTTTTTAAAAATCACCCGTCTAAACTACCTTCACAACAGCAATTCAAAACAAACAAGCTAGTTTTACATGACTTACAATTATGTTTCAGACTATGAGACTCTCCAAAGTTACTGTGGACCATGATGAAATCATGCAGGTTGGGGAAGAAAGAAAGAACCAAACATGTTTTTCACCCACATTGAGGATGCAGGTGCAGAGCCCCAGGGCTATGGGATCCCCAGAACACAGGTAGGAGAGGAAACTACAATAATGAAAAGCCATGGAATTTAGAGTGACTCTGGTTAGAGTTAGAGAAATAGTTCAGCAGCACGACCCATACTCTATTGACTGGACTTTGCTTCAGTTTGTGAGCGGGTTTGTCATGAGAACCATTGGTTGTGCACAGACTAAGAACCTGAAGTAACAGTAGGAAGCAGCTGTAGCATACAAAGGCTTCTAAGACAAGGTTGAGGTCTGAGCCTGCTGCATGACATAAGCCAACAATCTTCTTGAATCACAGAAGCAAGGCATTGTCTCTGTGTTGTGAAGACACTGACATGTCCTTTCCTTTGCTTTGTCTCTTCGTACTCTTGCAATCTTCATTTACATCAATGGAGGTGATGCACCACAGCTGTTTTGAGTGCTGGCAGCAGCCCAACACCTACATGAAGGCAGACATAATCCTAGGTGCATTTATCCCCATATACAGAACACTAGAAGCACCCTTCACGAATATTTTTGACAGTGACCCAAGGACACTATGGGAACTCTTTCTGTGAGTACTTGTGTGAATGTGGTATGCGTGTTCTGGCTAAAAGATAGTACCTCTTCTTCTGTGCACATGTAATTTCTTTGAGAATATTGAAGTATATACAGAGAAATGTAACAGTTTCAACCTGTCCTCCCTCATTACACATCTACAAACATTTCCACTTCTCTTCCTTATATGTCCAATGAGGAAGAAATCAGAGAGAGAAACCACCAACTTTTGTGTCTAGTGCATTGTGGAATTCCATGCTCAGGTTCATATATTTTTGACACATTGCCTCTAATCTGTCCAGAAAATATTCCACTTTGCTCACTTTTATTTGGGCATCTAAAAGTCTTTTGTTTGAATGTTTCCCCAGATTTGGAGATTTTCAACTAAAATGAACTTGAGTATCTCCATGTCCTTAGCACAAATCTGAGTCTCTCATGTTCTACATGATTCAGTCTCTTTAAAGTGTCTCAGAGTTTGGACACTGTGGTCACAGTTATGGCTTATTTATTTCTCACTGATACTTTAATGAAGTGCTATGAAAGTCATGTCCTTCATGCCTGATATTCTGATGTCTACTTAGTTCTGTTGGAAAGACAGTGACTTGTGGTGTGATTGGAGTCATAGTGGTTTTCATTTCCAATGTTAGCATTTGTCCTTCTCCTCCTCTAGAATCTGAATTTTGTCTTAGGATTTATCTTTTTTGGTACTGAGTATTTTATTTGTATTCCTTTTTTTTTTTTTGATCCCTCATCCAAGGTCTCCTGTGTACTGTTTATTCTTGTCTCAATGCCAAGTCAAGTTCCATGTTTGATCCCATCTTCCTTTGGGTTATTCACCTCTTTACTTTCTGAACTATTCACTGACCACTTTATCGCTTTGAGTATATTTGTGTTCATTTGTTGATTGTGTATGATATTGTAGAGGAGTCATTCAGCTTTTCCATATTTTCTGTTTTTCCATTCATGCAATATTTGGCATATTTGTTCACTTGAGTAACAATTCTGGCTTAAGATGATACTTTACTTGCAAGTATCTTCTGAAAGGCTCATTCTATGCACCTCCTTGTGAGCAGGAAAGAAGCCTATAAGCCTGTGGTCCTTGTAGCTGTATTGTTATGAAGTATATGAAGAGAAAAATCCCAGGATGCCTGATTTATTTTGCAAGTTAAGTACTCTTAGGAATGCTTTCACAAGAGGGAGAAACTATAGTTCATTAGCCCTCTACAGCAGGAGGTAAAAGTGTACCAAGACCAGAGAAAGAAAAGAACCCCTTCTCAGAGATAGGCAGGAGACAGAAAGAATGAATTATTGTCAGAAGTCTTAATCTAGAATCTGTTTGACTTGTGTTAGGGGGATAAAGTCTCAATTCCTTGGAGCTTATAACATATTTTTAAAACTTTACTAAAGAAGATGAACACTTCAAATATTTTAATATGAACATGATACAGAATACACACTGTAATCCTCATTGTAAGAAAAGCAAATGTCTGTAAACAGCTGGGTTAGATTCATGCTTTACAGCTATACCTAAATCTTGGAGATCAAAAATGGATGGGTATGGGCTAAAGTCATGAAAAATGAACAGACATAGCTCTGTCTATATATATATAATGACAGATAAGATTTCTGCACAATAAGAAGCACTGTGTCTTTAGAACAATGATAGGACATTAAAAAACTAGATTCTATAACTATGAGTACAGAAGCCACATCATTCATCAGGTGGTTTCCATAGGATATCAGAACTCCACTGATTAATATTTTAAAACTCTGACATTTTGAAATCATTAAGTCTCATTTTCTCATACCTTAAACCACTGTCTCAGATATTTACAACTTGCATTTAGATATCATAATTCACTGTCTTAAACAATTTATATCAAGTTTAAAGCCTCTGTTTCCCTCTCCAGCCATTTACAAGGAGACTCTGTTACTTAAGCAGTGCTTAAAAAGCAAGTTGTTTTAATTAAAAATTCTAACAATTAAATTGATAGATATTAATAACATGATAGCTTTAGTTTGAATTTCATATATATTTATTTTTGTGTGATTATGTTGTTGAGTGTGATGCCTGTCAGCAAGGCAAACCTGTCTGGCATAATGCCTCCTTCAGCAGGTGACCTACTAGCTATAGAAAGAACAAGGCTTGATTGTCACATATAATATGGACTGACCACACATTTGCAGGCTCAGTTTGAAGATCTGCCTAGGGTTTCCTGGTTGCTGTTCAACTTCTGTAATGACAATTTGTTGTCAACACCACCAGAAATCTGAGAGGTTTAAATTAAGTAGTATAAACCAAATTGCCTCTGTATCAGTCAAAAAGACTGATACCTGTGCACCCAGTCTAGGTTCCTCCATGGTGTTCAAATACTTTGTGGTGAGCAGACGTTCTTTGAATGTCACCCACACAACATTAAGACTTGAGCTACAGCATAGGGAATCAACAGCTTTCAAGCACCTGATCCATAAGGTCTGAGAGATGTTTTATGGAAGAGGAACTTGGCAAAACTAACCTATCTTGGGCAGGCACATTAGGGTATTCAACTCAACAGTGTCCAGTCAGGGATATAATGATGGGTGAAGTATATGTCAATTCTTGCTTTAATTGTCAGCATTACTACAGTTCAAATATGATCAAGACAAAGGCCATTTCTGCCCATAGTATTTGTGAATTGCCTTAGCTTCTGGCTGGAAGTGTATATTTTTTGTTTACCAGAGGGAAACTTTCTCTTTAGGTTTCTTAAATCCAAATTTAGAAGAGCTCTCTGAAGGGTTTGGCGAACGACATCTAATTTATTAACCATATTTTATATTAAATAAACTTCACTGAGATTTAGTTACTTGTGTAAGGTTTGTCCTTGATTAGACACACAGACACTTTTCTCTCTGTGTAGGCATTATGTTTGTACTGTGCATGATGACAGGTCTACCCCTGAACATGTTAAAGTATTTGGACATTTGTAAGGTATCTGACCATTATCCGGAATATTAATTATCTTTTACAGTTTTCAACAAGTTCACAGCTTTTAAGATTAGACTTTTGCACTTTTACCCATGGTAAGTTTGAGCCTTAACATTTTGATTTGAAGATTTAGGTGAAGATCTTTTACAACAAAAAAGAACCTTAAAACATAAATAGAGTTCACAGAAAGACTAGGAATGTCATTTTCTAGATCCATTTGTAGTGTATCTTACAGAATATTAGTTTCTTATATGACTCAGTTTATCCAAATTGTTAAACATTAACATATTAAGCAAAGACAGAGAGGTTATATTTACATCTTCATGTAAAATTCTGGTATCCTGGATAGACCTTAGGAATTTATAGACCTTTGTTGCAGAAAATTAAAAAAAAAATGATTGTTGGGCTCTATACTATTTATTATTATTTGCCAGAACACTACCACTGTGGTATTATTTAGCCCCTTATCACAAATAAGACACCTATACTGGTTAGATTTTATAATTGTCTTATTTATTTTGGGCCAGATAGATATTTCACATATGCTGGCTCAATAACCTCACCATTCATCTCCCAGCCCTCATCCAATGCCTTCCAATTTAATCCTCCTCATCTGGTCCACCTTCCATCTATAATCCCATGGTACATACTAGCATTCTACATATGAGCCTTTTCATGTCATTATTAGAGTCATTTCTCAGCCCACATGGTATTTTCTCCACAATAACCCATCATGGAATCCTTCTTCCTCCTCACTTCCAGACCATCTCTCTCATGATTCTCCTTTCCCAGAAGCCCCAGAATCTTTGTCAGACCTAACCCATTCTGCCATGCCCAGAATAGGACATTTAATCGAACAATCAGGTATGACTTGGGCAGGTTTTCAAAACTAAGATAGGTGTAACAGATCTTGAGTGCCAGTAACACACATCAGAACAACCTCCAATAGACCTGATTTATAAAACATAACTTAGTTATTTAACATTCGTTGTTCCTTACCTAGGCTTTCCAACAAGCCTCATTTTGAACACAGTTAGTAGAGATATATGTGTGTTTTTAGACACTTATAAACTTAGACATACATTTCTAAGTCAGTCTCTGTTAACTTGAATAGATATTTATGACATTAGGAATTTATTAACTGTTGTCAAACATTTGATGTTAGTAAGTTCTATTTTCTAGAAACAGAAATTGTATTCCCATAACATATACACTATGTTCTGACACGTTTATTTTTCTAAATATGAACTGAATGCACATAATACACAAGTATGCTGTAGTTTTTTTAGCTATTAATCTTTTTTCTTACAATTTTTAACCTGACATTTTGTTGATGATTTTACAGAGTTTTAAACTGCACCCAAGAATTTACAAATCCTGAATTATAGAATGTATACAAAATATTCTTAGAAATCTTGAAATAAATTTTATATATAAGCTACAAGTTTTTCTCCATTAATTTATATATTTATTAATTTTACATTCTGATAGAAGCCCTCCCATTATCCTCAAGTACCTCCTCTCACACACTCTTTCCCCCATTTTCCCTTCTCCTCTTCACAGCAGGGGAAGGTTCCACATGGGTATCAACCAGCCCTGGCACGTTAAGTCTCTACAAGACCAGGATCATCTTCTCCCACTGAGGGCAGACAAAGCATCTCAGCTAAGGGACTAGGATCCAAAGTCACATCTCAGGTAGCCAAAGGTTAAAATCATCAATGAAGTTTTTATAGCCAGTCTTTGCAAACATAGCTCTTTCCAGGAGTTATCATTCATACATGTACACATTCGCACAGTTGAATATTTGGTATTGAGTAATTCCTGGGAAAGACTAATCCTCCCTCTGTCAATGGTTGCTAATTTCATGGTTTAGAACAATAGATTCTCTTTACAGCATCTAGCCATAGACCTCAATTTAATATATTGCAACCACATGGAATTTCTACTTGGTGATGGCTGGAATGAAGGCAGAATCTTTCCTTCAGTAGAAACCAGTGGACTTCATGCTAATGATTTCTGTTACTCTGCCTCTATTAGTGCCAGGCAGCCTCTCACCTACCTGGAGTTTGGAAAGAAGGATCTGAAGACCCATCCCCAAACATGGAAGTCTATGAGTGAGACAGTTCAGCCCAACTACCTGCACCAAAATTACATTTCCTCCTATAATGAGTAATTTTTTACTGCCTGATAGGACTTGTGTTTTCCTCCTTTTTTTATGCTAGTTTAACTTCTTTTCCTTCACTGCCTTACCTTACCCAGGAAACTCAAATTAACTATTTAGTCTGAAAACTTATAGAAGCACTTTTCTATAAGTTATTACTTTTTACATTTTTATAAAAAATTTTTGTATTTTTATTTTGTGTTTATGAGTGTTTTGCCTACTTGTTTTTTTGTGTACCACAGGTATGCTTGGTGTGTGCAGAGGGGAGAGGAGGACCCCTAGAACTGGTGTTAAATGGTATGGTAATCCAAAAAGTGGCTACTATGACTGAATCAGAGTCCTCCACAAGTGTATCAAGTACTCATAACATCTCAGTCATTTCTGAAGTCATTCCCCAAACACTATTTTACACAGGTGTATTTATTTTTATTTCATGTACTTGAGTGCTTGCCTTCTTGTGTGAATACAACATGTGTGCCTGGTGGTCTTAAATTCCAAAAGGGATCTCATGTCCTAGAGCTACAGATGGTTCCAGGACATCCTGTGGGCACTGAGACTGATGCTCTTCTTTGTACAAAAGGGGTCAGTGTGCCTAGATGCCTGGACGTCTATCCATCCTTCAGTGCAACACTTTAACACTAAGAGTGCATACAAAGTTGTTACAATTTTTGTAAGTGAGTACGAAAATGAATAATTGCAAAACAAAAGAATATGAAGCTCTTATTCACATTCCTAGTGAACACCTTAGTGACTCTTCCGTATCCCAATGCTTCCATAAAGGAAAACATCATAAGCACCTATATAGTCAGCAGTCACAGGACATAAAAATTGACACTTTATCCACAAAATCTACAGCAAGGAAACCATTATTAGTTATAGTTCAATTTCTGAGAGTTTAGGAGCCATTCCATGGTGTTCCTGATTCATCAGGGGCTTATTCACAAAAGCTGTACATGTCACAGTAAAAGTCAAGGTTTAACACTTCTAGGTTCCTGAATTTGATAAAGAGTTTCTGAAAAAAAATGGACTGACTACACTCATCATTCTGTTCTTCTGTTTAGACCAAAATGGAGAAACTATCTATATTTGCTGACCTTATACTTTGCCATTGGTCAGATCAATAAGGACACACAACTGCTTCCCAATGTGACCTTGGGTTTTCATGTCTACAATGCCTTTAATTCTAACAAAAGAACCTTAGAGGGCCTTTTGATGTTGATGTCTGGAATAAGAGAGTATGTTCCTAACTACAAATGCAAAACACAACACAAAGCTCTAGAAATCATTTCAGGAACCAAGTCAGAATTTTCTGCTGCAATTGGAACACTTTCAGAGCTCTACAAAGTCCCACAAGTAAGTTAGGGAAGTATTTTTTTGTGCACAATCACAGGTCAAACCTGACAAAACAACACAAACAAAAGAAAACAGAGAAGTGTTTTATGTTTAGGATAGGCAGATTTAAAAGAGAAGTGAATATATTACTTTCATATGGCAATGGTTAACAGTAGAAAGAGTGTGGTAAAAATCATGCTCAGTACATTCTGAAAATTTCTAAGCAGATCACTTAGTGGAAACCATGACTCTATTGTCAAACACTGGAAGATGTACTGTGGATACTCAGGCTGCATTTTGTCATAAGTCAAATTGTACAACAAAGATACCTAAGTACCAAAGAAAGCATATAACCATCTCAGAATTCCTGCAGTTGTCAATACTGATGTATGAAAAAAAGAAAGTCTGGGACATGTAACTAAATTTAGAACAATCTTCAAGGTCATCACTGATGAAAATCTGATGTTAAATCAAGGAATTAACGATCTCATGCAGGAAAGTAGATCTCAGAATAGCACCCACAGAGACCAAACACTTAAATAGATTGCCACAATTGACTCTTTCCAGGATACACTGAATAAAGGCATCCATCAGCAGGCATTACTACATGCAAAGAAAATACTCTGTGAGCACAAGGGTCAGGAATAATCAAGATTATAAAACCCATAGTGTAACTCTGATTGTTATCACTCAGTTAAATAATTTGTAAATGTATTTTATCCGAATGTTAAAAAAAATGAAACACACAATAGTTTACATCTGTTTCAGAGTTTTGTCTCAGTCAAATCTATCATTAGACAGGGATGATGCAATAACCCCTTGCAATGTGATTTCAGATCTTCACAACCTGCACCATTTTAACTTAGGTAAATGAATCTCTAAAAACTTTGTTAGTCTCTTTCTGTATTTGCTTTCCTAAAGTTCTGAGAAATATGGTGTTATGTGACCAGAAAGTACATGGTAATGTTTTCTGCAGTCTTTCACTACATCAGATACTCTGTTTCATTGTATTGCAACAAGGGAGATCTATCATGTCTTTCAAAGACAGTGAACAGAATATTGTTTACTTCAGATATCTGAGTAATGTTGGAGATCATAGTATTAGGAAAAAAAAGACATATTCCATCATGTGATCAGATAGACAAGCTAATCTCAGAGAAGACATCCTCTTCACCAATAAGCAGTTCTTTGATTCTCATATGCAAAGTACGAACTCACTTCTTCCCTCCAGGTGATGATGATTCCAAATACATAAAACTTATAATCACCTTTTTTTTCCCTTTGCTTCTTCAGGTCACATATGGTCCCTTTGATTCCATGCTAAGTGACAAAGATACATTCCCAACCCTTTATCAGATGTCTCCTAAAGACAGAGCTCTAACCCAAGGGTTGATCTCTTTATTGCTCCACTTTGGCTGGAAGTGGCTGGGGGTCATTGTGTCTGATGATGGGATAGGAAGGGAGTTTCTCTCAGACCTGACAGTAAAGATTGGATCAGAAGATATCTGTATGGCTTTTACAGAAAAACTGTCTGATAACTCAAAATATAGAATAATATATGATTATGGATTGCTGAACTTGTACCAACATATACAAGTAAATGTGATTTTATTCTATGGTAATATGGATGACTTGGTGATCTCTCTCCCATACATTAAAAAATTTTTAAGAAGAAAGGTGTGGATCATGGCAAAGCAACACCTGACATATTTAGAATCTACATTCAATGACAGGAATTTTTGGATATATGCTTTCAGAGGAAGCTTCTCGTTTTCAAAGAGGAGAAGTATCCCTGGCTTCAAGCACTTTCTTGAGGCACTTACACCCTCCCAGTACCCAGGAGATTCTTACTTCTCTAAATTCTGGGTTGACAATTTTGATTGTTCACCTCTTGGTTTTCTATGTGAAAAATTTAAACCCTGTCCAGCAAATATTTCCCTAAAGACTGGGGATGAAATAAATGATGTGATGACTACTTCTGAGCCCAGCTATTCTATATGGAATGCAGTATATGCAGTGCCCCATGCCCTCCATAAAATGCTGTTGACCAAAACTGAAATGGGACCTATGGATGACAGAAACAAGGGTGAGATTCTACCATGGCAGGTAAGCCTCATTCATAAGCAAGGGAATCACCAGGATCACATATTATTGGTAAGCAATTTATTGTGGTTAACCAAGAAAGCATTTTCTTCTTATAATTAAAAGAATATTTTAAAATGCAAAAGGGTTTGTCATAGTATATCTATATATGTCTACAATTATCTGACATGATTTTGGAACTGAAAGCACAGATTTGAAGACATTAAATTAGAATGTGTTTAAACAAATGTTTCCTAACCTAACATGAAATTCTGAATATAAATATGTGATTAATGTCAAAATATAGCAAGTTCAATAATCAAAATTTATATTTTCTTGGAATATACCCATTGAAATAAGCTTTAGATATAATGACCATATCCAAAGCTGCTATTTCACGTAAAATTCAATCTATATTTAATGACAGAAGACCATAAAATTAGTAGCCTGTGCAAGTGACATAAGTAACTGAAAAGTAATGGCTTTTATAATTTCTTCATTCTTAATTACTTAAAATGAAGGAAAAACCAAGACTGTGTTTCTATTATTAAATGTTAGAACACAGTGCTCATAAGCTTAGGCACTATCTCTGTGTATTAGTGGTAGATGGATGTGTTTGGGTTTTAAACCGACAAGATATAAACATGGGATTCATTTATATACATGAGCCTTGATGGTCACATTCAAATAGGGTGCCATGAAGAAGTTTGTTGGACAAGTCAATTGGACTTTAAATCCATTCAAAAATAAATAAAATGAATTCTGAACATAGAGTGCACTGTGTAATTTAGAGTATCATGTAAAACAATAATATTTGGCATAAACACTGACACAGTTTGTGAATATAGCTTTCTAGAGATGTGATATTATCTAAGTTAGTATGTCCTGTGTACAAATAACTTAGCACCTAAGCAACCTTTATAACACACATTGTTAATTAGGTAACACAATATCATGTCTCAGTAGCTGAACTGTTTACCCATTGTATTAAGTTAGATATGTAATTGAATCATACTGGAGGATGACTCAGTGTTACATGTACTTGCTGCACATGCAGAGGACCCAAGTGTCGTTGTTAGCACATACATGGCTACTCACAACTTACTAAGGTACAACTGCTCAACTTACTAAGGGACCCACATGAAGATCCAACATCCCATCATTTACATATATGTATTGCACCTAGTTTCATTCCAAGTATAAAGCCCCGGTGGATGTAGGTCACTTTACTCTGTATTCTTGCAGCATTCTAGTCCACTTGGGTTCCTTCTATCCTTCCCAACCACTCTTACATGAGACTCTTCAAGCTCTGTGAGATGCTGGACTGTGAGTCTCAGCATGTGATTCGATTAACTGCTAAGGGTGAGGAGGCTCTTAGAGAAATGTTAAGTTAGGCTCCTGTCCCTAAACATAGCACATATCATTAATGTTGTCAAGGATTGGCTATCTCCCATGGGGTGGGTGTCACATTGGGGCAGGTATTAATTTTTCATTCCATCAGACCTACTGTATCTTTGTCTTTGTCCACCGTGGAGTTAAGATAAATTTTGTTTGGGAGGTTTTCAGGTAAATTGGTATTTCCTTCCCACCACTATAGGTCCTTCCTGGCTAGAAGGGGGCTTTCTACACTCTCAACTCCCACACTGATGGAAGGCTCAGCTAAAGACATCCCCATATCCTCCCTGTAGCCTGTAGCCTGACCCATCTCAACAGTTTGTCTCAATGATTTCCCCAACCTTCTTTCACCCTTTGTCTCCAGGCCCTTAAACCTTGCCTCCCAATTCTCCTCATATCTGCTTTCCCTCATCTCACTCCGCACAACCTCTCCTGTCCAATTCCCTCTATATTTCCTCTTTCACTGTCCATTTAATTTCCCCATCTGAGTGAGATTTAAGAAGGTCCTACCTTGAGCCCTTCTTGTTACTTAGTTTCTTTAGGTCCATGATTAGTAGTGTGGTTATTATATGGCTAATATCCACTTATAAGGGAATACATAGCATATGTGTCTTTCTGGCCATGGGTTACCTCACTCAGGATGATCATTCCTATTTCCACCCAATTGCCTACAAATTTCATGATTTGTTTGATTTTAATAGCTGAGTAGTGTAAATGTACCATATTTTCTTTACCCATTCTTTGGTAGAGGAACACCTATTTGTTCTCAGATTCTTTCTATTACAAATAAAGCTTAATGTATACAGTTGAGCAAATGTCCATTTATGGTGAAGTATCTTTGTTATATGTCCAGGAAGATTATAGATGGTTCTTGAGGTAGAACTGTTCCCAATTTTCTGAGAAAGCACCAGATTGATTTGCAAAATAGTGGTCCAAATTTGTACTCCCATGAAAAATAGAGGAGGGTTATTTTTCTCCACGTCCTTCTCAGCATGTGTTGTCACAGCACCACACTCCCTCACTCATCTCCTCTTATGTCCCTCCTCAAGCCCACTGATGGGGGGTCATTTTTCCCTTCCCTTTGTCCCTAGCATATCAGGTCTCATCGAGACTGACTGCATTGTCTTCCTCTGTGGCCTGAAGTTCTTTTATTGCACAGAAATGCTGGGTTATTATTATTTTTTTTTATTTTCAATATAATATTGTGAATTGTTCTTTCAAGGTCTGTGATGAATTGTGTTGTTTTTTGGATAGGAATTATATTAAATATATAGATTGCTTTTGCTAATATGGTCATTTTTGCTATGTTAATTTTACCGAGCCATGAGCATGGGAGCTCTTTCCATCTTTTGATATCTTTTCAGTTTCTTTTTTCAGAGACTTGAAGTTCCTGTAACAGAAGTCTTTCTCTTGCTTGGGGAGAGTTCCACCAAGATATTATTTCTGGCTGTTCTGAAGGATGCTATTTCCCCAATTTTCTTATCAGCCAATTTCTCATTTGTATTCAGGCCACTACTGATCTTTTGAGTTAATTTTAAAGCAACCACTTTTCTGAAGTGGTTTATCAGCTGTATAAGTTTTCTGGTAGAACTTTTGGGGTCACTTATATATAATAGTACATCATCTGTAAATAGGGATGTTTTTACTTCTTCCTTTCCAATTTGGACCCCCTGATCTCTTTTAGTTATATTACTGTTCTAGCTATAACTTCAAGTACTACATTGAAGATACATAGAGAGAGTGGGCAGCCTTGTCTTGTCCCTGATTTTAGTATAATTGCTTTGAATTTTTCCCCATTTAATTTGATTTTGGCTATCTGCTTGCTGGATATTACCTTTATTATGTCTATGTATGGGCCTTGTAACCCTGATCTTTACAGAACTTTTATCATGAAGTGGTGCTTGATTTTATCAAAGGCATTTTTTTTTTGCATCTAATGAGATAAACATGTTTATTTTTTTCTTCCAGTGAATTACAGAGATGGATTTAAATGTGTTGAATCATCCCCACATTCCTGTGATGATGTTTACTTGATCATGGTGGATGATGTATTTGATGTGATCCTGGTTTGGTTTTCTAGTATTTTATTGAGTACTTTTCCATATAAGTCTGTAAGGGAAATGGCTCTGAAATTTTCTTTTTTGTTGGGTCTTTGTGTGGTTTAAGGTATTAGAGTAACTGTAGCCTCATAGAATGAATTTGGCAATATTCCTTCTGTTATATTTTGTGGAATAGTTTCAGGAGTGTTGGAATGAGGTCCTCTTTGGAAGTCTGGTAGAATTCCATGCTACAACCATCTGGCTCTGGGATTTTTTGGTTGGGAGACCTCTGATGACAGCTTCTATTTTCTTAGAGGTTATAGGACTGTTTAAACTGCTTACCTTATCTTAATTTAATGTTGGCAAGTGACATATATCAGGAAAATCTTCCATTTCCTTTTGATTTTCCAAACTTGTAGAATACAGTCTTTTGAAATAAGACCTAATGATTCTTTGGAGTTACACTCCCTTTTCATAACTGATTTTGTTTATTGGGATACTATCTCTCTCCCTTTTTGTTAGCTTCTCTAGAGCTTTGTCTATCTTGTTGATGTTCAAAAAAAACAGCTCTTGGTTTCACTGATTCTTTGTATTGTTCCCATTTTTTTTTCTTTGACACTAACTTCAGCTATGAGTTTGATTATTTCCTCTTGTCTACTCCTCTTAGATGTTTACTTCAGTCTGTTCTAGAGCTTTTACATGTACTTTTAAATTGCTGCTATGAGAATTCCGTAATTCTTTTTAGAAAGGCACTTAATGCTATGAACCTTCCTTCTCCTTAGCACTGCTTTCATTGTGTCCCAGAAGTTTAGGTATGTTGTCTCTTCATTTTCACTGAATTCTAGAAGATCTATATTTTCTTTCTTTATTTCTTCCCTGACCCAATGATTACCGAGTCATTCAGTTTCTATTAGTTTTATAGGTTTTCTATTGTTTCCATTGTTATTGAACTCTAGCTTTAATCCATGGTGGTCTGATAAGATACAAGGTGTTATTACAAATTTCTTATACTTGTTGAGGCTTGCTTTCTGACCAAGTTAATGGGCAATCTTGAAGAAGTTTCTGTGATGTGCTGAGAAGATGGTATATCCTTTTTTGTCTGGGTGAAAATTCTGTAGATATCTGTTGAATCCATTTGATTTGATCATTAGTTAGTTTGATTGTTTCTCTATCTAGTTTCTGTTTTCATGATTTGTCCTTTGGTTAGTGCGGTGTTTTGGAGTCTCCCACTATTACTGTGGACATATAAGTGTATTATTTAAGCTTTAGTAATGCTTCTTCTACAAATGTAGGTGCCCTTGTGTTTGAAGCAAAATATTCAGAATTGAAACATCATCTTGGTGGATTTTTGATATGATATGTATCATTTTACTATGATATGCATCCTTTCCCATATCTTTTGAGTAAATTCAGTTAAAAGTTTATTTTTATTAGATATCAGGATGGCTTCTTTCAATTTGCTTCTTGGGTCCATTTCCTTGAAAAAGCTATTTCCAGCCCTTCACTCTGAGGTAATGTCCTCTTTTTTTGTTAAGATGTGTTTCTTGTTTGCAGCAGTCCTACTTATGCATCTATTCTGTTAGTCTGTGTTTTTTTTTTTTTTGAGGAATTGAATCCATTGATGTTGAGTGATATTAATAACTAATGTTTGCTAGTGCTGGTAATTTTGATTTTTATGGTTGTAGTGAGTTTCTGTGTTTCTCTCCTTTTGGTTTTGCAAAAATGGTGTTTTTTTATATCTTATTTGTTTTCTTGGGTGTGGTTAACTTTATTTGCTTGGAGTTTTCCTTCTAGTGTACGTTAAAGCTGAGAAGCATAGACATTGGTGTTTTGGGGTCCACAGCACAGCCTCTTACTTGCTGTGGAGTCACTAGAGTTCTAGCACTCAGAAACCATGTGGACTGGGCACCACCATTTTGAATCCTCTTCAAATATCCATCTTTTAAATGGAAATATTTTTTTCTGGTGCTGGAGAAAGACACAGGACCTTTTTCCAACTAAGGACACGTTACACACTATACTATCTTCTCTCTCATAAATGATATTTCTACTTGTGTTTAGTAACTCTAGCATTACTTCAAAGGGGAATAATTTTAATCTTGCTATACAACTGGGGAGACTCCTAAACAAACTAAGCACCTTTAAAAAGAAACCCATATCAGAGAGAGGGAAAATGAATTTCTCTTAAAGGTCAACCAGTAATCTGTGTGGGCCACTCATATAAAATTTTGTCTCTCTTCAGCTGCATCCATTTTTGAGGAAAATTAAAGTGACAAATGCTGCTGGAGATGAAATAAGCTTTGATGAGAACAAGAATGTCATGGAAACATATGATATACAAAACTTTATTGCATATAGTAAGCAAAATTCATTAATACTTAAAGTGGGAGAATTTGTCTTCAAGAGTCCACAAGACCAAGGCTTTTTCATCAATGAAGTTCTGATTCAATGGCCAAGCAATTTTAATCAGGTTGGAAAAATTTTCAGCATTTAATATAAAGGGAATTATTTGTAAAGAATTATAAACTTGATTGTGTAATATATATTGTGAAATTTCTTTTATTATTATTATTATTTTTTATCAGTTACATTTTATTAACTCTGTATCCCAGCCATGTCCCAATCCCTCATTCCCTCCCAGTCCCTCCCTCCCTCCCTCATCTCCACTGTGCCCCTTTCCAAGTCCACTGATAGGGGGGACCTCCTCCCCATTCATCTGATCCTGTTTTATCAGGTATCTTCAGGACTGACTGCAAAGCCCTCCTCTGTGGCCTAACAGGGCTGCTCCTCCCTTCGGGGGTGGGGAGACCAAAGAGCCAGTCATTGAGTTCCTGTTGTGAAATTTCAAGCTCTTAGCTCTGTTGTGACTGTGAGTTTGTTTGTGGGTATTCATGCATATGAACACATGTGCTGGTTAAGGCCACAGTTAACTGTGATTATCTTCCTCAGTTGCTGTCCACTTTCTTTTTAAATAGGATATCTTTCTGAAACCCTTACTTTCTGATTTTGCTCTGCTCAGTGGACAGTATTACCTATGTACTCTCTCTGTCTTCATGATCATAAAGCTTGGATTACAGGCATATTTTTTGCACCCAAACTTTCTTTTCATCCCTTCATCATGATTAAATTCAGACTTTCATGCTTATGTGGCAAGAGCATTACATACTTAGTAATCCCTTTATTTCTGTATGATGACTTTAAATCTGAAATAAACCAGTATTTCAAATATATATAATGTCTACATACACAAATAAGTACACCTACAGACGCACACATAATGTCAGCTAATTCCTTAGCTAGAATTAGATGAATTGAACCTGAATGCTTGTGTTCATTGATGATGCAATGAATGAATGAATGAGTGTTCATGGTTATATATAGGCATGTTTGTGGGTGTTACCACATGTAAACACACACACATGATAACACACACATGGATACAAACTTATCTATATAGTCACATATGTTAATTATACAGGCAAGCTGAAGCTCAATGCATCCTTCCATTCACACAACTCCAACACAAGCATATCAATAGTTTTACAAGATTTTGAGGTAGCATAAACAAGACATAATTATGGATTTTGATAAAAGACATTTCTGGAAACAATGTATATGAGCTGCCCAATACGTATGTTTGGAACTGAACTCATATTTCTATGCAAGAGCGATGTGCACTCTTAACTGCTGAGCCAGTTATCTACAAGCATAATACTGTTAATATAGACATATTTATGAGACAGAAACTGAATCCAAATCAAGGCAGATGAGATGTCTAAGGAAAGATAGAAATATTTCCTGTCCTACACAATTTCTAAAATATAATGAACTAAAACTGTATTAGTTTAGTAGTTATTGTGATTAACTAAGAATGCAATTGGTAAAAATCCTATGTGATGATGTCTCTAACTTTTGAAAGGAAAGGTACAGTATAATTCCTACCACTGGAGTCATGGGTAAACATCACAGAAATATATTATAATTCACCAATGGCCAAACAATCTTTCATGAGAAAATTGAGCTTCCTTTTTCAGCTGAATCAGAGTGTGTGGGTTTTAATACATGACTGGAAATGTAAAGGTAGAAACAGATGAGGCGAGAGTGTTGGGTTTTCTGTCTGACAATCCAACCCTTCCATAATTCATACAATAAATGAGTTCTGAGTTGCTGCCTCAGAGGCGAGAATATGTGGATGCCTTATACATTTCACATAGGTGAGGCAGAAGTGAGTCACAGTTTGATCACCATAAATGGTTGTTGAACACTTAATAATAGGAAGTGAGCTAACTTCAAATCTCCATTCTACACTCACATATGATAACCTCGGAGTTCCCCTTAAATACATATAATTTAATTTGTATCACAGTCATAAACCCTCCCTCATTCCCTCTCAATCCCACTGTCCCTCCCTCATCTCCTCTTTGCCCCTTTCCAAGTCCACTGATAGGAGAAGTCCTCTTCCACTTCCATCTGACCTTAGCTTTTCAGGTATCTTCAGGACTGGCTGCAATGTCCTCGTCTGTCACCTACCAAGGCTGCTCCTCCCTCAGAGGGAAGGGGGAGGTCAAAAAGCCAGTCATTGAGTTCATGTCAGAGATAGTCACTGTTCCCTTTGCTAGGGTAACCCACTTGGATACTGAGCTTGTGATTAATATAAAAAAATAAAAAAATTATAAAAAACTTAAACACACACAAAAAATACATACACTTTACATAGAGTATGTACATTTAAGTTGTTTAGCCTAAAGTATTTTAAATTAATGTTCAATATTATGACCAGTTTTTCTGTGTTGCCTTCAGACTCCTCAATCTGTATGTACACAGAGCTGTGGTCCAGGATTCTGGAAAGTTCTACAAGAAGAAAGACCCATTTGCTGTTTTTCTTGTGTATTTTGTCCGGAGTGGCACATTTCCAACCAGACAGGTAGAAAAATAACACCTATCCTCAACTGCTTGGGAATGTAGAAGGGGAAAGTTACAAACTGACTATGGTGTCATAATGCAATGCTGTTCTCCATGTCTCTTTCCCTCATCCCTGAATCCATTAGTAATCACTGCTGATGCCACAAAATGTGTGAAGATTTGAGTGGCAATTCTCTTGCTATTGTGTCATATGAAAACTACTAAAAAAAAAAAACCCTGCCTTTTGGTGCATGACATGGCTATCTCCATGGTATAGGTTTCCCATTAATTGTGAGATCTCCACTGGTCCAGAATTGATTTTTATTTCTGCAATAAACAAACCTAATGATTTTTGCCTGAAGATAACTCCAGGAAAAGTACATGTGTGATTGTTTCTTGAATGCATGAGAAATTGAACTGCATTTACAACACTTACATTTGTCATCTTCAGTATCAACAATAGTAGAAAAAGAAAGTTGATGTAAATAAAAATATGGTTGCCTGTTTAGGGTTATGGTCAAATGTGTGTTAACATAGACAAGTAACTTCATATGGCATGTGCATGTTTTATTTTTAATACAAACAAACACACACACAACTAAACATATAATAAACAAGAGGCCATGAATTTGAGAGAGAATAGATATAAAGTGGCTCAAGAAGATGTTCTTGGCAAAGAACAAGAAGAGGTATAGTGAGATAATTATGTTCTTTTTAAAATGAAAATTTTCATAAGAAAGTAAAAAGTCAAAATGAAAATACATTAATATAACGATGAGAATCTACTATTTTTTTATCATATTCAAAAAGGCCAACCGTTAGACAACTGGATAACAAACAAAACATTTTATGATTTATTGAAAACACTAAAATGTTGAAAGATTAAATATTCGTTATATTCTGAGATCTAGTGCTACCATAGGTTAAATTCCTTGCAGTGTGATATATGACTTCACATACTATGTTGAAGAGATATCAAGAGAGCAGGCAGTCGTGCCTCGTGCCTGATTTCAGTGGGATAGATTTAAGTTCCTCTCTGTTTAGTTTGATGTTGGCTATAGGCTTGCTGCATATTGTTTTTCCTATGTTTAGGTATGTGCCTTCTATTCTTGATCTCTCCTAAATTTTTAACATTAATGGGTGTTGGATTTTGTCAGATGTTTTTTGGCATGTAGGGAAATGATCATGTCTTTTTTTTCTCTTCAGTTTGTTTATGTGGTGGATTACATTGATAGATTTCTGTAGACTGAACCACCCCAGCATGTCTGGGATGAAGCCTATTTGGTTATGGTGGATAATATTTTTGTTGTATTCTTGGATTCAGTTTTCAAGAATTTTACTGAGTAGTTTTGCACCAATGATCATAAGCAATATTGGTCTGAAGTTCATTTCTTTGTAGGATCTTTGTGTGGTTTAGGTATCAACGTGACTGTGGCCTCATACAATGAGGTTGGTGATGTTCCTTCTGTTTCTATTTTGTGGAATAGTTTGAAGAATATTGGTATTTCCTCTTCTTTGAATGTCTGGTAGAATTCTTTGCCGAAACCATCTGGACCTGGGCTTTTTTGATGGGGATTTTTTTATTACAGCGTCTATTATCTTAGGAGAGATAGGACTATTTAATTTATTTACCTGATCTTGATTTAACTTTGGCAAGTGGACTCTATTAAGAAAATTGTGTATTCCATATAGATTTAAAATTTTTGTGACATATAGACTTTTGAGGTAAGACTTTTCTTTTAATTTTCTTGGTGTGTGTCCTTACATACATGTTTCATTTTTTATGTTGTTTCGATAGTGTCTTTCTACCTTTTAGTTACTTTAGCTAAGAGATTGTCTATTTTGTTGATTTTCTCTAAGAACCAGCTCATGGTTTTGTTGATTCTTTGAATCATTTTGTTTTTAGTATATTGATTTCAGCACTGAGGTTGATTATTTAAAGCCATCTACTCCTCTTGGGTGTGTCTGTATCTTTTGTATCTTTTCTGGATCTTTCAGGTGTGTCATTAAATTGCATGTATGAGATGTCTCAAGTTCCTTTATGAAGAACTATGAACTTTCCTCTTAGCACAGCATTCATTTTGTCATAGGAGTTTCGGTATGTTGCACCTTCATTTTCAATTAATTCTTGAACATCTTTAATTTCTTTCTTTATTTCTTCCACGACACACCTGTCATTGAGTAGAGAGTTGTTCAGGTTTGATATATGTGCAGGTGTTTTGCTCTTTTTGTCATAGCTGAGGTCCAGCTCTAGAACATGGTAGTGTGATTGGATTCAAGGGTTATGTCAGTCTTCTTGTATCTTTTGAGATTTGCTTTGTTCCTGACTTTGTGGTCAGTTTTGGAGAAGGATCCGTGATGTGCAGAGAAGAAAGCATATTTGTTTGTGTCTAGGTGAAAATTTCTGTAGAAATCCCTTAGATCCATTTGATTCATGACCTCTGTAATCTTCACTATCACTATTTAGCTTCTGTTTCAATGATATGTCAATTGGTGAGAGTGTGGTGGTGAAGTCTCCCACTATTACTAAGTTGGGACTGATGTGTGATTTCAGCTTGAATGTTTCTTTTACAGTGCAGGTGCCCTTGTATATGGGGCATAGTTTTTCAAGATATTGATGTCCTAATGGTGGATTTTTCTTCGATGAATTTGAAGTATCCTTCCCAATCTTTTTTAATTAATATTTTTAAAAAATCTATTTGATTAGATATTAGGATGCTACTGCCACTTGCTCCTTCAGCCTATTTGATTGGAAAATCTTTTTCTAGCACTTTACTTCAAGTTAGTGTCTATCTTTATGGCTGAAGTGTTTCATGTTTGTAGCAGAATGTTGAATCCTGTTTCTGTAACCATTCTGTTAGAATATGTCTTTTTCTTGTAGTGTTTAGTCTATTGATGTTGGTAGATATTAAAATCCAATGAATGTTAGTTCTTGTTATTGTGGAATTGGTGCTGATGGTATGTTTGTGTACTTGTGTTTTCTTGATTTTTTTGTTGTGATGTCATCTATATCCTGTGCTTCTTGGGTTTAGATTATCTCATTGGTTGGTGTTTTCTTTCTAGTAGCTTCTCTAGGTCTGGATGCTGCAAAGATATTGTTTAAATTTAGTTTTGTCATGGAACATCTTGTTTACTCCATTTGTGTTGACTGTAACTTTTGCTGGGTCACTTTTGCTGGCATCTGTGGTCTCCTAGTGTCTGTATGACATCCACTGAGGCCCTTCTGGCTTTCATAGTCTCTTTTGGGAAGTCTGGTGTGATTCTGATCGGTCTGCCTTTATATCTTATTTGGCCTTTTTCCTTGCTGCTTTTATTTTTTTTCATTGGGTAGATTTAGTGTTTTGATTATTATGTTGCACAAGTATTTTCTTGTCTGGTCTAGAATATGTGGTGTTCTGTAAGCTGCTCTTATGTTTAAAGCTATCTCTTTCTTAAGGTTGGTGAAACTTCTATGATTTTATTGAAAATAGCTTCTGGACCTTGGAGCCTGGAATCATCTGTTTATTTTATTGCTATTATTCTTAGGTTTCATCTTTTCACGGTGTCCTGGATGTCTTGAATGTTTTGCATCAGAAACTATACTTTTTCTTTCCTTTGAGAGATTTACCAGTTACTTCAACTACATCTTCAACGCCTGAGATTCTTTCCCCAATTTCTTGTATTCTGTTGGTGATGCTTATCTCTATGGTACTCGATCACTTTTCTAAGTGTTCCATCCCCAGTTTTCTTTGTTTGTGGTTTCTTAATTAATTCTAATTTTCTAAGGTCATAGATAATTGTATTTCCTTCACCTGTTTGATTGTGGTTTCCTGTCTATGATGGCCTCTCTTTTGTTGTATTTGCCTGTATTTCTTTGAGAGATTAGTTGTTTTCCTCTTCATATGCCACAAATATTTGAATAAGCATAGATTTAAGGTCATTTTCTTGTGTTACAGCTACATTAGTATATACATTGTTTTTTTTTTTGGGGGGGGTTGGTGGAGCCATGGTGTCCTGATTTTTGTTGACTGTTATTTTATGCTAGACTTTTGCCATGTGGTTTTCTGTAGCCTTAGCTGTTTGTTCCTGGAACCTGCACCAAAGACTGGACCAGCCTGTCTTTGGAGTCTAGTGTAGTGTTCAGGAAGATGAGGAATGTGCAGTGGCTCAAGAATGGGTGCTGGCAATTCAGATGCCAGTGTCTTGAAGGGCAGTGAACAGGCCATGTAGTGAGCAAAAAAAAAAAAAAAACAGATGGGGGCATGTGAATTGAAGGTCAGGGAGTGTGCATGCATGGGAGCCCCGATGTTTGGGGTGCAGGTACTGCTACTGGTCATGAACACTGAGCATATGCAGATGCCCCAAAGGGCTCCAGGCCAAGGTGACAACAGTGGGGGCTAATCAGAAGAAAGCTGGGCTGCAGCTTATAGGCCTGCCTAAAACTGTGTTCCTTGTATGCAGATTCCTCTCTGCTCTGCCATATTGGATCTGGGATCCCTGTGTTTCTCTTGTTTTCCTGAGGTCCACAGGTTGACCAAAGGAACTGTGGCTTGGTGGATGGGATGCTGTTCCAGTAATCCTGATGTTGACCTCAGGGGAGCAGGAGGAATCTGAGGTCTGGTTGCTACAGCTGAGAGACCCTGGGAGTCCAAACTCACTGGAGTATGTAGAAGGGCTGACTGCACCATAGTTTGCTACCCCTGGACCTGCTCGATGGTCTTTGGGACTCCGATCCTCTACCCTTCAGTTATGGTGCATTCTGGTCTCCAACATATTGGAGTCTCCTTTTGTAATCTTTCAGCCTTCCTTAATTTCTTTTTTGGTAAGATGCTTTTGTGAGCGTTGAATTTCCTCATGAGTCTGTTTAGGTCTATTTAGGCTGTTGAATAAAAGTTGAATTCATGTTTGAATCATGGTTGCTTGGGCATAAAACTTACCCATTTCATGTGCATTTTAAGCATTCTGATATATATATATATTTAAATGTTCCCGTAGAATATTCTGAATTTCTTTGGATTCTGTAGCAATGTTTTTCCGTCACTTCTGATTCTACTAATCTGAGTCCTCTATTTCTTTCTTTGATTTACTTGAGACAAGAGTCTGTCAATTTTGTTTATCTTCAGAATGAACCAACTCTTCCTTTAGTTAACACTTGCATTTTCTTTGTTTCTGTTTCATTCATTTCTATTACAATCTTACTATTTCTTTTTAATGGATTATTAATTAATTTGTTTATGTACTACTGCAGCATCTAATCACACTTTTCCTCCTAGTCCCTCTCTGTCACCTCACCTGCCAACCCATGTGCCCTTCCTCTCTTTCTTTTCAGAAAAAAAGAAGCCTCCCTTGGATATAAAACCAGCCTTGCCATATAAATTTGCAATAAGACTATGCACAACTTCTGCTATTGAGACTACACAAGGCAGTCTAATTATCAAAAAGGAATCCAATGGCAGGCAAAAGAGTCAGAGAGAGCTTTGATCTTGCTGATAGGTGCCCCCCTATGAAGACCAATCTGCACAATGGTTACACATGTGCTCTTAGAAGTCCCACATGAGGACCAAGTTGCACAACTACTACATATGTGCAGAGAGCACATATCTGTCCCATGAATGCTTTCTTGTTGGCAGTTCATTCTCTGTGAGCCTGTACCAGGAACCTTTCTGTGAGGCCATCCTCAGCATGAAAAAGAGAGTTGGAGTATGTTTGCAAGCAGGGTTCTCCACAGCATATATGCTATATGAGGGGTCAGTAAGGGAAGGGAGTGAGTCAGGTTCAGTGGTCAAGGGAATCTCAATTGACATTTAAAATTCAGACATTTCTGTAGCTCTGATTTACTATCAAAAAGGTCCTTCTGTATTTATACAAGTTTCACAGTTCAAACACAGACTAATGATTATACAAGTGGTACAGAGTAGGTGTTTGATTTTTTTCATTACTTATCCAGGGTTACAAGTTCAGCAACAATTAAAAAATACAAACAGAAAAGATAGTATTATAAGCCCATGACTCTACTTTAAGAAATCAAAAAAAAAGGTCTCCTGCAAAGAAAACATATTTAATGTATGACAGTTTGCTTTTAGACTGGCATTGTTTGTAGTATGAGTGCAGTCCAGAAAAACAGAAAATACTTTAACAGGTCTTTGTATGAATAGCAAATACTAATAAATAACTCCTTTTACTATATGCATCATCATCATGCTATTAAGTAGAAAAAGTTTATTTTAGTCAATCTGTCCTATTTACTGAGTTTTATTCCATCAGGAGTGTATCCTCTATGACCTCCTATTTTTAAACTATATTTTCAGGGAGCTCTAAACCTAAAATGAAAGGAAGTCTTAAATCTATAACTGAATTTCCTGGCCTCTCAGGGTTTGCATAATGCCTTGTTTACTCTGCACCAAAATACTGTTTAGGGGAAGATACCCCAAGAAAACTTCTGAAATAATGGCCTCATATCTAATATGCTTATCTGTGCTTAATGATGTCCCAGGCAGAAAGAAAATTTACAAACAGTGTACACATAAAGTTAAGTTTTGGATTTTCATAAAAAGACTCAGACATAAATTTTTGTAGAAAAAAACAAATGGAATCATAGCGCAGAAAACCACTAGTAAGGAAACACACAGAAAAAATATCTAAAAAGTTAGAATAACAGTGATTTTAACAATCTGCTCAGCTTTGCTGGAATTACATCAAGCAAAGTAAATGACTGTCACCAACTCCAGTGAATCTTACTGTGCCATTTTCCCCTTTATGATGTAATGATTTAAAGATTTATAGACCTCTGTGACATATAGGGCTTTTTTTAGTCTTTTGGAGATGACCAGAAAAACAAGTGTGGAAATTAGAACAATTCCTAGGATTACTCTGGAATTATAATGAAAAGACAAAGAGTTCTGTACTGAGTTAAAGAATGCCAAAGAATTTAGAAATGTATCTGCAACTTCTACAGCTGAGATAGGTACAGGTTGATCTGAGCTTAGAGCTGCAATTTGTTGATGCAAGTTTTGTATGCTTACCACCAAATCAGAATTGTTTCATAGGCCATGGATGTGGGATCTAACTTCTTCACATGGTACCTTGGAAAAAATATGTAGAAGCAGGGTAATAAATATCTACTGAAACTGTGAGTAGCAAGAAAAATGAGAAGAACTCATGATGGTGTAATCAGGGAAGTGCATTTGGATACACTGATGTGATCAAAATACTATACTTAGTAATTTAAATCACTTAATTTAAAAAGCGGCTGAAGGATTACTTGACAGTTTTACTTTCTCTGAATATGAGTAATATAGATTTCACTTTAATTGCCTTAGACAAATAGTAATAAATTCTTTAAACAAAACTTATTATTAAGTATCAAGAAAAACAATAGATTGGGATTCATAAAGAGTTCATGATTTTGGCACTATCATGAAGCCGAATATGCCAGGCTATACAAATCATTGAAAAGAACTCTTATGAATTAAATGTGCAATGTGTAAATACATGTATAAACTGAAATGTTGATTCACTTACTCCGCACAGATCAGCAAGAGTGTAGTGCTTGCCTAAGTCAAGACTACCCAAACCCTGAGAGAAACCAGTGTTTACCCAAGGCAGTGACATTCCTATCCTTTGAGGATCCTCTGGGCATGGCTCTGGCCTGCACAGCTCTGTTCTTCTCTGTAAGCACAGTTATAGTTTTGGGGATCTTCCTTAAACACCGAGAATCAGCCATTGTTAAGGCCAATAACAAGACTCTCAGCTATATCCTGCTCATCTCCATCCTCTTCTGCTTCCTCTGCTCCTTTTTCTTCATTGGACGCCCAAACACTGTCTCCTGCATACTGCAACAAATAACATTTGCACTTGTATTCACGTTGGCTATTTCCACTGTTTTGGCAAAAACTATAACTGTAATTCTGGCCTTTAGGATCGTGAAACCTGGGAGAACAATGAGAAGGTTGTTTGTCTCAGGCATCTATAATGCTGTCATCCCCATCTGTGTCCTGATTCAACTTATTCTCTCTGGAGTCTGGCTGGGAACCTCTCCTCCCTATATTGACACAGATATACACTCTGAACATGCTCATGTCATCATTTTATGCAACAAGGGCTCAGCTACTGCTTTCTACTGTGTGCTGGCATACTTAGGAACCCTGGCCCTAGGGAGCTTCACTGTGGCTTTCCTAGTGAGGAACCTGCCTGACACATTCAATGAGGCCAAGTTCCTGACATTCAGCATGCTGGTGTTCCTTAGTGTCTGGGTCACTTTCATCCCTGTCTACCAGAGCACCAAGGGCAAGGCCATGGTGGCTGTGGAGGTCTTCTCCATCCTGGCCTCCAGTGCAGGGCTGTTGGTGTGCATCTTTTTCCCAAAGTGCTACATTATTTTCCTAAGACCTAATAAAAACTCTTTGAGACATTTGAAAAACAAAAACTAGCAAATAAAAATTGATCATTTTGATGTATTAGTTCTCTAATGAAACCCATTAGCATACTAAAATTAAATCATTTACCTACTTTAAAGTAACTTTTTCTGAAATGTGTATTTAAAGAAAAATAAGAGCCCCTCACTTTGTCTCTCAATCACAGACATTCATTTCAGAATAAAAACTGCTGTTAAAAACATATTTTAGTAAGTTATGCATGTTACTTATTAATGTGTGGACAGTATACATATTCGAAATGTAATTATATGATAGTAATTGATATAAATAGTACATGAACTAAATACTTGTTCTCTTTGTTATTTTTGGGAGTTTAAGAAGATTTGGGTGGTATATGAGATTCTTCTACAGAACAGGCATGAAAATCAATCTCTGTAAAGGGGTGGGATGTCTATTAAACAGCTTGAACCATCCCAGAAATCAGAGTAGAGAATTTTCTAAACAGAAATATGAATCTGATGCCTGACCCTGCTCTCTTTTCCTTGACATACATAAAAATGACTCGACATCCCACTCTACAAATACTTGCTCAGTCGCCTTCATTGTGGAAGACCTCCACAGCCACCATGGCCTTGCCCTTGGTGCTCTGCTATTCTGTTCACAATAGGTAGGATATGGAAACTCATAAGTATGTTTAACATGATAAATATCATACATATAAATAGATGTAAGTAAGAAAAATATAATTTAGGTAACTCATATCCAGAAGACAAATATCTTTCATTCTCTACTCTTGGGCATCTAGCTCCAAATGTTGGTTTGTGAGTATTCATCATGGAATGACTGTAGAAACAAGAAAGCATGGTAGGGAGGGACACAATACAATGGCAGGTACAATTGATCTGATTGGGATAAACCAGGGAGGTACTCTAATTATGAAGGAGGATAAATATAAAAGAAGTAAGTTGATGAAATAACAGTAAATTTTTGAGAGAGTTTTCGGCAATCATATTGTGAATTATCTACATAAAATCCCTATAATACATGTAAGTCTATTCATGAATATAAACATGTTGCAATCTAAATGTTTTTAATAATGCATACAGATAAGTATAGTTCACCACTGACCTAATTTTATGCTACTGCTATATCTAACCTGGAAACTACAGTCCATTTCCAGCCTGAACAGATGTTTTTTGTTCGGTCTGAAATACCTGAAAATAACAGGATACAATGGAACTAGGAAAATGAAGAGGTGCCATGCTAATTCCTGAAAGTTTAATTTCCACCAAATGTCAGATTCTTGGAGCATAACTTTATAGTTATTCTCAAGTGCCTGCTTTTTCAACAATATATAAGATATTGAAGACATGGCATGCGTGCTTGTGGGTGCTCACATTCCCCTTAACATTCACCACAGTCCACCTAAAGAGGAAAGTACACACCAACTCACCCATACACCCTTCACTCTCCAATGGTAACCTGGGTACAAGTTTTGCTGGTGTGCTTGTGGCACAAATTTCATGCAAGTGACCAATTAATATCTGGTTGAGTTTCAGGAATCTCACTCCATGAAAAGGAACCTTGATCCAACATGGCTTGGGTGGCCAGGAGCCTGAGTCTACACAGGCCAGGGACATCAGAGAAATGTAAATGCTATAGTTGTGCTAAAGGAGCAGCCATACTCACAGATCAGTGCCTTGCTCGGCCATCATAGAAAACTTCCTGCAGCAGATGGGAACAAATACAGAGACCCAAAACCAATTGATTCACAGTGAGAGGCCTTAGACCATTCCACCCTAAATGAGATGTCTCCAGCAATTCCTTCTCAAGGGCTCAAGGAACTCTGTTTGCAGAGTGTAAGCACCAGAGGGGATGAAGGACACGAGGGTAACAAGGTTTTTTAAACACAACGGGACCAACATACATATGAATGCACCCTGACTCACAAGCTAGCTTTCTATCACATTCCCCTGTTGGGGCTACCTTGCCGTGCCACAGGGGAAGAGGATGCACTGAGTCCTGATGCGACTTGATATGGTGGCATGGGTGGGTGGACACAGGGGAGGGGTGATCCCCTTCTCTGAGGAGCCAGGTGAGGGGTGATAGGGGAAACAGGGAGTGTAGAACCAGGAGGAGAGAAGGGAGGGGTCTATGACAGGGATGTACAATAAATCAGTAAAAATTTAAAAAAATAAAATAATAATAAATGATGGGGCTGGAGAGACATCACATAGCTTAAGAGTGCAGGCTTCTCTTCCAAAGGTCCTGAGTTTGATTTTCAGCACCCATGTGGTGGCTCACAAACATCTATAGTGAGATCTGGCACCCTTTTCTGGTATGCAGGCAGAATACTCTACAAATAATAAATTTTCAAAGAAAAAAATAATACACTATGGATCATCAATAAAGTTCCCCTCCCTCCAAAAAGAACACTCACTACCTCTTTAAATTATACTAATAATAAATTTTAAAGTTAGTTTTCTCCAAGGGGCCACAAACCAGACTAACCAGTTAGCCCCCTGAGCAGCAACAGATGGCAACAGAAAAAATCAAGGGCATATTTGTGGATTGTCAAGGCTACATGACAGAGTGACACATTTTAATATTTTATTAAAAGTGGGAGATATGTCATGCATATAAAGTTTGGAAATGTAAAAATGTGATAATCCCCCCCCCACGCAAACAGATAAATGTATCATTTGCTTCATTGTTCTCACTTTAGCAGCCCAACCCTGGAACCCTAGCATTCAGAAGGCTGAGACAGGAGGATCACAAGTTCAAGGCTGGCTTAAAAGCTGCTGTTTACTCATCCATCCAGTTTGATCAGCTAAGGCAGCTTACAGCTTCCTAGTGGTCATAGGTAAGAAATAGTTATCATCCTGAAAACACAATGATAAATTTAATTCACCACATGGTGACGTGAGCTCTTGAGATGAACTCAGCAGTATTTGTTCAAACTTATGTGTGACCATAGTAAAGAATCATTAAGACATTTCTTAATGTCTTACACATTCATTTATGTTTAAGAAAATTTATGGAACATGAGCTAAAACAAAGTAGGACCAGGGTTGGGCTCATATGACAAGAACATTGGTTGTTCTTCCAAAGGTCCTGAGTTCAATTCCCAGCAACCACATGATGGCTCACAACCATCTATAGTGAGATCTGGTGCCCTCTGGTGGCTTGCAGGTGTACATGTAGGCTGAACACTGTGTAATGAATGAATGAATGAATAAATAAATAAATAAATAAATAAATAAATAAATAAATGGGTGGATAAATAAATAAATAAATCGGAAGAAAGGACGGAAGGAATGAAGAATGAATGAAATAATGATGGGACCACCAACAAATTAATACCATAAATTCCTTCTTAAAAATGTGTCTGGCAATGTGATCCTCCTGCCTCTGCCTACTGACTGCTTACCCTACAGGTATGTTCGCTCATACACCTAGCCTAGAAATTTCAGTTCAGATAACATAGTCTGAAGAAGAAGCCCACTTTTTTGTCAAATATCACCAAATAATATTGAAATATTGATGAGAAACAGCAATTGAAGCAGTTGAGGCAGGAACAAGCAGAATGCTGGAACATGCAAGATGCTGGAATAGATATGTTAAGGTCTCAGCATGCTGGAAAGAGGATTCTGTCAGGTTTGATCCAGCATCTCCAGTGCCCAGTCCTTTTGTTCTGAACACATATAATTTCTCACAAACATCATACAGTTCTAAAATTATGAATGTATGAAATGTGCAGGATGAAACTAGACTGTAAGCCAATTTTATTTACGCAAATTTAAATAATGGCATAATGAAATTTTTGAAGATATTATAGCCAAGGATTTATTGGCCATGTATGATTGATGTTTTGACTGGAGACATTATTTTTTATGTCTCAGTCAGGGTGAGAGTTGTTTCCATGTAAAGGGATCAGCAATATAAGTTACCATTATTATTGAACATACAATCATTATCACGTTGAAGTAAAAACAAGGTTGGATAAATCAAAGTATCTTTTTTGGAGTCTTGGGTAAGTGTTGCATTAGGCCAAGCTTCTACCTATCTCCTGAGAGGTCTCCCATTAGAGAGACAAGCTGGTTGCCTTGAGCAACAGAAAAGGCATGTTTTAGGTAAACTTTATATAAACTCCTTTTTAGTTTAGAGTTTAAGCAGACCCTAGGCATCTTGTACCTGTTTGAAGGTTTAGGCCTAGATTTTTATATACGTTGTAGCTATTTTTCCTGTCCCCCTTTTTATATAGAATGGGGAGTTATGCCTTAATAGCCAAACTTTATTTAAACTCCCTCTTACCTTTAGCATTTAAGCATACCCTAGGCATCTTGTACTTTGCTTTTACATTGGTTGTGGCTATTTTTTGGCTTGCCTTTTTTTTTTTTTTTACACGGGATGGGCCTTTGTATCCAAACTTTATATAAACTCCCTTTCACCTTTAGCATTTAAGGATATGCTAGGCATCTTGTACCTGGATTTTTGCATTTGTTTGGGCTACCTTTGGCCTGCCCCTTTTTGATAAGGAAGGAAGGAAGGAGGGAGGAAGGAAGGAAGGAAGGAAGGAAGGAAGGAAGGAGGGAGGGAAGGAAGGAAGGAAGGAGGGAGGGAAGGAAGGGAGGAGGGAGGGAATGAAGAAGAAGAGGAGTGAGGGAGGAAGGGAGGAAGGAAAGAAGAAGGAAGGGAAGGAAAGTGGGAATGAGGGAGGGAAAGAAGAAGGAAGGGAAAGGGAAGGGAGAGAAAGAAGTTGGGGAGGAAGGAGGGAGAGAAGGAAGGAAAGAAAGAGAGAAAGAATTCCCAGGCTGCCGCATTGCTTGTGAGTTATTTCGAGACAGGGTCTCTCCGTGTGGCCCGGCCAAGTCCCGGATTCGCTCTGTGAACCATCGTTCTGGCTTCCCAGAGCTCCAGAACGCTGCAGGAACCGAATCACTGCCCTCCTCTCCCCTCCCCTCTCCTCCCTCCCCTAGCCGGCAGCCCCCACCGGGTTTGGACTCACTTGGAGGTGTAGACGCATTCGAAGGCCAGCGTCCCGGTCCTCTGGAAGCTCCTGCCTTTGTGGGTCTTACTCTCGTGTTCCACCTTGTGGGTGAAGAACGCTGTGAGGGGGGCAGGGAGGTGAGGAGAGGGTCACAGTCAGACACTCCGGGGTGGAGGTGAGGACGGGGGCTCGGACCTTTCAACTGTCTCCCCAAGACTTTAAGATGCTTCCTGGATTCTGGAGGCCGAGGAGGAGGAGGAGGAGGAGAAAGAGTAGGAGGAGGAAGAAGGAGAATGAAAAGGAGGAGAAAGAGGAGGAGGAGGAGAAGGAAAAGGATGAATAGAAGGAGGAGAAGGATGAGAAGGAGGAAGAGGAGGAGAAAGAGGAGGAGGAGATGGAGAAGGAAAAGGAGGAAGAGAAGGAGGAGGGGGAGAAGGAGAAGGAGGAGGAGAAAGAGGAGAAGGAGGAGGAGAATGAAGGAGTGAATGAATGAATGAATGAATTAATGAATGAGTGCACAGAGGGCTGAAGGATTTGCACACAGGGTCAAGTCCATCGGTCATGTGGACGGAGCCCAGAGGGAAGGAGCTGATAACACATCATTATAACACATCATTATAACATACTAATAACATGTTTGCCATCCTCCCCGGCAGCGTCATGTGACCCAGGTCATAGGACAAGGACCCCCGTGTGACCCCTCAGGCAGGTTATCCAGAGGGATAGCACTTACCATCAGACCAACCTCCAGGAGGTGACATCTGAGGAGCTGGGAGGGACTGGCCTGGAAGGACATTCTTTGAGCTCCACAGCTCATTCCAGCACATCGGGTAATGTATTTAAATACATTCAAATTTATTTAAATATATGTGTATTTAAATATAATCAAACACATTCAAATATATTTAAATGAGCTTAAATGCTTGAGGTTCATGGACAATGAGAGACAGAGACAGAGAGACAGTGAGAGACAGAGACAAACAGAGAGAGACAGAGACACAGAGACAGAGACAGGGACAGAGACAGAGAGAGAGACTGACAGAGACCGAAACAGAGAGACAGAGACACAGAGACAGAGACAGAGATAGAGAGAGACAGAGACAGACAGAGAGACAGACACACAGAGAGACAGAGACAGAGATAGAGACACAGAGAGTCAGAGACAGACACATACAGAGACAGAGATGGAGACATGCAGAAAGAGAGAGACAGAGACACACACAGAGACACAGATGGAGACAGACAGAGAAAGAGACACAGACACAGATACACAGAGAGAGAGAGACAGACACAGAGATACAGACATAGAGAGACTGAGAGAGATAGAGAGACAGGGACAGAGAGAGACAGAGACAGGGACAGAGAGAGACACAGAGAGAGAAAGACAGAGAGACAGAGAGACAGAGACAGAGACATAGACACAGAGAGACAGAGACAGACATACAGAGAGACAGAGTCAGGGACAGACAGACACAGAGAGACAGAGACAGAGAGAGACAGAGACACACACAGAGACAGAGATGGAGATATACAGAGAGAGACAGAGACAGAGAGACAGAGATACAGAGAGAGACAGAGACAGAGAGAGACAGAGACAGAGACAGAGATACAGAGACAGAGATACAGAGAGAGGCAGAGAGACAGGGACAGAGGCAGAGAGACAGGGACAGAGACAGAGAAAGACAGAGAGACTGAGAGAGACAGAGACAGAGAGACAGAGACAGAGACACAGAGAGACAGAGTCAGAGAGAAAGAGACAGAGAGACAGAGTCAGAGAGAAAGAGACAGAGATACAGAGAGAGGCAGAGAGGGAGACAGAGACAGAGAGACAGAGACATAGAGAGACACAGAGAGAGAGACAGAGACAGAGAGAGACACAGAGAGAGACACAGAGATACAGAGAGAGGCAGAGAGAGAGACAGAGACAGAGAGAGAGACAGAGACAAAGAGAGACACAGAGAGAGAGAGAGCCAAAGAGACAGAGATACAGAGAGACAGGGACAGAGAGAGAGACAGAGACAGAGAGATTGAGACAGAGAGAGACAGAGACAGAGAAAGAGACAGAAACAGAGAGACACAGAGAGAGAGATAGAGACAGAGAAACAGAGACAAGGACAGACAGACACAGAGAGACAGACACAGAGAGAGACAAAGACGGAGGCAGAGACAGAGATAGAGAGAGACAGAGACAGACAGATACACAGAGAGACAGAGATAGAGACAGAGACAGAGACACAGAGAGACAGAGACACAGACAGAGAGACAGAGAAAGACACAGAGAGAGTCAGAGACAGACAGAGACACCGAGAGATAGAGACACACACAGAGACAGAGATGGAGACATTCAGAAAGACAGACAGAGACACACACAGAGACACAGATGGAGACAAAGAGACAGAGACACAGACACAGATACATAGAGAGAGAGAGAGAGACAGAGACAGAGACAGAGAGACAGAGACAGAGACTGAGAGAGATAGAGAGACAGGGACAGAGAGAGACAGAGACAGGGACAGAGACACAGAGAGACACAGAAACAGAAAGACAGAGAGACAGAGACAGAGACAGACAGAGACATAGAGAGACACAGAGAGACAGAGACAGACATACAGAGAGACAGAGACAGGGACAGAGACAGACACAGAGAGATAGAGATAGAGAGAGACAGAGACAGACACAGAGAGACAGAGATAGAGAGAGACAGAGAGAGACAGAGACACACACAGAGACAGAGATGGAGATATACAGAGAGACAGAGACACAGAGAGACAGAGACAGAGAAACAGAGACAGAAAGAAAGAGACAGAGATACAGAGACAGAGATACAGAGAGAGGCAGAGACAGGGACAGAGACAGAGAAAGACAGAGACAGAGAGAGACAGGGACAGAGACATAGACAGAGATACTGAGAGACAGAGACAGAGACACAGAGAGACAGAGACAGACACATAGTCAGAGAGACAGAGTCAGAGAGAAAGAGACAGAGAGACAGACACAGAGAGAGACAGAGACAGAGAGGCATAGATAGGGATAGAGAGAGACAAAGACATTGACACAGAGAGACAGAGATAGAGACAGACTGAGACCGAAAGAGACAGAGAGATACAGAGACAAATACAGAGACAGGGATGGAGACCGACAGAGAGACAGAGACAGAGAGAGACACACACAGAGAGAGACAGAGACAGAGAGACAGAGACAGAGATACAGAGAGAGACAGAGAGAGACAGAGACAGAGAGAGACACAGAGAGAGACAGACAGAGCCAAAGAGACAGATACAGAGAGAGACAGAGACAGGGACAGAGAGACAGAGACAGAGAGACTGAGACAGAGCTATATAAAGACAGAGAAAGAGACAGAGACAGAGAGACACACAGAGAGAGATAGAGACAGAGAAACAGAGACAAGGACAGACAGACACAGAGAGACAGACACAGAGACAGATACAGAGAGAGACAGAGAGAGCATGGTTGGAGGTGTGAGCATGCAGGGAGGTGTGAGCATGCAGGGAGGTGTGATCATGCAGGGAGGTGTGAGCGTGCTTGTAGGTGTGAGTGTGGTAGGAGGTGTGAGCCTGCAGGGAAGTGTGAGGAACATGCAGGGAACTGTGAGGAGCATGCAGGGAGGTGTGAGCGTGCAGGGAAGTGTGAGCATGGTAGGAGGTATGTGCATGTGCGTGGTAAGAGGTGTGATCCTGGTATGAGTTGTGAGCGTGCAGGTAGGTGTGAGTGTGGTAAAAGGTGAGTGTGGTAGGAGGTGGGGGCGTGCAGGTAGGTGTGAGTGTGCAAGGAGGTGTGAGCATGCAGGGAGGTGTGAGCATGCAGGTAGGTGTGAACGGTCCAGGAGTTATCATTTACCTCACCTTAAGGAAAGAATCAGCTATTCCACCCATAGCTATTGGACCCAATCCTGTCCTCACCCCTCCCGCACAGATAGAACCCAAGAAAAATGATTTTCCTGCACGGACAGAGCCTAAGCAAAATGTCCCTGCCTCCCCGACTCCTTCCTTTGCTGATAAGCCTATCCCCTCCTTGATTGAAGATGGGATTGATACACGCCATATTAATTTAGACCTTGTTAATCATACCTTTTTAGCCCTGAATCATACACACCCTGAACTTACTGAGTCCTGTTGGCTTTGGTATGATTCTGCCCCACCCTTTTATGAAGGCATTGCTGTCACTGAGGAAATCTTCTACTCCTCTGACCATTCTAAATGCAGATGGTCACAACAGGCTGAGGCTAGATTGACGGTGACTTCTGTTTCTGGCCTTGAGTTATGCATAGGCAACAGTATTCTTCAGAAACACAGACATCTTTGTAATGTAACCATTACACCATCAAACCACTTTCCCAATTATATCCTCCCAGGCAACGATAGCTGGTAGATTTGCAGTAATGTATATATACCCTGCATATATACCCCTCACCTCAAAAGCAATTTTACTACCTTCTGTGTCCTTGTCCAATTAATTCTCCGCCTGATTTATTATTCTGGGGAAGATTTTGCCCGGTTTTGGGACCCCATTAATGACCATGCATTGCTTAGAACAAAAAGAGAGGCCATAACAGCTATTACACTAATTGTCCTCCTCGGCCTCGGAGCTGTGGGTGCTGGGACGGGTATAATCTCTCTCCTTCTCTCCAACAAGCATTACTCTGACCTTTGCTGGACAATTGACAAGGATGTTGAGAGACTGGAGATTGGCATCACCAACTTGGAGAAATCCCTCGTCTCACTGTCTGAAGTTGTCCTACAAAATAGAAGAGGGCTAGACTTGCTTTTCCTTCAGAAAGGGGGACTCTGTGCTTCACTGAAGGAAGAGTGCTGCTTTTATGCAGATTATACTGGGATTGTAAGGGACAGCATGGATAAGATTAGGGAAGGCCTAGAAGAGAGAAAGAGACAGAGAGAACAAGAGGAGAGTTGGTTTTATAATTGGTTTTCAACCTCTCCCTGGCTCACCACCTTCCTTCCTTCAATTGTGGGACCCATGGTGGGTTTCCTTCTCCTCATATCTTTTGACCCATGGGCCATTAAAAGACTTACTAGCTTTGTAAAACAACAAATTGACTCCTTGGCATCTAAACCTATACAAGTTCATTATCACAGACTTGATTTGGCTGACAGAGGCTTAGCTGAGCCCAAGGAAGATTGCTGACAGTCTATCACATGGGTCTTGACTACTTGCATTTGGCTCTCATGAGAACAGCATACTCAGATAAATGCTTGCCTGATGTAGCTTGGGTACCTATAAGGGGTGCAAGACAAAGTACTGCAGGGGGAGGGCCCAATTGCCCCCTTCTGAGTCCCCTGAGAAGCAAACCTGATTGCATAGAGGTTGGTGTCTGATTACCCCTAACCACAACCTGCTGGGGATGCCCTTAGGTGTTGATGGGGTCTTCCTCTCCTCCCCAAAGAGACACCCGAAAAGGCTGCAAAATGCCTTGGGAGGATCAGGTCACTACTTCCCCCCTCTGGTTAATGCCCACCATCTGCAAAAGACCTCATGTTCAAAACCTACCTGCTAGCCTCTTAAATTGTTTAAGAAGGGAGGAGATGCTGGGAGCCAAAGCTATTTACTGAAGCCAAAGCCAATTAGTGAGCCAAAGCCATTTAGTGGAGCCAATGCCATTTAGTGGAAAAGTTACCAACAGCTGCACAAGGACCCTAGGTCATGGGTGATAGATTTATGTGAGAACACCTTGGAACATCCTTGAGATATCTTAAGGAAACATTCTTGAGGTATCTTGCAGGAGGTATCTCAAACCATAAAGCACTCTTGCTATCTTCTGCAGCAGTAAATTAGCCTTCCCCTTTTCCTGCCTTCTCCCTATATAGTTGTGTAAAATTTTCAAATAAACAAGGCTTTGATCAGACAAACAGACTTAGCCTCATTCTTTGTGTCTCTTTGTCTTACTTCATTCTTTCCAACACCCCCCCCATTTAGGAACCTGTTGAAGTCCCACGGGTTGGGACACTAAAGAGAAAGATTTTTATCATATGTAAACCAATCATCATCTTCATTGTTATATAGTTGAGAAATTAAACTCTCATGCCCTTTAAAAATTCTTATTACAAATTATTTTAACCATTGTATTTCCAGACTTGAAGCAACCATATATCTATTATTAGTAAAATGGTTTTTAAAAGAAGCACCATATTTGATAACCATATACATCCTTACTCTTATGCCTGAACCTCAAATACTATGCAACAATATGAAATATTAAACTAATTTTCAGTTATATTTATTAGAAAAAATAAATATGCTGAATATTCCATATATTCCGGAATATATATCTTAAAAACAAAATGAGCAAAGAAACCAAACAAGACAACAAAAAAAAGAAGAATTAGAAAATACTATAGTGCCATTAAAACAGTGCTCAAATTGGGGTGTCAGTTGGTGTTTTTGTTGAAGAATAATATAAAGGATCCTTATAGTAGTGGGAATGTCTTACTGTTCACTGTATAAAGACTTATATCCTGGTTCTTTGGTTGGAAAAGGCTGATGCTCATGAGATAATTTGCTGTAAGTTTAGTCTCAAGTATTGCAGTGATGGTAGGTAGTGTCACTTTTTAAGAGACAAGGTCTGTATTGAAGATATTCTGTCATTGGAAGCGCTACCATTTAGAGAGATTGATGTTTTACTGAAATTATTTGTAATCTTTGCATCAAGAGAGGAAGAGAGTAAGGAAATGTCTTATTCACTGTCTGGATTCTTCTCACATGTGCTTTCTCCTAAACGTCATATCCATGAGGTTATTTGCTATGAAATGACCTCTGCTGGTTATCATGTCCCCAAAAATAAATGGATAAGACTAGGCTATTTGTCCTTACAAAACAGTAAGCAACATAATATTGTCATTGGATGTCTGTTTTTGATAGTACACTGTAGTTTGGAGGTGCACATTACTGCTGATTTTAATCAATATCTAAAAATCATATGTATCATATTATATAGCTATCATATATATGTAAATGCTATGTAAAAACGTAAATTTAATAAAACACTTTTAGTGCAAAAATTGTTCAAAAGAACTTGTTGAATTTAAAAGTGTTAAGGAAATGAAATGCATATGTCACTTTGTCAGTTATGGCTTGAGCCTTGGAATGGTGACATCACAGTGGTTTCTCCCCTGATTACTACAGAATGTTTACACTTCAGTGGTTCATCTACAAACTGCTGTAGCCATTTTGGTTAGTACCAGGAAAGAAAAGGATAATTTTGTGCCCAGTGAAAGTTCTCTATTCCAGGCTCAACTGTAAAGGTATTTAAAATGACTATTATGATTCCCATGGTAGACTAATGGTTTCAGGAAATGTTCTGTCTTTATTTCTCTAGAACATGTGGACTAATTCTTAATAGTTGCTTCATGAAAAGTTACTTCTGATAACAACAGTCAATACCATTTTCCCCAGGAAACAAAGTTATCATGTCAGAGAGGTATGCTCTGAACTGTTTAAGAGATTGATATGTGCATATCTTCAAAATTATCTGCCCAGGTTATGAGAGATTAATTTCTGTTTCATCTAGTTGTTTTACCCAGTATGCCAACAAAGATTTCCTGGAAACTGCTCAGATTTTAGGCCAAAACCCAATAACTTTCTGGTTTCAAACATATGTTTCTCAATATGAAGCATTGATAAAGCTAAAGAAGGTGAACAGTTGGTCCCTTTTAGAACATTTCATCACTCCAAAAAAAAAAAAAAAAAAAAAAAAAACACCTTCTCTACAATATATTAGCAACTGAACAAAATGGTTTATAAGCTTCATAGTAGCTTTTTGTAAGTCTTCTGTTGTGACCCGTAGCTGTCAGGAGTCACTTGCAGCCATGAATCTCATTCCTAACATCCATGAATCATGACCCACACTAAACTGTGCCCACTGACTCGTCCATGAGACCTGACCCCACTTGACAAGTGTGTCTGAATGACTATGCTATTGCCTAGTGGTGACCACGTCCAGAGTAGCCTCACAGTCTGTCAAGGGGGATATACAAGAAGACCCTCACTGTGGTCTAGAGTGAAGAAGATGACCATGTGTGGGAGTTAATTTATTGTTAGGGGTCCAGGTCCAGGCAGACTCAGACAGACTGCCACATTTTCCTGAGTTAAGTTTTGATAAATGACAAAGTATCTGTCATGGGTAGACAAAGACATTCTGTAAAGATCTGTGGTTGACACTACTTTGGCTTTATTTCAGGTATTCTTGGATGAGGAGAGCCTTGGTGAAAAGGATTTCATATCAATAAATTTGGTTGAATTTTTATGGAAAGGAAGAGCATTTGGTCTCACTTACATGACACAGTTGTTTATTGATTGCTGCACAGAATATGAACTCAAAGGAGGTCAAAATAGGCTGTGAATAAACTTTTACAAACATTCAAGTTGGAGAGGATACCAAAGTCCAGATGAAACAAAGCTGAGCCATCTACTGGTTGGAGCCCTGCCCCACCCATCTTCCCATTATATAACATTGAAGGCTGTGCTCACTACAGCACAGTTGGGCAGAAAGGAAGCCCTGCAAAAGGTAGCATGCAAAGCAGGAGGGAGAGCACATAGGAGTAATTTGCTGACAGACAAGCAAAGATGGATCTGATTTCAGCTTTCTCCCTGGAAACCTGGGTCCTCCTGGCAATCAGTCTCATGCTCCTCTACTGGTGAGTAACCTCCAAAGTTCCTCCCCAGACCATGTCCTAGTGATTGGGGTAATACTCAGACCTATTTTGTATGGAAGGTCACAACTGGTTTTGGAAGCTGGGGCTGGAAAGACAATGACTCAGTGACTAAGAGTACTGGCTGTTGTTTTAGAGGACCCAGGTCTGAACATCAACAAGGAGCTGGCTGTCACCACTAACTGTAGTTCCAGGGTATCCAACACCCTCCACAGGCACCAGAATAAAAATTTAAAAAGTAATAGCAGAAGTTGAAATAAAGTCTTGTATAAACATTATAAAATTTTGTGTTTTTATTCATTTTGGTTAGGGGCATCACTATTACAGTGTGTGTGTGTGTATGTGTATGTGTGTGTGTGTGTGTGTGTACATGCGTAGTTCAGAGGACAACTTTGCAGAATCAGTTCCCTCGTATTGTGTGCGTCCTGGAGATCCAACTCAGATTATCAATACTGGCAGCCAGTGTCTCTCCCTGTGGTGTCATCTTGAAGGTCCCAAATGAAATGACAACGGAATTAATTTTGCATTTTAATTTTTTAGTGGTATGAGTAATGAAGCCAGAGCCTATATCTAGTAGGCAATACCTTTACTACTGAACAATAGCTCCAGTGATACTACATCTCAAAGTTCATACTGATGTTATGCAGATATTCTGGGTATCTCTACCCTTCTTCTATTCCCTCTTGGTGAGGTTTACTGATAAGGTTTACACCTGATACGGCCTGATTGACTTTTGTGTGAACCCTAGATCCACCAGAACTCAGTAGGCACAGAAATGAACAGTGTGATGCCATGCACACAGGTTCCTTCACCATTTCCTAAACTCTCTGGAAACTGGAGGGGCAGCCATGTTGATTTGTTTTATTGTTTTGGTTATGGTCATGTTTCTCTTGTGTGTGGTTACAAGACTCTCTCTTTCTCCTTATAGGTTTGGGACTCGTACACATGGAGTTTTTAAGAAACAGGGAATTCCTGGGCCCACACCTCTGGCCTTTTTAGGAACTGTACTGAATTACTACAAGGTGGGTATTGATTGAGCTTTTCATATGGTTTCTCTTGATTGCCAATTATGGCTCATTCTAATAAGTGCTCTTTGAGAGAAAACTTTGAGACTTCAGGCCTTCATACTGTGTGTTCTCATAGTTCTAGAGAATTTCTGTGTGTCTCCTAGGGCTCTATTGCCAAATTAACAATGTGAGTGTGTGTGTGTGTGTGTGAGAGAGAGAGAGAGAGAGAGAGAGAATGGTTATTATACTGTGTGTGCAGGCATCTTAGTCCTAGGGACAGAACTCAGGTTATCAGGCTTGGTGTCAAGTACTTCTCATTTGGAGCCATCTCTCTGGCCCTATTTATTGAGACTCAACTTCACAGTAAGTGAAGTGTTTAGGCTTAGATTTTTCAACAAACCTACTTTATTTAAGGTTCTTCAACACTTCTGGCTCTCTTCCACCCACTGACCAGAGGTAGGAAAAGAAAAGAAGGTTATTAGTAATAAGGGGTTGTAGACATTTTAGAAGTATTTCCTTGGAACAAGTCCACTCTTCATTGACCTGAACCCAGCAGTCCAGTCCAAAGGCCAACACCAAACTACAACACAGATCAGCATGATTCAGAAGATCATAGCAAGTCAGTGAGAGCTGCAAGCCTCATTTGGATTTCCCCAGGAAGTTCTCTGGAATGTTTGTCTCTGGGAAGTCAAGTGTTGAAGACAGAAGACCAGCAAAGTGCTGTAGAGAATGTTATCTCACTGTCTGTGGGCTTTTATATATCTCCTCTCCTCAGAGTTCACACACAGGTGTTTTCAGGTGGACAGTCATGCCCCTTGCATGAGACAGTTTGTAGCAAGACATCACATGCCCTCTCGCAAGACAGCCTGTAGCAAAACATCACATGACACATCTGAATTTTCAAAAAACCCTGAAACTTCTACATCAGAAATGCCAGGATCTCCAGCTCATTCAGTCTTGATATTCTGACTTTGTGAACAATCAAAGAAGAGTTTGTTTTTTACCCAGTGTAGATTCTGAGAAGGTACTATTGCACTTATTTGGAAAAAATCTTGAAGGGGTTTTCAACTTCTAGGACACAGAAGTATGCACTAGATTTAAAATCTCCTCTTTGTACCAGGCTTATGTTCAACAATTTTTTTCTTTTGGTTGACTATTTCTGAAGCATCCACTTATAACAGGCCAATATACACACTTTTGGGGAATTTTTCATATACTGGAGTTTTCTGCATAGTCATTGAACCTCTGAACTTATTTCTATGGTTCTAGCCCCAGCATTTACTATTCATGGCATGCTTAGGATCTTCTTGAGAACCAAAGTAACTAGAATATTTTGCTTCACTATGGGTTCTGGGTAATGATAGCTTCATATAGTAAGAAGATTTCATTGTGTATCTGTGTTTGGCTGTGTGCAGGTTTGTGCATGTGAGTGTAGTACTTACAGGAGACATAAAAGGGTGCTTTGTTCCCTGGAGCCAGAGTTAGAGATGCATGTAAGAATCTGGAAATCAGTACTGGGAACACAGACCCTCTGCAGTGCTTTTAACTGATGAGCCATATCTCCAGCTTCCAATGACAAAATTTTAGCTTCTGTTTTGTTTTTGCAGTCCTGAGAATGATATCCAGGATCTTAAGTGTGCTAGGCAACGTGCTCTGTCTCTGAAATATAACTACAGCTGCTTCTCTTTTTTAAAATTTTTTATTAATTACATTTTATTCATTTTGTATCCCCCCATAGGCCCCTCCCTCCTCCCTCCTGATCCCACCTTCCCTCCTCTTTCTGCATGCATGCCACTCCCCAAGTCCACTGATAGGGGAGGTTCTCCTCTCCTTTCTGATCTTAGTCTATCAGTTCACATCAGAAGTGGCTGCATTGTCCTCTACTGTGGCCTGGTAAGGCTGCTCCCCCCCAGGGGGAAGTGATCAAAGAGCAGGCCAGTCAGATTATGTCAGAGGCAGTCCCTCTTCCCATTACTATGTAACCCACTTGGACACTGAACTGCCATGGGCTACATCTGTGCAGGGGTTCTAGGTTATCTCCATGAATAGTCCTTGGTTGGAGTATGAGTCTCTGGGAAGTTCCCTGTGTTCAAATTTTCTTGCTTCTCTTTCTTTAATGGCAGAATCTTATGCATGAGTCTGAGTTGCGAATATCTGAGACAGGATGATGGCTGTCAGTCACCTCAAATATTTAACTATAAAGTGAAATCTTTTTCTCCTATTCCTTTTAAAGATTCATTAAAGGCAAAACCACTAGAGAAAGAATGATTAAACAAAATTACTGGGAAATTAATGAAAATTCAATGTTCCATGCAGACTTTTATTAATTTTTAATTTATTTTTAATTGCAGTTTATTCACTTTATATCCCAGCTGTAGCCCCCTCTCCCATTTCCTCCCAGTCCCACCCTCCCTCCCTCTTCTTCTCCTATGCCCCTATCCCAGTCCAATGATAGGGGAGGTCCTCCTTCCTTTCCATCTGACCCTATTCTATCAGGTCTCATCAGGACTGGCTTCATTGTCTTCTTCTGTGGCCTCATAAGCTGCCTCCCCCTCAGGAGGAAGTGATCAAAGAGCCAGCCCATGAGTTCATGTCAGAGACACTCTCTGTTTTTATTACTGGGGAACCCTCTAGGACACTGAGCTGCCATGGGCTACATCTGCACAAGGGTTCTAGGTTATGTCCATGCATGGTCCTTGTTTGGAGTACCAGTCTCACAAAAGACCCCAGATCTTTTGGTTCTGTTGCTCTCCTTGTGGAGCTCCTGGCTCCTCCATGTCTTTGTATCTCCCCGTTCTTTCATAAGATTCCCTGTGCTCTGCCCAAAATTTGGCTATGATTCTCAGCATATGCTTTGATACCCTGCTGGGTAGAGTATCTCAGAGGCCCTCTTTGGTAGGCTCCTGTCATATTCCCTGTTTCCCCATCTTCTGATGTCTGTCCCATTTGTCTTCTGAATGAAAATTGAGCATCATATACAGGGTCGTCCTCTTTGATTAGCTTCCTTAGTTGTACAGACTTTAGTATGATTATCCTACATTATATGTGTAATACGCATTTATAAGTGAGTATATACCATGTAGACTTTAATTCTAGGTGGATAATTTGTGACTTACCTGTTCCATGGTCATTGTCCCAGATAGATGTTCCTGAACTCACATCAAAAGGACATGAGGCAAAGCTTGTGTTGCTGTTGGCTCAGGTTTCTTCTTAAGGTTCTATGCTTATCTTGTACATTCTTTAAAAATTTTCATTATCGTTTTCATCATCATCACCATCAAATTTATGTCCATGTGTGTATTGTATGTATCTTGTGTCTGTGTAGGTAATTGTGTCTATGAGTGTGCATGCAGAGGCTACAGAAAGATGTGCTGCTCTATCACTGTGTTTTCCCACTGAGACATCTTGCTGGTGATACTTCAATCATCTCTGAAGAACTTTTCTCTGTCAGAGACAATAAACCTGATTTCATGGGATTTGAGGTTTTTGTGCTCTGGCTGCACAAGAGTCAGTGCATACAGGACAATAATGGATTTCATACTGTTTGTCTCTTCAGGGTATTTGGAAATATGATGTAGAATGCTATAAAAAGTATGAAAAAATATGGGGGTGAGTATTCTGGAAAGTTCCATCAAGTCAACTCTTTTTAGGAGAAGGTGCCCTACTTATGCAAGGACAATACCAGCCCAGAACTGTAGTAATGGACATCTCTTTTGTGAAGGTACTTTCACATGTCAGTCATTAAATGTCACTGCTTATAGTCCTAATTAACTTGAGAACATTGCACACTGTTTTTTAAAGGGTTTTGATGTTTTATCCAGTGTCCTAACCTCTTCTGAAACTTCATTACATTTTCTGAATGTAATGAATTTTCATTACATGAAATACATTCAGTGCTCTGAAAATTTGTAATACTATCTCCTTGCCACATCCACTCACTTCTCTTTAGAAGCCCACACTTTCACTTTATTGTTGACTTTACATGTGCAGAAGTTTTATTTTTTAATGCTAGAGCATAAATCATTTGCCAAGGCCTTAGCTGTGTCATCCTATTATTGCTTTCAAAGACCATGTTAGAGACTTTGTTGTGATTGTTTATATTTTACTTCAAACCAAGGGGGACACATGCCATCAGGCACATATGTAGGTCAGATAACAATTGTGGAAGTAAGTTTTGTACCTTCAGGTGATTTAACTCAGTCCATCTGACTTGGTACAAGTCCTTTTTATCTGCTGAACAATCTCATCAGCACCAGCTAGGATTTTTATGACTGTACATCATTGTGTCCTGTTGAATTAAACTGACTTTGGAGAGACAATGTATTTAAAAACCACAACTTTCTTCCTCGAATCTCTGGCATTAAGGTTCTTTCTATAAAGCAGCCAAGCGAGTAAAAGCAGTTGTTTTCTGTCATTGATGCTGGAAGTTTAGTGAGAGCCTTGGAGCAAATGTCATCATGCTGTGAGACACAAACATGTGGGAAGAGGCTCTGGCTCTACCTGCCTCTTCATCTCTTCTTATCCATTCTTAGGAACCACAGGTCTGAACACAGGGCTCTACTAAGTTGATATAGCCCATAAAGACCATATCATTCAATGCAAACTGCAGGCTTTTCTGTCTGTCCAATGGCCCTGTATGAACTTCTCCTTGCAATATTATTGCTTGCTGGCAATTGATAGTGATTTTTCATTTTTCTCTGACCTAATAACTTCTCTCTCTCTCTCTCCAGTGTCTGTTGAGGACTAGTCATGTGTTATGTATTCAAATGCTATTTCAGTGCCTTGAGATCTGGTTACTGCCATGCCATGGATATTGTTATGATGTTTAACTATCTCCTGTAACCATGGGATGTGAAGGAATATTTTTCAATTATCTATTACTAGATGATTAGTATACCTATACCCGGGCAGGGCAGAAGGAGGTAGATGGGACTATGGTTCTTGGGCTTTGGGCACAGAAGAATGGTGGGTAGAAAGACAGGTACTGGAAGAGGTAGAGGAAGAAAGCAGAGAGCTATCACAGCTTAGCTTGAAAGAAGCATATGTTGGTATGGATGGAGGAAATTATACATATGAGAGAATATGCAAGTGTTTATGGAATTATGGGTGGAAGGCAGCCTGGGTTGGGGCTTGGAAGTAAAGGTTGTTTAGAAGGTTACTATCTACTTTGCCCCAGGTGATATAAGGCTATTCTAAAATCTATCAGTTGTCTGTGTCTTTTATTGACTGTGATAGTGGGTTAATAAATATTTTTAGACTAACCACAACAAAGGTCTCTTCATGTAGCCCTGGCTATCCTGAAACTCACTATGTAGACTAGGCTTTCTTTGAGTTTGGAGATCAGTCAGAGTCTCCCTTCTAAGTGCTGAGATTAGAGGCATGTGCCTATATTTGTATAGGGTGCCTAGTTATGCATGGTCTTTCATTGGTGCTTCAGTCTCCACAAGATGCTCTCGACTCTGTTTAGCTGGCTCTCTTGGTCTTCTTGTGGAGTTCCTGTCCACTCCAGATACTTCTATCTCTGCACACAAAGACCCCACTTTTCCACAAGACTCCCTATGCCTTACCCAGGGTTTGGCTGTGAGTCTCAGCATCTGTTTCTATCTGCTGCTGGATGGAGACTCTCAGAGACAGCTATGCTGGGCATTTATTTGTGATCACAGCAAAGTATCATTGATAGTGTCAGGCATTGGTTGTAGATTCCCTCAATCTCTGCTCTATCTTTATCCTTGCACATCTTGTAGATAGAGTAAATTTGGAGTCAATGTTTTTGTGGGTTACTTGGTGTTCCCCTTTCAACAAGGGGTCCTATCTAGTAAGAGGGTGTCCTCTTCAGTCTCCATAACCCCTGCTGCTAGGTGTCTCAGCCAGATCATCCCCATATTCTCCCAGAAGCCTCTAGGTTGTCATAGGTCTCCTGCTTGTCAAAGAGATGTCCCCACTCTGTTTATTTTCTCTCTGTCCTCCTGCTTCTGCTCTCCCAAGGTCTGATCTCCACTTTCATTTCTCTCTATGCTCCCTCTCCTACCTTGTTCCTTTTCTTTAACCACTTCTGATATCTCTTCTATTTCCTTCTGAGTGTGATTTAAGCACCCTTCTTTGGGTCCTCCCTGTTACTTATCTCCTTTGGGTCTGTGAATTGTGGTATGGTTATGCTGTACTATATGGTTAATATCCACTTATAATTGAGTACACACCATGAGTGTCTTTCTGCTTCTCAGTTACTTCACTCAGGGTGACCTTTTCTAGTTCTACATTTTGCCTGCAAATTCCATAATACTCTTGTTTTTAATAGCCAAACAGTATTCTATTGTGTAAATGTACCACAGTTTCTTTATCCATTCTTCACTTGAGAGATATCTGGGTTGTCTCCAGATTCTGACTATTAAGAATAAATCTGCTATGATCATAGTTGAACAGATGTCCTGATTGAATGGTAGAGCATGTTTTGGGTATCTACCTAGGAGTGGTATACCTGGATCTTGAGATAGAGCTATTCATGATTTTTTGAGAAACCTCCAGATTACTTTAAAAAAGGAATGTACAAGTTTACACTCCCACCAGCAATGGAGGAATATTAATATTAATATTATTTTACTATCAATATTTTATTAATTATTTATTAATAACTATCTTCATTAACAACATACTAATAAATAATTAATTATTAGTATTATTTAGTCATTAATAATTATATTTATTGATATATTATTAATGGACAATAAAATAAATAATTAATTATTAATAAATATTGATAAAAGTTATTAATAAAATAAATAATTATTAATAAGAATGTTAATATGCATTAATATGGTGCATATTTATATGTATTTATATTATATATTTATATATAAATATATGTTATGAATAAATAATAAAATAAATAATTAATTTTTAAAAATGTTGATAAGAGTTATTAGTAAAAATAAATAATTATTAATAAAAATGTTAATATGCATTAATATAAAAATATATTTATATTATACATTTATATTATATATTTATATATAATATAAATATATGTTATCCATAATTAATAAAATAAAAATTAATTATTAATAAGATCGCCAATGAAAAGAATTATTAATAAAAATAAATGATTATTTATTAATAATTATATTTATTAATAATGCATATTAATAAATAATTACTTATTTATTGCAAATTTGTTGATGTTAATTTAATAATAATTTTTTATTTTAAATTATTATTAATTAATATTTTATATTAATTTTTTCTTTTTTATTTTTTTCATTGTTTTTATTTTATTATTATTTTTTTTATCAGTTACATTTTATTAACTCTGTATCCAGGCCGTGTCCCGATCTCTCATTCCCTCCCAGTCCCTCCCTCCCTCCCTCATCTCCACCATGCCCCTTTCCAAGTCCACTGATAGGGGGGACCTCCTCCCCATTCATCTGATCCTGTTTTATCAGGTATCTTCAGGACTGGCTGCAAAGTCCTCCTTTGTGGCCTAACAGGACTGCTCCTCCCTTCGGGGGTGGGGAGACCAAAGAGCCAGTCATTGAGTTCCTGTTAGAAATAGTCCTTGTTCCCCTCACTTTTGGAAACCAATTGGTTACTGAGCTACCACAGGCTACATCTGAGTGGAGGTTCTAGGTTATATCCATACATGGTCCTTGGTTGAATGTCAGTCTCAGAAAAGACCCTGTGCCCAGATATATTTGGTCCTTGTGGAGCTCCTATCCTTTCCCCATCAGACTAACTCCCCTTTTTTTCTTATGATTCCGTGTACTCTGCCAAAGGTTTGGTCATGAGTCTTTGCTTTGAAAACACTGCTAGTTAGAGTCTTTCAGATGCGCTCAGTAGACTCCTGTCATATGTTCAATGCACATCCGATCTGTCTTTCTAAACGAGGATTGATCATCTTATGCCATGTCTGCTCTCTTGATTATCTTTTTTAGGTGTATAGATTTCATTATGTTTATCATATCTTATAGGTCTATAGAAGTGAGTATATCCCATGTTTGTCTTTCTCCTTCTGGGATATTTCACTCAGAATGATCTTTTCTAGATCCCACCATTTGCCTGCAAATTTCATGATTTCCTCCTTTTTGATTGCTGAGTAGTATTCTATTGTGTAAAAATACCACAATTTCTGTACCCATTCCTCTATTGATGGGCATCTGGGTTGTTTCCAGGTTCTGGCTATTACAAATAAAGCTGCTATAAACATGGTTAAGCAAGTATCCCATTTGTGTACTTGAGTGAACTTTGGGTATATACCTAGGAGTGGTATAGCTGGGTCTGGAGGAAGCACTATTCCTAATTGTCTTAGAAAGCGCCAGATAGCTTTCCAGAGTGGTTGTACCAGTTTACATTCCCACCAGCAGTGGAGGAGGGTTCCCCTTTCTCCACAACCTCTCCAGCATGTGTTGTTGCTTGAGTTTTTCATCTTGGCCATTCTGATGGGTGTAAGGTGATATCTCAGGGTCGTTTTGATTTGCATTTCCCTGATGGCTAATGAGGATGAGCATTTCTTTAAGTGTTTTTCTGCCATTCGATATTCCTCTGTCGAGAATTCTCTGTTTAGCTCTGTTCCCCATTTTTTAATTGGAGTACTTGGTTTGCTGCTTTTCAGCTTCTTTAGTTCTTTGTATATACTGGATATTAGTCCTCTGTCAGATAAAGGTTTAGTGAAGATTCTTTCCCAATCTGTAGGCAGTCGTTTTGTTTTGATGACGGTATCCTTTGCTTTACAGAAACTTTTCAGTTTCATGAGGTCCCATTTATTGATTGTTGCTCTTAGAGCCTGTGCTGTTGGTGTTCTGTTCAGGAAGTTGTCTCCTGTGCCAATGAGTTCTAGGCTGTTCCCCACTTTTTTTTCCAATTGATTTAGGGTATCTGGTTTTATGTTGAGGTCCTTGATCCACTTTGACTTTAGTTTTGTGCAGGGTGATAAATATGGATCTATTTTCATTTTTCTGCATGTAGACATCCAGTTGGTCCAGCACCATTTGTTGAAGATGCTGTCTTTTTTCCATTGAATGGAATTGGCTTCTTTGTCGAATATCGAGTATTCATAGGTGTGTGGATTTATTTCTGGGTCTTCTATGCGGTTCCATTGATCCTCCTTTCTGTTTCTATGCCAATACCATGCAGTTTTTATTACTGTTGCCCTGTAGTACAGCCTGAGATCAGGGATGGAGATACCTCCAGATGATCTGTTGTTGTACAGGATCGTTTTGGAGATTCTGGGTTTTTTGTTTCTCCATATGAAGCTGAGAATCTTTTTTTCAAGGTCTGTAAAGAATTGAGTTGGTATTTTGATGGGAATTGCATTGAATCTGTAGATTGCTTTTGGCAGTATGGCCATTTTCACAATGTTAATCCTACCAATCCATGAGCACGGGAGATCTTTCCATCTTCTGATATCTTCTTCGATTGCGCAGGGGCCATGCTAATCTTCTCTGTATCGTTCCAATTTTAGTATATGTGCTGCCGAAGCGAGCACATGTTTTTTGATTTTCAATGGAAACATCTCATGAGTGAATCTCTTTATTTGCAGTTTGAGAGATCTAATTTGGTCCTTGAGCTTTTATGTTGACTTTTTCTCCAGTGATTGGTTACTCACTTTGATGACATTTTTGGCTGTAGATTTAACCTGGATTCTCTCACAACTCAGTACCCTGGTTATTTTCTTTCTCATTTATTGACTACTTTGCATAGTTTATTACTGTCAGCACTATGACAATACTTCTCCCATAATTCTTCAGCCTCCAACACAAACCTCCTTGAGAGTCTCACCAGTTGCCTGCACCACACAGCCCTTGGTCTGCACTCTTCCCCCTTTTGCCTAAAGCTGCTATGCATGACTAATTGTTGCTTCCTTCAGTGAAATCATTTAAGAGATAGACTCCATTCTTTCATAGTTTTGGCAATGCTGGTGTGGATAGATAAAAATTGAGAATCTAAGAGATTTAGAAGTTGTGCAGTTGCTCTGAGATGATACAGTACAAGCAAAGAGCATCAGTGAAGTTTTAGGTGTCATGGTGGCTTTCTTATGCTTTTAGGCTATGATGAATCTGTATAAAAATAGGACAGAATTTAAAATCATTTACAAAGAATACATCATCAAAAGATTATTAGTTTAGATTAAGAATCCTCAAGTTTGGTAAATGAAATCTATCAAGAAAACTGTCCATTTCATTTAGATTTTGAAATTAGTGTTGTGTAGGCTTCTGAAGTAAGACCTAATGATTCTTTGAATTTCCTCAGTGTCCCTTGTTATGTCCCCCTTTTCACTTCTGATTTTGCTGATTTGGATAGTTTCTCTCTGCCTTTTAGTTAGTTTGGTTAAGGGTTTGTCTATCTTGTTGATTTTCTCAAAGAACCACCTCTTGGTTTCATTGATTTTCTGAATTTTTTTTCATATAATAAATAGTTTATTGCTACAAATATAGATAGCTGCATAAATATAAAGACCCAGATTGCATTATCAGTATTACAGAAAGATGAGGAACTCTGAGCCACTGTTAATATATTATGCTTTGGTATATATGTCTGTATCTACTGCCTATATACATCTGATTTTGTTTTTACTTATTACAGTTTATTCACTTTGTATCCCAGCTATGTCCCCCTCCCCCATCTCCTCCAAATACCACCTTCACTTCCTCTTCTACTCCCATGCCCCTCCCTCTGTCTACTGCTAGGGTTGGACCTCCAAGGCTTCCATCTGACTGAATCCTATCAGGTCTCATCAGGACTGGCTGCATTGTCTTACTTTGAGGACTGGTAAGCCTGCCCTCCACCCCCTCATGAAGAGGTGATCAAACAGCCAGCCACTGAGTTCATGTCAGTGTCATCTCCTGTTCCCCTTATTAGGGAACTTACTTGCAGCTTGAGCTCCCATGTGCTACATCTGTGCAGTGGTTTAAGGTTATCTCTATTCATGGTCCTTGGTTGGGTCTCAGAAGAGACCCTTGGGCCTAGATATTTTGGTTGTGTTATTCCACACTTTTTATTCTAACAGACTTAGTGTGTCTGGTGTTATGTTGAGGACTTTGATCCAGTTGGACTTTAGTTTTGTGCAGGATTGTAAGTATGCATCTATATGCATCTATTTTTCAGTTTGCAGATATCCAGTCACCATCACCATTTACTGTAGTTGCTATCTTTTTTCTATTGTGTGGTTTTGGCATCTTTGTCCAAAACCAGGTGTCCATATGTGTGTTGGTTTGTTTCTGGGTCATCTATTTAATTCCATTGATCCACCATTCTGTTTCTGTACCAGTACCATGCAATTTTTATTTGGTTTGTCTATAATACAGCTTGAGATCAGGAATAGAGATATTCCAGATCTTTTCTTGTACACACACACACACACACACACACACACACACACATATATATATATATACATATATATAGCTCTTCTGGGTTTCTTGTTTTCTTGTTATTTCACATGAAGTGGATAATTTCTCTTTTAAGATATGTAAAAATTTGTGTTGGTAATATGATGGGACTTGCATTGAATCTGTAGATTGCTTTTGGTAAGATGGCAATTTTTACTACGTTAATCCTGCTGAGCCTTGAACATGGGAAATCTTTCCATCTTCTGGTATCTTCTTTAATTTCTTTTTCAAATTGAGCTTTTATTTTTTATATTATTTACAATTTATTCACTTTGTATCCCAGCTGTAGTCCCCTCCCTACTTCCCTTGCAATTCCAAACTTCTTCACTCATTTTCTCCTATAAATGTTTTTCTTCAGATTCTTGAAGTTTTTTCATACAAGTCTTTGACTTGCTTGGTTAGAGTTACACCCAGATAGTCTGTCTCTTGTGTCCTTTGTGAAGAATGTTCTTTCTTTAATTTCTTTCTCAGCTCATTTGTCTTTTGTGTACAGGATGGCTACTGATACTTTTTTAACTTATTTTTTTATTTTTATTAATTACAGTTTATTCTCATTGTATCCCCCTGTAGCTACCTCCCTCCACCCCTCCAAATCCCACCCTCCTTCCCTGTTCTCCACTCATGTCCCTCCCCAAGTCCACTGATAGGGGAGTCCTCCTCTTCTTTGTTTTGATCCTAGTCTATCAGGTCTCATCAGGAGTGGCAGAATTTTCTTCCTATGTGGCTTGGCAAGGCTGCTCCCCCTCTCAGGAGGAGGTTTTCAAAGAGTAGGCCAATCAATTCTTATCAGAGACCATCTCTGTTCCCATTATTAGGGAACCCACTTGGATACTGAACTGCCATGGACTACATCTGTGCAGGGGTTCTAGGTTATTTCCATGCATGGTCCTTTTTTGGAGCATCCATCTCACAAAAGACTCCTGTGCCTAAATTTTTTGCTTCTGTTGCTCTCCTTGTGGAGTTCCTGTCCCTTCCATGACTTACTCTCTCCCCCTTCTTTCATAAGATTCCCTGCACTCTGCCCAAAGTTTTGCTATGACTCTCAGCATTTGCTCTGAAGCTCTGCAAGGTAAAGCCTTTCAGAGGCCCTCTGTGGTAGGTTCCTGTCCTGTTCCCTGTTTGCTCCCTCTTCTGATGTCCATCTTCTTTGCCTTTCTGAATGGAGATTGAGCATCTTAGCCAGAGTTCTCCTTCTTGATTAGTTTCTTTAGGTGCACAGGTTTTATTATGTTTATACTATATTATATATCTAATTTCCATTTATGAGCGAGTATATACCCTGTGTCTTTCTGCTTCTGGGATACCTCACTCAGGATGATCTTTCCCAGTTGTCACCATTTACCTGCAAATTTCATGATTTCGTTGTTTTTTTTATTGCTGAGTAATACTCCATTGTGTAAATGTATCACAATTTGTGCATCCATTTCTCAACTGAGGGGTACCTTGGTTGTTTCTAGCTTCTGGCTATTACACATAAAGCTGCTACAAACATGGTTGAGTAAATGTCCTTGATGTGTACTTGAGCATCTTTTGGATATATGCCTAGGAGTGGTATAGCTGGATCTTGAGGAAGCACTATTCCTAATTGTCTGAGAAAGTGCCAGATTGTTTTCCAAAGTGGTTGTACACTTACATTCCCACCAGCAGTGTAGTAGGCTTTCCTTTTCTCCACATCCTCTCCAGCATGTGTTGTCACTTGAATTTTTATCTTAGCAATTCTGTTGGGAGTAAGGTAAAATCTCAGAGTCGTTTTGATTTGCATTTCCATGATGACTAAGGATATTGGACATTTCTTTAAGTGTTTCTTTGCCATTCGATAATCCTTTATTGAGAATTATCTGTTTAGCTCTGTACCCCATTTTTTAAATTGGATTAACCAATTCATTGCTATTTAACTTCTTTAGTTCTTTATATATTCTGGATATTAGCTCTCTGACAGATATAGGGTTAGTGAAGATCCTTTCCCAATCTGTAGGCTGTCTTTTTGTTCTGACAACAGTGTCCTTTGCTTTACAGAAGCTTTTCATTTTTCATGAGGTCCCATTTTTGCTCTTAGAGCCTGTAATTGTTGATGTTCTATTCAGGAAGTTGTTTCTTGTGCCAATGAATTCAGAGCTTTTCCCCACTTTTTCTTCTAATAGGTTTAGTGTGTCTAGTTTTATATTGAGAACTTTGATCGACTTTGGCCTTTAGTTTTATGAAGGGTGATAAGTATGGATCTATTCAAATTTTTCTACATGTGCACATCCAGTTATAGCAGCATCATTTGTTGAAGATGCTTTCTTTCTTCAATTGAATGGTTTTGGCAACTTCATCAAAAATCAGGTGTCCATAAGTAGATTCATTTCAGAGTCTGCTATTCAATTCTATTGATCTACCAGTCCAGTCTGTTTCTATTCCAGTACCATGCAACTTTTAGTATTGTTGCTCTATAGTACAGCTTGAGATCAGGGATGGAGATACCTCCACAAGATCTTTTATTGTAGAAGATTGTTTTAGCAATTCTGGGTTTCTTGTTATTCCCTATGAAGTTGAGAATTTTTCTTTCAATTTCTGTAAAGAATTGTGTTGGTAATTTGTTGGGAATTGCCCTGAATCTGTAGATTGCTCGTTCTAAGATGGCCATTTTTACTATGTTAATCCTACCAAGCCATGAGCATGGGAGATTTTCCATCTTCTGATATCTTCTTCTAATTCTTTCTTCAGTGAGTGGAATTTTTTTTTTCATACAAGTCTTTGACTTGCTTGGTTAGGGTCACACCAAGGTACTTTATGCCCTTTGTGGCTATTGTGAAGGGTGTTGTTTCCGTAATTTCTTTCTCAGCCCTTCTGTCTTTTGTATACAGGAGGGCTACTGATTTTTTTGAGTTAATTTTGTGGCCACGTTGCTGAAGGTGTTTATCAGCTATAAAAGTTCTCTGGTAGAATTTTTGTGGTCACACAGGCATACTATCATATCATTTGCAAATAGTGAAACTTTGAATTTTTCCTTTCTGATTTGTATTCACTTGATCTCCATTCATTGTCTTATTGCTCTAGCAAGGACTTCAAGAACTATGTTGAATAGATATGGAGAGAGTGGGTAGCCTTGCCTTGTCCCTTATTTCAGTGGGATTGATTGATTAATTTTCTCTCCATTAAGTTTGATATTGGCTATAGGCTTGCTGTATATTGCCTGTATTATGTTTAGGTATACCTGATCTCTCCAATACTTTACATATGAATGGATGTTGGATTTTGTCAAATGCTATTTCAGCATCTAAGGAGATGATCGTGTGGTTTTTCTCCTTCAATTTGTTTACATGGTGGATCACATTGATGGATTTCTGTATATTGAACCATCCTTGCATACCTGTGATGAAGCCTACTTGGTCGTAGTTGATGCTACATTTGATGTGTCCTTGAATTCGGTTTGCAAGTATTTTGTTGAGTATTTTTGCACTAATATTTATAAAGGAGATTGGCCTGAAATTGTCTTTTTTTTGTTGGGTCTTTTTGAGGTTGAGGTACCAAGATGACTGTGGCTTCATAGATGAGTTCGGTAGTGTTCCTTCTGTTTCTATTTTTTGAAATTGTTTGAAGAGTATTTGTGTTAGCTCTTCTCTGAAGGTCTAGTAGAATTCTGTGCTGAAACCATCTGCCCCTGGACTTTATTTTTTGTTTGTTTGTTTTTTTCATGGGAGACTTTGTAGACTGCTTCTATTTCCTTAGGTGATATAGGAATATTTTATTCAATTATCTCATTTTGATTAAGCTTTGGTAAGTGGAATTGATCATGAAAATTATTCATTTCATTTAGATTTAGAAATATGGTGGATAAGTTATTTTTGTTTACAGCCACTTTGCTGAAGGTGTTTATCAGCTGTAAGTGAGGTGTTCCCTGTTAGAATTTTTTGGAGTTACTCATGTATACTATCCTATTATCTGTACATAGTGATACTTCAACTTCTTTATTTTCTATTTGAATAACTTTGATCTTCTTTAATTGTCTTATTGGTCTCCCCTCTCCCCTCTCCCCTCTCCCCTCTCCCCTCTCCCCTCTCCCCTCTCCCCTCTCCCCTCTCCCCTCTCCCCTCTCCCCTCTCCCCTCTCCCCTCTCCCCTCTCCCCTCTCCCCTCTCCCCTCTCCCCTCTCCCCTCTCCCCTCTCCCCTCTCCCCTCTCCCCTCTCCCCTCTCCCCTCTCCCCTCTCCCCTCTCCCCTCTCCCCTCTCCCCTCTCCCCTCTCCCCTCTCCCCTCTCCCCTCTCCCCTCTCCCCTCTCCCCTCTCCCCTCTCCCCTCTCCCCTCTCCCCTCTCCCCTCTCCCCTCTCCCCTCTCCCCTCTCCTTTTTCCAGAGCTGAGGACCGAACCCAGGGCCTTGTGCTTGCTAGACAAGCGCTCTACCACTGAGCTAAATCCCCAACCCCAGCACCCGACTCTCAAAACACATTTTCTTAATTAGTAATTGATGAGGTAAGATCCAATCCATTGTAGGTGATGCAGCCATTGATGGTGACCCTAGGTTTCTCAATAAAGCAACCTGAGCAAGCCATGAGGAGGAACCCAGTAAGCAACACTCCTCCATGGCCTCTGCTCAGCTTGTGCTTCTGGGTTCCTTCTCTGTTTGAATCCCAGCCCTGACTTCTCTTAGTGATGGACTGTAACCTGGATGTTGAAGAAGAATAAAATTTCCCATTCTTTTAAGTTGATTTTTTGGTTATGATATTTTATAATAGCAGTAGTAATCCTAAATAAGATACACCCATTTCTCTCTGTTCCATGCTTCATTTACCTCAAGTTTCCTTCCCTCACCAAATTCTCCTTCTATATATCCAACACAATTGTGTTTATGTTTATATAATTATGTTTAAACTATAAGATTCATAAATGTGATGGTACATGTAATAGCGTTGTTTCTAAGCCATATATCCCCCTCTGCCTCTTCCTCCTGGGTCACATACCACTTTGATTTCTCCCTATCTGCTTTTAAATGTAGAGACCCAGAAACCTTACTCTAAACTAAAGAAGTATGATTGTGTGTTGATAGACTCTGCCTTCCAGGCTTTTATCATTTATTTATAAGTAAATTTCACATTTATGAAGGCAAAACTGAAGCCCCCTCGTAAACAATATGCTAACTAATGTCATATATGTATTCCTTAAAAACAATGTGATATCAGATGTAATTGGTCTTTTCCTGTGGCAGATACCTAGGACCATGCATGGACTAGCTGTTATTGATACTGACAAAAAAGTGTGGGAATGTATGTTTTTGCTAAATGATCTGCCAGTGCAGAATTCTTTGAGTTTAGTTCCCACCAATGCAAGACAAATAAACAAGCAAACAGACAGGCTGGTACTGGGTAAGGAGCACTGTTAAACAGAGTTGATACTGAGGAATGGTTGCAGAACCTCAGTTGTGGCACTCCGCTGGTTATTTTGAAGTATGACATTCCAGATAGCCTCGTCACTAGGTCTATACAGTGGGTTCCCTTTTTCAGTGGGGTTCTATTTTTGCCTGATGTAGGGAACCCCAGATATTAAGGAACATCACATCCTAAGTGAAGATTACAGGCCTGACTCTTTCCTGATAAGAACCCTGCTCAGCAAGCACCTAGGGAATCCTGTAAATACACCACCCAATGCTAAGAATATGTTAGCTTTCAGAAAATGCCTTTCAACTATACCTGGAGATATTCCCCCACCACAGAATAATTAATTTATATATTCTCTATGTCATAGGACTGGGATATTGCATGCAAATGACGTACTGCACCACAACATATAAATCAACTATCCTGAGCATCTAGCCCCAGGAAACCAAACACATTTATCCTCTAAGCCCAAGGTTTATAAATCCCTGATTTCACAGGAAATTAACATTGTGATACCATCAGCTTTCCACCACAGCCAACTAAAATTGGTCAGTCTTTTATTCTGGAGGAGAGAGGGTTTCCCCTCCTCCCTTGAGATTTGCCACTGAGCTCCCAGAACTTGGCTACTTGCTAACCTAATGAAAGGTTAGAGTTAATTCTTGGGGCTGGGGCAGAATCAGAAGACCACATTTCTTTCAGAGCAGAGGGCTAGCCCAGAGGCTAGGGCCGAGTCCCACATTCCTTTCAGATAATGGGCCAGCAGCAGCCCCCAGCCAGATAAACCTCAGGGTATGACTGGAGTCACATGGCCCCAAAGAACTAGAGGTCAGATGTCTCCCAGGCAGCTAGGCCAGACCATTAGCAGTCTTGGCGCCTAAAAATAGACCAGTCATTTTAAAGGTCAGCTTCCATAGAGACCACCCCATTTGCATTTTGTTCCTCTTACCCAATCCTGTAATTCCAAGGCTTGTACTACCCCACTGGCATTTTTGTTTCTTTAAAAACCTTGATCTCCTGGAGCTGGGGGGTCACTTACCCAAATGTCTTTGTAAAGGTCAGCCACCTGGGCTTGAGCTTGTAATAAAAAGACCCTCATGTGTTTTGCAACAGTGTCGATTCCTGTAGATCTTTTGGGGGCTCCCGAACTGGGTGTAACATGGGCTGGATACTGCTGGACTTCTAAAAACCATGTTGACCTCAAGCAGTGCACCCACTGGGCCTAGACCAGCTTTTCAGCCCAACAGGCCTACACTTCACTGGATCTACCTCCTGCCATGCTGGGTCTGAGCCTGGGAAACCCTGTAAATTGGCCACAATCCCATACCAGCTTAGCCAAAGAGATAGAACACTTCCATATCACCACAGGCACTGACTGCTGTGTGATAGTGAAAGCCTCATTTTAAAAGCTAATTGTAGTACCTGGTGTGAACCTCATTTCTACTTCCCATAGTCAGAACAGATGCCTTGAACTAGCCAACTCCCTTGAGCACTCGAATTTATTCTAGAGAGAATTTGGTACCTGTGTTCTCAGGGACGTGCTGTTCTTTGTCCAGAAGTGAACAACTGTATCCCAGACTACCACCAGATAAAAAAGATCACTCAGTGCTTTAGGAGAACATAAAAATATTACAAAAGAAATTAAGAGATTCATAAAATATTAGTTTATGTGGTCTTTTGTGCTGCATAAACCTCTCAAATTTTTTAATCAACTAAATTAGTTTTGTTTGTGTTTAGCCATGGTTTCCTGGAACTTACTCTGTAGACAAAAATATCCCCAAACTCAGGGAATCCTCGACCTCTGCCTCCAGAGTGCTGGGATTAAAGTCTTGAGAAAATGCCATCGTCATGATAATTCTGATTAATTTTTAGGTAACAATATGACTGTATTAATTGTATTCAACTGTTATTAATATTTAAATTATTTTTTAAATTAAGTGTTTGTACAAATGGAGGAAGACACCATATACTTGTCCTATATACTTACAAATTTATATGTGCATATGTGTATGGGTGCACAGAAACACACACATGCTGATATATAAATATCAATATATATATAATATATATAATATATATATATATATATTGTGTGCATGTTAACAGTGCATTTCTGTATGACTGCGAAGTTTCATTAATGAAATAGTATTTTTAAAAATAGGTTTTTAAGGATTTTGATACACATGCTTATAATATCAACATTTGAGAGAGGAGGAGAATAAGGAGCTCAAGAAAATCTTCAGCTTTGTACCAAGTTACATGCTCATCTGCTTCTAGTAAAAGAGAAAGCATTTATAACTTGATTTTTAAACATTTATTTTTAGGTTTATTTTACTTTTAGCTAAGTATGTTTGTTTGGGTCTTTGTGGAAGTATGTGCACATGAATGCAGGGAACCCTGGAGGCCTGAAGAGACTTTCAGACTGTCTGAAAGTGAAGTCAAAGGAGATTGTGATTTCACTGTATTGTTCACAGTAGGATATGAACTTTGGAACTCTAGAGAAATGGCTGATTAAGAGACTTGTTGCTCTTGAGGACCTGAGTTTGAATGTGAAAAGCTTAAGAGCTCTGCCAACAAAAGATCTTCATTTTTTTCAGTTACATGCTAATTTCAGGATGAATATCTTTTATCTGGTTGGAAGTACCTTTCTGTTTCAGGTTGCAGCGCTCAAAGTCTGGATAGCCTTTCTGAGCTAGGCATTAAGGTGCAGGACTCCCTCTCTCCACCAGAGCCTCCTGATCTCTGACTTCATCTGGTTAGTGTCTTTAGACATAGATGCCTCCAAGCACATTTGATAGATGGTCTTTGACACAGATCCAAGCTAACTCTTCCCTCCCTTCACCTATAGGATAATTAGGTACTTTGTTTATGTGTGTACAATAAGGATGTGCTGTTTAATGCAAATCAAGAATCCTTGAGGCCTGCTCTTTAATTACCTCCCCCTGAGGGGGAAGCAGCCTTACCAGGCCACAAGAGAAAATAATGCAGCCACTCCTGATGAGACTTAATTGACTAGGATCAGAAGGAAGGAAAAGACCTCCCCTATCAATGGACTTGGGGAGAGGCATGCATGCAGAGGGCAGAGAAAGGGAAGGATTAGGATGAGAGGAGGGCGGGAACCACAGGGGGGATACAAAGTGAATAAAGTGTAATCAATAAAGAATAAAAAAGAATCCTTGAAATGCCTAGTTTTAAACATTTATATACACCAATCCTTGGAGCACTCCACTCACTCCCCAAGGGGTATATAACCTTTGTTTTCTGGAATTAAAGTTAAAATTGCTCTCTGCCTTGGTTCCCAGATTGTCTGAATCTGTCATGCTTGCTGGTTTTCTAAGCATGGCACCTCATCTTCTGCCCCTTCTGCTTTCCTGGGTTGGAGGGAAACAGCCCCCAAGGCAGGAGGAAAACCAACTTATCTATGAAATGCTTGGGATCAAAAGTTTCAGACATGATAGCCTTTCATATTTCAGATGTTTCTTGCCCAGTCAACCAGTGCCTTGGGGGTGGGACTCTATAAAATGGGTTACACCTAATGTTTATTTCACAGTAAGGTTGCAGGTAAGCTTCAGTGTAAGGAATCTTCTGAGCCAATCTCAGTGGCCTATGGAGAAGAAATAAGAGCAGAAAATTGAGGCCAGCCTGGATAACGGCCTGTCTTCATGGAAGAAATAGAAAATATAAAGAAAAAAAAGAAAAAAAAATCTTCTTCTTTGCTACCCTTCTTCCTTGTGGGTTCTTTTGATAGTCATTACTCAGTGGAGACCATGTTGCTCTCTACAGTTTATATTTCTATAGATGTAGGTTTTAAATCTGGCAGAAATGTGAGAGGTGCCTATATTAAAACCGACCTACTTGCCAATTTTCTCCCAGAAATCTGTTGGTCCTTCCAAAGCTTAATATGGTTCTCTTGGCTGGCATATCCCACTCCCTACCTTGAATTTTCCTGCCTAGAATCTGGGCTAACCTCCCTTCCCCATATCAACTTATAGATTGTTTAGTGAGGTCAGGTAAGATGTTTTTGCTAATGGGTCTTACGTAAAAAATCTTACAGATCCATGTGAAATTAAGAAAAGTACCCTCTTAATAGTAAAGCCAGGGACACTTTAAGATTGGTGAGAAGAAACAAAAGCCAAAGTTAACACTTGCTGACTGGACACTGTCCAGCTGGGCCTGTAGCTGAGACAGGGATTGATTTATTCATACTTGTTTTTGCCCTCAGGTTCTTGATATGATTTAATAAAAGTTATTAAGGTACATACCCCTTCAAGATTTAATGTAGAGGTGGCTGATTGTTTTATACATATAAAACTTTAGATTCATGATCCTTTTAAGACTTTTATGTGATTACTTTTTAATATAATTGCTCTTTTAATTACCCCAAGTTTCTGCTTGCCAGTAAAGACAAGATGGCTGAGTAGTTATGTTGCTTGCTCATCTTGTTAATTGATCACAAGTTGGTTAATTGCAAGTGTATATGGGGTCTTGGAATAACTTGTTCTTCACCCATAATATGTATAACATTTGATCATGTGAAGGTATTGGGGAATATGTGGGTTGTTTGTGTGTATGTGTGTGTGTGTGTGTGTGTGTGTGTGTGTGTATGTTCATTGTAATTCTTCACTTAAAGAAAAATAGAGTGTAACCACATTGTGTGTTTAATATTGCTATAAGGATCTTACTGGGATAGATAAGGTGTGGAAAAAGAGTAAAAGTGTAGTCTGAACTGGCACTCTAGGTCTTGTTCCATCCACCAAGGTCTATATATGTAGGTGGTTTGGACCTCACTCTTTGGAGTTTGTTTCATCTGAGAAGTTGTATGTATATGTATGTATGTAAGGTTGGGATGGAACTTGCTCTTTTGTGCTTTTTCCATCAATCATGATGTATGTATATGTAGGTAAGGTGGTTTGGCTCATGTTCTTTGGAGTTTGCTCCATCCACCATTTTGTATGTATGTAAGGTGGTTTGGAACTTACTTTTTGGAGTTATTTCCATCCACCAAGTTGCATATATTAGGATGAATTAAAATTCACTCTCCGGAGTTTGCTCTGTCTACCCAGTATGTGAATGTGTATATATGTATGTACATACGTATGTGTGTATGTGATTGTATAAAGTAAAAAAAAGACTGTAAGAGAAGCTAAATGAAGAGAAGCTTAAATAAAGAGAAGAAGCTTTTTGGAATCTACCTGCTGGAGTCTGTCTTACTTCATCTTCAACAATGTGTGTGTGTGTGTGTGTGTGTGTGTGTGTGTGTGTGCATGTGCATGTGCTGTGTGTGATAAAGAGAGAGAGAGAGTCTATGTGCCACACCTGAGCAGGGGTTTTAGATCTTCTCCATGCATGGTCCTTGGTTGGGGTGTCAGTCTCTGCAGGGGCCCCAGGGAGCAGTATTTTTGTGGACTCTTGGTTTTTGGACCTCATTCCCCTCCAGGTCTTACTTTCTCCCCCTTGTTTCATAAAATTCCATGTATTCTGCCCAAAGTTTGGCTATGAGTCTCAGCCTCTGCTTCAATACCTCCATCAGTGGATTCTTTCAGAGTCCATCTGTCATAGGCTCCTGTCTTATTCCCTGTTCTTCTTTGGATGTCTATCATCCTTGCCCTTTTGAATAAGGATTGAGCATTTTCCGTAGGGTCTTCCCTGTTGTCCAGATTCTCCAGGAGTATAGATCTCAGTATGTTTATTCCTCTTATTAGTGAGTATATACCATGTTTGTCTTTGTGCTTCTTTGTTACCTCACTCAAGATGATCATTTCTAGTCCCACAATTTGCCTGCCAGAAAACTCCTTCAGCTGATAAATGCCTTCAGCAAAGTGGCTGGGTAAAAAAAAAAAATCCTCAAAAACATCAGAAGCCCTCTTGTATACAAAAGACAAAAGGGCCAAAAAAGAAACAACACCCTGAAAATAGTCACAAATAACATAAAGTCCCCCGATTTAACTCTAACTAAGCAAGTGAAAGACCTGTATGCAAAATATATCCTATTGGATCTTAAAGCTCTTCAGTTTCCCACTCTTTCATCCCTTTAATCTGCCTGCCTGGTAGGAATAATGATTGTAAAGACACATTTTTATCTCCCCTTAGGGAACATCTAGTGAAACCATGGACTCCATGAAATTCTAATTTTCCCTCAAATCTCTTTATGTGAAAAGGCTGATTCCTCCAGATGCAAACTCTGTTAAATAAACATTAACTCAATGTCTGAATAACTTGCAGGAAATAAAGGATCTAAGAATAAAAGAGGGATTTAAGGATAACGAAAATTAATTTTATGGCTTGGTTAGATTACTTAGTTGTATCTCACCTTCCATCTAAAATTGTTAGGACCTCAACAATGAATTAGTTATCTTATAAGTTCATCACTGGTCAAAATTACTGAATAAGTATGTTAATATGTTTTCAGTCTTCATTAATAATTTGCTTTTTGTCATTGTTTTCACTCTTTTTTTATTTTAAAGAGTAGTCCCACTATGTATCTCTTTCTGTCTTCAATTTCTGTGTATATCCCACACAGTATATATACCCACCTTGCCTCCAGAGTGCCTGAATTGTAAGTAGACATGTCATAGCTTGATAATTTAGTTCTTTTAATTGGCTTAATGAGGCTGAGTGACTGAACCTTGGTGGTTAGGGTAGCCAGAACATGGGCTCTGGTCCTAACTCCAGTAACAGAGGAAGGCTCCCATCAAATGCACCCCTCCTGGTTAATGTCCACTGTCTTCTCTCTATGAGTAATATTATTTTCTTTTATCATGGAGTCTAAACTACAGACGAGGTCAGAGTTCTAACCTCATTCTACAGAGAAAGAAACCCAGGCTCACAGAGATTAGATATCTTGTAATATAGTTAAGTGTTCATCTTATTCAACCCATCATTCTATTACATCACTAAATGAAACTGAAGCCTCCAGGTATGGTGACACAGGCCTATAACTATGGTGCTTAGAAAGAGGAGGCAGGAATTTCAAGGTGTCAAAGTCACCCAAGGAGAGAATTGTCACTAATATGGTGGGAGGCTCTCAGAACATTGAAATCTAGGAAGACTTTAATTTCTTTCTTTATTTTTTTCCCTAACCCAGCTCTCATTGAGTAGAGAGTTGTTCAGTTTCCATGTGAATCCAGGCTTTTTTGCTATTTCTGTTGTTGTTGAGGTTCAGATTTAGTCCATGATGGTCAGTAGAATATGAGGGATTATTTCAGGCTTCTAGTATCTGCTGAGACTTGCTTTGTGTATTTTGGAGAAGATTCCATGAGGTGCCGAAAAGAAGGTATAGTCTTTTGAATTTAGGTGAAAAGTTCTGTATGCACCCATTAGGTCCATTTGATTTAGGACCTCTTTAAGTGCCTTTATTTCCCTCTTTAGCTTCTGTCTAGATGATCTGTCCTTTGGTGAGAGTGGAGTGTTGAAGTCTCCCACCATTAAGGTGTTAGGATCAATGTGCAATTTAAGCTTTAGTATTGTTTCATTTACAAATGTAGGTACTCTTGTATTCGGGGCATAGATATTCAGTGTTGTGAAGTCCTCCCGGTGTATTTTTCTTTTGAGGAGAATGAAGTGCCCCTCTTAATCTTTTTTCATTAATTTTGTTTGAAAGTCTATTTTATTAGATATTAGGATAACTACCCCAGCTTGTTTCCTGCATCCATTTCCTTGAAAAACATTTTTCTAGCCCTGTGGTAGTGTTTATTTATGTTAGTTGCAGAGGTGTGTTTCTTGGATGCAGCAGAATGTTGGATCCTGTTTCTACAACCATTCTGTTAGTCTGTGTCTTTTTATTGGAGGGTTGAGTCCATTGATGTTGATAGGTAATAGTGACCAATGAACATTAGTTCCTTTTTTTGTGGAGTTGATGATATTACTGTGATTCACTGCTTGTTTTCTTTTAATTTTTTGTTGTGACAGTTATCTGTATCCTATCTTGTCTTGGGTGCAGTTGTATTCATTGGATTGGAGTTTTCCTTCTAGTATCTTCTGTAGGGCTGGGTTGCCATGTAGATATTGTTTAAATTTAGTTTTGTCATGGAATATTTTGCTTTCTCCCTCTATGTTGATTGACAGCTTTGGTGGGTAGAGTAGTCTGGGTTGGCATCTGTGGTTCCTTAAAGTCTGCATGACATCTGCCCAGGCTTCTCTGGCTTTCATAGTTTCTGCTGAGAAATCTGGTATGATTCTGATAAGTCTACCTTTATATGTTACTTGGCCTTTTTCCATTGCTGCCTTTAATATATTTTCTTTTTTCTGTAGGTTTAGTGTTTTGACTATGATGTGATGTGAAGAGTTTCTTTTCTGTCCTAGTCTATTTGGTGTTCTTTAGGCTTCTTGTATGATTATGGTCATCTATTTCTTTGAGTTGGAATTTTTTTTTCTACAATTATCTTTAAATATTTTCCTGACCATGGAGCCTGGAATGCACACACTGTTTGAGGGCACAATGTGCCTACGTCAATTTCCTGAATACCTCAGTGGTCTACAGTTCTGTCATACTGTCATTCTGGTATTCAGATCTGTCTGGGCTCCATGAGTTGCTTGCCTCGACATCATTGATAGACCCACAGAGCACGGCCTTCAATGTTGATAATGCTGTCCCAAGAATCCCTATGTTGCTGCAGAACTTGGGGGCTGGTATTGCGGACCACTGGCAGTCCAACCACTGCTGCAGAACTAGGAGGCTGCTGGAGATTTCTGGAAGGCCGTGCGGAGCCAAAGACCTGGTTGGCCTGGTGGAGCCATCAGCACTGTGCTCTGTGCTAGGAGCTCTGGGCACTGTGGATCTGGCACTGCGCTCTGTGTTGGGCACTGTAGGTTGCCTCTGCAGCCTCTGCCTTCTCCAAGGAGGGAGAAGGGAGGCTTGTCGAGGAGAAGTGCTGGGGGAGTGAGTATTATCTGTCTCAAATCTCAAGCAAGGGGGTCTGCGCTAGGAGCTGTGTACACTGCAGACCGCCTCCACTGCCTTCACTGCTGACTCCACCATTGAGTAGAGAGGCCTGTTAAAAGGGAAGTGCCTGGGAAGTCAGTCTCCAGGAGAAGTCAGCGGTGAAGTCTGTGGTCGACCTGAATCCTAATGGTCTCAGCTCGGGGTTTGTCCCCTTTCTCCGAGGAAACCTCAATATCGATATTCTGGGTTCAACTATCCATCCACTCACAAATTCCCGAGTTTCAGATCCTCTGAGAGGCCCCTCTGATATTGTGCATGCTGGGCTCCACCACCTTGGTTTGCCTTACCTTTTTCCTTCTCTTCCCTTCTCTTCCTTTCCTTCCCTTTCCTTTCCTTCCATTCCCTTCCCTTTCTTTTCCTTTCCTTTCATTTCAGTTTTCCTTCCCTTTCCTTTCTGTCCCTACCCATCCCTTTCCTTTTTCTTTCCTTTCCATTTCTTTACTTTTTTATTTCCTATCCTTTCCTTTTTCCTTTACAGTCCTTTCCATTCGTTTCCTTTTTCCTTTCCTTTCTTTTCCTGTTTTTTTTTGTTTCCTTTCCTTTCTTTTTACCTTTATCCTTTCTCTTTTCTTTCCATTTTCATTTCCTTCCATTTCCTTTGTCTTTCCTTTCCCTTTTTATCCCTTCCATTTCCTTTGCATTTCCACTCCATTCCTTCCCTTTTCCATTCCATTCCTTTCCTTTCCATTCCTTTCTTATTCTTACCTTTTTTCTTCTCTTCCCTTCCCTCCCTTTTTCTTCCCTACCTTTCCTTTCCCTTCTCTTCTCTGTCCTTTCCTTCCTTTCCCTTCCATAGCCATCCTTTTCCTTTTCCTTTCATTTCTTTTCCTATCCTTTTGTATCCTTTCCTTTCCTACCATACTTCTTCCCGTCCATTCCCTTCCCTTCCTTTTCTGTCCCAAGAAATTTTCCTTTCCCTTTCTTTTTCTTTCCTTTCTCATTCTTTTTGCTTTCCTTCCCTTCTCTTCCCTTCCCTTTTCCTTTCATTTCCTTTTCTTTGTCACCCTTTTCTTTTCCATCCCTTCTCTTTCATTTCCCATACTTTCCTTTCCTTTTTCATCCTTTCCTTTCCTTCTCATCTCTTTCCTTCCCTTTCCTTTCACCTTTCCTTGCCTTCCATTTCCTTTTCTTTCCTTCCTTTTTTTCACCTTTTCTTGCCTTCCATTTTCTTTCCCTTTCTTTTCTTTCATTCTGTTTCTCTTCTGTTTCCTTCCCTTCCCTCCTTCTACAACTCTTTTTTTTCTTTTCATTTCTTTACCTTTACTTTGCTTTCCTATTTAATTCCTTTCCTTTTTTCTTACCTTTCCTTACCTTCCTTACCCTTTCCCATCCATTCCCTTCTCTTTCCTGTTCCTTTCCTTTATGTTCCTTTCCTTTTTCTTTCCTTTCCCCTCCCATCACTTTCCTTCCCTTTAATTCCCTTTCCATTCTTTTTTTTTCCATTTCCTTTTATTTCATTTCCATTTTCCTTTCCTTTATTTTGCTTTACTTTCCCTTCCCTTTCCTTTCCTTCCCTTCACTATCCTTTATTTTATTTTGTTTTGTTTTTCTTTCCTTCAATTTTCTTTCCCTTCCCTTCCTTTCTCTTTCTTTCCTTTCATTCTGTTCCCTTTCCCTTACTTTCTCTTTCTTTCCCATCCTTTCCATTTCCCATTTTTCCTTTTAGTTCCTTTTTCCTTTCTATTTCTTTTTCTTTCCTTTCCATAAATTTACTTTTCCCCTTGTTTCCTTTTTTCTTTTCTTTTCTTTTTTCCATCCATTCCCTCTCCTTTATTTTCTCTTTTCCTTCCTTTTCCATTCTCTTTCTGTTGTCTTTCCTAACCTTTCCTTTTCTTCCCTTCCATTCCCTTTTCTCTTTATTTCATTTCTTTACCTTTTTTTACTGTTTCATTTCCTTCCCTTTTTCCTTCAATTCTTTCTTTCCTTTTCTTTCCTTCCATACATTTTTCCTTCTGTTCCCATCCCTTCCCTCCCCTTGTCTTTTCCTTTCCTTCTCTTCCGTTCCCTTTCCTTAACTTTCCTTTCTTTTTTCTTTTCTTTCCTTTCCTTTTTCCTTTCTTTACCTTACATTTCCTATCTTTTCCTTTCCCTTCTCTTCCCTTACATTCCCACTCCGTCCCTTCTCATGTCCCTTCCTGTACCTCCACTTTTTGTTTACTTTCCTATTCTTTTTCGTTTTCTATCTTTTTCCTTTCTTTTTCTTTTCCTGGTTATTTCCTTTCCTTTCATTCCATACCCGTTCCCTTCCATCCCCTTCCCTTTATTTTTTAATTATTTTTATTTTTGTACATTTATTTTTTATTTATAAATATTAATCACAGATTATTTACTTTGTATCCCAGCTGTAGCCCCCTTCCTCATTCCCTCCCAATTCCACCCTCCCTCCCTCATCTTCTCCCTGCCCCTTTCTCAGTCCACTGATAGGGGAAGGCCTCCTCCCCGACCATCTGACCCTAGCTTATCAGGTATCTTCCAGACTGGCTGCCATGTCCTCCTCTGTGGCCAAGCAAGCCTGGTACTCCCTTGGCAGTGGGGGAAGGTCAAAGAGCCAGCCATTGAGTTCATGTCAGAAATAGTCCTTGTCCCCCTTACTTGCTTACCCACTTGGATATTGAGCTACCATGGGCTACACCTGCTTCTAGCTTATATCCATACAAGGGCCTTGGTTGGAGAAACAGTCTCATAAAAGACCCCTGTGCCTTGATATCTTTGGTCTTTGTGAAGCTCCTGTCTTCTTCAGGTCATACTTACTCCCCCTTCTTTCATGTGATTCCCTGCACTCTGCAAAAGGTTTGGTTATGAGTCTCAGCAGCTGCTTTGATACACTGCTAGGTAGAGTCTTTCCAAAGCCCTCTGTGGTAGTCTCCTGTCCTGTTACTTGTTTTTTCCTACTTCCTATATCCATACCATTTATCTTTCTAAGTGAGGATTGATCATCTTACCCTGGGTCCTCTTTCTTTTTTATCTTTAGGTATACAGATTTTAGTATGTTTATCCTATCTTATAAGACTAGTACCCACTTTAAGTGAGTATATATCGTGTGTGTCTTTCTGCTCCTGTGATACCTCACTCAGAATGATCTTTTCTAGTCCTACCATTTGCCTACAAATTTTATGATTTCCTTGTTTTTAATTGCTGAGTAGTATTCCATTGTGTAAAAGTACCACAATTTCTGTAATCATTCCTCCACTGATGGACATCTGGGTTGTTTCCAGATTCTGGCTATTACGAATAAACCTGCTAAAAACATGGTTAATAAAAGTGCTTGTTGTGTACTTGAGCATCTTTTGGATATATTCCTAGGAGTGGTATAGCTGGATCTGGAGGAAGTGCTATTTCTATTTGTCTGAGATTGATTTCCAAAGTGGTTGTACAAGTTTACATTCCCACCATCAATGGAGGAGTGTTCTCCTTTCCCCACAACCTCTCCAGCATGTGTTGTCACTTGAGTTTTGGATCTTAGCCATTCTGATGGGTGTAAGGTGAAATCACCGGGTCGTTTTGATTTGCATCTCTCTGATGGCTAAGGATGTTGAGCATCTCTTTAAGTGTTTCTCTGCCATTTGATATCCCTCTACAGAGAACTCTCCATTTAGCTCTGTATCCCATTTTTAAATTGTATTACTTGATTTCTGGCTATTTAACTTCTTAAATTCTTTATATATTCTGGATATTAGCCCTCTGTCAGATAGAGGGTTGGTGAAGATCCTTTCCAAGTCTGTAGGCTGTCCTTTTATTCTGACGACAGTGTCCTCTGTTTTACAGAAGCTTTTCCTTTTCATGAGGTCCCAGTGTTGATCTTAGAGCCTGTGCTGTTGGTGTTCTGTTCAGGAAGTTGTCTCTAGTGCCAATGAGATCAAAGTTCTTCTCATTATTTCTTCTAAGAGATTTAGTGTGTCCAGTCCCCCAACATAGGAATGGATACATATATTGTGTTACATTTACGCAATGGAATACTATGCAGCAATTAAAAACAAAGAAATGATGAAATTTTCAGGCAATTGTTGGAAACTAGAAAAGATTATCCTAAGCTATCACAGAAGAAGAAAGACACATGTGTTTTATACTTACTTATAAGTGGATATTAGACGTATAATATAGGATAAACTTACTAAAATCGGTACACCTAAAGAAGTCAAGCAAGAAGGAGGACCATGGGTAAGATGATCAATCCTCATTCACAAAGGCAAACTGGATAGATATGGGAAGATGTTGAAAACAGGGTAAAGGACAGGATCCTACTACAAATGATCTCTTAATGTTTCTAATCATCAGGGTATCAAAGCAGATGCTGAGACTCATAGCCAAACTTTGAGGAGAGTGCAGGGAATCTTATGTAAAAAGGGGTAGGTAAGAAGACCTGGAGGGACAGGAGCTCTGCAAAGAGAGCAGCAGAACCAAAATAGCTGGACCCAGTGGTCTTTTCAGACCATTCAAGGACCATTCATGGATATAACTTAGAACTCCTGCACAGATGTATCCCATGTGGGTCTCCAAGTGGGTTGCCTCATAAGAGGAGGAGGGACTGTCTCTGACATAAATTCAGTGGCAGGCTCTTTGATCACATCCCATTGAGTGGTAGGTAACAGCTTTACCAGGCCACAGAGGAAGACAATTCAGCCAGTCCTGATGAGACCTGATAGGCTAAGGTCAGACTGATGGGAAGGAGGGACATGGGAGGACAAGAGGGAGGGAGGGTGAGATTGGAATGGGATGATGGAGGGGCTACAGCTGAGATTCAAAGTAGATAAATTGTAATAAAAGAACATATTAAAAAAAAGAATTAGGGGAAGGGATCTAGTATTTCTTCCCTAGAATTAGGGACTGGCTACAATGCTGCTATTGAGGAAAACTAAAATTGACCACTTTTTTTTTCTCTGACTGAAATATTAAAAAGCAGCTTCTAGCCAAACCAGCAAGGTGTGGTAAAAAAGTGGTTCTTTGATCTGAGGTATTTTAAAATCTTATTTCCATTTCCATTGTCCATTATCCATGACTTCTAATTCTCTAAGAATGAAGTTTAATTTATTACAATGAAGAATATACCCTCCGTAGTATTCTGCTGTAGAGTTTTAGTAACTTCATCCTCCATAATGCCTATTACTCACTCTGCTTGCCTTTGCTCCAAAGCCTTTTTCTCATAACAGACTAAACCACCCGATTAGTTAGTCACACCCTGTTGCTGAAATCTGTGTATCTAAACAACTATTAGTTACAAATCAGTTATCTATGGTAGTTCCCTACAGTAAGAGGCTTTATTTTCCCTCATGTAACAAAATAAGATATGAAAACATTAACTTCTATTGTCATGCTAAACCATGAAATTTCTTCTGAAAAATCACTTGAGGAACCTGTGAAACTGATGCTTGAGACTCTATCTGCTCTCATGTTTAGCTTATAGAGTAGAATGTAATAGAATCTTCGGAGTTCAAAAATGAAATAAGTTACCTTAAAATTAATGTTTTTAATGTATTTTTATTTATTATACATTATTCACTTTGTATCACTTTGTATCCCTGCTGCAGCCCTCTCCTTCATCTCCTCAGAATCCAGCTCTCAGATTAGAATCAAATAAATACCAAATGGCTGGCAACATGGAGACACATCTTCAACACCAGCATTTTGTAGGCAAAGGCACACAGATATCCATGAGTTTATTCCACACTGTTATACTTTTGGGGTTCAGACCAATAAAGGAAACAGAAATTTTATTACAGACAAATAGTAAAACATGAATTTTAAACATAGGTTAAAAATAATGGTTTCAGTTCAGAGAGACTTTAGTACAAATAAATGAGGAACCATCATACTCTCATCATATTCTACCTGAATAATAGATTTAGAATGGTGTGGTACTGGTTTTGTCATTGTATTTAATTTATTAACATAGGTTAATTGTAATTTTAACTAAATTTTAAATGACTTCTTTCTTGAATGGGTTTTGTGCCTGATGTCAAGACAGGAGTTCTTATCTGGTCTTAACAAAATGATGTAGCACTTGGGGACAAAGATCAAACCAAGGAGAGCTTCACTGGAAGCCAAGACAGAGAAGACTTCCATAGCCACCATGACCTTCCCCTTTGTGCTGTGGTAGACAGGGAGGAAGGTGACCCACACACAGAAGAACACCTGCATGCTGAATGACAGGAACTTGGCTTCATTGAATGTGTCAGGCAAATTTCTGGACAAGAAGGCCATGGTGTAGCTCCCAAGTGTCAAGGTGCAGAGGTATCCCAGGATACAGTGGAAGGCTACTACTGATCCTTTGTTGCACACAATGGTGATGTGGCCATGTTCAGCATGAGCATCATGATCAATGAAGGGTGGAGAGATAACCAGCCATATTCCACAGAGAACAAATTGGATCAATGTGCAGATGGGAATGATGAAGTTAGGGGCCCTTGATACCATTAACCACCTCACCAATCCTGCTGAAACAGTGATCTTGAAAGCAATAAACACTGTGATAGCTTTGGCCAATACTGTGGAGAAAGCCACAGTGAACAAGATTCCAAATGCTGTCTGCTGCATGATGCAGGTGACTGTGTTGGGCTGGCCAATGAAGAGCAAGGAACTGAGGAAACAGATGCTGAATGCCAATAGCAGGGTGTAGCTGAGAGCTCTATTATTGGCCTTGACAATGGGTGTGTCTCTATGCTTCAAAAAGACTACAAGAATCAAAACTGTGATTGCAGAGAAGCACAGTGATGTGGTGGTGAGAGCCATCCCCAAAGGATCTTCATAGGATAAAAAGCTCACAGATTTCTGGAGGCAGTGGTTCTTCTCTGAGTTTGCATAGTGACTTTCTGGACACATCACACATTGGTCCATATCTGTTCAGAAATTATGAACAGGATTATGAATCAATCCTCAGGTGTTCCCTTTCCCCCAAGTTGTTACTCAGCCTTACTTCATTAAAATGTTTCCTGATTCACCTTTCTTTATTGTTTCAGAAACAAATACTAAGTAGTATATGAATAATTTCAAAACTATGCAGCCATTTTTGCCTATGGTGATATTATTCCAGAATCACAGTCCCCTCAGAGACCAGCAGTAGATGACTCAATGCAAGAGCAAGAGAGCTTTATTGCAAGAGCAATAGAACTTGGGACCCAAGTCTCACTGACACAGCAGTAGAGAAGTGGGACACTGAGCCCTGGAAGGAAAAAAAAAACACAAGCAGGGGGTTTCCATGACAGCAAGCAATGGGGTTCATGCCTTGGCATTACAGGATTGGGTAAAAGTCATAGGGGTAAGGTGACCCTCTAGCTGAGGCACATAATCACAACTAGCATTCTTTTAAAGTACATCTGGAATGCTGGGGAAAATTTTCCCAACCATTCCTCATTGATTGTTGCCAGGGAGATTGTCTGTGTTTTCTACCAAGTATTTATTCTGTGATATTTCCAGGAAGCTGTTGCTAGGAGAGTTAATTTTGTTTTCTGCAAACAGCAAATTCTGTGACATTTCCTGGTACCTGAGTTCAGTTCCCGGTCAACATGGCTTCTCATTTCAAAATGGAGTCACCCAAGCCAACTTAAACTCTTTATTCACTCCTTTCCTTTTGCAAAAAGAGGCCAGTCTTGGGCTCTTACAATTCATCGTCAGCCTCAAGCTGATGGTATTGGGTTTTTATTACCATTAACTGTATTGTCCCTATTCTTTGTCTAATGTGTCCTAAAAATTTCTTAAACAATTGTGATCCAAAAGTGACTAAAAGCAGATTTTACCTTTAATCTGTTATAATTCTGGCCCACATCATGAAATTTGCAGGCAAATGGATGTAACTAGATAAAGAAACATCCTGAGTGTGATCATGTATACATATAAAGACAAATTTGGCAGGTATTACTTACAAGAGGATAATAGCATTTTGATTACTACTAACCAAACAACAGTCTACTGATCATGGGCATCAGGATCTTTTCTAAGACTGAAACTCCAACCAAGGACCATGATGGAAATAACCTAGAAACCCTGCACTGATGTAGCCCATTGCAGTTCAGTGTCCATGGGGATTCAGTAGTAAGGGAGATAGGGGCTGTCTCTGACATGAACTCAGTGGTTGACTCTTTGATCACCTACTCTTGAAGGGTGTATCTTACCAGGCTACAGAGGAAGACAATGTAGCCAGTCCAGATGAGACCTGATAGGCTAGGGTCATATATCAGTGGACTGTGGGAGGGGCACAGGGGGAGAAGAAGATGGGAGAGGACAAGGGAAGTGGTACAGCTGGGATACAAAGTGAATAAATTGTAATATATTAAAAACAAATAAAAATTAAAAAGTTGTGGAATTAGCCAGGAAATATTTGATCTGACTTAAGGACCACTCAGGAAGAAGGAGCCCATGAATGACACTTCTTGTATAACAAAGGTCAAGAGACTGGATATCCCAGAACCTAGGATAAAACAATATATAACTGAACTAAAAAAAAATCAATAAAATTATTCCTAATGATATTCTGCTATATTCTTGGATGAGTGCCTTATCCAATTATCACCACAGAAGTTTCCTCTGTCAGGAGATCAGAGTGGATTCAAAGACCCACAACCAGGCATTATGTTAAGAGAGTCTAAATTGGAGGTCTATATCAAATCCCTCCTCCCAGCAGTCAGGGACTCCCACTAAGAGAGGGTGGTGGGTGGATTGTAAGAGTCAGAGGGGATGGAGGGTACCAGAAGACCAAAGCTCTCTGAATCAACTAAGCAAGATGTATATGAGCTCACAGAGACTGAAACAGCAAATTCAAGGCCTGCGCGAGTACACCAGGATCTCTGCATATATTTTACCTATTAGCCTAGTATTATTATGAGACTCCTGACTATGGGAATGAGTGTGTCTCTGACTCTTTTGCTTTCTTTTGGAACACTTTAAATTTCTAATCAAAGAACAAAAGTCTATCTCTTCTCTCCAAAACCTTTTCCTTGGCTCAGGGATTGCAGACTTCTGTGGAAAAGTTGGAAAGTTCTCTATAAGCCTGTATTTACCTGTCTCATTGGAAATTTCATTGTCTGCACAAGGAGTGCAATCAAAGCAGCAGACAGCCTTGCCTTCCCTGGCAGACTTCCTGAATCCAGGCCTACAGCTCTCACTGAACACAGATTGAGGAATCTAAGAGAAATAAAAACTATTAGCAAATGTTTGGGTTTTTATGAAAAAATTGAGTGAGTGGCATATTTCTAAGCATCATCATATGTTAATCTGGAAATGCTTACATGTACAGTGAAAGATAATAAATTTTGGTATTGCTAATTTTGGAATCTTTTGGGCTACACAACCCACATATTTAAATCTTGGTCCAAAATATGTAGCTGTTGTCACTAAAGTAGTTTTCCAGAAGATCATGGTATGACTTCAGATTCAAACTGTCTCTATACTTACTGGCTACTACAGGAAGTTTTAATATCCAATGTGGTTGTAAATGTTGATTGACAACTCTATGGAACTTGGATTCTTCATTGACACTAGTCTTTGGGCATTTCTGTGAGAAGTTGTATGGAACCATTTACCTGAGGTGGATAAAGCCACCACAAAATGGGGGTCAATAATTCATTATCCTCCTGTCACAGACATAATGAAAAGGAGATGGAAGATGAGCAACTGGGGTTTTTGAACTTTGATTCTGGTCTGTGGGTTTGGTGTCATCACATCCTTTGTCTCATAAACAATATTTTTCCACTATGGTGGACTGTGTGCTCACAGAGTGAGCCAAAACAAACCTGCTCTCCCTAAAGTTGCTTTTGTTTACTGTTTATTTAAAGCAGCAAAGCAAGCACACATACACACACCCATCATGCTAATCTATCTTTTTCAGAGGCTAACAATAAAAAATGTCACTTTACCACTCACTGAAATTTCTTAGAATCGGTTACAAAATAAACCTCTCAGTGTTTTGAGGCAATGACAGAAACCTAACAGGCAATATTCGTAAGAAATATGTGGGCATTTATAAGATTTAAAATAAAAATTTCCATTGAATAGAGTGAGGAAATGAGAAAACAGTCCTCATTGGCTGTTTAATTGGCTACTGGGTTGCTGAATATTGATTGATACTGAATAAGTGTCAAATGATCATTGCATCCTGAAAACTACTTTCGTTTGTTGTTTTTTGTTTTAGAGGTCAAAGTGAGTTAAGTCATGACTCACCTTTGTAAATGTTGCAGGCCACTGAATAATCTGCTCAGATAAAGACAACCGTTGACCAAGGGGAGCATCTGAAGAAAAGGTTCCTATTTTCACCTTTAATCCAAGACCCTTTGGAAAATTCCAAAAATTGAGAATGTCATAGTCTGAATCTAAGTGTTTTCTCCCATCAATTACCATGCGACCTCTCACAGGATTTTTCAGTAGGGTGTTCTTTAGGAAAGGTAGGAGCTAAAACAGATGTATAAACATAGCTTGAAGTAATCTAAGATAATAAAAACATTTTTAAAAAAATAGTGCAAAGCTACTCAGTGTTATTACCCCATCATAAAAAAGCATCTTTTCTTTTAATAATTTAGTTTTTATTTATTACAATTTATTCACATCTGTATCCCCCATCCCTTGTTCAAAGAAATCCCTCCTGTGTCCCTCTTCATTGCCCCTATCCTTCCTACAGTCCACTGATAGGGGAGGTCCTTTTCCCCTTCCATCTGACCCTAGCCTATCAGGTCTCATCAGGACTGGTTGCATTGTATTCCTCTGTGGACTGGTAAGGCTTTGCACCCTCAGATGCAGGTGATTAATGAGCCAGTCACTGAGTTCCTGTCAAAGACAGCCCCTGTTCCCCTTACTGGGTTACCCACTTGGACAGTGAGCTTCCCTGGGCTACATCTGTGCAGAAGTTCTAGTTTATCTCCATGAATGGCCCTTGGTTGGAGTATCAGGCTCAGAAAAGACCCCTGTGCCCAGATATTTTGGTTCTGTTGCTCTCCTTGTGGAGCTTCTGCTCCCTCAAGGTCTTTCTATCTCCCCCTTCTTTCATAAGATTCCCTGCACACTTTGCCCAAAGTTTGGTTATGAGTCTCAGCATCTGCTGGGTAGCTGGGTAGATTCTTTCAGAGGACCTCTGTGGTAAGCTCCTGTCCTGTTCCCTGTTTTCTCCTTCTTCTAATGTCTATCCCATTTGCCTTTCTTAATGAGGACTAATATTCTTACCCAGGGTCTTACTTCTTAGTTTCTTTAGGAGTACTGATTTTAGTATGATTATCATATACTATATGTCTAATATCCAATTATAAGTGAGTATATACCATGTGTGTTTTTCTGCTTCTGGGATACCTCACTCAGCACGGCAGGATACAGACTGGGAACAGATCTTCACCAACCCTATATCTGACAAAGGATTCATATCCAGAATGTATAAAGAACTTAAGAAGTTAAACACCCACAAACAAGCTAATCTAATTTAAAAAATGGTGTACAGAGCTAATATCTAATAGAGGAATATCTAATGGCAGAGAAACACTTAAAAATGCTCAATGTCCTTAGTCATCAGGGAAATACAAATCACAATGACCCTGCGATTTCACCTTACACCCATCAGAATGCATAAGAGCAAAAACTCAAATGACAACACATGCTAGAAAGGATGTGGAGAAAGGGGAACCCTCCTCCCTTAATGGTGGGAATGTAAACTTGTACAACCACTTTGGAAATCAATCTGGTGCTTTCTCAGACAATTAGGAATAGTGCTACCTCAAGATCCAGCTCTACACTCTTAGACATATATTCAAAATATTCTCAAGTATACAACCAGGACATTTGCTCAGAATTTTGATAATAGCTTTATTCATAATAGCCAGAATCTGGAAACAACCCAGATGTCCCTCAGTTGAGGAACACATACAGAAATTGTGGTACATTTACACAGTGGAATACTAATCAGCAATTAAAAGAAGGCAATCATTAAATTTGCAGGCAATGTTGGGAGCAAGAATTAAAAGCATCTTAAAGGAGGCATCAGGTTGGCTTGGATTGAAGTGCAATGAATTTTGAAAACCACCTTCTCCTCAAGATAAATCCTTGAACTAAGCACAGCGAAGTCAGCAAGACAACAAATAATGTGGCTTCAGCTGATTCAAATTGCTTTGGAAAGATAGCCAAAACTATGATCTTTTGGAATATATTTAATGCTCCCATCCTTAAAATAATGGCCCTGGTATGGAAAGTACACTTTAAAGTGATCGTTAACTTCATAACCCTGTGGTAGTCCTCAGAAGCATTTCAACCCTTAAGACTCTACTGTTTCTTCCCCTTCTCTGGGTAACAAATCCTTGCTTATTGACAATATGTTCTAAAATCTATGATACCTAATTTGAATGCCTTATGAAATAATAAAACACCACATTGCTGATATTACAACACACAAGAAAGGATATTACCTGCCAGGGGAAGAATTCCTTTTCTTCTTCATTAGTATATGGTTGTGTCTCTATTTGCTGAAGATTCATCTCATGGAGACTGAAGGCCACAGCATAGACAGCATTGTATATATTGCAGCTCTCTTCACTTATGACAGGGTCAAAAAGGTGTCTGGGCAGTAAGTCCAAAGAAGCATTGGGTTGGCAGTTTTCCAAAAGTTGACAATCAGACTCAGAAAATGAGCACTTGAAAAACAGAAACCAAAACTTAGGAAGATAAGTGTCTTCTGGGTATTTGTAGGGATTAACTGTTTGAACAAAATTTGTAAAGTCAACCATCTCTTCATGGTGGTGTGAAAAAATGAGGCTCCCATGGAATGACTCTAACATGAAATAATCAAAATTGTAACTAACATCCCATTGAGAGTTTAGGATCCAGACTTTCCATGTCACTAACAATTCCCCAATAAGTCTCATTAAACCTTGCAAAGAAACAAAGTCCCCATAAATAACTACCACATTAGTTGATGATTCTTGAGTCTTTATCAGATCTTTCCATAATGCACTGGAATATGCATTCCAGGTACGAGGGATCATTTCCAAAAAGCCTAAGCAGATGTTGTTACTCTCCATATCTTCTTGCAAGTCTGACAGAATCTGGATCCCTCTGTGGTCATCTGGGAGGATCAGACCAACCCAGGACCAGCTGAAATGAAGCAGCAAAGAAACTATGGCAGTTGACAGATATGTGTCCTTGGGGGCCATCTGATAGAGAGAATTAAACTGACCTTGGTCATTTAAGGTAGAATCAAAAGGCCCAAATGTGAGCTGTAGGAAAAGAAGATTGAAAACAAGAAGGACAACACTGGCATCAAATAGAATATAAGGACTGAATCAACAAATGCAAACAGTCAAGATGAATATAGTTTAAAGGCAAACCCAATAGACACTTTTCTAAAAAAAATATTACTGACAGGTCTCCAGTTTCAGTAATGTAGTTTGTTTCACCCTCTTCTCCTTCCTTTCTATTTTAAGTAATGGAACTGTGGATATATCCTCAAGTTCCTTCATACTTTTCTTCATAGATGGTTTATCCAAGTGTTTATTTTACATTTTCAGAAATACAGTAATGCCAAAAAAGAACACTTAACTCCTAGTTTCAACATCCCAATTCTCACCTGAGGTATTTTGTAAAGTTGTAGCAGTTTCCCAAGTTGGGAAGATATTTTCCATGATGTTCCTGTAAGTGCAGCAGGTGACATTCTCCTCAGTCCACAGTTGTAATTAGCTAGTGGTTGTCTCAACATTGTGAGCCAAACAAAAGGAACTATAAGGATACTTGTTTCATAAGGTGCAACATTATAGTGATCAAAGCCAAGAGTTGTGTTGGGTAGAAGATTAGGGTTTCAGTTGATTTCCTCAATGGCAAATACCAGGGACAGAACAAACTGGTAGTTCTTAAACTTATATCTAAAAAGGATTAAAGGTTAAAAAAAAAAACCCATACTTGTAGAAGACATAGACCATAAAACTTCCTATAGTTCAAATGCCAATGTTTCTATAAAATCAGTATTTTAATATACTCTCAGCAATGACTGGAATTACAATTGCTCTCTTAAGTAGGTAAGATTAGGTAAAATCCTACAGTATTAACCTTCCTTAGTTATGGTCTCAGGAAATTTAATTTATTATTATTTTGCTTTAGTTATATTGTATGTGTGCAAAAATAAATTGTCCATGAAAAAAACACTGGGTTCAGAGCAAACATCAGAACTTTTGATGTCTGGACCTTGGTCCTTCTGCCTCAACAATTAAGAAATGTTATTATAGCTTGATCCAGTTTTTTGTGACAATAACTTATTTAGAGTATAACACAAAGTTATTTCAAATCAAATATTGCCATAGTTGTCATTTCTAAGATATTTTCTGAGTATCTTGGCCTGGAATACACCATGTAATGCCCTTGAGCTCATGGAAAACATCTTGTCTCTGCCTTCAGTTGCTGGAATTAATTAATGTGAATCCATATTTAAATTTATTTTAACTTTTTGTGTATTGATGAACTGTGTGCATTATTAGTGTGGATGTGAGTCTTTCTGCATGCACAGGTTCATGAGTGTCAATAAGTATGACTGCAAGGGAGAAAGGACATCCAGGTTCAGTTCACATTATTCACAGCTGTCCACATTATTTCACAGTGACTCTTAGTCATTTGTTCAATTATTCACTAACTGACTGACTTATTTGATTGACTGAAACAGTCTGACCATGTAGCACTGACTGACCTATAACACAATCGGGCCTTGAAATCACTAAGATTCTTTCTTCCTCTCCTTATCCAGTGCTGTGAAGAGTACTACACTAAATGACTCCACATTTTCTTTATTGTTTTCAGCACATATGTCTGGTACTGTGGCCAGAACACCTCTCCTGGGTTCTACCTGCCATATGATCACTGGATTGTAACACTATTTTTATGCTTCATTGGAAATGTGAGCTCAGATCCTCACACTTTCACCTGGAGCACTTTATCTTATTAGGCAGTAATAATGTCTAATAATAACATGGTGAGAAAAGATTTCAGTCTTCATGATGCCAAAAGTCCCAAACACTAAGAATTGCATTTCAACTTAGTGTGACCCACGCAATCGTCTTGCCAGCAAGAACGCACGCGGACACAAGGATTCTACTGCAGTAACATTTATTACGATGAATAGAGGAAGACGATAACCGCCAGAATGGTGCTGCTTAAATACACCCTATGGCGGCGTGTACTCCGCTGGTTGGCTGCTTGCCCATTGCTCTGTGTGACACCCCGGACTGGGCAGTAACGCCCCCGGGGTGGACAGTGGCTTGGGGCGCTTTTGCAACTTGCAGACGTGGTCTATTGTTTGTTCATTAGGGCCAGGGCCGGATGTCGGTGCCATCTCATAATGGCACTTGCACTCTCTCTGCTCTCCACATCCCCCCTTTTTGTTTTAATGAATGAAAACTGCCTCAAAGCCTTGTAAGCGCGGCACAAGAAAGCCCTAAGCTTGATCAAGTGAACTCCTTCTTTGGGGAGTAAGCGATCAAGAGCTTTAGATTACTCCCTTACCCCACCAGGTGCAATGGAGACAAGTCCTCTGGGTGCAGGGGCTAAGGGAGAAGATTAAAAATGGAGGTGACACCCATTCCCGTGCAATGGAATAAAATTCCAGGGAGTGCAAGGGCTGTCATTCTCCTATCTTGGTACCGCAGCCACTTAGGCAAAGGCAACATTGTGACTTGGATCACTCATCGACTCAGTGCAATGGGTAAAACCCCTGAGGTGCATCGACTGAGTGTCATAGTCTGTTTTAATTTTTTAACATGGATAACCAAATTTTGGGAGATGATCCCTGCTCCAAGGCCACAAGTGCTTGCGCGATCACCACCTTGTCATATTGTTGTTGGCTTGCAGACCAACCAGAGTAAGAACACTAAGCCACAACATAGGGCTGCACCAAACATTCCAACGCCCACCCATTCCTTAAAATAAGAAAAGGCGGAAGAAGCCCAGGATAATAAGCCATCTGTGAGCGATAAATCCACTCGAGTAGAATTAATGGTCACCACTGCCGCCCTTAGCTCTTCAAGCGTTTCTTCAAATCCTTCTGACTAGTTTCCTGCAAGATATAAGGACAATTTCCTGGACAAATTAGCGGCTCGGGTAAAATTTTCATATTGTACACTGGTAATACAGAGTGCTCCTATTTTTCTCTCACATCCTAATTGAGCCAATTGAAATAAAATATCTATTCTTTCTTCCATAAGATCCAGACGCTGGTTAAGAATCATCAATCCACCTTTTAATTGTGCGCTAGCAGATACATGAAGGTTCATGGCTTCAGCCACACCTGCTGACAATTGATTTACTGTTGTGCTTGTTTGGACTGAATTTGCCATTGCCAAGCCGGCTGCAGTGGCAGTAGCTGCATTGACAGCGATGGCAGTAACAAAGGCTGCGGTGATGCCAAAATCTCTCTTCTGTCTAAACAGGGAGAGGGTGGATGGAGTCTCCACAGGGATTGGGATCCACTGCGGGACTCTAACAACCAGGGCACGAGTGTAACGCCTGGCATTCCAACATTGCGACAGTATGTATGTCTCATTGGTACAATTTCTAAAAGAATTATTGGACAAAACAAATAAAAAAGGAGGATAAACACAGACAGGACTAGGTGGAAAAGTTGTCTGATTTGTAATGGTTCTATTCCAATGGGTAATCTGCCTTGTCACATTTACCATTTCCATAACCTTTTTTTTTAACGCAGTACCATTTATGGCGCCCATGACAATTGATTTCCCTACAGTACCACCACTAATGAATCCCAGAGGATTGAGGTCCGTACAACTACCATTTATCCCACAAAGTATCCATTTATAAAAAGGGGCCATATCTCGATGTTGTATAAAGAGCCCCTTTTTCATTACCATACTTTTTGTAGGATCCATCAACATATTTGGGGAAAAGGAAAAGGTTTTATTTTTGTCAGCCCATCGAGTAAAGCGCGACTGAGAGTCGGACCATGGAGAGATGGTCTCATCTTCCTCCCATGTACATGAAGGGGCCACCCTAGGTTGAAGAGGTCTATCTTTATCTAAAAAATTTGGTCCTAAAAAGGAACCGTTTATCCAGGTGACCTTATGCGAAAAGGTATAATAGATATCGATGACGTCTTTACTATCCCTTTCCTTTTGGGACATAACTTCCCAATCCCAATCCTTATAGCCAAATGACCCAAGAATCCTTTTGGTAAGCCGAACACAATCTCCTACGGAATCCTCGATTTGAAAGCAAAGGGAGCCAGCTTCTGGAAAGTCATGGCTTTCCCCTAATGATGCCTCAGTCTCATCATAAGGCAAATAAGGCAGGCCTAAATCTTTATTGGATGAGAAGAATTTTGGGAAAGCCAATGAATTATGTCTGACTGGCATAGGCTTCGGGAATGCAGACAAAATGGCCCAACGTTGTACCCCCACAATACTAGGAACCCGATTTAGAAGGATCCAAGCAAGAACTGGAATTAGTTGCAGGTATATTCGTTGGAGGATCATCTTCAGCTGCCGCGAGGTTTCGCGTGAGGCGCTCCGGTACCCAGAATGGATTGTTTTCTTCCTGTGGGAAAACACAGACAGCTCCCCTGGATCTTATTAAAATAGGATCCGGGCCTTTCCACTGACCAGTCAAGACATCCTTCCATTTGACCATTTCCTTAGGCCTATCAGGCTCTAAGCAGTGGCGATCAGCCGAGTGGCCCTGACTGTCCAAATTTAAAAAATTGAGAGTAAAGAGTGCCAAGGAAACAGTCACTCATGGCACTGAGGGCAGAGCCTCCTCAACTCCCCCTTTTTGTTTTATTAAGTAGGATTTTAGAGTGAGATGAGCACGTTGAATAATACCTTGTCCCTGAGGGTTATATGGGAGACCCATTAGGCAGGTCACTGCCATTTGATGACAAAACTGTCCAAATTTTTGAGAAGTATAGGCTGGCCCATTATCAGTTTTTAGAATTTTGGGCTTTCCCCAGGCACTCCATGCCTCCAAGCAATGTTGAATAACATGGGCTGCCTTTTCTCCAGTCAGGGGAGAAGCAAACATAACTCCAGAGCAAGTATCAATGGAAACATGTAAATATAGTAGTTTGCCAAACGATGAAATGTGAGTAACATCCATTTGCCACATCTGTAGAGGACAGATTCCTCTGGGATTAATCCCAACATGAGGCACAGGTAAAAACTGACAGCAATTTTGACATTGGGTAACAATATCTCTAGCTTCCTTTCTAGTTATGTCAAATCGATGACGCAATGTCTCCGCTGTAACATGAATTTTTTTATGAAACTCCTTAGCCAATTCTAAATTTGAAAGGAGGGCAAATGCAATCATCTTTGTGGCTCGATCTGCCAGGTCATTTCCATGGGACATGGGCCCCGGTAGACCGGAATGAGCCCTAATATGTGTAATAAAAACAGGGGATCTTCTGGTAATTAAGGCAAACTGAATCCTTTGAAAACTTTTTGCAAGCTTGCTAGATGCTTTAATCAATCCAGCAGCCTCTAAGATTTTGGTTGCATTTACCACATAACTAGAATCAGAAACAATATTTAAAGGACCTGGAAATTTTTCCAAAACTTTTAGCACTACTAAACATTCCACAATTTGAGGCGAGGTCTCATGATATTGCTTAGAAACAACTTTATTATTAACCACATAAGCTCCCACTCCTGTTTTTGACCCATCTGTATAAATCACCAGTCCATCCCGAAGTGGTTCCTGGGACGTTACATGCGGGAAGACTACCTCGTGAGTTAAAGCAAATTACAAAATAGGGTGTCGAGGGTAATGATTATCAATTAAACCACTAAAGGAGGTAACTAGCACCGCCCAAGTATCAGAGGTAGCAGTCAATACCTGAACTTGGTGAGCTGTATAAGGCACTATTAAGAACTTTGGCTCCTTCCCAAAGTAATGGCTGTTTTTAACCCACGAAGTGCAAGTTGAGCAACTGCATCCGGATACCATTCAATAATTTTTGCAGGAGAAGCATTGGGATGAACCCACACTAAGGGTCCATCTTTCCATAATACAGCAGTTGGTAAATGTTTAGTTTTAATGACACACAGGTCAAAGGTCTTAGTTTCATCTACACGTTTTAATTGGGCATCTTGTAAAGCGTTTTCTACCACTCGCAGGGTGTGGCTTGCAGCCGGTGTTAAGGCTCTGGGTGAAGAAATATGAGCAACCCCTTCCAAAATATCAAATAGGGGTTTTAATTCAGCAGAAGGAATCTTTAAAAATGGCTTAAGCCAATTTATATCACCTAATAATTTTTGAAAATCATTTAAGGTATGCAAATGATCCCTGCGAATTTCTATTTTCTGAGGAACTATTCGTTCCGGATAAATAACAGTCCCTAGAAAGGAACCTACTTCTGAAATTTGGACGTTTTCAGTGGCAATATGCAATCCCCATTGTTGCAGAGTTTTTTGCAACAAAGGATACACATCTTGCAAGATGGCTAACTCCTCATGGCACAAGAGAATATCATCCATATAATGAATCAGCAACAAGGAAGGAAATTGCTGTCTAACTGGTTCAAGAGCCATCTGCACATACAATTGACACATGGTGGGGCTATTAGCCATGCCTTGAGGTAAAACCATCCATTGATATCTTTTGTCTGGTTCATGGTGATTAACAGCAGGTAGGGTAAAGGCAAATCTCTCTCTCCTGGGCACAATGGAATGGAGAAAAAACAATCCTTGATGTCTATTATTATAATTCTCCATTGCTTAGGCAGGGCTGAAAGCAGAGGCAAGCCTTGTTGCATTGTTCCAAATAATTGCATCTGTGCATTAATAGCCCTCAAATCATGGAGAAGCCTCCATTTTCCTGATTTCTTTTTTATAACAAAAATGAGTGTATTCCAGGGGGAAGTAGATGGTTCCAAATGACCAAGCTGTACCTGTTCTTTAACCAGCCTTGTAGCGGCTTCCACCTTATCAGAGGAAAGGGGCCATTGAGGAACCCATACGGCTTCCTCTGTGAGCCAAGATATGGGCATGGAACCCTCAATGGCAGTTAATGAAAACCCAGGCCTTGTTTCCCTGTATTATTTTCCTGTGAAATCGGGTGTAATCTCCCTTGTTCCTGTTTACCAAGGCCTTTTCCTTCCTTATAACCCATCCTTTTTATTATATCAACCGCTTGTTGAGAGTACTCATTGGTCAATGTTAATCCTAAATCCTGCAAAATATCTCTTCCCCAGAGATTGACAGGGAGAGGAAGAACATATGGTATGAAACTTCCTGTTTGACCTTCCGGTGCTTGCCACCTCAAAGAACGTGAACTAACTGCAGGGCTGGCCTCATATCCCAACCCTTGTAAGGAGTGGGATGATTGTGTAACAGGCCATGCCTTAGGCCACCAGGTGGAAGAAATAATGCTTTCATCAGCCCCTGTGTCCAAAATACCAGTAAAACTTTTTCCTTCTATTTGTATTTGTAAGGTAGGTCTAGTCTTAAGATCAACTACCAAATGAGCAAAATCTGTTCCTGTGGAACTGAGTCCTTTTGTGCCCCTTGGTGTTCTGGTAGATGGAAAACAGTCATGAAGGCTAGGGAGGATGACTAATTGAGCAATCCTATCTCCAGGAGAAATAAAAAATAAGCCTTGGGGGCAGGAACAAAGCACCTGGAGCTGTCTCGTAAAATCCTGATCTAAAATTCCAGGATGGACCATAAGTCCTTTCAAAGTGAGAGAGGAGCGACCCAAAATAAAACCAACACTTCCTTCAGGCAGGGGGCCTTCAAACTCCACTGGGACAGGTCGCACCCCCATGTGTGGCATTAATAAGAATTGGGAGGTGGAATGGAGGTCCAGGCTTGCTGATCCTCTTGTTGCTCTACAGCTGGATAAACCCTCCTGTTGTCTGCCTGTGTCCCATTTTTTTGGGGACCCTGAGACTTGGGGCCCTGAGACCCGTTTTTTGGAATATTCTCATTCCTCTCATTGGGGGGGTTCATGCTGGATAAGTTTTCCCTGAATATCTCTAACTGAATGGCATTCATTAGCCCAGTGATTGCCTTTTTTACACTTAGGGCAAAGTCCAGGAACTTTCTTTTGCACAGACACACGACAGTCTCTTTTTAAATGACCCATTTTGCCACAATTAAAACAAAGTTTATTGTTTCCAGAACTTGGGCGGTTATTGCTTTGTAATATGGCTGCCGCCAGGCCAGCATTAGTAAGCGGGCCTCCGAGTCCTCGGCAAACTTTTATCCAATCTGTTAGTCCTTTGTTCCTTCTGGGGGTAATGACTGCCTTGCATTCTGGTGAGGCATTCTCATACACCAGTTGCTCTATCATTGGTCGGACCCTTTCCAGGTCTCCAAATATTTTGCCTGCTGCGTCTGTCATTCTGGCCACAAATTCTGGGAATGACTCCTGAGGACCCTGGGTAATTTTTGTTAAATGGCCCTCGGTCCCACCCTTCTTTGAAAGGGCCTTCCATGCTTTAATTGCAGCAGCAGATATTTGGCCGTATGCTTCCCAATCATAATCTGTCTGTTGCTGAACATGTGGACCTTGTCCTATTAGTAGCTCAAATGTCCAGCGTCGTTGATTGTCTTCTGCATTGGCATTAACCCTAGCTTGGGATTGACAGGCATCATGCCATAGGGCTTTCCATTCCAAATACACTCCCATATTTGGGAGGGCAGCTTTCACTACAGTCTGCCAATCATTTTGGGTCATTGCTGTAGAGCCTAGCCTCTCAAGCTGCATAATTGTGAAATTAGCATTCACCCCATACTTATTAACTGACTCTGCCAGTTCCTTGACTAGAGGGTAATCTACAGGTACGTGGACACGGCCTCCCTCCACATCTTCAAATACTGGAAAAGTCTGAAAAATTTTGTGTCTATCTTTTGTTGAAAAGAAGGAATCAGGACAGTGCCTCCCAGTGTAGGGTGGAGGAGCACTAGAGACAACAGGAGCAGCCGACTGAGAAAGTGCGCTCTTCCTGTTCCTCATACTACTTTGCTTCTGATACAACAGTAATGGCCGCTCATCCGGATGGTATCGTTTTTCCTCATAGCGGGCTGCTTCCCCCTCCAAGTCCTCTTCCTCAGAGGGATTTAGCTGCTCAGATTCAGAGCTTTCAAGCCCCAAAGCCTCCAATTCTTTTACCGGATAAAGAGGCTTTTCTTTTGGGTTTTTCCTTCCCTTGTCACCTTTCTCCCCCAGGGCGTCTTTTCCCTTACCTCTTGCTTCTGTGGCTTTAACATCCGCAGAAGGGCCTTTTTTCTTAGAGAGGTCTCTATTTCTATCCATTAGGGCCCCTAATCTTTTATCACGTTCTGTTTCTGACATGCCGTCTTGTATCTCCTCTAACACTCCCTTAGTGCCTACTCTTAGCCTTTTGTTAATCTCTTCCCTTCCGAGGCCGTCCTCAAGCTTGTACGAAACCAAAAGAAAGAGGGCTAGGGCAACAATCACAACAGGGAAGGCAATAAGGGCTTCTGCTAGCTGAAAAGAAAAATGAGATAAATCAAGATCAAACATGCCTCTCAGAACTAATCTAGATGCTGCAGTTCTGAATCCTCCCCACAAACAGGGGCTCTCCTCGGCACCAGCAGTGGCAGGCTCCCTGCTTCCCCGGTGGTTCGATCCCGGGTTTCGGCACCAGATGTTGTGATCATCTCACCAGCAAGAAAGCACACGGACAAACGGATCCTTCTGCAACAGGCTTTATTACAGTCAAGCGATGAAAGGAGGAGAGACCTAGCCCCAAAGTGGCGCTGTTTATATAAGCCCTGGTCGCACCTAAGTGATGTGTCATACCCTGATTGGCTGTTCACTCTTCACCCCGTCTGACGGCCCAGGCTTGGGCAGTGGCTTGGCACGCTTTCGCAACCCGCATATGCGCCCTGGAGATTCTTTACAGTTCTGAGGGCAGATGTCAGCGCCACTAAATGGCGTCTGAGTCTCAGCTCTCCACACCTCATATTTTCATGGCTACAAATATCCTGAGCCTTATATCTAATTTTATGTCTCATTTATTCCCTTGAGCTCCAGTCAGATACATCTGCCAAGACGTTTGCAATTGAGTCTTCCACAACCATTGAATATAGCCTGTTTGAAAAGTTGTTTTTTTCTACTGATGGTAGGAACTTGAGGATTTCTAATCTTTTATCTTTTTCTTGGTGTCTCCACTGCATTCCCTTAGTTGGGTCTTGGTAACTTATCTCTGGAGTTCCCAAGGTGGTTGGTGATTGCCTTCCAGGTGATCTCTCTTTATAACTCTTAACAGTGTATTTCTCAGACAAAGCTGACTTGGGTCTGTCTCTTCCTTAAAATCATTTGGAACAGATGCTTTGGGGCTAAAATATGAAACTTTTTACCAGAGTCATTTATGATGTGACCATCCTTTGTAATTTTTCATTCTCATCTGTTTGTATCTATGATTTCTCATCCTTCTTTCCCTTTGATGTTTAACATTGTATGTATTTTGCATATAGTAAAATTGAACCCTTTTTTGTATAGAGTTCTGTGAATTTTTATAAATATGTGCAGTCTTAACCACTATACCTAGTGTACAAAATATTCCATCACTCTGTCCCTTGGTAGATGGTTCTTTCCAGTCCCTAGCCTGGCAACCACTGATGTGCTTTCTGCCTATAACTTTGCTTTTTGTAGAATGGCATATACATGAAATCATAATATGTAGCCTCATAATTCTGCCACAATCTGCTCTGCATAATCCAAAATGAATTAAATCATCCTTGTGACTCAATATTTTAGAGAATAGACACATTTCTATTGCTGCAGGTATGAATGATCAAACCAGTATGCTGGCCCACACCCCAAATGAAATGTAGGTTTCCACAATTACAAATGTAATCATTAGGAACATCTATAAGTGCATTTTTTTGTAAATGTAAGTTTTCATTTCATTTGGGTAAATGTCAAGGAACAAGACTGCCAAATTGTAGGTAAAAGTATTTTTAACTCTAAAAGTAACTGTGAGATCATTTTTGCAAAGCAGCTAGAGTGATTTGCCTTTGTGCCCACAGTGTGTGATTGTTCCTCTTGATCTGCCTCTTTGTTCTGTTGTCAGGGTTTCTGCTTTTTTATTTCTATTTTTTCACCTCTTTAAAAATTATTTTGGTGAAGTACACAAACTTCTGTGATATTTTTATACATAATACCATTATTACTTTGTCCTTATTCTTCCTGCTCTCATGTTGTTTTTTTCTGATGTTTTTTTCTTTTTTTTTAAATTGTTGTAATGATGTGTGGGTTTTCTGAATGGCTTATTAATTCTCATCTTCCCTTCATCTATAAGGTATTTTTTTCTCTCCCTGATTACACATGTTGGCTTAAGTTTCTGGTTCTTTGTATATGGTTGCTCTTTCCTCTTCCCCTAGAATTAGCTTCTGGTCCTCCCTTCCTCTTTGTCATTTATACTAATCAGTTTTTAAGTCCTAGATATGGGGTATATTTCTGTCACTGCCTCTTCCCCAATATGACATGTCTCCTTTACATTTTGATGAGGCATATACCCTTGTAATTGTCTGCAAACTACTGACTTTAAGGTAGGGGACATTTCCAAGCTAGTTTTCAAGTGAGTGAATAGATGAATGGTTTTATGTTTCTACTTCTGCCATTTCTAAAATGGCACATAAAAAGAATTATATTACCTTCTACGTAGCCTCTTAAGTGTGGCATTTTCAAACAAGCATAATGCATTTTAGATGCAATCTTGCAGCAGCATATGGGAGAACAGATCCCTTTTTTGGGTGATGGCATGTGTGAGTAAACTAATTATCTTACCACTCTGCAGTTTTCATGGAGAGATGTGTGCCCATCTGTTTATTTCATTTTAAATAGACTTCTATTTAGATAATGCTTATTTAAGAATGTGTAGTTTCAGCTCACTTATTTCACTTAAGTTTTCAGTTATGCATGCTAAGAGACACAGAGGTAGTAGAGAAAATGTTAATTGAAAATGTGAGAGATAATAACATTTTACTTAAAAAATTAGTTATAATTTATGCATATGATTTTTTTAACTCTCCAAAGAAAATATTGATACCACTGTTTGACAGTGGTTATGGAAAAATTTTCAAGTTTTTCTGTTTGTATTATATTCCACAATTTTTCTGCTGGCTGGTACTAATATACCCTCAAAGTGTTCCTTTTATGCTTATTGACTTTAAAGCCTTTTTTTTTCTTTTTGATGGTTATTCAAGTCAGGGTTTCTCTGTGTATCCCTGGAACTCACTCTGTAGAACAGGCCGGCCTCAAACTCAAATATATCTGCCTCATACGCTGGGATTAAAGGCATGTGCTTGGCTTTAAAGACTATTTTTTTAATGAAGAGTAGAAAATAAAATTTCTAGCTAGCTTTGAGAAGATTAGAAAAGATAGAAGGACTGGAGAGTTGTCTCAGCAGTTAAGAGTCTACACTGTCCTTGTAGAGGACCCTACTGCAATCCCAGCACCCATGTCAGGCATCTCACAACTGCCTTGTAACTCCAGGTCCATGGGTTTCAGCACCCTCTTCTCGCCTTCTCAGGCATTGACTCAAGTGCACAAACTCACATTCAAGCATCCATATACATTGATTTCAGAAACAAAATTGGAAGGAATCCTTCAAGTTCCAGTTGGTTGTCCTCAACAAATGAATGCTCACAGAGGGACATATGAGCAAAGATAGTAATACAGCTAAGTAGGATGGTTATCAACTTAATGTGTTTGATGGATACATTGTAGGGTTAGAAGTTTGGTGAGTCTAAGCAGCATTACTTTTTTCATGGTTGTCTTACCTACACTTTCCACTGGGCTTTCTGACAGGCAGTAGAAACTCTGGAAACCTATCTAGGTTAGTATTCAAAAAGTGGAGTGGGGTGGGACAGAGAGCATTCATTAGGCAAAAAAACAACAACTCTAAATTAAAACAGTCTTATTGAATGAATATTGAGATCATATATGGGGGAACTGAAGAGTAGTTCTGGCTTAAGGAAGCACATGTATCAACAGAATACTATATGCTAGTCCTTTAAGATTAGTAAGAATTTGAGACACTTTGTTGGAGAAAAATATTCCAGAAGATGGGAAATGACTAAGGCATTCTCAGGAAGAGAATGAACCCCCGTGCTCTTTGGCAGAGGCATTATGGCTCAGTGTTGCTGGGGACTGAAATAGAAACTGCCAGAAATAAGAGTGGACTTAGATCTGAGAGAGCCTTGATGGTAGTTGTAAACTCTATAGGTAACAAACATCAAACTCTTGTTATTTTTAATAGGAAAGTGAGAGGCCATCCATATTCAACAAGACCAGCTGATGATAGGGAAAGAGTAGCATGTGTGTGTAATGGCATTGTACGAGGAACTAGAAGAGTGTGGCCTAGGAGCAGATTGTGATAGAGATGAAAAGGAAGAGCGTTCATGTGCTGATGACCTGTTATGCATCACAAAGTAGGGAAGAATTAAGGTTTGAAAAGGATGAACACAAGGCTGTAGACTTTTCTGAAATAGGATCTCTACTGTTTAGAATCTTATAGGAAAGAGAAGAGATAGACATGTAATAAATAATCTAGTATAAAATAGTAGTAATACACATGAAAAAACTGAAGTGCAGAGAAGAGGCAGTGACCATCTGTTGGAAGGCTGTGGTGATCAGGGCAGAATAGCTAACATTTAACAGTGCAGAATAGGAAACAGGTAAACACTGGGCTCTGACTCCCTGTCCTTCACCTCCTTCACACACTGCAATAGACAAGGTACTCATGAATTTGAACTTTGTGTGCTGGTGATACCTTTGCCTTGAAGAGAGAGAGGTAAAGACTGAAGGAGTTCAAGGCTAGACTTCCTCTACATAGTGTCACTGCCAGCTAGTCAGAATACTATTGTAAGACTCTGCCTCAAAAAAAAGTAAAACCATGTATTTGTTGTTTCAGCAGTTTACATATACTTGGTGCTTGTCTGCACTCAGTTGGCAAGGTAAGAAGGCTGACTTATGTGCTTGATACAGAATGAAATTTCAGAAAACTGGAAGAACAGACTCAGTTGAGATTACTGGTGAAGGAATAGATTGTTTGAGTTCAGGCTGTGCAAGGAAGGAATAAGATCTATAAGGTGAAAGACTCAGGCCAAATGAGAGATTTGTGTATTGTTATTTTTAGTAAGGTTTAAGAAGAGGTGTGTGTGTGGGGGAGGTTTGAAGTGGATTTGCTAAAGTTGCCAAGAGTAGACGTCATGATGAAAGATGACTGAAGAGAAGCAAAGCTTCCTGGGATGGAATGTGTGTGTGAACTATGTATCTGGTGTGTACAAAAATACAAAATGTCCTTGGCAAATACATTACCTGAGCCCACATGGACAAGAGTAAACTTTTCTTCAATCCACTGCTAGAACTGTGCACACTACAGAATTTGGATGATTAAATTGTAAGCTACAGGTTTTGGGTATTTCCTAGCCTGTTTTTTTAAAAAAAAATTTCTTGCATTTATGAACTCACAGAGACTGTTACAGCATGCACAAAACCTGCAAAAGTTAGTGCTTGACAAAATTCAAGCCCAGAGAAGTAGATGTGGACATACCGTCCAACTCCTAACCAAGAAAATGTTTGCAATTTATGCCTCCTGGGAAGTGGGGAAAATCAATTTTCATCAGTAGAGTGACAGTCAGTTTATATCAGTCACACTCCAAGGCAGGTTTTATCCTCAAGAGTAGTTGGGTAACATGAAAAGTACTCTGTGGTATTTTGTTTTATTTTAAGAGATGCTCTGGCCATCGGGGGTTCAACAGGTTACTAATGAAGGGTGAAATGAATGGGGTGGGAACAAGAGACTCGAAGAATGGAGACCAAGACAGTTTGTCTGATCAAGGCCTCAATTATTTGAAATTTTTACACAGTTTTATAGGGAGAAGGATAGTTTATTACTGCAGACAATAGCAAAGCGGTTTATGGTGCGAGATACTGCACCTGCAAGATACCATAAGAATGTTTCCTTAAGATATCTCAAGGATGCTCCAAGCCTAACAAGCAGATGTTCTCACATAAATCTATCACCCATGACCTTAGGTCATAGTGAAGCTGTTGGTAACTTTCCACTAATTGGCTTTGGCTCCACTAAATGGCTTTAGCTTCACTAGTTGGCTTTGGCTCCTGGCAAAGAGAGAGAATATGAAGTTGGGTGGGTACAGGAAAGGACCTGGGATGAGTTTGGTGAGGGAAATATATAAGATCAAGTATGAAATTATTTTAAAATAATAAAATGATTTTTTTAATTTAGTCTGTGGGATGTGTGCATACACGTGCATTTCTGCCATGTCCTGTGTGTGAAGGAAGTCCTAGCACTTGATGGAGTTTGTTCTTTCCATCACATGGGTCCTAGAGATCGAATATATATGGTCAGTATTGTAGCCAGTGCTTTGGTAGTCCACATTTTTAATTGGACATCCAGCCCTTTTCACTGTGATACCTTTATCTTTTAAAATATTGCATGTATTTATAAGAATATATGTGTGTACGTCTATGTGGGCATACATCTACCCCTTGATATGTGTAGAGATCAAAAGACAGCCTACAGGGGTAGACTCTCTTCTTTTACAATGGGGGACCTAGTGGTTGAGTTCAGTCATTAGGCCTAGTAACAAGAACCTTTAACCACTCACTAGCTTGTTGGTATAATGTTATTTTGGAATGTATACACCTTACCCTTGTTCATTCAAATGCTGATTTCTCTCCCCCACTCTCTGTTTTCAGTCCGGACATTGCATTGTAATACTTATTCTAAGCATCACTTGTCTCAACTTTGTTTAAACATGCCAAAATAAAACAACCAGCCACAATGTTGAGCAATGGAAAGGAATGGAGAGGGAGGGAGGAACCAGTGGACAGGAAGGTGTGGGAGGCAGAGGAGGAGAGAAGGGCAGGAGACTAGCTGGGAGAGCAGAACTGGGGGAGCAGATCTGGGAGAGAGGTCTTGGACCGATGTGGAGAGATGGACCAGACCTAAGATATCATTTAAAGCAAGTATAATGTGGGAAATCTGAATGGTAGAAACTACATAGGCTTGGAGGTTTAGGATTGAGCAACTATTGCCCAGCATTATGATCTAGGTTAATTAAATAAATCCCAGTTTTGTGTGGTGGTTTAGGTATATAGCTGTTTAGGATCAACAACAGCATTACTGAAAGTATATCAATCGTAAATAATAATCACCACATAGAACACTAGCTCTGTTATTTTTCTCCCTTAGGGCCAGGTGTGGTGGTGCACACTTTGAATCCTAGCACTTGGAAGGCAGATGCAGGCAAGATCTCTGTGAGTTCAAGGCCATCCTGGTCCACATAGCCAGTTCTAGGCCAGCTAGGGCTACCTAATGAAACCCTATTGAAAACAAACAAACTCCACAAACTGAAACTGAAATAATTTTAATTAACACACCAAATATTTTCCATTTCCATTATCCATTTTCATAACTACTTAGTTTTGATTGTTGTCTCTCCATCACAGCTTTCTGCTCCTGCCCCCATACCCTTCCATTCCCAGTAGTTCCTCTTTTACTTTTGTAGATTACATGTACTACTAAACTTGCTCTTCTATTAAGTTTCTTTTTATGTCTCTCATTGGCCCCTTTCTGGCTTCTATACTACCCCCACATAAGTGCATTATAGAAATCAAAAGATAGGGTCTGCATGTAAAAGAGAGCAAGTGCTGTTTGTCTTTTTGAGCAAGAATTACCCTATTTAATGTAATTTTTCATTTCCATTCATTTTGCTTGTTTAAATCAAATTCCACTGTGTATTTGTACCATATTTTTTAAAAAAAGTCTGTTCATCCCTGGAGGGATATTTAGCATGATTCTTCTTAATGGCTTTTGTGAATGCAGCAGCAATAAGCATGCACTGCTGCAGATAGGCTCACCTGGACAATACAGGATCACCTAGACATGACTGGTAGAGCAAGACATGACAAGCTCAGCTGGAGACAGCCTCAATAGAGACTAACTCAGCTGGACATAACAGGGTAAGCTGGAGACAGGCTCAAATGGACATGACAGGCACAGCTGGACATGACAGTCTCAGTGGGACATGAGAAGGCCAGCTGGACATACCAGGCTCAGCTGCACCTGACAGGCTCCACTGGACAAGACAGGCTAAGTTGGACATGCAGGCTCAAATGTACATGACAGGCCTACCTAGAGACATGCTCAGCTTGAAAATGACTCAGCTGAAGACAGTCTCACCTGAACATGACAGGCTCAGAGGTACCTGACAAACTCAGCTGGAGACAGCCTCCATGGTGACAGACTCAGATGGAGGTGACAGGCTCAGGTGGACATAGCAAGCACACTGCACATGAGAGTCTCCGCAGTAGTGAGTAGCTACTGGACATGACAGGCTCTGCTGGATGTATAAAGGTCAGCTAGAGATATGACAGGCTCATCTGGAAATGGCAGTCTCAGGTGGACATGACAATCTCAGCTGGACATTTTATGCTCAGCAGGAGATAGGTTCATCTCTAGAGGACAGGAGGAAAAGCTTGACATGAGAGTTCACCTGGAAAGTTCAGGCTCAGCTATTGATAGGTTCACGTGGACATGACAGACTCAGTGGGACATGAAAATCTCAGCTGGATATCATAGGCTTAGCAAGACACAGGATCAACTGGACATGCTTGCTCTGCTGGATGTGAAAGTCTCGGTTGGAAACAGGCTCAACTGGACATGACAAGGTCAGCTGGACATACCAGGCTCATCTGGACCTGATAGGCTCCAGTGGACAGGACAGGTTCAGTTGGACATGTCAGGCTCAACTGGATATGACTTTCTTAGCTGGAGACAGGCTAAGCTTGATACTGTCTAAGGTGGACATGACAAGCTAAGCTGGATACTGGCTCACCTGGACAAGAAAGGCTAAGCTGGACATGTAAAGATCAACTGGACAAGACAGGCTCAACTGGACGGGACAGGTGAAACTGGACATGACAGGCTCTGCTGGAGACAGGCTCAGTTTGAGACTGGCTCAGCTGGAGACAAACTCAATTGGTAATGACAGGCTCTGCTGCAGATAGACTCACCTGGACATGACATGCTCAGCAGGACCTGACAAGCTCAGCTGGAGACAGCCTCAATGATGACAGACTCAGCAGGACATGGCAGACTCATCTGCAGACAGGCTCAGATGAACATGACAGGCACAGCTGGATATGAGAGCCTCAGCAGTAGACAGGATTAATGGGACAGGCTCTGCTGGATGTGAAAAGCTTAGCTGGAGACATACTCAGCTAGATATAATAAGCTTTGTTGGATGTGAAAAGCCCAGATAGAGACCTGACAGGCTCAGCTGGACATGACAGGTTCAGCTCGAGACAGGCTCAGATGGATAAGACATGCACAGCTGAACATAAGAGTCTCAACAGTATACTGGAACAACTGGACCCACAGGCTCTGCTAGATGTAAAAAGCTCAGCTAGAAACATGAAAGGCTCAGCTGGACATGTAAACCTCAACTGGACATGACAGGCTCAACTGGACATGACAGGCTCTGCTTGATTTAAAAGGCTTAGCTGGATACAGTCCTAGGTGTATATGACAGGCCCAGCTGGAGACAGGCTCAACTGGACATGACAGGCTCTGCTGGATTTAAAAGGCTTAGCTGGATACAGTCCTAGGCGTATATGACAGGCCCAGCTGGAGACAGGCTCAGCTGGACATGACAAGCTCAGGTGCATGCTGGCTTACCTGGACAAGAAAGGCTTTGTTTGACATGGCAGGCTCAGCTGGACAAGACAGGCTCTCCTGTACATGACAGGCTCAGGAGGACATGACTAACTCAGCTGGAGACAGCCTTGATGTTGCCAGACTCAACTGGATATGGCAGGCTCAGCAAGAGACAGGCTCAGCTGGACATGACCCACTTAGTTGCACTTGACAGGCTCTCTTGGACATGATGGGTTCAGTAGGACATTGCAAGCTCAGATGTAGACAGGCTCAATAGAGAAAGCCTCAACAAGCAGTGACAGGCTAGGCTGTACATGACAAGCTCAGTGGAATAGGCCAGGCTCAGCTGGACACAGAGGCTCAGGTGGAAAAGACATTCTCTGTGTGGCACTCAGGTTCAGTTGTACAAGAAAAGAACAGTTGGACATGGCAGGCTCAGCTAGAGACAAGCTCAGCTGGACATGATCAGCTCAGCTGCACACTAGATTATTTGGACAAGAAAGGCTCAGGTGGACATGATTGGCTCAGATAGACAAGACAGGCTCAAATGGACATGGCAAGCTCAGATGGAAATAGTCTCTTCTGAACATGACACACTCAACTGAACATGACAGGCTCAGCGGGGAATGACAAACTCAGCTGAAGACAGCCTAAATTGAGACAGACTCAGCTGGATATGGCAGGCTCAGCTGGAGAAAGGCTCAGATGTGCATGACAGACAGGTACAGCTTGACATAAGAGGCTCAGCAGTAGACAGGAAAAACTGGAAATGACAGGCTCTGATGGATGTGAAAAACTCAGCAAGAGACAGGCTTAGCAGGCTATGACAAGCTCAGCTAGACATGAGAAGCTCTTCTGGACATGTCTAAGCAGGAGATGACAAGTTCTGCTGGACTACTAGACTCACCTATATCTGACAGGCTCCACACTACACAGCATGAGCCAACTGAGCAAGAAGTGATTCAAGAGTAGATATGGGAGGATGTCTATGGTTACTTATATGATTAATAAGGGAGTTTCTAAGCACTAAATTCATGAAGTGTTATTAGATAGACTATGTCACATGTGTTAACATGTCCTAACAATTGCATCCCTTTAAAAGCACAAAGATCAGACACCCTGGGTGATTAATACTGCTTTTATGTACTTCAAGTTCCTTTACTTTAAGCCCCTCCCTCCAACTTTGTTTGGAAATACCTAATCTCAAGGAAAAAACAAACAAACAAACCAAAACAAAACAAAAAAAACAAAAACAAGCACAGTGAAGTGTAGGGAGATAAGATGTATTTCTTGGGGAGTAGCAGCCACGATGTCAGGCAGCTCTGCTCCTACAAAGCAGACTGTACATGTCAACCTTATATTTCCATGTCAACTTCTGTGATTGCTCAAGGTAGTGCATGAGATTATAAAGGCTCACTCTGTAGCATAATGTTGTCCTAATATATGTTAGCTCCGAGATTCAGAAGTCTATGTCTAAGACACAAAACAAGAACTGTAAGAAAATGTTAACAATGGACCAGAAAATGAGACAGCCATGTGACAAAGTTTTATTCCAGAAGGCTCCATTTATGCTGAGCAGTACAACATATTCTCAAGCACCTGACAATCTATCTTTAATCAAGAGGTGTCAGAGTGATTGCTGTTGGCATCTTTCAATTTCCCATTATGTACATTTATGTCTTTTGCTCTCTTCCCTACTTCCACCAACTACTATGCTAATTAGCTTATCTGGACAACATACCACAACCCAGCTTTACCTGGGAAAAGGAATCTTCAATAAAGGAATTTCCCAGATCTCATTGGCTTGTATCTATCATTTGACTAATAATTGATGTGGGTGGGACCAGCCCACTGTGGATAGCACCATCCCTAGGAAGGCTGGCCTGCACTGTATAAGAAAGCTAAGTGAGCATGAGGTAGACAATGAGCCAGAAAGCAGCATTCATCTATGTATTCATCTAGGTATTTTTTCATCTAGGTATTATTTATTCATCTAGGTAAGATTTTTGCTTCGGCATTCCTGTTTCAAGTTCCTGCCCTAACTTTCCTGTAGGATGGACTATGACCTAGAAGTTGAAGTAAAATAAGGCTTTTCCTTTCAAAGCTGTTTCTGGCTAGTTCTTTTTACAGCAACAGAATTAAACTAGAGTACTCTACATTTCTCCTTCTTATACCTGAAAAAGAAGGAAGACATTTAGAACATGCCAAAGAGTTCTGTGTGAATCTTGATAATCGTTGTTCTTTGTTCTCATTTGTATGGTAATGTGGCAGCATAATTAGAGTTGAAAATTCAAACATTACGGGGGATATATCAGCGATGGCACAGAAAAGTTCAGTCTTTGCAGACGAAAATTCAACAATCTCAGGTCAAATTTCAACCTTTACACACACAAAAAAAAGCTTAACCCTCTCAGGTGAGATTTCAACTTTGCAGGAGAGACTTCAAACATCTCAAGCAACATTTCAGTCAACTCCCAGGAAAGTTCAAACATCCCAGGAAAGTTCAAACATCAGCCTACCCAGGAGAAATTTCAAACTTTGCTGGAAACACTTCAACAATCACAATGGAAACATTAACCATTGCAGGTGAAATTTGAGCCACCTGAAAGAAAAATTCAACTAACAAGGGAGCAATTTTAAACCTTGCAAGAAAAATGACAACCATCGTAGGTGAAACATCAACCTTTAAAGGCGAAATTTCAGTGATGGCTTAGGAAAGTGCATTCTTGACAGACAAAAATTCAACCTTCACAGGAGAAAGGTCAACCATTGCAGATGACATTCCAACCATCGTAAGAGAGACTTCAAACATCACAGTCGACATTTAGTCACCTCACAGGAAAGTTCAACCATCACAGGAGATAATTCAGCCTACCCAAGAGAAATTTCAAACTTTGTTGGAAAAACTTCAACCATCAAAATAGAAACATCAACCATTGCTGCTGAAATTTGAGCCACCTCAAAGTAAACTTCAACTATCAAGGGTGCAAATTTTATCTTTGCAAGAAAAACATCAACAATTCTGGATGAAATTTCAAACATTACATGGGAAATTTCATTGATGGCACAGGAAAGTTCAGTCTTTGCAGGTGAAAATTCAACAATCTCAGGCAAAAATTCAACCTTCAGAGGAAAAATTCAGCCATTGCTAGTGACATGTAAACCATCGCAACAGAGACTTCATACATCACAGTCAATATTTTAGTCAAATCAGAGGAAAATCCAAATATCCAGGCAATAAGTCAGCCAAACCAGGTGAAATTTCAAACGTTGTAGAAAAACTACAACCATCACAATGGAAACTTCAACCATCACAGATGAAGTTTCAACCACCTCAAAAGAACATTCAACTATCGAAGGTGCAATTTTAAACTTTGCAAGAAAAAGGTCAACCATCCCAGGTGAAACATCAACCATTGCATGAGAAATTTCAGCGATGGCTCAGGAAAGTTCATGCTTGGGAAGTGAAAATTCAACCATCACAGGCAAAACTTCAACCTTCACAGGAAATGGTCAACCACCACAGGTGACATTTCATCCATCGCAAGAGAGACTTCAAACTTCACAGGCAACATTTAGTCACCTCACAGGAATGTTCATCCATCACAGGAGATAATTCAGCCCATCCAGGTGAAATTTCAAACTTTGCTGGAATAACTTCAACCATCACAACAGAAACATCAGCAATGACAAGTGAAATTTCAGCCACCTCAAAGTTCAGTCTTTGTAGGGAAAAATTCAATCATCTGAGATCAAATTTCATTGCAGGTAACATTTCAACCATCGCAAGAGAGACATCAAACATCACAGGTGACATTTCAGTCACCTTCCAGGAAAGTTTAAACATCACAGGAGATAATTCAGCCTGCATAGGTGAAATTGGAAATTTGCTGGAAATACTGCAACCATCTCAATGGAAACTTCAACCATCGCAGGTGAAATTTCAGCCACCTCAAAGGAAACTTCAACTATCAAGTGTGTAAATTTTATCTTTACAAGAAAAACATCAACAATCCTGGGTGAAAATTCAAACATTACAGGGGTTATTTCAGCGATGGTACAGGAAAGTTCAGTCTTTGCAGGTAAAAATTCAACAATCTCAGGTGAAACTTCAACCTTCACAGGAAAAACTCAACCACTGGTAGTGACAAGTGAACCATCACAAGAGAGATTTCAAACATCACAGGCAACATTTCAGTCACATCACAGGAAAATCCAAATATCACAGGCGATAAGCCAGGCAAGCCAGGTGAAATTTCAAAAGTTGCAGGACAGGCATCAACCATCACAAAGGAAACTTCAACCATCACTTGTGAAGTTTCAGCCACCTCTTGGAAACTTTAACTATCAAGAGTTCAAATTTTATTTTAAGAAGAAAAATGTCAACAATACTAGGTGAAACTTCAACCATCACAATTGAATTTTCAGCCACCTCAAGGGAAACTTCAACTATCGAAGGTGCAATTTTAAACTTTTCAGGAAAAAAAGTCAACCATCCCAAGTGAAACATCAACCATTACAGACAAAATTTCAGCGATGGCTCAGGAAAGTTCATGCTTTGCAGGCAAAATTTCAACCATATTAGGCAAAACTTCACCTTTCACAGGTAAGAGGTCAACCACCGCAGGTGACATTTCAACCATCGCAAGAGTGACCTCAAACATCACAGGTGGCATTTCAGTCACCTCCCTAGAAAGTTCATCTATCACAGGCGATTATTCAGCCTACATAGGTGTACTTTCAAACTTGGAGGAAAAACTTCAACCATCAAAATAGAAACTTCTACCATGGCAGGTGAAAGTTCAGCCACCTAACGGTAACTTCAAATATCAAGGGTGCAAAATTTACCTTTACAGGAAATCTTTAACTATCCAAGGCGAAACTTCAGCCATTACAGGGAAAATTTCACTGATGGCACAAGAAAGTACAGTCTTTGCAGGCGAAAATTCAACAATCTGAGGTCAAAGTTGAATCTTTACACGAAAAAGGTCATCCATTGCAGGTGAAATTTCAACCATCCCAAGAGAGACTTCAAAGATCACAGGCAACATTTCAGTCACATCACAAGAAAATAGAAATATCACAGGTGATAAGACAGGCAAGCCACAATTGAATAATTTTGAGCTTTATAGAGAATTATGACAATACAATTGACTTGTGCCATCACAACGGTACTATTGGTATATCACAAACACATTGTGACATCACAATGCTACTATTGTGACATCGCAAGGGAATTATGACATCACAATTCTACCAGTAGGACATTACAATCTCATTGTGACACCACACTGGTTTTATTGTGACATCCCTGGAGAATTATAACATTACAATTGAATGGTTACATCACAATAGTAACTATGATATCATAATTGTATTATGATATTTCAGTGTACTATTCTCTATACACAATGGCATTCTGATATGAAAAAGGTAGTATTAGGACCACAATGGAGTGATTGTGACTTTTCAATTGACTTGTGACATGAAAATATTAGTATTGTGACATCACAATAGTACTTTGATATCACAGTGGTACTATCCCCTAGTCATAATGGAATTATGACATCACAATGGTGCTATTGGGATAACAGAAACACATTGTGACAACATAATGCTAAAATTGTGATATCAGAAGAGTATTATGTCATCACAACGGTACTAGTAGGACATCAGAATGGTATTGACATCACAATAGTTCGAATGTGACTTCACTAGAAAATTATGACTTTACAATTGAATTGCGATATCACAATGGTATGATTGTGACATCACAATTCTACTGTAAAATCAAAATGGTACTATTCTGTAGTCAGAATGGCATTATGACTTCAAATGGTACAATTAGGTTATCACAAAATATTGTGACATCACAATGCTACTATTGTGACATCGCAAGGTAATTAGGACATCACAAAGGTACTAGTAGAATTTCAGAATTGTATTGTGAAAATAGTACAAGTAGGGCATCACGATCTATTGTGAAAGCACAATTTTGTATTTGTGACAATACTAGAGCATTTTGACATTACCAATGACTTGAGACATCACAATGGTACTATTATGACATCACAATGCTACTATTGTAACATCTGAAGGGTGTTATGACATAACAATGGTACCCTTAATACTCTGGTGGTATTATGACATAACAATGGTACTAGTAGGACTTCACGTTCCTATTGTGACATCATAATGGTGTGATTGTGACAGCCCTAGAAAATTATGACATTACAATCTTATTGTGCAATCCCAATGGTACTATTGTGATATTAAAATTGTACTATGACATAACAATTATAATTTCTCTAGTCACAATGGTATTATGACATCACAATATTACTATTAGTATAAAACAAAGTCTTTGTGACATCACAATGTTACTATTGTGATATCACAGGAGTATTATGACACAACAATGCTACTAGTAGGCTATCACAATTGTATCGTGACATCACAATGGTTCGATATTGACAGCAATAGAGAATAATGATATTACAGTTGACTGGTGACACCACAATGGCAGTATTGTAACATCACAAGTGTACCATGACATCACAATGGTTTGACTGTGACTTTACTAGAAAATTATGACTTTACAATTGAATTGTGATATCACAATGGTATGATAATGACATCACAATTGTACTATGACATCACAATGGTACTCTTCTATACTCAGAATTGCATTATGACTTCAAGTGGTAGAATTAGTTATGACATCCACAATGCTACTATTGTGACATCGCAATGTAATTATGACATCACAAAGGTACTAGTAGAATATCAGAATCGTATTGTGAACTCACCATTCGGCAGTTTTGAGCTTTGCAGAGAATTATGACTTTACAATTGACTTGACTTGTGACATCACAACGGTACAATTGGTATATCACAAACACATTGTGATATCACAATGCTACTATTGTGACATTGCAAGGTAATTATGACATCACAACTCTACCGGAAGGACATCACAATATGATTGTGACATCACACTGGTTTCATTGTGACATCCCTGGAGAATTATAACATTACAATTGAATGGTTACATCACAATAATAACCATGACATCATAATTGTATTATAATGTTACAATGTACAATTCTCTATTCACAATGGCATTCTGATAGGAGAAAGGTAGTATTGGGACCACAATGGAGTGATTGTGACATTCCTAGGGAATTATGACATTACAGTTGACTTGTGACATGAAAATGGTAGTATTGTGACATCACAAGGTTATTTTTAACAATGATACTAGTAGGACATCATATTCATATTGTGACATCATAATTGTGTGATTGTGACATCCCTAGAGAATTATGACATTATAATCTTATTGTGACATTCCAATGGTACTATTGTGACTTCAAAATTGTACTACGACATAACAATTGTACTAGTCTCTAGTCATAATGATATTATGACATCACAATGGTACTATTAGTATAAAACAATGTCGTAGTGACATCGCAATGTTACTATTGTGATATCGCAAGGGTATTATGGCATAACAATGCTACTAGTAGGACATCACAATTGTATTGTGACGTCACAATGGTTCGATTTTTGACAATAATGGAGAATTATGACATTACAATTGAATGGTGACATCACCATGGTAGTATTGTGACATCACAAGTGTACTATGACATAACAATGGTACTATTCTCTAGTCATAATTCATTATGACATCACAGTGTTACAATGAGAATGTCACAAAGACATTGAATTGTGATATCACAATGATATGATTGTGACATCACAATTGTACTATGACCTCACAATGATACTATTCTGTAGTCAGAATGGCATTATGACTTCACAATGGTACAATTCAGACATCACAAAGACATTGTGACTTCACAAAGCTACTATTGTGACATCGCAAGGTTATTATGACATCACAATGGTACTATTAGGACATCACAATCGTATTGTGACATCACAATGGTTTGATTGTGACGATAGGGATTTATGACATCATAATTGACCTGTGATATCATACTATGACATCACAATGTTAACATTCGCTGGTCATAATGGCATTATAACAAGACAATGCTACTATTGTGATATCCAATGGTGCTAGGAGGACTTCACAATCTCATTGTGACATCACACTCGTTTTACTGTGACATCGCTGGAGAATTATGACATTACAATTGAATGGTTACATCACAGTAGGACTGTTGTGACATCAAAATTGTATTATGATATCACAATGTACAACTGCCTAGTCATAATGGCATTATGATATCATGATGATACTATTAGGATGTTACAAGACTATTGTGACATCACAATGCTATTATTGTGAAATCAGAAGGGAATTATGACATCACAATTGTTCCACCAGTATGTCACAATCATTGTGACATCACAATGGTACTAATGTGACATCAATAGAGAATATGAACAATAAAATTGTGACATTACAATGGAAGACTTGTGACATCACAATTGTACTATGACAACACAATGGTACTATTCTCTAGTCATAATAGCATTATAATATCACAGTGGTACTATTAGGATATCACAAAAACATTGTGACATCACAATGATACTATTCACATAATGGTACTAGTAGGACATCACAAACATATTGTGACATCACAATTGTTTGATTCTTATATCACTCTAGAACTATGACATTATAATTGAATTGTGACATCACAATGGTGCTATACTCTAGTCACAATGGCATTATGACATTTTTCCCTTTTTTTAAAATTTTTCATCAATTACACTTTATTCATTCTGTATCCCCCCATAAGACCCTCCCAATCCCACCCTCCCTCCTCCCTCTGCTTGCATGCCACTCCCCAAGTCCACTGATAGGGGAGGTTCTCCTCTCCTTTCTGATCTTAGTCTATCAGTTCACATCAAAAGTGGCTGCATTGTCCTCTACTATGGCCTGGTAAGGCTGCTCCCCCCCAGGGGGAGGTGATCAAAGAGCAGGCCAATCAGATTATGTCAGAGGCAGTCCCTCTTCCCATTACTATGTAACCCAATTGGACTCTGAACTGCCCTGGGCTACATCTGTGCAGGGGTTCTGGGTTATCTCCATGAATAGTCCTTGGTTGGAGTATGAGTCTCTGGGAAGTTCCCTGTGTTTAAATTTTCTTGTTCTGTTGCTCTCCTTGTGGAGACCCTGTCCTCTCCAGCTCTTACTATTTCCCAGTTCTTACATATTAGGACATCACAAAGACAATGTGACTTCAGAAAGCTACTATTGTGAAATCGCTAAGCTATTATGACATACTATCACTAGGAGGATAACACGATCATATTCTGACATCACCATTTAGTGATTTTGACATTACTAGAGAATTATGATATAACAAATGACTTGTGACATCACAATGGTGCACTTGTGGCACCAAGAGTGTACAATGACATCACAATGGTATTAGTAGGATATCACAAAGACTTTGCAACTTCATAGAGCTACTATGGTGACATCTCAATTATACTATGACATCACAATTGTACTAGCAGGACATCACAATCATAGTTTTATACATAATCATAGTTTTATATCACTAGAGAATTATGATATTTCAATTGAATGGTGACATCACAATTGTACTCTTGTGACATCACAATTGTACTATGACATCACAATGGTACTATTCTGTAGTCACAATGGTATCATGATATCCCAATGGTACTAGTAGGATATCACAAAGACATTGTGATATAACAATTTTACAATTGTGGCATTGCAAATGTATCATTACATGAAAATGGTACTAGTAGGACATCACAATCCTATTGGTATGTCATAACGGCATGATTTTGACATGATTAGAGAATTATGACATTACAATTGACTTGTGACATTAGAATTATGTCTACAATTATGACTTCAAAATTGTACTATGACATCTCAATGGAACTATTGTCTAATCACAGTGGCATTTTGAAATCACAATTGTTCCATGAAGATATTACAAACACATTGTGACATCACAATGCTACTATTGTGATATCATAATTGTACTATGACATAACAATGGTACTATTAGGACATCACAAGCTAATTATGACATTAACATGGTTCAAATGTGACATCACTAGAGAAATATAACATCACTATTGAATTGTGACATCACTATGGTACAATTTTGACATCATAATTGTACTATGAAATCACAATGTTACTATGCTCTAGTTACAATGGCATTATGACTTCACAATGATACAATTAGAACATCAGAAAGACACTGTGTCATTACAAAGCTAGTATTGTGACATCGCAAGTATATTATGATATCACAATGATATTAGTATTACAACAAAATTGTATTGTGATGTCACAATTTTGTGATTGTGAAATTACGAGAGTACTATGACATTAACATTGTACTATTGTGATGTCACAATTGAGCTATGACCTCACAATGTTACTCTTCTCTAGTCAAAATGGCATCATGCCATCACAATGGTACTATTAGGACATCACAAATTCATTGTGACTACACAAAACTACTATTGTGACATCACAAGTATATTATGACATCAAAATGGTACTAGCAGGACATCACAATCATATTGTGACATCACTAGGGAATTATGACATTTCAATTGAACTGTGACATCACAATGGTACTCTTGTGACATCATAATTGTAGTATAACATCACAATGGTACAGTTCTCTAGTCATAATGCCATTATGACATCTCAATGGTACTAGTAGGATATCTCAAAGATATTGTGACATCATAATGTTACTATCGTGGTGTCACAAGTGCATTATGACATGAAAATGGTACTAGCAGATCAGAATTATATTGTGACATCACAATGTTTCAATTGTGACATCACCAGAGAATTATGTCATTACAACTGAATTGTACTATGATATCACAATGGTACTATTCTCTAGTCAAAATGGCATTATGACATCTCAATGGTACTAGTACGATATCACAAATACATTGTAACATCAAAATGTTTCTATTGTGGCATCACATATGTAGTATGACATGATAATGGTTCTAACAGGAGGTCCCACTCACATTGTGACACCACAATGGTTCGTTTCTGACGTCACTAGAGAATTATTTCATTACAATTGAATTGTCCCATCACAATGGTACTATTGTGACATCAAAATTGTACTATGATTTCTCTAAGGAACTATTCTCTAGTCACAATTGCATTATGACATCACAGTGCTACTATTGTGACATCACTAGGGTATCAAGACATAACAATGGTATTAGTGGGACATTACAATCTTATTGTGACATCTAAATGGTTCGATAATGACATCACTAGAGAATTATGACATTACCATTGACTTTAGACATGACAATGGTACTATTGTTTTGTCACAATGGTATTATGACACCCCAATGGTAATATTAGGACATCACAAAGACAATGTGATTTCAGAAAGCTACTATTGTGAAACCGCAATGCTATTATTACATAACAATGGTACTAGGAGAACATCACAATCTTATTGTGACATCACAATTTAGTGATTTTGACATTACTAGAGAATTATAATATAACAATTGACTTGTGACATCACAATGGTACTCTTGTAACATCCAATGACATCACAATGATACTATTCTCTAGTCACAATGGCATTATGACATAAGAATGGTACTAGTGGGATATCACAAAGACATTGTGACATCACAAAGCTACTATTGTGACATCACACTAGAATATTATGACATTACCATTGACTTGAGACATCACAATGGTACTATTGTGACATCACAATTTTACTATGACATCACAATGGTAATATTCTGTAGTCACAATGGAATTATGACATCAAATGATACTATAAGTATATCACAAAGACATTGTGACATCACAATGCTATTATTGTGATATCGCAAGTGTATTATGCCATCACAATGGTACTCATAGGACATCACAATCATATTGTGACATCACAATGGTAGTAATATGAAATGACAGTTGAAACATGATATCACAATGATACTATTTCTTTGTCACAATGGCATTATGGCATCATAATGGTACTATTAGGATATCACAAAGGAATATTCTAACACCACAATAGTACTAGTAGGACATCACAATTGTATTGTGACAATACAATGGTAACATTGTGACCTTATGACATCACATTGTTATAATTGTGACATCACAATTTTTTATGACCTCACAATGGTACTACTAGGATATCACAATCGTACTGCAAAATCACAGTGGTATTAATAGGCTATCATAATCGTATTTTGACATCATAATGGTTCAACTGTGACATCACTAGTGAATTATGGCATTACAATTGAATTGTGTCATCAAATGTTTACTATTGTGACATCACAATTGTGCTATGATGTAACAATGGCATTATGATATTAGTAAGGTATTAATATATCACAAAGATATTTTGACATCACAATGCTACTTTTGTGACATCAAAGGGAATTATGATATCACAGTGGGACTAGTAGGACATAACAATTTTTATTGTGAAATCACTATGGTCCGATTGTAACATCACAATTGTACTATGAACTCACAATGGTACATTTCTCTAGCCAAAATGGCATTCTGATATCACAATTATGATATCACAGAGACTATTGTAACATCATAAGGGAATTATGACATCACAATTGTAAACTAGTAGGACATCGCATTTGTATTTTGAAATCAGAATGGTACGATTGTGATGTCACAATATTATATTACAATTCTACCAAGATATCATAATGGTATTGAGACATCAGAATGTTACTAGTAACACATCACAATTGTAATATCACATTGCAATGTGTCTATTGGGCCATCACTACAGAATCATGACATTAAAATTGAATTGTGACTTCACAATGGTTCTATTAGGATATCACAAAGCAATTTTGACATCTCAATGCTATTATTTTCACATTGCAAGGGATTCATGACATCACAGTGGAATTTTGGGCTCATTTTTGTATACTGTCATATCACCTGTGAATAGAGACACTTTGACTTCTTCCTTATCAATTTGTACCCCCTTATTCTCCTTTAGTTGTCTTATTGCCCTAGATAGGACTTTGAGTACTGTATTGAAGAGATTTGGAGAGAGTGTGTAGCCTTGTCTTGTCCCCAAGTCCAGTGGAATTGACTTAACATTCTCTTCATTTAGTTTGATGTTAGCTATATACTATTCTGTATATAATCTGTATATATTCTATATATTCTGTATATATTCTGTATACTATCTTTACTATTTTTAGATACGTGCCTTTGTCCCTGCTCTCTCCAAGACTTTAAACAAGAATAACTATTGGATATTGTCAAATGCTTTTCCAGCATTTAAGAAAATGGTCCTGTTTTTTTTTTTAACAATTTGTTTATATGGTGGATTACATTGATGGATTCCATATACTTAACTGCCCCTGCATGCCTGGGATGAAGCCTACTTGGTCATGGTGGATAATATCTTTGATATGTTCTTGGATTTGATTTACAAGTATTTTATTGAGTATTTTTACACCATTGTTCATAAAAGAGACTGGTCTGAAGTTCTCTATCTTTTGGGGGATCTTTGTGGATTTATCAACGTGACTGTGGTCTTACAAAAGGAATCTAGTCATGTTGCATCCATTTCTATTTTGTGAAATAATTTGGAGAATATCATTATTTGCTCTTTGAAGGTCTTGTAGAATTCTGCCCCGAAATCATCTGGCCCTTGGCTTTTTTTTTTTTTTTTTTTTTGGTTGGTTGGGAGTATTTTGATGGCTGTCTCTATTGCCTTAGGCATTATAAGACTATTTAATATCTTTACCTGATGTTGATTCAACTTTGGTATGTGGAATCTAAAGAGAATTGTATATTTTATTTAGATTTTCAAATTTTGGGGCATATAGGCTTTTGACATAAGAGTTAATGGTTCTTTGGATTTTCTTAGTGACTGTTATATCTTTTTCTTTCAGACTATGTTGATTTGGATAGTGTCTTTCTGCCATTTACTTAGTTTGGCTAAGAATTTGTCTGTGTTTTTTTTTTATTTTCTCAAAGAACTAGCTCTTAGTTTTGTTGATTCTTTGAATTATTATCTGTTTCTAATTTATTGATATCAGCCCTAAGTTTGGTTTTTCCTAGTTGTCTACTCTTGCTGGTTGTGTCTGCTTCTTTTTTCCTAGGGCTTTCAGGTATGACATTAAGTTGTTTGTATGGGATGTCTCCAATAGCTTATGATGGCCTTTGTTGCTATTCAAACTCCTCTTAGGACTGCTTTCATTGCATCCCATATGAAGTTGAGAACTCTTCTATCAAGGTCTGTAAAGTATTCTGTTGGTATTTTGATGGAAATTGCATTGAATCTGTAGATTGTTTTTGGTAAGATGTCCATTTTTACTATGTTAACTCTGCCAAGCCAAGAGTATGAGAGATAGTTCCAAATTCTAATATCTTCTTCTAATTCTTTCTTCAGAGACTTGAAGTTTTTTTCATACAAGTCTTTGACTTGCTTGATTATGGTCACACCAAGGTACTTTATGTCCTTTGAGGCTATTGTGAAGGGTGTTGTTTCCCTAATTTCTTTCTCAGCCCTTTTATCTTTTGTATACAGGAGGGCTAAATTTTTTTTGAGTTAATTTTGTATCCAGCCACTTTGCTGATGGTGTTTATCATCTGTAGAAGTTCTCTAGTAGAAGTTTTGGAGTTATTCAGGTATACTATCATATCATCTGCAAATAGTGATACTTTGACTTCTCCCTTTCCAACTTGTATTAATTTGATCTCCTTTATTTATCTTAATGCTCTAGCAAGGACTTCAAGAACTATGTTGAAGAGATGGAGATATTGGACAGCCTTACCTTGTCCCTGATTTCAGTGGGATTGATTTAAGTTTCTCTCCATTTAGCTTGATATTGGCTACAGGCCTGCTATATATTGCCTTTACTATGTTTAGGTATGTGCCTTGTATCCCTGATCTCTCCAATAGTTTAAACATAAATGGGTGCTGGATTTTTTTCAAATGCTTTTTCAGTATCTAAGGAGATTATCATGGTTTTTTTTTCAATTTTTTAATATGGTAGATCACATTGATGGATTTTTGTATATTGAACTACCCCGGCATACCTGGCATGAAGCCTATATGATCATACTGGATGATATATTTGATGTGTTCTTGTATTGGGTTTGCAGAGTATTTTGTAGAGTTTTTGCATCAATGTTCATAAGGGAGATTGGCCTGAAGTTATCTTTCTTTGTTGTGTCTTTGTGAGGTTTAGGTTACAAGGTGACTGTGACTTCAGTGAATGAGTTTGGTAGTGTTCCTTTTGTTTCTATTTTGTGGAATATATTGAAGAGAGCTGGAGTTACCTCTTCTTTGAAGGTCTGGTAGAATTCTTCACTGAAACCATCTGGCCCTGAGCTTTTTGTGGATTGGAAACTTTTGATGAATGTTTCTATTTCCTTAGTGGATACAGAAATATTTTATTGATTTACCTGGTCTTGATTCAGCCTTGGTAAGTTGAATCGACCAAGAAAATTGTCCATTTCATTTAGATTTTCAAATTGTGTGGCATATAGACTTTTGAAATAAGTCCTAATGATTGTTTGGATTTCCTCAGTGTCTTTTGTTTTGTCCCTGTTTTCATTTCTGATTTTGTTAATTTGGATAGTGTCTCTCTGCCTTTTCGTTAGTTTGGCTAAGGGTTTGTCTATCTTCTTGATTTCCTCAAACAACCAGCTCTTGGTTTTATTGATTCTTTGAAATGTTTTATTTGTTTCTAATTTATTGATTTCAGTCCTAAGTTTGATTATTTCCAGGTGTCTATTCCTTTTTGCTCTGTCTGCTTCTTTTTTCTAGGGCTTTTAGGTGAGCCATTTAAGTTGATTATATGAGATGTTACAAATTTCTCCTTGAAGGCACATAGTGCTATGAACTTTCCTCTTAGTACTGCTTTCATCATGTCCCATAAGTTTGGGTATGTCGTGTCTTTATTTTCATTGAATTCTAGGAAGACTTCAATTTCTTTCTTTATTTCTTCCCTGACCCAGCTGTCGTTTAGTAGTGAGTTTTTCAGTTTCCATGTGTGTGTAGGCTTTTTACTATTTCTTTTGTTGTTGAGGTCCAGCTTTAGTCGATGGTAATTAGATAGGATACAAGGCATTATTTCAAACTTCTTGTATCTGTTGAGGCTTACTTTGTGACCAATGATATGGTCTATTTTGGAGAAGGTTCCATGGGGTGCTGAGAAGTAAATTCTTTTGTGTTTGGGTGTAAGGTTCTGTAGATGTCTGTTAGGTCCATTTGATTCATGACCTCTGTTAGAGATATTGTTTTTTTTAAATTTCTGTTTTGTTGACCTGTACTTTGTTGAGAGTGGGGTGTTGAAGCCTCCCACTAGTAATGTATGGGAATCTGTATGTGGTTTAGGTTTTATTAATGTTTCTTTTACAATTGTGGGTACCTTTGTATTTGAGGCATAGATGTTCAGAATTGTGATTTCTTCTTGGCAGAATTTTTCTTTGATGAGTATGAAATGACCTTCCTCATGTCTTTTGATTAATTTTGGTTGAAAATATATTTTATTTGATATTAGAATGGCTACACCTGCTTGTTTCTTAGGTCCATTTGCTTGGACCCTTACAGCTCTTTACTCTTACGCAATGTCTACATTTGTGACTTAGATGTGTTTCTTATATGCAGCAGATTGTTGGGTCTTGTTTACATATCCATTCTGTTAGTCTGTGTCTTTATTGGAGAGTTAAGTGATTTGATGTTGAGGGAAATTAATGAGCAGTGGCTGTTAGTTCCTTCTATTTTGATGTTGGTTGTGGTACTGTGTTTGTGTGCTTGCTTACTTTTAGTTTTCCTGTAGTGACATTACTTATTCCCTGTCTTTTCCTGAATGTCATTAGCTTTCCTGGGTTATAGTTTTCCTTCTAGGAGCTTCTGTGCCTCTGGATTTGTGGGTAGGTATTGTTTAAATTTTTTTTTGTCATTAAATATCTTGTTTGTTCCGTTATGATGACTGAGACTTTTGCTGGGTATAGTAGCCTGGGTGGACATCTATGTTCTCTTAGGGTCTGCATGATATCTGTTCAGGTCCTTCTGGCTTTCATAGTATCTGTTGGTGTGATTCTGATGGGTTTGCCATTATATGTTACTTGGACTTTTTCCCTTGCAGCTTTTAGTATTTTTTCTTTGTTCTGTATACCTACTGTTTATTATATGGTGGGAGAATTTTCTTTTCTGTTCTAATTTATTGGGTGTTCTCTAGGCCTATTGTATTCTTATAGACCTCTCTTCTAAGTTGGGGAAATTTTCTTCTATAATTTTGCTGAAAATATTTTCTGGGCCTTGGAGGAGGAAATCTTCCTTTTCCTCTATTCCTATTATTTTTAGGTTTTGCCTTTTCATGTTGTCTTGGATTTCTTGGATGGTCTGTGTCAGGAATTTTTAGATTTAATATTTTCTTTGATGGATACATCGATTTCTTCCATTGTGTCTTCCACACCTGAGATTCTTCCATCTCTTATAGTCTATTGGTTATGCTTACCTCTGTAGTTCCTGTTTTCTTCCCTAAGTTCTTTTTCTCCACAATTTCATCCATTTGTGTTTTCTTTAATTTTTCCAATTCTATCATCAGATCTTGAGCCATTTAATTGATTTCCTTCACCTCTCTGACTGTATTTTCTTATAATTCCTTCAGCTGTTTGTTTGAACAATCCTCTGTTTCTTTAATTTCTTTCAGTGATTTAAGTAATTCCTCTCTAAAGGCCACACATTGTTTGGCTGCAACTTCTTGTATTTCTTTAAGGATGGCCATAATCTGTTTGACTTTATCTTCCTCCATTTCTTTGCAGATGGCAATAATCTATTTGACTTTATTTTCATCTAGGTCTTTACGCATTTTATTTGTTTCCTCTATTATCCTGTTCATAAGCACAGATGTAAGGTCATCTTCTTGAATTTCATTTACGCTGGGTTGTCCAGGGCTGCTTGCTCCTGGATAACTTGTTCTAGGGATGCCATATTGCTCTGTCTTTTGTTGGTTGATATTTTATCCTGGCCTCTACTCATTAGGCTATCTTAGGTGTGGGGGGTTAGTTTCTGGTACTTCCTGGGATCCTGTGGTGGGTCGAATCCCCTTGACAGGAAGATGATTTTTCCCAAAGGAGGCCTCCTCAGCTTTTTGGGTATGGTCACTGAATGGCAGGTGTTTTTCAGGAATTGCCACAGCTCACCTCAGGCGTACAGACCTGAGTACTAATTGTGGCCTTTGTTAGTAAAGGGGGCTATCCTCTCACCCAGAGAAGTCCTGGAGACAGCTGCCCTGCTACTGGGTTTCTTGATGTAAATTTAGTGAGCTGCTGCTGTAACCTGGGTGCCATGGGGTTTGGTCAGTTTAGTTAGGGATAACTAGTTGTCCCTTGGGGAAGTATCTGGGGGTTGATATCAGGGAACCCAGGCTTCTGGAGGTCTGACTTTGGAGCTCTCTTTCCCAGTATCCAAGTGGTAATCAGTGACACATGAGCACTACTCTTATGTGTGCAGCAAGAGGCTAGAGTCTAGAGCCTGTGTATAACCAGAAACTTTTCTGGAGATAGGTGTCCTGAGTTAGGGACAGATATTTCCCCCATCTTTGGGTTTTTTCCCAACAGAAAGACCCAATCTGTACTGTTGGGGGGGTGTAGTGTGCATAGGCACTTGTTTGCGAATGATGGCTCCAAGCTGGTGACTGGATAGAAACCTGGGAACTTTTTCCAAGAATATTCCCATATGTGGTGGTGGTAGTGGTGGTGGTGGGGTCAGCTGAGTGCTCTAAGCTGGGACCTGCTGTTTCCCTCCCTGTGGGGTTTTCTCCCTACAGGGAAACCCATCCTTTAGTGCCCTGGCACACACAGTTCTATCTGTGATGGAGAGTCAGTTGCCTGGGTCTGGCGGCTGGAGCCCCACTCAGGGCTGGCTGCTGTGCACCTGCAAGTCTATAGGACCTTTTCCAGGGATAGACTGGGTGACATTCGGTCAGTTCCACTTGCTTCCTTCCCTGTGGGGTTTTCTTGAGAGTGGGACTTCCAGTCTCTGGTACCCTGGGGTGCAAAGTTCAGGCTGGGAAGGTGATCAGGACAAGCTTCTCTGGTCTGTTTGCTTGAAAACCTTACTCCTGCCACAACAGCCCAGGAAATTTTCCAGGGATTAGTTGGGTACTCTGAGGTTGAACCGAATTTTTTTTTCTCATCATTGGGTTTCTTATCACCTGATAAACACAGTCAGTGGTGTTTGGAGGCCAACAGTTCCAACAATTTGTCACTGTGCAGTCTCTGTTACCCCGCTGATCAGTTGTAGTGCGTGATCAGCCCTTCCATCTGGGATCTGTTTTTAATTTTTACTGAATATGAGTATTTTGAATATATGCATGAATATGAGTATCTTGTGTGCCTGATCCTCATAGTAGTCTGCTGATGTGTTCAGAACTCATGAACTTATAGCAATTGATAGTAGTGGGTCCCAGTTAAACACTGACAGTTGAGCCCAATTATTTGCAAGAGCAGCAAGAGCTCCTCACTGCTGAGCCATCTCTCCTGCCTTATGTTGCTTATTTATGATCATCATTTACATTGCTAATATTTTCATCTTTCTATTTTTAGCTATTTAAACATGCATTGCCTTTTAGGAAGATCTTATTAAAGTTACAGTTTAAGCTAGGGCATTGCAGATTTCTGGAAAATGAATACACAACTGCAGTGAATATATAATTCCTTGGAGAAGCTTCAGTAAACACTTCTCAGTTCTTTCCATCTTTTGTTTTTGTTTTATTGACTTTTAGGGGAGACTGTCTTACTATATAGGTCTGGCTGTCCTAGAACTCTTTGTATAGATCATGCTGGCATCCAATTCAATAAGATATGTGTCTGCCTCCTGAGTGATAGAATTAAAGGCATGACAGAATATACCCCGCTTGTTCATCATTTTTTGTAGTTATTAACTGTTCATAAATTTCTCTGATGTGTACTTAGTACTGTTCATCTGTTAATTTCTCTCTGTGTGTCTCTGTCTTTCTCTTTCTTTTTTGCTCCCTTCTCTCTGTTTGTCTTTGTCCACATTAATTGCCATGACTATTCCAAAGCTCTATCCTATTCAGATATGACACAGTTAAACTTCGTTATTCCATTTTCTTCTAAAATGACTTAGTGATAACATTAATACTTATTTTTTAATAGAAAAGTTTTAATCTTTATTTTAAACTATAGACTATACATGATTTAGAAAGGAAAGTGTACAAAACAATGATCAAAGAATAATCATGTGTTCTATGCCTTTTCTTTTGTCTGGTTACTCAGAAATATGATGTTATCAGCTATGATTATTGTTGCTTGCCACTCACATTATTTTTATCCATCTATTCACTATAGTCCACTTTCCCTTCCACAAATATATAAGCCCCACTTTTCATATACTGATATACCACATCTCTAAGCCCTGGTGAAAACATGATATTCAGTAACATGTTGTCTTTTGACTGATGTCACCCATCTGTTCACTGTCCCCTGATATCTACATCTCATTTGTTGCTAGATAAAATATGATGACTGTGTTTTTTCCTTCCACCTGTCTCATGACAGGGTCATGACCTACTTGCCCAAGTAACTGAAGATGATTCATACATCACTCAAGAACCCAACTAATGTCTAATTCATATTCATGACTTACAAACTAATGAAACTCCTTTAAAACAGGTTTCCAAAGTACACCTTTGGTTTTCCTTACAATCTAACCTTTAAGGTTTTTCTTCTCCCCTTGTTCATCTGATGCACAGCATCCAACTATCTAACACTGGCACTTCTGTGTCAGAAAATAAATGGAAGCAGCACTAGAATTGTACGATTCTATTGCCAATGAAGTATAAATTTATATTCTTGTCACTCTTTCTGTTGTACAAATGCATGGCATATTTTAGAATTCAGTGACCTTCAATGATGTGCATGTGAAATTCAGCCAAGAAGAGTGGGCTTTGCTGGAACCCTCACAGAAACAACTCTACAAAGATGTTATGCTAGAGACCTGTAAAAACCTCACTGCAATAGGTAAGACAGCAAATTTTCTTTCACTTTTAAAATAAGGAGACAAGTCTTACTTTGTTATTGATCCTTTTCTATGATTCCAATTGAGAATGAGGAGGAATGAGATGAATAAATCAGGCATGGTTCTAAGGGTCATAGAAGATAGTGATTTAAGTTTTGCTTTAAAAATAATATGATATTTCCAGTAATATATATTTTCTGGTACTCTATTTTAGGCTACAATTGGGAAGACCATGCCCTTGAAGAACATTTTCAAAGTTCTACAAGTAATAAAAGGTAACTTTATGTGCACAGTGATACAGATATGAATCTTAAGAAATTTTAATGTGTCTTGGAAGTTTGTTTTTTGTTTGTTTGTTTGTTGGCTGCTTTTTATTTTCTGTATTTGAAATAGTTTTTTTCTGTGTAGCTGTGGTTTGACTTAGACTTGCTTGTTAAACCAATGTGATCTCAAAATCACACAGATCTGCCTGCTTCTGCCTCCACAAATGCTGGGATGAAAGGAATGTACCAGCACACCTGGCTGTGTCCTCGAGGTTTTAAAGAAAAGCAACAGTGTAAAAAGAGCACTGCTTTAAGTGTACTGATGATCATTAAAATCTCACAATTCCATGTACCTCAATGTCATGTATCTGATTTAAATCATATGGAAATTACAGCTACTGAGTTGAACTGCCAATCTGTTTAGTCTCATTATATCTACTCAGATATTGTAAGAGGTATATACATTGAATAGGTGAGCAGTGTGTGTTCAAAACCTTCTAATAAGTAAATATGTCATAGTATAACCAGTGTTACTCATATTCATGCAGTAACATTGTAAAGTTTAGAGAAAGGAGCAGCTTACGAGAGTCAATATTATTGTTGTGGAGAAACCTTAATCCCTATATGACATGTCTATGATGAACAAAAAACAAACTGTGTTAATTCAATGTAGGAATCTTTTATTATTCTTGTAATTTAATAGGTATATCATATGTCACAATGTTTGTAAGACACATGAGCATAGGGATATTGAAAGAAGCAGTGTATCTGTCTTTCTCCAAGAACAAGTGATATTGTAGTAGTCCCCATTTTGAGTAGATTTTCTGACTGTGATGAATGGTTAGTGTTAATTGGTTTTGCAACTTCACTGTGAATTCATCAGCAAACTCATACTGCTGAAAATACCTATGAGTAGTAGGAATTTGGAAATTCTTCTGAGTGTCCTGCTCACTTCTTAAATGAAGTGACATTCATACAGTACAAAAATTTGTGAATGGGATTGCTGTGGTAAAACTCTGAATTCTTACAATAATCTTCATATATTTGAGAAAAGCTCTTATAGAAAAATGGTGCTATAAAAGTGAACCACATAACAAATCCTCTTACCATCACAGGGATCTTCAAAAATAACCATAATGAAGGCGAACACCAAGAAAGTAAATAAAGTGATAAAACTTTAAAATTTTATTCGTCTTTACCATTAAATTATGAAATTACTTCATATAGATAAATATATTTATTAGTGTAATGAAATGACTGTGGTAAATCTTTCACATGTGCCAATTTTCTTTGCAGGCATGAATACAGTCATACTGGAGAGAAACCCTTTAAATGCACTCTATGTGGTAAAGCCTTCCCCTATATCACTGTTCTCATACGGCATAAAAGAACACACACAGGAGAGAAGTCTTACAAATGTAATCAATGTGATAAAGCCTTTGCAAAAAAAAGTCATCTCATGTGGCATAAAATAACACACACTGGAGAGAAACCTTATGAATGTAACCAGTGTGGTAAAGCCTTTGCAGAAAACAGTAATCTCTTAAACCATAAAAGAACACATATTGGAGAGAAACCTTATGAATGCAACCAGTGTGGTAAAGCCTTTGCAAAAAACAATACTCTCATATGGCATAAAAGAACACACACTGGAGAGAAACCTCATGAATGTAACCAGTGCGGTAAAGCCTTTGCACAAAACACTCTTGTCATAAGACATAAAAGAACACACCCTGGAGAGAAACCTTATGAATGTAACCAGTGCAGTAAAGCCTTTGCAAAAAAAAAAAAAAAAAAGTCATCTCATAAGCTATAAAAGAACACATACTAGACAGAAACCTTATGAATATACTCAATATGATAAAGCCTTTGCACAGCAGAGTAGTCTCTAAAAACATGAAAAAACACACCGTGAAGAGAAGCCTGGTGAGGGTAATTAGTGTGATGAAGTTTTTGCATGTAACAGTCATCGGAAACCACACGAATATACCTATGTGGCAAAGCCTTTGCACATAACATCTCCTAATACATAAAAGAACACATACTGGAAAGAAGCTGTCTGACTGTAACCAATATAAAAAATCTTTTGGACTTCAGAATCATCTTCACATTCATGAAAGAAATCCTAATGGACAGAAAGCCTGTGAGTGCTTTTAACAAGGTGAAACCATTCCACATTTGTATAATCTTCATCATCATGAAAGGATTCATACTGGAGAAAAAACTTATAAATATGTTCAAATTGTGAGGCCTTGCACAAATCTAGAGTCATCATCATCATAAAAGTATCCTTACTGGAGAGGGATTCTGTGACTATGAGAAATATGGAAAGACCTTTGTGATCTTTGGTCTACTGAGATCCAACAGAACTGAAAAACTAGCTCAATGGAAATTACTTCCCTTTTCTGAAGGGGAAGGGGAAAGGGAATAGGGGCAATAGGAATGGAGGGTAGTACTCGGGGAGAGGAGGGAGGGGAGATTATGATTGGAAAGTAAATTAAATAAACTTATTTTTAAAAAGAATACAATGAATGGTAAAATCAATTACATGCAAAAGTATTATATAATGTGTTTAGGGAAGACTTATTGATAAACCTGATTCTCAACATTTACTGTTTTCAATTGCCTCACTTTATACAAGAAACTTTTAGTCCAGTGGATGAATATGTAGGGTATGGTGAACTAACACCAGCCAGGAAGTTCTCTGAGAGTATCACAACAGTGGTAACCTGTAGAAGTTTCTTTGTGTACATATACCTATTGTTCCAGGGGTACTGATAAACATCACAACCCACACTAAATTTTGATATATGAGGGAGGAGGCTTTCTTTTCCATGTATGACAGTGCTTCTGGCCTAGATGTGTAATCATGTCAAGGGTGAGTTTTCTCTGCCTGACTTCATCTGGAGAGTGTCTTTAGACATCAACACCACTCATCAAATTTGATAGACGTCCTTTGACACAGATCCCTGATAACTCTCCCCTCCCTTCAAATATAGGATAATTTGGTTCTGTGTTCTTATTATTATTCATATACTAGGAATGTGCTGTTTAATGCAAATTGAGCATCCTTGAATTGCCTAGTATTAAACAATTATCTACACCTATACTTGGAGCATCGCAGGCACTCCCCAAGGGATATAAGCCTCTGTTTTCTCTTTTCTAGAATTAAAGTTGAACTTACTTTCTGAGGTGGTTCCCAGAGTGGCTGACCACTGTTATGCTTGCGGGCTTTCCAAGCTTTATACTACTCATCTTCTGCCCCTCATGACTTCCTGGGCTGGTGGGAAACAGCCCTCCAGGCAGCAAGAGAATCACATTCTCTTAAATGCCTGTGATAAAATGTTTTAGACTTCATAGCATTTCAAATTTCACATGTTTCTGGATGTGAGATGGTCAATCAAACAGTGTCTTGGAGTGGGACTCTTTAAAAAGAGTTATACTAGTGTCTAGTTCAAAGTAAGGTTGCAGGTAAGCTTCATTGTATGAAATCTTCTGAGGTGAGTACAGTGGCCCATGGAAAAGAAATAAGAGCAGAAATTTTATGTCTCTATTTTAATAGCTGAGTACTGTTCTGATAATGTATGGGTGGATGGCAGAGGAGAGGAACTCCCCTTTTGAGTGGTCTAGGGAAAGGGGATGGGTAAAGATGGAGGGAGGGTGGTACTAGTAAATGTTGAGGGAGTGACCTTCAATCAGCATATATAATGAATAAATTGTGAAAAATAAAAACAATTAATAAAATAAAATATAGTAAGAAAAACAAAAAGCAAAAATTTGAGTCTACTTTCGGTAACTGCCCTCCCTCACTTGATAATAATTATCCAATGGAAAAAATGCTACTCTCTCTGAAGTTTATGTTACCATAGAAGTAGGATTCAAACCTGAAACTAATGGCAGAGGTTCCTAGTTAAAATATCAAATCAAATCTACCTGCCATTTTCTCTCAGCAATCCTTCACTCCTTCCATGTTATCTGGTCTTCCAGGATAGTACAACCCATGCAATACCCTGATTTCTCCTTCCCAGGGCCTGAGCTAACCTCACCCCCCTCTTACCCATCTATAGGCAAACTATTTTGGCTACCTGTCCCTGTCAAGAGGCATGCAGGAGCAACAGCAAAACAGCTGTAGAACTAATGGAATGTGTCTGCCCTGTTAGCATAGTCACAATGAGTTTGTCTTGGAGAAGCATAATCCCAAGAACTGATTTTCCTGAGGACTTTGTGCTCTTATGTAGCATATCTCTGCTTGTTTCCCTTATGATGCCCACATACCTCATGACATGAGTTGTATGAAAACTCTAAGAAGACTTCTAGGTCATCACTGGGCAATATCACTGGCATTTAAAATTAACAATGCTTGATCTCTTTTCACATGTTTACTGGAGCAGATTAATGAATTAACCACTGCCCTTGAAAGGAGCCATAGATGTAGATTGTTAGCAATGACCATTATACTTAGAAACAATTCGGTAAAATAGATTGTTTAACAAGGTCAGGGAAGATGTTTTTGCTAATGGCTCTGATGTAAAATATCTTAAAGAACAATTTAAAGTTAAGAAAGGTACACCGTTAATAAAAAAGCCAGGGATGATTTAAGGTTGATGAGCCGAAGCAATAGCCCAAGGTAGCATTGGCTGTCTGGACTCCTTCAAACTGGGTCTAAAACTGAGACAGCAGTTGATTCCTGTATATTTGTTTTTCCCCTCAGCTTCTTGATATGATTTAATAAAAATGATTAATGAGTAGATGCACACCCCTTTAAGATTTAAAGTACAGGTGCCAGTACCATGCCATTTTTATTACTGTTGCTCTATAGTACTACTTGAGATCTCAGATGAAGATACCTCCAGAAAATCTTTTATTGTACAGGCATTTTTTAAAATCAATTCTGGGTTTTTTTTTTGTTTGTTTTTCCATATGAAACTGAGAATTGTTCTTTCAAGGTCTGCAATGAGTTGTGCTGGTATTTTGATTGGAATTGCATTGACTCTTTAGATTTCTTTTGGTAGAGTGGCCATTTTTACTATGTGAATCATACCAATCCCAGAGAATGGGAGATCTTCTGATATCTTCCTTGAAGTTCTTTTTTTCCATACAAATCATTCACTTGCTTGATTAGAGTCACACCAAGGTACTTTATATTATGTGTGGCTTTTGTGAAGGGGTTTTGTTTCCCTAATTTCTTTCTGAGCCCATTTGTCTTTTATATACAGGAGGGCTTCAGATTTTTTAATTTAATTTTGTATACAGTCATTTTGCTGAAAGTGTTGATCAGCTGTAGGAGTTCCCTGGTTGAATTTTTAGGGTCATTCATGTGTACTCTCACACCATCTGCAAAACAAGTTGGACTCGATTTGGAGAAAAGGGAACCCTCCTCCATTAATGGTGGGAATATACACTTGTACAAGCACTTTAGAAATCAATCTGGTGCTTTCTCAGAAAATTATGAATAGTGCTACTAGAATATTCAGTTATACCAACCATGGGCATATATTCAGAAGATTATCAACCATACAACAAGGACATTTGCTCAACTATACTCATAACAACTTTATTGACAATAGCCAGAATCTGGAAACAACTTAGATGTCCCCAAACCGAGAAATAAACACAGAAATTGTGGCACATTTATACAATGCAATACTATTCAGCAATTAAAAACAAGGAAATCAGCAGGCAAGTGGATGCAACTAGAAAAGATCACTCTGAGTGAGGTATCCAGAAGCAGAAAGACACTCATGGTATATACTCACTTATATGTGGATATTAGCCATATAATACAGGATTAAAAATACTAAAAGCTAGAGTCCTAAAGGATCTAAACAACAGGAAGAACCCTAAGGAAGATGCTTAATCCTCATTCAGAAGGGCAAATGGGATAGACATCGGTAATGGGGGAAGATAGGGAACAGGGCAGGAAACTACCACAGAGGGCCTCTGAAAGAATCTACATAGCAGGGTATTGAAGAAGATGGTTAAACTCATAGACAAATTTTGTGCAGAAAGCATGGATTTATATGGAATATTTAGGAGGTAGAAAGACCTGGATGTGAGAGGCCCTCCACAAGGAGGCCAATTGAGCCCCAAAATATGGGCCTGGGGGGTCCTGTTCCAACCAAGGACCATGAATGAAGAACACCTAGAATCCCTGCTCAGATGTAGCTCATAAGTATCTCAGTTTCCATGTGAGTTCCCTATTAAGGGTGACAGGGGCTGTCTCTGAAATGAATTCAGTGGAAGGCTCCTTGATCAGCTGCTCCTGGAAGATGCAGACTTGCCAGGTCACAGAGGAAGAAAGTGCAGCCATTCTTGGTAAGACTTGATAAGATAGACTAGGATAAGATAGTAGGGAAGGAGGATTTTCCCTATCAGTGGACTAGGAGAGGGGCATAGGGGTAGAAGAGGGAGGTAGGTTGTAACTGGTGGAAGATGAAGGAGGGGCTTACAGGCAGAAAACAAGGTGAATAAATTGTAATAATCAATAAAAAAGAAAAAATGAGTTTTTTTTTTTCATGAGATGGCTGGACTCAGGCAACTGTCTCTTAAAAACAACTAGAAAGAATAGTATTTCATCTCTACTCATTTTCCTTTTTCCTGTGATACTATATATAATAAATACCCTTAATAAAATTCAGTGGTTTGTCATATATTCCTAGTATTATAATATTGTAAAATATTGTACAAATCAAATTTTGGTATGTTAAGTGTGTAAAAATAGTTTATGAAAAAGTGGCTTGAATTTTCAAAAGAGCAAAGAATGATTACTCAAAACTCAGGAGGGTGAAAATGGAAGGAAAATTGATGGAAGAGTAAATAATATATAAATAAATTAATATCTCTTACACACTAATTATAACATTTTGGTTATTGAGATTTAAAAAATATACAGAGAATATTTCTCAAGTAAACAATGTAAGCTATTATTAATAGCTCTTATGCATGCACCCCAAAGTATTTCTTTATATTATTCCTCTTGTCACTGAAATGTGTTCTTTGACAAGTCATGCCACTACACCCTGATGTTCAGGCTCTAATACTGACTATTCAGTTCTTATTTCAGAGCACTGAGTGCTTATAACCCAGTTATAAGTCAGACAATGTTTCATTTCTGTGTCTAGCTCAGGTCATAACTTCATACATTTTGAGTTCATCCACAATTTCAAAGTAAAATGATTGCCTTTCTTGAAATGTTAAATGTTCTCTCTCACTCTTGCATATACACACACACACACATACACACACACACACATGATACATGTAATAGCAGTTATTGGCAACCCAAGACTTGAAATTGAAAGAGCCAAAAGAGGGATATATGAGAGATTTTGTAGGTAGGACAGAGAAATGAGAAATAATGTGATTATATTAAAAATCTCAAAAAACAAAAGTACATGTTTTCCATGAATAAAATTTGAATAATATATTTTGCACTCATGTGATTCAGGACAATCAAGTCCATTCTCTCTTAGCATACGGTAAGCTTTGCTTCAGTAAACATGAGTGTAGATGTGTGCTGGACCAGTCCAAGTCATCTGTTGCATATCCTCATTCAGTGTGTACAGTACATACTCTCTTTTAAATTGACTCAAAAATTTTAGTATTTGTTTGTGTGAACTTTATAAAATAAAGTTCCCCTAAACTTCTTTTTTGGTCCACTTTCTTCTACTGTCTCCTTCCATCCTTTTAAACAGAGATGCTATCCAACCTGGATGATAAAGAGTGTTCAGTAGATGCAGCAGAAAAATGGACATTGTTGTCTAGTCCATTCTGTTAGTTCCTGACTTTCTATTGGAGAATTGAACATCCAAGTTGAGAGATTTCAATGAGCAATGTTTATTATTTCCCTTTATTTTGTAGTTATGGTGTGAGGTTTTTGCCTCCTGATTTGATGCTTGGGATTATTCATTCTTTCTCTCTTGAGCGATCAGGAGTTATTCTAAAGAGCCTGAATTTATATGCAACTTAGTATTTTCAACTTGCAACTTTTAATATCCCTTCTTTGTTTAATATACTTTTCTTTACATTTAATGTTTTAATTTTATGTGCTGAGCACAATTTCTTTTCTGGTACACTTTAATTGTTGTTCTATATACTTTTTGTACTTTTATAGGCTACCCCTTCTTCATTAGGTTAAGGATACATTCTTCTATTATTTTCCTGAAAATATTTTCTAGAATTTTTGATCTGAGTTTTGTCTTTTTTTTTCTATTTTTATTATTCATAAATTACTTTTTTGCACTTTTTAGATTTTCTGGATCTTTTGTGCATAGCTATTTAACCTTTCTTTTGACACACTTGTCTTCTTCTTCTTCTTCTTCTTCTTCTTCTTCTTCTTCTTTCTTCTTCTTCTTCATCTTCATCTTCTCATCCTTCTCCTCCTCCTGCTTCTCTTCTTTCTCCAACTCCTCCTTCTTTTTTTCTTTCTCTTCATCCTCCTCCTTCTCCTTCTCCTCCTCCTTTTCTTCTTTTAAAAATAGTCATTTTACTTATATATTTATCCGGATTAAAGTTTTCTGTTCCTCTAATCCTGGCAACTCTTTCCCATCTCCCCTTCTATTCTGTCTAAATTCACCCTCATATTAAACAAGGAGAGCTATAATGTATAATAAGAAAATAAAATAGCAAAAAGACAAAAACAAACACATCCAAGTAGGAAAAAAAAAGAAAAAGAGCACAAGTTGGGAAATGATGTAGACTTGCTCAAACATGCAGGAATCTCACAAAATATTAAACTTGAAACAATGGTATACACACAGAGGACATGTAGCTTTAAAAATAGAAAAAAAATCTTCAGCAAATTAAAATGAGAACTATGATAAAAACATTTTAAATGAATGCCAGAATTCCAGAACATGAGAATCCAAACTTGTCAGTGAGGGAAATTTTTGGGCATCTGCCTATTGGAATGTACTCTTAAAAATACAATTAAGAGTAGTCCCTTGGATAAAATGAGTGTCCCTTGGAGAAAACTACATTTTCATTTGCAAACATTTATCAATTAGATAGGGCTAGGGCAGAACACTAAAGGCCTTGTGCATGGTGCCTCAGTCTCTCACAGTTTATCTATTCTTCAGTCCTCTTAATTTATAGTGCTTTGTTCTTTGATATCCTCTTTCTTTTCTGGCTCTTACACTCTTCTGGCTGAATTACTGAAGAGCCTGAAGGGCATATTCTGAGGTCTTTCACTGACTGTCTATTTTCTCTATGGGTCTCTGAAATTGTCTCCATCAGATGCAGGATGATACTTTTTTGATGATGGCTGAACAAAATACTAGTCTATGAGTATAGCAGAATGGTGTCAATGGTCGTTTATTACTTTTAGTAGAATGTACTATTTGTTTTTCCCGCAGAACCATGGGCTGTGTAATTTCCTTTTCTTGATCAATAAACCAGTGTTAGGTGTGGATTCCATCATGTGAAGTGGGCCTTAAGTCAAACTATAGATTGGTATTTACTCCTACAACTCTTGCACTAATATGTCTTACAGGTAGAGCATTGTTATAGTTCAAAAATTTGGTATCTGGGTTAGTGTTTATATTTCTCCTCTTGTAGTTGCAAAGTACATCACATATCAAAGTTGCTAGAATGTAAGTGTTAAGGTTCTATGTAAGCACAAGCTCTATTTATCTATGTTCCAGGTAAGTGTAAGTGTTGTCTCCAGCAAGAGGGCATTGTAGTCAATTTCTGAAGAGCATCCTATAGTCTTGGCAAAAGCCTGTATTGTTTTGGCATTACAATCACACTACTTTAACCAGTACTTCAGTTAAATATTACCAGTACTGGATGCTTTACTTAGTGTCAAGAAATTTCCATTTGGGACTTTCTTCTTGTGTGGTGATTTCATTTATATTGGCTCTTTTTATAAATATGATTTAGAAAGTTTCTATTGCATTAGGTTTCCAATGACCCTTAATTTTACCTGTCTTTTCTCATGTTACCTTTTCATTGCCCTCTTCCTTTCCCAACCCCTTTCAATTCTATCTTTTTAGCCCACTTTCCATTTGTTCCAAGTATTTTATTTCCCTTTCCTATGGATAAATCTCTGCCTGCCCTAACCTCCAGTTCTTAATCTGTATGTATCCCTGTGGTATTATGTTCAGTTGCTTGCATATTATACATCTTGCAACTAATACATATGTAAAGCAAATACATACCCTATTTCTCTTTTTGGGTCTAGGTTCTCTCACTCTCAGTTACCTGCAAATCTGCATTTACCTTCATGTTTCATGATTTGATTTTTTAAATGTCTGAGTAATATTTGATTATGTAAATGCACTAGTACTATAGCAAAAAAATAGAAATACACACTGGAATGCAAGAAATACACATTGGAAAAACAGATAAAATCTTCATAAATGGTGCTGACCAAACTAGATGTCTATATGTAGAAACATAGAAATAGGTGCTTATTTTCACTCAACGTCACCTCCAAATGGATTAAAACCTCACCAAAGTTCATATACAGTTAAAGCCATGAAGTCAGCACAGCTATTTGACAAAGATCCAGCACAGCTGAGCTGCATGTTATAGTAGCCTTCATGCTATCTTCCAGGCTTGGTCTTGATCTCCACTTGCTACATGCTTAGAGGTCTTTCAGTACATGTATGACCTGGGGACATTGGAGCAATGAGAAAATTTTTAATGAATCATTTATGCCTTCACTCTGTGGTACTGCTTCTAAGCTTCCCCAGAAAAATTCTGAGCATACTGCCCCTCTCAGAAATATCAATTATCTGGCCCTACATGAATGTCTTCCTTGTGGAAGTTGTAACTCACATAAAAATGGCAGAGAACTCCTTATGAGACTTCAGCTCCAAGACAGTCTTGAAAAATCTACCCCTATGCTTCCTCAAGAAGAAAATAATCAGAACAACATACTCTTAAAAAGGCAAACAAAGTTTGTAGTGCTAGGAGAGTTGATATCATTGGAGAATAAATACCTCATACTGCTGTATCCTCAGGTGCACAATTACTTTGCATATGAGATTAGGAGTTACATATGATATGCCCCCCATGACTATATGGAGCTGTAAATGAATGTCTGGAGATATCATCACCTTAAACTAGGATCTATAATGATGGACAAAGAATGTTTTGTAAAAATGATTTTAAAAGTGAGGTATTATGACCTCCTTTTCCTAGAAATATCAGCTTTCACAGTATCACTGTAGTGTTGTATGACCAAAATAATGAAAAAAATACTTAGATTTAGCACATAAATAAATTCTACAAAGATATGAGGTATAGACATTGATTTATGCCAGGAATTGAATAATAACTGTTGCTGCTTTGGCCTAAATTGTTTTTCTTGAGGTTGTCCATTAAAATTTGATAATATACTTCTCAGGACAAAGCAATATGTCCAAGGCTGCTTAAAGATTTTTTATTTATTGCCATTGAATCTGAGAATGCTTCCAACCTGAGAATGGGCTTTCAGGCTGTGGCAAATATGCCTCCAGATCCTCAAAACTGTCAGGTTATGGGACTGATGAAGAAAAATGATAGTAAAAGATAAGGTTTATCAATGATGACTAAATTTATGACCAAGAGACAGTTAAAACACACGTCTGGGGACAAAAAGGATATCATCTATGTTTTAGAATAATGTGAATCCATCTTTTATTATTGAAATCTGTCTAAATAAAGAGGTACTATGACTGCCAGTCAGTCAAGACTCTAAGTTTCTTCGGACAACCATTTCTGACTCATTTCTGCCCTGCCTTATCCTTCCCTTTTCTCTGGAAACTATCAACTGCTGGGGCTGGTCCCCAGTCTTTCATGACAATCTTTCTTTTCTTTCACAGTAGGGTGACTACTCACAACTGAAGATCTAGAGTTACATGCTTCAGAGTAGATAGGACATGTGATATCTGTTTTCTGGATTTTAGTTACCTAAATCAATATTGTCATTTATATTTCTATCTACTTATGTGCATACCATTTCACTTATCTATATCAGTTGAAGGATATTTAGGTGTTCCCATTTTGTACCTATTGTGAACAGAATAGCAATGAGCATGGTTGAGAAAATATTTTTGAAGGAGTATGTTGAGTCCATTGTGCATATGTCAAGGAAAGTTATAAGTGGTTCATATGGTAGATTTATTTTCATCATTTTGAGAATTCTGCACACTGATTTCCACTGTGGATATACAATTTTGCAAGCACCCTTTGCCAGAGGTCCAGGTTTTTGCCTGTCCAACAGAAGATGTCAACTGTCAGCCTAATTCCTGTTTCCTCCAGAAAAATAAAATACTAAGGGAAAAAATATAGTACCTTTATTATTTATCACAATTACGATTATGTAATTAAAATTTGAATACTTATATGTCCATGAATTAAAAAGTAACATGTATAACTTACTAAAATGTTTTTTCAGAAGTGGTTTCTATTCTGAAATAGAGTGTATCTATATAACATTGTTTAAATGAAGGGCTCTTTTAGTTACGGTTAGAAATACATTTTATATAAACTTACTAAAAGTAGGGGTAAATAATTTCATTTGAAGACACTAAGGTATTTTATTATAGTCTGGTTATTGGACTTAATGATGGGTGAGTCATGGTGCTTGAGAAAGATCCCCAAAACTATAGCTGTGCTGACAGATAAGCACAAAGCCATGCAGGCCAGGACCAAACCCAGAGGATCCTCAAATGACAGGAAGGTCACTGCCATGGGCAGGCACTTGTTTCTCTCAAGGTTTGGGTACTCTTGAATTCAGCAAGGGATACACTCCTGCTGATCTGTGGGGAGAAAGTAAATCAACATCTCAACTCCTACAAGTCACTCCATGTTCAGTGCATGAAGAAAGATTTCCAATGATACTGTGTGCATCCTATCACATTCTCTTTTACTATAGTACCAAGAAGGACACTAAACATACATTATTTGTCATTTGAGGTAATGGTTGCCTAAGGTTTTTTTTCTAGCTAGATCTATGATTAAAGATGTGAGTATTTTTTGTGTTTTTCTCAGTCAATTGTGTTATTTATGCTTTATTCTGTCACCTTTGTTTATCATTAATTTTTACAATTTATTCACTTTGTATCCCAATTGTAGCCCCCTCTCTCTTCTCCTCTAGGTCCCAGCATCCCTCCCTACTTCTCTCCTATCCTTCTCCTGTAGTCCTCTGATAGGGAAGGTCCTATCAGACCCTGTCCTATCAGGTTCCTTTAAGACTCCCTGTATCCTATTCATCTGTAGGTTGACTAGGTGGTCCCACCAGGGAGAAGTGATCAAGAAGCAGGCAGCCAAGTTCAGAGACTGTCTCTTCTCCCCTTACTAGGGATCCCATAGGGACACTGAGCTGTCTATGTGCTACATCTGAGCAGGGGGTCTAATTCCTCTCATGCTCTTTGGTTGATGCATGAGTCTATGCAGGGCCCCAGGACCCAGATTTTTTTTTTGTCGGTCTCCTTGTGTGACTCCTGTCCCCTTTAGGTCCTTCTATCTCCCACTTCTTCAATAAGACATTTTGTGTTCTATACAAAATTTTGCTGTGGGTCTCTGTATCTGCTTCAATCACCTCTTGAGTGGAGTCACTTAGTGTTCATCTGTGAAAGGCTCCTATCCTGTTCTCTCTCTTCTATGCGTTCTGGCGTCTATCCTGTTTTCTTTTCTGAATGAGAATTAAGCATCTTCCCTATGTTTCTCTGTTTCTCCTTGTACTTTAGGTTTTTAAGGTCTGTAGATTTTAGTATGTCCAATCTATATTGTATGGGTAATAATCACTTGTAAATGAATATATACCATACATGTATTTCTGCTTCTGAGATATATCACTCAGGGTGATTTTTTTTAGTTCCATCCATTTGCCTGCAAATTTCATGATTTTCTTGTTTTTAATATCTGAGTAGTATTTCCTTGTGTAAATGTACCACAATTTCTGTATCCATTCCCCCATTGAGGGACATCTAGTTTGATTCCAGATTCTGGATATTATGAATAAAGCTGTTATTGTCATAGTTGAGCAAATGTCCTTGTTGTATGGTTGAGCATCTTTCTGATATATGCCTAGGAGTTTTTTAGCTGAGTCTTGGGGTAGCAGTATTCCCAGTTTTCTGAAAAAGCACCAGACTGATTTCCGAAGCAGCTGTACAAGTTTAGATTTTCACCAGCAATGGAGGAGGGTTCTCCTTTCTGCACATCTTCTCCAGCATGAGTTGTCCCTTGAGTTTTTTCTCTTAGTCATTCTGTTGGGTGAGAGGTGGAGTCTCAGAGTCGTTTTGATTTTCATTTCTCAGATTTTTAAGGATGTTGAGCATTTTAAGTGTTTCTACACCATTCAATATTTCTCTGTTGAGAATTTCTGTTTAGCCTTGAATCATATTTTAAATTGGATTATTTGATTTGTTGGGTTATTTATATATTCTGGATATTAGCCTTCTGTCAGATGTAGAGTTGGTGAAGATCCTTTCCCAGTCTGTAAGCCATCCTTTTGTTCTGCTGACAGTGTCCTTTGCTTTAGGGAAGATTTTCAGTTTCATGAGATCCCATTTATTGATTGTTGATCTTTGAGCCTGTGCTGCTGGTGTTCTGTTCAAGAAGTTGTCTCCTGTGCAAATATGTTCAAGCCTCTTCCTCAATTTTTTTAATAACAGATTAAGAATGTTAGTTTTATGTTGAGGTATCTGATCCACAAGGAATTTACTTTTGTGCAGGGTGATAAGTATGGATCTATTTGTATGTGTGGACATCCAGTTAGACAAGCACCATTGGTTGAAGATGTTCTTTTTTCCATTGAATGGTTTTGGCTTCTTTGTCAAAAATCAGGCATTGTAGGTGTGTGGGTTTATTTCTGGGTCTTTGATTCAATTCCACAGATCCACCAGTATGTTTCTATGCCAGTACCACACCGTTTTTACTGTTTTTCTGTAGTACAGCTTGAGATCCAGGATGGAGATACCTCCAGAAATTTTTTATTGTACTGCATTCTTTTAACTATTCTGGATTTTTTGTGTTTTTTATGTAATGTTGAGAATTGTTATTTCAAGGTCTGTAAAGAATTGTGTTGGTATTTTGATGGGAATTGCATTGAATCTCTACATTTCTTTTGGTAGAATGGCCATTTTGCTGTTTTTTCTTACTGGTCAATGAGTATGGGAGATCATTCCATCTTATGATATCTTCTTCAATTTCTTTCTTCAAAGACTTGAAGTTTTTTATACAGATTTTGCACTTGCTTGGTTAGTCACACCAGTGCACTTTATGCTATTTGTAGCTATTGCAAGGTTGTTTTTCCTCCCTAATTTCTTTCTCAGCCCTCTTGTCTTTTCTATACAAGAGGGCTTCAGATATTTTTTAGCATCTTTGTATACAGCCACTTTGCTGAAGGTGTTTATCAGCTGTAGTACTTCTCTGGTAGAATTTTTAGGGTCACTCATGTATACTGTCATATCATTTGTGAATAGTGATACTTTGACTTTTTCCCTTCTGCTTTGTATCCCCTTGATTTCCTTTAGTTGTTTTACTGCTCTAGCTAGAACTTCCAGTACTATGTTGAAGAGAAAGGAGAGAGTGAGCAAAGTTGGCTTGTCTCTGATTTCAGTGGGATTGATTTAAATTGCTTTCCATTTAGTTTGCTATAGGCTTGTTGTATATTATCTTTGCTGTGTTTAGGCATGTGCCTTTTATCTCTGATATCTCCAAAACTTTAAATATTAATGGAACTTGGATTTTATTAAATGCCTTTCAGCATCTATTGAGATGATTTTGTGGTTTTTGTTTCTCAGTTTGTTTAAGTCGTGGATTACACTGATGGATTTCTGTAGATTGTACCTCCCCTGCATGCCTAGAATGAAGCCTACTTGGTCAGGATAGGTGAGATATTTGATGTTTTCTTGGATTCATTTTGCGAGTATTTTATTGAGTATTTTTGTTTCAATATTCATAAGAGAGATTGGTTTGAAATTATCTTTTTTAGTGTATCCCTGCCTTTTAGTTAGCCTTTGTGAGGTTTAGGTATCAAGGTGAATGTGGCCTCATAGAATGAGTTTGGTAATGTTCCTTATTTTTCTGTTTTGTGAAATAGTTTGAAGAGTATTGGTGTTACCTCTTCTTTGAAGGTCTAGTAAAATTCTGCGCTGAAACCATCAGGCTCTGGGCTTTGTTTGGCAGGGAGAATTTGATGATTGCTTCTATTTCATTAGGGCATATAGGTCTATTAATTTAGTTACCTGATCCAGATTCAACTTTGATAAGTGGAATCTAGCAAGAAAATATTCCATTTCATTTAGATTTTCAAATTTTGTGGCATATAGACTTTTAAGGTAAAACCTAATGATTTTTTAATTTCCTCAGTGTCTGTAATTATACCTCCTTTTATTTTCTGATTTTGCTGATTTGTATAGTGTCCCCCTGTGTTTTAGTTAGTTATGCTAAAGGTTTCTCTATCTTTGTCATTTTCTCCAAGAACAAGCTCTTGCTTTTGTTTATTTTTTGAATTGCTTTCTTTGTTTCTAATTTATTGATTTCTGCCCTAAGTTTGATTATTTCTAGCCATATACTCCTCTTGTGTATGTCTGCTTCCTTTTGACTAGGTCTTTCAAGTGTGCTGTTATGTTGATTTGAGATGCTTCAGATTTCTTTATGAAGTCACTTAGTTCTATGAACTTTCCTCTTAGAATTACTTTCATTATGTCTCATTAGTTTGGGTGAGTTGTGCCTTCATTTTTGTTAAATTCTAGAAAGTCTAATTAGTTTATTTTTTCCATAATCCAGCTGTCATTGAGTAGAGTTCACTTTCCATGCATATGCAGGCTGTTTACTATTTTTGTTACTATTAAGGTCTATCTTTAGACCATGTTTTTCTAATATGATACAAGGGATTATATTGGTATAATGTTTTTTTTTTGGATGTATACAATTTACCCTTGTTCATTCAAATGCTGATTTCTCTATTCCACTGCCTGGTTTCAATGCAAATATTGCATTGTGATGCTTTTTCTAAGCATCGCCTGTCTCAAGTTTGCATAAACATGCCACCATTTGTTCTCTATATTGTCAATTAAAACAACCAGCCCCAATACTGAATAATGGAGAGGATAAGGTGAGACATCCTGGTCCAGAGTGGGAGGAAGAGAAAGGAGACAAGAGAGGAGAGGAGGAGAATCTGCAGGAGAGGGCTTGGCACCACATGCAGAAATTAACTGGAACTAAAATATCACAAAAAGCAAGTATGATGGGTGAATCTGAATCCTAGGAATCTCTGTGGGCTTGGAGGTTTAGGATGGAGTAACTGTTAGCCAACATTGTGCTCTAGGTTAATTAATTAAATCCTAGTCTCTGTGTGGTGATTTGGTTATACAGCTGTTTAGGAATAACCACTGCTTAACCAAAAGATTTATCAATAGTAAATATTAATAATCTACAACAAATGGCACTCAACTAATCTAAGTATCCACACCCTTTAAATCCTACTTTAATTTAATTTGGTGGGGGAGAGGAATAAGCTCTCAGTGATACAACCCAAACTTTAAACCTAAAAACTCCCAGATAAATTACTGGCTCTTTAAAAGAGACTCTTAAACATGCCTCAGAGCAAAAGACAGCCTACTGTGGGCAGACCTGAGACTGAACAAAACTGGTTGCAACTACAGTCTAACAGGATGAGAGATAAAACAGACTTCTTTGAGCTTGGCTGATAATCTCTTCTACAGTTTTAAGACAGAAATAAAGGAAAGTTTAGAAATTATGACCATGGTTACATTCATATTCCTCAATTTAACTTTAAAAATTGATTTAGCCTTTTATGTGTTCTCAAAGGCAAAGGCTTTCGAAAAGATACTGGAACAACACAAAGAACAAGTAGAACAATATGAAGAAAAAAATGAAGGTTGGAAACAGGACATAAAATGAGATACAAAAACTTACAGAACATGATAAACAACAGGAAAAGAGGGCAGAGGTTTTAGAAAATATACTGGAAAACACAAAGAACAAGTAGAACAATATAAAGAAAAAATTAAAAGTTAGAAGCAAGGCATAAAACAAGACATTCCAGAGATTATTGAACAAAACAAAAAATAGAGAGATGGGTGTAAAATATGGGTACAGACCTTAAAAAAAGAGTTTAGAATACTAAGTAATACTCAGGCAGACGCAAAAGATAATAATATAGAAAGCCAAACAAAGTTGGTTAGAAAACAAATGTTAGCTTATCCAGTCAGTGTACAACAGAGACCAGCAGATGATTACCCACAGGATTACCATGAGGCTGAATGGCACCCTGTGGAAGTGCTAGACCTGAGAAAGTTTAAAGAGAGTGTCACCAATTTTGGAATGCATTCACCATTTGTTAAACAAATGCTGACTTCCTGGCCAATCAGTATAGTAATCCCAAAGGACTGGGAGGATATGGCAAAGACAATAAAAGAACCTGAGCCATATTTACAATGGCTATCATGGTGAAGAGAAGAGGCTAGAGAGATAGCATACAAAATAGAGCCAGGGCTGTTGGTATTTTTAAGGAATGGCTGCTTGGTGATGGCCAATAGGCTCACACAGAGATACAAGCTGTATATAATGAAGAAACCTTAGTATTATGTCACCTAGCAGCCTTAAATACCTGGGACAAGGTTGAGGGATCAGGAAAAAGGCTTGAGCCATTCTCTCAGGTCATACAAGCTCCAAGTGAAACATTCACTAATGTTTTGCAAAGCTGGGGATACAAGTATATCAGATCCACTAGCTAGAAAAGCACTAATAGAACCTTTAGCTTTTGAAAATGCAAAGATTTTGATTGTAAAGAGGTAATACGGCCATTAAAAGCAAGGTGTGCACAAATAGACGAATGTGTTATAAATAGGATTGACATCAGACCTCAATTTGACCTTGATAGGAGAAGCTACCCCTAAAAACATTGGGAAATGTCTTAATTTTGATGAGCAAGGTTGCTGCAAATGGAGTTACCAGGAAAAACAAAATAATTCAAAAAGGGAGCCTATACGTCCTAGAATATGCAGAAGATGTGCAAGGGTTGACATCGGATAAGTGAATATAGAGCACAGATAAATGGGGTAATTCTTTATCAAAAAATGCCTGAAGGGGCCTGTCTCAAGCCCCAATACAGGACAGGGATACTCCTCCACAAGAAAGATAAACACCACTGCTCTGGGAATAAACATTAAAAATTTCAACAGTGAGGCCAGGGTAGGTTTTATAGGTAAATAAATAAAAAAAAAGGAAGGGAAGGGAACAAAAAAACAAATATATTGGCAAACCTCTATAAATGATCATAGGGCAAAGTTAAAGATAATTTTAAATAGTATTGAAATTGAATGTGTGGTGGATACTGGGACTGATGTCACAATTATTACTTGTAAATCCTGGCCTCCAAATTGGCCACTTCAGGAGGTGGATATTCAATTCCAAGGAGTTGGGACTTTATCTAAAGTGAAACAAAGTGTTAGATGGTTTAAATGTACAGAACCAGAAGGTCAAATAAGAAAACTAAGACCATATGTGGCTGAGATAGCCATAAACTTATGGAGAAGAGATGTGTTACAATAATGGAAGACCCACATTAACATCCCCCCATGTTATGAGGCAAAAAACAGGTAATACTCCTGATAAAGAAGCTAAAATTATTTTAAAATGCCATCAAAAACAGTTTCAGACTGTCCAGGCTGTCCATAAACAAAATACAGCAGAGGCCATTTTTTCAACTGCCTGTTGGAAAGCCACTGCTGATAAAATTCCCACAGCCTTACCACTAAGGTGGTTGGAAAACCAACCTATTTGTATTGAACAATGGTCTATGAGTAAAGAAAAATTACTGGCACTAGAACAGCTAGTCCTGGAACAACTGGAGGCTCAGCATATAGAGGAGTCCAACAACCCTTGGAATTCTCTGGTATTTGTCATCAAGAAGAAATCTGGCAAATGGAAGATGTTAACAGATCTCAGAGCCATTAACAAAATTATTCCAGCAATGGGGTCATTACAATCCGGAATCCCATTGCCTTCCGTGTTACCTAAACAATGGCCTATTACAGTGATTGATATAAAGGATTGCTTTTTCACAATTCCTTTACATGAGTATGATAGGGAAAGGTTTGCTTTCTCAGGACCCACTTTGAATAGAAGCTGTCCAATAAAGAGATACCACTCGAGGGTCTTACCACAAGGGATGTTGAACAGTCCTACTTTGTGCCAATATTTTGTACAACAACTGTTGGAGGTAATTTGTAAGCAGTTTCCTCAATGAATAATTTACCACTATATGGATGATATCTTATTGGCTGATTCAGATAGAAAAACATTAGAAAATATATTTGATGAAATAAATAAAACTTTGCCTTGTTGGGGTTTAGAGATTGCGCCCGAAAAAGTACAAAGAGGAGATTCTATTAATTACCTAGGATACAAAATAGGTCTACAAAAAAACTCAACAACTTGGAAGAACCCAATTAAAAACTCTCAATGATTTTCAAAAAATTACTGTAAGATATTAACTGGCTATAGCCTACATTTTGTTTAGCTACTCAAAGCTAAATAACTTATTTTAAACCTTATATGATGATAAGGACTTTAAATGTCCAAGAACGTTATCAACTGAAGATGAAAATGAATTGGCTCTGGTAGAAAGGAAATTACAAGATGCATATATAGACCATATTGATCCAAAGACGGCCTATATTTTGGTTATCTTGCTTTTCACTCATTCTCCCACAGGAATTCTAATGCATAAGGTGGACTGTGTCTTAGAATGGGGTATTTTTGGTACACAAGCAAAATAAAAAAAAAATAAAAATCGATATAGAAAAGTTCCTGAATTACTCTTAAAAGGAAAAATGAGACTTCATCAGTTGGCTGGAATAGATCCACCTGGAATTGTGGTGACCTTTCCCAATGCTGAGATTGTATCATTATGGGCAGTGAACGGATATTGGCAAAGAGCTTGTTGTGAGTTTTTCGGAGAAATCAGCAACAGATACCCCAAAATCAAGTCACTTCAGTTTATAAAAAGAAACAATTGGATTCTTCCTCATATAATAAAAGGAACTCCAATTTTTGGAGCTCCCATATTTTATACGGATGCCAATAAATCAAAAATGGCAGGTTCTAAGTCAGAAAATCTGAGTAAAGTGATGGAGAGTGCTTATGATTCAGTTCAAAAATCAGAATTATATGCAATTCTCTTGGTGTCATCAAATTTTCAAGAATTTCTTAATATAGTCACTGACTCTCAATATGCAGAAATTATTGTTCTACATATAGAAACTTCTGATCTAATTCAGGATTATTTGGACTTAACTTCACTGTTTCTTCAATTACACCGAGTAATAAGAAATAAAAATAATACATTGTATATAACATAGATCAGATCTGATATGCATCCACCAGGCACTCTAGCACAGGCAATGATGAAATTGATCAACTATTGACAGGAAGTTTGTTTGAGGCCTCAGAATTTCATTTTAAAAACAGTATGTTAACAGCAAAGATTTAAAAAGAGAGTTTTCTATCACTTGGCAACAAGCCAAAGAAATTGTGCGAAAATGTCCCACTTGTTCTTTATATAATTAAACTCCACTACCTGCAGGAAGTAACCCAAATGGTAAACAAAGAAATGAAATTTAGCAAATCATGTGTTTTATTTTATAGAGTTTGGTAAACTGAAATATGTGCACCATACTATAGACACATATTCAGGGTTCCAATAAACAAAAGCCACAAGTTCTTTTTTCTTTTTTCAATGCAGTTTATTCAGGAACCTTGAACAATCATCTGACCCTGGGAAAAGCCAGCCCACAGGTTAAATATCCTCTGGGTAGCCAACCTCAGCATGCCACGTGGGCAATGAAGATAGCTCCACATACATGGAAGCAAGCCAGATCCTCAGCCTTAGCCAAATGCGGAGTTGTTTGTGACAGAGAGCACTCACCATCGGGAAGGTGGAAGGTGGAAACCAGCTCCATCTTTCAGGCGAAGCCACAAGTTTTAAGAAGGCTGATTTAGTTATTACAAATTTATTAGAAGTTCTGGAAGTTATGGTTATGCCTACACAAATCAAGTCTGATAATGTTACAGCATATGTCTTTAATAAAATGGAAAGATTTTTTTACATATTATAAGCTAAAACATGTAACAGGTATTCCGCAGAATCCTGCCAGTCAAGCAGTCATTGAAAAATTGAATCATACTTTAAGGGACATGCTTAACAAACAGAGAGGGGTTTTAACCCCCCCCCACGAGATAGATTACATAATGCTTTTTTGACCTTAAATTTCTTAAATGTTAATGAACAACAAACAACAGCTGCACAAAGACACTGGGTTATAGAAAAAAAATTGCTGAATTATTTCAGCCTATATATTTCAAAGATACCCTAACTTCACAATGAACAGTAGGGGATGTATTACATACTGGGGAAGAGGTTTTTCATATGTTCATACAGGAGAAGAGAAATTATGGGTTCCTTCAAAACAAATAAAAATCAGATATCACAGAGGAAGACCACCCGAAAACCTTGGTCACACACAAGAAGAAAGAAATTAAGAATACCAAACAAAACAGGCAATATAAATTGATAATCGCTTCACATAATTCTAAAGCTGACTGAGACATAAAAAATGTCTCTAGCCAGAACTTCAGCAGTACATGACCAATAAATCCTTGGCTATAATATCCTCAATTTTTATTATGTCATTCTTTTAATTGGCATTGATAAAATTGGTTTACAGTTTAATTTCATTCTGAACATCTCATACATTTATAATTTTAGAACTGTATAATGCTTGTGAGAAATTATATGTTTGCAGAACAAAAGGAGTGAATACTGGAGATGCTGGACCAAACCTGACAGAATTTTTCTTCCAGCATGCTGAGATATTGACACATCTGTTTGTATCTTGCATGTTCCAGAATTGTGCTTGTTCCTGCCTCAACAACTTCAATTGCTGTTTCTCATCACGGCCTGCTCCCAAGAGAGCTTTGAAGAAAGCTACAAATCTTAATTGGTCCAGCATTTTAAACTGTTCTAAACAGGACTTTTATTATTTTCTCAACATTCAAAGACTGGACCACAAATATTGCTTACTTAATTAAACATTTTTCCAATTTTCTTTGGGCCCCCAACAGGATTTCTGCATGTCCAAAATGTCAGCTAGAAGAAATCAATGAGAATGATGTCATATTTTCCTTAAGGGGGATTGGGTAGGTTTTTGGTTGTTTTCTGTGGCTACAAGTGTTTATTGTCATTGGGAGATGTTTATAAATTACTAATGGTATTATTCAGAGTGAAACTGTTATGCCATTTTAGGAAACCCAAAAGACCTGGGATACACTCTGCTGTAAATACATGAGGTTTTTAAAATTGTATACGTGTTCAGACATGGGACACAAACTTCCTGTGGACACAGGACAGGAATGTAGCCCTGAGATCTAGGGCAGCAAGGTTTTTATGGGGCAAAACTGCAAGCAGGGACTTACATGCTTTGGCTTTACATGATTGTGTAATGGAAACTCAGTTTGAAATGATTGGTTACTTTGGGCATCAAGACCACAAACAGTTCTGGCCTGGTCCTATGGGCCAGTTTCCTAGCAACTGTATAATTAGTGGGCAGGAAAGAATGCAGTAAGGTTAATTTGTCCCCTTAAGGCTAGTTCTTCCCCAAAGGAGGCTGGACATGTTTCCAACTAACTAGGCTTTATTCATGCTTATGCTTTAAACTTTAAAACAATACCCACTGATTTTAAGTCTTTGCTCTCTCAAATCCACTAAGAATTAATGTAATTGAGATTTTAAAAATGAAATAAAATGAAGTTTCAAATCTTTCTTCCATCTGCTATTTTTCCCATAAACTCTACTGTGTGCCTTCCTTGGGAAAGGAACCTGTTTCTGACAATGTGCCAGCAGGCCTGGCTCTGATTTTTTTATTTCAATCTTATTATTATTATCATTATTATTATTAATTTGGGTTTTTGAGACAGGTTTTCTCTGTGTAGCCCTGGCTTTCCAGGCCTCATTGTATACCAGGCTGGCCTCGAACTCCCAGACATACTCACAGACATCTACCTGCCTCTGCCTCCCGAGTGTTGGGATTAAAGGTGTGTGCACTGTGCTTGGCAGGACTTTCTTATAGCCTGGTTGAAGTCATACTTTATGACTTAGGACATGTGAGTGTGAAGAGCTGGCAGGGGTGCAAACCCTTCCTTTTGGAGAGAGGGTTTCTCTTGTGGCCTTGCATGTCCTGAACTCGTTTTGCAAACCCAGATGGCCTGGAACTCACACCAGCCTCTGCTTGCCCCACTGACAGCCACAGGCATGCGACACCACACCTGGCTTCTTGTTATAGTCTTTAAGAATGATTTATAATCTCTGTCTGCCTTCCTGGGACCAGCTCTGTTTTGACTGGGAGAGTTTGCAATCACTAAAAGAAAGGGGGGCAGGGAACCCAGGATTCCTTCTGCAGTGAGCAGGGACTGGCTGGGCCCTGGCTGAGCAGGGAATTTAAACTGGACACATTTAAACTGGGAATACATAAATTTAAGCTGGGGCTGTGTGTGCAATAAACTAGCTTTACTTACTAATGGACCCTTGTGCTTTTTTCCCTTCTTCTAAGAAGTGTAAATCCCATCTATTTGTTTATTTTTACACGTATGACTGTTTTGCCTGCATGGATAGGTGTGCCTGTGTACCAGGTGGATGCCTGGTGCCTGAAGAGGCAGCATTGACAACCCACAAGTATACCCTTGAGTTTTTCTTTTGCCATCTATTGCTTCTCATGGGACCTACACATTAGTCTGGTTTGTTGCCTCAATGAGAGTCCCTTGGAGAAAAAAAAGATTTTCATTTTATTATTATTATTATTATTATTATTATTATTATTATTATTATTGGGAATGAGTGTTCTTTTTGGAGTGAGGGAAACTTTATTTATGATTCCTGGTGTACTTCTCTTTATTATGGAAGATTTTCTTATTATTTGTACACTATTCTGTCTGCATGCCAGAGGAGGGCACCAGGTCTCACTATAGATTGATATGACCATGTGGGTGCTGGGAATTGAGCTCAGAAACTCTGGAAGAGCAGCCTGTGATCTTAAACTCTGTGCTATCTCTCCTGCCCCCTTATTTCTTATTTTTATTTTTTAAATTTTTATTTATTCATTTTACATCCCTGTCTTAGACCTCCCCTTCTTCTCCTTCCAGTCATACCCTCCCTTTTTTTCCACTATCATCCCTCACCTGGCTCTTCAGAAAAGAGGATCACCCTGCCTCTCCTGTGCATACCCACCCACCCCAGCATATCAAGTGGCATCAGGACCGAACACATACTCTTTGCCTGTCGAGGCAACCCCAACAGGGGAAAGTGAAAGAAAAGATAGCTTGTGGGTCAGGGTGCATTCATATGTGTATTGGTCCTGCTGTGTTTACAAGGCCTTGTTACCCTTGTGTCCTTCATCCACTCTGGCGCTTACACTCTGCACACAGAGTTTCTTGAGCCCTTAGGGGCTTAGGGTTTCTTGCAGACATCTCATTTAGGGTGGAATGGTCCAAGGCTTCTCACTGTTTGCATATCGACTGGATGTGGGTCTCTGTATTTATTCCCATCTCCTGCAGGAGGAATTTCCAATGATGGCCTAGCAAGGCACTAATCTGTGAGTATGGCTGTGCTCCTTTAGCACAACTGTAGCATTTAGATTTCTCTTATGTCCTTGGCCTCTGTAGACTCAGGTTCCTGGCCAATCAAGCAGTATTGGATCAAGGTTCCTTCTCATGGAGTGGGCCTCCTGAAACCCAACTAGATATTAGTTGGTCTCTTCTGTGACCTTTATACCACAAGTGCACCAGCAAATCTTGTAGGCAGGTCACTGTTGGAGAGTGAAGGGTGTATGGCTGGGTTGGTGTGTACTTTTCTCTTCTGGTGGCATGCAGCGTATGTTCCTGTATCGCAAACAGCAGTCTATAAGGGTGAAGGTTCTCGGTAGGGGCCAGCTGGGATTCGCTGTGTCCAATGACTTGTGAAGGTGTTGTCCCCAGCAACAGAATCTTACCATCAGGTTGGGGAGAGCACTGGAGGATGGACACAGGTGGGGGGCCCCAGGCCCTGCTTTGATCTAGCACAGAGACCTCCTGCGTACCGACTCCACAGGACTCTGGGAAGCCTGCTATCAAGACACGCCCTTGTCTGTTCTTATTAAATTGAAATAAATACATAGTATTAAATGAAAACATCATATATATAAAGCTAGTTATTAAGTGACACGTGTGCTCCACCAGAGGGCACCAGATTCCTTGACAGATGGTTGGAGCGCCACCGTGTGGTCCCTGGGATGGAACCTGGCACCTTGATAAGAGAGGGATTCTCTGTGTCTGATGGCTGTTGCGATGACAAAGGTCGGCTTTTTTTTTTAAGATTCATCCATCCATGTATTCATTCATCCATTCATTCATTCTGCTTGTGCACCAGAAGAGGGCACCAGATCCCATTACAGCTGGCTGTGAGCCACCATGTGGTTGCTGGGAATTGAACTCAGGAACTCTAGAAGAGCAGCCAGCGTTGTTAACCTCTGAGCCATCTCTCCTGCCTCCAGTTATTTTTTTAATATTTAAAAGACATTTATTTTCCATGTGAGCGCGTTTCTGCCGTCCCAAGACTAGTCCTCCTTTGACTGGGCGACTCAAAATTAATTTAAAAAAGGGGGAGGGACCTCAGGATCCCTTCTCCAGGGACCAGGGACCAGCTGGACTTCCTCTGATCAGGAGAATTCAAAGCGCTCTTTTTTCCTGCACACAAGTGCAGCAGCCCTGTGTGTTTACTTCCGGTACCAGGGGGCGGGGCGATGGCATCGCAAATTGGCTCCGAAAGGCTCCTGAACCTGAAGACTGCGAGGGGCACAGGGCGGGGACATTGACAGAACACCAGGGACCAGGGAAAATACTGTGCGCTTTATGACGACGGGGAAAGCGCTTCCGGGGTATACTTCTGGGTCCTGACAGAGCTCCAGGCTAAGTAGGGAGGAGGAGGATAGCTTGTGAGGGTGTAATGCGATAAATACAGCATTCTGGGAATTGTATTTTTGCGTCTGCAACTCGGCAAAGCGACGATATAGTGAGACCTGGCCTTGTTACTACAAACAATCCCAGAAGTCCTTGCTCTGAGACAGTTCTCACTGAGGCTCCCAGCAGGCACAATGCACTCTGGGATTATTTGTAGTTCCCTGGCTATGGAGTGCTTGGCTTTAAGAATTTCCGTGTCTGGGACATTTCATCATGAATTCAGTAAGGTTGTTCACAATCGTACAAGATAAAACAGATAATTTTTTTTTTTTTTTTTGTCTATGAGACACCTATAATACAATGTGAGTGGCTGGAAGTGGAGCTGAAATGCGGTAGATAGATTTAAGATTGATTTAAAGCCTGGACAGCTCCTAAGAGGGTGGATGGGGTATTGGAGCTTTTGGACAGGACTGTGCTGGATGTTAAGTGGAACGCGAGCACCCACAAGCATACATGCCATGTCTTCAATGTGTTATGTACTGTTGAAAAAGCAGGCGCTTGAGGACAACTATAAGGTTATATTCCAAGAAGCTGGCAGTTGGTGGAAATTCAAAGTTCAAGAGTTAGCACAGCACCTCTTCATTTTCCTAGTTCCTCATTCTGCATCCTGTTATTTTCAGGTATTTCAGACCGAACAAACAGCATCTTTTCAGGCTGAAAATGGACTGTAGTTTTCAGTTCAGATAGGTAGTAGCATATGATTCTTGAAGATTCTCTTAGAAAACCCTTCCCAGTAACTCAAAAGTTGACTTCTCATGCCTGGTGTTGGAGTTTTTGTTAGATGGAGGGACAATTGTCATCACAGATGGCAAAATTTCATTTAAACTAAATTTTAGTTTTATAAATTAAAACTAAAATTAGTTTAGTTTTATAGCTTACATGGATTATACATATTTTAGATAGTTACTAATATTATTCCATATTACTTTTTCAGACATCCTTACCTTACCATCTTCCCTTTTGTATTTCTTTCTGTCTTACCTCCGAAATTATTATACCCCCTTCAAGTTTTTCCCATTTCCTCTTTCAAATCTCTATACCTTTCTACTTCCTTCTGCCCCCACACACTTCCATTCTCACCTTGGAAATGGTCACTATTTCATTCTTGGTTTTTTAATTACTGCCGGATATAGACTCACATATGAGTACACACATATTCCGTTTAAAGCTGGGAAACTTAGAAGAGAGAATATGTGGAATTTGTCTTTCTGTGTTTGGATTACCTCATATAACATGATTTTTTTTTCTAGTTCCATCTATCTACCTGCAAGTTTTATGTTTGCATACTACTCAATAGTGATGCATTTTAAAATCATGACCTAAAGAGCTTATATTTAATTCATTTTTAAGGTTATTTAATAATTACATCATTTTGTGCCTTCTCTTTTCTTCCCTCCAAACCTTCCCACAGACCTCTCCTATTTCTCTTTCAAATTCATCTTCTTTTTTCAAATTTGTATTATGCTCTTAATATAAGTTGCTCAGTTTAATAATGTTACTTCCATGCATGTTTTCAGGGTTGATTGCTTGGTATTGGATAACTAAATGATTTTATGCTCTTTCCTGGAAAGATTTTTTTTTTCTCATACTCTCAGCATTTATTAGTTCCCTGCAGATTTTTGTGTAGGATTAAGGACAATGGTTTCTTCCTAGACCACTTTTGCATGTCTATTAGCATTTTCAATTTTTAGTTCGTTTTTATACAGGTATATTGGTAAGCCTTTTTTTCTTTATTTTTTTTATATTGGTCCATCTTTTGGGTGTAGCTTCTGGTATTATTAGGAGACACATTACCAGACCATACTCTGATCCTCTGCCATATATATATATATATATATATATATATATATATATATATATATTTACCTCCTGTTATGCATGATCACTGAGTCTTAGATCTGGGAATTGTTTTGTAGATGTATCAGATGTGACTGTTCTCCAGAATTCTGCCTTGTGATTGGTTGTGGTTTTAAGTCATGATTGTGGTTCAGGAAAAGCTTCCTTGGTCAGTGGTGAACTATACTTATCTATGTGCATTATTAAAAGCATTTAGGTTGCTACATGTTTATATTCATGCATGTACTTACATGTATTATAGGGATTTATGTAGATAATTCACAGTATGATTGCTTAAAACTCTTTAAAAAATTTACTGTTATTTTACCTACTTCCTTCTTTTATATTTATCCTGTAAAAGACCTGGGGTCTTACAGCTCAGGAGTTCAAGATCGCACCCTTCTCGGGAATTTCCACAGACCACAACTCAATGCAAAAGCAAGAGCATTTTTTTTTATTTCAATCGTGATAGGGTCACCCCTCAAAAGGCAGGAGATGGCCCCAAGCATGCAAAGCACAGGGTTTTTATACTTAAAAATCTGGCCACTTTTGCTCTATACATTGATTGGTCAGCAAGAATAGCATGAAGATAGTTTATGCCTAGTTGTTTGCAGTTTTTGGCCATTTGTGAGTTTTCTCAAAACAACTCACCCTGCCCTTCAAGAGCTACCTGCCTTTGGCTTCAATTCAAGGCTATCTCAGAGCAGTTCATCCTGCCATTTGAGACCTATGTGCCTCTGGCTTTAATTCAAGAATGGGAATGGTCACAGCTGTTTTTCTTTTACAGTTGTTTTCATTCTCGGGTGAGCTCTCATCCCCCTTTTCTTTGTGCTCCAATTTTAACCCTAAAATTGTGGATCAATCTCAGAGAGAGATCGATACTGCCTCTGGAGCATCAGGACCTGAACCACCCTTACACATTCCCTGACAAAGGCCACTAATTGGTTAACAATACAGGGTACTATTGTGACAAGGAGCAAAAGGGTAGCAAAAGGTCCCAGTAAGAGAAGCACATAGGGAAGCATACCATTAAACCCATTCCAAAAAGGAGATTCTATTAATTCTCATCTCCTTTTTTCAAGATCTTTTTTTTAATCTTTCCTTTAACAATGCCTGATTAGTGTAAAAAACGGCATTTCTCCTGTGAGGCTAAGCAGATTCCTCCTTTTTCAACCGTAAGGAGGTCTAATCCCCTTTGGGTCTGGAGAACTACTTCTGCTAAGGAATTGAGCTGGTCTTGGAGGTCATTGATGGTGCTCGAAAGCAATTGTACATCATTAATTAACTGTTGGGACAGTTTGTTGTATTTATATAATAAAACACCCAAGCCAGTTGACCCAGCGCCTATGGAAGCACTCAGCCCAGTTCCCACTAACAGAGGAATGAACTGAATGGCTCTCTTCATTCTTCCAGCCATTAAGTCAAAGGTGGTGACTAGGACTGGCTCATCCCCTGGAATGATGCTAAGATCAGGGAGTTGCCTGTACACAGGTCCCAGTCCAATCTGTGGGCAAGAATGTATAGGCTTTATTATTCCTGCATAAGAAAACAGTGTTATTGTCAGGGCAGAGAGCTGTGGAGATGTCAATTGCTGAATCACAAATGGCAAAGATAGCATCCCCTACAGGTAGACCTGAGCTATCATTTTTGTAGGGTTTTGTCAAACAGGTAACATTTTTCTTGAAGAGAGGCTGCACTCTCATAGGGGGTGCTGAGTGTCAGGACCCCTCAGCAGTGGAATAAGTGGCGTTGGGGGGGAGCTCCAGAGGAACAGGCTGCCCTCGTCAGAGGCGGAGCCAGAAGTCACTTGCAAGCGAAGGGTTGGTGTCATTTAGGAGGCTATGAGTGGCAGTAATAACATGTACAGTCTGGGGGTCTAAAATAAAGTTTCCTCTACTATCAGGAAGAACCAGAGGGTGGTAATTGAGGGACGAGTATTCTTTTTTCTATTAACTCTTCAATGCATTGTTTAACCTGTTCTTGTCTGGCCTGATCCTTCACCCCTCCTCCATCTGAGAGGTGAATGGGAGGTACCTTTCTTCAGCGTACAGGCTTTCCTACCATCCCAGAACAAGGGGCTTGGAGTAATTAAGATCCATGGACTCCTGTTGGCACACTGTGGAAACAATCGTCTATCCTCATCTCCTCCCTGACTTGGTTCAATATGGCAGTGAAATACGTGATGTTATCTTTTCCAGTACATTGTTGCACAACCCTATAGCAACTGCTATGCACAACCTGTTGATAGGTATCACAAGGGCAAGGCACGGGGCACCCATTTACATAAGGAATCATCTTAGGCTTGGTTACACAATGCCATTCTAAACTTGGGGTACTCCCTGAAGGTTGTAGGGCTCTATATGCCCATGTATCGCCAAACTCAACTTGAGCATAGGCCTTGTTGGGGCTCCAAATCTCACCAATAAGTAAGGCTCTGCCATTCATCACACCACCCTTGCAATCACAGGGTTTACCATACATTGCTTCCAGGGCCTTGTGAGCCTGGCGAGGATCACCAAAACTCCAATTGAGTAAAAACAGCACCACCCAGAGGTACCATTGTCTGTCCACTTTACTGGTCAAAGAGTTCATTGTCCCTGATGAGTTTCAGTTTTAACAGGTTGCTGGAGGCTTGGACTTTCCAGGTGTCAGAAGGTTTATGAAGAGCAGGCTTGACATATGACCCATGGATCCAAGCTGCAATGCTCTCTACTTTGACGGCTGTTGGGGTGTTGAGCAGGACACAATAAGGAACCTTCCAACGAGGTTCCAAATTCTGGCTGTGGTGTCATAACAAGTACACCATCTCTCCAACCTGGAACTAATGGGGCACCTCCAAGGACCGGGGCGCATATGCACTACCAACCTTGCTCCAAATCTCTTTCTGAATAAGTTGCAGTCCTTTTCACCTGGACAACAAGTCAGAGTTACCACTAGTTATGTCAATGGGGTCCCCAAGAAGAGTCAGGGTAGCAGGAACCCCATATAGTATTCAAAGGGAGTTAAGCCTAGTATGGAGGGAGTATTTCTGACTCTAAAGAGGGCCAAGGGAAGGATCACTGCCCAGTCACCATCAGTCTTCATGGTCAATTTAGTGAGAGTCTCTTTGAGAGTTCTATTCATTCTCTCTACCTGTCCTGAACTTTGAAGTCTATAAGCACAATGTAACTTCTAATCAAGTCCCAGAAACCTGACCACCTCCTGGTTTACCTGAACAACAAAGGTTGGCCCATTGTTTGACCCAATTACCTTTGGAATACCAAACCGAGGAAAAATGTCTTCCAGAATCTTTTTGGCCATGACCAGGGAGGTTTCTTTCTTTGTGGGAAAAGCTTCCACCCATCCTGAGAAAGTGTACACAAAAACCAGGAGATATTTATTGCCATCTCTAGATGGTCTACTTTCAGTGAAATCCACTTCCCAATGCATTCCAGGTCTAGTTCCTTGTCACTGGCCAGCAGTGACACCTGAATACCACCTGAGAGAGGGCTGGGAAAGAGAGAGAGAGACAGGGTGACACAGAGAAGGACACTGAGTCTACATGCTGATCCAAGTGTTAGTTTAATGGACGTCAGGTTAACACTTAAGTAGGCCAAAAAGTACAAGCAGTTTCTCCTGTAGGAACTTTACATGGTCAAAACATAGGAGAGCTCACTCAAGGTTACACAGCACCTGCTGTCTGGTTACTATGGTTGCACACAGTTTCGCAGGGTCAGAGCTGTCTGCTGTAGGACCACCAAGGTCAGTTTATAAGAAACTGGACTTTGGAAAATAGCCAAAGCCAAGAGGCCAGATTCCACTGTTCAGATGCCATTAACTCCAAATTTGCCATATACTCCAAAAAGGCTGCCACAGTTCCTCTCAGCTGCTTCCCTGGAAGCAGCTCTGGAAACTCTTACCTATGTTTACCTACTGGCAAGGTTCACATGCCCTAGTCACTGTCTCAGTCAGGGTGGTGAGGTTTAGTATTCAGTACTGGGATGGGTGGGCAACTTCAGCTAAATTCTTTGCCCACAAGTGAGTCCACTTACGCATCTGAGTAATTAATCTCTCAGCGTCTTCCTTTGGTAGAATTATCTTACCTTTAGAGTCAATCCATGCCCCCACATAGGTGTCAAATATCCCCTGTGTTTTACCATATTAACTTTAAGTCACTTTCTGAGTAGTTTAGTCATTCTTCTCTGGGCAGTTCAGCAGTTAGTACCACTAGGACAGTTTCCTCTAGCAGCTGCTTTAGCCTCCTGATCGGCCATGTTATTCCCCTTTCCTGCCTCAGAAATCCCCTTCTGATGTCCCAGACAATGAATAATGCTTACCATTTCCAGCAGCAACAAGGCATTGAGCAAAGTCAGAATCTCATTTTTATTTTTTATCTCTACCAGCTGATGTTAGCAGAAATCTCTGCTGATAAATGGCCCCATGTACATGGGCTGTTGGTAAGGCGAACCAACTATCAGTGTAGATGTTTATCTTTTTACCCTTTTCCAGTGTTATTGCCTGGATTAAAGCAATCAATTCAGCTCGCTGAACAGATGTGCCCTCCGGCAACGCCTGGGCCCAGATTACCTGATGTCCATCTACCACCACTGCCTCTGCCTTTCTCTTCCCGTTCTACAAAAAACTGCTCCCATCCTTATAGTGTGTCACCTCAGCATCAGGAATTGGTTGATCTTTCAAGTCCTTTAGCCATCCCTGTTCCTCTGCTAGAACCTGTAAGCAATCATGCTCCAGGGGCTGGATTTCTGGATCTGGCAATAAGGTGGCAGGGTTTAGCCCTGTAGCCGGGGCAAAGGTGACTCTATCATTATTCAAGAGCAAGGCCTGGTAATGTGTCTTGCTGGCATTCATGAGCCAGAAATCAGGTGGCTGCCTTAAGACACTCTCAAGGGCATGAGGAGCACAGATGATGAGGTCCTGTCCCAGAGTCAGTTTGTCTGCATGTTTTACTAGTGCCGCCACTGCTGCTATTATTTACAGGCAGGTTGGCCATCTTGCCACTACTCAATCAAGTGTTTTGGATAGATAGGCTACTGGTCTCTTCCAGGGTCCAATTTTCTGTGTTAGCACCCCATTGGCCATTCCCTGATTCTCACACACATAGAGATGGAAGGGTTTGGTTACATCAGGGAGTCCCAATGCTGAGGCCAATATTAAGGCTTGTTTGATATTACCAAATGCAGCTTGTTCATCCTTTCCCCAGATGAAAGAGTCACTGCCCTTTGTAAGGGCATGCAGAAGGGCTGCCATGTTGGCAAATCCCGGGATCCACAGACGGCAAAACTCCACTGTACCTAAAATTTCCCTCAGTTGTTCAGTAGTCTGTAGAGGGGGAATATGAAATACAGTCTTTTTTCTAGCCTCCAACGGCCATCTCTTTCCCTCTTTTAATATATATCCCAGATAACTGACAAAATTTCCTGCAGAGATGGGTCTTTTTTGCTGTAGCTGAGCTTACCCATCTCTTGCAACAGCTGGTCGGTGGCCTCAAAACAGGTTTCTTTACAATTTGCAGCTAATAGAATGTCATCCACATATTGGAGAAGAGTTACCTGTGGATTGGTGGCCCGGAGGTGTGCCAGGTCCCAAAGAAGGGTTTCATCTTCCTTTTGGGACAATTCTTGATCCAGTGTCCTTTCTCCTTGCAATAGGCACACTGATCCTTAGACAGAGGGCCCTCTGATTTCCAGGATCTCTCTCCCTATCATTATGACTGCACTGCGGTGGCCAGGATCTTAGTCAACTTTCTGTCTTGCCTCTTATCCTTTCTCTTTCTCTTGCTTCCTGCTCTTTCTGCTTTCTTTCCTCTTTCTCTTCTTCCATCTCCCAGCTGTAGAAAACCTTTTCTGCTACCTGCACTAAATCCTTAAAGAACTTGTCCTGTAAACCCTCTATTTTCTGGAGTTTTCTACAAATATCTCTGGCTGACTTGTCTATAAAGGTAATAGTCACCATTGGTTTATGCTCATCTAAGATAGGGTCATAGGGCGTAAACTGACAGTATGCCTCTATCAGCCATTCCAGAAAGGCTGCAGGAGATTCATGCAGCCCCTGAACCATCTCTCTTACCTTCATCAAATCAGTGGGATTTCAAGCAGCCCCATGGAAACCCGCAATTAGAGTCTGACAGTAGACCTCCAGTCATTCCCTACCTCCAGATGTGCTGTAATTCCCGTTCAGTGGGTGAGGGGAACGCCATCATCAATCTCATTAGGGAGGATGGAAGGCCTTCTGTCCATTCCAGGCACAGTCTTTCTCTTCCCAAGGAGGACCCGTCTCGTTCCTCAGTAGTTAAGAGGGCCTGCAAGAGTTTCTGGCAATCATCCCAAGTGGGTTGGTGAATAGGACAGATTCAAACAAATATGTGCCTTTTATCTCACCTCCAAGAAATGATAGTCACCGCCTGTCCCATAATAAAGTCGTCCATCAAGAAAGTCAAAGAAGCAACAATGATAGAGACAAAGAAAACAAGAAAGGCAGTTACACAAGAACACCCTTATGGGTGGTACTACAGAATTCTGATTGAGAGGCTGCCTCATGGCGGCTGTCTCTGAAGAGAAACAGATGGGAGGAAAACCATCCCGGAACTAGCCTCCCCAAATGGAATCTGGAAGGTCCTCCAGTTCCCAGGCAACCGATATTCTGACAAGTTTGTCTATCGCAGGGACTGAGCAGATGACCAAAAATGTCTAGATAGGTGACTAAAGAGAAACAGTGGTATACCAAAAATCAGACTAACCTGTTCTGATCTCACTTCTGAGCCCAGCCAGTTGAGTGTTAAGGAAGGGCACACTGTTTTCCGGGCAACGCACCAAAATGTAAGACCAAGAGTCTCACTTCTCAGGAGCTCAGGATCTCGCCCTTCACAGGAAAACTCACAGACCACAATTCAATGCAATAGCAAAAGGTTTTATTGCTGTCGAGATAGGGTCGCACCTACAAAGACAGGACATGACCCTGAACATACAAAACAGGATTTTTATGCATGAAAATCAGATCACTTTTGCTCTACACTTTACAGCTGGTTGTTCCTCAGAACAGTTCACCCCGCCCTTCAAGAGCTATCTGCACCTGGCTTCAATTCAAATAATAACAGTTGTTTTTCTCATTCCCAGGTGGTCCCTCATTTGTTCTGATGATGAAATCACTGAATAATGTCATGTTGCAGTGTTAAGGGTGCAGGGATCTGTTTAGGAGCCTGTGCAAAACAACAGCCTCATTCACTAAGGTAATTCAAGGCCCTGGAGAAAATTGTTCACCAACTTCATACAGAGATTGGATTCAGCTCTAAAGAGGGTAGTACCAGACTGACACCAGATAAGCACTGATGCCATTCTTGGCGCATGATACTGCAAATACCACATGTAGGAGAGCATTTAGAGCATGAAAAGGAGGAGCAGCCCCAAGAGAAGATTGATTAAGAGAGACAACTGCTATTGACTCTCAGGAACATCATGCCGACCTCACAGGACAAGCTAAACCTAGAGTTCCCAGTTCTCAAAAAAAAAAAACAAAAACAAAAACAAACAAACAAAAAAAAAACGTTGTGCTATTTTGGGTAAATCCAGGAATTTACCGAAAGAACTGTGAGGTTAAAATCTCTAGAATGCAAAATAGGAGGTGTGTTAACACAGAGGCAAGTTGTGCCTTTACTCACAGAAGGGAACAAGCAGATTTTGGCTCCAAGGGAATTCAAAGGTTCCCAGGGATTCATGGCAGCTGTGGCAAGGGAAAGCACAGGTCTAGGGATTACTGCTCTGAGAGGGACAAACAGGCTAACCTCTTGCCATCAGGAAACCAACAGAGGGGCCTGTCAGGCTTAGGCCCCTCATGCAACAATACGAGCTGTCTCCCATCACGCAGCCATGAGGTACTAGGCAGGTAGGAAAATCTCAACTGAGCGCAGCTTTGCATCTGGCTGCATATAAACCTCTGACCCTAAGCACAAGGGTTCTATGTCACAAAGGAAATGCAGCAGTTTATGGACCTGTGTATTCAGGGATGCTAAAGAGGATCTCTGGAAGAAGCAGAATAACTTCTACAGGATCTATTGTACACCCAGGTACTGTAGATGGGGACTGCAAGGAAGAAGTTAAAATCATGGTGCATGTAAAACACGAGATGCAAAAATAAGGCAGGGGTAGTATTGCTCAGCTGTTACTGTTCTCCTCCATCTAGGGCAAAGCCGCACCCTTAGGAAGGACAGGCACATTTGGCAGTACCGGAAATTGTGTGTTCTGGAAAGCAGTGTCTAATGATCAGAGATCCAAATTAATGGCAGCAACAAGTGGTGTTCATTGAAATGCAGGAGATGACTTCAGTATCCTCTCCCAAAAGTCTTGGGATCCACAATGTGTGCTTCTGAAGGTTCATATACAGTTTCTAGGAATCTGTAAAATTTCTCCAGTAGGACAAAGTGTATGGGGGATTAAATAGGTGGAACCAGAGGGTCCAAGAGGGAAGTTGACACCTTCTGTAGCCTACCACTGAAGGAGAAATTCAGAAATAATTCCAGGAGTCTTTCTGCAGGATAAGTCTCCTCTCTGCCCAAATGCTTATACTTGCAGTTTCCTAACCATATTTAGATTGTTGAAATCATACACTGGGAGACTGAAGCTGAAAGGAACTTAAGGCAGAAGCACACGCAGAATGCAAGATCTGTTCTAGCCACGTTCCTCCTTGAGCATCAGCCAGAGCTGAATGAATGACTTCGTTAAAGTAGGCAAAGACTGCTCCTGGCTTCTGCCCCTTTTCCTTGCCTGATCATCAGAAGCCGTGCCTTAGACTCTCCCCTCAAACTCCTTGTGGGCCAACACAGGTGCGTAATGTGAGCTAAGCAGTGGAATTTGGGTAGAACACAAGACCACCTGTATCTGGAAAGGGTGCTTTAGGGTGGGATATGGGAAAATTCGCAGGAGGAAGGAAGGGTTTCACAGTTAGGAAGCAGAAGGGCGTTCCACGGTTTAGCCTGTAATTGGAAGCCTCGAGGGAGTGGGTGGGGCCTAGGTCGGTATTTAAGGGTGAGCAGCGGACACCTTTACCCATTTGCCATAGCCTGCACTGTCCTGGGTGTTGTTCTGAGTACACACTGGAGAGGAAGAACTCCTGTCAAAGTGTCCTCGGCAGGATGGAAGATCAGGCAGATGTGGGTGGCTGCAGTAAGACAAAGACATCCTGGCGTCTAAAGACTGTTTGGCAGGCTAAGCAGAAGGAGGTCTTGCTCTCAGTTTTCGCCAAGACACCTTAACCGAGCTTCAGGACCAGGCAGGAACTGGCCAGGGAATTTGGGGTTCCAGAGTCCTGCATCTGCATGTGGTTTCAAAACTGCAGAAATAAGACTGGCGTGTAGAGGAAGACCTCAAAACAGACCACCGCAGGCTCCAGCCATGAAGCCTCCCAACAGCCTCCTGAAAAGCTTGTCGCCAGGGTACAACAAGCAAGAGGCCCGCCCTCAGAACGGAGAAGGCCTCGAACGCGGCTTTGTCCAGCGCAGATCAGCATGCTAATCTTTTGAGATCTCTCCATCCCCAGACTATGCCACGAGAGTGCAACTGGCACTGAGCACAGGTTTGCCTGAGGACACCGACCACATATGGTTCCAGAACAGAAAGGCCAGGCAGAAAGGCCGCGCTGGAGGCAGCACAGCTAAAGGTGAGGACCTGCCTGCCTCTCCTGGCCCAGAAAGGGCTCCTGGAGCATCGTATTGCATTGAGCAGGAGGCTTCCCGCGACAGCTTGTTGACACCGGGTTCTGCAGGAGGCGAGTATGGAGAAACGTTGATGCCAACATCCGAGCTCACCTTCTCCACAGAGGCCTACCCAGAACCCAGCAACTCCTGCCCTGCACAGCTTTTCCTGGATCAACTGCTGAGTACAGCGGAAGTCAAGGAACAGGTACCAGCTGCTCTGGACCCAGATGACCCATGAGAGCAGATCGAACCAACACTTGAGGCTCCTCTCACGGAAGAAGAATATCAGTCTCTGTTGTATGATATTTGACCCCATTGGTAACCCCTAGAATTGGGACTGTAAAACTCTGTTGCTTGGACCCTCACCTGACCATTGTCTCAGAGACTCCAGCCAGAAATGAGCTTGGACAGATGCTCAGACTTGCACCTAAGAAAGGTGCAGAGCTCTAGCGATCCTGAGTAAGTGTTGGGGAAAAGATGGAAGGCCCTGGAGGTGCGAGGAACCTCACAAGAAGACCAACAGAAACAGGTGACCCAGAACCCAGGGGGCTTGCAGAAACTGAGCCATCAAATAAGGAGCATGCTTGGTCTGGACCTAAGGACCCTGCACACACGTAGCAGGTGGGAGGTGAATCCTTGGGCTTAATGTGGGTTGCCCTATGAGGGAAGTGTTGTGGAGTGGCACAGCGGCGGTGGAAAGTTGTTTCTAGCCTGGACTTTGTTGTTTCTAACCTGGACGGTTTTTGAAGGACAGTTATATCATGTTAGCTTCAATTATGATGAGTATAAATATGTAATTTGTCTGTTATTGTACTCTGCATCATTAAATTACTTTTAGGCATTACTATGACCTGGTTATTGTTTTCATTTGGAAGTTAATGTAAAGAGGAGATATGATTATCTTTCAAGCTGAAAAGAGGTGTGATCATGAGTCTTGGTTTTTAACTTGACTGCATATGGAATTAAGCAAAACACCCAAATTAAGGACACAATTGTGAAGTACTCTTCCTTATTTGAAGTAGTCTTCTCTACTTCTCTTCTGGATCTATAAGCCTGAAAAACACACCTTTAATCCATATCTTCATACTGCAAAACCAACCACTCACCTTTGCCTCATCTTCTACTGGAAACCTATACAAGGACATGGAAGAAGGAATATTTTACTCTTTTCCTGTTCCTTTTTGCTTTGGTAGCAAGTCTATTTCTTCATTGACTATAGAACTTTCTTCTTGAGGATTTCAGTGTATTTGAAGGTGAGTTGCACCAACCAGCCTCATGGACCAAGCCACTGATAGATTCCTTGATTTTCCATTTTTAGCCATCCACTGTTGAATTAATTGACTCACAGATTGTAAATCATTCTCATAAATCCTTTCCTATAAAGAGAAAGTTAGAGGGAAAATAAACTATGCATATAATTATCTTTCACATAGAACTACCAAATTTTCTGCTTTTAATAATGTTATGTAATTCATTCAGGAATCACTTAAACAACAGTAATTTTCATATGAGGAGTTATAGAAAAATATTCATCACCATGCAAAATCAAAATGCTACATAACTTTTTGGGTATATTGATGGCAGAGACTATGAAAGACAGAAGGGCTTGGATGGATATCATGCAGACACTAAGAGACCACCGATGCCAACCCAGACTACTATACCCAGTATATATGCAGCCATCCAGCCCTACAGAAGATACTAGAAGGAAAACCCCAACTCATTAATATTAAATACACTCCAGAAAACATATTGTGGCCCACACCATGAGGGGAAGTCCATGCCTGACACTGCCTGGATGACCATGAACCAGAGTCAAGATAACCTAGAGACACACGATATCTGTAAACATGACAGGCAAAAAAATGTCAATGAAAGATACTCCGCTATAATCATATATGAGTGCCTAGCCCAGTTGTCATCAGAGAGACATTACCCGGCATCTGATGGGAGCAGATGCAGAGAACCACAGCCAAACACAATTATGTATCTAGGGGAACGCCACAAATGATGGAATATGTATTGTAGGAATCAGAGATATCAAGGACAGAACAAGAACATGGCTCACTAAGTCAACTGGGCTCATAGGGGATCACAGAGACTGAAAGAAAAAGGCAAACATTCTATGAGTCTTGTGAGCTAGGTTGTCTGCATACATCTTAGATGTTGCTGAGGGACTTCCAACAGTGAGTGTGTGTGTGTGTGTCGAGGGGTGACTCTGACTCTTTTTCCTGCTCTAGCTACACTTTCCTCATGTATTGCTTTGACCAACTCTGATGTGAGGGATTGTTCCTAGTCTTATTGTAACTTGTTATGCCATCAGAATTTTTTTTCATTGAAAATAATGAAGCAGTGGATCTGAAGGAGAGGTGAGTTGGGCAGAGTAGAGGTGGATAGATTGTGGGTAGGAGGAATGGAGGAACAGGAAACTGCAGTTGGGATGTAGTGCATGAAGCAAGAACAAAAAATAAAATGCTAAAACAAAATAAACTATCATCAGCTAGGGCTGTTGGTGAGTACCTGCAGTGCTAGCACTCAGGAAGTTAAAGGTAGGTGGGTCTCTGTGAGCACAGAGAGCACAGGCTGTTCTACAAACAGAGTCCAGGACAGCCAAAATTATTCAGAAAAATCCTGTCTTCAAACAAACAAAAAACTGTCAGCATTTTGTGTTTCATCTTTAGGAACTTTGTTTTATGTCCTACTTTTTTAATTTTTTATTTTTTAATATGAGATACAGTTTCTTAACTTTGTATCCTAGCTGTAGCCCAGTCCCTCATTTCGTCCCTTTCCCACCCACCCTCTCATCTCCTCCCTACCCCTTTCCAAGTCCACTGATAGGGAAGGGCCTCCTCCTGTTCCAACTGACCATAGCTTATCAGGTATCATCAGGACTGGCTGTAATGTCCTCCTCTGTGGCCTAGCAAGTCTGATCCTCCCTAGGGAGGGGGGAGGTCAAAGAGCCAGCCATTGAGTTCATGTCCAAAATAGTCCCTGTTGCACTTAGTATGGTACCTACTTAGATACAGAGCTGACATGGATATATTTCAGCAGGGGTGCTAGGTTACATGCATACATGGTCCTTGGGTAGAGATACAGTCTCATAAAAGACCCCTGTGCCCTGATATATTTGGTTCTTGTGGAGTTCCTTTCCTTTCCAGGTCACACAAACAACCCCTTCTTTCATATGATTCTCTGTCCTCTGCCCAAGGTTTGGTTATGAGTCTCAGCATCTGCTTTGATACACTGCTAGGTAGAGTCTTTCCCAGGTCCTCTGTGGTAGGCTAGGGTCCTGTTTCTTGTTTTCTCCTATGTCCATCCCATTTGTTTTTTTAAGTGAGGATTGATCATCTTAACCCAGGTCCTCTTTCTTGTTTGTCATCTTTAGGTGTACAGATTTTAGTATGTTTTTCCTATGTTATAGGTCTAGCATCCACTTAAAAGTGAGTGTATACCATGTATGTCTTTCTGCTTCTGGGATACCTTACTCAGGATGATCTTTTCTAGATTTTTTCTTGTTTCTTTATGTTTATATCTCATGATTTCTTTGAATGGACTAGATAAAAACCTGTCTGTTGCACAGCTGGTAAATAGGTTTCCCATTTTATAAGCTGCTTCACCACCTAAAGAATGGATAGCAAAAGCATTTTAGTCTCCTGTTGTTAGACCTGGAGTCTCACTGCTCAGGAGCTCAGGATTGTGAACTTCCCAGGAACACTCAGAGACCACAACTCGATGCGAAATCAAGAGTTTTATTCCAATTTTATTCCTGTCTTTGGTTGCCCCTCCAAAGACAGGAGATGACCCTGAACATGCAAAGCACAGGGTTTTTATACCTGAAATTCAAACCACTTTTGCTGTATCCATTGATTGGTCAGCAAGAATAGTATAATAGTGTACAGCTGGTTGTAGATCGTGTACAGCTGGTTGTAGATAGTTTTTCTCAGAACAGTTGACCCTTCCCTTCAAGAGTTATCTACACATGACTTTTCAATTCAAATAATCACAGTTGTTTTTCTCATGCTGAGGTGGTCCCTCACCCCCCCTTTTTTCCTCAATTGTAACCCTAAAATTGTGGATCAACATCAGGGAGAGGTTGATACTGTCTCTGGAGCATCAGGAACTGAACTGCACTTATAAGTTCCCTGACAAAGGCGAGTTCTGGTCGGAGAGTTTATTGTCCTTGATGAGTTTCAGTTTTAGCAGGTTGTTGGAGGCTTGGACTTTCCAGGTGTTGCAGGTTGATGAAGGGCAGGCATTACATGTCACAGGTGGACCTGAGCTGTGATGCCCTCTACTTTGACATCAGTTGGGGTGTTGAGCAGGAGGTAATAAGGACCCTTCCACCCAGGTTCCAGATTTTGGCTGCAGTGTCATGACACATATACCAGCTCTCCAACCTGGGATTGATGGGGCACCTCCAAGGACTCAGGTGCATATGCACTGCCATCCTTGCTTCAAATCTCTTTCTGAATAATTTGCAGTCCTTTTAGCATGGACAACAAGTCAGAGTAACCACTACTGATGTCAAGGGGGTCCCCAAGAAGAGTCAGGGGAGCAGGAACCCCATATCATAGTTTGAATGGAGTCAGGCCTTGTACAGAGGGAGTATTTCTGACTCTAAAGAGGGCCAAGGGAAGGAGCACCACCTAGTCACTGCCAGTCATCATTGTCAATTTGGTGAGATTCTCTTTTAACAGTCTATTCATTCTCTCTACCTGTCCTGAACTTTGGGGTCTATAAGCACAATGTAACTTAGAGTCAAGCCCCAGAAACCTGGCCACCTCCTGGCTTACCTGAGCAACGAAGGCTGGCCCATTGTCTGACCCAATTACTTTTGGAATACCTTACTGTGGAAAAAATGTCTTCCAGAATCTTTTTGGCCATGACCAGGGTTGTTTCATTCTTTGTGGAAAAAGATTCTTCCCATCTTGAGAAAGTGTCCACAAAAACCAGGAGATATTTATTGTCGTACCTGGCTGGTTTAATTTCACTGAAATCCACTTCCCAATGCATTCTGGGTCTAGTTCCTCTCAGCTGCTTCCCTGGGCTCTGGAAATTCTTACCTATGTTTACCCTCTGGCAAGGTTCACATGCCCTAGTCACTCTCTCATTCAGGATGGTGAGTTTTAGTATTTGGTACTGGGATTTGTGGGCAACTTCAGCCAATTTCTTTGCCCTCAAGTGAGTCCATTTATACATCTGAGTTATTAATCTCTCAGCGTCTTCCTGGGGTAGAATAATCTTACCTTTGGAGTTAATCCATGCCCCCAAGTCAGTGTCAAATATCTCCTGTTGTTGCCATATTAACTTTAAGTCACTTTCTGAGTAGTTTAGTCATTCTTCTCTGGGCAGTTCAGCAGTTAGTACCACCAGGACAGAGTTTCCTCTAGCAGCTGTTTTAGCCTCTTGATCAGCCATGTTATTCCCCTTTGCTGCCCTGGAAGTTCCCTTCTGATGTCCAGGG